>NC_092500.1:8299124-10886624 GCF_047511675.1 Marmota flaviventris
TGTCTTCCTGTGCTTTTATATTATAAGCCCCATGAGATACATACCATGTTTTATTCTTTTTGTGTAGCATATATTGGCACATGGTAATAGGTATTTAAATATTTGTTTAATGAATGATAGTTTGTTAATTACTGCTATAAAGAAAAATGGATACTGTAGTTCATAAAGGAACAGACTTTACTTGCTGATCTGATAATATGTAAAGTGATAAAGGTCAGTGTAGGTCACAAAAAAATGGTTTGTTTTGGGGGTTGAATTTTTTAGAATTTAACTTTGATAATAGCTCCTCTGGGAAGCCTTTCCTGATTGATCATGGTTGGATTCATTCTCCCCTTATTCTGTGATGCCATGTGCTTGCTTCATTCATGATAACATAATGCCTATTTGATTCCTTAGTGCCCAGGTTGGCACCTGGCACATGGCAGTTGTGCTCAAAAATATTTGTTCATTAAGGAATAGTTATTAGAATTGAGGTATATCTTAAAAAACAACTTTTATTTTGGTAGATTATGAAGTTCATCAGTCCCAAGAATCACTTTATTTGTCTGTTACAAGTTTACCAGATCATTGGTAAAATTAATTTTAAATCTTAACTATGGAAGAATTAAACACACATAAAAATAAAGAGAATAATGTAATGAACCACTACCCAGGACATATCATCCAACTTCAGCAATTTTCAATACATAGCTAATCTCATTTAACTTTATTCCTCTCTTCCTCTTCACTATTTTAAAACAAATCCCAGACATTATACCACTTCATCCATAAATACTTTGGAAAACATAATCAATTTAAAATCTAGTTAACTTTTGGAAAAACTTGATACAAAAATTCCATTTGTCTCCTCAAATCTAAGTATACATTGCCAGCTGGTGAATTTCCATGTGCTAAGTTACTCCCAAGGCTTGACTCACTATTTGAAAGCATATAGTCTGTTGTAATTGCTTAAATAGCAGCAGTTTGCTAGAATATGTTGTTTGTTAAGTATATTTTTATTGGGTGGAGAGAGGGTACCAATAAGTAAAAATTTGTGAGCCAAAGGTAAGTTTTTCCCTTTAGATATGTATAAAGACAAATGATACTTTTGGCACTATTTGTGATAGACCTTTAAGATTTGTCTGAAAAATTACAATGAAATGGTTTGTGGATTAATTGGGTAAAATTCCTGTAGTTCTTTGTAGGTGAATTCTTGAGAATCACAATTAGCAAGGGCGGGGGCAAAGAAAAGCAACTCCTAAGTCTGGGGAGGTAGAGAGTTTAGAACTTGGACCAGAGGAAAAGTCACATGGCATTGGTGGTGGTTATGGTTCGTTTTATTCTGGAAGTTAAAGTTATAACCTAGATTTGTAAAAGTCTAGACTATAAATGAAACTTCCTTTAAGAAGGGAAGTAAAGGTACTATTTTCTTTCAGCAGATATTTTTAAGGATTAAGTATTATTTTACAAAATTTACAGATTAGCCCTGAGTGAATTGTTAGGGTTAGAACAGTGCTTCATTGTGTGATTCTAGGTTTTTTGTTTGTTTGTTTGTTGTTTTTCTGTGTGAAGAAATGAAGGGGGACAGAAATGATCATAATCACCTTTAATTTTTTTTTTTTTTTAAAAGGAGAACAAGACTCTGGTTCTATTTTTTTTTTTTTTTTTGGATATGGAGAATTGAACTCAGGAACTTCACCATTGAGCTACATCCCCAGCCCTTTTTATTTTTTATTGAGACAGGGATTCGCTAAGTTGCTGAGGCTGGCTTTGAACTTGTGATCCTTCTGCCTCAGCTTCCTGAGTCCTGGAAGTACAGGCACGCATTACCATGCCTGATTCTAAGAGACCACTGAAGCTTTGCTTTCTCCTTATCTTGAGTTAATACACGAGTCTTCTGCTCATAAGATTGATAGGAGACAGTGGTTGTGGTGATCTCAAGTCCTGACAGTTTATTTTGAAAATCCACTTTTATTCCCTCTTCTCTGCTTCGGTAACTCTTAGTTAATTCCTCTGTTACCTTACTTAGCACACAGTGCCTCCACTAGGAATTTTGTCATATTAATTGTGTACCCCTAGCATCTAGCAGATGGCCACTTGGAAAATATTTGTTGACACATGATAATCCTTTTCCAACATTGAGATTTTGTGATTTTGTGATTTCTCCAGTGGTCTTGACCTGGAATGTAGTAATAGTGGTACTCTTGTGTGGTTTCCTCTTTGTATTGTTCCTCTTCCTAGACCTAACTCTGTTTGTTCTCAGGCTCTTGATCATTCTCTTCTTGGGTGACATTCCAGGGAACAGAGGAGAGAAAAATTCGTGTTTAGAACAGACGAGTATGTCAGACCAAAGTTGATCATTGTGAGGATCACTAGAATGCTCCAGTTACTATCTAGTAGAATATAATGTTGGTATCAGATGCCAGGAGCTTATTTGGTTGTATTATTCTTCCTCATTACTGAGATTTGACCACCTGCCTTATGACTATGGGGAATGGATTGGATTTAAGTCTTTTTTTTTTTTTTTTTTCTTTTTCTAATGGTACTGGGGATTGAATCCAGGGGTGCTGTTACTATTGAGCCATATCCTGACCCTTTTTTCCTTCTGTTTTTGATACTGGGATTTGAACCCTAAGGTGTTTTACCACTGAACCACAACCCCATCCCTTTTTATTTTTTATTTTTATTTTGAGATAAGTTCTAATTTGCTAATTTGCTGAGGCTGGCCTTGAATTTGTGACCCTCCTGTCTCAGCTTCTTAAATTGCTAAGATTACAGTCTCAGCTTCTTAAGTTGTTAAGATTACAGGCATATACCACTGTGCCTGGCTCCCCAGCCCTTTTAATTTTTGGCTGGCCTGGAACTTGGGGACTTTCTGTATTAGTCTCCTGAGTAGCTGGGATCACAGGTGTGTACCACTGTACACGGAGTGTTTTTAAGTCTTGAGCTTCCAGCTTTAATGGATAGGATCAATCATTTGGAATTAATCAGTATCAAATTATGTGATGAGTATTTCTTTTGTTATATATCATAGTTACTGAAACTAATTTGTTATAAACTATAATATGGCCAGTTTAAATCTATGGTTTATCATTTTTTAAAAGCTAGTAAAGTGGGCCTGGTAGCATAGCTCAGTGGTAGAGTGCCTGCCCAGCATGTATCCAGCATGGGGTCTATCCTCAATACTGCAAAAAAACTAAACATAAGATTTAAGTGTTAAAAAAATATATCATTGACTTGACCTTATTTCTGTATACCTGTTGGGAAAGTTGGAAAGCCCATTGGATCCAACTCAACATACATGAAACCAAAAGTAAATAAAGTCAGTAACAGTAGTCCCCTTTATCAGTAAGGAATACGTGTCAAGACTTCTAGTAGTTGCCTGAAATTGTAGCTAGTTACTGAACTTTATATGCACTATTTTTTCCTGTGCATACTATAATAAATTTGATTTGCAAGTTAGGCACAGTAAGAGATTAACTAATAATAACTAATAAAAAATAGAACAATTAGAATAATATAATAAAATTATGAACATTGTTGGGTTACTTGAATACAAGCATTGTGATACCACTGGTAGGTGATCTGATGACTGAAATGAGTAACGGGCGGGTAGTGTATAAGTGGATATCCTGGGATGATTCATGTTCCAGGAAGAACAGAGCAGGATGGCTTGGGATTTTATCACATTACTCAGAACAACATATAATTTAAAATTTATGACTTATTTCTGGAGTTTTCTCCACTTAATATTTTCAGACTGTGAGTGATAGCAGGTAACTGAAACCTCAGAAAGTGAGACTCTGAGGAGACTACAGTGTTCATTTTTTTTTTCTTCTTCTTCTTCTTTTTTTTTTTTTTTTTTTTTGTGCTATCAGTAGCTTTCACTATCTTATTGGAAAGTGTCTTTGCTCTTTTGAGTTGCTCTGGTATGTGTTCAAAGCCAGCCTTAGCAACTTAGCGAGGCCCTAAGCAACTCAGTGAGACCCTGTCTCTAATAAAATATAAAAAAAGGGCTGGGGATGTGGATCAGGAGTTAAGCACCCCTGAGTTCAATCTCTGGTAATTAACTAACAAACAAACAAACAACCCCCCCCCCCCAAATTGGATTGTTTATCTTTCTCTGTACCCTATATCCTATCTGTCAGGAAGAAAAACTGCACCTTCTTTCAAACTATTCCCAGATTAACCACTTCTCACTGTCTCTGTTGCTACCACTCTGTCTAATCCACTGTCTTCTCTTGCCTGGGCCATTATAGCACTTCCTAACCAATCTCCTACCTTCTACCCTTTTCTTTATTCTCAACATGGCAGCTTCAATCACTCCTTTTATATCTAAGTCAGATCAAGTCCCTCTCTGTTCAAAAATCCACATTAGAGGCTCCCATTCTACTTGACTAAAAGTCTTATGTTTCTTAGTCTTCTGTTAACTTCTTTGACCTCAGCAAGTACATCCTCCTTACTCACTCTGCTGCAGCCTTTCTAGCTTTCTTTGCTGTTCCTTGAAAATAACAGTTCTGCTTCTGCCTTATGACTTTTGTATTGGCTGTTACTCCTGTCTAGAATGGTTTTCTCCCAGATACCTACATGGTAAATCTCTCATCTCTGGTCACTCTGCATCAGTATCACTTTCTCAATGAGTTGTACCCTGATCATCTTATTTAAAATGATAGCTTCTTTGTCCCCAACACTTCTGATTCCCTTTATTCTGACTTACTTTTTATTTTTTCCAAAAAGTTTATTTTATTTTAAGTTTCACATAGTTTATTAAGAGGAAAGCAAAGTGTTGATAAGGAGAAGAAATTGTACATTGCCAATGGAAATGTGAAATGGTGCAACTGCTGTGGAAAACAGTTTTATGGTTCTTCAAAAAGTTAAAACGGAATTACAGAATTACCATATGATCCTGCAATTTTACAGGAAGGTATATAAACCCAAAATAATTGAAAGCAGAGACTGATAACTTCTACAGGTGTTCACAGTGTTCACATGTTGTTACTCACAGTAACCAAGAGATGGAAGCACCCCAGATATCCATGAGACAAACGAATGGATAAACAAAATGGGTATATATGTGATAGAATATTATTCAGCCTTGAAAAAGAATGAAGCTGTGATACATGCTACAACACGCATGAACCTTGTAATATTTGAGTGAAATAAGCCAGACACAAAAGGATAAATATGGTACCATTTCACTTACATGAAGTATTTAGGATAGGCAGATTCTTAGAGATAGATAGTAGAAGACATGTTACAAGGGGCTAAAGAGGGTGAGGACATGAATGTGGCACACTGAAGGAAGCCTGTTCTGCAGCTCTCAGACTCCACTGCTGTCAGACAGCAACCAGTCAAGTCATTCTGTTCCCTCTCCTGCAGCCAGGCTTGTCAGCATAGGAAATTGATGATAGCAAGAAAGTTAAATTACAAGAAACTCGAAAGTTGTTTCTGGGAAGGCACAGTGGGTAACTAGGAAGGAAAGAGACATACTTTTCAGTATATACTTTATGGTACTGTCTGATTTTTTTGAAAAAAAGTTATGTATTACCTGTTTTAAAACTAAAATACTTTATTATGGGGAAAATAAAGGAAAATTAAAATGCTTATTTTATTCTGCTTAAAAAACAGAACTTGCTGGGGCATGGTGGTGCATGCCTGTAGTCCCAGTGACTTGGGAGGCTGAGGTAGGAGGACTGCAAATTCAACGATAGCCTCACATACTTAGCAGAACCCTCGGCAGCTTAGTGAGATCCTGTCTTCAAATAAAAAATAAGAAGGGTTAGTGGTAAATTGCCTCTGGGTTCAGTCCCTAGTATAAAACAAAAATAAAAGCAAAAACAGGACTCTGTATTTATAAGACCAAATACAAAGGTGTTTAAGTCTGTTAAGGTATACAGAATTCCCCTCTTTCTTAGAATACCAGTCGACAAATTGCTCCTTCCCTTGTGATTGCAATAGAGGTTTTGCTGTTTGCTGTGATTTTCTTTTCACATATAACCACTTTAATATAACTTTACATATAACCACTTAACATATAACCACTTAACATATAACCACTTTACATATAACCACTTAACAGGTTAGGAAAATTACATGAAATAATAGATGTTCAAACACCTGAATTGTGAGTGGGTTTTACTTTGTAGTTTCTTTATTTTTTGGGGGGGCAGTACTAAGGATTAAACTCAAAGGGGTTTTACTATTGTTCTATTTCCTTTTTAATTTTTTTTTGAGACACGAGGGTTCCCTATGACCTCAAACTTGCCATCCTTCTGCCTCAGCCTCCTGAGTTGCTGGGGTTACATATGTGTGCCATTGTGCCTGACTCCCTTTGAAGTTTCTTAAAGCAGGAGCTGTATCTGTATGTGTGGCATTAACAGCCATTCCTCAGTATCAGTATCTGAGGGATTAGTGTCCCCGTCAGTACCAAAATCTGCGGTTGCTCCAGACCTTTATGTAAAATGGCACAGTATTTGCCAATTCTGGATATCTCCCACCTCTTAATAATCTGGTTCCACACACTTCCTCCTGTATATCTTGTCATCTCTAGATTTCTCACAATACCAGAAGCAATGTAAATGCGTCTAATACTGTGTCATTTAGGGAATAATAAGAAGAAAGCCTGTATATTAGTACAGACATGATTTTTAAAAAATTATTAACTTAAATATATATTTTTAGGATCTTGGGTTTTGAATCCTAAACCTGGTGCATGCTAAGCCCTTTTAGAATTTTTTTTTTCTTTTGCCTTCTGGGGATTGAATCCTGCTGAGCTACATCACCAGATCTTTTTATTTATTTCCTTTTATTTTGAGGCAGGGTCTCACTAAATGGCTGAGGCTGCCCTTGAACTTGAGATCCTCCTGCTTTAACTCCAAGTAGCTCAGATTACAGGTGTGTGCTACTGTACCTGGCTAGAATATTTTTTTTATTTTTTAGTAGTAGTTGGACACAATACCTTTATTTTATTTATTTATTTTTATGTGGTGCTGAGGATAGAATCCAGGGCCGCACACGTTCAAGGTGAGCGCTCTACTGCTGAGCCACATCCCCAGCCCCGTAGCTAGAATATTTTTGATCAGTGGTTGAAACTGTAGTTGTGGAATTGTGGATATGGAGGGCTGACTAATCTGTGTCTGAGTGTTTATACACAGTGAAATGAATGCCTTCCTTGGCTTGTTATGGGAGGCTGGAAGATGAAAGGCAAATCTGGAGCTTTTGTAGAATTTTAAATCATTCTTTTGAGTATAAGGTTTGAGATTTTCGTTTTTTATTTTGTAAAATATTGTGTACCTACTGAGCACATTAGGTTGAATGCTGCTGTTGGGTTGACAGCAGGCTACAAAGGTCTTCCTCCTTTTCTTCATAGTATCTATGGTATTGCTTCCATTTATTTCCCCTTGTCCCAATTTTTCTGTTAATCACATAACTAGCTAGTCCATGCCATGCTACCTCACACTACTCCAGTACTGGGTGTTGAACCCAGGAGATACACTGAGCTGTATCTCCAGCCCTTGTTTTTTTTTTTTTTTTTTTAACTTTAAAAGAAGTTCTCATTAAGTTGCCCAGGCTGGCCTCAAACTTGTGATGCTCCTGCCTCAGCCTCCTGCGTAGCTGGGATTATAGGTGTGTACCCAACTAAATGACTGAACTCTTAATAATCTGGTTCCCTAGATGAAAATGAAGTTTCTGTGGTTCTAGTTGTAAAAGTTTAGTTATTCCAGGTTTTATTGTCATTTACTTAAGCTGATAAAAGATTAAAAGAACTTTGCTTACATTAACTGTTCATATAAAAATAGAATTCATTTCAATATAAAGTGAGTTAGACTTGAATTCTAAAGGGGCTTAGTCAGTGGATGACTAAAATAGCCTTTATATAAGATGGTCTCATGTAGAAGTCAGTTTCAAAATACATTCCCTGACAACTTTGAACTAAAATTTAGGATCTCATCTTGAGATTAATGTAAGAAATCTGTCATTAGTTTGTGTCTTATTTTTGTTCACATATTTTTTAGAAGTAACATCACTATTTAGGAGCTGACTTTTTCCGTTATAGCTTCCAGTGAAAAACTGTTGCTTTAGTCTTCTCCCCTGAGTTTCTTTTCCTGAGAATAACAGATTGAGCTCATACCTTTGCACAAGATCTGGAGAGTATTTTAAGCTTGGCATGTTCAAACCTGGCAGACTTGATTAATATGTGGACAGACTAGCACGTTAGAACATTTTTTAGGTTCCAAGCCACAAATTGGATTCTAAATGAACATGAGCATATATAAAATTAATACCTAAGCCTTGAGTAGCATAGACATTCAAAATGACTCTTACCCTGAGTGGCTGACTTTCAGTGAGGCTATTGCTGGCCCTATGCTTTTCTTACTCTGCTTTAAGCAATGCCCGGAGCAGAGCAGGGAGAGATTTACTCTTTTGGCACTCTGCTACCCTCTGCTTTCTGCTGGGGAAAAGACTGCTATTTTACTTTTTAAATTCCTACCATATGGAAAGTTTCTGAAAATAAACTTTGAATTTGTTATTGAACTTCTAAATTTGTAACCTCCAGTATCTGTGACTAAAGCCAATGTAAATACCTGTTGATATTCTGCATACAAAGCTGTGGCCCTATTTTAGTGAGAAAGGCACAGTATCTGATTTATCTCTTAAATTAATTTATCCTCAGTTTATATCTCAGTTGTCATGGATGAAGATGAGTTTTGATTTTAAGCAAAAACTAGTCAGTTGGACTGGGGTTGTGGCTCAGTGGAAGAGTGCTTGCCAAGTGTGTGTGAGGCACTGAGTTCAGTTCTCAGCACCACATAAAATAAAGATTCATCGACAAATAAAAAATATTTAAAACAACAACAACAACAAAACTAGTCGATGGTTTTATCAACTATTTTAACTTTTTGTGCATGGATCGATATAATTATATAGCGGATGTATTTATAAAAATATAGAAGTACAAAAATATAGAAGTACATTATAGGTTTTTTACAAACTTAAATGTACTAAAGGAAAAACAATTCTGTTATTTATTTTGTAAATTTGGGTTATTTGGATCTTCAATCAACAAATACATGATAGGCACCTATTATATGCCAGGCACTGCTAGGTCTTGGGGGATACGGAGTTGTTTAAATGATGATTCCTATTCAGACAAGCAAGAGAAGAAAAAAAAAATGTGGGGACAATAAACTGTTTTACCTGCTGTTATAGAGAAATGGAGTGGACCATGGAGGAAAAGCAAGTAGATTAACTCTGGAGAAGTGGAGAAGGTTTTTAAAAAAATGTTTTGGTTGGGTATGAAAAAATAGTCAAAATTATTTACAATAATAACTATATTTTACTGTTTGCCTGTTGTATGCCAGGATTAGTTAATGTTACCCACCAGGGAAAAGGGAGGAAGAACATTCCAGGCAGTAGGAGAAACAATAGCACTATCAAGGATTCTGTGTCCTAGAAGGAAGTGTGATGTGCTAGTGGGGAGGTGGAGGGGAGACCAGTGGCCAGAACAAATTCTAGTGACTTGGGTGGGATCTGATTATGACTTCGAAAAAAGGACTTTACATGTGGATATACCACTGGATGTCTCTTTGGGTTTGTTTTAATAGCACAAAGAGGCTGTAACAGGGCATTCCATTTCTTGAACCATTTCTTGTCATTTAGCCTTATCTGCCCAGCTGACTTCTTACCTTCTAATGGGCAGATACCGAATCCTCTTTAGTGCCTGGGCAGGGACTCAATGCACAGGAGTGGATGCATGTGGAACACTTATAGATATAAACCACTGAGATATCAGAACTGTAAGGTTAAGATGGCGTATATTTATTTAAAAGGCATTTTTTTTTAGCACCAATAAAAGTCAGTTGTCATTTAGATGTGAAAGGAATTAATAAGAATACCTATCTCACTGGGTTGTATGGATTTAATTAATAAATTTAAGCACTTAGATTTACAAGTGTTTTTGTTTTTATTTGTTTTTGGTACCAGAGATTGGTACCAAAAGGGGACCACTAAGCTACAACCCCAGCACCTTTTTACTTTTTATTTTGCGACAGGTTCTCTCCAAGTTGCTGTGGTTGGCCTGAACTTTTGATACTCCTGCTTTAACCTCCTGAGATGCTTGGATTAATTACTGGTGTGTGCCACCATGCCCGGCTAATTTATGCAGTAAGAATAGTATATAAACATATAGTAAGAGGTCAATTAGTATTGCCTGTTGTGTGCCTACCTGTGTGGACTTTTTGCCAGAGACAGAGTTCAACTACTGTTGGGTATATAGATGATAGAAAGGAAATAAGAAAAAAGCCTTTAACCTTTGAAACCCAACATCCTTTTGGAATTGGAGGAACTGATTATATTACATGAATTGGAAGAACTGCTTATATTGCATGAACTTTTTATTTTTTATTTTATTTTTTTAGTGATTGAAAAGTATGGTTGGCGTGGAATTGTATTTCATCTGTCTGTGAGGATTGTGAGCAAGGTAGGTCCCAGGCTTATTTACTCTTCCCTGCTTCCCTTTCTTTTTCTTTTCTTTCTTTTTAATTTTTTTTTCAAGTTGTAGATGGACACAATACCTTTATTTTATTTATTTATTTATTTTTTATGCAGTGCTGAGGATCGAACCCAGTCCCTCACATATGCTAGGCAAGCGCTCTACCACTGAACCACAATCCTAGCTCCTTGCCTGCCTCCCTTTCTAATATGTTTTCTCAGTATTTTCAGTTATACTAACCCGCAGTAGATCAGATTTGAGTATTGTATAGGGAAACATTATCTTTTGCAGTCTCATTTACCATGGTCCAATGATAATCTGTCACCATGGTTTATGTAATGTTATGGACTGTATCTAATATCTTGTTAGAATGTATTGAATCCTGAGAAATAACCAATCGAAGTTTCATGGTTATGGAATTGAACTGCTAACGCATACACATACACCAACCTCTGATTTAAACCTTAAGGGCAGAAGTTCTTGTATTGGAGCCATTTTGTAAAACCAATTTGAGTTAATGGGTAGTGAGTGACAGGCTAGCTTATTCTGGTCACGTTAAAATTCAGTAGCGTGCGTGAATGGTAAACTAAGTGCAACAAAGGGCTTGACAATAGCCAGGTCCTCAGTGGCAACATTAAATTTTGTCAATGATGACAGGATCTGTTCATCTGTAACTGCTAGAGTTTGATTTGATACAGCATGCTTGTTTTCCTATCTTAATCTCTGAGACCCGAACAAAAATATAACACATATGATTTTGGCGCATATATTTTATCTTCTGTCAGATGCCCGCAAAAAGAGATGTAGATGGCAGCTTCACACAATCCTACGAACCTGTTTTCTATCTGAACATTTCTTGTCAAAGAAAGAGCTAGTACTAGTTCATGTAGTTCTTGTTTTCTGTCACTTTCTGTTACCTTAAGTATGTTGAGATCCCCTTACTCATTGATGTGGAAGACTCCGATCACTCAGGGTGAACTTGACAGCTGAAACAACTTCACAGTTCCCCAGCCAGGAATTCTGCTAACTTACACATGGGGTTCTTGGGTTCATCAGTCTTTGGACTTTTTTTGTTGTAAGTACACTGAGAATAGCATAAATTTTTGAGACTGGCTTTCTCTCACTCATAAATAGGAACCTTTGATATATTGTTACAGGGAAAAATAGTTGAGCCACTTATAGCAAAACCAGCATGATCTTGGAATTGAAACTGCTGCCTAAGAAGGGAGAAAGAAAGAGTATTAAAGTTTAACTTCTGAAAATGAATCTGATTTGAAAATGCTTATGAAAATGATCTGGGTGGTCAGTCAGGAAATCATCATCTTACCGTTCTGCTTTTTTTTTTTTAAATATTTAGTTGTAGTTGGACACAATACCTTATTTCACTTATTTATTTTTTTTATGTGGTGCTGAGGATAGAACCCAGGGTCTTGCACGTGTGAGGCAAGCATTCTACTGCTGTGCCACACAACCCCAGTCCCTGCTTTTTTTTTTTTTTTTAACATTTATTTTTTTAGTTGTAGGTGGACACCATATCTTTATTTTATTTTTATGTGGTGCTGAGGATAGAACCCAGTGCCTCACACTTTGTTAGGCAAGCGCTCTACCTCTGAGCCACAACCCCAGCCCCTGTTCTGCTTTTTTTATTGGGGTGATAATAATCAGAAACTATTTCATGGAATTACTAAAAAAATTAATGGAAAGGAGGGGCTGGGGTTGTGGCTCAGTGGTAGAGTGCTTGCCTAGCATGTGTGAGGCACTGGGTTCGATTCTTGGCACTCCATATAAAGAAAATAAAGGTATATTGACAACTAAAGGAAAAAATATATATGAGTTAATGGAAAGGAAAGAAAGAAATTAGCATTCACTGAATGCCAATTAAGGATTAGGCATGGTACTGTAAACTTTCCATATGTTTTTTATTGAAATATTTCAAGTTCATCGATCGATAACACAAATTTTCAGGTCAAAGTAGATATTATTATGAAAATCAGTCTTTTGAACTGTTTTGACCTTTATTGAGCTATTTAGAGGAAATGGAATTATATCTTGTTTCATGTCATTGTCTCTGTAAAACATTGTTTTATGGAGAAGAAAATATCTGCATGAGTTAAAGAGTTTTTTTGGTTGTTGTTGTTTTTGCTTTCATCTTCTGGGCTTGCTACTTATTTAGCCAAAGGCAGGGAGAAGACTAGCAGGTCTGAAATTAGAGACACCTGTGCTGTTTTGGGAAGTTGAGACTCTTGACCCAGGGTTTGCTAAAGTTGGTGCACAGGAGGTCAGAACAGGTTAATATTTTCATAGATTAACACAAATGTGAATTGGGGTTGTTTATGGGTGTAGTTTTACTTGATCTGTTTTTGTATCTGCAAATGGAGTAAATAAAGTACTGGTGTTTTGGGAAACTTCTGCAAAAGTCCCTGAACCAATGCAAATTAATCTTCTCCAAAATACCCCTAAATTCCCCATTTGTCTATTGCAACTGGCTGAGGGTATTGACTATTGTCATCATGTTTGTAAAGAAATTAGCACACAGTTTTTTAAAAACAATTGTAAATTTGATTTTCTTCTGTTAAATTTTCTCCTGAAAATTTTCTCTCATTGGAGGTACCATTTCAGTGTCCTTCAGTCCATAGGTACTAATTGTAGACTCAGAATAGTTAAGTTCTCTCCTGGATGATATGATATTAAGTTGAAATGTTCCTTCTCCTTATTCTATAGTTAGGGTTTCCAAATTTTCCCCCTACTATTAAAATGGTGAACTTTCATTGTGGTCAGAGCAAGTTGTATAGAGACACATTGCTTTCCTTTCTGGGGCTAAAATGGACACATTAATACTTTTTAATCTATGAAATTTCTCATTGTTTTTTCCTGTCTTTTGAATGAATTACTGTATTTTTCTTCTTGGCTACTTCCCTTTTATGATTTAGTCAGAGAAATCTTAATGCAAATTTTCTTTCTTGCTTTGGGGAATAAATGACACTTAAAAACTCAACTTTATTGAGATACAACTTACATAGTACAAAATTCACTTGTTCGAAGTATCATGTTTTTTTAAAATTTTTTTCTTTTTAGTTATATGGACACAATACCTTTATTTTATTTGTTTTTATTTTTATGTAGTGCTGGGGATTGAACCCAGTGCCTCATGCATGCTAGACAAGCGCTCTACCACTGAGCCACAACCTCGGCCCCCGTATCACTGTTTTTTAGTAAATTAATGGAATTATGCAACCCCACTCCAGTGTTAGATTTCCAGCACCCCAAACAGATATTTTCTGCCTTTTAACTTCCTTTCAAGTTATTCACAAATTTCATTAAATTTGTTATCAAATTTAATTTCCTTCTGAGTTTTCTGCCATTGTATCTCACAGCATGATCATCACAGATTTTATGCCAAATTCTTGTGCAAAAAAAGTGGGGTGCGACGATTACATGATGCTTTAAAAAATTTTTTTTCTCACTAAAGAGTCTCTTTTCGCAGCTGTTCAGCAAATATGATCACCTTGAGCTTGAAGCCTGAGGAATAATTTCTATATATTTATGTGTAAGCATAATCAGAAAAAAAATGCTTTGTTTGTCAGTGTTTTGCTGGTAGACCAACAGCTATGGTGGGAAGATGAGAGTCTCATGTGGGCTCCTTACCGCATTGGCTGGGTTGACTGATGATATGGGTGGTACTGTGGCACTCTCAACACCTGCGCAGAAGTAGAACCAGTACGCGTGCTTGTAGAGCTCTGGGTCAGCGGTGCAGGGCATAAGTGGACAAATGCACACCCACATGCCACTGGGGAGTATGTTGCTGTCCTGTTCACCTTTTAAGTGAAGTGAGGGACAGATATTGACTGTGTGGTGATTATTCCATGAAACGTTATAAACCAGTTATTGGACTGAAAAAACAGGGTGTGACAATTAAGCCAGGAAATAATTGTCTTCCTATTATGTGTCTTCTTTGCCCCTCTTATTTGCATATTAGTTTCTTATTGCTTATCAGACATAACACTCTTATCATTTTTATTCCATTTTCTCACCAGTTTTTACAAAGTAGAACTTTTCTTGAAAAGATAGGATTTAACTTTTATTCAGTTATTTTTTCCTTGGAAAACATTCCATATACTTCAGACCCCTTCTAAAAGGTTTTTATGTCAACTTCATTTTCAATTAATTAATTAATTCATTATTATTATTATGTTTTTTGCAGTGCTGGGGATCCAGCCCAGGTCTTCACATACGCCTGGTTGAGTGCTCTACCACTGAGCTATATCCCTAGTCTATGTATTTATTTATTTATTTTATTACTATTATTATTTTTAATATTTTTGGTTAATGGACACAGTAACTTTATTTTGCTTATTTTTTTTATGGGGTGCTGAGGATCGAAGCCAGTGTCTCATTCGTGTGAGGCAAGTGTGTGCAAGGCAAGTGCTCTACCACTGAGCCACAACACCAGCCCAATATTTATTTTTATAGGAAATAGTTTATTTGGTTACTTTTCTTTGTGCATACAGACCAGGTATTTGTAGATTTGGAAAATTCTGCTCTTTGCATCAGTATTTAGTTGCTCAGTAAGTAAGGTAATGAATACTGTACATCTGAGCTTTTATCTTTTATTATTATAATTGTTCTGTTTTAATGTTATTGTTAATCTCTTACTATGCCTAATTTATACATTAAATTTTAACATAGGTATATATGTAAGGGAAAAAACTTAGGGTATATAGGGTTCAATACTATTTAAGATTTCAGGAATCCACTGGGATAATAATAAAAGGTAATAAAAGACAAGTTCTTTCCTGTTTAAAAATAATTTCCTTCAATGTTCTTTGCCTCTACCCCAAGCACTAGAGATTGAACCCAGGGACACTCTAGTACTTATCTACATCCCCAGCCCTATATACTTTTTATTTTGAGACAGGGACTTGCTAAGTTCCTGAGCCTGGCTGCAGACTGAATCCTTCTGCCTCTGTCTCTCAGGTGGCTGGGATCACCAGCCTGGGCCACTGCATACTGGCTGCTAGTCGTCTTATGTGTGTCTTGGAACAATAGCTCTTAACAAGGTGCCTGTGATTATGTGGACTTGAACCCTGGCTCAATAGTTATTAACTTCTCTAAACCTCTGTATTCTGTATAACTGGAGGAAAAATAAACTTGTTGCAAGAATTAAATAGGCATTTGGCGCTATTTCTGGTCACAGATAGTGAGGGATATATTTATTTATTTATTTTTAATATCATAATTTTGTTTATTTTTATGTAGTGCTGAGGATCGAACCCAGTTCCTCACACCTGAGAGGCAAGCGCTCCACCCCTGAGCTACAACCCCAGCCCTATCTTTATTTTTCTTAATCTGATATAACTTGTCACATAATACTTCGTGACTTTTCACCTTAAATCTGTGCTCTGAATATGTGTACATACACATGGAAATGCATGTGTAGACTTTGCTCAGGTAATGAGATACTTCTTCTGTAATTATCTCTGTCCCATCGCTTTCCCATCTTTCCTTCATGATACTTGGGGTAAAGGTAGATTCACTTTTTAAAAAAAAATTTTTTTAGTTATTGATGGACCTTTATTTATTTATATGCTCTGCTGAGAATTGAACCCAGTGCCTCTCACATGCTAGGCAAGCACTCTACCACTGAGCTATGACCCCAGGCCCTAGATTCACTTTTAATTTAGTATGCTTGTAGAATCCATATGTTAGCCATTTTTCCCCTTAAATATCTGTGTTTGCTGCATACCATTTTGAAAATAACACACAGGAAATGCCGACTGCTCAGACGATGGCAAATCATACTGCTTCAGACTGCATTATTTGAATGGATACCTTGGGAATGCATGAAGGCATTGATGGCTGCCTTACATCTCTGCCCTGAGTTCATTATATGGCCTTCAGTTGATCTAAGGAGATTATCAATTAATTTTTCAGTGGTTCTCAATGGGAAAGGTACCATGTCTGTAGAAAGTATTTGGAAAAGTATTGGGGGCGTGTTTGGTTGGTAAGTGGTCAGGGACCAGGGATGATTGTCCAAGTGGTATTGCCCACATAAAATGCTAAGAATATTGCTGTTCAGAAATTGAACTAAATGGACTTCATAGATTGGTAATGTTTTATTTTATTATATTTATTTTAAAAAGTTGTTGCTTAAAGAAGGAGGATTTTTTTTTAAAGAGAGAATTTTTAATATTTATTTTTTAGTTTTCGACGGACACAACATCTTTGTTTATATGTGGTGCTGAGGATCGAACCCGGGCCGCACGCATGCCAGGCGAGTGCCCTACCGCTTGAGCCACATCCCCAGCCCTGTTCATGTCTTTTGAGAAGGAGGATTTTTGAAAGAATCTTTTAGAGCTGTAATATATAATCTCTGAATTCTTCAAGGAGAATTAGTCCATATTTTCCCATATGAGGGAGGTATTTTCCTGAAGATTCTGAAGGGATTTGCCATTATGAATGTTTTTTGGTGGTATTTAATTCCTAACATTAGGAGTAGTTGAATGGTTAAAATGGTTTGGTGATTTAAAAAATAGGCATGTATGGGCTGGATTGTGGCTCAGCAGTAGAGTGCTTGCCTAGCACGTGTGAGGCACTGGGTTCGATCCTTAGCATCACATAAAAATAAGTAAAGATATTAAAAAAAAAAAAAAGAAATTGGCATGTATTCCTTCAGTAATCTGTGTATCTTCATAGTTGATGGAAATAACATAATTTTTGCCTGGCATTCCAGTGATACCTGAATATTGCTTGCATTGTTCTCTCTCTTTCCCTTCTTTTAAGGGCAAATAATGTATTTGTTTGGCAGATTGATAAGATTTTTATTAGATATGTAATTAAACTTGTTGTAGCTTGTTTCACTTGAACCTAATGTAGGACTTTGACACAAATTTTAGGTACTCTTAGGTTTCGACTACCACTTTTATTAATATTAATATTTAGGGCAGTGTTTCTGAAACATTTTTGTCTGTGACTCAGAGTTCAAGATACATTTTATAGCTGGGCATGGTGGCACATGCCTATAATCCCAGCAATTTGGGAAACTCAGTTGGGAGAATTGCAAGTTTGAGACCAGCTTTGGCAATTTAGTGAGACCCTCACCAACGTAGTGAGAGCCTGTTTCAAAATAAAAAAGGACTTGGGATGTATTCTGTGGTACAATCCCTACTACCCCCATATATATATATATATTTTAGATTTAGACCCAATATATCATAAGTATATAGATACCTGAAAAAAAAGTTTTATGAAATAATATCTTTTTATATATGGTACATTCTGATCATTTCTATTTTTTTTAAAAAAAATATTTTTTAGTTGTAGGTGGACACACAATCTTTATTTATTTTTATATGGTGCTGAGGATTGAACCCAGTGCCTCATGTGTGCTAGGTGAGCATGCTACCACCGAGTCACAACCCCAGCCCTGATCATTTCTATTTTATTTCATTAATTAATTACAAAATGTAGACCTTGGCCAAAATGTGAACAGTATATTATGAATGCAGCTAAAAAAAATTTATTGCTTTAGAATATATGTTCATGAGCTTCTAATGCAAGCTTTACAATATATCCCAAGCCTGTTTCTGACATCTGCCCCACTAATGTTTCTGAATAGTGCACTTCATCTCCTCTTGGATGTATCCTGCAGCTTCCTGGTTATACTCCCTGCTTCCTCATGTGCTGCCCTCACCCACTCTCTTTTCCTTTCAGCTGTCTGCTTGATGCTTTTAAAATATTACTCTGGTCGTAACATAACCAATGCCAATAACCTTTTCTTTTTAATTTTTTTCTTCTAGTAAAATATGCATAAGATTTACCATTTTAATAATTTTTAAGTTCACTAGTACTAAACACATTCATAATACTGTGTAGCCGTCACTACCATTCATCTGCATAACTCTTTTTCATCTTCTAAAACTAAACTCTGTACCTCTAAACAATAATTGCCCGTTTCTTTTTCTTTTTTCTTTTTTTGGGTGTGCTGGGGGATTGAATCCAGGATTTTGTGCATGCAAGACAAGTACTCTACCAACTGAGCTATATCCCCAGCCCCCAACTCCTCATTTCTTGTGCATTGCCTGGCTTGTTTTATTGATCCACATTTTCCTTCAGACTGGCAGGAGCAGCTCTGAGTTTGTTGTTGTAATTCACTTATTTATTTTTATAAGTGGATGTGTGGAGAGATTGTGTGGAGCACTTTAAAAGACAAGATTATGCTGAAACAAACAGCCTAATTTCTTTTTTTCTTTACAACAGTATGGTACTATTGAAAGGCTGAGTTGGGAGACCCATGGCTTGGGTTCTTTTCCTGACTTTTCCACTAATTCATTTGGTGACCTTGGGCAGATTGCTTATAACGTTTCTAAGCTTTAGTTTCTTCATCATCTGAAGCCATTGGATACTTTAGATTTTTTTAAGACCCCCAAATCCAGAAATTCCATCATCTTTGGACAAAGTTTTAAGGCAATAGAAGAGTCTGTTTCTCTCTTCATCCTTCCTTTCTCCAATCTCCTATAATCTGAATGATTACAAGAAAAATAAATTTAAATCGGTCACACTTGATTATTGTGATGGAGTGATTCCAGAATTGTGATTATAAAATAATATAGACATATAAAGTGCTATGTAGATGCCAAATATTATGTGTACCTCTATGAGGGGTGAAAATGTAGATAAGCAGTTTCTTCCAGTGCACTTTCTGTGACCCGCTATGGGGTCACAGTCATAAGCTCCACCTAGCGAGTCTTTTGAGCTCTGCTTTATTCTGCCTGGCTAATTCCTTGCAGCATTCTCTTTGTAATTGTTTTGTGCCTTGAGTGCTTAATGCATCCAGAGGGTAAATCTGGGGAATTCATTTGCTTTGAGGATGGGAAACCCTCCCTTTTCAGCCTACAGAGGTTTTGCAGGAGAATTTAGCACCAGAAAAGATGTTTGCCAAAGTTATGACTCCTGTGAGCTGGCTTCTTCCTAGCCATGTTGGTAACTATATGGTTTTATCATTACACATTGTGTTTTTCACTAAACATTGTAGCATTTTTTCTGAGATGCTAGTAAGCTGTCCTGTCACTGTAATCACCTTCAAATTATTGATAGGATTGGTAGACATCTGTTAAAATTCTATGAAAATAGGCAAAACAAGGCTCTGTTTTTTTAATAAGAAAGGGCATTTGTAATAGAGCTCTTTGGTGGCAACTCTGGCTCTTCATGCTCTTTCATCGACCCATTCATTTTTAAAAAATATTTATTTTTTAAGTTTTAGGTGGACACAGTATCTTTATTTTACATTTATGTGGTGCTGAGGATTGAACCTAGTGCCTCTTGCGTGCTAGGCAAGCGCTCTGCCACTGAGCCACAACCCCAGACCCGACCCATTCATTTCAATAGACCTTTTTTTAAAAAACAAAACCAGCACCAAAACCAAAAAAGCCTCATTTGGTAAAAGAAAGAGAATTAATACCCTAAATCTATTAACTAGTTCAGTCCAACAAGCAGTGGTCATGCCCTTATTACCATTGTAGAGCCTAAAGACTCTATGTTGAGCTCACCACATTGCTATCAGCCTTTTTTCCCCAAACAGAATAGTAAGGTGCATTTTCTCTGACTATAAGTAAAATAATTTCAAAGGAGCTAATGGGATTCATTGATTATTAGGTGAGTTTATCCTGATTTGCAAACAAGTTGTCCCTTTTGCAGAATTAAAGTTTGACAGCTTTCCATTGTAGAGAAGGATGTGTATGTATAGGTGTGTAAGGGTTAAGAGCTTTATTCTGTGGCAGACGTGAAGGAATTGACATTGGGAAATTTTTTAGACTATGAATAAGAGTAAATTGATGCATTTCTCTTGGGAAGAGGATTAAGGTAACTCTTTAGTTGTTCAACACTCTGATATATGTCATAATCTGAGATTTGCCTAAAGTTAGATGGTATAATATAGTTACCATGTGACCCAACAATTATACTCCTAATTATATATTCAAGAGAATTGATAACATATGTTGACACAAAAACTTGTACATGAATGTTTATAACAGCATTCTTTGTAATAGATAAAAAAGGGAAATAACCCTAATGTCCATTAACTGACTGATGGTACCCTGTGCTATAGATATATAGTTGAATATTATTTGGTAATGAAAAGGAATGATGTACCTATACATGATTCAACATGGATGGACCTTGAAAACATGCTAAAGGAAAGAAGCCTGTCATATTATGTAATCCCATTTTTTGGGTGACATATCCAGAACAGACAAATCCATAGAGACAGAAAGTAAATTGTGGTTGCTGGGGGCTGGAATAAAGAAGAATGGAGCTGGGTGCTGTTGTGCACACCTGTAATCCCAGCTCTTTGGGAGGCTGAGGCAGGAGGAATCGTGAGTTCAAAGCCAGCCCCAGCAACTTAGCGAGGCCCTAAGTAACTCATTGAGACCCTGTCTCTGAATAGAATACAAAAAAAGGGCTGGGTGTGGCTTAGTGTTAAGCGCCCCTGAGTTCTATCTTTGGTACCAAAAAAAAAAAAGAAAAGAAAAAAAAAGAATGGGGAATGGCTACTAACAGATACAGGATTTCTTTTTAGAAAAAAACCAAGAAGATGTTCTGGTATTATATAATGTTACTGTTTATATGACTTTGTAAATATACCCAAACCATTGAATTGTGCACTTTGAAAGGGTGAGTTTTATAGCAGGTGAATTGTATTTCGTTAAAGCTGATATTTCAAAAATAGGCCAAAATTGTCTGTATTGGTAACATATTTTTTTGCTTAGTGCTATATGAAATTTTGACAAGTGGTATACCTTGATCAAAGATTCCTGATAATAGCCAGGCATAGTGGAGCATGCTTGTAATACCAGCTGCTTGGGAGGCTGAGGCAGGAAGATTGCAAATTCAAGGCTGGCCTCAGCTACTTAGTGTGACCCTGTCTCAAAAAATAAAAAGGGCTGGGGAGGTAGCTCAGTGGTAGAATGCCTCTGGATTTAATCCCCAGTACCAAAACAAAAGTTCTGTGATATCTTCATTTCCCTAAATAATAATTGAAAGATTTTTTTTTTTGTTCTGTTAAAGGATTGAATTAGAGATTTATTTATTTAGCATATTTATTTAGTGCTAGGGAATGAACTCAGGGCCTCACAGTTAACTAGGCAAACAGCCTACCGCTGATCTGTAGCCTCAGCCCTGAATGTGAGACTTAAAATTTATTAGCATTCTGATGAATACAGGAAAGGAATAAGTTGCATATTTTATTTTATTTTTAATTTTTTTGGGGGGAGTACTGGGGGTTGAACTCAGGGGCACTCAACCACAGAGCCACATCCTAGCCCTATTTTGTATATTATTTAGAGACAGAGTCTCACTGAGTTGCTCAGCACCTCACCTTTGCTGAGGCTGGCTTTGAACTTGCAAGCCTCCTGCCTCAGCCTCCTGAGTCTCTGGGATTACAGGTATGCTACACCATGCCCAGCAAAATTTACCTTTTGAAAGTGTACAGTTTACTGGTTTTTTAGTATATTCTCAGGGTTGTTCAACTATTGTCCAATTCCAGAATATTTTCATTGCCTGAAAGTGAATCTCTGTACCCATTAGCAATTACTTTCTGACCCCCTTCACCTAGCACCAAATAGCTACTAACCTACTTTCTGTCCATGGCTTTGCTTATTCTGGATATTTTATATAAATGTACTAATGCAGCATGTGGTCTTTTGTATCTGGCTTTTTCATTTAGCATAATGCTTTTAAGGTTCTTCCATGTTGTAGTAAGTGTAACTACTTCATTGAGAAAATTCACAAATCATATAATTCACTCACTTAAATGTACAATTTAATGGTTTTTAAATATATTCACAGATATGTACAACCATTACCACAGTCGATTTTAGAACATTTTAATCACTTCAAAGGGAGACTATACCATTATTTAGCTTTTGTCTCCCCAGCCTCCTGTTCACACCCCTCTCCCCATATAAAGGGCCATTAATCTACTTTCTGTCTCTATAGATTTTTGTTTAATGTGAATAGAATTATATAATTTGTGGGCTCTGGTTTGTCCACATCCTTGTTTTAATCTGACTTTTTGGTTTTAGCAATTGTACTGGGTGTGAAGTGTAACTCATTATGGCTTGGTTAATATTCCCTAGTGACTAATGATGTTGACCATCTTTTGATGTGTTTCTATTATCCATTTGTATGGTTTCTTTAAAGAAGTGTGTATTTAAATTCAAACTCATTTTAAAATTGGATTATTTGTCTTAAATTGTAAGAGTTTTTAAATATATATTCAGGTTTATAATCCCTTATCAGAAAATATAATTTGTAAATTATATCTATATTCTCTCATTCTATGCTTTTGTTTTCCCCCCACCTCTTGATGGTATCCTTTGATGCACAATACTTAAATTTTGATTTACTTTTTTTGGGTGTTTATGCTCTGTCATATCTAGGAAACTTGCTAATGAAGGTCTTAAAGACTGTTGTCCATGTTTTCTTATAAGAATTTTGTAGTTTCAACTCTTATATTTAGATCTTCAATCTATTTTGAGTTAATATTTATATATGGTGTGAGGTCGGAGGTCTAATTTCATTCTTTTCATTGGACATCATTTTCCTAGCCCCTTTTCTTGAAAAGTAGTTAAATGTTCAGTTTTTCTGGTACATTTTGTGAAAACAATTTTTTGTTGATGAGACTATTCTTTCCTCACTGAATTGTCTTGGCATAAATTGCTCATCAGTGTGATAATTAAATTTGGGTTAGGTTAATTTTTTTAGTTTGGTCTTTGAGGTTTGTTCTGAGCCCAGTTCCCCTCTTTGGTTCTCACTGGTAAGTCCTTATGATTAGTTTGTTGCTTTTAACTAATAGGAAGATGCCTTTAGGCCTGAACTTCCCCACAGTCTTGTTTCAAAGTCATTTGCTTTGGGAAGGACTTTTGAGCTTTCTTGTCTTATGGATGACCTCTGCCCCAGACATGTTTCTGAATCATTACTTTGGACATCGGCCAGGGGTCAGCTTTTGGTCTTTTTGGTTTGTTTCTTATGGTGTGGAACTTTTGCCTGATGAGAGAGCTGGGGAGAGTGTGACTGGGGCCTCAGTGTTCTTAGACTCTTGGTCCTTGGATAGAGCCTCTTTCTGAAGGTGGGGACTGGTTGGAGAAAGGGAGCCCCTTATCTCCTGGTCCTAGTGAGCAGGAATTGAGTCTCCTCAACTTGAAGTTGTAGATGACGAGCAGTGTGGTAACCTACTCCTTCTGGTACTGCTCTGAAGCTGAGGAGAGGAGGAATGCTCTCCTCTGGCCACTCTCACTAGCCTGGAGTGGTGTTTCCTGTAGGCCAAGAATGAGTAAATCATAGCTCAAATGCTGCAGACTCCCGCTGTGACTGAGTTTTAATAGATTCTCTTGAGTAAATACTTGACTATTTGTAGAGATTTTAAATAGTTGTTTTTCTTCAACAGTTTTCACCAGCATTGCTTGTTTTCCTGGGGAGTGTGTTTGTGGAGTCCTCTTGCTGAGATCCAGGAAGTGGAACTCTGTGATGAACCTCACACTCTCTTTGGGATTGATACCAGTTTAGTTTCAGTAGTATACATCTCTGCTTCTGTGGCTCTGTCCCTGCTGTCTTGTGCTGCTATTGTCACAATTTCATTTTTATCCATTGTGTGTTCAAAAGTTCAGATTTATGATTCTTGCTTTTTGCATTTGTCTGTTAAGACAGTGGAAACAAGAGAAACAAAAATGCATTTGTGCTGTCTTTTTTATTTACGTGTATAGTTATCAGTGATCAGTATCAGTGATCTTTACTTTTTTGTGTGTATTGAGTTTCTCTGTAGATTGTTTTCATTTCAACCTGAAGGACTACTTCTAGTATTTCTTATAGGTCATATCTACTAGCAAAAAAACTCTTCTCAATTTTATTTTTCTGGAAATGTCTTCATTTTTCCTTCAGTGTTGAAAGATAATGTTGATAGGATCCTTGGTTGCCCTCCCATCACCCCCTTGAGAACTTTGGGTTTATCATCCCACCGCTTTCTTGCTTCCTGGTTCCAATCCCTTATGTATTATTAGTTGCTTTTTAAAATTATTATTTTTTTTAGTTGTAGTCAGACACAATACCTTTATTTTATTTATTTATTTTTTGTGTGGTGCTTATGATTGAACCCCAGGGCCTTGTACATGCTAGGTGAGTGCTCTACTGCTGAGCCACAAGTTTAGCCCATGAGTTGCTTTTTAAACTTTTTTTCAAGATTTTCTCTTTTTGTAGTTTGATTATGATGTGTGGGTGTGAATCTCTTTTAGTTTATCCTACTTGAAGTTCATTGAGTTTCTTGAAAGTATGAATTAATGTTCTTCATAAAGATGGGGACATTTCACCATTATTTCAAGTATTCTTTCTCTCCTGCCCTGAGATTTCATTGTGTACATGTTGGTATGATTTCAGTTGCTCTATCTTCAAGTTCACTGATTTTTCTTTTTTTCATGCCTGTCTAAATTTGCTTGAATGCCTGTAGGGAAGTTTAATTTCAATTATTGAACTTTTCAACTCCAGAACTTGTTTGGTTCTTTTCTATAATTTCTGAGTTTTTATTAATAGTCTTTATTTGGTGAGACATCATTCTCATTCTTTCCATTGTGGGTTTTTTTTTTTTTTTTATGATTACTTTAAGCTCTTTGAAGATATTTGAAACAGCTGATTTAAAATCTTTGCCTAGTAAATCCAAAGTTTGGTCCTCCTCAGGGATGGTTGTCACTGTTTATGGCATGCATTTTCCATTTTCTAAACTATACTGGCTGTCCAAACTCCAATTACGCAGTCTGTATGCTAGCCAGCAAGAAGAAAGGGTGAAGACAGACACCCTCTTAACCATACTTCCTAGAAATCTCATATGCCTTGGTCTTAGAGCCCATTGGTCAGAGTGTTATCATATAATTGCACCTAATTTCAAAGAAGGCTGGAAATTGTAGTAAATCAAGTAAGTGAGGTTATTCTTTCCCTGGATCTTTTATTATTAAGGAGGACAGAAAAGGGATTTATGGTATAATTAGAATTCTGCTTTTTTACTACAGTCTATCTCTCATCTCGGCCTACTACTCTTCTTAATACACACATGTACACACACACACACACATACACACACACACACCTCCAAGGTGAGCTACCCAGTATTTTGTTTGGCTGCTGCATGCAGCTGAAAGTTCAGGATGTCTGGGTAATGTGCAGTCTTCTTTGTCAGGTGTGGTTCAGGGTCTATAAGCTAGAAGACAAGATAATTGCTCCCCAAACCATTAGTGTACATAAGTGTGATAGAATATAGGAAGTAACAAGAAAAGATTATCATCATTTAGGAAAGAGAGATTTAGTAACAGAAGAGTCACTGGTCTGAAGCAGTTACTAAATGCTACTGTGTAGGATATTTGAAGACCTTCTGTCCACAGACTAATAAACTCCTGTGTTAAACATTATTTTTAAACCTGAGGACTCTGGTCTTTTACATACTCACCTTGGTGTCTCCTGCCCTACCTTAACTTAATGACAGTTCAGGCCATCTGAAACAATGGGCTTCTGTGAGAAAGCAATGCTAACTCTCTCTGCCTTTGGGGAGGACAAAGTTTGGTCCTCCTCAGGGATGGTTGTCATTGTTGTCACTGTTTTCGGCATGACCTTTCCATCTTCTAAACTACAGTTGCTGTCTAGGCTCCAATTATGCAGTCTATATGCTAGTCAGCAGGAAGAAAGGCTGAAGACAGACACCCTCTTAACTGTTCTTCCTAGAAATCTCATATGCTGCTGCTTTCTTTTTGGTGGTGGAGCTGGAGTTTGAACCCAGGGCTAGGCTTGTGCTCTACCACTGAGCCATACCTCCAGCCCCACTTTCTGCTTCTTATTGATAGTTTCTGCTACGCATTTTTTCCCCCAGTACTGGAGATTGAACCTAGGGCTTCACACATCCTAGGTAAACACTGAACCACTGGGCTGCATTCCCAGCCCCACTTTTTTGGTGCCATCTAAGACATCTGAGTTACTAAATTCAGATGGTTCTTCTCTTAGATATGGATCTTCAGTGCACTTCCTTTTTCCTTAGTCAATTTGGAACCTTTCCATTTTAAGATGTATGTATATCATCCACAAAATATTCAAAGATTCTCATGCTGCTGGTGTGCATTTGTTTTTGGTTATCTGTACCATGCTCTTGCCTATGCAGATGACTTCAGAATACATAGCCCTGATTGTGGACTTGTGTACTGGGTCATTTTTATGAATTTTTACAATAATTGCTCTTAGATTTAGTTGCAGAGTTGAAACTGTTGTAGTGCTATGGAGAGCACTTTTTTTTTCTCTTTTTAAAAGTGGTACTAGGGATGGAACCCAGGACCTTGTGTATGATAAACAAGTGCTCTACCATTGAGCCACATCCCCAGCCCTAGAGAACACTTGTTGTTTTGAAAACACATGTTGGTTAACAATGGTTATGCTTCTCAGAAATATGTTGTTAGGCCATTTTGTTGCCATCCGTATCATAGAGTGCGCTTATACAAACTATGGGATTACTGTCATATATATAGTCTGTTGTTGATCAGAGTGGTGGTATGTGGGGCATGATGGTATTTTTCTTTTTTTTTTGGTTTAGAATAGGAACATCTTTACCTCAACTATTCTCCTCTTTGTTTCAAAGCTTTAAATGTAATTGTGTGGAGTTTAACATTGTATTAGACTATCTGTTACATTTTATTCCAGAAATTCTCAGCACCTTTTTTAGAATATTAATTGGGTAAGAGTAATACTATTTGAAGCAAGAGGCTGTCAGAAGGAATAATAATGAGCCATGACTTAGAAGCTATTTTTATTTAAATTGTCAAGGTGTATTATGTTTTCAGAGGTTCTCTGTTTATTGAAGACTTTAATAATCATGAGAAAATGAAAAGGCATTTTAAACCACAATCTTTTTTTTTTTTTTTTTAAGGATTTTTTAACACAATACCTTTAATTAATTAATTAATTAATTAAATTTTCTGTGGTGCTGAGGATTGATCCCAGGGCCTCGCACATGCCAGGCGAGTGCTCTACCACTGAGCCATGACTTCAGCCCATTAAACCACAAATTTTGTTCTGTATTCCATGAAGGTAACTTGAAGAGCCATTGCTTTTTATTTTTTTTAAAATTTATTTTTTAGTTGTAGTTGGACACAACTCCTTTATTTCACTTGTTTATTTATTTATTTTTTATGTGGTGCTGAGGATCAAACCCAGGGTCTCGCACGTGTGAGGCGAGCACTCTACCACTGAGCCACAACCCCAGCCCCCCCTCCCCGCCATTGCTTTTTAACTAATATTACCAGAGTAGATTAGTGTGGTTTTTACAATTGAAGTATAATCCGAAGAATAATTCATGAATGCTGGTCACTACCTTAGTGTCTTAGCTCTAATGTTGTCATCAGTGTGTCCTTTGTACCACTAGTTGCTCAGTATGGCACCAGTAGGTGCTCTGGAGCTGCAAAGCTGACCTCTTCTGGGGACCTGCAGACACTTTGCAGCCTTGAATAGACACTGCTGTCTGTACATATGTTGTATTTGGATGCCTCTCCCAAATTTTGACAGTTTCTTTTTTTTCTTTTTATAGCAAGATAGTTTATTCCCAGGGTTCACAAATATTTGATCAAGAATTTAGGAAAATCTTCATGATTTCTCTTACGAAGTAAGAGCATGTTCTTTGTCATACTGGCAGAAAGCTCATTGGGAAACCTAAAGATATGAGGTTGCCGGCACTGGGAAGTAGGGCTTCTCTTCAAACACTCCATTGTAGTGTGGAAACAAAGCCCAGCACTGTGATCATTGTCCTGTCTTTCAACTCTGCCTGCCTTCATTCTGGTGAGGTTTGTTTCAACAGGTTTTTCATTCCAAAGTTAATGTTAAAAAATGATTTTCTTTTGTATTAGTCATACCTGAACAGGTATCACTATGGCAGATACTATATCACAGATTTTCTGTGACAACATTTCAAATTGTCCTGGCTTCTTAGTGTGCAGGGATACAGTTTAAGAGTAGAAATGTGTGAAGAATTCTTTTTAAATTTTTATTAATATATTTTTTAAGTTGTAGATAGACACAATACCTTTATTTAATTAATTTATTTATTTGTATGTAGTGCTGAGGATCAAACCCAGTGCCTCACGTGTGCTAGGCAAGTGCTTTATCACTGAGCCACAACCCCAACCCTGAAGAATTCTTAACCTGAAAATTATTTCATAATGGATTGCATGATTTTGGAGGGAATATACAAAATATGTTCAGATTGTATTTAAATATAGTTAGGTCTTTTATACATGGCATATGGACTTATAAATATCCATAACTTTGTCTTTTAGAGAAGAAATGTCTAAAAGACAAATAGAATTCCACATTGAAAAATTGAAGCACATTTGAACACCATAGAAGACGAATTGGGAATTGTGAGGATAGCCTTTTTTTGGGGTGGGGCGGGGCGTGGGGTGGGTACTGGGGATTGAACTAAGGGATATTCAACTACTGAGTCATATCCCCAGCCCTTTTTCTTTTTCTTTTTTGATTATTAGATATTTTATTCAAATTTATTTTATTTACTCTCATTCATAAATTTACTCTCATAAATCAAATTTTTTTCAGAATTCTTTATTTAAAGGACATATACTTTTTATTCTTTTTTAAGTTTACATGACAGTAGAGTATATGTTGATATAAAGTTATTCCTGTTATGGCTAATATTCCATCATATTTCCTTTATCCATTCATCTGTTCTTTTTCTTTTTTTAATATTTATTTTTTAGTTATAGATGGATACAATATCTTTATTTTTATGTGGTGTTGTTGAAGATCAAACCCAGTGCCTCATGCATGCTAGGCGAGTGCTCTACCTCTGAGCCACAACCCCAGTACCCCCAGCCCTTTTTCTTTTTCTCTTTTTTAAAATTTATTTTTAGTTTTTGGTGGACACAACATCTTTATTTTTATGTGGTGCTGAGGATCAAACCCAGCGCCCCGCGCATGCCAAGCAAGCACGCTACTGCTTGAGCCACATCCCCAGCCCCCCCCCCCCCAGCCCTTTTTCTATTTTGAGACAGGGTCTTAATAAGTTGCTTTGGACATTGGTAAGTTGCTGAGGCTGGCTTTGAACCTGCGATCCTCCTGCCTCAGCCTTCTAAGCTGCTGGGATTACAGGTGTGTGCCACTGTGCCCAGCAGGATAGCCTATCTTTAATGTTTATATGCATGAATAAAACTCAAAGAATGTAATGAAGTCATCTTTTCCAAAAAGTACTTTAAATTTCAAGCAGCCTTTGTTGGGGGGGGGGGTAAGGGAGGGGTAAGGGATGGTTTAAGGCAAATTGTAAAACTTTTATTACATGTCTGCAACAAAATACTACATTGTAGTTAGTTTTTCTGTACTTTTCAGAACATCCCCACATAGGACTCTCAATGATAACAGGACACATAGTAATAATTTTTTTTTTTTTCAGAGAAACTTAACTCAAGGTTATTTAGCCCAATTTAGTGATGTGATGTGTTGAGATAGAGATCACATGTCATAATATTTTATCTAAAATAACATTGAATTGTTATTGGAGGCCAGGCAGAATAGTAAATTAGACCAAACTCAAAAGTCAGATGCAGGCTAAAGTAACAGCTTGTGGGGGTACAGTTCACTTTCTACATAACTGCTAAAGTGATTTTTAAAAAGAGACATCAGATCATAGCACTCTTTTCTTAAAGCCTTCCAGTGGCATCCACTTGTTTGTCTCTCCTGTCTGACCACACTGATCCTTCAGTTCTATCAGGACGCTGTGCTCTTCCCACCTCATTGCCTTTGAACTTGCATATGCTGTTCCTTCTGCGTGACTGGCTGTTTCTTGTCAAATTCAGGCAGGGCCAGATTGTGGTGGTTAGAGGCATGAGTTTGGAAGGCTGATTGTCCAGGTTCAAGTTATTTAATCTCTGCAATTATAAAATATTGGATAATATAAATAAATTTCTCAATGTTGTAAAGAGCGAGTACATACATTTGAAGTGCCTCCCTTATAAGTGCTCATTTAGTACTGGCTGTTCTAGTCTCAACTCAAGTATTACCTTTTGGATGAGACCTTTCTTGAGCATTTAATCTGAATTAGCCACCTGGTCCTCTGGCATATGACACTTGTAATCTGAAATCTATTTTGTAAATTTATTTACTTATATTTTTTGGTCTTCTACCGTAATGTAAACTCCCAGTGCCTAGAACAATACCTGATCCATATCTGTTTGTTTAGTACATCAAGCAGAATCAGGTCTGCCCTTTCTTTAGGTGCTATAAGACTGCAGGGCAGTCTGTGTTTCTCACACAAGGGAAGATATTGCTGTGTGTACCTAACACCTTTAGGTTATGCCCTGACTGTGGATATCTGGCAGGGGTTTATTATAAATGGTAAAGAGAGATAGTCACTAGAAAAGGGGTTGAACCAGGAGGTGGAATACACATTTTACTTCTCTTCTATTTTTATTTATTTCTGCCACTTTGAGATGGTGAATTCGTGTCCCTTTATTTAAGCCATTAAGCTTACTTGTGTCTTTAAGCTGGTTGGCCCTCAGAATTATAAAGTTACAGCTTTATTGGGCTTCTAAAATAGTGTGAGTAGAAAGTGCTGATATGTAATTAGATACTCAGCTGTATATGATAATTTTAGGAGTTGGAGGCATGGTCTGAGTTTCAGAGTAGGTGATCTGAGGCTGGACATTTCCTAAGCTTTCAAGTGAGGCAGATTTGATAGGCAGAAAGGTACGAGGGAATATAAATCACTGTCAAATGCAGGATTCTCACACCCGCCCCCCCATCATTCTCTTCCTGTTCTTGTATTTTTTTTTTTTTAATTCTACCTTCATTTCCATGTTTTTCTTCTCTGGCACTTAAAGGAAACCCAAATGTTGTTTCCATTATTCAGCTTTGGCTCCTGGAACAAATATGCAAAATCAGATTCATTATTCCCTCAGATAAAATTCCTCCTCTTATATTTGTTTCTTTTAGCAGAATACCATTTTTAAAATTACTTTTTAGTTGTAGATGGTAACAATGCTTTTATTTATTTATCTATATGTGGTGCTGAGGATTGAACCCAGGGCCTCACACATGCTAGGCGAGGGCTCTACCACGGAGCCACAACCGCAGCCCCAGAATACCATTCTTGCAATTTTTCTAGGTTAAAATCTTGGATAGTCTTTGATACCTCTCTCTCCCACAAGCGAACATGGACATATCTCCCCTCTCTTTAATCCTGCTCATTTATTAAATAAATAAATAAATAAATAAATAAATAAATAACCCAGGGATTGAACTCAGGGGCACCAGACCACTGAGCCACATCCCCAGTCCTTTTTTGTTATTTTGAGATAGGGCCATGCTAAGTTGCCCAGACTGGCTTCAAAGTTGTGTTCCTCTTGCCTCAGCATCCCTAGTAGCTGTTCTCAAATGTTATTGCCTTTCCCAGAAGCTTTTTCTGAACTTCTATATATTTCTATACCTACTTGTTATAGAATCCTCTTTCCTCTTTTTGTTCTGTAACTGTGCTGGCTTTGTATATATGATGTGGTTGCTGTGAGGTTATTATAGTCAGCAAATTAAATATTCATTGAGGCCCTATTCAATTTCAAGGGTTGTTTCTAGATACTTGAGACAAAAGACAGTAAAGCAGAGTTTCTTCAGTGAACTTACTGTCTAGTGGGGCATTTATCGTTATATAGCAAGGGTAAGCACTGATAGCAGCAAGCCAAGGTCTGTGGAGACATAACATGTTGGAGGGGTGGATAGTAGGGAGAAGTAGGGTGGGGAAGTCAAGGTAACTCTGGGCAGTGGCAGGTACAGAATAGCATAACAGGTGTATGTGGCTGGAGCATATAAAGGGGAGTGGTGAGAAATGAAGCAGTAGAGAAGGGCCTTGCACTGTTGTAATTGGAGAGGTAGTGTTATATGGTTACTGTTACCCATTTTGTTGGGGGAAGAGGAAAGACTTGGGGGACTTGATTCCCAAGTTGGGGGAAGAGGAAAGACTTGATTCCCACTAGAATGAAGAGGAACTGAAAACCTGAAGTATTCAGAGCCACATAATTTATTGGCATTAGGATATCTGTATCACTGGTTTGCCACTTAGTTGAGAACTGTATGGTTTTCTCTAAGTTTGACTCTCCCTTACCCCAGTCTTATTACTTAGAAGCAATTACCTCAAAACTCTTCTGGAGCTGGGCACCACAGTGCACGCCCATAATCCTAGCACTCGGGAGGTTGAGGCAGGAGTATCATGAGTTCACACTTAGCCTCAGCAAAGGCAAGGTGCTAAGCAATTCCTGGGGCAAAATCTCTTCTGGTATTCTCTTCCATGTTTCTAAATATGTGTACATGTTGGCTCTTTCCCCCACCCCCTTTTTTTTTCTGTACTGGGGGTTGAACCCAGGGGTGCTTAACCACTGAGCCACATTCCATCCCCCCCCTTTTTTTATGTTACAGTTCTTATAATCTAATCATTTCAACTCTTGTATTAACATACGAGTTTGGGGGATAGCTCATCCAAACCTCAACATTCCACCTCTGGGTCCCCAAAACTCATGTCCATTTCATAATGCAAAATGCATGTGGTCCATTTTCAAGAGTCCCCATAGTCTTAACAGCCCCAGTTTTGCCCAAAAGTCCAAGTCCAAAGTCTCATCTGAGGTGAAGGCAAACTTTTGATTATGAGCCCCTGTATAGATCAAAGGCAAGTTGCATATATCTAATATATATTGGCACACAGTAAGCATTCCCATTCCAAAAGGAAGAAATGGGGGTATAGAAAAAAGTGATGGGCCCAACACAAGACCAAAATCCAGCTAGGAAAAACAAGTCCTGTAGCTCTCTCTATGTTCTGTATTCAGTGCACATAAGGGCAAAATGTGATCTTCAAAGGGCTTGTGCAGCTCCACCCCTATGGCCTTGCCAGTTGCAGTCCAAATGGCCTTTCTCTTAAGCTGGCTCTGTCCACAGCTAGCCTCTTTCCCCAGCAGATATTCCATGTTGTTGGCATCTCTTAATCCAGAGTGTCTGCAGTGCATCTTTGGCTTCCTTCTCAGAGCATTGATATTTCAGGGGCTGCCTGCAGGGATTCTGACCTGCTGCACTTTCCCTGGCCTTCCAGGCCTTTCTCTGAAATTTCAGTGTAAACTTCCGGTATCCCTTAATTCCAGTGTCCTGCATCCATGCAGAACTAGCACCATGTGAATGATGCTGAGGTCTGAAGTCAGCTCAAGCTGTAGCCTGGCCCCCTTAGTCCATTCCCTTAGATCATTACTGCAGTGACCTCTGAATGCCTGGACAATCAAACACAGTGAAATTAATCCTGGGGAAACTTCTTTCTAGGCAACCCTATGCAAGCCTAGGTCCAAAGTCTCTCAAACAGGTTTTGGCTTCTACACCCTTGAGCCTGCAATGGGTGTGGTTTTGCTGACTCCTGAGATGCCCTCAGGGTATCTTTCCTTTGTCTCAGCAAAGTACTTAACTTCTCTTTATTGATGACCATCTTTACAGGAAATTCCTTGGCCCCAATTTTACCTGGGCTTCTTTGACCAGCAAAGTTTTCCAAATCTCTCTGCTTCCAATTTTCACAGTAAACCTAGCTAAAATCTGCCAGCAACACCCAGGCCACCCAGGCCTGAATGCTGTGCTTCCTTGAAATTTCTTCCACCAGATTATTAGTCCATTACCTTTAAATTCACCTTCACAGAAAATGTCAGGGCATGGGCAAAATGTAGACAACTTCTTTGCTGGAATGTAACATGAATATTCTCTAGTCTGATTCCCAATAGAGTCCCCATTCCCCTCTGAAAACTCATGAGTACAGTCTTTACTGTCCACATTTCTAACAGCATTCTGGTCTTCTGAGCTCCCACCAGAATTGCTCATTAAGCTCTGCTCACAACCTTCTATGGCTTCTCCAGCCCATATCTGTAGGAAGACTGAAAAGCTCCTCCGAAACAATCGTTTACCTGTCTGAGATTTTATTAGCAGGACGAAGAGGTCAGTCCTAAAGGCCAGTCGCAGAAGAGAAGGGGGTGGAGAGAGAGAGAGAGAGAGAGAGAGAGAGGGAGGGAGGGAGAGGGGGAGAGGAGGGGGAGAGAGAGAGAAGGAGAGGGAGGAGAGGGAGGGGGGAGAGGGAGAGAGGAGAGGGGGAAGAGAGAGAGAGCTCCATCCTTTTTTTATTTTTTGTTTTGAGACAGTGTCTCCCTCCATTGCTTTGGACCTCCCTAAATTGCTGAGGCTGGCTTTGAATTTGCAATCCTGCCTCAGTCTCCCCAGTTGCTCGAATTACAAGCATGCGCCACCTGCTGGGATTACAGGCATGCACCACCATGCCCCACTACAGTGGTTTCTCAATAGTGATTTTAGACCTTATATACTCACTGCTTATTATAGTAAAAGAAAATTTGTCTCATCCCTTTTGCCATCTTCCCAAAGAGGTTGTATTATAGTTTTTGGTTAAATCTGAATTCAATGTTGACATTATTATAAATGTATGAATATTGTTCACTGCTTAGCATAATGGTATCTTATGGTTTTATTTGAGTTTCCTTTTCTTGTAAATTTTTTTTTCTGAAGTTGATAATTGCCTGTAGCAAAATTTTTGCTCAGTTTTCTCTATAAGTTCCAGTAATTCTATCTGTACTTTTTGAGGCTCTCAAGTCTTAAATATAATTTTGGATTTGTTTGTTTGTTTTTTGTGATGCTAGGGATTGAAACTAGGACCTTGTATATGCTAAGTACACACTCTCCCACTGAGCTACATCCTTAGAAAATCCTACAATTTTCTACATGGTTAAGCTTATTAGATAATTTATCAAGATATTTATCCATTGGCCTTGTCTGTTTTCTGTTGCTATAACAAAATACTAGAAACTGGATAATTTATAGTAATATTAGTTTATTTAGCTCACAGTTCTGAAAGCTGGGAAGTCTGAGAACATGACACCTGCATCTGGTGCAGGTTGCCTTGCTGCATCATAATGTAATAGAGGGCATCACATGGTGAGACAAAGCAAGAGTGCTAGTTCAAGTCCCTTCCTCTTCTTAGGAAATCACTCTAGCCATCATGGGGGCCCCACTATCCTCATCTAATCCTAATTGCTCCCCAAAGGCCCCCCTTCCAAATGCTTTTATCATGTGAATTCAGGAATTAAGTTGCCAACACAGGAACTTTTGGGTGACACATTCAAGCCACTGCACCCTGGCTGGGTGCAGTGGCTCACACCTATAATCCTAGAGACTCAGGAGGCTGAGGCAGGAGGATTGCAAGTTTGAGGCCAGCCTCAGTAATTCACGGAGTCTGTATCTCAAAATTAAAAAAAAAAAAAAAATACAAAAAAAAAAAAACCCTGGGCATGTGGCTCAATGGTGAAGTATGCTAGGTGTAATCAGTTCCCAGAGCCGCCACCACCATCACTGAAAGGTGGATTAACCAACCATAGCACTCTTTGATATTTTCCTCCTAGAGTTCCTTTGTTTCTGCTCTGGTCTGTGCTTGTGACTTTCTTGGCCTGCCTTTGAGTTTTGCCTTGCTTCTTTTTCTCCTGGGTTGGAGTTCCTGATGCTTGGATCCTCTTGTCTTTTTATCTTTGTTCATTCCCTGGTTTTGGTGGAACACATCTGGAAAACTTTCTGAAAAAGTTACTTGGGAGTAAAATTTTTTATTACCTGGAATGCCCTCACATTTGATTGATAGTTCATAGGCTGTGTAAGTAATTGTAGGTCATCAGTCTTTCTCTCTCTTTTTTTTTTCCTTCCTTCTTTTTTTTGGTACCAGGGATTGAACACGGGGATATTTTACCACTGAGCCACATCCTCAGCCTTTTTAATGTTTTAATTTTTAGACAGGGTCTTGCTAAGTTCTTAGGATCATACGAAGCATTTACAGTATTGCTGTTGAGAAATCTGGGCAGGGCTTAGTTTGGAAATTCTTCTGTTCCTTACATTGCTAACCTGGGCCTATGTGATGTGATGCCCATTTTTTGGCATTCAGCAGATGACTGTGCTTGTGTGGCTTTGCTCATGTACCTGACACCTGTGGGGATATCTGAAAGTCTATTATCAGCTGTACCCCTTTTCTTCCTCTGTATCGTGAGACCTCTTCTAAAGGTCTTTCTTTTAGGGTAGTGGAACTTCTTATGTGGGGGCAGAGCGTGCCAAGAATCCAAGGTATTAACTGTCAATCCTCTTAAATTCTAGACTAAGAACTGACAAAACATCTCTTTTCATTATACCCTATTGGTAAATGTGGAGGCCAGCTCAGATTCAAGGGGAGAAGAATAGATCCCACCTGTCAGTGGGAGGGGGAGGTGTTAGAATTTGTAGCAATCTTTTGTCTGCCACATCACTCTTCCATTTTTTTTTTTAATTTTTAGTTGTAGATGGACACAATAACTTCTATCTATCTATCTATCTATCTATCTATCTATTTATTTATTTTTGTGGTGCTAAGGATCAAACCCATTGCCTCACATGTTTGAGGCAAGTGCTCCACCACCGAGCACCGAGCACAAAATTCCATGATTTTGAGATAGATTATTTATTTTTCTATTTGATGTACTCCTTGTTTTTAGATGATCTCCAACATGAACAGGAATCAGGAAGACTTTTTCTTTGCCATTTTTAGAAGTACTGAAAAATAGTTTTAAAGACATCTGAAGATGGTGGGGGTGGTAGTGACAGAGGTTAAGAGCAGTTAGTTAATCAAGACTTGTTTTCCATTTGGCCACACTGGGGCACATCTGTAATCCCAGCAGCTCCGGAGGCTGAGGCTGGAGGTTTAAGAGTTCAAAGCCAATTGCTCATCTCAGTGAGACCCTGTCTCTAACATAAAATACAAACAGGGCTGGGAATGTGGCTCAGTGGTAGAGCGCCCCTGCCTGGGTTCAATCCCCAGTCCAAAACAAAACAAACAAACTTGTTTTCCATATTCAGTGTTGCATCATCTATACCTATAAAAACTGGAAATAAAAAACTTATTTCCTTTGTCATCTTTATCTTCTATGATACGTGGGACCTTACCTAGTATATATGTGGTAGGCTCTCAGGAAACACTTATCCAGCTCTTTCATGTCAATTACACACACACACACACACACACACACACACACACACAAAACAAACAAACAAAAAACCAAAAAACTGCTTAGACACCAAGAGTTTTCATGATTTACATACTATATTGAAAATAAATCAAAATAAAAGGAAACATCTGCCTAGTTAGAATAAAGGTCATTAATTGATTAAAACAATTTATTATTATTTTTTTTTTAGAGAGAGAGAGAGAGAGAATTTTAATATTTATTTTTTAGTTTTTTGGCAGACACAACATCTTTGTTTATATGTGGTGCTGAGAATTGAACCTGGGCCGCACACATGCCAGGTGAGCGCGCTACCGCTTGAGCCACATCCCCAGCCCCAAAACAATTTATTATTATTATTTTTTGGTACTGGGGTTTGAACTCAGGGGCACATCCCCAGCCCTGTTTTGTATTTTGTTTAGAGACAAGATCTCACTGAGTTACCTTTTGCCTTGCCATTGCTGAGGCTGGCTTTGAACTTGTGATCCTCCTGCCTCAGTCTCTTGTGCCGCTGAGATTATAGGTGTGTGCCACTGGGCCCAGTTGATTAAAACAATTTTTTATACAGAAAAACTTATATTCAGAAAAACTGTTCCAGTTTCAGAAGAGCCCTGCCATTTGGTTGCATGAAACCAGTCCTGTCATGGGCCATAATAAAGGATCCTGCTAGTCTAGGACTTGTATTTTAGAGTTATCAGCTGTGTGCCTGAGCTCTTCCATTTCCCTAACAACATTTTGTGCTGTTGCTTCTGGTTACATATGTTGCTCTGTGCTGGCAGAAGGCATGCAGCCCCCAAAGGGGGTTGGGTGGTATGGAGGAAAGATGAAGCGAATCAGGCCAGCAAGAGAGGGAACAGATGGGTTGTGGGAGATGACCCTGCCCCCATGTTTTTTTTTTTTTTTTTTCCTGGCTGATACTGATCATATGTGAATCAGCAGCCCAGCAATTAGAGTTAGTGATCCTTTGATGAAAAACAAAGTTTTGTTTTGGATTTAGTAGAATTATGAACCTACAATACTAAAACATGGTGTTAATTTTACAGTAAGGAAGGAATTGATACGAGGGCTTAATCCTCTAGGGCTAGCCCTCAACATTTTGGAGCTTGTTCTATAGATTGTCACAGTCTACTGGGATTTTTCTCCTTTTACTCATTTGAAAATGAGTAGAGAGCAGTTTGTTTGCTAGAGAAATAAATCAGTGTGTACATTTTATGCTGAAGTATTCTCTTTTCTTTTGTCAATGTTTATACTTCTGGCCTGTTTCTTAAAGTCAAGGTTAAGGCACCTTTACTTTATGCTTTACTAAGTCTTTGTTCTATGGAATAATATTGTTTTGAATAAAATATTATAAGAATGTTACCAAACATACTCAAATGTAGAGAGAATAGTATATTAAATGTATATATAGAGAGATGAGATAGATAAGGTGGGAAAGTTATTGAGGACTGCTGTCCTAAGGAGGTCAGGTTGCAAGGGGTCCACAAATGTCATAAAATTGACATTTTTAGGGGCTGGGATTGTAGCTCAGTGGTTGAATGCTTGCCATGCATGTGTGAGGCACTGGGTTCGATCCTTAGCACCACATAAAAAATAAATAAATAAAACAAAGATATAGTGTCTATCTACAACTAGCTAACTAACTAAATAAATAAAATTGACATTTTTAGTCTGCAATGGCTGTTGTTAAAGAAAGCAAACATGCTCTTTCAGAATCAAAGGCAAAGAGAATACTGAGCCAAATAAATTACTCTTATATAATTTTCTTTCTAATACACCCAGAGATATTATTTAAATAAAGATAAATCATAGTCAAGATGGAAAATAATTCCTTGAAGGTTAGATTCTGGATTTTCTTAGTAGACATTTGCTTCAAATTCCTAAAACTGTTCACACCCTTAAAGAAACCCTTTTCCCAGTGTTTTTTCATACTACCTCTTTGAATATTTATTCCCTAATATTTTTCCGTTGAACTTGTAACTTGTAAATATGATACTTTAATACTATGCAGCTACTCACTAAATGCTATTTCCCAAATTTTCTTCCAGTTTTTTTTTTTTTTTAAGTTGTAGTTGGACACAACACCTTTATTTCACTTGTTTATTTTTGTATGTGGTGCTGAGGATCGAACCCAGGGTCTTGCATGTGGGAGGCGAGAGCTCTACCGCTGAGCCCCAATCCCAGCCCCAGTTTTTTCTTTTTTTTTTTTTTTTGAGTAGAAATTCCTTCTTATTAACTTTATTTATAATTTCACCTCCCAACTTCATTACTCTCATCTGGACCTTTTCCAATTAATTTATATTTATGAAATAGATCAGCCAGAACTGCAGTCAGTTTTGGGGACACTGTTGCCTTACATGAAGATAGATTTTAATGGTCTTTTAGTTTTCACTGGTTTTTAAAAATTTTATGGCTAGGTGGTATTTTTTTTTTAATTTTTTAGTTATAGATGGACACAATGTCTTTATTTTGTTTATTTTTATGTGGTGCTGAGGATAGAACCCAGTGCCTCACATGTACGAGGCAAGTGCTCTGCCACTGAACCATAAACCCAGCCCTATTTTGTTGTTTTTTAAAGTCTTTGCTACAGTCTGTAAGGAACTCCCAGGGCATTTCCATTTCTAGATCAAGAACTATATAGCTTTTTTTTTTTTTTTTTTTTTTTAATCACAAAAGCAACAGTTTTAGTGAGAATTTGGAATCTATAAGAAAGTAAATAACTATTCCATAATGTGTATATGCGTGAAAGTATAATGTGTACATGATAAATACATACAATTCAATTTGTTGACTTAAAAATAAATTTGGGGGCTGGAGTTTTGTTTGGCTCAGTGGTAAGTGCTCACCTAGCATGCATGAGGCATTGGGTTTGATCCTCAGCACCAAATAAATATAAAATAAAGATATTGTTGGGGCTGGAGTTGTGGTCAGTGGCAGAGCACTTGCCTAGCATGTGTGAGGCCCTGGGTTCGATTCTCAGCACCACATTTAAAAATAAAATGAATAAAATAAAGATCCATCAACATCTAAAAAAAAATTAAAAAAAGAAACATATGTGTCCACCTAAAACTAAAAATTAAATATAAAAAAATAAATTTAGAAAGAAGAAAGAAAAAACTTAAAAAAATTTTATGCTGAGAATCAAACCCAGTGCCTCACACATGCTAGGCAAGCACTCTACCACTGAGCCACAACCCCAGCCCCCACCCCTCCCGCCGAAGAAAGAAACTTTTATAGTTCAATCAGACATAACCCTTGTTCTGTGTTTTGGTATACTTTGCTCTGTGTACTATTTTTATATGACTATACCTATTTATGTCTTAGTTTTTTCTTAGGTCTTAAACACAACTTTAGAATATATATATTTCCACATTTGAAATGCTTTGTAAAAATTATTCTCAATTTATATTATATTTTTTTCAGGAGAGTACCTGGTGATTGAATCCAGGGGTGCTTAACCACTGAGCTATATCCCCAGCCTTTTCATGTTTTATTTTGAGACAGGGTCTTGCTGAGTTGCTGAGGTTGGCTTTGAACTTATGATTCTCTTGACTCAGCCTCTCCAGCACTGGCTTGAATTTGTATATTTTAATTAATTATTAATTCTCATGTTGTTGAAAATATTTTCATGTTATTTATATCTTTGTCTTTTTAAAAATTTTATTTCTAAATTTTATTTTTCTGAGGTGGGGTTTTACTCTCTTGCTTAGGCTGGTTCAAGCACATGGGCTCAAGTGATTCTCCCACCTTAGCCTCCTAGTGCCAGGATTATAGGTTTGTGCAACCACACCTGGCTCTTTGTCATTTTAAATATTTTGTTCTTTTCATGTTTCTAGGTATTTTGTTTTTAACATCCTAGTTTTGGGTACTATGGTTGAATATTCATTTAAGTTAAACTATTTGAACTAATGTCCATCATCAAAGAGATATCTTTGTATTGGTATTTCTTTTTTCTTTTTTTTTAGTATTTATTTTTTAGTTGTAGGTCGGCACAATATCTTTATTTCATTTTTATGTGGTGCTGAGGTTTGAACTCAGTGCCTCCCGTGTTCTAGACAAGCACTCTATCACTGAGCCACAACCCCAGCCCATGTATTGGTATTTCTTTATGGAATTGAATGATTTGGAAACTGTTTTCTTTTTCTTTTTTTTTATATTTATTTTTTAGTTTTAAGTGGATACAATATCTTTATTTTACATTTATGTGGTGCTGAGGATTGAACTCAGTGCCTCAAGCATGCTAGGCGAGCACTGTACCACTGAGCCACATCCCCAGCCCAGGAAACTGTTTTCTTTAAGAATTTTCCTCCCTCAGATATGTTGGTCCAATATGATATTTTAATACTATGGAGCTACTCTCTAAATGCTATTTCTCAAGATACTCTCCCTTAGTAGTTGGAAGGTAACATTTATTTTTAATATTTATTTTTTAGCTTTAGGTGGACACAATATTTTTATTTTACGTTTATGTGGTGCTGAGGATCGAACCCAGTGCCTCATGCATGGTAGGCGAGCACTCTACCACTGAGCCACAATCCCAGCCCCTTATTTATTTTTTTTAATGTTAATTTTTTTAGTTGTAGTTGGACACAATACCTTTATTTCACTTATTTCTTTTTATGTGGTGCTGAGGATCGAACCCAGGGTCTCACATGTGCAAGACAAGCTCTCTACTGCTGAGCCACAACCCTAGCTCAGTAACATTTATCTCACAGTTATTTCTCCTGACCAGTGTTTCCTTTTAGCTCATTATATGTTTGTACAGTGTTTTTAGTTCATTTGTGTGTTGTCCTCCCAAGTGAACTAGTTGGGAGGACAGTGTGAAACTTGAAATGCACGCATTCTGTGAGCATATTTAATAACAGCGTTAGCTTGCTTTACAAAAAGCTGTTAAGAATAATGGTGGTTTTCCGCTTATGTAATTTATAATGTTAGTATTCAGCATATACTCAGTGGTGTGATTTCTTTATGGTACCACCTAAACTTTTTTTTTCTCCATTTCTAGGTTGCCATCACGAAAGCCAAAGTGGATTTCTCCAGTGTGGTGTGCCTGCCCCCTTCCGTCATTGCTGTGAATGGCCTGGACGGAGGAGGGGCTGGCGAAAATGATGATGAACCTGTGCTGGTGTCCCTGTCTGCGGCCCCCAGCCCCCAGAGTGAAGCGGTTGCCAATGAATTGCAGGAGCTCTCCCTGCAGCCTGAGCTGACCCTGGGCCTTCACCCTGGCAGGAATCCCAATTTACCTCCACTTAGTGAGCGGAAAAATGGTGAGATCATATGGAATTATTGCATCGCCTGATTTGAACCAGGATCTGTATGTTTCTAATGCTACAGATTCTTTACTTCATGTCTCTTGAAGGTTTTTAAGAATCTTAATATTTCTTATAAAATAAAGAAATAGTGGTAAGTTTAGGTGATCATGATAAGCCCTGCATTTTCTGCCTGTGTTGCTTTAATTGCTTTTGATTTATCTTCCCGCTTCTCTGCTTTCCCCACCCTGTTCTTCCCATGAGTTAATTAATTCAGCAAATACTTATTGAACACTTATGTATCATTGAAGTTTCCCAATTAAGATTAAAGATTAAATAGTAAACAAGTCTCTGCTTTTAAACTTTATGTGAATGGAATCATACTACATGTATTTTGTTGGTGATTTCTTCGATATATTTTTGAAATTCATCTATGTTGATTTGTTTGTGGCTATAATTAATTTTCGTTGTTATATAAGCAATTCAATTTATTTGTCCATTTTACTGTTGCTCTTTTGTTTTTCTGTGTATATGTGTGGGGGTATTGAGGGGTGGTACTAGGGATTAACTCAGATTTACCCCTGAGCTGCTTTCCTAGCCCTTTTTAATTTTTTGAGACAATATCTTGCCAAGTTGCTGAGGCTGAACTCAAACTTAGGAACTTGTGATCCTTTTGCCTCAGCCTTCTGAGTTGCTGGAATTACAGTCAAGTGCTACAGTGCCCAATATTAAGCTGTTTTACTTAAGGACTATTATGAATCTTGCTGCTGTGAAATTCTTGTTCATGTTCTTTTGGTATATCTGTTGGGATTTTTATTTGAAATATATTATTTATAGATAAATGGGGAAAATCGGCTTTTTTAAATATATAGGTCTTCTTGCTCATTAATTTATTTTATCTCGGATTAAGTGAATTTTCTTTAATATTTTATGCAGTTTTATACATTTCTCTATAAAGGCCGTGTATATATTATTAGTTTATTGCTGAGTTTCTTATTTTTGGTAGATGTTATAAATGGTATTTTTAAGAAACTATTTTCTTTTTGATGCCAGGGCATAGACCTGCCAAACCTTTTCAAAATCCCTATGCCTTTTTTTTTTTTTTTTCTTTTTTTTACATGCAATGCCCTCTATTTGGGATGTCCTTTCTCTCCTAACACTCTTTGCTGTCTCTATTTGTCCTTAAGGATTCTGTTCAGGTCTCAGTGTTTTTGAGAAGTCTTTGCTAAGTCAGAGTCACGAACATTTCATTATGGTCTATTTTAATTGGAATTCTTTACTCAGCCAAATGAATGAGCTTGGGAAGACCAAAATCATTGTTAAACTCCTCCCAAAATCCTGCAGTGCCTTCCCATGAGGCTTGTGATGAAATCTTACTTGTGATGACATGGCCTGGTATCTTTTCTGACCTCATTTCTTATCACTTTTTTCTAGCTTACCCTATTCTGTTCTAGCTACACTGACTTTCTTTCTGTTTCTTGAATACATCAAACATGCCCTGCACGATTTTCTATTTGTTACACATTAATGTTTGGATGAATATCTTTTAAAGCCTTTTCTACATTTTAGGCTATTTCTTAAGAAGTAGAGACACTGACTTCAAGGTTTTGACCATTTTTATGTTGAAAATTTATTCAGTGACTAGGGATTTCAGTTGAATACTAAGTATTAGTATAAGTATTGAATACTATGTATTAATACTAGTAATGAGCAAGAATTCTCATCTAGAGAATTTTGTCTTAGAATTTATTGTTCTGTGACAGAAAAAGATTGAAAAAAGGGTTATATAAGCCAATTCATAGTTACAGACTTTGGTAATTGCTTTAAAAAAAAGCACAATAATACAAAGCACAATTTTAAAAAAGCACAATAAGGGGCTTGGGTTGTGGCTCGGTGGTAGAGCACTTGCCAACATGTGTAAGGCACTGGGTTCAATTCTCAGCACCGCATATAAAATAAATATTATAAAGGTCTACCATCAACAACTAAAAAAAAAAAATTAAAAAAAAAAGCACAGTAATTCTGTAATAACAGAACAACAGAGATTTGTGTGAAGGTTCTGATGTAGTAAAGCGTTGGTCAAGACAGACCTCTTAGAGGATAAAGATTTAAGTTGAGGGCCAAAGCACAAGCAGTTGTTTGCCAAAGAGAAAGAAGGAATAAATAGCATATGAGAGGCTGGGGGACAAGCAAAGGTTACGGGGGAAATTGGCAGGAAAAAACTAAAAAAATTCCAGGATGTCTATGGAGACAGTGATGTGAAATGAGTAGTTAGGGGCTAGGCCACACAGTCCTTTGTAGATCTTATTAAGAATTGAGGCTGTGGGGACTGGATTGTTGCTCAGCAGTAGAGCGCTCGCATAACATGGTGAGGCCCTGGATTCAATCCTCAGCAAGAAAGAAAGAGAGAGAGAGAGAGAGAGAGAGAGAGAGAGAGAGAGAGAGAGATTGAGTCCAACTACAACTAAATAATATTAAAAAAAAAAAAGAATTGAGGCTCTTGAAAAATACATTGTCCAGTGATATCTCAAGTTGCCTACCAGTTTATACTTCTGTCAGCCTTGTATGAATGCCTGGTTCATTAATTAGCTTTGATATTCTAACTTATAAATAACAACAGAACAAACAAACAAAAACTTGCTGATGTGACAGGCATAATGTTTTCATTTCAATTCTTGTTTAAATGCTAAGACCAGTTTCTATTTTTTTAAATTAATATTTATTGCAAGAGGTACAAACTCAAATATTCAAAGAGGCCAGGCAAGCAGTGGAAGTAAGAAAATAAGGCATTTATTACATTACAGAGAGTGTTAGGAAGTGTAACAAATTTGAGAGCAGACTCTGTCTGAAGTGGGTCTACTATAGGATGCTGTTGTAGAGCTAATTGTTACTGTGTCAGAAGGCCAGCTTTGTGTTGCTGGATTTTCTCATGCTTTTTTTTTTTTTAACCCCCATTTCAATTTGTATTTGTTTAGTTACTAGAGAGGAGGAACCTTTCCCCAAATGTTTGTGGCCACTGGATATTTCATATTTTACCACGCAGTTCATTTTCTTATTATTTTAAAGGTTCTTCCACAGATATGCTAGTTACAGACCAGGAACCACTTGCCAGGAATTTGTACAAGAGTTTCTTACATGTTCCTTATGCTCAGTACTCTGGATAAGAGGCTGGATCAAGTCAAGACTGGTTCCTTTGATTTTATTTTATGGTTAATAGAAATTTTAAAAGAACTGGATAAACTCTGATGCCTTTATTTTTTTAACAGCTAGCTCATATCATTCTTCCTGTAAGAAGCAATCCAAGTTTCTTGTTAGAATCAATTGCTGTTTCTTTTACATTTGTTCAGCTCATGGTTTGGTTTGTATGATAATTTATCATTTCTCTTTTTCCTTTTTTAAAATTGTTGATTAAGGATTTTTTATCCTAGATTTCACTCTAGGGGTCTTGAGGTCAGGAGGTCTTGTTAGTCTGAGTCATCCTTGTCTTTGTGCTGCTCCACTGGTGTTGACATTGTGCATAGTGACAGTATTGCAGGCGTACAGTATGAATGAGACAGCTGTTCATATTTATGGTTATTGCAGCCCTCAACATTTACTATACCTTGTAAAGTGAGCTGAAAATATAGCCTTCTATCCTAAGGTCAAATAATAACATACCTATGGTAGTGTGTGATTCTCCCAAGTTTGCAGCTCTCAACTAGGTTTCTCAGTAGTAGTAAGCTACACAGGTTAGGGAAGCTGCCCAGGACCTGGAGCGACTTCCCTGTGCTGGGTCATGTTATCTTTTGGATGTTTCACTTTGCTTAACACCAGGTATCTGGGGTAAAGTCTTAACTGGTTGGAACCTTTGTAATTTCAGTATGATAATTAGATTTTTTAGAGGTAAAAACATTACATGTTTCAAATTAGCCATCTGTATTCTGTTTAGATGATCCCAGTTTTGTTGGCAACATCCAAAGTATCATAATCAGGAGCCGTTTAACATATGCTGCTCTCTCTCTGTCAGGCCTGATCAGGGTGCTGACCTTGGCTACATCAGTTTCATGGAGCTAGCTTCTTTACAGATCTTTTAATCTGGTGCTTGTTGGCCTTGACATCCACAGTGAACATAAGTGTGTTTGCTTCTACCATCTGCATGGCCAGCTCAGTGATTGGGGGAGCTTGATGATGGCATAGGGATCAAGCTTATTTCTTTGGGGTGCTCTTCAAGGGTATTTGGGCTAACTCTGGAGCCACAGGGTCTTAGGCTTCCAGAAGGCAGGTGACGTGTGGATCTTTTAGATAACAAAATAAAGATGCCTGTTGTTGTTGTTTTACTAGGGGTTGAACCCAGGGGCACTTAACTACTGAGCCACATCCCCAACCCTTTTTTGTATTTTATTTAGAGACAGGGTCTCCCTGAGCTTAGGGCCTTGCTAAATTGCTGAGTCTGGCTTTGAACTCATGATCCTCCTGCCTCAACCTTCTGAGTCTGGGATTATAGGTGAGTGCCATGCACCCAAAGATGCCTCAAGTTTGAGGCCAGCCGCAGCAGTTTAGTGAGACCTTGTCTCAAAATAATAAATAAAAAGTACTGGGGATGTAGCTCAGTGGTTAAGTGCCCTGGATTGGATCCCTAGTACCACACACACAAAAATGTAAGTGGTGGCCCTGAGAGGGGCAGAGAGAGAAAGAGGAGCCATCTGGGACTCTGGCGGAAATGTTAGTGAGGTAGAAAACTGGGATTTTCAAGAAAACTTAGGAAATGGGAAGTTGTTTTTTTTTTCTTTTTAAAAAATTTTATTTAGAATACCTATTTGTAGAAGTTAGCATAATTTTACAGATAATTAGAAAAATTTACTTCTTTTCTCTCAGCAAACATGTATAACAGGTTAGGAATAATAGATTAGAAATGTAATACATTATAAAACAGTATCCTGTGACTATCTGTACATTTACTATGCACCTTAAGGAAAAGAATTTGACAATGTGCTATACTTACACTGCAGATAACATACTGTTATTTTGTAATACAAAACTGACCAGTGATAGTGCTTAAATTTATAAATGGCCATTAAACAGAATTTTTAACTTAAATGTGTATTTAGCATGTTAAAAAGTGAAAAAAAATTAACTGAAGTTTTGTGGCCTGTCAGTTCATATGTTTCATGGCATTTTTCTTTAAAGGAAGAATATCAATATTGTAATGCTAAAATAATTTTTCATGATAAATAGAAAATGGGAAGTTTTAAGGAGAGTATTAAATCCAGTGGGAAGATCAACTATTACACAAACTTGGCTGGTTCCTCTTGATTATGAACATCAAAGGCCTTTGGGCTGCTATGGGGTGAGGGTGCAAAAGCTAAACACAAAGCTATATTATTGCTATGATTAACAGCCTTGTTAAAAGCATTTCTTTATAGCCAGTTAAAAACTGCTACATTTAAAAACTCTACTGATAAGCTACTATATTATGTTCCTAATAGAGACTGTAGATCATCTTAAAGTTGTGTTGATTAGCTAGAGAGTTATGATTAGATGCAAAACTCTTATTTTATTGGAAATTAAGATCATTATCCTTCATTCCCTTCGTGCTGTTAGTTTGAAAATCGTGTTCATTTATACAGAGACCTTATTAAAGTTTAGTTCTGTTTGTTGGAAATGTGACTAGTTTACACCAAAAATAGTGGAACCGAAGCTGTTTTGAACCATAGAGATTCAGACTTCACAATTGTGAACCCCATTTTTAAAAAAAAAAATTATATACATTTTAGTTATTAATGGACCTTTATTTTATTCTTGTATTTGTATGTAGTGCTGAGAATCAAATCCAGTGCCTCACACATGCTAGGTAAGCGCTCTACCACTGACCCACAGCTCTAGCCCCGTGAACCCTGTTTTAAAGCCTGTTTTCACAATGATTCTGTTGCTTTGCCAATGCTTGTAAGTGTAAATGCAAATTCTGAGCAATGAGGCAAATATCTGTTGCTTCTTATTTCCTCTTCTTTTAAGATTGCTTTTTTAGATTTCCATTTTAAAAATAGGTTTTCTTTAGATACTTTGTCCTAAAGTGCATATAGGTGTGGACTTGCTGTGGCGAAGTGAAATCAACTTAAATGTGCTGTTTTATTATTTCTACCATTCTACCATTATTATTTCTACCATTCTACCATTCCACAACTGTCAGTATTTCCTATAGGGCTGGATATTGACACTTGGAGCATTGCAAGTACTCTTCTCCCCAAAGAGAAGAGTTTTGGCAGGAGGAAAGCAACCCTATGCCCTTCCTACCATTTTCTGTGCAGAAATCTTATAATTTGTCTTTATTTTTCTGTAAGGATAAAACTGTGAGAACTTGTGTCTTTGAAAAAAACTCACACAGCAAATTGTACAGCCCACAGAGGGAGACAGGAATGACCCAACCTTTTAGGGATGCTTCTTCTTCAGTTGCTAACCTCTGACCAGACTCTCTTGTAGTCTGAGTTGAAATTTACCCATTTTTCATAAGATAGTCAGAGAGCTTGGGTGCCAGAAGGGACCAGTGAGAATGCTGCTGCCTCTCAGAGCAGCATGCAGCCCACACTGGCTGCCGCTCTGTTGCCAGTTGAGTCATTCCCACAGTTCTATATAGAGCTCTTCTTTTAAACATCATGTTCTTGGAGAAAGAAAGGAAGTTTTTCTCTTCCACAGAATCTTCCCCACCCCAACTCTGCGTTGCTTTCTCTTTTCTAAGAATATTGCTCTCACTCACTTAGAGACTGTTCTCTTTTAAGGTCTCCTAATGCTTTCATTTATCATTTGTTTGACTATGTAAGCTTTAAAGTATTTGCTGTATTGAGGTTACAGCAGTAGGCTTTCAAGATATGGGCTGCTACTTCACCATAAAGATTGAGAAATTCTAGACAAACAGACCAAACATGGATTTCTAGCTTTCAGCTATTTAAAAGTCCCTCAAATTTGCCAAAAGGCATCTTAATACAATTATTTATAATGAAATACTATGATAATAAAAAGTACCACAAAGGGCATGAATGAGCTTTTAATTTTGGGACAATAAAAAATTGTATACATGTAGTTTAAAAGGATTTTGGTTTTTGTTTTCATTGGACAATAAAATACCCATGTTTGTTTTTATTCAGAAGAACTGCTCTGTGATAGTGGAAGAAGGACTGAAGTTTCATTATCAGGGAAGGGAAATTCTCATACATTGAAGCTGCCTTTCTATTTGCTCTGTATCCAACATGAACATTAAGTATTTTAAGAAAGTCAACATCAGTAAGCTGTCTGTCCACAGATAGCATGTCTCACATGGTTGCAAGTAAGGGGCTCTTTTAGAGGACTGGCAGATCTGAGCAACAGATTACAGCTCTGGAATGTATTCTGATGACTTTTTGAAACAGATATTTTAATTGGAGTGGAGGTGGAGAAATAGTTGAGCTTCTGTAGTTAAATATTCAACTTCCTTAGCCTGTTATCTATAAATATCACAGATGAAAAGACTGTTAGGATTCTCTTCCAGAAAATGTACTTAGTTTACATATTTATTTGTATATGTTTAATATGTGTCTAATTCCTCTCCCCACCTCCCATTAATGGATCAGTATGTCACCATTTCTTTCATGAAATTGAATTGTTTGGGTTCTGTTAATCTGTGGCTTTAAACTGCATTAACTCCTGAGTCCCATATAGCAAGGTTCTGAAACAAACCCACCTCCTCATATTAAAAAGAGAGAGTGAAAGCAGTTTTCTGAAAGTCTTTCTGTGTCTTTCCCCTCCCACAAGAGACAAATGGAAGGGGAGGAGCTCACTCACTGCTCTTAACCACACTTGTCTTTAGGGGAGCGTGTTGGTCTCAGTCAGCAGTAACTCAACTCTGTGCCATCTTGACTTGCCTGGAGGGTGGTAAATTGTTAACCGCCGGAGAAGGAATAAGTTCTCACAGTTTGGTTTGAGCACCGGCATGAGATTGAATTTGTGAAAGCCTTCCATAGCTTCTGAAGACAACATCCTTTTTGTATGACTTCGATTTTCTTCATTATATTTGTGGGCTGCTGTTTCTGAGGAGACTCCGGAATGACTCTGCTGGAACCTGAGATGTTGATGATGGCTGTACAGTCAGGTAATTTCCTTATTTCCTGAAAACCTCATTTGCCACGGGCTTCTTAAAAAAAAAAGCTGGGCATATTTGTACTAGGATTGGAGAAAGATAAAACATAAATGATCCAGAAAATGCACACATTTTCAGGTTTTTATTGCTAAAACAACCCTATCTTTTCTCTAATTGCAAATTCTAGTTATTCAAACATAGCTTTGAATTACATGCTTACTGATCTTTAGACTCTTCAATGGGGAGATCTATTTGAGAAAAGAAAAACTATTTGTCTTCTTTAATCATTTTATTTTTGCTGGTGACACTGCTTTTAATGAAAGATAATTAAATTGCTTTTGTTGTTTTATACATTACTGTCTTTTTTGGCATTACAGTCTTTAATGACTAATTTATACTCTATATGTTTGTGAAAGCACCTTTTAAATTTTTCCTTAACTGTTCTTTTTCTTTTGTGTGATAACTTTTATATTTATATTTTTATATAGCATCTCTGGACATGCTGTTGATAAAACATAGGGTTGGGAACAGAATTTGAAGATGGGGAAGTTTAAAAAAAGAGGCAGTCAACAGAAAGAATGCAAGATTTTTGAAATTCTATCTCTAAAAATAGTTTTCCAAATCAAGTGTCTCTTAAAACACTTAAAAATTCCAGTTAGTTTTTAATGTTTTCTTACTTTTAGTGTTTTAAAAGTATATCTAAAAATAGGGAATGTTCTCTTTATTTTTAGAATTCTACTAAAATATAATCTGTAGTGTTTTCCTGTTTCAGAGCTAAAAGATTTGTACAAGTGGCATTTGGGGACCTCTTTCTCATCCACTGGCCTCACTTAAAGGAGAAGAAGACTCCTTGGTTCTGGCAGAATTGATTTCCCTGTTCTCCTTGGGGATCACTTAAGTAGTATGTTTTCAGACCCAGATAGGCATCAGTCAAAGACAGGATCAGATACTGTCAAGTTAAGTCTTATGGACCGGGAAGGAGCAGACAGGAAGGATACTGCCATCATTTTGTTCTTTCTGGTTTACATATACAGCCATTATGAGTCACTTATTGAAGTTTTCTGTTCATATATGCTATGTATTTCAGGTTGCCTTTCCTTTTCCTTTTCCTTCCACAAATCTGTTGAGCTTTGTGTTCTAAACAAGAGAGTATGCTTATCTGAATGTTTCCCATCTGTCTTTGATGAAATAACTCCCAGTTAAACTGACTTGGATTTTTCCTCCTGTCTATATTTCAGTTCTCTGCTATGTGTGGGCAACTGCATATTTTATCTTGAGGTATAGATTTTAGCATTTGAACTGTCTTTTCCTCCTTTGGTCACCTTGTTAATTATAGATCATCTCAGTCCAGTAACTTTTTGTAGCAAAGTTAAAAGATTGTTTTCCCCTGGTAGTCTCAGTGTTCTCAGCCCTGAAAGGGAATGAGAGGTACTCAATATTTTCTTATTTAAGAACTGTTTTTCCTTGGACATATGTTGGGCAGGCTAGTTACCCATCTGTTGAATCAGCTTCTTCATAAAACTTTCAAGGGACAATAGTATGTAAGACAAGTATGGATGAAATTGACAAAGGCGTTAGATACAGGTGGAACCAAAGGTCTGCCAAGAAGAGTATGTACATGGACTTTTTTCTTTTGCCTTGTATTCATAAAAACAGAGAAACTGGGTATAGGAAGGAGTAATGACAAACTGACATCTCAAGTCATTCTGAAATGTTCAAAAACTTTGATAATGTTTTGGTTTTGTTAGATTGTTACCATTTTGTTCTGAAATACAGTAGCCATAAACTGGATTGTAAAAGTAATATGACAGCCATCAAGGAACACACTGTAGTCACTTGTGTTAGGAAATGAAAAGCTTGTGTTATAAAAATTTGGCAAACAAAAAGCCAGTGATTCTTTTGAAAAGCCAAGCCATTTAGACCTTATCCAGGTGAGCCATATATGTTCTAGCAGTAGAGTATCTGTACTTCCATGAATATAAGTTTATAGGTGAAACTACTGTTGCATATTTTAAAAGTAACTAAATCCCTTTAGACAGAATTTAAGATGCAGAATTTTTACTGTAAATCAGACTTTAAGATACTGAATGTGATAGCAAAGTTTCAGGGTACCTCGTGTACTGTTTAACAGTTTTCATTCATTTGGAGCTCAGAAATTTTGGTGAGACATACTTGTGTATCTGTAAAGGTTTTCATTGTCTTCATTGCTTGGCTCTTACTGATGCTTTGGATCCAGTTAGATGCTGCCTTTCTGGGAAACCTGTCTCAGAATAATTACCCTTCTCCTTTCTACAGTAACACCTTTACTATATACATGAATTATCATTTCTACATGTCTTCTTATTTAGATTATTAGTTACTCAAGGGTGTTGTATTCATCTGTATGTTGACTTCTGATGTTGGCATAGGATAGACACTTAGTGTTTTTTTTAAAGAATTATGAAATTTGTCTTGGTGTACTTCCCTTGATATATAGGTTTATTCTTCAAAGTATTTTGAGATCTCTTCTTGCATTAAGAAAGGAATCCTCTAACCACAATCCTGATTTTAGCCAGTCCTAGCCCAAAGCAGGTGCTGTTGAAAACATGACTTTCGAAATTGAAATTCTTTTACATAGCAGAATGTGCAGTGTGCCCTGTGTGCCTGTGTTGTATATTGCTAGACAGATCTAAGTGTTCTGATTGCTATGGAAACTTACCTAGATCATTATAATAAGAAAATGAATGATCCGAGACGGGCAGTATAGAACTTTTGAAGCCAGACAATGGGACACTGGGGCACAGCATTGACTCTGGTGTCTTTTAGAGTGGAGGAGTGCTAGGGCTCGGCTCTGGACAACTAGTATGTGAGACTGTGACTAGGCAAGGCACTGTTCCTGTATCCAGCCAGTAAAATTCTCTCAGCTTCCACCTCTACAACAGTCGGGCATTTCACTTATAGAAAAAAGGACTAGGACAGTTTCCTAGCTGAACTTTATCCCACCATACATGCCTGATTTTGATGAGGCACAGTTGGGAAATCAGTTTATTTTTTCCTGTCTTCTGTGTACATATGTATGCACACCCACCACTTGTCTGCATAGGATATCTCTGGAAGGACCATAAGAAATGGGAACAGTGGCTGCCTCAGGGAAGGGGCATGGAGAGGTGGAGAACTGGGATGGAAGAGACTTTTTTTTTTTTAAGGCATAGGCAAGATTTTATTTAGGAAAGTCTGCTTGGTCCAGGAGGGAGACAACATATGGTGGGCAAAAACCTCAGATTGACCCAAAAAAAGGACAAACATGCACAGTTTCTATGGATTAGGTAGGAACTCCATCTCTTGATGTCTTCACATATGGAGGTGGGATTTCATCTTGCTTATTAATCACGTCTCATTGCTATCTTAAGTCTCCACTTAGAGGTAGGAAGAGACTTTTTGTTCCATGAAACAATTGAGTCCTCTTTTAAGTTTACTATTATTGGGGGATACTCCATAATATAAAAGAACACATAGAGCATTATTAGATATGTAAAATCTGACCCAAACCCATGGATCCTATCATCCAACTTAAGAAGTAGAACAGACTAACACACTGAAGTCCTTTAATTATACTCTTGACTATGCCTCAGAATTATGTTTTGGTTTTAACTTTATTTCTTTTCAAGATTTTATATTTTCCATTACATGCATATTATATATTAAAAAATATTCATTAATAATTTTTAAAAGTCTCTTCAGTCTCCTAATTCTCTCATTCTCTGGTGTCTGTGGACTTAATTCCTACAGGTTTCTTTAATGTCTACTTCCCTGATCATTATAGTTTGCCTCTGAACTGTGTTTTAAAATAGTATGGGCTGGAGAGAGGTCAGTGATATTTAATAAAGTCCTCAAGGCAAAAAGGAAAAATTATGGGCAGATAAGTTTTTCATTTTTTGCTAGGGAGTTAAATCTTTTTTTTATTAATTTTTATATCTTACAGCAGAATGCATTACATATAGAGCAACAATTTTTCATATCTGGTTGAATACAAAGTATATTCACACCATTCATGTCTTCATACATGTACTTTGGATAATGATGTCCATCACATTCCAACATCATTTGTAACCTCCCACCCCTCTGCCCTATCTTGAGTTCATCTATTCTTCCCTTGCACCCCCTCCCTACCCCGCTGTGAATCAGCCTCCTTATATCAGAGAAAACATTTGGCATTTGTTTTTTGGGGACTGGCTAACTTCACTTAGCATTATCTTCTCCAACACCATCCACTTACCTGCAGATACCATGATTTTACTCCCTTATTGCTTTTAGCATTTTTTTTTTTTAGGATTGGCTAACTTCACTTAGCATTATCTTCTCCAACTCCGTCCACTTACCTGCAAATACCATGATTTTATTCCCTTATTGCTGAATAATAGTTCATTGTGTATATATGCCACATTTTTTTTATGCATTCATCTACTGAAGGGCATTGAGGTTGGTTTCACAGTTTAGCTATTGTGAATTGTGCTGCTATAAACATTGATGTGGCTGTGTCCCTGTAGTATGCTTTTTAAAAAAGTTATATATATATATATATATATTTAAAGATGGGCACAATATCTTCATTTATTTATTTTTATGTGGTGCTGAGGATTGAACCCAGTACCTCATAAGTGTAAGACAAGCGCTCTACAGCTAAGCTATGACCCCACACCCTAGTATGCTGTTTTTAAGTCCTTTGGGTATAGACCGAGGAGAGTGATGGCTGGTCAAATGGTGGCTGGCTCCATTCCCAATTTTCCAAGGAATCTCCATATTGCTTTCTATATTGGCTGCACCAATTTGCAGTCCCACCAGCAATGTATGAGTGTGCCTTTTCCCCCACATCCTCGCTAACACTCATTGTTGTTTGGAGTTAAATCTTTTCAAAGTAGCTTCCCTGTGTCCTCCAGCCTCCAGTCCTGTTGGGGTTCATATTGCTCAGAGGTGCATAAAGCTGATGAAAAACTTTAGAATCATTAGTATCACCTGTTTTTTGGATCTCTTAATATTCTAAAATTAATGTGGACTTTAAAAAATGCATACTTGGGCTGGGGATGTAGCTCAAGTGGTAGCGCGCTCGCCTGGCATGCGTGAGGCCCGGGTTCGATCCTCAGCACCACATACAAACAAAGATGTTGTGTCCGCCAAAAACTAAAAAAAAAATAAATATTTAAAAAAAAAAAAATGCATACTTAAGGGATTTTAGAGCTTGAAGGAAACTCAGGTATTTCCTTGCCCTCCCCTTTACTTCAGATGAGGAAATTGGCCCATTGAGGTTAATTTATTTCCTGAAGTCACATAATTAATTAGTGGTGGAGGTGGAGGGAGAATTCATTTCCTTTACTCCCATGCCAGTATTTTTTCTGCTGTAATATTTTTATAAAGAAATTATCAAACTCCTCTAATATATGAGGCTGTTTATAATTTTTTCCCCAGAAATCTTGGTTCTCCTTGGAGTTTTCCATTGCAGGTTTCTATCACTACTCAGAGTAATTCACATCTTAAGAGGTAAAGATGAAAACCAGTGCTGGGTGTTCACTTCCCACCCTCTGGGGACTGTGGTCGGCAGTAATTCTCAGCTGGGACTTTGTCTTGCTGTGTCTTCTCTGACTGGGTGATCTCATACCTTGACGATGATCTCAGAAGACTGGTAGGCAGACAGACAGTTGTTGTCATCAGTATTCTGACTTACATCTTACTGCTTCTTCTCTGAGTCATTGATTTATCTGGGGTCCCCTTAGAGTTAAGATCCAGATGAAAGGAATTTGAATTCATCTCCGTCTTCCTCTTTTTTCTCCCCTCCTTTTTGTTTCCTTTTGTATGAGGCAAGCTGTTAAGACCATGAACCACAGTTTTAGCTGCATTAAAACAGTGCCAAATTAAATAAAGATGAGATTCATACAGTCTTGGTTTTTTTTGGCACTTCACTTTTATGATTACCACATGCATTATTTCTAATAGAATTTCCTTTATAATAACAAGGAAAAATAATTAAAAAACAAAAACACCCCCTGTGCTCCCTTGAGCGCCAAAACTCCAATTTTGTTTGATTTGTAAAGCTAAAGGGCAGTATCTGAATGAGCTCATGGTGTCAGAGGTCTGGGGCATTTTTTTTTTAATATTAATTTTTTAGTTGTAGTTGGACATAATACCTTTATTTTATTTATTTTTAGGTAGTGCTGAGGATCGAACCCAGGGCCTCATGCGTGCTAGACGAGCATTCTACTGCTGAGCCACAACCCCAGCCTCTGGGGCATTCTTAATATCATACAAAATCACAGAAATGGGTGGTGATGGCCATGGGGTAAATACAGAGGGCCTAGAAGAGAGGAAATTAACTATATTAGTAAAAATAAACTCAGTAGTGAAATTTTATAGAGTTTCAGAGTTTAACACATGTCTTGATCTTTACTACATACAGCTCGGCATTATCTGTAGCTTCACAATTTACAGAGGGAACTGAAGCTCCAAAGCCAGCCTTAGCAATTAGCGAGGCTCTGAGCAACTTAGTGAGACCCTGTCTCTAAATAAAATATAAAAACACAGGAGATTTGGCTCAGTGGTAAAGTGCTCCTGGGTTCAATCCCCTGTACCAAAAACAAAAACAGCTTAACGGAACAGGGGTATAAATTCATAAATTCAAATACTTTAACTACTGCTACTTATTTACATGATCCATTTAAAATTAAAGTCAGGTCATATCACTCAGAACCTGTCACTGGCTATCAGTGACAGAAAAGCCCAAGTCCTGGGCTGGGGATGTGGCTCAAGCGGTAGGGCGCTCGCCTGGCATGCGTGGGGCCCGGGTTCGATCCTCAGCACCACATACAAACAAAGATGTTGTGTCTGCCGAAAACTAAAAAATAAATATTAAAAAAAAATTCTCTCTCAAAAAAAAGTAAAGCCCAAGTCCTTATCATGCTCTTGAAGAATTGTGCCCTCTGCCCCTTATCCCTGAACTCCCCTACTCTGTCTCCTCCCCTCCCTCTTTCCCATCCTTGCTTGTTTTACACCAGCCATGTTGGTATTGCTGTCCCTGACACCTTAGCTCCTGTTTAGGGCTTTTGGACTTGTCATTCCTGGAGTGCTGTTCCCTGAGCAGCTTCATGACTCGCCCCCAACTCCCTTACATTATTGTTCAAGTGGTTCTTTTTCAGTTAGGCCTTTCTTAAATATCCTATTTTGTTTTATTTTATTTTTTGGTACTGGGGATTGAATCCAGGGGCACTTAACCACTGAGCCACATCCCCAGCCCTTTTTAATATTTTATTTAGAAGCAGGGTCTTGCTAAATTGCCAAAACTAGCTTTGAACTCATGATCTTCCTGCCTCCTGCCTCCTGCCTTATAGCCTCCTGAGCCTCTGGGATTATAGGCATGCTGCAATGTAATTTTTAAAAGCTACCTGATTATGATTTCTGAATAGATGAATGAGGAATTTAAATGTTTTCAGTTTTAAATGCTAATGTAAATATTGATATATGTGACCAACATAAACACAAGCTCTTTTAAGTCTTTAGAAATTATAAGAGGCCCTGACACCAAAAAGTTTGAGAAGTACAGGTATAAGGAACTGACTGGAAGCCAGATTTCCTAGATTTGCCACTGATTAGCTGTGTGACCATACCTCTCTGTGCCTGTTACTTTATCCATGAAATAGTAATACTAACAATACCTATCTCAGGAACTCGTTTTAAGTATTAAATGAGTTAATATATGTAAAATGTTTATAACAATTCATAAATTCAAGTACTATACTACTATATAGTAGTGACACATAGTAAGGGCTTTATTTTAATTTTTTTTAATGTTATTATAGTTGGTGGTTGGGATTTTGAGTACTATTAGAGGCAGATAGTTAGTTTTAATTTTCCTGGGTATTCTGAGAACCTGTTACAGACCTGTTGATATTTGGCAACTCTTTATAAATGTTTATTTTTTAAAAAATATATTTTTAGTTGTAGACGGACACAATACTTTTATTTTCTTTATTTTTAAGTGGTGCTGAGGATGGAACCCAGTTCCTCACATGTGCTAGGCAAGCGCTCTGCCACTGAGGCACAACCCCAGCCCCTGTTTCTTTTTTTAAAATAAGGATGTTCAAAGCTGCTTTATTTGTAATAGGAAAAAAAGTAAAACAGAAGCAACTTAAATTTTAGCAGTTGGAGATTAGCTAAATAACTATGATACCTTTATATGATTAAATACTAATGTAGCCATCAAGTTTTTTTAAAGAAAAAATGTCTTCTGATTCTCCTTGTAATTCTAAAGAATGTCAGTTTTAAATGCTTTATACCAGAATGTTGGTGGCTGTCTCTGTACTGGTATTTCACAGGCAATTTTTTTTCCTTCCTTTGGATTTTTCTTTATCTTTCTGATTATCTGCAATGCGCATGTATTTGTATTCAGTAAAAACCCATATTAAAGTGTGTGTGTGTGTGTGTGTGTATGTGAGAGAGAGAGAGAGAGTTGGATATAGAGAGATGCATATCAACACAGGTGTGGTTAAAGAAGAAGAAAATGGTGTTTGAGGTTAGGAGCTAGAACTGTTGATCTGGAATCTCAGCAGTCAAAATGCTCCATTGACCAAACAGTGTGTGGTAAGGAGGCAAATCTGTCTCATTAAGCTATTCCCTTTGACTAGTTTGTATAAACCCTTCCACATCTTTGCCTTTGTTTCTGTTTTGTAAGATTTATTGAAATTTATCTCTGCAGTGCTTTTGTTAGGCCATATTCTTGGCAAAGCTGTGGATCCTTCCTGTGTATATTAACTTACTCTCATTTTGAACCTTTCAGAAGTTTTTTTTTTTTAAAGATGTTGATGGACCTTTATTTTATTCATTTATTTATCTGTATGTGGTGCTAAAGATCGAACCCAGTGCCTCACACATGCTAGGCAAGTGCTGTACCACTGAGCCACAAATCTAGCTCCCCTTTCAGAAGTTTTTATAAATTAAAAAACACTTATTCTTTTTTTAAAAATTATTTTTAGTTGTAGTTGGACACAATACCTTTATTTTGTCTATTTTTATGTGGTACTGAGGATCTAATCCAGGGCCTTGCACATGCTAGGTGAGTGCTCCACTACTGAGCCACAACCCCAACCCATATTCTTTTGTTTTTGATAGTAAGAATAATCCAACTTCTTGTAGGCATAAGATGGTGGCATTAGGATAATTTTTTTTTTTTAGAGAGAGAGAGAGAGAATTTTAATATTTATTTTTTAGTTATCGGTGGACACAACATCTTTGTATGTGGTGCTGAGGATTGAACCCGGCATGCCAGGCGAGCGCGCTACCTGTTGAGCCACATCCCCATCCCCTAAAATTGTTTTATTTATTTGAAAATTCATTTCCATAATATGTTTTGTTTTATGACCCTAGGGTAAGTGTGAAAAATTCTCTTAATAATCCATGTAATTTTTGTCAGAAAGCCAAAATTCATATTACCTATCTTTGCCTTATAAATAGGCTCTTGAGCCCTTAAGTTGAAGAATTAAAATTTCAGTTACATTAACCTTCATTTTTCTGAACTGTTCTCTGTTAGTGTATTTTCTTGAAAAGCAGTTAAATTATATTCCTCAAATCAATGCCATAAGACGAATTTATGACATATTTGATTGTGTAAGGTATCGAAAATTTTTGGTGTTAATATTAATTAGGCTACACAAACAGGTACTGTGACACCATCTTTCTAAATCTTTGCTACCCAAAGTATGTTCCAGGAACCAGTTACATCTCTACTGCCTTGGAGTATGAGTCCACCCCAGACATTCAGGTCAGAACCTGCATTTTAACAAAAAACTCACAAAGTAAAGTTAAGAAATACTATTTGAACAGATATTTTTATTGACTTTGTTTTTGAAGCGAACAGATAAAATAAAAAATAATTTGTTGATGAATTCCTATCAAGAAACGATAAATGTCAGGAATAGGACACTTACACACTTTTCACACTTACCCTAGGGTCATAAAACAAAACACATTATGGAAATGCATTTTCAAATAATTAACAATTTTATATTAATGCCATCATCTTATGCCTACAAGAAGTTGGATTATTCTTACCATCAAAAACAAAAGAATATGGGTTGGGGTTGTGGCTCAGTAGTGGAGCACTCACCTAGCATGTGCAAGGCCCTGGGTTAGATCCTCAGCACCATAGTAATTGGAAGGATTATTTGATGCCTAATTGGTATAGAAGTGTGGGGGAAGACCGGAGGCAACAATCAAGGAAACCTGCTCCTAGCACAGTGCTGCTCTGGGTTAGATAAATGTTTAGAGTTTGAGGTTTTTTGTTGCCGTTTTTTTTTTTTTTTTGCAGAGAAAGAACATAGGCCCGTTTTTGCAAGATATTCTAGAATGTTTGGGAAAGGAGCTTAAAGATGACCTGATAACAGCTTAAAGATAACCTTCATTTAACAGATGAACAAACTGAGGACTGAGAATGTTAAGTGACTTACTCCGGATCCCAGAGCATGAACTCCTAGTGACCTGATGATGTTCAATGTTCTGATCTATTCATGTCCTGTGCTTCCCTTGTGTTGCTTAAGGCCGGGGTTTTTTTAGTTGATTCTATTGAGTTGAAACCATAAGGAACAATTATTTGAGAATAAATCAATATATCTCAGCATATTGGATAATTATTTGAGAATAAATCAACACATCTCAGCATACTGGGAAAATGACAGAGTTCACACTTTTCCTCTCATGTGAACTCATGTAATAGCTTCAGAAAAATATGTTGACCTGTTGTCTGGAAGGTGAACTGTTGCTGTCATGAACTAGTGAAGCTGGCTGCCCAGTCCTGTGCTCTTGTAGTTGGGAAGAGGGAGAGGATTTTCTTCTGAAATGGCAGGATTGTGTTTAGGGCAGTGGTTTTGAGTGTTCATGATGCTTATTTTATTTTTCTTTTTAATTCTGGCTTAAATAAAAGCTTATAAATCAGGATAGAACTGGCTATCTGTATGGGGAAAAAATTGATCCTTATTGCACACCAAACTTGAAAATTCATTTTACATTTTAGACATAAATGTACAAGTTAAAGGGCTTGTAAGCATGAATTATAAAATTTAGTTAAGTTGAACATTATTAAGTTTAAACATTTTTCCTTCTTGGTATGTTGTTGAGTATGTTAAATCAGTATTGCATTGCTGTGACCAAAATACTTGACAAAAATGTCAAGTATTAGAGAAAGGAAGATTTATTTTGGCTCACAGTTTCAGAGGTTTAGCCCACTCAGTTGTTCTGGGCCAAGGTGAGGCAGGACATTGTGGCCGAAGGGTGTGATGGAGCAGAGCTATTTAACTCACTGAGGCCAAGAAACAGAGAGAGAAGGAGAAGGGGCTACGGGGCAGATGCACCCTTCCAGTGCATGTCCCTGATGACCCACTCTTCCAGAACGCTCGCTGCACCTGCATGTTGTTACCACCAGTTAGTCCATTCAAACTAGGACAGACTGATTAGGTCACAGCTCTCACAATCCAATCATTTTACTTCTGAATATTCTCCCAGTAGCACAGAGGCTTTTGAGATACACCTGGTATCCAAACCATAACATTGAAAAAATGAAAGACATTGTTGAGAAAAGAAAAAGGCAAGCAATGGAACAGGAAAAGATATTTACAATACTACATATATTTGACCAAGGGCTTATATTGAGAATTTGTTTTTAAAAAAAAACTCTTAAAACTCAGTAAGAAGATACCCTAATAAAAAGTGGGCACAAGACTTGATCAGATACTTCAAAAAAAAAATATATATATATATATATATTTGACCAACAAGCATATGAAAAGATGCTAAAAATTTATTTGTCCCCTGAGGAGTGCAATTTAAAACCAGACTATGCTACTACTGCATGCCCACTAGAATAGTTAAAACCAAAAAAACTGGTAATGCCATACTTGCCAGTTTGTTGGCAAGTATGTGGAGCAGTGTGGACTCTTGGGTTCTCAGCTGGTAGATTGTTAAATGTCATGTAATCACTTTGGAAAACAATTTGGCAGTTTCTTATAAAGTTAAGCATATTTAACATATAACCCAGCAATCCTGTTTCTAGCTATCACCAAAGAGTCATGGAAACATGTATACATTTGTACAAAGAGTTATAGCTACTTTATTTTTAAAGACTCTAAACTGGAAACAACTAAGATGCAACCAGTAGGTGAATGGATAAATTATAGTCTGTTCATGAGTGAGAAGTAAGTGAGAATTTGGTTTTTCTTGCAGTGCTAGGATTTGAACTCAAATTATCATACATTCCAGCAAGCACTCTACTGTTGAGCCATATCCTCAATCCTTTGGTACAGCAACAAATTGAAATACCTGCTAGCAATAGAAATGAACAGATTGGTACTAATGCACATGTTTTGATGAATTTCAAAAATACTACAGTGCTGTAATCCAGCTACTTGGGAAGCTGAGGCCAGAGAATCTAAAGTTTGAGGCTAGTCAGGGAAGCTTAACCAGACCCTGTGTCAAAATGTGAAGAGCTGGGAATGTAGCTAAGAGATAGAGCACTTGCATGTATGAGGCTCTGGATTCAATTCCCAACACTGAAAAACAAAACACAGAAAACTTTATGTGGAATGCAAGAAGTCTGTCTCAAATAAACAGTCACACTGAATGATACCATTTAAACAACATTAGGATATTCTTAAAAATGCAAGCTGTGGAGCACTCAGGAATTAAAAAGAAAAACAAAGCAAGCAAGCAAACAAACAAACAAACAAAAACCCTATTGATAAGGAGAACATTGTGAATTACTCCCAATAGACTTACACTGATTTAAAAAAAAGCCAAATGGTGGGGATGGAGCATGGTGGTAAAATGCCCCTGGGTTCAATCTCTAGAACGAACAAATAAAAAATGCACCAATCCTGAAAAGTTGTATACTATATGATTCCATTTGTATAACTCTTAAAATGACAAAACTACAAAGAGGGATTACTGATTAGTGGTTATCAGGAGTTAAATGTGGTGTGGAGCTGGGAGGGAAGTGTTATCAAAGGTTAACAGTGATGGGGTGGAACTCTAATGTATCTCCATTACATATATATCAGTATTAATGCCCTGACTGTAATATTGCACTGTAGTTTTGTAGTATGTTATCACTGGGAGAAACTGAGTAAAGGATACGTGGGATCTCTCTATTATTTCTTATAGCTGCCAGGTGAACCTATAATTAGCTCATACAGTTTAATTAAAAAAAATCAGTTTGGCAGCTCTTCACAAAACAAAAACAGGCCATATGAGCTAGCAGTTCCACTCCTAGATATATACTGAAGAAAACTGAAACATTTGTCCATGCAAAACTTATGCACAAATGTTCACAGCAGCATTATTCATAATAGCAAAAAGTGGAAACAGCCCAAATGTCCATCAGTTGATGAGTAAATAAAGTGTGGTATAGCCATTGAACGGAACATTATTTAGCCACAAAGAGGAATGAAGTACCTATATCTATGCAGTAAAATGAGTGAACTTTAAAATATTGTGAAATGTAAAAGAAGATGGACATGAAAGACTACATATGATTCCATTTATATAAATGTTTAAAACAGGCAAATCCATAGAGGCAGAAAGTAGATTAGTGGTTGCCAGGGGCTGTGGGGGCCAGGGTTGGCAGGGATGGAGAGTGACTGCTGATGGGAAATGTTCTGGAATTAGATACTGGTGACGGTTATACAACTTTGTAAGTTTACTACAATTTACTAAATTATGCACTTTAGGTGAATTGTGTGGTATGAAAATTAGATCTCAATTTTTAAATATAGAGCAAAGAATTTCAGGTTTCTCCACAGTGACAGATGGAAGATCAGAGGAGGAGAAATTGATTATAAAGGGGCTTAAGGAACTTCAGGGGTCAAAAAGGTTGTATCTTTTGATTGTCCTTGTGATTACATAGCTGTACATATCCCTGCCAGAATACACTGAACTGTACCTAGATAGAATTCAATAAAGTTGATTTTTAAAACTTATAAAATTATCTCCAATTGTTATAAGTTTAAAGTGACTTTTAGGTTCAGATACTATTATTTCTTCCCAATGAAAATTAATTTGACTCTGACTTCTGTTGCTAATTTCTATTGCTACCCTTTTCTGTTTAGTTTCCAAAGTGAAACTAGGTTGGTTAATTTCTGTCAGACTGTGCCCTTGTGCCTTTGAACTAGCATGGTTGAGCTCTGCTTTTCAAAACCCATGAGTGGGTGTGATTGTTCTACAGTTTTTTAAGTTTATGGAACATTCTATTGCTTTTATTGTTTTCTTCCTTTGTGTTCAACTGAAAAATGTCCTATTGGGTATACAAACTCAGGGTGATTACATCTGCCATCACTCTTTGGAGCACTCTGAGCTAATTTAGGCACCAGGAGATTGGAATTAAAATGACTCCCCAGGGAAGTAAGCAGGAGGAGAGGGGGAGGTAACAGGGTGAGGTAATGTAAAAAAAAAAAAAAGAAAGAAAGAAAAGAAAAAAAAGGCAACAAAAAACCAACCCTGTGAACTTCTTTCCCACCTACATTGCTTCTGTTTCCCAACCTTAATCTCTTGCCAGGTAGCAGTCTAAATAAAATGTTGCACAAACCCCTGCAAGCTTTAAGAAGAGTTCTTCTAGAAGGCAGTCTCTAAGAAGAACCAGCTCTGTAGGTGGCCCCTGAGTTTTTTCCCTGAGGTTTCCTTCTCCCTCATTCACCTACCCTCACTCATTTCTTGGGTCCTGCCATGCCTCAACTCATTTAAAGTTCTGCCACACAGGTGGACAGATTTTTAAATGCATACGTGAGGTAGCCTTATATTTAAAAACAACTTTACTGAAAGAGACCAAGGGTGGGGGGTGGGGTGTGGCAGAAAGACTTACCCTCCCCGAAAGCATAAAAGAAAAAAATTTATAGAATATGGAATTCTAAGTAGATTTTGTAAGAATTCAAGAAAAAATATAAAAATATTTAAAATAGTAATAGTTAATACTTAATTAGGGTTTACTATGTGTGGAGAGGAAAAAGATAATCACTATTTCTTTTTTCTTCTTCTTTTTTCCTTTAATGTGCCACTACTTTCAAACTTCATTTCTCACCAAATGGGTGACCTGTAGTTTAACTCGGTTTCATAATGGGTCCATCTCCAGATTACTTACTACCTCTCTTTGACTTAGCTACAAATCAAAATTTCCCACAGTTCCCTGCTCAGGTTTGGATCATTTGCTAGAATACCTCATAGAACTCAGGAGGACACATTACTTAGGTTTACTATCAAGAATACAACTCAGGCCTGTAATCCCAGTGACTTGGGAGGCTGAGGCAGGAGGATCACAAGTTCAAAGCCAGCTTCAGCAGAAGCAAGGTACTGAGTAACTCAGTGAGATCCTGTCTGTAAATAAAATACAAAATAGGGCTTGGAATGTGGCTCAGAGGCCAAGTGCCCCTGGATTCAATCCCTGGTACACCCCTCTTCCCCCCCAAAAGAGAATACAACTCAGATGCTGCTCATTGGAGGAGATATCCAGGGCATAGTAGGATTACACCTGAACTTCCATGCCTTCTCTGGGTATTCCAGTTTACCGACCTGGAAGTTCACTAAATACTGCCCTGAATTCTTATGAATTAACTTACTGGCTATTGGTTGTTAAATCCCTCTACCCTTTCAGGAATTCAGGAGTAGAGCCCAGAGTTTCAATTCACCAATCACATGATTGATTCCCCTTGTAACCCGTCTCCCATTTTATGGCTTTCCAAAGTTACTGCATTAATATAATCCCAGGTAGGAAGAAAGGGGCTTGTTGTGAATAACAAAAGATGCTCCTTGCCAGTCAAGGTGTCATATACCTAAAATCCCAACTACTCCCTGTAGTCCCAGCTACTTTGTAGGCCAATGAGAAAGATCACAAGTTCTAGGCCAACATCTCTTAAGATTTAAAAGAACTGGGTGTGGTGACGCATGCCTGTAATCCCAGCAACTCAGGAGGCTAAAGCAGGAGGATCTTGAGTTCAAAGCCAGCCTCAGCAATTTAGTGAGGCCCTAAGCAACTCAGCAAGACTCTTGTCTTTAAATAAAATATATAAAAGTGCTGGGGATGTGGCTCAGTGGTTAAGTGCTCCTGGATTCAATCCCTGGCACTAAAAAAAAAATGATTTAAAAGAGAAGAACTGAGATTGTGGTTATATCTCAGTGGTAGAGCACTCACCCGGCATGTGTGAAGTACCCCCACACGTACACACAAAAGACTGTCCTTTCACCTTTATTGCTCTTATCACCTAGGAAATTCTGAGCTCCAACTATTTGGAGCTCTGTGCCAGGAATAGAGATAAATACCAAATATATATTTCTTATTATAAATCACAGTATCACAATATGCCAGCCAGTGTTCCAGGGTCTTTAACTCACTCTCTATCTTTTTTTTTTTTTAAGTATTTTTTTTAAGTTGTCAATGGACCTTTATTTTATTTATTGTTACATGGTGCTGAGAATCGAACCCAGTGCCTCACATGTGCTAGGCAAGCACTCTGTTACTGAGCCACAACCCCAGCCCTCTTAAACTCTCTTAATCCTTACAACTATATGAGATGGGTGCTCTATAATCCCATTTTACTGAAGAGGAAATTGAGGGACAGAGTGGATCTGAAACTTGTTCCATATCATACACCCAGTAAGTGGTAGAGCCAGCCTTGCACCCAAGTGTGTTATGGCTTTATGCTCTTTACCACCCACACTATGTTTCCTGTTATGCCAACCTTAAGCCCTTTTTCCTGTAATAATGATATGGTAGCTTTTGGTAGGTGCTTCTGAGTTATCTAGGTTCCATTGTTTTTTTTTTTTTTTTTCTTCCCAGTACAAGCCTACCTGTGTTTTTTGATCTCCTCCTCTTCCCCCTACCCTTTTTTTAAACACCTGTCCAGAAAACTACAACATAAAAATAACATTGAAAACAAACAAATGCACAAAAACCCTCTAACCTTTTTTCTCTTTTAGAATACCTATATTTTAAAATTCTGTTGTCCTATGCCTCATTTCTACATTAGGGACAGCATTAAAAAAAATTTTTTTTTGATCCTACTTAGAAATAAGCCTGTATATGATAAGCCCTTACCTTTACTTGGAAGCATTCTTGTTTTTTGCAGTGACTCTTGTACCTGTTCACAAGGATTTTTGAATTATATTGCGGTAAGATTTCTAACTTGCACCCATGGCCAAAGCCAGTGTCATGTGTTTGAAACTAAGCAAAACCTCTCAAGCATCTTGCCATAAATGTGCGTTAGAATTTTTTTCTGACGTAACACATAGTTCTGTGAGTTGGAATTAAATTTAAACCTGTGTATCTTTAGAGTGTGAACATGTGCTATGTGAAGGACTTTGTTGGCACTGGTTAGAAAATAAGATTCCTTGCTTCCTGAACCTTCTTTTCTTCTGAGAAGCTTTGAGAAACTTCTAAACATCTGAGTTTTATATCTGCTAAGTTAGCGTGAGATGTTTGCAAATAGTTTTCCCTTAGCTTTATCCTGAAGATCCTCTTGCATTTAGGCTTTTGGTCAAATGATTCAATGTTACTAAGTTTGTGATTAATCCCAATGTTTTCCTAAAAACATTCAGACTAAGGTAGTTAGTCTGAATGTTTTTAGGAAATTTCGTAAATTTGAAGAAAGAAAAAGTATATTTTTCCATGTCCTCATAGAATTTGACACATGCTGAATATTGCATGAAAGGTTTTTGAGAGTCTAGAAAAAAATGTGCTTCCCACATGCATGGGGATAAAATTCTGGTTTAGATAGTTTAGAATAAAACCTAAGTAACACCTGTCTGGAGTCAGTGTTGGCGCTACTAGAAGAGCAGGTGTGGCTCCTTTTTATTTTGCCCTGTCTCTTCAGTTTCACCTCCTGCTCTCTTCACTTCTGATCCGTAGGTTCCGTTACATGCTCCCTCCCTCCCTTCTCTCCAAAATTTCCCAATTACTTTATTTCCTGCTTATTCTTTAGGTCTCAGAGAGTATCTTTCTACCTCAGGTTTTCTCATACCTTCTCATGCTCACTGTCTTCATTGTAGTTACATTTTGAGATTATATGTTTGTTTATGAATTTTGTTTGTTGCTTCTTTTCCTCACTAGATTGTAAATTCTACAAAGGCAGATATCTCTCTGTTATTGATGTTATTGTTTTACCTATTTATGTACAGCATCTATCTAGGTGCTTGATACTTAAATGTTGCATAAATGCATATTAATGAATGAATAAAGTGAACATGAAATATTGGAGACATTGGGAAAAAGAAAGTTACTCCATTCTGTATCCAGGTCCCCATCCCAGTAGTTTGTTCAGATTAACATTTCCCTGAGGAGAAGTACAAACCATCTTGCTAATGGTAGCTCTTTAATTCCTTTATAAAATTTAGAGGGCCACTTTTTAAAAATTCTGATTTGTTATATATGACAGCAGAATTCATTACAATTCATATTACACATATAGAGCACAATTTTTCATGTTTCTGATTGTACACAAAGTAGAGTCACATCATTTATGTCTTCATACACATACTTAGGGTGATGATGTCCATCTCATTCCACCATCTTTCCTATCCCCATGCCCCCTCCCTTTCCCTCCCTCTCCTTTGCTCTATATAGAGTCCATCTAATCCTCCTATGCTATCCCCAAGCCCCATTATGAATTAGCATTCTTACATCAGAGAAAACATTTGGCCTTTTTTGGGGGATTGGCTAACTTTACTTAGCATTATATTCTTCAACTCCATTCATTTACCTGCAAATGCCATGATTTTATTCTCTTTTAATGCTGAATAGAATTCTCTTGTGTATATATACCACATTTTCTTTATCCACTCATCAACGGATAGGCATCTAGGTTGGTTCCAAAGTTTAGCTATTGTGAATTGTGCTGCTGTAAACATTGACGTGGCTGTGTCCCTGTAGTATGTTGTTTTTAGACCAAGGAGTGGGATAGCTGGATCAAAAGGTGGTTCCAATCCCAGTTTACCAAGGAATCTCCATACTGCTTTCCATATTGGCTGCACCCATTTGCAGTCCCACCAGCAATGTATGAGTGTGCCTTTCCCCCCACATCCTCGCCAATACTTATTGTTGTTTGTGCTCTTGATAGCTGTCATTCTGACTGGAGTGAGGTGAAATCTTAGAGTAGTTTTGATTTGCATTTCTCTAATTGCTGGAGATGTTGAACATTTTCTCATATATTTGTTGATTGATTATATATCATCTTCTGAGAAGTATCTGTTTAGTTCCTTGGCCCATTTATTGATTGGTTTATTTGAGTTTTTTTGGTGTTTAGATTTTTGAGTTCCTTATATATCCTAGAGATTAGTACTCTGTCTGATGTGTGTTTGGTAAAAATTTGCTCCCAAAATGTAGGCTCTCTCTTCACTTTACTGATTGTTTCTTTTGCCGAGAAGAAGCTTTTTACTTTGAATCCATCCCATTTATTGATTCTTGATTTTTAACTCTTGCACTATAGGAGTCTTATTAAGGAAATCTGAGCCTAATCCGACATGATGGAGATTTGGGCTTACTTTTTTTTATAATAGGTACAGTGTCTCTGGTTTAATTCCTGGGTCCTTGATCCACTTTGAGTTGAGTTTTGTGCATGGTGAAAGATAAGGGTTTAATTTCATTTTGTTGCATATGGATTTCCAGTTTTCCCAACACCATTTGTTGAGGCTATCTTTTCTCCAATATATGTTTTTGGCACGTTTGTCTAATATAAGATAACTGTATTTATGTGGGTTTGTCTGTGTCTCCTCTATTCTGTACTATTGGTCTACAAGTCTATTTTGGTGCCAATACCACACTGTTTTTGTTACTATTGCTCTGTAGCATAGTTTAAGGTCTGATATAGTGATGCTACTTACTTCACTGTTCTTGCTAAGGATTGCTTTACCTATTCTGGGTCTCTTATTTTTCCATATGAATTTCATGACTTCTTTTTCTATTTCTGTGAGGAATGCCATTGGAATTTTGATTAGAATTGCATTAAATCTGTATAATGCTTTTGGTAGTATGGTCATTTTGACAATATTAATTCTGCCTATCCAAGAACAAGGTAGATATTTTCATCTTCTAAGGTCTTCTTTAATTTCTTTCTTCAGAGTTCTGTTGTTTTTGTTGTAGAGGTCTTTCACCTCTCTTGTTGATTCCCAATTTTTTTTTTTTTTCCTGAGGCTATTGTAAATGGGGTAGTTTTCCTTATTTCCCTTTCAGAGGGTCTGTCACTGATATATAGAAATGCCTGTGATTTATGGGTGTTGATTTTGCATTCTGCTACTTTTCTGAATTCATGTATTAGTTCTAGAAGTTTTCTGATGGAATTATTTAGGTCTCCTAGGTATAGAATCATATCATCAGCAAATAATGCTAATTTGAGTTCTTCTTTTTCTATCCATATCCCTTTAATTTCTTTCATCTGTCTAATTGCTCTGGCTAGTGTATCAAGAACTATGTTAATGAGCTGGGAATGTGGCTCAAGCGATAGCGCGCTTGCCTGGCATGCATGGGGCCCGGGTTGGATCCTCAGCACCACATACAAACAAAGATGTTGTGTCTGCTGAAAACTAAAAAATAAGTATTAAAAAAATTCTCTCTCTCTCTCTAAAAAAAAAGAACTATGTTAAATAGAAGTGGTGAAAGAGGGCTTCCCTGTCTTGTTCCAGTTTTTAAAGGGATAGAGGGCCACTTTTTTTTTTTTTTTAAAGCCATCTCTAACTTCCCCTCATTGATTTTTAAAAAGCATGATTCTCAGTTTTTGTGAAATTGTAAAGATACAGTGTTTGTATCCATATCACTAGATACACCTCTGCCCAGGGTTGAACCAAGAACGGTCTCATTTCAGGCAAGGGGCTAACAAATGTTTGGAGGCACTGTGTATTTTAGCTTATTGACTAGGGCTTTGAATTTTTTCTTTTTAATGTACCTAGATTTGTCCAGGCTTTGGGAGAATCTTTATACCATATTTAAGACTGACCAATTTTTACTAAAATGGCAAGTGTTCTTTTTGAAGATCACATCTTACAGTCAAACCAAGAGTTTTAATGTCCTAATACTCCTGCTCCTTGTCCACTGATAGTTATTGCTTGCATCTCAGAGTACTTTTGAGGTTAAGATTGACAATTTTTGTGATATATATGGTGCTCCTGAAAGCTTGTGGCTTAGTGTACTTAGTTTCAAAAATTGTTTTCATAAGGATGTCAGACAGCTCTAAACTTGGTGTGCTGGTAGTGGGATTAAAGTACCACAAACAGACTTAACTTCTTGGAAAACTTCTCTTTCTTCTAATTCTTTCTTTTGTTACTTCTAAGCATTCTAAATTGTCTTTGTTCTTTGGAGGTGCTTAGGAATTTCTCTTCATAGCAAAAGAGTTAAATAAGATTTAGAAAATTTATACTTTAACAAATGCTCTTGTAAACTATTCCTGAAAAAGATGGATCAGTTAAAGTTTACAAATTACTCTTAAATGCAGATTGCTAAGTGGTGGTGTTATGGGTATGAGTTTCTTGGCTTTTCAGGATGTCATCCTTTTTAGTCCTGGAGCTAAATATCAAGAGGCTACATGTTCAACCATAAAATTTTAGCCTCTGCCAGCATTACATCAGCTCCACAAAACCTCATTGGCTTATTATCCCCTGGGACTAGGACATGGATTTGGCAGCTTGTGAAAGCTGCTTTTTCCAATTTCTCCCTTCCTGGCTGTGACATATCCCAAAGGAATGAGGTTGAGAAATCATCATCATCTTTTGAAAGCTTCAACTTCTCATTCCCACAGTGGTTCTCATGGCCAGGGATAGAAGATTCCTTCTTTCAATTGAAGAGTCCCTTTTAGCAGATGATGTATTCTTTAAGCAGTGACCAAGGAAAGGCTGGGGGCAAGAGACCTCATTAGGTCTGATTCTGGGTGATTGTCTACAAGGACAAGGATGCTAGTGCTTTTACTAGGATCTTCTTTATATTACCAAAGTGAGCTGAAAGACTAAAACTGGAACCATATAGGTATTCATCATCTGTGTCAGCTGACATTTGGTATGAGAACTAGGATTGTCATTTAACATCTCCTTTAATGAGCGCCCTTAAAATAACTTTCTTGAGGATAACCTTGGGTTGTAGAAAGAGCTGCCTGACCTCAAGCAATCACCTTAATCTCTTTTAGCCTTAGTTTTTATATCCTTAAAATACAGTACCTTCCTTATCTTCCACAAAAGGTGTTGTAGGGATGGAATGAGATAGCACCTGTGAACAATTTCACCAGGGTCACCAGTGACCTATTATTTACTTTATTCAGTGGGTCTCACCCACTTTAGTTCTCCTCTTACCTAATCTTTCTTTACTGTATGGCCCGATTTAATGCTGTCCCCTCTTCATTTGGTCCTATTCAGAGTTCTTTGCCTAAAGCCTAAGCAAAAAATAAATTTTATTGGAAGAGTACTGAATAATGCACAGCCTTACCAGGAAAATGGAATGAAGACTGGATAACAAAGTTCAGAAAATGAACAGAAACTGAATAAGGCAGAGCCTAGTGAAAACCATGTTGTGCTACCAGCCTTCTGAGGACTGCTCTCTGGATTTTCTGCCACTGCTGCTTGCCTGGTTTCCAGTGAATCCCTGCTGCTGTTGGCACTGCCACCAATAGACACTTGCCACAATGCCAGGGATAATTGATTATGTTTCTGCCTTCACATCATTTCCTTAGTAGTTGAAGTCCCAGATAGGAAGATCTGATTAGCGGAATGTAGGTTATATATTTGTGAGCTAGAGTCCTGGGAGCTGAGTGAAGGAGTATCTATTATTTCAGTTGCTATAGTAGAAAGGGGGGCCTGTCTTCCGCCTTCTTAGATTTTCCCCCAAAAGGAAGGTACTGGGCAGCTAAACCAGAGACAGCGGTTTCTCTATGTCTGGCCTTCTGCCTTTCGGGCCACTGTTCACTCTCTTACAGTTTGTGTTCAGCCTTGTCTTTGACAGTTTTTCTCTTCAGTCTACCTATTCTCCCTAACAATTTTATTCCAAACTGTGGCTTCATCTACCACGTAGCGAGTGATGTGTGTCCCTTTATCTTTAGCCCTGACCTAGTTCCTGAGTTCTGGATTTGGTTAACCCACTGATTTTCCCACCTGGACTTCTAGATAACTCATACATTTAAAGCCAATGCCACCATTCCCCAGGCCTGCATTCCCTAACTTGGCACCAGTTGCCCTAACCGGAAAGCTAGCACTCGCCTTTGATTCCTCTTTCCAGTATGCCTCACATCTATCTGACTTCCTCTTCTTTGTCCTCTCCCATTTTGTGTCACTGCCCTAGATCACATTCTCATCATTTCTGGTTAGGTTTTAAAAAATTTTAATATCCATCTTATTGGTCTCCCTGCTTAAAGCCTGCCTCTTCTCCACCCTATCCTTCATTCAGCTGCTGAAGATACTTTGAATCATTTTATTTTCCTCCTCAGAATTCTTCTCTTTGTTTTAAAAAACTGTTGAATTTGACTGTTTGGTCTCTCACTATTTGGTCATCCCTTGCCACTTCCAACCTCATGATCTCCGGCAGTACTGACCAGCTTTTGGTTTCTAGAGTAGTTGATGCCCTTTTATTTTATTTTTGTGTTCCTTTGTGTATCATCTTTTTGTGGGGTGGATAGGTGCTAGAGACTGAACCCAGGGCCTCATGTATGCTAAGCACGTGCTAGACCACTGAGCTACACCCTCCGATCCCTCTTGCATATAATCTTGCCTCTGCCTTGACCATTCATTCCTTGCTGTGCTTGTCAGCCTGCTGGCTTATACTTATCCTTCAAATCTCAAATCAAGTGCTGCTGCTTCAGAGACTCATGTTTGTCTTCCTTCCCCTGGAAATCTCCGTGTCCTATTTCATGTGCTCTCCTTACGTTTGGCACATTCCACCACAGAGCAGTTGTTTCAATCTATTGTTCCTAGCAGGTCTCATCATAGGAAGGAAATTCCTTGAAAGCACAGATGGTATCAACACATAGCAGTATATAATAATTTTTATTTAAGGGCCAAATGAATGCAAACACTTTGAGAAATAAAGCACTCTACAGATGTGACAATATTTTCATCATTGGCATTTTATTGTCATTTCTAACTCTAAAATCATTAATTTTTTTTTCACTCTTAAAGTTCTGTAATCTATGAATCAGTTCCTGGGAGACAGTTCTGATTTTATTTTGTTCTCTTATCTTTCTGCATGTGGCTAGAGATCCAAGAATCCTGTCAGCCTATCATATAATTTTGATTTCTCTATGCAACCTTATATTCTTTCTCCGAGAAGTTGATTATATGTAGTTTCCTTTGACTTTCACAACCTAACATACATTTTAGTCCTAAATAGTGATTTACTTCATGTGTTTCTTCATTCCTCAACCCACAATCACTAATTTAGTTACTTTGCTTTAGTTGCTTTATCGTGGCCATGAATTATGCAGTGGCTAAAAACATACACTGTATTAATATAGTGTAGATGAGCTACAGAATCTAGAGAGAGGCCTGTCGATTTGACTAGACTGCAGGAGTTGCCCTTTTTCCATACCATACCTCTCATTTGGGTTCTGTGCTCCCCCAGAGGCCTTGGCATAGCAAAAGTATATAGTTGAACTTTGCCACTGCCTCTTTTGATTTATTGCACTGGGAAGAATAAGTTTTGATATATGTATTTTTTTTTCTTGTTCTTCCTTCTGAGGGAGCCTGCGTCATTGAGAAATGTTTAACCTCATGGCCTTGCACTGGAACTGGAAATTTGCCTGAGGGAACTTGAAGCCGTCAGTGTTTTTACTCAAATTCCCCCTTAAGGGGAGGGGGATTTCAGCAGAATCTGCCAAAACAGGAAGATACTGGGAAATTTTTTAGTAGCAAAACTGTTGCCATTAGGTTACTGAAAGTATTTGAAAATTTTTCTGGAAATAAATATAGGCATTTTGAATTCCCTTTGGGAGAAAACTGTAGATTCTACCAGGTGTAAACAAAAATCCAGACTGAGAAACTTAGCTTTTCAGTTTTTGGTATGTTGTTATAAGGGAACTTTGACCCGCTTGGTGAGAAAGAGAAGCAAACCAGAGGGAGTTTTAGGAGTTTAGAAACTTTCCTGTAGGGAAAATAGCCATAGGCCAAGGCAAATCTCTGTGGACTATGGGAAGAATCTGTCTCTTTATCAATCCTGGGTTATGCTAAGAGTAGATGGTGACTTTTTTTTTTAGACAAATTTTTCAAATTCCTATTCATATTGTCATTATTTTCCATTTCCAAAATCATTTATTTGACACAAGCAAGATATTTGCCCAGTAAGTGTTAGAATAGGTGATTTTTGTGTGTGTGTGCTTAAAGGGTAATCTATTAGGATGGAATATGACTACCCCTGCTTGTTTTTTTGTTTGTTTGTTTTTGTTTATTTATTTGTTGCACAGATGAGGAAAGTTGAACAGTTGTTTGTCAGTGTGAACTGATAAACTGAGCAGTTACTGAGCCCTGACAAGGGAGGAGTCGTGTGGTTAAATCTTTGTGGCAGCCTCATGACTTTCTGGAAAATTGAAAACAACTTTGCTTAAACAGTACTTGATAGAAATATAATCGTTCTTGCCCACTGTGAGAGATAGTTGGGTTCATCTACCATGAGTTCTTTCTGGGGAATTTGGCATGGGTGATTGAGGGCTGATCATATTCATGGGTAGCATGAGACTTATTTTAGTCAGCAAGTGTTTATCAACTATCGATTATATGCTTATCACTATGATACTTATTCTGGGGGATTCCTGAGAAGTAGAAAGAATGATTCTGATATCCACAAAATTTACATTGTTGGAGATACAGGGACTACAAGGGGTCACAAGATCCTGAGAAAGAAAAGATAAATGGGGTCAGGAAAATGAAGGCAAGAAGGATAAGTGGATTTAGGGATAGGCAAGAGAAGTCAGAGGAAGGAAGGATGAATCAGATGGTGTTCAGGTAGGAAGAGAATCCTAAGGAAAGATCTGGATACCAGACTAAGTGTGCTATGTAAGGACGACTAAGGGTTTCACCTTGATTAGAATGGGAAAAGTGGGACAGTTGGAAGATTGTGTCAAATACATAATGATTAGCTGGATTACTGAGTAACTTGAATATTAGAGTTTGGCCCTCACCAGATAGTGGGAAGTCAGTAGTCATTGAGTAACTAATTATTTAGTTTGTCAATTTCTTTAATTGAAATTTTAATTGAGATAATTGTAGATTTTTATAAAAAATATTTTTTAGTTGTAGATGGACATAATACCTTTGTTTTATTTTTACGTGGTGCCGGGGATTGAACCCAGTGCCTCACGCATGCTGGGCAAATTATGTACCACTGAGCCACAACCCCAGCCCCGAGATAATTATAGATTTACATGTAGTTTTAAAAAATAATATCAAATGAATCCTTAGTACACAATAATTACTTTTAAGAAATTTATTAAGAATTTTGTAAAGAAGCCAGGTGCAGTGGTGCATGCCTTTTATCCCAGAGACTTGGGAAGCTGAGGCAGGAGGATCACAAGCTCAAGACCCATCTCAGCAACTTAGCAAGGTCCTGTCTTAAAACATAAAAAAGGGCTGAGGATGTAGCTCAGTGCAAAATGCCCCTGGGTTCAAGCCCTAGTGCCAAATAAATAAATAAATAAAACAAATAAACAACAACAAAAACAATCTGTTTACATTCAGTAAAAAAGAATTTTATAAAGATAAAAAGGCTTATTTAGTTCATAATTTTTGAAAGCTGAAAGTACAGGAGGCTTTATAGATTTGGTCTCTGGTGAGGGCCACCTTGGCTACATGACGTCAATCAGGGTGAATGGCATCATGGCAGGAGCATGTGCAAGAAGAACAGATCACATGGAGACCAAGGAGAAACCAAAGAGAACCATAAGAATTACTTTTTAAGTGCTAAGTTTGTGAAAGTTATTTCCAAGTTTTCACAGATGCATAAAACGTTTTGCCTGCTTCTTGCAGGCATACAGGAAAAAAGACACATCATTTTAGTAAAATAGCTTGGGTAAATAAAAATCTGAAGCCTAAAATATGTGATATTTGAGCATAGGTTTTAGAAAATAATTTAGAAACAATTATTTTTGGAAGGGGTTTAGGAGAGGTGCTTTATGGTGCAGGGGTCATGTGAGATTATTCACTCAGCACCTAAAATATGCCAGAGTCTGTGCCAGGTGCCAGGAGTATAGTGGTGAACAAGACAGACATGGTTCGTGTCCTCTCCCAGCCTGAAATTTATTGGTGAAGGCAGATAAGTAATTATAAATTATAATAAAATAGGGGTTATTAAGGAATATTTCAGAATGCCATGGGAGAGCAGAGCAGGGGAATCCAAACAATTTAGGGAACATTGCAAGAAGGCTTTGCAGAGGAAGGGATTTTTAAGTGATGACCTGAGGGATGTTGCAGCAAAGTGATCTGTGTGAGGACCTGGAGAGGACAAATGAAATAGCACATTGAAGGAACTAGAAGACATTTGTTACAGTTGGTAGTAGAGAAGCAGTGTGGTGTAACAGATGTGAGTGGAGCCTTTGCAGCCTTCCACTTCTGGGATTCATCTTCTCCAGCTGTGACAAGCAAAAATGTCTCCATATATTTCCATATCATGTCCCCTCATGGTCAAAATTGCCCTGTGTTCAGAACCACTGGGTTTTTTTTGTGAGGATTAAAGTTGTTGATTATATAAAAGCACATAGAACCTGGCATGTGTGCCCTTACTGTGTTATATTACGATTAGTACAGTGGTGTTTAGGAAAAAAATGTGTTTCTTCTGATAATAGTTGAGGGAAATTTAGTCTCTCGTTTGATTAACTAAATAACAAAAAATAAAATATAGTCCAGATGCTGGTATGAACAAATGGGGTTGTCTCTTCCCAGTAAACTGTGTTTACATTCAGAGCCACTTTCTATGGATATAAAGCACTCTATTCATCAGGGAACCTGTGGCCCTGCCTTTAGATATAAAGGTGTGTCTCAATTGAAAATTTCTCCCCCCCCCCCCTCCTCCCTCCCTGAGGGATGCTGCAGGTGAGAGATCTGCAATCTGAAGGATGTAGACATTCCTTCCTTCCTTCCTTCCTTCCTCTCTCCCTTTCTCTCTCTCTCTCTCTCAGTATAGATGGGATCTTGTGTTGCTCAGGCTGGTCACTTACTCTTGGGCTCAAGTAACTCTTTTACTCCAGGCTTCCCAGTAACTGCAACTACAGGCATGGGCCACTGAGCCTGAAACACTCAGTAATACTTAATGGAATTTCTCCATCATCTGACACAGCTCAAATTAATCCTTTTTAATGACTACATACTACTTTGTAGCTTGTATGTACATTCCCCTGTTGGTGAATGTTTGTTTTTTCCTTCTCTGCTCCCCTGTACCTCCTGTCTGTAGCTCTCTTTTTTTCTTCTTTTTTTTAAAAAATTAATCTGTAATATGTAGATATATATTATTATTATTATTATTATTTTTGGGTGGTGGTGGTGGTACTCGGACCAAATCCAGGAGTGCTACATCCTAGCTCTTTTTATTTTTTGATAGAGAATCTCGCTAAGTTGACCAGGCTGGCTTTGAACTACAGCTTTTTCTGACCAGCTTCCTGCATCAATATACATCCCATATCCTTTTAAATTAAGTTTAACATATTGATGTGTATATTTCTATAAGAGGACTAAGTATCTTTAGGTTGAGTAGACAATGCTACCAAATTGTTTTTTAAAGACTTCACGTTTTCACAGGTATGTATGAGAATACTCTCCCCATCCTTGCCCACCTCTCTGGTATGTATAGATGCTATAAGATCTTTTAAGTTTTCCACTGGTCAAATGGGTGTGAAGTGTTAGCTTGCTGTTATTTTGAAATCATTCCAATCAGGACTGTAGTTAGGATTCTTAACAGAAATAAGCCATAAGAAAATCCAGCCTCTTTGGCAGTATAGCTCTATCTCCTTAAAATCCCAATGAAACTTGGGTTGAACAGTATCAGAGGACAGATGAATATAACAGTTCCATTATAGTAAAAATGTGGGCATTCAAATTAAGATATCTATTAATGAGATTGTTGTACAGAACTAAATGATACTTAGGAATATATTTGTGCATCTGGGTAAAGCCTTCTTCCCTAGGCTTCTTGGCAGAATTTTGCTGCAGAGACAATTTTTCCGGGGAAGTCGAACATAGCACTAAGCAGATCATATTCAGGAAAGTATCAGCACCAAAACAAAACAAGATAAAAAAACGAAAAATTGCGTTGTTGATGAATGCGTCAGAATTTTTAGTTAGCATAGGTGGTACATTTTAAAAATTATGAAATGTTTTAAATTTTCCAAAAAAAAAGTTAAATTTTGAAAATTTACAAGGGATTCCAAATTGGAAGTGATTGTGAATATATTACTTTTGAAGAAGCCAAGCCAACTCACCATACCAAGGGCTAAAGCATTTTTTAGATTCCCTGGTTATAGACACCATGTAGTTAAATGGCTCTCTGGTTTATCCTGTCCTTGTATGTATGTAAACTAGGAGATTGGTGTCTGTGAAGGAAATATATAACCCTGGTAAATGTGGTATCTGGGGTCTCTGACTTCTAGGGACATGTATGAATTAGCAGAACAATTTACAGGACCATGACCTTGCTTCAGAGGTGAAGCGAAGGGAGATGACCTTTTGACAGAGGAGCTCTGGTAGCTTTGTACTTTGAAAGATGTGAGATCAATAAAGTAATGCGAAAGAGCCAGCAGAATGGAGTTTGACATCATCTGATATGCCCCCAACTGTGTACTTCTGTGTTTGTTGACAGTTCATAATGTGGAGAGATTGTTTGGTGACATCTGAACCATTGACAGAGAACAAATATTTTATTGTATGTTTTGGGACAATCACAAGCAGTTAGTGGTGAAGCACAAATGAACAAGATTTCTAGCCTGATTAGCCCTGCTCTTCTTCACCTAATAGGAAGAATTTGCTTTGGGGATTTCTTTCTTTTTTTTTTTTTTTTTTAATATTACTTGTTGATGGACCTTTATTTATTTTTTGTGGTGCTGAGAACCAAACCCAGGGCCTCACACATGCCAGGCAAGTGCTCTGTCACTGAGCCACGACCCCAGCCTTTGGGTGACACACAGTACAACCTGAGGCCTTTCAGCAAGATGAGCAGAGCAGGAGTATATAGGTTGTTCAGAACTTCACTAGTTGCTGGCCCTGTGCATTGATGAGTTGGGAGTGGGGTGGCAGACCATGGTAGCAAATATGTCCTCTGTGGCACTAGGTAGGAAAAAAGATCCTGGGGGCTGAACTATGATGATTAATCCATAGAACACTATTTTTCATAAAGTAGATGAGATGGTAAACCACCAATAAGAAATAAATACATATAAGTATGGTATTCTTTCTGTTTACAGGTATAGAATTTTACTTTATTAGAATAAAAAATTATACTAAAATCCTGTCCAGATTTCCTCTGCTTCTTAAATTCTTGTGTTTGTGTTGAAGTATCACATGCTTGATTTCAAACCAAAGGGGAATTTATGGGGGTAAGTTTTAGTAAAGTTTGGCCCTTGTCTTAGTCCATTTTCTGTTTCTATAGCAAAATACCCTAGACTGGGTAGTTTGTAAAGAAAAGAGCTTTGTGTACCTTGTGGTTCTTGAGATCCCAGAGCATAGTGCTAGCTTTTGCTTGGCTCTTTGTAGGCCCTTCTGGCAATATTACAACATGGCAGTGGAATCATGGTGGGAGTATGTGCAAGAAGGAAAGATCACATGGAAAGATAGGAAGCCAAAGGAATTTTGGGGCCAGACTCACTCTTATTACAACAATCCACTTTCATTGGAACTAACTGGGGTCCCATGAGAAGCCCTGCTGAGTGCAGTTCCTCCAGTGACCTAACCACCTTCCATTAGGCCGCACCTTCAAAGATTCTACCATCTCAACACCCACATACTGGTGACTAGACACCTAGTACATGAACCACAAACCTTCGTGAGAGACATACTCAGACCATATTCAAACCTTAGTAACCCTTAATGTCTAAGGTCACAGATAAGATGTTTTCTTTTTGTGTTGTACGGTCTGCCTTCAAAATCTTTTTAAATGACCGTTCTTGCTTTCAAAATCATTTGTAAGAAAAAACTGTTTTAGCTTAGGCATGGTGGCAGACACCTGTAATCAATCCCAGTGGCTCGGGAGGCTGAGACAGAATTGCCAGTTCAAGGCCAGCCTGGGCAACTTAATGAGACCCTGTCTCAAAGACAAGAAGGTCTGAGGATGTAGCTCAGTTATAGAAAACACTTGCCTAGCATGTGGATTCCAGTATCCCCATCCCCAAAAAATCTATTTTAGGAAGATGGTTAAAACATTTTGAGTATGTGATTAGAGGGAGCAGCACTCTTTTTAGTTTTTCAAAAATTATTTTGCTTGAGGAACATTATTAAATGCTACACACACACACACACACACACACACACACATATATACATACATACATATATATATATATATTTTTTTTCCCCCTCCCTGAAGACATGATTACCCAAAGATTTAGCCAGTTAGAAAACTCTCCTTTCGGGCTGGGGATGTGGCTCAAGCGGTAGCGCGCTCGCCTGGCATGCGTGTGGCCCGGGTTTGATCCTCAGCACCACATACAAACAAAGATGTTGTGTCCACCGAAAACTAAAACAATAAATATTAAAAAAAAAGAAAGAAAAGAAAATTCTCCTTTCATCTTTTTTTTTTTTCTGTTTCAGAAAGTTCTACTTTTGGTAAATGGCTGGTCCAAAGTGTGCTCTGGCAATTCCATTCCACAGTTTTGTGTTCAGGCTGCTTGTCAGTACTCTGTGTTGTCTCTGCTCTTTAAATGACTCAGTATTACTCAGAGAATCAGAACAAGGAATCCTGGGAGAGATTGTGACTGGCTTCCTATTTTGGGTGATGGTTTTTATTTAATTTACTAGGTCATGTAATGCAGGCAGACATTAACAGTTTGAGAAATTCTAAAGGAATGTAGGTTCTAAGCATGACATCTTTATGAGAAAACAGTTGTGAGTTCACTAAAATATTAATTTGGTAATGTTAAACAGTTATTTTTTAAAAATACCTTGTTCCCCCTTTTCCTACCCTGTGAGTATTTTTATTAAACACTACAACAAAAGGGACAATTTGCTAAATTATTTTCTGCATAACAGACATACTGATTAATTGATTGTATCATTAAATTCTTTCTAAAACCCCATGAATTTGGTGATGTAATCCCCACTTCCAGGTGTGAAAGGATTACTCAGAGAGGTTGAGTGGTTTACTCAGAGCCAGATTGGTGGTAGGGGGTCAGAGTCATAGTTTGAGTTTAGGGCTGTGAGATTCCAGGTGCAAATTCTCAGCCTTAAGTTTACACTGTCCCTGTCCTACTTCTGACAGGTGGATGATCTGTATATAGGTCTTGGGCAGACTAAAAAACAATCTGGTTGTCTTGATTGCTATGACAGTTCATCTCTTTACTTGCCTTGCCTGTACTGTATGTATAATATACACTTAGTAAATATTTATTGCATGAGCAAGTATGTAGTAAAGCATGAAGTGTGCTGACATTTGTTTGTAAAGATTTTTAAGTATATGCTGTGTTTGTAAATATAGTAAAGTACATCTTAAACTAATGTTTATCAGGTTTATTTGTTGCATATATAGCCTTTTAGATGAGAATAAAACACCTCCTGGCTTGGTTTCTGGAGATTAACTATAGTTTGAGTTCTCACTTCCCTCCTTGTAACCAGCCTGCTGGTCTTGTCCTCTTCCTTTTCACAATGCTGGCAAAATGACTTGTCTCTATTTCTCTTTTTCTATTCTCAAATCCCCAAGTAATTGTTTTCACACCTTTTGCTTTTGTACATGCCTCTTCCTTTGGTTAGAATGCCCTTCCCATCTTTTTGGACTGGTGGTTTTTTTTTTTTTTTTTTTTTTTAAATAATTCTTATCTCAGCCCAGGTGCTTTTTCCTTTTGAGACAGGTTTTTGGTAAGTTGCCCATGTGATCCTCCTGCCTCAGCCTACTGAGTTGCTGGGATTACATGGATGCACCATGTAATCTGTTATTGTTATTGTTATTTTTTTTTAGTTGAGGTAAATTTATGTACAATAAAATACAAAACCTTTTTTAAGAGTACAGTTCAGTGAGTTTTGATAAAAATTATACCAGTACAGTTAGGATACAGAATATTTCCATTACCCCAAAAAGCTTCACATGCCTCTGGGGAGACCTCCGAATTTTGCCTTTTCCCGAACTTCAAATAATTAGTCATACAGTGTGTAGACTTATGTTTCTGTCTTCTGTTATTAGCATAATGCTTTTGACATCCATCAGCGTTGGTGCCTATAGCAATAGTTGGTGGGATTTTTTCTTTTTAATTACTTAAGTAGTATTTCCATGTATGGATGTACCACAATTTTTTATTCCATTCACAAGTGGAAAGACATTTAGGTTATTTCTAGTTTTAGACAATTACAAATAAAGCTGTTCTGAATATTCATGTATAGCTCTTATATGGATATACGTATTTTTTGTTTTCTGGGATAAATACTCAGGAATGGAATTATTGACTTGTATATTAAGTTTATAAACATCTTCTGAAGCAAGGAGCATTATCATTTTCTACCCCCTCCCCCACCCCTCAGCACACAGTAATTTGGAAAATGCCATTTGCTCCTTGTTCTCAATACCAGGTTATTTATTATTATTTATTGGTAGTGTTTGTGTTCTGACACTAACCAAATAATTATCTTTTCATGTTCTTATTGGGAAAGGTATTGCCCCCGCCCCACCTTTTTTTGGTACTAGAGATTGAAACCAGTGATACTTAACCAGTAAGCCACACCCGCAGCCCTTTTTATTTTTTATTTTAAGACGAGGTCTCACTAAGTTACTTTAGGGCCTTGTTTAGTTGCTAAGGCTGGCCTTGAACTGGTGATTCTCCTGACTCAGCCTCCTGAGCTGCTGAGAATACAGGTGTATGCTATCACACCTGGCCTAATTAAGGGTTTCTGTTGCAAGTTTTTCTCTCTTCATTTTACAAATACTTAGCAATTTACAGTATATATGGAGTAGATGGAGAAGAATGACTCTACTCTCAGTGCCCCCAGCAGGCCCTGTAAACAGGAGCCATGGCAGATGATTGTGACACATTTGATTGATAGATCCATCCTTTTTTCCTTCCTTCTTTCTTTGTGCTGGGATTGAACCCAGTGCCTTGTGCATGCTAGGCCAGACACATTTGATTCTGATTGTTTACCTATTTTCTCACTAGAACAGATTACTTACAATAGTGGTTTTCCCTCCCATTGCTTCTGCAATGTATTCCTCTTAGGGAGATACATCTGGCTGCAACTATGCCAGCAGCCTTAATATCTGATTCTCCTTTTAGGAGAATGCCTGTGAGTGTCATGGTGGCAGCTGTTTTTATAATCAGCTGGGTAGATCTTTAAATTCAGTCTGCTGGTGGATTTGTCCTGATTGCCTTCCCAATGGTTTGAATGATGAAACTGTGACATCCAAGGAGTAAAATCAAAGGTTAACAAGATAAGGGTATGAATCTCAAATTTTTTCTAGGCTGCCATTTTTGTCTTAATACACTGTCCCTGACACTAGCCAGAATCTTAGAGTCTTCATTTGCTTTTGAAACAAAAAGGTCAAATATGTCCTGAGCTACATATTTTAGAGATTTTATTAACAAGTGTTTGCAAGTTGCTAAGTGTTCATTTGTTTGTTCATTCATTGAGCAGTTTGCCAGTTAACCATGTTTATGATTCCTATTTCAGTGCTCAGATAGGGCTTTTTTCAAAATCAATTCTTTCTGAGGTCTCTCCCCACCAGTTTGGTATTTTTTGTCTGTAAGCATTTAAAACACAAATGTTAAGTAAAATAAGATAGTGCTGAAATTTAGCTCCTTGTTAAAACTTTGATACAAGCTTAGCACAAGAAGGAAGGGAGACAGTGGGAAGAACAGGGAACCTAGTCATGTGATACTTACTGCTTGTCTGGCAGAAGCCTTTTGGTTCTGAGCAGAGAAACCAACTGTTTACTATTTTGGGTGAGTGAGGTTGGTTGGTTGCTACGAGTATTTTCTCTAAGGGAACCCTCTCCTCTTCCAGCTCTACACATTGAAATCATTCCCGTTCTGCTTTTTAGCATTTGGGTAGAGGAGAGAGGTGTCTGTGTGGAGGCCCAGTGCTAACAGGAAGAAATGTTTTGTCAGGAGAAGTACTCATTCTGACCTTCTGCTATCTGCTTTTAATGCTCCACTCCCCGAGTAAACTCAAGATCTAGCTGTTCTTGCAACTGCAGGAATGAAGTGCATACTTTAACCCAAAGAGCAGTGCTAATCAGGAAATAATAAATGGCCTCTCTAAGGAGTGAGGAAAGGAAGACTGGCTTCTTGCAGCGTTGGCCTCTGGAGTCTCATATCTCTTCCAGCATGTTGGAGAAGACCAAGATTCATCAGCCCACCTGCAGGTTTTTGCCCCTCTCATGGATTGTCCTGAAGCCCTGGAAGGACAGCTGCTCAGCAGTGTGCCTTGCCCCTTCTCACAGTTTGCGGGAAGGTTAGAGGGTTTCTCCTTTCGTGATTTGCATGCTTTTGTTTCCTCCTAAACTTCCTGCTGTCCTTTACTGTCCTTTATCATCTTCCTATTTCTCTGTAGCCACCCAAGCCTTGACTTTGGATTTTTTTCCTCCCAAAGTTTATATTAAAGATTATTGAATGCCCAACAGATAGATAACTGGACATAGTACTGTAGGGTGCATTTTGTGTCCTGATAGGACAGTAGTTAATTAAGATATTTCATTGTGTCACTCCTTTCCTTCTTCCCATGCACAGCTGATATAGCCAAGCTTAACACTGTGGAAAAAAGGAAGAAAAAACTTATCTCTAGTAAAGTGGGATTTTTCCCTCTTTATATGGGTCAAATGTGGTGTTTTATCAATAAAACACTCTGGCAATGGCTACTATACAAATAAATAGGCAGCTATTGGTGAAGACTCAGTTTCTTTTGTCTCTTAAATACTGAAAGTGAGTAGATAAGGTCTCATAACTCTAAATCATCATAATTTAAAATAAAACTACTCCTGGAAAGCTTTTTACTTGTAGTGCATCAGTTTTGATTAGTGTGGACAATTTACATTGGCCATATCAATCTTGAAGGAATTTTTCTTCATAAATATCCTTCTTTCATGTTCTGAAACTGCTGAAAAGATATTCTTTGGGAGTGGAATGGACACGTTTGAGTTCTGCAGAAAAGTTCAGTGTTAAATTTGAGAAAAATTCAAATTTTTTTGAATGTTTTGAGAAACATTCTGGGATGTTAAAAAAAAAAATGAAGGTGGGTACTTTATCCAAATGCTATCAAATATGAATGGAAAGAATTGTCAATATTTTATTGTCCTAGCTTGGAAACCCTAACATTCATAACATAATTTATCTACAGTCTTTATATTGATTGCATAAATTCTACTTTTCTAAAAACTTAAACATTGAGCATGTGGAGCTGGAAAAGAAAATGAGTGATCATCAGTGCCATTTACTGAGAGAATAGTTTTAAGTCTGATTGAGAGGTGATTGATTTCTCTTAATATCTGGAAATGTTCTAAAATAACGTGAAAGAACCACAACGGCCCCATTAGAGGGCACATTGTTGGAGAAGCAGAGAGAATATATGGCTCAGAATTTACATCTTTGGGCTGCTACCTTTGATTTTTATAATCCAGAAAGATATTTTTGCATTAGCTGTAAAACCGTATAGGAAATATAAATGCAGTCTTGTCATGAATAGGATCAGAATAATTACCTTAAGCAACAGACTTTATATTTTGATAGTGTGCTTAGAACCTTGTTTTTAGAATTTTGTATGTTTGCTAAATCTTGAGATGACTCAAATTATGTCTTCTATAAGTAAATATACACATTATTTTTAAAAAAATCACTGTCATTTTGAAAGTTTCACAGAAGAAATGGATTGTGCACTAGGTAGCAAAAGTATAAAGGATATCCCATGTTACTTCTTTTGGGCGGAAACAGGTGTTTGAGGAACAGAGAATTCTTCCGTGAAATATATAAAGATAATCACTGAAAATGATTCTTCTTACTCTTATATTTTATTATTATAGATAAATTTCTAACAACAGTCTTTTTCTTCTTTCATAGTTTTTCTCTTCCTTCTCTTATTCATTGATTTTATTTTGTAGGGGATGGAACGCAGCACTTTGTGCGTGCTAGACAAGTACTCTACCACTGAGCTGCACCCCCAATCCTTATTTTCTTTATTACCAGACTTTGACAAGGATCCATTCTGCCTGATTTTTTTTTTCTCTCCAGTAGGATGAGTGAGCAGTCATGAAAGATTGGTATCTTTGTGGTTTTGTACCACCTTTAGGTACAGTACTGCCCAGTTCCACACCTGTATTATCCATTATGGTAGCCACTAGCCAAATGTGGCTGTTGAGACTTGAAATGTGACTAACAGATGAGAAACTGAATTTTTTATTTGATTTTAGTTAAATTTAAATATTAGATGTGGCTAGTGGCTGCTGTGTTGGACAGCACAGTTCTAGACCTTAGTGAGCCTTCTTTTTTTTTTTTTAATATTTATTTTTTAGGTGTAGTTGGACACAATATCATTAATTAATTAATTAATTTTTTTAACGTGGTGCTTAGGATCGAACCCAAGGCCTCGCACATGCTAGGCAAGTGTTCTACCTCTGAGCTAATACTCCAGCCCCAGTGAGCCTTCTTTCATTACTCCCCTTCACTGCTGAATGCTCCAGATAAATAGGAGAGTGTTGGCTATGTTCTTAACCTTGGGTATCTCCCATTTCCAGGTCTTGGCTCTTGCTATTCATCTGTAGTTTATGAAGTGCTTCAAAGATTGCTTAATGCTGCTGCCCCCATGAAGCTTACCTAATCCTTTTGTACTCTAGTAATTTATTATCTGAAAACTCTCAAAGCTCTTATAATGCTCATTGATTACATTGATTTGTTTTACATTTTTTATCTCATCCACTATATTTATAAATTCCATAAGGGAGTTTCGTAGCAATTTTTAAATGTGTGTGATAATTTCAGTCTTTTCTTTCTCTTAAAAATGCATAATGGATGGGTTGTGTGAACTAGCTATTAGTCTACTGAGATCGTTGATGGTTAATGTTCTTACTGACACTAGAGGGCAGTATTGTGTCCATAAGCCAATTATGATGTTTATTCCAAAGTGACAGATTTGGAGTACTCTCCTAATTCAGTTTTATATAAATAATTCTAGCCTTCAGAAAGAAATCACATCTGTTGATTGTCCAGTGATATTAATAAATGCTATTTTTATAAAGTTATCTTGAGTTATATTTAGACTGATGTTGGACCAGGAAAGAGATTCTTACTATATCTGAGAAGTACTAGCCAAGATATTAAACATCAGAGATTAATTCCTTGAGGACAAAAGCCTTTTTATGGCAGGCAGCTAGTATCCTAGCACTGAGCAGATAGTCAAGGTCTGAAGTTCTTAGTTTGATCTTGCCAGTGGTGAGCTTGGCCAAGTTGCTCTAAGCTTGGCAAACCAGTTCCTCTCATTGTACTTATAGTGGGTATAACGTCCACTGAACTAACTCTAGGGCCAAATGATCTCATATGTATGAGAAAGCAGCTTTGTAAAGTATTATGTAAATGTATAGTGTTATTTTCCTGCTCAGTGCCTGTTTTGTGCCTGGAACCAAAGCATGCACATAATAAATGATTAATTTAAAATTTTTATGACATTAATTTTTAAATTTTAAGATTGCACTCTGTTAAAGGTTGATGAGAAATAAAAATGATGCTGATATACGCATCTAAGAGGCTACATACCCTGAGAAGTGATTATAGTCACAATAGTTTAGTTAACATGTATCCTCACCTTTGATGTTTTTTTGTTTGTTTGATTTTTGTGGTGCTGGGGATTGAACCCAGGGTCTTGTGCATGTGAGGCAAGCATTCTACCAACCGAGCTATATCCCTAGCCCACCTTTGATGTTATTCAACTTAAAAATGTACTGGTTATAGTCATGATAGTTTAGTTAACATGTATCCTCACTTTTGATGTTATTTAGCCTCAGAATGTAGTATATGTGATATATAAGTGTAAACTCTTTTTTTTTAAGTCTTTTGTCTAGTGGATTTATTTTTGTGTATCCTCTACCCTTTTTTATACTAATTTCAAATATTCAGAATCAGTCAATTATAGTGAGGTATTTGGGCTTCTTATAGGAAACCAGGTTAAAAAATAGTTATTTAGACAAAATTGTTACAGTTTGGAAATACACATGGTTATATTCTCCTGCCAGATTTGTAGTTAGAAAAGAAGCAAGCTATTCTAGAAGAGAGGGTAGTATGGTAGTTGCTTTTTGTTGAAACCAACCATCAGCCTGGAGCTTTCTCTAGTAAATTATTAGATTCATTAAATAAAATGTCCAGCTGAGGTTCATGCAGTCTCACAGTTACAAAATACTATTGCCAAAGAGAGTTGCAGTCATAATATCTGCAATCGAATTATTTCCTGTTCAGGCTTGAAGGTGGGGAACCATCTGAAACTAGTCCTGTAAGATTATAAGAAATGCCTTGGTGAGGGAGGACTTGACACTATTGAGTAGACAGCCTAGCAAGTGTAGGGATGAAGAAGGCACCCAAGGATCCTGGGACTAATCAGACTTAAAGGTGTAGATCAGGATATGCAAAGCCCAGTCCCTTGGGGTGATCTGAATAAAGCTCCTCTAGGGCATTCAGGTATGTGCTGAATATACTCCGGCAGTGGGCCAGGCAGATGGCACATTCCTGCATCAACCTTCAGAAGCCTGCCAGGTTCAAAAGCTAGTGCAGGGAAAGCATGGCTGTGCCCTGGCAAGAACAGCCCCCAAGAGCCTGAATTTCATATATCATTTGGTCCTCCCCAGTTGAGGGGATGCCTTGGGACTGGGCTGGTCTCTTGAGTCCACTTAAGGATTGGCATATATTCTCACAGTGCTTGCTCCTACCTCATCTTGGAGTTGCTTTTTATTGTTAATAAAGCTCCAGAACTGATTCAACTCCTCTGAGTGATTCCTCCAGACTGGGGATGACTTGGGGTTAGTTAGTCTTTGGGATTCCACAACTCCCTTCCCTTTCCACTGAAGCCTATCTTCATTCAGCTCACATTCTCAAGTTTGACTAAGCCACCCATCTAAGAATAGGTGGGAAGCAAGTTAGGCTGCAGTCTAACTTGCTCCATGCACCCTCTTAGCTGTATAAAGGAAATTTAGTGTAATATACTCCTTACACTTCACCCCCACTTTCCTGTTGCCCTTTTGATTTTTTTTTTTTTTAATCTGATACTCAGCCTCTCCTCTCCCCACTCACACACCATTGGAGTCTCCTAAGCTATTTCTGTCCATTTAATGATCCCCAGCTGTTGCTGTAGTTCTAGCTGTCTTTGTACCCAGGAGAAGCAAAAAGCCATAGGAAGAGGGGTCTTGCATATTGTGGATCACACATTGTGTCACACAAGTCTTAAACATTTTTCTAAAACCACTAGGATGAGGTTCTGAGGGAGAGAATTAATACTGGAATGACTTGAAAATGCAGAAGGGAAAGTACAGGGAGCTTCTATCAGAGACATTTAGAAAAGAAGCATTCTGGATGAGTGTAGTTGACAATAATGCATCACCTGTTTCCAGATAGAGGAGAGAACTTTGAATGTATTCACCATAAAGAAATAATTAAGGTGATGGATAATTTACCCAGTGTATTATCAGTCAAAACATCTTATTGTACCTCATAAAAACATAAAAATATTATGTGCCAAATGAGTTAAAAAAATAAAACAGCAGTCTGCTGATATATGTAGCAGTTCTCTGCATTATTCATAATCGTGGTAGAAAATTGTGGTATGTAGTGACTATTTGATCACTTTGCATTCTGCTTTAGCTGTTAGGCTGAAATGTCCCCATTAACTATGGTGTGTGCTTAAGGAGCCAGATACCTAAATACAAGGAAGGATTCTGTGGTAGGAAAGAGGAAATCATTCCTAACGTGGCCAGAAAAGACAGATTTCAGTTCTGCTTTAACCTAATGCAGGTTTGTTTCGTAAAATTTTGTGCAAAACCTGCTGTAATGAAATGTAACATTTGCAAATTCAACCACACATACTTCAGGAAAACAAAGTTGCAGTTTGTAAAAACAGTTTGTAAAAAAAAAATGAACTCCTGTGCTGTTACACATACCTTTGTTTTTTGAGATGTCTTTACTAATCTTGGGGGATGGGGAGTGCAGACCTCCTACAGTTAAAGGAGCTCCTGGCTTCTTTTTTATGTATTTGATCTTGAGAATGTTAACTCTTTCCAGCAAGTTTTGCTGCTAGTCTCATAGTGTTCATGTTCACAAACTGCAAGGAGTTTAGTTTTATGAATCTTATTATTATCATTTTGGCACTGGGGATTGAACCTAGTGCTCATGCATTCGAGGCAAGCACTCTGCCAACTGAGCTGTATTCCCAGCCCTAACTTTATGGATTTCATTCTTATGCAGTGGAGAAAAATTTTGCTGTAGACTTTACTTAAAATTAATTTTAAAATCTTTAATTTTTTTGAGTCAGTCAAAATTTTGCATCACCTAGGATTGAAGGGTAAGAAATTATTTTTTATTTAAACTTAAACACCCCTAGAGAACTTAAACAATTATTTTAACCAGAACTTACTCTTTATTTTCCCCAAAATGTCATTTAAATGAAATGCCATTAATTACTACAAACACTGAAAATTAACTTTAAAAATAACAAGAAGCAACATAAGAGGTCTTGAAATATTTTAATAGAAGAAACTAACTTTCTAAATATTTATAAAATTTTTATTAGGTTGCAGGCCTTCCTCATGATTTGTCACCATTATTCTACCATGCTCTGAAGTTTTCAAGTCCCTATTAAAAAATATAGATAACAGAAATATGCCAATCTAGCTTTAAGGAAAAATAATTTTTTGTCTCTTCTGGCTTGCCTTGGAATGACCTTCTGGTTCCAGGTTTGCTCATCTGTCTCCTACCCTCAACAAAGTTGGATGCAAAATGATAGCCAGGCATGCCAGCAGGGATTAGCAAATGAGATTCCAGACTGCCCATATTTTCTGAGTAGAATCAGTGCCACAAGAAAAATGCCATTCCTGGTATTTTTTTAACTTTGGAAGGTATTATTCAGATGGCCTTCCCTGAATATGCTAAAGGAAGCACATTCCCAGTTTATTTCTGTGCCATTCTGGCATCTAGTGCAAGGACACACTATGATCAGGTCTTATGTGATAAGAGTTCAGTTTTTTTCCTAAGAGATGGGTCTTGTTATGTTACCTAGGATGGCCTCAAACTCCTGGGCTTAAGTTATCCTCCCCTCTCAGCCTCCCACTACAGGTGCCATAGTGTCCAGCTCCTTTGATAGAGGTGCTTGAACATCACCTCCCGAGATCTGTGGGAAAGAGCCTCTGATAATGCTGAAGTACTTAGTAGTTTGTCAACAGTCTGCCACAGTAGAGAAGGTTACATCAAGAGAGAGATGAGAGCTGGGCTCAGCGATGCACGCCTGTAATCCCAGCCGCTCAGGACTCTAGGCAGGATCGTGAGTTCAGTGCCAGCCTCAGCAAAAGCAAGGCGCTAAGCAACTTAGTGAGACCCTGTCTCTAAATAAAATACAAAGTAGGGCTGGCTCAGTGGTGGAGTGCCCCTGAGTTCAATCCCTGGTACCCCACCAAAAAAGAAGGAGATGAGTACCCAGAATGAAATGATCAACCCCAGATTTTTTTTGACTTAATATTTATATAATTATTAATATTTTTGCTGTGACTCTAGCAGTGTGATGGCAAAGGATAAACATATTGGATCCTTCATTTCTTAGATATTGTTTATGTTTTTATTCTCAAGACAAGCCTTTCCACAGCACCTTTGCACTTGCTATGACCTTTTTGTACTCTACCTAAGATTACCATGCCTCAGTCACTCCATTCTCTTATTCCACTATACTTTTCTTCACTAATGTACCAGCTGAAGTTAAAATGTATATAACTTGATATTATGTCCTCCCACCCCCAGAACATATGCTTTACAAAGGCAGAGACCTCACCTGTCCATGTTACTGGTTTATCACCTAGCATGGTTCCTGGCATAGATGGAATGAATGAACCAGCCAACTGAGAATATCTCTAGTACCAGTGCAGGACTTCTGAAGCAAGTACTTCCTGCCTTTATAGAGTAGATGTATCTGCATTGAGAGCCAAATGGGAAGTAGGCCTGTGAAGTTCTTTGAATCTTTCTAGACTTCTGTCCCGTTAGATGTGGCCACTGTTGTCGTATTAGAGTCTCTGTTTCCTTTGGAATTTGATTATAAGTAGCCTTTTCAGATTCTAGAGTTCTAATATATACTATACATATTTTGTACTAATCACTGCAATTATCTGTATTTCTCCCTGGTTAGTAAGTATATAGATTATTTCTTTCCAGCCACATTATATGGGTAGCACTGTTAAGTATCATGTTGTGTTGTTTTAAAACATAGACAACTGCTGGGTCTTATGAAAGAAGAGAGGTGGTACCTATAACAGTACTTAAGGGCACTGGTACTAGATTCAGACAGAGCTGGGCTCCTGTTTCTGCTCTGTCCTTTATTCACTTGGACAATTTGCCTAATCTTTCTAGTAGATGTTCTGCATTGAGAGCCATATGGGAAGTAGGCCTATGAAATTCTTTGCATCTTTCTAGACTTCTTTCCCATTTCTTGTCTATGAAACGATAATAGCATCTTGCATATAGTTTTGTGGTGGAAACTAAGATAACACATTCATGCCATTTTATAAATGTTATTGCACAATACAGAGACCTTTTATTTTGCATATTTGAATAGCTTAAGTTAGGTTTTCATAAGTTGATCCTTTATAAATTACCAGACTAGATATTGAATAAGTAGTCCAGGTTAACCAATCAAGAAGGTATTTCATCTAGAGCTCTGCCTTTTCTTCCTGACAGTATCAGATTAAATAGAGGATACTTACCATTTTTTTGGTATTATTTCTGGTTTCTAAAACAGATTATTTGAAAAACAAATTCAACTCATGTTTACATACTGTATGTAGAGATGAAAGAGAAATTTATGGGATTGTGAAATGGTTGAAAGAACATCAATAAAACAAATTTGAGGGGCTGGGGATGTGGCTCAAGCGGTAGCGCGCTCGCCTGGCATGCGTGCGGCCCGGGTTCGATCCTCAGCACCACATACAAAACAAAGATGTTGTATCCGCCGATAACTAAATAAATAAATAAATAAATAAATAAATAAATAAATAAACAAATTTGAAATCTCAATAGTTTGTGCAATATGTGTTTTTTAAAATTTATTCTAAATTGTTAAATATGACAGCAGGATGCATTACAATTCATATTACACATATAGAGCACAATTTTTCATATCTCTGGTTGTATACAAATATATTCACACCATTCGTGTCTTCATATATGTAATTAGGGTAAGGATGTCCATCTCATTCCACCATCTTTTTTATCCCCTTTCCCCCCTCCCTTCCCCTCCCTTTCCTTTTCCCTATCTAGATTTCGTCTAATGCTCCTGCTCCCAACTCCACTATGAATCAGCTTCCTTATATCAGAGAAAACATTCAGCATTTGTTTTTTGGGGGGGATTGGCTAACTTCATTTAGCATTATCTTCTCCAGCTCCATTCATTTACCTGCAAATGCCATGATTTTATTCTCTTTTATTACTGAGTAATATTCCATTGTGTATATATACCACATTTTCTTTATTCATTCATCTACTGAAGGGCATCTAAGTTGGTCCCACAGTTTAGCTGTTGTGAATTGTACTGCTGTAAACATTGATGTGGCTGTGTTCCTATAGTACACTATTTTTAAGTCCTTTGGGTATAGACCCGAAGAGTAGGATAGCTGGATCAAAAGGTGGTTCCATTCCCAGTTTTCCCAGGAGTCTCCATTCCATATTGGCTGCACCCATTTGCAGTCCCACCAGCAATGTATGAGTGTGCCTTTTGCTCTGTAGTATAAAGTCTGGTATAGTGATGCCACCTGCTTCACTCTTCTTGCTAAGGATTGCTTTAGCTATTCTGGGTCTCTTATTTTTCCATATGAATTTCATGACTTCTTTTTCTATTTCTATGAGATGTCATTGGGATTTTGATTGGAATTGCATTAAATCTGTATAGTGCTTTTGGTAGTATGGTCATTTTGACAATATTAATTCTGCCTATCCAAGAACAAGATAGATCTTTTCATCTTCTAAGGTCTTTTTAAATTTCTTTCTTCAGAGTTCTGTTGTTTTGTTGTAGAGGTCTTTCATCTCTCTAGTTGATTCCCAAGTTTTTTTTTTTTTTTTTTTTTTTTGAGGCTATTGTAAATGGGGGTAGTTTTCCCTTTCAGAGGATTTGTCACTGATATACAGAAATGCCTTTGATTTATGGGTGTTGATTTTGTATCCTGCTACTTTGCTGAATTTATTTACTAGTTCAAGAAGTTTTCTGGTGGAATTATTTGGGTCTTCTAGGTATAGAATCATATCATCAGCAAATAATGCTAATTTGAGTTCTTCTTTTCCTATCCGTATCCCTTTAATTTCTTTCATCTGTCTAATTACTCTGGCTAGTGTGTCAAGAAGTGGTGAAAGAGGGCATCCCTGTGTTGTTCCAGTTTTTAGAGGGAATGTTTTCAATTTTTCTCTATTTAGAATGATGTTGGCCTGGGGCTTAGCATGGATAGCTTTTACAGTGTTGAGATATATTCCTGTTTTCTGTAGTTTTTCTAGTGTTTTGAACACTAGAAAGTGTTCAGATACAGGGGTGCTATATTTTGTCGAATGCTTTTTCTGCATCAATTGAGATGATCATATAGTTCTTATCTTTAAGTCTGTTGATATGATGAATTACATTTATTGATTTTTGTATGTTGAAACAACCTTGAATCCTTCGGATGAACCTCACTTGATTGTGGTGCACTATCTTTTTGATATGTTTTTGTATTTGATTTGCCAGAATTTTATTGAGAATTTTTGCATCTACATTCATTAGAGATATTGGTCTGAAGTTTTCTTTCTTTGATGTGTCTTTGCCTGGCTTTGGAATCAGGGTGATACTGGCCTGACAGAATGAGTTTGGAAGCACTCCCTCTTTTTCTATTTCCTGAAATAAATTGAAGAGTTCTGGTATTAGTTCTTTAAAGGTCTTGTAGAACTCGTCTGTGAATCCATCTGGTCCTGGACACAATAAGTGGTTTTTAAACAAACTTAGAGATTCTTCTATAATGTTGTCTTTATGTTACATTGTATATAGTTGTTACTGGCTTATGTCACAAATCACTTTGTAATTTGAATTTATTAGAAGGCCCATTATTATTTGTTCTTCATCATTGATCACTTATGGAATCAGAAATTTCTTTCTGTCCAAGAGGTGGCAGCATTTCAGTTTGAAAACTTATACCTTGAAATGTTTTAGTAATTGATTCATAAGTCTTTCTGAAAGAAGTGTTAAATCCATGGATTTTAAAGTAAGCTTTTTATTTTAGAATAATTTTAGTTTTACACAATGGTGCAGGGAGTTCCCAAATAATAATGGGCCTTCTAATAAATTCAAATTACAAAGTGATTTGTGACACTTCACCCACTTGTCTCTAATGGTAGCATCTTATATAACTATGGTACATCTGTCAAAACTAAGAGATTAACATTGGCACGTTAATATTAAGTAAACTCCAAACTTTATTTGGACTTTATTCATTTTCCCCACTACTGCCCCTTTTCTCTTTAATGATCCAGTCCAAGAAATCCCATTGCAGTTAGGCATATGATTTTTATTATTTTTAAATTTAAATTTTAATTTTTTTGGTATTGGGGATTGAACCCAGTGGTCCTTAGCCACTAAGCCACATCTCCTTTTTGTCTTAACTTTGGATCTGAAATTCAGCAGCTCCTCCTTTCTCTGGCAAAAGATAAATAGACTTTTCTTGGTCCTTTAACCACTACGTCTGTATTGATAGCTTAGAATTTTAGAAGCATGCTTAGAGCACACACTGTATATTCAATTTCAACAGTGAACAGTGCTGATTCTTCTACCCTTCTCTGGGCTTTGCTTTTTAGATTTACCAGGTGCCTAGAATCTGAGAACAGAGAGCTTCCCTATGTGTTCTCAGCTGCCTTCCAAAGAATAACAGTGTCCTTTTCCTTTCTCTTTCCCCCTCTTTTTTTCCTCCTGCTCCACCAAGAACAACTTGGGATGTGATTTTAAATTAGGATGTTTTAAGAGGCTGGGGATATAATTCAGTTGGTAGAGTGCTTGTCTCTTATGCAAAAGGCCCTGGGTTTAATCCCCAGCAACACACACATACATACACACACACACACACACACACACACACACGTTTTGATATAAGGAAGGCCCTTTTGCTTTGCAGAATAAAGTTACTTCCTTGGAGGCATGGTACCAGATGACTAGCAGCTCTTTTACTCCTGCTTTGGAGAAAATCTCTCTGATGTTAAAGTCTCAATGAAACATTTCTAATCTTATATTTTTACAAAGCACTTTTCATGAACATTGTGGGGGTTTTTTTTTTGTTTTTTGTTTTTTTTTTTTGCATTTCAGTGGGCAGGGATCAGTTTTCAAAGTTGTATTGTATTGAGAAAATTGAGGGTAAAAGAAATTTTAAAAAAATATTTATTTATTTTTTTAGTTATTGGCGGACACAACATCTTTGTATGTGGTGCTGAGGATCGAACCTGGGCCACTCGCATGCCAGGCGAGCGCGCTACCGCTTGAGCCACATCCTCAGCCCAGAGGGTAAAAGAAATTAAGTGACTTGATTAGGTAACAGCAGAGGACTAGAATCCATGTCTTCTGATTCTTTATTTGATGTCCTTTGGTTTCCTCTTAAAGGACAATTTTGTAAGTGTATTACATTCACTTGGAACTTTTAAAATATCCAAATACCCAACCCAGTATGCAGTGCTTGCCCCTTTCCCCAGAAGTCATGTTTGAATTGAAAGTAAACCTTTTCTGGTTGAGAATAGGGCTAATCATAGAATACACAGGGCCTTTAAGTGCTGTTATTATATTTAAAAACAAGCCAGAAATATGTGGTTTAGTGAGTACTGTGCCAACCCAGTCAGGCTGGTTTCCCAAGCTGAAGGAAGAAAATTAATCATGAAAAGGACTAGAATAACTTTGTGTTTAGAAAGCTTAAAAAAATCATATATAGGTTGAATATCCTTTATCTGAAATGGTTGGGACTAGAAGAAGTATGTTATATCTTTGATTCTTTTTTATTTTAATTTTGAAATATTCCTGAACTTTATAGGTTGAGCATTCTAGTCCAGAAATCTGAAATGTGGATTAGGGAAGTAAGAATGTAAACCAGTTCAGTGGGATACTGTAGGACAGGGGATCTAAAGAGCAAAATTTGCAATAGAACTGAGTAAAGGAACACAGAAATATCTATTTCCTTTTATATCTTGCTAGGATATATCAGGAAAGATTTTATACACACACATATGTATATAATTTTTTAATTGTAGCTGGACACAATACATTCATTCATTCATTCATTCATTTATATGTGGTGCTGAGGATCAAACCCAGGGCTTTGCACATGCTAGGTGAGCGCTTTACCATTGAGCCACAACCCCAGCCCAAGAAAAGATTTTTTAAGAGTGTCTTAGCACATTATCTGGTGCTGTAACAAAATGCCATAAACTAGGTAATTTATAGAGAATCAGAGTTAATTTGGCTCATGATTCTGGAAGCTGGGAAGCACAACAGCATGGTGCCAGTATGTGGTGAGGGCCTTCTTGCCATGTCTTAACATAGCGAGAAAGAGCAAGTGTGCTAGCGTGGGTTTTTTTCTTCCTCTTATAGAGCCACTAATTCCTTCATGGGGACCCAACCTCATGACCTTGTCTAATCCTAATGACTTCCCAAATAGCCCCACCATCAGTCACCATTAACGTATGAATTTGGGGCTTAAATTTCCAACACATGAGCTTTTGGGGGGACACATTCAAACATAGCAGGGCATGTACAATAAGTAGGGGCCTAGAGGAGAATTACTTTTTGGGGATATCACAAAACTACTTAAAACTTCAGCACAAACTGAGCATGAGTATAAAATATTTTTAAATCCCAGCTTGTGTGTTCACTCATCCTACCCCATATAGGAAGGATCCTATTTTTCTTTCTGATATTCACCATTGGGTAGTATCACCTTTGTGCTCTCAAAATACCTAAAAGATATATAAATGTTTTTTTTTTCTCAAGAAACTATTTCTTTTTAGTATATATGCACACATACCAGATAAGACTTAAATTTGCCAGTAACCCTTAGTCGCAAAGCAAATCCATTTTTTGGTGTGTGTGCTAGTCAAAGTTGTGTTTTTCTTTGTCTTTTTGAGTGAAAGTGTTTATTATAGACATCTTCTTTATAATATTGCAATTCATTTTGAACCCTTTTTTTCCCCTTAGACCTGAGTTCTGTGAGAGTGAAAACTATGTTTTCTTCAAATATACATCCCTAACACACTCAGCCCTTTTGACAATATGAAAAATATTTGAGGGTTTGGGGATTTAGCTCAGTGGCAAAATGCTTGCCTAACACATTCAGGACCCTGAGTTTGGTCCCTAGCCCTGAAAACAAACAAACAAACAAACAACAACAACAACAAAATGATGTTTGAGTGCATGAATTAAACCATGAGAATATTCTAACTACTTAGTTAGTATGTGTACTTATTTGATGTTTGTTTCCTCCTGAAATTAAATTAACTAAAGACAAGAACTATATCTGTCTGGCATGTAGCAGACCCTCTTATTCCTTGAATGAATACTGAAGAAAAGAGAAACTTTGAATAAAGAACTATGGAAAAATTGAATACGGCCTGCATATAAGGCAAGTAGACCTGTGGATCCTCTGGTACAGGAACCCAGAGCAGTCAAGCATCTGAGAGTACAGGGAATAAGTGGCACTGTGAGCTGTAATTCCTCACTGTGGTTTCTCCCATAGTCTATATTCTCCAAAGAGTTTTAGTATCTTAAATAGTTGACTGTTTAACAGCAAAAAGGAACTGTGAAGACTTAGTCATCACAAAACATGAAAGGAGAAAAACTGGATTCTAGGATTCGACCTCTCTCATACTTCATTCTTTTTTTTTTTTTTTTTAAAAAAAATTATTTTAGTTGTTGAACGACTTTATTTTATTTATTTATATGTAGTGCTGAGAATTGAACCCAGTGCCGCACACATGCTATGGAAGGACTCTGCCACTGAGCCATGATCCCAGCCCAATCATATACTTTATCCACAACTTGTAATTGTTGTCACCCTTCAATGTCTGTTTTCCCACTGAACTGAAAGCTTTATGTGAATAGAGGCAACAGGTGTATCTAGAACCTGGCACAGTCTGACACAATGAATGGGGAACACTCTACTCTACCCCTCCCAACTTTCAATCCCTATGTATGTAGCCATGCTGGAAAGTAACCCAGCAGAATAACCTAAGAATGAAACTAGTCTGAATAACCTTGGGGTTCTGAGTGACAGGTGATAGATATGTTTTTACAATTTGAATGCCACTAACTGATTTTTCAGGCATATAGAATCAACCAAAGTGTAAAATACATCAGTAGAATCGGTGTGATTCACTGCTACAGAGATGAACATTCTGTCAGCATGTTTAGCTCCAATTAAGGCTAAACCTCAGCCTGTTCCTTCTCTGATCTTCCCAGTAAAACACAATTTTTATTTTGAAGCTGGAAGTAGTTGTGTCTATTGCTGACTTGGATTTTCTTATTTTTGGGGGACTGGTGTCTAAAAGTTAGGAGAAAAATATGTCGATTATTAGTAGAACCAACTTTGGGAATTTATAGGGCCAGAATTTAGAATAAGAAAGTACTATCTGAAGTTATTTTTAACAATTACTACTTTAGATATGTATTATACTTTGATTTTCCAAGTAGTCAATTATTCAAATAGCAATTGCTGCCATTATTGTAGGCCAGTGAAAAACTTGATTATCTTCATGGGGCATGGAAAACCTGAAGTGTCCCACTTTATGGCTTCTTGTTCTTCCAAGTCTTTTCTGGCAGGCAGCTTAGTGGACTTCACCATCCATCAACTCTAAAGGCATCTGTTCATCTATATATAGGCTGTTCACAGAGACTCATTTAGAAACAGATGATATATTAAATTTGTGGAATTCAATAACAGTGATGGTATAAAGACTCAGGCTTGTGCACAAGTAGTTGTTTTTGTTCAGTTTTCATTGACTTGGGGAGTGGTGAAGACTCTTGTACAGTGAAATAGATTATGTCAAATCCTTACTGCCTTCTATCTCCTGGGACTAGCATTGTCTGTGAAAAAACCTTAAGTGGTTTCAGATATTTCTTGGTGAGGATGGATGAGCATTAAGTTCATGGTCACTGAAATATACTCCTGATTGGGGTTGACTTCTGCAGTGAGCACAGTACACATGGCTCATGTCACTTTCACAATTTATTGAAAAGAAGTTATTATTTCTTCCAAAATTCGTAAGACCTGAACGTGTAAAGGCATTTTATCAAGAGTGTTTAGAATTAAGAGGAAGTAAGATAATTAAGGAAAAGGAATATTTGCATAAATGCTGTTTCTTTGTAGATAAAAGTCTTAGAAGGATCATTGGAAATCTACACAGCCTGGAAGATAAATCAGTGAAGTGTAGGTTGACTTCCATAATCCAGAGTTCACTGCTTTTGCCTTTTTCATGTCCTTAAGTACATTGTTAGAGCTAGCAGGGGGTGGTGGTGCAATGTTTAAGATGGTATATACCTACAGTCAAGTGTAGTAGTACTCAAGATAATACTGACCCAGAGTAAGCACTCTTTTTTGAATGGGAAACTTGGTCAGATTTTAGATGAGTGCAGACTTGGCAGTTAACTTTTAGGGGAGACATATGGAATTTTCAGGTAAATGGACTTTAATTTTGTAGTTTTAGAGATGAAAATTTTATTAAACAAATGTTAGTTTTTATAGGCTTCATTACTTTCATGAGGTCAGAGGTTTTTCAGTCAAGAAGTTTGCACAGTAGCCCTCACGATCCTGTCTATATATGATTTACTTAGGAAGACAACTGATTTTTCAAAATTATTCTCAGGTACTAACCATTGCTTTCATAAATTATTGTTCAGGCTTATTGAATTGGATTATTTGCATGAAATCAAATTATTATTTTTTGCACCAGGAATTGAACCCAGGAGTGCTTAACCACTGAGCTACATGTCCAGCCCTTTTTATTTATTTATTTTTTGAGACAGGGTCTCACTAGTTGCTTAGGGCCTCACTAAGTTGCTGAGGCTGGCCTTGAACTTGAGATCCTCCTGCTTTAGCCTCCCAAACACTGGGATAACAGGCATGAGCCATCATGCCTGGCTAATTTATTATTTTTAACCATTTTCTAATAGCTTACCTTAAGCCAGGCCTTACAAACATTATAAAAGATGATAGATTGTAGTCCTCTTATCCCTCTCCCTTTATCCTGGTTGGCTTCCCCTTTTCTTTCCTACAAAGCACACTACATATGATTAAGTCTCAACTTTAATGACATCTATACTTGGATATAAATCCCATTCCAGCACTTTTGACCTTTGTGATATGAGACAAAATTTATTAGTTTATTTATTTATTTATTGGGGGGGGGTGTTACCAGGGATTGAACTCAGGGGCACTCAACCATTGAGCCACATCCCCAGCCCTTTGTTGTATTTCACTTGAGACAGGGCATCACTGAGTTGCTTAGTGCTTCACCATTGCTGAGGCTTTGAACTCACAGTCCTCCTGCCTCGGCCTCGTGAGGCAAAACTGGTGAGGCAAAACTTTAAAGGTCTGATTTTTAGTTTGCTCGTCCATAAAAGGGAGATGGTAATCATATTATCCTCACAGGCTCCTCTCCTCGCTCCCCACAAACCTTCAGTCCAGGGCTGAGGATGGAACCCAGGACACATGCTGGCAAGAGCTCTACCACTGAGCTCTCCCTTCAGTCTTCCCCTCCTCTTTAAAATTAAATAACTTAAAAGCATGTCAGTCATTTAACACAAAGCCTCATACACAGTAACACATTCATTTACTCCTACTATTGTTTGTATTTTATTACTAGAATTATTGTTGCTGATCTGTGGTTATAATTTATTTTGAAATAAAATTCCTAGATTAATTTAAATTTTTTTGACTAAAGTTGATCACCTGAACTCCTATGATCCTGGTTTGAACCACCCATTTTCCTCAGTCACCCCCTTTGTCCTCCTGTTCCAGATCTGTTATGTTAGCAGAATGGGCTTTCAGAAGATCCTGGAAAAGCCAAGTGAGGAGTTCTGATTCTGGAATCAGGATGTTTGGGCTCAAATCCTATTCTACTCTTAATAGTGAATAAGCTTAGGTCAATTACTTAATCACTCTGGGCCTCATTTTCCTTTCCTGTAGGATGGGATTAACAATGCCTGCTCTTCCTCCCCCAGTACAGCTTCCCAGTCCATGTTTGTGCAGAGAAGTGGGTGCTGAGATTGTCCAAAGCCACAGGGAAAATGGTGGAAAATTCACTGTCACCATTACCAGAAAGAGAGATTTTGTTCTTAAGCTCCCATTTTGGCTTTTTTAAAAATATTTTTTTAGTTGTAGTCGGACACAATACCTTTATTTCATCTATCTATCTCTTTATTTATTTATTTTTAAAAGTCAGATGGCCTTGTCTTTTTTTTTTAAATATTTATGTTTTGGTTGTAGATGGACACAGTACCTTTATTTATTTTTATGTGGATCGAACCCAGGGCCTCAGACATGCCAGGCAAGCACTCTACCCCTGAGCCACAATCCCAGCCCCTATTTATTTTTTTATGTGGTGCTGAGGATTGAACCCAGTGCCTTTCACGTGCTAGGTGGGCTCTACTGCAGAGCCACAATCCTAGCCTCCCCATTTTGGCTTTGTCCTTTATCTTATGTGGGCTTTTATTCCTGAATCTTGGCTAAACTCCTCAGGCTTAACCTACTAGCCTCAAAAATATTGGGCAGTTGCATTCCTGTCCACCTCCTTAACATGATGAGTACTTCTCCAATCAACTCCATTCATACAATCACAGATAACTATGCTAAAAATCAACAGAAGAATTACCAAGAAGAGGCCATCGCAGCATTAAGAAATACTCCTATTAGTGAAGTAAATCAAATGTTCTTTCTTGCAGCCAAAGAACTTTACACCAAAAACTGAGTTGCATGTAAAGATACTAACATTAAGCATGATAAGTTTTTGACAGAATAATTTTGACCATAATTATTTATTTTCTTTTATTATAGAAATGTAAAAAAAAAGGTGAAAGTTGTTCTTCTCTTAAGAACAACATAATTAATGTTGTAAATGTTTTAAATATTCACTGTTAATAGAATAAATAAAATATTGCAAAAAAATAAATAAATAAACAAAACTGCCCATCTCCATAGGGATGTTATAAGAAAAGTGGTTTAAAACACATGGGTTAGTCTGGGGCTATATTAATTTATAAAATAATAATAACCTCTTGCTAAGATTTCTTTGTACATATCATCATTTTGAGATCTAGTTTAATTTAAGAAGCAATTATTAGATGCAACCTTATTTGAGGTGCTGGGGGACATCTATTAATAGGATACATTTCTTGCCCTCTAGGAATTTATAAGCTATTAGGAGAGATGATTAGGGGTAACTATTACATAAGGCAAAATACTTTTTCATATTTTGCGCTCAGTGGTAGAACACTGGCCTGGCTTGTGCAGTGTCCTGGGGGGAAGGGGTGTAGGGAGCAGGGGAGGAGTCCTGTGAGGATGGTACCATTACTGTCCCCATTTTAAGGACAAGAAAACTAAAAATCAGAACTTTGTAGTTTTCATCACAGTTAAAAGTAGTCACAGAAGGCCCAGAGTAATTCTGCATGTGCGGAGTGAACTGGGAAGGCTAGGTGAAGGCAGTGGGCATTCCCTCGTGAAGTGAATAAAAGAAGCAGCAGAAGGTTCATGGTGCTTGAGGAAGAGGAGCTGGATAGTCCTGGTTGGGATGCTGTAGAATGGGAGATGTGGCTAAAGTGAGGACAGAGCCCTTGAGCTACTGCAGCAAGGGAAAGAGTGTTGGGATAAATTTGGTAAGAGGAGTGCGAGGTGGTGGAGGTCAGAGTTGCTCAGACATTGAAATCAGTACTGGGAAGGGTAATGATTCCTAAAGAGGTGAGAAGGATGGGCCGTGGGTTAGGTTTTTGGGAGAAAGAAGTTCTACTTTGAATGTACTGCATTTGGGATGTAGGCAGGAGCCTAGTTATGGTTCTCTCATTCTTGGAGGCCTCCCTAAAAGTGCTCTGTGGAAAAGGCCAATGTTAGGACCCTGTGATTTCCAGTAGATGCAGATTCCTTTCAGCTGTGCTTGCAGGGCCCCTATAATTGAAGGCCTATCATGTAAGGGGACTTCCTTTGGCCTGTGGGATCCTCTTACCCCCTCTTTGCACATTTTCTCAGTCATGGAACAACAGATTTGCCTTTGTCTTGTGTAATGTCTGGAACCTAAACCTCCCTTTAGGTTCCATTAACTTTTGCAGTAGAAATAATTGACTTCTTTTACTTAATAAAAATCCCTATTAAGTTGTTTCGTTAGGTGGTGTTGCCCAAGTAGAAATAGGAGAAACACCTCTCAGTCTGCTAGCCGGATGTGCTTTGAGTCATCTAGCTTGGTTATTTCACCCCAACAGAAAAAGGCCCTGAGTCAAGAGGAAGAGAAAGAAAAGAGGTATATTAATGGCACACTATCTTCTGTTCTAGAGGAATGCAAGGCTTGGTGAAAATATCTCTGATTTTTGGATACAAAAGAGAAGAATTTAATAACCAGTATCTTCTGCTCTCCGAGCAACTGCATCACTCACCATACACATGTTGTAAACATTCAATAAGGAGGGGCTGGGGTTGGGATCAGTGGTAAAATGCTCACCTAGCACATGCGAGGCACTGGGTTTGATCCTCAGCATCACATAAAAACAAACAAACAAATAAATAAATAAAGGTATTGTGTCCAACTGCGACTAAAAAAAAAGTATTTAAAAAAATATTCAATAAGGAAGTGCATGCACCTGGAAATCTTTCTGTTTGCTGGGTGCTGGTTGGTCCTCATGATGATATTTTCTGTGAATTCAGAATTGGTGTTTTTCAGTCTTAGAAGGAGGACCCAGTATTGTAGAAGGTTTTAACAAGAGGCAAGTCTCTGGTACTTTGTGGATTGTTATCGCCCTGCAAGACACTTCGCAACTTCCTCTTGCCACCCACAGCAGAATACGGAAACCCTGCTGTATCAGGCCACTTCTGCAATTACACAGTTACAATTCAAGGGAATCTTTCACGCTACAACCTTTTGTTTTTAGACTTTTTTGCATTTGAAAATGTGTCTTTTGAGGTGGAGTACCCGACTGACCCTTCATCTGTCCTCTCTCTTTGCTGCCCTGCAGTGCTGCAGTTGAAGCTCCAGCAGCGCCGGACCCGGGAAGAACTCGTGAGCCAAGGGATCATGCCACGTAAGTGCCCCTCTCTCAGCTATGATTGTTGCTTTAACGTGATTGTGTGAACCCAATATGCCTCTGAAAGCATCTAACATAAAACAAGGATGGTAGGGTTTTTTCCCTCTCTTTTTTTCCTCATGCTTTTCCAAGTCCAAGGATTCTCAGTCACTAAAAAGTTAAAATAACTGTCCTAATTGATGAAGTTCCGTGAAGCAAACTGCATTATGCATAAAGGGTGCCAGTGAATCTTTCTTTGCTTTTGAATCACACTTTTCGGAAGGTTTCTATGCTCTTACATTTACCATTACCAAAGGAGGAGACTTTACACTGAGGTATTGTGAGGAAGAACCCACTTCTTGCATATGGTTTGTCTTTGTGTTCAGGTTGTTAGGATAAGAAACTTCTGTCCTACTTGTTCTCAATAGGTATTTAGAGCAAGGTCCTCAAGTACCCTGTGGCTGAGATGGGTGTTGAGCATGCCTAAGTGAAGTCATGGGTGGACTGTCATGGTGATGGCCCAGTGCAAATTTCACCATGGGAGAGAAAGGAAACTAAACCTTGGAATCTATCAAAAGTGAGAAAATCCACTTTGAATAACAGTAGCATCATAAACTGTAAAAGCTGAAGCCAGCAGGATTTTGCTCTTTTTTTTTTTTTTTTGTACTGGGGATTAACTCAGGGGCACTTGCGCATGGAGCCACATCCCCAGCCCTATTTTGTATATTATTTAGAGACAGGATTGCGCTGAGTTGCTTAGTGCCTTGCCATTGCTGAGGCTGGTTTTGAACTTGAGATCCTCCTGCCTCAGCCTCCTAGAGCTGCTGGGATTATAGGCATAAACCACTGGGTCCAGCTAGAATTTTGCTCTTTTGATATTTCTTTCTAACTTATCGCAGAGCATAGGCTCTCTCTTTTTCTGTGTGTGTGCCATCATCACTTGTATTCATACTAATGAAGTAAATAAATAAATAAAATAAAAGTCACCAGGCAGAGTATCATATGCCTGTACTCCTGGAAATGTGCTTGTAATCGTGGCAGCTCGGAGACTGAGGCAGGAGGATCACAAGTTTGAGGCTAGCCTCAGCAATTTAGGGGGACCCTGCCTCAGAATAAAAAAGAGCTGTGGATGTGGTTTAGTGACAGCACCCCTGGGTATAATCTCTAGTACTAAAACAAGAAATCATGCAGCAACTTCTGGCTTCATCATGGGACAACTGGTATTTTCCACCTTAACTCAGTGCCTACTGACCTATTGCCACTGTGGGTTCCTATCTCTCATTTGCTCATTCACTCATAGTATTAATACGTGTCAATTAATAGAGCAAGATAAATCTACTCCTACTCTCAGGAGATTTATATTTAGAAGGGCAAGACTGATAATTAAAAAGGAGACAGGTAGCCAAGTGTGGTGATGTACACCTATAATTCTAATAACTTGGAAGGCTGAGGCAGGAGGACAGCCTGGGCAACTTTGTGAGACCGTAAGCAATGTAGACTCTGTCTCAAAATAATAAAATAAAAGATCTGGAAATATAGCTCAGTGGTGAAGTGCCCCTAGATTGAATCCGCAGTACCAAAAATAAATAAATAAAAGGAGACAAGTAAATAAGATAATTTTAGAATCTAATAAGTACTATGACATAAACTAACTAGTGTGGATGTATTAGCAGGTAATAGGAATAAAGCGGTGGTGACTTTATAGATAAGATGGCCAAGAAAGGCTTCCCTAAAGAGAAAATATTAGAGTTGAGATCTGTAGAATGAGTTGGAGTCAACCATTCAGAAAGCAGGGTTCAGATAGAAGGAAAAGTAAATGTAAGGGCCTGGTACAGGCAAGAGCTTGGTGTGTTTGAAGGAAGAACAAGGAAGCCAGTGTGGCTAGGGCATCAAGGTGTGTAAGGGAAGGGGAGCTAGTGCAGATGGGCAAGGTGCAGGTCCATTCACCATGGTCTGTCAGTGCATGGAGGAGGCACACTCAATTTTAAGTACAATGAGAAGTCATTGAAGGCTTTTAAGGCAAGTAAGGATGGTGTTTGATTTGTATCATGGTAATGTTAGCAGTCAGAAGTCTATTTCTATTCTAAACATCAGCCAATAATCTTGTTTACTGCAGCTTCCTACCAAACTATTTACCCACCTTATGCTATCTTCTGTGGCCCTTCAGTGAATAGCCCCCACCCCTAACCCTTAGTGTCAGGTGGCTCGTACAGTGGATCAGTAATGTGATCACGTAGGGCAGTACTGTGTTTTACAGAATGCTTCTCAACTGCTTTTCCCTTTCCTGGAAGACAGTATGCTTTTAGTGTCTCCTTTGTGCCTAAGTGCCTAAGGTAGTCTCTCTTTTTTTTGTACCAGGGATTGAATACAGGGTGCTTAACCACTGAGCCACATCCCCAGCCCTATTTGTATTTTATTTAGAGATGGGGTCTCACTGAATTGCTTAGGCCTCACTAAATTGCTGAGGCTAGCTTTGAACTCGTGATCCTCCTGCCTCAGCCTCCCGAGCTGCTTGGGATTACAGGTGTGCGCCACCATGTCTGGCTGTAACATAGTTTAAATGCTTTAGAGATTAAAGAAATATGGGGCATGACACCTGCCCTCAAAATATTGGACAGCCAAAATTTGGGTAGCTATAGTTTACCCGTCCACAATAAAGAGAAGTTCAGTACTGATGCATAGATGCTGACTGTAATCACACTACTAGTTCTGAGATAATGCCACTTTTCAGGATCTGTAATAGGTCCAGGATCGGAGAGCCAGGAAGATAATGAGTGCTTGAATTGTTCTTCCCCTCTTTCATTTCATAACAGGCACTACTGGAAATCATCAATTACAGTCTTATCAATTATCAGAACTTATCAATTACAGTTTCCTTGCTTAACATTTCTCACAATATGCCTTGTTAAAACAAATGATGTAATACTGGGCACACTAGCACACTCCTGTAATTCCAGCAATTTGGGAGATTGAGGCAAGAGGATCTCTAATTTGAGGCCAGCCTCAGCAAGTTAGCAAGACCCTGTCTCAAAATACAAAAATGAAAAGGGCAGGGGATGCAACTCAATGGTGAAATGCTCCTGGGTTCAGTCCCCAGTGCCACAAAAAATGATGGTACTGCTGCTTCAGCTGTTGCAGCTATCTGATTACATCCCCAAGTAGATGATGAACTTAAGAAAGTGTCTTATTAATGCTTCTGTTTCCAGTACCTGGCCCTACATGAATGAATGAAGGCAGCTAGTTGTGTGTGTGTGTGTGTTTTAGAAACAGAACCCACTCTGTTGCAAACCTGCTAAAATTCTGGACATGGAATTTGAACAGTTGTTCCTACTTTGTCAGGAGCCTAGGTTCTAAAATTGTTTTAAATATTTAATTATACACTTTGGGTTGTTCTCTGTGTCTGTAAAGTGAGAGTAATTGCCTTTCCTATAGGAATAGAAACAACTTGCTTTTGTGAGAAGAGTGCACCTTCCAAGAGCCACTATCACACAGTCTTTTTTTTTTTTTTTTTTTTAATATTCATTTAGTTGTCAATGGACCTTTACTGATAATGCGGTGCAGAAAATCGAACCCAATGCCTCACACATGCTAGAGAAGCACTCTACCACTGAGCCACCACCCCAGTCCTGTGGACACAATCTTTTTCTAGTGATGGAAGTAGTTAGCAAACTCATAGATTATGAAAAAGAATGTTGAAGCCTGGAATAGTTTCAGGTTGTAAATTCCCTGCTCGTCTGTGTTCCTGGTGATACAGGGATGGGGTTCTGAGTTCCTGAAGATGATTATCATCCCCCTACCTAGTAAGTAACCCTACTTTACCACCCCCTTTTCTCTTACTGTGATCTGTAGCCTCCCCTGCTGTCTACCCTAACTGCATACCTTACCCACACTGTGTATCCTTTAAGGAAAGTGTGAACAGTGCTGGGACAGAGTGTAAGTGATTGGCAAGTTGTTGCAGAGATTTGGAGATTTGGAGACCTGAAAAAATAACAGCTGGTTGGAAGCGCCCACTTCATTCCCATTGTGTTGGCCTGGAGAGTTTCTGAAAAGAGCCCTCATGTTTAAATTTGCTGTACAACTCCAGAGGAAGACAGGTTCTTGGAGCCAGAGAAAGGACCAAGGTCACCATGGCTGTATTTTGTCTCATCGTTTCTGGTTTATACCTTTTATGAAATTTTTCCCATGCCAACTGTTTTTCTAGTTCTAGGAAGAGAAAAACCCACCCAGCTCTTTTCCAAGAACACTCAGACACAGTTCCCATGGAGGGCTGTTCAGACATTGCCTCCTCCACAGGATTCGCTGTGCTTCAGGATGGCTCTTGTGTTTCTATATATTGTTCAGAGTTGGGGAATGGGCTTTCCATAGGATTTAGGGGGTGAGCATCCTCCAGTTCCTCTGCTGCTTGGTGTGCTCTTTCCATGCACCTCCGTGTGGGGCATGATGCCGATTTCTAATATGCTGTTGAACAGGATCATTTCCCAGTGTCCTGTATTCTCATTATGTAAACTTATGTCTTGAATTTAACACCACTTAAGCCCTACCAAATACAGAGTGCTGGATAGCAGAGGCCCTCACAGTCTAGGACCTGAACTTTCTCTAACATTCTGTGAAGCTCTGAGACTCCTCGGGGAGAGGAAAGATAGCACAGACAGGGAGCATGTGTTTAAGTCCAAAGATTGCAACCAGGAATGCCATCAGGTGAAGACTTACAGTGAGATGGGTCCTGTGTGGTAGATGTCCTTTGTTCTCAGACAGAGCTTCCCCTGAAACTTTTTAACACTTAGAGAGGTATATAAGATCACAAGGTGAAAGTGAAAGTTAAGAGAATTGTTCTGGTAGTGAGTACTGCCCCAGAGGAATAACCTTTCAAAGGAAAAGGAAAAATGTAGAAGTTCTCCTGATCCAGGCAAATGAGAAAGCAGCCTCCTGTGACTTCTTTGGATGTGAGAGAAGAACCATATTTGCCTCTTCTTTTTCTACCTGTTGTTGTTCCATTGAGACTCCTGGAGAAACAGCCTAGAGTAGCAGTATGTTTCTAATGCTGAGTTAACCCCAGATTACTAGTTTCCACTTAGAAATGAGTAGAAAAACCTTGATGCTCTGGGGTTGTGGTTCAGTGGTAGAGCACTTGCCTAGCATGTGTTGAGGCCCTAGGTTTGATTCTTGACTCTGCATATAAAATAAAGGTCTCATTGACAACTAAAAAACTGTTAAAAAAAAAAAAAAAGAAAGAAAGAAAGAAAGAAAAGAAAAAGAAAAACCTCGATGCTTTGGCAAGCACCTGAAGAAATTATTATTTTTGTCCTCGGGATACTCTAGGGACTTTTGTTTTCTCTTCTTCAGCAAGCTTGTCCTGTCTTGTCTTTTTCTTTTTCTTCTTTCCATGGTGCTGGGGATCAAATTCTCTAACCTCATTCATGTTGAGCAAGTACTTTACCACTGAGCTTCATACCCAGGCCTTGACATTTTATTTTAAATGGTGTTTCTGTGGGCCAGTCTAGTGCCATTGGTAACTCTTTCCTCTGAGTGGGTAGCAGAATCCAGAGGGTGAAGGCAACACAACTCAGAGATGGCCACGACTTAGTTTCAATCCCTAGGCCTTTCAGACTCCTCCACTCTTGGAATGTGTTCAGACATGTTGCCAAGTGGATCAGTGAGCAGATCAGTCAGCTAGTTTTGCAAGGTGGTTCATGGGTCTGCAAGTAGGCCTTGTGCAGCTCATATTGATCCTGGAAAGAGTGGCTTCACTTAATGGGCTTCTGCAGCTCTGTAATTTTTTTTTGTGTGTGTGTGGCAGTGGGGATTGAACCAGGTATACTGTATATCCCCAGCCCTGGTTTTTTGTTTTGTTATTTGAAGCAGGACCTCATAAGTTGCCCAGGCTTAAACTTTGTGATTCTCCTACTTCACCCCCCTTAATAGCTGGGCTTGGGGCATGTACCACCATCCCTGGAAAGCTCTGTTTTGTTTTGTTTTAAAAATGGTTTTATCAGTGCATTATTATATGTAATAGTTGGTTTTATTTTGACATAATCATATGTGTGTGGAATTTAATTTGCTCCATTGCAGTTCCCAGTGCTTCCTTTTCCCCCCTCCCCACCTTACCCCCCCCCCCCACTGGCCTGCCTTCCATCCATCTATTTATTTTCTTTTAATATTTATTTTTTATTTGTAGTTGGACACAATACCTTTATTTCACTTATTTATTTTTATGTGGTACTGAGGATTGAACCCAGGGTCTCACACGTGTGAGGCGAGTGCTCTATCACTGAGCCCCAGTCCCAGCCCCATCCATTTATTTTTTTTAATTAGTACTTTATGGATATACATAAAGGTGGAATTCACTATGGTATATTTATTTATTTATTTATTTTTAGAGAGAGAGAGAGAGAGGGAAAGAGAGAATTTTTTTTTTTTTAATATTTATAGTTTTCAGTGGACACAACATCTTTGTTTGTATGTGGTGCTGAGGATCGAACCCGGGCTGCACGCACGCCAGGTGAGCACGCTACCGCTTGAGCCACATTCCCCAGCCCACTATGGTATATTTAAATATATACATAGCATAATTCTGTTAAATGCATTCTGCATTTAAGGTCTGTGTTTTTTAATAAGCTTTGCTACATCTTGACTTTCCATCTCTCCAATACTGTAGTTCAATACCTCTGTTACTCTTCACCTGTCAGTGTTAGCCACGTGGTCCACACAGAGATGGCATGGCCACTGCAACATGCACAGCCAATCTAAGCCAATCTACTTGGTTCCAATCTGTTCATCTAGCTATAGCAGTCTTTGCCCCCAAAAGAAATTTCTCATCTTGGAAAAAAGGCTGTGTAATGCCTAGAAGTGCCAGGGTTGATTACTATGATCCCTTTCTCTCTGAAGTTAAAGTATTTCTAATTCTTCCTCTTCGTCTTCCCTCTCCTTCCTTTTCCTCTTTCTCTCCTCCTCTTCTTTCTCCTCCTCCTCTTCTCCCCTCCACCTCACTAATCTTCTGCCTTACTCCTCCTCCTCTTCCTCCTCCTCCTCCTCCTCCTCCCCCCTCCTCCCCCCCTCCTCCCCCTCCCCCTCCTCCTTCCTGTCCCCAGAAGTGCTTTGTGGTAGTCTATGAACCCTTGCCCCTGTGAGTCAAAGAAGTTTGGCCAAGATCTGATCAGTGACCCTCTCCAGAAGGAGCTTGGGAAAGGCCTACCCAGCCCCATGGTTTGCCCATTGAAGAGACCTGTCATTGCCCTCACACTCTGGCTTCTTTATGGATTGTGTTAGTGTTAACTCATTTGCTCTTTCATATACAGAGATATCTTTGGATAGAAGCAATTCTCCATTCCCCTTCCCTCCTCTCCCCTCCCTTCCCTTTTTGTTTCTTCTCTATTTTTAATCATCAGAGAACCCTACCTGATGAGGTAGTGTATCCACCATAGAAGTGAGGCTAATCTGATCCCCATATTTGAAGGCTGAGATAAAATTGAATTAGGTGTATGGGGACATGGCCTCTATAATCCTTTCTTTTATTTCAGGAGAATACCTGAGGACATCACTTTCTCAGGTTTTTTGTTGCTTTTATGATACATGTCCACATCCTCATCTCTCTTCTTAATGCTGTAGGGTGTATTTCTACCTCAGTGATCAGTGACTGATGTAGAGCTTGCTCCTTAGCCAGTTCCTATCAAGTCCTAGAAGAGGAGTCTGAAGTGAATTATATATTCATGGTCTTGAGTGTATTCCTTGAATCCAAAGAGTTATCTAACAGTGGCTTCTGTTGAATAAAATGGACCATTTTATTCAAATGGCCTCACACACGCTAGGCAGGTGCTCTACCATTGAGTTACATCTCCAGCTTTAGAAAGTAGTCTTCATGAGATCTTGGTATAATATAATATCTAAAAGAAACATGAGGTGTTAAGTTTTATTTCATAAATGTGTTCTTAATATTTGAGGGATCCAAGGTGAACTTTTTTTGAGGATAATAAATGAAGTGGAAGAGATTATAAAGACATTTGTTGGGGGGCTGGAGTTGTGGCTCAGGGGTAGAGTGCTTGCCTAGCGCATGTGAGGCCCTGGGTTTGATCCTCAGCACCACATAAAAATAAATAAAGTAAAGGTATTGTGTCAAACTGCAACTGAAAAATAAATATTAAAAAAAGACATTTGTTTGTGCTACTCCTAATTACCTTGACAATTTTAATCTTAAGGAATTACATGCTCAAGAGGAGCCCTGATAGATACTGATGGTGGTGATTTAAGATTCTTCAACCTAGTGCAATGTTGTTTTCAGGAGGGCAAAAGCAATTTGTAATTTATGTCCAAACAGTTGACTTGGCATATTAAAGAAAAAAAAGGCAATAGTCTTTTTTTTTAAATGTTGTACTCTACCAAGGAGTGTATACTGGAACGGTAATGGACCTATCTGAAGCCTTAGGCTGTGATGTGAAAGCCACATATAAAACGGGGCTGCTATATATGTCAAAGAGAAGCCTAGAAGACCAGTGTTAGATTTCTGTTACTGTAAAAAAATACCTGAGATAATCAACTTATGAAGAGGAAAGGTTTATTTTGGCTCACAGTTTTTGAGGCTTCATTCTGTGATTGATTGATTGGCCCCATTGCTTTTGGGCCTGTGGCAAAACAGCACATGATGACAAGAGCGCACAGTGGAGCAGAGCTCACTTTGTACTGATTAGGAAGCAAAGGTGAGGAAGAGGAAAGGGCTGGGGTTCCACCATCGCTGCCAAGGGCACACCTCCAGTCACCTGAACACCTCCTATTAATCTCAAAGTCTTCATTACCTCCTAAGTGCCATTAGCTAGGAACCAAGCCATTGCACATGGGCCTTGGGGTGGGGGTGGGGGCTTATTCAAACCATAGTAACCAAGTTCAGAATATTCAGCCCCTGATGATTTAACCTTTGGAATTCACTCTATCTGTTGACATTTGTGCTGTATAAGACCACGTGGCCACCTCTCTCGGTCTCAGCCTCTTCCACCACCAGGGCCAAGAGTGGAAGACTCTAGAACAAGTTGCACTTCTGGGAAGGAAAAGATTTAGCATCTCCGGGTCTCCATTTTTTTATATCCATATTTGATAGTTGGCTTTCCTACTGGTTTGGGTGGGGGTGACAGCCCCAGGTGCAAAAACAGGGGTGGTGGCAGGCCTGCATACCGAAACAGGATGTGTGAAGAATGCTTCTGACTGTTAGGTTGGATCCTTGTTTGCACCAGAATATGTGGTCCGGTCTCACACCCCACCACCCAAGCTCTGTCCTTACTTAATATGAATGTAGTTCTGGTTCTCACTGATGTGGTCAGTCTCTGGGACTAGATACAACTCTTTGGTTAATGGCTTTGTTGCAGGATATTTTGGTAGGCATTTTTGTGTGTCAGCTAAAAGCAGAAAGACAAAAAATGGAAGTCAGGCCTGGTTACCCCTCAGCATTTAACTACATACCCGTGCAATTATTTTCAGAAGGAGGATGCACAGGAAAAAGCAGAAACTGTGCCTTAAGCTTAACACAGCAGAGCACTTTCACTTTATTTAATGTTGATCTTCACTCAGTGCAGTAGAAGTTCAATTGCTAATTTGTGAGGGTGGGAGCCTAAGGGGGTCATGTGACTTGCCCTAGGTCATACTGCAAAGACCCAGGCAGATCCAATCCAGGTTTTCTGGCCCTGGGCCTATTGCTGATTGCTGAAGTTCACAGTGGTTCTTGCCCTGTGGGAATGTGATGATAGCCTGCTGTGCTCTCAACACAATTTCACCATTGGAAATTAAAAACAGCGTCTGATCAAGACCCACAGTTGATGAAGTCAGGTGAGAGACATGGGTGAGAGTGACTCCTCCATCTGTAAGTCCTCCAAGTTACTGCTCATGTCTGCCTGTTGTTGTGAGGCTTGAAAGCCATGAGTATCTTTCCACTTCTAGTATCATAAATCTTGCTTAAATCAGAGGTTCTTAATTTCTTTTGTACCATTGATTTTCCTTGGAAGACTGTGAACATCTTCTCAGGAAACAGTTACCCAAGCAGGGATCCAGAATTGAGCACACAATTTCCAGCCATTCGGAGTTGCTCTGGATTTAGCTCACTGTGCCCCAGCTTGAGTTGCTACACTGCCTGAATACAGAATCCCTAATGCTAGTGTGAACCCTTACATACTAGTGACACAGCTGACCTCTGATTTTGCAACACTCATTGTGTGAGGAACCCTCTCTATTCCTGCACTGAACCAGGGCTTCTTTGTGCTCCTCCCCCATCTGGGTGCCCAGACCACTGTCTTGCATTGGAGGGGATTGCCATGGCCCTGATCCAAACAGCAGGGTGTGGGGATCCATCCCAGCAGTGTAGGCCATAGCTGGGGTGTAATAAAAATGGCTAAGAGCTCTGCTACGCTGATACTAAAAGGGGCTCAGGAAATTAAAACTCTACTCATAGCCAGCAAAGTTGAAATTTCAAATCAGGCCCCTCCTCATGATGTACTTTATTTATTTATTTTTTTGTGGTGCTGAGGATTGAACCAAGGGCCTTATGCATGCAAGGCAAGCACTCTACCAACGGAGCTATGTCCCCAGCCCAGTGTACTTTTTTAAAAATCAGCCCCTGGTAGTGGAGAATGAACAAATAAACCCCTGACTTTCTTACCTCTTTTCTGTCTTTTGGACTAGGGGAGCAGTGGAGAGCTCACTAAAGGTCATCACTCCAGATGTTCTTGCACTGCAAAGACATTCTCATGCAAATGATTTGAACCACTGGTGGAGAAACCCTGGGCCTGGCTCAGGCACCTTCCCCTCTTCATGGCATAGGCTATTGTATTCTTTTCACCGCAGGAGTGCCGGAAGTAGAGGACAGCAAGGTTCAAGAAGTGATGGCAAAAGTAAATTCCTAAGACAGATGCAGCTGTTGCATGTAAAATGGGTGAACACACAGTTTGTGAACCTCCCCCATCTCCTGATGCTGGGGAAAGCTCCCCTCACTTACCTCTCCTGTGGCCTCTTTGCCACTTCAGTGGTCGGTTCTAGCAAGTTCATGAACTACCGAGAGCTGTGTGACACTCTTGTGCTGGGGCCAAGGGCTCTTGCACAGAACTTGGTTACCTTTGGGTAGAGTCTAATTGTAGGACAACTCCCTTTTCTGCTGTGCTGGCCCCTCTGCTGAGGGCTGGAGGGAAAAGGAGTAGGACAGGGTGTGCTCCTGGACATTTTCTAAGGATAGATATGAAGTTCTCACTTCTGTCCCATTGCCAATATTAGAGAAAAGGACAGTGTGGCATTTGTTTCCAAAGGATTATCCAGGATAAAAAGCCAAATGAGAAAAATTAGATTAAAATAACTTTTGTTATTATTATTTTTTAACTATCACAAATTTGGGGGGGGGGGCAAAAACCACAAACGATACTTGATTGGTCTATTCTGTTTCTCTTACCTGCACCAAAACTGTGTACTGTGTTGCTAAGATATTAAGTTTGTTAAATGCATTTTTCACTTGCAGTATTTTCAATTTATGATGGGTTTATCAAGACATAACCCCATCATAAATTAAGGAACATCTGTGCACACATGCACCCACGCGCGCGCACACACACACACAAGCACACACACACACACCCTTGGGCATCAATAGGATGTCTCATAATCAACCACAAACTGAACATGGTCTCTTTCATCCTACCTTAAGCTTATTCCCCATGATCTCTTTTCTAAGAATGTCCATGGCACAGACATTCACCCAGTCACTCCAATTTGTTCTTTTAACTGTACCTTTCCCCCCTTCTTTCAGTACTAGAGATTAAACCCAGAGTGTGCTAACAGTGAGCTACATTCCCAATCCTTTTTAAATTTTGAGTCAAGGTCTTGCTAAGTTCCTGAGATGGCTGTGAACTTGTGATTCTCTTGCCTCATCCTCCTTAGTTGCTTAGATTATAGGGCTGTGCCACCACTCCTTCAATGATCATTGTGGAGTGATCTCGTAAAAATGCAGTTCCTGGCTGTTTTGCATTTCCAGTTACAAAATTTATGATTCAGGCAAGGATCATCAGTAGGTTCTGTGACCATTAGGTAGAAGATTATTAGGGAATAGGATTTTTACATGGCACAAAAACGTTACTCTACAGATTATATATTGTTATAAAGTGGGAAAATATTATCTTTAAGATGGAGAGACCTTGTGTGACCTTGAGGGTTGGATTTTTTTTTTTTTTTTTTTAAGAGACAGGGTCTCACTGAGTTGTTTAGGGCCTTGCTAAGATCATCCTGCCTCAGCTTCCCCAGCTGCTGGGATTACAGGCATGCATGTGCTCAACAATAAGGGTTGGTGTTTTTGTTGTTTGTTTTTTGAGATGGAGTCTTACTACGTTGCCCAGTCTGGCCTCAAATTCACAGTCCTACTGCCTCAGCCTCCAGAATAATTGGCCTGGTATCACCTTTCAAACTTTTAGCACCATCACTGTTGATACACCCATATCCAGTTTCTCCTGATATGAATGAAGTATGTGTTACCTCTGTGGTCTTCTTGCCAAAAATGTAGGAGTATTACTCTGGATTGTGACTAAAGAAACAACAACCCATGCAGATTTTTTTTTTAATGATTCTATTTATTTATTTGCTCTAATTTGTTATACATGAAAGCAGAATGCATTTCAATTCAGAGTACACAAATGGAGCACAATTTTCATTTCTCTGGTTGTACACAAAGTAGAGTCATGCCATTCGTGTCTTCATACATGTACCTAGGGTCAGATTCTTTATTAAGTCTTGGATTGGGGAAAATCCAAGCAGCCTTAAGAGATAATTTTGGGGAGCAGTTGAGAAATTTCAAATAAGGGGACTTTAAATTAGATTACATTATTGAATTAATGTTAATTTCCTTAGACATGATAAAAGTATTTTAGATATGCAAGAAAATTTCCTTATTCTTAGGAAATGCACACTGAAGAATTAAAGGTGAAATACTGTGATTGATACCTGCAACTTAATTTCAAGCAATTCATAAATGAAAAAAAATTAAGTGTTTGTATGCAAGGGTGGAGGCAGGAGAGGAGAGGAGAGCAAATAGGATAAAAGATAACAAGTGAGTCTAGGTCAGATTTATATAACTTGTCAGTATTTTTTTTAGGTTTGAATACTTGAAGTTGAAAGTGGGGAAAGCGTACCGTGTGAGTGCAGACATGGGGCGAAATGAATGTATGATGATTACCAGATGTGTTTTTGCTTTTTTTATTTTTATTTTTTTTGATACTGGTGATTGAATCCAAGGGTGCTTTATCACTGAACTACATCCCCAGTACCCCCTTTTTAAAATTTGAGATAGGGTCTCACTAAGTTGCTTAGGGCCTTGTTAAGATGCTGAGGCTGGTCTCAAACTTGTTATCCTCCTGACTCAGCCTTCTGAGTCACTGGAATTACAGATGTGAGCCGCCATGCCTGGTCCAGCAACACTGTTGTCCAAATATTATTAATTATCCTGAGATCAATGTTTAGCCACCACATCAACCTGGGGAGTGACATAATCAGAACTGCATAGACAGAAATGGATGAGTTTGTTTCCTACTTGATGTTTTGTTTTTAAAAAAGTATGAATTTCTTTGGGTTTATCTTGTTCCGGGTTTACTGAGTTTGCTGAACCTGTAGGTTTATGTCTTTTGACAAATTTGGAAAGTTTTCAGCCAAAATTTTTGGTTTTTATGGCCTTCTTTTCTCTCTTCAACAGGACTTTGTTGACATAATGATGTTAGATTTTTGTGGAGTCCACAGGTCCCTGGGCTCTGTTCTGGTTTTCCCAGTCTGTTTTCTTTCTGTCATTCAGATGGAGTGGTTTCTGTTGTTCTGTCTTCTAGTTCACTTGTTCTTCCTTTTGTCACCTTTCTTCTACTGTTGAGTCCATCACTGAGTTTTCAACATTATTATGTTTTTTAGTCCTAAAATTTCCATTTGTTTGTCTTTATGTCTTCTCTTTCTTTGCTGAAATTTTCTGGTCTTTGCTGAGGATTTCTACTTTTTCTTTTGTTTCACCTGTGTTCATTGTTCGTTGAAGCATTTTATCATGGCTGCTTTAAAAAATTTGTCAGGCATTTCTGGCATCTCTCATCTTGATTTCAGCATCTCTTGATTTTTTTTTTTTTTTCCTTTTCATTGTGAAATCTTCCTGTTCTTGGTGTGTTGAGTGGTTTTTGATTAAAACCCGGACATTTTAGTAATAGGAGTCTCTGCATTTTATTTCCCTCTATTTCAGCTGGTTTTCTCTGTTATTGCTGTGGCAGGGGATAAGAGGGGGCTGTGTTGCCTCCTTACAACTGAGTAGAGGTAGAAGTCCGGGTCCCTCTTGGCAGCCATTGACACTTGTGTTGGTGGTGTGGGAGTGGCTGCTCATTAGGGATGAGAACTTCTTCTCCCCATATGGTCTCCACTAACAGTGTGGTCGCAGATTGTGCTACCCAGCCTTCCTCTGTCATCACCCCAGCATGGAGGAGTAGGGCCAGGTCTAGACTTACACCCTGGGAGGGCGATGTTAGTTACTAGCTGGTGGGAATAAAAGTCCCAGTTTCCTACTTGGTCTTCTCTGACCCCACCTCATCAGCGGTATTGAAGCACATCATACAACCTTCTGAGGGTGGAAATCTAGGTTCCAAACTTGGCCTCTATTGAGGCAAGTTGGGATAGAATTGAAGCTACCATTTCTTTGCTGTGTTGTTTGACTAAAGCAGAATAATTAGTGTCTTAAAAGTTTTCTGTCCATTTGGCTGCCCTTTTCCTGGTCCTGGTTAGAGAAAGCAGGCTTTTGTTGGGGGCATTTTTAGCTGTACTCATAGGCATTTCTGAGTTGCAGGCTTCTTCAGCTCCAAGTCTGAGATATATGAGGTAAAAGAAAATTCGGAAAGGAACTCATCACCTTGTCATTCCTTGGGTCCCAGCCTCCTTAGTCAGTTTGCCTTTTCCCTACATTTCAGAATCTCCTTTTTTAAAAATATGTATATATAAAATCCAGAGATTTTACTTGTGCTTAGTGAGAAGAATGGAGAACAGTACATCTACTCCATCTTCTCAAAAGCAGAAGTCCCTACAGTAGCACATGGTATTCTTCATGGACTGAGCCCGGCCTCCCCAGCCAGCCACATCATCTCCACAGGAACTTCTTGGTCCACCCATATCAAAGGTCTGTAGTTCCTTGAACTCACCTGTTCTTTCATACCTTCCTATAAAGTTTTCCTGGACAGTTCATGCACTGTTCTCTCAGGTTGAATTTTGCCTCTTCATCCTTTATAGCATCTTTAATTACCTCTACTGGTGTACTTCATCTTGCATCGCAACCATTTGTCTTTTCCCCACCAGACCACGAGTTGGGCCTTTGGTGGATCCTTATCCTCAGCAGCTGGTGCAGTGCTTGCTCACTTGTTTGTTGGCTGTGTCCCACCTGGTTAGTTAGGTGTTGTCCCCCCTTGCATAGCCCTGCTGCTGTGCTGTGTATGTGCTCCCTGCTTCTGCAGTGGCCTGCCTAAGAGCTGGGCTTCTCTGCACAGTGGCACTCTAAGGACCTTGCTAACTGTGATGTTCACGGCTTTGAGTTCCTCTGAATATGGAGTTGTTTGTGTGCTTTTGGCATGTTACTTTATCAAGGATGGGAACCTTAGTTTTTATGATTGTCAGTGCCTAATAGAACAACATTCAGAACTGGATACCTAATACATATTCCTTAATGACAATGATGAGGAAATGGGACTGGAGGGTTTATTGCTGTCATTGATGAGAGCCATTCTCAGAGCTGCTTTGTGGATACAAGAAACTTACTTGCCTACATGTTTAAGTAAAACTAGAGCTGGGGAGTGGGGAGTATTAGTTCATGTCCTATACTTGCTGATAGGTTGGTTCCTAAAGACCTGCTTGCTTACTCTTCACATGAGGTTAAGTCAAGGCTGACTGGCTCAGGGCCCACTCTGTGAGCACGAAGCCTTGTGGGCATCCTTTTAGCTCAGCACTGAGTCCCTCCTGGCAGCGGTTGCCCATATATTCTAAAATGGAAGCCCAGCACATGCGTGTAATCTCAGTGACTGAGGAGGCTGAGGCAGGAGGACCACAAATTCAAGGCCAGCCTGGGAAACTTAGCAAGACCCTATTTAAAAATAAAAATTAAGGGGCTGGGGTTGTAGCTTAGTGGTAGAGCGCTTGCCTAGCAAGTGTGAGGCACTGGGTTCGATTCTCAGCACCACATATAAATAAATGAATAAAAAATAAAGGTCCATCAATGTCTAAAAAATATATTAAATAAATAGGGCTGGGTTTGTGGCTCAGTGGTTCAGTGCTCACCTCACATGTGCGAGGTCCTGGGTTCGATCCTCAGCACCACATTAAAAAATAATAATAATATATGGATAAAGGTGTCCAACTACAACTAAAAAAATAAAAAATAATAAATAAAAATAAAAATTAAAAGGGCTATAGTCGTGTAGCTTAATGGTAAAGGGGTGTCCCACAGTTTAATCTGCAGTACTACCAAAAAAAAAAGAAGAAGAAGAAGAAAAGAAAGAAAAAGAAGATGGTCAGTTTCCTTCTTTTTATTTCTTTAAATCACAAAGGACCTCAGTTAAGGCAGCAAACATGTCAGGGGCTGGGGAGGATGCCCAGAATATTAATTGGTGACTGGGCCCACATCTAGAACTGAATCATGATCAAGAGTGCTCCTCTTGGCCACTTCCGTTCATTCGATTTCTGTGGAGAGCTTGTTTTTTTTTTTTCTTCTAGCATGTGCTGTACATTTCTCTTTGTTCGCACAAAGCAGTACAAGGCCTCCAGTGGAACCAGCCACCAAGGGTAGGAAAAGGCAACCAGGAACTGCCTTCCGACACCAGAAACGTGTAGTGTGTACAGCCCTGTGTTTGCATCCGTCTTCCCTTTCCAGAACTGACGTCTCGGGGTTCCTGGGAGAATGAGGTCTTGAATGAGTGATATTCTCATTCTTCTGGGCACAGCTGTTGAGGCTGCGAGGAGGAAGGTGTGGAGTCCAGATGGATGCAGGCAGCCCTTCCTGTGGGACACATGGTTCTGGGTTGGCTGTTGAGGCTTTTCATTTTTTCACACCTAGCAGAACCCTAAAATTTAAACCCTATTGTGCTTTGCTCTCCTTCCTTACTCTACTTAGATGGAAACTTGGGCGATTTTCACTCGCCCTTGTCACTTGCTCCTACGTCAAGAAACCCAGAGCTTTACCCAGATCATCATACATCTCCATCACCAGGCCACACTTTGGAATGTGGCTGTAACAGAGCTGGCTGGACACACACAGGAGTTGCCCCCAGTTTCAAACCCAGTGGGCCAGGAGCACTTGCTCTCCCAGCTCCAGTCTCTCCAGATGAACCTGGGAAGCTCCTAGTCAGATAGCTAGAGAAAAGCCCACAGAAAGAGGGGGACTTTGCTCCCTCTTCCTTCCATCTGGCAGAAGTGGCTATTGAAATGCTGAAAGAATTAAAAATGGGGAAAGAGGAGCACACACTGAGCTGGACTGCGTGGGGGCCGAGAGGAACCAATGTTGTCAGATTTAGACAGGGGGAGAAAGCAAAGACAAAACTGGACCCGGGTTAGGCCCACCCCTTGAAGAATGGTCTGACAGTGAGCTGTAGTTCAAATCCTGTTGGATTCATCACACATAATGTTGAATTAAATGAGATTATAAAGTTATTATAAAAATCAGCCTACCATTTAGAATTGTTCATTATTATCTTGAATTCTTTTCTTGGTCTTCATTTTTGGCTCTCCTGACCAGACCTTATCCAGCTAATGAGTTCCTCCAGCTTCTCACCCGCCTCTCAGTCATCACCTAATATCAGGCTCAGTCAGGGGTGCTCCATGGTAAGCCCAAGTTTTAAATTATGCCTTTTGATGCCTGAAAGTCCTGGGATCCCCTGGTGGGTCGCTGAACCCCCTTTCTGAATCTTTCTTTACCTGTGCTCAGTACCGTGGTCAAGCTGGCCTCACATTGCCTGAGTTCAGATCCACATCTAACTAGAATATCTAATTGACCACCTTGCCCCCACCCCTATCAAGCAGATTTATTTCTTCTCTACTTTTTTTTTTCTTTTGATGGGGAGAGCGTTTACTAGGGATTGAACGTGGGTCCACTCAACCACTGATCCACATCCTCAGACCTATTTTGTATTTTATTTAGAGACGGGGTCTCACTGAGTTGCTCAGCGCCTTGCCATTGCTGGCTTTGATTCTGCTGCCTCGCCCTCCTGAGCCATTGGGGTTATTGGCATGCACCACTGTATCCAGCTCTTTTCTATTTTTTGAATAAGTTAAGAAACCAACCTAGAGAAGTGGGCAGATTCTTACTCTCTAGGAGAAAATGAGGCCCAGAAAGCAGTCACACCAGCCGTATTTGGTAGAACCCAGGATTGACACAACATCCATGACTTGCTCTCCAGGACCTTTGTGAAGCTTTTCTTTTTTTTTTTGTACCAGAGATTGAACCTAGGGGCGCTTAACCACCGAGCCACATCCCCAGCATATTTTGTGTTTTATTTAGAGGCAGTATCTCACTTGAGTTTAGTGCCTCACTTTTGTTGAGGCTGGCTTTGAACTTGTGATTCTCCTGCCTCAGCCTCCTGAGCCACTGGGATCACAGGCATGCACCATGGCGGCTGGCTTTTGTGAAGTTTTGAGCAGAGGTGAGAGTCAGAATTCCTCCTGTTAATGACAGTTTCAAGCTGTGCGGCAGACTCCTCTTGGTATTCTGTCACTGGCCTTACAAAATATTCTTTAACTCATTGAGAGCCTACTATTCTAGGTACTGTGGATTCTGTGAGAAATGAAAAAATTAGAAAGAACCCTGCTGTGCTCCTGTGGGGCTTATGGTAACAGTGTTACAAACAATAAGAACATATGTGAAACTACTATAAGACCATGATGAGCCAGGTGGGGTGGCGCATGCCTGTGATCCCTGTGGCTTGGAAGGCTGAGACAGGTCGCTAGTTCAAAGCCAGCCTCAGCATCAGCGAGGTGCTGAGCAACTCAGTCAGACCCTGTCTCTAAATAAAATACAAAATGGGGCTGAGGATGTGGCTTAGTAGTCAAGTGCCTGAGTTCAATCTCCCTGGTACCAAAAACCAAAAAAGACTGTGATGAGTGCTCTGGAGAATGAGGCAGAGGAGGAATCTGGGACGGGGCAGCACATACTGGAAGTTATTTCCTTGACCAAATCTGTCCATGTGCTGAGCTCTCAGGGCCAGGTGCGCATGTTCATCATACACAGCACAGGTTCCAGCACACTAGGGCTCCATCTTTACTCAGTAGAGCCTGGGCAGGGAGCAACCTGACCTGTGGTTGGGGAAGCAACCATGGGGCTGGCTTTTCCAAATTTATTTGCTAGGCCTAGAGCTCCACCTGCTGTTAGAGGGTAGAAAAGACTCTTAGGGGAACTTTGAAAACTAGTTTCTTTTTACCTAAGATATATATTTTTTAAAAATTTAAACAAATCCTGCTGGGACATTTGAGGCTTTCTTCTGGGACTGCTGTTGCTGAGGCCCAACCTCCGGGGAGGAAGGGGAGGAAGCACAGAGGCCCAGGCAGGATGGGGTCCTATCTGTGCTCTTGCTACTTTTAGTGTCTCATTACCCCAGCACTCCCACCACAGCCAACAGCCTATAAAGTTATCTCTGCGCACAGTTTCACAGCTGTTCAGAAATCCTAGGTCAGCAGAAGTGAAACTGACCACAGTCTTGTAAATTTCTCTCTTATTGCCATCGTTCCCTGCTTGAAGTGAGTCAGGCCTTGCCCTCTTCCGCAGTGTCTTAAATCATTATTTGTCCCCTTCGAGTAAAATTCTCGACAAAAGGAGGCGGATCCTCCATTCACAGCAAGGTGTTTGTAGAGGGGCTTTGTTTGGGCTTGTCCCCTAAGTGTGTGGGCTGGAGGTGGGAGCTATGGTCCACTTGGTGGTGTCCCCAGAATAGAGTTAGAGCCACACCCTTCTTATCAGCTGCCGGTGGTGTGTGTGCTTCACAAGGGTAAGCCTTGTGACTGCTGGGAAGTTCCTTTAGTCCTTAGGGATGATGTTCAAATTAGCTTTAGCAGCACTACTAATGCCAGCTGAAGTGAAGAAGGAAGTAGCATCTGAGAAGAGACCTTTTTGGTTCAACTGTCCATTAAAACCATTTGTCCATTCATTGATTCCTGATGAGGCTGAAGGTGGGCCTGGCATGTAGATGCACCCTGCCCTGTGTAGGTCCTGAGAGTGAGGTGAGGCCCGGGTGGGCTTGGCTGTAGGTGCTGTGCACATTATGGAGCCTAAGTGTAGGTAGCAGTGACTGCTCCTGATAGGAATTATAAAGGAACCTTAACAGGCCATAGCTAAGCCATAAAGGCTCCTGCTTGCTCGGGTATTGCTTCTTCTTTACTCCAGCTGTGTTATGGCACTGCTAAAATTAACTTGAATGTCAGATGCCCTCTCCACTGAAAACTGTAGTACTTAATGTGATGCTTCACGAAAAGTAATTCTTCTCTGGCTCTTCTTTCAACAGCTTTGAAAAGTCCAGCTGCGTTTCATGAGCAGAGAAGGAGCTTGGAGCGGGCCAGGGTAAGACATCCTTCTTCCCTAGCACCTTGAAAGCATGTTGTTGGTGCTCGTTGCATTGCTGGTTACATTTCCTTTGGGTCAGCCCTTGCCTCACAGCTCGACCCAGAGGCTTCTGCTTTCCTACTTTGTCCCTCCCCCACTGCTTCCTACAGTGGTCCTATGGAATATGGTCAGAGTGAGGCTCTCCTTCAGTGTATCTGAGGGTATGGGATGATCACCCAGGCCTCCCTCCCTGACCTGGCTCTGGACACCTCTAGTTTTCCCATCTTTAGTTTTGAGCTGTTTATGGATGATAGACACCAGTATAGTCACAGAACAACCTCCTATGTCCAGGATGCACTGCCCCACCCTTGCAGGACAGATGCCCCAAGGAAGCCTCCCTGGTCTCTGCCTGCCCCAGAGCAGCCAGTGTCCATTTGCACCCTTTGAAAAGCAGAAGCAGGTGGCTCAGAGCCTAGGTTTCCTGCTGTAGCACCTCACTTGTGTCCCTGTCCCCTTCAGTTTCAGTTCCCCAGCGGCCCCTGGGGAATATCCTCCTGCCCAGTGTGGGCAGAGATGAGGAAGTCACCAGAATGTGCTTCCCATCCCACTCCTTTTACTTTTTTCTTTTACATTAAGTCAAGGAAAGAGACCCTTCTTCCTATGGGGAGAACCACACCTCTCTTAGAGTCTAAAATATTTGCCCCTAAGATTAAAACTATTTTTTACCTTAGAAAATTGTGATTAATTCTTAGTGAATAGAAAGAATGAGGTCGTGGGTGTTGGGAACCAAAGCAGTAACAAACTGCACTGTTTGTGGGAGCAGTGGAAGGTCCACTGGGGAGAAAGGGTCAGAAGGTTTGCCTGTGTGCACCCCCGCCCCGCCCCCAGCCAACAGCTCTGTGTAGGGTGGACACACACTGATTAGGACGGCTGCTGTCCTATCAAGCGCTTCTGTACGTGAGGTTAAACCCATTTATTGTTCGTCTTCACATCAGCTCCATGGATCACATGCCGTTGTCCTCTTTTGTTTTTCCCCACTCAGCTGCATGCAGCCCTTTTCTCTTTTATTTTGAGACAGGGTCTTGCTGAATTGTTCAGGCTGGCCTCAAATTTGTGATCCTCCTCTCACAGCCTCTTGGGATCACAGCACGCACAATATCCCCTTGCTATTACCCTTATTTCATTAGATGCAGCCAAGGGAGGTTAGCCACATTATCCATCTAGTATTGCAAAGCTCACGAAAACCTTGTTCTGTGGATTCCAATTTTTTTTTTTTAGCAAAGTAATTTTATTTCCTAATACATGTAAACCTGTTCATTCAATAATCTTGCGCATCTGTTCACAAACGATTTCCAGATTACAGTAATTGCTTTTATATTTAAGCATATACTAAAAATTATCTTAGTTGAGATTTAAAAAATGAGTCTATTGGATTGATTACAGCAGAACTTGCTTTAATAAGTTCTAACAACTCAAAGCTTTGAAACCTGCCACTTTTGCATTTGAATAAGATGCTGAGTACTGTCAGCCTGTGTTCCATGCATTTTTTTTTTTTTGGTACCAGGGATTGAACCTCAGGGGCACTTGACCACTGAGCCACACCCCCAGTCCTATTTTGTATTTTACTTAGAGACATGGTCTCACTGAGTGGCTTTGTGCCTTGCCTTTGCTGAGGCAGGCTTTGAACTTGAGATCCTCCTGCCTCAGCCTCCTGAGCTGCTGGGATTACAGGAGTGTGCCATTGTGTCCGGCTATAGGGTTCCATGCATTCTTTAAGTGGTAGCACCCTTACCACATCTGTGGCTCTTGTGCAGGGTGGTGGCTATGAGGCATGTCTGGTGGCTGTAGCAGTGTCAGGTCACAGCGGGAGGGGTTAATACACTGTTCACCTCTCGTGAGTGATTCCTTTTTCATCAGTTGCTCAGCCACTCATGCTCTCCAGTGGTCATGAGTGTTTTTCATGGTATCAGCTGCCAAGTCTTTGTCTTTACATTCTGCATCTAAGGCAAACTGGTTCTTTCCTTTCCCATCAGGAACCTTGTTCCTTTTAACCCAGTCCTAAATAGCTTCTAGGTAGGCAGGCTTCAGCCATTTGGTATTATTAATACGTTTACTGTTGTTGGAAGAGATGCATAGGTATGTGGGAAGGGGCTGAGTCGCCCTCCCAGCACCTACATGAGTTCACCAACCTGGAAGGTCCTGCAGACATTTTTGTAATTAGTATGGCATTCACCTCCACCTGGGCTACCATTCAGAGCTTGAGGTGGCTTACAAAATGCACCTCCTCTGAGTCTGTGAATAGTTGGAGAACCCTACTCCTGCTCTTTCATTCTCTGCAGCTGCTGAGGCAATACCACTGCTAGTGCTAGACCCAGAGCCCAGAGCCACTTAAACCATCCCTTGGAGAACTCAGCCCCTCGGGATGGGCCCAGGAGAGCACCAAGGCAGCAAACGGGCAAGGCAAGGACCAGCCTTAACCCTTACTATACATACAGTGTGCCTGATATTTTGTACTGTATTCTACCCTGTCCGGTCCTGTCGTGTCTTATGCTGGTCTGACTCACTACCAGTCTTAATCTGTAGTTTGAAAATGCTGGTATGGAAGTTAAAGCATAGTCTCTGGAGTCAGATCTAAGTCAGCCCACATGTTGGCTCTGTGGATGTTGAGGTAATGATTTAGTTCACCCGGTCTAATAAATGCAGAAATGAAGACATTGGACTTTGAGGAACTAGAGCTGTGATACCATGTATCAAAATTAGTATTGATTTGGTAGTCATTCAGAATGAGTTGAAAGTGCTCATGAGATCACAGAATGCTGAGTTTTTTGAAACAGGTCATAAAATTATATTCAGTATGATTATAGCTCTACAAAATCAAATTTATCTTCAGCATGAAAGAATGACTAGAATCATCCCAAAATACTAACAGTGGGTGCTTAGAAGTTTTTGTTGTTGTTTTAGTTTCTTAATTTTATTTGATGAACATATTACTTTTATGATAGTATGAGTAATAATTTTTTAATATGTATATCACAAAATCCAGCCTCTGAAACCAGTGGTCTTAAAGAATGGTGCTCCTGGCAGGCACAGTTGGAAGCTGCTGAGCCTCCCATGCCTCCTTGTGTTTCAGAACCCTGCAGTCACCAAGTAGAGGTCGTGGGGGCTGCAGAGGTGGCCACCAGCAGTCACTATGGCCAGGACTTACTTTGTGGTCCTGTTCACACCGTAAGTTCATGACCTGGACCTGAGAGTTTCTTGATGTGTTCTCTCTGTAGACAGAGGACTATCTGAAACGGAAGATTCGTTCCCGGCCGGAGAGGTCTGAGCTGGTCAGGATGCACATTTTGGAAGGTGTGTGGGTTGGAGATGCTCCTTTCCCTTGCTGTGTTCCCACTCAGCTAGTGTTTTCTTCTGCCTGCCTTCTACCCTTGCCCATCTCTACTGGCAGGAGGCAGGCAGAGGCTTCCTACAGTCAGACAGTAGTGCTGTGGGGGCTGCCACGGGCTTCTTGGATGTACCCAAGAAGCAGTCACGTTCTGTCAGGGTGCTTGGCCTCTGTCCCACCATCCTTCTCTCTACCAGGGAAGACCCTCTCTGTCCTCCAAAGTCAGTTTTTAGAATGTGCCTTCTCTCTTTTCATTCATTGCTTTGCTCACTGGCACTTACTTGAGTACCTGTGACCGGGGCAGTTGAAGAGGGTGTGCTCCTTGTGCCCTGCCTGGCCCAGCCATGTGTTTCCCCGAGTTTTCTGGAAACAGCATAAATATGTTCACTTTTTATTTGTTTATTTGGGGCTATTTTGGGGGACAGAAAGACTTTTTCGAGTCTGAATCCCATATTTTGCAGGTAAAGATACTATGCCCCCTGGTCCAGGTTTGAGGGAGAGCAAAATGTTTGCATCATCTGTGCCCCTTTGTCTCTAGCTCCACCTTAGAATGTCCTCTGGGTTGGCCTGGCCTGGCCTGGTTATAGTTGACCTTGTGACACTCGAAGCCATGCCACCCTTCATGCCTTTATAATGCTTTCTGCTCTGGTGGTCTCCACTCCTGCACCCTGGGGCTTCCAAAGCAGAACCAGGGATTCTCTTCCTCTTCCCACACCCTGTTCTTTCCTGTGGGCAGAGACCTCGGCTGAGCCTTCCCTCCAGGCCAAGCAGCTAAAGCTGAAGAGAGCCAGACTAGCCGATGACCTCAATGAAAAGATTGCACAGAGGCCTGGGCCCATGGAGCTGGTGGAGAAGAACATCCTGCCTGTTGAGTCCAGCCTGAAGGAAGCCATCATTGGTGAGGAGGCGCAGGCCACCATGTGCGCCATGATCGCAGCAGGGATGCACAAGGGAAGGGAGAGCCTGAGGCGGAGTCCTGCTTTTGGCTCTTGCTTGCAGACTTCCTGAGTAGCCTCAGGTGGGGTGGCACAGAGCCTGAGAGCCTAAGAAGCAGGTGTCAGGTATCGCAGGGATTAGGACCACACAAACAAAGATAAGTAACAGAGAGGCTTCCCATCACTCTTTGTGTCTGTGAACTCAGGGGCCTTTTCGGTCCTATGATAATTTAGTAAGTGCCAGAATCAACATGTAGAGAGATCAGGAATTAGAAACCTGTACCTTACTGTTGAGTTTTCTTCTCTTCTCCCCTCTTCTCTCCTCTTTGTTTCTCTCCTCTCACTCTCCCTTCCTCTTCCTTCTCTTCCAGGGTTGGGGATGGAATCCGCTGTCTCAAGCATGCTAAGCAAACACTCTGCCATTGAACTACACCCCAGCTGCTGCTTCTCCTCCTCCTCCTCCTCCTCCTCCTTCTCCTCCTCTTCCTCCTCCTCCCTCCTTATTCTTCATATTCTTATGGTCCTTGGGTTTTAACCCAGAGCTTTATGCATGCTAGTCAAGTACTCCTACCACTGAGCTATATCCATGGCTTGTTTTCTTTCTTTCTTTTTTTAATTTTGAGATAGGGTTTCATTAAGTTGCCCAGACAGGCCTAGAACTTGTGATCCTTTTGCCGCATCCTCCCAAGGAGCTGGGGCTAGGTGGGTGCCACTGTACCTAGTTCCTTATTATTTTTATTAGTGAAAATTCTTCCCAGAGTCTGGCCCTTTCCTCAGATATTTCATTTAACAAGCACTGAGGGACCCAAGCAGTGTCCTGGGCTCTAGCACTGCAGTCTCACAGGGAAGCCCAGCCTCTGTCCCTACAGAGCTCCTACCCAGGGCAGAGGCAGAAGCTGTACTGGAGGGGACACAGGCTCCTCAGGGTTAGAAGAAGAGCAGGAAGTGCCACTAGGAGGAGGCAGGACAGGGGAGGAAAGGATAGGCAGGGAGAGCAGCCCCTGGGGTGAGAAGAAGCTAGAAGAGAGGGTGTCTAGGCGGAGGCTAGGATGTGCAGTGCCTTGGTGCCGCAGTCAGGAGCGCAGGCTCGACTCTGCATAGGGAAAGGAAGAGCCATCTCTCTCCTCTGGTTAGGGTGTCCTGGTGGCTTGCTCTTCATCACACCCGGCATCTTAGTGGACTCAAACTAGGTGGCCTGTGATCCACTTCCATCCTGACACTGTATCCTGGTATGAGGTCCCACAGGTTAAGGGCTCAATTCCATAGACTGCCCCTACTTCAGGTCCTAATTGGAAGACCCAGATTGTGACCTGTGCTTCTGATGGACAGGTTATAATCACAGTTCCCATGACCCCGCTTTTGGAACTTGATAATTGGTTAGGACATCTCAAGAACTTGGAAAAGTACTTACATTTACTGGTTTATTATGAAGGGTGTAAAGGATACAGATGAGTGGCCAGATGGAAGGGAGGCCCAGGGCAGGGCTGGTGGGAGGGGTTGGAGTCCTTATCTCCTCTGGACCCACCACCCTCCCAGCGCCCATCAAATCTTGCCCAAGAATTTATTTTACAGAGGTGGATCTGCAGCTTCTCCCACTTCCCCCTCACTGCCTCTCTGGAGGTGGGTGGTCTTTCCAGTCTACTTGAACTTTGTGGCAGTGGCAGCTGCCATGCTGGCCCACCTGGACCTGATACTCCTTTCTCCATTTGACATAGGAGCCCTTAGAGTTCACTGATTTTTTTTTTTTTCCCCCTGCATGTTTCCTCCCTCATCTCAATATTTTCCTCTTCAGGCACCTCAGAGTCCCTGGTTGCAGGCTTCTGGGTGGCCAGGCCGGTTCTGGACTTCGCAGCCCAGACTCAGCAACATGCCCGGCCTGAGCAGTCTTGAGACTGTGGAGATGGATGTGGTAGGATTTGTGCTTTTAGAAAATCCAGTCTTGACATGAGAAGACCAGTGTATAAATAAGTGATTTCTTATGCCAGCTCAGCATAGTAGAAGGGCTATGGCCCTGTGGGGCAGCTGCATCACTTGCCTAGTGGAGTTGTTGGCACGATCCCACGCAGTGACAGACAGGGCCCATCATGGTCCTTGGTGCCTGGAGAGGCCCACAAAGTGGTGGCTGCTGTTGGTAGTGGTGATGCTCACTGCAGACCACTTGGCAGCTAGTGGATGTGTGCACTCCGTGCAGTGGGACTGGCAGAGGACAGCTTTCAGGGAGGGGGACAGTGACAATGACTGGGGAAGCACCCCACACACACATACACAAGATAGCACATTTGCACTCAGCCTGGAACTTGAACAAGAGATTGCCTAAAGGAGGAGGTCCAGAGGGACATCTTGGGCAGAGTGACAGTCAGACAGTAGCCTGGAGGCCTGGTGGAGCACAGCTGGCTTAGGAGTCTGGCAGGGAGGGGCTCATCGATGATTTGAGACAAGGAAGCATTTGCCAGAAAAGCCAGGTTGGATTGTTGAGGGGACAGGAGGCAAGGAGGTGGCAACAGCAGCTGTGTGTCTTGTTCATGGGCTCATGCCTGAGAGGGAGGTGCCAGGTTGAGCTGGGAGTCTGGAGCAGGTATATGGACTGAGAGGAAGCAGGTGCAGGAGAGGCTGAGGAGCTGAGGCAGCAGTTCCAGGGGAACAAGGGGAGGAAATTGAACCCTGCATCCAGGTAGAGGTTTGGTTCTGGTAGGAGAAGCAGGGCTGAGGACAGGAGAGGAGGCCTGCTAAGAGGAGGCTGTGGTCCCCCTCCACGCGCACCTTCACATGCCTTTCCTTTGGAAGGCCACCCACAGGGGTCGTTAGCATTCACGCCAAGCCCACTCCTCCAGGAAGTCTTCCCGGGGCTCTCCCCAGCATGTCCTTGGCTTCTGCACTTCCTCAGCACAGCATCTGCTCCACTCCAGGCTGCTGAAGCAAGCCTTCAGAGGTCAGGGACCCTGACTCTGCCCCCAGTGCCTGCCTGGCCCAGGAGAGAGGACAACAGAGTCTGGCCTGGCTCTGGCCTGCCGAAGCCTTGCTCCTCCCCAGCATCCCTGCAGCTTCCTCCAGTTGCACTAGTCCCATGGGAGTTGCAGATTATCTGGGCCAGGTCACCATAGCCACATGCTAGACTCCATGCAGCTGCTGCCCCACAGCAGATCTCCACCCTGGAAGTGAGAGCTTGTGAAAGTCTAAATGTATGACTGGTGCAATGCGCAGGTGGTCGGCAAGCTCCCGCCCTCTGGGCATTGCTCTCCTGGCCCATTACTGTAGTTGGCCAGCAAGGAGCAACTCAGCTGTGTCCTCCCAGGTCCAGGGTAGGAGAGAGCCTCAGTCCGTGGCCCTGGAGAGGAAGAGGTTGCTGGGAGCCTCACGCCCAGACAAACCCAGCCTGAGCCATCGAGGCTTGTTCCTCTTCCTCATCTGAGGTCTTCCCACCATAGCACATCTCCCAAGGCCTGACAGGCCCCACACCCTGCTTTCTCCACGCCTTAGTTCCTCCTGTGTGGGCAGCTGACGAGTTTGACCTGCCACGCACCTCTTCCCACAACCGCATTGAGGTGGTAGTTGTGACATGACGCTTGAAATACCCTCCTTGCCTCTGTCCCCCTCTTTCCTTCCTCTTGTGGTCTGAGATACCCACGCTGGGCCTTGTGGATCAGGAGCGCCATGCGGAGCTGTCCTTCCCCACTTCCCAGCAGCTCTGAGATGACATGTATACACTGTGGTGCTATGTGGTCCTGGGTCCAGCCAGGGCAGTTATGGGCAACAGCATGTTTCTTTTGCTACCTTTGCTGCCAGACGCTGGGTCTCTGAGGGTCACTGACCTCTAAAGGGGCCACCCTACTTCTGCTGATCCTCTTTCACTGCAGGTGCTTGCCCACCTAGGATGCCCTCCACTCTGACTTCAGAGCCGAGCTCCCTGTATTTGTTTGGCCTTTGGGGAGTTGAGTCAGCCCTGAGAAGGCTGTCGCTTGAACTCTGTGGCCCCGCACTGACAGACACAGGGCCTCATTGTATGCTATGATCATGGGGAGCAGAACTGTGTGGCCGTAGGATAGGGTAAAGTACACCCCACAATGGGATGTGGATGAGGCCAGGAGGCAGCCTGCATCTTCCAGGGTGGAGCAGGCTGGAGGGATGAGCAAAGGGTTTGACTTTGAAAACTGAACACAGGGTACAGTTACAAGCAAGAGACTCAAAATTAAGGCTTCCTTCAGCCCAAGGAAGTACCACAAGGGCCTCAGAAGCCTTTGCCAGTCTGTTTCAGACTCCTGGCCCTGACCTTCCTCACGCTCTCTTGCACCAAAGAAGGCAGAGTGATGCCAGTCTCCCTTTGTTTGTCTGCATCATGGGTGAAGGGTCAGGCCCTCTGCTGGGACAGCCTTTCTTTCTGTCCAGCTATTGTGGGGACCACAGTGGAATCTGACTCTGGCTTTGGTTTCAGTGGGCCAGGTGAATTACCCGAAAGTAGCAGACAGCTCTTCCTTTGATGAGGACAGCAGTGACGCCTTATCCCCTGAGCAGCCTGCCAGCCATGAGTCCCAAGGGTCAGTGCCATCACCCCTGGAGGCCCGAGTCAGCGAACCACTGCCCAGTGCCACTTCCATGTCCCCCACTCAGGTAAGCTTGCCCACTCCCAGATACTGCTGCTTCCCCACACTTCTGGGGGCTGTGTAGTGTAAGCTGTCCCCTAGGCCACATAGGTGGCTCCTGCTCTGACACAGGGGAGCCAAAGGGTGTTGCCTGGTAGTCTGGGCACTCGTTGCTTGGGTTTCCAGTGGTGAGGAGGGAGGTGTTGACAGTGGCCCTCCAACTCTGGCAGCCTGAGCAACCTTGGGCCCTAGAGAGGGCCAGCGGGGCAGGCCATCTTTCCTGTAGACGCACAACCTCCCTGCCCCCCCCCCCCCCCAAAATCACTCCTTCTCAGTGCCTCCTGGCCCCAGTGCACTTGGTTCAGCAAGACGCCACCACCCCACCAGGCTGGTCACGCTTGTTCTTTTTCCCCTGGTCTTGGCCCATCATTTGCCCTTTGGCCACGATGGTGTCTGAGGAGGTGGCTGCCACCCCCATTGCTGGCAAGGTGGGCTGGGCACGCTTTACCTGGAGGTGCTGATGTCCTCACTTCCCCTCCTCTTTCAGGTTCTTTCTCAACTCCCTATGGGCCCGGATTCTGGAGAAACGCTTTTCTTGTCAGAGCAGCCTCCTCTGCCTCCCCCGCCTCTGCTGCCCCCCAGCCTCACCAATGGAACTGCTGTCCCCACTGCCAAGTCCACTCCCACGCTCATTAAGGTACAGTTATGCTAGCAGTTGTACCATCCCCTTCCCCATGCCCCTCAGAGCCCTGTGGTGACCTCATTCCAGCTATGGGGACAGCTGCAGGGGTGGAGCACATGTCCTCTACCAAGGTGCCTGAGGGAGTCTGGACGTACCCTCCGGGTCTCTCACCTATGGTGCTGCTTGGAGGCGCAGTGCTGGTGAGCACGGCCTTTGCTGCAGACTGGCTACGTCATAAAGAGGAGAGGTTTATTTTAGCTCAGGTACTGGAAGGTCTAAGGCCATTTGGTGTTGGCCTTGGTGCTGGCAGAGTCCCAGGGCAGTCAGGGCATTGCATGGTGAGAGATGAGAGCGCACACATGTGTCCTGGTGTTTCTTGACGAAGTCACCAGGGTCTAGTCAGGAACCCACCCAGATGACCTTGTCTAACCCTAATCACCTCCCGAGACCCAGTTCTAAGCACCACAGGTAAATGTCCATCCTCTAACACAGTGGGCTTCCCCTCCAGCCTGAGTGGGGGGTGGGGGACAGGCCACTGTAAACCACAGTGTGCTAGCCGGGCCGGCTCCTCGGCTCTTGTTCCCACTCTCATCCATGAAGAGGCACCCACACTCTACCTCCTCACTCCGCAGTGCCTGTGGCATCAGAGAGCCCTGTGCTTCAGGACAGGCCTGTGGCTGGCCCTGTTGCTGTTGGTTTTCTTTTTCCAAGACCTGACCTGAGGGAAGGAGGGAGGGTGGAGGACACTGCTGGCCTTGCATGCACAGAAGCCTCCTGTAAACTCGGCAGTAGGGAGGGCCACCCTGGGTCCTGCAGCCCTGCAGAACCCCCCGACTTCCAGGATTTAGGGGGCTCTACCCCCAACTTGCTTTCCTCTCCTGCTTTCTGTCCTGTCCTTTGCTCTTCTCTAGGCTCCATCCTCACCACAGACCCTGCGCCTGGCTTGACCACCCCTAGCCACCTGCAGCTCCCCTGGCCACAAGTCTCAGGAGAGGCCAACACATCCTGGAGGCTACCTTGTCTTCATTCTTAGGCTTTTGTTGAGCCCTGGCTTGGCCCTGGAGGCTGCCTGCCTCCCAGGGAGATACCCCCAGTCCTGCCTTTTTTGGTGCATGGCTGTGTGTCACCTCTGGAGGCTGTCCCCCAGCTCCTGTGGCCTGCGCTCCAGCTTCTACCCCAGGCTGAAGGAGCAGTCAGCCACCTCTCCTCCCAGCTTCAGCTGACGCCTGTCAGAGCCCTCTCAAACCTCTGCTCTCTTTCTTACCCTTGCTGATGTCACAGCCCCCCCACTCCCACCCCCAGCTCTTCTCTTAAGCTTGCTCCTCAAGACACCCTGTGGTCTTCGTTTGACCACCACACATTTGCATATGAGTGGTCCCTCTGTGCTCTCCTCCTCCCAGCCCTGGCTCCTCACCCACACACGTTCATGTTCTGTGTTCATGCCTTAGTGGATCACCTCCACCCAACCTTTTGTGTTACATTGCCACCTTGGTTGAGACCTCAGCTGCTCCTGCTTGGTCTTGACCCTGCTGTTGCCCTCTGCTCAGACACTTCCTGGCTCCCCACACCCTTCAGCTCTCCCCTGCTTACTCTTGCTGTCCTCCATCTCTGCCTTCCCTGCTCTAAGGACAGGCCTTCCAAGCATGACCTGCTGGCCCTTCTTGGTCAGCCTCTATCCACTGACCCTTGTGGATCTCTGGCTGTGCCAGCTGGGAGCTTCTGGGATATAAACAGGGTCATGATCCAGGTCCTGGCTAGATCAAGATGGTCACTGTACGTCCTTCTGTGAGCTTCTCTCTGTGACTTCTCTGAGCCCGTTTCTCCTTCCTTCTTTCCTCCCTCCCTTCCATCCATCTGTCAGACTGAACCCAGGAGCGCTGTACCACTGAACCACGTCCTAGCCCTTTTTTATTTTTTATTTTGAGACAGAGTCTTTCCAGTTGTTGGGGCCTGGCTAAGTTGCTGAGGCTGGCCTTAGCCTCCTGAGTTGCTAACCTGCCCCCTCTGGCATGGCCCTTGCTCCACAGACCAGCTGTGGTTTTGCCTCCTCTTGTCACCCTCTGCCTGGGGGCACAGCAACATCTGAGCCTGTGTGTTCAATCGAGGTTACCTACAGGCCACGCAGCTCTGTTGGTTGAAGAGGCTCAGTTGAACAGGAGGAGGGTGCGCAGGTGGGGCTTTCTTAGCAGTGTCTCCCCGTCCCAGCTAGCCCCAACGCTGTGTCCCCTGTTTCCTCAGCAAAGCCAACCCAAGTCTGCCAGCGAGAAGTCGCAGCGCAGCAAGAAGGCCAAGGAGCTGAAGCCAAAGGTGAAGAAGCTCAAGTACCATCAGTACATCCCTCCGGACCAAAAGCAGGACAAGGGGGCGCCTGCCATGGACTCCTCCTACGCCAAGATCCTGCAGCAGCAGCAGCTCTTTCTGCAGCTGCAGATCCTCAACCAGCAGCAGCAGCACTACAGCTACCAGACCATCCTGCCCGCCCCGCCCAAGTGAGACCCATGCCCCAGGGCCGGGCCCCATTGGAGGGTGCCACACAGGACCTCCCTGGTCTGCCTGCAGGGCCTGGGCCCCACAGTCCTCCATCCTAAACCTGCAGCCGGGGTTCAGGCTGCTGCCTGCAGGGGCCAGTGGTGATGCTGGCTTGGCTCACTTCCACCTTTTCCTTTCTCAGGCCAGCAGGTGAGACTCTGGGGGGCTGCGGGGCCCCTGCAGTGCGCAGCCTCTCTACCACCAGTGGTGGCTCTGGATCAGGCCCTCCAGGACCAGGTGGACTGACACGTCAGAACAGCACCCCCCAGACTGGCAAGCCGGGAGCCCTGCCAGCCAACCTGGACGACATGAAGGTAGGTGGCAAGCCATCCCCTCTCCACTGGCAGACCCGAGCCCCTGCCTCCTGGCCTCTCCCACAGGTGCTGGATTTTATACAAAGAAGACACAAGGCCCAGGAACCCCAACTGTGAGAGGCAGAACAGGGCTCCAGGCTCTGGACTGCAGTGACAGGGCCACTTGGAACCTACCCTGGGGCCTGTCTGAGGCCATGGCAACATCCTGAGGTCACTTCCCCCAGCAGCCCACCAGTCAGTCATGTGCCTCATGTCTTCCTGCACCTCTGCGGTGCAGGTGAGCAGCGGGTCTCTTCCTCTGGGACGACGGGCCAGGCAGAGGTGTTGGGAGACAGCAGCGTGCCCAAGGCTGCAGGCCTCTCAGAGGCAGCCAGGGTGTGCAGCCCCCTGCCCCTGAGTGCCCGCTGAATCTGCTGTTCTCTGCTGCAGCTTGCTCTGGGTTCACACTTAGCTCATGTCCTGGGGGCCTTGAAGTGGCTCCTTCGGTGCCCATCAAAACATGACCAAATTCTCCCTGGAGAGCTTGTTCCCAGGATCAGGTGGGTCCCTCCTGCATCCTGACCCAGACACCAGCAAGATGAGGCTCATGGAGACAACTAGCATGGTTTGGGGGTTTAGCCTGAGTTTTAAGTCCTGGCCTAGCCACTCATCGCTACCTCTGTGATTTTGAAATTGTTTTTCCGGGTGGCTCAGGCTCTTCACCTGTAGAATTTAGTTCATCCAGTGAAGTATTACTGAGCACCAAGCACCATGCTGGAGGCTTGGGGGAAGCACCTGAGCCAGCACCTGCTGTGGTTAGGATGGTGAAAGGAGGACCCTGGGAAGGGCTGGAGAGTGCTTCACAGGCCTGCTGGAGAGCCCGGGGTCTGCGCCTGCCATGGCCAGGGGCCCAGGGGCACGAGGCCTGTCTCGCAGACTCTTCACCCTTCTATCTCAGCAGTCTGTCCTGCTGCCTGGGTCCATATCCCTCTGTTCCTTTCCCAGCCCCTGGCCACCCTGACTCTCATCCCTGCAGGTGGCGGAGCTGAAGCAGGAGCTGAAGCTGCGGTCACTGCCCGTCTCAGGCACCAAGACAGAGCTGATTGAGCGCCTGCGAGCCTACCAAGACCAAGCCAGCCCAGCCCCTGCAGCCCCCAAGGCTCCTGCTGCCACCTCTCTCCTGTCTAAGGCTGGCGAGGTGGTAGTTGCCTTTCCAGCAGCCCGACTGAGTGCAGGGCCAGCCCTGGTGGCAGCAGGCCTGGCCCCGGCTGAGGTGGTGGTGGCGACGGTGACCAGTAATGGTGTGGTCAAATTTGGCAGCACGGGTTCCACACCCCCAGTCTCCCCCACCCCCTCAGAGCGCTCACTGCTCAGTACGGGTGATGAGAACTCCACGCCTGGGGACACCTTTGGTGAGATGGTGACATCGCCGCTGACACAGCTCACCCTGCAGACCTCACCACTGCAAATCCTTGTGAAGGAGGAAGGTCCCCGCACCACACCCTGCTGCCTGAGCCCTGGCGTGCGTGTGGAGATGGAGGGTCTGGACAAGGACCAGATGCTGCAGGAGAAGGACAAGCAGATCGAGGAGCTGACGCGCATGCTCCGGCAGAAGCAGCAGCTGGTGGAGCTGCTCCGGCTGCAGCTGGAGCAGGAGAAGCGGGCCCAGCAGCCCACCCCAGCTCCCGCTTCCACCACGGCCCCACCCAGCACCCCCGTGAAGCAGGAGAAGAGCTTCTCCAGCTGCCAGCTGAGCCGCCAGCCCCCAGGCACCACTCACCCCTTCAGCCCTGGCCTGGTGGCCCCCACTGCCAACCACAGAGACACTGGTGCCCCAGTCCTAGGGCCTCCAGCTGTGGTGGTGAAGCAGGAAGCCATGCCACCTGAGCCGGAGGTGGCCCCTACCCCTCAGCTGCTCCTGGGCCCACAGGGCACTGGCCTCCTCAAGGGGGTCACCCCGCCCACCCTCATCACCGACTCCACAGGGACCCACCTTGTCCTCACTGTGACCAATAAGAATGCAGACAGCCCTGGCCTGCCCAGTGGGAGTCCCCTCCAGGTAGCTGGGGCGGAGGAGGGCAGGTCTTGGAGAGCTTGGGGGTGGAGGGGAAAGTGACAATAACTGGCACCATGGAATGGGAGACAGCCACCCCTGAGAAAGGCTGTAGAATTCTCGGGGTAGAATCAGCCCAGAGAAGCCATCGCCTGTGCTGACCCTTTGCAGGATTAGGGGCCAATGCTCGGAGTCCCTTCTAGGAGAGCTCCAGAGCCCTGCTCCCCTTCAACCACTGTTCTCCCCTATTGTCCCAACCAGCCCTTGTCCCAGCCTGGCTCTCCAGCCCCTGGCCCACCTGCCCAGATGGATCTGGAGCACCCATCACAGCCCCCTTTTGGGACTCCAACTTCTCTGCTGAAGAAAGAACCTCCAGGCTATGAGGAGGCTGTGACCCAGCAGCCCAAACAGCAGGTGACAATGACAGGACTTGGCCAGGGTGGGTGGTACCCTAGGACCACCTGGAGGGATGGACAGGCAGAGGCCAGTCTGTGGTCAGGAGGCCTTGGGGAGTTACTGGTACAGGATAGGCATCTGATCCTGGGCCACAGAACTGTGGTCCGGCTGCCCATTTGGGGACTGGGGTGCGGGTGTCTAGGCTCAGGCCAGGCCTGAGGGTCCCCTGACCTAGATTTTTATTTTCATCTTTTTTTTTTTGTAGTTGTTTATGGACAGCATGCCTTAATTTTATTTGTTTATTCTTATGTGGTGCTGAGGATGGAACCCAGTGCCTCACACGTGCAAGGCAAGTGATCTGCCACTGAGCTGCAGCCCCAGCCCTTTTATCTGGTTTTGTCCCACAGGAAAACAGTTCCTCAAGCCAGCAGATGGATGACCTGTTTGACATCCTCATTCAGAGTGGAGGTAAAGCCCGGACCCCCAGCCTCCCTTTGTTCACAGGTTATCTATATAGCTTAAGGTGGTTTGGTTGATTTCTCTTTGCTTCTTTCTTTTTCCTGTGCTGGAGATGGAATCCAGGGGCGCTTAACCCTGAGCCAACATCCCCAACCCTCTTTATTTTTTGAGACAAGGTTTTGCAGAGTTACTTAGGACTTCACTAAGTTGCCGAGGCTAGTCTTAAACTTGATCCTCCTGCCTCAGCCTCCTGAGTTGCTGAGACTCAGGTGTGCACCACTGGGTCCAGCATTGATTGATTTCTTGAACACTGGACTATACAAGGGCTGTGATAGTGGAGTCCTTCTGTAAATGTTCCTTTTACTTGGCCCCCAGGACACCTTGGTGAATGCAAGAGATTTTCACCTTTGTGGAGCTCAGTCCAGGGTGGGAGAGAAACAGCAAATATAATGAATAAGCTCAATGTCTGGACCAAGAGCCGGTGGTGTTAGGACAGAATGCAGCGAGGGAGGGGGCGGTGTGGAGGTGTGGCCGTGGAGAGGCTCAAGAGCAGCCCCAAGCAGGGCACCATGAGGCCACTGCTAGGTGCTCTAGGGGTGGTAGCGGGGTGGTGGGGGATGGGGCGGCAAGGAGGCCTCCTGGCCCCAGGGTGGTGTGCGCAACCCAGAGCGGAGTGGTTCTGTTGGGTGTGACCCAGGCTCTTCAGTGCTGTGGAAGTTGTGGCCATGCAGGGACCTCTGTCAGGGGCAGGGGCCTGGGCCCTGGAGAGTGGGCCTTTGGTTTGTGTTCTTGTGCCTCAGGTGTAGTGGGGAAGTCAATGGCCAAGGATGACTTAGGGCTGTGGCCTGAGGCCTCAGGAGGTTGCCATTGCCCAGGGCCATGTGGGGTGCAGCCTCAGGTGGGGAGATACTTGTCAGGAGGCAGCTGGGTGGCCTTGGGGTGGTTGGTTCCAGTAGGTCTGGGCTGGAATCAGTGGTGCCCAGAATTGCAGTTGGAGCCAGTTGTCTGGAGATTTGAGCCTGTTAGAGCAGGAAGGGTGGGCGCCAGAGCCCTGGCCTTTGTGAAAGAGAGGGACAAGTAGATGAGGCCAAGCAGTGGGAAGATATGACACCCTGGAAACCAGCATGGGTAAGGCGGGTGAGGTCTGAGACCTGAGGTGGGGAGCAAGCATTGTGCTGTCACCAGCGGTCACGCTCCCTGGGAGTTTTCTTGCAGAGCAGGGGCAAGGAACTAGGGCAGGTGGGAAAAGCAACAGTTTGTTTGCCGAGCACCATCACACACAGGAGGTGGTATGGTGGGGAGGGACCCCCTTAGCTTAGGGAGAAGGGCCCTGTGGCTGGAGTGGAGGGGTCAGCTTCTGGGAGGAGTGTGAGGACTTCCATGGTGGCAGTAGGAAAGAGGGCAGAACCCGTGGTACAGATGTGGTGGGTCTGTAGGGTTCATGCACCAAGCGTGGAGAATCCTTTCTGATGGGTAGGATTGAGTGCAATGGGACAGGTGACACAGAGCTCAGCCACAGAACAGTGTACTTAAAAAATGGCGAAGTTTGTGACAGTTTATAAAATAAGGGCTCAATGATTCTCAGGCCCCAGGGGCATCTTCAGGTACAGGCCTCGTGGTGGGGCCTGAACTGTTTCTGACCAGTGCAGGTGACCCAGAACCTGCTGATGTGGAACTTGCTGGGCTGGGAGCCGAGAGGAGGAGAGGCCTCGGCTTGAGCTCTGGGTGCCACCGTGTCCACAGCGAACCTTGGGAGGGATGCTGTTGCCCAGGAACAGAGACTGAGGAGGAAAAGGGGGTGATCCTTGAATTCTAGTATTTTAAAAAATGGCAGAAAAACAGATGAGGTGTGGCCTGCCTCAAAAGGTCACTAAAGCGGCAAGAATCCCGAGAGAGGAAGGTATTTGAAAGTGGCAGGTGGTGATGGCTGGAGGCTGAGGCTCCTTGTCTAGTGAAGCAGCTGCAGGGGAAGGTGTTCAGTTGGGACAGTAGGGACCTAGACTGGGGTCAGGGAATAAGCCTAGTTCTATGTAGTAACACATTCATTATTGTGATAAGTAAGATGTATATAATAACAGAATCTGCCATTCTGACCACCTGTAAATATAAATTCAGAGGCATTAAGTATGTTCTGATGTGTGCCACATTGCTTCCGGAACCTTCTCACCCCAAACTGAAACTGTATCCATTAGATAGAAACTCCACATTCTCCTTGCCCACTAACCCCTGTTCTGCTATCTCTGATTTTGACAAAGTGCCTCACATAAGTGGAATCCTAGTTGTCTCTTTGTGGTTTATTTCACTTGGCACTGGGTCTTCAAGGTCCATCCGGTCATCTGTCGGTGGACGTGGGGCTGCCTGAGTTGCTGTGAACAGTGCTGTCATCCTGAGTGTCTCTCTGAGATACCACTGCTTTCCATTCTTTGGGATGTGTACCCAGAAGCAGGACTGCTGGATCATATCGTTTGTTTTTGTAGAGCCTACCCAAGCTTTTTCCCTAAGTAGCTGGACCATTTTACATTTCCATTAACAGTGCACTAGGGTTCTCATTTCATATCCTCACCAACGTTGACTTCCTTTTTGGTGTTGGAGATCAAACCCAGGCCCTTGTGCATTCCAGCCATGTGCTGTACCACCTCCCAGCTCCTTGCCACTCCTCCTTCTCTGTTGTTTGGATAATAGCCACTCTATTGGGTATGAGGTAGAATCTCATGTTTGGATTTGCATTTCCCTGATGACTGAGATGTTGAGCATCTTTTCATGTGCTGTTGGCCTTGTGTGTGTGATGTCTGGAGGTGTCTCCTCTTGACCCCGCCCCCCAGGACTGGAGGCTGGACCCATGGTGCTTCAGCACTCAGCTACACCCCCAGCCTTTTACTTTTGTCTTAAGACAGGGTCTCCAAGCTGAGTTGCTGAGGCTGACCTTGAACTTGCAATTCTCCTGCCTCAGCCTTTCAAGTAGCTGGGGTTATAGGTGTCAATGACATCCTCATTCAGAGTGGAGGTAAAGCCCCCATGTCAATGAGGATGTCATTCAGCATTTTTGGAAAAAATAATTTGAGTACTTTGCCCATTTTGAATCAGGTTGTTTTCTGTTATAGTTCTTTATAAATCCTGGGTATTAATCCCTTATCAAATATGATTTGCAAGTATTTCCTCTCATTCTGTGAGAAGCCCTTTCACTCACTCTTGGTGTAGTGTCCTTGGAGGTACAAAAGTCTTAACTTTTGATGTAGTCTAACTTGTCTGCCTGTGCTTTTGCTGTCACAACCAAGAAATTACTGCCACATCAGTCATAGATTTCCCCTTTTCTCCTGTTTCATAGCTTTAGCTTGTACACTTAAGACTTTTATTTTATTCTTCTCTATAGTATGAGGTAAGGGTCTCTCTGATCATTATTTGGCATTCATTCAGGCCTGGTTTCTGACATCAATGCACTGTCTCAATTGGCAGAAATTTCAGCAGATTTCAAGGAACCACCGTCTATACCAGGAAAGGAGAAGCCACCCTCATCAGCAGCCTGCAGTTCCCCGCTGGTGACACAGCCCTCGCCTTCCCCTGACCTTCCCCAGGCTGCTCCCCCTCCACCAGCATCACCTGCCCTCCCAGGGCGCCTGGAGGACTTCCTGGAGAGCAGCACAGGGTTGCCCCTGCTGACCAGTGGGCATGAAGGGCCAGAGCCCCTTTCCCTTATTGATGACCTCCACAGCCAGATGCTGAGCAGTGCTGCCATTCTGGACCATCCCCCATCCCCCATGGACACCTCAGAATTGCACTTTGCCCCTGAGCCCAGCAGCAGTGTGGGCCTGGACCTGGCCGATGGCCACCTGGACAGCATGGACTGGCTGGAGCTGTCATCAGGTGGCCCCGTGCTCAGCCTGGCACCCCTCAGCACTGCAGCCCCCAGCCTCTTCTCCACGGACTTCCTTGACGGCCATGATCTTCAGCTACACTGGGATTCCTGCTTGTAGCTTTCTAGCTCTGGACACCAGGGATAGGGAAGGGGCTAGAGTTGGGGAGCCAGGGAACTGCAGCTAGCAGTTCTGTGCAAGGCTCTGTGTGGTTTGAGTCTTGACAATCACAGACCCTGCTTTCTCCCTTCCCTGGAAGGTTGGAGCAGTTGGGCCCTACTCCTGGCTCAGGCCCACCCAGGGCAGAGATGACCTGTCAAGCAGCAGCTCTGGGTCCCACACTGGGGCACACTGGAGGCCTGGAGAGGCCCAGGGCCATTTCAATTTGACCTCCTTTTTGAGGTCAGAGTTGTACTGTGTGGCTGCAGTTTGGCTAAGGCAGGTGAGGCCCTGTCCTGAGAATCCTCTGCTGGTCTAGGGCTGAGCTGGGTCAAGGGCTGGCTTTTCTTCCTTCTCTTACCCCTTTGCTGTGAGAGAAGAAGCTAGCCTGGGCCTGTACTCCATTCCGTGTATCAGCTGGCCAGCCCCAGGGCCCCAGGGCTTCCTGAGAGTTGGGCCCCCTGCCATTTTAGTGTCTTGATGTAGTGTAACCATTTAGTGGTTGGTTGGCAAGATTTTCTGTACAGGTGTATGTATATATACCTCTATATTATATAACATACATATATACATTTATTTTGGGGGGGGGGGGAGGTGGGAGATGGGTGTGGCTCCCTCCCTTCCTGTTTTCACATATACATGGGCCAGGAGGGTTGCTGGGGGCTGGATACAAGGTCATATTGAGCTGTGTGATATACAGTGCCCAGTACCCAGCCTGGTGTGCAGCTGCCTGGGCCCACCCACCCCTCACGTGTGTTTGACATGTAGATATCCTGCCACAGCGTGCACCCCACCTGTCCTGCTTTCTCAGTGCCAAGAGGGCAGAGGTGCTTCCTGGTCCTGTCAGGAGCTCTCCACCCACCCACATTCCGTCCCATTGCCTCACCGCAGCCAAGAGGGCCCTGGGACAGGGGACCCAGCTCCACCTTGCTGTTGGGCTGACAGGGGGCCACTCACTGGCTGCCTCCTGTCCTGGGGCCACTGGCCTCACTCACTTTTGGCCTGATTCATAAGGGGAATAGGGATGGCGTCTCCAAAACCAGTGCTGGGACAAAGGTGGGGAAGCTGTGTGAATTTTTTAAAATAAAACAAAAACACCCACTTGTGTGTCTTGTTTCATCCACAGAAGGTAAGCGGTTGTGATAAAGGAACCTGTATCTGGAGGCCACACAGTGACCCCCATCTCAGCTCCTTGTCAAGCTGATTGGGGGGCGGGGGGACTGCAGCTCTGCAGCCTGGCTGAGTGGAAGAGGGGAGGCGCTTTTCTTAAAGAGTTGTTTATTTACAAACAAAACCAGAGGTCAAGGGGGTCTTTATCTGCCATTAAACACCCCCGCTTCCTGAGCAAAGACAACAGATGCAGCTCACCACCACCTCATAAGGTTTTTGGTTAATATGAACTGTGCAGCTGGCCAGGGCTTCCTTAGGGCCCTGGGAGGGAAAGGCTGAGCTGGGCACCCTCCTCCTACCAACAGTGGGAACCTGTAGTAAGAAACCCTGAACCCTGGTCATGGGCCCAGACATGGCTCTGGAGTTTTCTCCTTCCCTGGACCCCACAGCTTAGCAGGTGATATCTCTTCCTGTTTGAAGGAGGGGCCTGCCTGGGTGGCTGGGGGAGGCCTGGGCCTGAGAGGGCGGCTGCAGAAGCATCACCCATCTATGTCCCAGCTGAAAAGGTGGTGCTTCACCAGCATGTCCTGAACACCCTCCTTGAGTGGCTGCCTCTCTTCCTGTGTACAGGTACAGGAGAGCCTATCAGATGGGGGCCGGGCCAGGGCAATCCCCAGAGCTGATGCACTCAGAGGTCTCCCCTGGACCCCAGCCATGCCCAGAACCCCTGGGGGTGCTCCCCCAGCACAGGCCCCGGGCCCCAGCCCTCCTGGGGAAAATAGGGCCAGGGACCAGCCACACACCACCCACCTCTCTCTTTGCAGGGAGCTCCCAGTCCTGGGACAGGCTGAAGGCAAAACAGCAGAGGACCCTAGGGGGTGGGGGTGGGAGGCTCTCATCACCCTGGACCATCTTGCCCACCTCCCACCCCAAATCCAAGGGGTCTACAGGGCGCGCCATCTGTCGAGCCAGTCTCACCGGAGCTCGCACTTGATCTGGACCCAGCCAGGGCTGCGCAGGAAGGACCAGGGCTGATACCACTTCTCCACAGTGGGTAGGCTGGAGCAGAGCACCTCCAGCCACAGGTGCAGCACCTGCTCACTGGGTGACAAGGCTGGGAGGAGCAGGAGGCAGGGCCATGGCCCCCTGAAGACTCCCCCAACCTGCTCCCCTTCTCAGCTCCTGCACACACTCAGGGAGGCCAGAACTCAAAGTGCCAGATGCCCTGAGGATGCCTCTCTATTCTTTGGGGTCCCCTTTGAAGGTCCCTTTCCTGCCCACTTCTCTCCACTTACTTGAGCCCCACGCAGATCAGTGAGCGGAGCTTGACATCCATTTGTGCGTGTGCCGCATCGTGGGTCACGTTCACAGACTGCACAGCCTGAGAGGGGGCAGCTGTTACTGGAGCATCCTGCCAGCCACCGAGATGTCTCAGGCTGGCAGAGTGGCCACACTCACCCGGTAGAGCAGCTCCTCTGGGGTCAGGACTTTGCCATCCTCGTCCAATCTGAGGGGACCAAAATCCAGCACTGCCTTGTTGCTCTGGGCTCTGGGTCACCCCCGCCCTCCCACACAGGAAGGAGGATGCCAGGCAGCACCCATTACCTGTAAGTCTTACAGAGTACCAGGCGGGAATACACCGAATCAAAGTCTCTCTCCACCTCCCGGCCTGCTGCCTGTGGGGACGGGAAGGGCTAGTGAGAGCCACAGGGTCCAACTGAGCACACACCTCCACCCTGAAAGTTCCTCTGCCCACCCCTAGGGCAAGCAGAGCATGGGATGGGCACCATGTGGGTAGGGGACCAGCAGCGACTCACCTCCTCAATGAATAGCCAGGGGTGGCAAGCACCCCCGAGCAAGGATGGCCTCTTCAGTCCATGTTCAAACAAGGCCTTGAGGGCTGGGCACAGGGTCCCTCGCACAAGGTCTGTGACCCCCTCCGTCACTGAATCATCCCCCGCAATGGAGTACTGATGGGAAGAATGTGTCTGAGAAGCTCAGACCCACACTTGCTGCCAGCCACCCTTTTCCCTGTCCTGTGGCCACTGCCACAAGCCAGGACTCGCTCAGGCCACACCCCTGCTGTCCCCAGGGTTGGGGCAGGAGCAGCCTTACCCTGTCTGCCTCTTACCTCTTTGCTCCGTTCGTCTAGGACTTCCACAAACTTGGCTGGGAACCAGCCTACGGGAGAAGAGGTCCCGGTGAGGGGCAGCCAGTGGCTGTTCTGACCCTTCCCCAGGGCTAAGGATATAGCTCTCCCTATAGGCCATGAGGAATCTGCGGGCAGGGTAGGGCGGCCAGGGGCCTTGGGCCAGGCAGCACAGTGGAGGACAGGCTGCGGCTAGATGTGGGCCTCACCTCTCAGGCCGTTGAGCTCTCCCACCCAGCAGTGCTCGTCCTTCTGAGACACGATCTACACAGAGAGGGGACAGGGCTCAGCCCACACCATGCACACACATATCATGTCCCCAGCACATAGGTCTGGCCAAGACCCAGTATTTACAGAGCGGAACCTCTCGGCAGGGAAGGGGCAAGGCAGGGAGTCGGTGGCGGGGTGTGCTGAGCCCCCCCATACACACCGTGATGATGTCATTCCTGCGGAAGCCCAGCTCATCATCATCGTGTCGTTCAAAGTCTAGCAGGGCCTTTGCTCGACGCCGGTGACTGCGTGAACATGCCACATAGTTCTCATGGTCCCGCTGGTGGCTCTCCATGCTGTAGTCTGGGGTCAGCTCCTGCAAGAAAGGACAGAAATAGGATGCATGGAAGGCCCACCATGGTGGGGAAGCTTCAGTGCCAGGACCAGGCTGGGGAAGAAGAGCCCCAGAGTCTGGCCTGGGGAGCTGTCACTCACCACACTGCAGTTTTTGGGGTCTATGCACTGGAAATGGCGTGCCACGCGCAGGATGGCCTCTCGGAGGTCAGCCACCAGTTCTGTCTGCTTGATGTTTTTGGCCTTGAGGGCCTCCAGGTCATCCTCCCCTAGAAGGCAGAGAGTTCCAGTGACCGCCCCTGCCCAGGTCCCAGGAGAGGAAGCGCAAATCCACAATCCTATGTGAGGGTGCTGCCTGCAGTGCTCACCAAAGAGCAGGGAGGTGATGGCCGACTTCCTCCGCTGGGTCCTACGCCGAACAACCTACAGGCAGGAAGAGGGGGTCAGCAGGGCCAGCCCCCATCACAGAGGGGATGCTGACCCTCAGTATTTTTCTAGTACTAACTCCTCTGAAATGGCCTGTGGCCAGCTCTGATGTGTTCAGGGCAGGCCTGTGCCCCTCCCAAACCAGGCCAGGCTCAGAGTGGCAGGATGCACAACATGGAGGAGGGCTGTGTCATCCTCTAGCATTGGTCTGACTGGGCCATGCTGGGCCCTGGGTGCTGAGCTGGGGTCAGGGATAGAGGATAGCACAGCAGGGAAGGGCCAGTCTGCTCCCCACAGCCCTTCTCACTCTGGCTTTGAGGACCACCTGCTGTGGGCTGAGCCTGTGCTTGCTTAATGCACCTGAGAGAGGTTGGCAGCAGTGCCAGTTCCCAGGAGCTGGCCCTGGTCTGCAATGAGGTAGGCCAAATGCTTGCGGCGTTGGGTCTCCACAGCCACATCAGTGAGGGAGCCGGCCAGTCGCATGGCCTCCCCCAGGAGCAGCTCTGCATCTCCAATCTGTGATGGGATGTCTGACAGTGTGTTGAAGATGGAGGCAGAGTTCTCGGACTGGATCAGTTCTTCCTCCTAGACCATATGAGGACAAAGAGGGGAGGGGTCTTGCATCTGGCACTGTCCTTGGAGACTTAGGTCCTCTGGCATGGCTAATAGGGTAGGGGCTGGTTCTGCAGGGCCCAAGGAGATCCTCTAGCCACCCACAATCAGGGGCCTCAGCAGGGACCAGGGCTGGGCCACTCCTGCTGCAGCTTGGGTTGGTGCAGAAATGGAGGGAAGGGGATGTCCCCTGTGCCCACCAACTTTGGGCTCAGAGCCTGGAGCCCACCACATCCACCCAGAGGAGGGCACCATGGCCCCTGTGCCTGACACACGCCCCCTTCTTGGCATGGAGACGGAGGCCTGGGAGCACCTTGAGGCGCAGCATGCCCAGCGTGGTCTGGAACAGCACCAGGGAGCCCTCGTAGAAAAACAGGTCCCAGATGCGCAGCAGCAGCTTGATGTGCACCACGCTGGCAAAGGCCGTGAGGAACCAATGCAGCGTGATCAGGGACAGCTCTGCAACAGATACCAGAGCCAACAGGGCTGGGGACAACAAGGACAGCCCACTTGGGGCAGCCTATGCAAGACACTTCCCAAAGAGTAGTGAGAGGGCAGAGGGGAAGGGATCAGAGAATACCACGGAACGAGGACATAGACTGCATGTTCCTATGTCCATGGCTGGGCCATTTGCCTATGTCCAGAGGCCTCAGAGCTCCAGCGTCCCAGGACCTGAAGGCTAGAGAGGAAGAGAGCTGCCAGGCCTTACCAATGTCGTGTTCCTGGAGCAGCTTGTCCAAACGAGGCAGGTACTGGACAATGAGATGGCGCAGGACTCGCTGGTCAGTCTGAACACCCAACAAGGTGGTGCTGAAGTAGGAGGCAGGGAGCAGGTCCTCAATGATGGCACACATCATCCAGAACGCATCCTCCTCCTCCAGGAACAGCAGGAGGCAGGCAGCCACCTGGCCAGGGAAGAGGGACAAGGGACTTCTACCCAAGTCTCCATGTGAGTAAGGTCAGGAATTCCCTCTGGGGAGACTAGTCAAGAAAAGCCTTTTGGGAACACTCCCGGAGACATTCCTTCTCAGGCTGTGGAGGGGCCTGCCTTATTTCAGGTCCCCAGGGCTCTGTTTTAACAGCAGAAGCAACTGTCCTGGCCTTCCTTGGGGACTGTCATCACATATCCTATTAGGGGGCCTGGAGAGACCCTTGGGTACAAGCCCTAGCCCCACTAGCCTTCCTGGGGCTGTGCTTACCATGCCTGTGCCCTGGCAGTAGCCAATCTCTGGGTAGAGCCAGGCCAGTGCTCGCAGGACTCTGCGCAGACGGGGCACCCCGATGCTGTTCACGTTGGCAAAGCAGGCATTGCTGGGCATGGTGCGCAACAAATCTTTCTCGATCTGTCAGGTACCCACGACAACCCCACAAGATGACCCTGTGAGACACAGCTGTAGCCTGCGGTCCACAGTGGGGAGTTTCCCCTCCTCCCTTCAGGATCAGATCCCAGGAAATGTGGCGCCAACTGTATCATAGTCACCTGGGAACTTCATGCCAGACCTACTGAAAAAGCCTGTGGCCTGGGGGTGTGTTTAAAATCCCCACCATTCCTAATGTGGACCCCATCTCCTCCAAGTCCTTCCACACACTGGGGACCTCTGGGACAATTCTCCCTGCAGCCTACAAAGGACCTAGGAGACAGCAAGTTTCCTCCAGGGTCATGTGTGTAGGTGACAGCACTGCTGTCCTTGCCAAGGAGACCAGTGAGGGCGTGCTCCAGGAACCCAGGTGACACCTCCCTCCCTCCACATGGTCTGCAGGCAGCTCCTCCTGCCTGTCCCTCGACCTTCCCACATTACCTGTTTGGCAGCAACAGTCTCATCATTAGAGCTGTTCTTCACGATCTCACGGTAGGACAACTCGGAGTTCCTCTTCTTCTGCAAGGCCCCAGAGAGCCGCATCCACAGCTGAGGGAAGGTGCCACAGGAGCACTCAGTCTTTTTTGTGACACCCGGTCAGAGGCTCTGAACCCTTTGTGACTCCCTGTGGCTCTCTCACCTGGGGTCTCATGCCATGTGGAATGCCAGCCAGCACCAGGGAGCGGAGCTTCTCAGAGCGGGGCAAGGAGACTGCAATCTTGTCCCAGGTGAGGTCCCCCACGTCATGATTGTGGGTGAACTCCAGGTGGGCCTGCCACCGAAGCCTCTGCGGGGGGTCTTCCACCAGAGAAGCCCCAATCAGGGGGCTGGATCCAGGTTCAGCACCTTCCACCAGGAGAGGGCAGAGGAGGGAGGAAAGCATGCTCCTTACTACATGCTCCCAACAGCCACCCTCCTGACAGGGCTAGGGGCTGTCTCCAGGCCGAGGAGGCTCCCTGAAACCCAGACTCTCTGCCAGCGCCTTTCCTAGGAGTTCCATTGCACAGCCCTCCTGGCTGTGAGCAAACCTGAGCTCTCACTCTCTGCCCAAAGCTGCCCAAGTCTAGAAACTACTACTCCATAGGCTCAGGCCTGAACCTCCAGGTCACCTTTGGCTCCTCCTCCTCCAGACCCAACCAGATATTCAATATCCAGATATTCAATCCACTGCAAAAATGGAAGGATCTGCCTTTTTCTTACCACCCCTAAGGCCCAGACCATGTCACAGTCCTTTGAGTCACAGCAGTGGCTGTCTTGCCAGCCCCATAGCAGTCACAGTGGCCCTTCCAGGACACATCAGATTATGTGGCTGCTCCTGACATGTCTCAGACAAAGCCAAAAGCCTTCCAGGTTCCAACTGACCTCACCTCCTGCCACTTTTCTCTTGCTCATTCCACTCTATGACATGGGCCCTCTTGCTGTCCCCGACCAAACTCACTCCAACCTTGGGGCTTTTGTGCCTGTTACTGACTTTCCCCAGAGAAACTTGCTCCCTCGCCTCCTCCTAGTCTTTGCATGTGTCTCCCCCTCTCAGAAACCTTGACAAAATCAACTCCCCTCTTTGCTATCCCCAGACTCACCCTTGTGGCTCTCACCCTAGCAGCTATGTGTCTGCTTGCTTACTACCTGTCTTCCACCAGAACGGGACCTCCATGTGGTCAAGACCACTTTTGTTGAGGTACTAGAGACACAGCTGGGAAGGGGCATAAGCCACCCTCCACTTTGTGAAATACTTGCTGCATGAGGGTCTCCTGCAGCCACCCAGAAACCTCTGTACCGCGAGCCCCACTGAGAGCTGCCTCCTCATCCATTTTAAGTCATGTCCTTGGCACAGTCCTCAAAATGTTAACCGTGACAACTTGACATATAAAAAGATACACAAATCTTAAGTACACCTTTTGAGGAGTATCAAAAAACAAATTAGTTCTAAACATTATTCTAGCATAGTGATGCACACTATGACTTTGAATCCAGTGATCCATCAAGATTCAGAGGATTTCTGTTATAACGGAAAGTTCCCTGTGTCCCTCTCAACTTCAGCTTTTAATTTCCAACTGTTCATCAGATGATCAAGCAAAACATATGTCAGAACTGGAAATGAGTGACCTAAAGATGACTGCCTCAGCCAAATGACATGCTCCAGTCATAGTTCTGGACTGCTGACAGGTTCTGGCATATGGCCCTCCCAACAGCCTGCAAGGGCACTCAACCCAGGGACCCACCTACAGAAACATGGCTACAAGAATATTATATTAAATTCATTATAATTGGATATGGAAGCACTATTGAAAAACATGCTTTTTTCTTTTTTTTTTTTTAAGTTGTCAATGGACCTTTACTTTATTTATATGGTCTGAGAATTGAACCCAGTGCTTCACACATGCTAGGCAAGTGCTCCACAACTGAGCCACATCCCCAGCCCTATTCTGTATTTCATTTAGAGTCAGGGTCTCACTGAGTTGCTTAGCGTCTCACTGTTGTTGAGGCTGGCTTTGAACTTGCAATTCTCCTGCCTCAGCCTCCCAAGCTGCTGGGATTACAGGTGTGCGCCATAGCGCCCAGCTATCACATCCCTTTTTACTTTATATTTTGAGGAGGGTCCCACTAAATTGCCCTGGATGGCCAAGAACTCGCATCCTGCTAGGATTAGTGGTAGCTGGGATTACAGATGAACACCACTGTACCTAGCAAGATCAGTATTTAAACAAACAAACAAACAGAGGTCTCTGTTAAATTTTATGCAACACACAAATATGTAAAAACAAATCCCATTAATATGTACAAATATGATGCACCAATTAAAAAATGTAGAAAGGAAAAAAAAATCAGAGGTCTCCATATAGTTATAACAGTAGCACTCTCATATGTGCTTCTGTTCTTGAGTCTTACTGGAACGGGTGACAAAAGGGGCTCAGAGGTCATGTGCTGTGGACACAAGGACATCAGCAAGAACACCTAGGGGGCTCCATCTTACCTTCTTTGTCCACCCGAAAACCAAACTCATCGTAGCAGAACTCTGGCTGCTCTGCTGACTCTTCCTTCTAGAACCAGGAACAGGGACAAGTTGTCTATCCCCCAGCCTGGGGCCAGTTTCCAAAAGATGCCACCCACGTGGCTAACTGCTAACTTCCACCCAGATCAAAGGCTACCCACCCTTTCAAAAAGGCTTCTCTGGTCATCGCTCACCCACAGGGGTCACTACCTGCTCTGAATTCTCCGAGCATTTTCTTTGTTGTTCTCAGAGTTCAAAGGTTAATAAGATCAATGCAAAACATATGTTTCATGCATTTCCATGTCCCAAAATTCTCTTCCTCCTACCTAATGACTGATTCACACAGGCACGTAGAACTAAGATGCCATCTCTGGTGGTGACCCTGTGAGCCTGTGTGAACATTGTGAAACTGGCCACCCACTCCTGGGCAGCCTGCAGAGGTGGGTCCCTTCATGCCACAGCACAGGAGCACAGCAGGAGGGTGCCTGGCTGCACTGACTGCTGTACCTGAGTATACTTGGCCAGGATCTCCTGGGGCCATATGCTTGGAGTCAAGGCTGAGAAAGGGCCACTAGCAGAAGGTATGTGGCTTCCTACAACAAAAAGGACCAGGGAGAGAACAACTAAGAAAACCCAGAGGCAAAATTCATGTCAGAAACCCCACCCCCTCCAAGAGTGCAGTGCCAGCACTAAAGGGACTGGGCCATCTAGAGTAGGACTGAGGGGGAAGGAGGAATGGGAAGAACACCCTAGAAAGGAACATGCTTCTGGAAGAAGGGAGAAGGCAGCATCATGTCCCCCAACATAACCAAACCCCATTTCCATGCCCCAACCTCCATCTCATAAAGAAATTGACAGGGAAGAGGGAAACTGGAGACCTGAGCAGGTAAGAGTTATAGTATCTGTCCCAGACAGCCCCAAACCAGAAGCCTCCCTTCTCTTTCTCCATCTCTTTTATCTAGATGGCTGTTTCTGAAAATGGAAGTCAGTACCACTCTCTGGCTCCTGGTGAGGGCCCAGGCCCTGCTACCTGACATTGTGCTGAGCTGGCAGGTCTTCTGAGGATCCAGGCTTAGGCGTTTACTATCCTGATCTCTTAGAGATGAAAGGCTCCTCAGGCTTCATGGGCTCCAGAAACATGTGCCCTGTTAGGAGACCAAAAGGCACCATCATAGCAAAGGGGACCATCACTCTACAGCACCCCCTTTCCTGGGAGGGGATGAGCCCTCTCCACATGCAGTTTTCACTGGCCCAGTATAGTGGAGAGGGGAGTTGCCACACTGCTCAACATAAGGAAAAAAGTCACACCTTGCCTATTAAAATTTTAAATTAGGTTATGTTATGGCTTGGATGTGAGGTGTCCCCCAAAAGCTCACGAGACAATGCAAGAAGGTTTAGAGGAGAAATGATGGGGTTATGAGAGTCTTAACCAAATCAGTGAATTAATCACCTGATGGGATTAACAGAGTGGTGATTTAAGGCAGGTGGGGTGTGGCTGGAGGAGGTGGGCATTGGGGGTGTGGCTTTAGGGTATATATTTGTATCAGGCTAGTGGAGTCTCTGTGTGCTTTCTGATCATCATGTGAGCCACTTCTCTCCACCACACTCTTCCACCATGTTGTTCTACCTCATCTTGAGTCCCAAGGAATGGAGTCTGCTATCTATGGACTGAGACCTCTAAAACCATGAGCCCCCAAATATACTTTTTAGTCACAGCAGCAAGAAAAAGCTGACTCAAACAGGCCACTTGGCAGGGTGTGCTGGCAAGTGCTTGTAATCCTAGCAACTCGAGAGGCTGAGACAGGAGGACCACAAGTTCTAGGCCAGCCTAAGCAATAGTGAGGTTTTAAGCAACTTGGTGAGACCCTGTCTCAAAGAAATAGAAATAAAAATAAAAAAGATAGCCAGGTGTGGGGCACATCCTTGTAATCCCAGCAGCTCAAGAAGCTGAGGCAGGAGGATCCCAGTGCAAAGCTAGCCTCAGCAACTTAATGACACTGTTAAATGAAATATAAAAAGGGCTGGGGCTGGAACTTCTTGAGTTCAATCCCTGGTACCAAATAGTAGTAGTAGTAGTAGTAGTAGTAGTAGTAGTAGTAGTAATAATAATAAAAAGGCTGGCAATGTAGCTCGATTGGTTGAGCACCCTGAGTTCAGTCCCCAGTAATGCAAAATAAATAAATAAATAAGGTTATGTGTCTTTATTGTTGACTCCTTTTTTAAGAGAACAAAAGGGATGAGAGAGGGGATTTGAAAGAAAGAGCCTCCTGTGTTGCTGGGGAGATATATTATTATTATTTTTTTTTTTAGAGAGAATTTTTAATATTTATTTTTCAGTTTTCGGGGGACACAACATCTTTATTTTATTTTTATGTGGTGCCGAGGATCGAACCCAGCACCCCGAGCATGCCAGGCGAGCGCATTACCGCTTGAGCCACATCCCCAGCCCCTAAATATTATTTTTTAGTTTTTTTAAATGGACACATCTTTTACATTTATGTGGTGCTGATGATGGAACTCAATGCCTCAAGCATGCTAGGGGAGCGCTCTATCACTGAGCCCTAGCCCTAGCCCCAAGGGGATACACTTTGAAGAAGCTACAAAGCTGATGTTCTCATAGCTTGTGGCCCAGCTCCCATTACACTAATGAAGGAGAACCAGGCATAGGGATTTCCACAGCAGTGTTTCTTCAGGAAGAAAGAAAACAAAGCCCAGCCACAACCAAACCTCTGGAACAGGTTTCCTGAGCCCCAAATCTTTGAGGACTCATTTAACAGAACACAACACATCTCCTGAGTAGACCTCCCCCAGTTGTCCCTCGACATTCCTGTGCCAGCGGTCCACCTTACCGTATTTTTTTTTAAAGACAGGTTTCGCCATGTACCCCAGGCTGGCCTCCATAACCTGGGCTCAAGTGACCCCCCTGCTTGAGTGCTCCTCCTCCCAGTCCAAGTGCTGGGACTACAAGGTTGAGTTCAACCACATTTTTCACTAGGCTTACAAGATGGGAAGCCAAGTTAGAAACTGCAATCTAACTTTAATCTTCTGTCATTTCTAAAGCCCTGTCCCTGACCGTTTTGTCCTTCTTAAAAAAGAACTCAACAATAAAAAGGCAAATAGCCCAATTTAAAAATTGGCAAAAGATTTGAACATACATTTCTTTAAAGAAGAGATGCTGATGGTGGGTAGGCAATTAGCAAAATTTAGCCATTAGCAAAAAGGAAACACAGCCACTTCAAGGAAGAAAACATTATCCTTACTTGAGCATAAATTAAAAAATAGGTATGTGATGTGAACAAGTTCCAGTTCTCATTAAAGATTTTTTGCTAATCTGGGAGCAAAGGGCCATTCTGTAGTTCCTCAGGACAAGTCACCAACGTTTACTATTGCCCTAGACACATGCCGATCATGCCAAGTTTGAGCTAAAGGTCAAAGTAGAAAATTCCTGACCAACACAGAGGTACCTGGCAGGGAAGGGTGCTGCCTCCTGTCTGCAGACATGCTCTGCTGAGAACCAGAGGCCAGAGCCTGCTTTCCTACTGCATCAGCCATCCTAGGTTGGTTTGCTCTGTGTGAAGACAACAGTGAAAGCTTAGTCTTCTTTCAGTGTAACACATGCCGCGGGGCTTGATTTGATTCAGATTCTGAATTGAATAGAGAATTTTTTTTTTTTTTTTTTGTACCAGGAATTGAACCCTTTACCACTGAGCCATATCCTCAGCCCTTTTTTATATTTTATTTAGAGACAGGGTCTCACTGAGTTGCTTAGGGCCTTGCTAAATTGCTGAAGCTGGATTTGAACTTGTGATCCTCCTTCCTCAGCCTCCCAAGCTGCTAGCATAACAGGAGTGCACCACTGTGTATGGCTAGAATTACATATTTTTATATTAAAGGGAATGACAGAAGTAGAAATTTGAAAAATCTCATCAGGTACCACTAATCTTCACAGCACATTTTGGAATAGATATCATCTGTTTCACATACAAAAGAAAATAAGCCTAGAAAGAGACTAGTATACAGTTCCCAAAGGACTCCCAGAACTGTGCCTGTCACAGACACCATGTGTCTCCACCAGGTTCGCCACCTTGATAGCTCTGGGAATGTAACCCTGTGCTGTTAAAACACCCATTGGCTAAGAGCTCTGGGAGAGCTTACTGCAGTGGCAGTAGCACTCTTATTAGTGTCATACAGAAGCACTTCACTGCCTGTTCTCTGCACCATAATTCCAGTCAGGCCTGAGTTCCACCTCCCACATTTTCGATCCCCACTTATTACAACCCTGGCTAAGTTTACTTGGCTTCTTTGAATCTGTTTTCTTATTCATAAAATGGAATAATACCATCTCTATCTTACCAAGGTTACGAGGATTAAGCAAGATAAAGCAAACAAGGCCCTTAGCACACTGACTTAATTATCAGGCAATTCATCAACCTAATAACTTCTAGAAAGTTACTGTTAGTATCTGGACCCTCTACGTTATGATATACTAAAAGCTATTATACTAAGCCACTTGAAATTGCTGATATTAAAACTGGGTGTGGTGGCACATGCCTATAATCCCAGCTACTTGGGAGGCTGAGGCAGGAGGATTAAGACTGTGCCAGCCTCAGCAGCACAGTGGGAAGGAGGGAGGGAAGGTAGGCAGGGAGAAAGAAAGAAACAAAGGAATGGAGGAAGGGAAGACGGGAAGAATGAGGAGGAGGAAAGGAAGGAGAAAGAAATAAATAAATTGCTGATTTTCATCTATGACAACCTACAAAAACAATGTCATATGTTTGAATGTAACATTCCAGTTGAGATCATGAGAAAGACTGCTCCTCACTAACATCCTAAATGTTGTTTCTTTCTTCTGGAAGGGCTGAGTAAAGTAGAGGAAAAGGGGTTGCCTGAAACAGTGGCGATGAGGTGCCCTGACTGAGACATAGATATCTGTCTGCTGCTCCCTCTTCTGGCCTCAGCTGCCTCCCACTAGTCATTCAGCAAACAATGACTGAGCCCTCCCAACCAGGCAGGCTCTAAGGGAACCAGAAAGAAACAGAAAACAGATGAGGAAAAGCACAGCATAAGAGGAAATAAAGCAAGGTAAAGGTAAAGTCAGAAGCCAGGGGCTGTTTATATTCAGTGGTCAGAAAAAGCCCTTTGAGGATAAGATGACCTCTGAACAAAGACCAAAAGGAAGAGAGGGATCAAGTCATAGCTGAGGGGAGGGGATCCAGGTAGAAGGTGTAGCAGGTGCAAACCTGTCAAGTCCAGGGCACACTGACAGGTGGAAGCAGCAAAAAGGCATCTAATAGGCTAAAGTGGCCCAGGGTAGCCTCAGGGGAGAAGAGTGGGAAGAGGCAGCAGGGGCCAGGAGACTTCAAAGTAGGATAGGCCTTTGGAATTTATTCTCAGTAAACCTGAATCTACTTTGGTTTTGATGAGTTCTCTTGGGACAGAAGGTGGTGGATGCATATGGACTTAGCTCAGTTTGGGCACTGAGAAATGGTCAGATTTGGGGTATACTTTAAATAGTTTGAAAGATTCACCTCTTAAGTTTATATATATATATATACATATATATATATATATACATACACACACACACATACACATACATGCATACATATATATTTAGAAATAACTCATATATGTATTATATATATGAATATGTAGTATGTACTTCACCCAAGGCTGCCCCTGATGTAATACTACCTGGGTGGGCAGTTTTTCCTGCCTTTGGTCACTATGGAAATCTGCCTGAAAGCAGCCATCTAGGAGTTGGAAAAAGCTATCCAGAGTTAGCCACATCATTCCCCGACCCACCTACCCACTCCTGGCAGCACAGCTGCCCCAGGGCTCAGGGGTATCAGAAACAAAAACTTTGGCACTCAGAAGGAGTTTTTTGTAATTAGCACGGTGCGGTGGCATAGGCCTGTTATCCCAGTGGCTCAGGAGGCTGAGGCAGGAGGATCTCAAGTTCAAAGCTAGCCTCAGTAACTTAGCAAGGCCCTAAGCATCTTAGTGTATCCCTGTCAGAAAAATTAAAAAAAAAAAACAGGGCTGGGATGTGGGTCAGTGATTAAGTGCTCCTGGGTTCAATCCCCCCATACCAAAAAAAAAAAAGAAAAAAAAAAGTCCATGCTTAAAGGTCCTAATCTTCTGACTGCTTCAAGTCTCTTCCTCCTTAGTTTGCCAATCCCACAATTTCCAGTAAGACAAATTTTGTTCACAATGCAAAGATGAGATGTCACTATAAATTCATGTGCATATTTGTGAGTATATGGAAGGGGCCAGGAAAAGTTCAGTCTATTTCCTATGGCCGCCTGATACACATCAAAGGGATATGGCCCTTCATGCACTCCTTACCTACAGCCCAGTCTACCTCCTGTGTTCCCTGACATAAGGCAACACAGCAGAGCTACTGCTACACAGGTGGTTTTCTGCCAGGAAACAAAGTCTGTAAGTAGCACAAGCATAAAAATTTCTATTTTGGCAGCTGCAGAGATCCTGAAGACCACTGTTTTCTCTGAAAACATGAGAGGACACTGAAATCTACTGATAATAACTCACACAGCAAGAGGACAGCAGAGCTGGGAAATCTGAGAAGGGCTGAAGTAAGAGATTAATGTGGACACTAGATGCTAACAAAACAAAAGTAAAGCCAGGCAATAAATTAATAAGTGTTCAATGGGATATAAACATTTTTTTAAAATGAAGGATAAAGTATATGAGTACTTTTTCAAGGTATGGGTACAAAAATACTGGTTTTCCCCTTGGCTTCTAGTCCTTAATACAAGTGTAAACCTCTGCCCAGACTGTCCTATTCAATCTCACACCTGCCACAGCTTATCACCTTCCTCTAGCAAGAGCTTTCTCCTAGAAAGCTCCAGACTCTTTCCAGCTGCTTCCTCCTACCAAAGCAAATTGGATGCTAGCATCTCCTGCTTATTTCTCAACAACTTGCTAGCACCTCAGAAAAAGGGCCACATTCTCTAACAATATGAGGTTCTATCAGCCCCCACCCAAGCTCTATACTCCTCACCACCCCACATCTACCCTATACTCCAGTCATACGGACCCACTTCCATCAGCTGCCGAAACGCACTTTTTTTTTTTCTTGGTACCAGGGATTGAACCCAGGAGTACTTAACCAGTGAGTTACGTTCCCAGCCCTTTTTTGTATTTTATTTAGAGACAGGGTCTCACTGTGTTGCTTAGCATCCCACTTTTGCTAAGGCTGGCTTTGAACTTGTGATCCTCCTGCCTCAGCCTCCTGAGCTGCTGGGATTACAGACATGTGCCACAGTGCCAGGCCCTAAGGCACAATTTTTGTATATGCCAGATTGTCTGATCTCTCTCCTAGGATGAAATTTCTGTGTAAATAAAATTCACATATTTCAGTATGGGAAATTAGAAGGTAAAAGAAATGTTTCTGAATGAGAAAGTATTTTGTATAGTAAAGTAATATTCTTGTGCTAAAGTCCAAGATGAAAGTGAGGACAAAACTAAGGATGTAAACAAGTTATAGAATATTTAAGTTGCAAAAGGTTTATGGAAGGTACATTTCAAAAAGGTTGTGTATATGATTAAATTGACTATAGTTGGCACCATCAGTTAAAATTATTCAAATTTTAATGTACTGATAGGAAAGAAAGTCTGAACACTGATCTGCTTTTATCAGGATAATTTTCTTGTATCTGTTAGGTCTTATTACTTAGGGAAACTAAGTCTTAAAGGAATTAGGATTTGTACCTGTTTTAAAGTCTTTTAAATTATTACTTCATAATTGATTAAACAAACAACTATTATTTTAGGTTATTACAATATAGTTGATGTCCTAAGTATATGTAACCAGAGATATGTATACATCTGAGAACCAGATTTGTATGATCCTTGTCTAAACGTTATGTAAAAGTTTGTAAAATGGAACTTTATGTAGGTTTACCAGCAAGGTAACCAATAAGTGCTCCCCTTTATCTCCCTCTTATCTGTTTGCTTTGCTAAGTCTATTTCTGATCATTAACACTGTATCCTCAATTTATAAGATTTAAGGCTATCTTTTTATTTTTGCTACTACAGCTAATCCATGCAGACCTGTGATTATTGTTACTGTACACTATGGATTCTACATCTTACCTTAAAATTTAAACTTAGTTAATGTAAGCACATCTGTGTGACTGTGACACACTGGCTTCTTTGTATATTAGATGCATTCATGTTCTTCAAGTATATAAGCCTTTTAAAATGTAAAGCTTGGGAGACCACTTTATCCAGTTGATGTTCTCCAAATTATCTGTAGCAATAGTCTCCTTCACATTTATATAGAAATAACAAATTTGGTTGGTATTTGTCATTTAATGTTTTGTAACTGATAAAGGTAATCTGCTATATATAAAATTTTGTGGGATGGGAATTTAAATGTATTTTTGGAAGGTAATAAGGAGAGCCTGATTACAATTATCAAAGGTTGATATTGTAAAACATAGAAGTATTTTGCCACCTTTTTTTTTTTTTTTTTTTTTTTGCACAAAATAAAGTTAAGAGCTCTCTTAGTTTTTATTTGATTCATGTTTCAGATGCAATATTGTATTGTTTGTCAAGAGCCCTGCCTAACCTGAGATAAAAGTCTCTGCCTTTCACCCTACTCCATGTTAGGATGGCTCCAAAGTAGGCTAGACTCAAGCTCATTTGAAGTTTTGCTCAAAGAGTAGATTTTTGTTGTAAAGATTACTGTGATTTCACTGGGCTTGATGGGAAATATTATAATCCCAAAGACATTGGAGGCTGAGGCAGGAGGATCACAAGTTCAAGACCGCCCCAGAAACTTAGCAAGGCCCTAAGCAACTTGGTGAGACCTTGTCTCAAACTAAAAACAATAAATAAATAAAAGAGCTGGGGATGTCTCTCAGTGGTTAAGTGTCCTGGGTTAAATCCTAGCAACAACAAAAAGTTCCCCAGGATCTCAAAATAACCAATAGAAAACTAAGTAAAGGTTTGGAAAAATTACAAAAGATATGTAAGATTGTAAGGGAGTTTTGTTAGAAAGTAAAAGATTTGTAAAAGATCTCATATGTGATGAAGTTGATAAATACATGTGTCTTGGTGGAGGCAAAATAAGATACCAAAAATATATTAGGGTTATTACGGAAATTATGTTTCTTTTTTTATATTTATTTTTTTAAAGTTTTAGGTAGACACAATATCTTTTTTTTTTTTTTTTTTAAAGAGAGAGAGAGAGAGGGAGAGAGGGAGGGAGGGAGGGAGGGGAGAGAATTTTTTAATATTTATTTTTTAGTTTTCGGCGGACACAACATCTTTGTTTGTATGTGGTGCTGAGGATCGAACCCGGGCCACACGCATGCCAGGCGAGCGTGCTACCGCTTGAGCCACATCCCCAGCCCAAGACACAATATCTTTATTTTACATTTATGTGGTGTTGAGGATCGAACCAGTGCCTCAAGCATGCTAGGCTAGTGCTCTACCACTGAGCCACAACCCCAGCCCCAAAATTATATTTCTTGATTCAAAACTATTATACACACTGAATGTGTTTTTTGTCTTATTAATTTCATTTTCTATTTTCCTTACAGAACTTTATAACTTTTGCCTGTTAGTGTTTTGAAGAAGTACTCCTTCTAACAGAACAACATGAGTTAATTTGGGATAATAAGCTATCATCTATAGGACAGAATAGGTTATAAGGCTGAATTCCAGTACTAATACTAACCCCCCAGTTAAATGGAAGGGGTAACTATAAAATTAGACATTAAAGTTACTGGTGAAACCAACCTGCTGGATGTTCAAAACCCATACTTGGAAACCAAAGGCAAGAAAGTTATAGGGCTAAGGAAAGAGTAGCCAATATTTTGGCTCTTGCCCTCTAAGGTAAGCTAAGACCCAGGGAATAATGGGACTGTTCTAAGTGTTCTACAACTTCAAGTGAATCACCTGACCTTCTGACCTGGGGGATCAAGAGGACTCTAGAGAAGAGGAAGCCAAGCAGTGCACACTTTGCAAAGATGAGGGTCACTGGAGAGGGAAATGTCCTTGATGCTTCCCAGGGAAGCCAACTGTGGTCAGCAAGACCTTGACCATCCTGACAAATGGCACACTGATAGAGGAAAAACTAAAGGAGCCAAGAGGAATCCCTGGAAAATCTCAGCTGATTCTAACAGTAGATAGGAAAGAGGTCAATTTTGACCAACTTGTTCTTAATCCCTGACAGGAGAGTACAACCAAAACACAGGCATATTAAAAGATAAGATAATGGCTCTTTTACTTGAGATATAGATTTATGTCAGTCCTCCTGAAAATAAGTAAAACTGGAAGGTTATAACCAAAGTGTTTTTATACAGGAATGCCTGATAAATATCACAAAAAGTTCTGTTAAGGGCTGGGGTTATGGCTCAGAGGTAGAGCACTCACCTAGCATGCATGAGGCACTGGGTTTGATCCTCAGCACCACATAAACATAAAATAAATATACTGTGTCCTTCTACAACTAAAAAATAATTTTTTTTTTTTAAAAAGTTCTGTTGAGAATCACAGGTTTGGGGGCTGGGGTGTGGTTCAGTAGCAGAGCACATGCATGGCATATGTGAGGCACTGAGTTCAATCCTCAGCACCACATATAAATAAATAAAACAAAATAAAGGTACATCAACAACTAAAAAAAAAAAAAAAAAGAGGAGAGCTGGGATTGGGGCTCTGTGGCAGAGCGCTTGCCTAGTATGTGTGAGGCACTTGGTTCGATTCTCAGCACTGCACATAAATAAATAAAGGCCTGTTGATAATAAAAAAATAAATAAATTTTTAAAAAAAGAGTCATAGGTTGTTCTGTATCAGTTTGAGATCTCAGATTTTTTTTTTCCTGGTATGATTATTATAAACTGCTGCTCAGTCGCCCCTTCTAGAGTTTGCAATTCATCACTTCCTGCCTGGCAACTTGATTTTTAGTCAAGATCTGGAAAGAATATAAGCTTCAACTGAACTGGAAAGGACTTTACCAAGTGCTCCTAATCACCAGGATGGTTATCTGAACTGCTAAAAAGGGGAGAACTCATTACCATGGTCAATTTTCATCTCAGAAAGTTAATGTTTCTAGGACGAATAGCAATACCGAAGAGTAAAATAAAAATGAAAACAAAAGGTATAAAAAGAAAAAGGGGACGCTTGTGAGAAATAGAAAGTTAGTGATCCATTTTCAGAACATAGTGTTTAGACTTAACTGGATCCAACTGTAATCATTTTAGTTCTAGCACTTCCCTTTGCCCAACACAATTTTTAAATTAGCTAATCACGTAGATTATAGCCCCAAGCTCCTCCAATCAGGGCGAAGGGCAGTGCTGTGTTAGGGATAAAAGCAGGTGAACTGCCACCCAGGAGTGCTTGCTCACTGAATTTCCTCTGGAAAGGGTCTACTGCACACCCTTCTCCAGAAGAACAATTTTGCTTTGCCCATCCACTTTCGAGCACATTTGATTTTTTTGTAGTATCTTGGTATATCTGACAGTTCTCAAACTGCAGAGTGCACGAGAATCACCTGAGAATCTGTCTTTCCTACAAGTGAGGCTGATGCTTTTGGTCCAGGGGATACACTTAGAACCAATGATCTGAATTCTCCTCTGATCATTCTTTCAAATTTTTTTAGATGTGACCTCCTCTAACAAGCCTTCCAACTTCCATGTTCTTCTACTTCCTTCCCTGATAGAATTAATAATGGTACATTCTCCTATCATTTCCTATTTCATAAGATAGTATAATTTGTTGTGGCTGGGGCTGTAGCTCAGTGGCAGAGCGCTTGCCTAGCATGTGTGAGGCACTGGGTTCGATCCTCAGCACCATATTAAAAAAATAAAGGTATGCTGTCCATCTACAACTACAAAAATTTTTTTTAAAAAAGATAGTATAATGATTTGTTCATGTAATTGTCTATCTGCACTATATCCAGTACCTGGTCCATTACCTGACATAGCAGATGTTAACAGATAAATGGAGAGAACCTGACTTCTATAAGGTCGCCATGTTTATGATGCTCTGTTCAGGTCCTGGGCCTGGCTCCTGTTGTCACCCCCCAACTCCCATCAACTTGTAATACCCTCCACTTTACCTGATTGATACTAACAGGCTCAGCTCAAGCATTGTTTCCAAGAAGGCTTCTTTGACATTCTTCCTGCCTTGGTTTGTGTTAAGAGCTCCTGTTCCTCAGTGCTTCTAACTGACCTGCTTATAATATAGTTATCTTAGAACTCTAGTAAGCAGAACTAGATCAAACCCTATAGAGGCCCTCTGGCCTACAATTTCCACTTCTGGAAATTTACTCTACACTTCAGCAAAATGACCTATACACAGGGTGCTTCCCTATAGCTTAGTTTGTGAAAACAAATATTAGATGGAAAATACTGGAAAATTTAAATATCCATTGTTAGGGGACATTATTCCACTATATAGATGTACTATAATTTATTTAACTATAAATTATAGTACATCTATACAGTGGAATAATGAACAGCTGTCAAAGAAGAATGGAGAGCTGGGCATAGTGACACACACTTATAATGTCAGCTCCTCAGCAGGCTGATGCAGGATGATCATAAATTTGAGGCCAGCCTCTGCCACTTAAACTTAGTGAGAGCCTGTTTCCCAAAAAAAAAAAAAAAAGTGAGAGGAAAAAAAAAGAAAGAAATGGGGGTGTGGTTTGGTAGTAGAGTGCTTGTTTAGCAAGCACAAGACATAGTTTGATCCCCAGTACCTTAAAAGCAAAACAAAATGGGTCAGATTTTTTTTTTTTTTTTTTTGGTACTGGGGATTGAACCCAAGGGCACTTTACTACTAAGCTGCATTCTCAGCTCCATTCCCCCCACCCTTTTTTTGAAATATTAAAAATTGGGCTGGGATTATGGCTCAGTGGTCGAGCGCTTGCCTAGCATGTGTGAGGCACTGGGTTCAAATCTCAGCACCACATATAAACAAATGAATGAATAAATAAATAAATAAAATCTATTTTAAAAAATCATTAACTTTATTAAATCTCCATTCCAGAGTCCACATTAAGAAAATACTTATTTAATAGAATGGGAATTACACATAAAGCACTTTTGCTACATAAAAAAATAGGGTGTTCATGTCAACAAAAGCATTTGGTGAACTGTCCCTGCCCCACCTTTTGTAATACCATTCCTGCTTAAAAAAACAATTGGCAGAGGGCAGGCATAGTGGCTCAGTAGGCTACTGCAGTAGGATTGTGAATTGAAAGCCAGCCTCAGCAAAAGTGTCCCCCTGCCCTTTTTAAAGCAGGGTCTCACTAAATTGCTTAGGGCCTTCCTAAATTGCTGACTGTGGTCTCCATCTTGCAATCCTCCTCCCTCAGCCTCTCGAGTCGCTGGGATTACAGGCATGTGCCAACACATCCAGGTTTCTAATGTCTTTTGCAACCTCCTTTTTGTCTTACAACCTGTTGCTACTAATCAGTTGGGCCTAACATAATTTCTCACCGTCATGATTGTTATAAATCTCTCAACTGGGACCTCTGACTCTGATCTTGCTCTCCTCGCTCTATCTACTATCTACCCTGCAGTCACAGAAACTCTTTCACAATCCAATTATTTCCTTCCCCTCTTCAAAGTTTTTTTTTTTTTCCTTCCCTCTGTCTTTAGGAAAGTGTATTTGCTGACTTACAACAACCCCCACGACCAGGCAGCCATAGCTAACCCTTGCAAGTCTCATCTTTCAACATGCACCTCTCACTCACCCCAACACTAGCTTCAGACTTTTTTCTTACACAGTGTACTTCTTTCAGATTCTGAACCCGCCTATTTTTTCTCAGAGCATTCTGCTAAATGAAGTCTTGAAACTTGGAACCTATCAAATCCTATGGCAGGGTAACTAGAGGATGCTAAACTTCTAGAAATGGATCCTCCTTTGGTTCCCCCAGTAGTTTTTGTTGAAAACATGTTTATTTTTCCCACCATTATTTGTGTCCCTTAGGTGAACTCAGACAGACTCACCATTCAATTTTCTGAACTGTTTCCTCCAAAACTGGAATCAGCATAAGAGCAAAAGAAATCCAATAATCAAACGCTCTCCCATGAGCCCTACTCCTGCTCCTACCAGGTTCCCAGCTGGGGCTACTGTCCCCTCCCTGAGTCAATATTTTCTCTGTAACCACAGATAGTGATCCTTTAAACAAGATTAAGGTATGACTGTAAGGTAGAACATGAACTGTGGAAACAGACCCGGAAAAGCAGAACCTCCCCTACAATTTAGCAAGCTAAGGTATGGGCCTCTCCTTTCTGCTCAGCAGCCCAGGAAAATAGTCTTCCTGTGAGGACCTGCTAAGGGTCACAATCACACCCTTTCCCACAAGATCTTCATGCAAGATATTTAACCATCTACAATAATCTTATTACTTACCTCAGTCCCTCCCAGGGTCATTTCTTTAATATTTACATCCTGGCAGTATCTGGATGGTGATAAGGAAAGCAAAAGAAAGGGAACTACACAGACCTTCTGTCATTCCCACCATCAAGGAGCAACAACCGTCTTGGGAGTAAAAACAAAACACTGGTTAGCTAACTGACTCAACATTCAACTGGCTCTGAAAAGCAGCAGGTGAGAGTTTTTGAGGGGCTTAAAACACTTGAGGCTTTAAGCAAAAAAGGTCACTGAGAAATTTGTTTAAAGATTTATAAACAAAGGAGCATAGGGCTCTTAAAAGGAACAGATCCTAAACATAGTTCCTCTTTCTTTTAAAATTAAACCACATGCTGGACACAGTGGCACACTCCTATAATCCCAATCACTCAGAAGGCTGAAGCAGGAAAATCTCAAATGAGGCCAGCCTCAGCAATTTAGTGAAGCCCTGTTTCAAAATAAAAAAGAAAAAGGGCTGGGGATGTGGCTCAGTAGCAGAGCAAGAATGTGTGAGGCCCTGGCTTAAGCCCTCAATTCCCTTCTTCTACAAATCAAAACTGCACAGTTGGGCTAGGACCTTGGTTCAGAGGTAGAGCACTTGCCTAGTATGCATAAGGCCCAGGATTTGACCTCAGAACCAGAAAAATCCCAAAATCAACAAAAAAACCTGCACAATCTTTTTACATCTCCCTCTCTTGAGAATGGTCTTCTCCCTTCCCAGGTTAACTCTTCAATCCAGCTCCTTTGTAGTACCTTCCTTTATGTACCCAGTCTCCTCCTCTCCACTGCCTTCATGTCCAGTGTATATAACCTCTGATCTCCTGAATCTTTAATTAAATTGAAACAAAGCAACTGTATCTGGACTCACTCAAGCCACCTATCTTTCTATCTCTTCATCTATTCTACTGACATTTTAAAAAGCAGTGTAAGTTCTGCACCATGCCTCATCAATCAATTCACACTAAGCTTTTGTGGTCCAGCTTCTCTCACCGCTTGGACTCCCTAAGGCCTCCAGTGATTTCTTTCTGTGGCCTGATGCCTTAAGCCCCTTGCAGCAACAGAAACTACTGACTTAGTCCAGGTTTTTGAAACTGTTTTCCTATGACTCTAGGGCGCTGGCCACATCAGTTTTTCTTTTCTACTTAAATGCTTCTCTGTATGTGTGTGCGTGTTGGGGGGGAGGTACTTGAGATTGAGCCTTCTCCGTCTTGCTCAGCAGCCCAGCCCTTCTCTTCCTCCTCCTGTTATTATTATCATCATTTTACATACAGGGGATTGAATACAGGGGCACTTTTAACACTGAGCTACATATCCAGTCCTTTTTTATTTTTTATTCTGAGACAGGGTCTCACTAAATTGCTGAGGCTGGCCTCGAATTTAGATCCTCTTGCCTCAGCCTCCTGAGTTGCTGGGATTACAGGCATGTGCTACCCACCTGGCTACTTAACTGCTTTTTTAATCAACTCTTCTTTCTCCACATTCCCCAATCAGTCATCTTTTAATATACTCTAATTGATCCCTATTGGGGAATCCATTCCTAATCCAAATGGGAATTTAGCTATAATTGTCATACAGATAAACTATAATCTCCATCTCATACTGCTGACTTTTTCAACTTTCTATGAGACAGTTTGACTAGTTTATAATATGACACAGGAGTACAAGAAGGTGGACAAGTAGGGAAAAGCCAAAAATGAGTCTGTCCTAGAAAGATCTCTGTCTTAGAGTATAGAGACTCAAATTTCAATCATAGAATCATCTCAGAATTGTGTAAAACTTCACAGGCCACCTAGGACAACTACTCTTTAGATTACTAAACCCATATTACTCCTCCCAATCATCTTGTCTTGGATTGAATAATTGTTGTGGATATAAATATATATCTCCATGTATCAAGACAGACTGTCCATTCCCAGACAGCTCTGCTTTGGCTCTAACTTGAGCCAAAATCTATTTGCTAGTGTCCACTCTTTGGTCTTTTCAGTGGCACTTGATGAACTACATTCTTTATGTTTGAAGAGAGCTTTCACCCTCCTCTGAGACTTCTCTTCAGTTCAAGTTAGCTAGTTATTTCAATGATTTAAAGTTGCATGAACTCCTGTTATGTAACAGAAAGTAAAGGGAATCTGAGTTGCAAGCCAGAAAAGCTGACTCTTCGTAACTTAAATTATGTACTATAGAAATGTAATAAAGACTATGTGGTAGGGCACAGAATTGAGGAAAAGTTAAATAATCAAATCTTCAGAAATAAACAGCAAGCTGGGTATGTGGTATGGTGGCACACCTACAATCCCAGCTACTTGAGAGGGTAAAGAATTAAGTTTGCCTTGGCAACTTATAGTGAGACCCTATCTCAAACAAAAAGGACGAGGGTTGTATAAGTGTATGTATAATATACAATGGCACACCCCAGGATTCAATCACCTGTACCACCAATGCAAAAGCAAAGCAACAGCAGCTCCAGTGTCTAAATATTAGGAATTAGCACATGGTTATGAAGAAGCTTCAACTGTGTGTCATTGTGTGACAAAATTCAACCTATGATTAAAATTAAAGAAGGAATGCATCTAACTAACTGCTGATCTAATGTGGGTCACGTACCCACTACCCACGTGGTCAGGGATGAACTGTTTCCAAAGGAAAACTGAGCTGTTGTTCCCAGAAGAACCTGGACTAGATGCTAGATAGGCCAAAACAACCTAATGCCTAAATTTTCAAAAGGAAGGGGAGTTGATTAACTGTGTAATATTCAAACAGTAGTACTGTAAAGATCAGTTATAAAACAGACTGAAAACTTGGCCTCATTACTTCAGTCCTATGCTACCACTGGTACTACTAATATCTACCATGTGTTGAGCACAACAATCCTGTGAAGCATTCATTCAACAGTTACCAAGTACCTACCACTATTCTAGGAGACAAGGGTGAGGTGAAGAAGACAAAGGCCCACTTTCATAGAGCTTACACTGAAAGCAGATATTACAAAGAAGTGATTGTAGCTCAGTTCCTAGGCCTGTCAAGTCTCTAAAACCTATACTTTATCTCTCAACCATGTCATCTTTCACTGAAGAGAGACAGCTTCTCCCGAAAAGACATGCATACTTCTAAACATGCATACTTCTAGAGCAATTTAATGTTTCTCCTTGTTGGCAGCCCAGTGGCACCTTCTCAATAAAGTATCCCTTCCCCAACTCCCAAGACTACAAAGAATGCCCAGGGGCTGGAATTGTGGCTCAGTGGTAGAGTGCTCACCTACCATGCTTGAGGTACTGGGTTCAATCCTTAGCACCACATAAAATGTAAAATAAAGATATTGTGTCCACCTAAAACTAAAAAATAAATATTAAAAAAAAAATAATGCCCAGCCAATAGTTACATATTATACTAACATGTATAAATCCCTTTCTCCCTTGTTAGTCCCTAAACTCTCAGGGACAAAACTGCCTCAGCATCTTTATAAGCCTAGAAGATGACACACACGTAGATATTCAATGGGTGATTGGAGTTCATGAGAGCAGTTGCAGTAGAGTTGAGCGTGCAAACCATACTACAATGCATTAAGGAGTAAACAGAAGAGAGAGGTATAGAGTTTGCTGTATAAGAACAAGTCTAGAAAGGAAAAGTAGGAGAAATGGCAATTATTTTTAGAAGATCACAGGAAAAGTTGTGTGTGTGTGTGTGTGTAAGAATGAGAAAGAGTGGACTGGGAGTAAAGTTCAGAGGTACAGCATTTGCCTAGCATCCAAGTGTCTGGGTTCAACCCTCATACTCCATTAAAATGAAAAGGAATGAGAAAGACATGAATATGTTTGTTGATAAGGTAATACAACACAGTTGAAAGAGCAGGAGTTTAGAGCTCCTGGCTTTGTTGCAGTGTGAGTAAATTATCTCAACTCCTGTGTCTCAATTTACACATATGTAAAATAGAATACCTACAGCTCACTGTGACAATTACAGTACCTGTGAAACATCAGGCATTCAATAACTGTTATCGGGTCGGTGGCGCGGCCGGTAACGCACCCGACTCGTGGGCCGTACATCTGCTGGTTCGAATCCCGGCTCTGTCGCGCCCTGAAGTGGAGGGGTCAGCAAGTTCCTACTAAATGTAAGGAATTTCGCTTTACTCAAAATGGACAAAAAGTTCATAAAAGTCAATAACTGTTATCAATGAGTATTAATATAGGTAGAAGCCTGACTCTGGTGTTCTAACCTCTCCCACCTGGCTTGTGCTCCAATCTGCATTTCCTGTACAAGTGTATGTGCAATATACAATGACAAAGAAACAGGATCTTTATTTCTTCTGTGTGTACCACACTTTGTGCTATTCCCACTTCCTGTAACAGTGTGCATGAAATCATGAATGGCTGCTGTGGAAAATTACTGCTGTTACCAGCTGAGACATAGACAATCTGGTGAATGAGCCCAGGAAGCTGATGTTAAATCACCAATGTACAAGATTTTGGGCTATTGCCAAAACCTTCACTGGAAACCGAGAAGAAATACACACACACAGAACACTTCTTAAGATTCTAAGCTGGCAAGGTGTTCTTGAATCCAGTCCAGGCACAGAAAGATGGCTGTATAATAATAAGAGATAATTATCTCCTGAGTTCCTTCTCAAATTTCACTCCAATATCAGGTTTATTTCTGCAAAGTACTACTTTTCTGTCAATGTGACAAATTCCCAAGGAAGGTTAGTATACTTTTTTTTTTGGTGGTGTTGGGGATTGAACCCAGGGCCTTGTGCATGTGAGGCAAGCACTCTACTGAGTTTTATCCCCAGCCCCTTAGTATACATTTTTATATGGAAGTAACATTTTGTTCACTGCTCCCCCTCCCTTTTCCCCCCTTTCCCAGTGTTGGGGATAGAACCCAGGGCTTCACAAATGCTAGGGAAGTGCTCTACCACTGAGCTACACCCCCAGCATCCTAGAACCTTTTAAAGTTAATGTTCTGGTTATAGGTCATGTTCACCTATTACCCATATATAATCTACATAAACACTTCACCACTTATCTCTGTTCCATAGATCACATACTTCCATGCTTAACAAGGGATAGGGAAGAGTACTAAAGCTGAGGCTGTCACAAAAATTAGTGATGCAAAAGCTACATTCAGGTGTTGGTGGTATGTAGTTCAGTAGTGCAGCCAGGTTCTAGATATAATGCCTAGCACCAAAAAAATAAAGTAAGGGGGCTGGGATGTGGCTTAGTGGTACAATGCATGCCTAGAATGTATGAGGCCCTGGGTCTGAACTCCAGCACTGCAAAAAATAATAACAACAAATAAATAAAGATTAAAATTTAAAAAATCTTAAGCTACATTTACTGGAAGGCATGGTAGCACACACCTGTAATTCCAGCAACTTGGGAAGTCGAGGCAGGAGGATCACAAATTCCAGGCCAGAGACCCTAAGCAACTTGGTGAAATCTTGTCTCAAAATCAAAAATAAAAAGGCATGGGGAGAGGGAAGGACTGGAGATGCAGCTCATTGGTAAAGTGCCTCTGGGTTCAGTAGTACCAAAAACAACAACGAAACACTACATTTACTTAGAATTACCAAAATTATCAAAAAACAAAAAGATCAAACTCAAAATCACTTACAAATCAATCAAGGAGAACAGAAATGAACATGTAAAAGAAGATGTAACTTTAAGGTTAGAGTTGAGAGAGAATTGGGAGACATGGAAGAGGAAGAGGAAATATATGTACCTACAAACTTAATCATAACTATAGCCAAAAAAACTACATGCAAACCAGTTAAAGTTGAAAACTTTTTTTTTCTTTTTTTTTTTTGTGAATTAGCCTGATTAAGAACTTGAACTTACCAAGAAAAAATTAAAAGGAAAACATTCCAGAACATCTCCAAACAGTCCACAAAAAAATCCAAAACCAAACTAAACCAAGAAGAGCCAGGAATCACAGACTTATAATCCCAGTGACTATGGAGGCTGAAGCAGGAGGATCCCAAGTTTAAGGCCAGCTTGGGCAACATGATCAGACCCCAACTCAAAATAAAGTTTAAAAATGGCTGGGGATGTGGCTCAGTGGATTCAATTGCCATCCCCCCAATACATACATACATACACACACACACACACACACACACACACACACACAACCATCTACCACAAATTTTGCATGAAGCACTAGTCTGAAAAGACTGGAAGTTACTGGAAAGTTCAATACAGTCATGTAGTCACTGAAAAGAATCTTTAAAGAAACTTTATTTTATCCCATATTAAAAGCAGCCTGGGGCTGTCCTTGTAGCTCAGTGGTAGGGCACTTGCCTAGCACAAGTGAGTCACTAAGTTCGATTCTCAGCACCACATAAAAACAAATGAATAAAATAAAGGTCCATAAAAAAAAAATGTAGCCTGAATCAGCAACACAAATATTGAAACAGATTGAATTTGCACTGGACTTCATCTGAAATTGAGAATGGCTTCCTCCTGAGAGAGATGACGGGGGAGGCTAAGACCCGTGTCAACTGTTCCTCCAATCTGTTTCTCCATCACCAACAACCTCTCTTTCGGTACATTAAGTTCTGAAGAAAGCCCTCTGTAGTACTTTCTCTTCTCAGTTAAAAAGATAAGGTGTTGCAGAGCCCAGTGTTCCATACCTGTAATCTCAGCGATTAGGGAGGCTGAGGCAGCAGGATCACAAGTTCAAGACCAGCGTCATCAAATCATCTAGACCCTAAGTACTTATCAAGACCCGGTCTGAAAATAAAAACAAAAAAAAGAGCTGGGGATGTGTCAGTGGTTAAGCGACCCTGGATTGAATCCCTGGTTCCAAAATACGTACATAAATAAATAACAAAGTGTTTGTGTGTGTGTGTGTGTGTGTGAGAGAGAGAGAGAGAGAGAGAGAGAGAGATCCTGCCACAGAAGCCCTCGCTCCTTTAAGCCATAAGGAGGTTCCAGCGACTGGAACCTGTGAACACCTGTGAAAGTCCTGTCTTTTGTCCTACTACGCCCCTTCCCCTCCTAACAACTTTCCTTGCCACAGAGCCTTTTGGAGATGGAACTTTTGAAACAACGAAGTTTCTGCCATCTTCCTTCAAATCTGCTCTGAATAAAACCTATTTTTCTACCAATATGACTCCGAATATTCCTGGAATATTTCCGAGCTCTGTGACCTAACCTCTGTCTCCCGGGCGGGAGCTCGTGCCTCCCGGTAACGAGACACTAATTTCCAAAATTCCGGGCCCACCCACGCGGGGCGGCCTGGCTACCGCACGCCTCGCTTCCCCGAGGCGCCCCCGCCGGGCCCGCAGTGAGCGGCCAAGGCGAAGGCTCCAGCGGAACCCGTGGAGTCAGCGCCGGCGAACGTGCTGGAGGCAGCCGTCCTTAAGACGCCCGGGCGGCAGGTGCGCTTTCCATAAAATCCTTCCCAGCCGCCGGAGCCCGCAGCCCGCAGCCCGGCGGCCTGAGTCCGGGGCGCCACCGACCCGCGGGCCCTGCACCGAGCCGGCCAGCGCACGCAGGGCCCCGAGCCCGCCGGCCTCGCCCGCCGCTCCTCAACCGCGCCTACGGCCGGTCCGTCGGTGGGTCAGAGTACAGCTGCCCCGCAGCCACCACCCCAGGGGAAGGTGGGCGCCGGCGCCACTCTCCGGGTCTCGGCGCACTCACCTGCCGGCGCCCACCTCAGCGCCAATCCCGAACGCGCTCGCGGACCCGAGGCTCGCTCCCCGTCAGCGCGCTGCGGCACCTCTGCGCACGCGCGACCGGCCGCGGGGCATGCTGGGGGCAGTAGTCGTTCCCGAGCGTAGCGCCGTCGCGCCAGGACCGGGCTCGAGCGGCTTCGGAGACCGGCTCTTAGCCTGGAGGTGCCGAGCCCAACGCAGTTTGGAGAGAACCAGCAGTCCGCGCCGGATGGGCGCGGCAAGGCCAGGGAACGGCCATTCCTTGCTAGTGCACAGAACACAGCTTGGTTCACTCTTACACAATTCAAGAGTGAACAATTCAAAACAGATTGGTCGAGGTCATGACCAAGAAGTCCACCCTCCGCATGTGTGATGCTGGGCGCTCTGTCAGAGGGCCTGCTTCTGAGCCACGTAGCCTATTAACATTGAGCTCATCCATAAAATGAGAATGTGGACTTGTGGTTGCTAGGAGTCAACAGTCAGGAAAACGGTGGCCCATCTCTCCTATGCCTAACTTGGAAAGAACATGCCTGAGAAAAATCACCCAAAGCTACCACACATTACAGAAATTTTCCCCAAGACTTTTCGCCCAATTCTGAACACGTAAATTTAGTTTGAGAGGTGCTTATTAACCTAAACAAGGACTCCTAATGGTGTTGACGGGTGGTATCAGAGCACAGGCAAAGGCTAACACAAGACAGTCTTAAATCACGCCCTCACTGTACCATGCGTGATCTACCAAGCATTTTGGCAAGTCTTTGAAACACTTATGTGATGAAAGCAGGGTGAACTGTATCATTCCCATTTTATGGAAGGAGGACCAGGCCAAAATAAGAGCTAATTAAATGGCAGAACAGGTTCTGAACCTATTTTTTTAAGATTACTTTTCTTCCCAATCACAACACTGCTTGGAATTCATTAATGGTGCTGGGGATGTGGCTCAAGGGGTATAGCGCTTGCCTAGCATGCATGAGGCACTGGGTTCGATTCTCAGCACCACATAAAAATAAAATATTGTGTCCATCTAAAACTAAAAATATATATATATTTTTTTTTAAAAAAAAAATCACATTAAAGTACAGAGCATGGTGGCCCACACTTGTAATCCCATTAATTTGGGAGGCTGAAGGAGGAGGATCCCCAGGTTGAGGTCTCAAACAAAACAAAACAAAACAAAACAAAAAAAAACTGGGGATATAGCTGGGTGGTGGAGCACCCCTGGGTTAAAATCCCCAGTACTGCAAAAGAAAAAATAACCTTAAAGCAATGAATACTAGATCTCCCTCGTCTTCCCAACCTCACCAATTTTGTTGTTGTTGTTGTTGTTGCAGTACTGGGGATTAAAGCCAGGGGTGCTTTACCACTAAACTACATTCTCATTTATTATTAAGACAGGGTCTCAAATCGGGCTCATCATTTCTGCCTACATTTCCAACAGACATCATAGAAAACTAAAGATATGTCAATGCTTCTGAAGTGCTTCTAGCACTTCACTGGCACTCCAGTGGAACATTTGTTAGAGCTTAATACTGACTCTAAAAGCCATGCAGACATCCCTTTTAAGGAATGGGAGACTAACTTCATGAAACATTAATTTGTAAATGTTTTGTAGGAATTCCACTCACACACAACTTCCATTACTTAGATGAGAGAAAGAAAAATGTCAAATTTTTAAAAGCTTCGTAGGACACAGCACCCAGGACGAGGCCCTTCTTGATTCTGGCAATACCAGATGGGTGTAGATGGAGCCAGGTATACTGTAACAATCTGCCAAGCACCACTCAAGTAAGAATACACATCTGCGCCATGGTGAGTGAACATGAAATATTTCACCAGCTAAAACCCAAGGTCAGCAGTGTGGAGTTCTTGTAATTGAAAAGTTGCACCATTTCAAGAGCACCTTTTCCCAGTTTAATTTACAAAATTTAAAGTACTCAGATGTTGAATTACATCTTACTTATTGAGGAGTCTCAAACTGCTTTGCATAGTTTGCTTTCTGCATCAGAAACACAAACAGACTGTCTTGCTCACTACTGTAATCCCAGTGCAGATGGGCACGGAAAAAAATTCTTGGTGGGGCTGGGGTGTAGCTCAAAGGTAGAGTGCTTACCTAGCATGCAAGAGGCCCCAGGTTCTACCACCAGCACCACAAAAACAAAACCCAATAAAAAAATTTGTATAAAATCTAGATCAGAAATAAAAAATAAAAAGTACTTGTTTCTTTTTCTTCTTTTTTTGTGTGTGTGGGGGTACCGGATATTGAACCCAGGGCCTTGTGAATGCAAGGCAAGGACTCTACCAACTGAGCTATAGCCCCAGCCCAAGTACTTGTTTCTTTAGGTACCACAAAAAAATATGGAAACAGGATTTGGCTAGTTTGTCCAGCCTTGAAATAACAATTCTTCTGGCCTCAGCCTCCTGAGTAACTGGGATTACAGGTGTACACCATCACATCCAGCAAAGAAATGAAGCTTTTTAAACACAAAGAATACATATATTACTTTTTCCTTGGGAGGATCACAAAACTTTGAGGCCACCTAAGGCAATTTAATAGTTGGTAGAGTGCTTGCCTAGCATTCACAAGTTCCTGGGTTCAATCCCTAGCACCACCACCAAAACCAAACAAACAGAACTCCTAAGGCAATTTAATAAGACTCTTAGAAACAGTGAGACCCTGTCTCAAAATAAGAAATAAAAGACTGGGGATGTGGCTAAGTGATGAGAGCCCCTGGGTTCAATCCCTCATACCAAAACAAAAGCAAAAACAGAGCAATTCACTTGTTTAATAAACTATGGGATAGATTCTTCTTTAATTTTTATGTTTGGATTTTTTGTATTATAGTATGTTTCAAGTACTTTCCTATACTCTATCCTGATTGCATTTAAAAAACAGATGTTGTTGGGGGGCTGGGGTTGTGGCTCAGCTGTAGAGCACTCGCCTAGCACTGGGTTGAATCCTCATCACCCATAAAAATAAATAAAAGGTATTGAGTCGATCTACAACTAAAAATTTTTTAAATAATGGCTGTCATATAAAACTATGGTAGAGGTATAATACTTTCCTGTAGTTTTATACTTTAATAGATTACTTTGCTGTGCCCTAGAGTCATAGCAGTGACAGTTTATTCCAGGAGAGAAACTGGAATGGCTCCATTCTCCCACCCAACCTCATATACAAGTGGCCACTTAATCCCTCCATTAGATATGAACTGCATTTCCCAGAAATTCCACTGTGGGAATTAATGAAAGGGGGTTTGCAGTAGTTTCTAAAGATGCCCTTAAACCTCTTATTCCATCCTGAGCTGGAATGTCGCCTAACCATAATTTATGCCCCACTATGGGAGAAAAAGTCCCAAGACCACCACAGAACTTGCAGAATCAATTAAGGTTAAGTCAGAATCGGAAAGGCCAGGGCTGGGGCTGGGGCTGAGTGGTAGAGTGCTTGCTTCACACATATGAGGCACTGGGTTCGGTCCTTAGCACCACGTAAAAAATAAATGAATAAGTAAAGGTATTGTGTTCAGCTGCAGCTTAAAAAAAAAATTAAAAAATAAAGAATCTGAAAGGCCAGATCAAGCATGACTTTTCTAAGGCTAAAGAACCTTATTATGAGTAGTGATATACAAAGCCTTGTAGCTGAATTGTTTTCATACACTCAAAAATTAATTTCTCTGCCAGGCATAGTTGTGCACACCTATAATCCCAGAGCTCAGGAGACTTGAGACAGGAGGATCACAAGTTCAAAGCCAGCCTCAGCAACAGCAAGGTGCTAAGCAACTCAATGAGACCCTGTCTATAAATACAATATAAAATAGGGCTGGGATGTGGCTCAGTGGTTGAGTGCCCTAGCAAAAAAACAAAAAAAAAACAACAACTAATTTCTCATTTGACCTTCTGTCCAAGTAGCACGTACAGACCATCTAGTATCTCTGAAGTGATGATCTTGAAATTCTAGCCAGAAACCCAGCTCCATTTCTTCAGTTTGGACTTTCCATGAAGGCAGATTACCATCTACACTCACCATTCAAACTACATTTTTCAGAAGACAGGCCTCTTAAGAATTTCCTTATACATAGCACTCATGAGGTAAAGATGTCATACCACATTCAGAGCAGAGAAACCAAGCTTAGTTTTGATTTCTAGTTACATTTAGAACTAACTAAATTAATGAGTTAAATTTGTGTCCAGTTGACTACATTTGGTAAGAACACATCTTGGTGAGGAATGATGGTGCACGCCTGCTGGAGGCTGAGACAGGAGGATCGTGAGTTCAAAGCCAGCCTCAGCAATTCAGCAAGGCCCTAAGCAACTCAGCGATACCCTGTATCTAAATAAAATATAAAAAAGGGCTGGGGATGTGGCTCAGTGGTTAAGTGCCCCTCAGTTCAATCCCCGGTACAATAATAATATAAATCCACATCTTAGGTACAATTCCAGTCTCACCTAACCCTCACACCCAACCAGGATCTATACCATTCCAGAAAATTCCAACTCTTATGCTTCTACTTGACATGTTATGTTTACAAACATCAGGCTCTCTGGGATTTTTTTTTTTTTTTTTTTGTACCAGGGATTGAACTCAGGGGTACTCAACCACTAAGCCACATCCCCAGCCCTGTTTTGTTTTATTTAGAGACAGGGTCTCACTGAGTTGCTTAGCACCTCGCCATTGCTGAGGCTGGCTTTGAACTCAAGATCCTCCTGTCTCAGCCTCCCAAGATGCTGGGATTATGGGCAAGTGACACTGTGCCCAGCTGTCTCCTGGTTCTTGACTGAAATCTAGGATTACCAAGGGAAGAGGGCAACAAATGCCCAGGTGTTCACAGTTGAACCAAAAGCTGGCTGACCCAAGATCCATTTAGATCTTGGTGTCCAGATGATCCTGAAGTTTGCTCACATTGGCTGTGAATTTAAATTAAAACCTTAAACAAGAGACAAGTGTTCTCTCTTTCAGCCAATCTGTAGCTCACCCAAATACCTCTAAAATGTTACATGGGAAAATAAGGTTATATACTATTATACTTAAGAGTATAATTACAAGTGTATTAAATATAAAAGGAACAGGCTAGGCACAGTAGTGCTTACCTCTAAGCCCAACTGCTTTGAAGGCTAAGACAGGAGGATCATCAAATTTAAAGCCAGCCTGGGTGACTTAGGGAGACCCTGTCTCAAAATTTTAAAAAGATGGGGATATAGCTCAGTGGTAGAGAACTTGCCTAGCATCCTAGCATGTGAGGCCCCAGGGTTTCATTGGCATTGGTGAGGAGGGAGGGGAATAGAGGAGGAAAGAAAAAAAACAAAGCCACCTGTTGAAATTACCCAGCAAGAAAAATATGCCAAACCCCCAGTTACTGCAGATTAGAAGCTTACCAGAATTGCACAACAAGGTTTTTATCTGTTTCCTTGTTTTCTATGAGGAAACTTTCTTTCCTCCCTCACAACATTCCCAACAATTAGGTAGCTTTCAGCTTCTGCCTGAGCTGACGAGGAGGGGAAGTCTCACTCTTAACCATTCCAATGTCTGGATCCAAACCTGTCTCAGACTTTTAATAATGGGTACTCAGCCAGACACAGTGGCACACACCTGAAATCCCAGCAGCTTGAGAGGCGAGGAAGGAGGATCACAAGTTCAAAGCCAACTAACTAACTTAGAGAGGCCCTAAGCAATTTAGTGAGACCCTGTCTCAAAGAGAAAAAAGGAGCTGTGGATGTATGCTTAAGTATCCCTGGGTTCAATCCCTGGTTACAAAAAGAAAAAAAAAATGAAAAAGAAAAATACTGATCTGATCTCGTTGGGCTTTAAAAAAAATTATACACATATTTTAATTGTAATTGGACACAATACCTTTATTTATTTTTATGTGGTACTGAGGATCGAACCCAGGGCCTTATACTTAGTAGGTGAGCACTCTACCGCTGAGCCACAACCCCAGCCGCTGATCTTGGTTTTAACTCTTATGACAAAAGATAATCAAGTCACTCTTCCTCCATGCAATATTAGTATTGTTGATGTGTTTTTTCCTGTCTAGAATAGAAGACAGGCCTCTTAAGAATTTCTCTATACATAGCACTCATGAGGTAAAGATGTCATACCACAATTCAGAGCGGAGAAACCAAGCTTAGTTTTGATTTCTAATTACATTTAGAACTAACGAGGGGGGCTGGGGATGTGGCTCAATCAGTAACACGCTCGCCTGGCATGCATGTGGCCTGGGTTCGATCCTCAGCACCACATACAAAACAAAGATGTTGTGTCCGTGGATAACTAAAAAAAAATAAATATTAAAAATTCTCTCTCTTTCTCTCTCACTCTCTAAAAAAAAGAACTAACTAAATTTAACTAGTTAAATTTGTGTCCAGTTGACTACATTTGATAAGAACACATCTTGGTGGGGATGAGTTACTTTACAACAAAATCTTCTTTGGATGTTGGTGCTCTGGGTTACCCTTAGATCAGGAACTGTTTTCTCAGTTCTGGCTCATACCGAGTTAAAAGCTGATTTAAATTTATCCTTGTTAGATGAAATCTTAGTTATTCTCCTAATTCTGGGTCATATGTAAATCTTCTAAACAACAGGTTTTTTTCAGCCAGGGACCTTAGAGCACCTGTAATACCAGCAACTCAGGAGGCAGAGGCCAGAAAGTCAAAAGTTTGAGGCCAGACTCGCCAGGGAATGTAGCTCGGTGGCAGAAAGCTCTGGGTTCAATCCCAGTACAACCACAACAGCAGGGAAAAAACAAAACACAGAGTTAAGTACAGTTCACTTTGTTGTGCAGTGTTAAACCTTAGAAAGAAAAAAGGACTATATCAATTTAAGGTAACAATTATTTTTGTAAAACAAGGCACTACAGTAACATTACTTTCATGTGTCAGCAATAAAGTTAACAAACCAGCAATGATTTTTCATTTAATTCTCTTCCAACTCTACAAACATAATTCTGCTTTCACCTTCATCACACTTTCATATGGTTTTAACAGGGGATATACCTCCTCTTCTAAGAATCTCTGTACCTGCCAAAGAGGAAAGCAAAAATACAAAATAAAATGTTCAGGAAGTATTAGCATCAGTTGATATCACTAAGATCTAATTTAATAAGGCTTTATTCCAACACTGAGCATCTGTTTTCCTCAAATGCCTATCAAAAATCTCTCCCTAGCTGGACACAGTGGCACACGCCTGTAACTCCAGCAGCTTGGGAGGCTGAGACAGGAGGATCTCGAGTTCAAAGCCGGCCTCAGCAATGGTGAGGCACTAGGGTCAATGAGACCTTGTCTCTAAATAAAATACAAAATAGGGCTGGGGATGTGGCTCAGTAGTCGAGTGCCCCTGAGTTCAATCCCCAGTATCCACCCTGCCAAAAAAAAACCTCTCCTTAGCCAGAGGCAATTCAATCCACAATGCCCACATAGACCACCTTCCCACAGCCCAGCCCAACCTATGTTCCGTGAGATGGCCTCACCATTTCCACCCAGCTGCCATGAGGGTATTCTTGGTTCCTCCTCCTCCCCTGCCCCACTTGACCAGCTGCCAAGTGATGAACCTCCTCTTCACCCCCTTATCTATGTCTACTACAGATAAGACTAGTCTTTTCCCAAAGGCTAAGAGAAAATGACATAACATTTTAAGTACTTACCTTACACTAAGCACTACGCATTTCAACCCTTACAATACTGCTGTGAGATGAAAAGAATACCAAGAAATCCAGAGCGGGGAGATACTTAAGGCAACTCAAAACAGCCAAATCTTTAAACAGCTTTTGCCACCAATGTATTCTGATTTCTAACTAGCCTCCTAGTTAAAAGAGCACCAACAAGAGTAACCTCTGTTCTTCAATTCAACAGGGTAAAGAGGGGAAGACTCCTCAGGCTTCTGATGGATGCTTACCTGCTGGGGGGCACGACCAATGAAAGAAGAAGGATCCAGTAAATGCTGCAACTGGGAGTGAATGGGACTGAAGTAGGCATCAGACTGGATTCGTTCTATGAGGTCATTGTCATCTCCTTCCTGCTTAACAACAGCAGCTGCTTGCTGGGAAAGCACTCTAATTTTCTCATGGCAATCCTAATGGGAAAAAAAAGTGGTAGTGTTAGTCCACTAATAACTGTGTTTGAACACACTTGACAAGTCATTAGACCCTTCACAACAAAACTGCTCCAGGCGGAGATGGTGCCCTCAGTCTGTACATATCTCAACTCTGACCACATCTTAGGAAGATCTTGAGACGGATGATCCTCTTCTCAAAACCCTCATGAACTTTTTGCTCTTGCTTCCTGCTCACTTCCTACGGAAACCCAAACCTAATTCCTTCACTAAGGTTGATCTTTTTCTACAAATGAGACAGACACACACTTTTTTTTTTTTGGTACTGTGGACTGAACTTAGGGGTGTTTACAGCTGAGCTATATCCCCAGCCTTTTTAAATTTTTTGAGATATGTCTTGCTAAGTTGCTGAGGCTGGCCTTGAACTTGCAGTCCTCCTACCTCAGCCTCCTGAGCCACTGGGATTATAGGAATGTACCACCACACCAGGCAAGTGATTTTTTTTTTTTTTTTTTGGTGCTTCTGGGGATTGAACCCAGGACCTCACATATGCTAGGCAAGCACTGTACCACTGAGCCACATTCATTTTTTAATAAACTGAGTATAACACAATCTCTTTCCAAAGATGGCAGAATATAGTCACTGTGCCAGGAACGATGGATGGCACACACCTATAACCCCAATGACTTGGGAGGCTGAGGCAGGAGGAGCACAGGTTCAAGTCTAGCCCCAGCAACTTAGTAAGTTCTAAATCAACTTACATCCTGTCTAAAAATAAAAAAAATAAAAAGGGCTGGAGATGTAGCTCAGTGATAATGTGCCCGTGGGTTCAATTCCCAATACCAAAAAAAAAAAAAAAAAAGGAAGGAAGGAAGGAAGGACTAATGAACAAATGAATGAATATAGTCACTGTTCTATGCCAATACTATGACAGAAGGTCATGAAAGAAAAGCCTTTCTTCAACAGTTTTTCTAAGGGAAGACAGCAGGAACTCTCAATTTTTCCAAGAGCATGAGGCTGCACACCTGGCGGCTACCCCCAGCTTTGACCATGGCCATGATGATGTTCTCTGTAGCCATGAAAGGCAGTTCCTGCCTAATGCGCCGTTCAATGACCTAGAAGAAAAGAAAAGGTGAATGAGCAAGACAGACACCTCAAGAAAGTATATACATAGAAAGATACCAACTTCGTCAAGTAAAATACAAAGCAGGGACATGGACTACCATTAGTTACAGATGGAGAGAAATGAGTTGTTTTATTCTGAACTGTATTGTTTACTTTTTTTTTTTTTAAACTCCCTTCCACCCCCACCAAATCCAGAGATCGACTGATTTCAGTACTGGGGACTGAACCCAGAAATCATCTACTACTGAACTACAACCCCAGCCCTTTTATTTTTGAGACAGGGTCTTACTAAATTGCCCAGGCTGGACTGGAACTTGATATTCTCCTGCCTTAGCCTCCTGAGCAACTGGAATTACAGGCATGCACCAATACACCCAGTTACTTTGATTTTTAAAATCAAAGTAAACTTAATTTTCAGAAGCTGCTTCATAGGAACAGCTCCTAAAACCTCAAATTTGTTAATTCAGTGCTCTACTCTAAGAACTCGAGTATAAGACTGAAATGTAGGCCAGGTGCAATGGTGCATACCCGTAATCCCAGAGGCTCTGGAGGATAAGGCAAGAGGACCACGAATTGAAAGCTAGCCTCAGCAGCAACTCAGTGAGACCCTGGCTCAAAATCAAAAGTAAAACAGGCTGAGGATATGGCTCAGGGGTTAAATGCCCCCAGGTTCAATCCCTGGTACAAAAAACAAAACAACAACAACAACAACAAAAAAAAAAACAGTTCCAGGTAAGAGAGACACCCTATGGACGAGAATACAACACTCACCCCAAACACACACTCCAGAGAACTCTCCTTCCCACATTCCAACCCCCCCAATACTTTACTTTTAATCCAGGCATCTTACTTTGGGGTACACCACCAGTCCTTCAGAAATGTTTTGTAATGTGTTCAATATAGTATCTGCCGTAAGAAATGCCTCAGCCAAACAGATTCGTCTACAAAGCAAACAGCCATTCAGTTATCACTACAAATTCAATATCTTGGGCATGTCCCAAAGAGGTGCCCACTGGCTTTTCATGCTGTATGTACTGTTCAGGCAGTTTTCTTCATCAGTCTGTGACTTCCCCCACCCCATGTCCTCATGACCCTCAAAACTACCACATCTAGTCCAGACCACTCACCCCAGTGCCAGACCTTATCTGAGACATTCCCCTGGCTGACCCACAGGTACCTCAAACCCCAGCTTCAGCTTCCTCCTCATTGCCCCCTCCCTACTGCAAACCTGCTATCTCTCTTGGAGCTCCTCCTGCAATAAATGCCACTGTCATCCCAATCATCAAGTTCTTTATATTAACCCCAGTCAAACACCAAGGCTAATCACTCTGCCTTTTTTTTTTTCGGGGGGGGGGTTGGGGGGGGGTATTGGATACTGGAGATTGAACCCTGGAACACTCTTAACACTGAACCATAACCCCAGTCCTTTTTAATTTAGTTTCAAGACAGGGTCTCACTAGGTACTAAGAATCTTGCTAGTTGGTGAGACAGGCCTCAAATTTGAGATCCTCCTGGCTCAGCCTACTAAGCTGCTGGGATTTCAGGTGTGTACCACCATGCTTGGCTCGAATTCTTTGTGAGATCCAATGATCCTCCCTCAGCCTCCTAAGCACGTGGGACTACAGGAATGTCCCTCTGCACCCAGCTGCCTGACTCTGCCACCTCCTTTCTTTCCATTTACAGAGCCACTGTGCCAACATGAGCTTAGAATTTTAAAAGCAGCCTTCTAACTTGTTCTGACAGGATCTGACTGATTCTACAATTTGTGCCAAGGTGTCTTAGCAGGTAAATCAGATTAGGTCACCACCTGCTAAAAATTACAGTTGGCCTCTGTAACCAAGCATGCAGCACCCATGGATTCAGCCAACTTTGGATGGAAAATATTCAAAAAAGAAAAAGAGGCATCAGTATGAACACACATATTTTTTTCTTGACATTAATCCCTAAATAATGCAGTATAACAAATACTTACATAGCACTTATACTATATTAGGTATTATAAGCAATCTAGAGATGATTTAAAGTGTCTGTATAGGTTCTATGCAAATACTACCCCATGTTATATGAGGGACTGGAGCTTCTGAAAATTTGGGGTTTCTATGAAGGGCCCTGAAAATAATCCCCTCAGATTGCAAAGGACAACTTTATAAAAGGCTAACTTCTGAAGGGAGTTCACATGAGCTAGTTTTAACTACAACATTCTTTTCCACTCAAGAAATCCCAATATTATGCAAACAACAAGAGTACTGTGTGAATCTGCTTTGAATGCGTACTAGAAAACCATGTTCATATTAGTACCTTATAGGTATTTATAAACTCCTTCTGACCCATCATATGACTAATAAAAATGTTGTTATGATTTTAGATTCTAATACTCATTAACCATTATCTGCTATTAGTTCACAGAGTTACAGAGCCTATGAGGCCCTCCATAAACTGGCTACTGCCTGTAATCCTGTCCTGCATCCTATCACATTTGACTTCAATCCTCAGTGCTACCCAGCTATTAGTAACTTAAGGTGTTCTTTCTCCTGCCTTTAGCCTTTAAACATGATTCTTATCTTGTCTTAAATGTTTGAAGCCAGCCAGGTGCAGAAGTGCACAACTGTAATCGTAGTGACCCAAGAGGCTAAGGCAGGAGGATCACAAGTTTGAGGCCAGCCTCAGCAACTTAGTAAGACCTTCTTTTTTTTTTTTTTAAAAAAAAAAAAAAAAAAAAAAGGAAGGGGGGATTTGGGGGTTCAGATGGGTCTCAGTGGTAAAATGCCCAAGTTCAATCACTAGTGTCTCCACAAACACCCCCGCCCCCAAAGAAAAGTCTGAAACTTTTCCTTGTTCTGCCAACACTATTCCCTCCTCTTTCCTCCAAAAGTACCCTGTATACATTAAATCACTATCACCACATTATTTTTTGCTTTCAGATAGGGTGTCTACCTGTTGTCCAGGCTGGCCTCAAATTCCTAAGCAATCCTCAGCCTCCTGAGTAGCCAGGACTACAGGCATCCACCACCATACCCAGCTCACATTGTTCTTTTTCTTCACTGCAGTCCTGCAGATGGACTGAGCCTTGTGCATGCTAGGCAAATGCTTTATCTCTAAGCTACACCCTTAGCCCTCGTTACGAGATTTCAGAGGTGCTCAAATATGTCCTTTTTAGTTTATTTTTTAGTATTGCAGATTTAGCCCAGAGTTTCATACATGCTAGGCAAGTGTTCTACCACTGAGCTTGTACATCCCAAGTCTAACTGATCTTTTGAGATAGGTCTCCCTAAATTGCCCAGCCTGGCCTTAAACTTGTGATCTTCCTGCCTGAGCCTCCTGAGTAGCTTGAATAATAGATGTGCCACCATGCCAAACTCAAATATTTATCCTTTTGCTTCCAGGCCCATTCTTTTGTCCTATTCACAACACACTATAACATCCCCGTCACTGACCGGTTGGCACTATCATCCAGTGTGCGTTCAAACCACTGCACAGAAGCTGTCTGCAGTGGATCCATGAGAAGGGTCATCAGGTGACGGGCAAGGCTGCAGCAACGTTCTGAGCGCATGGGGTTCCTCTTGTATGGCATTGCACTCGAGCCTGTCCATGAAAGACAACAAGATGCAAAGGCAGAAAGACTTCAGGGGACAGGGTGCCTGCCTCTGGGTGAGCTCTTAGCACATGTTCATATGCCTCTCCAGCAGCTGTGATGCTCCCAGGTCTCCACCTAACACTCACCAATCTGCTGTTTTTCAAACGGCTCCTCCATCTCCTTGAGATTTGCCAGGAGGCGTATGTCAGTGCAAATCTGGAGGAAAGCAGAGGAACAGGCATCATTTCACATGTTCGGTACACAGGACAGTAAGGTAGGAGGTGGGATGAGTCTGGAGAGAAGGTGAGCTCTTTATTTGTGCCAATGCTGAACTGAACACCACACCCTATCCAAGAGCTCCTGGGAGCATCTCACTCAGGCTTGTTGGGATGACAAGTTAAAGGAGCAGGGAATGCTGTTGTGAAGCACTACTTAAGACATCTTGGAATGGCAATGGCAAAATTAATCTTAACACAAACCTCAAAGAGATGGACATTTTACAATTCTTGCAATAAGTGCTTTTTATTTTTTATGGTACTGAGCCCAGGGATTCCCTACCATTGAGCTACATTCCTGGCCCTTTTTATTTTTTGATATTAGGTCTTAATAAGTTACTAAGGCTAGTCTTGAATTTGCAATCCTCCTGAGTAGATTACAGGCATGTGCCACCATGTCCAGTACTGAAGTAACTCTAAAGAGAATGCTGACACTACTCTTTCCCTTTGATACCCCTTAATATAAGGGCTCCGTTTACAGGTCCCAAATTATTAAAATTGAAGTATGATTGACAGGCAGGATTGGGTGAAAGTCTGAAGTTGATTCAGTCTGCTATGGTGTCCAAAGCTCCCATTTCATGGTAAATCTCACCTTGTGCACTGATGCTCCCAAGCTAGCCAGCACAGACAACACCTCGATGTCTACTTTTCGTGTGTATGTCTGCCCTGTGATGATAAAAGCCCTAGATATAAATAGAAAACAGAGTTGTTATAACCTCAAAACATGACTCTTCAACAAACAAAAGCAGATACTAGGCAACATGGAGATACCACGTAGTGTGCTCAGTCCCACTGAACCCAGAGGACCTGACCAGTAAACCAGTAAACTGCTCCTGAACAAACTGTTGTTTCACCCTTTTTACTAGTCCTTAGGAAGCTGTCCTTACCCAATGAAGAATGTGACCTAGTGTGCCCATATTCTGCCAAAGCTTGAAGGAAATGTCTGGCAGAAGCAGCCATGGAGCCTACTAGACCTCAGTTGAAATGGTCAGGTTTAGACTAACCCAATGAAGTCCCCAGGAAAGAAACAAAGAAGAGAAGGCTATTCTGAAGAATTCAGAAATAAATAGTTTCCTTTTTTCTTGCAAATTGAAAGAGAAGAGAATCCAGGACAGCAGGTATAACTCAGCAGAGCACATGCGTAGCATGAATGTGGCCTTAAGTTTACTTCTCTATACTGCAAAGAAAAAAATTAAAAAATAATTCAGGTCATAAGAAAATAAAACCCAGGTCAGAGATTGAAGAAAATGGGTAGAACTAAGAGAAAAAAGGCCAGAAAAGTAACTATCAAATTATTAGTAAAATGAATACAGGCCTGTTATCAACTTATCTGAGAGGCCGACACTTTCCCCACATACCTACCTCTTAAACCCTGCCTTTTCTGTCACCATCTTGTCCAGCTGCTCCACCTTGGAGAGAAAAGACACATCCCAATAGAAACCCAGGAGTCCACTGTGAGTGTACATCAACAATACATCCTGCCTTGGCCTTTGGACTTCCTTACAGACTATTCCGGGATCAATCTCCATCCATTCTGGAGGCCAGCCTTATTTCTTGGGCTGTCACTAACAAGTTTATGCATTTCCCAGGTCACTTTCAGAATACCTTTTGGTGATCTCCCTCGAAGAGCTGCAAGAAGCTAGCCTGAGTGCCAGTGGTGCCCTTCACTCCACGGAAGCGCAGGTCATCACGGACCCGCTTCAAATTCTGGAGATCCATGCAAAGATCTTGAATCCAAAGACAGCAACGTTTTCCAACTGTGGTCAGTTGGGCAGGCCTGAAAACAACCCAAAGAGAACACATGAAGGTCTCACACCAAGGTGTACCTTGACAAAGGCTTCATGTCTTCTTTGAATGAGCCATTATCTCTTTTATTTGGTAGTGGGGATTGAACCCAGGGATGCTTTACCACTGAGCCACATTGCCAGCCCTTTTTCTTTTTTATTTTGAGACAGGGTCTCACTAAGTTGCTGAGGCTGGCCTCAAACTTGGAAATCTCGTTGTTCAGACCCCAAGCTATTTGAGATTACAGGTGTGCCCAAACATGCCCAACAGCCATTACCTCTTGGAAGCTGGTTGACAAAAAGTTAAGAATTGACAAAACCAGTGAAGACAAAACTAGAGCTAAAAGTTTGAGCAAATAATAATTAAGGAGGATCCTGAAGGCTCCCGAGGGCCTCCAGTTATATTGCTATTAGTGTACAAATTCAAAGAAGCCCAGAGAATTTCCAAGTGGCTCTTTCTTAAGGAACTGAATCTGGGCAGTTCCCTTCCAGCTGACAGAGCCAGGGCAAACAATGGACTCTGGAGTTCTAGTCTGCAACACAAAAAGTTTCCCAAAATAACAAGGAAAAAAAATTCCTCTTGATTGGTAGGGAAAGAAACTAGTCCCTTTACAAGAACTTCAACTTGCCGAGAGTCATTTTGTTTCCAGGGAGTCACTGTGAATATCAAGGAGGGAAGCTGGGACCAGGCAGCAGGACACATCTACTCTATACCTTGGGGGAAGTGAAATGAAGAGCTATGTAACACTAAGGGAAACATTTCACCAAAGTAGTAGGGGACATCCCTGTAGACTGAGTTGCCAGTGGAAGCTTGAGGCCATTCCAGGCAGGTACAGGGAGGAACAAATTAGCAGAATAAAGTCAGGCAGCATGCCTGAAATCCCAGCTACTTAGGAGGCTGAAAGCAGGATCACCAAGTTTAAGGCCAGCCTTTTGAGACCTGTCTCAAAATAAAAAAGAATGGGGCTGGAGTTGTGGCTCAGTGGTAGAGCGCTTACCTAGCATGTGTGAGGTACTGGGTTCGATCCTCAGCATCACATAAAAATAAATAAATAAAATAAGGATAGTGTGTCCATCTACAACTAAAAAAATATTTAAAAAATAAATAAATAAAAATAAAAAAGGATGCAGCCTAGTGATACAGCACCTCTGAGCTTAATCCTCAGTATCCACCCCAGACCCCCACACCCCTAGAGAGAGAATGACACTGGAGAAGGCTATCTTGGATTGGTAGTAAAAGCAGCCTTTGTGAGGGCAAGCATGCTATGGAGAAAGGACTCTAACATAACAACCAATGGCTTTATTTCTGAAGTCTAAATCAATGTACTCATGGTTTGTTTCTGAACATAAAATATGATCATGCTGCAATATGTCCAAGTTCTAACAGCTAGTGACATCAAGGCACAGCACTATTAAGGTCTATAGTAGGCTTCTCACAAGCCACAGCACCCCCAAGTTAATCTCATGGTTTTTGTTCTTGTTAACTCCTGCTAATAGATTACTGGTATAAACAAACAAATTAATTTCACAGACTTATTCACAGCAGCATTATTCTACCATTATTCAAGGTAGAAACAAACCAAATACCTATCAACTGATGAGTAGGTAAACAAAATGTAGGCTATCCATGCAATGCAATGTTATTTGGCTAGAAAAAGAAATGAAGTTCTGACACATGCTACAAAATGAATGAAAACTGAAAAAATTAGGCTAAATGAAAGAAGGCAGTCACAAAAGGTGACACATTGTAAATGATTCCACTTATATGAAATGTCTAGAATAGGCAAATCCAAAGTCTCCCTTTTAACTGAAATCCATATACACATAAGAAATCCAATTCCCAAGAAGTAATCTTGTCACTTACTGGAAATGTGTAAAACCTAAGGTAGGCAGATTGGCATGTTCCTTAGCAAAATCGGCAAGCCGAGAGATCACTCTGGCAAGCTACAAAAGAGACCACGTGATGGAAAAATGGTGAATTCACAATGACTTCATCACATAATTAAGAACTAAACTTTTAGATGATTTTACATAAAATTAGACCTCCAACTCATGAAAGTTAGCATCCATACCTTTTCATTTTCATAATCTAAAGTGCCCTGATCTGTGATCATAACCATCAGCAATCAAAAAACTGAGTTGAGCCAGGTACAGTGGTGCATGCCTGTAATCCCATCTACCCAGGAGGCTGAAGCAAGAGAACTGTAAATTTAAGGCCAGCCTAGGCTTTAGTGAGACTATCTCAAAATAAAAAGGGCCGAGGCTATAGTTCAATGGTAAAGAGCCCCTGGTTTCAATCCCTAGGACTGCAAACAAAAACCTGGGTTGAAGCCAGGTGTGGCAGTGCACACTTTTGATCCCAGTGACTTAGGAGACTGAGGCAGGAGGATTATAAATTCCAGGCCAGTTTGGGCAACTTAGTGAGACCCCCATCTCAAAATAAAATAAAAAATAAAAGGACTTAGGGATATAGCTCAGCAGTAGAGTGTATGCCTAGCATGTGCCAGGCCCTGGGTTCAATCCCAAACACTTAAAAAACACCCAAACAACAAAAATAAGACAAAAAACAAACTGATTACCTAAAAAGTCACAAATTATTTTGTCAATTGTAGAAAAACAGAATAAAATCATGATCCTTACCTATATTCCAGCAACATGCCTCTCCTTACTTCCTTCATTTAAAAGGCTATGCTTTAAAAAGTATTCACTTACATTGTTTTAACTCAAGAGACAATTAGCTCTACACATTCAATATGGGAACATTGACCTGAGAAAATGATGAGATTAGTATTATGTTTTGTAATATAATTTCCCATCTCTTGTCAGAGGGAAATTGAGAGCCGCCCATCTCTTACCTTCGGCAAAAGCAGGTCAAATGCATTTCTAAGAATAATCAAGTCCTGCAAAGAAAAATACAATGGTCGCTTTATCAAACAGTATTTTTACCTAACACTTTCTGACCATCACAGCTGGGTTTCTTAGCTAGCAGCTAAATCACCTTTAGCAACCCACTGTATATGCCAGAAGATGCTAACAAAGATGGGTCTTTTCAGATTATTGTTTCAAATGCACAGTAGGACTTCTGGGATTCACTGTAGCAGAAGCTTCACATTTATATGTATGTTGTATCTACAAATGACTAAAAAATGTGCAAGTCAATGTATTTGTATCTATTCAGAGGATTGCCTGAGGCTCTCAGAAACTGCCATATGTTCCCATTCTACTACTTTTCTCCTCCTTTTTTCTAACCATAGTTGCTAACAAGGAAAGGCACAGACTAGAACATCAAGGTTTAGAAAACTTAAAGCTGCTCCTGAGGGAGAGTAGAGATGTATTTCAGACAACTCCAACACATGCTTATACATGACAATAACTGCTGAGACCAGCTACACACTGGGTATTTTTTTGTGGGTACTGGGGACTAAATCCAGCCTTGACTAGGCTGCACTCCGACCCTACAATGGGCACATTTTTAAAAAGAATCTTTCCAAGAAGACTGTTTTTCTATTATCTGACCAATTACATAGATGCCTGTAAGTGGGCTGGATGTAACTTAGCAGTAGGGTACTTGCTTAACATGTGAGGTCCTTTCCAGCATGAGGAGGGGTCAAAGTATTGACAGCAATTTAAGTTACTGGTCAAATTTCTTTTTCTTTCTTTCTTTCTTTTTTTTTTTGTGATGCTGGCAATCAAACCTAGGGCCCATGCTTGCCAGACAAATGCTCCACCACTGAACCACATCCCCAGCCCACATTTTTTGTGTGTGTTTCTAAGGATTAAACCCAGGGGTATCTACCACTGAGCCATGTCCCCAGACCTTTTTATTTATTTCTTAAAAATATTATTTAGTGGGGCTGGGGATGTGGCTCAAGCGGTAGCGCGCTTGCCTGGCATGCGTGCGGCCCAGGTTTGATCCTCAGCACCACATACAAACAAAGATGTTGTGTCCGCCGGAAACTAAAAAATAAATATTAAAAATTCTCTCTCTTAAAAAAAAAAATATATATATATATATTATTTAGTTGTCAGTGGATTTTTTTTTTTTTTTTTTTAATATGTGGTGCTGAGGATCAAATCCAGGGCCTCACACATGCCAGGCAAGCACTCTACCACTGAGCCATGCCCCCTTTTTATTCTTTGCTATAGGCACAATTTCATTTGTATAAAATCTCTGTAATGGGCAAAACTATAGAGACTGTTATGGTTTGGATGTGAGGTGTCTCCCAAAAGCTCATGGTGAGACAATGCAAGAAGGTTTAGAGGATAAATGATTGGGTTATGAGAGCCTTAACCAAATCTGTTAATTAATCCTGATGTGATTAATTGAGTGGTAATTGAAAGCAGACAAGGTGGCTGGAGGTGTTAAAGCACTGGGGGCATGGCTTTGAAATATATATTTGTATTTGGCAAGTGGAGATCTCTCTCTGCTTCCTGATCATCAAGTGAGCTGCTTCCCTCAGCCATACTCTTCCACCATGATGTCCTGCCTCACCATGAGCCCCAAGGAATGGAGCTTGCTGTCTATGGACTGAGACCTCTGAAACCTTAAGCCTACAAATAAACTTTTCTTTCTCTACAATTGTGCTGGTAGGGTTTTTTAGTCACAGGAGCAAAAAAGCTGAATAAAACAGAAACAGAAGGCAGGTCAGTGGTTTTCTGGGATAGGAGGGAGGAACAGGGACTGACTGCAAACTGGCAGGAAAGAACTCCTGGGAGATGTACTCAGAAACCAGTGTGTGGTGACGGCCGAGCAAATACATTCATTTATTACCACTCACTGTACATTTAAAATGGTAAACTTCACTGAGTTTTTAAAACTGAGAAAAGTTGTCTAAAAATGGAAATAATAGTATCTATCTCTTATGGTGGTTGTGAAGTATAAACAAATAAAATAAAACCTATAATGTGGTCAGAAGAGGGCATGGTACCTAGTGAACTCTCAGGAAAATACTTGCTTTTACTTTTCCATGTTTGATTATAAGATGGCTTTACTAGTTAAAGGTTTCACTTAACAGTTATAGTCCTTTCTTTTCTAAAGCCACAGCAAATTTATAAAGAAGAATGCTTTGGAAAATTAAAATTTATACATGCATTGTAAAGACAAAGTCCTAAGAATAAACAACATGGGCTCTTACTGTGTTGTCTCCAACATAACAGGAGGTGGCACCCAGGTGAATAATGCCTGCAGCTTTTGGACAGCAGTGGCCAAATGTATGTACATGAGCCATAACATCATGTCGCAACTGCTTCTCTTCTTCAGCTGCCATCTTAAAGTCGATGTTGTCCAAGTTTAATTTCATCTCCTGGATTTGTTCATTTGTTATAGGCAAACCCAATGTCTGCAGAAGAGGCAAAATAAAGTCAAACAACCTCAATGTCACAATTACTTGAAGTGACATTGAAAAAAAAAATGCTAGTGATAATCTACCACCCAATTCTCAAATTAAAATCTGGGGCAACCAACCTAAAAGTAAACAGGGGGAGAGGGGAATGGGGAAGGAGTACTGTGTGAAAGAACTTTGTCAATAAATCAAGGTAAATTATATCCTAACTAAATGCCAATATATAAAACAATCCTGATCTTGACTGTTCCCTCTGTCCCTACACCTCTTCTTGGCTTACTGCCTCCTATGTGCCAGCCTCTGGGCTCAATTGTCATTTACTCAGAGGTCTTCTCTGACTTTACTGTAAAACACCTTTGTGTCACTCTATCCTTTGGCCTGGTTTATTTATAACAGTTATCACCACATGACATTTTTTACATACTTACTGTCTTCCCAATCTAGAATATATGTATACTCTGTGAGAGGAAAACTGTTTTTCTGGGTTTGATTTTGATTTTTTTTTTTTTTTTTAAAGACAGGATCTCACTATGTTGCCCAGGCTAGTATTAAACTCCTGGGCTCAAAGGATCCTAGTGCTGGGAGTAGAGGAGTATACCACCATACGGCCCTCAAGTAGAGCTCTGTTTTATTTATTATTTAATCCTTAAGGTTTGTCACGTAAGTGTGGTACATTTACATTTAACCTAGATGGATTAACTCAGAGAAACCAAAATTAAGTATTCTGTAAACTTCACCAACAAATTATGTAGAACAATTCAGTACAGCTGAAAGCAATTCCAGGATATAGCAATGAGAAAATAAACACATTTACATGTTACATTCATCTATCACTGGAAAAATTAGCCTACCCAAAAAGCAGGGGGCAGAAAAAAAAATGATATATTTAAGAAATCCCCCATCCCACCCCGGGGAGGGTAGTAATGAGGAAAGGTGATCATCCACATTCAGAACCCTGGATTCAAAATAATGAAGTTATTCAAATCTCACTTGAAATTTACAAGGCCTGACAGGTGTGGTGGCAGATTCCTATAGCCCCAGCAGTTTGGGAGTCTGAGGCAGGAGGATCACAAACTGGAGACCAGGCTCAGCAATTTAAAGAGGCCCTAAGCAACTTAGTGGGATCCTGTCTCAAAATAAAAAAGAAAAAGGACTAGGGATGTGAATCAGTAGGAGAACACCCCTGGGCTCAATCCCAAGTACCAAAAAAGAATTCAGTTCTTAGCCACATTTCAAGAGTTCAGTGACCATATGTAGCAGAACTGCCTGAGACCTAGATCATCACTAGATTTGACATCCCAGGGTTCCTTTTTAAGTAAAACAGGAGGGAGACACACTTTGGACATGTGCTTTCTCTCCCAAACTTTTTTTTTTTTTTGGCAGACACTTAAAGACAAGCAATGTATCTTGTCAAAACTTGTACTTTCTTCTCTACTGCAATTTTCTGCATTCCTCTTGGTCACTCATTTCCCAGTGGTTTTCCCTTAGTGCTTTTTTCTCTCAACCACTTAAGTAATGATATAACTTATGCTGCTAATTTAGTTACTCTAACAAATAATCCAGATCAAAAATTATATGCATTCAGATAATGTGTAGACTAGACAATAAATGGTTTCAAGGACTGCTATCAATCTCAAAAGGACTGCTATCAATCTCATATACAGAATGGAATATCCAACAAGAAGAGTATATACAGTATATCCCAAAGCACAACTCATGATTAAGGTCCTACTGTTTACTATTATCCGAGCCAATAGTCCATAAATCTCTCAATACCTGTATTCCCTCAGACATGAACTGGCTAATAATACTTCCCCTACAAGGTTGTTTTGGGGCTTCCTGAGCTACAAAATGTAGTCTTATTTTGGGTTTTTACAGGGAAAACACAAAATTGGAGCAGCGATTGGGACACAGAAGGCACCTCATGAATGTCTGTCATAAGTATATCATTTGATGTTTGAAGCACAGTGATGGGGGCTAGGCAGGGAATCTAGGATCAAAGTTTCCTGTTTGGGGAGTTCCAGGTTCTAGGGTCCTAGACACTAACCAGACTGTTCCGTTTTTTACTTTGCCCTTTGCGAGGACATTGCAACCTTGCTTGTGGTGGCACTTTACTCTGAAACTTGAGAAGAAACATTACAGCTCTCTGGATCACTTTCAGTTTCCTTCATCTCTTGTGGTAAGGCCCCTCTGAACTTATTTCTGAAACGCACGGTTTGAGTAGCTGTACATGCTGCCTGAATAAAAGAAACCATAAATCGCATCTAATAAACTCCTACCCGGATCTTCCCTTCTCAGAGGCGAAGCAGAGCCCAGTGAACTGGAAAGAGTGGCCTAGAAAACACAGATTCTAGTGTTGTTGCTTACTTCACAAGCACTATGGAAGATGAAATGGCTTAAACGCTCAGCTCAGGCTCGGGACTTAACCCAGGTCCAAATCCCAGCTCCGCTCTTAATAGCTGGGGGGCTTACTGCAGACCAGGCGAGTTCCAGGTTTGGCTTTTCTCTGGTGCAATGAGCAGACACCTCTACCAAGCTTACGGGGTCTTTTACGGTAGGCAATGAGTTTCAGCGAGCGCAGTCAGAGGTGGACTGCAGCAGGAATGGCCTAGCAGCATTCCCTGAGAGGATACACTGCATTTCCCATCGCTCTTCTGCGCATCAAACTCCCAGAACTAAGGATGGCAGGCAACAGGTGCGGCTCCAGGCTTCCTGCCCTTGTCCTCCTGGGGCCGCAGTTCCGAGAACACCGAACACCAGACCTAAAATAGCCGGGCCCAGGCTCCCTGGCCAAGCCCACACTCGGCGCCCCGCCCAGCACGTGCTGGAGTGGAGCCACCTCTGCCCGCCCGTCCCTCAGTCCTGGGACCGTTACCTGCTCGGCCTCTGCCAGCCACAGCCAGAGCTGCCGCCACGTCCGGAATTTGTACCTGTCGCTAAACACGAAGCACATCTCGGGGCTGGCGTAGCGGGAAGCAAGCGGTGAGCGGTAGCTGTCAGGCGCGCCATGGTCGCCTACCGCAGCCATCCCCAACAAGCGACACCACGAGAGTGGTGAGGACGCGCAGGAGCGGAAGCGGAAGACAGGGAGGGCGTGACTTCCTTCACCGGGGTGGGACTTCCTCCGCGTGGTCCCGCCCCCCGGGATTCTGAGCGCTGGGGCCACTGGAGGATTCCAAGGCTTCTGCCACGTAGGGTTGCAGCGTTTTTCTTCGTTTATGAGAACCGTGAGCCTCTCTGCACCACGACTTTTCCATCCGAAAAAGGCACACTAAGATCTGCTTTTAAGAGTGTGGAGTCAGCAGTTCAGTGATGCCTGGTATACTCCGAACACCCTACTTCATTCCTGCTGCTTGCAGGGCACCAAGCGCCTTTCCGAGCAGCAACAAAGATGAACGAGGGAACTTGACATTTATTGTGTACCAAGTGGGCCCCTTGTGCCAAAATGCGATTAAAAATGGATTTCTGCCAGATTCCTCATGAGGGAAGTGAAAGAAGCTGAAAGACCGGCTGAGAGTCACCCAGCCAGTAAGCATGGCAGGACCTGAAACCCAGATCCGCCCCTCTTTGGACGCTGCGCTCACTTACCATGCCCAGGTCACACCATCCTCCCACCCCCGGGCTAGAGCACCTTTCTCTTCCAGTCCCAGCAGCTCGCAAAGCTGAGACTAGAGGCCAGCCTGGACAATTTAGTGGAACACTTTCTCAAAAATCTAAAGGGCTGGGGGTGTAGCTCAGTGGTAAAGTGCCCCCAGGTTCTATCCCTGGTTCTGCTAAAAAAGAAACAAAACAACAAACAAACAAAAACCCTTGGTCATCCATCAGAGAAGACTACCAGTTACTTGGGCTCACCATCATGGTCTTCTTTTGCTTCCCCTTTTGGGATGCAGAGAACGAGTTTTGCTGGAGGGAACTTGTGGGGGTGGGGGTGGGGGTGGGGTGGAGTGCTGGAGATTTAACTCAGGGGTGCTCTACCATTTTATTTTTATTTTGAGACAGGGTCTTGCTAAATTGCTGAGGCTGGCCTTGAAGTTGAGATCCTCCTGCCTCAGCTTCCCAAATCACTGGGATTACTTGGGCCACCACGCCCTGTGACTTCACCCTCTTTCCAGAGGGCTTCAGGGCTGTTGTTGCTTTGATGTACTATGATTTCTGTTCTCCCTTTCCACTATGAAACCATGCAGAGTCAAATAATCCCTCAGTCTTCTAGCCCTCTTATCTGCCTAAAATTCACTTTAATGTCACTATTCCTCTTCCAAATAGGACTTTCTGTCTGGAGCCTTTTACCTTTCCATTTAGTCAGTTGTTTTGTCTTAAATCTTTAATCTCTATTTTGCTCCATTCTCTAATATTTTTTTTTTTTTAATGCATAGGGCTCCTCCACAATACATACATTTTCAGCCTGGCATGGGGATGCATGCCTGTAATCCTAGCAACTCAGGAGGGTGAGGCAGAAAGATGCAAGATGAGGCCAGCCTTGGCAATTTAGCAAAATTCTTGTCATAAAATAAAAAAATTTAAAAAGGGCTGGAGATGTAGCTCAGTGGTAAAGCACATCTTGGTTCCATCCCTAGTACTGGAGGTGGGGTGTGGGGGTGGGGGAGAAAAGCTAGGCATGTTGGCACATTTTTGTAATTTCAGCATCTTGGGAGGCTGAGGCAGAAGCATTCCAAATTCAAGGCCAGTCTGAGCAACTTAGCAAGATTCTGTCTCAAATTAAATAATAAAAAGGGCTAGAGATAGAGCTCAGGGAACCCCTGGGTTCAATCTCCAGTAACATTCACACACACAAACACAGAGAAAAAAAGAAAAAGAAACATCATCACTTTAATAGGTAATAATCATGAGTGGTGGGAATATGAGGTCAAGGAGATAATTCTATAAATTGGGCCTACTGTGCTGATCCTCACGAGCTTTCTTTAAAAAAAGCAATTTACCCACTGTCTTGCCTGGCTTAAGTCCACAGGATATGTTATGTTCCTCAGCAAACAATGTGTTATCTGCAGGAGAAATGCAGGTCTGAAAGGCTGCTGTCTACCAATGAGAACACAAGTTACAAGGAAGCGGGTAAATTTCATGAGCCTTACACAGACAAGATTCCAGAACTGGGAGAGATGTGACAATTAGAACCATTCAGCATAGGCCAAAGTGATCCAGAGTTGCCTTGGAGCTTTACCATCCATGCCCAGTGGGGATTTGGAAGTCTGACACAATCTTGCTGTCAATCAAGTCAAAATTGACCTGGGTGGGACTGTCTGGAAACTTTCTGGGACCCCTCCCCCCAATAAAACTGTAGACAGGAGGGGTGTGCCATCTCTTTCCTCTCTTGAGAGGATCCACTTCTCCCTTAAATATCCTCTTTCCCCTTCTACCTTTTCTAATAAAATTATGCCTGCTACTCTGAGTGACATGTCTAACATCTTTCTGGCATGATCACAAGAACCAGTAACTGAGGACCCCTTTGGCTCCGTGGCAGGCCCTTGCTCTGTTACAACTTGCCCTGGTATCTCCTTAATGTAAAGTCCTCTTTTTTTCTGGCTGTTTCCTCTTCAACCACTCCTGGCACTACCCCATATTTGCTGTTACTTGCACTACCCTATATTTGGGCAAGTTACTTAAATCTTTTGGCACTTTGGTCATCTCACCTGCAAAATGTGGCTGATGATCCCAGGAGTGCAGTGAGGTGTGAAGGCAAGAAAAGATGCTGGCTCCCTGGCTTACTCACTGTCTGGGACAATTGGGGTTCAACAAATTCATTCTACTCTCTGCTTTAATCCTTAGCACTTCAATAAAACTTCTGCTCTCTTCCCTTCCTCCAAATCGTACTCAGTGATCACCAATAACTTCCTCCAAAAGACTAATCAAAAGGACTTGTTCCCTAACTTATGTATTTATTTGCTTATATTTGCATAAAAAAGTGTTAATATGGCTGGGGATGGCATGCAGGGCCTGGAATAGAGATGGACAGAAAAAGGGGCAAAACTTCCCAATGTCACCTCTATGTCATTATCATTTTTGCACCACATTTTTCTTTTTCTTTCTTGTACTGGGGATGGAACCCAGGAGCACTTTACTACTGAGCCACATCCCCAGCCAGTGTTTTTTTTTCTTTTTCTTTTTTTAAATATCTTTATTTTTAAATTTTTTTATGTGGTGCTGAGAATCAAACCCAGTGCCTCACGCATACTAGGCGAGCACTCCACCACTTAAACCACATCCCCAGCCACTCCCCCCCCCCTTTTTTTTTGAGGCAGAGTATTGCTAAATTGCTTAGGGCCTTGCTAATTTGCTGAGACTGGCCTTTAACTTACGATCCTCCTGCCTCAGCCTCTTTGGTGTGCACCACCATGCCAGGCACCAAATAACTTTTATCTTGTTTTCCTGTACACATTCACACCCCCTAGTTGGTTGAAATATTTAGCATTTCAGATAATCTCTTTCCTTCCTGCTTTGACAGGTGCTGATGCTGCTCCCTTCCCAGCTATTCCTTCTTGGTTATTTCTCTCTCCCTCCAGGAAAAGGAACTGGTGGGAGTTTCCCCCAAGATTTAACTCACCTTTCCTCCCTGGGAAACCTCTTGCAGAACTGCAGGGCTTACCTCCTCAGTTTGCAGGTCCTCTGAAGCATTCTTGATCTTTAAAGGCTGGATGGTTGTCACTGTTAACTGGAGCAACATCTCTCAATCAGAGTCTAGTTTTTTTTTTTTTTCCTCTCAGTTGTGGTCTAATTCAACAAACAAGTCTTTGGTTGTTTTCTTCTATATTCATTTTTATTTCCAGCTTTTAAAAGCTTAGGTTCTTAAACAGGTGCTGTCATTTCCCCATCTCCCAAGTACTGAAGATTTCATACAGGGGTACTCTACCAGTGAACTATATCCCTAGCCCTTTTAATTTTTTATTTTGAGACAAGGTCTTGCCAGATTTCCAAGACTGGGCTCAAACTTGCTATCTTCTGCCTCAGTCTCCAAAATCAATGGGATTAAGGTGTGCACATCCACACCTGATCTGACTTCAAATTCTTGACGTAATATCCTGTTACTCATTAGGGCCATTTATTCCAAGATACATATACCAAAGTGTATATGTGAGTTCAAGGTCTCACCTTGAACTAGGCAATAGGATACCATGAGACTGGAGTACAAAGGACAAAGGTAAGAGCAAGAGGTGAATTTAGGGAAGTAGATGGAAGTCAGACAAGAACTTTGTTGGAAATAAGGATATTTGAAGTTTTATTCTAAGCATCAAGAAGCCACTAACAGGCTTTAGAGTGAAGGATGACCGCCACAGATTTGTTTTGGAAAAATATCATCCTGGGTATCAATGTAGTCTATGTACATTGAAAACAAAACAAAAGAATGGAAGCCAGATGCAGTGGCACACGCCTGTAATCCCAGTGGCTTGGGAGGCTGAGGCAAGAGGATCACAAGTTCAAAGCCAGCCTCAGCAATTTAGCAAGGCCCTAAGCAACTCAATAAGACCATCTCTCTAAATAAAATACAAAATAGAGCTGAGAATGTGGCTCAGTGGTCTAGTGCCCCCGCATTTCATCCCCAGCACCAAAAAAAAAAAAAAAAGGCATAGTGGCACATGCCTGTAATCCCAGCGGCTTGGCAGGCTGAGACAGAAGGATCTTGAGTTCAAAGCCAGCTTCAGCAACAGTGAGGCAGAAACTCAGTGAGACCCTGTCTCTAATCCAAATAAAATACAAAATAGGGCTGGGGATGTGGCTCAGTGGTTGAGTGTTCCTGAGTTCAATCCCTGGGACCACCTCCCCCCAAAAAAGAATGGATGGGGCAGGGGGCTGGAGACATAGCTTAGTAGCAGAGCACTTACCTAGTTGTGCAAAGCCTGGCTTAAATGCCTAGCACTAGGGAAAAAAAAAATAGGGACAGGGAACTGGACTTGCTGGATGTGAGAAATAAGCTATGCTAATGCAGTGAGTTCAGTAAGACCTATTGGTGTGGGTGGCCTAGCTTGGACAAGGGCCAAAAAAAGGAAAGAGTCTCAGGTATGATCAGCTAGGTTGGTGGAGTACAGGAGGAAGAATCAAGGGTGATTCCAGGTTCTTCATGTTTATTACTGGGTACATTATGCTTAGTGAGGCCAGCTACCTCAGGGTGAGGCAGGGCAAGCAGGCAGGACCAAATTTTGTTTAGAACTTACTGAGTCTGCAGGGTATCCAAATGCTTCCAAATGGTGAGTAGACAATTACATACACAGGTCTGGAGCTCAAAGGTAAGGGCTGGATATAACACACGCAGTTTATTATAGATAAACTCTGCTCCTTTTGGTACTAGTGGTTTTGTGGTCTCCAGCACCAAACAAAACAAAACAAAAACAAACTAACAAAAAACAACGAGCATGGTGGCACATTCCTGTAATTCCAGTAAAGGAGGTGAATAATAAGAAAGATAATTTTACAGTCATCAGGGTTTTTTTTTCTTTTTTTTTTTTTTTTGGAGGGGGGTTACTAGGGATTGAACTCAGGGGCACTCACCACTGAGCCACGTCCCCAGCCCTATTTTGTATTTTATTTAGAGACAGGTTCTGAGTTGTTTAGCACCTCACTGTTGTTGAGGCTGGCTTTGAACTCGTGATCCTCCTGTTGGCCTCCCAAGCCGCTGGGATTACATGCGTGTGCCACCACGCCTGGCGATAGTGATAAGTTCTGTGAAGAAAATCAACGAGGACAAGAGCATAGAGTTCCTTAGGATAGTTGGAGGTGGTAACAGTTTTTTTTTGTTGTTGTTGTTTTTAAATATTCTTTAGTTGTTGATGTAACTTTATTTTTTTATTTTTTGTGGTACTGAGGATCGAACCCAGTGCTTCACACATGCTAGGCAGGTGCTCTGCCACTGTCCACAACCCCAGCCCCAACAGCTAGTTTTTGACAGAATAACCAAGTGAGGCTTCCTATTTGGTCAGAGATTAGGCCATGGTGTGGGGGACAGAGGAACAAGGATAATGGCCATGAGGTGGGCAGGATTTTGGTGTCACTGGGAAAAAGGAAGGCTCAGGGGGCCTGTGCTGAGTGGGCTTAGAGGGAGTTAGCAGCTTGGGGATTTGTAGACAGTAGTGTGGAGTCTGCATTTCAAGAGATGTCCATGGAGGGTAAGCACATGCCTAAGTTTGGTTGTTATGCAGGGAACAGTCTAGCCTGGGGTAAAGAGGAAGAGAACGGATAACGCTGTATTGGTCCAGGTGAGCATAGAGTGGGACCTGAGTTGGTGGCGGTGAGACACGTTTGTGGATCCACATGCATGACATGTAGTGAGACTGGGCCTCACTACATTGTCCAGCCTGGCCTCGGACTCCTGGGCTGAAGACTTCTCCCTCCTCAGCCTGGTGGCACAGGCTTCCTGATGGAGGTGTGGGTTTGAATAAATAAGGTGAGCTGTGAAGGGTAAAATGGATGGGAGGAGTAGATTTGACCAGGAGGGTGAAGCAATTTGTCCATTAGTCTTAGAAACAGGCAGTTAGGTAGTTGGATAGACAGGAGAGTAGAAACGTCTGGGTTGAAGATAAACTTGTGCAGAATTGGTATTAACAGTGTACTTTAAAATACAGGGCTGGGGGCTGGGGCTGTAGCTCAGCGGCACAGCACTTGCCTAGCATGCGTGAGGCACTGGGTTCGATTCTCAGCACCGCATAAAAATAAACAAATAAAATTATAAAAGCATTCTGTACAACTACAAAAAACAAAAACAAAAATACAGGGCAGGGTGAAAGCCTCCAAGGGGAGCAACAGGACGGGAACACAGGAAGTTTAGGACAGAGCCCAGAGGGGTACACAATCTGAGGAAAAAGAAAAAAGGAATGTGGATGGCATCATCTAGACTCTTGGAAGAAAGAAAAATAGGAGGGCCTGGTCTGAGCACTGGTGGGACCCAATGGCTCCGGGACAGACACAAGGGGACCAAAGCACAAGACACAGGAGACAGAGAAACATGTTGGAGAGCAGATGGAAAGCCAGGATTTGTGGTGAGCACAGAGGAATGGCAGGGGCAGGAACCAGACGGAGTTAAGATGAGACAGTGGCTGGCAAGGCAGGTCCAGCACCTGTGCTCACAGGCAGTGTTGTAACCTGGGAGGGGCACCTCTATGGGCAGGAGGCCCCAGGGGAACAGTGAGGGGAAAGGGGACAAGGAGGTGACAGGAACCCAAGGGAGCAGGAAGGGAAGGGTTCCAAACACTAGAGGAGGGACTAGCATGAGGAAGGGAGACATCTCTGCTTAGGGTTTACAAAAATTTCAGGGAATTACACTTAGACCTCTGTTTTCCCCCATGTATTGGTGGGCAAAATCCTCAGCTGAAGGAGCATGGGGTTTAAGATTTGAAATCAGGAAAGGTCTCTTTTGTTTTGAGACTGGGGCCTCACTACATTGTCCAGCCTGGCCTCAGACTCCTGGGCTGAAGACCTCTCCCTCCTCAGCCTCCAGAGTAGCTGGGACTACAGGTGCATGCCAGTGCCTGGAAGAAAAGGTCTTAAAGGAGGGGGAGCAAGGAGCAAGCTGATCAGATGAGCACAGGACACTTGCCAGGCCACCTGGTTGTGGGTTATAGAGAATTTAAGGAGTCCTTATTTGCCCTGTAGAGACTTTTCTCTCAGCAATGTTGGGCTGCTTTTGCATGCTTGTAGAGAATAGAATCCCCAAAGTGGGGATTTTGTCACATCAACAAAACAGAGTGGCAGAGGAATTTATGGGGGAAAAATGTGTGTGTATAATAATAATAGATAATTATTATTTTGGCACCAAGGACTGAACCCAGGGGTATTTAACTACTAAGCCACATACATCCCCAGCCCTTTTTTGAGACAGGGTCTTACTAAGTTGCTGAGGCTGGCTTTGAACTTGCTATCCTCCTGTCTCAGTCTGCTGAGCTGCTGGGATTACAGGTGTGCACTAGCACACCCTGCTGGAATTTATGAATATTAGCAGCAGGTTATTGGAATTATGGACTATGAAGTCTAAACTGGATTAGAAGGAATAGTCAATGAAATTACTGATAATGGTGGGGAGCAATTTGGGGCGTGTGTGGCTGGCGAGGTCTGGACAAAGTCGCTAAGAACCCAAGGTGGTAAGATGGATTTTTCCATGTTGTCACGGAGAAAGACTGATTCAGATACTAAAGTCTTTTAACAACCATCTTTAATTCTATAATACCTTCTTCCTTAGCCACTAATACATTTCGAAAATATCCAAAACTAAAATAAAGCCTTTGGTAACGACGAAGGCCTTATTTTTGTGCTGATCTCTATACTATAATAAAAGAGCACATACCTAGGACTGGCAGGCCCCAAAAGTGTTTTTGAATATATAGTCATCTTTTCTTGTCCACATTCCCCAGTGTTTACTTCTTTTAAGATGAAAGAATTGAATGGAACATAGCCTACCAGTTTGTATAATAATTTCCTTAAACCTCTTCTCTGATATCCAGGTGTTTTTCAGCATAGGCATTTTTACATAATATCAACTTTTTTTTTTTTGGTGGTGGTGCTTGGAGATTGAATTTAGGAACTCACACATGTTAAGACTGTGTTCTATCACTGAGCTATACCTCCAGCCCCAGTGACTTTTTTAAAACAAGGTCTCATTAAGTTGCCCAAGCGTGACTCGAACATGCAATCTTCCTGCCCTCGCCTTCCAAGTTAATGGATTATAGGCATGGGCCAGCATGACTTCTGAATGCCACCTGGGTTCCTATTATGGTCACGCCTATAGCAGTGGAGAGGAGCTTCAGTTAAACCAGGAGCATGTGCCTGGAGCACGCCCCAGCTCATAGTGAGCACTCAGTTTTGCCTGTTATTGGCTAATTAAATCATTTGAAGCTTCAGCTTCCTGATGAAAAGGGTTTGCCATGTCTACCTCATGCACCATTCTGAGAATTAAATCAGATACAAAAGTACCTAGGAATTGGGGGGGGGGGATCAATTCTTATGCATTCCTTTTTCTGTTCTAGAGGCAACAAACAAGAGACATGGAGACAGGAAAACCTGGCCCAACAGCTGAGGTGGTGCTCTTCAGCAGTTCTGCAGCACCCAGCACAGGGCGGAGGGGGGCTCAGCATGGCATTTTCTGGACAAAGCCACTTGGCTGGTTAGTCCCTGGGCACAGCTGCAGCAGGAGGCGGAATCTTCTCTCCTTCACTTTAGTGTTCTCCCACCAAATGCAAATTGGAATTCAACAGACAACAGTCAAAGGCAGGAGAACCTGAATTTCTTTTACAGAATCTGAACCCTGCACTGTGGCAGGTCACAGCACCAGGGCAGGCAGCAAGCAGCACAAATGGACCCACCAGTCCGACATCAACCCAACAATACCACACAGCAAGACAAAATGGACAAATTTGAGGCCCAAATTTAAAGCTTTTATATATGAAGCAGGGAGAGACAAGAAGAGGAGGGGGAAAAATGATAAAACTTTCAACAAAGGAGGAAATTAAACTGGCAGAATAAAACAGGAAACCACAATAGTAAATGCTTAGCAGCCAAACACATTTATTAGTCTTTTTTCTTTTTTTTTTTTTTCCAGGAACCCAAAAATATTTTGTAGTTATAATGTAAGCAACTGAGTTGCACATAATACAATCATATCTTTCCAAAATAAAATAAAATAAAAAACTAAACAAAAACAAAAATAAGCTGTTTAAAAGCCCAAAAAAACCCTTCAGAAAACTCTCATATATGCATTACATCATCTCTCAGTTTTAATGAAATGACGACGACTTAAATTCCTTATTACTCAACCTGTCACAATCCAATAAAACACCACCCTTCAGTTTTTTTTGTTTTTGATATATATATATATACACACACACACATATATATATATATATATATATTTTTTTTTTTTTGAAATCCAGCATGAGAAATACAGTACCTGCTATGGCAAAAAATACACATAAAATGCAACTTTTCAGCTTATTTGTACATTAGTAGAGTTTAACATTTTATTGTTTTTAAGTGAACCAGTGATTTTAAGTACCACTATACTAAAAAAGTAAAATAAAATATAGAAAAGGGGGGCCCAGCCTGCCGTGCAAGTGCACCTCTAAAGTGCCTAGTTTCTGTGTCCATGTAAAACCAGTAACACGAGGAGCAATGTCAATATATGGGAGTTTGATTAAACCTCTATTTAATAAAAAAGACAATGCCATGTCCTCCCTTTTCTCCCCCAAGTGTCCTTAAATCCCATCATCCTCTTTCTCTATTGCCCATCTGAAGAGAGAAAAGAAAGCCACCAAAATAATATTGTAAAAGCTATTTCAAGTATAAGAAAAACAAAACACTTATAGGTAACTTGCAGAGAGCATCAATATGTGCAGCTATTTAGTCCTTTTGACAGGTTTTGTTTCTGCTGAGTGTTTCAGATGAGAGGTTTTTTTTTTTTTTTTTTTTTTTTTGCTGTACCTTCTGTTACCTGTTTGTGTGCAAAGTTGGAAAGCTGCCTCTTAAAAAATCCAGCCTCCTTTTGATGCCTTCTCTGCACCTTCTGTTTAAAGGGGGCAAGGAGAGCTGTGGAGGAGGGAAGGAGGGAGCCCATGTCACAAGGAGATTTGGTGATACCTCTCTGCCTCTCCTCCTCAGCCACACCCCCAGATCCTCTGGTGTCTCAGGTTCACCCTCAGTGACTCCTCACTGAAGTGACTTCCACTATTCACTGTTTCCTGATTTGGTAGGATGTATTTCACTATGTAAACATAGCCCCCTAGGATTATGGAACCCAAGCAGCATTTATATCTCCATCGAAAGGGAGAAAGATAAAAATAGTCAAGAAACCTCTCCTCAGATTGCTTTTGTTGTCTGTTTTTGGTTACGCAAAACAGGGATGGGATGGGGCAGATTCAGAATGTGAAGTTGTCAGCAAATTGTGGGGAGTCAGGAGTGGGCGTGGTTAGCTGTTATATCTGCTTTATTTCCCTCCCAGTTTTTTTTTTTAAACTTGTTAAAAATGTTCCTGCACCTTAAGTCGTGCTGAGATTAAGGCCAAGGGTGCAGAGTCTTGTGCACGTGTCTCTGGGAGCACATTCAGGAGCGTGCACCATTTTGTTGTCTTCTGAGATCACTGTGTACACTTTGGTCACTGGTGTGTGCAAAGGGTGGTAGTGGGGAGGTGTCCCAGGAAAGAGGTGTGGAGATCAGCAAAGCCCTTTGGGAGCATCAGAGAAGGGCAGAAAGGCAGGTAGAACCCATAAGGATCAGAAGAAGGAGACTGCTAGGTAAGGGCCTCCAGGTAACAACAGAAGGAGAATTCCAAGTTGACAGAAACCGAATCAGAAGGTGGGTGGAGAAAGAACATGTACTTATCATCCAGCTTCTTCCTCAGAGGAGTCGTCACTAAGCAAGTCCAGGGAGAGCACACTAGAAAGGGTTTCTCAACAGTTTACTAAGAGCTGGGGTGGGGGTAAAGAAGCCATTCAACAGGATCCAATCCAACCCTGTCTCATGGGGACCCAAATCCAGGAAGCTAGTAACTGACAAGAGTCCTATGAGCTTGGTGTTAAAAGGTATTTCCCTCAACTCTGATGGAAGGAGGAAGATCTGAAGATGCGCACGGCCTTCAAGGTTGTTAGCATTGTCTCCTTAGATGAGTTTCCTTCTAAGAAATCCATACATTTCAAAAGCATCACAATCTGACAAGACTATGACTGAAATGCCTGAGATTAAATCCCCTTGTGAACTACAGAGTGATATCCAAGGTGTGTGTGTGTGTACCCAAAGTCTTGCCTAGAAACCCTCTGGAGTCCCAGGACAGGACAGATCTTCCAGAGAAATCCACATAACCCCCACCCCAGTGCTGGGATACTGGAACAGATGGCAGCTAGTTAAGAAGACAGGGTTGGACACTGGTCTGTGGTCACTGTGAGGCAGAGCGACAGACACAGCTCCACCTGGAAACAGATTCATTCTACTGACCTGCTCTGTCTTTGCTTCTTAAACATGAAAGGATTCAGATCTGAGACTTTTGATGCCTTAGTATGGAAAATATCATATTTTAGGGTTACTTTCACAGCAAAGAATGTTTTTAAGGTTATCCTGCTATTTACACATTTATATTTTATAAAGAATAACTCACCAATGTCAGAAAGGAGACAGGAGTTAAGGGTTTCCATTGCAGGGGCACTGTACCTCGAGGTATAGTTTTGTGTTGACAGTTGAAACGTCGGGATCTGTTTTTTGTTTAAAGGCAATCTAGCAGAGCGAAACCCTGATAAGGTCATGCCTATGCAGTCCTGCACCGGCACGAGGAGACTGTGATCAAGTCTGCTACTCGTTACAGTACTGTGAACATCAACAACAAAAGTTGCTGCATGGAAAACACTGAATACAGGCCGAACGATCTCTTGCTTATGATACTGTGTGCTGCAAATAATGCCTAGGCCAGAGCAGTGCAGGTGCCATGATGTATCACAGGCAAGATCAAAGGAATTCTGTTAGAACTAAGAAGAGGACTACACAGGCCTTCCCATGTCACTCACTCACTGCTCACCATAGGAACAGCATCATAAATGCAGGGGGAAGCAGAGAGATTCCATCTGACTGTAGGACAGCGGTTGGGGAAGAGAATCTTTTCTTGCCTGCCAAGCAACAGCAGGCAACAGCCCTCTTCCTCACAGAGGAGGGCAGTTCCCTCATAATTAAGAATAAGTTCACTTAACAATGATTAAAAAAGAAGAGAGAAATTAAAAAGGAGAAGAGGAAGCATTTTTGAATTGACATAAAGATTTACTTCGAGATCAGCACAAGGGAGGCATGGTTTCCTGAGCTGAAGGGTTCTGGATTCAGGAAAGGATGAGACTTCTTTGTCCAGAGAACACTGGAGCCTTTGGGGTCCCAGTTTCCCTGGATTAACACTGCACGGCTAGGATCAGGGATCCTGTACCATACTGGTGGTTAGGAGCTACAGGCCCCCTGAATGTGCCTGGTCATCTGACCTGCCAACCATGGCAAGAGGCCTCAGATCTCTTTCGATCCCACAGTGGCAACCTTGGCGCATCTTCTCTCACTCCCCCTCCCTCCATGATGTGGGGATACCATGGACACAGAAACTGGAGAACAAGGACTCAAAGCAACCCTCTTCCCCTCTGCCCTCCTCCCCCCTTTTGCAGAATGCATAGTTACAATTCACGTTACAAAATAAAGAAGCAATGATGACCACATATGGACCTTTTTTTTTTTTTGAAAAAAGAAAAAAAAAATCCAACAACCTCTTCTTAAGTTCAGTATCAAAATTCACATTTGCATAATAATACATTTCAAGGCCATCAGAGAGGAATGAGAGTGAAGCAAGAAAGCCAGGCTCCCCTCCTCCCTTTGTCTTCCTGAAGGAATCCCTCTGTGGGGGAGCTGTGAGGAACTGTGGGAATGGCCCTTAGCATCCACTTGGTATTTCTTTAGAAGATAGGAGTGGGGAGAAGAGGTGGAGTTGTTGAAAACATCAGAACAAATAAAGAGACACTGCAGATTTCTATGTTTAACTATAATAATTGCTGAAGAAATAAAACATGACTTCAAATTTTCCTTTTCTTTCTCACAAACTTCAATCTTAACTCTTTCAAAACCTTTTTCCTTGTGTGCAATACCCTGTGTGCATAAATGGCAAGATGATGGGACTTCCATTGGGGAAAACAATGACTTTCTCAGGACACAGAATGAAAGGGTAAATAAGGGTAAACGTAAAGCCTGAGCTGCACACGCAGGAGCCAGCCAGAAAATGCCTTCTTTACATGCATGAATGAATGCGTCACAAATGTCACCTTACTCCAACTCTCCATGGTTACGGAAACACAAGAAATTAAACAGTCACAAGCATGCATGCGTGTGTACACACACACACACACACACACACACACACACAGAGAAAACTAGGGAACTCAGATACCAAAACCAAACTTGCACTCTCGGACTAACCCGGGCCTCTGTCACTTGTGCAATTGCACTTCATCCCCTCCTCTCCAGAGCCCCAGAATCTCTTCGACACAACTACATGTGCAACACTGATGCTAACGAAAGCTCAACAGCTGCCCCAGGGCTTCCAGAGAACTCTGCTGCCCCAAAGACCGGGCTGACCGATGACCGTCTTTCTGTGTTCACCACAATGGGTGGCCTCTACCTCAGAGAGACGGTCTCTGAACTCACCAAGGCACATTCAGAGGTACTTCACTTGAGTGATTTCTGGGACAAAATTAAAAGGGAATGGAGGAGGTGGTGTTTTAAACACATTTATGCTAACTTAACCCGAAATTTCTGGCAAGTGTCAGGCTAAAATGCATCACTTGTAGAAAAACAAACAACAAAAAACCACACTACCTTTACAAGGCATGTGACTTCTTGAAGGGCTCTTGAGGTTTTTGCTTTGTTTTGCATAAATCCTCTTTTCACATTTGGCAATCTACTGCCTTCCTCTGTGAGTCCGCTCTTCCTCACAGCCTCCAGTTCTTTACCACCCATCCCCACCCCCAGAGTGGGGTATACCTTCCAGTGCCCAAGGAGGAATGCCTAGTTCACCAGGAGGTCTAGGAAGTCAGTATGAAGGGAAAGGAAAGCAGGACAAAAGAATTACTCTTTTTGAAAAATCTGTCACAACATAACAATGCTGGCTGGATTGGACCAATCGTAATAGGGAATTTATTTCCAAAGCAATGACTCAGGAGGCACACACTGCTTCAGGGAAACACTGTTTTCACAGAAAACTTCTTGTCTGTTGCATTTATTTGACCTTTGTCCTCCCATGAAAGGACAAGTGTTTGCCACAATGAAGAATCAATGACTGAGCCTTGCAGAGACCCTCTGGAGAGGGAGTTCCTGGCATGCAGTGTCTTGTTAAAAGCAAATCCAGGTGTGCAGCTGACCGAAAAGGGAACTATTTAAATTCTGTGAAGCAAACACTGGCAGTTTCTGTCAGTTTGCTACTTTTTTGGAGGGTAAGGGGTGGTTTTCTGGGTGACAGCATGAGATTGACAGTTTAAAACAAAAACAACTCAAACATTAGAAATACTTCATAATCTCTCAGGACCTAGTCCAAGTGATCACATGTGGATGCTTGGCTAGTGGGGAAGCTACTCTCCACTCCCTGCCCAGCATTCCTGCTTCTTAGCCCTGTAGATGTTCATGGCCTCCTTTGGCAGAGTGGGGTAGGAGGTGGGGAGGTATGTGGGCAGTTTAGGGAGGACTGATGCTCAGTTTTTATTAAGCTATTACTATATCCATAGGTTTTTGAAGTCAACAAATATTTCAAATCTAAAGAATGTGATACCACCATAGCCCGTGTCAAAATTAAAAGAAGAAAACACTATCACTGGACAAATGGGGACCTTCACATGCCTTTGGCACTGGCCATAAGCCTACAGATCATATCATATTGTGTGCACAACTCTGGACATGGAAATAATATTCGAGATTGTTGATATTCTTATAGATCAAGACAGAAAGGGGGCACAGCCTGGTGTGCAGCAGGGCTACAGGGCACCCTATTTTTGTGAATGAGGTCTAAAGACAGACAATACAAAATTCTTATCTGCACCATCAGTGGCCTTAGTTTTACTCTTGCAGGAGGAAAATCATCATCGCAGAATTAGACTTCTTTCTAAGTAGCATAGTTAATGCACAGACATGAAATATGACAAAACTTGGCAAAAACACTGGAGAAAAAAGATTGATTTATTTTTTCACCAGCTAAAAATATCTACTCCTGGGGGCTGGGGCTATAGCTCAGGGGGTCGAGTGCCTGCCTCACATGCACAAAGCTCTGGGTTCAATCCCCAGCACCGGAAAAACAAAAACAAAAAACAAAAGACTACTCTTAGCTGAAGATCTTAACAAAAAAACAAAATAAAACTAAAAACTCAAACCCTTAAACAACAAAGCTTTATATGCTGAATTTAAACTATGTGGATGGAGAAAAATGGAACTTTTTTTTGTGGTGGGGGAAGGAACTGGGGATTAAACCCAGGGGCCCCTCTTCCACTAAGCTACTCTCCAGTCCTTTTTAAAATTTTGAGACAGGGTTTCGTTAAGTTGCTAAGAATGGCCTAGAACTTGCAATCCTCCTGCCTCAGCCTCCCGAGTTGCTGGAATAACAGGTGTGCCACCGCGCCCAGCTAGAATGAGACCTTTGCTATACAGGACTCAGTTGTGCCCTAACCTTAGAAACGGCTACTAAGCCAAGTCTATTGAAAACACCCCGTTTACACTTGGAAGGAAACAGGCTTTGCTAGACTGAGCATTTTGCTCAGCACACAGATACTAGAGTCAAGATGACACTATATGAAAAATAAGATGAAAAAGGACCCAGCATCTGAGATTCAAATGGAATCTGGCTGCTAACCCACAAAACCACACCCCCTCCATGAAAAGGGTGAAAGTGAAAGGAATATTTGCTCTTAAAAGTCTGTGAACTTTTAGTTTCTTATAGACATGTTAATAAAGGTGCTTCCAAATTCTTAGGCAGGAATTTCTTGTGTCTTTCTCCTTCCCTTGCACACCTTATATAGCACATTCAAACCACAGGAGTGTGGAAGAACCATTTACTTAGGCTACATTCGTGTCAGAAGAGTTGGGGAAATTCTTAGAACAGCAGCCATAGTAACTGAACATCAGCTGCTAAAGTGAAACTAACTGGGCAATAAGTGGCTGATGTGGAAAAGGGAAGGAAGGGGACAAGGACAATGCTGATGAAAGAATGTGGTTTGGAATATTTCTTTCTGTGTGGTGCTAGGGACTGAACCCATGGTTTGGAATCTTCACTTGAAGCACTGCTAAGTCCTCTCTCGTGAGCGTTGTGAACGGAACACTTGTAGGGACAGGGATAAAGGAGACGGAGGTGTTATAATTTCTTCCCAGGGTTGCAGAGAACTAAGATTTTCAACACCTGAAGTGGGGTCATGGCACTGGATTCTCACTGGCAGCAGAGGCCCCCGTCTGATGGAAGACAACCCTTTCCCTATTTCACACTTTGTTTTTCTTTTGGCTACTCATATGGTAGACAGAAACCAAGTTTGTGATGTTTAAGAGATATACACACTTCCAGCCACTCTAGCAATCAAATGTTTAAAAAACAAAACAAAAAACCCTACTACAAAATGGAAAACTCATGCTTACATGTCCAAAATGTGTACAAAGTAAAATCTATGAAATGAGGGTGGCCTCGGTATATATGCCAGAATGTGCTGGAAAAGAGGACACACCCACTGAATTTTCTAAGTACACCAAAGCCACCTAACTTCTTGGTAGACATGGCTCTTGCCAAAAAATACCATGAAAAGAAAAGAGCTTTCCTCTTTAATGATACCCTCACCATAACCTGTTCTTAGGTCACTGCCAACCAATAAAGCAAAGCTTTCAGCAAGGTGACAAAGGGCGGGTAGGCAGAAGACAGAAGCAGAAAAACAGGAACCTCCTTCCACTGGCCCAGTACAGAGACCTTCCCCATCGCAGGAGCAGTAACCATTACACACCTGGAGAAGTCTACGCTGGGCAAGGGAGGGCACACACACGAGGAAGGAACTTGGCATTCCACATATCACAACATAAAAGCCTATTTAGCTTCCTTGATTTCTGTTCATCTGTTGAATTTAGCCCACTGCCTTTGGGTCCTGTTTAGAACCACTCTAATCACCTTCCTGGGCAAGCATCCTATGGGCTGTGGAGGGACTGGACCATGGGCACATTTGTGTCCCCTGCCTGGGATGTCTGGGTGTGTGAGCGAAGGCACTAAAGCGGCTTTGGAGACACTGCAGGCAGCGACCCACCCACTCCCTTCCCTGTGGAGCCAGAGTCTCCTTCCCACCGCGAAGCTTAACGTTTGAAAGAAGCTGTGGTCATGCTTGGGAATGCTGACCCCTGGCCCCAGAAAGGATATGAAAGAAGAACTCAACATCCAAAACTGAAAGGAAACACTCCAGATCTCTGAGGAGGGAGGGAGATAATTAAGCAGCAGATCGTCAAAACAGCAATTAAAACAAGTACAACAGTAGCTGGGAGCTAAGAAAGTAAAATCACTTGTTCCTTATTAGATTCTTCTACATTTTCTCCTCCTCTTCCCATGACAAACAGAGGTGAGACAGACATTCTTCATTAATAGAACAGTCCATATATAATTTCCTCTAGTAATGCCTATGTTTAAAATTTGTTCCAAAAATTATTAACCTATATTTCCTAACTCTTTACATAGATTCTCAGCAATCCAACCGTACTACTTTACAGATTAGAATTACTCTTATTTTATTTTTAAAGCTGTTGTTTCTTTCTTTTGTTGCTGGGGTTGAAGGGACAGGGAGAAGGGTTCCATTGAAAAAATTAAAATGGCTCGGGGAGGTTCCAGTTCAGCCTTACAGGGAAAGGAATGAGGTGACGGCATCCCCACTCTGCAAACACTCCCTATTACATTACATGCGATTTCAAATAGTCCGTGAAGGTGCTCTTAATCCTTCTCCCATATTTTTTAAGATAATGAATTTACCTGTTGCTGCTAAATTGGTAATTTTTAAAAAATATTTCTTTCTATATGTTTTAAAATGTATGATCCCCAGTATGACAATAATGTTTGGAGACTTTTCTTTTTACAATTTTTTAAGTAAAAATTGTTTAAACTTTTTGAAGTTTCAGGAACTTGTAAAAGTTTATTAACAGGAAAGAAACAGCCATCTATCTAGGATAAGATACGGTTAAATAAACCATCTTCAAAAAACTGGCTTCCTACCCTAGAATTCCTGAGAATGCTTGCAAATTTTAAAGCAGGAAAATAAATGTTAAAAACAAAAACAAAAAACACTGTTAAATGCTCCCAGAGTTAGTCTTCATCTAAAATATATATTTATATGTATATATATGTATATATATACGCACTTTTTGGTCTTTTTTTTTTTTTTTAAGTTTTTAGTTTTTTCCCTTTAAGCTTATGATGGAAGAACATTTTAGCTTCTCATGTTTATTTTTACATATTTCAAATCCCTCATTTATGTCTTGTAAACAAGAGGGGCTCTAGCACCCGGCTTTCACCGTAGTATCGTAAGGAACTCAACTAAGCCATAGTGCAGGTCAAGGACCCAACAGGCAGGAGGAGAAGAGGGCAGGGCAGGACACAGCCGTGAACCAAGAGAGGCAGTGGATAGTCCCCACTGGCTCTCAGGAGCCTCGGGACAAGCTCCTGGCCCAGGGACACTAAGATTTAGCCTTCTGTTTGTAGATGTATGAACACAAGCTGTGCTTCACCTGGAGGTCACCACACGTGACAGGGCTCTGCTCCAACATGGAGAGCAGTCAGTGGGGCTGGAAGGAGACGCATGGTCGGGGCAGAGGCGAGAGGGGCACGGTGGTGATGGAAACCGGAGAGCAGGAGGAGGGCACAGTCAGTTTGGACAAGGCATTCGTGGGATCAAACCAGCGCTGCAAACTCAAGTGCGAACACCCACCTGCAAAGGGCTTCCTGCGGACTGGCTCATGCAAGCGCTCACTTGACTTATGCCTGTCAATCTCTTTTGAGGCTAGGTTTGTCATCAACAGAGTATGCCAACAGGACTACAGAATTTCCCATTCTTTGTCTCACAAAAACCACTTACATGCAAATAACTTTTTTGCCTTTTCCTGTACACACCCATCCACCCACCTACACAGACTTGACCGAAAGTCAAATGCATCAGGCATTGTTGTGTCCTTCACTGAAGATGCTAAAGAAAGAAAGAAAGACTCCCTTGAAAGCAGCAAGTTACAGAGGACAGTAGAGGTCTGCTCCCACCAAGGGCTGGAATGGGCAGGTATCTGCTGGTACAGAATGTCGGCACTTTATGTTGAACAGTACGATGCAGACTGGGGCGTCCACACAAGTGCTAGTTTGTCACCAGCACGTGTCCCCCTCCCCACAACCCCCACCTGTTTTGTATAAAGGGGTACCCTCAAGTCCGCTGTCACTCTTCACAACAAGCAGTTTGATATACTTTGATTTCAACATAGCACATACATGTTGGTGGTAACTGTGGATTAAACGTTGCCCCCTGTTCGGCCCAGAGTACTACTACATTGATGCTTAAAAAAAAAAAGAAAAAGTCTTTAAATACAGAAATTAAAAAAGCAACATTACAAAGAGAAAAAGAAAAAAAGAGGTCAAAACCAAAAAAAAAGGTGCAATACTTAAGTCTTTGCTAAGTTATTCCTGCCTAAGCAAAACCACATACACAGGAAATACACAACACAGAGAAACAAAGGGAAACGCTTGAAGTACACACTGGTTTAAGAACATTCGTTAAGTAAACGTCTCTGTCAGTGATGGCCTGGTGCTGTAACACGCCATGGCCTGGCACAGGTAACGCTCAGCGAGAGAGGAGCAGAGGGGGAGGAGCTGCGATGCTTCCAGGAGGCTGCTCACAACTTACTGTTTTCGTCAAATGAAAATGAGAACCAATAGAAATATTCAATTCAGCATTACCTGATTTTTTTTTTTTTTTTTGATAAATTTCTCACACCTGCTCACACAGGAAAGAGGGAACACAAATTTTCTGCTTTTGAGACATCACATAATCTAAAAACTATCTGATAGTCTGTTCCCATTCAAACTAACAAAAAGGACCTGCATGAAATTTAACAGATGCTCAGGTGTGCCTAGTGGCCATTCACTTTTAAAAAACAGACTGAACACACAGCTGCTCCAAGAGGTACCTCCTGCTCTCTGATTTTTGGACTTGGCAGTGCTCCGCTCTACTGCTAGGTCAAGAGGAAAGCTAGAGAATCTCACTCTCAGGCTAATGCACAAGTGGAAAGGAGCTCCCTGCTCTCATCGTGAAAAAGCACTCTTCGTCTCAATGCAGCCTGACGGAGTGGCTTCAGTTGCAGTAGCTCCCTGTGCTTGTGTGTTCTCATAGTTTAAAAAATAAAATAAAAAGCGGGTGGCCGGCCAGCCAGCCTGCAGACTGTCAGCAATGCAGCTTTTTGAGAAATGAGGGTGGGGTGGGAGGAGGAGGGTGGGACGCAGGCACACACACAGAGACAAGAGGATGCACGCGAATGCACATGAACACACGTGCACACACATACCAGAACAAGCATGCCTGGGCAGTTACATGTGCCAGAACACACTGGTATTTATCAACCAGCCAATCACAAATTTTTTCCTTTTTTTTTTTTTTTTAGGTTTTTTGTGTTTTTGTTTTTAAAGTGAGGCTCCGTCAAGTCTTCCCTCCCCCCTCCCCCAACAATTCTTTTGAATTTCCCTCCCTCCCAAACATGGTAGACCTAAGGACGGAAACACACCCAGTGCAAACAAAGTTAAAAAGCTATTTTTTTTTTCAGTATATATGTTTCTTAGCAACAACTTCCATATAACATGAAAAAAGTGAAAAACTAGAAACTAATTTTTTTAATTTTTTTTGTGTTTAAATTTAAATGGTATGTGTACTTGCTTCACATTGTCTTTCTAGGTTGGCGTTCATGATTCAAGTATTTCAAGAGTGATATGTTCTCTTTTTGGATTCATATTCCAAACGAAAAAACTGAAGTTATAAGGGAGGCAACTATGTGCTCAGACAGTCTGTCAATGACCCACCTTTTTTTTTTTTTTCCTCTCTCCGTTTTCTTTTTTCCTTTTAAAAATGTATTTATTGCAAGTTGAAAAAAAAAACGAAAAGGTCAAGTTAGTGCTGCTGCTGTTCCAAAAAAGGTCACGAGGTCAGAGTTGAAAGTTCTAAGTTCAGATTGAATCCGACCCTCCTCCCAGAAGGTCACCAGGTAGTAAAGGAGCAGGGCTGCCCATCCTATGGGGATCTTCCACAGTTGGGACTCCCCACAAGCTAGAAGAATAGTTTGGGGGCCCCCACAATGAAGCGCCAGCAAGATCAGCCCCGCTGCTGCCACCAGCACTGCTGCTCCATTGCCCGAGCCCAGTGGACCCACCGAAAAGGTTCAGCGCAGGTCCTACAGGGTCTGACTGGTTCTGGCCGGTCTCCAGCGACTGCCACCCCGTGGCTGGTGCACTTGGGGTTGCTGCAGGTGTAGGGGGCTGAGCTTGTGCTAGAAAGCGGCTAACTTCATCATCTGTGGCAAACTCAGCCAGGATGGTAGTGTTTCCCAACACACACCTGGAGAAGGAAGGAAAAGAGAGCTGTGGGTCTAAGGGAAACGCTCCAGCACCCCTGGGACTGAATGCTTCCAGTCCCCTGCTGTCAATTCACCTGGATGCTTTTGAGTATGTAGAATCACAGGTACCACCCTGGGCCTACAGATCAGAACCTGCACTTCAATTGATGCAATGCAGTGAGGTGTGACCAAAGCTCCAAAGAGTCAAAGCCTCCTAATAACCGTGTGTCCACACCGTATGGAGTTTATATATTCCTGACAACCTATCACAAAGGCGTCTGTGTGTGTTAGGGGAGGGTGAATACATGGAGCACAGAGGAGTTTTAATGCAGTGCAATTACTCTCGATGATAAGATGATGGTGGCTACATGCCATTATACATTTGTCCAAATCCATTCAAGGGACACCACCAGAATCAAATCCTAATATGAACCATGAACTTTGGGGGATTAAATGTCAGTGTATGTTCATCAATTGTGACAGATGGACCACTCTGGTGAGTGACGCTGACAATAAAGGAGGCTAGATATGTGAGGGAGGGGTAGAAGCATATGGGAAATCTCTATATCTTCCTCTCAATTTTGCTGCAAACTTATAAGTACTCTGAAAAACAAATTCAAATCTTAAAAGAAGGAAAGAGACGAAAAATGTCATTTCTTTTTGTCCCGTGTGGGGTAAGGATCACAACCTCAGCACCAGACACTCAAAAGTGCTGCCCTGTCCCAGAGCTGGACCTGCTTGCTGCCTGGGCTTTCCCACTGCCCACTCCCTCTGTGCATGGAATTTTGTCATGGCATCTGCAGCCAAAGGGAGTCAGCCCTTTTCTGTCCACCAAGGGCTGGGGGAGGGCTGGGGGAGGGAGGAGTCTGATCCAGTCCCATCTACTTCAAGCAAAACCCTGCCACCCACCCAAATCACAAAATTTCAACATCATTTACAAGAGGCTACAGAAAGCAGCTAGATTCTTTTATGAAAAATGACAAAACGTTTCACATTTTATAAATATCTGCTTTGTTCTGTGGTACTTAAATTTATTCAACTATTTCACAAATTATTTACATTTGGAGTTCTGATGATCAGCCTATAAATACACAGGATAATCTCAGGTAGGTAGAAAAGACCTGTCACTTCAATATCTAAGACTTGGAAATGCATGCATGATGGTGTTAAGTTGTTTTATTTTTTTTGGTACCAGGGATTGAACCCAGGGGTGCTTAACCACTGAGCCACATCCCCAGCCCTTTTTATTTTTTTAATTTGGAGACAGAGACTCGCTGAGTTGCTTAGGGCTTCATTCAGTTTCTGAGGCTGACTTTTAACTTGCAATCCTCCTGCCTCAGTCTCCTGAGCCTCTGGGATTACTGTGTGCCACTGTGCCCAACAATGGTGTTTTTATATGCCTGTTCTCGTCTCATGCATCACTGTTTGATTGAGCAGGTTCCAGGATACTCACGGGTACATCTCCTGCATGCTTGCCTAGAGGATGCAGGATGGAATACTCACATGTGCAGTGCGGTTTGGGCCTTGGCCGCCTCCTGTTTGGTGCTGTATCGAATCAGGGCAGTGCCCTGGGTTAGATTCAGATGGAATGTCAGCAGTGGACCATGCTGCATGCAGATCGTTCTCAAGGTTGACCCATCAATCTAAGGAGAAACAACACTTGTGATGGGAAAGGCAACTTTAAGATATTTACACACTGAACATTGTTTAGGATGACAGAACTATGGTACAGATTGGTTATAATGGTGATTAAATGAATTTGTGTATCTGTCAGAATTACACAATATAAAGTGTGAATTCTGATGCATACTAAATTGGTCTCAATAAAGTTAGCCTCCATGAAAAAAAAAAGATATTTACACATTGGACTAAAATCTACTCTTCCCATTTTGCAACTAAAATGAATAAAATGCATACATAAATATAGCTCAAAACAAAAGAATATGACTCGACCTGTGATCTGTTTTCTTTTTCTTTCTTTCACACATGCTAGGCAAGCACTCTGCCTCTGAGCCACATCCCCAGCCCCTGTGGTCTATTTCCTTTAAGAGGTAAACACAGGTGTGTTAATTCTGAGATCCTAAAAAGGCAGAAACGAAGGCTAGAGATATAGCTCAGTGTTAGAGTACTCACCTAGTGTGCGTGAGGCCCTGAGTTCCATTCCTTTAGCACCACAATATAAATAGAAGTGAAATAGTCCCCAAATAAGAACGTTAACATGCAAGGTTCTTAGTATTATTACTAATATTTGATTCTTCTGTTTATCCATTAAACAACTTCACAAAGAAGTAAAGAGAAAGACAAACGAGAAAGCACTGCTGGATACCTGAAGACTTAGAATCTCGATGCCTGGCCTACTTCCCAGACCATCCCAGCACTGTCTTATGGCTGCTTTACCATCTCAAGGTGAGACCATTTCCACCACCTTTTCTCTACTGTGTCCCCTGCTGCCCAAAGGTGATGGGATTGAAGGCTGTAGTTCCTTAATCCACTCAGTGTTCAGGGATTAGGGATAATTCCCCTAATCCACGAGTTAGTTTGATGAACAAACCTCTTCACTCTTATGTGATGGTCTAATTTTGCATCAAGAGCCTAAATAGATTTATTTTAGTTGATCATTCCATCATTTTAGTTCATTTCTTTGAAAAATAAGAATACTGGGCTGGGACTGGGACTCAGTGGTAGAGTGCTTGCCTGGCATGCGTGAGGCAGTGGGTTCGATCGTCAGCACCACATAAAAAGAAAATAATAAAACAAAGATATTGTGCCCACCTATAACTAAAAAAAAAAAATTAAAAAAATAAGTATACATTTTTTGGGGGATTGAACTCAGGGGCACTCAACCACTGAGCCACATCCCCAACCCCCTGCCTTTTGTATTTTATTTAAAGAGAGGGTCTCACTGAGTTGCTTAGCGCCTCGCCGTTGCTGAGGCTGGCTTTGAACTCGAGATCCTCCTGTCTCAGCTTCCTGGACTGCTGGGGTTACAGGCATGTGCCACAGCGCCCAGCTAATTTCTTTGGAAACTAAGTATGTTACTATTTGAAATTGCTTTAAAAAATTGTGTTACTGGCTCCTGGATGAAAATGGGCGGTTTCTCAGAGATCTTTAAAGAAAAAGACCAAAGAAATCCCCCTGAGCTTGTTTTATGAGTGAAAACTGACTACATAAGCATGTCAGTATATCCACAAGACACTTTACAGGACAAATACCCAAATACCCTTTAAACCAATTTTAAGTGCTGAAAAGTAAACGTATCCAGTGTCAAGATTTACTCTTATGACTGAGATTAATTTGTACTAGGTAGCTTTAATTTTTTAACTTAATCTTAAGTCTTTCTAATACAAACACAGCCACCCTATATTCATTTAATATACATATTTATATATGCATAATTTTTTTAAGAGAGAGAGAGAAAGAGAGAAATTTTTTTTTTAATAATTTTTTTTTTAGTTTTCAGCGGACACAACATCTTTGTTTATATGTGGTGCTGAGGATCGAACCCGGGCCGCACGCATGCCAGGCGAGCGCGCTACTGCTTGAGCCACATCCCCAGCCCCATATATGCATACTTATTATTTTTCCTAAGACAGAAAAAGTGAACAGCTGGTTAACTTGTCCAGGCTCCTTTCAAAATAGGAAAACCCTTACTGCTTCCTTCATCCTACCAACATCATAACCACCAAATTATACGACAACTCTAAAAATGAGGCATACAAAGCTTTGAGAATCATCATGTAAGATCGTGCATGCTGGGGCTGAGGACGAAGCTCACTGGCAGGCTCACTGGAAGCTCACTGGTGTGTGCCAGGCCCTGATTCTATCTCTAGCACTGGAGACTAATCAAAAGATCAAACAATACCACCCCACTCCCACTGCTTAATTTGCAAATTACACATATTTCCAACACCTTGAAGTCAGGTGTGAGACCACATGGCCAGAACCCTCGTTCAAAAGTAGGCTATGAGCCTTGAATGGGGAGAGGAGACCAAGAAATAGTTGAGTTTTCTACCTCCTAACCTCCCCAACATGTGAGTTTCTCTTAATAACACTAAATCCTGTCTAGAACACCTCAAGAAAGCACAATTACCTGTGGAGTGAGATTATGAAGAACCAGCCAGTAACTAGGGCGAACTGAGCCACCATCACTCCAGGTAGAGGCTGTAGGCAACCAGAAAAAGGATGAGGAAAATAATAAGGAGGAGCAACTTCACCCAGTCCAAGGGCCCAACCTCCACACTCTCTTCCACAGTCCTCCACCCCAAGCACACACGCCTGCAGCCCTTTCACATCCTCCCTTATGATGACACAGCTGCTCTTACAAGCAGGCCCTTCTTACCTGAGGCAAGCCGAGAGTCCTGTGTTCCCCACCCCCTGACTGATCGGGGTGCTGTGCTGCTCCAGGGAGATGCCGGTTTGGGGTTGGTCAGGCCGGGAGGTGGGCGGGGCAGCGGTGTAGTGTTCCTGGAGGAAATGTGGTTTTTCCACATCTTGTTGGAGAGATGAGTGGGGTTGTGTCCTATGGGATCTGGGGACCACGTGGATTTATAATCAGGGAACTTTGCTGTGAGAAGAAAAAATTCAGGAAGCAATAAATGGACCACAAGGGCTGGGGATATAGCTCAGCTGGTAGAGTGCCTGCCTCGTATGCGTGAGGTCCTGGGTTCAATCCCCGGCACCACAAAAAAAGATGGACCACAAGCACACACAAACTGTCTCTACACACAAATATATGCATATCTATCTTCTAAAAAACAATAGTAAGCACACATTTTATGAGTAGCAATACAAAGTAACATTGTTCTTTAAGCATATCAACTATAAAATTTTCAGTAACTATTACTGTAAACTGAGAAAATTATATGAACTATTTTTCTACAACTTTCTTAGCTAAACACGCTTGAAAGAGAAGACAAATTCAAGGAGAAAATTTCCATATAGCCCATCACCCTTATAGATGGTTAGAATGTGAACACCAGCAAAACTAAAGTATCCTATAAGTTCTCATGGACTGCATGGAAAGTACATTAGAAACCTACACTTTTCTTATGCCAAGATCCAGCATATTAGATACCAACACTGAAAGAGATTTTTGAAAACAATCTGCACATATTCACTAAGGGCTTATTGTGCTTAAAGCATTAAAGTAGCACGATGGGTAACACAGTTATTCTCAAAGGCCTCCAGTTTGAATGGAAGCAAGAGCAGCAAAACAACAGAACTGGTAACTCTGGTAACATATATGTTCAGCACACAGAGGAAAGTGCTAGGTTGCAAGCAGAGGCTTTGCAAAGACAGGTCTGAAGATTTACATAAATGGATAGGCCCAGGAAAACTGGAAAATGGAAACCTAGTTTCACCACAAACTCTCCCTGTACAGAATATGTCCTCTGCCAATCCTGGGTGAAAAGTATTTCATAGAGCGCAAAGGATAAGGTAGTCAGGAGTTTCTGCAGTCTACTCAGCATTGGGTGTTTGAGTGACAGTCTGAGGGTGACAGCAAGAGAACTGAGCAGAAGCAATGAACTTGAAAAATCCTACTGCAGATCACACCACTAAGAATCAGCATGGCCTGGGTCCAGAGAGCAAGGGAGAGGAAAGAGTGAGAAAATACTGAGCTCTTGTGACAAGGTAGGTGATGCATGGGAGCATCATTAAGAAAAATAAGGAAAAACAATTTTGGGGGATGGGGAACCTCAGATTCAGTTTTAGACAATCTGAGGTGATTCTTGAGCCATCTCTTAGGTGAACTTTCAATTGCAGGAAAAAGATACACTGTTCAACCTAAGATAGGGGCATTCATAGGAGTAAAAGCTAGATGAAAGCAGGGCATAGCTGTGCATACCTGCAGTTCCCAATACTCAAGAGCTGGAAGAGGAAGACAGTTAGAATCCAGGAGTTTGGGACAACAAAGTGAGACATCATCTTTTAAAACAGAAGAAGAAGAAGAAGAAAAAAAAAAAAAAAAAAAGCTGGGTGTCTATAACTATATATGTGTCTATAACTCCAGTGACTTGAGAGGTTGAATGAAGCAGGAGGTGCTCAAGTTTGAGGCCAGCCTGAGAAACTTGATGAGACCCTGTCTCAAACAAACAACCTAAAAGGGTTGGGGATATAACTTAGTTGTAGAGCACCCCTGGATTTAACCTGCAGTACCATGAAGGAAAATAAAGAAAAGAAAAAAAATCTGGGTGCATGCCTGTAATCCCAGGGACTTGGGAGGTTGAGGTAAGAGGAGAGCAGGTTCAAGAACAGCCTTGGCCACTTAGAGATACTAAAAATTAAAAAAAAAAAAAAAATTAAAAAGTGCTAGAGATGTAGCTCAGTGGTCAAGTGGCCCGTGCTTAGATCCCAAGTACCACAAACAAAAAAGAGAGAAAATAAAATAAACATTTGAAAAAGAATGGCTGGGGATGTGGCTCAAGCGGTAGCGCGCTCGCCTGGCATGCGTGCGGCCCGGGTTCGATCCTCAGCACCACATACAAACAAAGATGTTGTATCCACTGAAAACTAAAAAAATAAATAAATAAATATTAAAATTCTTTCTCTCTCTCTCTTTAAAAAAAAAAAAAAAATTTTTTTTTTTTTGAAAAAGAGTTGGATCCAAGTATAAGTCCTGGAAAAGTACAGTGCAGGGTGTAGCTAGGGATGTGCAATGCTGAGGCAGGTCAGTATTCAGTATTTATAATTCAGGCTTGGATGCGACAGACTATACAGCTCTTTGAATCTCAGTTTTTCCATCTACAAAATGGGGGATGGATCATGATAGGACCTACTCATAGTGTTAGATGAGGGTCAAAAAGGAATTCATGCTAGAAAATTCAGTAAATGGCAGGTTATTGTTGCACTGTTGATATGACAGATATGGAAAGAAAAAAAAGACAATTTGCATACCATAAGCCTGTAGTGACAGAAGAGAGCTAAAGATTTGCTTTCTTGGCTTTTGCCTTGATGAAGCACAGAAATGCTAATGACTTCCATGCTTAAAAGGCCCAACCTCTGCAAAACCATGGTGCCAATAGCTAATGAGTTTTCTTTTAATCTATAAGGCATTGTGCTAGCTGAATGATTTCAAAGCCTCTAATGTATTCACTAACTTTTCCATAAAAAAAAAAAACACAAGTAATTCAAATATTGTTGGTGAAATTAGTTGAGATTCTCTTTTTGACTCTGGCCATCTACCATTATCCTTTTTCTATAAGTACAAGAAATTTTAGGAAAAAGCAGACCATCAGTAGCTGCTGTAGAAATAATAACCTAGACCTAACTAGTTCTTCCCATGGCCCTTGATGTACTGGCAGCTGGTTAAGAGGAGCATTTGTGCTATCAGGTCTTAACCTCTATCCTCTGAACACCCAGTTCTCAGAGATTCTACCATCACTCACCTTGAGCCAAAGTTACATGTCTCACCTGCCTCTGTATGACCAGAAGATCCTCAAGAAGAGGGGAAACAAATGGCATCCACCCACACTGACCAGTACCCTTCAACTTCCATTTAAAAGTATTATACGGGGGAAACTGATGGCAAAATGCTAACCAAAGGGAAACAGAACACCCTCATACCTGAAGTGCTATGAACGTTGGTAAAGGAGTTGTCAGAGGCACTGTAGGGCCAGGCACCAGGTGAAGGCAGCGAGGTGTTGAGGGAAGAATTAGACCCTTGATGTGACAAACAAAGAACAAGAAGAATATAATGAAGATAAATGGCAGTATAAGCAGTGAAACTTTGAAAGTATTTTATTTAAATTTCAACAGGACAGAAAACAAAATGTATACAACAAAAAATTTGGGTGGGCAAGGTGGAGCACACCTCAGCTACTCAGGAGGCTGAGGCAGGGGGATTGTAAGCTCGAGGCAAGATGATTGGAAGCTTGAGGCAACGTAGAAGATTCTGTCTCAAAGTAAAAACTAAAAAGGACTGGGGATGAAGTTTAGTGGTAAAGTGCATGCATGAGGCCCTGGGTTCAGTCTGTAGCACCGATAAAAAAAATTTAAAACAAACATGCAAAGCAATATTTTTATATTTTCTGGTTAAATTATTAGGTACCTGCATGAACAAATAAAGCAATCATTTACCTGTGGTGTTATCCCGCAGCAGTTGATGGTCAGTATCTACAATGGGAGATGTGGCTGTACCCCCCAGCACACTTCCTGGGGTGACATAAGGGTCAGATTCAGGGTCAATGTTTTGGATACCTTTCCATGGCACTCCTGGTTGGAATTCTGAGATAAGAAGAACAAATATTAGGGGTAGGGGGTTGTTCAAAAATGGTAAAATCATGTTTTAGTGGAAGAAATGGGTCTGTGAAAAGTCTATATACTGAATTTACTGTTCTCAGATTTTTGTCATGAAATTAGGAAAAAGAAAAAAAAATCACCCTGAACATATATTCTTGGCAATAGCACCTCTGAATTATCATATGTCTGTCTGTCTGCAGTAGTGAATATGAGGCCACAGCCCGTCAAGGCCTGGCGTGGTCCCAGGTCTTCCTGCTCCTCAGGGAACTCAGGCCTGATGGCAGAACAAGTTCTTGGCTCAAGGCCAAGAACTGGGAGAAACTGGGCTAGAGACCAGTTATCGTTTCCATTTTCATCTCTAGATATTGCCCAAAATACACAAAAGAAAATGCAATATAAATGACCACTGCAGCATGGCCTGCCCAGTGACAGCCAGTAGCAATGGTTCAGCTTAAAAAAAAAAAAGAAAGAAATGGTTCAGCTTATCATGAGAAAGACAAGACTGCACAGGAGAATTTATGCTTTGGGGCTGGGGATGTAGCTCAGTGGTAAAGTGCTTTCATGCCTAACATATGTGAGGCCCTGGGTTCCATCCCCAGCACCACAAAAACTAAAAACCAGGCTTTATTAGTCAACTGAAATCACATTTAAAGCTATGTGATGGAAATAATGAACTATTTTCCTTATGTTGGGCAGCAATATGTATCACATATGAACATTATATATTTCATCCAACTCTAATAAAATGAAACTATATTCATTCATGTCCCAGATATATATGTGCACAGGAAGAAGTCTAGGACAAACTACCTGATTTTTATTTTTGCTTTACTAAATTTTCTACAATGAAAATATGTTACTGGGGATGGGAGGCGGAAGGGAGAAAGTAAGAAAAAAAAAATCAACAAATAATCTCAGTGTACTCACTACTACATACCTGGAATCAAAATGGCAGCCCAATGACTGAACCAATAAATTCAACAGACACTTCAAAAGAACCCATCTTTCAAGGCATCCTAGACTTGGGATGAATGCCACATCCCAGCTACAAGGTCACCTTCCTTCATCCCCACGTTCTTCATCTAATAAAGATTTGCTATCTTCCCACAGCACACATCTTAGAGCACATGCTCTGCTTTTATCATAGAAAAATTGAAAACAAGTGCCTCAGTAAAATGAGTTGCAAAAGCAGTGTGTTCAGAACTTGAAATTAACCATTAAAGAGAAAGCATTTCGTGGACAATACCTGGAGGCCAACTGGCATTGCTGGATTTACTTCCGATTTTACTTGTTGGTGGAGATTTGGCAGGTAACCAGCTATCACCAGCAGGACCCGTATGGCCACCCAGTGTGTCACCCGGGATGATATCAAACTGGTTATATGGTGACCCTCCTCGGGTCTTACCAGGGGCCACTATAGCGCCTTAAAAAAGAGAAAGGTAATTAATTCATTCATACAGAGTTCCAGTAAACAGACATTTTCTTTGTATTTTTTTTTTTTTTTTTAAGAGAGAGAGGAGAGAGGGAGGGGGGGGATTTTTTTTTAATATTTATTTTTTTTTTAGTTTTCGGCAGACACAACATCTTTGTTTGTATGTGGTGCTGAGGATTGAACCCAGGCCGCACGCATGCCAGGCGAGCACGCTACCGCTTGAGCCACATCCCCAGCCCCTTCTTCTTCTTCTTTTTTTTTTTTAGAGAAACCCAAATACAGTATTAGGAAGCTTATCAAGTGAAAAGAGCAGTAGAATAAGAGGTTGTGTGGAAGACAGCCTATAATCAAGAAACAGCTACTAAAAACATCATCATCAGGGGCTGGGATGTGGCTCAAGCGGTAGCGCGCTCGCCTGGCATGCGTGCGGCCTGGGTTCGATCCTCAGCACCACATACAAACAAAGATGTTGTGTCCGCCAAATACTAAAAAATAAATATTAAAAAATTCTCTCTCTCTCTCCCTCTATCTCTCTCACTCTCTCTTAAAAAAAAAAAAAAAAAAATCATCATCAAAGCAACAACAACAACAAAAAAAACCAGGTGCAGTAGCATATGCCTCTAATCCCAGCATCTCGGGAGGCTAAGGCCAGTTTCAACAACTGAGTGAGACCCTGTTTCAAAATAAAATAGAAAGGGCAGGAGATGAAGCTCAGTGGAAAGCACTTCTGGGTTCAGCTTTCAACACTGAGCGGGGGGTGGGGGGGTGCGAGGAGAGCAGCAGCAGCAAGTTCGTAACAACACATCTCACAGTCTCTCTCTGTCCTTCCTGTGGTGTTGGGGATGGAATCCAGGGCTTCCTGCATGCTAGGCAAGTGCTCTACAACTGAGCTACGCCCCAGCCTCAGTTCTTACTCTTGAATAATTTTTTTCAGACCTAAAATTCTATGGTCTCCTGAAATCAATGAAACATTTGCAAACTATGAATCATACCATTATCCCTGTGGTTTCTATGCTGATCACTTCACAAGTGAGAAATAGGGAAAAAACTGACCTGCTGCACACTAGAGGGTTTTTAAGTGACACTTCCAACCAAGTTCTTAATGTGGCTGTGCCTAGATTAACTGGAAGCAGTTATCCTTGGGGATTGCTGAGGAAATGGGGAAAATATTACCCAGAGGCTCTGAAGTGGCACGTGGACATTCTACCTTCAAGACAGCCTCCCACATGCCACTTTGTATTTATTATCATCATGTACCTTTCATATCTTTGGGGACAAAAGAACACTGTGAATTAGCCCAAAGAAGCAGTGAAAGTGCCCAAAGCTTTAGGTGTCACTGGGCTAGGACTAGTCCATAATGTCAGTAAATCATTCTCAATTCTGTGCCATGAAGTCAAATGGTCATGCTTGGAGATGGCAGGCAGAGAGCACCATGTAGTTCCTTCAACCAAAGTCTGCAATGTACTCACATGATGTCCCACACGAACTTTAATTCACAAAGAACAAGAAAGCTTTGGGAAAAGTTCAAACTTCATGTACTTTGATCTATTAGTCATCTTTTGGAGTTTAAAAGAGCAGGAGTTTTTCAAAAGTTGATGAACTTAATATAGTTCCAAAAAGCAATAAGATACACTATTTGCTGTGATCGCCTGTCCCTCAAAAAAGAGCAAAATCAAACCAGCCAAAAACCCAATAAGCTGATTCTGTTCTCTTAGTCACTTATTTTAATACCATAATGGGCACCCTAATGTACTGCTACTACTCTCAATTCCATGGCAGGTAGGAAATTTTGCTACCCTTACTTGGAACTTAAGAATTTCAATTCTTCTAACTTGAAATACACACAATTCTAACCTTTCTCTGATAGCCAATCATAAAAATTTTGGGGAAAAGCTGGGCACAGTGGTGCACACCTGTAATCTCAGTGACTCAGGAGGCTGAGGCAGCAGGATCAAGTTCAAGGCCATCCTTGACAACTCAGCAAGACCCTGTCTCAAAAATAAAAAGGGCTGAAGATATAGCCCATCAATGAGGTGAAGAAAGAGCCTACAGCATGGGAGCAAATTTTTATTAAACACACATTGAATAGAGCGCTAATCTCCAGGACATATGAAGAACTCAAAAAACTTAACACTAAAAAATCAAATAACCCAATCAATAAATGGGTTAAAGAACTGAAGAGACACTTCTCAAAAGATATACAACGGCTCAACAAATATTTGAAAAAATGTTCAACATCTCTTGCAATTAAATAAAATGTAAAAAAAAAAAAAAAAAAGATATAGCCCAGTGGTCGAGTATCCCTGAGTTCAGTCCCCAGTACCACAAAGAAAAAGGAGAGGTTGAGAAGGGATCAAGGAACTCATTAAGAAAAAACTAAAGATCTATGCTTTGAAATAATCACATACCACGTATTTGATTTCACCACGTAATTGTCACCACCTTGTAATTGCTGCACCAATTTTTTAAAAAGTCCAAAACCTGGCTTATAACCTTTCACTGTGTAATTGTCACATGGTGTGTGTGTGTGTGTGTGTGTGTGTGTATGTGTATATTTTTTGGTACTGGAAATTGAACCCAGAGGCACTTAACCACTGAGCCACATCCCCAGCCCATTTTTACATTTTATTTAGAGATAGAGTCTTGTTGAGTTGGTTAGGGCCTTGCTAAATTGCTAAGGCTGGCTTTGAACTTTCAATCCTCCTGCCTCAGCCTACTGAGCCTCTGGGATTACAGGCATGCACCACCACACCCAGATAACACGGTATAATTCTGTTTGTCATGCTGTTTAAAAGATAAACAGAGAAGTAGCTCAGTGGTACAGCACTTGCCTAAAATGTGCAAGGCTTTGAGTTCAATCCCTAGCACCCCCTGCCCCACAGACCAAAAAAGGAAAAAAAAAAAAGGTAAACAGAGCAGCAGTGTATTCCCCAGTGGAATACAGATACATGCATATGTATTCTTGACCACTGTGAGCTGCCAACCTAGAATTCTCAGCACAAGCGCACTGTTGAAAGCTGACTTATGCTGTTTTATTTACTTAGAGTGCTACAGCTCTAATGGTGAGTGGCCACTCACATCTTATGAGTGGTGCTGAGGACAGCGCATCAAATAATGATGCTTGCACAGAATTTTCAGACACAGAAGATTAAATTTTGTTAAGTCCATACTTTGCAACAACTGTAGTAAATTTTCTCAAGTGTAATATTTCGACTAGAATGCACAAATCAATAATTAATGTGTTAACCTTTTCTTCCCAGACTAGAAAAAATCTTAGCTACGCTGTCACTAGGAAATGATGTGGGTTGATATGGACTATTCAATTTTAATATATATTCATAGGTTATCTGTGCATCCTAATTTTGCACCGAGGCCAGGTTAGTAATAAAAATGATTTTTTTTTTTTTTTTAAAGTTTCACTCAATGGTCAACATCACTTTTTCTTTGTCTTTGTTCTGGGGATCTAACCCAGGGGCACTTTACCACTGAGCTACATCCCCAGCCGTTTAAGAGACAGGTTCTCACTAAATTGCTGAGGCTGGCCTCAAAATCTTGTAATCTTTCTGCGTTAGCTTCCCAAGTCACTGGGATTAAAGGCATGGGGCACTTTGCTGTGCTCTTACCCCACTTTTTGTAAAAGAAAAAAAAAATCTGACATAAAATCTGTTGACAATTATGCACTAAAATATGGCAGCTGCTTCATCAAAGCCTGCTGAGGTCAGAAGGGCTACTGCTAGTACCATGGGCATGCTCTTACCATTTTTGTGCATGTTGGCTTCCTGTGTGGCTACAGAGGGCAGTCCTTCCATCATGGAGGTCCACTGTTTGAAGCGAGACTCAGTCCCAGCCTCCTTCCCACCAACCATGCCATAGTCCATGCCACCAGAGCTGAAGCCTAAAACAGAACAACGGTCATGTCTTGTAAATTTCTCATTATCTAACCAGGAGTCCCCAGACAGAAGCCTTAGTTTGTCATTCACAGGTTAATTCACAGTCTCTTCGCATAGTAATAGACACTTTGATTTGAAAGTTTGATTTTGGCTCCTGCTTGCTAAAAAAGTTGCTGCCTCTTTGTTAAGGTATGAAAATATATGTCATTGCCATCTAAAGTGCCAGCATGCATTCACTTTTTCACTGAGCCAGACAGTGCATTGGGGCCACTCATTCTCCAATGGAGGTGGATTCCAGATGCCAAACCAACATGGGAGGACAGAGGACAACAGTGATAGGGTTGTCACAAAGGTACTGGGGAGGAAAAGCTTTGCAGAGGCCACATGATCCAAGGCCTGGGAAACCAAGTGCAAGGCTCTGACTCATGACATGTTTCAGGAATGGCAAGAAGTTCAATGGACTCCAATGTTTACCTGACTATGGGATGAAGTGAGGCAGAGAATACCGGGGATGCAGAGAGACTAAAAGCCATGTTATGTAGGGTCTTTACATATTGGGCCGAGGATTGGGACCTTTTTTCTCTACGACAGGAGAGAAATAAATTTTTAAGCAAGAGAGGATCGGGCAGGGAGAAGAAGGGAGAGAGAGAAAATGAGAACTATGTTTGTGTTTCAGAAGAAAACTGGCAGGGTGAGAATGGGGTGGATGGAGGCTGGATAGAATCTGAGAAACCAACTCAGAAGTAGAATTCACACAACAAGAAATAACCTGAAACTAGAGGAGGCAGTAAATGAAAGGCTGAGTTTGTGATGTGTGAGCCCTGGGAGTTAGGCTCTTTGCAAGAGTCACAGGGATGTTTCCCTACTGCACAGAGCAGAGAATTGAAGGCCACAGGTGTGTACAAGACTTGCTGATAGACCCACATGGTCCACCACCCACATAACACTTCAAACTGACTCTAAAAAAGGAAAACTGAAGACTAAAACTAATGGCATGGGCAATGGGAAGAACCATGAATACCCACAGAGAAGCAAGAGTGAGCAGTGGAGAATGCCGTGTGCAGCCCAGGTAGGTGAATGGCACCCCCACCACACCAGGGCATTAGGCCTGCAGCAGCCTAGCGCCGGTACCTCTAGCCATAATGCGGGTCCCACTACAGCCGGACCAGAGGCTAGCAGACCCCACCGGGCCTTCCCACCATCTGCGTGATTCCTGAGTCTTCCTCAAGGTCCACTTATCCAAATCCCTGAGGCCCAGGCTGTGCTTTTTCTCCACCCTGTGCTTACCTTGTTGGTCTGGGGTGGTTTTATAAACACATAATAAATCAAGGGGGAATCCTTCCTGTCCTTCCTTTAAAGTGTTGCAATTTATACAAAGAACCCTGTTCTCATACATATTCACAACTGAATTTACTAAATCCAAGTGACTGCTTGGAGATAGGGAGCAGGAATCCTTAAGATGAGACAAATATGATATTAAATAATTTTTAAAGAAAATATATTTTTTCATTTATCTTATGTAGCAAAAATGAAATGATTGAAGAAGACTTTCTTTGACATGGCCTTCATGACTATGTAGGTTGTCCTCAAACAAGTTATACCTGTACACTTGAATGAGAAAACCAGGCCAAGATGCTTAGATTGCAGGTCATCTGAAAGCACAGCTCCAACTGTCCAGGAAAGAGCTTTTGAAAATAAAAATAACCTAGATTCTATAAAGATTAAAAAGAATGCAAGGACTGGTAAGATGAAGCAGAAGTACTTAACTGTTAATTTTCTTTAAAGTTACTCTAAAATGTCTTTAAAATACACAGTGAATTAAAGTTACTTAATTTTAGCTGCTCAAGAGTTAATCTGTGATACATGAAGTGTAGAAAATTGAGAGTTATAAAATCTTCAGAAAGGGAAGAGTTGAGCAGACCCAGCTGAAACTCAGCTAATGTGGGCATCTGGCTCCTCAGAAATTTGGGGACCAAGTGCTCACAACAGGGCAGAGATTCCTGAGTCTTCCTCGAGCACAACCACATCACAGGGCTTGGTAAGGAAAACAAAACAGAAGGGATAAGAGGGAGAACAGGAGATAAAACTTCCTTGGAAAGTTCCATACACAAACCTGGAACTATGAGAGGAAAAAATCAGTTCAAAGGCGACATTGGGACCTGGGGGTGTGGCTCAGTGGTAGACTTTGCTTGCCATGCACAGGGCCCTGGGTTTGATCCCTAGCACCACAGGAGAAAAAGGACCTATTGGTCATGCCATAACTGGTATGATACCAAATCTCCAAGGAAGAGAGATTAATAGGGCTAATTAACAAATAGCAGGGGGTATTTCACTAGTAACCCTCTGGCTATCTATGGACTTCACAACCTGTGATCTAGGAACTTGCTACTTCATCAAAACCCAACTTCCTCAGTCCACCAAGTAGCTTCCCTGTAATTCTTCACCTCAAAAGACAGAGCTTGCAGGGTGTGGTGCCTCGCAAGCCTGTAATCCCAGCTGCTCAGGAGGTGGAGACAGAAGGATCACAAGTTCAAAGCCAGCCTCAGCAATTTAGTGACGCCCTAAGCAACTCATTGAGACCCTGTCTCTAAATAAAATACAAAAATTGGCTGAGGATGTGGCTCAGTGGTCCAGTGATAAGAGTTCAATCCCCGGGACCCTGCCCCACAAAAAAGACAGTTTTAACTTAAATCACACAAGCCATTTAGATCTGTTTAATGAATATTTATGGAGAGCTCAAATTTGTGCCAAGCTCTATACCAGGAGCTGAGACTCTGGGAGAGATAAGCCATGCTCCTTGCCTTCCCTGGGCCACAATCGACAGAACATGCCCTTTATTGCGCTTATCATTCTTGCAAGCAGGGCCCTTTGCCTGCCTTATCTGCCCTTGCCAGAATGACTTTCTTCTGCTTCACACACTCAAATCCCTCACCTCTTCATCACCACCATTTGGCTCAGTTCCTACACTTTTGAAGATACCCTCTCAAATTAATGCTTTCTCACACTGTTCATGCCTTCACTCCCTTCCCTATGCTTTTTTACTCTTTAGGTCAGTGTAGCTGAGCCCTAGGTGAGATTCCTAGCACAGAAAATAGCAGCAGCAACAATCCAAAATCCAAAACAAAAACAAACTGCTGCTTATATAATGATTGTAATAAAAACCACATGCAGGAGGTTAAAGTGGAAAGACTGCTTGAGTCCAGGAGTTTGAGACCCTTCTCAAAAAAAAAAGTGTGTATACACACATGCACACAACAAAGAATAAATGATAAGAGAATCGAGCCACCCATAATTACTCATCCTAACAACTGTGCCATGTCCACATGAACACCTAGCATTTCACACAATCTCTTCTGTCATTTTTACAACTCCAATATTCAAAGTTCTACTCTTGGGCTGGGGTTGTGGCTCAGTGGTAGAGTGCTTGCCTACCATGTGTGAGGCGCTGGGTTCGATCCTCAGCACCACATAAAAATAAATACAATTAAGGTATTGTGTCTTACTACAACTTAAAGTTCTTTTAAAAAAAATTAGCAGGTTTTTAACCAACATATAATTTTAATTTTTAGGAGAGGCAGAAAATATGAAACATGAGAACTTGTCACTGAAATAAATACATTGTAAAATTTTAGATTTTGAACAACTAATTGACTAAGTCATTCACAGCCTAAAGGAAAGGACAATAGTTCCTCCATAGGCTTGTCCTGGTGCATTTAAAGGTATCAGAGTCACTAAGCCATGCTGATCTAGCTGTGCAAGATGGGGTTTTCTTTTCACCCACAGATATGCCCTAGGGTTGGGTATGGTAAAGTGCTGAAAGAACCTTGTGCATCTGATCATGTGGGAAAGCCGCCTTTGCCTTTCAGATGCCCTTCCTCCTTGGGAGTGCTGCTTTATCTCTGAACTACACCACCCAAGCTCTACTATACTCTGACAAAATGGGATGGGTGGCAAGTTGCCCTGCTTCATTATCAGAAGCTGTGTCTAAATTCAGAATAACCTGGACAAGTGAAAGTACTTAGGATCTTCCATTAGGCTTCATCCGAAACAGAAAATATGATTAAGAGGTTTCAGGCAGGAACCCAGTGGTCACCATACTTTTAGGAGTCATTCTGGGAGTTGTCCCACACTTGGCCCCCCTGGGCTGCTGTAGCGCAGAGGAACATACGGTAATACAAGGTGGCAGGAGCAGAGAGAGTATTTTTTCTTTTTGTGGGGCTGGGGACCAAACCCAGGGCCTTGTATATGCGAGGCAAGTATTCTAATACTAACCTATGTCCCCTGGCCCCAGAAAGGCTATTCTAAATTTAAATCAATACTCAGGCAGATTAATTTTAAGAAGATAGTTGATGGAAGCTGGAAATTAATTCCCCTAAACTACTGGAGTCAAGGACACCCTAAAGTCTTTGCTCTTGCCTGCAAGTGATCTGGCCTCCTGGGAGGCAGAGCAGAGAGCAGATATTTGTCAAGTCACTTTGTCATCCAGAAGTATAGATTTCAGGTCTTCTCAATCATCTTTTTGTTGTTGTTGTTGTTTGTTTGTTTGCATAGAATGTTATCTTCTTTACCAGTATAAATTCTAAATGTTGTCAGTCTAAATGCTGTCTAGTCAGTGATATGTTTTTTTTTTAAGTCTTTAAACTTTATTTTTAAATAACTGTTGCCTCACTGTTTGAATTCTGCTTACAGCATGCCCCCCGCCCCCCTTCTAAAACAGCTAAGATTTGCCTGACAATTTGTGTGTGGGTGTGTACACAGTACTGGGGACTGAACCCGAGCTTCCCACATGCTAGGTAAAGGCTCCACCACTAAGCTGCATGCACAATCCTTTTTATCTATCTTGAGACAGGGATACCCAGACTGGCCTCAAACTTGTGATCCTCCTGTTTCAGTCTCCCCAGTTGCTGCAATTGCAAATGAGAGCCACCATGGCCAGCTCCAAAAAAATTCCTGGTTTTTTTTTTTTTTTTGTATTGGGGATTAAACCCAGAAGTGTTTTACCAGTGAGCCACATCCCCAGCCCTTTTTATTTTGAGACAGGGTCTCACCTAGTTGCTGAGGTCGGCCTCAAACTTGTGATCCTGCTGCCTCAGCCCCCTGAGTCACTGGGATTACAGGCATTCACACAGCTTAATGAAAGTGTACTATTCTATTTAAGTCACATGAAATTCTGATACTGGTAGAATTTTTATCAATTTGCTTTATAATTTTAGCTCTTTTTACTCCTCCTCTTCCTGTAATGGGTTTGAACCCAGGGGTGTTTTACCATTGAGCTACATCCCCAGTCCTTTTTTTGAGACAGAGTCTCACTAAGTTGCTGATGCTGGCCTTGAACTTGCAATCCTCCTGCCTCAGCCTCCTGAGTAGCTGAAATTATAGGGGTGCACTATTGCACCCAGCAAGCTTCTCATTTAAGAGATTTTTATCAGATGAATAAAATAATTCAATTTGTACATATTTTAATAGATTATAACCTCAGCCAGGTGTGGCAATTAGAATATTTATACTTACAACTGTCTTTTAAAAATTCCCTGTGGAGTATACATGCATATATGAACATGGCATAATGAATCTCACTATTATGTATAATTATAATGTTCCAATAAAAAAAAAAAAAATTCCTGGCAGGAGGAAAAATTTTGGCCTTTGTAAACATGCTGTCATAGAAGGCTGCTTTGGAACCAGAGGGGTTGGAACCCAACTCTGTTATGTACTAATTGTGTGGTGAATCTAGGAAAACCAGCAAAACTTAAGAACCTCAGATATTTCGATCTAACCTATAAAACAGGGATAAGAATATTTATCTACCTTGTATGGCTACTATTAAAATGAAGGGAAATGGGGCTGGGGATGTGGCTCAAGTGGTAGCACGCTCGTCTGGCATGCGTGCGGCCCGGGTTCAATCCTCAGCACCACATACCAACAAAGATGTTGTGTCTGCCAATAACTAACTAACTAAATAAATAAATATGTTTAAAAAAATAAATAAATAAATAAATAAATAAATAAAATAAAATGAAGGGAAATGTAGATCCAACCTCTACCACAGGCTTAGATCAGCAGATTTTTTAAAAGATAATCTTCATTATGAACACCATACCAGAACCATATCCAGGGATTGGCCCTTTGGTCTGAAGGTCCGGGAGCCCCACATTCAGTGCGTTGGGTACCATGTTGTCCAGATGTGGCTTGGGCCCAACCGGATGAGATGGCGAATGCTTCATGCTTGGCTGCCGCTGCTGCTGCTGCTGTTGCTGCTGGAGTGCACTCACCATTCGAGCCAGCTGGGGGAGCAGTGTCCAGATCAAGAAGGACACAAAGGACAGGAAAGGAAGACCATAAGCCAACTGTATGTGATTCTACTCTGGGATCAGAGGGTAAGGCAGAGGCATCCCTCACACAGAGCACAGGGGACCCTTCCCATCCACGAACCTGCTGTTCTTGCTGCTGGCGCACTGCTTGAGAAATTTTTCTCTGGTTCTGCAGTAACTGCTGCTGTTGCTGCTGCTGTAGGAGAAGCTGACATGCCTATAAAACAAGGAGAGAAGTGAGGGAACCAAAGCATACTAAGATTGACTTTCAGAGAATACTGTAAGGGCCTGTGCGCTGGCATGCAGGTCACCAATTCAAAAGCATCAATAAAGAAGTACCACTACCTTTATCTTCAGTTTAGCTGATAGAATAACCTTTAAGGAAATGCAACAGTTTGCATAAAAGTTTGAACTAATGCTCTTCAAACATAAAAAGTGACCAAGATACATGAACGAAATCAAAGTTAAAAGGAAAAAAAAAAAAAAAAAAAGCAAATAGCCTTTTTAGTTATCAAAGGAAAACCTACTACTTACCAACTGAAACTGGGGGATCTGTGGAAGCTGGCTCAGCATGGCAATTTGTTGAGGAGATAATTGGGGCCCCACATTGAAAAGACCTGGGTTCAGGCCACTGTTGGGAAACTGCTTGAGCATTGAGGCAGAAACCTAGCCAAATAAAACAAAAGGGAGGGGAAAGCCTCAGAATTTATCAAAACAAAACATTTATTTTTTTGTGAAAACACTCTTGATGCATTTAAGCAAACACTGCCATGTTTTCCTTAAAAAAATATTAGCAGGAAATATACCAAAGTGTTAACAATGATCATCTGTGAGTAGTGGGATTTTAAGGGCTTTTTAATTCTCAGACTTTTCAATTTTCTACAAGAAAACTGATGAGTTTTACCATTAGGGAGAACATGGGCAACAAAAATACCAACAATGATATGGCATTTGTGTAATTAAGAAATTACCAGTGGGGCTGGGGATGTGGCTCAAGCGGTAACGCGCTCGCCTGGCGTGCGCGGGGCGCTGGGTTCGATCCTCAGCACCACATAAAAATCAAATAAAGATTTTGTGTCCACTGAAAACTGAAAAATAAATCTCTCTCTCTCCTCTTAAAAAAAAAAAAAAAAAGAAATTACTAGTGGAGGGGCTAGAGTTGTGGCTCAGTGGTAGAGCACTTGCCTGGCATGTGTGAGGCCTTGGGTTCAATCCTCAGCACCACACGTAAATAAATAAATAAAATAAAAGATCCATTTACAACTAAAAAATATTTTTGGGGGGGGGGGGGGAAGAAATTACTAGTGGAAACATGCCTTCAAACAAAATATACCTGACTACACAGAAAGTAAATGCTTACAAGAGAGTCCTTCTATTACACAGCTAACAACAAAATATTAACTTGTAAAGAGACACTGGTGTTTCCACTCATGACTTCTGATAACCAAATGGAGCTGCAAAGAGCTCATGGAATAGAACCTGAAGTTTAAGGCCCAGCTACTTCCTTTCTCCTGACTTTCAGTAGTCAGGCTGGATTTCTGGAAGCTCTGGTGACAGGGAAAGGACTGCCTCCCACCTCTGGGCCACTTGTCTAAGAGTGTCTAATGTAAGCTGAAGTGAGTTTCTGCCATTTTCATCCAGGAAAGTGGCAGCTCAGTTGGACCATGTAAACCTAACACCTCTCCTCTGAGGGCACGCAGCTCAAAGGTTTGTCGCTAGCCAGGGGCAGAGGCACAGCTGTAATCCCAACTACTCATGAGGTGGAGGCCGAGGATCACTTGAACAGCCTGGGAAATATAGTGAGACCCTCACCTCAAAATACAACAAGAAAAACAATCTAAACCAAGACCCTCATCTCAAAAGAAAACAACAAAAAACAAGTATAGTGCTACAGGCAGCATACCTGGGCATGTATCCCAGCTCTGCCATCTCTAAGCTTTATGACACAGCAAGTAACTTATCTGACCTTTCTGAGACTCTCTTGCCTTATCTCCAAACAGGAATAACAACAACTTCGGTGGGTTGCTTGAAGATTTCAAGTTACTTAGAAATGTATTCCATAAATATTCATATTATGCCACAAGATGGTTCTTTAAATGTTCAGAGGCAATGAACACAGATCCCTTCCATCTCACCTTCAGACTGAACATATTCACTTCTTTCTCCTGCAGCTTACTACTTCTCAATGCACAGAGCAAAGCAGAAAGCCATTTTCTAGAGGGGGGTCTCACACCAAGCCAACCTGGCTACCCCTATCCATTCTGCCTAGAGTCAGGCTTTCAGTAACAATGTCTAGATCTCAGTTTCTCTGGTGATCGCCTCTGCACACCCAATTCAAATACTAAGTTCAATGTCAATTAAAATCTGCAATATTTTAAGATGTTCTGCTCCCTGGTATAGAATTTAGTATTTAACCATGTAGCTAGTTGTTGTTGTTTTGGTACTGGAGATTGAACCTAGGGGTTTCTCTACTTCTGAGCTACACTCCAGCCCTTTTTATTATTTATTTTGAGGAATGATCTCACCAACTTGCTGAGGCTGCCTCAAACTTGTGATCCTCCTGCCTCAGCCTTCCAAATCACTGGTATTACAAGTGTGTGTCACTGCACTCAGCAGCTGGGTTTTGAAATTTTACTAATTTATTTTTGATCTGAGTGTAGGACCTCAGATTTATCTGTGTACACACAGTAGATGCTTGATAAATATCTATGAAATGAATGAGCCTCTATTATATTTTTTTTTTAGAGAGAGAGAGAATTTTTTTTAATATTTATTTTTTAGTATTCGGCGAACAAAACATCTTTGTTTGTATGTGGTGCTGAGGATCGAACCCAGGCCACACGCATGCCAGGCGAGCGCGCTACCACTTGAGCCACATCTCCAGCCCTCTATTATATTTTAAGTTGTTCAGATCACTCTACCCAATTCTTTTCTACCCTATTATTATTAAACTTATTCCCAGGCCCCAGCCCCCTACTGGCTCACTGATGAGAATGCAGAACTTGATAGAGCTGAGGACTTTTTACTAGTATGCTACTAAAAACTTCCTTCCAACCTGAAACTGATTTTTTTGTAAATAGCCATTTAGTAATTCACACAACTATTTTAGCATTTAGCCTGTGCTTTTCCATTTTGTCTAAAACAGAGAGAGAGCATGTCAACTGACCTTCTGAGGCAGAGAGGTACAACAACCTACCTCATTCTTATGATCGAATGCTTTTACCAATTAGTGAAAGGAATGACAAGTTAAAACCTGGGCCATGTGTATGTGCCTATGGTCTCAGCTACTCAGGAGGCTGAGGCTGGAGGATCATTTACGCCCACTAGAGTTCCAGAACAGCCAGGATAATGCAGTGGAACCCTGCCTAGGGGGAAAATAAATCCCCAAAACCCAACAACAAACAAACCAAAAACCAAACCCCCCTTGGTAGCAAGCTGTGATTATTGGTTACTATCAGAGATGCTCTCAAGCCGCTCCACGCACAGGGACACAGATCTTTTGATTTGATCATTCTTCATTTTAGGTTTCATATGGAGTTTTTTGGGCAATGCTGGGGACTGAACTCAGGACCTTGCACATTCTAGGCAAGTACTCTATCACTGAGCTAATAAACCCTCATCCCCAAACATTCTTGTTCTTAACAGAAAAGACAAAAGTAATAACAATGTTACTTCTGTTTTGTAATAATTTTTTTTTATATTTATTTTTTTAGTTTTTGGTGGACACAACATCTTTTTTTTATTTTTATGTGGTGCTGAGGATCGAACCCAGCGCCCTGCACATGCCAGGCAAGCACGCTACCGCTTGAGCCACATCCCCAGCCCAAAAGGTTTTTTTTTTTTTTTAATCTTATTTTTTTTTTGGTGGGATTTTTTTTTCTTTTCTTTTTTGGAACTGGGGGTTGAACCCAGGGCTTTGCGAATGTAAGGCAGACGCTTGCCATTGAGCTACATCCTAGCCCCTGTTTTGTAATAATGATGGGCATTATACAATTAGTCTAAGCAAGGATTCCTTTTCTAGTCACCAAATTGCACCAAACTAAACGCTGAAGGTTCTTTGAATCTACCTTTTCTGTAGGCCTCAGCTTGTTTGTTTTAATCCTCCAACACTTACACATGTTCGTCCTTGTTTTCACCCTTACTTTCCATCTTCTGAAAATGCCCCTTTAAAAACTATCAAGAGGGGCTGGGGATGTGGCTCAAGTGGTAATGCGCTCGCCTGGCGTGCACGGGGCACTGGGTTCAACCCTCAGCGCCACATAAAATAAAATAAAATAAAGATGTTGTGTCCACTGAAAACTGAAAAATAAATATTAAAAAATTCTCTCTCTTAAAAAAAAAATTATCAAAAAAACCCTATTATCTCTTTGTTATCACAATCAAAGTCACATTCCTCAGTTTCCTTTTGCTTTTAGGTCACTCTTTACCACATTTTCAAGAATTTATGCCCATCTTTTCTTTGACCCTTTCTAGTGTAGAAACATCTGACCAAATTCAGGTTTTCATAATTGGCTTATCAACCTTTTTTTTTTTTTTTTAACCAGGACCTCAGTCAAATGTACTTACTCTATCGATTCTATCACTTTGGAAAAAGCATTCTGGCTAAAGAAAACTATACAGTTTTCCCAGTTGTTCCCTCTTCATCTTCGAAGAAATGTTGATGATGTCTAATATCAAGCATCACCATTCAATTTAAAAACTTGTCTGGCTGGGCATGGTGGCGCATGTCTGTAATCTCAGCAATCTGGGAGGCTAAGGCAGGAGGATCACAAGTTCAAAGGCAGCCTTAGCAACTTAGTGAGATCCTAAGCAACTTAGCAAGACCCTGTCTCAAATAAATAAATAAATAAATAAAATTTTTAAAAATGGCAGGCTGAGAATGCAGCCCAGTGGTTAAGCACCTCTGGGTTCAATCCCCAATACCAAAAATATATACATGCATACATACATACATATATACTTGTCTGACTTCCTATTTTGGACTTCTGGCAGATGTAAGCACAATATGAACACACCACTACTGTCCATCTTGTGTCTGCACCAGTTTTATGGCTAGCGTGTGGAACACACCCCTACCCAATTATCCCTAAATAGTAACTCTTCATCACCTGTCCTCTGAATTCACCCAAATGATAACCAGTGTAACTTAAGTCAATGTCTCTGACCTAATAATTCTATCCTCATTGTAATAAGAGTTGTCCCCCGCCCCTGGGGGGTGAGAATAGATATTCCATGTGCTATCAATCATATTCCAAACCAGTCTCTTACAGTCTTATCCTACTATACCTCCAATACCCATGAAGTTCCACATACCACTTTCTGTGTGAATCTTAGTCATCGATTTGGCAACAATAGTTGGTTAAATAGTGTTCCCCTAATATAAATTCATGTTCATTTGGAAATTTAGGCTGTAACCTTATTTGGAAATAAGTCTTTATAGATGTAATCAAGTTTAGCAAAGGTTATAAGATGAGGGTGGACTATAATACAGTAACTAGTGTACTTATAAGAAGAGGGGACTCTGGATTTGGGAGGTGAGGGGGTAGGTAGAGAAAGCCACATAAAATATAGAGATAGTTGGGGGGAGAAGACCATGTGAATATGGAGACAGAGATGATGATGTCTACAAGCTAAGGGACACAGGAGTGCCAGTAACTCCCAGAAGCTAGGAGAGAGGCACCAGGACAGACTTTCTTCCCTCAGAGTCTCCAGCAAGAGCCAACTGTGATATCACCTTGGTTTCAGATCCGAAGTCTCCAAAAGTAGCCAAGAATATACTTCTATTGTTTTAAGTCATTTCATTTGTAGTAATGTGTTGTGCTGGCCCTAGGAAATGAATATAGTACTGGTACAATTCTCTTGACCTCTGTGGCCCAATACATTCACTATTTTCTATGGCTAATGAGCACGTGAGACATAAGAGTCTAAACTGAGACTTATATTTTTAAGTGTAAAATACACATCAGATTTCAAAGAATGGAAGGTAGCAAAAATATCAATAATAACATTACATCAATTACATGTGAAAACGATAATTCTGTATATACAGTGTTAAAGAATATATATTACTAAAATCCTGCAGGTTTCTCTTTGTTTTTAAATGTGGCTATTGAAAAATTTAAAAATTTTAATCTATTGTATTATTTCCAAATTCCTTCCAAGTACTATTGATTTGTAGGAGCTCTCTTCTACTTGGTTTGTTTTTCAAACTGCTGGCCTTCAAAATAAATGGTGCTTGTCTGAACTTTCATTTTCCTTTCCTTTGGTTTAAGCAGCTCCACTGAAGAAATCAGCTGGACTCTGATTAACCCACTTCTCTTCAGTCTTGAAAATGGATACCATCTTTGGCCCAGAGCCTAGTATCCCCCACACCACCATTCCTTTTACTCAAAATTAGCACCATTCAAAGTACATATCCTAGAGAAACACAGTCTAGAAGATAAATCTAAGAATATTCACAGCAGTTATAAGGCATGGTGGTACACACTTATAATCCCAGCAACTCAGGAGGCTGAGGCAGGAGGACAGCATGTTTGAGGCCAATCTCAGCAACTTAGTGAGACCCTGTCTCAAAATAAAAAGGACTGGGGATATGACTCAGCAGTATAGTACTCCTGGGTTTAATCCCTTGTTCCACGGGGTTGGAGGGGTGGGATTTTCACACAAGCACTGTTCCTAATAACAAACATCTATAAACAACCCAAATGTCTACCAACAGTAGTCAGTAGTAGAAAGATTAACAAATTATATTATACTCTTATCATGGAATATTATACAAACCATAACTAATCAAAAGAACATGGGGAAATCTTAGAAATAATGTCAAGTAAAAATAAGGGGGAGGGCTGGTGTTGTACCAGTGCCTAGTAGCAAGTGTGAGGCACTGGTTTCAAACCTCAGCACCACATAAAAAAGTAAATAAATAAAATACAGGTCTTAAAAAAAAAAAACTAAGGGGGGGGGAACAAGACAGAAAAAAAAAAGGGAGGGGCCTATATACTATACAATTTTATTACATAAAGTACAAAAAAGGCAAAGGCAAGTTGAAACAAGACAATGTTTAATGATAGTTACAGAAAGACTAAAGAAAAGGATAAGAATGCTAACATGGGACATTCTTATATTCAACTAGTATCACTGATGACTCTGGAGACTAGTGACACTTTTGAGGACTTCCTGTCTAGCCTTGCTCAACTACTCCCTTCTACAGGTTGCAGATGTGCCATATCCCTCCAAAGAATTACCCATGAACTGAGAGCAGCACCACTAAGTTCCTGGCAAATGACTGTTCATACCTGGGTTGCAGAGTAATTAAAGTGCAGGTTTGCACATTCCCATTGCAGGGTGATAATTACTCTGTTTTAAAAGCCCTTCAATCTCCAGCTGGGCTGGTGAAAGTGAAGCTCTTGTTGCAATCAACATGACATTTAACCAAGCACTGCAGGTGCAAAATTTAAAGGTAAGACAAAGGCCTGCTAGAATGTTACTTTCTGCATATTTGAGTGACTGGAGGAAAATGACAACAGTAGAAACAATGAGGGCTGGAATACTGGTAACAAATCATTAGTTGGTTGTTTTGTGGTATTGGGGCCCCAATGCAGGGCCTCACACAAGATAGGCCGGTGCTATACCACTGACTGAGCTCATCCTCAGCACTGCAACAAATTTAAAGATGAGTTTTGAGTGTCTGCTGTGCATGCTTACATTAAATATTGGCTTCCCCTATGAAGTGGTCAAAATGGATATAGAATTTGATATTTATCAAAACTTTGAAAAATGTTCATGCACTTTGATCCCAAAACATCACTCTGGGCAAAGTTTCCTATATAAGGATTTCTCTGCAGCATTACTTATAATAATGAAAAATTAGAAACAATTTAATATTCAATATTGGGGGAAGAGTATTAAGTAAATAAAGGTAAATGTACCTGATGAAATATCATTAAGACTGATCAACATGAGAGTGTAGCTCAGTGGCAGGGTCTGTGAAGTTCAAGGAAAGCCCTGGAGGTGGCACAATGTATGTAGCCCAGCAACTTGGGAGACTAAGGCAGGAAGATTATACATTCAAGGTCAAGGCAATTTAAAAAGGCCCTGTCTCCAAATACAAATTAAAAAGGCCAGGAATATAGCTCATAGTAGAACACTTCCCTAGCATGTGTGAGGCCCAGGGTTTAATCCCCAGCATTACAGGAGAAAGAGGAAAAGGAAATGGGATGCCAGTGTTTGATTTACTTTTTTTGTGGTGCTGGGCATTGAACCCAGGGCCTTACTTATGGTAGGCAAGTGTTCTACCACCAAGCTCCATCTCCAGCTACAGCCCTGTGTGACTAAGACTGGAGAAAGCAAGACAGGAATGAAGCAAGGTGGCAGGCAGGAGGCCCTTGCAATAATCTAGGAGAGGAATGGTGGTGGCCTCATCAGGGGCCCTATCAATGGAGAAGGTAAGAACAGTCAGAATCTGGATAAAGTTCTTAAGGGGGGATCTGTAATGAACTAAATGTGACCCCTTGATGACTAGCTCTAAGGTCTTTGGCCTGAATACTTGCAGAATTGGTGCCCATTTACTTGGAAGATGAGGAAATTTTTTAATGGTATCTAGGGTAGGATTGGAAGTTCTGTTTGGATGTGTTAATGTGAAGTACTGGTAAGCATCCCACTGGTGATGCAAGCCGTCCCTGGAGTTGAGAAAAAAGATGTGAGCTGTAGACACAATTTTGGTACTCAGTATTTCAAGTGACTCCACTGTGTGACATCACTTAGTGGTGGCTGTAGATGGTGAGCAGAAGAGGTTGGAGAACTGAGGATCAGACATTCTGATAATTAAATATTGGGAAAGTGAGGAGGAACTTGTAAAGGAGATAAAGGAGATTTAGATACAGACCCAATACAGAACACGCCCACAATATTTTTCACCTGGAAAACCCTCCTCCACCCTACATTATCTATAACAGCAAAAGTCAAAATTTAGGGTGCACATATACATCACTTGGAGGTAACCAGGTCTCAAAGCCCAAGATAGGCAAAAATAGCAGCCCAGATACTGGTTATAAACCAGGCTGACAATGACAAGGGTTGGCCTATAGGACAAGGCCCAAATACCTGAAAAAGGCAAACTAAATTTTGCCAAATTTTTGTCCCAAATTCTCTGTCTAGTTTCTTCTTATTCTATTCTAGATAGCATGCATGACTATACATATGCTTCAACCAGCTTAAACTAATTATTCAAACAAATTGCACTTCCCCAAACATGCTACATTGTACTGGATATCATTTCCCTTTGCACAAAGGCTCCTGGCTCCTGTAGCCTAGAAGGTCTCTTTAATCTGACTGTGCCCAGAAAACTGACTCATTCTTCAAGATTCATTTTAAATGTCACCGATAGTGTGAAGTCTCACCAGATTCCCCAAACACCATTAAACATTTCTATATGACATTTATCAGACTATCTGCTAGTGATTTTACCATCAGAGGAGTGTGTGGGAGACTGACACAAATCCCTCACCTACATTCCTCTTTTCCCCAAAACCAAATTGCACAGCTCCCATGAAGAAATAGACCTGCAGACTTCCTATGGTATCCAAATGACTGTACCCTACACAGAGCTGCTCGATGAGTTAGATTTTAGCCCAGGAATCTCTGCCTCTTCATCAGTTCTAGAACTCCCCCTGAGCATCTACATAGATTTTTGGAATATGGTTCCTCAAAATTCCTAAGAAAAACCCAGCAGTCTGACAGTGCTTCTGTTTATCTAAAGCTGAATCCTTGAGGGCAACCAGCTTCTGAAGGTTGTTACGTCAGAATTCATTAAGTAGTTTTAGTTACATGTGATTTCATTAGAAAATTAGAAGATTCAAAAGGAATAATAATACTTCTTAGGCGGGGGTTGTGGCTCAGTGGTAGAGTGCTCACCCGGCACATGTAAGGCCCTGGGTTCAATCCTCAACACCACATAAAAATAAATAAAAATAAAGGTAATGTGTCCAACTACAATTAAAAAAATATAAATATTTTTAAAAAAATACTTCTCATGCAAAAACACCTACTTTGTTCATATGAATGATGCTATAAAAAGGAGGTGTGATATATTGTCCCCCAAATCTTGAACCCAGCCCCAGCATGTGGATTTTCCCCATTTTGACTGGCAACTATTTTATTCCTTTTACAATCACAAACCAGTTTATTAATAACTAGTAATAACTGTTAAGAACAGTTTTTGATTTTGAACTGTGAACCAAAGTTGCTCACCTGGGGGGAGATAAACTGGGGAGGCACTTGCGCCCGGAGACTAGGAGAAGAACTCAGCGGCTGCACTGGTGTGTGCAGGCCTCTCGATTGTGCTGTGCTGTTTCCAAATAAACCGTGATTGCCGCCCTAGGGACAGAACAGCACCAGTAAGGCTTTTTGTTAACATGAGAAAACGCAAGTAAGAAGCAGTTCTGGCTTCTACCTCTCAAAAAGAATCATGATCTGTGCCCCATGGACTCACACTCATCAGGGAGTGCTGGGCAACATTACTCAAATCAAGTTATGAGCAAACCAGTCACCATCTGTGCAGGATGAGAAACAACACAAACTGAAGGGCCAAATTGAGCCAAGTGCTGGAAGCAGCACTACGTTCTTTTATTGAAAGGTATAGGCAATATAAGATTAAATTACTTAATTTTTTAAAGAGTCAGATTACCCAATTTATTCTCAAACCTTATAATCTGAGATCCATCTTAAAAGACACCAGAATAGAAAGACACGCTTATTAGTAGTTATCAGTTGTAAAAATCACACCATGATTCCTCTTCTCTGAGTCGCTGAACCACATAATTGCTGCCATGTAATACAGTAAGCTGAGTGCCACGAGGGCATGCTCAATCTCCAAAGGCCCTTCCCTGTCCTCGATCTGCTCCACCCATTCTTTGCTAGATGAGGAAACGTTAATCACACAGTGAGATCAAAAAGAAAGAAAGGGGAAAAGTAAAAATCATTCTAGGGATACCAAGCAAACATTACTCACCTGTAACTTCTCATTCAAATGTATAAATCTCAAGTCTAGTTAAAAATCAGTTCAGTTCCCTGGTTTTTGGAAGACATCTCCCCAAGCACATCTCCCCTGTTACAATGACAGCTAGAGACAGCTGCACTGTGCCTTTCTAACTTTTTAGCTAAGGAAAGTCCTTCAGCAAAAAAACAGTGTTTTATAACCTGACATTGTTCCTCTGCCTGAGATTCTTCTCTACCCCATCTTCACTTGGCCCCCTCAAGATGCAACTCAGAAGGTCATCCTTGTCAAGGATGGCTTTCCCAAGACTTTCCTCATTCCACAGGCAAAGCAACTGAGCTCACCTCTAGATTAACAAACACTGAAACTTTGATGACACCACTCAAACTGTGTTAAAACAATTATTTTTCCATTCTGTCTTTCTACCACCAACTTAATCCTTCCCTCTTTGCATTCCCAGAACTCAATAAAGCCCTGGTCTGTAGGTCGCATACATCATTTGCAAACATCCATAAACCACTAATTTATCCCACTAATTATCTTCAGCAAAAAAGAGGCACCACTGCTTGCACAGCTTATGCTGAGTGTATAAACTCTGAACTAAAGTCCCCACCTTTAGCTTACCACAGGGATAAGGCAATTTTCAAGGATTTTGCAATGGAATCATTAAGTTCTAGAACACTAAAGATACTTTGATGGTTTAATGATTCAAGAACAGATTAAGGGAGTGCTACAGGTAAATTAATGAACTTAAAAGCACTGAAAATAAGAATGATCATAAAAATAAAGTAGAAATGGCAATTAAAACCTGTGTGTCTCATTAAAAAAAAAAAAAATCAAAGATCCACCATAAATTTTGTTTCCAAAAAGTTCTAGAAGCTTTGGGCTAGGGTTGTGGCTCAGCGGTAGAGCACTCGCCTAGCATATGCAAGGACCTGGCTTCAATCCTTAGCACCACATAAAAATAAATAAAGTGAAGGTAATGTGTCCAACTACAACTAAAAAATAAATATAAAAAAAAAATTCTAGAAGATCTAATATTTCCACTCCTCCTGATTACTCACTAAACTGTCACTTTAAGGTTAAACACTTCGGCTTTAACTTTTCTCAGATGACAGCTTGGCTACCAATCATCCCTGAGAATATTATCTCACCAAGAATAGTCTGCTATGATCATTCTCATATTTTACTCTCAAAGTAATGACCTTGCCACTAAATATCATTTATTCACGACCAATTGTTGGATGGTAGCTATCGTCTTTCCCAGAATCCATGTTTTGGCAAAAATGAAACAATTTTATGAAGGGTTTTTTGGTGGTGGTGGTGGTGGTGGTTTTGCCAGGGTGAGGGTGCTGCCAGGGCTTTATGAATGCATTCTACCACTGAGCTACATCCTCAGCCCCTGGGAGTGACCTGTTAGAGACAGGGTCTTGCTGTGCTGTGCAGGGTAGCCTTATACTCCTGTTCTCAAGCAATCCTGCCGCCTGAGAATCCCAACTAGCTGGGACTACAGGCATGTGCCACTCTATCTGGCTTGGGGTCAGTTTAAATTTCAACCTTCCCTTTGATAAGGGAAAAAGAATCTGTATCTTTAAGTTTTGGTAAAATCAAGCCCTACTTTCCTTTTTCCAGTAGACAAGACTCTACCTTTTCCATTAAAGTTTAAGGATCTCTAAAGCTATACATAAAACATTGATATATCTGAAATGGAAAATAGTAGTCAATCAAAAATGCCTTCCCTCTACCTTAATAAGGAATCTTGGCACCACAGTGCTTATTTTCTTGGCTTGGATTTGCTGTTGTACACAGTGATGTATTATCTGGCCTTTTAAAAAATTAAATTTAGAAATTAAGACAACAGTATTCCAAATCTTGTATGTATGCTAACATTGCTTTATCTGGCTATCACTAAAGTTTTGACTGTTGTATGTGAGGCTTCAAAGACAACTGGAGTCCTCATAATTATTGGTAATACGTGCTTTAACCCCAGTGTTCAACTCAGAAAAGTCTATTAATTTAAAACAAAAGCAGCAAGCTGATTGAAATCTTATGTAACTTGGAAAATAAAAACCTTGAATTTTACTTTTAATTATGAAGTATATTCAATTAACTCTGAATGAGGATAGCCTGAGAAGACCTAGAGCAAGGGGCTGTTCCAGGTCCAATGAAACTGCTCTATTTGGACAGAACATGTGCACCAAGGTGGGCAACAACGGACTCTGTAGCAATGCACAAACTACAAAAACAAGGAGGAATGAATGATCTTTTCATAAAGTCCAGGGCCAAACTAGTTTGGATGGTCTATTATGCTCAAGAGTATGTACTAACAGCTTCTGATAATTATGCAATCTTAGACCACATTTATCATCAGCATTAACCAAGAATACTATGAAAATTTTACATTTTCTACATCTCAACTCAAAATATAAGAGTAATATATATCCATATCCTCTGTGGAAACATAAAAACAGTGAAAAATAAAGGAAGAAAACAAAAATTTACTTATGATTCCCAGTCCAGATATAACCAATCTGAACACATGGACACAGTATAATCCTCATTTTAAAACGTGCCAGGGCAACAACTGGACATAAATGCCTAGGAGCACTCAGACTATGGTCTAAGAAGAACTGCTTTATGTCAGCCTTCAGTGTTTATATGATAGTCATATAGAATACAACTAATAATTACACACTGTAATCAATGTCCTCCTATGACACCCTGGGGTAAAGGACACAGTGATAGTGGGGGGTCCCAGAGTGATAGCTAGTGAGATTCCTGCTAGAGTTATTGTTGCAAAGACACTGTTGCTCCAAATCCCTGGCTTTCTCCACAGACTACAACAGACTGTGGAGTGACAAGAATCCTGCTGTGCCCCCTCAGGTCTGAGAGAGAGCCAGAAGGCAGCAGATTACCAGCCCTTCCCTTCCCTGGAGGACATCCAGGTGCAATCCTACCTAGCAAGGGGCTGTTTAGGTCCAAAGAAGCTACCACATCTGAGAAAGAGCTCTTCTTTTGGGTAATTATTGTATTTTAAACTTAAAGACATGACATTTTAGGATGCTGTAGCCCTCAAATAAGAATCTTACTAGTTTTGCTGTTATTTTTTGATTAGCAGGCATATTAAATTGAAAAGCCCCCCTAAGTATTACTTGTTATCCAATCTAATGCTAAAAATAGCACATATTGCTAACTTAGATCATATAAGGTATTTACAGTGGCCTCATTAACATTTTCCCATCAGTTATTAGTTAACTTATTAAATGTGAATTCATGAGCAAAAATGAGAAATCAAATTTTTAAAAAGGGTTAAAATAAAATCTATGTTGAGAAACATGGAGAGAGATGGGTTCTATGGGATCTAAGACCTAAAACCTACACTTAGTATCATTCTGTGCATTCAGTAATCAACAAATTTCCCAGAGACAGACAAATGATGCAATAAACTGCAGACCAGGGCCAAGGCGAGGCCATAGCCAAGCAGTTACAAATTTGAGAGGCCTCCTTACTTGTCTAGCAGCGAAGTTTTGGGGGTTGAGCCCTGTGCCGATTGCTCCAAGGCTGACGTTGGGTAGTGTGGAACCAGAGGGAGACAGCTTGTAGCTGGGAGAAGGGGAGAAGGGAGAGCAGGGAGCCTCATCCCCAAGGCACCCATCTTGATTGGAGAAAGGCAAAGTCAGCTGAAAGGTAGTAGGAGTTAGCCAATCACAATGAGTGTTGGTTAGTGAAGCAACAGAATGCAAGAAGGGAAAGAGAGAGACACTAGGAATAAACAAAGTGAGAGCGTATTAGCAATAACCCAGGATGGAATCTGGACCTGATAATCACCATCACACTCTGCCCAATAGATACTATCTGTCATCCTCTTTGAAACAGTTTTCTTTTCACATTCTGTCCACTGCATTAAATAAATGTTGCCAGACACTTATTTTTTTCTGCATCTAATATTGATTCCTCTCACTGTGTGGCTCCTTTAACAGAAGCCAGGGTAATCTTCTTTGGAAGTATGTTGCTGCCTGGACCAGCATCAGTGATGTCAAAAAGGTGCCAGATCTAAACATTTTTGTCTTAATTGTTTTATGAAGACCAGGAGCAATGCAAATTGGTGTTTTGAAACAAGGAACAATGTTTTCCTTTAGAAATGTTAAAAATTAAAAAAAAAAAATAGATAAAAATTATTTGACTCCATCAGATAGTTGAGAATTTGAAAAGTACACCACTGTTACTAAATACAAACTACTAGGAAAGTGGGAAAGAAAAAAAGAGTTCTTTCAAAACTGAAGGCAAGGCCTTAGGAAATACAAGCATTTGCACAATACCCAAAATGTATTTTGTAGTTGCAGAGCAGAAGGGGGAAAAATAATTCAGAATAAATTTATCTCTAAAATTTCCTCTACATGCTTTGTGTGTGTATTACCCATCAAACTTCATGAATATTTCAAAACCTAGATCTTGGTCACAATACTCGCATGCTAAAGACAGACCTTTCTAGATCCTGCCCAATCACCTATTCTCAGGTCACCACTTCAATGCAGGTGATATTTTGTGCTTTACTCATTGAGTCCAGAATCAGTTATCAAAATCTGACAATGGGAACCAAAGCAGTTCTCTTGAATTATTATCTTAAAGAATTCAACTCACCTTCTCAAAATAAGGCCCACTATCTGTGGTTCCCATGTCTTTGGAATTAGGTGGACGGAACCCAGATCGATCCTTCCTCATGATATCATTAAAATCCCCGAGATTCATTGCTCGCTTGTCCACATCAAATTTCTTATCTGAAAGGACATAAACAGAGTGAAAATTTCAAGAACCAAGAGAGACCCACCCACCTTGCTCTCTGGGGTGCTGGGTATAACCTCTTTCTGCTCCTTGGGGAAAAGATCAGGAGAGATCTCACTGGGATAATCTGCTGGGTTTTGTCCCCAGAACACATGTGGGTTCTTTACTAGAAGCAACACAAGACACAAGACACGTTATCTGCTGCAGCTTGTCTTCCAGGGAGAACAGGAAGAGAGCCTTAGGGCTAACCGAGTACAAATCTGGCTAAGAAAATATTTAGATGGTTATTGATGTGTTTAATGAATACATCTTGCTCATAAATTTGTGTTTCTCAGTGAGAGAAACTGTTTTTGCTTTTTTAGCATCTGGTAGATAAATGATGGAGTTGTGAAATACAGTTATAGGGGGAAATGTCAAAGAGGCCCAGCTGTTGCTTTGAAATTTAAAGTTTGAGAGCTGCACACAGTCAAAAGTATCCGTGTCACCTGCACAATGCAATCTCCTAAATGGACCAATCTCTCCCATTTTCCCCTCATAACTCTACAAATTCGCTATTATATATCAGAGCTCCAGACTACATACTTCCCTTACTACCCAGGATTGTTTTCTTTTTGTCTTAGTTTAAGTTCCTCAGGGTGAGTAATAGCATTACTAAGAAAATCCCACAGATTTTCAGATAGGGCTGACACTATAAGCTCTCAAACTGCAATGGAAGAGTGTCAGTAATGAAAACAGCAACTGAGGCCCAAGTCTAGCAGCACCACAGATATCAGGATATTGTTACCTCTCTTGAAAAAACTGGGAAGATGTGGCACAACCCAGCCTGCAGTCCTCTATAACACTAATGCTTGGAATGAAGAACAAGGCTGATTTTTAGGTGGACTCTCCCTCTCCACAGTTAACCGACAACTACCATGTCCTACTTTCTTATGGTGGGCACACATCACTTCTTTACATTTGTTCCTGCTCTTGCCATGTGAGTTTTCAACTTCTACCTAGTGTTTTATATGGTATCTTATACAGAGTAAGCATTTAATAAATGTCCATTGAACTGCCCCATCCCAAATTAACACAGGGCAGGAGATCCCAGTGGCACATCATTAACACCAGTACATTCCAATCCTTGGTGAACTGATACACACCTACAGACAAATCCATTTTGCTGCCTGGATTATCTTCAGTTTGACTCTGAAAATTCAAATAAAAACAGATGAGAGAAAATTAAGGGTGCACATGTAAATTAGGGAAGAAGTAGCATTATTCATATGAAAGCCACATCTTATCACGGGCACTATACAAATGAACTTTACACTGGAACGAAGACCTTAACATTTTAACATGCTAATTTGATTGCTGCTGGTGCCTGTAATTCTTAAAATTCAATTTTCACATATGATCAGCCTCCTACACCTATGGACAGAGAAATGGCTAGACAGCTGCAGGGAGAAATAAACCCGTCCTCAAGTTCCAGTCAGCCCAGGATCAAATTCCATGAGTGGCAGCCAAACGATGACGACTTCTTCTCGTGACTCGTCAAGTCACCACGTCTGAAAAGGTGTAGCCAAGTCATTTATCTGTTGGCAATCAGGTCAGGTGTCCCCACGATGTTCTCAAGAAATAAAGAAACTAGAAATCCACAAGAATTCCCTACATAATTAATCCCTGTAGTTTTTCTAGGTATTTTGTTCTCTTTTTAAAATTAAAATATAAAAACTGACACAATAGTGTTAGGGAAAACTGTGTGAATTTAAGTTGTTTGCCATTTTCTTCCCCACGGAAAAGGACACAAAGATAGCAAATTGAAGCCCTCATCTTTAAATGTTGAAGTATATCATTAAGAATAAAAGAACAGAAAGCAAATATAGTGTAATTCAAAAACAATGCTTAATTAGCTTCTAAATTTGTATTATTATATGATAATGTGGCAATAGATTTAAAATTCATACTAAACCTAAAATTTGGGATACATTATACATATTAGAAAAGTAAAACTTACCAGCAATCCCATATTTGAAAACTGTTTGGCAAGAGGATTCATCCATGAATCATTGTTTCCTCCTTTTAGTGAGCACTACAGAAATGAAATATGTAACCTCAGAACCGCATAATTTATCTCCCCCTCCTGGGTTGCAAAAATACACACTGAAAACGTAGAACCAAGAGTTTAACTCTGTGAACCCTATTTCTCTAAATTACTTTGGTATTTTAATGTTAGTTTAAATGATTAAGAAGATCTCATTCTGTTTTCATTCTTTCTTTACTTATCACCCCGAACTAGAAGTAACTAGAGAGACATATGGTGCTTTTACTTTTTAAAATGTAAAGAAGTCACTATGGGAGTTATAAAATGTAATTTTTGAGCACTACCACTTCCACTTTCAGCGGGTTGCTCTTCTTGTGACTCAAGCTGGTTTGTATTACGGAAAAAGAAAGAGCTGATGCTGGTGCGCATCAGCTTTCATTTGGAAGGAGCCTACTTAAACAGGACATCCATACAGAGGTGTGGATGCAATGAGAACAACAATGTAGTACTTCATCTATTTCACAACACAAAGGACATTTGTTCACAGTAGGAAAGAGGACTGGTATAAGACACCATCACCTATCTTCTGGGCAAATAAGTTGTTTGTTAATGGGATCAGGAAGACTGTCCTGAACAAGGCACCAGTCATCAGCTCACTTCCACTTCTGGAAAGAAGACAGGTGGAACTGTGATGGGAACTTGGCAGGATGGAGTCCATGTTATGGCTTGCATCTAGTACTGTTCCCCCCTACAAAGGTCATGTGTTAGCAATGCAGCAACATTCAGATGAGCTGTAACCTCATCAGTGGATTAATCCATTTGATGAAGTAATAATTTGAATGGACTACTGGGTATCTGAGACAGATGGGTATGGCTAGAGGAGGTAGGTCATTGGGCTTGTGCCCTTAGGGATCAAATCTTGTCATTGTTGTCACTTCCTGGTTGCCATGAGCTGGGCAGCTTTCTGCCACCATACCCTTCCACCATGATGCTTTGTCTCACCTCAGGCCCAGGAATGGAGGTGACTGACTATGGATGGAGACTCTAAAACCGTAAGCCAAAATAAACTTTCTTCCACTAAGTTGTTCTTATCATGTATTTTAGTTACAGTGACCAAAAACTAACTAAAACAGTTTATATTAATATAATTAATACTAATAGTGTGATCTATAGGTAAAAATTATGTGTTGTGATATCTGTCATATTTATAGGTTTTGAGGTCCAAAAGTCCTCCCTGGAGGGAAAGGGGGAAGTTATTTTTGTTTTTTAAAATTTTTTCTTTTAGTTGTAGATGGACACAATACCTTTATTTTATTTATTTTTATATGGTGCCAGGGACTGAACCTAGTGCCTCACATATGCTAGGCAAGCAAGTACTCTACCACTGAGCCACAACCCCAGCCCTGAAGTTGTTTTTTTAACAGGTGGAAGGTTTTAGTTTTGTAAGATAAAAACAATGTTGTTTTGATGGTAGCCCAATGGCATGAACATAATTAATGCCACTGAACTGCACACTTAAAATGGTTAAGATGATAAATGTTATGTGTACTTTACCACAATTTTGCAAAAAAGGTCCTCAGAATGAAAGTCTCAGAATCATTGGCATAGGAGCTGAAGCACCCAACTTCCATTTAACTCAATTAAATAAATCTTGATTGTCACTTGAGTAGGGCATTCATTAGGATTAGGGTTAGGGTCAGGGTTAGGGTTCTAAGACGAACTCTCCTTTGGTCATTTGTTAATGACCAAAATGCTGCCAAAGCAGACTAGAGAACATAAAGGTATAAAGATGCTGAAAAGATTACCAAATAATTTCTTTTGTGATGGGAGTAGGAAATAAAAGTCATTTTAAAAGGGAAAACATAAGGAATTGTATGAATAAAATGTCTCCAACAGAAACAAACTGTCTTCTCCTGCTACAGAAGAAACTCAAGGTATTCAACTAAATCAATATTTCATAGGCAAAGGGATAAAGGCCACCAGAAGGTTTTCTAAGATAGCATCAGGTGTTTGAAACCTGGGAGAATATTAGCTGTGAAGTGTTTCACAGGACAACAGTGCTCTCAGATTGAAATTCAGTATATGCTTATTTCTGTCATTTTTCGTGTGTGTAGAGGAAAAAAAAAAAAAAAAGGAGAACCCTACTGCCAAGGCAATGGTTTAGGTGAAAAGACTATTGTTCTAGATTAAAAAACAAAGCCTTAGAGCTAGGGGTACAACTGAACAACTGAGTGGTAGAGTGCTTGTCTAGCATGCACAGGGCCCTGGGCTCCAAACAGCACTGCAAATAAACAAACAACCTCATTAAACTATGCAAATCCAAGGAGAAATTAAGTTGTTATAAGATACGGAAAGTGAAAAGTTTAGAAGTCAGCCTGGTACAGGATGTAGAGAAATCACCTAGTTGCTATATAACAAGAGCACACAATGGTACTTTGATTAGAAGGAAGGTTCTGGGTTTTGGGCTTTCCCCAGTCAGGTAAAACTACAACAAGACTGCCTGGAGAAGCCAGTATTATCTTGCTTGAGTTTCTCTTGTATATCTCCATTGCACTTTACCTAAGAACTTCTTTGGCTTTTTAATGTCAATGCATAAAATATTTTTAAGTCATGCTTGGAGAGTTTCCAACACATTGTTATTATGGGGAAACCAAAAATGGAAGATGACCTTGCATCTTAGCAAACTTCTTTGTACCCACAGCAACAGTTCTATAGTGCAAGGTTTCAAGATCACAGGGAAGGAGAACAGGGATAAATATGAAACAGTTACCGGTTTGTAAGGAAATATTTCCCCTTACTTAAGACCTCTGAGACTCTAGTTCCCTCACTCCTTCCACTAACACATTCTCAGTTCTGCATTCTTCTGCCTTCTAAGAATGAGTAAGCAAGCGCAAATATTTCTGAAGGACTACCTTCATTTGTTTCTTTCCTCCTTGTCCCCAGCTTGCGGAGTTGTGGGAGGACGCACTTCCCTGAGAGCCGGTGGTGTTCCAGACTCCTCCATCATCCTCTTCTTCCCAGCTGGGATGGCGAGTTCCTGTGACTGGCCCATCACTCTCCCCCCAGCCATCTTGCATAGATTTGGAATCTTTTAAGAAAAAAAAAAAAAAAAGAATCAAGTGTTTGTGACAACCAAAAAATATTATATGTAGCTGGGCATGGTGGCACACATGCCTGTAATTCCAGTGACTCCAGAGGCTGAATTAGGAGGATTGCAAGTTTGAAACCAGCCTCAACAACTTATCAAGACTCTAAGCAATTTAGCAAGGGCTGGGGATAAAGTACCCCTAGGTTCAATTCCCAGTAACCCCCTAACGTATCCTCCCCAAAAAGGAGGTATAAAATGTGGAATGTGGAGGATAGAGGGAAGGGGAGAAAGACAACAGAAAAATCAAAGAGGGCTGTGAAGTTCAAAAGGACAGGGCATCAGTATTCTGTCTATTCTATCAACATCTACACACACACACACACACACACGTGTGTGTGTGTGTGTGTGTTTGTTTCATTGCTGGGGATTAAACCCAGGGCCTCACATACTCTAGGCAAGTGACATCCCCTTTAAACAAGATGTTTAACTTGAAGATTGAGATAAAACCTTAATCCCCCTCTAAAAATACTGTATGCAATTAGATTAGCCTATTTAGATTTCACCCACATCTTTCTTTTGTGCACTTAGCTTCATGTGAAGTGTAGAGCCAAAAACTGGCTCTTCTAGTTCCTTCTTCAAATGACTACTGCCATCCCCTGGGGCCAAAGGGGTTTTCTGTCAGGGTAGCAAGAGGCAGGCCTGCTGCTGGTCATTCAGTGATAACCAGAACTGTGTTCTCTGCATAAGGGGTTATTAATTTACATAATCCTGCATTACATTTATATTATGGATTATACCATGTAAACACAGGCTTCATACCACACACTGTCAAGCAGTCAGAATCTAAATATAAAAAATACACTGCCCGCCCTATGCAGTGATGCACGCCTATAATCCCAGTGGCTGGGGAAGCTGAGGTAGGAGGATTGAAAGTTCAAAGCCAGCCTCAGCAACTTAGGAAGCTGTAAGCAACTTAGTGAGACCCTGTCTCTAAAGAAAATATAAAAGGAGCTGGGGATATGGCTCAGTGGTTGAGTACTGGGGTTCAATTCCCAGTACCAAAAAAAAAAAAAGGTCCTTGTATAAAAATGAAAACACAGGTGAACTCTTCTTTTAGATAAAAGAGCTTAACTTTTAACATGACATTCCATAGCATGTTTTAAAAAATAATATTTCTTAGAAAAAAAGGGGGAGTGCATACAAGTAAGGAGAGCTGGGGTGCAGCTCAGGGCTACAGTAATTAGCATGCAGCAGGCCCCGGGTTCCATCTCCAGCACCAACGGGATGGGGGCTCTGATTTTAAATCACAGAACTTATAATATCAAACTTAAGGCATCCAGAGGCTAGAGAAATCACAGATGAACTACTAGCATCACCTGGAGGCTCTAACTCTTCCTCTGTGCACTGCACATTCAAATCACCCAGTAAGAGGACATGAACTGTAACTACAGATGCTCCTGAGAAGAAGACATTACAGAACGTGGAAAAAAAAGGTTTGTGATGGAATAAAGGGATTCTTAAGATTGGGAAATCACAAAAAATCCTGAAGGTCCTGTTGAAAGGTCTGTGTTGAGGGTCTGGTAAGCAATGTGGATCTATTTCAAGTCTACGGGGTGACATATCCCACGACGACAACTGACTTCATAATTAAAAACAGGAGAACAAAGTCTTCACAGAGTTTGGGTTATCTATGAAGCTGAGGAGATTCGGGAGGTCTTTGCTTTTGTTTTTGCAGCAACAGAGATTGAGCGCAGGTACGCTGTGCCCTTGAGCCACATACACGGCCCTTTATATTTTGTGACAGGGTCTTGGTAAGTTGCTGAGGCTGGCCTTGAACTTGCCACCTTCCTACCTCCCAAGTTCCTGGGATTACAGGCATACATTGCCATGCCTGGCAAGATTCATGACTTAAAACACAGTAGTTATTTAGGCACAAATGTGAATTTCTAGAATAAAACTAATAATATTCTTTTCAAGGCACTGTAAAAGTCTTAATTATCATAGGATAAACTTAACCACAGAATCTTTTCTCTTCTTCAAAGTCTGAGCATTCCATAAAATTTAATTTTTTTTATTAAAAAAAAAACAAATCTGCTATGTTTTAGAAAAGAAATGTTAAAGCTCTTTTAAGAAAGTTACAAAGAAGTGAAAATGGACATTCAAAATTTTATTTTTTAAATTCAGGAATATCCAATGAGACATTCCATACCATGAGTCTACAAAGTTTCGCAAAATTATGGTGCCAGCTGGAGCAAGTGTAGTTTTCCATTTTCAACAATTATGAGTAAGTAGGATGTTCTTCATTTAAAAATTGGAATGAAGAAATCTTTGTCAGGTTAAAAAAACCTGTAAGTGTTCAAACGTGGGTAGATGAATGAAAATAGAAAAACAAAAGTGAAGTACAGACGGACGAAGTCCCTGGCAAAGATGAGGTTCTACATTAGAAGCCAAGGAGCTCTTTTGAGGCCAGCCTTAGCATCCTGGTGAGACACTGTCTCAATGTAAAAGTAAATAAATAAAAAGGCTGCGTGTATACCTTGGTGCCAGCACACCCCTAGTTCAATCCTCAGAATCCACCCCTCTCCCCCGAAAAAAGTCAGGGTACTCTTTAAATTATATTAACAAAAGAGTAGATTTGCAAAATGGATAAAACAACATGTTTAAGTTATTGGGTAAAAATGCATTACATCAAAATCACAGTTCTGACCAGATACCAAATCTAGCTTTAAAAAATAAAAATCAACAGGGGCTGGGCTATAGCTCAGTGGTAGAGCACTTGCCCCTCATATGTGAGGCAGTGAGTTCGATCCTCAGCACCACATAAAAATAAAATAAAGGTATTGTGTCCACCTACAACTAAAAAAATAAATGTTTAAAACAAAAACAAAATCAATTGGGCTGGGAGTATAGCTCAGTTGGTAGAATGCTTGCCTTGCATGCACAAAGCCCTGGGTTCAATCCCCAGCACCACCACCAAAAAAAAGAAAAAGAAAACAATATTAATTTATGACTTCTAGTAAACATTTTAACATATCCCAAGATCAACTACCATTTGATACTATTTAGTGTTCAAGGTCCTGAAACAACAATTTAAAAACACTAAACACTCCTTACGAAAATGTCTGACACTTCCACATTAATAAAGAATATCTCAAAATTAAAACTGTGGTCTACTTACTGGGTTTCATGGCATTGGAAGCATTGGCAGGTGTGCTCCCCCAGCCCGAGGTCGATGCTCCTGCATCGTCCATCTCTCCCCACCCAGGACTGCTTTCATTCGGTTCACCCCAAGCCGAAGTCCCATTATCTGGAGCGGGTGGTGTGCTTTTACTCCAGACTGTAAAAAAGAAGTGCGTCTTTAAGAATGACCTGTTAAACAGCTCATATCCAGAGGGGGTGGGCAGTGGCAGGAAGAGGCACACCCTACATTCTCTTAGCAGAAACAAGACACATGTTCAACCTCTACGGAGGCTAGATGGCAATGTCACTTTAAAGAAGTCCAAGGGCATAACACTTTTGACCAGTACCTACCTCTACCCAGCAGAAAGTCTACCACTAGACACACATGAAAGTCAAAGTCAATGAGACTATATGCACAACATCGACTGCATCAGTGTTCGAAAAACCTGGAAGCAATCTAAATATCTATCAGAAGGGGGCAAGTTAGGGACCAGCCAGGGGTCCTCCATAATATGAATACTAGATATGAAATAATTCAAAGAACTGTATGTGCTAATATGAAAAGCTTAAAAGTAGGTGAAAACAGTAAGGTGAATAACATTGTCTAGTATAACCCCTTAAAAATTTTTAAAGGATAGACATATTTTGCCAATCTACTATAACATGATATATGAATGAAACAAACTTCTAAGAGATTATCTATAAAGAGAGATACAAAAGGCTAAGATACTTTTATTTAATTTTTAGTTTTAGGTGAACACAATATCTTTATTTTTATGTGGTGTTGAGGATCAAACCCAGTGCCCTGCGCATGCCAGGTGAGCGCACTACCACTTGAGCCACATCCCCAGCCCTACTTTTCTATCTTTAGCTTTCCTGTACAGTTCAAGGGTTTTTACTAAGTGAATATAATTTTTTTAATGTAAGCAATTTTTATTCTACATAGAGAGTCAAAGCACAACCTTCATTTCCTTTCTCATTCTTTTCAATACTTGGAAAAAAAGAACTAGTTAAACGTAATCATTTTCTGTGTGGCAAAAAATAAGTGAGTTCATTGATCACAGGTTACTTTGAGGAGTAGAAAACTGATCACTAAAATTATACTAAATGTAAACAAAAAAGACTTGAAATGTGCATCCCCTTCATATATGGAACTACATGCTTTTATGGAGACATTCAAGTCAAGGGACACTCATGACAAACTAAGAATGAAATTACTACTTATTTTTAACTTACCAGATGTTTTCCTATTCAAATGGTGAAGGAACAGAGTTTAATTTCAGGTAAATGACTAACCTGAGATAACCATCTCTAATGAACAGTATACTCCCTTCCAGAGGTAATCATTAAGAATCATCAGGAAAGAAGCCCAAAGGGTCCAGATGGGTCCCAAAGGGTCCTGCTGCAGCATTATGATGCCCTCTGCAAGAACAGCCCGGACAGATTCCTTTCACTGGAGGGGAGGACAGGCACCAAGGATGAGTGTGCAGGTAGAATCTGGATAGAAATTAGGTAGATCTGCTTCCACTACCACTTTGGTTCTCTATTTTTAGAACTCATTAAACTTTTTTAGAATTCACTCCCCACTTTTTGCAACACCAAGGACTGAATCCAGGGCTTCGTGCATGCCAGCAAGCGCTCTCTACCCATGAGCTACAACCTCAGCCCCAGTTCTTTATTTTTAAATTTAGAGCACAGTTTGTTTGGTAAGATGTTAAGTCTTTTGGATTCTGCAGACCAAGACAATTATAGAACAATAATTCTTCGGATTAACACAGAGATGCCAGTTTTTTCTCTTGCCACAAAAGAATACCATAATCTACTAGCAGCAGCTGATGCTGCAAGCATCTATAGAAGGACAGGCACTTCAGAAATAAAATTGATCAATAAATAAATGAAAAAATGTTCAACATCTCTAGTAATTATAGAAATGCCAAATCAAAATTATACTGAGTTCTATTTCACACTCCAGTCACAGAACAGCAATTATCAAGAATACAAGCAACAATAAATGTGGGTAAGATGTGAAGGAAAAAGGTACATTCATATATTGTTGGTGGGACTGCAAATTGGTTCAACCACTATAGAAAGCAGTATGGAGCTTCCTAAAAAAACTTGAAATGGAACCACCATTTGACCCAGTCATCCTACTTCTAGGTTTATACCCAAAGGACTTAAAATCAGCATACTACAGTGACACAGCCACATCAATGTTCATAGCAGCTCAATTCACAACAGCTAAACTATGGAACCAACCTAGGTGCCCTTCAACAGATGAATGGATAAAGAAACTGTGGTATATATACACAATGGAATATTAGCCTTAAAGAAGAATAAAATTATGGCATTTGGTGGTAAATGGATGAAATGGAGAATTTTATGCTAAGCAAAATAAGACAATTCCAAAGAACCAAAGGCTGAATGTTTTCTCTGATATGCAGATGTTAATTCACAATAAAAGGTGGGAGGACAGTGGTATTTTGGATTAAATAGAGGGGAATGAAGGGAGTGGAGGGATGGGAATAGGAATGATAGTAGAATGAATCGGACATTATTACCCTATGTGCGTATAGGATTACATCACCTGTGTAACTCTATATCATGTACAACCAGATGAATAAGAGATTATACTCCATTTATTTATGATATGTCAAAATGCATTCTACTGTCACATATAACTAATTAGAACAAATTAAAAAAATATATTAAGGGGGGGAAAAAATACAGGTTCTCTAGCAACAAAGTAGAAGCTGCAGGAAAGACTCTCAGAATGAAGCTAAGTTGAACAAATAAACTGTAACTAAAATGCCTTGGTCTAGGCTTTCTTTTCTCAATCAAACTTATGAGAAAAAGTCGTTGCTTACCAGATGCTGATTTTCCAGTCATTGGGGTGGGCAGGTTCGGTTCTCGAGGTGCTGGGCCCCCTTGGGAATTCTTATCCCACAGGTTCACATTCTTGTAGTTGTAACTGCTAGGGTCTCCCCATGCTGAAGTGCCGTCATCGATGTCCATTTTCCGACTAATTGACTGCGGTGATGGCTCTTCCCAACCGCTGGGTTCCTCATCCTTAGGAGTTGCAGGCTGGGGCCCGCTGCTCCAGTTGGAATTGGAAGGCCGAGCACTGCCTGGAGGTGGTGGGGGTGGGCCACCCCACGAGCCGGAAGCCTCTGGTTGTGGTGGCGGTGGCTGCTGTGGCTGCTGTGGCTGTTGGTGCTGTTTATTCCAGGAACTGGGCTGCCTGCCTGCCTCATTCCATGCGGGGGACCTTTTGCAATCTTCCCACCCACCTTTTGAAGTTAGACTTGCATTCCCACCGTTACCCCAAGTTCCAATTTCGTTCTGCCCTCCTTCACCCCACCCAGACACAGGCTTACTTGTAGAACTTTCCCAGTTGCTGTTTTTTGCTGGATCAACTTCCTCTCCCCAACCATTCTTCCCAGAAGTCCATCCTTGATTAGGCTGGCGTCCACCTCCCCACCCCTGATCCTTGCTGGAATTCTCATTCCAGGAGGAAGGTGTCTTTTCATCTGGTCGTCCTCCTCCCCAGTTGGAAGAGTTGTTGTTCTTATAGTCATTCCAGCCTCCTGTGTTCTTGGGGTCTTTCCACTCTGTTGAGGCTGAGAGCTCCCCCCATCCAGACTTCATTTGATTGCTTTGGCTGGGTGCATCTCCCCAGCCCCCTGAGTTCTTGGTCTGTGTGGCAGCGCTCTCCCACCCCTCAGTTCCTTTGTCAGACTTCCCCTCAGGCCTCGGCACCTCTTCAATATCCCACACGGTGTCCTGCTTAATTTGAGTTTGGCCCCAGCCAGTGTTTGACAGCACCCTGGGGTCCAAATCAGTTCGGCTCAAAAGAGTCTGCAAGACAGCCTGGCAATCGGGATGTGTGGGCCTGTATGACCGACGGCCAGAATTATGACTGTCACTACTTCCTGCTTTGTGGTTGCTTCCAGTGCTTTGACCTCCAACTTCACTTCCTGTGGAGCTGGAAGATCTTCCCCAACAGGGAGCCTGGGCATTGCCTTGGTTTTCAGGGAGGGGGTGGCCCTTTTGATTGTCCCATGCTCCAGTGCTAGAATTTGGTTGGTTTGGACCACTCCATTCTCCAATTTTCAACTCATCAGACCCAGTCGGCTGTTTCCATTCTCCCTGAGAGACCCCAGATGTCATTTTGTTCCCTTCACCCCATTTGTTGTCATTAGAGTCCTGAGGGCCAAAGTTCCAGGACCCACCCGTAGACCTGTTATTGTTGTCCCAAGAGTCATTTTTTGACCCAGTTGATTTCTGAACAGAAGCTCCTTTCCAGGAGTCCTCTCTATCTTTTCCATTGTTCCCATTGTTTCCAGAATTGCTTTGTCCAGAGACTGTGTCAGTTCCAGAAGGCCCCCTAGCTGCACCCCAAGATCCAACACTCCCAGTCTTTCGATCTCCAGTGCTTTGTGAAGGGGCATCAGTGCTCCTGGAGGTGTTCCCCAAGCCCATTCCAAAGGGCATTCCCTTATTCTCCATGGGGTTTGGTGAACTTAAGTTCAAGGAGTTAGTGTTTCCATTTTTTGGTCCATCAGTGTTATGAATTTGAGCCTGTTCTCTGCCAGAGACAACAAAATTAACACCCGCATTTTCCATCTTTGACTGCTGTTCCCTGGATGCCTGACCTACTGTGCTAGCCTGTGCACTGGAATTACTATTATCTGTTTCCAATGCCCCTTTCCTAGAAGTTCCTTCTTGGACCAGTGCTGGCCAGGCAGATGGGTTGCTATTTGGGTTAAAGTTGCTGAAGCCAGAGCCAGGTCCGATTCTGTCCTGACCACTCACATTCCTCCAATTTCCTAGTCCACTGTTGCTCTCTGTAGTAGAGTTGGAAGATTGAATAGATTTAGCCTTAGGGTCAGATTTCCAGACCCCAAGATTACATTCGTTCCCAGAACTTGCAGACTGGCACTGGCTCCCTTTGCCTTTGTTACTAGTGGTGCTTCCTGGCAGAGTGCTCTTCTCAGAGCCAGGGTTCGAGGCACTGTTGTTATCGGTGGTGTTTTCAGATGAAGATTCAGTGTCTTTGCTGGCAATGCAAGGCCACTCTTCCATGTCAGACCCGTCTACAATCACCTTGTCCCAGATGTGAATTGGGTTGGGGGAGGCGCCGTTGTTGGAGGAGGCTCCCGGGCCCCAAGTGGAATTTGCATAATTTGAAGCAGCAGCACCTCCAAGGGTTGACTCTGGAAAAGACATGATCTCATCAATCACAGCTGCACATGCATTATCATCAGTAATACCTAGAGCTCAAACTGCCCCTACGAGAGTTCATTTCATCTCCCCACAGACTGGCTTCTCTTGGCTGATGGCATCACACCTGTCTGAGTCATTGCTTATCTTTCATCTGCTTGATGCTGTATCTGCTAAATCTAACTCCACACCATCTCTCAAAGCTAGCTCCCTGTCATTTCTATCAGCAGAGAAGGACCTTCTTGTATCTTGAGACAAATGCAACAGCACCCTAAACTTGCCCCACATCTCCAATCTACTCTATACTCCCAGCTGGAGCGACTTTCCTAAAACACACTTTTGAGTCTATCAATCACTGCTATCTGAGAGCCTTCCACAGTTCCTTAATGCTCAAGAACAAAGCTAAATTCCTTGGCCTAGGGTTTTGATCAAGATGCTCTATGACCCAGGGCCAACCAATCTTTCTAGTCTTATCTTCAATGACTTCCTATGCAAGTATCTACATTCCACAATAGTGTCTTCTCACCTTGGCACCAACTGTTTTTTCCTTCTGAATTCACTCATCTTTCTGGGACTGGTTCAAATGCCAATTCTTCTAAGAAGCTGTTTTTGAGCTCAAAAGCTGAAAATAACCTTTCCCTGTCTCAAGCCATTTGTCCAATGCTGTAGCACCATATTTACATCTTCCCTTCTCTGTAACGTGTGTCCCTGTCAGAGCCCCTATCTTGCTGGTATGGGTTCCCCACATGGCCAGTGTGGGGCTGCTCAGTGAGCAGCTGCTGAGGTGAATGAGCACCTATGAGTTGATGTTAGGGCAGGTGACTACAGGACAGACAGAAATCTTATTCTGACATATCAGCCCAGCAGAACATATTTTGATGGTATTTACCATATTAGGTGGTAAAATGTGACATGTTTTTAATGAGAAAATTTCAAATTACTTTTAATTCCTTTAATCAGGGAGCTTTAAGTCAATATGAAGTTCAAAAAAGCACTACATAGAACTGTATAGAAGTAAGGAAGCAAAGAATCCCAAACTCTTGAGATGTAGGGAAGTCTTTGGTTTTGTGTGTAGACAAAAGAGATTCTGACTCACACTGCACCTTTGTTTCAAACCTTGGCTACACAGGGAGTGGAAACACAGAGGACCATCTCCTCACATGCCTCCCTTTGCAACTGGTTCCTGGAGCCAGGAAGGAGGGGCCATGAGGATCTTCCCTATTCATCTAGGACTGGCCTAAAGCCACCACAGGAAGCCTCATGGGCAGAGATGCTTCTGCATGAAGACTGAGTCACCACTAGGTTTGTTCCTGTCCTTATTCTTCACACGAGGTATTGACAGAATTTTCTAGGTAATTCATTGTTCAAACTTAGAACTCAAATAAAGCATCCTTTTAGTGTCAAATACACTGGCCTAGATAGTGTTTGAGCTCTGAATTTTAATACAACCTCAAAAGATGGTTGAAATTAATATGAAAAAAAATATTAGATGATCGAAATCTGTTAATAAGCTTAAAAAAAAAAGGAACCTGTAAATTTTTAGCTGTTGGTTGACTAAGTATTCAACTATTAAAAACTCTTAAAACTTGTCTTCTTTAGAGTGTATAACAAAGTTCAAAATTCAACATCCTTGAAAGAAACAATGATTTTAAAGAATTTGGTAAATAATTATAGAATGGCATTATTTGGTGCCCCCCACCCCCTCCAGGATTCTATATCATAATCCCAAAGGTCATTCTCTCTCTCTCTCCTCCTGGCATTCTGGCAGAATGAGCCCGCCCTGCAGCCTCACCTCCAATTCTACCCTGAACATGTGCTCGTGGAACCACAGAAGGTAATGCTGTAGTAAGGCTCTTGTCTGAGGAGACAAAGGGCCCAAGACACACTGAGTCTCTGGCAGAGCACACTTACAGGATACTAAAGCCCACTTTTGGAGAACTGCCCATGTACTTTTTTTTTTTTTTAAAGAGAGGGAGAGAGAATTTTAATATTTATTTTTTAGTTTTCGGCAAACACAACATCTTTGTTTGTATGTGGTGCTGAGGATCGAACCCGGGCCGCACGCATACCAGGCAAGCGTGCTACCGCTTGAGCCACATCCCCAGCCCCCCATGTACTTTTTTTTAAATTGGAAATTATTTATTAACACTCTTGAAGATCATTACAATTAGGAAAACGGTAATATATGTGTGAACATGTTAAACACAAAGTTGCAATATCTAGAATTTTACTTCTCACAGTCTTAGTATGTATTTGAAATACATACTACAGCTGTTTGGTCATTTGAATGCAACTTTTCTTTTTGATAATTCCTTTGTTATTTTCCTTTACTCTTTTAAATCTATCCTCTTTTTTTTTTTTTTTCCCCTTTCTCTCGGTTTGGTTCTATGTCCATATCACCTTAGAATTCACTCTATTCTAGGCCACTGATTCTTTCAGGCAGTCTCTCATTGTCCTGTCTTCAATGATTTTTCAGAGCTCTTACAGAGGTTATGTGTGTTTGCACATTAAAAAAAAATTTTTTTTAGTAGCTGTATCCTTGATTTTTTGGGGGGCGGGGTGATGATGCTAAGGATCAAACCTAGTGCGCTGCCCATATACCATTTTACTCTGGGATCCTCTTTCATTTTCTGAATAATCCCTAGTGTCTACATCATTAACTGTTCTTTCACACCAAGTCCCTCAAACAAAGCACACTCTGGGAGGCTGCAAGGTGCCCCTCCCGACGCGGGCTCACCTGGTGCAGTCCCACTCTCACTCTGCAGCAGCGCTCCTGTCACTTGTGCGTTGTTTGGGTTTGCTCCAGGTGCTGTGCAGGGAGGAGGCCCTGCCCCACCCCCCAGCATGCAGGACGGTGGAGGGGGCTGCCCACGTTTTAGTAACACTTTGTGGTCCTGCTGGCAACGGAATCGCGGCGGCACCTCCCGAGGCATGTAGCGGGCGGCGCTTGGCGGTTGTCCGTTCGGCACTGCCACCCTTTTGGCATTGTTGCCACCATTGACTGGTGGCGATGGAGAGCTGCCAATTGGGCTGGCGGCCGTTGGTTGGCTTAAACTTGGTTTCGTCACTTCGGGCACTGAAAGAGAGGGGTTGGGAAAGTCTTTGAAATCAAATGAATTTTTTTAGAGATTGTTTTTAAGAAAAGTTACACGAGACTGATTCTAACAAGGCAACTCTTCTCTTTTCACTGTACTCTTAAGGGACATAGTTTTCCCAAATTCTTGCCACCATCTTCAGTTTACCGAGGGTACAGGGGATGTGGTGGATGATGGTGACAAGGATTAAAAGACAGCGACATCAAGGAATGACATTCCATCAATGAAGGGGGAGAGGGAAAGCAACTATCACTCACTCCTCCAAATCAGTGATGGAATTAATTCCTGAAAGGGCCGACTAGCAAGGTTGTCCACAGCAAAGTCCTTGGTAAAAGGATCAGCCTCAAAGTCGAAATTTCCCTCTTCTTCATTCATTTTCATAAAAGATTGACCTTTGTCTTGGATGCAGTAGTGCAGGTCTATAGTCCCAGCTACTTGGGGGGCTGAGGCAGGAGGATCACAAGTTCATGACCAGTGTTGGTAACCAAACAAAACCCCGTCTCAAATACATTTTTTAAAAAGCCATGGAGGGGTGGTGCTGGGGATATGACTGTGTGGTAGAGTGCTAGCATGGCAAGGCCCTGGGTTCAATCCCTAGAGTACAGTGAAAGGAAGGAAGAAGGGGAGGGAGGGAGGGAGGGAGAGAAGGAGGGAGGAAGGAAGGAAAAGATTGACCTTTGTGTTCCCTTCCTACAGTCCCCAAGTGAAATGCTTAAACACATTCATCTGTGCTCCTGGAACACACTGTCCATCTTTCCCCACCACAGAATTTACCAGATTATGTTGAAATCCACCATTTATGGGTCCCTCTCCCTCACTGATCACTAATCTCTCAAGCGAGGGAACAACATTCATGGGCCTGACATGGAGTAGAAGCCATGGGGGAACCTCAGGGTTGAATAGTCACATAACTTGACTTGGCTTTGGTTCCTATAGTCACCTGAACTCAAATGCCTGCTTGGCCTTCTATGTAAAAATCAGAAACTTATATAATCTCATAGCTTCCAGCCCCCACTCCAAAGATGTGATATTTTCACCCCTAGTTCTTGAATGAATATAGAAATTTCAATATGTAGATATTTTCCCTATTTGTTTTAAATAATTTAATTTTTGCTTTAATTTTTAAAATGGTAAACAGCATGGGAACATACAGGGCAACCATGAAGCTGTGTGAGGGATTCTTTAGCCCCCATCCCCCGCAGCCCTACAGAGGTTCTCCTAGATCTGCACCTCCTCCTTCATTCTAGCAAAAGACCACTGCTCTGCCTGGAGAATAGTGCCTGGCAGTGTTTCAGAAATAACCATTAGGAATAATCTGAGGCCTAAATAAAGCCCTGCCACTCAGAATAATATTGGGGCCAGCTCTGGTGGCAGTACTGCTTTTACTGCTGAAATGATGCTGGGCCAGCATGTTGCCATTTAACTGGATTCGTTATAAGGAGAGAGAGACATCATCAGAAATCAGGGGCCCAATATCTCACTACTGAACATTAGAAAATACTATGAGTGACAGGAGAAGTAAGTTTCAGGCAACCCCTATGTCTACCCTTAGCCAATCAAAGGCAGTACTGGCCTTCCAGTAAGGAAGAGAGTGGGGGGTGGGCAGAGGACCTATATTAAGAAAATAAACCAATCAGGTCTGGGGATGTAGTTTGGTGGTAGAGCACTTGCAGGACAAGCACGAGGCTCTGGGTTTTGTCACCAGTACCATACAAGGAAGCAAGGATGGAGGGAGGGAAAGAGGGAGGTGGGGAGAGGGGTAGAGAGAGGGGGTAAAAAAAAAAATAAATCAATATCTAATATTAATATATTACCCTCATCAGGACCTACAAAAGCTGATGGGTAAATAATTGGCAAATGAATAAATAAAGATTATGATTTCTTTTCTGTTTCTGAAAGATTCCACATGGCATTACCATCCCCTTTTCTTTTATGGGAATAAGCAAAGGTAGAGAAGGTTCTTTCTAACTGGTTGTTAGGATGGAAGAAGCTATGCTTCTGTGTGGCTGCCCTTCTAAAGGGGCTACAATCTTCACTTTAAGTCAGCCAGGCAGGCTATATGCCTGAACTCATTTTCCTAAAAAGGAATAAAACAAAGACAGAACAGTTTTAAATGACTGAGAACACCAGTTTGACTAAAGCCAACCTAAGAAATCTGGTGGACGGCAAATATTATGCAAGTGCCCAAACTCCTCAAGGGTACTTTCCCACTATCATATCAGAGACTGGAAGAACTATTAACGATAAAGTCATTTAAAAGCAGAAACACATCTCAACTACTTTTCCTCCAATATGGAACTGTCCTGGAAGATCAGTCAATCAAAACTCTAGAACACAGTCAGAAAAAGCCTATAGGACCATGCAAGTCTGAATGAACTGTGCTTCAGGATTGGAATGGATTCTTATTCTATTTCTTTTACCACATTTCCCTATGAATTCAAGACCTGAAGGCATTTCAAGGACCATCAAAATTCCTTGACATTAATTGCACAGTGATCCACCTGTTAGGCAGAAAGTCAGACCCAACAGGATGCCCAAGTCCAAAATGAAGGCACAGGAATCCGTGTGGGTACCCTGAAATGCTCCAGAACATCAAATGACAACTGGGAGGAAAATTCGCAAAAAGTCTGAATGTGTCACTTTTTGGGCCCATTCTTTTCTGAATCTTGATGATACGTAGGTTGTAGCATAAATATTTCTGAAGGTGAACTGCTTAAAATGAGACCGTAGTTTCCCATTTTCCAAAGAAAAAGTCTGTGACTTTAAACATGGTCTCTGTGTTACAGGGACACTATAGGAAAAAAAAAAAAATGCTGGGAATCCTATTTTCTAATTTCCACTCAACCTATTTTTATAAATCATTTACATGCTTCAATGACTCAGTCTTTCCCCTTTCCCAACCCTTTTATTTTATACCTTTCTCATATCTTATAGTATGAAGTTATAATTACCTATATTTCTGCAAATACCAATGAGATGCTACTTTCTCAGAAGAAAGCATTCAGGCCAGTTTCTGAATTTTTAAAAAGTATATGTGTATAACAACCCAAATGCACAGGACCAATATAAACCACAATTTCCTTTAACAATCTTGATAGAATCAAACATTTTAATAGTACCAAGAAATGCTTTTAAGGTAGTAGTTAAAATATAAATCAAACCCAGATATTATTTCTGGCTAACAATTTAAAATCACAAAGCCTAGTGACCCATAGCTGATGAAAACTGAGCAACTTGCAGTAACCCACAAGCACTTCTTCCCTCCCTCTCATTCCTCACCCTGGTTTCTGTCCCCAACATTTCCCTCCTCTTAAGTCACTCATGGTCTTCGGTGCACTAGTGGCACTCATGGACTTTTTGGTCTTCAACTCATCTGCAGCTTCTGACCCTGCTGGTCACTCCTCCTGCTCTGTTTTGTGTGACTTACACCTGCTAGCTCTTTAGCTCTTCCCTTTTCTTTGTGGGTTTCTCAAACTCTAGATTAGGGGTCAGCAAACATTTTGTAAAGGGCTGGATAGCAAATATTTAGGCTTTCTTGGCCGTTAAGGTCTTCATTGTTAATAGCCCAACTCTGCATTTGAAAGAAACAAAGACAATGTGTAAACAAAGTGTGGTTGGGTTCCAGTAAAACTTTTCTTATGAATGGACAGTGAAATATCAATTGATAACATTTTTATATATCATGATATATGACTATTCTTTTTCCCCCATAACCTAAAAACATAATAATAATTTTTAGCTCATGAGAAGTACAAAAATAGGCAGGAAGTCAGATGCATGGTTGGCAACCCTTACTTTTAACTATTCTCTTAATCATAATTATAAAATGGCAGCTGAAGTTGTGCCTTAAAAAAAAACAACAACAAAGAAAAATCAAGCTGGGTATGTTGGCAATGCCTATAGTCCCAGCTATTCTAAAGGCCTAGGCAGAAAGACTGTGAGTTAGAGACAGAAGGAGTGGAGGCAGATGTCAGTGGTCTAGAGGCTCTGGGTTCAACTCCCAACACCAAAAAATAAATGTACAAATGAATGGAAAAAAGGCAAAAATAATAATAATAAATTAATGTGAAGGTGGGGCTTACATCCTTCCCACACTGATGCTTCCTGAGCATGTGACACATTCTCTCATGCTGAGGTGTTAAATATGATTTGTGTAAATGTTTCACAAATCACTATCTCCAGCTCAGATCTCTTTTGCCCTTCCCCTTCTTCTTAGTCCCCTGGTTCTAAATCCCATTATCTCCTATCATAACGAATGAAATCATCACCCAAATGTTGCAACCAAATTAGCACCTTGGCAGGTATCTGAGACTCCTCACTCTGTCCCTGCTCCAAAACACACACCACCATCCATCAATCTGGAGTTTAACTATAGCATCTCTCCAATTCCTTTCTTCTTGTCTACCATCACTGCTCATAATCAAGTGAAGCTTTCATTATCTCCCATCTGCACTATTTTTGTGCATGCTTATTTGAGTCACATTCATTCACTCTCTTAGGGACAGCCAGTTCTCTCTATTAGAACATACAGGTATCTCTACACAGTATGAAGGTTGCTACAAGTAGTGTATAATTTAAGGGAGAAGGACCATTCTGCCATTAATAATTAAAATAGACTCAGTGTTATTCCAGCAACCACTATGCACTCACTCTAACAGGCCTTCTACAAGCTCAGAAGAAAGACAAGAGTTATAGCCAATGTACTGCAATGGTCCATAGCCCCAGTTGCTGGTGGAAAGTGCTGTGCTCCAGATGTGTACCAGTGGGGTAAAGAGGCAAGGTTATGAATTACTGCTTTGAACCATACTATCACCCAGTGTTGCTTACACTAAATACATTCACTGTTATTTAGCTTATACTGAGTAGAAGATTTTTCCCATTGCTTTGACTCATCATTGGTACTTTTGGACTCAGAATAAATCTGAATAAAACACATGACAGATATTTACTAAGGAAATGTGAAATGCCAAGCACCAGAACCCTTTAGATCTTTGAAGACAATACCTGAGATTTCCCAAACGGGAAGCCTTCTCCTGGGAGCTAAACAACCCCAGGTGCTTAAATCTTCCTGAAATGACCAATTCCTTGACCAGCCTAGAATGAACTTCACGGAGTCCAGAGAGGACCATCTCTGTTCCATTTCATTTTGTGGTGCCCACTACAGAAACAGTAATTTACTTCTTGGACACTACAGATATACAAATATCTCTAAGGTCACGCTAGCTTTCATAAACCAGTCATTTCAGAAAGCCAGCCATCACCCAAACACCCTTTTTTTTTAGACAGAGAGAGAGAGAGAGAGAGAGAGAGAGAGAAAGAAAGAATTTTTTAATATTTATTTTTTAGTTTTCAGTGGACACAACATCTTTGTTTGTATGTGGTGCTGGGGATCGAACCCGGGCCGCACGCATGCCAGGCGAGCGCGCTACCACTTGAGCCACATCCCCAGCCCCACACCTTTTTTTTTTTTTTTAAATTTTAATTTTTTATTTTTGGTTGTAGTTGGACACAATACCTTTTATTTATTTATTTATGTTTATATGGTGCTGAGGATCGAACCCAGGACCTCGCACTCTACCACTCTACCACTGAGCCCCAGCGCCCCAGCCCACCCTAACACCTTTTAACAAGGCTAAATGTCTATATTCAAATTCCTCCATTACAAAATCAATGCATTTGGACTATTTACTTCCAATCTGACTCTTTATACCAGTTAAATTTCAACTTATCAAATCTTGATCTATTACATCAATTCCTGAAACTCTTTTGATTCTAAGTCTAATGTCCAACACGGAGGATCTGTGCTGATGCCCAAAGGAATTTTTTCTTCTTCACTACCTGAACGGCAGCCCCAGCTCTAGCCCTGTCACAAGACCACCACTTAAAATCTGTCCTATTCCCGACTCATGAATTCTCACCACCTTTTTTTTTTTTTTAAATGATGGGCGATATAAGGAAAAACATGTAATGAACCAACTGTTTCTCCAAAATACAGAAAAATCTTACTTCAGTCCTCTGTACAACCCAAGACTTGGCACCAACAGTCTTTTCTTTTTTTCTTATAGGGTCTGTTGGGGAAACAGGGGTAGATTCAGAGTTAAGGGAAGACTGCCTGAGGAAGATATCACTTGGGGGAGATGAAAAGGACCCAGAAACATCAGCTGAGGAAAGAGAAGGAGGAGACAGATAAAGTACCCAACAAAGAAGTGGCTTCAAAACTGGGCAAAAAGTACCAGCAAGGTCAGGACCTCCCTCTACTTACAGTCTAACATACCTCAGGAATAATTTTTATTTTTACTTCCTGTCTACTCCTCCATTTTAACAACTAAATCCCTTAGGAGACCTAAGACAGGCTCTCAGATTACTTTAGGATTATGTGACTTTGTTTTCTGATTGAGGAGCTGGAGTTAGGGAGAATATGGAGATTATGAAGCTGTATTCTATCTTTGGTAGGCATGAAGAAAGACCCTATTGGAAGGAAAATTTGGTAGTGAATAGAAAGCAATTTTTTTTTCTTTTGGTACCAGGGATTGAACCCAGGGGTGCTTAAACACTTTTTATTTTGAGAGATCTCGCTAAGTTGCTTACAGCCTCACTAAATTGCTGAGGCCAGCCTTGAATTTTTGATCCTCATGCCTCCTGTAAAGCCCCTGGGATTACAGGTGTGCATCACCATACCCATCTTGGAAAGTTAGATTTTTAAGACTCAGGCAAATGTGTTTGAGAACAGACCTGGCACTAAAAACAAAACAAAAAAGGTCCCTCTTTGTTTTGAGAAACAATGCCTAGTAGATTTTCAATTTTCCAACAGAAATACCACATCATACAGAGCAGTCTGGTCGACAGTACAATCAGAACCTGGCTTCAAGAGCATGAGACTTGTGGCTATGCCCAGGAACTCAAATCACCACATTCCAAAAACCACGGAGCCTATGTTGTCTAGGAAAATTCTAATTTTTTAAATTGTTGTTCCCATAAATAAAAGTTCTTTTCTAACATTGTGCTGGTTTAAAAAATATTGACACACTATTTCTATAAAGTATAATTCATATTTCAATCAAGTAATTTACAAAGATACTTCCCAAAAGAAGCCTACCCTGGACTGGGAACCGGATGAATGGACAAGGGGAAAATACTATCCTCTCTAACCAATTAAGATATAGTTTATAATGGTTTCTCTATTTTCTAAATCACTCTATAAAATCCCAGGCTATATTTTTCTTTGAAATGTTCTTTGAAGAGAAATATATTCCAGTAATACTAATTATGTGAGAATTTGTTTTCCATAACAAAGTTTCCTAAGAAGCTAGCACTATCTTTATTGGTCTTTCATCACTGGGTGACATGCTTTGGACTGACAGTCTAATAAAACAAAATAAAACAATGAGAAACCAATCATTAGAGGGCCTCCCATCAGCCTTGACCTCTCCCTCACCCTTCTCCTCTCCTAAGTAATCAGTCACTTCTGATTCCCTTCATCCAGGGCAGTAGTTCTAGTGCACTAAGGTGACCTGCAGAGCTTTTCAAAAATACATCTGCTAGGGCTATGGCCTGAGGCTATGAAAGTCTGGCCATGGCCTGAGCTAGTTTGTGCATTTTGACCACTGTATACAAATGAGTCTATGCATAGCTAATTGAGAAGCACATATTTAGGGAGGCAGCAATAAGAGCTATCTCAAGGAATTAAATCCCCATTCTTAAGGGGAACTGACCAAAAGTGTGATCATCACCAGATAAAACTACAAAATCAAAAATAAAAGGAGAGCAAAAACCAAAAAGGATGGAGACCATTATTGACAATGACCTGAAGGTTATCTGCTTCTGTTTGCAACATATCACACTATTTTCAAATGGTTAACCTACTCAAAATTAATTATGTTTAAAAAAGCATATTCTAAGATCAGTAGAAGAAATGGATTGGGGTGAGGCAGGATGAAAGGAAAAGGGGAAATACAGGGAATAATATTGGACAAATTATATTGTTATGTTGTGTGCAGGTACAAATATATAACAACATACCCCACCATTATGTACAACTATAATGCCCCAATTAAACAATTTGGTGAAGAAAAAAAAAAAGCATATTCCAGGCTCTAGCTCAGAAGAGAATATGGATATCCTAATGTGAAATATGATTTTGATGCTGCCACAGATCAAAGTAGTTAAGGTACATAACTTCCCTCTGTAGTTCACATCCGTAATTAGGAGCTGGTGTTCTGTGTTACTGTTCCATGTAAAGTTCTGAAAAGGTTCAGTTCCAAATCCTGACTCATACTTTTATTTTTGTTTTTTGGTACCCAGGAATTGAACTCAGAAGCGCTTTACCACTGAGCCAAATCCTCAGCCCTTTTTATTTTGAGATAGGATCTAAGTTGCCTAGGGCTTGCTAAAGTTGCTGAGGCTGGCCTCAAACTTGCAATCCTTCTTCCTAAGCTTCCTGAGTCACTGGGATTATAGGCATGTACCACTGCACCCTATATGACTCAAACTTTAAAAATCCAGTCTTTACTCTTTTACCTCCTAAAAAGTTTTAATTCTAGCCAGGTGTGAGAATGCACTCCTGGAATCCCAGCTACTTTGGAGGCTGAGTCAGGAAGATTGCAAGTTTGGGGCCAGCCTCAGCAAATAAAACATAAAAAGGGCTGGGGATGTAGTAGATCAGTGGTAGAGAGCCTCTGGATTCAATTCCTGTACCAAAAAAAAAAGGCAAGCCAAACAGGAACTCTAATACCAGTTCTCTTAATTTGTCATTATGCTCTTCAGTGACTGCAAACAACCCACCTTAATGACTCTACACCTTCTATCTTTTAAGTAGACTGAAGGCTGAGTCAACAGTGCAAAATCTAAACAAAAGGTTCTAATGAGTTGGTGGGGGGGGGGGGGGGGGCGGATCTTACCTTTGGTTTTTTGTTCCGTGACCTGCAAAATAAACAGACACAAGTACATGAGATTTGCTTTTTAATTCAGAACTATAAAGACTACTTTAATTCCGATAACTCAGTTATTTCAGGTTGTCAGATACACAGTACACAGGCAGGGTTGAAACCCAGTAAAAGCAGCTGAGAGTCAACTCAGACACCCTTCTTGAGACTATGCCCACATGACCAGCTACAGCATACATGATCACCACTGGGAAGAATTCTAAAAATAAAAACAAAACTTTAAATGCACTCCACACTCTTTAAATGATGCGATTCCTGAACTGGGAAAACCAGTCTGATTGCTATAACTAGAGAAAAATCAAATAAAATGTGGCCCAGAAACTAAATGAGCCATAGAGATAAAAGGTTTCCCCTATGAGTATGTACTCAAATACTTTTCATCTCAAATCTGAACAGCAAAGCCTCAGGGACCCATTGATGAGAGACACCAGAGATCATGGTGGGAAAGCAGGATTCAAAACGAAGCCTTGCTACTTTCCTGGCTACACGATCTCAGTTTTCCATTTATGTGCTGAATGGAGATAATAACAATCTCTCTCTACAAAAGGCCATATTAAGGATTAGATCAGATATCCTGTGCCAATGCTAAATGAATGTTTGCTATTATCAAAGTTTATTAAAACTGCATGATGTAGAACAATAAGATTGGAATGAATATGTAAATTTTGTCAGGTGCAATAGCACATGCCTATAATCCCAGCAGCTCAGAGGCTGGGGCAGAAGGACCACAAGTTCAAAGCCAACCCCAGCAATTTATCAAGGTCCTAAGCAACTCAGTAAGACCCTATTTCAAAAGTAAAAAATAAAAAGGGCTTGGTTGGGATTTGGCTCAGTGGTTCAGTGCCCCTGGGTTCAATCCCTGGTGGTAGTGGTGGTGGGGGACCTGTTAATCTTTTAAAACACTTTTGCATTGGTTAACTGACTTTTGTAATAAACATTATTAGAAAATGAATTCATAATCTTACAAAAGAAGAGTTGTGGCTGGGGATCATACTGGGTTACATGAAAAAATGATTATCTTTGAAGGGTATGTTCTGTAGCTAACCCAGTCCACCTCGAAAAGAATCCCAGATTCATACTCTGAATCAGCTAAACCATCCATTCGTAGGACTTCCTGGAATGCTCCTACTTTCTTTTTTAAAAAAAAAAAAAAAAAAAAAAAGATCAGTTAGTTTTTTGGGGTTTTTTTTAACCATTAATTTTTTTAGTTGTAGGTAAATACAATACCTTCCTCTGAGCCACAACCCCTGGCCCTCCTATATTCTTGAATTAGAAAACAAGCTAATTCTACAGTAGTGAATTTGTGGAACACAGTATCTTTTTTTTTTTTAATATTTTTAGTTGTAGATGGTAAAATACCTTTACTTTACTTATTTATATTTTTGTGGTGCTGAAGATTGAACCCGGTGCCTCACACATGCTAGGCAAGTGCTCTACCACTGAGCTACAATCCCAGCATGGAACACAGTATCTTAAAATGAATGTTTTCCAGTACTAATTGCTACAGAGCTCAAATCTATTGAAAATCCCCTGTATAACCCTCAGTTATCCACAAATGAATGGATTTGCATTCACATGACAATTCCTTAAGGCAATTTAGGTTTTAAACCATTGTAAATATTTCTTACAACCCTACTTTGAAGATAGTTTTTTAAGTAATAAACCCAAATAATGTCAAATGTGTCTTATAATGTCTGTCCTGTTAAAAGAGCCAGTCCCTAGTCAGTGAAAAGCTACATGGTCAAAGCACGTGTTCTGCCAACACCACACAATGCTCCTTTAGCATCATCAGCCTCATGAATGAAGAGTCCTCCTTTGAGACCTCCCTCATGAATGGAAATCTTAACACGGTATATTCAGGGATGGCTTTGGAAACAGTAAAGTGACACAGTCATTGAGAACAGCGGAAAAGGCTCATATTTAATTTCTGTGTGAAAGTAATTTAGTTTTAGCTTTAAATAAAAGCTAATTTTATAATTATATAGTTATCTTTCATGGCCCCCTCCTGCCCCAACCACCAGGGATGGGACCCATGGCCTCAGCCGTGCTCTACCACTGATGTCCGTCCCTACCCTGCGATTATTCATTCTTTTTTCTTTTTTAGTTGTCAATGGACCTTTGTTTATTTGTTTGTTTATGTGTGGGGCTGAGAATCCAACCCAGTGCCTCACACTCTCTAGGAAAGCGCTCTACCACTAACCACAACCCCAGCCCCATCATTCACTCTTGATCACTCACTTAGTTATTTGAGTGACTACCAGGGCACAGGCACTGCCCCAGTTACTAGTAATACAACATGAATGAAACTTCAAGACACTTCCAGCCAGTCTAAAGGGGAAGACAGATGCTAAAAATGGTTATATGGCAAGGAATCAGGCAGTGAAAAGATGTGGAAGGACATGCTGGTCGAACAAGTGACCACATAACAGAACCTCGGCACCTTCTCTATGATTCTATGTACTACAGCACATTTTATGCCTCCTAGCTTATCTTCACAATAAGGTAAACTTTGTGCTTTTTCCTCAGAATTGCTAAAATGGAGGGGCTGGGGATGTGGCTCAAGCGGTAGAGCACTCGCCTGGCATGCGTGCGCCCCGGGTTCAATCCTCAGCACCACATACAAACAAAGATGTTGTGTCCGCCAAGACTAAAAAATAAATATTAAAAAAAAAAAAATTCTCTCTCTCTCTCTTTAAAAAAAAAAAAGAATTGCTAAAATTAATTATGAAATTATGCATTGGCTCAGTTAACAAAACATTATCAAAAGCCATCAACCAGCCTATGTCAGTCTAGATTCTATATCAGCTGATCTAGATCATTTTAAGAGAAATAACTAAGTTTTTATTGTTCAAAATTAGCTACTTCAAATTTCTCAAGTGGTTTTCCAAATGCATAAACTGCAAAAACAAAATCATCTGCAGAAATAAACCCAATTCACTTTCCATTACATCCATACTCTCTTTTAAATTATTTTCCCATTAGTGAAATATACTATAAAAGTTTACAGATACATTTCTTAGTCATTTCTAGATATTGATAATTTTATTTTAAGAAAACTGTTATCTATGTGACGAATGAAGATGAAATGGACATTGACTAAAACAATCATGCTATTTGTCATCTTGTTAACAGCCTCTACTCAAGGCCCCTGGTGTCTAGCCTATAATCATCCATCCCCAAAGACTGCAAAATCTGATTTTTGTACCAATTTAGTAGATGAAATGTGTGAGTGCCTACAAGGAAAGGAGGTTTTCTCTGAGGTTCTATCTTACATTTCTCCAATTATGGTGGGTGTCGGGGGTGTGAAAGACCCCAGGCAGGAGTCCACAATCAACTGGGACAATGCCACCAACATCCTAGCACTGGTGTGACTGCACCCTGCAACCTCAGTGTTGAGCAACGTGGCTGTGTGCCCAATAAAAGCTTCTGGGTTCTTATGTGGCTTCCTCTCTTCAGACTCCTTATCCAGAATTTTAGACAAGCTAACAAGCTTAGAAGAGGAGCAGCAAATGTGAAGCAGGTACTCTGACAGCTGTGACAGGAAACATATCTCTATTAGGTAGAAACAAACAAAATTAAAGTAGACAAAATCTTAAAAGAGCACAGCAATCTACTGCAGCACCAAATAACAATCAATGTTCTTTATCAAATAAAGTCATATAGAAAACATAAAATTATATTTCATATGTTGAATATGGCAGGGTCATATGAATCCCAATTCTTAAAATCTTTCCAGGATTTTTCTTATGCTGGTCCTCACTAATTATCTATTTCAAGACTTCAAAAAATGAAATTATGGAAAATGGTCATATCTAATGATGCTGGGAAAACCTGCAGTGCCCCTTATGTCTCAAGGTGGCTTGTGTCCAATTGCCCTGACTGTTCTACATCTAGAGGTCCCTCTGAACTGTATAACTATTTACACCTCCTTAAACTCAGCCACCATAACTAGCAAACAGCAATGAGGCCCTGCTTCCAAAGTGTTTCAGGTGGCGGTAAACTGGCAGCAAATCCCTTTACTACCCCCAAAACACAGCAGGAACTCTGCTGAGTCAGGGGAAAGCAGGGGACAGACAGGGCAAGGGGCCAGGCTCAGAAGCCAATGGGGTGTGTGCAGAGCGTTCTGACTACTCTCTGCTTCTGATAGCTGTCACACAAATGCTTCAACTGACACCTGACAGCTGTCTTTTTCACCCCATTCCACTACCCAGTACTGGGAACTGAACCATGTAGCTATATCCCCAGTCTCATTAAGTTCCCCAGGCTGGGCTGAGGTTGTGGCTCAGTGGTAGAGCGCTTGCCTAGCATATGCAAAGCACTGGGTTTGATCCTCAGCACCACATAAAAACAAATAAATAAAATAAATGTAATGTGTCCAATTATAACTAAAAAATATTTTTAAAAAATTACCCTGGCTGGTCTCAAATATGCGATTCTCTGCCTGGGCCTCCAGAGTAACTGTGATGATAGGCATATACCAGTGTGCCCTGCCCCTCTATTTTCGTCTAGCATTTCTCTATTTCTTATAAGCAAATTCCTCAAGTTCATGAATGCTCTAAATCAAACTAGCAGGCACACTGGGTCCTTTGAGGAACATTTCTGGATGCAATTATCAAAAGATAAACTCATCTAAACAATAGTTTTATGGATGAACCAAAAGAACACCAGGGAACAATCCAGCAGGTTTTCAAGAGTCAAGTCTACAAACTTGTTTAAGATAGTGAAGATTCGATTATGACACAAAGAGGGATGTATAACAAGAGTCCAGAGTCTGGCAGCCCCGCCTTCCTCAACACCGTGCTGCCGTTTTCATAGATCAGCGGCAGCGTGGTTCAACATCCATTTTATGATTAGTGCATAACTTTGCATAATTGAACTTTTTCCTTCATTATTTTTTTAATAAACTAAGGTCTCAAGTAGAAATATTAAGACATCAGGTATCCAAGCTACTAAGATAATCACTTATTCTGCAAGCTGGACAGATGTGAGACTTATTTAATTGGTTAACCCACCTTCTGAGTGGCTTCTTTTTTCTTTTTATCCTCTTTCTTCCTTTTCTTGTCTTCCATTAACTGTTCTTCCCTTTCTTGCTCCTTCTCTCTGTTAAAGTAAAGTCACATCAGAAGGTTACACATTTATATTCTCTCCACTTCTATAGCAAAGTTCATCTCTATGGCTGAACAGAATATAGCATTTTACTTAAACTGAAAGTATGCATAAGGTTCACCACAATTAGGCATTCCCATATCTTGGTTTGTAAGTTTGACTTCAATAAAGTCTATTAAAGTGGTCTAAATAATATTTAGCCAAAAGAATACACATGCATGTGAGCACATACACACACATACACACACACAGGATTAATGTATTTTTTTCTTAATATTTTCTTAGTTGTAGATGGACACAATACCTTTATTTTATTTTTATGTGGTGCAGAGGATAGAACCCAGTGCCTTCCACACACGAGTTGAGCACTCTACCACTGAGCTACAACCCCCGCCCAGATTAATGCATTTCTAATCAGCAAAGGATCAAATTTGGATATAACAACATCCAACTGGCTTATGAAAATATTCATAATAATGCAGAATAAGTTAACTCCATTATGGTCTATATGTATTTATTATAATTTAAGTGTTTCCCCTTTCCTTATTTTTCCTCTACATCTTCTGGTTTGTTTGTTTGGTGCTAGGGATTAAACTCAGGGGTGGCTTTACAACTGAGCTAAATCCCCACTTCTCTTTTTAGTTGTAGATGGGCATAATATTTTTATTTTATGTATGTATGTATGTATGTATGTATGTATGTGGTGCTCCCATGTGCAGGGCAACCACTCTACCACTGAGCCACAATGCCAATCTCCCACCCTAGTTCTGTTTTTTTTACTCTTTGAGACAGAGTCTCAGTAAGTTGCTGAGACTGACCTTGAACTTGAGATCCTCCTATCTCAGCCTCCCATGTCACTGGGATTAGAGGTGTGTGCCAAGGCTCCTGGCTCACATTTTTTAAGAGCTGTATATTTTACAAATTTTCTTTAAAAAAAAATTTTTTTTCCAGTATGGGGGATTGAGCCCAGAGGTGCTGTGCCACTGAACTATATTCCCAGCCCTTTTTATTTTTAAAATAGGTTTTTCCTAAATTGTAGAGGCTGGCCTTGATCTTGGGAATCTGACAATCCCCAAGTCTAATGCTGGATTTCTGTGGATTCAGGTTATATATACATCAGTCTAGGTGTGATAAAGCTCTTGGAGGAAAACCACTTGCAGCAGGGTGCCACTCTATGCAAATGGGTTTACAAAATCTGGCCAGATGGATGTTGACCACCTAATGCAGGCTGACCACTGGTCCTGTTATTTGGCTCTAAGAACTTGCTTTCTCTGGTTTTAGGTGGAAGGAAAGTATGGAGTTCCACGTCCCTGTAACTAGGCTTCCACATTTTATAGTAAAGCTGACTACAGAAAAGGAGCAGCCGCTACCTGAATATCGCCTGCTAAAATATCTGGTGTTTTAAAAAAGCAAATTGCCATTTTTTTCCTAAGTCTAAAATTATGCTAAAATAAAAAGTTCCTTTTTGAAAGGTAATGTAAAAAGAAAGTTTTTAATTACACACATTCTTAAAAAACAACTAATCTTTTCAAATACTTTTCCTATAAACAGGTAATTCAGGAAAAGAGACTAAAATTCTTGCTCACTAAAAGTGGTTTTATTTCCAAAACAAATATTTTTTGAAGCATTTTAGCAGACAGGCTATGCTTTTGCCCTGTTTTTTTGTTTGTTTGTTTTTTGGGTTGTTGTTGTTGTTGTTTTGATACCATGCATCTCTGTAGAATTTAGTCTTCTCCTTAAATTTCATTTTCTTAGGGAGAATTTACTTTGCCAAACCTGACTTTAAAACCCTGTCACTGACTTCAGTGTGGCATTCACTTTTCTCCGACCTCAGCTGGCATATTAGCATCATTTATGGAGCTCTACAAAATCCCTCCACCGAGTCAGAGCCCCAGCAGAGGGTGGAGGACAATCGCACTGGAGGAAACCGGTGATGGTGGTGCCATACAGAGGGACTGACCAACAAAAAAATATATTAAGAATGACAACAGCCAGGTTTCTCACCATTGAGAAAAGGAGTTACAAAAATGGAAGGGGAGAAAACGCAAACAAACCCTGTGAGACGGAATCAAAATTAATTATTAACATGAACTGTTTCACTATTCAGAAGTACAAATATCAATAAATACCAATGTCACTTGCAGAGTCAATGGTAGTAAGGTCTCAATGCTGATGTTTTCCGTTGATGGTGTACTGTGGTCTGCAGAAGAATGCTCGTTTAGAGATATACTACACTGTTGGTGAAAGGGCTGCGGGTGATGGGGCACTGGGTCAGCAGTTTATTCTCAAATGAATGAGGAAAAAAAAGAAAGCTTTTCAAAACCATACAGATTCAAATTCTGTTAAGTTCGAGACTGTTTCCAAAAACAAAACAAAATCCAAACAACAAACACAAAACTGTTGCCCAGGCAGCACTCCCGATCAATTACACAGAAATCGCTAGGGACTTTTAAAGCCCCCCACCCGCAGTGGTTCTAATTCTAGAATATAAGCTGCCAAAGCAAGTACACCCCCAACTGTTCCAACATGCAGCCAGGACTGAGAAGCACTGATCAAATTCTCATTCAAATATACACTTTAGAACTATTACCTATTACTATTAACTATTACCTATCACCTGCTTTATACCTCAAAAATCAAACCTCACCTGCAGCAACCAAATACAAAAGTCAGGTAAGGAGGTGGATCCAACCACTGCATAGAAGTTAGAAGAGAACTTCATCTCTACATATACAATTAGATGTAAAACCCCTTCCAAACTGCAAGTTAACTCATTCAACAAATTCAGTAAAAATATTCACTGAGTACTCAGTACTCTCCAGGCAACGCATGGCTTCCAGGCATGTAGAGAACACAGAGCAGAGCCCCTCAAATCCCTCCCAGCTACAATGTGCGCTGCTAGCCCCAACCGCCTCAGCCATTTACCCAGGGTGTTGTACAAATCTCTTCCATGTGGGTCCTGACGTTGTCTAGGAGCTGGGTTTAATACCAGCTACTGTGCTTGCCATCCCAGTAGATAAGACTTTGTTACTTCTACTTAATTTTTGTCAGTACTGGAAGAATTAAGGCACAGTACAGGTACACCAAAGATACAAGTATTATAATTCAAAACAAATCTGGAATGATAGAAACCTCTGTATGTGTGTGTGTGTGTGCGTGTGTGTATGTGTATGTGTGTGTGTGTGTGTGTGTGTGTGTGTGTGTGGTGTGTGTACTGGGGATTGAATCCAGGTCCTTAAACATGCTAAGTACAAGATTTACCAGCAAGCATCACTCACAATCCCAAACTATTAAAATCCTATAAGGTGAAAAAATAATACAACAGCATTTCAGATTTTTATTTATGTATGTATGTATTTACTGTACTCACTGTTGAGAGTACAAGTGCCTTTAAGAAAGGTAATTCTTGTTGCCAGGGATGTAGCTCAGTGGTAGAGCACTTCCCTAGCATGTGCAAGACCCTGGATCTGAAGCCAGCACTGGGGTTGGGGGTGGAGGGTAAAGGGAGCTATCCCTTGAATAAAAGGAAGCTATCCAATATGCACCTGAGCTGAGACACAGCAAGACTCTTGCTCGGTATATCTGGGTCCAGAACAGCAAAGGTGCTGACAGCCCCCCAACACCTGCTGTGGCCTAGAGCTTAAGCCTCTGAAGGTTAGAGACCTGCAGGGGAAAGCTAGGAGCCAGAGAGCTGGGCTACGCGCCCAAGTGCTGGCACCCAAAGCCAGTCCAGCCTCCACATTTTCCTTACCCAGTCTTCACTGCTGACATAAAAACCATTCTGCCTTTTATAGCCCAACACATTTTACCTAACTGTCAAGTCCTGGCTCAATATCCACTTGCTTCAATGAAATCTTGCCTGCCAACTCCAGTTCCCAAGAACCTTGCCCTCCTGTGTATACCCCATGTGGAACTGTGTACACCCTGCCTGTGTGTGGCCCTGGGAGTGTCTCAAGGTAGACACCACCTGTCATGGGCAGCATCTGGGCCTGTGAATGACCTTCTGTACCGCGGCTCTTACCAGGGATCTGGCAGGCAAAGAGTGGTTTGGGGACCCTCTGTGTTTTACCTCCCCCTACCAGGTTGCCCAGAGACTGATCCATTAATTAGGTGTCTAACATGAGCTAGACTTTTTTCTGAGCTCTGGGATATGGCAGAAACAAAACCAGGCTCTAGCTTTCAGGGACCTTGCCTTCCAGCAAGGGATACAGGTAACAAACAGGGTACAATACAAAATATATGTATAAAATACACAATTCCCTGAAGAGGATGGGGTGAGGTGGGGTGAGCTGATAGATAATGGTAGGGGAGAGGGCACCACCTTATGCTGGATGGTTAAGAAGCCCTCTCTACTTTCTACCCCTTCTGTGGGAGATGTGTCTACAGGAAACCTCCTAACAGTGAAAGAAATCATCTGATATACACTAGGTGACCATGACATGCCAGCCATTGATCCAAGCACAAACATAACAGTGGGCAAAAGAGGGTAAGTCCCTGCCCTCAGGAAGCTGACATCCTAGACAGGAGATGAATACACAGGACCAGGAAATCAGGACAAATGCCAAAAAGAAAATAAAGATGGATAAGGGGCTCAAGAATGTCCAAGGGAGAAGGGACAGGGAACATGAAATGTTTACTGCTTCTATGAGACTGTGACATCTAAGTTGAGACCTAAGTGAAGAAAGTCATCTTGGGAGCACAGTGATGTACCTCTATGGTCCTGGCTATTGCGGAGGCCAGGGAAGGAGGACTGCTGGGGGCTCAGGAGTTTTTGAGCCCATCATGGGCAACATTCTAAGACTCTCTCAAAAATTAAAATAAAAAAAAAAGAAAGAAAAAACAAAATTATCTGGTGAATGAGTGGTCCTCAGATAGGAAAGTACTTGGTGTGAATTTTGGGATTTTGTTTTTGGGGGAACATGGAGAAGGATACTCTTCTCTTCTACCCTCCCTTGCTGACCCTTTGGTTTCCCATGCTCACCGTGCAGCAGCCCCCACCACATCAAAAGAACGGGGCCTCTGCCTAAAAGCTTCTTTTCTATCTCACTCATTCATTATTTTGGTGCCTACTTGATGCCAGATCCTGAGGCCGAGTGCTCAGTGGCAAACGAGGGCCACTCCTGCCAGCTCTCTCGGTACTCTCAGTCCGGCTTTTCAAACAGCTTCATCTTGTTTCTGCTTCCAGACAACACCTCCAGGGCCAGAGTCTGTGCTCTTCTGTTGGTGCCACCTTTATGATACCTTGGGTACTCTGAGGAGAGCCTGCAGTGCCTTTGGTGTCTTAACATCCCTAACTGGAGACGTGTGAACTCATGGCTGTGCTACAGTAGGAAAGAGAACAACTTCTCTGAACAAACTGGACTACCGAACAATGGTTCCTGAATGCGCTGAGCATGGACAGGCAGGGCTGACAACTTCAGACTTGAAGGTAGTAAATCTCCAGAAGTACACTGACTAGAGGACAACCCTTACTAAGAACCTCCACACAGACAAAGAGCCAGGGCTCAACTTGATAGGAAAATGGCTACAGGCACCCAGGAGCACAACAGCTTCAAAACCTATCCCTGACCCTATGGTAAGTGTGGCAGCATCCTCAGTGCCAAAGTTCAGAATCAGCTCCACACAATGGGGGCAGACAGACCTGAACAGTACAACCACCCACCCGACACGGCAAACAGCCCAGAGACAAACCAACACTGTTAAAAAAAAAATCTTCCAAATTAAAAAGGAACAAACTTAAAACACGAAAAACTTGGATGAATCTCCAGGCAATCAGGCTGAGTGACAATAGTCAATATCAAAGGCTAGGTATTATATGATAGTACTTGTAAGATATTTCTTGGTTGCCAGAGATTGCAGGTGAGGATGAAGCAGGTATGGTTGACTCTGTGGTGAGGGCATTGCTCTGTACCTTGATAGTGGTGGTGAATACATAAACCTATATTGATGAAACTATAGAACTACACACACACACACACACACATTCATAACCACAGATTGTACCATTTGGAAATTGAGTAAAGAGCACATGGAAATCCTCTGTGATAGTCTGAAAACCTCATGCGAATCCACAATTACTGCAATAAAAATTTCAAGTATAAAAACAAAAGCTTCAAACTTTGACTCATTTTTTGGTCTCCTATAAAAATGCTGTTAAGGACCTCTAGTTTAAATCATCTTGTTAATGGCTCTTATGAGAGTCACACAGGAGCCAAAAGGATCTTTAGAAATCATTTAATCCCAAGAATCCCAGAAATGCATTTCCAAAAAGAGTCTAGAATCTACAATTCACCCTACTATATTGCACCCTACTATACTGCAGTGGTTATTAGTTTTATCCATCAAGTGTTCCTTAAGTATATTAGATAGACACACAGGGTACCACAAGGTAATTTCGTTTGTTGTTGTTGTTTGTACCAGGGATTGAATCCCAGCAATAGGTAACCCCTGAGCCATATCCCTGTCCTTTTAATTTTACTTAATTTGGGGGGTACCAGGGATTAAACTCAGGGGCCCTTGATCACCAAGCCACATCCCCAGCCCTATTCTGTATTTAACTTAGAGACAGGGTCTCACTGAGTTGCTTAGTGCCTTGCCATTGCCGAGGCTGACTTTGAACTTGTGATACTCCTGCCTCAGTCTCCTGAGCTGCTGGCCACCACAAAGTTATTAGAAACGTTCCCCTAACACATAATTCACAAGAAAATTCTTTTACCAACAATGTCAAGGATGTAATGACCACCTAAGTCTGCTATTCTCGTCTATGGAGGTATGGATATACATCAGCTCTGTCAATACCAGTTCTAAGCTCCTGTTATCCTATTTCCCAGACTCTCCTAAGACCAGATACAGAGATGTCATTTGTGCTGTCAATAAGGTGCACTTATGTGTAACTTCAATGGAGAACACACAGGGTACCCATCTTGTCAGGGAATAGACAAGAATGATGTGGTCCCAGATGCTATGCCTGTCAAGTAGCCAGGAAAGAATATCACCATTTAATAATCCTGATGCACCAATGGGAGTGCACACTTCTGTCTGCACACTAAGAACTCTGCCCAACACAAACAAGAGTTAGACAGAAGTTTTAAAAACACATCACACACATACACACACGCACACACACATATATATGATTTGTACAATCATCTATTTCCTTAAAAGACAAAGATAATCTTGGCAATTTTATAAAACAGTGAAGAAAAAGCCTAGGCACACTCAATTCAGGATTAATAATACCACATGCCTATTGGGGAAAGAAAAATTAACAAATGGAGCACAATTAAAAGAGTTAAAGTGCTCCAAGCATTCATTTCGAGTGTTTTTAATAAAAATTGTGCGTGCTCACGCATGCACACATGGGCATGCTGGAATATATCCATTCAGGCAGAGGAAATTACATAGTAGGGTACTCCAAATATCTGTGTTGGATTTGTTCTTAACATTTTTCATTTGCTTGGGTCTGACTGAAGGAATTTAATGGAATGCTAATATAATTTGTAGATGATATTAAATTACTAGACAGGGCCAAACACCACTGGAGCACAAAAATCATTCTGAGATTGTGTGGCTCACAGAAAGAAAACAATAAACCTGGAAATACTAAGTAAATACACATTTTTTTATTAGCCTGGAAGAATATAGAAATTTCTCAGGCCTTCAGTTGCATCTTGTGACATGTGACAGGCAATGCCAGTAACAACATGTAACTCAACTCTATATGTGGGCTAGCTTCCTTTCAGAAATTGTGCAAAATTATGCTTCTCGAACTTTAAAAGGAACCTTGTTAAATGTGGATTCTTATTTAAAATATGTAGAAGGGAGCCTGTAATTCTCCATTTCTAACAAGTTGCTGGTCTCAGGATCTTTTGAGTAGCATAAGTATAACTCGCTCAGTTGTTTCTTTCCAAGAAAATACGGAGTTATAGTCATTTCTCCTTGAGTGGTAACTTCATTAATATAAGTTTATGCCTTGTTATATCTGTTTCAATGCCAAATGATGGTGTAGTCATTTACTAAAGGATTTTTAAATGGAATTAAACAACTCACACGGTATTGACTGTACGTGAAACCCCACTGAAATGATGACAAGGAATAGTATGTTTCAGAATCAGTGAAATACAGCAGTTAACATTTTTGCCAACGTGGCCTCTGACTCCAGGCTTTTCACAACTTTTCCATATTTTGAGACACAGCAATGAAATGGAGTTTTTTGGAATTACTACTCAAACCAAATAAAGCAAGATAATGTATTTTAAATAACCTAGTTTTATTTTCAGAAAGTCCACGTGGCAAAAGTTGTGACCGATGATTTGTGGGATCTTTCCTTGCAGTGAATTTCAGGGTTAGAATGGTGTAAAGAAGATCTCATCTGAAACCACTCATCTTACGCCTCACCTACTCTGCTCAGGAGGCCCAGAGACCTGTAACAAAGACCTATTCCACATTGGTGCAGCTGGGTGAGAGTCTCTTCATACTATACTGCCTGGGAAATGTGTCCTTCAGCTTCCGCCAAGAGGCCCTAAGACTTCCTTTTGAGATCATACAGAACAAATCTTTATAAATACCTGTAGTCACTACTGTACATTCCTGAGTCATTCCTAATTCCTTCAAACATTTCATGTGACCATCTTTTTCTATCCCCTTGCCACTGGAGTCACACTATTCCCTAAACATGCTTCAGTTTGTCTACACTCATCCTATTACTAGGCAAAACAGCCCACAGCAAAGTGGGCCTGCCATAACATGCTACTGCCAACACTGTCAAAGGGCCTTGTCTATGTTCTTGGAAATCACATCTTACTAGGTCAAAGCCATGTAACATCCTTCATTTTTTCACAGTATTGCTAAGTCACTTTCTCCTCTGTTTCCATTAACACCCTCTGCACCACACTGTCAAGCTTCCATCATTAACAGCCCCCTACACTCTTTCCCTACACCCTGCTGAGTGTGATCTCGAAAGGTAGGGAAAAGCCTGTAACTACATTCACAAGAGTCCTTTTCCTTATATTGTTCCAGATGCTACCAAAGAAAGGTACCCACTTAAGATATGGAAGGAAGAAGTTGTCATTCTCTAGAGAAGTTGTAAATAGACATAAAAGTAGCAGCAGACAGGATTTACCACTTCTGCAGCAGCTTCCAGATGATCTGAAGTCACACTGGAGCTGCAGACAGCCAGCCTGACTGCTTCCCTGGAAACTGGCACTCCAGCGGATGGTACTCCAACTTAATCAGCGGTAACAGTGGTCTCCCCCAAATTCCTTTAGACTCACTAATGATTGTGTACACAGTTACTTTTCTAAATTAAAACCTTTCCCACTTGAAAGATTCAACAGACTTTTATATATATGTACCAGAATTCAATAAATGAGTGTAACAAGGTTGTGGGATATAAAATATATAAATAACACTTGGAGGGAGGGATGGGGTGGGGAAAGGTTGGTCAACAGGTTTAAGTTGCAGTTAAAAAGAAGGAAGAAGTGAGTTCTGGTGTGCTGCTGCACAGTAGGGTGACTAAAGATAATAATTGTGCATATGTGTCTTAAAAAAGCTAGCAAGAAGAATTTTGAATGTTTTCACTATTAAAAGGTGATAAATGAAGAGGCGGCTATGTTTAATTTGATTATACAAGGCATACACGTATTAAAATATCATGAGCACTCCATTAATATGTACCATTTTTATGTTTTTATATATCAATTAAAAATAAATTTTAGTCAGGTGTGGTGGCAGTGCACACCTGTAATCCCAGCAACTTGGGAGGCTGAGGAAGGAGGATCACAAGTTCAAGAACAACCTTAGCAATTTAGCGAGGCCGTCTCAAAATGAAAAGGGCTGGGGATGTAGTTCAGTGGTCAAGCATCCCAGGATTCAATCCCCAGTAAAATAAATAAATAAGTAAATAAAATAAAAGCATATATGTGCATTAAAATAAAAGATTTACACATAAAAATTGTTACAGATAAACTAGAAAACATGGGGCTGGGATTGTGGCTCAGTGGTAGAGCGCTCGCCTAGCACGGGCGGGACCTGGGTTTGATCCTCAGCACCACATAAAAATAAAGGCATTATGTTATGTCAATCTACACCTTAAAAAAAATAGAAAACATGATAGAATTAAGATAAGTTTAACAAAAATATATACAATCCCTATACACCAAAACTACAACACATTGTAAGAGAAAATTTCAGTAACCCGATTAAGGAGAGATACATGGGACAGAAGACTATACACATTGTTAAGGTATCAATTCTCTCCCCAAATTAACATGTAGATTCAGCACAATCTATCAAAATTCCAGCTAGACAGTTTTTTTGTAGAAATTGATAAGCTCTTCATATGGAAATGTAAAAGACCCAGAATAGCTGATAATTTTTCAAAATAATGAAACAACCTGACTTGAAGATTTACTTTAAGCAACACTAATCAAGATAGCATGGCACTGGCACTAAGAGAAAAAGGTTAATGGGAAAGAATACAGAGCCCAGAAACAGGCGAACACATGTAAGGACAACTGATTTCCAAATGCAGTGCAGATACAATTCAATGGGGAAAAGGATAGTGTTTCCAACAAGGTCAACTGGTAGGCACATTAAAAAAAAAAAAAAAGAACCTCAATCCATCCCTTGCACTATCAAAAATTATCTCAAATTGGATCATAAACCTAAATGTAAAATCTAAAACTATAAAACTTCTAGGCAAAAATATTTATAATCCTGGGCTAGGCAAATTATTTCCTAGTTATAGGAAATATAAAAAGGTACATGCCACAAAAGAAAACAAATTGATAAATTTGACTCATCAAAATCAAAAACTTCTTTTTAAAAGACTGCTAAGATAATGAAAAGATAAGCCACAAACTGGGAGAAAACATTTGCAAATCAGTTATTTAAAAAATTGTGCAGAATATAAAGAATTCTTAACAAACAACCCAATTTTTAAAATGAGCAAGCCAGGTGTGGTGGTGCACACTTGTAATCCCAGAGGTTAGGGAGGCTGAAGCCCTAAGCAATTTAATGAGACCCTGTCTCAAAATAAAAAATAAAACAGGCTGGGGATGTGGCTCAGTGGGTTCAATCCCTGGTACCAAACAAACAAACAAATAAATAAATATGAGCAAAAGATTTGAACAGCCACCTCACTAACGATACACAGATAGCAAAAAAGCATGGAAAATGATGTTCAACATTTCTAGTCATTAACAGAAATAAAGTCCAATAAGATGGCAACACACATACTTTTATAGAACGTCCAAATTTTAAAAAACTGACCACATCTGGGCATCAACAACAGGACTAGCTGATGGTGGGAAGATAAAATGCTACAACCACTTTGGAAAACAGGGAATTTCTTAAAAAGTGAAACATACACCTACCATATAACCCAGCCATTCTATTCCTAGGTATTTATCCTAAAGAAAGCAAATGCTGAACAAAGACTTTGAAATGAACATTCAGAGCAGTTTTACTTGTAATAGCTAAAAACAAGAAACTGCCCAAATGGTCACTAAGAATTGAACAGATAAATTTCAATACAGCACATAACAGAATGCTACTCAGCAATAAAAGGGATGAATGGCTAATATATATAACATGAATAAATCTAAAAATGTAGACAGAAGTCAGACAAATTATATGTGTCAGTTTATTGAATGTCAATTTTACCTCAATAAGTAAAGGTTTAAAAAAAAGAGAAGAAAAAACAAAAAACAAAAACCCTGGAATCCCTAAAATGGCCTCTGCTTCTCTGGCAGATCCCTGACTGACCAAGGCCTGGTGTGTGTGTTGTTCCCAAGACCACACAAGCTCTAAACTGGAGCATCTGCACAGACAGTGTACCTCCCACAGGTATAAAGTTTCATTTTTCCATGCTAGGAACACTCCTGGAAAAGAGGCTTAAAAAGGCAAATGTCTCGACTCTTAGACCTTTACCTAACATCTGGTTGCTTTAACCCTCTGGACCACTGTCAATGACCAGAATCATTACTAGATTCCTAAACTTGCCTTCAATCAGTAATACCTAAATGGTGTGTCTATGTCATAACTTAATCAAAACTGTTAATTTTTCAACCATTCCTGAAGTTTTGCTGAAGATTTTGAGTTCAAAAAATCCCTTAGGTTTTAAGGTAAGATTTGGTGAAGAAATCTTTGTTAACATCACCTCCCATTTTACTCCAGAAAGTACTCTCCCGTACATTACAGTGGTTATGTGAGGCTCTTGAGGACAGCCTAGCGCTAAGACTAGTGCTACAAATATCCAGGCAGGCTAAGGGACAGGACAGTGTTGAGGGCTACGCCACATACTCTAATATTTATCATCTGGAACCACTAAAAACAATGTTTAAACCTGAAGAATCAGACAAACCCACAAAAGCTAGGGAATCATTCCACCCTCTTCATCAAGGAACTGAAGAGGAGGAGTCTAAGCCATGATGTGGAAAGAACTACCCACTACAGAAGAGTGATGAAAATATTGTTCCTCAACAGGAAAGAAAACAAAGGGACCCACTTGGAACCCACAGTTCAGAGGCACTTAGGAGAACTGAGATCTTGCTAATTGTACACAGGCGCTGCTCTCACATTCAGGTGCTTTCATTTTTATGTTGCTGTTTTTTTTCATGCTTCTACACACAATCCAGCACATTTATTATTTTATATTTTAAAAAAATATCCAGGCACAGTGGCACACACTCACAACCCTAGCTACTCAGGAGGCTGAGGCAGGAGGATCACAAACTCAAGGTCTTCCTCAGCAACTTGGCAAGATCCTATCTCAAAATTAAAAAATAAAATTAAAATAAGTAAAAGGGCGTAGAATATCTCTGTGCTCAATTCCCAGTACTGAAAAAAAAAAAAAAAAAAAGCCTTTGAAATCAATCAATTAAGATAATTAGCAATTCCACATTGAACTGCAACATGCTGAAACACCAAGGGAAGTTAACTGTAAAGCAATTCAAACAGAACACCTGACTGTTCAAGTATGTGATATCCAAAAGCATCAGGCAGTGACTGGGTAGTTGGGACCTGGGAAGAATCTGAAGTGCTTTATACAGGGACACACACACATCAGGCTTCTTTTCTGAAAAGGCTGACTGGGAAGCCATAGTCCAAGCTCATCCTAGGGAGAAAGAAACCCCAGGTTCTTGGAGGCCTTCTGCTGCTAAGGCCCTGGAACTGCTTCCACTGACTAAGCACTTGCTATCCTAGGGTTAGACTGCCACACAGAAGAAATGGGGCCAAACAATGTCGTGAATATTTTTTTAAGTATTATTTAAATTTAGGGAATCAAAAAGAAGTGAATTCAACTAATACATCTGGCTAACCTCTGACCATGTGTCCTCCACTCCAGTGACAGTGGGAAGAACAGAGCATCACAGCCCGTGTGGTCCTTCAATGAAAATGATTTTTACACACACATATTTTATGTGAGAAATTAAACAGAAGAGATCTGGACAGTCCTGGGGATCACACAGGCTCCTGCAGTAAGCCAGCCGGGTAGCTAGCAGCTTCCGGGTCACACAGCAGCACTCCTGTTTTATTAAGTTGGTGTATGTTGTTCCAATTCTGGAAATCCTCTGAGAAAGGCTGCTATTTGAGACACTCGTCTCAGCATTAAAAACAATTAGCAGAGAAGAAAACTGAATTCCACTTAGCACAGTTGACAGTCATACTCTACTTCTCAATGCTGGCTCTTTGTGCTCTATTTTCAGAATAGTAAAAATGGAAAGTCAAGTTCTTGTGTGCCAGCAATTGTCATGTAAATTTAGCAAGCTGAATGATAATAATCGAATTACCTTGAGGGAAATGTATATTTCCAAAAGATAAGCATATTTAATAATAATAGTAATTAACTCAGAGTAAAGTTGGCTTGTGAACTCCTATGACCCAGTTCTTCAACTAAAATTATACACCAATGGGAAAATGACTCGAGATCTAAAATATGATTTATATACAGCCTTTTGGTAACAACTAAGCTAACACTACCTGCTGGAGCAGATATAAGATGCCTAACTTGATTCAAAAATGACATCCAAAAGTCTCTATAGATACACAGTTTAACTCCTAATTTCTACTTAGCAACCTAGGGAAATGTTTAGCGAATGACCTACCATTATGCTCTTTAGTAGACAATCTTAGAAAAAGCTTTACGTAAATACCATGTTTTTCTAAAAGGATACTTAAGTTTCTCTTAAACAAGCCCTCACTTGTAACCCCAGCTACTCCAGAGGCCAAGTCATAAGAATTACAAATTCAAGGCCAGCCTCAAAGGATATGTTTTCTATATACCATTTGCATATAGGGATTCTATTAATGAATGCATGTAGTATTTTTTTATTTCTTGGTATTTCAGGACTCTCAGCCTCCAACATCTTCAAAATTCTTTTGAATCCATCTCTCCCAAACCTATGCACAAGCATGGCCAATTACAAGAAGAGGTGCCCTCTCCCAGTGTGTCCCTCTTCTCCACGTAGCCAGGTGAATGAAAAAGTTTAGGTTCTGGAGTCTAACAGTTTAAGATCAAATTGGATTTCAGACACCAGTGTTAAGAACTTGGGCAAATGGTCTCTACGTTTCTACATCTAAAAAGGGGGTTACACTCCTCATCATGAGAGTGCCTGTGTAGGTGCCCAACGCTAACCAGCACAGAGGTGGCTACTGCTGCAGGGATCTTCCTCCTTCACACCAAGCTCTTATTTGTATAAAGCAACAGAGAAGGAGCTGAGCGGATGAGACACTGCACTCCTGAGGAGGCTCTCAAGACACATGTGGGGCTCTAAAATGGATCTACTCCCTCACTCCTTACACAAAAATAAACTCCACAGGGATGCAAGAGGGAAGCAGGGACCTAAGCAGAGAGGGAATGGCAGGCCTGCATGCAATAAAGCACTCTGAGACATGGGAGAGTGAGTGAAGACTTTCTAATGTATGTTTAGCTTCATACTCAAAAGTCACAAACAAGTAATGACTACATCTGACCATATAAAAACTTCAAAACAATTACATTGATAAAACTCTCACACACACCCCTCACCAGGAACAAAGTCAATATTGCTGGAAAAAAAGCATCAGTAGTTTTTATCACCAAGAGCTAGGTTCCGCATTACATAAAGAGTTCCTATAAGTCAGCAAGGAAAAGACAATAATCCAATGGAAAAATGGGTGAAGGAAATGAAGAGTTCACAGAGAAAGAAATAAAGATAAAATCTGCTATTAACACAGTGTTGTTGAGGTGGCAAGGGAAAAAACATTCACCTATGTCATTACTGGTGAGAATATGACCTGGTACAATCTCTTCAGAGGATAATTTGGCAGTTATTTATCAAAATTAAAGTGTACATAGTCTTTGACCCAGTTACCATACTTCTAGGAATCTATCACAGGAAAATAATTGCACATGTGGGGAATTATGTAATGTTAAGGATATTCACTGCAGCAAAATCTGTAATGGCAAGAAAAAAAACATCAAAAATGAGCTTCAGTTAGGGGACTGGTTAAATAAATTATACCTATCCACACAAGGAAAGATCTTTCTGTACTACTGAAAATAGGTCTTTAAGATACATTGTTAAAAGTAAAAAGCAAAAAATTGTACTTTATGCTTCCATGTATGGAAGTAAAAGGGGGCTTACATCTAACTCTTATAGAAGAGACTCCTTTGGAAGGAAATAAAAAACTAATACTACTATGGCACAGAAGGAAAAGCAGGAGGCTGCAGACAGCTATATAGCCCTTTTTAACTAGATAAATTCAATTTAAAAAACAATAATTCAGCAAGATGTTACCACTAAGAGAAACTGGGTAAAAAGGTACACAGATTATTCCTTACAACTTCATGTGAATATACAATTAATTCAAAATATTTAAACAAGGAAGGAAATCTATTTATGTGAATAAGCAACATAAAATGGATCTGGAAGTTCAAGGAGTAAAGAGAAAAATGCCCATCCATCCTGAGCTCAGAGGACCACCTTCTGCTTCACCTCAAAGGACCTGTTCCTGTGTGAGCATGCTCCATTCCCCAGGTGAGTCCTCACCTCCATGGCTCTCTGGATCATGCACCTCCCCACCTGGATGACTACATTCCTTTTTTCTTATCCCAACTGAAAACTTCAAATAGCCAAGAAACTTCCCCTTGTCTACCCATCCCCTTTAAACCTCTTTTATTTCTGACACCTCAGCAGTCTGTATAGTGGTTTATAGAGGTAATTTAAACATGAAGATGCAGACCGTCTCAGATCGGCCATAATAGCATTGAATTCTCTTCGGAAATAAGCTAGACACAGATCACCAAGAGGCTTCTAGGACTCCCTATTTATCTCTAGGAGGGGCAATGAGAGGTTTGAAGACCAAAAACTGCACAGGACAGCCAGAGAAGTCTCTGGAGAACGAGACCATATTGATGTCTCCACTTCTCCCAGGGCTGAAAATGCCTTCATTATGAAACACAGGTCATCCTGCCTCCTGCTACACCTTAAAGAAAATGTGAAAAGAGACGGTTGGGCCAGGATATGGTAACTTCAGACCCCAAACACTGAGAGCCTTTGATTAAACCACCCCACGTAAGGACTCCTTGCTTACCAGCACCATCTAATTCTCATGCACAGGACACCTGGGCTAAGGACAGGCACAGGCAGAATGCCCAGTAGGAGCCTTGGGGCAAGGGACAGCAAGAAGGTAGACAGAAGGAACCAATAAAGGGGCCAAGGAGACAGGCAAAGTCTTCACCTAGTTAAACCAACTCCAAGAGAGAATCCCAACTAGACAGGAAGCCTGCACTCCCCCTGCTCCTGCGCACTCAGCTCTGCAGAATGCTGCTCCTGGATCATGGGCCCAACACTCAAGCGGCCCTGAAGTCCATCTCAGGAGTCCAGGTGTATATTACTGTCTAAAGGGGGAAAGGAGGGGCTGTGGTTGTGGCTCAGCTCAGTAGAGCACTCACCTAGCATGTGTAAGGCCCTAGGTTCGATCCTCAGCACCACATAAAAATCGATAAAATAAAGGTATTGCATCCAAATATAACTATAAATAAATAAATATTTAAAAAAAAAAAAGGAGAAAAGGAAGTCCTGACAAATAGGAAACTTCTGTCACGTTGTCACTGGGATAACAAAAGAGCTGCAGTGTTCCATGTGCTGGCCGGGCTCAGAGTTGAGACACAGGAAGGAGTGCAACAGGTACCAACAGAACTAGGGCAGAGGGCAGGGACTGGGGGCACTGGGGGGGGTGGGGGACTCAAAACTTCCCAGAATCTGTTCAGCTCTTTTGCTGGAAGCTTGAGAGCAGCTTTGGCTGCAAGCGCCAGGCATTTACGCGCGCGCGCGCACACACACACACACCCCGGCTTGACTTTTTTCACTCACTTTATTTGCTGCCCTAGGCCCTCAGAAACTACACCAACAAGTTCGGTCTTGAAAAGCTAACAATTACTCTCTAAACACACCAATTTCCTTTTCCTAAAACAAAGGTCTTAATAGGGAAGGGAAAGTGAAGAAAGAAAGCTCATTCACAACCAGCCAATTCTCCCAGCCAGCTCAGATCCTAAGTGAGGCTTCTCCACTGTTCCATGTGCATCTTTGGCTTGGGGAGGGGGTAGTTGAAAGGAGATGTGCAACTGAACAGGAGGACCCAAACTAAACTGAAGATGCTAGCCAAAAAGAACGATTTCTGATAGACTGTTTAAGCAAACACTTCAGCAATAGAGCACACACATACATATTTACTCTCTCCCTCTAATGGGGTAGCTTCAAACAGCCCCCTGCTCTCCTCTGCTTGTCTTCCAAGTCACTCCAAAGATGACAGTGACAAAGGCTCCTCAGTGAGGTTGGGAGATGGAGGCACACACACCATTCACCCTCAGAGGAAGTGCAAATTGCACCTGACACACCCACTGCCAGGCCTTGAGCCTGACTCCAAGTCACACTTGTAATTTTGGATGCAGTTCCAGGACCACTGCAGCCTGTGTGTGGCTACTAAGAGTTTGGGGATCATCCAACAAGGATTCCAAGGATCCCTAGGACACACTACATGACTCATGTAGACTGAGTGCAGGCCACACCACCCAGTGGGGGCATGCTAAAAAGGCTTGCCCCCAGAAGCACTACTCTCTTCTGCTGGTCCTCATTGAAAGCACCACCCCATCTCGCCACCATCAGGAATATCAGCTGTGAGCACTATCATAATCTGTTGCTAATAAAGTTCCTAAGGTTCTCAAACAATTTGGTAAAAAATAAAGGGCTGTATTCTCTAATAAAACAGACTTCTTTCTCCCCTGGCATTCACATAGTGCCCTCCATGGACCACAACTTGATTTGGAGTCTCAGACACAGCAGAAAAGACAAATTATATTTACATTCCAGTAAGTGAAAAAAGGCGCTCATCCAGGAGATGAATGAGCAGAATGACTTCAGCAGTGCTCAATACTCTTTCTGGGTTATTTCTCCAGAAAGAGTAACTGGACAGAGTGCAACAAGGACAGAGGCAGGGTTCTTTTGGATAAGGTGCAGGGAAGGCTTCTGAGAAGGGGACATTTGAGAGCTGTATGCTGCCTACAGACACAGGGTGGGCACCACTGATGTGGGTGCAAGGCACAGGGAGCAGGTCTGGGGCGGGGTTGGGGCTCAGTTCCCCTGAGACGTCTATAGAGTAGATGCTGTTGGAAGAGTAGGTGTGGTGTGGATAAGCCATGAAAATACCTGAACAGTCCAAAAGGGAAAAGCCCCTGCTATCATTTCCAGGAGTTGCCCTTCCTTGGGCTGCAACCAAACAACCTCCAGCTTCCTGCTGTACCTCTCCTGTCCTATTCCTTAGCCTGGACCTTTGCAGAGGTTATTTCCACCGAAGACTCGCCTCTGAAAGTCCAGAGGGCTTACTACTTTTTGGAGTGAGAATTTACAGCCCACTTAACTAAGTGGCAGTTATTATCCTTGCCCTGAGGGACACTGGGGTGAACCAGACACAGCCTGTCCTCAAGGAGCTCAGCCTGGTCTCCAGGGAGAGGAGTAGTAAGCAAACAAATTCTATACAATGGGGTAATTGTAACAATAAAAAAGTTCACTTGACTTTTCATCAGATAACTGCCTTTGACAGCAACTTAACTCTAGTGGGTGTGTATACGAAGTCACCTGCCCAGACCAGCCTAAAAACTCAAGAGGCAGGTCAATCTGCTTCCCAGAATGCCTTAGAAGTTCTGAGTTATGCCTGTGCCTCCTCAAAAGTCTCCTGGGGCAGACTATAACTTCGCCTTCCCATCAGGATCAAGCCTCCAATTCTGAGTCCAGATCTTAAAAGCCCACTACTCAAGGGGTTTCAACTTAACCGCCCCTCTGCCATGTTTCCCTGAACAGACCTTCAACTGCTGTTATCAGAATCCATCCATGATTGGTTAGCTTCTACCTTTCTCTGGTCACCCTGTGCCACTCATGCTTTAAAAGGCACTTAATAAATGTTGGCTAAAATAAAGAAAAAAAAAAGGGCAACATTTCTCCAGCCTACCAGGGGCTAACTTAAGTCTCTTGCCCACGAAGCTTTGCCAGTAGCACTTCCTCGCCCTAGTCCTCACAACCACTTAGTAGATGCTACATAATGGAATTTAAGAATTATTTCTAGGGGACTGGGGCTGTAGCTCAGTGGCAGAGTGCTTGCCTAGTACATGTGAGGCACTGGGTTCAATCCTCAGCACCACATGAAAATAAACAAAGGCATTTGTCCGTATGCAACTTCAAAAAAATATTTTTTTAAATTATTTCTAGGACTGCAAGTGTGGATTAATGGTAGAGCACTTCCTTAGCATGCACGAGGACCTGAGCTTAACCCCATAACTGCAAAAAACACACACACACACACACACACACACAAAAGCCTATATTTTTCTAGTGTTATTGTCTCTAAACAATACAACAGTGTCATCTGTCATTGTTTCTAAATATTACAAGCATCCTCAAAATAGTAGCCATTCTCTATAAATTGTATTGTAAAGGAGCAAGTCTGTTAAAAAGGAAGGAAATCCTGCAATATATAGCAACATGGGTGAATCTTACAGACTTTATATAGAGACAAGCCCACAAAGAACCAATACTACATGATTCCAGATATGAGGTGTCTTAAAATAGTCAAATCCAGAGAGTCAAAAGAGGTATGGTGGTGGCCAGGGGCTGTGGTAAAGGGGACATGGGGAGGTGCTCATCAACCTACGTACATAACCTTCCAAGTTGAACGAGGTGAGGAAGGACTAAGGATTACCAGCAACATGGTGTCTTGAGTTAACTGCATTACACACTTAAAATCATGTTGAGAGTGGGTGTCCTGCCAAGCATTCTTACTATAATAAAATCAAACTTGGGAAACAAATAAGTCTGAGACTTTAATGATCACTGGAATTTACTAAGACCAGTAAGTCCTGTTGCCCGGTTACCCGGAACTCTCCCTGCACAGACTGTGCCCCATGGGGCTCAGGTACCACTAACAGCTGTAGAGTCTGCTTTTTCTTTAAGCAATAGTGATTTAGATGTGTAAATTCTAGAGGATTAGTCTGGCAAGAAATTAATGTACACAGTCACATTGTGCATCCTTTCCTGACACCGACTTACACACAGTAGGTCGATAGTGCTCACTTTCATCAAAAACACAACGCAGTGTATCAGAGTCCTGGCTCTGTCTCCAACATCCTTCAGGATCTGGGCAGGCCAGGCACTTTCTCTGGGCCATACATATGAGAGAGGGAATGGGGCTGCATGATGCCAGGTTCCTTTCAGCCCATTTTATGGTGATTCTAGAGAATTCGTAAAATCCAGTTTCAACAAAAGTATCTTCAGTGTAGAACAAGTATTAAGAAATCGCCTCTACCTTTTAGTTTTAGCTACCAAACTAAAACTAATGATGTAAGTCACACAGTGACGGAAGACACGAAGCAATGAAGGAAATGTCTCTGTCAGAAGGAAATTTGAGCATCAGCTCCAGAAAGGACAGATGGTACACCTGCCAGAGTAAAGCAACACAGAACTCTCACCTGAGAGGATTGAGTGGAGAAGGCTTGGAGGAAAGGAAAGCAGAGGCACAGCACCATGAGTCCATGCAAAGTATGTAACAGGAAAATAAGGCAATTTTAGAGGTGCAACCATCTGTATCTTGTGGGTTCATGCCAGCGCAAAACCTTCAGAAACCCAGGGCCTCATGCAAGCTAGGTGGTGCTCTACCACAGAGCAGCATCCCTAGTCCATATATGTCTTTTAAGGAGGGTAGTAATAGAGAAAAGTCTTTCAGGATTAGGCTTCAATGCATACATAGGGTTTTTTAAAAATATTTATTTCTTAGTTGTAGTTGGACACAATTCCTTTATTTTAATGTGGTGCTAAGGACTGAACCCAGGGCCTCGCACGTGCTAGGCGAGCGTTCTACCGCTGAGCTACAACCCCAGCCCCACCCCATACATAGGGTTTTTATAATATCTCTTCACTTAATTATCATAGGAGGCAGGAAATCTGACATATTTCCAGTTTAGCAAGTGAATTTCTTCTCATGGTTTGACTCTCAGCAAGTATGAGATGAAACAGGCTTAGTAGATGGGGCCAGACCATTCATGGCCCTGCAGGCCTCATTAATAATTTTCTTCTTTTCCCTGAGAGAACAGAAACCTGCTGATGGGTTTTAAGTGGGGGAATATAAGGTTTATATTTTAAAAGGTCACCAGCAGCAGGGAACACAGTGTGTATGAGAGAGACTCTCAGATGCAGAATATGCTCAAACTGGTGGGTCTATTGAGTAGTCATCAGTCAAGGTCCATTCGGTTCAGAAACCACACTCATTATTTTAACACAGAAGTTTTAATATAAAGGATAGTATAAAGAATTGATGAGTAGGTATAAAGTTATTAACTAGTCACTGAAAAGGCAAAAAAGAGTGCAGGAACTAAGGCACTTCCAAGGCAGGAACTCCCCCCCCCCAGGGCTGGGGAAACAGGGAGGAGGTTTTGGGGAAGCAGGGCAGGTGGCTTGGCCTCAGAGGGGGCTATGAAGCTGGTCCTGGAAGTAATGGGAAAGCTAGAAAATGGATTCAGCTGCTGCAACAGGAAGAACTGCTGCCTCTGGGGCAAAGAAGTGTTGCTCAAGTGCCCCTCTCAGGGGAATAAAAGGCAGACAGGAAGCAGAAGTTCCTTCTTCCTTCTCTGGTCATGAAGTCACCCTCTCACGCCCCCTGTTGGCACTATGTAACAAAGAGCCAGGTCGCAATCAGAAATGAGTTGATAGGAGCCCAGCTTTAATATCACAAAACTGAGCAGAGAGCAGAAATGGAGCTGAGATACACACAAAACATGTGTCAGCAAGATTTCACCAGTTACTATTCTGTCCCAACATAATTGAACTACTCACTAATCAAACGTATCAAATCTAGGAAACCAATGATTATAAGACTTATCAATATTTTATATACCACCAAGAAAAACTGCCTCCGATTAAACAGACTTGATGTTAAGTACACATGAATTGTAAGATATATCCTTATTTCAAAGATGTTCAAAGGAGAAGGAAAAAGGGCTAAGTGTTCTTTAGTAATGTATCAAATTTAATCAAAACAAGTCATTTCTGTAGAAAATTATTATGGAAGAAATACACAAATAATAGGAAAATACTGAGTTTGGGAGACACAGGTCAGTGGTAGAATGCATGCTTAGTATGTGCAAAGCCCTGGTTTTAATCCCTACCATCAAAAAAAGAGGAAAACACTGAAAATTCAAGTGAAAACTTTTTATTCAATTTTTTGTTTCTAACTATTTATGTTGGGATAATTATACATACACATGCAGTGGTAAGAAATACCACACCCAGCTGGGCTCAGTGCCACACGCCTGTCATCCCAGGGATGCAGGAGGACTACAAGTTCAGCAACTTAGAAAGACCCTGACTCAAAAAATAAAAAGAACTGGGGATATAGCACAGTGATAAAGCACTCGTGAGTTTAATCCCCAGTACCAAAACCAACCAACCAAACAAACAAAAAATACTATACTATATAACCTTAACTCAGTTTCTCTTAATGGTAACATCTTAGGTTAACTATAGTATTCAAAAATGAATAGTGACATTGATAAAACCCACCAATCTGAATTGATATTTCACCAGTTTTACACACTCATTGGTGTGTATTCTGCTCTATGGGATATGTCATCAGTATATTCGTATACCCCAACACACAGCACAGCTTCATCAAAGGATCAATCATACTACCTTCCCCTCCCCTAATACTGGGAACTGAGCCCAGGGGTGCTCTACCACTTAGCTACATCCGCAGCCCTTTTTGTTTTTATTTTGAGACAGGACCTAGTCAAGTTGCCCACACTTGGCCAAGAACTTGTGATCTTCCTGCCTCAACCTCCTGAGCCACTGGGATTACAAGTACCTACATTATTTTTTAAGGAAAAAAAAAATTTAATTTTTTTCCATGTCACTATTTGTTACATGAATTCCCATGTTCCTTTTCTATATTTAAGAAGTGACTAATGAAAGAAATATCTCACTTGACTTCAGGTTAGCTATTTCTATAAAGCAATGTGCTGCAAAATGGGTAAAGACTTCTCCAGTGGGAAATCTTATTTTCAGATAAGAGATGGCATCTTTCCAACCCCGTGTTTGCTGGCTGCATGATCACTGAACTGCATATGGCCTTGGGGGCACTCATCACCCCTTCCTGTGCCACTGAGCACTGCATATGGCTGCTATTACCATCATGTGACTGTTATTAGCCTGATCATGTCTCTCTTGATCCAGTTTTGCTATCCTCTGATAAATATTCAACAGAGAGCCAGGGTGATCTTTATAAACATGAAACCCACACATGTCATTTTCCTGCTTGGAACCCCTCAAGGTCTCCTATAGCTTTCCGGACCAGGTCTCCTGTCCTTGATCTTTTCACCAGGCTCTTCATGGCCCAGCACCTACCTGCTCTGCAAGGCCCTTAGTCCATCTCTTTCCCCAGGGCCTTTGCTTATACTTGTCAGACTCATGGTTCTGCTTCCTCAGTGGAAACCTCCCCGGTGGCCTTTAGCTGCAGGTTTTGTATCCCTTCACTATGCATTCTTTTTTTATTTTGGTAAAATATACATAACATAGCCAGAGCACCACTGTACACACCTGTAATCCCAGTGGCTTGGGAGGCGGGAGGATCACAAGTTCAAAGCCAGCCTCAGTAACTTAGTGAGGCCCTGAGCAACTTAGTGAGACCTTGTCTCATAATAAAAAATAAAAAATAAATGGGCTGGGGATGTGGCTCAGTGGTTAAGCACCCGTGGACTCACATCTCTGGGTGCCAAAAATATAATACACACACAGACACACACCAAAATTTAGTATTTTAATGTTTTTCAGTGTCCAATTCAGGGACATTACTAAGTCCTCCCTCAGTATTTGCAGAGAATTAGCTCCAGGACCCCCTCAGATACCAAACACTAAGAATGCTCAATTCCCTTACATAAAATGGCATAGTGTCTGCATAACACCCATATCCTCCTGTAAACTTTAATCTCCACATTATTTGTAATAACTAATAATAATTAAATGCTACATAATTGTTACATTATATTGTTTAGGGAATAAGAACAAAAAATGTACACTTTTAGTACAATCTTTTTTTGAATACTTTCTATCACCCTTGGTTCAGTTCATGGATGTGGAGCTCAGATACAGAAGGCCAATTGTAACCTATTCAATTTTACTACAAATTTATTACTCTAGATGCATCAGGCAATGCAACACGTGAGTTTTCCATAAAAAGAATATCGGAAGGGCTGGGGATGTGGCTCAAGCGTGCGGCCCGGGTTCGATCCTCAGCACCACACACAAACAAAGATGTTGTGTCTGCCGAAAACTAAAAAAATAAATATTAACAAATTCTCTCTCTCTAAAAAAAAAGAATATCGGAAGTCATGAATTAGAAAAGACATGAGTTGCATTTAGCAGGAAGGGTTATTATTAACTGCTAATAATAATACCTGTGGCAACTAAACTTGAATAAATTTAAATATCAGTTCCTCAATCACACCAATCACATTTCAAATGCTCGGTAGTCAACATGTGGCTAGTGGCCCCCATTCTGAATAGTAGATATAGAACATTACTATCCCTGCAGAAAAGCTTCTGAACAGCACTGCTTTAAAAAAAAAAAAAAAAATGGGAACACCCACTTGGTGAAGTGCAAGTCATACAGACAGGAGCAAAGCTGTTCGGCTAGAGGAATCTGCATGTGCAAGCACAGAGATCAGGACTCAGGGACTGATCTGTTGGCTACACAAGTCCTCAACAGATCCATTCCCAAAGGTATGTGTTTAAAAACTAATAAATGTTGGCAATGTAGTCTGTACTGAAAGTGCTGGTTAAGAATGAAATGGTTCAAGGGCTAGAGGTAGAAAGAAGCCAGCAAGGCCTCTCCAGGAAAGGCCAGCTTGCATCTTAAAGAACAGATGCCAGCTTGGGGTCACCAGGGGCCTTCCAGGCAGGGTCCAAGGTCACAGAGCTGGTAGGTGGTAGAGTCAAGCTCCAAAAACAGGTCTGTCTGTTTCCCAGAGCCCATGACCTTGACCTCTCCATAAAAGCTGAAATATGAAGCATTGAAGCAGGAGTATCTGGAGCCATGAGGAAGTCTACATTAACAAATCTACAATAATAAAATAAGAAGGGTTTGTCTTTGAGGCTGAATTTGGACTTCAGCTTTGTGAGAAACCACTGCAAGAATCTACTAAGCAAACCAATTAAGCAATCACATTTATACTTTAGAAAGCTAATGTCTGAAGTAAAGGAAGGCGTCCTAGCAAGAGATGAGGTAGGCAAAAGGAAGGCCAGGTGAGGCTCGGGGTAGCAGGCTCACCTAAGCTCCACCTCCAAACAACAGTGGGCAAAGGGTTCCCTCCCAGGGCTCAACTTCCTTACAAGTAAAATGGGGATTTCTCCTTACACATTCTTGTTGGAGATGAAGGACTGGCCCCCCTTCTGAGCACTGCTGCCAGAGTTCTCCCAGTGCCACCTTCCTACTATCCCTTTCAGGGAAGGAGGACAAGGAGGCTTGGAGCACAGCATAGCAAGTATAGCCGACCAATATGGAGAAGGGTGGAATTTGGGGCGTCCAAGAGTTAAGAAACTTTACAGGAGGTCATTGGTTTGGACTGAGCTCCTGCACCAGGTCCATCTGGCCAAAGCAACATGGAGTCACTTACAAGGTCGTTCTCCAAGCCAAAATTAAGGTCTGTATCTGACCTTCTGAGAAATGAGAGAGAGATTAAGAGCCAAATCCCCAAACAAGCCAGTTTTAACTAGCATGATAAAGGAATTCCCTCTGCTTTAACCTTTACAAGGAGAGTAACTTTGAAAAATATCAATGCTTTTTCTCCTGCTGCTGCCTTATCTACTAATCAACCTGCTGGACCCATTGGAATACATTCTATTTCATGAACTGAAGTGTTGCCAATTATAAAAATCTCAAATAAAGGTCAATTAAGATCCCTTCACCATACCCTTGATACCAGGGATTCAACCCAGGGATGCTCTACTACTGAGCCACATCCTCAGCCCTTTTTTTATTTTTATTTTGAGACAGGGTCTCACTAAATTGCTGAGGCTGGCCTTGAACTTGCAATCCACCTTCCTCAGTCTCCCAAGTCACTGGGATTATAGGCATGTGCCACCACACCTGGCTCAATTAAGATCTTTAAAATAGGACTGGGGTTGTGGCTCAGCAGTAAAGCCCTTACCTAGCACAAGTGAAGCCCTGGGTTTGATCCTCAGCACCACATGAAAATAAATAAATAAAATAAAGCTATGGTTTCCAACTACAACAAAAAAATAAATATATTTTTTTAAATAGTTGAGTGTGATGGTGTGCCTATAATGCCAGCAACTCGGGAAGCTGAAGCAAGGGGATGGCAAGTTCGAGACCAGCCTCAGCAATTTATCGACATCCTCAGCAACTTAGTGAACCCTGTCTCAAATTTTTAAAAAAAGTGGATTGTGGCTCAGTGGTAGAGGGCTTGCCTAGCACATGTGAGGCACTGGGTTTAATACTCAGCACCGTATAAAAATGATTAATTAAAGGTACTGTGCCTATGAACAACTTAAAAAATATTTTTTACATGAGTTAAAAAAAACTTTTTAAAATAAATTAAAAAGACCCAGGACATAACTCAGTGAATTTGGTGGGGAAATAAATGCTCTAAAGCAAGACTGCCCCCCCAAGAACAGGCTACTACCAACTTTGACTAGAATAAATTGGCCTCTCTTAGTTAACCACTCACATTTTGAAGTCTTACCCACAGGAGATTAAGGGACAGAAAAATTAAATGATTGACATGCTGAAGAGAATCTGATGTGGGAAACATTTTCCATCTGGCTCAATTAGTTAGATGCCAGGAAAATATAAAATGAACAGGGGATGTGCATATTGTAGCTTTGATAAAAATGTGAATAAGCTTTCACATGTTGCTAAAACCCCCTATGGACAGTTCTTGGGTCACACTGTCACGTCTACAATGGCAGAAGCTCCCTCAGTGCCAAAGCCATGGGACAAACAAGGATCACCAGGCCTTTCCCTTCCTTGTTTCAAGCATCTCTCATCTACAAAGAATTCAAAACACATTTAAAAATAATTATTGGGTGCTTGAATTACTTTTTGGATGGAGATAATATTTCTGTTATTTTTTCCATTCTTGAAAACAATAAAATTTCTGAGGTAATTTCTAAATGTTTTCATTATTAAATATTTAATACTTACAAAAGAACTTCTGCATGCCCACCACTCAGAACATTGCCAAAACCCAAAAGCCCTTGTACCATACCACTTTTTCACATTCCACCAGAGTTAACCAACCCACAACCAAATGCTTAGCATCCCTTCACTTACCACAAAATGTTGTGTACCCTAAACCATATTTTAGTTTTATACATTTTTATATTTTGTAAATAGAATGACACTATTCTTTTGATTCCTTTTCTCACTCAATGTTATATTCCTAAAGTTCACTTATGCTGAGGCATTAGCTAAAGTTTACTCATACAAATTCCAAAAATAGAATACCACAATGTATTTATCCATTCTCTTCCTGATAGGCATCTGGGTTTCAATTTTTACCACAGCAAGCTCTGTTGCTACAAACAACCTGGTACAAGTCTCCTGTGTAGACATAGACACACACACACACACACACACACACACACACAAATATACATATATAAGTAAATAATATTCCTGTGGGGCAGGTACATCCGCAACTGAAAATGCTGGATCACAGGGTGGCCATGTTTTCAAACTTTCCTGGACATTGCTACCTACACTTCCCAAACTGTAGGTTTCTCTCAAGAAAATTTTCAAATCTCTTTTAATTTTTGACAGTTTGATGGGCATAAAATGGCATCCCACTGGGGCTTAACTTACATTTCCTTAATTACTAATTAAGTTGGAGTCCCTTTAACTTTATTGGCCATTTGGATTTCCTCTACTATGAAACTGCTATTTGCTTCTTGTCTATTTTTTTCCTTCTTTTTTTTTTGGGGGGGGGCTGCTGGGGATTGAACCCAGGGCCTTGTGCATGCAAGGCAAGCCCTCTACCAACTGAGCTATAGCCCCAGCTCCTCTTGTCTATTTTTTCTACTAGGTCTTTTTTCTAATTCATTCTGAGTTCTTCTACTGTATTCTAGATACAAATCCTTTGGTGTTTTTGTTTGCAGTGCTGGGGGCTGAACCCAGGGCTTCACACATGCTAAAAGTGCTACATCACTGAAACACAGAGCCAGCCCTAGGTACAAATCCTACTGACCACATATTTTGAAAATATTTTCTCCTAGTTTATCACTTTTGTTACAGTGTCACTTGGTGAATGTTATGTCATATTTTGCGCTTTTTGTCATTGTATTTAAATAATTCCTGCTCCAAGGTCATAAAGCCTCCTATATTCATTTCTAGGAATAATAAAGTTTTTCATATTTATCTGAGTCCATTTGGTATCTATTTTGTATGTGGTGTCTGACTTGGTCCTTATACACAGAGGAAAACACTCAGGTGAAGATGAAGGCAGAAATTGAAGTGATGTGGCTATAAGCCAAGGAACACCAAACCAAGGACTCCAGCAAACACCAGTAGCTAGGAAAAGGCAAGAACTGCTCTCTCCTAGAACCTTCACAGGGAGCTGATTTTGTACTGTTAGCCTCCAACACTGTAAGAAAATAAATTTAGGATGTTTTAAGCCACTCAGTTTGTGGCATTTGTATGGTAGACCTAAGATACTAATACAACCCATGTGGAATATTTCTACCATTTGTTGAAAAGATCGTTATCCACCCCCCCACACACACTAATCTGTAGTGTCAGGAGTCACCTGTCCCTACAAATTGGTAGAGCCAGTGTTAATGGAGAGCAAGATTCCATATAGGCAGGGTGGTCCGAACAGGGATTCCCACTGCACCCCAAAGCTCCACCACACCACACTGCCATGATTACACTGCTTTAGGATAAGATATCTAGTAGGTTAAGTCCTCCGACTTATTATTCCTGTTCTTTCTCTCTTCCACATAAATTTTAAAATCACCATATCTGAAAGGTTATGAGGATTTTTATTGGAATTGCTTTGAATTTATGTATCAATTTGAAAAGAACTAATATCTTTAAATTATTGAACCTTTTTTATTCAGGCATATAACAGGGCTCTATGTCCACCTAGATCTCATTTTAATGTTCCCTAATACAGTTATACATCTTCTCCCAGGGAGATCTTTAGTTTTAACCCCAGATTTCTTATATTTTTTCTTGCTACAGAATAATACCTCTAAAAACTACATTCTTCTTTTGGTACCAGGATTTTTTTTTTTTTTTTTTTTTGGATTGAACCCAAAAGCACTTAACCACTGAACTACATCCTCAGCCCTTTTTATTTTAAAATTTGAGATAGGGGTCTTGCTAAGTTGCTTAGAATTTCACTAAGTTGGTGGTGCTGGCTTCAAGCAGGCGATCCTCCTGCTTAGCCTCCCAAGCCACTGGGATTATAGGTACAGGCCACCACATCTGGCTTAAAAATTACATTCTTTAAACAGAAAATCATTTAAATAAAAAAGATAAAACCCTGCTGATCTTTAGAAAACAACAGTTCCTAATCATGTACTCATGCTCAGTAACCTCCTGGGTGGGCAACTCACAAAGTCAAACATTTTAATAACCATACAAATATCTAATATCTCAGTGATTATGTGCTTCGTATTGACCTAAATGTGCAAACCTCATAAACTTGAGGTAAATTCTGTTAATCTCATTCTATAGTTGAGACAACTAATGATTAAAAGGCTAAAGGCACAGGAGGTAGCTCCAGCAGCAGGAGCCAGTGTTCAGCTCCACTCTTAACTTCTTGAACAAGATGCTGTGGATGCTCCTTGTTGTGACAGATGAGAAGAATAAAATCCACCGTAACCTCAAAACCAAGAAGTTGGCTGGGCGTGTTTGGACATGCAGTAGTCCCACATGTCAGGTAGCTGAGGTGGGAGGATCACTTGGGCCACTTGGTTTGTGATGTTTTGTATGGCACAAAATATGTGTAGTTCAAGACCAGCCTGGGCCAAACAGGGAGACCCTGCCTGTCTTAAAACAAAACACCAAGGCAACCTTCCTAACAAAATCCTGTGGGTTCTCCAAATCCAAATAGCACTAATATTATATTTATGGATTCAAAAGTAGTTTTCAAATTTAGAATAAAATGCTCTATAATATGATAAACACCCAACATTTTCAATCATTACATTTTTTAAAATAATGAGATAATTCAGTAAATGGAGAATGTCACAAAACCATTATTTCCAGGCTGGGAGTAGCTCAGTGGCAGAAAACATGCCTAGCACATGCAAGGCCCTGGGTTCAATCCCCAGCACCACAAAACAAAAAAACTATTATTTTTGTTTGTTACAATAATTGCTAGATAATTTTTCAATTGCTTTAAAAAATGCTCAATGCTTAACTGTCAATTTCCAAATTAAAGACTCACTTTCAAGATTTAGTAACAGATCACACCTGGATCCCAAAACATTTAGGTTCACTGTTTCTGTTGGGAAAACCAGCAACGGACCTAGTGAGTTCTCAGTGATTACACTAATATATTATGTCTAAATTCTTTCTAATATGTAAACCACAGAATTGGTATTTCCAGAATATCAGTACTATTCAGACCTTGATTGGATGGCAAGGAATCCTTTTTTTTGTTTGGTGTACACCTCAGTCTTACCTTAAAAAATGATCAGTGAACACCCACAGTCTATTTACTTAATTTTATTTGTTTGATTACTACAGCACCACAAATACTAACTTCTACTAAGCGCTTAAGGTATATTGTGAACAAAACACACAAAGAACCTGGCAATTTCCCCTACAACAACAAGCCATCCAATGAAGAAGGGGTATGGGGGGGGGCACAGCACACTCCAATGTGGGCCAAGAGTGGGCAGAAACAGCTGATCAGCTTATTAGCTCATATCTGTGGAACATACCTGAAATTAATGTCACTAAATTAATTAATGTATGCTAAGCAAAGTGCTCTTAGCCATGTGGCTGTATACTGCTTTCAAAATGGAAAACTGAAGAGTGCTATTTAGTAAGATAAAAATGCATCATACTTTCAAAATAATAACCAATAAAAATCCTTAATATCGTTAATTTCAGTGGTTAAATGAAAATGAAGGTTAGAAACTAACTACATTTTCCCTGTGCCATTTCAATGAACTGCTGGTGTTCCACAAAAACCAAGTAATTGGTAACTTATTAAAAACAGAAAAAGCAGCAGCAGCCACTGCAGAAACTACCACCAGAGAGAACAATAGCAGGTGGTGTAAGTATAGATGAGCTTCTTCTCAGTAGCCACGGGCAGCTCTGTAGTTACCAGAGTCAATTATTCTCACAGAAGAGAATCAATGAAGCCAGGTTGCCCCCTGGGTGGGTTACACATGTTATCATTTAGAAACACATCAGGCTTACAAATACTGGTGCACACATTAAAACCCAGTTCCACAAACTGCTTTGCAACACATAAAAATTTACTCTGGCTAGTCACTTGTTAGCATTCCTGAATACAGTGGGATAGAGGAAGCAAAAAGGCAGGTCAACAGCCAAGAAAAGAAATATCACCTGGGCTCCTCAAGTCCCTGGGAATGAATGTGGCAGAGGGTGAATCTAGAATGACTGACTGGTCCTGGCCACTGGCTGCTGCAGCCCTAGAGGGGGAAGAACCGAATGTGCCTGCCCAGTTTACCTTAATTGTCCATGAATGAATGCTGTATTTTTATATTTCAGAAAATTGACTCAAATTTGCAAGTGTGTTCATATAAAGTACCTGCCCCCATATTTCCTTATCATTAAAAAGCAACGAAGAACTCATAGTTGAAACAGTGCAGACAGCTTGTAAAATCCAAGACAAAAGTATTTAAATCTTCCACAAATTTTTTAAAAATGTGGCAACACATAAGAAATAGTTAAATATTTTGCTCAAAACATTGTATTATTTCTTCTTCTTTTTCTCTCATTTCCTTTGGAGACAAATAGAGGTAAGAAGTAGAAGTAACAAATAGGGTTGAAGGACGTGATGCTTTTTGGATAGGAAAATGGAAGGACAGAAAACCAAGGAAGGAAAGTGAAAAAGACATTTTATTATATATTTATTTATTTATTTTTGATACTGGGAATTGAACACAGGGGGTCCTTCACTACTGAGCTACATCCCTTTTGGGGGCTAGGCGGGACACAATGACTGGAGATTTGACCCAGCGGTGCTCTACCACTGAGCTACATCCTAATTTTTTTTTTTTTTTTTTTTTAACTTTTTACTTTGAGACAGGGTCTCACTCTAACTAAGTTGTTGAGACTGGTCTTGAATTTGAGATCTTCTTGCCTCAGCTTCTCAAATTGCTTGGATTTCAGATGGTGTCACTGCAACTGGCTTTTTTTTTTTTTTTTTTTTTTTTTTTTTGATACTGGGGATTGAACCCAGAGGTGCTCTACCACTGAGCTACATCCCCAGCCATTTTTATTATTTATTCTGAATCAGGGACTTGCTAAGTTGCCCATGCTGGCCTTTAAACTTGGGATACTGCTGCCTCAAGCCTCCCAAACTGCTTGAATTACAGGTGTGTACCACCACACCCAGCAAGATAGACACTTTATAAAGGGGAATAAAAGAAGCTAGAGGCCCAAATCAATGCCAACTACTATCCGTTCCTACCCTGTGACTAACAGCCCTCCTGGAATCTAGAACACTGAACCCTTAGAAAAGTGAGGCTAGAATTTCCTGCAGTTTCTAAAGTCTTTCTCAGCTGCACCTGCCATGTGGCAAGAAATGAAAATCATCAAAAGCAAAGGCCTCACTCACCACAAGAGGCTATCTGATGACTGAACCTAAGGCTGTCTGAAGAAAGAAGAAATTGGGTCTGAAAATTTCATTTAAAACATACAACTTCTTGTAACTGAGGACTGTCATTGTGGTTCAGTGGTGCAGCATTTGCCTAGCATGTGTAAGGCCCTGGGTTTGATGCCCAGTGCACTCACACACGCTACCAAGAACTTTTATACCACAAATGGCTTTTATCAAAGCAACCAAAGAAAGCCTTCCCAATTCTACCATATCTTACAACTGTACATTTTTGCATTATCCATGACATACCTGGAAGAGATTAAAGTAGAAGCAAAGAGTATTCTCATGAAGCTGACTTCTGTGATGGAAGGGCAAGTGGCAGGACATGGATTGATGGAAAGAGGAAGGTAGGTCATACAGCCAGAAGCAACCCTGGTGGGAATCCATTAAGGGGGCGAGCCAGACCCTGGGCAGAGGGGGTGGAAACCTTGCATGCTGTGACATGTGAGGTCTTTGTGATGCACTAGAGTGTCCTGACACCTGGCTGGGAAGTACTAATAGCTAAGGACCAAAAATGTGTTTTGTTTAAGCTACTGGTCAAGTTTTTTAAACATGTGATAGCCAGTAGTTAGTTCTATTGCACTCGACAGGGACAGGCTATTTATAGGCAGCTGGCATTTTTTGAAACCTGTAAGCTAATGTCACCCTGCAAAGCTGAAGCCCATTCAACAGAAAACTTGGCCTCATCACACTCTTAAGACAATAGGCCTGAAGTCCTCCCCACTAAAAGACAAAATGTGTAACGAAAAGTGATGGACCATCACTTTTGAGAAACACAGCAACATAAACTCTCAGAGATTTGATCTGAAGAGCAGAGTTCCCTCCCATCTGCAATTATCCTCTCCATTCTGTCCACTCCCGTCCGTACTTGAGCAGGTTCTGCTGAACCCCTTCAGAACATCATCAAGCACTAGGGATCCACATGACTAATGACAAGGAGGAAACATTTTGGTGTTCCCAAAGCTATGAGCCACGTAGCTCCAAACTGTGAGAGCTTCCTTCACTATCTTGAGGCAATACCTTGCAAGCAAATCTCCTGTCCTACAATGAGTTCATTATACAGTCACAGTAGCAATGGTCTATTTACACTCCTCCACTGAGTGCAGGAAAATCATAGTTTATTTGCAATTATAATACTCTAAAAATAAGATACTTGATTCTTTCAAATGTGAAAGGTAATAAGAGGCAACATTCTTGTTAAAAACTCAAAATAGAAAATTGGTCATCTGCAAAATATGTCCGCCAGAGACAAAAAGAAAAAAAAAAAAAAGCATTTAGAAGTTTTAAAATTCTATTCTAGTTTTTAGAGGAGGATTTGAAGCAGGGTATATAGGTATGTAAAATCTAAATTAAAGGACTTTAAACTATAGCAAGCAGGAATTAGTATCTACTCTCTTCTCTGACATTCCAAATCCATCAGAAAAAGTTCTCAAAATCTCATACATGCTACTTTTTTGTCTTTTACTACTTGAGACACAGTAATTTCAATTTTCTGTGATCACTATCATAAGATCCTTCCAAATTTGAGCAAAATCACCTAACTATTCTATGATTATTTGAAAATAAGCAAATTGATGGATCACATTTATTTGTGCTTGCTACCTGTGTGCCACGCACAAGTGTAAGCACCCTATGTGTACCCCTACCACCTTATGTAATTCTCCCAACAGTCTATTAGATGGGACTAGTAACATCTTCAATCTGTAGACACAGAATCAAGAGGCTAAAGCTGAGTAGATTTCATAGCTTCTGGCAGGACAGAGATATGAATTTAGAGCTCAGCCACCTACCAGTGATTCTCTCCTGCAGGAGTGTAAAGAAGTGACGGCCACCTCTGGATAACACAGGGATGCAGATTGGTAGTGGTGGTGGAAAGGTGTTCCTTTTGATCAATAACCACTGTATTCCCAGGGAAGCAGGATTCTAGCACATCAAAAATACTCAATATGATCTATAATATGTATTATATACATATACATATATAAATAAAATGTCTAAAAGAAGAGTTTAGGGGCTGCCATTGTGGCTCAGCGGTAGAGCACTTGCCTAGCATGTGTGAGGCACTGGGTTCGATCCTCAGCACCACATAAAAATAAATACATAAAGCAAAGATATTGTGTCTATCTACAACTAAAAAAATAAAATAAAATAAAAAGAGATGAGTTTATTTATTTATTTTTTTCCAGTGCTAGGGACTAAACCCAAGGCCTCATACATGCTAGGCAAGCACTCTACGACTGGGTCACACACCCAGTCCGGATGTCCTTACTTTCTGAGATGTTCCAGATTCACCTTAAACATTTCCCTTTCTCTCTTTCTTTCCCTTTCTTTCTTTATTTCTGTCTTTCTTTCTGTACTAAAGATTGAACTCGTAAGCACTTAACCACCAGGCCACATCCCCAGCCCTTTTTAATATTTTGTTTAGAGACAGGGTCTGAGTTTCTTAGGGCCTCACTAAATTGCTAAGGCTTGCTCTGAACTCACAATCCTCTAGTCTCAGCCTCCCCAGCCACTAGGATTACAGGGATGCACCACTGCGCCTGGTCATCTTAAACATTTCTGCTTCTATTATGTAATGAACTATTTGTCCAAGCAGCTGTGGATCTTTTTAGTAGAAAATGGTATCCAGAGGCCAAGTTCCAGCACTTGATGTGTTCACTGCTACAGAAATACCGCTGCTCCTAGGTATTCTCACTGTGCACTGTGGACAGAGCTAGTTTAAGTATATGTGTAAGCACACCCATGCAAGTGCACACACACAGAATGCATGCATTTAACACTGATATTATTTCTATATTTATTGGTACTTATTAAAATCCATGTGCCCACACCAATACTTCTGACTGCAATCTAACATTGAAGGGTTCATTCTCGCTGTCTGCTCTCTAATTATATCTAATTAACCCTTCCCCAATAGTAAGAGCTGCTAATTCCCCTTATCCTGAATGTACATGCTCAAATTTCCCCAATCTCCAGCTGCTGCTGTCATGCAGCCCTACACGGACACTTCCACCTTTCCTCGGTTCTATTACAACACACCAGACCCTCCCTCAATGTGAAGGTCTCCTCAGCCTACTTGGGCTCTGAGGCCCCTGGCCAGGTCTCCAACACCTTACCTTACTATGCCGATTTACTTACTAGCCTTTAGAACTAACAGAAGTTTTCAGGAGAGAAAAGAGGAAGGAAAATACTTTTAGAATTTTTCAAAAATACTGTAAAAATATTCTTAAAAGGATGTCCATTAAATCTGAACTTGTGATAATTCAGAAAACTAAGTTAAAGTTCACCTTTGCATCATCTATGAAGAACAGGTTCACTAAGTAAATTAATAGTGTAAACAAGCTTGTAACCCAGATGTTTAACCTACTTAAGAAAACTAATTGTTTTCAAGCACTTCAAAATCACTGGGCATGTACTTGCCTTTAATTATTATCTAATTACAAATGATTCTATTTTCTTCATTATAGCTTTGATAAGTCCTATTTGATTGCACTTTTATGAATCATAACTTAACCTGATACAGTTAAGATTCTTTTTAAAATGTCTATTAATCAATCTTACTTTTCAATTCATCATCTGAAATTAAGTTTTTAGCCTGTCAGTGATTTCTCTTTAGTTAATCTAACATGCTGCTTCAAAACAAATCAAAAGCCCTTCAGGGGCCATCCACAGCTCCAGAAGACCTATGCCTGCCACCAGCATGGGCCTCAGTACTGTTATTTATTACAAATGCACAGCAAAGGATACCCATATCAAGCTACTGGCTCCCAACATTTGCATCACTATTTTATTTAAGACACTCCATTTTACAAAACAAGAATTCAATCAACATATTATTCTGCACTGCATTTAAGGATATTTGGGAAGAGAACATATTGAGTTACAGCACCCAATTCCTCCACTTCTTTTTGGGGCCTCAGTCTGGCTATTGAGCTGTATGCACTCATTTATTTTTGGTAAGGATAAAATTATTCTCCCCATCAGGCTGTCAGGAAAACTGGTAATGAGGTAATGAGAAATGAGAAATGAGGTAATGAGAAATATCCAAAGGCACTATATAATAGTCACCAAATGAATATTATTCAGTCCTTTCCACCAGAGCCCCTTGATTCAGAGCAATTTCAAAACTGGTCCCACAGAACCTCAGAGAACCCACTGAAATTCTGTCTACCCATCACTGCCCCGGGCCAAGACAAAGGAAATGTGGGAAAACACAAGTAAGGGTCCATAACCTAAAACAACCAACTACCCATCCATGACCCAGAAGAAGAGTATTAATATTTCGGGGGTAAGAGACAAGAAATAAACAGTATAGCTCAGCAGTAGAGTGCACTTGGACTCAATCCCCAGTACCAAAAAAAAGTCCCAGAGACCCCAGTAAATCCTGGCCTATGGGCACTGGGACCACTGAATGCACCATTTATTTCAGTGGTGGGTTATCTGGTTTTCTTTTTTTAAATCCATGTATCTCTGTCAAGTACCAATAACAAAGTATTAGGATGGAAGATCACATTAAAAACCCATTATGGGGGCTGGGGATGTGGCTCAAGCATGCTTACCTGGCATACGCGGGGCGCTGGGTTCGATCCTCAGCACCACACAAAAATAAAGATGTTGTGTCCACCGAAAACTATAAAATAAATATTTTTTAAAAAAAAAACTCTCTCTCTTTAAAAAAAAAAAAATTTATGGGTTGGTGGCGTAGCTCAAAGGTAGAGTAGTACAAGGCCCTGGGTCTAATCCCCAGCACCAGAAAAAATAAACAAAGAGGGAGGGAGGGAGGGAGGGAGGGAAGGAAGGAAGGAAGGAAGGAAGGAAGGAAGGAAGGAAGGAAGGAAAAAAGAAAGGTGTTTATTAACATGGGCCTCTACATTTATACATAATGGAGTATTACTCAGCACTAAAAACTGACAAAATCATGGAATTTGCAGGGAAATGGATGGCATTAGAGCAGATTATGCTAAGTGAAGCTAGCCAACCCCTAAAAAACAAATGCCAAATGTCTTCTTTGATATAAGGAGAGCAACTAAGAACAGAGAAGGGAGGAAGAGCATGAGAAAAAGATTAACATTAAACAGGGAAGAGAGGTGGGAGGGAAAGGGAGAGTGAAGGGAAATTGCATGGAAATGGAAGGAGACCCTCATTGTTATACAAAATTACAAATAAGAGGATGTGAGGGGAAAGGGAAAAAAAATCAAGGGAGAGAAATTAATTACAGTAGATGGGGTAGAGAGAGAAGATGGGAGGGGAGGGGAGGGGGGATAGTAGAGGATAGGATAGATAGCAGAATACAACAGTCACTAGTATGGCAATACGTAAAAACGTGGATGTGTAACCGATGTGATTCTACAATCTGTATACGGGGTAAAAATGGGAGTTCATAACCCACTTGAATCAAATGTATGAAATATGATATGTCAACAGCTTTGTAATGTTTTGAACAACCAATAAAAAAAATGAGAAAAGAAAAAAAAATATATGGGCCTCTAGCTGTGTTTAAAAAACAAACAAAACAAGACTAAAAAGCTAGTCTCTAGAAGAGAACTAGGTAGAAGGGGGAAAGGCCCAACAGGTAAGACATTTTAAACAAAGGTGCTGAGCAAAATCACTATGATCAGGAGTGAATCTAAAAATTGCCAGCAAATAATGCCAGATGATTTGTTTGCTCTACCTTTTCAATATTTGACTAAGTTTTCTTGGCAAATAAGATTATGTGGTTCTGTGTTGTTTCTTTTAAAACCATAAAAATGTGTTTATGTTGAAGAGATAGAAGATAGAGTAGCATTCCTTCAATCTGCTGCAAGAGCAGAGTCAGGTATTAAAAGAATGCAAACAAAATGCTGAGGTACACACTGTGGTCTCTGCAAATAATCCTCTCCTCATTCAGACGGAAAATGTTGTGGATAGGTGCCTCTGAGCTTCCCAGTAGCCTCCAGGCTTAGTTTAAAGGGGTCTACTGAATTTGCAAAGGACCTAAACCCTGAGTACAGGTCAGGGGCCTCAGATGGAGGGGAGGGCACAAGCCAGAGAAGAAATTCCTCATCCAATAGCAGAAGTCCAACTAGTTATCCAAGAGTCCATTCAATCTAAAATCTAAGTGAACACTCCCTGCAAAAGAATAACACATTGCTGTTTGTCAAACCAGAAATTGTATCCCCAAACCTCTACCAAAGACACTACAGCATTTCTGTAAAAGGCAATGCAAACTTCCATTCTTTTACACACACACACACACACACACCAGATAAGTGGGGCCAGGAGCTCTGGCTGTACTTTCCTACTTGGTGGGGAAAGGACAGGTGAACAGAGACAGTGCTACAGCTCAAAGAATCCCTAAACTGATCTGTATTTACAGTCTTTCTTAATTAGGAAGTGTTAGGTGTGCTTTGTTTCTTACTAAAGGAGACTGAGGCGTGAGCAAAGCAAATGGTCACACAGCATGGTCAGCCCTTGGCCCTCAGTGTCTGCAGGACCCCCGAATATCCCCAAATCCACCAATGTTCAAGTCCCTTACATAAAATGGGGCCATATTTGGGGCTGGGGTTATAGCTCAGCAGCAAAGTGCTCGCCTCGCACCTGCAAGGCCCTGGGTTGGATCCTCAGCACCACATAAATAAACAAACAAACAATCGTATTGTGTGTCCAACTACAAAAGGGGGGGCCCATATTTGCATATAACCCTCGAACATCCTCCTGTACACTTTGACTCATGTCTAGATTACTTATAATACCTAATATAGTATAAATACTATATAAATAGTTGTAACACTGTATTTTTTAGGAAATAATAAGGAAAAAAGTTTGTACATTCAATGCAGACACAAATTTATTTTCTGAATATTTTCAATCCATAGCTGGTTTAATTTGAGAATGCAGAAAGCTTGGATACAGAAGATCAACTGTGCACTGTTGTCTAAAATTAATTTTAAAAGGTAGAGGGAACAATTCATAGCCCCCCTTCCTTTGTATCATCCCAGGTATTTCTTCTCGATGGAAAGATTCTGGGGCTTTCCTTCTAGAAGGAAGCAACCTCGGGAAGCCATTGCTTCCTGAAGGTTACCTGGCCCCCACCCCAGTTTGTTTGTTTGTCTGTCTTCTTTCTTCCTAAGGCAGCACAGCACAGTGCTCAAGCACCCAAACTCAGCAGCCAAGGCTGTCTGAGTCACTGCCTACCTACTCTCTGGTCTTCAGGAAGATTAAACAAGTTAGCGTGCATCTATGCAACACCTGGAGCATTGAGCCTGGGTTCATGGCAGAAGACACAAGAAGTAATGTTACAGCTTTCCCTTCCAACCCGGGAGGTACAACCTGGACCTTCTCCTTCCTTTTCTTCAGGCCACATACCTACTCCTGCTCTTCAGTTCATTCCCAGCTCAGCCTGGGCTCTCATGAGCACAGCCCTCCACCCCTGCCAGCCCCGGATTTTCCCATACTACCTTTCAGGCCAATCCTCACTGGGACTCAGACAACCCCAACCAACTGCACTTCCACCTTGATATGCACCAGATGCCTACACAGCCACAGCCTCAGGCAACACCAGCGAAGCCCCTGGAGCCAGTTCTTTTTCTTGGTTGGGGAAGAAGAGCTGTTAGATACACGGTTTGTCTTCCTTCAGGCTCCCCTTCTCCACTTAGACTTCTTCACCTCCTCGTTTAAAGAGACACTGATGCTTCCTAGGGGAACTCCTTCCAATACCCTTCCCTCTAATTGCAATTTGCTTTTCTCTCTCTGAGGCTAACCTGTCATCTAAATCTTTTCCCACACTTTAGGTCTCTCCTCTGACCCTCTCTCCCATGTTCACGTTAACTAGCTTTACCAAATGCTTGGTTGCCACACTCGAGTTCACTATGGCAGAGGGTTCGTTCACCTTTGTGCCTTCAAACCTCTCTGTGCTCCTTCCCTCAGCCTTCCCACACATGCTTCAGAATGTAAGCCCACCAAGAACAGGAATTTTATTTTTTGGGGGGTGGGTACCAGGGATTGAACTCAGGGGCACTAGACCACTGAGCCACATTCCCAGTCCTACTTTGTATTTTATTTAGAAACAGGGTCTACACTGAGTTGTTTAGTGCCTCGCTTTTTGCTAAGGCTGGCTTTGAACTTGTGATCCTCCTGTCTCAGCCTCGTGAGCTGCAGGACGCCGGAAGATTCCTAAATCCACCAATGTTCAAGTCCCTTATATAAAATGGGGCCATATTTGGAGCTGGGGTTATGGCTCAGCGTAGAGCGCTTATTACAGGCTGATTACAGGGATTACAGGTGTGCTCCACCATGCCCACCAAGAACAAGAATTTTAACAATTTTCACTCACTGCTTATCCCCAGGCACTAGCATAGCCCTGAAATGCATATGACACTCAATAGACATTTGATATGTCACTTCAAGTCACCCTGGATTCACTTATTCACTCAACAAACATTCAATGAGCACCCACTGGGTGTGTCCAAGGCTATGCAGGTGCTAGGATTACACACCAAGTTCCTATCTTAGAACTACTCAATGTATTGGCAGAAGAGAGCAAAAAAATCCATGGGGCAACGCCTCTATGTGACAGACAGCAGTGAGCAGGATGAACACTGTCTGGGGGCTGCTGGACCCTAATGCCACATCAGGCCACATCAACTGCCAACATCCAGGGCTTATCTTGGCTGACCCCTGGGGCCCTGGCCCAGACGTCTTCCAGAACTTCCCTAAGCCCCTCCTGCACCACCCTTGTTCCCTACTCACCGCTGCTCTGTGTAAACTGACAGCTCCTAACCTCTCCTGAGCTCCAGCCCCTTCCTCCTGCTTGCCCTGCTGTAGGAACTGTCTGGCAGACCAAAATGTTCCACACCCAGCGCGCGCTATGACCACCAGCTCCACCCGCTGAACTTCCTCCCCAGTTCAGGGCACGGTCCCTTCACCAGGCCTGGGGAGCCACACCTCCTCCCCCTACTCATCATATTCCAATTCAAGTGTCTTGGGAATCTAGTCTTTCCCTCTTTCTTGCCACTGCCTACTTCTGTCCTTCAGTCGGTCCCCTGCTGCTCTTCCTGCCCTCTGCTCTTCGGTCACCACTTTCTCAGCATGGACATCAATATGGCAAGATGGCTTTAAAAAATTGCTTTCTATGAGATAAAATCCAAATTTCTTAGAACACAAACCCATCAAAATACAACTCCAAACTACCCTCCACTCTCCTTCAGATGCCCACACTCGCACACCACCAGCCCACCGTCCTCAGCCTCTCCCAGGGCTTCCAGACTCCCTGCCTCTGCGGATGCTACCTCCCTTGGCCCGAAACGCCAACAAGAGTGATGACAGCAGTAGGGAACACCAACCCGAGCAATGTGCTGAGCACTTACAACAAATGCTCACTTAGTCCCCAGAACAACTCTCGGAAGTAGGTACTAGTATTCGTTCTTCTCATTTTGCCAAAGAGAAAGCTGAGGCACACTGCCACGTGACCTCCTAACCCTGGGCTGACCTGAGAGCACCAGGGTCCCAACTTCAGCACCTCAGTTCTTAGCCACCCAACCCAGGCTACTTACCATCCCCCAAGCAGCTCCTCTTCATTCTTGAAGGCCTGGATCAAATGTTCTCTCGCTGTGAGAGGCTACCCTATCCCCTAGGCCTCTCTCCATTGCCTGTTACCTGCAACCGCCCTGTGGCTGTCCATTCACATCATTAGTTAGGTTCCAAAGGTAAAAGGTGGCTCTTATTTACCCTTGTATTTCCAGCACTGTATAGTGCCTGACATAATTTTTGTATGGTCAATAAATACTCATGAAATTTAAACACGCTCTTCCAATGATATAGGATTTAGATTATTCCAAGTTCAAGCTCAAGACACAGCCAATCCAAACCCTCTCCTCTTCTCCTCTCTATGCCCCAGGACTCTGACAAGGAATCTAAGGCTTGTGGGGTGGCAATCCCCACCAGCTGATAGCATTATCATGGCAGGGCAGGCCAGTGAACTGCTGGCTATGGTCCCCCTTGATCACAGGCATAAGTTGCATCTAAGAAAAGCACTTTCTTCTCTAGGAGAAGTGAGGGGGCATTTGAGGTGGGGCTGCCATATTTAAGGTCCCTGTCATTCAAAATGCAAGTGGAAGATAAACATAAAAATTAAAATATATATAATGGAAAATTTTGCCATCTGTCATGGACATTATTCATAACTTGCAAATAGATGGCTAAAATATATATAAGCAATAGTCATTTTGTGACCTACTTGCCACTTTTACATAATCATCATGACCATATACTTCGACTTTATTATTCTAGATTCTACAACTACTCAGTACCTAATGGAGTTGTCCCCCCACCCCCACATCTTCCCCACCCCTTAACACTAATGTGGACTGGTTGTCTGCTCATAGTATATTAGAATAAAAAAAAAATTTTTTTTTTTTTTTGACTGGGGATTGAAACTAAGGGTTTCACTGTACCACTGAACCACATCCCCAGCCCTTTTTTATTTGGAGACAGTCTTGCTACATTGCTGGAGCTGGCCTCAAACTTGAGATCCTCCTGCCTCAGCCTCCTGTGTAGCTGGATTATGGGTGTGCCACTGAGTCCAGCATGAAGTAATTTTTTCTTAAAGTGTGACTCAACGAAACTACCATTATTGTAGTTAGTAAACCAGAATGATGGAAGTAGTCCCAGAACTTGAAGTAAGTAAACCTATGAGTGAAGCAATAAATAAAACCAGCAAGCACATGGTTAACTGTAATACATACTGAGAGAGTGTGTAATTAGAAAGTGGTTCCCAAATGCTGAACTTTAGTACCTGCACTGATAGATGGAAGGAAGAAAGTAAAAAAGTAATGGTTTTCATAAAGCAATATTCAATTTAATGAGATGTCTCTCTTATTCTGAGATTATCCCCTTTCCATTTTTGTTAAAATGTTTTTTTTTCTTTGAAATGACAGTAATAAATCGTGGGTTTTTAAAAATCCTTTACTTGGCAAATTTAAAACTGGTAACTCATGTTATATTCCAATACTGCTGTTTCAATGTTCCAGTTTCCTGACACCTAAGTCTAGAAACCACATCATGAAAGTGAGAAGACTCAGGAAACACCCAAATCCAGCTTGCTTGACTAGGAAGTAGTTTTAGAAAGGAATAATTGAAATGGAAAGCTAATCATACACCCTAGCAAACTAAGACTAAAAAAAATAAAGCAAAAAAACTTGGTATTTTTTTTTTTTAAAGAGAGAGTGAGAGAGGAGAGAGAGAGAATTTTTTTAATATTAATTTTTAGTTATCGGCAGACACAACATCTTTGTTTGTATGTGGTGCTGAGGATCGAACCCGGGCCGCACGCATGCCAGGTGAGCGTGCTACCACTTGAGCCACATCCCCAGCCCCAAAACTTGGTATTTTAAGAAAAAAAATTTAAATACTCATCCCTTAAGATTTCACAGTGCACATTACCCACCCCACCCTGCACCAGTACTGTTGAAACCAAGGGCACTCTACCACTAAGCTACATCTTCGGCACCCTTTCCCCCTTTCAGACAGGGTCTCAGGCTGACCTTGAACCTGTGATCCTCCTACATCAGCCTCCCAAGCAGCTGTGATTATAGGCAAGTCCACACAACTGGCTCCAATGCAAATCATTATCTCAAACACTCTTTTTAAAGAATTCCTCTGGCAGCCTGGTGTGACAGTGCAGGCAGAAGACAATGAAGGCAGAAAGATGACAAGTTCAAGACCAGCCTGGGCAACTTAGTGAGACCCTGACACAAAAAATAAAAAAGGGCTGAGGGATAAATACCCTGGGTTCAATTCCCAGCACCAAAAAATTAATTATAATGATGATAAATAAATAGAAGTCCTGTGGCAAGCAAAGGCCAGTTTAATTCAGTTTGATTGGGAGAGGCATCTTTTTTCTTTTGAAGAGAAATAAACCTGTTAGTATCCCCAACACATAGTGGGAAATACTGAATGTGTCTGAAGACAGAACATATCAAGAGCTGAGAGATGTATCTTCATGAAACAAGGGAAAGTAAGGAGGCAAGGTTGCCCTCTTCAAAAAAAAAAAAAAGAGCACGGCAGTGTTTTCCAAAAGAATACATAATCTGATACAGTTAAAAAGGTGTTTTGAAAGCTAGGCTCAGCAATGGTGAGGCACTAAGCAACTCAGTGAGCCCTGTCTCTAAATAAAATACAAACATGGGTTTGAGATGTGGCTCATGGTCAAGTGCCCCAGAATTCAATCCCCAATCCCCTACACCCCCCCCCCCCCCCGCCAAAAAAAAGATGTTTTCTACTTAACCGTCTTTAAAATCTCAGTGTCCAAGGGATACTGGTTACAGGATCCCCCTCAGATACCAAAATCGATGGATGCTCAAGAGCAACTCATTATAAAACAACATATTTTTTGCACATAACCTATGCATACCCTCCCATATACTGTAAATCATTTCCAGATTACATGTTTGGTTCAGACACAACTGTTTTCCCAGAATATTTTGATCCATGATTATTGAATCCACAAAAGCAGAACCCATTATTCCAGAGGACTAACTGTACACATTTTCATTTCTTAGCATAAACATACATGCAGATAAATGCAAATATCCATTTCTCTATATAGATAGCCAGTTTCTTTTGATCAGAATGTCCCTGTCCTGGACAGGGAAGACAGCATTCTGATCACCAAGAGTATCCATCTCCCGCATGTTAAAGTAACAAATAAGCATCTTTTTTTTTTTTTTAAGTCGCTTATGAATTTAGTTGGCGTGATAACTGAAGAGACTGATAAATTTGATTCTCTAGAACAGTAAAAATGGGAATCATATCCTGGAATACAGTCATTTGTGAGTTTTAGTGGTTTCCTCTAACACTTTTCAAACAACAGCAACACTTAGTGGATCATTAAACCAATTTAGCAGGTTGGGATCAGGTTTTGGGGGTTCTGTTTTGTATTTTACAAAATGGATTTAAGGGGGCTGGGGCTGGGGCAGAGGGCTTGCCTAGCTTGTGTGAGGCACTGCATTCGGTCCTTAACACTACATAAAAATAAATAAAGGCATTCTGCGAATATACAACTACAAAGAAAATTGTTCTAAAATGGATTTAAATGTGTATCTGAATACATTACATATAGTTCCAGAGTAAATACTTTTGCTTCAGTGTATACATTCGTGTACACAGTGTCAATGCAAATTGTGTTTCCTACAAATGGATCCAATCAAAAGGTTTGAAAGCACCTGTTCTAAACTACCAAATTATCCAACTTCAGCTTATAAACAGGAACTTCTTGGCATTAAAAAGTACAGCTATTATTTCTTGTAAGCAAGGGAGTAAAAGAGACAATGGCACCCAAAGACAACCACTGACCATAGCCTTGCTGCCCTGGACTCCTGGGAAGGACCAGTCATATTAAGGCATTAAAGAGCATTTATTAAGCCACAACCACAGTCTGGTTTTTACAAAGGCATTACTTTCCATACCGATTTAAAAAATAAACAACCCACAGAGTGGTGGTGCAGTTTGCAGAACTAGCACTTGGGAGGCTGAGGCATGAGGATAGCTTGAGGTCAGCCTGAGCAACATAACATGACCCTGTCTAAAGAAAAAAAGGAATCAGGTGCAGTGGCGCACACCTGTAATCCCAGTGGCTCAGGAGGCTGAGGAAGGAGAATTCAGAGTTCAAATCCAGCCTCAGCAACTTAGTGAGACCTTGTTTCTAAATAAAATTTTAAAAAAGGTCTGGGGATGTGGCTCAGTGGTTGAGTGCCCCAAAGTTCAATTCCCAGTATTCCCTCCCCCCCCCCAAAAAAAAAGAAATATATTAAGTAACATTTAAAAACCAAACCAGGGCAAAATAGCTGACACTTCAAACTCTTACAGGGTACTTCATAGAAAAATAAGCTCCTCTATGTCAGCTGAAATGAGAACTGCAGTAACCAAAAACAATGCTTACTCTCCAGAGTGAATAAGGTTGGTTCCAAGCAGAATTCTAAGTCATTTCTGTCTTTACTGGTTACTACTTAGAAGGTCTACTTAATTAACGGCTATAAAGCAGTCTATGAAATCAATGAGAATATTAAAGTCTTCAAACCTGCACTTTATAAACAAATAAAATCCACCCATATTCAGTAAATATTGGTTCCACTGAGCCTGGTGGGCAAATAATACAAAAATGTTTACACACTGCCAAGCAAAGGTGAGGGAGAAGCATTACCTAACCAGCCCTGTGGTTCCTTTCCCTCACATGTCACCACACACCAGGGGCTGGGACTGCAGACTTGAAAGTTCCAAAAAAACCCCCACATGGATCCTCATTTCACATTCCCCTCCCACATGCACCCACCATCTCACTGAGGTCAAAAGAAACTCCCACCCCTCCCACTGAGTGTGTTTTTAAATGTAGGCCTCCACACCAAGCATTTCTTTCTTTATTAATTTTTAATTTTTTAGTTGTAGTTGGACACAATACCTTTATTTTATTTATTTACTTCTATGTGGTGCTGAGGATGGAACCCAGGGCCTCCTTGCATGTGCTAGGCGAGCACCCTACTGCTGAGCCACAACCCCAGCCCTATACACCTACCATTTCAGAAAAATGACACAAACTATGTGTTTAGGACCTTCTACCAATGTACCGTTCTGCTGACCTTGGTTAAAACAGTATTTTAAATTTTGAAATCCATGTACTTTTATAAAAAGTTTGTCTCCTTACATGCAACATTAGGGACATCATACTTTCAATTCTAAAATTCCACTAAGCCAACAGTGTTCAAAGTAACACTCTTTTTGTTGAAAGCTTTGTGATGGTATGAAATCATTGTGGGTATTTTCAGAACCCATGCTGGCTGGAGTAGACTCTTTACTTCATATAACCCTGAGCTGTCCACTGTGGTGTCTACTATGGTAGCCATGTGTGGCTAGTGCCAATCAAACTGAATTTTAATTATATTTTAATTAATTTAAATATAAAAACTGACAAGTTACTTGCATTGCTAGAATACTTTTGAATATCTGATAAAACTTGGGTGTGGGAATTTACTTTTTCACGAAACAGTAGTGAATTTTGCTGGTGGCACACCTGTAATCCCAGAGGTTTGGGAGGCTGAAGCAGGAGGATTCCAAGTTTTTGGCCACTCTCAGCAACTTAGCAAGACCTTGTCTCAAAGGATCGGGGATGTAATGAAGCTCAGTGCCCCTGGGTTCAATTCCCAGTTCCTTCCACAAAGTAGTAAATTTTATGAACTCTAAATATAGATCAAGTGATTACTATGAAAAATTTATGTTCAAACTAAAATGTGTTGAAACTCAAAAATATACAACAGATTTTGAAAGCTTACTGTGAAAAAAAAAGAACATCAAATATCAAAGTTTTAAATCAATTACATGTTGGACTGATATTTTATATATACTGGGTTAAATAATATATACACATTAAAATTACTTTGTTTCTTCCTTCTTAATATGAGTCCTAGAAATTTCAAGGTAACAGTTGGCCTGCTTTCTATTTCTACTGGACAGTGCAGGTGTAATCTAACCATTTCCAAACTTTCCCTACTGGAACACATCCTAACACCAGGTTTAGGAACAGTGCTGTGAACAAATATTCTTCTTCTGCTGCAGCATCAGAAAGTGCTGACCACACCTGAGACTGGAAAGCCCTCCCCTCATCCTCAATACCTGACTGCTCTCCCACAGACCCACCCTTCTTTTAATCCTTTCCCAGGTCCTCTTTCTCTTCCCATCTCAGTTCTCTTTTCTATTCCTTTCACTTCACAGTGACCTCATCCACTCTTTGGCTTCTCTAACACTTCTTTGTGGATGCCTTCCAATTCTTTATCTTCTCTTCTGACCCCTTTCTCAAGCTGCAGCTCCACACTGCCAACTGCCTGCTGAATGGTTCCATCTGGAAGTCCCCAACAGCTCTGTGCATCTGGGGTGGAATTCATCCTATCCATTTCTGTTGAAGACTCCCAGCACTTACTTTGAGAACCGGCCCCTTTTCTAGTCCAGTCTTCTAGCAGGCCCTTTCCTAAATGTCTTGGCTTCCCACCTGTCCTGCCAGATTGTAAATTGTCCACCTCACTCCTCAATTCTAAATTGGCCCTCACTCCCTAGCCTGTCCTTCTCTGTCCCATAGACATACCAGTTGTCCCAAAATACCATTTTGCTCACACTGCCACCAAACCTTCAACAGGTCCCCATGATCTACCAAAAAGACAAACTACTCAGCAGTCATTCCAACTCCTCCCAATCCCAGTCTCCAACCCATCCTGCTGGACGTACCACATCTACAGCCCTCCTCCACCTGCTTCGAGCTCCAGTGGCCCGCCCTTGGAGTCCGCTCATTACAATTCTGCCCAATCGTTAGGACTCAGCTCAATACCAGTTCTTCATAAAGCCTCCCATGACCAGATGGACACAGCTTAAATCAATGTTTCTCCTCCCTCAAACACCTGTGGTATTTCTAATGACCACCGTTGTAGTAACAAGAAGATACAACCTTATATTCCCTAAAAAACAGTGTCCCCTTAACAGCACGGAACAGCATCTTGCACTGTCTATTGTGGGTATGTCATCTTTGGACAGCTTACCAAGGAAGTCAACTTAAAAAGCAAAACCTTGATTAAACTGGAATTACTAATGATTCTCAAATCATTTTTTAAATTTTTTCATTGTAGATAGACACTACACTATTATTTTATTTATTTTTATGTGGTACTGAGGATTGAACCCAGTGCCTCACACTGCTAGGCAAGCGCTCTACAACTGAGCTGCATCCCCAGCCCCTCTTTAATCTTTATCCCAGACCAAACCTCTAATTATTCCAGACCTTCATTTGAACATGCCAAGATGAACTCCAATTCCAAATATGAACTCCTGGTCTCAACCCCACAGCTGTCCTTGTCAACGTGGGCTCTAACTCAGTGGATGAAACTACGCTTCTCCCCACAGCAGCCAGGCCAGAGGTGTCATTTTTCATTTCCTCAAGCCTACCTCCTCGCTGCAGTGACTGGGTCCTATAAAGTCTTCCTCAGTGCCCTTGGAAATCATCCATTTCTTCCCAACAATGCTGTCAGTTCAAGCCACCACTGATACCTGAGAGATACCTGAGAGTACTGTAATATCATCTGGACCTATACTCAACTTCCAGCCATTCCCAAAAACCCCATCCAAACAAGTGACATTCCTGCTCAGAACCCTCCAACTATTTTCAAGATAAAGATTTTCCAAAACAACTTAAGAGACGCTTCCTCAACGAACCAAGGCTTAGCTTTTCAGCCTCACCTCACTTACCAGATCATTCTTCTCTAAAGCACATACTTTGACAACTTCCACATATTCTATGTGCAGTTACGCCAGCAGCCACTCCCGCTGCAGGACCTTTGTATAAGCTGTCACCTCTACTTGGGCTGGGTGTCCTTCCTTTGTAATCACCTAACACCTGAGCATCAACCAGCCTCCTCACATTCATATTCTAATTCAGCAATGATGCCTGGAGAAAATTTTCACACTACTTCTCTGCTAGCACTTACCCCAATACCTGGCATGTAATGGGTACTCAATAATTACTTGCTGAATGAGTGGCTAAATAGATTTTAACTTTGTAGGTTAAAAAAATCTTTTTTCAAGGTCAAGGGATGAAAGCCATTTCTGTGTCATCTATATTAATTCGACAGCATTGTATAAAGTGAGCAATTGACCTAAATTTTGGTTTTTCTGTCCTTTAAAGCAAAACTAGTAATAATTTGGTTAAAAAAGTAGAATTTACATGTGTAAACTTAAGATAATCAAAATGAAGGGGAATACTAAATTCCATGTTCTCCTTTGCCCTGTAACTCTAAGAAAAATTCATGGGAAACTCCTGAGAGACTTCTGATGCAAAACAGAACGTATGAAAAGAAGCCAAGCAAACGTGGATCAACTCGACATTAGACTAGAAGAACATAGGAACTTCAATAAAAAGAAAAGACTCGGCACTGGTCCTGTCCTTGTCCAGGCAAGAGCTCTGCACGATTTCTGCACAGCTTCATGATCCTTGTGGCCATGAGAAAGAACGGAGGCATTCTGTGGGCCATAAAAGCCTTTCTCGTTTATCAACAAAAGCAGACACTGCAAAGGGGAAGGAAACATTTACTAAGCAACTAATAAGCTAAGTGCCCAACCCTTACGTACAGCATTTCCTTTGTGCTTCACAACAGTATGCTATCCTCATTTTACAGATGAAGAAACAGAGGCCTATTACCACACAGCTAGTCCTGGTGACCTTAAACTCAAGTCTAACTCAAATACATTTTTATTGAGCACCTACTCCTGCCAAGCCCTGGTCTAGGTTCTGGGAACAGAACAGTGTGCAAGACAGGGAAGGAGGGAAGGTGTCTCTTCTCAGGTAAGCTTATAGTTCTGTGGAAGAAATGCCCACTACACAAGTAGTATAATTTCAGATGGGATACAATTAAGGGGTATTAAAAATGGAAAACTGAGGGATGTGACAGAGTTAACAAGGCAGGCAACTTTGGGCTACAACATTCTCAGGGATAATCCAAAAGTTAATTTTGAAGAAGGAGCTAAAGAAAATAAGGATAGTCAGGCATGGTAGTGCACACCTGTAATCCCAGAGATTTGGGAGGCTGAGGCAGGAGGATCACAAGTTCAAAGCCAACCTCAGCAACTTAGTGAGGACCTAAGAAACCTAGTGAGACCTTGTCTCAAAAAAAACACCTAACAGGGCTGGGGATGTGGCTCACTGGTTAAGCATTCCTGGAAACAACTAGAAGCAAAAATAACCACTCATTCTCTAGGATTATTAGTAAAGAGAACTATAGTGTTAACCAAGTCAAAACTCAAAACCAGTAAGTTACACAGTTTCTAGTTAGCAAGTATTTCCACATGCACCAAGTAGCATCCAGAATTATGGTCTGACCAAATTAATTCTTAGATTCCTCAGCACCTACATCAGGGTATAATAAATGATTGCTGAATGAATATACAAAGGAAGGAAGAGAGACCATGTTAAGACATCACTCTCATGGGTTAAATCCCTTTTCAAGCTAAGTGGCTTCAATTCACCTCACCCCACTCTGCCACCAGTCTTAATCTCAAGAAGCAGGTGAAGGAATCAGGATTAGTATAAACCCATAAACAATACTGTAGGAAGCAATTAGCAAATGCTGCCCCCTCTCTAATCAGACAAGATCAGATGCATTCAGGGTGGGATGGCTGTAGGTCCCCAATGGTCAGAAACCCCATCTTACAATCACAAGTTCCACATAAAAAAAATATATATAATACTTAAATGATGACTCAAAACTAGTAAGAGTAATTATCTGACTTCTTTAAATATCAGCTCTCCCAACAAAGATACTCAGGATACTTCTGAACCCTGGCACTTATTCTTAATATTGCATACATAACACCAAGTTAAGATGACCTGTTTGTAACAACTTTTTAGACTGATATTCCTTAAGGAGAGGGATCCAAAGTACATTCACTTGTGTCATACCTCAAGCCAGGTAAATTGCAGACATCAATGATTATATGATCAGAGTTATAAAAGTTAAATTCCCCCAAACCTTTCAGTCATGGAACAGCTGTGTAGGGTGAGAGTCACCCCATATCTCTTCTAACTACTAGGCCTGACCCGCAGGACCAGAAGGTCTCAGCATCACCTATCATTCCTGCAGGGTCTCTGAAATGGTTAAAGAGCTGGAGAAGCTACCAAAGTCTCTACTCCAAATTTTAGTAGTTTATTTTTAAAGACTGTCCTAGTGGCAAGAGCAAATAATAAATGGCCATTCAAAGCTCAACAACAGAGTTGGGTTCACACCATGGATCAAAGATGCCAATACTTTCTGGGAACCAGATGGAAGGCCTGAAAAACACTTTAGAATTAAGATACCATTTTTATTCCCTCCTCCTCCTCCTCCTCCTTCCTCCTCCTCTTTTTTTTTTTTTTTTTTGGTGGGGCTGGGGATTGTGCCCAGGGGTATTCTACCACAGAGCTATAGCCCTAGTTCTTTTTTTAAAATTAGTTTTTAGAATTTGAGACAAGGTCTTGCTGAATTGCAGAAGCTGGCCTCCAACTGGTGATCTTCCTGCCTCAGCCTCCTGAGCTGCTGGTATTACAGGAGGGTACCACCTCACCAGGCTAAAGACACCAGTTTTTTTTGTTTTGGTGGTACTGGGGATTGAACCCAGGACCTTCCTTGTGCATGCGAGGCAAGCACTCTACCAACTGAGCTATATATCCCAGCCCTAAAGATACCAATTTTGATAAACACTATCAGTTTTTGTGACATTTCAGTGATAAGCCTGGGGCATTTCTTTCTAAAACACAGCAGTATTGTGGATAATGACAGCACTATAAATCACGAGTCAGCATAAATTCAGATTGTGGGGAAGGAAGTTTAGTAAGGATCACATTTACTTTCTCCAATAAGAAACCTCCTCTGGGGGCTGAGAAATGGCTCAGTGATAGAGTGCTTACCTAGCATGCACAGGCCCTGAGTTCAATCTTAGCACAACACACACACACACACACACGCCAAAAAAAAAAAAAAAAGAGGAGGAGGAGGGAGGAAGGGGAAGGGGAAAGGAAGGAAGGAAGGAACGAACGAATGAACTTCCTTTGATTTTTAAAAAGTAAAACCACAACTGGGAGCCATGGTGCACACCTATAATTCCAGTAACTAGGGAGGCTGAGGCAGGAGGATGACAAGTTCCAGACCAGTGAACTTAGCAAGACCCTGTCTCAAAATAAAACAGTAAAATGGACTACGGATGTAGTTTAGTAGTAAATCACCCCTGGGTTCAATTCAGTACCAAAAAAATAAAAAATAAATAGATTAAAAATAAATAAAAAGTAAAACCACAACATGCAAGTTTGAATACCTCTGGGTCGTGCTCTTCATAACATCAAGCACACCTTTTAAGTTTTTAAAGCTTCAATTCATACTACCCACAGAAAACCTTCAACAAAAGGCACAAACTGAATAATATCCATTTATACACAGGACGTATTACCTATTTTCGTTTGCTCTGAATGTCCACCGATTTGGTGAGCCACAAGGACTGGCTTTGCAGGAACTCAGATCCAAAATGGCAGCTGAGCTTCTAAAACTCACCAAAGCCATCATGCCTACTACCAGTGAGACCAGGCCTTATTTATATCACCTTTCAACTATCTCAGGGGGAAAAAACATTTATTTAAATTAAAAAAAAAAAAAGCCAATGAATGAGATGGCCTTCTGCTAGTCGTTACCCTTCCCTTTTCTGCAGGAAAGCAGGCACCCTCTTTGGTTCCTCGGCTCTGCAAGCTGAATCAACCTGCCATTCACATGTTCACACAGTCCCGAAGAACAAGCTAAGGGCGAAACACGGAAAGCTGAGGTTTTCCTCTTTTCTTCAGTGAGGCCAACTTAGGAAATGGGTGTAAAATGAATCATCCAACAAGTAAAGCCCCAAATAATTGCTTTCATTTTCAGAAAACAACAAAAATCAGAGCTCTAATTTTCCTCGGGCCCACCTCAATGCAACACTCCCCACCACTAAGGTAATTCCTTTTTCTTTAAATTCCAACTGTAAAAATAAATTAAAGAGACAAATTGAGCTACCTCTTTAATGTCATGTTTCCAATCCCTCTGAACACAAAAGCTGAATTTATATCAGCAAAAAATTTACATTGAATCTAAACCATCACTTCTCTCCGATAACCATTACTAATACAACAACATTACTTTAAAAAAAAAATAATAAAATACTTGCTCTTTAGAGACAGAGGACTTTAATTATCTTTATTATTCAAATGGAAAGTCTTTCGGTTAAATTAGCGTGAAAGTCCCTTCATCTACACACAATTGGCCCAAAGAAACAGGCCATTTTCAGCACAAGAGGCCAATCCATTTTAACAGTGAATAAAGCTTTTGAAAGCACTACACACCCTCTTCCAGACTGTCAAATTTTCAAAATGGTCCAGCATTTTTCCCATTTTATTTTTTTAACACTTTCAGACCCAGCAAGTATCTCATAATTAGATTAATTAAAAAGGAAACAACAAAAAACACTGCTCCCTTCTGATCAAAATTATTCCATTTATGTTTAATTAGCTTTAATCCAAGCCTACATATTTAATGATGGGGATATGACAATTCAATCCATTTGCATATTTTAAATGCCTTTTCTAAACTATACTTTGAAACAGATTTAGAAGAACAGTCTCTTTCTCATGCCAATATGCCAAGGCATAAATCAGGAGGATACAAATTAAGGAAAAAAAGAGAAAAGAAAACAAGGCTTCTCAGAGCCAGGGATGTGTGAGGGGGTGGGGTGATCTACCCGGGTGGGGGCAGTTTACCCGCCACATCACAAACTACAGCCCTTTCAGCCCACCAGACCGGGAACCATTACATCACACCCTCACAATGATAGGGGGAGGTGGCTCTGAGAAAGCAAGTTTTCAGCTTTCTTTCCTCCCTGCTTACAGGCTTCCAGAATCCTGCATTAGGAGTAATGGAATTTAACTTGAGGCACTGCACAGTTTCGGGGGTTACTAGCAATCACACGGCTGCTTATTTATGTGACCCTAAATGACCACTTCACAATGGATACACGGCCGAAACCAGCAAACACACACACGTACACCCTGAATTTGTGCTGAAAAGCCTAGTTATTCATCTGTACCAAATTAAATGACAATTTTATTTCGTGGGGAATGGAGGCCAATCTAGAGGTGGAATTGGAAAAGAAACAATTCTTAATCAGAGTGAACAGCTGTTTATATCTTTAAGATATCATGTTTACAAGATAGTCCTACCATTTGGTTGAAACCATGATCAAAATAAAAGCGCATCTGGCTGCACATTTGAGCACACACAGAGACCCAATGCAAGCGAGCGCGCGCAGAGAGGGTGAGCCACATATTGCCGGGGAGGTTTTCAAGCTGAAGAATCTACAAACCCAAAACCTCTTGGCGTTCGCTCGCCCCCAACCTGAGGTTTAAAACGTATCAGGTCTTGCTTTAGGTTTTACATCTCTCTAGGAAGGATGGCGCGGTTTAAAAAAAAAAGAAGAAGAAGAAGAAGAAGGCTTTTCCATTCTAGGGCTTGTCCTCCCAGATCCTTTGTCGGCCTTAGCAGCCGAAAGAATGCAAACCCATTTATATTTATGCAAATTTTTGCAGCAGATTTAAGGGGGGAGGGGGAGGTCTGTGTTTTTTTTAAAAAAATCCTCTTTCTAAATATCAAATTTCCAACTACTTGCAGCTTTACTTATTTGCAAGAAAGAAAGGATGATGAAAATCTACATATAAGCTAAAAGTTCAATTCAATCATTTCAAATTTTAAATATTTTACCAAGTCTTTTCCATTTCCAAAATGCCGAACCAAAAGTACAACACGGGTCTGATTTACAAAGATTCATGAAATGTCTGAAGCCAGTCTCCATGCTAGACAAATGTCGATTTGCAACAGCACTAGTGAAAACGGTTAGACAAGATCCATATAAATCAATTGGTTTAAAAAAATTGAAAATATTTACCAACCTCATAAAGTGCAGCAGTGCTTAAATCCAGCAAATTGAGGCATACAAGGTAGAAATGGAAATGAAAAAAGGTCCAAAAAATGAATTCTTTTTGTCTATCTGTTTTTTTGTATTTTAAATATTCAGAAACCAGCAGAGACTCTGTCGGCCATTTTGGCTTGAACTAACTCTCTCTCTCACTCGCTCTCCCTCTTGCTCTCTCTCTCCCCCTCTGTCTCTAAAGGAAGCAGCTTTTTGTGACCTTCAAATAGAGGCGGATCATGTGACTTCGGGTAGGTTTGTCAATCAGGAAAGGGGAGGGAGTTGGGGCTGAAGCTGCCTTAAAGGGGAAGCAGCCCTTTTCCACTCGCTTTCGTTTGTGCAATGCTGTTATCTCATACTCCCGCCTACAGACACTGCATGTGAAAGTGGCAACAGCATAAGGGTAACAGATGAACAAAATAGAAAAACCTTTATTGGTTTATAGAAATATGCTCAGTTGCTAACGATTCTTGCAGATCCTGCCTCTTTATCTTGGCTGCCTTGCTAGTTATTCTCTAGATGTTTGGGCAAGCATAGGCTGGCAAATTCCTCTTTATAAGGGGGCTTAAACAAAGCTTTACCCAAACAAGCAACTTAAGGTGAAATACAGGGCACAACTGATTTCTGGCTAGCTCCTGAATGGCACAGAAAAAGACTGAAAGGGAATGTGCCCAAGCATAAACTGAGTGGCAATTCAGAGTGGCATCCCAAATCATACAACCCACAGCTGCAGAACAGGGACTGGTTTCCCAGTTCGGAACTTGACATTTATTGTTTTGTGTGGTGGCTCCTCCCCTAAACCCAAATAAAACCATGCTACAGCACTGCAAACTTGAGTTCCTCTGGGCTAAGGCAGGTCTGAGTCATCTTTAATCCCTTCCCCCACCTAAGGAAGTAGCTCGGCAACTGATAGAAACTAGGCACTAAATTAAAACCTACCTGGCTTCCAGCACCCCAAAGTCTCTTCTTCTCCCATAGGCATCTTGATTTCTACCCACCTAAGAAACCCACTCTGAGCTTGCCTCTCTAGCCCTGCAGCTGACAGGAAGTAGAACTTCATTAGTCAAGGGAAACCGCTCCTTTCTCTGGGCCTCGGTTTCAGCAGGTACAGAGTGTACACACTGGACATTCGAGAGTTCGGCTCTCAAACTCTCTACTTGGCTTCTTTTGTTGTAGCACTTCTGTTCACCTTATCCTGGCCATGTCAAAAATCAGTCACTGCCCAGGGAAAGCTTCTTAAACCTCCTCAAAACTAGACTGGGCCTTCCTGTTAAATAGTCCCATGACACCCTTTATGACTTCTTCAAAGCAATGGTCATAGCTGCAATTTAGTATTTGTGAAAAATATCTGCTTAATGTTGATCTTTCCCTGTAGACTGTAAACTGAAAGCATATACTGCATCTTTTTTCACTGCTCTGTGAGGCCCCACACCCAACCCCAAATAGCAAGTGAATAAATAAATGAATAAATTGCGTGGACCTCTATTAAAAGGCCTGGGCTAGCCAGGTGCAGTGGTTCAGGTCTGTAATCACAGCAACTGGGGAGGCTGAAGCAGGAAGATCACAAGTTCGAGGCCAACCTCAGCAACTTGGCAAGACCCTGTCTCAAAAACAGAAAGGACTAGAGTTGTAGCTCAATGTTTATGTAAAGTGCCCCTGGGTTCAATCCCCAGTACCAAAAAAGAGGATGGGGGGAGGCTGGGCTGATCAGGAAGAAATGTCCTGTGTAATTATAAGTAATTCAGAGGAATGAAAGTCACATACTGTCCAGAAACGCCCATCCATTCTATCTGTTTTGAGGCTTAAAAAAACAAAACAACTAAAATGGTAGAAAGTCATTGAGATGGCCTGTGACTTACCAGACCCCACCTGTCTTTAGAAGCCAGGAAAGGTAGGTTTCCTGATGGTGCTTTTACCACGTGACCTAGGCTGACACGCCAGCAGGCAAAGAACTAAAGGACGCTGGAAACCCGGCTTTCCTTGAAAAGAAATCTGCTAATGCTGTCTAACCCCACACATTCTTCCTGGCTCCTGGGTCTTTACAACCTCCCTCCTTCACTTTTTCCACTCCGAGAAGAACAGGAAAGGCGCTGTTTCAGGGCAGGCAGAGGCCAGCGCCTAGACGATCTGGCAGCTTGGATATGTGTGGTATAAAATGCTTCCACTGTCTCTGCACAGTACTGAACAGAACAGACAGGCCCTAGACTGACAGTTGAGATGTAGGCAAAAGCAGGAAACTCCTAGGATGGAAATTCTGAACATTTACTCTATTTTTATCCTTCCAATACCTTCCAGATGAGTTACAGAAAGCCTTGGTAACATAGCGCATGCTCAATATGTTAAAGTGCATGGAGACTGACTATACAGCCACCTTGTTTTAATTTGTGATGGATATGATCACTTCATGAAACTGAATTGTCCAAGTCTCCGTTCCCCAAGGTAGAATATTACAGTACAAATGTTTTAATGTATTGTCTTGTATGTTAAATGACAAGCTGCACAAAAAGTCAGGAAACAGAAAAAACACATTTTGGGGGGTGGTGCCAGGGATTGAACTCAGGGGCACTCCACCACTGAGCCACCCCTAGCCCTAGCACTGTTTTGTATTTTATTTAGAAACAGGGTCTCACTGATTTGCTTATACCTCACTTTTGCTGAGGCTGGCTTTGAATTCGCTATCCTCCTGCTTTAGCCTCCCTAGTTGCTGGGATTACAGGCGTGCGCCACTGCACCAGGCCAAAAAAACACATTTTGAGATAATGTTTTTTCTTCAACCTACAGACACTTTTGTGTGTGTGCAATACCTCTAAATTTAAAGGGTGATTTATCCAGTTGCTCATCTAAAATAAACAAGTACAATAGTAAATATATGTAGCTCAGTGGTAGAGGACTTGTTTTGTACATGTGAGGCCTTGGGTTCAATCCTCAGCACTACAGAAAAATAAATAAAGATATTCTTTTTTTTTTTTAAATTAATATTTATTTTTTAGTGGACACAACATATTTTGTTTTTTTTTGTATGTGGTGCTGAGGAGCGAACCCGGGCCGCACGCATGTCAGGCGAGCACGCTACCGCTTGAGCCACATCCCCAGCCCAAAGATATTCTTTAAAAAATTCTAAATACATTATTCTCCTTGTGTTTCCAGACATATTGGACTCCACTGTATTTTATATTAACAATTAAACAATGTTTTAAAATTATTATTATACAGCATAGATATAAAATAATAAAGCAATTTACCTTTTAAAACAAAAAACAAGAATTTATACATTCTAAAGAATGTTACCTTTCAAAGCTGGCACATTTGGCTGGGGATATAGCTCAGCTAGTAGAGTACTTGTCTCATGCACAAGGCCCTGGGTTCAATCCCCAGCAGCACAAAGGAAAAAAAAAAAGCTGGCACCTTTGGAGGTTACTTATCATTACTCAAAATATTTTTATTAGAAAAAAACTTTTAAATAACAAACTGAACATTTAACTCAAAAATCTAGAAAGAAGAATCAGACATAGTGATGCACCCTTGCAATCCCAGCAATTTGGGAGACTGAGGCAGGAGGACCCTAAGTTCCAGGACAGCCTCAGAAATTCAGCGACACTTTATCTCAACGAATAAGAAGAGCTGAGGGCAGGGGTAGCTCGGTAGTAGAGGACCCCTGGGTTTAATCCCTAGTACTTTTAAAAACAAAAAACTAGAAAAAGAGGGCTGGGGATGTAGCTTAGTGACAGGGTGCTTGCCTAGCAAGCTCAAACACCTGGATTGGATCCCCAGTACAGAAAAAAATAAATCTAAGAAAGAATCATAAACCCAAAAAAGATATTAATAATGATGAAAGTATAAATACAAAGTAATAACAGCAACAATAAAAGACTAGCCTAGATCAACAGAACCAACATCTCTGGTGGTGGTGGTGTTTGGCGATCCTGGGGATCTAACCTAGGGCCCTGCACATGCTACACAAGCACTCTACCACTGAGCAACCACCCCAGCCCCCAACATCTGTTTCTTATTTATTGGGGTTTTTTTGGTACCAGGGATTGAACCCAGGATCACTTAACCACTGAGCCACATCCCCAGCCCTTTTTTTGTATTATGAGACAGGGTCTTATTAAGTTGGTGAGGCTAGCTTTGAACTTGCAATCCTCCTGCCTCAGTCCCCCAAGCCACTTGGGATTATAGGTGTGTGCTGCTTTTTGTTTTTAACACACAACAAAAGTAGATAATCTTTTAGGAAATCTGATCAATAAAAAAAAAAGAGAGAGAGAAGTGATAAATGAGCATTAGAACTGAGAAAGAGGATACAACTAAATTCAGAAAGGAGCTTTCACTTTGTATGAGAATTACACATAACTTTATGTCAATAAACTTGAAGACTAAACCTGAAGAAAATGGATGATCGTCAAGGAAAATAGAAACTATCAAAATAAACTCAAGAAAATTAGAGAAACAACCACCCACAGCAGAAATTTATAAGCTATTCAAAAAACAGTCACTGAAACTACATCACCAATGTTTTTCTGAGTGAATTCTACCAAACTTTCATAGAACAGATAATTTCAATGTTACCTGTTCTAAAATTTATGAGTATATAAGGGAAAAGGTTCTTAATTTCTTCCGGAAGGCTAACATATATTCCTGAGCCCCATCTGGACTAAGATGGTACAAAAAATAAAACTGAAGACCAATCTTCACTTGTGAAGACAAATGCAAAAACCCTAAATGAAATATTAGCAAACAGAGTTCAGTAGTTTTAAACAAATAATTCATGTGACCGTGTAAAGTTCATATCAACAATACAAGAATGTTTAAATTTTGTGTTAATATAACTCTTCCTTTGTTCAACAAGTGTGTAATAATAGCTGTGTCAGATTTTGTGCTAAGTGCTGGAAATACAATAGTTAGAAGGTTCTGGTCCACAGGGAGCCAGCATCCTCATAGGAGAAATACACACTTGGGGAGCCAGGTATTACTACTGAGGGAGACTCGCTTTATAGAGGTGGTTAGGGTAGGCTCCACTCAGGAGTGACCTTTCAGCTGGGCTGAAAAGCAGTTGCTTGGTGATCAAGGAACACGAGGGAACAACAGGAGGCTAGTTCATGTGGGTGTGAGAGTGTGGTACAAGAGGACCCTTAAAAGGTTGAAGGAGCTGGGACAGTGATGCACGCCTGTGATCCCAGTGACTCAGGAGGGCTGAGGCAGGAGGATTCCAAGTTCCAAGCCAGCCTAGGCAACTCAGTGAGACCCTGTATCAAAATAAAAAATAAAAGGGTTGGGGTGTAGCTAGGTTGTAAAGTGTCCCTGGGTTCAATCCCTAGTACCAATATTTAAAAAAAAAAAATACGTAGGAGGAGCTAGATTTTTTTGAGTCCTGCGGGCCATATAAGTTTTTTGTTTTTTTTAAGGAATAGTGGAAAGAAGACTTTTTTTGTTCGTTTATTTTGTATAACTGAAACATAATAATTGTACATGTTTATGAGATACAGTGTGATATTTCAATATAAGCAGATACTGTGTAATGATCAAATCAGGGTCACAGAAGAGTTCTCAGCAGAAGCATGAATATAAGCACTTTCTCCATCAGTCACTCTACTTAATATCAAGAGTTTATAAGTTTATAAGGGGTCTATGAAAATGTTTGGGACCCAAAAAAATTCAAGTCCAAAATACAGAAAGAAAATTATAACTATAAAAATCAACAAAATTGCTTAAATGTCCTTGAAACACAACTATTCGGCAATTTCACTCACTGTTATGTTTAGCATTTATAAAATTCTCATTACATTCAAAAACAATTCTCACTTTACAAAAACTCCTAAATATGTTAACCATTAAGAAGTATTAGATAGGGCTGGGGTTGTGGCTCAGTGGCAGAGCACTTGCCTCTCATGTATGTGTGAGGCACTGGGTTCCATCCTCAGCACCACATAACAAATAAAACAGAGGTAAGGAAGTTACAGAGTGTAGAAGAAGACAACATTTATTCTACATTTGGCAGATAAGACACATACATGAGGGGGCTTCAGATAAAGCTCAGAGGTAAAGTGCTTGCCCAGTATGAGTAAGGCCCTGGGTTCACAAAAAGGAAAAAGGAAAAAAGACACACATGAGACAGTCCACAAGAGAATGTAAGATAAATTGTGAACTGTATGACTCTGCCTTGAGAGAGACAGGAGTGAGAAAATGGAGGTAGTATACAGCTCAGCTCTGCTGACTTCAAAGGAAGGGCAGGGTTAGAATTGTCAACCACAGTGGCTTTGCTGTGAATCTCATGGAAGCCTAAGCTGCAGGACCCTTGTGTTTACTGCCCCTCCCAGATCCCTAAGAGGAGTGTGAACAATGATCCTCCTATTTGTCCTCTACAATGTATGCTTTCAAGTTTTATTGTGGTTAAAGAAAATAAAAACAAACCCTGCATCATATAAAATTTACCACTTTAACCACTGTAAGTGTACAGTTCAGCTCAGTACTATTAAATATTAGTATATTCACATTGTGGTGAAATAAATATCTAATATATTTTCATCTAGCAAATGTGAAATTCTCTAATTCTCAAGTCCTCCCACCCCCAAGGCACTGTTCTGTTTTCTATGATTCTAACTGCTCTAAGGATTCCCCCCTCCACACCGGTACTGGGGATTGAATCCAGGGATGTTCTACCACTGAGCTATATCCTCAGACCTTGTTTTTATTTTGAGATAGGATCTATCTCAATTGTTGAGGCTGGCCTTGAAATTGTGATCCTCCTGCCTCAGCCTCCTGAGTTGCTAGGATTATAGGTATGTGCCATCACATCTGGCTCTAAATATTTTATATAAGTGGAATCATACAATACTCATCTTTTTTCTGTGACTGGTTTCTTTCCATTAGCATTATTTCCTTGGGGTTCACCCATGTTATAATATGTAACAGGATTTCCCTCCTTTTTAAGGTTGAATAATATTCCATTGTGTGAGATAGCACATTTTGTACAACCACTCATCTGCCGATGAATATTGAGTTTGCCTTTGCCTTCTTTGGCATGAGTGCACAATGATGCTATGAGGAAGGGTATGCAAATATCACTTCCAGACCCTGCTTTCAACCCTTTTGGAGTTATACTCAGAAGAGGAACTGCTGATCATAATGGTAATTCTGTTTTTAATTTTCTGAGGAGCTCCATACTATTTTCCATAGAAGCTGCATCATTTTTGCAGCTGTACCAACAGTGCACAAGGCTCTGCATCCCTAACAGCTCCTGTTACTTGCCGGATTTTGTTTAAACAGCAACCATCATAATGGGTGTGGGGGTGACAATCTCACTGTAATTTTGATTTGCAATTTTCTGATAATTCATAATAGTAAGCATCATTTCACATGCTTGTCGACCATTTCTGGAGAAATGTCTATTCAAGTTCTTTGCCCATTTTTTTAATCAGGTTTGTCTCCCCACCTCCCTTGCCTTTATAGCACTAGGGATGGAACCCAGGGGTGCTTTAACTGGGCTACATCCCTGGCCCTTTAAAAATTTCTTTATTTTGACAGGGTCTCATTAAGTTGCTGAGGCTGGCCTGGAATTGGGATCCTCCTGCCTCAGCCTACTGAGTCCCTGGGCTTACAGGCATGTGCCCCTATGCTCAGCAGATTGATTTTTTTGTTGTTGTTGCTACTGAGTTGTAGAAGTCCCTTATTACATATATCTTGAATATTCACCTCTTACTAGAATTTTTTTTTTTTTTTTTTTTTTTTGTACTGGGAATTAAACCCAAGGGCACTTAACCACTGAGTTACATCCCTACCCCTTTTTTAAGACTGGGTCTCACTGAATTGCTTAGGGCCTCACTAAATTGCTGAGGCTGGCTTTGAACTTGTGATCCTCCTGCTTCAGCCTCCTGAGCCACTGGGATTACAGGTGTGCACCACTGCACCTGGCTCAGATGTATGATTTGCAAGGTTTCTCCAATGGTAGGCTGGAGAAACGCATCTCTAAGTTGTCCAGGCTGGCCTGGGATTTACAGTCTTCCTCCCCCAGCTCCTGGGTCACTGGGATTACAAGTGTGCACCACCAGTACACTGCCTTTTAATTCTGTAGTATGCTTTGATGCACAAGGTCTTGAAGTCTGATATAATCTCACTTGGCTATTTTTGCCTGTTATATCTAAGAGATCATTGCCAATTAGATTTTTCTCCCCACTAACTATTGATGGATTGAAGCCAGAGCCTCCTACATGCTAGATAAACCCTTTACCACTGAGTTACACATTCCCAGACCTCACCAAGCTTCTTCTCCTGTTTTTTTCCTATGATTTTTATACTTTTAAATTTTACACTTTACTCTTTAACCTATTGATTTTTCTGTGATGTAGAAAGGGCCCAACTTCCTTAATTTGCATGATTCCCCAGCATCATATGTTGAAGAGACTGTCCTCTCCACACTGAATGGTCCTGATAATCTTGTCTATAATCATTTGACGAATATGCACAGGTTTATTTCTGGACTTTCTGGTCTATTCCATGGCCTATTTGTTGGTCTTTAAGCCATGGTCCTTATGCCAGTACCACAATGGTTTGATTATTGTAGCTTTGGAATATGTTACAAAAATTAGGAGGAGTGAATCGTTCAACTTTGTTTTAAGTGGCCCCTTAACTTTTCCTTTTTTAGATTTTTACTTCTATTTTTATTTATTTATTTCATTTATTTATTTATTGTAGTACTGGGGATTGAACCCCTGATGCTCTACCATGGAGCTACAACCCCAAATCTTTATATTGGTGGGGGGCAGGGTACCAGGGATTGAACTCAGGGACACTCACCACTAAGCCACATCCCCAGCCCTTTTTTTGTATTTTATTTATGGACAGGATCTCATTGAATTGCTTAGTGCCTCATTTTTGCTGGGGCTGGCTTTGAACTCATGTTCCTCTTGCCTCAGCTTCCCGAGCTGCTGGGATTACAGGCACATGCCACCACACCCAGCTATATATTTTATTCTGGGACAAGGTCTCACTAAATTGTCAAGGCTAGCCTTAAACTTGCAATCCTCCTTCCTCAGCCCCTTGAGTCACTGGGATTACCAGGTGTGGATCACTATACCTGGCTATTTTGGGGGTGAGGGGGGCAGGTGGTGCTGAGGACTGAACCCAGGGCCTCATGAATGCTAGTACTCTATCACTTAGCTACATTCCCTTATTTCCCCACCCCCAGTTTATTTTTATAAACTACCAAAGCAAGTATTTTCATCACCACCTTAACCCAGACTCTTTTTTTCTTAAATATATGTATTTTTGTTGTTGATGGACCTTTATTTTATTCATTTATTTATATGCAGTGGTGAGAATCGAATCCAGTGCCTCACACATGCTAGGCAAAGGCTCTACCACTGAGCCACATCCCCAGCCCCTTAACCCAGATTCTTTTTCTTTCTTTCTTTTTTGTTGGGGAGGTACTGGGGATTGAACTTGGGGGCACTCGACCACTGAGCCACATCCCCAGCTCTATTTTGGATTTTATTTTAGAGATAGGGTCTCACTGAGTTGCTTAGCACCTTGCTTTTGCTGAGGCTGGCTTTGAACTCGTGATCCTCCTGCCTCAGCTTCCCAAGCCACTGGAATTAAAGGCATGTGCAACCATGCCCGGCTTAACCCAGATTCTTAAGACCACATATCCCCACTTTCTTTCTGTCATGGTTCCCCTGATATCAGTGGAGTTAAGAGTGGCTATAGACATTCTGCAGATCCTCTAAGAGAAACTTATTTTAGGAATGTGTTTATTTATTATAAAGATCCCTTACACTGTACCTTTTTTTTGGGGGGGGGGGTACCAGGGATTAAACCCAGGGGTGCTTAACCACTGAGCCATATCCCCACCTCTTTTTACTTTTTATTTTGAGACAGCATATCACTAAGTTGCTTAAAAGCCTCAATAAGCTGCTAAGGCTGGCTTTGAACTTGTGACCCTTCTGCCTCAGCCTCCCAAGCCGCCAGGATTACAGGTGTGCACCACCACGCCAGGCTTGCACTATACATTTCAAATAGCCAGAAGAGAGGGTTTTGAATGTTCTCATAACAAAGAAATAATAAATGTTTAAGGTAAAGAGTATGTTAATTACTCTGACTTAATCACTATATAATGTATTCATGTATAAAACATCATATTATATTCCATAAGTATGTATGTTAATAACATTTTAAAAATAAATATTTACTTTTAAATCTAATTTTTTATTTGAAATTAATTTTCATTTCCTTAAAGAGCATTCTCACAAAATATGAATTTGTTCCTGGCTAGAAAGGAGGGTCTGATTGTCAGAACAGAGGCACATACTGGGAAAGGAAATCAAAAGTATATACATGGTTCATGGAAGAGACTTTAAGAGGCGGCACTCAGAAGAACAGGAAGTTTCTGAAATAGAGGTAAGAAGACTAACGGCATTTTATAAAAGTCCTTAAAAGCTAAGAAAATGAGGCAGGCAGTAACCCCACCTGTTACTTGCCTGTAACCCCACCAATTTGAAGGCCTGAGGCAGAAAGATCACTGGTTCAGAAGCCACCCTCAGCAACTCTGAGAGACCCTCAGCGGAGACTCTGTCTCAAAATAAAAAATAAAAAGGGTGGAAATGTAGCTCAGTGGCAAAGCACCTCTGGGTATAATCTCCAGTATCAAAAGAAACAAAGCTAAGAAAACGTTCAGACAGTTCTAGAAGCACTGAATACCAAGTCAAAAACGTTACCAATTCACTTCTTCTTTTTCTAGTAACAAGTAAAATGCTAGAATTTCAAGATTTTTTAATAACCCCAGCTTAGGTTTTCAAAGTGATAGGCAAAATAGGGACAAAGATGTAGGGACATTTTCATTAATTCAATATGTGCTTAGTGATGCTTTTATGTGCCAGGCACTTTTCTAGGCAAGGACCAAGACAACAAAAATCTGTCCTTGTAGAGCTAAAGATCAAGTATAAAGCCTCACTGAACCTGACCTTCTGGCTGCCCACCTCTCCCACTCCTCTCTATCTCACCCCACAGATGACTAGTTGAAGAGAAACCCAAGGAGGGTGCTCAGGACAGAACTGGTGCCTACCCTCTAGTGATCCATCATGAAATTTGGGGACAATAAACACTAGCTTCCTTTGGGGCAGCCCTGGAGTTTCTTGATGCTGACCTACTTATCTTGACCTATATTACATACTGATGAAGAGCCAAAACATTTTACAACTACATGACAACGATATCTACAGGAAAGAAGCCTTAAATTAAACACCATTTTCAAGAAGAAAAGAAGAATAAACACATTTTATGTTTCAAGTAAAGGCATATTATTTGTCTATAAGTAAAATATAAGCAAAATAAAACTTTTATTTATAAAATTAATTTCAATTTTCTGGAAGCTATATGATCAACCCTATCCACCATTGTTTCAAGTCATCGCCTTAGCCTAAAAGTAAGAGAAACTTGGAGAATGCAGTAGGTGGGAAACATATGTACTGAAGGAACTCTTACTGTGGTTCAGGTATCCAAGAAGAACTTCATAAAATAGGCTCCAGAACTTATTTGTTATGATTCCAAGACACTTAGAGAAAAAAAAGACATTTTCAGAGAGTTCATTTTTTAAGCAACTTAAGTGCAAATTAGAAAATTTATTACAAAAGAAAGTTTCCCATAGATATAGTACAAAATGTTGATGATTTTACTCAAGTTTCCAAAAGCAAAATTTCCATGAGCATAAAATATCATCTACTGAACTTCTTGTGGCATTTTCTAAATACAAATTAAACTTAAAATAAAACTTATTTCTCCTCCCCCTCCAAATATGAAAAGATTATATAGAAAAGCTTACTACTATATAATAACTGAGTTCACTGGGAGTTCCATTTAGCACTTCTTTTTTTTCGGTACCAGGGATTGAACTCAGAGGCATTCAACCACTGAGCCACATCTCGGCCTTATTTTGTATTTTATTTAGAGACAGGGTCTCTCTGAGTTGCTCAGCACTGAGCCATTGCTGAGGCTGGCTTTGAGCTGGGATATCGCTTAGTGGTAGAGCACTTCCGTGGCCTCTGGAGCCAATGGGACTATAGGTGTACACTCACCGTGCTGAGCCATTCCGAATTCTTTTTTTTTTTTTTTAATATCTTTTTAATTGTAGTTGGACACAATATCTTTATTTATTTTTATGTGGTGCTGAGGATCAAACCCAGTGCCTCACACATGCGAGGCAGGCACTCTACCACTTAGCCACAACCTCAACATGCACTTTTTTCTTCTTCCTCCTTTTTTTTTTTTTTTTTTTTTTGGTACTGGGGATTGAACTTTACCACTGAGCCACATCCCCAGCCCTTTTTTATTTTGAGAAAGGGTCTTGTTAAGTTGCTGACCTCAAACTCGCCAGTCTCCTGTCTTAGCCTCCTGAGTCACTGGGATTATGAGTGTACATCACATCCACTAGGCTCAATAAGCATGTATTTTAATGATTCAAAGGAAGAAAGAAAAAAAAAGTTGAAAAACACAAAATGTTTTTTGTAAAAAAACCTTTCTATGCTCAACTACCAACATCTGTGTTTTGAAGATGATTATCTGTAAAATTCACGATCTGAAAATATTTCTATATTTTCTGTATTTAGCAAACACTATAGAGCTGTCCAACATTTTTAAACAAACAACCAAATTAATGATTCCCAAAAAGCTTAGTGTTAGATTGGTAGTCAAATATGAAATAAGGAATATCCTAAAAAAGAAACTTCTTTTTTTTTTTTTTTTGCAGTGCTGGGAATCAAATTCAGACCTTGCCACGCAAGTGCTCTACCATTAAGCTATATCCCCAGCCCAGGAATCTTCACTATAAATATTTGGGGAGAATAAATGTTTATAAATTGCATTACAGTATGAGATGAACCCAACAAAGACAGTCACATATAAAGTAAGGAGTTAGCTTAAGAACAGAAATAAAGACAAGGTAAGGACAAATTGTTAGAACTTCTGAAAGGTCTATGTAATCAATAATTTAGAAAAATAAAAAAGGGCATTTTTTAACTAGGCATTTGGATTGGGAAGAATGTAATTAGGAAACAGAGAATTTAATCAAGACGTTAGAAGTTAAGTCCCTTAAAAATATTAACTAGGGCTGGGAATATAACTTGCATGCACAAGACTTTGGGTTCAATCCCCAGCACCACAAAAAAAAAAAAAATACCTGGAAGGGTGGGAGTGGTGTCCCACACCTGTAATTCCTCCGAAGTGGGAGGCTGAGACCGGAAGAAGGATCAAAAGTTTAAGGCCAATCTCAGCAACTTACAGAGACCTTGTCTCAAAATAAAAAATAAAAGGGCTGGGAAAATAACTCAGTGGTAGCGTGCTCCTGGGTGCAATCCCTAGTACCACAAATTAAAAAACAAAATAATAAAACAAAAACAATAACAAAAACCCCACAACAGACTAGAGCACAAAGTCCCATCACACCACACTGGGTATGAACAACAATGCAGACAACATTCTTCACCTGAGTCTTCAATATTAAATTGTCTTCAACACTTTGATTTCCTTATTAGTCTCTCCTGCAGCCTCTCAACAGATGCTCCATTAGAGAGCAAAATAAAAACAGATGGTACCATAAGACAGTAGATATAGAAATACAGGGATTGATACAATTTCTTTCATTTCTTAAGATTCTATCAAATCCCTAAAAAGGGGATGCTGTCTATAAAGCACATTATGAATTGAGATTTTTAAAACTTTAAATAATGTTTTATTTAATATATACAAAAGATTATCATTTCAACATAAAATCAATTCAAAAGTTAATGATTTATATGTACACATATCAATACATCTATCTAGATATATCATGGTACTGGGGATCAAACTCAGGGTGCTCTTCTGAACTACATCCCCAGCCCTCTTGTGTTTTGAGACAGGGTCTCACTAAGTTGCCCAAACTGGTCTTTAACTTGCAATCCTCCATCTGAGTTGCTGAATTACAAGTGTGCACTTAATGGAATCAGCACCAAAACAGACATAAAGACCAACAGAACAGAAGACACACAGACAAACCCACATAAATAGTCATTTCATACTAAATAAAAGCACCATAAATATACATTGGAGGGGCTCGGGATGTGGCTCAAGTGGTATCGCACTCGCCTGGCATGCGCGAGGCACTGGGTTCGATCCTCAGCACCACATAAAAATAAAATAAAGATGTTGTGTCCACTGAGAACTAAAAAATAAATAAATAAATAAATATATAACCTGCAGCAAAAAAAAAAAAAAAAAAAAAAAAAAATATATATATATATATATATATATATATATATATATATATACATTGGAGAAAAGATGGCTTCTTCAACCAATGGTGCTGGGAAAACTGGAAATACATATGTAGCAGAATTAAATAGAACCCTATATCTCACCATGCACACAATTCAAATTGGATCCAGGACCTAGGCATTAGACCAGGGACCCTACATCTTCTAGATTTAGGCCCAACTCTCCATCAGCCGGCTTAGGAACCAACTTCTTCAATAAGACTACTAAAGCACAAGAAGTAAAATCAAGAATCAATAAATGGGAGGGTATCAAACTAAAAAGCTTCTTCACAACAAAAGAAACAATCAAGAATGTGAGGAGAGAGCCTATAGAATGGGAGAAAATCTTTGCCATCTGTACCTCAGATAGAGCATTAAATCTCCAGGATATATAAAGAACTTAACACGAAACAACTTAACACGAAAAAAACAAATAACCCAATCAATAAATGGGCAAAGGAACTGAACAAGCATTTTACAGGAAAAATACAAATAATCAACAAATATATGAAAAAATGTTCAACACTCTAGTAATTAGAGAAATGCTAATTAAAACCACACTGAGATTCCATCTCACTCCAGTCTGAATGACAATTATCAAGCAAAAATAAATGTGGGGGAAAAGGTTTACTCACACACTGCTAGTGGGGATACAAATTGGGGCTACCACTCTAGAAAGCAGAATGGAGATTACTCAGAAAACTTGGAATAGAAACACCATATAACTCAGTTATCCCACTCCTCAGTATATACCCAAAGGACTTAAAATCAACATACTACAGTAACGCAACCACATCAATGTTTATAGCAGTTCAATTCACAATAGCTAAGCAACAGAACCCACTGAGGTGCCTTATAACAGATGATTGGATAAAGAAAATATCGTACATATACACAATGGAATATTACTCAGCCATAAAGAAGAATGAAATTATGGCATTTACTGGTAAATGTGAAATAAGCCAATCCCCAAAATCCAAAGGCTGAATGTTCTTTTTGATGTGCGGATGCTAATACACAATAAGGTGGAGAAGGGAAGAACAGAAGTTCACTGGATTAGACAAAGGGGAATAAAGAGAAGAGAGGGGAGAATGGGCATAGGAAAGTCAGTAGAATGAATTGGACTTAACTTTCCTATGTTCATATATTAATACATGGCCAGTGAAACTCCACATCATATACAATCACAAGAATGAGATCCTAATTAGAATAAGTTATACTCCATGTATGTATAGTATGTCAAAATACACTCTACTGTCATGTATATCTAAAAAGAATAAAATTAAAAACAAGTGTGCACTTAACGTTATATAATTTTCTATATTAAGCCTTTAAAATTTAGGCTGCAATTTCCATTTAAAGTACATTTTAATTTGATCATTAAGTTTTTAAAATTTTGTTTTGTTTTGTTTTTTACTATTGGGGACGGAACCCAGGGGTGCTTTACTAATGAACCACATCCCCATTCCTTTTTATTTTTATTTTGAGACAGAGTGTCAGTAAATTGCTGAGGCTGACCTTAAATGTGCTATCCTCTTCCTCCAGCCTCCCTAGTAGCTGGGATTAAAGGTGTTAACCATCATGTTGATTTCATTAAGGTTTTTTGTTGTTGTTTTTGCAGTGCTGGGAATTGAACCCACTAAAATTGTGGTAAATAAAGGTCTGGAGGCACAGTTCAGTGGTGTTGTATTTGCCTGGCATTCACAAGGCCCTGGGTTCTGTTACTAGCATCAAAATAAAATAAATAATGAATTGTGATTTAAAAACAAAAACAAAAACAAAACATGTATCACCTCAACCTCTCCTTTATTTTTCTCTTTGTTTTTGCAGTGCTGGGGCCTTGCACATGCCTGGCAAACCATCTACCACTGAGCTATACCCTGAACCCCATCTTAACCATTTTTAAGTGTATAGTTCAGTAGAGTTCAGTCAGTGTATTTCTATATATATAACACATCTCTAGAACTTTTTCATCTGCAAAACTGAAACTCTATGCCCATTGAACATTAATTCCCCTTAGCCCTTGGCATTTATTTATTTATTTTTAATTTTGAGACAGGGTTTCACCGAGTTGTTTAGGGCCTCACTAAGTTGCTGAGGCTGGCTTTGAACTCTCCATCCTACTGCCTCAGCCTCCCAAGCCGCTGGGATTACAAGTGTGCACCACAGTGCCCAGTTTATTGTAAATACTTTGAGTAGAATTATATAGTATTTGTCTTTTTGTGACTGGCTTATTTTGCTTAGCATGATGACGTCAACATGTATCCATGTTGTAGCCACATGACAAGGGTTTTTTTTTCTTTTTAAGGCTGCACAATTTCCACTGCATATACACATGAGTGCCATATTTTGCTCAGCCTTTCATCTGTGGGGGGGCGTCTAGGCTGCTCCCACCTCCTGGCTCCTGTGAGTAATGCTGCAGTGGCATGGGTGTGCAAATGTCCCTTCAGCATTCTGCTTTCACTCCTGCGATCCCAGAGGCTCGGGAGGCTGAGGCAGGAGGATCATGAATTCAAAGCCAGCCTCAGCAACTTAGTAAGGCACTCTGCAACTCAGAGAGAGACCCTGTCTCTCAATAAAATATGTAAAGAGGGCTGAGGATGTGGTTAAGAGCCCTTGGCTTCAATCCCCAGTACAAAAAAAAAGCAATTATGCTTTCAGAGATTTGTTTTTAATAATGGCCTTTCATAAAATGAACCAAAAAATTAAAATGTTGTCAACGAAAGTTTACTAAGCAAACTGAATTATTTTTAGCAAAGACAAGTATCTTTTGAGAGTATGAGTCAACTTCAGCACTGAAATTTAAAATTTAAACTTGTTTATATATTACACTGATAAAGAAGGAAGTGAAAGAGACCAAACTCACCTTATCACCACACCAAAAATGATTTAACTTTGAAATTGCTTAAAACAATCTTCCAACAAACATCTAGGCCATGATGGGTATCATAAAAAAATCCAAATCAAAACTACATCTATAGGGCTGCGGTTGTGGCTCAGAGTAGAGAGTTCCCCCAGCACAGGCAAGAACCTGGGTTTGATCCTCAGCACCACATAAAAATAAATTAATTAAAGATAGTGGGTCCAACTACAACTAAAAAATAAGTATTAAACAAAAAAACTACATGGATAACCTGCCTAAGTAGAAACACAGTATCCAAATGAGCTTTCCAAAAGCATGGTAAAATAACCAAGAAGCAAAAATGTGTTTATGTTGCTTTTTGGTAAGATGTCATAGTTTTTATATTTACTCCTGAGTTATACATGTCATGGAATTAAAGCCGTGTAATTTTAATGTAGTAATTATATGGCAATCAACTTAACTTGTCTACTTTGCTACAGTAGTTCTTTTAAAGTGAATATCCTCAGAAAATGATTACATTAGATATAGTAAAATAAGCCCCATTCAAAAGCAACACCATTGAAACTATTGTTTAAAACTATACACTCTAAAATCTCACTCATGCACACACACTGAAATTCAGCACAATCAATCAAAATATTAATAGTTTAGCACAGATAGTTTTCATTATCAAAAGTCTATTATTTTGGGCCGGCGTTGTAGCTCAGCAGTAGAGCACTTGTCTAGCACGTGTGAGGATTCAATCCTCAGCACCACATAAAATAAATAAATAAATTATAAAGGTTAAAAAATCTAATATTTTTTAAGAGAGCTTTATGCATGCATGGCACCCTTAACTTCCCTTTTAACAGATCTTAATTCTACTGAAACACCACAGAAATGAAATAATTTTTTAAGGCTTCCAGAATATATAATCAAAATGTTAAATGAGGAAACAAACAAAGTGGCACAGATCATCCAACAAGGTAATTTCAGTCCTAACACTTCAAGAATTTGCTTTCTGATCCTCAGAAAGTAACATCACCTGTGTCCTCTGGATTCCACACAGTGAAACAGCTACTCATAAGGACCAATGTCAACGGATAAGAGCCATTCTAGAAATCACTTCGGAGAAAAAATAGGCTAGATCTCTGCCTCACACCACATACAAAGACAAATGCCAGTTCAAATAAGGGACTAAATGTAAAAAGTAAAGCAAAGAAATGAAGGATAACATATTGTGTTAGGGTAAGGAAGAAGACTGCTCTGGGTAAACAGGAAACATGGAAACCATAAAGGCTGATTTTACTATATAAAAATTTAAAAAACTTATTAGTATGAAAGTTATCCCAATGTTAGACGACAAAGACTGAAAGAAAATACTTAAAACACCTCAACAAAGGTTACTATCTAAAATCTATGAAGGGGCTGGGGATATGGCTCAAGTGGTAGCGCGCTCGCCTGGCATGCGTGCAGCCCTGGGTTCGATCCCCAGCACCACGTACAAATAAAGATGTTGTGTCCGCCGAAAACTAAAAAAAAAAAAAAATTAATTAATTAAAAAATAAAATCTAGGGGTTGGGGATGTGGCTCAAGCAGCAGCGCGCTTGCCTAGCATGCGTGCGGCCCGGGTTCGATCCTCAACACCACATACAAACAAAGATGTTGTGTCCGCCGAAAACTAAAATAAATAAATAAATATTTTAAATTTAAAAATAAATAAATAAATAAATAAATAAAATCTATGAAGGACTCCTAAAAGCTTTAAAAAACAAAAATCTGCCAGGCCTGGTGGCGCATGCCTGTGATCCCATCAGGGAGGCTGAGGCAGGAGGATTGTTCAAAGTCAGCTTCAGCAACTTAGTGAGGCACTGAGCAACTCAGTGAGACTATGTCTCTAAATAAAATATAAAAAGGGGGCTGAGGATGTGGCTTAGTGGTTAAGCACCCTGCATTCAATCCCCCCCAAAACCAAACAATCCAATAAGAAAATAGAAAAGTAAATAGATGATACATAAAATAAAAATAAACTAACAATAGATAGTCCATTTCTCAATAAGCAAAAAAATGCAAAATTAAAACAGTAAAATATTACAGTGGCAAATTTTTTGGGTGGGGGTTTGGGGATTGAACCCAGGGGTGCTCACCACTGAGCCACATCCCCAGCCCCTTTTTATATTTTATTTAGAGACAGGGTCTTGCTAAGTTCCTTAGGGCCTCACTTAGTAACTAAGACTGGCTTTGAACTCACACTCCTCCTGCTTCAGCCTCCTGAGCCGCTAGAATTATATAGGTGTGCACCACTGCACCCAGCTACAGTGGCAAAAATTTAAAGAAAAAGTATTTTATTATCATAAAAAGCGTGAAAAAATAGTTATTTGTACATACTACTGATGGAGGTGAACAATGATACAGCTTTTTTGGTTTTTTTGGTACCGGGGATTGAACTCAGGGGCACATGCCCACTGAAACATATTCCCTGCTTTATTTTTTTTTTTTGTAATTTATTTAGAGACAGGGTCACTGAATTGCTTAGCACCTCACTTTTGCTGAGACAGGCTTTGAACTCTCGATTATCCTCCTGCTCCAGCCTCCCAAACCACTGGGATTACAGATGTGTGCCACCACGCCCGGCCTAATAAAGCTGCTTTCTTTTTTTCTTTTTTGGTGCTGGGGATTGAACCCAGGGCCTTGTGCATGTGAGGCAAGCACTCTACCAACTGAGCTATATCCCCAGTCCCTGATACAGCTTTTTAAAAAGGCAGTTTATTAACAACTATCTTCATGTAAATCACACATGCCCACAGATTTTATAAGTTTTATTATAAAGTACCCAGAAGACAAAATCTTCTATAGAAATAAACCTGTGTATAAATATCTAAGAAGAAAAATGTTCAATAACCCTTGAGTAGATAAACGGATTTTAAAAATGTGGCATAAATACACAATGGAATATTACTCAGCAATAAAAGAGAATAAAATCAAGGCATTTGCAGGTAAATGGATGCAGTTGGAGAAGATAATGCTAAGTGAAGTTAGCCAAACCCCCAAAAAATAAATGGCAAATGTTTTCTCTGATATAAGGTGACTGACTCATAGTGGGGTAGGGAGAAGGAGCATGGGAGGAATAGATGAATGCTAGATAGGGCAGAGGGGTTAGCAACGATGGTGGAATGTGATGGACATCATTATCCAAAGTACATGTATGAAGATGAATTGGTGTGAACATACTTTATATACAAACAAAGATATGAAAAAATTGTGTTCTATATGTGTAATAAAAATTGTGATGCATTCCGCTGTCATGTATTTAAAAAATAAAAGCAATTAAAAAAAAGAAAATGAAAAAGTAAAAAAAAAAAAAAAAAAAGAATGTTTAATAAAATATTTTCTGTACGAATTGAAGAAGTGAAGGTCACCAAAAAATCTTTTAGATAGAATGTTAGTCAGCTTTTTCATTGCTGTAACCAAAACACCTGGCCAGAACAATTTTAAGGATGAAATTTCATTTGGGAGCTCACAGTCAGAGAGGTCTCATCCATGTACAGCTGGCTCAATTCCTCAGGGCTTGAGGTGAGGGAGAACAGCAGGGAAGAGTGTGATGGAAGGAAGCAGCTCCCATGACGATCAAAAAACAGAAAGACTCCACTTGCCAGTGAGAAGATATACCCTAACGGCACGCCCCCAAGGCCCACCTCCTCCAGCCACACACCCCCAGCCTTCAGTTACCACTCAGTTAATCCCTATCAGGGGATGGGTTCACTGAAAGCTCTCACAATCATTTAATCTCTGAATGTTCTTGCACTGTCTCACACATGAGCGTTTTTTTTATTACTTATTTTTTTATTTTTGCATTTGCAGATGGACAGCAAACATTTATTTTATTTGTTCATTTTTATGTGGTGCTGAGGATTGAACCCAGTGCCTCACACGTAAAAGGCAAGCACTCTGCCACTGAGCTATAGCCCCCGCCCCTCACACATGGGCTTTTGAGGGACACCTAATATTAAAACCATGACACCATCACAACAGAAGGTGTTGCAGAAGTTTCAAAGAATAAAAGCCTTCAAAAAGTGTCAAGTCACAAAAGCAAGTCTCAGAAGAATAATGTTGGGAAGTCAGGTGTGGTGGTACACTCCTGTAATCCCAGCTACTCATGAAGATTGGGCAGGAGGATCACAAGTTTGAGGACAGCCTCAGCAATTTAGACTCCCATCTCAAAATAAAATAAAAAAGCTGGAAGTGCTGGGAGTGTGGCTCAGTGAAAGAGCACTGCTGAGTTCAATTCCTAGAACAACATACACATACACACACACAGAATTAAGTTGGGGAAAAAGATCTAGTTGTTATTTTAAATATATTTTAAAAAAATATTTAGGAAGATCACAAGGGGAAAGAGGGCAAAAGAGGAGTCTCACTTTCTATATCCACATTTGCTGCTTGATTGTCTTTTGACAAGCATGTATTCCTTTTTCATTCTTTGATTTTTTGGTTGTTTTTTGGCATGGTACCAGGGACTGAACCCAAGAGTACTCTACCACTGAGCTACATCCCTGGCCCTTTTTATTTTGAGTCAGGATCTTGCTAAGTTGCAAAGACTGGCCTCAAACTTGTCATCCTTCTGCCTTAACTTCCCAAGTTGCTGGAACTACAGGCATGTGCCATAATTAAAAAACAAAAAAGAAGAAGAAGAAGAAGAATGGGAATTTCCTAAATCATTCAGCAATGTGTCACTTTTAGGGTCTGCTGTGAACTATTCAGTTCTTAAGTCCTCCTATCCAGGATTCATTCATATTTATAAAGTACATAAATAATCAGTGGCCAGGGCTGGGGTTGTGGCTCAGCGGTAGAGCGCTTGCCTAGCACGTGCGAGGCGCTGGGTTCGATCCTCAGCACCACATAAAAATAAACAAAGTAAAGATTTTTTTAAAAATAAGTAAATAAATAATCAGTGGCCAACTATAGTTCTAACATTAAAATAAATTAATTTTTAGGGCTGAAGATGTAGATCAAAAGTAGAACTCTTGCCTAGAATATGCAAGGCCCTGTGTTTGATACCCAGCACTGCAAAAATATTATGTAAATGAAAAACTTTTAAAACTTTGTTTCGTCAAACAAATGAACACAGCACCTTTACTCCCCCAACTCACTGAGTGGTGAGTACGTCTACCAAGGAGTGCCCAGTGAGAAGACTCATTTCTGCTTTATACTTTAATATAGACGAGGCCCAACCCAGACAATGCATCTGTGAAAGAGTCAGGCAGCAGGAGCTGTGGAACAACAGCAAGGCTATTATACAAAATGTTCAAGTCTGCTAGGCTATTTGAAACTCTCTGAAAGAAGCACAGGACGTATAACATAACTTTTACAGAATCTGCCCCTGGGATGTTTCCTGAAGAAGTTGATTCAGAGTAGAGGTTACCCAAGTGCGTTTTTAAAGATAAAAACTGGTTATCTTGTTTTGTTCCCCCCCCACCCCCAGGGCTGAAGATCAAACTCAGAACAACTATGAATAATGAGAAAAACAACCTACTCCTTACAGGTGCGCTCTGCCACTGAGCTAAATCCCCAACCCCAAGACTGGTTTGTTTGGGAGAGGGATACCCTCTAAAGAACAGAACTTTCATCCGTGCCTAAAAATAAGCTTTAAATGCGGGCTGGGGTTCTGTCTCACTGGTAGAGCACTTGCCTAGCATGTTAGAGGGCCTGGGTTCCATTCTCAGCACTGCATATAAATACATATAATAAAGGTTCATTGACAACTAAAAAAATATATTTAAAAAATAAAAAAAAGCTTTAATGCCCTTGTCATTATTTCCTCCAACTCCCTCTTATTCATGAGACTTTGATCTTGACAACTGTATGCAAGGATGACAGAGATCTGAGAGTACGATACTATAAAACACTGGGGCGGGGACTCAGCGGTAGCGCACTTGCCTGGCACGTGTGAGGCACTGGGTTCAATTCTCAGCACCACATATAAATAAATAAATAAATATAATAAAGATCTATCAAAAATTAAAAAAAAAAAACAAAACACTTCAGTGCTGGGAATGTAGCTCATTGGCCCGGCATGCACAAGGCCCTGGGGTTCAATCCCCAGCACTGCAAAAAAACAGGCCAATAAAGGAAAAAAACTCTAAAGCTAGAAAGATCTGGGTTCAAATCCTAAGTTCCACTGTAAGTTGAATTATTATGGTAAATAAGTTACCTACCCTGATTTCTGAGTAAAATGGAGCAACATGCTGCAATGAGTGGAAATGACAGATTAAAAAGACATCTAACTAAGAACTCATGCACTGAAAGCCCCTGGCCCATGGAGCTATGATTTCTATATCACAAGACCTTTGACTGGAGTGTGAGGTCGGGGAGTGGATGTGAGGCAGGAAGAAAAGCACTTAAAAGTGATTCTCCTGTCATTCCATTGGGATTCCATGTCTGGCATTCTAATTTGCTGAAGATGAATTGATTCCATCAGTTCATGCAGATGTAAGTGCATTTGACAGAATACAGCAAAGTTAGAATTTATACTGTGGGCTATTTTTAAAACTGCTAGGTTAGCAAAGTAAACTGGCTGTGAAAATATCCTGGTTTCCGTTCACAACAAATACAAGACAAACCATTTTCCTTTAATGACTCTGGCCTCGTGGCAGCATAATCTCTTCTGCATAATTCATTCCTAAGGGTTTCAGAGACATAATTTTCTTAAGACAGATCAAAATTAAACTACTTTTCTAGGAAGAAAAAATGAAGAAGAGGGGTTTCCACAGATTTTTCAATAAATTCCATGAATCACCATCCCATTAGGAGACTACAAGTCTCAAGAAAAAAATAGTAGTTCTGTCAGTACTTTAAGCCAGTCTGAAGTTTTTTTCCTTTAAAAGGGCATATGAAAAACTGGTCTGCTCTACAATACAATTTTTCAAATTCTGTGACAGAGGGAGAAAAAAAATCGACTACTCAATTTTTTTCACCAAAAAGCTACCCAGCAGACTCCAAATTTCAGGTTTAAAACCAATCACCCTTGAAAAAGTCCAAGGAGAGATCTTGTATTGTTTAAAATGTTGGCTAAATTATGTTAATTATAATTCCTGCTCCTTTAGGGAAACAATTTGTATTTAAACAATGATCAGAAGTGTAAATAACCAAATGGAATAGAATTTCAGGAAGTACTATTCAAATAAATTCAAACTTGGAATGTAGGCGCAGTCAGTTTAGTTCACTTCATAAAGACATTGCTAAGAAAAGGATGTACTATTTTACACTTTCTTTGGAAAACAACCAAAATGAATTAGTTCAATTTGGAACATCCTGAGCCTTAAAGCCTTTGCAAAAGCATAATATAAATTTTGATTAGTCAAGTGTGAAAAACTACAAAGCCAACTTTCTTGTCCCTCCAGTTAGTCAGTCTATAAATAGAAGCAATGCATTAAGAGCACCAAAGCAACTGGTGAGTTCCACAATATCTCCAATGTATACATCCCAGCAAATATACTCTCAGCTTGTTGAACCAAAGTGTTTCCAAGGATCTGTAACAGAACCCTTTTTAAATAAACAGTGACTCACTGTTTGCTTTCTTCACCAGGAGGTGGAGTCTTGCCATGCCCTTCCATTACAAAATCCTCCTGTTCCACCTGCAAAGGCAAGAACCATAGGTTAGATGCACCCACTAAGTAATATGCAGCTCACTCCAAAGTGCCAGGCTCTGCCTGTGCACAGGGCCATGACACTGCAGTAGCTAGGCCAGAAGCTTAGGACCTGTGGTTTTCATTCTTCTTCACTCTCCAGATTTGCTTAAGGTACTTCTCCTTGGGTGACTAGATTTGCTGAATGAAAAAGGAATCATGTTGATTTGCACCTCATGTAACAAAGGATTTGCATCTGGAATGTAAAAGAAAGACTATGAATCAATGAGAAAAACAACCTACTCAAAAAGTCTGCAAAATAACTAAATAGGAGTTCCACTGAGACTTATGCATATGAAAAGACGCTTAATCTCATGTCAGTCAGGAAAATGCAAACTGAAATCACAAAGAGAGATCATTTTGCAACCACCAGGTTGGCTAAAATGAAAAAGTCTAGCAATATCAAGCACTGGCCAAGCAACAGCAGCTCTCACCCACACCCAACAGGAGGGAAAAATAGGTACAATTACTTTGAAAACAGTTTTTGCCATTCCCTGCTACATAGGAACATGTACTTACTATACAAATTTCTTCCTATTTTTTCAAGGTTTTTTTTTTTTAAGTTGTAGATTGACACAATACATTCATTTTATTTATTTATTTTTATGTGATGCTGAGGATCGAACCCAGTGCCTCACATGTGTTGGGCAAGCGTTCTACCACTGAGCTACAACCATAGCCTTACTATACAAATTTCTAACTGTATTTCTAGCTATGTACTCTAAAGATGCTTTTGCACATATGCAAATATATTTATAGCAATATTATTTTAACAGAAAAAAATACAGAACTATCCATCAACAGTGAAATAGATAAATAGGCTCTGATGCTCTCAGACAACAGAATGCTATGCTACATGAAAAATGAATGAACTACAGCTACATGCTTCAACCTGGATGAGTTACAAAAAATTAACACTGAGTGAAAGAAACAAGACACAAAAGAATACAGTTATCCCAGGCTGGGGATGTGGCTCAGTGGTAGAACACTTACCTGGTATGTGTGAAGCCCAACACTGTCAAAACAAAACAACACAACAACAACAACAACAAAGTTATCCCTTGGTACCACAGAGGACTGGTTTAAGGACAACTTCCTTCCCTATGGGTATCAAAATCCACTGACACTCAAGTCCTTTATATAGAAGAAACAACACATGCATATAATCCATGTGCATCCTCTGTGTACTTTAACTCACCTCTAGATTTTCTATAATATCTTATATAATGTAAATGCTATGTAAAAAGTTCTTACACTGTGTTATTTAAGGAATAATAACAAGGAAAAAAGTCTGAACATGCTCGGTATAGGTGTAATTTTTTTTTTCCCCCCTGAATGGCCATTGTAGGTATAGGTAGAAGTCCAATATGCTATCCACTGAGCTACTGAGCCACAGAGCCAGCTGTAGTTTTTTTTTCTTTTTTTCTGAATATTTCTATCTATGGTTGAGTAAGTCTATCCATGGATGTGGAACTCACAGAAGGGAGAAGGCTGACTCTACAAATACAATATAATTTCATTAATATAGAGCTCAAATATATACATTTTAAATCACATACAGCATAAGCACCCCTAATCTGGAAATCCAATCAGAGCATTTCGATTTCAGATTTTCAGATTAGGGATGGTTCAATCTGTGAAGTCTATGCAAATATTTCAAAATCTCAAACCCTCAAACTGGAAACACTTCCAATTCCAGGAATTAAGACAAGGGACACTCAGTGTGTGTGTGTGTGTGTGTGTGTGTATGGTGTGTGTGTGTATGTGTGTGTACACAAATCTTTGTGTAGATGGCCATAAAAAACCATAAAAATGGAAAAGTTTAATACAACATTTAGGTAGTAACTGACTTACGGTGGGAGGGGATATGATGAGGGAGAAAATTCACTCAGGGAGGAGTACATGGAGAGTTCTGAGGTATAGTTACGTATCTATTGGTCTCTACAATAGGTGTTGTTTTCTTCATAACTGTATATAGATATATGTGATATAGATGGTATATACAGATATATGTATATGGCTTATATAAATTTTCAAAGGAAAGAGAACCATTTTACTATTCCAGAAATTTACTGGTCTATAAAGAAAGATAAGCGACAGAAATAAAGTCACCTCTATAAATAGGTTTAACAGTCCTATGAAAACTCCCCCAAAAGGTGTAATGTTAAAAATCAAATAGATGTATTCAAGGATATAGATGGACTATTCCTCACTAAGAAAAATAAAGTCCTTTTCTTTTCTTTTTTTGGTACTGGAAATTGAATACAGAGGCACTTTACCACTGAGCTATATACCCTTGGCCCTTTCAAATTTTTAACTTTGAGACAGGACCTCACGAAGTTGATGGGGCTGGGATTACAGGCCTGTATCATCACACCAGCAAAACAGTCCATTTTTCACAGGACCGGATGATCTAGAAGACAGACAAGAGCACCGCAGATACACACCATGATGACATCCAAACAAAAGAAATAGCTTTCTAGGAATACTATCCTCTCCACAGTTCATCACATCTCAGAAATGAGAGGAGATGAAATATTGGTAAGAGAAGCTATTTCTCAAAAAGAACAGAAAAATGAGAAGTTTATTTTATTTCCAATAAAAAGAGAAATTGGCAGAAGGAGAAGCAAGAATAATAAAAGATATACACTGCACATACGGTGAAATTCAAAACAAGCTTGACTTTTCTTTCTTTCTCATGGACTTCCTGATTCTATAGCCCACAGGGCTTTGCCAAGGAGAGAAAAGATTCATTCTCCCATCCTAAATTTACAGAGTTCTAAGAACTTGGACCTGGGGCTGTAGCTCAGGGCATAGAGCACTTGCTAAGTATGTGACAAACCTGTGTTCAATCCCCAGCACCACAAAAATAAATAAATAAAAATAAAGTAAAATCTCTAGATGAGAAAAGAGGGAAGAGGTGACAATGTTATAGAGAGAGACTTAGAAAGAGCCAGAGATGATCTACATCTGGATCTGATTTGTAGTTACAACAATATGCACATAATTTTCTAAAAAATCGTTATCATTGAGTTGTACATTTTATGCCTTTAATCATACAAATGTCATATTTTAATTTGGAAAAAATAAAATGAAAATTGTTTAAAACGTATTAAGTGTCTTGGAACTTTAAGTGTAAACCATTTTCTCAAAGACAAGAATGTCAGGGAGCATGGTAGCACATGCCTACAATCCCAGCTGCTCGATGGGGAGTGAAACAGAAGGATCTCAAGTTCAAGGCCAGCCTGGTCAACTTAGCAAGGCACTATCTCAAAATAAAATGAAAAGCCTGGGGCTGTAGCTCAGTGGTAGAGTATGTGCCTAGAACATGCAAAGCCCTTGATTTAATCTTCAATACCACAAAAGCAAAAAACAAAAACCAAGAATACCTATATTCCAAATTGTATACATCATGAAATTTTCTTGATCCTTCTTCTTTAGGTCCCCTCCAACGAAAGAGTTCTAAATTGTGTGCCTTGATCTGTTTACTAGTAAAATAATAAAAAAGGATTTACCTATAATTAAAAAAAAAAAAAAATGGGGGATGGTGCTGGGGATCCAATCCAGGGCCTTTCACATGCTAAGCAAGCACTCTACTACTGAGCTACATACCCAGCTTCAAGAACCTCCTGATCACCTCCCAGATCTTAACTCCAGCTCTCCTATTCTATTTGGATTGTCCAACAGGTCCAAAATGAAACGTTATCTTAGTCCCCAAATGTCCTCTATTTACATCCCTATTTCTGTGAATGATACCACCATTTACTAAAATCCTCTAACAATAAAAACCTATCATTGATCTAAATCCTCTGCTTTTTCTCATTAACCCCACATTTACTGACTCCCTACATGCTACAGCTTCTATCTCATAAACAGCTCTCATATCGCTGACTCCTTCTCAACTGCCAGCTACTCTAAATATCATTATGACCGAAGCCTTCTCACTGGTCTGTGCTTCTGGGTCCCATCCCACTTTAATCCATTCTCCAAACCACTTACATGTATAAATATACTTTGCAAAATGCAAATATGATTGCATTTACTTCTCTGCTCAAAATTCTTCAAGGGTACTCTGTCACCTTCAAGGTTCACTGCCTTCTAGAAACAGGTGCAGAGAGGCATTTCAGGGTAGATGTTCAGGCAAGGGGAGGATCAGAGGAGGGAGTGCCTGATGTCAGGAGAGTTTTCTAGAAAGGAAACTCTGAAATCAGTTTTGAAGGCTGAGGAAAAGTTCACCCCAAATACCAGATAAAGAAGTGTTAAGAATTCAGCTCTTCTGCCTCCCTCAAGCTTTCGGAATCCCTGGTGCCACACACTGCCTGCCCTACAGCCCTCCTCCACGCCTCATCTTTTGCAGGGGATTGATTCCAAGATACCACCCACCCATGGGGAATACCCATGTCCTCAGATGCTCAGATCCCTTATATAAAATACCATAATGTTTCTATATAATCTATATACATCCTTGCACACATTTAAATCATCTAGATGATCTCTAATCATCTCGATTACTTACAATACTTGATACAATGTAAATAAAATTCTATACAGTTACACTATATCACTTAGGAGATAAGGACAACAACCAAAGTATGTACTCTTCAGTATAGATGCAGTTTGTCCCCCCAATATTTTCAACCCACGGTTAATTGAATCCATGGGTTTGAAACCTAAAGCTACAGAGTACTGACTCTAGTTTTCCCTCTTCTTTTTGGAGGTAGGGAGTACCAGGGATTTGACCCAGAGGCACTGTACCATTGAGCTACATCCCCAACCCTTTTTATTTTTTATTTTGAGACAGGGTCTTTAGCAAGATGAGGTGGGCCTAGAACTTAAGCTCCTCCTATTTCCAATTCCCGAAACACTGAAATTACAGGCCCACCACTGGCGTAGCCATGTTTCCGCTTGCCAAGACCCCTTGGTATACTCTCTCCCTTCCACTCCACATAAATTCAAATTCCTATTTTATTTTAAATGCTAATCAAATGTTTTTCCCAAATACTATCTCTTTTGCCAGGATTCATACCTTTTTCTACTCTCTATCAACTCAGAAGGCAATAAAAACAGTTCAGAAAGGTCACTGCTCCTTATTGCCATCTCCTGGGTTTTGTTTGTTTTTGTGTTTGTTTATAAGAGATGGGTCTCCCTATATTGCCCAGGCTGGCTTCAAACTCATGGTGCTCCTTCCTTCATCTCCTCCACAATGTGCACTACACCACCATCAGCCCATTCTTCTTTTTAAATTTTTATTAGTTATTGATGGACCTTTATTTATTTGTTTATATGTGGCGCTGAAAATTGAACCCAGTGCCTTGTACATGTTAGGCAAGTGCTCTACCACTGAGCCACAGCCCCAACCCCCATCCCATTTTTCTTAAATCCCCTTCCAATTCCTCTGCTTCTTTATCTTTTCCACAAACTTCTTGTATACATGCACTTGACTTGATGATCTAATCACTCCTCTCTCTCGATTCATTTTCAGGATCGACACTTATCTTTATAAAATGTCCAGCTTACCTTTCTCCCAATGTCATTCAGTAAGTGTTTATTGAGCACATATTCCTGAGTTACACACTGTGTTGATGTTATGATGAAAGCAGCCTCAGCCCTCCCCAAACTTAAGAGGTAAGTGGGAGAGAAATCAAGAAGCAGGAGATAACAATGCAGTGTAAGAATCTGATGGCACAACCCAAGGAGAGCACTTCACTGAGCCTCAAGGTATCTGACACTCTTTAGACCTGCCCCAGACAAGCGGTCCATCTCCTTCCCATTTCGGCTAGGAAAAGGGCAGACCAGGCTCTGGACCTCACCACCAATCCGTACTGCTTCACCCGGAGGTCCACAAGTCCTGAAATCCAGCTTTGACCACAACCACCTTTTCTGCTTCCTCCTTGAAACCTTAATCAGACTCTGCAAGGAGTCCTTAAGGTAACCTTCAGATCATCACCTGACAGGTGGGCCAGTGAGTTGCCCAAGCAATACCCTAGGTTTGCTCCCCAATCCACTTGTTCTTGGCCTCCCTGCACCTTGCTCTCTCTGTCTCCAGACTGCAGAGCACCGCTGGATAAGGCTATGCAACTGGCTCCTTCACAATGTAAACCTGTTACTTCCTCTCAACACTCCCACTTCAGAACCTCTGCCTAGAAGGCCCTTCTTCCTCATCGGGTCATTATCCTTAACTTCTAACTGACCTTGACACATGGCTTCAAAGTTGCCTTTTCTAGAAAGTGTCTTCCAGCACTTCTTCCTCTGCCCCTTCCTGGCTTCCACAGCAGTGCTCCAGAGGCCTCCCCTCCCGCTGCCACACTCTGTTCACCTACTTCCCCACCTGAGGTGGCCAGGGAACAGAAACAATGTAACCTTTGTCTGTGTACTGTAGAAGAGAACACAGCCAGACTAATTTCCAAATACCTTCTCTGTTCTAAGCAGTGGGGCGAAGATCTGAATGATCCACTGACCTTCCCCACCAGGTCCCTCACTACTCCCCGGTACCTTTCTAGTCTTCTCACACTCCCCAAACCCACGCACTAGGCATCCAGCTAAGGCTCCCTCAGACAATGACAAGGACCATCCTGACAGCCTCTCTCACACAGGCCTCTCTTTTGTTCTTCTGGTGACTGCATTACAAACCTGCATCTTCATTGCTCTCTGCAAGGCGAAAAACGTCCCTTGTGTCCTAAACTCATGACCCACACTATCCTGCCTCCTCTGGGACCCTCCTATCTAAAGAAATCTTCCATTTCTCTCCCTTTCCAATAATTCCATCCCCTCAACATATTTTGCAATCTCTCCTATTCTGAAAAAATTAGCCTTGGCCTTCTATTACTCCAAATAGACTGCTTTAAACCCTTCCCTTTACCACCCAAATTCTTAAAAGAGCAGGTTACACCCCACTGCTTCTATATTCTGATAAAAAAAAATTACTTGAATTTATATGAAGGTAATAGAGAGAGCGCCAGGCTGGACACAGCTCAGGGAGCATTCGCAAGGCCCTGCTGTGTGTGCATGCCCATCCCCGCACCCCCCCCCCCAGCCAATTTTATATACATACATAACACACACACACACGAGATTTTAATTTTTCCCTTTGTTTTATCTTATATACAAGATTTTAAAAGTAAAAAAACAAACAAACCTGCCTCCCACTCATCTTCCAATGTGACTGGCTGGTCTTCTTCAAATCAATATTCAGCTTACACAATGCTATTATTAAGTAAATAATATGTACATATGCACCATATTGAATGGTATAGTTTAATTTCCTTTCCTGCAAATAAATTACCTTTCTTGCATAACTTTTAATTTTTCTTGGAACTAGCAATTGAAGTTCCTCTTCTCATTCTTTTTCTTTTCTTTTTAAATATTTATTTCTTTTTTAGTTCTCGGCAGACACAACATCTTTTGTATGTGGTGCTGAGGATCGAACCCGGGCCGCACGCATGCCAGGCGAGCGTGCTACCGCTTGAGCCACATCTCCAGCCCCCTCATTCTTTTTCTTTCTTCCATTTTTTTTTTGCTTAGTGTTTATTATATATTTTTCACTAATTCATCTTCAGATGTTCCCAGCAGAGCTAGAAGTGTCTTTTTAATCAGGCCAAACATCTCAGGAGATCTGCTAGTGTCCTGAGTGGAACATTCCTTGGGCTGGTCTCCTATTCCATCTTGGCCTGTTTGCACCCTAGGTTGCTAAATCACTGCTGTCTTCTCCTTCATTTCTGAAATTCCCCCTCTCTCCTTTGTTGGATTATCTGTCTCTCAAACTTTTTCTTTTCTTTTTAATGGTTTACTCTCTGGTCAAGGTGGAACACATATTCCAGTGATCTCCTGATTAAAGATATACGGACAGATAATTTGAGCCCTTGAATGAATGAAATGTCCTTATTTTATCTGCACACATAATAAACTCACAGAACTTTTCAAACCCACATACTTAACTGAATACAGAAATTCAAGTTAGTGAATGTTTCCCCAAAACATATCTTTTGGTAAGGTCCTCGGGACTGAACCCAGGGGCATTCTACCTCTGAGCTACATGCCCCCCTACACACACTTTTTTTTTGAGATAGGGTCTTGCTAAATTGCCAAGTGGACCCTGAACTTGCAATCCCCCTGTCCCAGCCTCCCAAGTAGCTGGGGTTATAGCCTCACATAAGATGTTTGATAAAGATTTACTAACTGGTGATTCTGTTTCTCTTCCTCCTACTTCCTATGCACAATTTCTCCAGGTCCTATTCCTGGACCCATCTCTTCAGATTCTGCCACAGCAATTTAATCTAATGTCATAACTTAAACTATCAAATCTTGAGTGATTTCTAATTCTGTACTTCCAGCCGGACCTATCCTTTCTCCAGCACTGTATTTTCACTTGACAGATCCCGGTCATACAGACAGTATACCAGCAACCCAAACCCCACAGGTGAGAAAGAATCCTCCTATTCACTCCAGAATTTGCTTTTTTGTTTATGGGTCCTACTTTTGACAGGAACACCCCATCTTCCTAGTCTCAGCTTGACAACTTGATGTCACCCTTCATATCTCCTTTTCTTCAATATCAAATAAACTACTAAATCCTATCCCTTTTATAAATGGCATATTTTCCCAATGGCCTCCTCTATTCTAGGTGCTGGAATTTAAAAAGAAAGAATACATACTTTCTGAAAGCTGAAAAGTTAATTAATACACTGGATGGCAGAATCATGTTCAAAATGGTTTCAACAGGAGCCAGGGCTATTGGCTTATGCCTGTAATCCCAGCTGTCTCAAAATTACCAAAAAAAAAAAAAAAAAAAAGAGGGAGAGTGGAACTGGGGGTGGGAGCTCAGTGGTAGAGTGCTACTGGGTTTGATCCTCAGAACTACAAAAAAGGGGTGGGGGTTCCAGCAGACTAAGAGAAAGGTAGAAGCTCCTAAAATTTTTTAAATTGAAGTATAATTCACAAAGTGGAAAATACTCAGGTGTAAAAATTGATTGACTGTTTGATGGTACTAGAGATGGAACTCTGGGCCTCCTACATGCTAGGCAAGCACTCCGCCACTGAGTTACATTACCAGTCTTTCTTAAATTTTTATTTTACAACTGGTCTTTTGCCCAGGCTGGCCTCAAAATTGTAATCCTTCTTACACCATCAGAGGCTGGATAGTCCCATCAATGGCTGTCTGCAGGCTGGAAAGCTGGGGAAACCATCAGCTGCTCAGTCCAAAAAGCTGGGTGCCTTAAAACAACAAGGACCCATGATACATCCTCAATCCCATTCTGAGTCTCTGAAAGGCCCCTGGAGCCTTGGTGTGAGTCCATATTCAACCAGAACCACCAGCCAGTAAATCTTTATCAAACATCTCAGCCTCCAAAACAGCGGGGATTACAGGTGTGTTCCACTGAGCCCAGCTAGCTTTTTAACATTCTTCATGGTGTCATCTGATTAGAAGTGCAAAATTTTTAAATGAAATTCAATTGAACAATTGTTCTCATTTATCATTAGTGCTTTTGAATCTACTAAGAAATTTTCATAATCTTCATACAACTGTGAAAACATCTGTTAGGTTGTTTCCCAAAGGTTTTACAGTTGTAGCCCTCACATTAGATCCATGGTCCATTTCAAATTACTTCTTTTTTGTTTGTTTGTTTTCTACCAGGATTGAACCCAGGGGCACATCCCCAGCCCATTTTTATTTAGAGACAGGGCTCACTAAATTGCTTAGGGCCTCACTAAGTTGCTGAGGCTGGCTTTGAACTCACAAACCTCCCTCCTCAGCCTATTGAGCCACTGGGATTATAGGCGTGCGCCAACGTACCCAGCTCAAATTAGGTTTTGTGTATAATATGTCACATGGTGGTCATGATCCATGCATTTCCATATGGTTATATAATCTGACAACCTCCCCTCAAAAGACATTAGTCTTTTGACAATTTTTTCTAATTGTTAAGTCTTTTCATTAGGTTCAAAAGAATCGATGCGTAACTACAGAAGGAGCAAGACCAGCACTACAGTAATGTATTGGAAAATGTGATTGGCTTCTGAGGTAAAAAGACTTTTTTTTTTTTTTTTTGGTGCTGGGGATTAACCCTAGATTCTTGCATACACTAAGCTCAGGATCTATGACTGAGCTACATCCTCAGCCCAAGAAGCATTTCTTGGTTAGTAATAAGAACCACAAATTTTTGGACTGGGAATGTGGTTCAGTTCTAGAGCACTTGCCTAGCGTGTATGAGGCCCTGGATTTGATCCCAGCATTGAGAGAAAAAAAGAAGAAAGAAAAGAATTTAGCTGACACATCCTTTGAAGATGATTTTGACTGGTCAAAAAGAAGTAGAGTGCAGTATACAGCTTCCATGAAGTCCCTCAGAGGAAGGGATAAGTTCTTTCCTTTTTCCCATGTGGCATGCAGATGTGATGGGGCTGGAGCTCCCATCACATAACAAGGTAGAAGCAACACATGAAGATGAAAGAACAAACAGAAGTCACCAGCCACTGAAAGTGCCACGTCCTGGACGACCCGGCCAGGCTGTTAAGAACTAAGAACTGTCTTCATGTATTAGAGCCGTTTACAGAAGAGGTAGTAATTTTTATCCTACCTTATTCTAGAAGGCAGGAACAAGACTAAATGCCTTAAGATACAAAAAGTATAAAGTAACAAACGGCACAGGCAAGGCCCTGGGTTCGATACTCAGCATCACATAAAAATAAATTAATTAATTAATGATGTTGTATCCAACTACAACTAAAAAATATTTTTAAAAAGACAAATTGGAAGCAAATATTGTCTTTTAAAAAATATTTATTTACCACTGAGCCACAACCCCAACCCCTAATTTGTCTCTTTTCTTAAGGAAATAAAACGAATGTAGAGTGAAGAGTTGAGGACCCCTGTGTGGGCTGTCTAAAGTCTGTATCTGCCTCACTCTCCCCCCACTCCCCATCCCCCACTGCAATTCTGGTTTTCAACCCAGGGTCTCACACATGGTAGATACTCTACCACTAAGCTGCACCCCCAGCTCTTCCTCATCTCTTAAAGGATGCTTAAACAACGTGCTGGTTCTTCATCCACTGACTGCCCCCCAATGCCACTGTAGTATGCCTACTATCTGCATAGGAATCACATGGGCTGCTTACAAAGAAATTATAGATCCCAGGACCCCAACTCTTGAGATTCTGTTTCAGTAGATCCAAGGTGGGGCCTGGGCATCTTCATCTTAAAAAGCATATGAAGTGCAAATCACAACCATAAACGAGTCAGGCACGGATGTATGCCTTTAATTCTAGAGACTTGGTAGGCTGAGGTAAGAGGATTGCAAGTTTGAGGCCAGACTCACCAATTTAACAAAACCCTGACTCAAAATTTAAAAACAAAAAAAACCCCACAATTTTAAAGGGCTGGGATATAGCTCAGTGGTAAAGCACCCCTGGATTCAATCCCCAGTACAAAAATAAAACAAAACAAAAACACAAAAATAAACAGAAAAAAAAAAATCCACAATGAGGTAGCATTTCCCATTCACAAGAATGGCTAAAATAAAAAACAGAAATAACAAGTGTTGGTGAAGACAAAGGACCAAGAGGAAACCACACATATTTCTGGTGGGAATCTAAAATGGTGTGGCCATTTGGAAAACAGTTTGGACAGTTCCTCAAAAAGTTAAACATAGGGGCTGGCACCTGCCTCGCACATATGAGTACTGGGTTCGATCCTCAGCACCACATAAAAATAAATAAAGATATTGTGTCTATCTGTAACTAAAAAATACTTAGAAAAAAAAAAGTTAAACGTAAACCCTACGGCCAGCAATTCCACTCCTAGGTATATAACCAAGAGAAATGAAAATATATATTCAAACAAAAATTTGTACAACAATGTTCACAGCAGCATTATTCATATTAGACAAAAGTAGAAACAACTCAAATATACATCATCTGATTAATGGATAAACAAAATATGGTATATCCAGCCACAGTGGGATACTAGTCAGCCACAAAAAGGAATGAAGTACTGATACGTGCTAAACATGAAAACATCTGCTAAGGGAAAGAAGACTCACACAGAATTCTAAAACACATGTTGTATGAGTCTTCATATATGAAACGTCCAAAATTGGCAATTCCAGAGCCTGGTGAGGTGGTACACATCTATAATCCCAGAGACATGGGAGGCTGAGGCAGAATAGCAATTTTGAGGCCAACCTCAACAACTTACCAAGATCCTCAAAAACTTAGTAAGACACTATCTCAAAATAAAAAAAATAAGGATTAGGGAGGTTTCTCAGTCGTAAAGAGCCCCTGGGTTCAATCTCCAGTATGAAAATGAAAAAAAAAAAAAAAAAAAAAAAAATCCCTGGCAATTCTATACAAACAGAAAGTTGATTAGTGATTGGATTCCAGGAGAAAGGGAACTGGAGTGACTGTTAATGGATATAGAGAGGTTTTATGACTAGTAATGGTTTACAACTCTGTGATTAAAAAAAAATTGAACTATATACTTTAAATGGATAAATGTGTGTGTCTGTGTGTGTGCACACTCAGAATTTACCCAAGGCTCTGCACAAGCTAAGCACATGATTTACCATTGAGCTACATATACCCCTGGCAAATGGGTAAATTTTATGGTATATGAAATATACTCCCCCCCCCTTTTTTTTTTGATGGTGCTGGGGATTAGAACCCAGGCCCTTGTGCACTCGAAGGAAACACTATACCAACTGAGCTATATTCCCACCCATTTTTTCCCCTTTTTGCTATGTTGCCCAGGATGGCCTCCAACCTGGGATCAAGTGATGCTCTTGCCTCAGCCTCCAGAGAGCTGGACTCCAGGTGTGCACCAGTGAAGTGTACTTCAATGAAGCTACTTTAAAAAGTAAAGAACCAGGTGCAGGGGCACCTACCTATGATCCCATCTACTCAAGATGTCAAGTCAGGATGATTGCGTGTTCAAAGCAGCTTATGCAATTTAGCAAGATTCTGTCTCAAAATATAAAGGGCTGGCTATGTTGCTCAGTGGTAAAGTAGGCCCTGGATTCAATTCCCAGTACAAGAAGAAAGAGAGAGAGAAGAGAAAAAAAAGAGGAGAGGAGGGAGGAAAGGAAAGGAAAACACCTAAGATAATTTTTATAAATATTAAAGTCTAACACACAAACTGGAATAGTTCCAGTTGGGCCTTTTCTCACTTCCCAGGCCTCATCTATTCCTATGTGTTAAGAACTCCCAATGTACACCTGGTCTCCTAAGCTCCAAAATGCCTGCTAAATATTTTTATCGTGAGTGCCTGCAGGCACTTTCAAAATCCAAACCCTCCATACCCAGTTAAAAACAATAATGGGCTGGGGATGTAGCTCAATAGTAGAACACTTGCCTAGTGCGTGTGAGGCCCAAAACCACACACACTCCCCAAACCACAATGATAACAAGAGTAACTTTTACAAAAAGTTCCTCTATTGGACTCTTATGCTTTTCTGATGATTAGACTGGGGTAATGGGTTTTGGGGGAGGTCATGGGGTGAAGTGCTATTTCATTACCTTTTATTATTAAGGATACACACATTAAACATGATGTCACTGTTAAAGCTGACCTTGGTCTCCAGGCTGAGGTAGGTGTTGTTATGATAGGTTTCTCCTCTATATGAACCACATTTAAGGAGTAGGAAGTTAGGTTTCCTTGAGGGTGGAACGTCTACATAAATCATTTGGAGTTCTTCTGCCTGGGATACTGGGATTTTTAAGTCCTTAAGTTTTGGTGTGGTATAACACACAGCAAGATGTTTGAAACACACTCAAACCTTCTCACCATCTCACATCACACTTTACTACTTACCTGCTACATGTCACTCCCTCTGCTTATGACACTCCTCTCCTCCCCACCCACCCTCCCAGCAACAAACCAATTTTTTATTTTATTTTTTTAATATTTATTTCTTAGTTGGACACAACATCTTTATTTTATTTATTTATTTTTACATGGTGCTGAGGATCAAACCCAGGGCCTTGCATGTGCTAGGCAAGCGCTCTGCCGCTGAGCCACAACCCCAGCCCCCCGAATTTTTAAAAAAATATTTTTGTAGATGTAGATGGGACAGCATGCCTTTATTTTATTTATTTTTATGCGGTGCTAAGGATTGAACCCAGTGCCTCACATATGCTAGGCAAGTGCTCTGCCACTGAGCTACAGCCCTATCCCCAACAAACCAATTTTTCTTTTAAATATTTAGTTTTAGTTTTAGGTGGACACAATATCTTTATTTTATTTTTACGTGGTGCTGAGAATCGAACCCAGTGCCTCACACATGCTAGGCAAGCGCGCTACCACTTGAGCCACATCCCCAACCCCAACAAACCAATTTTTAAAAATCTTTCTTCTTCTCACAAAATCCAGTTCAAGGGTCACAGTCTCCATTGTGGAGCTTCTTTCCAGGAAGAATTCACCACTTTGGGCTAGGCACACGTTTACTATCAGTATCATGGTCTGATTAGCATGGCTCCCTCTCTCACCTTGACTGAAGTTCCCCACATGCAAACACAATGTCTTACATGACCTGGCATGCCTAAACAGGGCATCAACAAACAGCAGGTGCCTAATAAGTGTTTCTGACTTAAATAATTAATGACTATTTTATTGAGAATGACTCTACTGTGATGTTATTAGTAATATCTCAATTTAAAAAAATGATGGAGAAAGGATGACATAGCTGGGGTCCAAGACATGTCAGTAAATCAACACCACAGCTAAAACCTCCCTGACAATAGAAAGCTCTGCTCTGAACAGCTTAGACCAGACACATAAAGAAAAATGATCATTGCATTCAACAAGTGAAAGCCACATATGACAGACAGAATATATTTTAGATCAACAGGCACATAACTGTCAAATAAAGTAGGTGAGCTGATTCTTTCTCTAGGGGATTCAGGCCAATGAAGTACATATCCTTGCCTTTGGAGTTCCTGATAAGTCACCAAAGACTTTTTTTTACAGAACATAATTTTCTTACCTAACCTCAAAAAGTACGGAAAAATAAGATGGACTCTTGGTTAGCTGTGTTAGTTCTATTCAGTTTTCTCTCTCACATACATAGCAGCAAAATTAAATAAGGCCTGAAGTGGTCCTTGGGAAAACCATAAGTAGTAGTCGCTAAGCCTACAAAGAACATATTTAAGAGCTACTTCTGAAGTTTTACCTTGATAATAACTGTCAACTTGTCTTCTTTCAGTACCTTTTTTTTTTTTTTTTTTTTTTGGTACTGGGGATTGAACCTGGGGGGTACTTTACATTGAGTTAAACCCCCAGCCCTCCTTTTGTTTAAATTTTTTTTTATTTTGAGGCAGGGTCTTGCTGAGTTGCTTAGGGCCTTGCTAAATTGATGGCCTTGAACTTGTTATCCTCCTGCCTTAGCCTCCTAAGTTGCTGGGATTACAGGTGTGTGCCAATGTGGTCAGCTGCCATTCTTCACTTTGATACAGTCGCACTAAATTGCCGAATGTCTCACCAAGTTGCCTAGGCTGGTCTTGAACCTGTGAGCTCCTGCGTTGGCCTCCTGAGCAGATAGAAAGGAGGCATGTGCCATTGTGCCTGGCTTTTTATTCAAAGACAGCCACAAACTGTTACCAAAAACACTATGATAAATTTCTGCGTTAACATGAAATCATTCCAAATACAAGATTTTAAACAAAAGGCAACACAGGGAGAATAAAACATAAAAACCTGAATTGAATTAAGACTGATGAGGCTGAAGTTATACTCTAACTTCTGATTAACAGAAGCATCTACTTTCTTCAAGTATAAGAAGAATGTTCTTTCTAATTGATTTTAAACTGATAAAATATTAAGTAAATAAAAAATCAAGAAAACCAGCCCCCCCGTCCCAGCCAAACAAAGGTAAAATCTGAGTTTATGGCATAATCTATTACATGCTCAGTAAGCAATCTTCTAATTACCCCTCAGCTTTCCAGGGAGAGATATATTAGTAGCCAGGGAATCCTAGAATCCAGTCTTCATTAACATTATATTTCATTATAAAATAATGAATTAGGATCTTGGGGAAGTGTGTATGTGTACCTCAGAAATCCCAGGGTGTATGTGTCTTGAGAGTCCTGGGCATGTGTTGAGGTGATTCCTAGAGCCTCTGAGTTTTGTTGGTTCTGACAGCCCTCACTGAGACTTAGGGTCTAGGTACATCTAGTGTAAGCCTATAGGCTTCTGCCCTGGCTACAGAAAGAAGGAAGAGACCTGGTGAGATTGGGGGGGGGGGGGAATAAGAAGACAAGATGGCAGGTGTCCCCCCTCCATGGACCTGATCACAACCCTATTGAGTGGTGAAGTTCAAAATCATGCTGAAGGAGCTGTTGAGGAAGGGACTCAGTTTCTTACAGCCTAGCACACAATGTGCAAGGGCAGACTAGCGTGTGGCCTCTCTGGAATCCAGTGAATCAAAGCAGGAAGCCAACAGGCAGTGAGCATGGGTAACAGGAATCCAGTGACATTTTTTTTTTCCTTTTTTAAAATTTTAACAATTATTGATATGAAATTCATATAACATAAACATATTGAAATGAACAATTCAGAGGCATCTAATGTATCTGCAATGCTGTGCATCTACCACTTCTACCTAGTTCTAAAATGTTTTCATCACCCCATGTGGAAACCCCATATCCATTAGGCAGTTACTGTCCATTCCACATCTCCCTCCTCCAATCTCCAGAAACCACCCACCTGCCTCTGCCTATGGATTTATCTATTCTGCACATGTCCCCTATGTGGCATGATGCAATATATGATCTTTTGTGTCCAGTTTCTTCCACTCAGTATGCTTAGGGGGGTTCTTGGTGCCATTTTGACTGGTCTCCACTTTGGCTCTGGTGAAAGAATAAGCATCCCATAGAGAATACTCGTGGCAGTGCAGCAGCAGAGGGCCTCCCGCCTTTGGGGATCCTTGGGCAAGGTGCAGTGCTAGAGACTGTTTAGAAGACAATGTGAGGTACCTAGAGGCTCCCAGAAGAAAAGGTCCCATGTGACCACATCAGGAAAGAGCCAAGGAAATTCAGGACATGGAGCCAGATAGAAGTAGATAAACACAGATAACCTATTTGTAGATTGGGTTTGACAAAGAAAAAAATTCCTTCCGTTTTAAATGAAAAACCAACAAATTATCACTTAAAATTTATAATAGAAAAATGTCTGAAAAGCACAAGTGACTGCTTCTGTGCAGCAAGAACAGGGACAGGCTTTTACTTTCAGCCTCATATACTTCTGACTGTTAATTTTTACAAGTATATTAAACTTTCATATTTTTTTAAAGAGAGAGAGAGAGAGAGAATTTTAATATTTATTTTTTAGTTTTCGGCGGACACAACATCTTTGTTTGTATGTGGTGCTGAGGATCAAACCCTGGCCGCATGCATGCCAGGCGAGCGCGCTACTGCTTGAGCCACATCCCCAGCCCCTAAACTTTCATATTAAAAGTGAAAAGATAAAATGATATTCTAATAGTGAATCATAAAGTTCCAGTCAAATTTATTTTAAATTTGTCACACAGAATAACAAAAACATGAGCCCCCAAATAAACTTTTCCTCCTCTTAAAAGAAAAAAAAAAAGAATAACAAAAACAGATACTGAGAAGAAAAAAAATCTTTCCAGATCTAGGTTAGGTTCTAATTTAAATCAATCTAATTTATAAATTCACCTAAAACAAAACACCCACTCTACTCATCCACTGCCTCTACTATTGGATTTCTACTCAAATTCTTCATATTTGTAGGTACGTTACTGACCTTGGAACTGCTTTCTTCCGACACTTCTCCCTCATTAGTTTGCATGGGAACAGACTCTGTGCAAAACTCTGCAGAAAAACACAACTGCTGCCTGAAAGAGAGATAAGGAGAGAAAAACGCATGTAAGGAATTTGGGCAAAAGTTTACTTCCCTAAAGATTTAAACTGAAATTTTGTCACTGAGACCATGGATCCTGTGAGGAGATGACCTTAGGCACTTTGAGTGTGTGTGTGCACGCTCACGCTAGGTTACCACGTGCATCTTAGGTAAGAAGAAAGATGGAGTGAGGTGGAGCAGGACTCTTTCCCTATGCTGGAGGAGCAGGATAACTGTGAAAGGCTTAAGGCACTGGGATATTAATAGCTCTAGATTTCTTTCCCAATCTTATGTGGCTCTTGGCAGAAGTGATAATGGAAATCTTCAACGGTTCTTGCAGTCAACACCAACCTGCCAGAAGGACTCAGTGAGCAAGGCGGTGTGCCAGCTGTTGCGCTGCAGCAGGTCACACTGCTGGATATTGGGCTAGGCTGCTGGACCTGGCCAGGTTTTCTGGGTTTATGATTTATGTTCAACAGACTTGTTTTTGTAACAAAAATGAAAGTCCATTCTAACAGGTGGTCCACTTTTTTTTTTTTTTTTTAAGAAAATACGCCTAGCCAACTAAATGTCAGCTAATTTATTTTGATAAAACACTAGGCTAGGGCTGGGGATGTGGGTCAAGCGGTGGTGCGTGTGCCTGGCATGCGCGCGGCGCTGGGTTCGATCCTCAGCACCACATACAAATAAAGATGCTGTATCCGCCGAAAACTAAAAAAAAAAAAAAAAAAATTAAAAAAAAAAAACCTCTCTCTCTCTCTGAAAACAAACAAACAAAAAAAACACTAGGCTATTTGTGGGGTAAAACAACAAAGAATAGTAATTTTTCCTTTCAATACCAATCAAGCAAAAGTTTGCTAAAATGATCTGAATTACAATATGCCAAAAGGAGTCAGTGCACACCTGCAATCCCAGATACTCAGGAGGCTCAGGCAGAAGAATTAAAAGTTCAAGGCCAACCTGGGCAACTTAGTGAGACTGTCTCAAAATAAAAAGTGCTGGGATGTGGGTCAGCGGGGAGTGCTCACCTAGCATGCATGAGGTCCTGGGTTCCGTCCCCAGGACCACTCCCCTAAAAAAAATTTTTTTTGAAATAAATAAAAACTTAAAACCTCTCAAATATTTTAAAAGACTGACAGCTACAAAATGTAAAACCTAAAATGATGCTTGTAACACATGCTTTTCTGTGTGCAGAGACGTCTCTTTGTGAAAACACCAGGGCATGGCAATCCCTTCTGGTTCAGGTTTCTTAATAGCCAGCTGCAAGACCTGAGGCTAAGAAGGCACTTCTGGGTTTCCACAGCTATTGGCTGGGAAAAGGGGGTATTCAAAATATCTAGTGAGCTTGCCCAACAAGGTTTTTTGGGAACAAATATTTATTTACGTGATGTGAGTTTACAATTGGTACAGCAGAAATTCTCACGCAACCTCCATTCACTTTCACTCGTTCACGTGTTACCCTGTGCTGCCCAGTCCCCCAACACACACACACACACACACACACACACACACACACACGAGGTGCACAGCAAGTACAACAGGCTCTCTCTAGTTGCTTTTGCCCTTCACTGTTTATGACAGTTGTGTAAAAACAGGATTGCTCTCTCTATGAAAATTTAGTTGACAACATTCAAAAAATTCAAAAACAACCAGCAAGATATGAACTGCAAAGCACCTCCCAACCATCCTCCTACTCACAGGAAGGGAGGTGGGTACTCGCAGAGGATGCACTCCACACACCAAGAATTCCCTTCCGCTCCCAGGTCTGCGCTCTCAGCCAGCACTGGTTACTCTCTGCTCTGAGTCCTGGGGCTCCACCCAGGCTTCCGGTAGGAAGGCAGGAGAGGAAGGAGGCAGGCGATGGTGTGCTCCTCTAGGAAAGGCCACTGCTGGTGTACGGCAGACTGCTTGACCTACAGCTTTACCACCTCCCCCCTTCTCTTGTCCAGCCCTCGCTTTCTTACATCTTACATCTTTCTCGCTGACCCTTCTCTGACCTTCACTGCTCTTTTCCTCCCTGATTCCTCTTCCCTGCCCCAACAATAAACAGCCCTCTGTCCTCCCCAACCTTCCTACCCACCACTTTCAAGGTTGTTATCAAGACCTTCCCCCAGACATGGACCTCACTATGCTGTCCAGGCTAGCCTCCAACTCCTGGGCTCAAGATATACTCCTGCCTTAGCCTTCCAAAGAGCCAGGACTACAGGTGTACACCATGGTGCCCAGCTTAACCAAAGACTTTTGCCCCTACATTCACTTTCTAAAATCCATCATTTCCTCACAAGATCCCATCTATTCATCAAGGCCTTATTAAGTCTTACCTTCTCTCCTTATAGCAGCCATAAATTTTTCAACATGTTGGAGAAGAAATTATTAAGGAAGAACAATGGACCTGTACCCATCCAGTGGCTGGCAACAGTGGACAACCTTACTATTGTTAGGCCTGAAGGGGCAGGAAGCAGTGACAAGCCTAGAGACAGTCACAGCTGTAACTCAAGTCAGACGCAAAGGACTATGTATATGAGACGTTGAGAAAATTCCCCTTTATCTCATTTCCCTTGGGAACCTCATTTTCCTGAGGATTGAATGTAATAGGTCGAAGGACATGCAGATGGCCACTCTCAGAGTTCCCTCTATTCTCCTATACTCAATCCCCAGTTCTCACTGAACATTTCCCTGTGCCTTTATGCTCACAGGATGCTGCTTCCCTCTCCTGCTGGTTCCTCTCTACCCCAAAGGAGACAAAAGTTTGCCTTGAAGAGACTTATCTGGAAGGAGAGCCAAGGTGGGTGGAGCTCAGCCCTTCCTTCCCTTGGGAAGGAGCTACCACTGGGGAGCAGGCATTCTTCTGGCTCTTGTACCCCTAAATGGAAGACCCTCACAACTACCTACAACTAAGTAAGTCTGCCGAATTCTGAGGCTTACTGTTAAGAAATTCACTTAGCAGTATCTATGTGTAAGTCACATTCTTCAATACAGTTTTGTCAGTAACAGAGACAATAGTTTGGTCTCTCAAATGCTTTCCTTTTTTATCTCATTTCTCCACTGGTACACAGCTCAGTCAAGGGGAGGATAGTACTATTTATTAGATCTCAAAGAGCCTAATATCTAGTGCATGAGACTGATATCTGGATAAAAAAACAGGAAGTAAAATTGGGGGGCATGAAATACATGTGGAATTTTTGAAGCTTCAATTGGAGGCCAGGACTTTGGGCCTTTAATGAGACACGAAGGATTCTCCTGTAGATGATTACATTAGGCCACACAGGTTTTTACTTGTGTGTTAGCTTTTTAACTACTGAAGCTTATAAACTATAGGCCACACAGTATTTTGACCTTAACGGTAACTGTAGTTATGGCAACTTTGTCGTCAGGTAAGTGATTGTTTCTATAGAGACAAGGCTGCATGCACTAGGCTCAGAAATTTCGGCAAAGACTATGGGGGCTTTGAAAGCCTCGCCAAGAAACAAGCCAAAATTGTGACGGTGGCACTGAAAGCTCATCTAAACCAAACTCCAGCTGTGCAGGCGGTCTCAGCATACACCATCCACTTTGGCCTAGCAAGCAGACGCCATGTGTGCTAGCCTCAGCATAGGGTGTTAGCAGGCGTGGGTGGCTTCAGTGTACAGAGGGCTGCTGCTTGACCTTGAATTATGCTGGCATAGCTCTTCCTAAGCTGGCATGGCTGAGGAAAGATTAGACTTTAGGGAAGAGTCTTCATTTAGGCCTTTCGGACATCAGAAAGTGGGACATTTATTTGCTGCATACAAGCTAGAAGACGGGTGAACTTCAAAGAGCATGAGTCTTACAAAGTGAGCAAAGTTGTCCTTTAAAATTGTTTGTGGACTAATAAACAGTACACAGTTGAGCCCAAGGGGAAATGGAAAGGAAGAGGTTTCTGTCTACACCAGAAAGAAAGGCAGGAGGGAAGCAGTGAAGGGAGGAAGGGGCTTGGCAGACTCTGGCTGTCTGGACTTATTGGTAAAGACCAATGCACTACGAGACAAGAGCTGGGGAGCACTAGGGGAGAGGAACCTTCTCCCCATCCTTGAGGATTCCCTCCATGTGGGACAATGTGAATGTTTTAATATCATGAACTTACCATAACATGACTCATGCTGTTGGGGTGAAGAGACTTACCTGATTAGTGTCTCTGGAAAAAGAAGTGAACCTGGACTTACACTGGCCAGCCCCCTCTGGCCCCTTTCCAAGAGGGGAGCCTATTAGGCTCCCTGCCCTCCCTCTTCTACTAGGCAGGCCTCTCCTAGATTAGAGCTATGGGCTGAGCACACTTGTTAAATCCTGGAGTTCTGAACTAAGAAGCCTATCTGCCCTTAGGTATGTCAGCTTTATTAGTAATAAAAGTGACATTCTGATCTCTACCTGTCTTATTTCTTTGTCACATACCTCTGCTGGTTTAGAACTTGGGCAGGGAAATGATTATTATTTATTGGGTCCAATTCTATCCCAATTTGCATCTGAGTCTACTCCTCACAATTAAGTTCAGCTTCTGAATCTGCTTACGCTGTCCCATAATCCCATGACCATGACATCAATAACATACCTTTCCTTCCAAAGCCCTCGCTAACTTCGCTATACCCAAAGGACACACTATTCGGCACTTTACTCAGGCAAATCTTTCCCTCTCTCCACACAAATGTGCTAATAACTACCTATGAACAATCGCCAGTCATACCTACTATCATTTGGACATTAAATGTCCCCCCAAAGGTCCTTGTGTTAAAGGGTTGGTCCCCACATTGGCACAATTGGGAGGCAGAAAGTCCTCTAAGAGGCGGGGCCTAGTAGAAGGTCTTTAGGTCACTGGGAATGTGCCTAGGACTATAGGTGTGTACTATCATGTCTGGCAGGAATCATTTTTAGAAATAAAAATTGCTGGGTGCAGTGTCACACACCTGTAATCCAAGACACTCAGGAGGCTGAAGAAGGAGGACTGTAACCTGTCTCAAAATAAAAAGGGCTGGGATCAGCTTATTAGTTGAGTGCTTGCCTAGCATGTGTAAGACCCTGGGTTCATCTCCAGTACCATTTAAAAAAAAAAAAAGCAAGCTGGGAACAGTGACACATGCCCATAATTCCTAATGCCGAGGGGCCTGCCCTTCCAGCACTGACTGTGGGGAGTTTGAGGGCGCAGAGAAACCCCTCCGGAGATGGTTTCAGAGAATTGTGTCTATTATTGCACAGCAAAAATAGCTTTTATAGTGGGTATGTGCCAATTTACATATAACAATCACAATAGGCCAGAGGTGACACACAACATTTCATATTACAGGAGTCCAGACACCAAGAGTTCAGAAACTGCCATGTAGGCAGACCTTGTACCAACAGGGGAATAACTTCTTGTCAAAGGAGCAAGGAAATGGTAGTTGCCAGTGTTCTGACAGCACTCTGTCCCAAAACATAGCGTTCTATGTTAGGATTTCCCTGCTGCACAAAGATAAGGATTCCTCCATGAAGGTCCAGAGTCAGGCCCTGCAACAAATCCCAATTACTTGGGAGTCTGAGGCAAGAGGATCACAAGTTCAAGGCCAGCCTTAGCAACTTAGCAAGACCATGTCTCAAAATAAAAAAAATGAAAAGGGCTAGGAGTGTAGCTCAGTGGAAAAGCACTGCTGGGTTCAGTCTCCACTACTACTACAAAAAAAAAAAAAATAATAATAATAATATTTTGTTTTCAGTTGTAGTTGAACACAATATCTTTATTTTATTTATTTATTTTTATGTGGTGCTAAGGATAGAACCCAGGGCCTTGCACATGCTAGGCGAGTGCTCTACCGCTGAGCTACAACCCCAGACCTGCAAAAAATTTTTTAAAAAACTAAAACTTTCCCAACCAACACCATATAGTCTGCCTACTTACATTTTATTGATACCTGCTTTTCTTTTCATCCTTTCTTTGCTCCCATTTTTTGGTTGTTCCTTTGGAATTATCCTTAATAGTTTTTAATGTGTTTCTTTTTAAAAAAAAAAAAAAAGCTTGATGGGTAGTGGGGTGCAGTTCAAAAGTAGCCCTTTTCATTTTTTTTTTTTTTATTTTGACACATGGTCTTGCTAAGTTGCTAAGGCTGGCCTTGAACTTGTGATCCTCCTGCCTCAGACTCCCAAGTAACTGGGATTTGTTGCAGGGCCTGACTCTGGACCCTCATGGAGGAATCCTTATCATTATGCAGCAGAGAAGTCCTAACATAGAACGCTATGTTCTGGGACAGAGTGCTGTCAGATCAAACCTAGCACCACAGCATCAGTGTGGTGCTGAAGATCAAACCTAGGGCCTTATGCAAGCTCTACCTCTGAGTTACACACTCCCAGCAATGATGACATTCTTGTTTGAAGTTATGACTTATAGTTGTGTCTAGGGTCTAAGTCAATCTTACTGTCCTTCTGACAAACTGGAAGAATCAAACAGGCAATGCACAGTTAACTCTGGGTTCCCCTTGGGGACTGTCAGAAGGTATAAGTATCAGTGCTAACAATCATGAAAAAGTCAAGGCAAAACCCACTTAAGTTAACTGGAGAGGTGAACAAGGAAGGCCAGCGCTTTCACAAGCATTTCATTCTGCCTCAGTGTGTCACTTTACCTCAGAGCTGTCATCAGTGTAGCATACATGTAAGTGATGGATGGTCTTGGCCTGGCACTGTGCTCAGCACACACAGGGCAGGACTCAACAAATGTTAATGGATAAACATGAGTAATGTCACTTAGATCCTGAGCAAGGTTGTCCATAAAAGTTGGCACATGCCAGACGCAGTTGCACACACCCGTAATTCCAGCAGCTTGGGAGGCTGAGGCAGGAGGATCCAAGTTCAAAGACATCTGCAGCAACTTAGCAAGATCCAGTCTCAAAATTAAAAATTAAAAAGGTCTGGGGATGTTGCTCAGTGCTTAAGTGCCCCTGGGTTCAATCCATGGTACCAAAAAAAAAATTGGCACATATGCTAGTATTTTCAAAGCCCTCCAGGATCTAGCCTGTCTCTGTCTCTCCAGTTTTTTATTTTTTTAAATATTTTTTGGTTGTAGATAGACACAATATCTTTTTATTTATTTATTTATTTTTTTTAATGTGATGCTTAGGATCAAACCCAGTGTCTCACACAACCACTGAGCCCCAGCCCAGCCCTGGCTCTCCAGTTTCACCTGTCTGATTTCTTTGTTCCAGCCATGCTGAACTTACAGCTCCACAATATGCCAGTATGCTTCAGGTTTTCATGTTTTAATTCATATTATCCTGCCTGCCTTTCTCTCCCCTATGCCAAGAAGGGACACCCTGTTTATCATTACAGACTCAGTTTTTAGAAAGTATTCCCTGACCCAGGTAGAAATGATGATTCCTTTCTCAGTGGCCCCAGTGGATACTGTTTGAATCTTATTATTAAATTCATCGTGTTGGGCTGGGGTTGTGGCTCAGTGGTAGAGTGCTTGCCTGGCACATGTGAGGCACTGGGTGTGATCCTCAGCACCATATAAAACTCACTGTGTTTTACTGAATTTATTTGTTCACATAGATGCCTCTATGTAATAAGGATCTGCCTGTCATCCTCTTGATATCAGACACTAAATCTTGTTATTCTCTTTATTCAGTCCACTTAAAATTGCGTTCCTGGCATTTAATAGTATTTGGTAAGTTCCTTTTTATTTAAAATGTAATACATACAAAGAACTCAAAAAGTTAAACAACAAAAAAACAAATAACCCAATCAACAAATGGGCCAAGGACCTGAACAGACACTTCTCAGAAGAAGATATATAATCAATCAACAAATACACAAAAAAAATGCTCACTATCTCTAGCAATCAGAGAAATGCAAATTAAAACTACTCTAAGATACCATCTCACTCCAGTAAGAATGGCAGCTATTACGAAGTCAAACAACAACAAGTGCTGGTGAGGATGTTGGAAAAAGGTACACTCATACATTGCTGGTGGTAATGCAAATTGGTGCAGACAATTTGGAAAGCAGTATGGAGATTCCTTGGAAAGCTGGAAATAGAAGATTTGGGTCAAATGGTGATTTGACCCAGCTATTTCTCTTCTCGGACTAAACCCAAAAGACCTAAAAACAGCATTACTACAGGGACACAGCCACATCAATGTTTATAGCAGCACAATTCACAATAACTAGACTGTGGAACCAACCTAGAAGTCCTTCAATGGATGAATGGATAAAAAAAAAAATGTGGCATTTATACACAATGGAATATTATTCAGCACTAAAAAAATAACAAGATCATGGCATTTGCAGGAAAATGGATGGCATTAGAGCAGATTATGCTAAGTGAAGTTTAGCCAATCCCTAAAAAACAAATGCCAAATGTCTTCTCTGATATAAGGTGGGGTGACTCAAAATGGGATAGGGAGGAAGAGCATGAGAAGAAGATTACCACTCAATAGGGAAGAGAGGTGGGAGGGAAAGGGAGGGAGAAAGGGAACTGCACGAAGAAGGAAGGAGACCCTCTTCGTTATACAGAATACATGTATGACAATGTGAGGGAAAAAACAAAAAAGAAGTGTGTCACTTTAGATTGTGTAGAGAGAAGTGATGGGAGGGGAGGGGAGGGGAAGCGGGGAAAGAAAGGACAGCAGAATAAAATAGACATTATTATTGCTGTGTGTATATACGTGACTGCATGACCAATGTGATTCTGCAACCTATACACTCAGAATAATGAGAAATTATATCCCATCTGATTCAAATGTATGATATGTCAAGATCATTGTACTGTCATGTGTAACTAATTAAAACAAATTTTTAAAAAAAGTATAAAGAAAATGGTAGAATAAAAAAATAAAAAATTAAAATGTAATACATATGAATGCAGAAAACATCTAGTGAGTTTCTACCACATGTCAAATGGTGCTGGGCTAGTATGGTGTAGTAGAATAAGCTTTGACTTTGAAGAAACAAAATCCTTCTTCTTTGTCAGTTATTAGGTGTATAATCTTGGACAAGTTATTAACCTTCTTTTTCTTTGTCTTTTTTTTTTAGTACTTGGGATTGAATTTAGGAATGCTCTACCACTGTGCTACACCTTCAGCCCTTTTTAAATTTTTTTAAAATTTTGAGACAGGGTCTTGCTCAGTTGCTAAGGCTGGCCTCAAACCTGTGATCTTCCTGCCTCAGCCTCCCACATCACTGGGATTACATGGTTGCACTGTCATATTTGGCATTAACTTTTAATCCTTAGTTATTTTCATTCATACACCGGGCAGGTAGAAGTACAGAAGGATTAAACAAGGAATGTATAGCTTTACTAAGGTGTCCAGCAGTGGCCAACAGGCCTAAGCATGCACAGAGCCCTGGGTTTTATCCCCAGCACAATAATGAGAAAAAAAAGTTAGTTCTTAGTTCCTGGTTCAAGTGTGCTGTTGCCAGTAGAGTGACTACAAATATGTAATTTCAAAAAGCTAGAAAAAAGAAATTTTTGGATGTTATCACCATAAAGAAATCATGAATGTCTGAGGAAACAGATGTTTAACCTGACTTAAAACATTACACGGTGTATACATGTATCAAAAATATCAGATAGAACCAGACAAATATGTCCAATTTGTATGTTTTTATGTATCAGTTAAATAAATTCATTTAAATTTTAAAAAGTTTCTTTCCAAGAAGCCTCAAAGAGTTTACAGAATAGTAAAGATGATGGACACAAACAAAAAAAAACTCACATTAAGTTAGGGGTAATTTATTATCACAATAACAATAGGAGTTCTCTTTTTAAAAATATTTATTTTTTAGTTGTAGTTGGACACAATACCTTTATTTTTATTTATTTTTATGTGGTGCTGAGGACCAAACCCAAGCCCTCCCATATGTGAGGCTAGTGCTCTACCACTGAGCCACAACCCCAGCCCCACAAGAGGAGTTCTTAAGACACATGAAAAAGGAATTCTATAGCAGTCTGGGAGAACAGGAAAATAGGAAAGGTAGAAAAAAGAAGAGCAGGTAGCTGCATTTTGCTACACTCTGAGCAAAGAGAAAAGCATCAACCAAGGCACAAAACCATACATATTTAGGAAACAGAAAATGATCTGGTGAGACTTATAGACTGAGGGCTGGGGGTAAAGCTTAGTGTGTGCCTAGTACACATGAGGCCTGGGTTCACTCCTCTGCATCGCAAAAATAAATAACCAATCAAAAGACTTACAGACAGGGATTCCCCACAGAAGCCAGAATCCATGCCTGGAATTAGATTTTGAAGGGGTTTGTAGATTAGCATCAGCAACCACTGGGAGCCACGGAAGCTGTTTCAGCAAAGCAGTGACATGGCTAAATCTCTCATCTAGAAAGCAAACCCAGGCAGGAATGTGTACTGCAGAATGGAGCAGGGAGACCAGAGGCAGAGAAGCAGGCAATCTTCTCACATAGAACTGCGCAACTGCTAATCCTAGTAAGGTCCTGCTTTATAGGATAAAGCACCAAATGTCAGTAGCCATCTGAACACCATAGCTTGTCCCCTCTCCCTCCCTCCCCATGCCCCTTTCTTTTTCTTTGTTTTATGTAGTGCTGGGGGTCAAATGCAGGACTCATGCAAGTTAAGCAAGTATTCTACCACTGAGTTACATTCCCACCACCAAAACCAGTGCAATTTAAAGGGACCTACCAAAGTAGGAATTCAAAAATTTCCTTCTATAAGAAATCTGCAAAGAAGCAACAACATCATAACATACTTTCCTTTTTGTGTGTATGCAGTGCTGAGGATTGAACCCAGGGCCTTGTGCATGTGAGGCAAGCTCTACCAACTGAGCTATAGCCCCAGCTCTTTTCCTTTTTTTTTTTTTTTAACCTTTAAAAAAATTGTTTGTTTTTTTTTTAGTTGTAGATTATTTTACTTATTTATTATTCTGTGGTGCTGAGGATGGAACCCAGTGCCTACACGTACCAGGCAAGTACTCTGCCACTGAGCTATGGACCCAGCCCATTTTCCTTCTTTTTAAGATAAAGACTCTCCCATTCCATTACCAATACATGGTGGATGTCAATTTTAAAAACTTACCTTTGACAGTATCTTGGGGCAACGCAGGCCTGAGACGATGAGTCTAGGTTACATTCAGTGCAAAAAACCAAAACCCTGAAAAGAGAAAAATCACAATGAGCTACGTGCTCCATGGAAGACTCCAGAGAAAAAGTGGATCAGGAAGCCCCATCCAAATCCAGCTCCCTGCTTCACAGCAGCTGGCCCGCAGGCCAGTGGCCGGGCCTCCCAAGCGAAGACTTCCCCATCCAACACTAGGGCAGTAACAGCATCTACCTCAGAAGGTTCTTTTGAAGTTTAATTATGTGTGAAAGGCCTAGTATAGGGTAGGGCACCAAATGCAAGCTCAGTCAAGGCAAATGGCTATTAGGAACATAAATTGGAACACTTTCTAAAGGGACATTAAAACCTATTATCAAAACTTTTTTATTTACTGTTTTACCCCCCAAAACATTGCCTTTTCAGTGTCTCCATCTGGATGTCTCACAATCACTACAAACTCAACTTGTCCCAAACTCCATCTTCACTCTGCCCAAGTTCCTCCCATCTCCACTGTCTTCATCAAGGCAGAACCTGAAGTTCTTTCTTGGAACCTCACCTACCCGAGAGTACCTCACATAAGCCCTACCATTTCTGTTCTCAACATCTGTATCTCAAATCCACCACAATTCTTCATTTCCACTGAGGTCATCACTTTCCCTGTGGAGGCCTCTTAGCTGTTCCCCGCTTCTACTCTTGCTTCTCCCCAATCCATTCTCAAATAATGGCTGGAATTGTCTCTTCAAATTAAATTAATTGCAATCTGCTAATGAATGCAGTGACAATTTTATGATGTGCTAAGATATATTCAAAAGTCTGAATATGTTGATGAATGAACATATAGATAGATATCTGTCCATATACAGGCATCTGAAGATATGTGAAATGGCCAGTGCCTTCATTTTACAGAGGCAGAAACAAGTATTAGAGGTTCTCCAGCTCAAGACTGCACCTACTGTGTGTGACAGGGTGGTCAAAACAATGGTGAGCCCAGCCTCAGCTTATCTGTGATCAGCATCTGAACTGCTATTAGAAAGCTCTTTGGAAGTTGGTCCCTTTATTTCACAATCAACTTAATGCTTCTGTCCATGAGAGCACATTCCTCTCCTGGTGGCTACAGGCTGTTAGGTGTAGTTTTAGTCCCATATTATGTTCCAGTGCTGGAAATGTCACTTTAGCAAATCCTGAAAGCATCCGGTGACCTTATCTGTCATCACTTTTACTTATTTTACTTAATACCCTTTTAGATCAATAAATCTCTGACGGAACGGTGTTGAGAATCCATAATTTTTGTTTGTTTTTTCGTTTTTTGGTACTGGGGAATGAACCCAGAGGCACTTAACCACTGAGCCACATCCCAACTCATTTTACATTTTATTTAGAGACAGGGTCTTGCTAAGCTGCTTAGGGCCTTACTAAGCTGCTAAGGCTGACTCTGAACTTGCGATCCTATTGCCTCAGCCTCCCCAGCCACTGGGACGGATTATTGGAGTGTGCCTCCACGCCCAGCAAGAACCCATATGTTTTAAATTTCATTCCTATCTCTCTATTACACACACTGTTGTCCTAGCAATGCAATGTGTCTTTTTCTTTTTTCTATTGTACTGGGGATTGAAGCCTGGGTTGCACTACTACAGAGCTATACTCCCAGCACTTTTTATTTTTTACTTTGAGACAGGGTCTAACTAAGTTGTCTAGGAGGGCCTCAAATTTGCGATCCTCTTGTCTCAGCCTCCTGATTTGCTGGGGTTACAGGCATGTGCTACTGCACATTCCTGGTGCAATGCCTCTTTTTCAAAAGCAAATTTGACCTTTGTGGATGTGCACTGACTTGTATTCAGTCAATAACTACCCATTACTTTAGGGTCAAATCCAAAATCTCCTCAGACCTATCTTATCTTCCCATTCTACCTATAAGCACTGTGCCTGGTTTCCTTGTTGCCCACACTCATGCACTAATGCCTACTGAGGGCCTTTTGCTAATTCCCTTCTACTCATCTTTTATCTGTCTCCTTTGAACCCAGGAGCTTTACCACTAAGTTATATCCCCAACCATTTTATTTTTTGTTTTGAGACAATGTTTTGCTAAATTGCCTCGAATTTGTGATCTTCCTGCCTCATTTGCTGCGATTACAGGCTTCTGCCACCACGCGGCTTCTACTGGAAATTTTCTGTGCCTGCTTGGCTGGGTGAAGTGCTACTCTCCTTTGAGGTAGATCATCTTATACTGGTTCTGTCCACACGGATGTCTTCTTCACTGACAGCAAGGACTGTATCTTAGACAACTTTAAATTAGGTTGGGCAGGAGTTCAATAGAGCATAAATGGAACTAAACCCCAGTGGAATCCAAGGAACTCGGTACTTTAGTGCAGATGTTTCTCCCACTGAACAGCACTGCAACAGCTCAAGAGCTAGCTGGTCTGGTCCTCACAGAGGCCTTAAGAACCATAGGTTGGTTATGTCTGACCCTCAGCACACCTCAGAGAATTATCAGATTTTTAAATTTTTTGTCAATCAACCATAGACTATAAAAGAATACAGACTGATTTTTAGTTCCCTATTTTAATCAAAGATTCTGCCCAGGCTAAACCACAACTTCTTTAGATTTATCATTAGTACAAATTCTGTTCCAACTTCACAAAGTAGCTCATTATTACATATGTTCTTAACAGACAAGTTAAGAAGACAGTAACCATCTCAGTCCTTTGCCTGCTCTGTCATGAGTCTCAGACACTTGCCAGCATTCAGTGAGGGGAAAAGGATAACGGCAGTTAACAGCACAGGTTAAGCAGGCAAGGGAAAACAGGCAATTTTCCAAGTACTTTTTTTATTTGCCGCCCCTGGAGATGGGGTCTTGCTATGTTGTTTAGGCTGGTCTTGCACTCCTGGATTCAAGAGATCCTCCCACCTCAGCCTCTACGCAGCTGGGACTCCAGGTGCACTCCACCCCCAAGCACCCTAAGTCCAGAGTGTATGGAAGAGTGTGCCTGCACTACTGCATCAGGTGCACTTGCACTCAAGGTCCACACAAATGTTAATTCTAAATTTAACATCTGAAATTACTTAGTTGAAGTTGTCTACAGCACTATTTTCCTTCCAAGGAATAAATAATGGCAAATTTCTTCAAAACATTCAGAACTACTCTGTAACCACCTGATGATCATGTGCAGTTGTAGCAGTAAACTATGAACCACTCAAGTTTTCTCCTCATCTCTTACAGGGCAATGAAACTGGACTTGAGGTTCACAATGGGGGGTTCTATGGATCCTGTACTAATCAAACCCTGAGTCTTGCTAAACTCCAAAGCCAAGTGCCTAACTAAATTTACAGGATATAACTGGAACTTCAAGTCTTCCTGTGAATATAACAAGATGAAAGAAATACACAGTCAGCTAACAATATTTACTTTCTACTAGTGATACAGAAGTGTTTTAATTTTCAAACTTGACTATTCATCATGGTTCTTTTTAATTTTAACTCTCATTTTAAAATTTCAAGTGGTATAGATAAGGCCCTTGACCACTCTTCACTCTTCCCCTACCCCAGTCCTCCTAGGACTCACCACTGTCACCAGTTTGATATCTGGCATTAATTCTTGGGTACAGACTATTGAGAATATACAATTATTTTTTCTTTTTGGCTAGAGATTGAGTCCTGGGCCTTATGCATTTGAGGCATGCACTCTATAGGGGTACAGGGGCACAAGCACAGCCATATGCTATAAACTTTTAATCCAGTCACAAATAACACTTTTTGAAAACTATGACTGCGTACATCCTTGGCAACTGGCCTAATCTCAAACAAGATGTTCAGAAGAGATATCTTCATGGAAGCAGCTGATGTGAGGGAGGCTTAGAGCAAGGAATCTGAAGATCTTCCCAGGAGACTGAGTGATATGGCAAGAGGGCCTCACCTGTCTGCGAGCAAGGCAGCTGGCCTAGGTGGGAATAAGGTACTTACTAAGCCAGGCACTATGGGACAGGCCATAATCCTAGCAACTCAGGAGGCTGAGGCAAGAGGATCACACATTTGAGAACACCCTCAACAACTCAGCACAATCCTATTTCAAAATAAAAAATAAAAAGGGCTCGAATGTAACTCAGTGGGTTTTATCACCACCACCACCACCATCATCATCAAAATAATAATGAGGAGGAAGAGGAGAAGCAGCAGCAAGGGGAGGAGGAAGAACCTATAAATTAGCACAAATTGCAACGTCCAAAACTAAGCCACGGGATTATGTACCCAACACGGAGATTCACTAGATCTGGAAATGCTACCTTTGCAGTTTCAGGCCACTTCATTTCAGCTCAATGCTTTGGCAATTCTGTAAAAATATTCAATTCTGCCTGTTCTTTAAACACCCCTCTTTAGTCCTAAAATCTGCTCTAGTTCCCCTATTTCCTTTCCTAGTCATGCTTCTTGAAAAAGGAGTTTCTATTTGTGGTCTCAATGTCCTCATCCCTCATTCACTTGTTAATCACCACAATTTGATTTCTGCCTATTAATCCAGTTATGGAGTACAGAGGATGCTATTTAATCATTCCTGCTTTGAACTCTTCTCAGCTTTTTTCTCTTCGTGTTGCAGGGCCTTATACATGACAAACAAACAAATACTCCACCATGAGGTACATGCCCAGCTCTCTCTTTAGCATTTAAAAATTAGAACTACTTGGTGTGGGGATGTGGCTCAGTGGCAGAGCTGCTTGCCCAGCAAGGACAAGGCCCCTGGGTTCAATCCCTAGCACCATCAAAAACAAAAACAGAACTACCTGAAACCCCTGTCATCCTATTAAGGTTACTGCAGATTCAGTCACTGGGCCAGGGCACCTTTGGATGTTGTCTGTCCTCCTGTCTCCTTGGAGTGCAGTCATCTTTTCCTTATGGGCAGGGGGTTAGGGGAGTGGCCATGGTGCTGTACCAGGGAATGAGGGAGCAAGGTCCTGGTGGGGACCTGAACTCAGTTCTTGGCTTTAAGTTCTGACCCCAGTTGACCTGGAGCATGTGTGGTCCCTTCACCCCATAGGAAGACCATTCAGTGTCTTCTGTCGGCTAGCCTTCTGGTGCTTTCATGACTGGTGCACCCCTCGGGAGTCTGAAATTCTCTTGTCCTTCTATGATCACACATGACCTTGTCCTCTCACAGATGTAACTACCACATCTACCTTTGTGACTCCCAACTCTCTCAGTGCTGACCTTTCTTGCACTCCCCAGAGCCACCCACGTAACTGCCTCTGCCAGTGGAGTTCTCACCTCTGGACCACAGCTCCTTAAGATTCAACACAGCTGCAACTCAAACAGCCCATCCCCAAAATGTGTTCTCCCTGTGCCTCACCCAGGAATGATGTTATCCCACCCAATCCGAAATCTGGCAACAGCATCAGCTCCTTCCTCTCACCAAACTCTCAATGCTAACCTCCAACTATTCTAGTATGTTCCTTCTTGCCACTGACTGCCCTGGTCTGGCACAGGTTCCCACTGGTTTTGTGTGGTTTTGCTGTGCTGGGGACTGAATTCAGAGGGGATTTACCATTGAGCCACATCCCCAGTCATTTTTATTTTTTTATTTTGAAACAGTGTTTCACTAAATTGCTTAGGGCTTCACCAAGTTGCTGAGGCTGGCCTTGATCTTATGAGAGGATCTTATGCCTCAGCCTCCTAAATTGCTGGGATTACAGGCAAGCACCATTGTGCCTGGCCCTCTACTTAAGTAGTTTTTAAAAATTGGTTTTCTTGCCCTCAACACCAACTCACTTCCCCCATTAGATATGACTTTTAGAAAGTACAAATCCTGATGATTAAATCCAACCCCCACTATATGGCATGCAAGGCCTGGGACAGCACACCTCTCTGCTGCATCTTTTTTTTTTTTAATACATGACAGTAGTACAACTCTCCATTCTTCTGGTTGTACATGATGTGGAATTACATCGGTCATGAATTCATATATGAATATAAGAAAGTAATGTCCAATTTATTCTACTAAATTCAATCACCTTCTGTTTCCCTAGAGCACCACATGGTTTCTTATGCCCTGAAGACAAGATCTAGGTCCTAATTGCCATTCTCTAATGCAGTGCTAGTCCAAGGGACATTCCCAATAAATTCTTGTAGAATAAACGGATTTTTAGGGAAAAAAAAAAAAAACAATGTCAGTTCAGTACAATACTTTTAAGCTTACTCAAACAAGAATTCTGCTTGTCTGTTGTAAGCACATCACAGACAGTGTACTACCTACACAGGGGCACATAAGACTTCCTGGGAGAAGAAATGAAGGAAACTTTGGAACTGATGGCATAAAAATGTCAAATTTATTCTTGTATTTTGGAAGTCAGGGAAAGTTGCCTACAAAAAACGAACCAGTCTAAAGCAAGAATAAGGAGAAAAACATGTGGCCTATCTTGGGCTATTCGCCCAGTTCACTCAACTTCCCTTGCGGCCTCCAGCCTCACCCCAAAACAGCTTGTTGATTCTTTGTTAGAAAGGGCCTGGGAAAGGAAGGCTTTTCAGAAAATCAAAACACAACAAACTGCAAGTCACTTGGAGGTATGGGCAGGGATGGCAGGGATGACAAAGACCCTGGATAGAGAACAGCAGAGGCAGCTCCTGAAACAGCAAATTCAACTCAATCGCTTTACTAAATGCTTACTGAGCACACAGCACTACTTTCAGCAAAGTGTTCAGAGCAAGGGTCTAGGACCAGGTTTCACTGCAACTGCTGGTCACATAAGAATTATACAGACTGAGGTGACAGATGTGTTAATCAGCTTGATTTAATTATCCCATGTGGTATTCATAAATCACAACATTACTTTGTGATGTTAAATATGTACAACTATAATTTGTCAATTTATAATTAAATAAAAATTTTAAAAAGAGTTAAAGAGGATTAACATGCTCAGCTTTGGGGACTCATTTAATGATAATATACATATCTTGTATAAATTTTATGTATTTTAAAAAATCAAATAGCTAGTTCTATTAAGGTGACTCTGGCTTTTTGGATTGTTTTGCTGTACAGGGGGATGGAGCCCAGGGTCCAGCTATTATGGAAGCTGAAGCAGGAGGATCACAAATTTGAGGCCATCAGGAGCAAAAAGCAAAACTCTGTCTCAAAATAAAACTTTTTTTTTTAAAAAAAGGATGGAATCAGCTAGATGTGGTGGGGCAGACCTATAATCTCAGAGGCTAAGGCAGGAAGATCACAAATTTGAGGCCCTCGGGAGCAATCAGCAAGACTCTGTATCAAAATAAAAAAATTAAAAGGGCTGGGGATATAGCTCGGTGGCAGAGTGCTTACCTAGCAGGTGTGAGGACCTGAGTTTGACACCCAGTACTTGAGGAAAAAAAACAAATAAAAAATTAGAAAATCTGTAGGTCTCAAACTTGCTCACCTCAGGAGCCCTTCATGCTCATAAAAATTATAGAGGACTTTAAAGTGCTTTTATTTATGTTGGTTATAATTATCGATATTTACCACAGTAAATACTAAAACTATGAAACATTTAAAATACTTATTAACTCATTAAAAACCACCAATAATAAATTATCACATTTTCAATTTTAAAATTATAAAAATTTCAAAGCATTAAAAATGTGAAAAAAGTGCCACTATCTTATATCTTGTCAAATTTCTTTAATGTCTGGCTTAGGAGATGACAGCTGTGTCCCAGCATGTGCATTTGCTTTCTGTCCTCTGCGGTCCCACATGTCACGCAGACCCTGGAAAGCTCCACTCTGCACTCAGGGGAAGGTGAGTTAAAAAGGGGCACTGCACTCTTGTATAATTAAGTTAGTTGGGACCAAGGGGGTGATGTAAAGGGTAAAGCAAGGGCTGGGCAGGAAGGAAGCATGCTGCTGTTAGTGAGCCTTAACTTTCAAGGTTGTAAACAGGACTCCTAACATCTGGCTACAGGCGAGGGAGCAAGCCCGGGAGGCAGGGTTGGCTGACAGCGGTAGGGAAACCTCTCTGCCTTCCGGGAGCCTCTACTGTCCAGGACAACATTCCCCCAAGGCCATGTCAGGTTCTCCTCTCTCTCACCTCCGAGCTCTGCTTGAGAAGCTGCAAATGGCTCACCAGGAACCGCCTTGCCATGGCTTCCGAGGCTGTGTTTACTAACTGTAAAATCCTCTCCCTGCTGCAGTCTCCAAGTCTTCAGACTTTTCTTGATCTGGCTGTCTTTAAAAGCAAATTTAACATCAGCCACATAGCCAGTTTTTCCCTGCCAACAATCATGTGAGTTTGCTATTCTGTCCCTGTGCATCTTGCACACTGTAAAAACAGTTCCTGGAGCATCATATGTCACCCATCTAGTTGCCATAAACTGAAAACATTTTCTTCATATTTTGTGGCACAAACTAAAAGCATTCTGGATGTGGTTTGCATACAGTCCATCTCTGGCCAAAAAAAGAGGTTTAAATTTATAGATAAGCAGAGGAAGTGGGATTAGAATGCTTTTTAATGTTTGATAGTATATATTCTTTCATTTAAATTTTTCCTGTGACTAGTGTGTAATCAGTGAAATTATCTTGTAATAAATATAACCATGTTCATTTAATGTAGCAAGTTTTCCGCTAACAGTATTTTATACCTGAGAAAAGCATAGGAAACAGAAGTTTTTGTTTTTGTTTTGAGTCTTAAAATAAAAATAGAAACAGCCATGAATCTATAGTACACAGTTTTTCAGTCACACTTATTTCTTGTAGTAAACATATTCATTAAGCCCCCTGAATAACAGATTTTCGTGTGTGTGTATATGTGTGTGCGCGCGCGCCTGCGCGCGCCTGCACATGCATTGGAAGTAAACCCAGCACCACACTCAAGAACAGATTATTTCTTAAGTCAAAGTGAAACTGAAACTTTAAAAGAGATCTTTGCTCCTGGAAATGGTAAACTAGGTGACTCAACTAACTGTCCTAAGGATAGCCAGAAAATCTGGACACAACATAAAAATGTCTTCAAGGCAAAGAAACATTAACAAAGTAATTAAGAATCACTACACATAAAAATTCATTCTGTGAAAGACAATAAAGCTTTTAGAAGATACTACAGAATAATTTTTTATAATCTAGGGGTAGGAAAGAACTTCTTAAACAGAACACAAAAAGTACTTGATATTAAAAATTGGCATTGCTTGGGCATTGCTCAGCGGGACAGCATTTGCCTAGCATGAGTGAGGCCCTGGGTTCCATCCCCAGCACCACAAAAAACTAACCAAAACAAAAAAGCTCAATATGACTACATGAAAATTCACAGTTCATCAAAAGACACCAAGAAAATAAAAAAGCAAACAACATAAAACCAATAAAGGGTTCATATTCGAAATAATAAAAAGTTCTAACAACTTTTTTTTTTTAAAGAGACAAGACAGATAACCCTATAGAAAAAGGGGCCAGAGACTAGACAAAATATGTTATGGAACAACCAAAACACCTAAATCACATAAATGGCCAATATACACGAAAAGGTGCATAGCCTCAACAGTGAGGGAAATACAAGCGAAAGTCATAATTGTCTACCATCATATAAACAGAATTGCTAAAAATGTGTAAGTCTGATAATATCAACTGCTGTCAAGGATATGGAACAACAGGAATTCCTGCACACTTATACACATTCACTTGTGTGAACAAATTATTTTTACTATTTTGGACATAGCCTGGTATTATTCTTCTAATATTAAAGACAACCCCATCCCCATGACCCAACAGTTCCACTCCTGCATATATACATAGCAGAATTTATGTGCATGTAAACAAAAGGCATAAAAAAAAGCACCACTATTTGTAATAGTCCCTGTCAAATAAAAATTAAAGGAACCAATTTTTTTTGGACTGAGCTGCTGCAGTGGGTCCCAACACACCAGGGTAAAAATAAAAATGGAGTCACTCATGTTAAAGTTCCACATCATCAAGCAGGAAGTAAATTGTTTATATGCCCTTCCAAGAAATCAGGATTAGAGAGAGAATAGCCAAATTTCTCAAAAAGGCCAACTTCAATTGGCATGATAGCAAAGTTATCACACACCTTTTTTGCCTCAGTCCTCACACACCAAAAAAGTAATCTAATGTATGTGATGTGTTGTGGTTTAGATGTAAAATGTCCCCTGAAAGGTTCATGTTTTGGAAGCATGATCCCTAATACAGCAAGGTTCAAAGGTAGGGCTTTCAGGCAGTGATTATGGCTGTGATCTCATCAGTGGATTCATCCATTTGGTGGATTATTAATTTGAATTAACTACTATAGGCAGATGGGCATGTAGGTCACAGGAGGCATGGCCTAGGACTATACCTGGCCCCTCTCTCTGTTTCCCAGCTTCCATGAGCTGAGAAGCTTTTTTACACCATACCATTTGGCCATGATGCTCTCCCTTACCTCAGGCCCAGCCAATGGAGTCAGTTAGTCATGGACTGAAACCATGAGCCAAAATAAACTTTTCCTTCTTTTAAGATGTTCTTGTCAGGCATTTTGATCACAGCAACAAAAAGCTGACTAACACATGATATATAGTTATTTTCTTCCTGTCCCGGTTTTATAAGGAAAGTAACTTTGAAATATCCATTCCCCTTTTCGTTCCTGCTTTCTTCAACCTTACTCCATCTATAAAAACGAGCCTCTTCTATTCAGTCCATGGGAACACTTACTCTATTTTAAGGAATAAAACAGCATCTAATTCTAGAATCAAAAGTAAAGATGCTGTAATCTTAGCAACTAGGGAGCAGGAGGATGTCAAGTTCAAGGCCAACCTCAGTAACTTAGGGAGACCCTGTCTCAAAATAAAAAAAAATAAAAAATAAAAAAGGGCTGGGAGTGTAGTTTAGTGGTAAAAGCCCACCTGGGGGTTCAGTCCCCAGTAAAAAAAAAAAAGAAAGTAAAGCTAGCTGGGCATGTACCTGGTGGTAAAGAGCTTGCCTATCATGCATAAGGCCCTGGGTTCAATCCACTGATGCAAAAAAAAGGGGCGGGGGACTGAAGCCAATTAAGATCTTCAAATAGTTCTGCTTTTGTCCTTGGATACCCCCAACTGCGAACATCACAAATATTCTCAACAGTAGAATGGTAAATACCCTGTGGAATATTCATAAAATGAAATACCACACAGCATGAATATGAGGATCAGGCCACCCGCAGGACACGGATGAATCTCACCAACACAATGCTCAGATACAAAGGAGTATATATATTCCTTATGAGACGGCATCTGCTCCATTTGTTCAAATCAGCCCAGACTATAATGTCAGAAGGTACATGGGTGATAAAAGTAAAAAGAAAATAAAAAATCAAGAGTGGGCTACCTGTAAGTGGGAGGTAAAGGACTGTGGCTAGCAAAGGTCACCAAAGGGCCGCTGGTTCATTGCAATATCCCATTTCCTGACCAAAAGGGGGTCATTTTAAAATAACCCATTAAGTTTTACATTTGTATTTTATGCACTTTTTTTTGGGGGGGGGAGGGTACTGGAGATTGAACCCAGGGGCCCAAGCATGCCAAGCAAGAGCTCCTCCTTGGGTTATGTCCTCAGCCTTTAGGCACTGTTCTGAATGTGTGTCACACTTCACAATAAACAAGATTTAAAGCAAAACAAAAATAAAACTAATACAAAGGAAAAGTGGTATCTTTGGCATATCTAAAAATGAGATCAAGGAATTCAAAGTCCTTCCATGTTCATGCCTGTCTCGAGTCTTTTTCCCTGCCACACTCATCTGTATTCACAAGGTGCCTGTCACCCTTGCTCCCAACTATGTGGTTTCTTTTTCTTTACTTATGAACGTGCTGTCTAGAAAACCATGCAGACATATCAATCATCCTTCTGTCATACTAACTGTAAACTGTCAATCAAAACGCTGCTGAGGTATCTCTCCTGAGAGAAACCTTTTCAGGAGACAGACTCTGGAGTCAGACTGCCTGGTCCAAATTCCAGATCTGTCATTTACTTGCTGTGTGACCTTGATCAAGGTGCTCACTTTAGTTTTATAGATTTCTCATCTGTAAAACAAGATAAAAATGCTACCCACCACAAGAGGTTGCAGTGAGGACTAAATGGGTAAACTAAGTGCTTAGAATGTGCCTGGACAGAGGAAGCGCAAAGTCAGCACTAGCTCTTATTATCATCAATAACCTCGCTGTTCCCCACCCTCACCCTGTTAGCTACTTCTCTAGGTTTCCAAGGCCCAGTATTAAGTAGCTTATTTTCTTTTATATAGCTTTTACGGACAGTTTATTCCAGGCAAATGACATTCTGGGTGACAGTTCATTCTTCATGCTCAAGAATGAAGAAACTAACTCCAAACCTGTACCTCTCTCACACATGGGAGAGCCTCTTGGTGCTTCCCTATCCTGTGTGAAGCGCAGTCTTGATGGGACTCCTACGAGAACACGGCATGCCCGCTCTGGGCAGCAACAAATGAGCAGGGTACTACATGTCCTGTCTTCCTGCTGCCAGGCTATCACAAGGCTTCAATGATTATGACTATCAAAGTATGTTTTCAAGTATGAAGCTCTACTATAAGGTTTCAGTGACTTATTAAAACAACAGGATTACTGTTGGGTTGCAAGTCTAGAAAGGTAATAAATAGTTAACATAATGTAAAATTGTTATCTAATATGATTATATATATATATATAATTTTTTTTTTTTTTTTTTTTTTTTTGGTTAAAAAGGTCTTGTAGCCAGGCACAGTGGCACATGCCTGTAATCTCACCAGCTTGGAAGGCCGAGGTGGGAGGATCACGAGTTCAAAGCCAGCCTCAGTAACTTACCAAGGCCCTAAGCAACTCGGTGAGACCCTGTCTCTAATAAAATACAAAAAAGGGAAGGGGATGTGTCTCAGTGGTTAAGTGCCCCTGGGTTTAATCCCCTGTACCAAAAAAAAAAAAAAAAATCTTGTAATGAAATTTCCTAATTCTCACTTTTAGACATTTCTCATTTGGTTATCAATGACTTATGTAATATCAAAACAAATACTTGTGCATATGTGTGTTCACAGCAGCATTTCTATGATAGCTCATCGGGAGAACCAACTAAATGTCCATGATCTGGTGACCAGGTAAACATACTAGGGTACATGCACCCAACAGAAGACCACTCAGCAATGAAAAGGAACTAGCTGCTACTGATATACATTACAACATAGATAAACCTCAAAAACATCATGCTCACTGAAATGATTTCATTTATATGACATGTCCAGAAAAGGCAAATCTTGAGACAGAAAGTAAGTTAGAGGGCACCTGGGGTGAGGAATGGGAATGGAACTGACAGTGAATGGACAAGGGGAAATGCTGAACTGTGATGATGATCAAAAAATGTGTAAATTTATTTAAAATGTTTTAATTGTATACCTAAAGTGGGTGGACTTTATGATATGTAAATTATACCTCAGTAAAGCTGGGGGTTTTTAGTTTTAGGTGGACACAATATCTTTATTTTATTTCTTAGTTTTAGGTGGACACAATATCTTTATTTTACATTTATTTGGTGCTGAGGATAGAACCCAGTGCCTCATGCATGCTAGGCAAGCACTCTACCACTGAGCCACAACCCCAGCCCCAAGCTGGGTTTTTTAAAACGAAAATATTTGGCACTCTCTTATAGCCAGCTATTAGTCTCACATCTTTAAAATCTCACCCACACATGTGAGACCAAGTCACTTAAGAGCCAGGCACGGGGGCACATACCTGTAGTCCCAGCTACCTGGGAGGCTGAGGCAAGAGGCTAGACTGAACAACTCAGAGAGATCCTGTCTCAAAATAAAAAATAAAAAAGGACTGGGGATATAGCTCAGTGGTAAAGCACTCTTAGGTTCAGTCCCCAGTATCAGAAAAATAAATAAATAAAAATTGAAGAAAAATATAAACCAGAACCCCTCAAGGCTCACATTCTGCTTTTGACTCGCTTTTGCTTCTTTCCGTCTGAAAAAGCCCCCTACAGTCAGTCCCCCTCCTTTTTCTTAAATGGTATCAACTTTTTTAAAGATGCAAGACCAACTGTTTAGTACAAAGTTTCTCCTTCTAGTCAGGCACAGTAGCTCATGCCTGTAATCCCAGCAATTTGAGAGGCTGAGGCAGGAGGATCGCAAACTCAAGGACAGCCTCAGCAACTTAGAAAGACCATGTCTTAGAGTAAAAAGAGCTGAGGTGTAGCTCAGTGGCAGACTGCCCTTGGGCTCAATCCCCAACATTAAAAAAAGAAAGAACCCCCACAAAAGAACTCTCTCACCTAAAATTAAAAAAAAAAATACCATGCTGCTTTCTCTATATTCATTTTCCAACCTAGGAGAAGTAAAGGGTGATGAAATGAGCTCTCCCTGTCATCTGTTAACTGCACTCTACCTACAAACATACGCACACTCTGGCCCCACAGGCATTTTTAATTACAAACACAACAGTGGGGGGGTGGCGGGGGGAGAAAATTTAATTTTTAAAAAAAGTATAATTGCACACATGAATATTTGGCATACTGTCCCTTCCCTTGTTTTTTCAACATCAAGCATAAGAGAATGATAAATACTGAAAGTATAATGTAAAACAAGATCAAAATAATGACAATATACATAGTAAAACAGGATTTCTGAATAAGAAATATTTTTTTTCTAAATAAGGTTGAAGCAGTTCTTTTATATAAATGTACTATACTTCAGATGAAATTCTCCAAGTCCCAAAATGCTGCCAAATTAGTTTGCTGAATTGGAATTGTTAAATTGGATACTGCTTAAAGTAGGTCACTGGCTTGGGCATGACAGTATTTGGTAATGCAGAGATCCACTTGCGAAGTCATCTGTCATAATGAGATTTGACTTAGACAAAACAAAAGAAACTACATTGGCTGGGTGTCAACTGTCACTTGTATTTTATTCAGATAAATCTCAGTTTAGATTTATCTCAAATCCTTGGATAGGGAAATATTATGAAAGAAGTGTTTTTTGAAAGAGTAAATCTGGTGTCAATGTTTTAAAAAGTGCCTCTTTTGCTTCCTGACCTTTGTCTTTCACATCTACTCAGTCTCCAAAGCCCATTAATCCTCCTTCTTTTTTTTTTTTTTTTTTTGTGTGTGGTGCTGGGGATTGAACCCAGGGCCTTGTGCGAGGCCAGCGCTCTAGCAGCTGAGCTATAGCCCCAGCCCCCATTAATCCTTCTTTTGAAATGCCTTTCAGTTTTATTCCTCCCTCATCACTTCTACTCTCACCATTAAAGTCCCAATTTGTGTCAGAAATTATTAAAGGACAGAAAAGCTAGAAAAAGAAGCCAAACTACAGATCACTGGGGAAATCCAGGAGGTGAGTGAAAAGGACTTGGCCTAAAGCAGTGATTATTGGAGTGTGGTCCTCAGACCAGCATCAATAATATCAGCTGAGACCCTAGCAAACAGGAAAATTCTCAAGACCTTATCTCAGATGGACAAAACCAGGAACTCTGCATTGATTAATAATCCTTCCAATGATTCTGTTGTAGGCTACCGTTTGAAAATCACTGGCTTATCTATAAGTAGAAGAGGAAGGAATGGGCCAAGATGGGGAGAGAATTTGGAAACCTGCTGAAAAGTTTTACCATGATGTTCCCCCAATCTCTAAAACACCCTATCAAAAAAGAACTGTTCTCAAACCCGTCTCCAATGTTATTCACTTTTTTATTTTTTTGGTACCAGGGATTGAACCTAGAAAAGCTTAACCACTGGCCACATCCTCAGCCCTTTTTTAAAATTTTATTTAGAGACTGTTTCACTGAGTAGCTTAGGGCCTCACTAAATGGCTTTGAACTTGTGATCTTCCTGCCTCAGCCTTCTGAGCTGCTGGGATTACAGGCGTGTGCCACAGTGCCTGGCTATTATTCACTTCTGATATCACCAACCCCCACGTTTCTTAGGTTCAATTATCCTCCTTCCTACTCTCCACCCAATATGGTATGAATCTTGTTGATTTTATGAGTAGGAAAAAAATGTGCTATATATGGGAAATTATGATTAAAAGGGTGCTTCAAATCAGTGGAGAAAAGTATTAAACAAATAAATGGCCTGGAATAACTGGCTAGTCCCTGTGGGAGTGCAGAGTGGGAAGCTTTATTCCTGACTTCATATATCCACTCTATACACCAAAATAAAATTTCAGGTAAACCAAACAATTGAATTTAAAAACCATTATAGGAGTGCACACCTGAAATCCCAGCTACTCGGAGACTGAGACAAGAAGATCATAAATTCAAGGCTAAACTCAGCCACTTAGCAATACCATGTCACAAAATAAAAAATAAAAAGGGCTGGGGCTATAGTTCTGTGGTAGAGTGCCCCTGGGCTCAATCCCCAGAATCACAATCCATAAACCAATTTTTTAAAAAAGTAACAGTGAAATTATGAGTAAAATTTTTTATTATCTTGAGTTGTTGAAAAGTTTTCTTAAAAGCAAGCTAATTTCATTCCAAAAGCATAAAAACAATTATTAATAAATTTTACTACATAAAAAGCTAAAGCTGGTAACGGTAGTATGCACCTATAGTCTCAGCTACTTTGGAGGCTGAGGCAGGATTGTTTGAGCCCAGAAGTTTCAGGCCAGCTTGAACAACACTAGCAAAAACCAATCTCAAAAAACCAAAATGAAACAAAAATATAATAATTTTTTTATAATTTAAGTATTTTTGATCACCTGGCAAATTGGTAAAGACTAAGATTGATGTGCAAATGTGTGGAGTCAGAGGCATTATCATACACTGGTGGCGAGATACAACATTTGAAGAACATGTTTGGAGAGCGTTCTTTTTCACAGGTTGGGTTGAAGACTGGGGGAACATTGTGGTAGAAATTGTCAGTAGATCCCCAAATTCTCCCTGTATGTTGGCCCATTCCTTCCTCTCATAACGAGTTTCTACAGCATAATTTAACATCTACCAAAACTTAAAATAGGCATTTCTTTTCCATATAGTCTACAAAATTCCATATAGTCTACAAAAAACAAAGAAAAGAATCCCCCAAACTCAGAGAACTCTGTTTTACACAAGAATATACTTGTGTAAAGATGTTAAGTGCTATTACTAGTGTATTATTTGTAATCCTGAACTGATAACAACCTTTATGTCAATCACTAGTAACTGGTAATAGAAATAATAGAATATTACACAGTAATTAAAAAGGAAGAAGCAGGGCTGGGGTTGTGGCTCAGTGGTAGAGCACTTGCCTAGCATGTGTGAGACACTGGGTTCGAGTCTCAGCACCACATATAAATAAATAAAATTGAAAGGTTAATAATCTTAAGAACTGTTTGCTAATCTTGTTCCCAGAATGTGCTGTCCCCAACTGCCAAACTACAGAATGTATTCCCTCACCCGGTTGCAGGCAAACCGCCCACTCGCCCTGACCCATCAATGAACTTCCCTCCCTGCCCTCTCCAAGGAAAGTATATAAGCTCTGCTTAAGCTGTTCTCAGGGCTCTTTGCTCTATTCAAGTGAGCTCTGAGCCCCAGCATGCTGGACCCCAATAAACCCTTTGCTGTTGCATGAGACAGTCTCTTGGTGGTCTCTTCCTCCGACGCTCGCCTGACCTTTACAAAATAAAGGTCCATCAACAACTAACAAAATTTTTTTTTTTTTTTTAAAATGAGGAAGCAAAAATAACATGGAAGATGTTCACAATATCTTCTTAGACTAAAATCAAAGAACCATCATAGCTGGGTGAGGTGGCACACTCCTTTAATCCCAGCTACTGAGGCTAAGGCAGGAGTATCACAAATTTGGGGGGGAGGCTTGCCTAGTCTGTGCAAGGCCATGGGTTCAATCCCCCTCCCCATAGTACTACAAAAATAAAACAAAAAAAGAACCATCATAAAACACTATGTACAGTTTAATTCTTTATTAGTGTGTGTGTGTGTGTGTGTGTGTGTATATATATATATAACATTATGTATATATATGTATATTATATATAACATTATGCACTATGTACTCTATATGAATATTCATAATGTTGACAATAGATAATATAGTTAATCAAAAGGAAAGGATGCAGGAAAGTCTGGTGAGACATAGAAAAGCCTTTAAATGCAGATTATCAGTAAAAAGTGGGATGGAATAATATTCTATTTTGTCCTTTACAAAGAGCATAAATTCTCTTAAAAAAATAAAAAATAAATCTGATCATGCCACTTCATTATTTAAAAAGTTCCAAAGTTTCCCAAGTCCATAGAGAATATAGTCCAAACTCCCCATTCAGACCTAAGTATGGACCAGCTATGCCACCTGACACTAGGGTGCCACACCATCACTAGGGTAAATTTCCCTGACAGGCAGGTTAGGAAGAGGACTGTTCCCTTCCTCTGTTATGTCCTACATATGGCCTCTAATTGTCACCTCTGATAACCCTTTCTGTCATTATGGGAGCTTTTGTTGTAAAGAAGCACATGATACCACATTCCAACTTGTTCTTTTCAGAATAGTGTTGAGAAGAGCTGCTCAAAAAAAAAAAAAATCAACAGATTTCTTCTCTATTAACCGCTTTTATGGGAAAATAAGTTCACATGTCAGGCTGATCAATACAACCCCACTAACTAAAAACCCAAACCTAAACCTAACATTATGCTTTCTGGATAATAAATATGAATAGTTTTTTAATCTCTTCAGCTGGGGTATAATGGTAAGGAGGTGGGCAGGCCCATCGAGTATTTGAATAACATCCTAATCAAGTCCCAATATCCATCTTGGAAGCTCAAACTCACTCAAGTTGTCAAGGTATCCCAACATCACACCACCTGTATGTGACTGCAAGTGCAACCCAGGATTCAAGTAATAAAAACATTCTATTTCTGCAAGAAATTTAGATGCTTTCAAAAAATACAACACTATGCTCATAATTCTCAGTGTCGTGTGGGCTCATAATGCTATGCTCCAATCATCTCATAATATGCAGGGCTTCCCAAGTGTTCATTGGCTCATAACTGTCCTCACAGAACTCTTAAATGACTGCCATTCCAGTAGTTCCCTATGCCCAAAGATCTAGAATCTGAAATCTCATATAATTTTGGCCATGGTCTTGGTAATTAGTGGCTGATCATTTACCACCAATACCAATGTGTTCAACACAGCAGACAGTGATTACTGAAAGTGGCACCTAATCATATTTATATGTTTCTAAGATGATCAACTCAGTAAAATATACATATATTTTATGTATACATATATACATAAAAATATATATACATAAAAATATATGTATATTTTACTTATTTATATATGTATATATACATATTTATTTATGTATATGTATACATACATATATATATCCTCAATCCCTCATCTGGGATTGAGGATGAGAAGGATGCAGAGGGCTACACTGCATAGACGAGCTAGGCTTGCGTTAGCAGCCCTGCTACCTGATGACTACAGGGATGAACCTTTTAATTGTCAACTGCATCTGCCTCGAGCATGGGGTTTATATAGTATTTGTCATCTTTGTGTCAATGTCCATCTCCCCTATCAAACTGGGTATCTTACTCACCTTTATATTCACAGTGGCCTGTCTTCACAGGGTAGGTACTCATTAAATGTCTGCTAAATTAATGAAGCATGTATGTGAAAAAGGAGACATCACGTAAGTGGGCACATGGAAAGCTGATAGTTGCCTAATCTTCCTGCTGGAATCCAGTTTCAGTTAGTGGTAACCTTGTTCTTGGCTATAGGGCTACATTTCCCAAACTTTCTTAGATAGAGGTGGCCACATAGCTCTGGCCAGTGATGCACTTTAGAAGACACACACCTTTTGTGCCTTACCTTGGAGGTACGGTGGTGCTGAGAGGGAAGCAGAGAAATCACTCTGCAACCATCAGAAGAAGCACACTTAAGGATGAATCAAAGGAATCTGAGACATAAACAACACTGGGACGTGACTGTATCTGCTTGGACTTTCTCAAGAGAAAATAAATCTATCTGGATAAAGCAAAATTAGTCCATTACAAGTTGCTTAATTTATTCCTTATTGATAAAAAATATGAAGTAGAGAGAAGAGTTGTAAGGTTACTGCAAAAATCTAAAGAACAAAAATATTTCCTCATAACTAAAAGTGGTCATCTTCTTTTGTAGTCATATAATGACTTCTAGAGTGAATGATTTCATTAAATAACAACTCTCTAGTTAGCAGCTCAGTAATATTCGAGATGATCTAATCAAGTCAAAATGTTTGGAAAGAATGTTGATGCTTATATACTCTGACACATATTGCAGTATCATCAGCATTAAGACCAACTAAAAAAGATTAACATCCAAGCTCATAAGAAATTAGCAAAAATCTCCTCTTAACTACATAGAAGTGGTAATCAAAACTGAGTGTAAAATAAAACTGAAAACATTTGAAAAAGCACCTGCATATTAAATTTCTGTCTTATCCAACATATTGTACATTGAACATCTGGCCTTTTCAACAAGCTTCTTCCTACCAATGTGATATTAAAGACACTTTTTGTTTAAGTAATAGCCACTGGGAAATGTTAATCCAATTTAAGGCAGTTCAGCTGTACTTCACATTCACATCTGAAGAAATGTAAGCTATTTTCAATAGCTTCTACCCAAAATTCTCTAGCCACAGGTATCACACATTTAATATTTAGCTTCAGAACACTTTCATCAAGTTTTTCTTAACACTGTTTACTCTGTTGTATTTTTCATGTATTTGATGTATTTTCTCCTGGGCTTGATAAGTCTTTGCTACCAAAATACTGTTATTTCATCAATTTTGAGATGCTCTTTTTTTTAACACCTTGATATCTCTCAAGTCCAGACATATTTTACAATTAATGCCATCTTATACTATTAATGATTGGCAGCATTATTTTTTAGCATTAAATAAAGGTTTGTCTTGTGATTAATGGCATCATAAAATCAGTTAAATATGGCAATAGTAATCCCTAACAGTTACTGAATGCATACCATGAACGAATCACAATGTTTTAAATTTGATGACTCACCTACTTATCAAAACATTCCACGAGGTAGGTACTCCTGTAATTCCATTTTATAAAGAAAACTGAATCAAAGAAGTTAAATAATACAGCCATGAGCAGTAGAGCTCAAATTCACACCAAAGCTTAAGCTCATAACTATTGTATTATAACTAAAAGTTCAAAAACACTCTTTCATCCATTCATAATAAACATAGTCTTATATTTCAAAATTATTTTGCCCTTATTCTTGAAAGATGGTGATTTTTTCTTTTAGCGTTTTGACAATGGCATTCAGCCTTGTGGCTTCCACTTTTGCTGAGAAATCACTCACCAGTCTGCACTTGAAAGCACTCTGCTTTTTTTCCTCTCCACTCTGTATTAAGATCTTATGTTGGGCTGATGAATCTGGGAGATGTTTCTCTTTTTTCATCCTATTCGAGCTTCCTGATTCAGAGAATTCAGGTCTTTCATCAATTTTGGAAAATCTTTTCAAATACTGCCTCTGCAGTTTTTCTTTTACTTTTCTCTTTGCTGTACTAGGAATTGAACCCAGAGCCTTGCACATGCTAGGCAAGTGCTCTGTCACTTAGCTATATTTTCAGTGCTTTTTAAAATTTTATTGAAGCAAAGTCTTGTTAAGTTGCCCAGGCTGGCCTCGAATTTACCATCTTCCTGCCTCTGCCTCCTGAGTAGCTGAGATTACAGGTGTGCTCCACCATTTCCAGCTCCCCCAATTTTTCTATTATCTCCTTCTAGAACTCTGATTATATGTTACATTACATCTTTTTCAAACCTCCCATGTCCTGGGCTTCTTATGGGTGATGTCTTTATCTTCTGGTTCACCAAGTCTCTCTTTATATGTGTCTGATCTACTCTTTAACTTGTTACCTAGGTTCAATAATTATGTTCTTTATTTCTAAAATGGATCTTTTTTCCCTCACATTTTGATTTGTTTAAATTGACAAAAGTTATATATATTTATCATGTGCAGCATGTTTTGAAATATATGTACATTGAAGAATGGCTAAATCAATGAAATGGTTCTTTTTCAAATATACCTGATTATTACTATTTTTTAATTATTATTATTTTAGCTAGCTGGATACCTCTATAGTGACATATACCAGATTAAAAACACAGCTCTGACATACAGGATTTCTGGCCTTGTGATACCTGACAATCTCAGTTGCCTAATTATACCTTCAACATCTGTTTTTTTTTATTTCTTTGAAATTATTATTTATACTTATTTTATGTGCAGTTTCCAATAATTATAATATTGGAGTCTTCAAATTTGATTATTTTTGTTGTTTCTGCTGTATCACTCACTGTGGCTTTTCTTAGATGTTTTGTGATTTTTCATTATGGGCTTTTGTTCTCATTTGGAGGGCTTCTTTAAATGCCAAGTAAAGTAATTTTTCTCCTGAAAAGACTTGTGTTGCTCTATCAGGTTCCTAGAGACACTACTAACCCAAGTCTGGTTGAAATTAAATTATCACCCCGAGTTTTTCCTGCTACATAGATAGTATGGATTCAAGTTCCAGACCCACACATGAGCCAATTTATGGTTATGGTTTCTAAAGGGACATTATTTTAAAGTATTTACTTATTTATTCATTTATTTATTTCTAGTACTTGGGAATGTTGAACCCAGGGGCACTCTCCACTGAGCTACATCCCCAGCCTTTTTATTTTTTTTTTAAGTTGTAAAGGTTGGCCTTGAACTTACAACTCTCCACCCAGCTTCTTCAGTTCCTTTGAGTTTCTTCAGCTTGAGTTCTTCTGACCCTTGTCATGGTCTATTAATTATTATTATTATTACTACTACTACTACTACTACTACTACTACTACTAAGGGCAGTGCCAGGGGATGCAGTGCACAGGAATGCTCTATCGCTGAGCTACACCTGCAGTTCTGTTTATTTTTTAATTTGAAACAGTCTCACTAAGTTGTCCCAGACTGGCCTGAAATTTGAGATCCCCCTGCCTCAGTGTCCTGAGTAGCTGGGATTATAGGTGTATACCACCACAGCTGGCTCCCTAGTTCTTCAAGTTTTAAAGAAAAAAAAAAAACTTGCCTTATAAACATTTAAATAACTATATGGAATCAAATCAAATAAGCTCTATCTAAAGCAGTCTAGCTTCTGTTTCTGTCCCCTCTACTCCAATTCCTTCTTCTCTCTCTCATACTTAAGAATTGTTTAAGCTTTTATGATTTGCTCTTCCACTTTCAAAAACATAAACTGCAGATACTGAGATTTATATATGTGAGAAACCCTTGTATCACTGCGACAGAGGAACAGAGCACAAAGACCACTGGCTCTAAGTTACAAGACCTGTTGCCCAGTTGCTGCATCACCACCTATTAGCTGCCTGAGAATTACCTAATATTTCAGAACCCTAGCCCCCTTTTCTAGATTATGAGAAAAACAATAAACATCCACCTTACAAGAGTGCAATGAGGACTGGGAGACCTGAATATCTTAGAGGTACAACTGCATATGAGTGCTTGCTAGGAGAAAATGCTTCTGAAGGTCAGCCTAAAATAATTCTATTTATAATAAAAGCCTCTTTTGCTCTTAGGTACAATGTAAGCAGAAATAATTTTCAAACTATTTTTTTTCTTTAAAAGAACCTTCCAGAAGTAGAGGAGAGAAGCTGAACTCAGAGTTCCCAGCTTCTCCCAGGAAAAGGAACAAGGGGTCCTGGGAAGTGTTATGTGGAGGTCTGGCCCTTAGAGTCTGGGTCACCTAGGGTTGAATGGGATGAGTGGCTGTAGTTCTGGAGCTTTAGGAGGACTGAGGCCGAGGGCACCCTGCACAATCCTGTCTATACCTCCAGCTCCTCTCCTCCACCCTGCCTTCCTCTCTGTTTCTACCACTCCAACGCTTTTCACTTCCTCACAGGCTTCAAGCAGTTTCCTCCCTGAGCACCTTCAAACACACCGGTCCCTATGCCTGAAGGCTCTTGCCCAAAATTTCTATGTGGCCAACTCCTCCTTCAAACCTTTGCTGTAAATGTTACTTTCTCAAGGTGGTCACCTTTCCTGGTCTCCCAAACCAAGTTATATCCCCCAGTTAATCCCTTTTACAGCTCTCTGAGGCACCCACCCCGACCCCCACAAAAGACATTAATCACAATGTGGATGACATGTGTAGTTACAGGATTGCTTAACCGTCTTTCTTCCACTAGATGAAGTCTGTGATGGTCAGTGTGGCATATGTTTGGGTTCTTTCTTTATCCCTAGTTCCTAGTAACATGCCTGGTATAGAATAGATGCTTAGTTTGTCGAATGAGTGAGAGAATTAGAAGCTTAATACTTTATATATAAAAACTACTAAACTAGATCTTGAATACTGGGAAAGAGAAGGATCAAGTTGTTAGACACAGGGGAAAAAAAAAACTATATTCCAGACTTCCTATAGGAGAGCACTATTCCATTCCTAACTTGATTTATAATTTAAATATATAATCATTCTAATTGTGTATTACCATCTGTATACCAAAGTTTTGTAATCAAAATATCTAAAAACATTTCTCATGCCTCTCACAAAACTAAGATTTTTCACTTGTAATGAAGCACAAGCTGAGGGGAGTATGACAAAGCAAAAAATTTCCAAACAAAAAACCATGCCCTGCTGAAAATGCCAAAAAGATAACATGTAGCTGTGGAGGGGGATCTGCAGAGAGAGTGAAGAGAGGTAGGAGATATAGCAACTAAATTCTATAATGATTATTTTTAAACACTGGTTCTTATGTAGTTGGAAATGATTAATAAAATATGGCAGACAGGGCTGGAGTTGTGGCTCAGTAGCAGAGCACTTGCCTCGTACCTGTGAGGCACTGGGTTCTATCCTCAGCACCACATAAAAAAATAAAATAAACAAAGACATTGTATCCATGTATAACTAAAAAAAAAAAAAATTAAAAAATATGGCAGACAGAAGACAGATAATTTAAAAGCACAGTGATAAAAGAAAAATTCTAAGCTGCCCTAAATTTATTTATTTTAGGTGCTAGAGATGGACCCCAGGCTTTGCACATGCTAAGCAGGCATTATACCAGTACAGTGCTCTACTAAACTTAATTCTAAGGACAGGAGGATGAGGGAGAAGATATAAGGGAAGTTAATTAGTTTATATCTGTAGGGGGCTGGGGGTAGGGGTAGACCATTCAAGTTTCTGAATGCACGCAAAAATCTTGACTTAGATCCCATCCCAGTCCCTATTATATAGTAACTTTCTGGACTGTTGACCAACCAACCAGAAGCCACAATTACTTTTCCCTATTCCAAAGCTTTCCCTAATTCACAGAATCTCGCCTCTTTTGCTTAAAGCCAGTGTAGGTTCTGCCTTCCTTCCCAAATTTCCATCATAAAACTGACACTCTTGGCTCTGGCCCCATGGATATATTTCCAACTGCTACTTAGTCCTGTTGATGATAGTTGCAGGAACTTGTCCCAGGTGGTGAACCTTTTACTGGTTACCATCAGTAACAGCTCAAAAAATCCTTTTTATTTCAGAGGGTTGCAGGAGTTTTGATTCAACAAGAGCTAAAATTTCATTCTTTTTTTTTTTTCCATTAAGCTCAACTTCCCTATTTCCCTGCAAATTTAACAAATGAAAACACTCCACATTTCATAGATTAAGAAAAAGGAGTCAGGCATGGTGGTGCACACCTATAATCCTAATGACTCAGGAGTCTGAGGCAGAAAGATTCCAAGTTGAAGGCCAGCCTAGGGAAGTTAGAGAGAGACTCTGTCTCAAAATTTAAAAAACAAAACAAACAAGTGTGCCTGTGGGTGGGGAGGCAGGGCTGGAGGCTGGGGGTGTGGCTCAGTGGTACAGGGCCCTGGATTCAATCCCAATACCACCACCAAAAAAAAAAAAAGGCAATGATCATGATGATGATGATGATGATGATGATGATGAAGAAGAAGAAGAGGAAGAAGAAAGAAAAGGGGGTGGGGGAGATCTTTTAAAATTCTACAAAGATTCTTTTTTTTTTTTTTTTTGGCACTGGGGATTTAACCCAGGGCATTCTGCCACTGAATTATATCTCCAGCCCTTTTAACTTTTTATTTTGAAACAGGGTCTTACTAAATTGCTTAAGGCCTTGCTAAATTGCTGAGGCTGGCTTTGAACTTGCAATCTCCTGCCTCAGCTTCCCAATTTGCTGGAATTACAGGTGTGTACCACCATACCTGGCTTGAATTCTACAAGAGATTCTAAAAAGCACCTGTTATGGTTTGGATAAGTGTCCCCAGCAGGTGCATGTGTTAAAGGATTGGTTCCCATCCTTCAGTGCTATCGGAAGGTGGTGGAACCTTTAAGAAACAGGGCCTAATGAAAAGTCTTTAGGTCATTGGGGTGTGTCCTTGAAGGGGCTAGTGGGAACCCACCTCCTCTTCTCTTTTGCTCCCTGGCCACAAGGTGAGTAGTTACACTGTGCCACGTGCTCCCACCATGCTGTGCTTGCTGCCTGCTCACTGGCTTAGAAGCAATGAGGCCAAGTGATTGTGGACTAAAACATCAGAAACTGCAAGCCAAGCTGGGTGTGGTGTGCAGGTCTGTAATCCCAGCAACTCAGGAGGCTGAGGCAGGAAGCTGGCAAATTCAAGGCAAGCCTCAGCAATTTAACAAGACTCTGTCTCAAAATTAAAAAAAAAAAAAAATTAAAGGATCAGGGCTGTAGCTCAGGGGTAAAGCCCCCCTTGGTTCAATCCCCAGTACCAAACTGAAACAAACCTGCAAGCCAAATCCTTTTCTTTTTATAGATCTGTTATCTCAGATATTTGTTACAGTGACAAAAAACTGCCTAATACAGCACCTCTCAAAAGGTCAGTAGTACACACCCAAGCATCCGAAATGTACCTCCATCTATCCTTTCCTGCTCAAAGAAACCAGAACTCCTTGAAGAAATGGCTGGTTCAGAACTGGGGCAGAAAATGAACAAGATGAGCCTAGATAACTCATCATAACAAAAAGCAAAGATGAGGGCTGGGGTTGTGGCTCAACCATAGAGTGCTTGCCTAGCATGTGTGAGACCCTGGGTTCGATCCTCAGCACCATAAAAATAAATAAATAAAATAAAGGCATTATGTCTGACTTAAAAAAAAAAAAAAAAAAAGGATGCACCAAACCCTTCATCATCTAGCTCCTGCTGTACTTACAGGCTGGTAGCACACACACCTATAATCCCAGTTACTTGAGAGGCTAAGGCAGAAGGATTCCAAGTTCAAAGCCAGCCTCAGCAACTTAGTGAGATCTTAAGAAATTTAGGAAAACTCTGTCTCAAAATAAAAAATAAAATTTCAGTGGTAAAATGTCCTTGGGTTCATTCCTAGTACAAAAAAAAAAAAGATGTTATCAAAAGTCTTCAGAAGCCAACCTGAAGAGGACCCTCCCACTAGTCAAGAATGGGACAATTTGAGCATGAATAAAACTGATTAGTATAATAGATTCACCTCTATAAAATAATTATAATCCATGAATCCACAATTTTTTAAAATGACTGATTGGTCTCCTTTAGAGGATGCTTGAAAGTCAAATCATCATTATTATTACTATTATTATTATTATTATTATTATTTTAGTACCAGAGATTGAACCCTGGGTTCGTAACCATGAAGCCACATTCCCAGCACCACCACCGCCTGCCTTTTTTTTTTTTTTTGGTACTGGGGATTGAACCCCAGGAACACTTAACCACTGAGTCACATCCTCAGCCCTTTTAATTTTTTATTTTGAGACAGGATCTCGCTAAGTTGCTTAGTTGCTGAAGCTGGCTTTGAACTTGTGATCAAGTTCAGCCTCAACCTCACAAGCTGTTGCAATTTATTATATTGAAAACAAGAAATAAAGGGAAAGAATAAAGTATTTAACCTGCCTTTCTAAATGAAGTGTACCTCGGATTAACCTGAGTTATAAGAAAGCTGCTGTAGTTAATAAGTGAAGACAAATGACAGAATATCACCATTTCTTAAATACTAGCTACTAAACATATCTCGGTACTGCTCTTCATTGGCTGGAAACATCATAGTAAGATGAGACAACTGGCTATGTGCCCCTAAATAAAATGCCTCCTAGAAAATATTTTTGCCAAACAAAAAGAACCTGAATTAGATTAAGCCTCAAAATATAACCACCAGTTTATATGAAATTCAAAGTAGAGAACCATATAAAACTCGCTATAGGGATGCAATTAGCAAAATCCAGATTGTAAGAAACTGCAGGACAAATGATCCAGTCTATTTTTAAGATAAACTGAGGGGAAGAAGTGAGAGGAACCTATGGATGAAAAGAGATTTGGGCAATATTAACCAATGCTATGTTGGTCCCTTTTTTGGGAACCTAATCAGAATACTGCTTTGTGACAGGAACTGATTTTTTAGATGTAATAATTGTGTTGTGCTTCTGTTTTCGAGAGAATCCTTGCCTTTAGAGACATACTTCAGAATGTTTACAAATGAGTGTTTGAGAGGCTGCACTCCACTAATGACCTGTCCAGGAATGGCAAATCTACTTCCAAGACGTGCACACACACCATGGCTGCTGGATGGACGCTTCAGCTCCTCTCCACCGTGACTATGAGCTTTTCCATAGGCTACATAAAGTCCTCACAGTATGGCATTTCTGCCTCTGTCCCTCAGACCACTCACTCTGAGGGAAGCCAAAGTGTTGACTTAGTACAAGAAATGTCATGTGATATCCCACAGGATACACAGGTCAGCCCTGTTCCATCTGAGAGAGGACGACAGAAAGGTGTGATCACCAGGAGGCAAGGATTCTGTGTATGTTGGAAGCTGGCTACCACACTGTGGCACTTAGGATCCCATATATGCACTAAACTCCTGACCGTGACTTTCCAAACCCTTCATTATCTAGCTCCTGCTGCACTCAAACTTCATTTCATCTCTTTCTTGGACCATCTTTTCTTGGCCAGCCTTAATGGCTTCCTTTCTTGACTCTAAGGCACCCACTTGCCACCTCTACACACGCTGTTCCCTCTGCCTGAATTATTCTTCCCATTCACTACCTTATCATTCAGATCTCAGCATACATATCATCTCTTTGGATTGGCCCTTCCAGTCTGAAGAAGCCATCTACTCCCTTTTTAACCCAGAACTCAACTTTAATTCTTTGCAGAACACTTATCACATTCTGATATTTGAGCACATCTGACTCAATGTTAAACTGTCCGACAGAATCAGTCATCACAGTCAACATAACTTTAACATTCAAATGGGTAACCAAGCCAAATACCCTGGCCTCACAGTTCTCAAAACTGGCTGGCTCCAAGGTCCTTTTCTTTCACTGTGCCTCAGCCACATGCTCGATGCCACACCAGACTCAATCCATCACCTCCAAACTTAATCCACTGTTTGGCTTTTGTAGTATACTGGCAAATGCCCCATGAAAATAATTTTGTAATTGCCATGAGACCTTCTATTCCATAATAATTTTTTTCTTTAGCTTAAATTTCACAGTTAATCATTATAATCACTTCCTTGCAAGAACCCTTAACTCTCTTCCAAGGTCCCCTCATCTCAAATGCCACAATCCTAGACTCAAGAAACTGCTTTCTCCATGCCAAGATCATTGATGATAAAGCATTCAGCTTGGCAAGTTCACCATGAATTCAAGGTCACTAAATTGACACTCACCTTTAACTGGAGTCTTACATTTTCTCTAACAAACAGGCTTTCCAATTCCCCTCTCCCAGAAGGCTATTTCTTATCCACTTCCCCTTACTGCACCCCTCTCCCCAGCTTTTTAGCTAATGTCTTTGACTCTTCAATGAGAACTTAAAAAGCCACAATGCAACCAGTGATCTGTCCTCTTTTCAGGACCAGCTCTCTAAACACACCTGAATCTGCACCAACCTTCCCTTCTTTCCCCTATTTTGACAGAAGTGGTGACTGTCCTCCTTCTTAAGAACACTTATGCTCCTGATAGCATCCCCTTCCCTCTACTCATCAACTCCAACCTTGCAATTAGTCCCTTTTTCCTCCATAACTCTCTCCTGGATCATTCCCATCTGCATACATTTAATCTCAAGTACTTCCCCTTTGAAAAAAATTACAAAATTCTTTGGCCCCATATCCCCTTTTAGCTACCATTCCATTTCCCTGCTCCCTTCACAGCCAAACTGTCAAAGTGTTATAAATCTGCTATCTGCATTTTCACACCTCCCATGCACGCTCTGTTCAATGTATTCTGATAAGACTTCTGTCTCCACCACCAGCAATATCCATGCTGCCAATCCAAAGAAGAGTTCATGCCCTCATCCCATTGAGCCTCTCAGCAGCACTAGATGCTGTGAATTGTTCCCTTTTTTAAATTATCTCTTTTGATTTCATTAAATCAATAATTACTGAACAATAGCCCTGGCCAGGCACTGGGCTGGGGATCCAGGGACTTCTATGGTACTTCACTCTCCTGACTTTCCTTCTATTTTTGGTTTCTCTTACTTCTTTCTCTCTTTTATCCTTCTCTGACCTCATCTTTAAATGTTAACAGCAATTCAGAACTTAGTGCCAAGCCCCCTTTTATTACCCTCTTCTAAAGTGTCATCATCCACTCCCATGCTTTTAATTACTGTCCTTATATACAGTGAAAACTTGCATATTTGCATCTGTACCTGGGAAATTTCCTTGGAATTCCAGTTTTCCTACATTTTCACTTGGATGCCTCAAAGCATCTATATTTAATATAACCAAATTTTAATTCTTGACTTTCCTCAAAAAACATTCCGTTTAAGTAAATCTCAGTAAATAATAATATACAGCTTTCAAGTCAGAAATCTTGATTCCTATCCCTTTGTCCTCTCCCATTTCTAATCCATCAGCAAGTCCCACAGAGTCTATCCCCAAATTATATCTTGAAAGTGTTTATTTCTCTCCCTCTCTCTTGTTATTATCATCTCTCCCTTAAATTACCCCAATAGCTTCCCAACTGGCCTCTCTGTTCTTACTTCTGAATTCTTCCAATCTTTTAGATACATACATTTTAAAAACATAAATTAAGTCAAAATTACGCTCAGCTTAAAAGTCTTCAACAAACTGGGATATAGTTCAACAGCTGAGCATTGCTTAGGCCCCCCGAGTTCAATCCCCAGCACCAAAAAAAAAAAAAAGTCTTCAGCAGCAATGCACTGTACACTCCCCTAGGAGCCCCTTTCTCACTCCAGCTCTTGAGTGGCATGGACTCTGCTTACCTGTGCCACGCTTCCTCACTCCACGTAGCCACACTGACCTTGCAGTTTCTTGCCTAAACTAAGCCTCTCCTGTGGCTTGGAACACTCTACTCCCTGTCAGAAACACCCTCTCTGCTGGCTGGCTCCTTCTCAATTTCCAGTCTCAGCTTAAATGTAAACTCTCGGGTCTTCCCTGACTTTATCTCTAATTGTCTTCCCTGATAGCTTCCTAACATTGGCTTTATCCACTTTCTTTACATAACATCTTGTTTATTTTTGAAAATTTACAAACATACACAAAAGTAGAGCAAAGAGAAGGAGCCCGAAGATTTTTATTTTTATTTTTGCTTTAACTACTTCCCGGTCACACTGTAAGCTGCAAGGGACAGAGACTACCATTTCTCTTTACCCACCTATGGCCTTGCACATTATCTGCCATGATAAACACTCAGTAATTGTTTTTGCTTTTGCTCTGAATGAGAAGGAAAGTTAAGGATGACAGAAGAGAAGGATGGCACCTCTGTGGGAAGCGAAACAGGAAGGGAGAACCCTGAGGACAGCTGGTAATTTATTCATCAGTCTATTCCCTGCCAGGCTCTGGGAGAAGGATTGGGTTTCAGAGATAAATAAAAGAAAGTCTTAGGCAAAATCTAGTGGAGACAGATATAATCACAGGTAGTGCCCTCTGAGGGCCACCTATAAGCTGGATACAGAGCCACACATTTCAGAGATACCGCCTCATTTAGGCCTCACAGTAACCCCACATGGAAGAAATTATCATCCCCATTTTGCACTAAGAAAATTGAAGCTTTGAAACGTTGAATAATTGGCTGCAAGTCACAAAGCTGAAAAATAATACAGCCAGGTTGAGTTCATAGGTTATTTAATTCCACAGCCAAGCCATGAAATACCTGTAATCCCAGGTGTGTACTCTGCTGTGGAGCACTGTGAGGACTGCAGGAACAGGGGCCCACAAGAGGTGCGAGGAAGTCAGCTGGGAACTTTGGTGAGGAGCCAGGGCAAGGAGGCTCCTCCAGAGGTGACACCTGAGCTGAGCCTGAAAGTTTAAGCAGGAAACTGCCAGGCAGTGCAGCCTGAGGAAACAGCATGTGAGAAAAAACAAACAAAAAACCATGCAGACATTTAAAGGAGCATCATCTACTCAGGATACTTCAAAGAATTCCAGTTTTATTTTTTTTAAAACTGAGAGCAATGAATATCATTGTGCCAAGATTCTTTGCAGTCTGGCCCTGGGGAACCTGGGAAGGCTTAAGAGAAGATATGATCCTACCCTGGATCTGAAGGACAGATAACCATTTTAGGAGAAGAGGGCATGCAAGGGAATGAATGACTTGCACAAAGGAATGGCCATTTAATAAAGAAAGGACATGGGGACTGTAAGAGTCTGGAGTTGGATTTGTCCAGGTTTGGGGGACTGGGTTACAGGCAGTGGCAAGAGATGAGACTGGCAGCTGGGTAAAGATGTGATCTTCAATGTCACTGAATGTTACTATAAGAAATTTGGATTTAATGTTGAGAGTTTAAATAGGACAGGGGCCTAATAGGATTAAATAACTATTTACCAAAAGTGCTTTAGAACCACAGTTACTAAAACAGTATGGCCCCCACTCAGGAATATATAATAAAGCAGAACTAAGAAATACATCTATGTGTACTATTAATGGAATTTGATGTATAATAAAGGTGACATCTCAAGTAAGTAGAAAAAAATCATTCAATAAATGCCACAAGGACAACAGATTAACCATGTGAAAAACAAAAACGTTTTAGACCCTCTCCTCTATATCATACAAGGAAATTAAATCCATTTATATTTGGGATTACATATAAATAACAACATAATAATTCTTTTAAAAACAAAATAATATTTTACAGAGTAGAACACAGATGCTACAGGAATTTATCAGCTAAACAAGAGACTTCAAAGTAATATTGTTCTGGTGGAAGACTAATGTGGGCTTGCTTCTCAACATGCAGGTCATCAAGTTCCCTCTTCCAGAAAAGGCTGGAGACTGGCTGAAGCAGTGTTCCCACACCTTGCAGCGCCCCAGAACTGCCCACACCCTGAAAAGCATACCAGGACTTCTAGGTTGAGAGACCTTTTTTAATAAGTTTTCATAAAAAATAGACATCATATTGTCTGTTGTATGCATGTATGAATATGTAACAATAATTCCCACCATTATATACAACTACAAGGCACCAACGAAAAATACAAAGACCAGACACTTTTAACAGTAATCAGTGATTAATTACAAATAATCTTTATTAAGACACTGAAAAAGTACCTCAATGAAAAGTCTCAAAAAAAAAATAAATAAAAAAAATAAAGAAAAGTCTCCAGGTAGTAAAGAAGTGTGGATACTTCATGAAAGAAATTTCCTTACTGTATCTAAACTTTAGTCCCACAATGGATATCTTTAAAGCCTTCAAAAACACATACATCCGGGCTAGGATTGTAGCTCAGTGGTACAGCCTAGCATGTGTGAGGCACTGAGTTCACTCCTCAGCACCACATATAAATAAGTAAGATAAAGGTATTGTGTCCATCTACAACTAAAAAAAAAAAAAAAAAAAACCAAAACACACACACACACACACACACACACACCCTGTAACCCAGCAAATTTTCTTACAGAAATTTAGCTAGTAAAACAATTATAGTTGGATGCAAAGATAAATTACAGAGGTATTGATAACAATAAAAATTCCCAATTATTATATGCTCATATGATAAAAATATAGTAGTCATTAAAAATGAAGTCTACTACCAGGCACAGTGGCACATGCCTATAATTCCAGCTCCTCAGGAGGCTGAGGTAAAACACTTGCCTAGCATGTGTAAGGCCCTGAGTTTAACCCCCAGCACTGCAAAAAACAAAAAAACAAACAAAAACATAAAAATCACACATAATCAGTGGGGTACCATGTGACGTTTCCACATACATAGGCATTGTGCAATTTTTATTTATTGATCTATTTCTTTATTTATTTTTGCTGTACTGGGAATAAGACCCAGGTCCAGGACCCTGATATATGGTGTAAAGTTTAAATCAAGCAAACCTATCATTCCTTTCCCAACAGTTATCATTTCTTTATGGAAAAATTTTTCAAAGTCCTTCTTTCGAGCTTTTTCAAGCATATAGTACATCATTATTACCTACAGTCACCCTATTGCACAGCAACACACTGTAACTTCTTGCTCCTGTCCTCAGTATGGGCCACACTGTTTTAGTAAGTGGCTTTCTAACGGGAGTATCACATTTAGAATCAAGGTCAGCAGAACATTATTTTGTTTCTTCCTTTCTTTTTATTTTTAATGCTAGGAGTTGAACCCAGGTCCTTGTTTGTTAGGCAAGCACTTGCCACTGAGCTACACCCCAAGTTCATGATACCTTTTTAACAGATTAGAAATAGAACATTTAACAGAGTGGCCTATATTCCTGTTGGAATTATTTCCTTGGTCTAACCTCTTGACTGGGTTCAGTAAGGCCAGGAATTGAAAACCATTTTGTACCTCCCTTAGTTCTCAAAAACATTTATGTTCAGGCTGGGGTTGTAGCTCAGTGGTACAGCACTTGCCTGGCATGTGTGAGGCACTGGGTTGAATCCTCAGCACTACAAAAAAATTAACAATAAAATAAAGGTATGTGTCCATCTATAACTAAAAATAATATTTTTTAAAAGATGTTTGTTTATGTTCATTAAAATGTTTGCATAACTACTAAGCAGACTGAAAGGAGAAACATTTGGTAGAGAAAGAATGGGTTTTAGAAATTACCACATATTAATTGAGTAGTGCTCAACTTAATTAACTTCTGAGTTGCAACATGATCATCTGTAGACTATAACTGGTGCTAATCCTAGACTCTTCTCCCTCACCAGGAGCCTGTGCTGGGAACTGACTGACATCTCAACTGCTTCAGGCCACGAAAATGCAACTAAAATGAGACTTGCCAAGGCCTGACTCTTCAGGGTAGCTACTGAATGCCTGAGGTCTGCACTCCCACTGTTGAAACCCAGCGACTTGTGGGAAGATGTGAACTCTAGAAATTGTTTAGTTTTAAGCTCCCTAGTTGTTCCTTCTCCAACAGCTCATCTTTGCCCAGCCTTAGAAAGTTTCATCCTACCAGTATTCAAAGACACAGGGAGACTCTAGATTTCTAGAGTTCTTTTGACAAGTGCAGCCCCCTCCTCTTTGGTACTCTGCCCTTCAAATTTTAGGTATCCCAACTTTCCCAAACCCTGGACTCCAACTCCTCAAATTATTCAGCCTACTGAGCTCTACTTAGGTTCTCTCTCTCTTCTAGTGCCACCGTCCAGAACATGCTTCCAAGCAGAAAGCCAGGGCCTTCAAGAACTCACCTCTTTGGTTCCTTTTTCCAGAGATCATAGTTCTGTCCAATGCCTGAGACAGTTCCTTCGTATATTCTGTCCAATTTTCTAGTTGTTTATAATGGGAGGGCAAATCTTCTGGCACCCTGAACTTGGACTTCCCTGCTCCTCCAGTCTTTTGTTATAGTCTTTTGGTATGTAAATTGTCCAGCCTTTGTTATAGAAGAAGTTCAGACCAAGGCATATTATAAAAAGGTGAATGACATTTGATTTCCCATAAGAAAAAATACAAGATAGACACCTTTATTATTACAATAGAAAGGCATCTTTTAAATGCTTGAAGATGGACACTTGCTCCATCTAAAATTTGATAGCCAGTAAAAACACACTTCAAAATGAAAGAGAAATAATTCAACAAACAAAAACTAAAAGAATTTATTGCCACCAGATTTCTACTATAAGGAATTCTGGAAATTTTTCAGGCTAAAGAAAATAATACAGATGGGAACTCAGGTCTAAAGAAAAGGACTGAAGGGCACTAAAAATGGCAAATATGTAGGTTAATATGAAAGTTTTTTTTGTTTTGTTTTTTGGCACTAGGAATGGATCCCAGGACCTTACACAAGTGAGCACATGCTGAACCACTGAGCTATAAAATAAAATACTTCTTTTTCAGATTTTTAAATGTCATTAAAGCCAAAAATAGTCACAATGAATAAAGAGGAATACAACATATATAGAAGTTAAGTATACGATAATAATCCAAAGATATAAGGAGAAAAATCAAAGTGTGCATTATGAAGTTTTTTTTAACTAAAAAGTGGTGTGTTATTTTAAGGTAGATTGTATAAGTTAAAGATGCATACTTATAGGGCTGGGGCTGGGGCTCAGCGGTAGAGCGCTTGCCTAGCAGTGTGAGGCCCTGGGTTCCATCCTCAGCACCGCATATAAATAAATAAAATAAAAGTGTTAAAAAAAAAGTTGCATACTTTTTTAAGCTAGAGAGCAACTTCTATAAAAGTAAAATAAAAGTTTATAGCTAACAGAGGAGATGGAATAGTTAAAAAAATTAATCAAAAAGATGCCAAGAAGAGAGGAAAGAATAAAAACAGATGGGATAAACAGAAAAAAAAAAAAAAAGCAATATGGTAGACTTAAACCCAACCATATTGAAAGTGACATCAATGTAAATGGTATAAACATCTTAATTAAAAAGCAAAGATGAGGGCTGGGGTTGTGGCTCAGCAGTAGAGCGCTCACCTAGCACATTCGAGACCCTGGGTTCGATCCTCAGCACCACATATAAATAAAATAAAGGTGCTGTGTCAACTACAACTAAAAATAAATAAATAAATAAATGGCAAAGATGATAAGATTGGATATCTCCTATCCGAAAAAAAAAATCATTAAAAAAAAAAATAATAAAGACATAGGTAAGTTAAAATCAAAAGGATGGAAAAACACCCAGGCATTATTATTTAGGAGTGACCACACTGGTATCACACAGGGAGACCTCAGGACAAGGAACATTACCAGAGAGAAAAGGAGGGATTTTAAAGTTACTCTAAAAGGCTCTATTCATTGAAGACATAACCAGCCTGTGTACACAGCTAATTATAGAGGTTCAAAATGAAGCAAAACAAACAGAACTGAAGGAGACAGAAAAATCTATAATTACAGTTGGAAATTTCAGCACTCCTCTCAGAAACTGACATTATAATAAGTAGAAAGAAAATCAGTAAAGATATACAAGAGTTGAAGAACACTATCAAACAACTTGATCTTACTGACATTAATAACACACTATTTAAAAAAAAAAAAGAAAAACAACATTATACCTAAAGGGCAGCAGAATACATTCTTTTTTTTTTTTTTTTTTTTTGGTACTGGGGATTGAACTCAGGGGCACTTGACCATTAAGCCACAAGTCCAGCCCTGTTTTGTATTTTATTTAGAGACAGGGTCTCACTGAGTTGCTTAGTTCCTCACTATGGCTTTGAACTCTGGATCCTCCTGTCTCAGTCTCCTGAGCTGCTGGGATTACAGGCATGCACCACTGTGCCTGGCAGCAGAATACATTCTTTTCAGGTACACTAAAGAAGATCACAAGTCTCAACAGATCTTCAAGGACTGAAATAACATAATTCATATCACCACAACAGAAGTTTTAGTCAGAAATCTGTAACAAAAAGATATCTGGAAAATTCATAAATATTTGGAATCTGTAAGATATACAACTCATGGATCAAAGAACTCACAAGGCAAATTTGAAAATAACAATAAAAACAACATACCAAAGAAGCTAGAAGAAGAAGAGCAAATTAAACTTCAAGTAAATATATGAAATAATAAAGATAAGACTGGAAATCAAGAACAATGACACAGTAACTGGCTGTGATGGTACAGGCCTATAAACTTGGAAGACTGAGGCAGGAGAATCACAAATTTGAAGCCACCTTGGGCAACTCAGAGAGCCCTTCTCAAAAGCGAAAAGGGAGCAAGTGGCGCACGCCTATAATCCAGTGGCTTGGGACGCTGAGGCAGGAGGATTGTGAGTTCAAAACCAGCCTCAGCAACCCAGAGACTCTGTCTCTCTACATAAATTACAAAAAAGGGCTGGGGATGCAGTTAAAGTGGTAGAGTGCTTGCCTAATATGCATGCCACCTGGGTTCAATTCCTAGTACCACCACCACCACCAACACACACATGCCCAGTAAGCAACTGGCAAAAAAATCAAAGCTAAATCTTTAGAAAGATCAATCAAGTTGACAAACCTCTAGTAAGAGTAAAGAATAAAATAAATGCAAAATATTAATATTAAAAGCGAAGGAACATCTTTCTTTCTATAAACACTAAGGAATAAAAGAATGTTATGAACAGCTTCAAGCCAATTTTAATGGAATGGCAAAATTCCTTAAAACATATAACAAAACAGAAAACCTGAAGAACAATAAGTGATACAATTAAATTTGGAATCTGCATTAACTACAAAGCATACTCAAAAAAAAATAGTGCTGGGCATGGAACTCTGGGCCTTGCACTTGCTAGGCAAATGTACTACCACTGAGTTACATCCTCAGCCCTTTTTATTTTTGAGACAGGATCTCCCTAAATTGCTCAGGCTGACCTCAAACTTGCAATCCTCCTACCTTGGCCTCCCAAATACCTGGGAAAGATCAGTCCAGAGAAAGCTGGCTGCTCCTACTTGAGATCCATACAATGACACCCTGCACATTTTAAATGTCTTTTCCTTACTACTTATTATCACAAAGCACCTTTGAAAAGAGAGTGAAGAACAGAGAACTCTGAGATTCTTATATAAAAGCCAGCAAAGTGTAGGAAGGATCTAGTGGAGGCATCACATGCCAGTGACAGCTGCCTGAGGTATCAAGCTTTGTGAAGAGGTGGCCTAATTTCTATTAACTGGCCTGTGGAGAACAGATTTAATCTCATATCCTGTTGAAGAATAAAGGGAAAGCAGGTTTCATTTTCTAAGGGTGACAAAGTAACCAAACTTTAGAGCTAAGAAAGTAAATACAGTCCATAGAGTCCCTTATTCACATTTCCAAAATCCAAACTAAAAGTTTTCTGTAACTCATTATGTGGCAAAACTCAATATGAATTTAACTGGTAGAAAAATCTGACTGAACTGATGTGAAACTACAATCCACCCGCCGTAGTAAGAATAGTCATACTGAGGCTGCCAACACATTAATGTATTTGACTATGCAGTGCTGACCTTGCAGGGCATCACGTAATATATTGTAAATGCATCTTATTGGCTTTCTGAATTTTTTAAAAATTTCTGAATTCTAACATATGTCTGACTTTAGAGTTTCCAATAATGGATTATGTATGTAAAATGGGTTTTTATTAAGATGGTCCTGTCAACCTCCACAGAAATGCATTATGTTTTCTGAAAAACATTCCCTTATGAATTAATCTGAACTAATTATTTTCTTAAAACTTAATAACAATTCAATATGTTCTATCTTACAGCCGGACGCAGTGACGTACGCCTGTAATCCCAGTGGCTTGGGAGGCTGAGGCAGGAGAATCACAAGTTCAAAGCCAGGCTCAGCAAAAGTGAGGCACTAAGCAACTCAGTGAGACCCTGTCTCTAAATAAAATGCAAAATAGGGCTGGAATGTGGCTCAGTGGTCCAGTGCCCCTCAATTCAATCCCTGGTATACCCCCCCCCAAATAAATTCCATTTTGAAAAATTGATAAAGATATAATTATATTCAGTTACAATATTTTATTCTACTTCAACATTATTTTAAATCAACCCCTCTAAGGGCAACACTGAATGAAATCTGCTTTTGGCATAAGGGTATTATCAGAATGAAATTACAAAAACAGATCTCTATCAATGTGCCTGATTTTTCTTTTTCTCTCTTTCCACATTTATACTGACTTTTATTTTTATGTTTAAAAAGAGAGATTGAGCATGAGTTTGTTTTTTGTTTTATTATCAAGAGATGGGGGTCTTGCTCTTGTCCAGGATGGCCCTGAACTCTTGGGTTCAAGCAATCTTCCTACCTAGGCCTCCTAAATAACTGGGCCTACAGGCATTAGGCTAGGTTGTTTTGTTTTTGTTTTTTTAAGTTTTAAGGTAGAACACTGATTTTAAAAGTTAAAAATATCTCAAGGTGGGCTGGGGATGTGGCTCAAGCGGTAACGCGTTTGCCTGGCATGCGCAGGGCGCTGGGTTCGATCCTCAGCACCACATAAAATAAAGATGTTGTGTCCACCGAAAACTGAAAAATAAATATTTAAAAATTCTCTCTCTCTCTCTCTCTCAAAAAAAAAAAAAAAAAAAAAAAAAAACTCAAGGTGCAAGTTCAAGGCCAGCCTCACTCTCTGAGAGAATCCCTTAGCAACTTTTTTTTTTTTTTTTTTTTTTTTTTGTGGTACTGGGGATTGAACCCAGGGCCTTGTACATGTGAGGCCCTCTACCAACTGAGCTATATCCCCAGCCCTTCCTTAGCTACTTAGTGAGCCCTTGTCTCAAAATAAAAATAAAAAGGACTGGGGATGTAGTTCAGGGGTAAAGTGTCCCTGAGTTCAATCCCTAGTCCTCCCCCTCCAAAGTTAACAAACATCAAATTAAATCATTAAAAAAAATCAAAATCAAATGATATATATAACAGAATCAAAGTAGTTACTGAATCATAAAATAAAAGTCAAGAATAGGGGGCTGGCATTGTAGCTCAGTGGTAGAGCACTTGCCTAGCACATGCGAAACCCCAGGATCAATCCTTAGCACCGCCTAAAAATAAATAAATAAATAAAATAAAGGTTAAAAAAAGTCAAGAATAGGACATCTACAGGTTAAGAAAAATACTTTTACCCCAGTTATATACAGACTCTATTATTTAATGATTAAACAAAAAATGAGAAAAAAAGCATGCAAAACTCAAAAAGCTCTCCATTATAGAAATAAAAATACAGGGGCTGGGGTTGTGGCTTGGCGGTACAATGCTCGCCTCACATGTGTGGGGGTTAGATCCTCAGCACCATATAAAAATAAATAAATAAAATGAAGGCATTGTGTCCAACTACAACTAAAAAATAAATTAAAAAAGAAAAGAAACTACAAAGCCAGATTTAAGAACTAAGACACAGTACAACTAAAAATCTATAATTAATTAAAATAAAGGCTAATTTAGAAGATCTCAAATGAAAAATAGGAAAAGAACACACTTTGTAATAAAGACAAATATGACACTACATTTTAACACAGTTTTTTTTTTTTTTTTTTAGAGAAAGAGAGAGAATTTTAATATTTATTTTTTAGTTATCGGCGGATACAACATCTTTGTTTTGTATGTGGTGCTGAGGATCGAACCCGGGCCGCACGCATGCCAGGCAAGCGCGCTACCACTTGAGCCACATCCTCAGACCCTTAACACAGTTTTTTTCTTTCTTCCTTTTTTTTAAACTATCTACCCCTCCCCCCCCCCCCCTTCACACTAACACACCAGGAGCTGTGCAGCCAAAAGGAAGCTCATTTCAGAGCTGGGGCAAACATGACAGCACAGAGAACCTCTTTTAATACACGTATAGGGTGGAAAAGAACCATGAAGTACTTCTGTCTAAAATAAGCTGTCATGAAATTATACTCAAAGAATCTTAAAACTGAAAAGTTATTCAAAACCTCCTTAAAACAAACATTAGCAGGAAACTGGTTGTTGTTAGATCCTGAAACAAAATGTAATGCTACCTTTTCAAATATTGTTTTCTGATGTATGGTTTTTACAATCCATAAAAAAAAGTAACCATCAGATATAGCACATGTGAAAATATCCCTGATATATAGAATTCTAAATTAATTAAAAAATGAAATGAACAACTTCTGGATAAATTTTAGGGTAAAAAGTATATCTAACATATATGAATTTAAAACAAAGTTTTCCTACTGGAAACTTACTTTTTTTTAAACTTTGTTTATTATTATTTTTTTTATGTGTTGCTGAGGATCAAACCCAGTGCTTCACACATGCTAGGCAAACGCTCTACCACTGAGCCACAACCCCAGCCCATGGAACCTTCCTTTTATTGAAACACAAAAATCAAGAAGAAAAAAAAAAAAAACTAAGATACAAGAACATCAAAATGAAGAGCAAACAAAAAGGTTACATCATAATTAAGTGCTGTCACCCTCTCTACTGTAAGTTTTACTATTAAACAACTGTGACATCACAGTGGCACATGTCTATTATCCCAGATACATGGGAAGCTGACCTGAACATTCTGTAAGATCCTGTTTCAAAATTAAAATAAAAAGGGCTGGGGATATAGCTCTGGTAGAGTGCTTGCTCAGTATGTGAGAGAACCTGGGTTCAATTCCCAGTATTACATTAAAAAGGAACTGTGAGGGCTGGGGTGTGGCGCAGTGGTAGAACACTTGCCTATCATCTGTGAAGCACTGGGTTTGATCCTCAGCACTGCATAAAAATAAATAAAGGTATTGTATTCATCTATGATTTAAAAATTTTAAAAAAAGAACTGTGAAGCTAAATTCAGTTAACTAAAGATATAAAATTGAAGAAAATCAAAGCCAAGCACAGTGGGGCTGCCTATAATCCCAGGTACTTGGAGGCTGAGGCAAGAGGATCCCAAATTCAGGGCCAGGTTAGGCAACTTAGCAAGACCCTGTCTCAGAATAAAAAATTAAAAAGGCTGGGGAAGTAGCTCAGTGGTAGAGCACTCCTGGATTAAAAATACTCAGGACGATCTAAATAAACAAATAAATATAAAACCAAGGTGGCTAAGGTTTAGCTCAGTGGTAGAGCACTTGTCTAGCATGCATGAGGTCCTGAGTTTGATCCCCAGTGCTGCTGAAGAAAGAAAACAAACTCAAAGTTAAAAGTTAAAAATCTAGGTCTGGGGCTGTAGCTCAGTGGTACAGTGCTTGCCTAGCACATGTAAGGCACTGGGTTCAATCCTCAGCACCAAATAAAAAATAAAGATAAATAAAATGAAAGTATTGTGCCCCTCTACAACTAAAAATATATGTATATAAAAAAAAAAAAAAAAAGCTAAAAATCTAGCTGGGTGCAGTGACAGACACCTGTAATCCCAGCAGCTGGGGAGGCTGAGGCAGGGGATCAAAAATTCAAAGCCAGCCTCAGCAACTCAGTTTCTACGTAAAATATAAAAAAGGGCTAGGGATGTGGCTCAGTGGTTAACTGCCCCTGGGTTCAATCCCTGGCGTGCGCGCGCACACAAACATACGCAAAAAAAAAAAAAAAAAAAAAAAAAAAAAGTCTAAAAAGCTAAGAATTAAGCACATAAACATACACACATTTTTTTTTCTTTTGGTGTTGAGAAGTGAACCATAATATTTTTAAAAAGTTCTTATGTTTCTAAATGGAGGCAGTGAAGTTAACAGGCATTAAATAGGGCTGTGAAAAGAGAATTTTAACCCCTTCCCCCTCAGAAAAGTTTTACTCAGTGATTAAGGCAGCATATGATAGAATATATATACCAACTTACTGGTTTCTAAGAGTATTCCGTGGTTAATGATATAACATATTCGGATACAAGGCATCTCTCTGAACTAGATCATTCACATAAGACAAATGTAGGTATCTGCTCAGGCTACCAGAATTTCACATCTTAGATGAATAGCTTTTAATTAAATTTATGAAGGCATTAATAATGCACAGGTATCCAAAACACTTTTATGCATTTATATATCACATAATGTACATTTGCATTATTATCTTAGTTTCCTTACAAGAAACTAGTTGATTATCAAGATTTAAGAAGCGTCCACAGTTAAGATTGCAATGTACTAAGGGGAAATACAAACATATTCAAACATCAGTGAGTTTTAATCAAGCTGAAGAGAGAATATCACATGAGAACAATTTAAGAATGCTTATTAAGAAGCAGTTAAAAAAAAAAGAAGCAGTTAAGTACAACCTGTAAATATAAATGAACGACACAAATATATATCAGTAAATATACAGAAACAGTCAAATGAAAGGTTTTTCCAAGATGCACACCCCTAAGAAGTTTTATCCTTATCTTAACCAGATTGACACCACTGAAAAAAATTTCATGACACTTATTCTGTTTCCAAACTAGTCTATAAATTATCAAGAAAATCTGTCTCATTACTCTGAACTCATTTGGACCCCAAACAGTATTACTCAGATGACAAATCATTTCATCAGACCTGAAAAGCGACTCTTAGTTGCTTCCCAAAATCAAATCCACTGAAACAATGATTTCCCCCTACGGAAATTCCAAAGAATATCTCATTCTCTGGAAGCAATTCCTAAGGAATTCCTCAAATGTTTTAAAAAAGACTTGACTCCTGTTTCCAGAAAAGATGGAGTAACAGGGACTAGACTTATCTATTCTTGCACCAGAAACAACTAAAAATCTGGACAAAATACATAAAACAACCGTTTTCAAGGCACTGGGCATCAGGGAACATAGGTCAGTGAACCCTGAGAGATGTCAAAAAAAAAAAAAAAACCTGATCTCTCCAACTGGCATGGACTACCACCTAGGGAAAGTTTCCAGGCTACAGAGCAGGAAGGGGAAACTCAGAAAACTTCCTTAGTTGAGGAGATGGAGCCAGCAAAGCTGGATTCTGGGAAAGCCAAGCTGTCTAGAATTTGTAGTGTACAATACTAGAAAGGAAAGAGCTACACAGAGAAAGAACTCAAATCTTCAGAGGACTCCTTGAGTATTCAGCTGACTACTTAAACAGCACATGGATATGAGAAAACTACCCTAAGCTGGGACAATAACTGCCCCAAAGAGCACAGCAAACAATCCTCAGAGCTCACCACCCAGGCCAGGAATAGCCTAATCACATCAGCTGCAGTTTAAAAACCTCATAAATAATGAGGCACTGCATGGAGACTCCAAAAGATGCTGCTTCAGTATTGAGGACAATTTATCTTAAGTATTGTTCTGGTCTCCCCTAATGAAGCTTAAAAGCAACACCCAAATGGATAAAACTCTATCCAGAACAAAGTTCAGTAATACAAAAAGACTCAACATCCAATGATGAAAATTTACAATGTTTGGCATCCAAAAGAAAAATAATTATCAGACATGAATGCCAACAAATAAGAGAACCTAAATGAAATGAACAAATTTCTAGAAAGATACCAACTGCCAAAAATGACTTAAGAAGAAATAAACTCTAAATAGGCTTATTATTAGCTGGATTGGTAATCAAAAATTTTCTATTAAAATAATAATACAGACATAAAAAATAAAAATACAAACCAATATCTCTTATGAATATAAAAGGAAAAATTCTGAATACTAGCAACTCAAATATAGGCAATCTATAAAAAGGATTATGCATCATTACTATGTGAAATTTATCCTAGGGATATAAAGGTGGTTTAATATCCAAATATAAATTTATGTAATATATATCACATCAACAAGCAAAATGATAAAGACTACATAATCATATCAATAAATGCAAAAAAATAATTTAACTAAATTCAATACCTATCAATACAAAAACATTCAGAAAACTAGGAATGGAAAATAACTTAACCTGATAAAGAGCATCTTAAACCAAAACCAAATAACCATACCCACAGCTAACATTATACTTAGTGTTGAAAAACTGAAGACCTTAGAAATCACCCAAGATCAGGAGTAAAAGACTATCTAGCCGGGCACAGTGATGCACGCCTGTAATCCCAGTGGCTCGGGAGGCTAAGGCAGGAGGATTTTGAGTCCAAAGCCAGCTTCAGCAACTTAGTGAGGTCCTAAGCAACTCAAATGGCTGGCGAAGTGACTCAGTGGTTAAGTGCCCCTGGGCTCAATCCCAGTAACACCGCACCCCCAACAACAACAAAAGAATATCTAGGTTTGCCACTTCTATTCAACATTACACTGGAGGTTATAGCCACAGCAACTAGGCAGAAAATGAAATTTTAAAAATGTATACTTAGGGCTGGGGTTATACCTCAGCAGTAGAGCGCTCACCTAGCACATGCGAGGCCTGGGTTTGATCCTCAGCACCACATAAAAATAAATAAATAAAATAAAGGTACTGTGTCTAACTACAACTAAAAAATAAATATTTTTTAAAAAATGTATACTTAAAGGAAGAAATAGAACTATATTTATTTTTAGATGACAAGATTTTAGATACAGAAAATCCTAAAGAATCCAACAAGATATTACTTGAATAAAAGTATTCAACAAGGTTGCAGAATATAAGATTAGTATACAAAAACTGTGAAGTCAGACACAGGGCACATGCCTGTAATCCTAGCAACAGGGGAGGCTGAGGCAGGAGGATTGCTAGTTCAAGAACAGCCTCAGCAACTTAGTGAGGTCGGGTCTCAAAATCAAAAACAAAGAGCTGAGGATATATAGATCAGTTGTATAGTGCCTCTGGGTTCCATCCCTAATACCATAAAAACAAACAAACAAACTGTATTTCTATATTTAGGAATGAACAAGGAAGATACACAGCCCCTGTTTTATCTTCTGTTTTAGTTAATTAGCTGTATGTCTTTGTTGTATTACTATAGTGATTTATATTATGCATCTTATACTTAATCACAATCTATCTTCAGGTAATATGTTATCACTTTACTTATAAGAACCTGATAACTGTGTATCTCTATTCCTCCTCCTCTGCTTTGTATTGTTTTACATTTTCCTTCTCCACGTGTTATACATCCCACCATATATTGTTATAATATTTGCTTTAAATTTGAGTAAATGCTAGAATGTTATCAAAAGGGCTGAACCATTTACATTCCCACCAACAGTGGATGAGAATTCCTCTATATCTGTACCAATGCTGTTTATTGGCTGCCTTTTATTATAGCTGCCCTGTCCTACTAGATATGAAATAGTATCTACGGGTGTCTTTTTTAAACTTTATTTATTTATTTATTTTGTTTGTTTATTTTTTGTTTTGTTTTGTTTTTTGGCACTGAGGATCGAACCCAGGGCCTTGCATGAGGTAGGCGAATGCTCTACTGCTGAGCCACAACCCCAGCCCCCTACGGGTTTGTTATTCCTGTTTTTGTGGTACTTGGAATTGAACCAGGGCACTCTGCCACCAAGCTATACTTACAGCCCTTTTCGATTTTTTTAATTTGAGATAGGGCCCCAAACTTGAATTCCTCCTGCCTCAGCCTCCTCATAGCTGGGATTATAGGTGTCCACCACCATACCCCCAGCTGATATCTTATGCTTCTGATTTGAATTTCCTGCAGGCTAATGATTTTGAGGATTTTTATGTGCTTACTGACTATTTGTGTATCTTCCTTGGAATAATATCTATTCATATCCTTTGGCCATTTCTAATTGGATTACTTGTCGTATTACTGTGTTATAATTTTTATATATTTTAGAAGTAAGTCCTTTAGAAGATACATGCTCTAGACTGTGAATGTAAGTCAGCAGTAGAACACTTGCCTACTGTGCTGGAGGCCTTGGGTTCAACCCCCAGCACTGAAAATAAGAAGGGATATGTTTGAAAACTTTTCTCTTCTTCTGTGGATTTTCTTTTCACTCTTTTTTTTTTTTTGTGTAGTTATAGATGGAGAGCATGCCTTTATTTTATTTATTTATTTTTATGCAGAGTTGGGGATCGAACCCAGTAAGTGAAATGTGTGCTTAACAATGCATGAGACCCTGGGTTCAATCCCTAGTACCCCCAACCCAAGGAAGGGAAAAAGAAGATAAAATGAAATTTAAAAACCCTTAATGAGGGCTGGGGTTGTGGCTCAGTGGCAAAGCGCTTGCCAAGCACATATGAGGCACTGGATTCGATCTTCAGCACCACATAAAAATAAAGAAAGAACGAAGGCAGAAAAAGAAGAGCAAATGGCATCCAATGGGGGAGCGAGAAGGGGGGAAAAGGGAAGAATGAAAAAGCAGAACAGAAACCAATGAAATATAAAACAGAAAAACACTAGGAAAAAAATCAATTAAGTTCCGAGTTAGCCAATTAGACATCATGCGCAGCAGAGGTCATACTACAGAATTAAAAAGTATTATGGATAAAAAGTTATTGAAATTAAACATAGCAGTCATGTCCAAGCAGTACTATAGAGATCAGATCCCTTTATGAATCTGGTGATAGATGAATGTGTGAAAATGGCAAATATTGGATACAGAACAATACTGGAGTGATGGCATCATGAGGAAATAGTATTATCTGGTTGGAAGTCTGGGAACAAATATAATGGCTATATTCAACAAAAAAACCAACTGCTTCCACATGTCCCCCCTCAAAAGGCCCTGTTTTTCTATAATATAAAAATCAGGTGATGTACATTTCCATACCAAACACTTTTGTTAGTAAAAAATAGGAAAACAATGAAAGCAAAAGATGGTTCTTTGTGAAAAACAATAAAATTAATGCTCTTGCTAGATAGCATAAAGACAAACATCGAGAAACACAAATTACCAGTACCAGAAACAAGAGGGGCAACATCTCTACAGACTGTATTGTTAAAAGCCTGCTAAGGGAACATGACAATTTTATGCCAATAAATTTGATAACTTAGGTGAGATGGATAAATTCCTTGGAAGACACAAGTTACTAAATAAAGCTCACTAAAGACACAGAACCTGAATAGCATCATAATTATTAAATAATTTTAATTTGTGGCTAAAAACTTTCCCCCAAAGAAAGCACCACACCGAGATCCAACATGGCGGCGGGCACGGAGAGATCAAGTCTCTGACCTCTTCAGCTGCGCGGGCATAGGGAGCCGTAAATTGTTTAAATGCTGTTTGCTCAGGACCACTAGGCAATGCTGAGCTGACGTGGATCTGGGGCGAACAGTCTGGGCCCCTCAGAACACACACACCGAGCCCGGATCAGCTGCATTCAAGCTCCAGTTCGCCTGCTTCTCGTGACTCAGCACTAACGATCCTGCTGAAATAACTGGTCGGCCCCTCTGAACTTACAGAGGTAAAAGCCAACCGAGCCTTCATAGGCAGTGGCCACAGGATTGAAACTGGGATTGGGAGAGATAGTCAGGACCCACCCGTTGCATTGGTCACCCGGCAAAGGGAACGTACAGTCACCATTTGCATGGGATACCACCTTGGCAGAGAACTGACGTCACGGGCGGAGGAGATAACTTCATTGAAACCAGCACGACAGGTGTGTAATCCCCTAGCCATCTCTCTCCACACAGCGGGGAAACCTTAAGGGCCCCTCCCAGCTCTCCTGTGAGCGCGATAGCCAGACCGAGGGAATCAGGAGTGGCGCGGGACTCGTGGCGCGGGACTCGTGGCGCGGAACTCCCGGCTACCGCGCCCACCAGTGCTGACAACTGAGGTCTCTTGGACCAGCTACCGGGGGCGTGGCTACCGGAGAGCAAGCAAATTCGCTGGGGGTTCTCAGCCCCAAGCTCTACAAACTTAGGGTCTGAGGGAGGCAAACAGGGAGAGTGTGCCCAGGTGTTCATGAAAACAGGGCTCCCAGGAGCAGCATACCTGGCGTGTAGCCAGTATTGTGGTGAGCGTCACAGGTGAGCGGGGCCTGGCTTGAGGAAACACAAGAGAAGGCCCTAGACACTCAGGATTGGAGACCCGCCCAGTCTGGGAGGAAGAGCTGCTGCACAGTGATTGGTTCCCACCTATTGAGAGGAGAAGCTTGGCCCAGTGGGCACAGCTCCACCTACTGGAAGAGAAGTTAATCGAACTCTATGACTGCATTTATTATTTTTTTTTCTTTTTCTTTCATTTTCATTTTTTTGTTGTTGTTCTTTAACTTTTTCTTTTTAATGTTTTTAATTTTTTTATTTTATTATTATTATTATTCTTTTAATTTTAATTTTCTTTTTTTATTATTATTATTTTTGTAAAAAAATTTCTTTTTCTTTCTTTCTTTATTTTCTATTTTTTTTGTTTCTTTTGTCTTTTCATTTCTTTTCAATTTTCTTATTCCCCCTTCCTTGAATTCTACCTGCCTACTCTCATTCTCTTTAGTGACTTCTTCCCTTCCCTTCTAATATCTTTCCTCCCAAGCATCAAATAAATTTATAAGAGTAAACAGTAACTCAGCAGTCAAACAGAACAAGAAGTAACATTAGCAGCATAAAAAAGCAAGGAAGAAAAGGAGTACAAACAATGAAGGACAGCCTAAATATTCAGGAGGACCTAGAGTCAGCAGAAAAATGGTCATATAAAGAACTCAAGGAATACCTTAGACAGATGGAATGGAACCTTAAAGAGGATACGAGACAGGAAATCCAAACAGTGAAAGAACACATTGAAAATGAATTACATAAACAGATAAAAGAAGAAGTTAAGCATCTTTATCAGGAGATAGAGATTATAAAAAAAAATCAAACAATAATTCTAGAAATGAAGGAAATGATAAACCAAATTAAAAACTCAACTGAGAGTATCACTAACAGAGTGGAGCAAGTAGAAGCCAAAACGTCAGATAATGAAGACAAAATATATCATCTTGAAAAAAGCCTAGCCAACTCAGAAAGGCTGGTAAAAAATCACGAGAAAAACATCCAAGAGATATGGGATAACATAAAAAAACCAAACCTACAAGTCATCGGGATAGAGGAAGGTACAGAGATTCAAACCAAGGGAATGAGTAACCTGCTGATTGAAATAATTACAGAAAACTTTCCAGAAATAAAAAAGGAAACGGATATACAAATTGTAGATGCATACAGGACACCGAGCACACAAAATCACAGTACACCAAAGCCAAGACACATTGTTATGAAGATATCCAATATACAGAACAAAGAGAAAATATTAAAAGCTACAAGAGAAAGGAGGCAGATTACATTCAGGGGTAAACCAATAAGGTTAACAATGGATTTTTCATCACAGACGCTGAAAGCGAGAAGATCCTGGAACAACGTATTTCAAACACTGAAAGACAATGGATGCCAACCAAGAATTCTGTATCCAGCAAAATTAAGCTTCAGGTACGACAACGAAATAAAAATCTTTCATGATAAACAAAAGCTAAAAGAATTTGTAGCCAGAAAACCAGCATTGCAAAGCATCTTGAGCAAAACATTACACAAGGAAGAAATGAAAAACAATAACCAAAACCATCAGTGGGAAGTGCCTCTGTAAAGACAGAGGGCGGGTGGAAAGCTAATCATGGAGAAACAAACTAAATTAAAAAAAAAAAAGATAAATAATCAAACATGGCTGGAAGTACAAACCATATATCAATAGTAACTCTAAACGTTAATGGCTTAAACTCTCCAATAAAGCGACATAGGCTGGTAACATGGATTAAAAAAACAAATCCAACAATATGCTGCCTCCAGGAGACACGTCTGAATTGAAAAGACATACACAGGCTGAAGGTGAAAGGTTGGGAAAAAATATACCACGCACACGGTCCTCATAAGCAAGCAGGGGTGGCCATCCTCATATCGAATAAAATCGACTTCAAGACTAAGTTAATCAAAAGGGATAAGGAAGGACATTATATACTGTTAAAAGGAACCATTCACCAACAAGACATAACAATTATCAATATTTATGCATCAAATAATGGTGCTGCGACGTTCATAAAACAAATTCTCCTCAAGTTCAAGAATCAAATAGACCACAACACAATAAATATGGGTGACTTCAACACATCTCTCTCACCATTGGACAGATCCTCCAAACAAAAGTTGAATAAAGAAACTATAGAACTCAATATCACAATCAATAATCTAGACTTAACTGACATATATAGAATATATCAACCATCATCAAGTGGATATACTTTTTTCTCAGCAGCACATGGATCCTTCTCAAAAATAGACCATATATTATGCCATAGGGCAACCCTCAGTAAATATAAAGGGGTGGAGATAATACCATGCATTTTATCTGATCATAATGGAATGAAACTGGAAATCAATGATAAAAGAAGGAAGGAAAAATCCTACATCACATGGAAAATGAACAATATGTTACTGAATGATCAATGGGTTACAGAAGACATAAAGGAGGAAATCAAAAAATTCTTAGAGATAAATGAAAAATACAGACACAATATATCGGAATCTATGGGACACAATGAAAGCAGTTTTAAGAGGGAAATTCATTGCCTGGAGGTCATTCCTCAAAAAAAGGAAAAACCAGCAAATAAATGAGCTCTCACTTCATCTCAAAGCCCTAGAAAAGGAAGAGCAAAACAACAGCAAATGTAGCAGAAGGCAAGAAATAATTAAAATCAGAGCGGAAATCAACAAAATTGAAACAAAAGAAACTATTGAAAAAATTAACAAAACTAAAAGCTGGTTCTTCGAAAAAATAAATAAGATCGACAGACCCTTAGCCATGCTAACGAAGAGAAGAAGAGAGAGAACTCAAATTACTAACATACGGGATGAAAAAGGCAATATCACAACAGACGCTACAGAAATACAGAAGACAATTAGAAATTATTTTGAAAACCTATATTCCAATAAAAAGAAGATAGTGAAGATATCGATAAATTTCTTAAGTCATATGATTTGCCCAGACTGAGTCAGGAGGATACTCACAACTTAAACAGACCAATATCAATGGATGAAATAGAAGAAGCAATCAAAAGACTACCAACCAAGAAAAGCCCAGGACCGGATGGGTATACAGCAGAGTTTTACAAAACCTTTAAAGAAGAATTAATACCAATACTTTTCAAGTTATTTCAGGAAATAGAAAAAGAGGGAGCTCTGCCAAATTCATTCTATGAGGCCAACATCACCCTGATTCCAAAACCAGACAAAGACACCTCAAAGAAAGAAAACTACAGACCAATATCTCTGATGAACCTAGATGCAAAAATCCTCAATAAAATTCTGGCGAATCGGATACAAAGGCACATCAAAAAAATTGTGCACCATGATCAAGTAGGATTCATCCCTGGGATGCAAGGATGGTTCAATATACAGAAATCAATAAATGTTATTCACCACATCAATAGACTTAAATATAAGAACCATATGATCATCTCGATAGATGCAGAAAAAGCATTCGACAAAGTACACATCCCTTTATGTTCAAAACATTAGAAAAACTAGGGATAACAGGAACTTACCTCAACATTGTAAAAGCTATCTATGCTAAGCCTCAGGCTAGCATCATTCTGAATGGAGAAAAATTGAAGGCATTCCCTCTAAAATCTGGAACAAGACAGGGATGCCCTCTATCACCACTTCTATTCAATATAGTTCTCAAAACACTGGCCAGAGCAATTAGACAGACGAAAGAAATTAAAGGCATAAAAATAGGAAAAGAAGAACTTAAATTATCACTATTTGCGGATGACATGATTCTATACCTATAAGACCCAAAAGGGTCTACAAAAAAACTACTAGAACTAATAAATGAATTCAGCAAAGTGGCAGGATATAAAATCAACACGCATAAATCAAAGGCATTTCTGTATATCAGCGACAAAACTTCTGAAACGGAAATGAGGAAAAACACTCCATTCACAATATCCTCAAAAAAAATAAAATACTTGGGAATCAACCTAACAAAAGAGGTGAAAGATTTATACAATGAAAACTACAGAACCCTAAAAAGAGAAGTAGAAGAAGATCTTAGAAGATGGAAAAATATACCCTGTTCATGGATAGGCAGAACCAACATCATCAAAATGGCGATATTACCAAAAGTTCTCTATAGGTTTAATGCAATGCCAATCAAAACCCCAACGGCATTTCTTGTAGAAATAGATAAAGCAATCAAGAAATTCATATGGAAAAATAAAAGACCCAGAATAGCAAAAGCAATTCTAAGCAGGAAGTGTGAATCAGGCGGTATAGCGATACCAGATTTCAAACTATATTACAGAGCAATAGTAACAAAAACAGCATGGTACTGGTACCAAAACAGGCGGGTGGACCAATGGTACAGAATAGAGGACACAGAGACTAATCCACAAAGCTACAACTATCTTATATTTGATAAAGGAGCTAAAAGCATGCAATGGAGGAAGGATAGCATCTTCAACAAATGGTGTTGGGAAAACTGGAAATCCATATGCAACAAAATGAAACTGAATCCCCTCCTCTCGCCATGCACAAAAGTTAACTCAAAGTGGATCAAGGAGCTAAATATCAAATCAGAGACTCTGCGTCTGATAGAAGAAAAAGTTGGCTCCGATCTACATATTGTGGGGTCGGGCTCCAAATTCCTTAATAGGACACCCATAGCACAAGAGTTAATAACAAGAATCAACAAATGGGACTTACTTAAACTGAAAAGTTTTTTCTCAGCAAGAGAAACAATAAGAGAGGTAAATAGGGAGCCTACATCATGGGAACAAATTTTTACTCCTTACACTTCAGATAGAGCCCTAATATCCAGAGTATACAAAGAACTCAAAAAATTAGACAATAAGATAACAAATAACCCAATCTACAAATGGGCCAAGGACCTGAACAGACACTTCTCAGAGGAGGACATACAATCAATCAACAAGTACATGAAAAAATGCTCACCATCTCTAGCAGTCAGAGAAATGCAAATCAAAACCACCCTAAGATACCATCTCACTCCAGTAAGATTGGCAGCCATTATGAAGTCAAACAACAAGTGCTGGAGAGGATGTGGGGAAAAGGGTACTCTTGTACATTGCTGGTGGGACTGCAAACTGGTGCGGCCAATTTGGAAAGCAGTATGGAGATTCCTGGGAAAGCTGGGAATGGAACCACCATTTGACCCAGCTATTGCCCTTCTCGGACTATTTCCTGAAGACCTTAAAAGAGCGTACTACAGGGATACTGCCACATCAATGTTCATAGCAGCACAATTCACAATTGCTAGACTGTGGAACCAACCCAGATGCCCTTCAATAGATGAATGGATAAAAAAAAATGTGGCATTTATACACCGTGGAGTATTACGCAGCACTAAAAAATGACAAAATCATGGAATTTGCAGGGAAATGGATGGCACTAGAGCAGATTATGCTTAGTGAAGCTAGCCAATCCCTAAAAAACAAATACCAAATGTCTTCTTTGATATAATAAGAGCAACTAAGAACAGAGCAGGGAGGAAGAGCAGGAAGAAAAGATTAACATTAAACAGATACATGAGGTGGGAGGGAAAGGGAGAGAAAAGGGAAATTGCATGGTAATGGAGGGAGACCCTCATTGTTATACAAAATTACATATAAGAAGTTGTGAGGGGAATGGGAAAATAAACAAGGAGAGAAATGAATTACAGTAGATGGGGTAGAGAGAGAAGATGGGAGGGGAGGGGAGGGGGGATAGTAGAGGATAGGAAAGGCAGCAGAATACAACAGTTACTAATAGGGCATTATGTAAAAATGTGGATGTGTAACTGATGTGATTCTGCAATCTGTATTTGGGGTAAAATTGGGAGTTTATAACCAACTTGAATCTAATGTATGAAATATGATATGTCAAGAGCTTTGTAATGTTTTGAACAACCAATAAAAAAAAAAAAAAAGAAAAAAAGAAAGCACCACACCAAGATGGCTTTACCAGGCAATTCTACCGAACACTTAAGCAAAAGAAAAATGTCAATTCTTCATAAAATTGAAGAGAAGGGAATATTTCCCAACTTATTCTAGTATCAGGCCAGTATCATCCTGATAATAAACCACACAAACATTACAAAAAGAGAAACCTACAGACCAAAATTTCTCATAAACATTAATGCAAATTTGGCAAATCAAATTTAAGACTTTTTTCTTTTTAAATATAGGATATTATAGGATAACCAATGGGGTTATTCCTGGAATGCAAGGTTATTTAAAGTTCAAAAGTCAGCCAAAATATTTCACCATATTAAAAAATAAAAAAACAAAAAATATATCATCTCAAAAGGTCAGAATAAACATTCAAAATTATTCAACATCCAAGTTCGGGGTAAAGTGCTCACCTAGCACACACAAGGCCCTGGCCTCCCAAACAAAACAAAGCAAAGCAACAACAAAATTCAACATCCATTTCTGATAAAAAGAGAAATTCTGTAATGTGATAAAGGACAAGTAGGGAAGACACAGCTCTTAGTGGTACAAGACTAACTACTTATAAGACCAAGGAGAAAAGCAAGAGTGCCCACTCACACCACCCCTGTTCAATACAGTCTGCGAAGTCCTGATACAGCAGGATGAGGTAAGAATTACAACTCCAAGTCTAGGAAATAAAATTATCTTTCTTTGTATATAATTGTGTTTTTTACATAAGTCAAGCCTTTACAAAGGATGAGGACAAAAAGGGAGAAAATCACATGGAGAGTAGAGAACATATATACGGGAAAGTAAAGAATTTCCAATTGGGGAATGGCAGTTGACAGATGGAAGCGGGAAAGTTCAGACAGAGTTCTCTGGATTTCACAGAGTAAGAAAGCACAGGCTAAATAGGGGAATGGAAACAGTAGACAGGAAATGTCTTTTGAGGATCACCCAGAGCAGGACAACTGACAGGTATCTGAATAATCCAGACACAGAATCGGTATGTGGCATGGAGGCAAAAACGAAAGGCTCAAAGTCCAAAGCCATAATCCAAAGGACAGGGCAAAGATCCAAGTTTCCATATTTCAAGATTCAAGTGTTTCAAGATTCAAGGATGGGACCCCAGAGAGCCAACAACTGGGGAGAAGGTAAAGGCAGAGGATCCTCTCTGGCATCCTCAGTTACGTTTCTGAAAAGCACCCTGAATGGGTCTTCAGACCCAAAGACAGAAAAAGGAGTTAAAGGAAAACAACATAAAATGTCATGAAATATACATTTTTCAGTACAGTAAATAAGTTTCCAAAGCCAAGGCAAAGCATCAGTGCTGAGCCCTGCTCTGGTGAGTTCGGGAAGCGTAGGGTAGGGTCACAAAGTGCTGAGGCAGAATCACAAGCCACCAAGGGCGGGGTGGGGCAAAGGGTCCCCTCTTTAAAGCTTTCAATTCAGTCCTTACAGGCTTGAAATGTGATGTCTTTTGCATTTTCATTCTCTTGTTTTGTTTTTGCTACTTCTACAACAAAGAGCCTTTTCACTGTGTTTACTTTTATTTTGCTTTTGGTATTTTAAAAAGTAACAACCTTCCAGGGGCCCCTCTGCCAGCCATATATTGGGAGTGAGGGGCACACACAGTAACCCTTAGCCCTCAGCCTCACCCCCCCTCCCCGTGTGTTTTATGCAGGAATCAGTAATGATTGTGCTGTTTTAGCAGCATTGAGTCAAACTGCAAAAAAAAAAAAGTTAGGCATATTAGTATAAAAATTTTTTGAATTTTATAGTGAAAGAAGGTTGACAAAAGAATAGATGGTGAAAGATTATCTTTAATTCTGTTGATTCTACATTTGGAAGCTCCACAGAGAATATACATCTGGGCAAAACATCTCCTCATGTCATGAAAAGGAATCTCTGAGCACCTGTACCACCAGCAAGATCTGCATGGGAGGAAACAGGCAGCCCTTTGGAGAGCACAGCTTTCCCTTTATTCCAGACCTCCTTCCTCCCACCAGAACCTGTACACAGCAGATACTCAGGACATTTCTCCTGATCTCCTGACCAGGAGGACTCCAGGTCAGAGAGCTAGACCACTTCCACTTTCTGAAGCTCCTAAATTATACATTCTTAAATAAAGACATGTCAAAACAGCATTATACCTGTAATCCCAGCAGTTCAGGAGGCTGAGACAGGAGGATCACTAGTTCAAAGCCAACCTCAACAAAAGCAAGGTGCGAAGCAACTCAGTGAGACCCTGTCTCTAAATAAAATACAAAACAGAGCTGGGGATGTGGCTTAGTAGTGGAGTGCTCCTGAGTTCAATCCCGGTTACCAAAAAACAAACAAAACCCCACAGCATTATAGAATTTGTGGTATATTTTTTAAAATTTATTTATTTATTCTAATTTGTTATACAGGACAGCAGAATGCATTTCAATTTATAGTATACATAGAGAGCATAATTTTTCACTTCCCTGGTTGTACACAAAGTAGAGTCACACCATTCGTGTCTTCATACATGTACTTAGGGTAATGATATACATGTCTCAGAGTAATGATAATGGTGGTATATTTTAAATATATACATTTAATAAATCAACATTGTTAGGAAACTAATACAATGTCACTGTACTATTCTCACACACACACACACACAAAAAAAAAAAGATTAATAAACATGTTTACTAATCACAAACCAGATAGTATGATCTGGAAACTAGAGTAAGTTTAAAGTTATAACCAATATCCTCTTTCTGTAAATTTAGCACTATGACTGTTTACACCTAATATGCGCAAACCATCCTACCGTGTCCACAAAACTAACAAAGGAGCATAAACCTGTTTTGAGTCAAGGTATCCAACATGAGAACCCATGGTGTCTTCCTCTGCTCCTGGGAAGCTGTAACAACCTTAAATGCTGACTAGTCTACCTATGTCCACAGGGGTCAAACCTGTATCCTCTTCATTCAAGCAGCTCCAATCCACTCCCCAACCTCTGCTCTGAGGTCCTTCCTTAACATCTTTAAACAGATATTCTGTCTTACTCTAAGATGTTGTTGCCTTCTCAATCCTGTCCTACTTCCATTTTTCTCCTCCTTGTCTTTCCCAATCATTTAAATAAACTACATTCATTGTTACCATTCTCCCTATCATCCATTACCTCTTTAGCCCTTTTTAATCTAGGTCAATAAATGAATACACAGAACTTGTAGAAGTCAACATTAATACAGGTAATTTAGCATATCTTGTGTGATCAGCACTACCAGATCACATATGATGCTAAATTACCTATATTAATCACTTACTCCCATTCTGGGGCGGGGGTGGGGGGGGCAGCTCTGAACACGCAAAGCTGATAAACACTGGTTAGCCAACAAGGTATAGATGTCCCACAATTGCTCTTGAAAACAAGTTCATGGCTGGGTGTGGTGGCACATGCCTATAATCCCAGCAATTTGGGAGGCTAAAGCAGAAGGATTGCAAGTTCAAGGCCAGCCTCAAGGAATTTAGTAAGGCCCTTAAATGACTTAGTGTGACTCTGTATCAAAATAAAAAATAAAAAGGCTGGGGATGCAGCTCAGTGGTAAAACACTTCTGGGTTCAATCCACCATACCAAAACAAATAAACAAAAAAACCTAATTAGTGATTGATTATAGAATGAAAGATATTCATTCTATAGAGTGGACCAGGGAAAGGGGCACTACTTCAGAGTAATAAGCAGAGGTAAGTGCTATAATCTGGACCTTGAATGTGTTGAAGGCTTGGTCCCTGCCCCACAGCACTACTGGGAGGTGACAGAACCTTTAGCAAGTGGGGCCCAGTGGAAGGAAGTTAAGTCATTAGAAACATGCTTTTTTATTTTTTGGTGGTAGTGAGATTGAACCCAAGAGTGTTTGGCCTCTGAGCTACATTCCCAGCTCTTTTTTTATTTTTTATTTTGAGACATGGTCTAAGTTGCGAGGTTGTCCTTAAACTTGGATTCCTCCTGCCTCAACCTCCCAAGTAGCTGTGATTATAGGTATATGCCACCATGCCCACCTGGGGACATGATCTTGAAGAGAACAGTGGAGTCCTGATCCCTAATCTTCCTCTCTTTTTCACCTCCTGACCCAGCCATCAAGAGGTGAGGGCTTCCTTGATTTCCTGCTCCCACTATGACGCCCCAGAGCAACAAGCCAACTGGCCATGAACTGAAATCTCCAAAACTGTGTGCCCAAATAAAACTTTCCTCTTTTCTTTTGGTGCTAGGAATTAAATTCAGGGCCTCACCTATGCTAAGCAAGCACTCTACCACTGAGCTATTCTCTAAGCCCAAACCGTTCCTCTATAAGTTTGATTTATCTCAAACAGTTGTTACCTTAACAGAAAGCTGCCTAACACAGAAAGAAAAGAACTGTTAAAACTATAGAGGAATTAAACAAGAAAAAAATGGGCTTGATTTCCATTCAATTTATCTTTCCTTCAACTCTGGTTGAGAATTAAATTAGACTAATGCTAGCTCAGTGAACCACGTGGAGACTTAGAGACTTGTAAAGACCTTCAAGCTGTGGGAATAATCTTTCTCAGGACACGCACCCAGAAGTCCTTCTGGGTAGTCCTTTCCTATCTCGTCCCTTTCACTGTTCAGTGTCTGGCCATGAGAGATGGCATCAGCACTCGCCTCAGGTAATCTAAAGGTCACTTCCTTTACTCTCTGCTGCTGCAGATAAGCTTCCATGAGTCACCACTTTCTAATTCCACATGACATTATTTGCATGGTTTCAGGTACTCTACTCAAGCAAGCATATTAACTTGAAGTGACAAGTACCTTTCTAGATTATGATTATCTTCCTTGAATGGAGCTTCATAATGCCTTTATGAGTTCAAATATACTGAATCGGATAATTATTTACAAGGTCATTTCCAGTTCTAAACTGTAGTCCAAGAGTCTGTCTGACATGTCACGGCTAACCACAGCTGGTGGTCCTGTGCCTTAACACCAGCTTTATAAAGCACATCGCCACTGGTCATCTTCTCCATGTACTAAATGCACACCTTCATGCCTCTGCACAGGCTGTGCACTCTGCCTGAAATGCCTTCTTCTTCCACTGCCTTGTATGATCTTCATCTTCGCTGGAATACTTTCCAGATCTCATCCCCTCCCACTGTGCTTATGACTTTCCTTTACCTGCACAGCCCCACACCACACCCTTATACTAGCTATAACAGCACTTATCATACCAATTGGCACTCACTTGGGTCCACCTCTGCCTCGCCCACTTCACTGTGCATTCCTTGAGAGTAAAGATTTCTACTCATCCCATCCTGATAGTTCTGGCTTCTAGCACAGCATCAGCACACAGTGTGTAGTCAAATATCCAAAAAAAGTAGTCATGTGCATCCCTAGCATGTATCAAGATTTTTAATAACCATTCTGATTATTTTAACTAATAAGGATTAAGAGGATATTCACTAAACTATAATGACTAAATAAAATTTTCAAATTAATATTTGTAATTATATTATTTCTGTAATCTTAATATGTTTTCCTCTGAGTAGAAATTAAGGAAAAAATATAAGGCTGAGGTGTAGCTCAGTGACACAGTGTTTGCTGAGTACTGGCAAGGCCTGGGTTTCATCCCCAGCACTGCAAGAAATATATATTTTTAAATGTATATACACACACACACACACACACACAGTATAAATGTACCAAAAGATTATACTGTACCCCATAAAGGTATACACATTATTATCTGTCATGTAAAAAAGAAAAAGGATGCGAGAGAAAATAGAACCTGAAGACAATTTAAAATGGATCAGTTCTTCCCATATTTACTTTAACCATTAGCATTACTAAGAGTTTTAATTTTTTTTAATTTCGGTGCTGGAGATCAAACCCAGGGTCTTATACACACTAGGCACATGTTCTACCACTGAGGAGCACCCCTAGTCTAGGATATTTTAAATTCTATTTTCAATTCTGTCTTCGTTAACTTCATCTGAAATGGTTTCGTGGACCTACAACCTTGACAATTCACAGTATTTGATGCTGGGGATACAAATATGAACAAAAAAGACAAAGTATGCTATGTTCTGTTATACCTGTTAAATGCTTATTTCATTCCAATTATATTAAATACTCTGTTTTTAAAAAAAGCAATATTGGGCTGGGGATGTGGCTCAAGCAGTACGCGCTCTCCTGGCATGCATGCGGCCCGGGTTCAATCCTCATCACCACATACAAACAAAGATGTTGTGTCCACCGAAAACTAGAAAATAAATATTAAAAAATTGTCTCTCTCTCTCTATTTTTTTTTAAATTTTTATTGTTGGCTGTTCAAAACATTACATAGTTCTTGACATATCATATTTCACACTTTGATTCAAGTGGGTTATGAACTCCCATTTTTACCCCGTATACAGATTGCAGAATCACATCGGTTGCACATCCACTGATTTACATATTGCCATACTAGTGTCTGTTGTATTCTGACTCTCTCTTTAAAAAAAAAAAAAGCAATATCCCCCAATCTGGGATGAAGATGATTAGTAAGTCACTCAAGAAGTCACACATTCTGAGGACTAAAGAGGCATTAATTAAAGTTGGGGTGCAGGTCCCCTAGATGGCAGGAACAGTATGTGCAGGACAGTACCCTGGGTACTACAACATGCATTTCAGGGACTTGAAGATCAGTGTGCAAAACAGGCAGCCAAGGGCAGTGGCAAGAAATGAGGCAGGGGATGGTGGCAGGGTCTTTACTGAGCATTCAAGCGAATAAAAACAAGTGTTCAGGTTCTTATTCTCAAGGAGTTTATATTATAGAGGGGACGATGACAGGTCTCATTAACACTTTTAAGCAGGGGAGAAATGTGAAATTTATACTTCTTTATACAATTTTTTTCCACTCGTTTTTTGGTTCTCATTCCTGGGCTTGGAACATAGTTGGTACTCAAGCAAATGTCTACAATGCAAACAAACCTAGGACTTTTGACTCCCAGTTCAAAGACTCTTGCCTCTGCCCCATCTGGAAGGCTATGCATTAGTATCCGTCAACGTGGAACTACTATGCAGTTCTACTTCTGAAGCTGCTTTCAGAGCCAGTTTACAAATCACAAAAGAAAGTCTCATTAAAGTCAGACTTCATTTTGACTCAACCTGAAAACCTATAACAACCTCAAAACATAGTTATTTTTCAAAAACAATCTAGGAGCTGAGGGTATGTCTTAAGAGGCAGAGCACTTGTCTATCAAGCTGGAGGCCCTGGTTTTCATCCCTAGCACTGGCCAAAAAAAAAAGACAGGGGCTGGGGTTGTGGCTCGGTGGTAGAGTGCTCGCCTAGCATGCACGAGGCACTGGGTTTGATCCTCAGCACCACATAAATGTAAAATAAAGATATTTGTCCAAGGGCTGGGGTTGTGGCTCGGTGGTAGAGTGCTCGCCTAGCATGCACGAGGCACTGGGTTTGATCCTCAGCACCACATAAATGTAAAATAAAGATATTTGTCCAAGGGCTGGGGTTGTGGCTCAGTGGTGGAGTGCTTGCCTGGCAGGCGTGAGGCCCTGTTCGATCCTCAGAACCACATGAATGTAAAATAAAGATATTGTGTCCAGGGCTGGGGATGTGGCTCAAGCGGTAGCACGCTCGCCTGGCAGGCACGCGGCGCAGGGTTCAATCCTCAGCACCACATACAAATAAAGATGTTGTGTCTGCCGAAAACTAGAAAATAAAAAATATTAAAATTCTCTCTCTCTCTCTCTTTAAAATAAATAAATAGTAGATAGATTAACTATCCATAGCTTTTTGTGTCAAGGTTTGTGGAGGGGAGCAAATCTACATTCAGAGGATGAAGAAATGCTTCTGTGAAGATAATGAAGAAAATATGCCATATACTTCTTTGTAATTCATGATCTCTGTCCTCAAAGGACTTATATATATTTTAGTTTCCAACTGTAGTAGACAGTTGGTAAATATTTTAAATAAATGAACTGCTACCTTGTATTTGTTTTATTCTTTTTATGTGTTATAACATAAAACAAATACAAGGTAGCAGTTGTCCATTTATTTAAAATATTTACCAACTGTCTACTACAGGCCAAGTCAGGAGGAGTTTGGGAGATACAAAGACAAGGAAGGTAAAGGCCTGTCCTCAGGAAACTCAGTCTCAAGGGGAAAGGCAATACACAGTCCAGGACAAGCAGAGCTGTTACTTAGCAGGTATAGGCAGATGAGAACTCGGCTGTATATGGCTGGCATTAGTTCTAATTCATCAGTCATTCTTACTGGCTAGTGTCTGTGCTTATCCTCTCATAATACCAACTCATAAAATTTCTAAGAAATTACTATATGAGAAATGATATCCACCCCCCCAAAAATATTAAAAGGTTAAAAGAGCACACGGTGAGAACTGATGTTTAGGGATGGTGTTGGGTCTCCCTGAGTTTCTTAGCAAGGAAGGTCGGCATTTTGGAAAAGGATACTAGTTCTAGGTGAGGGGAATGGAATTACCAAGGGGCCAGGGGCTAGAATTACCCGTCTGGTCCTTCAACATGTGTTGAAGACATGGTTTAGAGCTATGCCACTCAACATAGGAGCCACTGACCACATCTGCCTATAAAGTATCTGAAATGTAGTCAGTCTGAACTGAGATGTATATGAGAGAAAAATATGCTCCAAATTTCAAAAACTTAAGTGGAAAAAAAATGTAAAGAATCTCAGTAACAATTTTAATGATCACATATTTAAATAACATTTTGGATATACTCAAATAATTGAAATAAAGTGCTGTGAAAACCAACTTCACCCCTTTCTTCTTACTTTTCTAATGTGGCTACTAAAAAATTTTAAGTTACATACATGGCTCACATTTGCAGTTTTTGCTTTCAAACTTCTATTGGGCAGGGCTAGTCTAGGGAACTTTAAAAAACAGGCTGAAGAGTTTAAACTTTCTGGGGAATGAAACACCAAGGAAGGTTTACAAACCAAAGTGTTTATGGTAGATCTGGGAGGGAGCAGGAAACATGAACAAGGCGCTGTTTCAGGAAGACTAGTGTAGGGGCAAAACACTGGAGGCAGCTGTCAATGTCAAATGCCAAAGGGTAAGCAGGCTACTCAGTTGGAAAGGATACAAGGTCTCTAGAAGCAACAAGCTGGGTGGACAGACAAGGAAGAACTCAAGAGTAGTTTGAGGGCTGGGGATGTGGCTCAAGCGGTAGCGCGCCTGCCTGGCATGCATGCAGCCCGGGTTCGATCCTCAGCACCACATACAAACAAAGATGTTGTGTCTGCCGAAAACTAAAAAACAAAATATTAAAGGTGTTCTCTCTCTCTGTCTGTCTCTCTCTCTCTTAAAAAAAAAAACAAAAAACTGTTCTCTCTTAAGCATTTAAAAAAAAAGAGCAGTTTGAGACTAGCGAAGAATAACAGGTGCAAGTGCTGAGCCCAGCCTAGATAATCAAGATGCAACTCTCATATGAGTTAGCAAGCCCAGCACAGTTTAGGTTAAACCTAGTTTAGCTTAGTAATAAGGGTGCCCAGGCAGAGGTACAAGTCAGAGAACAGAACGAGTGTCCTCTTCAGCAATTATAGATCTATCTCTATATGGTAAGACTTCCAACAGCGGGAAGTCCCAGAGAATGCCAAGAGGAGGTAGGCAACACTACCAGAAACGATAGTATAATAAACAATAAAAGCAAAAGCCCAACTTATAACATAATCAATAAATATTTTCTGGAGTCTGCTCTATGCCCAAACTCTTACAGGCTCTGCAGATATGGCAAAAATAGAAATGGTCCTGAATCACAAATTGCAGTGAGAGCTATGAAAAATGAACAGAAGCTCTGAGAGACCTGAGGGTGGATGGCAGTTGTGGGATGAGGTCGCGAAGAAAAGCTTCTCTGAGCAATGACAATTTAATGTGAACCTTGAGTTGGTTTGGTGATGACTTGAACCCTGAACTAAATTGCATTTTTTATCTTTATAAAACTCAAATGGAAGAAATATAAAGACCTTAGATGTACTTGTGTGAAAATGTTCTTAATTTCTAAAAACCAAAAATAGACTTAATGTTCAATTCTTAAGTATGGGCAGCCTATTCACCAGTGGCGCCCTCCTTCTCTACTCCTCTGCTCTGCATGTTCTTTCTACCTTTCTGGCTCTGGATAATTTAGAGTGGCTCAGAGGTAGAGTGCTTGACTGGCAAATATGGGACACTGGGTTCCATCCTCAGCACCACATAAAAATAAAATAAAGGTATTGTGTCCACCTACAACTAAAAAATAAATATATTAAAAAAACCAACTTGAGATTAAACCTATGTCCTTGAACTTCCCAAATGTATGGTTCTTACAGTCCTTTTTCTCGTCCCTGGAACAGTAATGATATTACCTGATTGGTTTGAGGTAAGGATTAGGAAAAATATGTTAAGAGGCTGAGACATGGTAAGCATGAAATAAATGTTAGCTAACATTACTACCATTTGAACAAATGGTATTGTTCTTATTTTAAAACATTTTAAGTGCTTCTATGTGAATGATGAATAAGTTATTTTCACAGGCATGACATTTATGTTCCAGTTTGGAAATTTCTATCAGAAACACTGCTAAAATAATGATTTTGGGGACAAGCACTTAAAAGCCATCAAGAACAGCGGTTGAGGTGGTGAATGCCTGTAATCACAGTTACTTTGAAGGCCAAGGCCCAAGAGTCGAAAGTCTGAGGTCAATCTCAGTAATTTAGATAGATCCTGTCTCAAAGGTTGACAATGTAACTAAAGTGGTGGAGTGCCCTAGGTTCAATCCCTAGTACCGCAATACGTACATACATAGATAAAATAACTGTCAAGAACTAAAAAAATATACAGGTATCCTTATTATCCCCACTGATCTCAGGTAGGGCAAGCCTATCTGATTTGTGTTCTGGATACTGGTAAATGCACACAAGTGTGGGGACATACTACATTCATAACCCTCCCACGACCCACCTCACACCATAGAGGTAGAGGCAAGACAAAGTGCTACAAGCTCTGCTCCTTAAGAGGCATTTACATGACACTACCAAAAATACATATGGTTTTAAACCAAGATCACAGATGCTTCTCCAAATCAACAGGAAACCTACACTACTGAAATTTTAAAAAATAACCTCTAGCATTAAACTTACACAAGATGCGAAAATGTGGACTTGTATATACCTTAACTTCTATTTGCTTAACTGTTGAGGGGACACTAATAATAATACAAAGGCCAAAAGATACAAGGAGTTAAAAGTCCCAGAATGGTAACTAACCTGTACCCAAAAAATTTACAAGGGGCTGGTCTTCGAGGCCCTCACGAGGCTGCCCTTTACTGGGAGTCCTTAGCCACTAGTGTATTTCGCTGGATGGGGCATTTGGCCACCACGGCCAATAAACCCGCTAGTTTGAGTCTTAAGGGCACCAGACCAGGGGAAGGTGGAACGCTCGCGGGAGCTGTTTGGAAGGCCATCATTTCTCCGGCCCCTCGTTTCCTGGTCCGAAGCCACAAGCGCCTCCCCGAGCCGCCACTCGGCCAGCGCCCGGGAGCCCCCGGCCCGGCGAAGCTGGGCACACGATGCCTCCATCACGCAGGTCCCGGGCGCGAGGCGGGGACGCCGCGCAGGGACCCGAGCTCGGAGGCTTGACGTTGCCTCCGCCGCCGCCAGGCAGAGGCGGACGCAGCTCCGCGGGCCTGGGCTCTCGGCCGCGTCGCGGGGCCCGAGGGCTCCCCGTCGCTAGGCCCCCCAGCGACGGGAAGCGAACTCGCCACCGCCAGCCCCCCCGGAAGCCCTCCCCCCAGCTCACACCTGCCGGCGCGTGACGCGGGAGCCGCGCGCGCCCGCCCGCCCGTCCCTGCCGGTCCACTCCGGGCGCCGCGGCCCAAGAGCCGGACGTCGCCCGCGGCCCCGGTAGTCTCTCGACTCCTATCCACCCGACGCCAGCTTCGTGGCGCGCGCCGGGCGCAGCCGCCCCCACCGACCCCGCGCGCTCACGCCCCCTGCCCGGCCCGTTCCCGCCGCGCGCGCTCAATCGCGAGGACACGTACATGCCGCGTCTCAGCCGCGCCGCGCGCCCCCGCGTGGGCGCCCTCGCCCACCCGGGGGCGCCCCACTCGGACTGGGCGGTGCGCGGGGGAGGGGAAGGACGGCGCGGCCGACAGTACTCACCGCGGAACCGCGCCGGCTCCGAGTGCGCGGCGTTCCGCTGTGAGGCGAGACGAGGCGTGCGGTCCCCGCTTCTCCGCAGGCTATGAGGGCGACGTCGCAGGGGGACTGAGGGGCGTGGGGTTTACTCCCTCCCGCTTCACCTTCTAGAAGCTCGGGGACCCCAGAAACTAAAAACAAAATAAACAAACTTTCCCCTCCGCCTCCCTCCCCCAAAACCACAACACAAACACTGGGGGGCCCGCCCAGAGCCCCACTCCATTGGCTGTAAGGAGGTTGCCTCCGGTTCTCATTGGCTGGTTTTTGTGCCCGTCAAGCTGCTGTTCCGCCCCTCCAAGTCCTCGCCGCTGCCGTTGCCCCTCATTGGCTAAGTGCTTCCCGTTTGACGATCTAGGATTGGCTGAACGGCCTGCGCCAATCACGCGGAGACACACCCCCTCAGCATCCCAGAGGCCGCTTCCTCGGTCGCGGACCCAGAGAGTCAAAGGGGAAACTAGAGCATGATGGCGGCCGAGCTTGCTTGGCGCAACCATCGTCTTTTTTCTTTTTTTTAGTTCATCAATGCCTCTCCCAGGCGCTGTTTCCTTTAAGCTCCTCTCTCCATCCAATATTGCCTAATAACGGAATCTATACGTGCCGGCTTCTTGATTTATCCCCACCGAAGTGTTGAGTGTGGGCTGGTTGTGCGTCATTGGACTGTCAGGATGTCGCTCGCAAGTCAAATCCTCAAACCATTGGTGGGACAGCAAGAAAGCCCGGCTCACAACAAGGGCTAATGCCATTGGTTTGACTCCACTGAGTTCTTTCCTGGTACTTTATTGGGCACACAAATGCGTCCTTCAGACCCGGATTTGCTGTGCTACAGTTAATTGTTTAGAAGGGAGCTGGGAGCAACTCTGATTAGTTGACCAGTAGTTGATAATAATGACTACCATTTATTGTGCGTGTTTTGTTCCAAGTACTGTATTGAATTCTTTACAGAGAACATCTGGTTAAACCTGTGAGTTACACACTGAGGTTTACAGGTAGGAAATGAAGGCTTGAGAGAGGTTAAGAAATTTCCCAAGGTCATCCAGTTACAAAGTAGTTGGCGGGCCTTTCTTTGTGTCCTGTATCAGATTCCAGAGTCTTCACTCTTTTCACTATGCTTTAGTGCCTCTTCTTGAGTTCATAAGCGTACCCGTCAATCAACCCAGTATTTTAAAAACATTTCATTCAGATGCCAGGTTCCTCAATCAGTTTCTGGCAGTGACACTGCTGGAGACTACCTATAGCAAGGTTGTCATTGCCTCTACTTCATCCACCCTCAATTAGTCTTGATCTTTCCATGACAAATAGCCTGCATCTATGATCATTTTCTTCTCAGATTTAAGAATGGATATTTCTACCACCCTCGTGTGCCCAGAACATGTGCGCATGTGCATTACACTAACCCTTACCATCCATCCATCTTCAGCTTGTTCCTTGGAGAGAGTCCTCAAGAGCTGGAAACAAGGAGAGAGAGAGAGAGAGAGAGAGAGAGAGAGAGAGAGAGAGATTGCCTTAGAAATAAATAATTGATTGCTTGCAAATGAAAAAGCCCTTCAGCTCCTGGAAAGCTTCCAGGGAGCTGATGCCAAGCAAGCCTTGTGCTCCTGGCTTATGGCCACTGGGTTCTTTTCTCTGTGACAGCTTTCCATATTTCAGCCAGGGGAGGGCAGGATGCTTCGGACCCATTGCCAGAGGGCCAGCCCTAAGCCTCTGGGACGAAATGATCTTCAGGAGCACAATGCTGGACTCTAGCCCACATTTCGTCAGGGGTAATTACCATTTTACCATCCCAAATCCCTATCCCCTGTAGCTTCAGTGGGATCATGGCCCTTGTTTCACTTCCTAAACCAAACTGTTGTGTAATCTCATTGGCACTGCTTTAATAATAAAACAACCACAGTAACATAATAATAACACTTATGACCTTTAAGTAAAGGAAGACAAAAGTATTTCACAAACATTAATTAAGAGTAAATGGCAGGTATTCCTAGGGCAACTGCAAGGGCAGAAGAAAGATCATGAGTCACATTCTAATAAAGTTTCTAAGGACCTGAATCCTTACAGCTCCACGCACATGCCCCATACCAGCATTCAAAAATCTGAGCATTTTGAACCAGAAAACACAAAGAATGTGGGGTCCAAAACCTTCCTAACATTCAAGTTGACTGATTGTACCCCTATTTTAACCCTTAAAATAGTGCTAATTTTTTGTTGTTATTTTTTGATACTGGGGATGGAACTCAGGGGCTTTACTACTGAGCTACATCCTCACCCCTTTGTATTCTTTTTTTTTAATATTTATTTTTTAGTTTTCAGCGGACACAACATCTTTGTTTGTATGTGGTGCTGAGGATCGAACCCGGGCTGCACGCATGCCAGGCGAGCGCGCTACCACTTGAGCCACATGCCCAGCCCTCTTTTATTTTGAGACAATGTCTCACTAAATGGCTCAGGATACCTCAAAGTTGCAATCCTCCTGCCTCAATCTCCCAAGTCACTGAGATTAGTGCACTAGTTAGTATTTAGTTTTATATTTAATATTTAATTGTTGGATATATCCCGGTTATAATTATACTGAAATAATCTCTTTTTCATCTTTGTATCCCTTACATTGCTCTGATCATAAAAGGTTCCCAAATAGATAATTGTTCAGTAAATATTTAGCAAACATGTGGAGCACTTGCTTAGGGAACAAGGGTTGTACACCTTCCTTATGGTCAGGAACCTTAGTCTGGGAGGGGGCAGGCAACAGGTACACAGACAATCATAGTGTAGTGCTGGGACAATTGGCCCTAGAAGCACATGGGATGGTCAGGGGTTTCCAGGGATAGCTAACCAGAAAAAGTGACATATAAAAGAAAATTAAAGTGCCATCTACAAAGAAAACTAAAGACTATTGCCTGTTAGCCAGGCAATAGTCTGAAGATGTGTTTTTACCTTTAGCATTTGTTTTCTGGGGTTAGAGAACAGGATGGGAATATCCGGGAGCGGCCAAAGCCTGTTATTCCTATATTCTTTGTCTTTGAAGGCCTTCAATTATTTGACCATTCTGCCTCATTGTGCTTCTCTCCTTGGGAGAAGATGGGAAGCCTGAAACCTTGTCATAGTTGCCCTCTTGAGAATAGGGAAATAATTTCCAAACAAGATTGCTACGTGTTTTTTTTTTTAATCATAGAAGTAACACTGAATAAATATATGACTTTAATTTAATATGGTATTTAATATGGTATTCTATATTTAATTTAATATGGTATTCTATATTTCAGACAGTATACAAAGTTAAAAAGTAAAAAATAAAAGCTTTCCATAATCCTATCTCTACAGCCAGCCACCCATTAAGGAGAATGTCTCCCCAGACTCTTTCATGACGAGATCCACACATGGATTTCTTCTTCGAACAGTGGGGATGTGGTGCAGGGTCATATCTGGGCTCTGAGAGCTTTTGTTACTCTAAAGTGCAGCTCTGAATGGAACCTGTCCTCATTTTCTGTCTGGATAAGAAGGAAGCCAATAAATCAATCAAATATTTATCACAGAGGATGAGGGTTTCAAATTTCTGTCTCATGAAGTGTTAGGACTCTGGGGCTTGCTCAGCTTGGTGTGAATGTACAACTAAGGGGGTGAGGGTGTCCGCTGAGCTCACCCTCACTGCCCTAGGGCTTTTAGGCACGACTTGGTGATTGTGGCCACAAACCATACCCTGAAAGGCAGCCCAGATCAGAAAATGAAATGCTGGGTTACTCTCCTATACTCTCCCTCTCTCTGCATGCTACTCAGGGTTAATATTTTTTGTTTGTTCCCACCCAACCAGAGTTGAGTGTAAAAAGACCCCTCGAGCCCTGCACACTTGTGTGCAGGCATGGGCACTGTGTTCTTGGAGCACTATACTATTCTTAGAGTTCTATATGTGGTGTTCCATTGAGTTGGTTTTTTGCTGGAAGGGAAGGCAGATTTAATGAGTGATAGCTGCCTTGGATGGTGACCAAGAGTGCTCCAAGCCATCCAAAGCAACAGTCTTCCTTTTTGTCCCTTGAGAGATTGTGCTGTGATCTCTGCCCTTGGCCTGGACAAAATCCAAGGCAGTGGGGATTTTTGGCAAACACTTCTGCAGTGACCCAACCTTGGGATGACATAGCCAGCTGGTTCTACTCCAGCTCTGATTTCTGTGGCACAGGAGAACACCCGCCACACTTTGCCCTGGCCTCTCATTGCTATGAGACATTGGGCAGTGCTTGTAAAGTATTCTGCAATTCTTGAAGCTTCTGACAATAGGATGATCCCTGTCAAGAAACCTGACAAGGGGACAGCTATCAGCTGATACTGCTCACTTGGGCCTGGGTGTGGCAATAGCCAAAGACCAGGATCAATGTAGGAGAGGAACATACTAGTGTGTGCAACGACAAAGGGCATGCTCATAAGCATTTATTGCATGTCTGTGGCGTTTACTGTGCAACAAAGCCCTTGAGATAGACGCTGTGCCACTTCCAAATCACCCCTCATTTTTTATGACCACACTTCCTGAAAGCTACTTAGTCAAGCAGCAAACCCTGGAACCCTTCAGCATGCTGGCCAATGTTAGATGCACGGGAGGGGTTTCACAAGAAGGCAAGGAGATGTTGTTGTTAATAATCACTGCCCTGTCCTGGACATGTGCATGTGTCTGTCAGACCCCATACTGGGGGCTTTGCACGAATGGTGGCAGTCATGCTTCACAGCAACCATGGTTATCCCCATTTTCCAGATAGGAAAACAAAGGCACTGAAGGGCCAAGTAACTTGCTCCAGGTCACCACAGGTAGTTGTTGAATCCACAGTTGAACCCGGGCAGTCTGACTCCAGTGAGTGAGCTGAGCCACACAGCTGTGGTGCCCAGAGATGTCTACAGTAAGAACTCCACAGCACAGCTGGGGAGACAACCAGCCCCCAAAACAACAGCAGCCCCCATAGTCTTTATTCACATACTCCACCCTCCTTTTCCTATAGACTCAGGGAAAGAGGCACACCGCTCCCTGGCGAAGTTGCTGCCTCTGGACGTTCTTCCTCTGTAACCCAGTTGGCATCTGCTCTCCTTCCAGCCCTTCAGAGAGCCTGCCTGCCTTCCTTCCCTTTTCTCTTCCTCCCTCCCTCTCCTCCTCATTCCTTACTTCCCTTTTCTATTTCCATAGCCCAACTTCTTAAATAATAACCAGTGACCGTCTCTATCACTACCAAGCTCCCTTCTGTAAACCTGGCTTCTAGCCCTAATGCTACTCAAACTTGTTTCTCTAAGCTCATCTATAACCTTTTTTTGTGGCCAAGATCCAAGAGACTTTCCAAGTCCTTGTTTCCATGGCTTCACCACTATGTTTTACTCTGAGAATCTTTACTTTGCTTCCCAAAATAGCCAGCTTTCCTCCTACCTCTACAACTGTTCATGCTCTTTTTCCTACCATCTCTTTTTCTGGGCTCCTTCAAAGTGCCTGGGTGCACTTTCCTCCTTATGTGGTCCTCTGAGGGCACAGGGTGGGGGGAAGCCAGGTCAGCATCCTGCCTTCACCTCGAAGATTACCATCTCCATCTCTCCATCTCCAGCCTTTGTTCTGAGCCTGCTTGCATCTAACTCTGTGCAGGTCACATAAACTATCTTCAGTTTCCTTAGTTCTAAAATGAATATATCAAATCACATTTGTTATTCTCAACCCCAAGATAATGATAAAACTTAATATTTTAAAGCATATACTCTGGCGGGCAGGACTGGGTATATAATTGTGGGATCCAGTGCAAAATGAAAGCACAGGGCTCCTCATCAGAAATTATGAAGATTTGCAAGGTGGCAACGGCAGAGCATTAAACCAAATGTGGACCCCTCACCTTCTGAGTCCTGTGGAAACCACAGGTTGCATGACCAGAAAATGGGCCCTTGTGTGTTTCACATATGTTAATTTAGTCAATCCTCAAACAATCTTAGGAGGTAGATACAGATGAGGGAAGAGGAGAAGAAGAACTGCCCAAGGTCACACAGTTTTTAATTGGTAGATATGAAAAAAAAAATCATAGCTACCTGTCAGGGTTATTGTGAGACTCACAAGGAGAAGGTGCCCAGTGAGGGATGGTTTCCTCCAAGGGACACCTCAGTGGGGCCATTCCCAGTCCTTCCTTGGTGAGTTTGTCTATTCCTACTCTGTATCTATGCCAAGTATGCCCCTTCCTCCTTATCCTGCACCCCCTTCTACACTTCTACTCCCTCCTCCCTTCTCCAGGCTTTTAGCGGAGTGGAAAGCAAGGCCCACCCCTTTTCCTCCCCTCAGATCCTCTGGCTACCCTGATGGAGTCTTCACCATCTTGATGCTTGGGATTTTACTAAGAGTTCTACATAGGGGCTGCACCTTTCCCTGCCTGCCTCCTTCCTCTCCTTGAACTCCTCAAGGGTAGCTCAGAGATCCCGTCCTCCTTCCCAGATCCTCCTCTGACCTACACTCCAGGCTGAGTGCCCCCTCTGGGCTCCATACTTCCTGAGCCTCTCCACCATAACACTTGCCTCTCTGGGTCCTTCTTCCCAACCAGGTACTGAACATCCTGGGGACAGAGACCAATTCTGACTTATCATAGCACCTGGGGCACAGAAAATTCTCAATGAGCTTTTTCAAATGAAGGAATGAATGAATAAAAGTATGAAGTAAATGTTGCTTAAAACTTGGGCTCTCGTGTATGCCTTGGCAAGGACGGGGCAACTAATGGGCACCTCTGTAAACTGATGACATGTGTGGAAACCAGTAACGGCTCCCCAGTTTCTGATGAGGGAGGGGACCTCTGGGATTCCTCCTGACAAAACACTGACTAAGATGACAGGTAGGACGGTTGGGAGGTGGTGCTGGGAGCAAAGGCATGGGGGACAGGTGTCCTAGGCCCAGAGGTCAGCTGCAAAGTGTTTCTGGTCTCAGGCCAGCCTGCCACCTGTTTGGGCACTGCCTGTGAGGTAAGAATGTTTCTTTTTTTCTTTTTAAGGAAGGAGTTTGGGGCTGGGGTTGTGGCTCAGCCATAAAGCGCTCGCCTAGCATTCATAAGGCCCTGGGTTCGCTCTCCAGCACCCCATAAAAATAAAATAAAAGTATTGTGTCCACCTACAACTAAAAAATAAATATTAAAAAAGGAAAGAGTTTAACTATGCTGCTCAGGCTGGTCTTGAATTTGTGGGCTCAATCCACTCCCCAACCTCAATCCACTCCCCTGCTACTCCCCGAGCAGCCGGGATTCTAGGTGTGCGCCTTAAAAATGGGTTTTACATTTTTATTTATCTATTTATTTGTTTTGGGGCAGCTGTAGATGGAACCCCAGGACCTTGCACAGGCTAAACACACAGTCTACAGGCTGAGCTACACCCTCTGCCTTGGTTTTTATATTTTTAAATGATTGAAAACAATTTAAAGGAATAATTCTTTGTGGAACATGGAAATTATATAAGACCCAAATTTCCGCATCCAAAAAGTCTCACAGACGCTCGGCTGCACCCGCTCTTTCACAGCTGGTCTGTGACTGCTTCGGTGCGATAGAAGTCGTGTATCTGAGAAACCTGGAGTATTTACTCAGGCTCTTTGCAGGAAGATCTTGCCCAACCTGACCCTGCCATCTGCCCCAGAGGAAGGACTCGAGCTGCCAGCTGGCCACAAGGGGTCAGCCTTTCCCCACAGTGCCGCCAGCCGCCTGGGCTCCTCCAAGGAGCCTCAGCACACAGGGTTCTTCAGGGCCACCAGAGGGACGTCAGGATCTTTCCCAGTGCAGCCAGGGGACAGCCAGTGGAGTCATTATTGGGAGAGGCTAGAGGAAACCCCCCAAATAAATCAATAAACAAACAAACAAATAAAAAAATAAAAACCATTTTTAAGGCCGGGCGAAGTGGTGCACACATGGCACACAGACAGGGGCTTGGAAAGCCTGTGGCTGGGTGCAGGGTTGGCCAGCCTCTATGGAAATGTTGTTTCTTAGGTTTTATTTTATTTATTTACTTATTTTTATAGTGCTAGGGATGGAACTCAGGCCTCACCCCTGCTAGGTAAGAGTTCTACCTCCATGTGTGGTGGAGAGGACAGGAATGTGAACTAGCTTGCCTGGTTTCCTCGTGTGTCCACGGGGCTGATCTCAGAGCCCCTGTCCTGAGGCCAGGGGGTAGTCACATAGAGTGCCCCAGCACGAGGACAAACTCGGGAGAAGCACCCACCCAGGAGTGTTAGATCCAGGTCTTGGGATGTTCTCTCCTGGATTCTCTCCCTGCCCCGCCCCCTGCATATTTGCCAATTGTGCAGCTGAGACTCTGGCACACGGGCTAAACACCCCCAGCCCCCAACACATGGCCCTGCCTCAGAAAGAGCTGCAACATTAGCTGGTGGCACAAAACTCCCACAAGTTTTTTCTTTCTTTTTAATCTTTATGTTGTTTATTTATTTTTATGTGGTGCTGAGGATCGAACTCAGTGCCTCACATGTGCAAGGCAAGCGCTCTGCCGCTGAGCCACAACCCCAGCCCCACAACTTTTCTTGATGGATAGTTTTGGGTGAAATGTTAATTTAGTTTGAGAATCCTTTGAATATAAAATACAAATAAAACCTACATCAGGGCTTGGGGATCTAGCTTGCAGACGTGGCCCTGTCTCCTAACCACTTTCATAGGTGGAAACTAGCTTTCGACCGGTCACCTGGAGAGAGGCCACTCAGCGCAGTGAAAGTGCTCTTGGATGTCCTTGACAGCCAGCCCTTCCCATGACTTGTTGGGTGGCTTTGGACAAATCTCACCTCCAGGAGGCTCCTTTCCTCCTCCCAATTCTGTGAGCATTTTGAAAGGACACACGCAGAAAGGGCCATTTCTGAGCAGCCAGGGGCCTGGAGCCATGGTTCTACCCAGTCTGAGGGCCTGGGAGATGAAGACTCCACTTAGAACACACAGTGAGAGGAGAAATGCTCCTAGAGGAGGGATAAGTGCAGGCCTTAAGAAACAGCAGGGTCTCATTTGACTCTCCTGTACTGTGTAGCAAATCAGGAACAAGGCTGAAAGGGTCATGATTGATTTCCCATTTATTTATTTACTTAGTACTGAGGTGTGCACCCAGAGCCTCATACATGCCCAGCAAATGCTCTACCACTGAGGTACATCCCCAGCCCTTTGGACTTACAGTTTTTGAGACAGGGTCTCACTAAGTGGCCCAAGCTGGGCTTGAATTTGCCATCCTCCTGCCTCAGCTTCCTGAGCATCTGGGATAACAGGCGATTGCCACTGTGGCTGGTGACGCCTCACCAGTTTGTTAGTCTGGCTTATTTTCTGTTTTAAGTGACTGTCAAGTCTTCCATCTTTTAACAAATAGGTATGAAGCAAATACTGCGTTACAACAGTGAGCTAGACAGGTGAGGTCTAGCTGTTCTACCTGTTCTCCAGGTTCAGGCACCCTAAAGAATGGGTACCTGCGATGTCCTGCTGCAGCACATGGTATCTTCCTTGCTGCACAGGCGGGAGAGTAGAAGCCTTGAAGTGCACGCCTAACTGGGAGGTCTTTGCAATTAGCTTAAAAACACTCACACTTGCACCTGCTTCCTGCCTTTGTCTAAGGTGTATGCGCTCCCAACCTTGGTCAGGCTCAGCTCACTGAGCCCAGGGTATCTGTCTGTCCTGTGGCAAAGCTTGTGCAGCTGGAACAGCAGCGCAGATGATCAATGACAGCCTCTGCGTCTTTGGGGCAGGAAGGCCTGAGTGTGGCACAGTGTGGTACGTTGCCAGATGACAAACTGAATCCACCGCGCATGGCAGGGCTAATTAGCTGCAGAGGGGGCTTTGTTGATGTTTATTCAGAATGTGGCCATGACAACCAGGTAGCAAATCCTTGGCCGGATTTGAGCTTGGAGGCTCTCTTGCCATCGGCCCTGGCTGCTTTTGGAACAGGGCCACTGCTGGGCACACACAGGCACACCCCAGATTACTTTCCATGTGGGGTGTAGTGAGACTCAGGAAGAGCAGCAGATTGGGAGGAAACCGGACCAGGGACAGAGCGCAGTAAGGCAGATGTGTGCACAGAAACACACCTGTTCTGGGGCGAGCATGGCCGTGAAGAGCTAATCAAGGTAACTAGGCTGAAACTGGAGGATGCCTCTCAGAGAGCTGTCCCAGAAGTCAGCGCTCTGTCCAAGACACAGGGCGGAGAGCCTGGGAAGCGCTTTCAAGAAGTCATCTGTGGTTGCTGGAGCCTCAAAGTAGAAAGCAGGGGCCCTAAACAGAGGGGATTTACACCCCCACCGGATGCATTGGGTGACATCTGGAGACATTGTGGCATGCAGCAGGTAGAGGCAAGGATGTCTCCACACCCTGCGATACTACCACAGCCCCTCCCCCAACAGAGGACTTGGCAGCTCCAAAGCGTCATTAGTGCTGAGAGTCTGAGCCTGAGGTACAGCTCCGGAACTGTATTTTATGTGATGAGGGACTTGGGAGAGCTGTGTACCTCACCTGAGAAATGGCAATCACACCTCATGCGGCTCAACACACAACCCGACTAGGCTCATGCCCCAAATACACATGAAAATTATTTGATGACTTTGGAAAGGGCTCTTTCCTCAGCTGTTCTTAGTTTGAGACCTGTATGTTCCTAAATCGCCTGGCACAGTGATCAGCAAGTAGTAGGCATTTAATAAAAGAGAAAAGCAGCATGGTGGGGGCGACAGAGCCACTTCCCCTCTTGCCTCTTCCTCTGTGTCTAGGCTTCCCTTCTTGTTTAGACTTTCCATCAAGTTCTCTACAGGCGCAGGGTATTGATGTTAGCAGAGGCTGTCTTAGAAATACCCTTGATAGATCAGAGGTAGGACTAACCACACTCTGAGGACAGATACTACAGGTGACATAGGTCAAGCGACAGTCTACCAGCCCCATACAGAAGTCGGGCTTCCTGCCCTTGTGGGGCAGAAGCCAGGGTGGCAGCAACACCAGGGGCTCTGCTCACCGGGAGGCAGGCCTTCTCCAGGGCTGCACGAGCTGCTAACCCTCAACCTGCAGTCTCTGCACTTGGCAGGCGAGACAGTGGCCTGGTGGGGTCGGGGCCACAAAGCCAGGGCCCCACACTGAGGGCCCTCCTAATCTGTCCTCCTCCAGCCCTTGCGGTGCTGCCAGCCTGCAGAAGCAGCTGGGCCGGGTCCGAGGGCACCATCCACCCCTGAACCTGCCCCCCAACTGGGAAGGCCAGATGTCCTCCTGAGATGTGGTGAGGGGCAGCATAGTTCACCAAGTGCGTGCATGTGCCGGAACAGAGGGCAGACGCACCCGAAACTGAGAAGCCAAGAGGCAGAACAGAGTGGGCGGAAGCTTAGGCCGACAAGCCAACAGTAAGAGCTGCATTTTATGACGTCACGGTCCTTGGCCATCTCTGCACTGTAGTTTCCTGAGCATTTTCAGAGCTCGAGGGGGCCAGAGACCATCTGACTCAGCCCTCTGAAAGGATGAAGAAACAGGCTGGAGGGGGAGGGCCTGCAGGGGGAACCCCCCTTAAGGGTCGGCACTCTGCCCCACCTTCAGGCACTTCCTCTTTAACATATTGTTTCCCCTTAAGTCCTACAGAAAGTGAGAAAAGCCCCATCTTGGCACATGGAGAAACTGAGGCAGAAAGGAGGGCTGGCTCTAGGCTGCAGTGACTTGGAACTTCCACAGGGACCCTGCTAGGTGTCTCTCCTGGCCCTGCATGAAGGAGAGGGAAGAAGGGTAAAGCAGGCCAGCTTCCCACCTCCGGGCGGCACAAGGGCTGGCTGAGCTGCCTGCTTAGGCATCTTGTGTCCCTCACCTCTAAGGGACCACTTGGAGTTAAGGCTTGGCCCCCACTCTCCACATCTCCTCTGTTCTCTAGAAAGAGATGCGTCACATGGCCAGGCCTTGGTGCATAAGGAAGCACTTTCCAGAACTGTTTAAACCAGTCACCGGATGGGGAGGGGCATTGTGTACTGAGTGCCCTCGCCTAGCACTGTGGCAGAGGCCACCTGCCTTGGGGGGGACGAGGCCCCTGAGCAGAGCCCAACACATCACAGGAGGCTAAGGCTAGTCTTTGGCTGAAATGTAACTGGAGAAGTTCTGTAGGTGGAGGGGACCCATGACCATCTTAGGGGGAAGGGGCAAATTCTCCTGTCTTTAGAGTCCAGTTCCCCATCACCTGGGACCCTCTCTTTCCCTTCATTGGGCTGTAAACCAAAGCAAACTGAAGGGAGGCCCAGGCCAGGCCCTCTAAGAACCCATGGAGGGGCTGCAGCAGGCACCTGCCCAGGAGGCCTGGAGTACCAACCCGGCCTGCTGGGTTGGGGAGGGAAGGGACTTTTGCATGGGCGGGGTCCAAACTTGCCACTGACTGTGGGAGGCTGATGTCTTCCCCTCTGTTCCCTCAGAGCCCAGTGTAGGTCTAGGCCAGGAAGGCCACAGCAGCCAGTGTCCCAGCTGTCCCAGATGCACCTTCTACTTGTAGTTCTAAGGCTGGAGCAAGACTGGAACTGGGGACCCCTACTCAGAACCCTGTCCTTCCTGGTAGGAGCAACCAAAAAGCACCAGGAAGCCCAGAAAAAGAGAAACCAGGTGGCTGGAGCTGACCCAGAGACTTCTCCTACTAGGGCACAAAGACATGGCCCTTTCCCTACCCAGGGACATGGTGGGCAGGGCTGACCCAGTGGAGGGAGGGGCAGGTATATAAAGGGGAGCAGACACTAGTCGAGCTTCCTCTTCATGTAAACAAAGCAGCAGTGACCCCTCCTGGCCTGGCCACCACAGTCTGGAAGCACACGATGGTCTTAGAAGTCTTGGGACCCTTCCATCTGGATTCAGGCGCTGAGGCCAGGATGGAGGCTGCAGGCGGAGGCCGGTGAGGTTGGAGGTACAAACTGGTACAGGGTGGGGCCTGTGCTGTCCAGGGCACAGGGCAGGACAGGTGGGCATCCACAGGTCCTGCAGCTCAGGAAATCACGCAATTGCCAGACTTGGAAGGACTGGGACTTGTTTTACCTGCAGAGACAGGGGACACAGGCAGGGGGAGATGCTCAGCAGATTTGCCTCCAGCCCCTACTCTGTGGGCTGTCTGCCCCTCAGATGTGGAGGCTAGAGTGACTGCCCCCCTTCCAACTGCCTGTCTGGAAACCAGGTCAACACCACCCTGGAAAAGCAACACAAAGAGTCTTCGTGCCCTGCCAGCCTCCACAGGGTTCCCCTGCGTTGGGGATGTCAAGAAGCCTTCTGTTTCCTGAATAAAGGGGGCGGGTGGGAGGGACTCCAGAGTCAACAACTACCACCAAAAGGCTTGCCCAGAGGTGGCTCACCAGGCTGACATGGGCAGTCCCGTGGGTGACCCTCTTCCAGGATCTGCTGCCGAGACAGTGGCCCCACTCCCAGAGCTGACCAGCAATGGGGCAGCGACTAGCCTTCTAAGCCAGTTTCAGCCTCATCTGTGGTCAGCCTGCTGGGCTGGATGAGGAAATGCTGCCCCTTGGGAGGGGCCCGCAGCACAGCCAGGGTGGCCAACGCGGAGGGCAATCCAAGGTGGAGGAAGGGGTATGCTGGTGCTAGCAGCTGCTCCCCCTCTCCCCCAGGCCTCAGTGCCCGTTTCCATGAGGCTGGCAGTGTCTGTGGCCAATTCCTGCCCTACGCAGGGAAGGAGGGGCTCTGCGAAGCCCACCGACACCTCTGGCCCTGAGGAGCCAGGCTGCTGGAGACAGGCCTTGTCCTCAGAGCACTGGCTGCTCCTTCTGTCTCCTGCTGTCCCTCCTACACAGCCAGGGTGGCCTCCCTGGCGCTCACACCACCTTCCACATCACTTCAGCTGTGAATTTAATTCAGGTGGCATCTGTCTCCTCTTCTGGGCTGTTAGCAAGAGACACTCAACAGAGCTGGACTAGGAGCCCTGGCTCCACAGCCCCTTCCTCCTGCCCCTCATAAGCCCTGCAAGGCCACTGCTCATGCCCAAGGTCTGCACCCAGTAGCCACCACCTTGTCTGGGCCAGAATGAACAAGCTGAGCCCCTCCTTGGTGTTGCCCAGGCTTGGACAAGTGGTGGCCCAGCGGGAGGTGGGAGGGAAGTCAGGTCACCTTCTTTGGTGCTGCTGAGGGCTATGTCTGGTGTGGCTCTGCTAGTCATTCAATTCTGCCACCCTGTAGTTCCTCACTGCTATGAGGGACACAGGGCCTCCACTCCCTCTCCTCAGTGGCTTGTTTTATTTGCTTGGCCTACTAAGCAGACGCCGAGTTCCTCCCCAGAGGTGGCCGCATTTGGAGGCAGGTAAGCAACAATCTCCAGACCCAGAAGCAGGGGGAGGACGCATCCTGGGGGCGGGGGTGGAGCCCTTGCTCACTCGTTCCTTCCTGGAGAAGGCTGTCTTCAGCAGGACCTGCTCCCCTGGGCTGGCAGGGCTGGATGCAAGCCTGGAGAGATCCCTTGTGCTGGGAATTCATTTCCATGCCTCTGACAGAGAGACTGGCTTGAGGGGGGAAATGCCTTGTGCTTGTCATTCCACCAGTGCTCATTTATCCGGAACCTGCCATGGGCAGGTGAATCGCATCCGCTGAGATCAATGGGGAAGAATGACACGAGGGAGCACCGTTTTTAACACAATATGTATGACATGGGTAAAGATGGCCCAAAGAAAGCTTATGAGAGAAAGTCAAGCTTCCAAGGGGAGGTAACACTGAAATGAGACTGAAAATAGGGGTATGGCATAGGAAGAGAGGGCCACCAAATGCAGAGGAGTGGCAGAAGGGAAGGGCTGGCAGGCAAGGTGGTGACGGGAGCAGGGACACTGCTGCGGAAGCTGCAGGAGCAATGGGCCTTGTTCTCCTGCAGCTCTCGGGGCTGTGCCTTCCCTTGATGGGGAAGATTCTTTCCCTGATGTCTGTGTGGTTCTTTCCTTCCACTCGAATTTCTGCTCAGATACTCCTTTGGTAAGAGGTCTTCCATGACCACTCTTTACAAAAGGGTCTTTCCCCAGATCCCCCAGCCTGACGTGCTCCATAAGGAGGGACTTTGTTCATTCTATTTCCTGCCACATAGGAACTTAGATAGAGCCTGGTGCAGAGCAGGCTCATTGATACATACCCAATAGAAGGCCCAGGGCAACGGCAGGCAGGAGGGGGTTACACCCATACTCTCAACCACAGGAACAAGGGCTGCCCTGGGTGAGGTTCACTGGCGCCTCATTCACCGGCGCCTCCCAAGATGGCACCCAAGAGAAACTGTAAAGGCAGAGGGTTTTGATGTCTGCCAGCGAGAATGAGCACCCCTGCCTCTTCTCTGGACCTGAGTGGGGTCTGTTGCTCTGAGAACACTCACTGTGTTGCCTTCACCCCTGTGTGATCAGAACCCCTCCCCCCACACACACATACTGGTAATGGTGCTCAGAATCATCAGATCAGAGCACAGATACCATGCACCAGCTGGGGCCTGACCCACGTTCCTCAAGGGAGACCCTAAATTTTGGAACCCCACCTTGACCTGCAGCACTTGAGAAGACATAGCCTGGAACAGGTCCCTATGAAATTCTGAGCCCAGGAAGCATCTCCCCAAGAGTCCATTCCTGACAGGGACCCAGATTTCCAGGAGAGATCTGAGATCTCCAGGGTCCTAAACCCTGTGAACATGAACTGGGGAGGGGGGAGCGGGTAGGAGAGTTCTGGAAAGGCATGGCCACTTCAAAGGACCCTGGGAGGAAAAGTGTTGAGAGCCACAGTTTAGTTGGAACGACGCCTGGCATTTTGCTAGAGGGAATGGTTGAAAGGTGACCCTGCTCCCGGAATAGGGCGGCTCCGGGATTAGGCGGATCCTGCTGCCTGGGCGCCCAATACTTTGGAGTTCCGGAGAATTGGCGCGCGGAGCCTGGTGGAGGGACTGTATTCCCGGGAAGTGTGTGCAGAGTGCCGGTGAGAGTTCGGGAATAAAGATTGCTGTTTGAACCTACAAGGCTTTGTGGCGGCTCGGTTATTTGTGCCCAGCCAGACTGCGGCAGAAAAGTCCCTGCACTCACCTTCCTCTCAGCTGGTAGGACCCAGCAGGAAGGGTTCAGTCTACACTGAGGCCTGCGGCTCATCCAAACAGTCTAAAGATGTAGGGGAGGTGCCAGCCCTGGCCTCCGAGAGACAGCCACAGCTGCTTTGCAGAAGGCCCTTCGAGGTGCAGGCCGTGCTGCCCTTTCCTTACTGCCTGACCCTGGACACAAGGACTCCCTCCCTAAAGCTCAGGAGTCTTGATCACAAGATACCTTCAGCAGGTTGCTTGTAAAGACTACCCCAGTTCTGTGTGGAAGCACCTCACACTGCGTTTCTCTTAACTTTCTTAAACAGGAGTGGCCAGTGGTCTTGTCCAGCTCTCCCCCTGGTGGAGCTAGTGGGGTTTCGGGTACAGCACCTGGAACCTCGTGCCCTAGCCTGGCGGCTCCCTGCAGGCACAGCCTCTGAATATCTGTGTCGCTGTGTCATCTGCTGGTCTGAGGACCCTCTTCATTGAAGAACTAAAGGGGAAAATTGGGGTTCTTGTTTAAAATGTGGATTCCTGAGCCCACCCCAGATGCTACTAACACCCTGGATATTGTTCCCTGAGGCTGGGGATCTCTGCCCCAGACAGCCTGTCCTGAACTCCTGGGTGGCAGGCTGGAGGGAAGGGGTGAGCTCAGCCTGCGCTGGGACAAGGTCCAATCAAGGGAAAAGGCAAAAGGAAAAGATGCCCAGCTTCCGCCACTAGAGGGCGCTGTGAGCCTTCGAATCACCAGGCTCTCCCCTGGCCCCGCCCCCCACCCCCAATCCCAGAGGAAGCGATTTCCCTGAGGTTCTCCCAAGGGCCACACCTGGGTTTGCAAAAATTTGCATGCTGTTTGACAACTATATACTTCTTATCAAGCAATTTTACAGGCTGTCAGCTCTTTGCTTTTTCTTTCTTTCACCCACCCTGTCATCAACCCACATTCTCCCTTGACAAAAGGGCACAGAGACAGGACAGAGTGAATCAGCTCAAAGGGACCTCGGAAAACCTCCCTGGATCACCCCCTCATCTTCTAGAAGAGGAGACAGCCCCAGGAAACAGAGGGACAAGTTCAGGGAATTAGGGGGTGGGTCGGCAGAGAGCTCTACCATGGCTGTCCTGATGTCCCCAGTGTCCCTGTGGGAAGGGGATTCCTTCCCTGGATTGGGGCTCTAACAGAGAATCTGAAGTGATTTCCTCCTGACCACAGCTCTGGATATAGGAGGATTACTAGTTTCCACCTTAGGCCTGGGCTTTAGGGGCCTGTCCTTCTCATGTCCAGCTGTCCTGCAGCTGCCCCACCCCCCGAGGGTGGAGGGGAGGCACTGAGGATGTTCTGACTACATCAGTGTCTGGGAGGCGGGGGCTGCTAAGTGGGACCTTCAGGAGGAGCCCCTGCTTCTCATCTCCGCCTTTGAGGAAGAGAGGAGCAGGAGGAGAGGGCTCACAAAGGAACTTGAATTTCAGGGCCTCGGGGATGGGATGCCCATCCAGGCGGGTGATGGTGAGCTGCATGCAGCCCCATGTTTCCTCCTGAGGATGGAAGGGGGGGCAGCTCAAGCTCCCTCAGACCTTCCTGACTGTGCGTACCAGCCTCTCTCGCCCTCGCCCTCGCCCCTCTCTCTCTCTGCCTGGATGTCAGGCATCTGGAGAGGGCCTCCCGAGGGTGCAGGCCCGGTCTGCTTGGCTGACTCCAGGGCACTGTGTGCAAATGCTCAGAGACAGGCAGCAGTGGCAGCATCTGCCCAAGTCGTCCAAGCAGGGGAACCCCAGGCTGAGTGACACACAGGAGGCGGCAGGAAGGGACAAGACAATGGGCCTTGCGTTTCTATGGAAACAGCACCTCAGGGTGAGGGGCCGAGGGAAGAGAAAGCTTCCACCTCACTTCCAGTCAGGACTTGGGAAACAGCCCTTTGTGGTTGGGCTCGCCCCTCCCCTTCCCAGCCAGGTGTTCACCATGGCAACCCTCCTTCCAACCAGAGGGACAGAGCTGCAGCAGCATCTGGTGTTGGGGGAGCCAGAGAGCCCAGGGGAATGGGAATGGGGAATAGTTTCCCCACCCCTGAGAGGACAGGGCCTGGGCCCAGGCCTGGCTTTGACTCCCGGCCCACGACCACTTCCTATGCCTTGGGACCACTTATGCACCTCTCCCAACTTCCACCTGCCACCTCTGGCTCAAAGGGTTATCTGGAGGGAGAAGGGAGAGTGTATCCGCACAGAGCTCGGCCTACAACTGCTTGGGAAATGCTTCCAAGCCCAACAGGGCAGGGGAAGGTCCTCAGGCTCCCGCTGTGCCCACATCAGAGATACCCAGGCCTGCTCAACTTCAAGAAGCAAAGGAAGCCAGGTGCGATGGCACAGGCCTGTGATCCCAGCAGCTCTGGAGGCTGAGGCAGGAGGATCGTGAGTTCAAAGCCAGCCTCAGCAACTTAGTGAGGCCCTAACAATTTAGAGAGCGCCTGTCTCTAAATAAATTGTAAAAATGGCCTGGGGATGTGGCTCAGTGGTGAAGTGCCCCTGTGTTCAATCCCCAGTACAAAAAAAAAAAAAAAGCAGCAAACATATCCCACAAGCACAGCCTGGGTGTGTCAGACTTGGCAGCAGGACAGGACCTCAGGCCTGCCTTGCCATACCCGGCCTGTGAAGGGGCCTAGTTCTCATCACCGTAACCCCCCACCGCCCCAGTCACCGAGGGATGAATCACAACACAGGAGTTCTTCTGCCCAGGCATGCTCAGGTGACTAAGGCACCACAGCAGCCCGGCTGTCATACTCTCCTAAGAGGCCACATGGGAGACTGCTCCACATGTTTCTTGTAAAATGGGGCTCACAGGACCTTCCCTGCCCTGTTGGGCCTGGAAACACTTCAAACATTTCCTAAGCAGCTACAGACCAGGCTATGAGGGTATCCTAGAGAGGCGGCCAGAAAGAAGCCACCAGCGCCACCGTCAATCCCTCATAGAGGACAAACCCACTCATCAAATAGACACAGAGAAAACCAAGGCAAACTGTTTACAGCAGAAACAGGAAGCCAGGCCAGGAGCCGGGAGGGCACAGGTGAGGGTCGGGTATTTGGCCAGGTTGGATCCCGATGACAGGGGTCCAGCAAGGACAAGGTTAGCCAGAAAGAGCCCTGGAGTCAGCTCCTTCGCCTGCCCCTGCTGGGCTGCAGCTCCCCCTTCTCTGAGGAGAGCCTGGCCGCACGTCTCTCATTCAATTGACTTACTCTGAGGAAGTAATGCCACCTAGCTGGGCGACTCCATGCCCACCACCCTAGTGAGCACTGGGAAGGACCCGTCCTACTCCCCCCTCTCAAAGAAGAGGAACCTGAACTCAGAACAGCAACACTGTGCCCAGGGACACCCGGTGGGTAAAGGCCAGAGGAGAATGGAAACCGAGGCACCTCGGAGCCCAGACCTCCCGCTGGCCCGTGCCTGGGAGCAGCCCCTCTGCAGACAGGAGGCCGTGCTCCTCAGGAGGGCCATGCCAGGCCCCAGAAGAGGGCTCACCTGAGATGTTGGTGCTGGAGTCCTCAGTGGGCCTCTTCCCCTTCAGAAACTCCACGTCGGGGCAGGCCTCGGGGGAGAGCGAGCCGGCCCTGCTGCTGGGTGCTGCAGGCCTCTTTGCCCGGCGGCTGAACAACCTGCTGCCCATGAAACGCTTGCCCTCTGTGGCCAGTATGGGGCCCCCGTTGGCAGCATCTCCCTTGCCATTTTGGGTGACTGCCTCTCGGGATTTTAGCCTCGGGTGGCTCAGATCTGTCAAGGGGATGGGATCCAGGGGGGGCCACACCTGCTCTATAGTAACCAGGTCATTCAGGAAGCTCTCCAGGCGCCGGGCTGCCTCGCCACCTCCGCTGCCCTCCTCCTGCCCCTCCGGGCTGCCATCAGCCTCCCGCTGTTGCCGGGCAGCCCAGCGCATCATCTCCCCCGGTGGGTGGCGGCTGCCTGCCACCAAGGCATACTTGGGGTTGATAAGCTTGCGTGCCACAGTGGAGGAGCGGTCGAGGCCAAGTCTACCAGCGCCTCCTGCCAGGCCCAGCTGCTGGAACAAGTTCACTTCCTCCGAGATGGCGTATAGCTCCCGGAACTCCACGTCGAAGGGCTCTGTGTACTGCCCTGTCAGGAGGAGGAGATGGTTTCTGTCCACGTAGGAGGAACTCCAGGTGAATCTGGGAAGATGGAGACAAGAAAGCAGACACATGTGCCCAGGTCTCTCCCTTGCCCTCCCTCCCTGCGGCCTCCTCCACCCCTCACTGCCGTGCCATGTGTTCTGCACCCTGCAGGACAGGGCACAAGCCAGCCTTCCTGCTGGACTTCTCTCTCCACCAGCCCAGATCCTCCCTCTCCCCAGGTCTAGGTCTCAGATGCAGAGAGCAGGCAGCAGATGCAGGGAACGGTGAGAAGTCAGGCCTGAATCCAAACCTAGTTTCCAGTCTTGTGTGACTTGTAAAATGGGACTCACGGGACCCAACGTACCAAATGTCACAGCACAATCACATAACTCAGAGTGGTTGTGAGACTCAAAGGAAATACCTTCTTTAAAACATTTAGCTCAGCACAAACACACGCTTAATAAATGATAACTGAGACGCCACTGTTGTTGAAATTGTCCCATTCCTTATGGGTTCTCTTCTGAAATTATACAGCACTCAATGTCTGCAAAGCCCCATCCTTTAACCTCAAAAGAGGACTGAGACCATTTATTAATTGTTTCATGTGCCCAGGTCTCTTCTCACTTAGGTTTTAATTTACTTGGAGGACAGAGACACACACAGAGACTCTCATGTTCCTGGTAATTTACTCTTAAATTAAAATCCTGGGAGCACCTGTCCGTGCCGTGCCCTCACACACCCCCTCCAGAGCTGGTCCCATTCTACTTCTTGCTTGTCCCACTTGTCAACTAGCAACAGGTCACCGAGGACCATGAAAAATAGCCAGTGCTTAATGTCCAGCAAGAGTCGACACTCTTTTTTGGAATAATCCATCAGCCAGAAAGTTTGAGGGAAGGACTGGGCAGGAGGCGGTTTGCCATTGGGGCAGATGACACCTCCTGAAACTCAGGACTGTGCAGGCTCCGGCCGAGCACCTTCCTAACAGTCCCCATGGCCTCCTGGGCCCTCTCTGACCAGGCCCAACTCACTTGTAGGATCCAGTGGCTACTTTGTCACCATCTACCATCAGGAACCTTGATGACAGGGTTCCTTTAATCTTCCCCATGGGCATGTAGAAGCCAACGCCTGTCACAGAGCGGACGCGGATGTTCTGTTGGGAAGAGGAGAAAGGCACCATCACCCTCTGAGGGAGACTGGGAGGCTCTGGGCCAGGGCTTTGCCTGGGCAGAGGAAGCCTTGCATCCACAGCCCCTCCAGCTTCACCAGGTCAGGTCCTGTGTTTCCTGATGTGTAGGACTCCATTTGAACAGCAAGAGGAAGTCACCAGATGCTGTTGCAGGCATGGGCAAGTTGCTGTCTGCTCCCAAAGTTCCCCAGAAGAGAATCGCAGCCCTAATTTTGACCTTGACAGTAAAGTCAGTGGTTCTGCCAGCAGAGCACCCCAGGAACGGGCCAGAACTGCCTTCTTCAATCTCGGCAGCCATGGGATAAAACTTGAGCTGGCTCATGACTTAGCAGTTCATGAGCCAAGGCTCTTGACAGGAGAAGGGTCGAGATCCTGAGCTTCATCTGAGGGCCTGGGCTGTGGTGGTGGAAGCGGAGGCAGGCAGGGGAGTCTCTGTCTCACCTCCTGCCGCTGCCCTCCACCCCCCAGTGGTTCCACTCACCCGAATACGGAAGTCAGCCAGCTCCAGGCTCCTGCACATCTCCAGGAAATGCTTCACTCCCGCCTCGTCCAGGATGATATACACTGGGACCCGGCGCTTGGAGGCAGCATCCACAATGTCTTGGAAAATATCCCCATCGGTGAAGAGGTCCATGACCACAGCAATGACCTGTACGGGGAAGGGCCCTGCTGAGGCATGTTGTGACCACATATCTTTGGAGACACACCTGCCCAGAGAGGACCCGCTTCCCCGTGGCAACTGGTGGCTAAGAGTAAACACCCCTCCTGTACCACTCTGGATTCTTCAGGTCCCTGTCCATCTCTGACTATATCTGAGCCCAGGAGAGGGGCCCCAGGGTACAGGCCCTGATGCACAGATTTCATCCTGGACAAAAATCCCACCTCCCCCTAATCTTGGGAACTTCTAGCCCATCCTCAGAGGCCTCGTCAGGGTAGAGCCAGGATGCTGAGAGAAGTTGCTCCTTCTGCCCCAAGGAAATAAGCAGGGGTAGGGAGCTGCCATCATCAAGGTGAGGTGGGAGGGATGGGCTGGTCTCCATCAGCCACAGATCTGCTTGAACATTGCCTTCTCTGCAGGTCTGGGCATCCGACCTCTCTGCAGCTGTGCAGAGCCACGTGCGCTCTCAAGCACCAATGGGGCAATGCACCAGTTGCTTTGGATGCCCAGGCATCTGGTGCCCAGCCCTTCCCACCCCATCCTCAGATGGGGGTCACCACTCAGAGCCCTTCACCTGCAAGAGCCAGTCCTGAGAGACCTCATGCAGCCTGGAGCAGACCCAGCCTCCTGACCCCAGCTTCCATCTCCCTGCACAAACCTCTCTCGGCTCCACCTGAAAGTGTTTCTAGTTGGCCTCAAACACTGTGCATGTGACACAAGAAAGGGCCAGCTTTGGGTCAGATCTGGCTTTAAACATGGACCTGCCACCATCTTTACACTCGTGCCTTCTGACATCTCCCTGCCTCCCACCTTCAAAACGGTGTTGCCCAGGGCTCTCCACAGCACTTGCACTAGCCAGTCAATCATTAACACAGGTATCAGTGGTTCTGGGCTCCAAAGGCAGAGTGAGGGTTTGAGACAGATAAGGTACAATCACTGTGGAGTAATCCAGGGGGAGGGTCAGCAGCTGCACGAACTAATGAAGGCATGAGGTAAAGGGGAGAAGTGTCTGAAAGGCTGTAGATGGGACACCATGAGGAGGCAGAACGAGACTGTGTCTAGCCAGGGGAGAACAAGAAAAACTCCACGACGAAAAACGGGGTGCCTCCAGGTGCCCTGAGAATGAGCAAGGAAGAAAATAGTAGAGGAGGTGGCTGGGTCACCGTGCCCAAGTTCACCCTGCACACCGGCCCCGGGTGTTAATGATTGACTGGCTAGTGCAAGTGCTACAGAGAGCCCATGCGACACTGGGCTGAAGTGGGGGGCGGGGAGATGTCAGAGGCAGAGGTTATTGAGAGCACGTGCGTGAAGATGGTGGCAGGTCTGTGTTTAAAGCCAGAGCACTCTGTTTGAGGAAGGGACAACCGTGCTGCTGTCCCCATCTACAGCCAGTCGGCACATGGCCTTGCTGGGGTCTAGGAGGTAGCATTGCAGGCATAGAGAAGAGCATCCACATAGGCACTTTGGTAGTCAATCTTATGTGTTTACTTGACTGAGCCACAGGGTCCACACAGTTGGTCAAAGGGTCTTCTGAACATTTCTATGAATATATGATTTGGATGAGAATAGCACTAAAACTGCAGGCTTCCAGTAAAGCAGATTCCCCTCTATAATGTGGGTGGGCCTCTTCTAATCGGTTGAAGGACTTCATAAAACAGACTGACCTCCCCTGGGCAAGGAGGAATTCCACCAGCAGATGGCCTTTGAACCAGGACGGCGACTCTTCCCTGGGTCTCTGGCTGCCCCCTGAGATTCTGGACTTGCATCTTCCCAATCCCAAAAGCCAATTCTTTAACAAGCAACCCCCCACCCCCATTCTTTCTCATGCATGCACACACACACACCTGGTTCTGTTCCTCTGGAGAACCCTACCTATTACAGTCACCGAGGACAGGAATCAGCATGTGCTAAATACTTTCCAGTGCACATTGTGCTAAAGTACTCAGGAATACCTAAGTATTTCAAGTAATTTGAGTCTCACCATTACAAGGAAGTGTCGTTATTCCCATTTCACAGTGAGGAAGTAAACTGGGGGCGGGGGGAGCAAATAATGTGCCCAAGGTCCTAGAGCTCACATGTGACAGAGCAAGACTCTAGGTCCACTTCACTCCAGAGTCTTCATCTCATGGCTCTGGGGGGTGAGGACTGCGGGAGGTGCTAGACAATCAAATCAAAGACTCCTCTTGGAAAAGACTAAGTAAGGGAGATAAGAAACATCTACCAAGACTGGCAAAAAGACAGCAGATGCAAATGAAAGACTGAATGAAGAAAGACACAATCATTCAGAAACAGTAAGAGCATTAAAAGGAATATTAAGACCAATTATAATGATTTCAAAACACAAATGACATGAATAATGCACTAAAGAAAGAACTAAGCAAATAAATCACAATCAATAAAGGTTTATCCTAGGAACGTAAGGATGATTCAACTTTGGAAAATATATCACTTTAGTTTATAACCCGGAATCAAAAGGAGGAAACTATGTACACTTTTTTTTTAAAGAATTAGTTTTTTTTTTTTTTTAAATACTCTTTTAGTTGTCATTTTATTTATTTATATGCAGTGCTGAGAATCAAACCCAGTGCCCCACACATGTGTGGCAAGTGCTCTGCCACTGAGCCATGACCCCAGCCCTCACTTTTTATTTTGAGACAGGGTTTTGCTAAGTTGCTGAGAGTCTCACTAAATTGCTGAGTTTCGCCTTGAACTTGTGATCCTCCGGCCTCCTGAGTCACTGGGATTAAAGACATGCACCACCCCGCCCAGCTTTTGATAATTTTTAAAAAGTACCTGAGATAAAGCTAGATCCCCAGTTGAGATTTAATTTCTCAGAAAGGGGTGGGGATATAGCTCTGAGGTGCAGTACTTGCTCTGCATGTGTAAGCCTCTGTGTTTGAACCCCGTTACTACAAATAGATTAGATTAGATTCTCAGAAAGCTTAGAAGGACCCTTCCTTTACCCAAAATCCTCATGAAACATTTTACTTAACAGAGAAACGGAAGATGTATTCCCTTTAAGTTTTAGGCAAGCCAAGGATATTTACTGTATTAAATACCATGTCTCAAAAATAAAAATAAAATATTTTTTTTAATATTTACAATATTTTTACTGTATTGTTCAACTTAGTATTAGAAGGCCTAACTAATGCAATAAAACAAGAAAAAGAAATAAGAGGTGAAGATTAAAGAAGACAAAATTACCAGTATTTAGAAATTAAACCATTTTTATAGAAAACCCAATAGAGTCAAGAGAAAACTATTAGGATTAATAAGAAAACTAAGTAAGATTGTCAGATACAGGAAAAACTTTCAAAATCCAGTAGCCTTCTTCTACTCCAACACTAATTAACTAAGATAAGATCCACTCACAGCTACTATTTAAGCAAGGGGTATCTAGGAATCATTACTTTCATGGAGAAATTTTGAAAATCCTATTAAAAGACTCTTAAAAATATGTGACTAAATGAAGAGAAAAATCATGAATGGATAATACAATTTAAAATCTTTTTTTATTATATATTTTTAGTTGTCAATGGACCTTTTTTTTAAATTTATTTATATACAGTGCTGAGAATCGAACTCAGGGCCTCACATATACTTGGCAAGTGTTCAACCACTGAGCCACATCTCCAGCCCCATGATTTAACATCTTAAAAAACAAATTCTCTCCATATTAATAAAATTCAATCCAGCCAGGTGTGGTGGTGCATTCAATCCTAGTGACTCAGAGGCTGAGGCCAGCCTGAGCAACATAGCCAGGCCCTTAGCAACTGGGAGAAACCATGTCTCAAAAATAAAAATAAAAATAAAAATAAAAAGGGCTAATGCACCAATAAAAAAAGTGGAGAAAAACTAAAAATAAAAAGGGCTGGGAATGGGGCTCAGTGGTTAAGCACCCCTGGGTTCAATCCCTATATCAAAATAATAGTAAGTATCATTATTATTATAATCTAATCCAATTCCAATAAAAGTTCAATAAGTGTTTTTGAGGAATACAAATACTTTTAAGAAATAACAATAATATTCGTAAATAGGTATATCAATTTTGAAAAAGAAAAGCTAAAAGGAGACACTTGTCTACCAGAAAGTAAGAAATTCTATAGAGCCATAAGAATGAGGATTGGGGTGCTGAAGTTGGAAGGCACTGACAGTCGGCCAGAGGGAAGAAACGGCGAAACCAGAAATAAACACACATGTGCATGTGGACATGCACATCAAAGTCACCTGTACACGTGCATAAAGTTTCATGTAGGACGGGGTAGAATCACAACTCAGTGGTGACAACATGCTGTTTAGTGGGTGCTATTGAGAGAATTGTCTTAAATAAAGGTGAATCTGGTCTTCACACCATAGACAAAGGTCAATTCAATTAGGCTAAATACCTATAGAACTATTAAGAGAATTGATGAAATGTAGAAAAATATCATCATGACACAGCATGAGAATTTCTGATGGTCCTCAGAGCACAAACCATAAGGCAAGTAAAATGAAATGCATGCATTTGAAAAATTCAGGATTTTTCTCTTCAAATAAAGATGCCATAGACAAAGGTCACTGATGAACAATGGGGTACGATGTATACCACCAACAGGAATCTGTGATGCACAGGGGATCCCCATAAACCAGCAAAAAAAAAAAGGAAACTAATCAGAAAAGTGGCAAAGGCTATGAACAGGTGACTTCCCAGGAGGAGACACCTGAGGGGCGGAAAGGTGTATAAAGAGCAGATCTTGCTCTTCATCAGAAAAACTCCAAACACTCTGACGAGAGAGAGGGCGCTTCACAATGGTGAGACTAACTAAAAATTAGAAAGTTGGGTATTCCTACCTATGGGTATGTGGGGAAAGAGGAACCCCCACTCACTGATGGGGACACGGTTGTCTGGGGATCAGGCAGAACTTACTGGATTTAAGTAAGTACACAGCCACAAGCCAGGAAACCACTCTGGCCCACGTACCCGGAGGAATCTCTTGGAGCTTGGCACAGGTCTACAAGGCAGCAGGAACCGCAGGTTTCTTTAGGACAGCAAGGAGCTGGCAACACTTTAGATGTCCTTCTCTAGAAGACTGGAAAATGTGAGGCATGTGACAGGATGTTCTACCACAGACTGAAGCCATGAGCTAGTTCCACGTGCAATAACCTGGATGGTTCTTTTTCAAAATAGGCTGTTCAACTGGAATGATTAAAGAATGAGATCTATAGCCCAAGACTGTATAAATTAGTTCTTCACTACTAAAATAAAACTGCAGCCTTTTCAAGGATACAGAAGTGCCCAAGGACATACACTGAACACGCAAGGGTAGCTGCTCACAGGAGAAAGGAATGGAGGGAAGGAGAGGGGCCTTCCACCGGTCGGTGACAGCAGAGTACCCTGAACTTGAGCTACACAATCATCTCTTTGTATTTGAGGTCCCCAAAAGCCAACCCATCAAAAAAAACAAACACACAATTAAGACCTGCAGTTGGTCTGGCCCAGTTTGGGCTGGCCTGGGGTGGGTTCCAGGGTTGGGTTGGATGGTAGAGGGTTCAGCATGGTGCTGAGAGTTCCTCTTCTCCCATTAGTTCCTCTTCTCCCAGGGCCTGACACTGACCGCATCTCATCTCATCCCCAGTGCTGTCTGGGGCCAGAGTCCACTGTCCTTTCATTTCCAAACTCTTACAACATCCAGCTTAGTGGACTCATGTCACCAAGAACCCCCTGACTGGATACACAGATGAGCTTCTTGGGTTTCTACTCTTAGTTTGTTTTGTTATTGGAAAAGTAAGTAGGGAAGTCAGCCTAGGGATGTGAGAGGTGACAGTTCCCAGGACTGGCTTAGAGGAGGCTCAGTCTGTGACACCCCGACAGAGAATCAGCCATCTGTGTCACTGCTAGTTAAACAATGAAATATCTGTAGTAGAAAAAAAAAATCAATTGTTTGCTGACCCCTGCACCTAATTGTGGAGGAGTGATAATTACCCTGGACTCTAATCTCTGAGGGTCCGTCTGACATTTAGCTACTCAGTACCAGGCCCAGAAAAATCAGCTCCCTGCTCCTCTGTTCCTCTGCATTGAATGTGCCCACGTGATTCTCCACACCAAGACTCACTTCAAGGCTCCCGTTGTAGATGGAAAATCAGGTTTTTAAAAACAGGATATCGCAGGTTCAGAAGTAGATGGAGCAGGTTTTGTCAGAGAAAATCATCCCCCCTCCCCCCGGCTCCTCACCCTTCACCAGTTACCTACTAAAGTGCAGCTCTGGGAGAGGGGTTACTTCAAGCTGGAAGTCGTTTTCTTAGAAGCTGTCGGGGGCAGGCTGGCAGAGGCTCTGATGCTGTAGGGCTTCTGCTGGGCACTACGTTAGCTCACCACCTTGTTTGATATTCTGCCTGGGTGGCTGAGGTTGGGAGGGAGTGCCCCCCTCTCTGCCATTCAGCTTTAATTACCCTCCCCCTCCGCAGCTCCTCCTTCTGAACTCCTTAATTGCCATTAGAAAGCAAAGCCAACTCCACTTTGCCCTGCAGCCCTGCTGTGTTTGGGTGACCCACACTGTAGAAGGCACTGCCAGATGTCCACACCCACAGAGCTGACAGCTGTTGGGACATGGCCCCCAACCTGCCCTTCGGGCACTTCCAAAATCTGTCAGAGCCAGAAGCCTGAGTCCAGTAGCTTCCTCCTCCCTACTGACCAAATCCCACCTGCCACCAAGTCTAGCAGGTCCTGCTCCCTCCCTGTACCTCCTCTGCATCAACTCCTGGCTGTTCCCAGGGTACTGCTCCTTGTTTCTGACTGAACTTCTGGTCTCCCCTACTCCACCTCTGCCCTCTGAATCCTTCTCTCCCCAGAAATTCCCCCAAGACAAGCGGATGAACCAGTAGGTCCTACAGCCCTCAAGGGGGTCCAACTCTAGGACTCAGCACATTAGGTGCCTGCGGGATAGGCCCCCTCCTCCCCCCTCCTCCCCCGCCTCGCCTTGGACCGTAGGTCCCCTTCACCTGTGTTTCTAGTCTCTCTGAAAGACCCACAGGTATCTGGCCACAGGCCTTCCCTGTTGCAGCTGGCTCACTCTGCGTTGTGAGAGGCTGTCTGCGGATACCTGGCCTCTCCCACTAGACACCAGCAGATTCATTCTCAGGCAAGACCCCCAAAAATGTCTCCTGGGGGAGATTTGTGCCCCTGCCCCAACCGTGTGTATGGGGCCACTTCAAGTCCTTTGTTCCTGTGCCTTCCATACCCACGAAACATCCATGCAGCTTTCAAGACTCAGCCTAGAATTTCCTAAATTTCTTTCCCCAATAATATTAACCAGCAAGTACCAGAGCCCCTGGACACTCTAATGTCTGCTCAGCATTTCTGTCCTTTACCAGGACCAGGGCCCCTAGGTGGCAGACACCAATTCCTTTCAAACTCTTCACCCTCAGCACAGGGCTGGACATGGTCAGTTCTCCACCGTGGAATGGGGTGCTGTTTCACGTGCTGGGGTGGGGATAGCGGATGGTCTTCCCTCTCTCACTGATGACGGGTGTTGGCCTGAAGGGGAGAAAAGGATGCCGAGCAAGAGCAAGGCTACTGGTTGGAGCGCTTTGCCAGAAGGCAGAGTGGAAGATCTTCCCCAAGGGCACAGCTCAAAGGGCTGGTGGCTCGGCCTTTGCCCTGCCCACTGAAGATCCTGAAGGAGCAGCCATCCCTGCCTGAGGACAAAACATGGGAGAAGTTCCCTACCAAGGAAACCAGGCCCGGAGGCAGGCCCCACAGGCCCACACAGCAAGTGCCTTTGTGCAAACTACAAAAAGGTGCCCTCCTCCCAGTGACAAAGAACAAGGCCAGGAAGCGGAGCTACTTGGCCATGCCCACATGCAGGGCGCCATTGTACTTGGCCCTACACTCAAAGACATTCCAGAGCTGGAGAATCTCAGAGCCAGAAAGAAACTCAGACAGCAATTAGCTCAGTCCCAAGGTTAAAGTCGCCCAGCTGGGTCCTGGAGATCTGGAAATGAAGCCTGGGCTTATGACCTGTCTGGGCTTTTCTGTACTACCAAGCTGTCATCCCCAGACCATGGGGACATTAGAAGCTCTAGGGACAGATTGACTCTGGCTAGGACCAGAGGCCACTGCTGGGCACAGAAAACCAGGATGCAAACTGAGACACATGGCCTCTGGAGAGTCCCAGCCCCCACCTCTGCTGAAGTGGGGCGGGAGTGGCTGCAGGTGTCTGCAGGATCCCAAACCCACTCCTTCTTCATCCAGCTCCATGGGGTGAAAAAGTAAGGGGCCACAGGCATGCTGACCTCAGCAGCATGCTGGTGATGGTCATTTCTGAGGCAGAAGGGAAAGGAGCTTGGGAGGCTTTCCCATGGATCACCATGTGAGCCTGGACTGACCTCTGCCTTCCAGGACTGACCTGCTTACCTATATCCCAAGGCTGTCAGGAGTTTCAGATAAGATCATGAAATCCCAGGAAAAGGTAGTAAAACTATGAAGGATCACTAAGCTCACTCGAAACCTGTCTAACTCTCCACACCTTAAGACTGAAGGTCCCTCAAGGGAAAGGCAGCAGCTATGTAAACAAGTCAAGCTGCAGCCACCCAAAATGGCCACTGGTCCAGCACAGGGGTGGGGGTAGGATAGTTAATTTGCCTGGGCCCAATGGACAGCCCTTTCCTTCCCACTGTGGAGCATCATGCCTCCACTGAGACATCTCTGTGGAATCTCCTCTGACAACCCCCAAGAGAGGGGGTCAAGGGGTACAGGGCTGCAGTTGGGGTTGTCAGACCAGCCTGTGCAGAATCACCTGAAAGCTGGGAGTGGGTGTGGGGGTGGCCTTGTTCAAAATGCAGTCTCCAGAGCCCCATCCTCAAAGATTCTGATTCATCAGGCCCAACAAAGTGCATTTTAACTAACCCATCCTCCAGCCCTGCCAGGGGATTGAATTCAGGTAGTGGATCACCCTTGAGTAAAGAACAGTGTTTATTTGGAAATGAACACAGAGTTCTGGAAGCAGAGAAGCATATTGGCCATGTGGCTTTGGAAGAGCCTAAGCCCTGGTCTCCTCATTTTAAAACCAGGAGGGCTTCCCAGGGCTGTTCTGAGTTCAGTTAAATCTGTTTATTTATTTTGCTTGTTCATTTATTCTGCAGTACAGGGATAGAACTGAAGGGTGCTTTACCGTGGAGTACACCCCTAGCCCTTATTTATTTTTAAGACAAGGTCTCACTCAGTTGCCCAGGCTGGCCTGGAACTTGTCATCCTCCTGGCTCAGCCTCCAGAGTTGGTGAGATTGCAGGCCACAAGCCCACCTGTTCTGAGTTTTAAATGAAACCCTGCAGGCAGGGTGCACCATGCTAGCCTGTTGAGAGTGATGGCAGACACCTTTCTCTCAGAGGCAGAATCCAGAGCAAGAGGGCCCTGGCTTCCAAGGAGGGATGGAGAACCGGCAGCGTGGGGCTGGGAGCTCGCCTAGCCGACATCCAGGTGGAGATGTTTCTTGCCCAATACTTGCTTGGCAGACCCAGCCCGGAGTCGTGATTAAAGCCAGGCAGTGCTGCACTGCCAGAAGGGTCAAAATGTGAACCAACAGAGGGGAGGGAAGCCCAGTCACGGCAGAGTCTCACCAGGTGCCACTGTGCGCTGAGCGCGGCTGGGCATCTACACGGCACTGTGCAAAAACAAGAGCTGCTAGAGGTGGACCCAGTTCACCTGGGAGGGGATAGAACACCTGTCATGAGGGCCTCCTACGGGCGCCAACTGAATCATTGCCCATGCTTAACCACCAGGTGTGAATAACAAAACTTCAACTTTCCCACTGGATACCCTGGGGTAAAAGAGGAGGGGAGAGCCCAAGAGATGGGGTCTGCACACCTGACCCAAGAAGGGGCTCTGCTGCGGGATCTCCTCAGAACGCTGTCTGCCCGACACCAACCATAGCCTCCTTCCACCCCTGGACTCTAGGTTCACTAAATCCACACAGTGCCAAAGCATCTTTCAGTCAGGACAGAACAGACTGTAGTATCAGAAGGTCCATACTGGCTGTGAGGCCTTGGGCAAGTCACATAACTTCTCTGAATTCCATCTATAAAATGAGGCTACCTCCTGGTTCCTGTCAGGATGAAAAATTCAATTATTCCTAGAGAGAATGCTGTGTTGTCCCTGCCCAGGTGGCCGAGCCCTGCCCTCTTCTTCCTCCTTTGGGGTGCCTGGACACAGTATGTCTCGGTGTGGATTGGATGGGATACCACCTTACACCTCCTGACCCTTCTCCCGCCTCATAGATGGATTCTGTAACACAACCTTCAATGTGTCATTCTTTGTCCGAATGCTCTGTGTCCCCAGACTGCCTACAGAAGCATTTCCTAGGCTCTCATTCTGGCTAAAGACCTTCTGGTCACTTCCACCCCCTTCCCTGACCACAAGCTTACACCACAGAGATTATGCTACCCTCCAAACATACCCCAGCCCATGCTGTCACCACCTTGTCCCTGTGGGGATCAGAATGCTCTATTTCCTCTGGGGTCCTGAGGTTGTCCCAGGACCACTCTGTCCCCAGTTCGTAGTGCAGTGTGCACCCTCCCTTGGGTGCATCCTCCCTTGGGTGCATGTCTGTCGAGCACGTGGGGGAGTCTCCCCATCTGTCCACATGGGGGACAGAGCTCAGCCTGTGCTGAACAGAATACCTCTACAATCAAGGACTTCCCTGGGGGAGTTGAGGACACAGTTTGGGCCTGAGTTCTGTTCCACCAAAAGCAGAGCCAGATCCCAGACCACGGCTCTAATGGGGTCCTGTTCCCCCTGTGGTTGCCAGGCTGCCCCCAACCTACCAGCTAGACATCTGCGCTTTGTCAGCGGAGACTCCCAGCTGTCTGTAGCCATGTTACATTGTTTCAAGTGCACTAATTAGACATCATTAAACACCAGGCTCCCTGGCTACAATCGGGATGGCTGGAGCCCAATTCTGACCAGTCAGGCCGCTTCCTCTCCAGGAACCCTCAATCCCTGAACCTGCAGGGCATCTCTCCCTGCTGCACCCATGGGACTCACTTCCTGCTGATCTGACCCTAGGAGGCTGTTGCTCTTGACACCTCTACCCTGAGACAAGGTTGAATGAAGGGTCACAGACATAGGAAACCCAGGCTGGCTCTTGAGAGAAAGAGGACAGATGTACCCACGTGAGCAAGGTCAATTAATTCAGCGTGATGAGCCATAAGGGACCCACAGGGGAGTAAGCACAGTGATTCTTTTTAAGATCCTAGTCCAGCTTTTCCCTGCCCCACGGTGCACTTCTGGGATGACTTCCCCAGCACTAAGTTGGTGTTAATTAGTGAAAATTATCTAATGTAAGCTCATTTCAACATTAGCTTAAAGCCAAACATAATTAGGAAGATAAATCAGCTGCTAAAAAAAAAAAATCCAACGAAGATACACAAATGAGTTTTAGAATCATCCTCCAGCTCGGGTTATGGCCCTGAGCTCCAGCACCAGGCGCCACGTGGCAGAGCAAGGCAGGCCTCAAGAAGCACCTGCAGTGCTGTTTCCTGGCTGATCCATCAGAGCAGGACAACGAGAGCCCGCAGCTTCCTGGGAGGTTCTGAGAAGCAGAAAGGGCAACGTGAGGCCATTGCCACGTGGGGTTACCTGGCAAGACTCCCCAGAGAGGCAAGGTGAAGGTGCAGAGGAGGATGCTGGGGAAGGAGTGGAGATATTTGGGCAATAGGAACAGCGTGAGCTCACGTGCCCCAGGCCTCCAGCCTTGCACAGCCCGCCTTCTGCCCGCCATGCCTTGTCACAAGTTGCTGATTCAGTCATCAATTCCCAAGAAGCTTCTGCTGGCCTGGAGCTCTGCTCAGCCTGATTCTCAGGCTTGTGTACATGCCTGGGAATAAGACTCATCTCAGTTCCCGTTTAGCTCCACTAATTGCCAGCAGTGTGAGCTTATCCTCTCTGACCCTTAGTTTTCTCATCTGTAAAATGGAAAGTTGTTGGACTGTTGTTAATGAAACAATATATTCTAAAAGCTCGGTAGGGTTAGTGGTATAGTTTGGTGGTAGTGTGCTTGCCTAACATGCACAAGGCCCTGCGCTGGATTCTCAAGACTGCAAGTAAATAAATAAAAGGGTTGGCACGCTGGTAAATAAGAGCTATCAACACCCCACCACCATGACCAGGACTGAACTGAAATGTGTTTTCTTCTTGTCTCACCCACTACACTTAAGGCAGGCTTCACATTTTATTCATCTGTAAATTTCTGGTATTCTGACACATAGTAGATTCTCAGTAAAACATGTTGAGTAAATATGCAAATGTGGGGAATTGCCAGGCAATGGATAGCTCATGGGGACCTATATTGTCCTCTTCTGAAAAGAAAAGAGCCCTGGTCCCTGCCTCTGCCTCACCGTCTCCTGACTCTGCTAAAACAAAACAAAAAGAACATGTCCCTGGAGCGTCCTGTGTGCGCAGGCAGTACTGTGAAGGGCACAACCAAGTGACGACCTGTGTACAAGCTGTGCCCGGGATGAGCTTACTGATCATCAGAAACCGGGGCCAGAGAGACTAATCATTAGAACAGCCACAGGCTGTCCCCAGGGCTGGGAGTCTGGGATCACTAACAAGTCCACAGACTTCATGGGCTTCAGAGAAGGAAAAAGAAAACTGGAGAAAGCAACAGCTCCAGCTCAGGCTGACTGCTCATGGTCCCTGGGGGTTTGGGGAGGGACAGGGATGGCTAGGGTGACTCAGCCCCTGGGGGGAGGCTCAGACAGTGCCAAGAACAGGGGAGGGCGGTCAGCCAGGACCAGCCCGTGCACATTTGTTCTCTGCCAGGCTTTCTCCCTCCCCGCTCAGATTGGAAGCCGGCCTCAGAACAGGCTCTGCTTTGTACACTCTAAGAAAAGGGAGGCGGAGCTGGCCCCTGGCCAAGGTGAGGACACTGAGCCAGGGCCCAGAGGGGAGGTGGGCTGGGAATCTCCTCAAGGCCTCAGCTGTCAGGGAGGGGTGCAAGTTCCAGGGGGCCAGAGAGTGGCCATGAAGAGGACAATATAGGTCCCCATTAGCTATCCATGATCAGTACCCCTGTGTCATGTGCCCCAATGTTGCCTGCAGAAAGACTCCTCTGTCCCACCAGGCCCAGACCAGAGGAGCTGACAGTCCGACACTTGTCTGTCTCTAGGGCCAGTCTGTGAGCCTCCCAGGGCCTGGTGGTGAATATACTTTGAATGTTTCTGGAAGATTTTGAGGCATTCCCCAAGGGTAACCTGCATTTGTGGTAGAAGGACATGGCCTTGACCTCGGACCTGGGTGGAATCCCATCCAGCTTCTCAGTGCTCCGTAACTCTCTGTTTTCCCTGAGCCTCAGGGGAATACCACTTCCCCTGCAAGGTGCTGGGGATTTGGATTAATTAGAGGAAATACCACGTGCGGTGTCTATCTCATCTCTCCACAGCGGTGACCCTTCTTAAGAGAATCCCCTTTTGCCTGCAGACATTATTCACCTGCATCAAAGTGCTTCCTCACAGTCTCACAGATTCTCACCACAATCTTGTGAACATAAACAAGGCAGCAAACATTATCCCCATTTTATAGATGCCGAAATGGACGTCAAAGGATTTGTACCAGATTACCCAGTGAGCCAGGAGACATCAGCCGGAACAAGATGAGGACCCCGGGGTCTTGGCAGTGGCGGGGGCCTTCTGAGACTTCTGCCCAACAGACCTGGCTTTGCTACCATGAAACCAAGTGAAGGTCATGAAGAAGTTTACTGAGGCCCCATCTCCTATGTCCAAACTCTCAGGGAAACACCCATCTTCAGAGTTTCAGGGATCCGAAGTATAAGATTTCAGAGGAGCCAGAGTTCTCCTCCCTCTTCTTCAAAGAGGGAAATACTGCCCAAGCCCACAGGCACCCCACCTCCACCCTCGGGTCTGCAGGGGTCTCGTCTCCTGATGAAGCTCTAGGTGTCAGCATCAGAGAGGCTGGGGACACTGTCCTAGGTGCCCTGGGGTTCTTTGGCTGAGCCTGTGCTGCCAGCCAGGCCCTTCTGGGGAACATGCTCAAAGGACCCCTGGTTCAGGAACAGGGAACCTCTGCTCCTCTTGTCTTATTCTTCCCTGCCATGGCAGATCCAGAGACCCTGGACTGAGGATTTGGATCCCACAGGCTTCACAAGCAGGGTGGAGGCGGGAGGACAGCTGTCTTCACCAAAATCCAAATCAAAACCAACAGACTAGTGGGAGAGAAGGGAGACAGGTGGCCCTCTAAGGAGGAAACAGGAAATGCAACTGCCGGCCGGCCAGCCCCGACTCTCCTGACTCTCACCTCCTGGGTGGGGCACCCCAGCTTCCTGGGAGCAAATCCAGTGGGGGAACGTGGCACTTACTTTCCAGATGAACACTGACGTGATGCTTCCTCATATTCTCAGTTCTCACAGTCTCTCCCTTTCTGAAACCATCCAGAAACCTAGACACTGCCTCCTCCATTTTGCAGGTCAGGAGACTTACAGAGGGAAGTGACTTTCCCCAAAGAACACAGCTATCAAATGGCCAGATCAGGACAGACACCAAGACCTTTCAACTTCAGAGCCTGTCCTCGGTCCTTGACCTAAAGAAAGCTGGGTCTCCATTGCTCTGGAATTCCAACACCCGAAATCAGTGACTGACAGAGAGAGATGCAGAACCCCATAGCCACAGCACCCCAGGATTGCCAGGGATGCCTGGGCAGGCTCGGGCAGGACCCCGGAAGGGCTGTGAAGCGTTTATTCCCTGGAGCTGGAGCTGCCGCTGGACAATTATCCACCCGCTTCCATGGGACAAAGACTCTGGAACTGCCTCGGGCCTTGGAAACGAAACTGTGTGAAATGGCCACTGGTGGAACGGCAGAAGAGTTGGGAGGAGGGACATGTGTGCGGCCTTTGGCCCCTGGGCCTCCCTGATGTGCCTCCTTTACTCTGTGCATTAAAATCAGCGTTTAAGAGGAAGCTCCAAAGCTGGAAGGCAGATGGAAGTAGGGAAAAGGCGGAAAGGAGGGAGGTCGGAGGTATTAGGAGAAAGAACTGCAGCCAGCTGTCAAACAGGTGGTCAGGTCCTAGAGAGCGTATTGTCTGTCTGACTCAGATTTCATAAAAAAGTAAGATTTTTTAAAAAATCATATATGTAGCCAGGCATGATGGCACAAGCCTGCAATCCCAGCAACTCAGGAGGCTGAGGCAGGAGGATAGTTCAAGACCAGCCTCAGCAACTTAGTGAGATCCTGTCTCAAAATAGAAAATGAAAAGGACTGGGGATGCACCCAGTGCTAAAGTGCCCGTTGGTTCAATCCCCACTAAAACCAAACACACACACACACACACACACACACACAATACATGTACTATTTATAATATGCATATTACAAATAAACTATATATTGTTTTGGGGGGACATCTGCTTCGTCCCTGTATGTCAACGCCCAGCACAGTGCAGAATCTGGTATAGAGAGCTCCGTATCATTTGCTGCATGTAGCTGGATGAGGGAAGTGTCCATGGAGGTTCACGGGAGACAGTGGGTTCTACTTAGGACAAAGGCCACTTCCGCCTGGGGTTTGAATTTTGATTTTTTTCTTTTGGTACTGGGGATTGAACCCAGCCTTTTTTATTTTTCATTTTGAGGCAGGGTCTCATTAAGTGGCCTCAAACTTGTGATCCTCCTGCCTCCTTAGGCTTCCAAGCTGCTGGGATTTAGCAAGCACCACTGTACCTGGCCAAAGCTGGGTTTCTTGGTGGTGTGAACTGGTAAGACCAGTACTTTGCCACGTGCCCTGGGCACCTGGATCGCAGCCGTTCCCGGCTTCCTCCCAACAGCTACCCAGGTCTCTAACAAGGTTGCTGCCTTCACTGCCCCTGCCACCTACTCTGGAGAGCTTCTCCAGATCCCTGATCCCCCACACCCTCTCCCAACCAATTTAGAGCATCCTTTCCTTTGCTGCCAGACAACTTGTTACAATGGAGACTAAAGGAGTCCCCGGGGGATGGGCAACTCAGCAGGGAAATCTCCAGACACTTGCTTCTCCAAAGGGACTGGTGGTCAAGAGGAGACCGTTTTCAATTTAAGTGGGATATTGACCACCCGTGACAATCAGGGTATCATCATAGCCCTAAGGTGACCAAAAGGAGTAAGACACTCTCTGCTCTGAAAGGCTCCCAACCCAGGAGGATAACAGGAGCTCTCCCAAAACAACCCTTGTACAACTTCTGGATTTGATAAAGTGCCAAGAAAGAGGTGGCCTCTCAGCCAAGACTTGAAGGAGGAAGGACAAGCCCATTGACAGAGGTGGGGTTGGCTGGGTACCCACCCCTTTTCCCCATGGAGCTGTTCCACTACCTATGACAGGAATGAAAAGGCAGCTACCTGTCCCAGCGGCCTCCCTCTCCCCGGCTGTGCTTACAATCTTTGTTGGATCCCTGGAAATCCTGACCAAGGACCTGGGAAGGCTGTGTAAACTTCTTGTCCTTGGTCTAAAGATGTCACCTTGTCCTTGTGGACCTCAGAGAGCCTCTCTGTGAAACAAAGACAACACACTGCCTTACACAGTGATTGAAGCACTACGGGAACTGCGCCATTTGTGGGAAACTCAGAAGACTGGGTAGCTGGTGGGTTTGGGGCGGGACCCAGGAATGCAGGAGTCAAGGAATAATCTTTGAGGTGAGGGCTGGTAAGTTTTCTACTATTCTTGAAGCATAAGGCAATAGTCTCTAAACCCACCCAAGCAGACTCAAAAATGGAAGCCTCTGGCCCCGCGCCGTGGTGCACACCTATAATCCCAGTGGCTCGGGAGGCTGAGGCAGGAGGTTAGCAAGTTCAAAGCCAGCATTAGCAACTTAGTGAGGCCCTAAGAAATTTAGTGAGACCCTGTCTCAAAATTAAATGTAACAAAAGGCCGGGGATGTGACTCATAAGGGAGCCCCGAGAAAGGACAGGCAGATGGCTCACTGACATCTCATCCTTTCTGCTGTGCTCAGACATGCAGGTAAACAGGCCCTCAGCATCCAAAGGCCTTCTCTAACCTGGGTTGGGGGCTGGGCTAGTGCCCTGCCCCTCCTGCCACACCTTCTCTCCAGCATTTGTCATAAATTATAGTGATGAATTAGCAAACTATTAGATGACCTAAGAGTAGAGGTGTACTTTATGTGTCTTTTTGCTACTAATGTATGCCTAGCGCATAGCAGACCTCCGGACCTTTGTCCAGGAACCAAACAGATGCACACACCCTCCAAATTGCCAGCCCAGCACGATGACATTGTTTGTTCCTCCTACTCTGGCTTTGTAATCAAGAACCAAGAGCTTCCCAGTCCACACTCGATCATGCCAGAAAGTACTCCCTAGCAGTTACAATGACCCAAGCCACCCAAGTACCAGAGACTTGCCCTGATCTCCTCTGTTAGCACAGCTTAGTTCAGAGGCTCATTTCTGGGTCCCTAAAGGTACTCTTTCTCTCTGCAGTTTAAGCAAAGGACATCGTTCAATGACACTAAAATAAGCGGCTCTCTGGGGGGTGCTGGTTACCCAGCTCGGCTTGGGAAGGGCTCTCAGTCATCTGCAGTGGCCCAGAGAGCAGTTAGTTTAGACCAACCTCCTCAAAGGTCTCCCTCTTATCCACAGGTATGGGGCCTGTCTGCCACCCAGCTCCTTCTCTCCCATCCCCTATCATGTTTTCAAAGTGTCCCCTAATTAGGCTTCTCCCTCCATATCCCTGAGGACCAATCACACAGGCTGGTTTGTGAGTGTGGGCAAGTCACAGCAACTCCCTTTGAGTCGTAATTTCCTGGTTGTCATTTGGGAACAAAAAGCGACTGCAACTTATTCATTTATTGAGGATTAAATGAAATAGAAGCAAGTCTCTCTGACACACTGGCCCTTCTGGCCCTTCTGCCTCCTCTCAGTGGCTACCTGCGTCTCTACACAAAAACCAGCTTGCAGTCTACCCAGCCCAGCCCCAGGCCTCAGCTGCCAGACTCTCTGGAAACAAAGGAAATTCCCTCCCTCAGGGAGAATAGGGAGGAGGAAGGATTTAATGTAATAGCCACGGAAAGTGACTTGCCAGTTGGACAAGCTGGGGTGCACAGCCTTTAGGGCTCTAGGTCTTTCTCTGGCCAGTCACGTGGCCTTTGGGCAAATGCCGTTCCTTCTCTGTGCCTCATTTTCCTCCCCCATGAAGCAGAGTGCTGAACAGACATGAGAGACAGTGATTAGGGGTGGGGGCCCAGAGGGCCTGAAGTTGGGTGGGCACAGGGCCAGAAGCTGCTGCTTCCAGGGGTAGACACCTACGTGGGACCCAGATGAAGGACCCTACACCAGACCCACTCAGTTCTCAGCCCCACCGCAACAGCTCTTTTCTCTTGCCACTCTTGCCAATCAACCTTCTGCTTTTCGGGAGTCTCTTATGAGATAAATACCCCAATTTCTCTTTTTTCCCAACTCTATCTCCCCTCCCTCGGGGGGCATTCCCAGAATGCACATTCAGCCTCAAAACCCCTCGTCCTTCCAGCAGAACTTCAGCATTAAACTTATGGAGGGCAAAGGTCGCAGCCTGGATCTTCTTTATGGCCAAAGCCTGGCCCAGGAAACAATTATTGGTTAAATCTGTACACATAGGATTGGTTCACAACTGTTGAAGTTTCTGTAGCTAAATATTTAAAGAGTTAAGAAAACTCCACAGAAGAGCCCCAACATCCCACAGGGGACAAGAAGCCCCAGTGACCAGGGACCTTATCTCTCTCTTCTTGTAACCAGGGTATACAATCTCTCCCCCAGCAGACTGTGACCAGGCTAGCTCCATTCAGACTCCTTGCTTCATCCCATGGAACTGTAATTTCAGACTGTGGGACAGGGTAGTGCAGAGGCTAAGAGCCAGGGCTTTGGTGTTTGGATCCTGGCCTAGGCATTTACTAGTTATGTTACCTCAAGCAAGTAACTGTGCTGTCCTGTGCTGATCCGGATTTCCTTTTCCTTAAAAATTAGGAAAATACCTGTTTTGACCAGCGGTTGTGAAAAAAAAGCAAGAGAAAATGCTGATAAGTCATTAGGACAGTGGCTGGCACATAAGGCTAAATAAACTGAAGCTCATTAGTACATATCATGAGATGTGACCCCTGACTCTTAGCTGAGCCTACTGCCCAGCACCACCCCCCAATTCCCACCCCACCCCACTCATGTTCTCTCTTGCCTTTTTCTTCTGCAAAATGCTACATACAAAGAAAGCTCATTCACATGAGGAACAATTGCTTATAGAGAGAGGGTGAAAATTGGGACACGGAAAAGTTAACCCTTCCTCTTACAACCCATCTAGCCCCTACATGGATCACCCTTCCCAGGCAGAGGAGCCCCAGGGGAAGCTCTGGTTTCTAGGGGACATGGGACACCAATCGCACTCTTGCAGGTGAATTGGAATGGTGAACTCAAACCACTTCTATTGTATATTCTGAACTAGGCATCAAAAGGCTGCTGGTGTTTCTTAACAAATCTCAGTGGAGGGGAGCCAGATTACATGAAAATATAGGATGTCCCTAAGTTTTAATTTCAGGTAAAGAACAAACAACTTTTCAGTACCAGTATGTCCCATGCAATAGTTGTGATATTTGTTATTTATTTGAAGTTCATTAATGGAACATCTTACCGTTTACCTGGAAACTACCTACGTAGTCCTGCACAAGGGCACAGAGGAAAGATTAAAGTTATCCCCGGTGGGCTGCTTCCCACAACCTACTGGCCTCACCACCTAGAAGGATCTCTCTTCAACACCCAAGCAAAGCAAGTGGGCCAAGAAAGAACTTCTTCCTGAACTGCAGAGTCTAGCACCTGCCTTGACCTAGTGCCCAGCACCATGCCAGGCCACATAGGGTGATACAAATAGCTTCCCTCCTTCATTCCAGGCTGCTGGAGCTTCAGTACTGGGCCCAGAGAAGGTGTGAGGGTGTCAGGTCAGCTTTGTCTGGTTGGGGGCCTCCTAAGAGGAGTTGGGGTGGGGGGCGTCACTACTACCCACTTCATGGGGCTGTTGTGAAGATCAAATGAGAAAATGTCCAGGGATAAGTTTTGCAAATCCTTGGACAGTGCCCAGATTTTGATGAAAACCCCTGAGTGGCCCATTACTGCAGGGGTTCACAGCCCCCCTCTCCTGGGCTATGCCCTAGGGCAGGGCACAAAAAGTCAGAGCCTCTGGACACTGTGCCAGCGGTGACCAACTTCCGTCTAGCACTTTCATATTTACCCCTTCTAGAGCCCTTACCACAGCCTCAGGAGGTGAAGGCGGGTTGGGGACCCTTTTCCAGAGGGTGGTCAGGGTGGCCTGTATGGGGTCCCGTCTCGGAGATGAGGCCTGGTCCAAGAGGCTGGGAGTGGGGGTACCACTGATGTGGGCAGCGGAGCCCTGCCTACCTTCTGGGCCTGTTGGATCATCTGCCTGACCACCTGCTTGAGGTGGGGCGCCTTCTCCTCCTTGGGGGGATGGGTGAAGAGAGTGACGCGGCTCATGCTGCGGTAGAAGCCAGCGTCGGTCCAGCCCAGGTCCAGGGGGGGCACCTCGGTGTCGGAGCGGTCCGGCCAGTAGGCCAGGGACTCGCATGGTTCGGCCGGGACCTTCGCTGGGACATTGGCCTTGCTCTTGCTCTTGCCGCGGACGGCGGGGGCTGCGGCGGCCACGTCCTCGTAGGGGCTCCAGGCGGTGCACAGGGCCTGGCGCTCCTGGCTGGAGAGGAAGTCCCGCAGCCGCTCCTTCTTGAGCCGCTCGCGGTAGGCCTGCTCGCCGCGGCCCAGCAGCGCCTCCAGCGCGGCCCGCCGCCGCTCGCAGTAGTAGAAGCCGGCCTGAGCCTCGGTCACCTTCGGGTTCACGTGCGCCTCGTCCAGGCAGCTCAGCTGGGAATCGGCCATGGCGCCCCGGCCCCGGGCCGGCCCCTGCCCGGGCGCGGAGGTCCCACAGCCTCACCTGGAGCCTCCGAGGGGCGGGGCGGGGCGCCTCACCTGGCCGCCTGGTCGCCTCGGCCCGCCCCTCGGCCGCGAGCAGGCCAATCCGCGAGGGCCACAGCGAGGGCGCGGCCGTCGGGCGGGGCGGGGCCGCCGCGCCCACCGCCCCCGCCGGGCTCGCCAGGCCCTCGGGGCTTTCCTGGGACGCGCTCCCGGGGCGGTCCGCCCGGGTGGAGGGCTCGGCCCTGGTTGGGGGCCCAGAATGGAAAGAAACTTGCAGCCTTAGACCCACGTGCAGCCTTTGGCCCACGTCTGCCTCCCGTGGCCGACCCCTTCCGATAGCCAGCCCCCGCAAACGCGCGGCAGGTGCGCGCTCACTTTTGGTCCAGGTCGGGCCCAGAGCACGTGTTCTGGCCAGAACGCCTTTAGGGCCGCTGATCTGACCCCTCGGAGTTAAGGGTCTTGGGGCCCCGCTGCTGGACGGAATTGCGACGGCTGCGCTGCGGGGAGCGAGGGTGGCGGTGGTGAGGGAAAGCAAAATGCTAATGAATTCATAGTTACCCGCCCACGTGTCCCAGTTCTGAGATCAGAGACCTCCCGGGGCTTTCAGTCCCACACCTTCGCTACAAAAAATAAAAATTAAAAAAAAAAAAAAAGAGACCCACCCAAACAGAAAGGACGTAAAAGGATGTAAGCAGCAGCAGTGGAATTTGTCCATTTTAATTTGAAGTGGTGTGCACACGTGTTTCTGTGTGTGTTTGGGCAAGATAGGCAGCCAGAGGCCTGATTACTATATTAGTGATGCAAAATGTATGTTTGAGCTTAAGGAAGGAAGCCACACATAGAGTGTCTCCCCCCCCCCCTTCTCTCTCTCACACACACACACACACACACATACACACACACCACCACCACCACCACCAGTAGCAGCTCTGCTGTTTCTCATTGGATTAAATACAATCTTCTTAGTCATTAACGTATTATTTTGTTCTTGTGCTCTGTACAATTTGATTCTCCACATTCAAAATATTTTCAGATCATAGCAACTAAAGGTTCACATTTCTCTCATTTTACAGCACAGCATCTTAAGAGCTGGAAGGAGCTTTAGAAACTAGTCCAACCCCTTCATTTCACAAAAGAGGAAATTGAGGCCTAGAAACAAGTGCTTTGCCCAGGAGAGGCAGAGCCCTGGGGACTGTGGCTGTCTGGGAGATCTTTCTCCTACCGTGTAATCTCCCTGCCCTTTTTACTTTCCAGAGGTTGTGAAGAAGTCAGTTACCATTTCGAGGCCTTCCTTTGATGGTCTAGAAAAATGAGGGTTAGATTTTCAAACATCTGTAAGTTTTGTGACCATAGTCAGTTCTTTTTAAAAAAAAAAAAAAATATTTATTTTATTTATATTATGTAGTTCTGAGGATCAAATCCAGGGCCTCGCACATGCTAGGCACGTGCTCTACCGCTGTGCCACAACCCCAGCCCCCCTAGTTCTGATACCCTGTGCCAGCCCAAAGACTGGGGGTAGTGAGCAGTACATGGTGCCTGTCACCCCATCTGTCCTTTGCCACTCTTGGGAATTAGAAGGCTTATGATACTCTATTGTTAAGTACTATAGGCAAATTCCATCTTTAGATGGGAAAGCACTTAATTTGTTTTCTAATAATTTGAGGCCCTACAAGATGCCAGACTTTGTGTTCTGGGGACACAGAGGCACTTAGATCAATGGGAGGGACAGACAGGGAAAACAAAGCAAAGGTGGATAGTAAGAGTGATGGAAATACTTTAATAAACAACAGTCAAATGCTTGGGAAGCAAACTGGCTCAACAAACATTTACTCAGTGCCTACTATATGCCTGGCACACGGTTGGTGCTCAGTACATATTTCTTAAAGAAAACGATGAATTAGGGCCAAGAGGAAGTTATATGTTCAGGGATCTGTGGAGAATATGAAGAAAAAAGCCACTTATCTGCCCAGTAGGATGTGGATAAGATGGGCTTCACCCAGTAGGAAAGGGCTCTGAGTCTAAAAGAAGAAGAATTGAAGGTGGGGAGAGGGAGTTAGACTGGGTGTGGTCAGAGCATCATGCTGGTGCCAGGCACATGTGGGTTCAGTTCAAGTTACCACCCCTTTCAGAGCCTTAGTGTCCTCATCTGTAAAATGGGATAATGGTGCTGACCTCTCTTGATGTCCTAGATTGTTGCGGGGGTTAGATGAAATCGTGCATTTGATTTAATTATTATTTGGGTCTGACTTATTAAAGTGGTTTAGAGCCTGTGCCTCCCATGCCTTATGGCCACAGGTTAAAATGCAGCTTCTGATTCAGAAGACGGCTACCAGGCCTGGGATTCTGCATTTCTGCCAATCCCCAGGCTGTGCTGGGAGTGTTGACCTACAGACTGAGCTTGGCATGGCAAGGATATCAGAGCTGGCAAATAAGAGCACGGACTTCTGTTGTGTATGTCCTGGAATGGACCCAGCTTTCCCAGAATTAGTGTTTGTCCCTAGGAGCATTATTTCTCCAGATGGGGACTTGGTTTCATTGTCAGAGAAATGCGGGCAGTAATAAGTTCTACCTCATGGGATTCTTTAAGAAGGGGAAACCCGTTGCTGGATATGTACCACTTTGCAAAAAGTCTGGCACAGGTAGCCACCCATAAAGAGTGTTGAAATGTAGGAAATTGAAACTAAAAAGAGAGGGACATTGGGGCCCAGCTGTGGGGACCTTGACTTTAGATCTTATTCTGTAGCTACAGGAGAGCCACTGAAGATTCAGAGACCATAAAACAAGCAAACAAACAAACAAAAAATAGTGGCAATTACTGTGTACCAAACACAACATAGTTTATAATTTAAATGAATTGTAGAATCCTATTAGAAAAATTGTTACCCTCATTTTACAGGTAAAAAAACTGAAGCACAAATAGGTTTGGTAGCTCACTCTTGGTGACCCAGCTAGTAAGTAGAAGAGACAGAATTCAAACCCAGACCATCTGACCCCAGAGTCTGTCAACCTACTCACCTTGCTGCATTGTCTTAATCAAGAATGTTAGAAAGGGGTAGTAGAAAGAGAAAATATTTACCTTGTTTAACAACCTACGCATTCAATAAACATTTGCCATGTGTCTAGCATGGTGTTAAGGGTGAGAAGTCATTCATCCAAAAATTTACCAAACCTTATTGAGCCTTACTTAGCACAAGGACCTGCTCTGGGTACTAGGGGTCCACTTGGAGCTTACATTGAACTCGAATGATTAAAACATGACTTTTGCTCTCAAGGAGCACAAACGTTATGTGACATGGTTTTGGGTAGAAGGCTAGTGGCAGGGTAGAATATTTTAGAAACAATTCACATTGGAAAAGATCTTTCCCAGATCTCATAGGAAACTCACGGTGGTCTTTTTTTTTTTTTTTTGTCACATTCACATTTACATACCAATGACTTACTTTTTCAATCGACACTTTTGAGAGGTGAAAGATAACATGCTTGCCACTGAGAAGAAAAGAGACATAATAGTTAGCTGCCCTGGTGATTCCCTTAGTTTAGCTGGAAGTCAAATATAGCAAAGGGTGGGGCATGTGGCTCAGTGGCAGGGTGCTTGCCCTGGCATGTGTGAGGTCCTGGGTTCCATCCCCAACCCGGAAAAACAAAACGAAACAGCAATCTTCATAAGGCAAGGTAATAAGTGGCACCGTGACATTCACAGAGGTTATAGTTCAAAGAGGCATTTAATGTACAATTATCTTATTGGACCTGGTCTCTCTGTGAGTCCCCATCTGTTAAAGGAGATTGTGGAAGAGATTATTGTGAAGTGTTACGAAGGAGTCAACTGAGGTCAGTGGGTGAGATGTATGTTCAGGGTTGTCTGCTGACAGCCTGATACGCAGCCTGGCCCACTCCCTCTACCCTACCCCACCCCCTACCCCTGCCAACCCCAGACAAATTCCATGCATTACTATTGCGATATTTTAAGAACCTGACCAGAGGTGGAAACTGATTTCTTTTAGGCCAGGCCCTACAGATTAAGTTTGGTAATTGAGCTTAATCTGGGCCCAGGGACACTCCTTGAGGTGGTGACACCCTGTGAAAGCCACTGATCCTCTACTGGTCCCTTGATTCTGAGTCTGGAGTTCCCCACAGTCTGGAGGTTGCCTTTCCAACCTCAGAGGCCACCTTGCCCAAGGTGACTGCCACCTTCTGAGAACTCCTGCCTGCTCTGGTAAGTCCCCTCAGGCTCCCCTTTCTCCTCCTTCTTCCTTCCTTCGAGGACACCGCCAGGGCACTTGGCTCTAATTCACCTTCCTCTCACCCTCTGCTGTGCACACTGCAGGCTGAGTGTTCGGTGAAGATATGACACCTTATAGTTAGCATTAATTGTGGCTGTGTTCATCCCCGCACACGTCTATTTTCCTAGGCCTTCCTGTATAATTTGAGTCCCAAAATAGCCCACCTCATGATATATTCTTAGATAAGTTTCCAGGGGTGACTTTTTCCCCCTTCTGTAACCATTTGTCACGAGTGCCTGTTATGAAACTTTGGGGGCTCTCTCACACTGCGGTAAAAAATTTTTCTTGCTCCTGTTCTCAGAGAGGGTAAGAGGTTGCACCTGGCCGGAGAGGCCCAGCATCTCGGACCCAGCAAGTCCAGAGCAGCCTTCTCGGGGCCACCCGACTGTCCCAGGAAACACATACACAGAGGCCTGGCACCTGCCGGTTTGCAACTTACTTGGGGCTTTTGTGTATTCATTTGGTGACTCCTTATTGAGCTCTAATTATGTGGTGGGCATTTCCTGCCTCCGGACCTTCCAGACAGAGGCCTTTGTTCTATGGTCCCTGACCCTTGTGGCCGCTCTGCTTTCTCTGACACAGTGGATTTTTCACCCCCTCTGCCACTCTGTCGCCTTCATCCATCTTTACGCGTTGGTGTCCCTCAGGGTCCATTCTTGGCCTTTCCTGTGTTTTACGCTTCACTGCTTCCTGGGCCAACTTCCTATGCTTGGATGACTCCTGAACTTCCGTTTCAACCCCAGAAAGCCCCCCTCACCTCCATACCAGTGTCTCCAGCTCCCTGCTGAGAGAGCAGAGCACCTCTCCTTGCCAGAGGCGCCTTCAACACAACTTGTTCCAAAAGGAAACCAACTGCCCCTTCCGCTGTTCCATTTGGGTTTCCCACCTCCAGAATGACACAGTCCTCTCCCCTCCGCCATCTTGCCTGAATGGGAGAGATGGACTTGGTTGAATGCTCCTTCCCCACTACCTCTACCCTGAATTGTTACAAGAGTCTTATAACAAGGTGTCCCTGACTGGAGTCTTCCCCAGTCCAATCCCTTCTAAAAGGCAAATAGAACTGCATCATTTTCCTGCATAAAACTTTTCCAAGGCCCATTATCTCAGAGGAAAGCCCAAACACCTTGAGGCCATCTTGGATCCAACATGCTATGCTTGCTTCTTCCATCTCGTCTCCCTGCCCTTCCTTGGCGTGGCCTGTCTTCGCTGGACCTCCTGCTGTGGAAATGCTCTTCTCTGCCATCCACCAGTGACTCCTCTGAATCCTTCAGTCTTCAGCCTGTGGTCACCTCCTCCATAGTCTTTCCTAGGCCTCCAAGTGTGAGTTAGGTCATTTATCATTTCCTTGAGGGGGTGACTGTCATATTTGTCGTGGTTTTCCCTGATTTTTATACCCTAACCACTAGACTTTCACCCCAGTACCCCCTCTGTCACCATGGCTTTACTTCAAACTGACCAGGAATTTCTTCTTAAAACCAGTTAGCATTTTCTCTCTTTCCTGGTCACAGAGTATGAACCTAAGAACAGGAACCTGGATACAGCGGTAACCCGACTGTGTGTAGGGGTGTGTGTGTGTGTGGGGGGTGTAGGATTCATAGTGCACATTTTTGCTCATCTGTAATGTTGAAGAGGATTTCAGCATCCACCCATGTCCTGCAGACACAGACAAAGGAGGCCCTTACTCTAGCTGATGGGGAAGGGGGACCAGGATCAGGAAGGGACAGATTTTGATGAAGCTGCCTAGGAAGAAGCCAGGTGCTAGGCACTTCTCCTACCTGGAGGCCACTCACCTGGGTTGCTTGTCCATCATGTGCCCCTGCTGGGCGTTGACCTGAAACAAGAGCTCATCACTAAAGAAGTGGCTGGCCATTAGCTTGAGCTCTATCCTATGGTCCTTTGTGCCTCTTGCTCAGACTCTTTCTGCTGGTTCAATATCAGGAGAGAATTCCTAAAGATGAAGATGGACTAAGACAACCCAAGGCCTCCAACCAGAGTTTAGTCCCTCTCAAGACTCACCAAACTCGACTTACGTTGTTCCTTGCCTAAGAAGGGTATAAGGATCAGTGTCTTTTTAGTGTATGCCATCTGCATGCATCAGATGTTATAGGGGTTTCCGATACTTTCAATCACTTCATTTTCATATTATGTATTACAACCCACATGTGATATAAGGGGTAAAGCTAAGGCTCAGAGAGAGTTAGCAACCCAGCCAGGGTCACACAGCTAAGAATTCCAACATAGGTCCTCTTGCTACAAGTCCATGGGATCCAAGGGTCAGATGAATCATACAATAGAACTCTCCGACAGAGTTGATATGGCCACACATAGCGCTTGAAGGTAAAATTAAATAAAAGTAAATATTCAGTTCCCCAGTCTCACTAGCCACATCTGAAGTGCTCAGTGGCCAAGCATGGCTAGTGCCAGCCTCAAACGTGCATTTTTGTAGGAAGTTCCTTTAGAGAGCACTGTTAGAGAAACTTAAGAGCAGGAAGAGCTGCTAGAGGCCTGAGAAACTGGGAGGGTTTTTCCAGTAAGGTGGACCTGAGCCAGGCTTTCAAGGGCTTAGAGATCTGGAGGAAAGAAAGTTCTAATTAGATGGTGGAGGAGCAGGAACATCATGCCCATCTCTAAAGCAGACCTGGGGATGTCGATGGAAGAATGAGTGAATGAATAAGTAAATAAGTGAATAAATGTAATACTCATGGCAAATGCAGAGTACACCAACCTTCGGGTCATGGTGTATGCATATGTGTTATGGTTTGCAAATGAAGTGTCCCCCAAAACTTCTATTACTGAAGGGATATTCAGAGGTAAATGATTAGATCATAATAGCCATAACTTAATCAGTCCATCTTAGTTTGAATGGACTGACTGGGTGGTAACTGGAGGCAGGTGGGTGTGGCTGGAGGAGGAGGGTCACTGGGGGTGAGCCCTGGAAGGGTACATCTTCCCTCCGGCCCCTTCCCTACCCGCTGCTTCCTGATCCTGCTGTGAGCAGAGCAGCTTTCCTCCCCTGGGCTCTTCCCTCATGATATCTCACCTTGGGCCAAGAGCAATGGAGTCAGCTCTCTATGGACTGAGACCTCTGAAACTTGAAGCCCCAAATAAACTTTTCCTCTTCTGAATTATTCTTGTTGGTCATTTTGGTCACCATGATGCAAAAGCTGATTAAAACAATACTTATGTCACATATGTCTGTGTAAAAAGGCATGACACGTGTGCATATGTCAGAACATGTACACACACGTGTGTGTTTCAGGGGTGGGAGAATGACGGGGAAGGAGAAAGTCAGAACTATGAGTCGCCTTACGGGAGTTCTTGCAACCTGGAATTGCAGGGTGAGATTGAACCCCGTCGGCAGTTGGAGTAAATAAGTGAATAAATGTAATATTCATGGCAAATGCAGTAAAGATGGCTCTTTAGGTGGATGTACCTGGCTAGATCACAGTGTGGACAGGGGCAGGGAGAGCCCAGGGCAGACTCTGACGACGACGACACAGAAAGAGGGTCTGAGACAGCCGAAGGTCTGAGATCAGCTGGGTTAGGAGCGAGTCCTCTGAGAGGGACAGGGCCTCTCACCCTCCTCCAGGCAGAAGCACAGGCATAGGGAGCCCTGGAGCAAGCAGCAGTGGGCTGTGTAGGCAGCTCAGAACTGGCCCGGCCCTCACGGCTGGTCATGAAGTGCCCCCTCCTGATCACTGTCAGAACCAGGAACATTTGTGGACCCCAACCAAGGGCCCTGGGCTGGAATTATAGTTTTCTCAGTATCTGCTCATCTGTGTCCTTGGGGCCTTGAGGTCACAGGGCAGAGGCCCTGGGTGCACCCACCACTCTAGGGCAAGGCCAGCAGAGCACATGCCAGAGGAAGTGCCACAGGGAGGTGGCTCTAGGCAGAGGATGGAATCAAGACACTGTGTGCAGGAGGTGGGGTTGCTCTGGCCTTGAAGACCTGGTAGGATATGATCAGAGGTGAATAGAGAGAGGATCTCTAGGTGGAGGGACCTGCATGAACACTGTCACCAAAGAAGGAACCTGCAGGGCAAGGGTCAGGGGTTGAGGGTGGCCCAGGTGACGGCCTCCACCAGCCCCATCTGCAGGAGGCAACTTGAGCCCTGAGCTTCGATGGCAAGGGACGTTTTCCAATAATGAAAGCTCCTGGGGTTGGGGCTGGGGCTCCGTGGTAGCACCCTTGCCTGGCATGTGTGAGGCACTGGGTTCAGTTCTCAGCACCACATGTAAAGAAATAAAATAAAGGTCTATCAACAACTAAAAATATATATTTAAAAAAGGAAGTTCCTGATCTGGGTGGGATGTTCTATAAAGTAATAGAGGCCCCCCAAGGAAGCAACCAGGAGAGCTGATATCCTGTGGGCCCTAGGACACCATAGCCCAGCCTGACACTCTCTCTTCAAGGACAATTCCTTTTCTTTCCAATTGTTATGGAAAAAATTGCTCAATGACTTTCCTTAAAGCCTGATGAGGAAGGCTTATTCAGGGCCATTGAGATAGGTCCAGGGATCACTGCAGTGGGGTCCTGCAGCTGGGGGAGAGAGATTGGGCTCAAGGCCAAATATAGCAAGGACCAGTGGGGATTTATGGCCAAGGAGCAGTGTGTGTGTGTGTGTGTGTGTGTGTGTGTGTGTGGATGAAAATCTTCCTGAGCAAACATGAAGGGTGAGGGGCATTCAGGCCTAACCAACCTAATAGGACTTTTGTGAAGACTGGCCCCCTGGAGGATGGTGGAGGATGAGGAACACCCACCAGGCAGGAGGACCAACAGATATCTAGGGTAGGGCTTCTGGCTAAATGCACTGGCAAGGTTCTTTGGTAAAACTGGATTTTACCAGGAAGTGCACAGATGGGTCTCACAGAAGAGCCAAGGGTGTGACTCAAGTTTGGCTGAGCAAACACTCTTTGTCACACCCTGACCCCTTTGTCCCTTGCAGGCTGATGTTACAGAGCAGGACCTATTGGGAAGAGGGCGGGTAAGGGAAAGAAGGGGGTTCTCCCAGGTTTGACTTACTACATCAGCAAATTAGAAGTTTGATAGGTGCAGGGAGATTACCTGGAGGAGGGCAGAATACAGAACAGGCACGTATAGAGGGAAGGAGACCTCTGCAGAAACACCCCTTGCTGGGGGTGATACAGCACAGGGTGGCAGGGATATTTCTGCCAAAATGGAAGGTAGGTTTTGTGTGTGTGTAAACATCCATGTGAGTGCTGACCAGGAGAAGCGGGACTTGTGCAAGGGCCAGGAAAGTCAAAACCTTCCTGGAGGTTCAGAGAAGGACTGAACAGAAGCCTCAGAGAAGGACTGAGGTTCCTTCTCTTTCATGCCTTGTTGCTTGGCCTGGGCCATAGAAATAAAAAGGAGGAATGCAAACCATTGTGTCACACCTGCCACTTGTTAGGCCCCTTACCAAGTGTTTCCCATAATTTTTTTTTTCTTGTGACAACTCAGTGCTATTATCCGCAGTTATCTGGATCAGCTCAGAGAGGTCAAGTAACTTGCCTAGGCTCACAGCGTAAGCTGCACAGTCTGTACTGGGGCCAGGTCAATCTGACTCAAAGCTGTGCCTTTTCTGTTATCACCTGAAGGAGAAAGTGAATGATTAGAAAGAAGGGGAGACAGACGCCAGGCACACAGCTCAAGATTGGGGCTTTCTCTCTAGTCTGAAAGGTTCTAGAATGCACCAGAGCACAGTGGGCAGCTAAGAATGATATCACTGAGAAGTCAAGGTGACAGCCCAGTGTTTCTCACTCCCTATGCACAAGGTATGAATTCCTCCTTCTTTCCCCAACCATGGGGCAGCTCACTGTCCAGTGGGGGTGGAGAATGTTCCCCAACAATTCTAGTGTCTCCAGCCACATTCAGACATCACCCTGTTTGCCAAGTCTGTATGGAGGTGGGGAGGGAGCAGAAGTGGCCAAGGCTTAGAACTGGACCTGGGAGGCAGGGTTTGAGGGAGATGGGGGAAAGACAGATCAGCTGCTGCATGGGAAGGGTTTGGCCTTTCTTCTGGGCGGCTCAAGGATCAAGGGTTTGGCACATGGTCACTGGAGTGCTGAGGGGTGATGCACAGACCCCAGGATATGAAGGCTCAGGTGGGTGGACAGGCAGGATGGCAACCAAGGTTGGCAGACACCACCTGGGTCCTACACCCGGTATTGGCATGAGCGAGGCAGGAGGGAAGGGAAGGGCTGGGTACATCAGAGGACCCAGTGTCTGGCCCAGGCAGGACCTCGTTGCAGGAATGAGGGAAGAAGGCAGCGGAGTCAGGTCTCAGAATGAAGCCAGTGTCAAGTCGACCCAAGAGGCTTGTGCAGAGGCCCACACCGCAGTTGTCAAGGTCACTGCCAGTGACCTAGGAAAGGCTTTGCCATGGCTCCACCTGGGGCAGAGGGGCCAGCAGAGCTCAAGAGCTGGTAGACCCCATCTGATAGACAGCACACTGTAGCAAGCTGGGCATTTTAGGGACCTTAGGAAGTCTAGGTTCAGAAGAAGACCTAAGGAGTCCTAGGAGCTTGTGACATGGGCTGGCTAATCCCCTATTCATTGAAAAAGACAAATAAACTTTATCCATTCCTTTTTTGCACCATCCCCAGTCATTCCTCGCCTGGGAGGGGTCTGAGGATCAGTGCTTATTTAGTGATGTCATCAGAGCAAGGAACAAGAAGAGACATTCCTTCATTTTACTGATGGGGAAACTGAGGCCTGGAGGGGTTCAGACAATCCTCTGAGGTCCAGGAGCTCAAGAGAGTGAGGAAGAGGTGAGGCTGCTGCACCCCTCTCCACCGGTTCTCCTTTCCTCTGCACCCCCACCCATCTAGGCTCACCATGGTAACTAAGTCTCCTTCAGCGTGGGAAGCAGTTACCTAGCAACTCCCTATAACCAGGTCAGAGCTGGGGGAGTGAGACACCATGTGCTGACTCTCTGGGGAATTCAGACATGTAGAAATGGGATTGCCATAAATGACCTTGCACAGAGCCCTACCTGGGCGTACCTGGGTAGGAGTTGCAACTCGCAACCAGCGAGTTGGTGGGACTATGTAGCCCCCAGGGCTGGCTGGGACCTCCATCCCCACAGCAGACATAGGGTTTCCCTGTGTACAGCACTAGTTCTTTTGAACAGTATGGAACTTTCCCATTGACTTGCTGGTGTGGATATGGAATCCATGAGGAAGGCTGATGGGGGTGGGGAATGTCCAAGTATGTCCACGTAGGCATTTCCATTTGGGGCAGGGAGCTTCCTCACACTGCCTTCTTATTCCTTAATTATCTCAATAAATGTTTATGTAGCCAGGTCATAAAATAAGTGGCTCTTTCTCTAAAAGTCCCTCTACATTGGGTTCTGACAGCCCCCCCCCCCGCCCCCAGTCTGCTTCTTCCTGTGGGCAGAGCCCTGTAGGTCCTGCCCCCCGGTCTGAGTCAACTCTGGCATGCTCGTTCTCTAGGAGATGGTTTAGGAATGGCAGTCTGGGGACTGAAGCTAAAGGGCTTCTGGGAAAAGTTTTGCTTACTAATTGAAGTTGGGAGTGAACGTGCCTCTTCGTTTGACATGGCCATGTCTGCATGTGACGTCGGGCACTGCAGCATATACCGCAAAGGGATGCCACTGAGCTGGAGAATGGCGTTGCTAGCTACTGACTTAAACAAGCAGGAACTGCCCCCTCGGACACCTTGTTCTGGGAGATCACAAACCCCTCATTGTTGAAGCTGCTTTTGGTCCAACCTCCATTTCTCACCTGAGGCTCATTCCCTTTCCACCTGTCTGAGTGGCCTTTCAGTAGATGTCTAGACAAGTCTTGGCATTAAAGATGAAGGACTGAAAGGAAACAAGTCTCTCTCTGAAAAAATCAAAGATCTGACTCCTCCATTCTTGTGAGTTGGAACTCAACTCCACGGGCAGCTGCACGCCCAGCTTCCAGCAAGTCTGAGGAGGCTCCTCCCTGGAGAGCCCCGAGGCTTCCCTGCATCCCCACGTCCAGGACAACGTGTTCAGGCTTCCATCTGTTCCCAAGAGCCAGCTGTGCAGTCTTTTCCCAGCTTGGAGTTTGGTGATGTCATGTCAATAGCTTGAAGACAGCCATGGTGGGAGTTGTTCTTTTTAAAGTAAACTTTTTTTTTTTTTTAGAGCAGTTTTGGGTTCACAGCAAATTGGAACAGAAGATACAGATGTTTCCCAGGTCCCCCTACTCGCAAAGCCTCACCACTATCAGCATATCCCAACAGAGGGGTATATTTCTTAAGACCGAAGAACCTGCAGAGACACATCATGATCACCATGTATGTTCCATGAATTTTGAAAAATGTACACTGACCTGCCCTCACCATCAGGCTGCCTACCCAGTAGCTCCCCTGCCCTAAAAGTGCTCTGCCTGTTCATCCCTCCCTCCCCCCATCCTTGGCAACCTCTGATCTTTATATTGTCTTTATAGGTTTTCCTTTTCTAGAATGTCAGGAGTTGGAATCCTATCCTGTGTAGTCTTTTCGGGTTGGCTTCTTTCACTTTGGGATTTGCATTTAAGATTCTTCCATGTCTTTTCTTGACTTGATGGTTCATCTTTTTAAACAATCCTATTCCCTGGTCTGGATGCACCACAGTCTGTTTATCCATCTACTTACTGAAGAACATTTTGGTCGCTTCCAAGCTTTGGCAATTCTGAATAAAGCTGCTAAAAATGTTGGTGTGCAGGTGCTGTGTTTGTGTGGACTTAAGCTTTCAACTCCTTTGGATAAATGACAAGGACTGTGTTGCTGGATTGTATGGTATGAATGTATTTATTTTAACAAGAAACTGCCAAACTGTCCTACCGAGCAGCTGTACCATTTTACATTCTCACCAGCAATAAACCAGTGTTCCTGCCTGTTGTTCCACATCTTTACCAGAACTTGCTGCCATCAATGTTTTGGATTCTGGGGAATTCTGTTTGGGAATTCGGATAGGTGTGAAATGTTATCTCATTGTTGTTTTAATTTGCAATTCCTTGCAGACATATGATGTTGAGCATCTCTTCATATGTTTCCATTTGCATATCTTCTTTGATGAGGTGTCTGTTTGGGTCTTTTGCCCATTTTTTAAAACCAGATTGTTCATTTTCTTATTTTTGAGTTTTAAGGGTTCTTCATATATTTTGGGTAATAGTCCTTTTTTGGATTTGTCTTTTGCAAATATTTTCTTCCAGTCTGTGGCTTGTCTTCTCATTCTCTTGACACATAGAATTGGCAAATGATACAAATCAGGGCTGTCTCAGAAGATTGGTGGCCAAACCGCTACCAGCATACCACACGTCAACCATTGAACTACTCTCATGTCGGAGGCAGATCGACAAGGTCAACCACGGCACTGGGATGGCTTCTGGCAGAGACTTTGAGTCCTGAGCTAAGTACTTCAAAGTGAGTGACCATTGTCTGGACCCAGGCTGCCCAGTAAGGAGCCACCAACCATGTATGTCTATTTTGCTAATTGCATGAGCCACATTTCAAGTATTCAGTAGTCACATGGGACTAGTGGCAGGGCAAATACAAACTTTTTCACCATCTCAGAAAGTTTTATTGCACACTACTGGTCTAGACAAAAAAAAAAAAAAAAAAGTGGGAGAAGTCATCCAGGGCAAAAGGATGTGGGAGACTCAGATCTCTGGAGCTACAGCTAGTTCAGAGAGATGGAAGTAAAGTGTGCTTGGGAGCAGAGATCTGGGAGATGCGACTGAACAAACAGGCAGCAGACAGATCACAAAATGCCTTTAGTGTGAAGCTAAGGAGTTTAAACACCAGCCTGAAAGCTATGGGGAGCCCTGAAGGATTTGAACAAAAGCCTGATGTCATCCGCTTTGCATGTTAATAATAATAAGATGTCACTGGCAGCAAGCAGAGGCTGGATTAGAGGGGCCCAGCCTGGAGGCCAGAGGACCAGTGTGGAGATTACTGCAGTTGCCTGGGAGAGAGTAGGAGATGAGGCAGTGACTGTGGTGTGGGCATGGAGAGGACAGAGCGGGGGAAGTGAAGAACCTGTGACTGACTGTGTTGGACCCCTGGGAGGTGCTTTGTAAAGACGTGTTGATTTAATGAATGAATTATAGCCGAGTCCAGACTGTACAGCTGAGCCCTTCTGGTTATCTGTGGCACAGATGAAGTGGTGGGGGACGTTTCTTTCCAGCTGAAGGAGAAAGATTTACCAGGAAGAGAGAGAGACACGAGAGAGATGGGGGGAAGGCTGGCATCCACCGTTCTGTCTGATGGAGAGAGGGCTCAGGACGGAAGAGGACCAGTAGAATTCATGGAAGACATTGAGGGGCGCTGGGCCCATGCTGGTGCCTTTCAGAGCTGGGTGCAAGCCATCCTCCAGCCCACCCCTTACCCGGTCCTCCAGTTCTGTGGCCGGCTGGGCAGCTTTGGTGTCCTGAAGGATGAGGCCACTTCCCCTGCAGTTCAATGCAGTGCATAGCAGATCACAGCGTCAGGGAGGGTGTCACCAGCAAGGGACACCCAGGGCAGTAGAACACAACCCCAGGAAGAAGCATGAGCAGACGGTGCCCAAACATGTGAGAGATACCAACCTCCCTCTCTGGGACTCTCAGAAGTCCTGAAGGAGAATCTGAGGGCAGTGGCTAAAGCTACTGTAATCAGACCATGGTTGTTAATATTACCTTGTGTCTGTAAAGCCCGAGACGTTTGGGTTACAGAATGAATGGACAGATGAGACAAGGCAGGTTTTGCTTGTTCATTTATTAGACATACATTTATTAAGGCTCCATGCTATGCACCATGGGAGATGCTGGGCACACAGTGGTTTACAAACAGCCGATCCCTGCCCCACGGAGCTTCCAGTCTAGCAGTCAGATAACTCAGTCTGAGTCTGTGCTGTTCAGGAAAAGCATGGGATTTGGGGTCTAGTCTATGGGTCATGGGGGGACTATTTGAGGCAGTGACATTTAAACCCAGGCCTGATCAAGAATTCGCAGGTAAAGACAGAGGCTGTGTGGGACAAATCCTGGGCCATCTGGAGGCTGAGAGAAGGCCAGTGGTTCAGGGACATGAAAGAAGAGGACAGGCCCCAGAGGAGGCTGGAGAGGGATCCTGGCAGAGGCCAAACCTGGCAGGGTCACATTAGGACTTTGGGCAGTTGGAAGGAGAGTGATCTGATAAGATTAACTTATTTTACAAATTTCACTCCAGTGTCTGTGTGGGAAATGTATTGGGGGCAAGAAACAATGCAGGGAGGAAAGTATGGAGGAGGACATTGTTGCCTAGGAGGGACAGGAGGCTGGTATGGCTGCGGTGATGAAGTGGTGGAACTTGAAAAATGTATTTTTTAAAAGAATTGAGACAATAAATCTTTTTCACACACTGCTCTTGGTAAAGACAGGCAGAAACGTCGACTTTAGACAAGGCAACTGGCAAATATTTTGACAGTGATAATCTGTCCCCACTGTGGGCTGTTTTGCTTGGGGTTGTCGGAGACCCAATAATGTCATGGAGGCCTATGTGCCTGTCTCACTTATTGCCCCCATGTGACGGGTGTCAATTTTATGTTCAAAGATTTCCTAAGAAGCTTTTGCAATGTTTTCTGTAAACTCTGCTCATGTTTAAAACAATTACTATTAGGAAATTCCTGTTTGTCCGAAAGGTGTTTGATTCCTGGTGAAGATGAAGATAAGTCACTGGGCTGTCAAACATGGATGATGTCATAATGACAGCTCGGAATTGGGTCTGTCCCAAAATCAAAGTGACGTATTCATTACCAACGAAGAGAAATGACTGAGTAGCCTCAGAAAAAGAATCCAATTTGATTTTTCTAGCTGTTTAGCTCACTGCCAAGTTTCGCCCTTCCTGCTTGCTCAAGTGCAGACCCCGCCTGCAGCGCCAGGGAGCTGGTTAGAAACGCAGGACTGAAGCGGCTTCTGCATTTTAACAGGGTCCCCAGGCAATTTGCAGGCCCTTGAAATTTTGAGAAGCAGGGGCCTGAGATCATCCCAAGGCCATCTGAAAGTGGGTGGGCAGTGGCAGGTGCCAGATCATTGAAATGCAGTGGTCCTCAGTAAGAGGTTAGCAAAACCCAACTGGTTGAACAGGAACTGGTTTTTCTCTGGAAGTTCCCTGCTCCTAAGTCATGTACAGTGTCACAGCCCAAACCAGACACAATGTGCTGCATGCTAGTTGTGTGGCTGGTGACAAGTGCTGGGTGGACATTCCCCTGGCTCAGGGGGACAAACTGGGGTAGAGGGGAGAACAACACTAGTGGCCGAGGAGAGCTGAGCTCCTACCAGTGGGGATCCTACCAGTGGGGACAGTGTGGTCCTTGTCTTCTTGGCTTGGTCCCTACGAGCCCTGTCCTGCCTGTGTGGGAGAAGACTCCCCTGCTTTCTTCTGGATTGAGCCACACTGATGAGCAAGGCAGGGCACCTTGATAGAAACACTCCTCCTGCTCCCACGATGGCCCTTTGGAGAGCAAGACACCCTGTTCCCAGAGTTGTGAAAACTGTGCTCACGCGGCCCGCTCATGTGGTCAGCCTCTCCAGGCCAAGGCCCCTGCCAGCGCTGGGGTCCTCCCACTCCCACCTGGGGGCTGGGCCACCGGGCAGAGCAGAGCCATGGCTGTGTTGCTGACTTCTTCACGGTGTGTCAAGGCTCGAGATCTAGACCAGAGTCACACCGCGGCTGATCCTCCCACAGAAGCAGACAAACGGATGAAGTTTGTGGGCTGTTTAAAGCATATGGTTTGCAGATACTGTAAAATCAAAGAGTCCTTCTGGCTTTTATTTACCATAATGTTTCCCATTACCTAGCACCAGGAGAGCTGATGAGGGCGCTATGCATTGGCTCCCCTTCTCCTGCTTTGTTTTTCTGGGGTGTCTTTGCTCCTTGCCTTCTTGGGAGTCACCCTTTCCCACCTGCCTTGGCCCCTCCCTCCTGTGCTGGCTGCCCCTGGCCTCATCAAGCTCACCCTTCCTGTCCCACTTAGTGTCTTGCCTTGATCCTGCCTTTGCTTCCAAAGGCTGCGGCCTCTCCTCACTCACACTCTGCTTCCCTGGCTGCTTCCAGGCTATTTTCTCTTCCCTCCTAGTCCCCGCCACAGAGTCCCTTTCTTCCCCTTTTTCTCTAAAGGGAACATGGGGATCAGAGAATTGTAGAATCAGAGTCACAAGGGACAGAGCTTACGCTACACCGGCAGTCACTTCTGAGTCAGAAGCTCTCTTTTATCATCTAGAGCACACGGGGTGAGGAGGAGAAACAAAGGAACGGGGGCCCCACCGTCCGTGCGCTCTCACCAACACCTTCAACGCCACCCCTTTTTCTCCTGTCTTAGCCCACAGATGCACATGCTCAGGGGGAGCACATCGGGTGCACATCGGCACACACATCGGCACGTGTGTACACACGCATGGGCAGGCGCTCTCTCTTTTTTCCCTCAGTGCCCTCTGCACAGATGTGTTTGCTCCTGGGTTCCACAAAGCAATGCACTTCCTCTCTGGCCAGGTTGATCTGTGTTTCACACCCCCCGGGTGGAGCACTAGGACACACGACTCTAGTTTGAGGTGACAAGGGGGGACAGTGATAGTGGGGTTTTCTCCCCAAGTGCAATTTTTGGGAGAGGGGAGGCCAGGAGTGGTCCAACAGTCAGATAGAACAGGGAACTAATTTCAAAGCCTGCTCCCACCCAGGGTCATATTCAATCCATCAATTGATCTATCGATCCCTAGTCAGGCCTCTCTCTGGGCCACTGGGGCAAGATGTCCTCAAACACAGGAATCAAGAAAAAATGAGCAGAGCCCCGAAGAAACACCCTGAAAGCCAGAAAAGAATGATCCTCAAATTCAGCATGGTCAGCCAGGGCTTCTCCAGCACTTTACAGAATCTAAGATGCAGCTTCCTTTGTAGCTGGAGAAACTGAGGTCACGTCCAGGTAAGCCACAGGGAGCTATGGAAAATCCCTCCACCTCACAGCTTCAGCTCCTCACAGAGTCCCATGTTGGAGACGCCCTCTCCAGACAGCCTATGAAAAGATCACCCAAGGAACACTGTTTGGGGAGGATGCTTGTGGTGGCTGGGCATCTCCAGGAGGCCAGCCTTGCACAGCGGGGACTCTCCCACGCAGCTGCTCCTGTCCTCGCCCCTGTGAGCTCCCGTTCAGACTTGCTCGGTGCCCGTGGCCGTGGATCAGCTGCACCTTAAATCTTGATGCAGCAGTGCCCACCTCCTGGAGAATGGGAGGAAAGCTGCCCTGCAACCCTCCAGGTGCGTGGGGCTTGCAGGTGAGCTGCAACGTGCCCCACCACGTCCAGCTCCACCCTGCTGTTCTGCGTCCAATGCTGGGGTGGGGCCTGTGCTTGGCTGCTGTCTGGGAAAATTCCCAAACCAGGGAGGAAGTAGGGACAACTCTTGAAGTTCCAGTTCTCCTGCCCCCTGCCCCACTCCCCCACTGCCTTCTGCACTCAATGAGAGGAGCAAAAAAGAAGCACAGATATCACTCTCCATCTGAGTTCCTTTCCATTTCAACCAACCCAATTGCCCATATAAACCAACTCAATTGCCAATAAATTACTATTATAAAACATGGTGTGGATATGCATATACATGTACGCGTGTCTACTGTATGCATGGTATGTAGTTGTGTGGTCCAGTGACACAGCCAGGATACAGGAGAATTTTCCTTGCCCCGCTTTCTTGGGGATAGCTTCAGAGAGAAAGCTTCCGGTCCCCCCAGCAGGGCTCATCTCATCATGGGTGCCACATAATTGGCGGGGAAGAGGCCCAGTTTGTTGTGCAGCCGGCCGGTCCACCAAGATGGGTTGGAGCTGTCCAGAACCTCGACCACCTCTCCGCTGTGGAATCCCAACTCGTCATCCTCCAGGGCCTCAAAGTCGTACAGGGCCCGGGCCCACCGCACGCGCTGTTGGGGAAGCAGAGATGCTTAGCAGCTGCGGGCTGGCCAGCTGGCCTTCAGAGCCACTGTTCTGCAGAGAGCATGCAGTGGTTCCTTGAGCCATGACCTCCACAGAAGCTGACCCCCTGCCACTTAAAGCAGATGGACATGCACAGCCCTGAAGCTACCCCTTGTTTTGTTTTGCTGTTATGCTGGAGAGAGACCAGGGCCTGGCACATGCTAGGCCCCTGCTCCACCCCAGCTCAGTGCTACACCCCAGCCTTGAGGCTCAGCACTTTTATTCACAGAGATGTTTTTCTCTAATGCCCGCAGGGAGTCCCTAACCACTCTCTCTACATTACAAGGAGGTACTTTTATTTTCTTCAAGTGACACACAGAATGGCAAGCCTTCCAGGTGAGTACGATTGAGTCCTGAGTCAAGACAGATCACAAAGATAAAGGCGGATCTCACCCTGCCAGAGTGAGAGGCAAGAAGCCTGGGGACAGGGCTGGGGTTGTAGCTCAGTGGCAGAGTGCTTGTCCAGCCCGCGTGAGGCACTGGGTTCCATCCACAGCACCATGGGGACAGGACAGAGCCAGCCCAACAGCAAGACCAGGAACCCCTGGAGCAGGCACCGCTGGATTCCTTTAGCCCCAGTCCTCACCCCACTCCACCCCACCCCCGGCCCGCTTACCCCTGCCAGCTGGAGCTGGGCGGGGTCTGTGTGTCTCCGATGCATGAGGGCTGCATTCACCTCGCTGCCCGCGCCACAGTGCCCATCATTTATGTCCAGGCTGCCTCCACGACGTTCCTAGAGACAGAGGCAACAGAGGATCGTTACCCTCCCGAGCCTTGCTGAGGTGCCATCGACACACCCAGGATACAGGAGAATTTTCTGAGCATGACCATAAACCCTGGATGATGGAGAGCAGGGGAGGGAGGTCAAAGGGACCTTGGATTCTGAAGGCCAAGATGACGGTGGCTTTTGCTTGTTCAGTTAAGAAATATTCACTAGGGGAGTCTCATGCTCTCACATAAGAAATGTGTATGTTCTCTTTCCTTAAAAAAAAAAAAAAAAAAAAAAAAGGAGGGGCTGGGGTTGTGGCTCAGCGGTAGAGTGCTTGCCTAGCCCGTAGGAGGCCCTGGGTTCTATTCTCAGCACCACATAAAAATAAATAAAATAAAGGTATTATGTCCAACTACAACTAAAAAATAATTAAAAAAAAAGAAATATTTATTAGGTACCTACCTGGTGTCTGGCAGTAGCAGACATCAGGCATATATTGCTAGAAAGAGAAGGTCTCCACTTCCTCGGAGTTCCCATCTAGGGGGGACCTTACACATTGAAGTGCTGTGATCACCCAGAAAAGTCCAGGTCTGCCTGGCTAAATCAGGGGACTTCACAGAGGAGGCCACGCCAGAACTCCAGAAGGACTGGCCAAGGAAGGCCTCTTTGGTCAGAGAACAGCTTCTAAAATGCCACAAAGACAGAGAGAAAATGCAGCCGGGTGCTGGGGTGTGTTTGCATAGGGGAGGGGGAGGTAGCTGATGAGGCTGGCGACTTAGACGCAGGCAGCTCACAAAGGCCATTGTGTGCCCTGCTAAGGAATTTAGGAACGATGCTATCAGACTGTATTGTCCACCTCTGTAAGCCGCCAGAAATCCAATCTGGAACAGGCAGGGGATAAATAAATAAGCAAGCCTCCATTGCAGGTGTTAATCCTTTTTTTCCTTGTGGACTTCTGCAGCCAGATGGGCTAAGGGGCATTAATAGATTTGGAATTCTGCTGATAGGAAAATGAAGCAATTGTTCCCTGAGTCTTCAGGGTAAACGTGTGTGGGGGTGCCTGCGCACGTAGGTGTGGGCATCAGGTAGGGAGCCATTTAGTTTACAGACTTGTTTGCCAACAGCAATGTCCATATTTCAGTCATGGAGTGGGGGCAGGATCTCTTTCATGAGCTCTGTGAGACCCAGGGAGGCTGGGCCAGGCCTGGGATGCTGGAGCCTGGGGAGGGCAGGTCCTCCATGCACCTCACCAGGTGGAACTCCATTCTCTGCAGATACCTGGTGCAAGTGGTGATGCTGTTGGTATCGCTGCGGTGGGGGCTGCGGCCCCGTGGGGTACTGTGGGGGTGGCTGTTGGTGCTGGTGGTATTGTGAGGGAGGAGGTGGGGGGTGGTCCGACAGCTTCCGGTTCATCGAAGGCCGGATTTCTTCCCCCACAGCCCCACTGAGATTCGGGCTGCCCTGGGACCTGCGCTCCAGGCTGTTGCCACGGTGACCCTGGGAGAGAGAACAGAGGTGACCCATCCATCCTCTTCCTGGATCTCCTGGCCCTCTCCCATCTTTCTGGCAGCTTCTAGACTGTGCTCATATAACTTCAAGAATCAGCTGTGGGGGGGGGGGGGTGGCAGCTTCGAGACAATGGATGGTTCAGACCTCTACATTCTCAGGTTTTCCCAGTGTTAGGGGTTCCAGGGTCTGGTTGTCAAACTCTTTCCACCTGGTACCCGTTCGATCCTTTTCTAGTGGGTTTGTTTTTCTCGTGTAATCAAGCTTAAATATTCCATTTTACTGACAATGCCACCTTCCCTTATCACATGTTGCCACGCTGCTGGACGTCCCGCCCTCCAGATAGGCCCTGCTGTTGACTTTGTGTGATTCTGCACTGTCATTTACAGCCTGGCAATAGAGACCCAAACAGCCGCATTCCAGCAGCACCATGGAAACCAGGCCTGGCGCCCGGCACGTCAGGAAGGAGCGAGGCCTGCTACTCCATGCTGTCACCACTCGTGAATCAGAAAGACTTGTTAGTTTTATTTAACAAATAGTTACCCAGAGCCCCAGACTTCGTATATGCTCGCACTTAACAAATATTAATTCATTTAATACAGTTTAATACAATTTAATATGGTCTCTGTTATTCTGAATGGACATCCTAGTAAGTTAATGCCTCTGCCCATTTCCTGGTTGAAATAATGCACAAGGTCTTGGTTAACCTTTGTTTTCCTTTCTGTACTTTGTGTGCACTTGGCGGGAACACCCTTTCCTCCTTTATAGTTTCTCAGCCTTAAAAACAGCCAGCAGCTTGGAAGGGAGGGTTTTCTTTACTTCCCTAGCGCACATGTTGCTTTAAAAGTCTCAACACTTTTCAAATAACTAGGCTCAACTAGCCCAGTCAATGCCTCTTTCTATAACACCTGCCTCTTATAACCATGTATTTTCTTTTGAAAAATAGTTTACATATTGCATGTGTGTGTGCACATGTGTGAGAATTCACTCACAGGAGGCAGATAACCTTTCTCTTAATATCTATTATAGACCAGATTCTTAGGCAGGCAAGGCTGCGATTGTATGATATTTCATTCTCACAAGAGCCCAGTGAGGGAGTATTGATGTTCTCCCCATTCTCCAGATGAGAAAACTGATACTCAGAATGGTTTCTTCACTTGATTAGGTAATACAGGTAAGTGGTGGCTAAGTCAGGATTTAATCCGGTTCTTTTCTATTAAACAGTACTCTGTGTTACAAATAGTTGCAAGAGCAAAAATTCCAGGTCTGTTTTTCTCCTTCAGTGTCCCCCTGCAACTTACCCCCAAGCCATCACAAAGCTCCACCTGCTGCTTTACTCTGGGATCCTACTCTCTCAGAGAGTAGGAGCCCCCTACTCCCTCCTTGGGCAGCTCCTGAGCTGGGCTGAAAACACATTTCAATGTCTGCAAGTGACAGAATTGTAGCACCCCACAAAGAGTTAAATTCATGGAGGATTTGCAGTGTGATTCAGAATGATGGAAGAGATGGCATCCATTCTATTCTCTTACAGTCACAACCCTCTGGGAAGTAGGTAGCACTCCTATCCCCATTTTGTGGATGAGGAAACTGAGGATTGGAGAATTTTCCAAAGTCACATAGCTAGGAAGTGTTAAGCTAGGACTGAAACTGAGGTATGACCTCAGGGTTATCCTGCTTTTCAGAACACTCTGGGATCAGCCCATTAAATGCATTTTCTCGGTGGGAGCTTGGACTTCCTAAAATCTCTAGGTCGGGGTTGATGTGGATCTGAGTCATACCTGATCTTCTCGGGTTCTATCCCTCAGGAAAATCTGTTTCTGCTTGGAGATGGAAGTCGTCCTGTAATAGTCCACCAGCTTATTTAGGGATGGAAACTTCTCAGTCCACAAGAAGTAATTGCCCTTGTTGTCTCGCATGACCTTGAAGTGCTGGACGTCATCCTCATGCCTGGAGAAGAAGGCAAATCCAGGTTACATGTTATGAGGTGACAGAGCCTCTAGCTCTGTTTGCACCCAGGATGGTAGAGTTTGGTTTGGGCAGGAAATGTAGATATGGATGACTCTCCCATCACTGGGCAGGAAGGCTGGTCTAGCCAAGCGCTAGCAGGAGGTTTGTGGGAGGGACCACTCAGGAGGGACTTTCACATCAGCAGAAGGTAATCAGATGAGCTGGAATCTGTCTTGGACATGGAGCCAACATATACAAGGGGGGGGAAAATGTTGCAAATGTCTTAAAAACTAAGAGATTGAGGACCTTTTCATAATGTTTATTTTAAACATGACAACACCAGTGTCCTGACATGGTAAGGCTCTGCAGCAGAGGATTTTTTTAAGCCCCAGTTAATCTTTTTGTTATCAGAAATACTTTGAACCATCTTCTTTAAGCCTATAAAACTAGCACCGGTTAGGAAAAAGTTGCTCTTATCCTTAAGGAATTTGTTACATTTTTTTTTCTCTAGGAGGATTTCTTGATATTGGTTTATATTTTGCATAAATAGGGTTATAAAGCATTTTGAGCTTTGGGGGGAAAAGTATTATTTGGAACCATAGAGTTTGATCGGAAAAGACCTTATTTTATAGCCTGACTTCTATAAGGATGTGGATGGGCGGGCTCAGAAAGGTGCAGGGCCTCAGTCAAGATCACTGTGAGGGTTAGGCAGGTCTCTGGTTCCAGTCTTGTGAGCTTGGCCCACCAGGCCATGTAGACTTCTTTTTTTTTTAATATTTATTTTTTAGTTATGGGCGGACACAACATCTTTGTTTGTATGTGGTACTGAGGATCGAACCCGGGCCGCACGCATGCCAGGCGAGTGCGCTACCGCTTGAGCCACATCCCCAGCCCATGCTGACTTCTTTTAGATCAGCACTTTTGTATTGGATACCAGTCTGGACTCAAGTGATGGGGCACATTTGTATCAGGATTAGAGAAACTTAATTTTATCCATCCAGAAAGAGGGGACTGGACTTTTCATATCATCTCTAGTCCTATTCCATGACCAACTCATGCTCCCTTATATGTAAAACTTATTTTTCAAACAGATCTATGTGTATATTTAAAGATATACTGGCACAAATGATACCAACAGACTGACTCAGCAGAAAGGTTAAGAATTTAAAGGGTTTTGGAGAGTAGAGATACCTCTGAAGGTCAGTGGAAGTTTCTTAGAGATGGGTGTAGAGGTTGGTATTTCGAGGGGACAGGAATTCTAACCCTCATTCTCATCTTCTGTGCTGGGCTCTGCCCATACCTGGGCAAAGCTGAAGTTTACACAGTAACTGCTATCTCTACTGCTTTGGGATAGTAACTGACCTGTGATAATCATGATGATTTTTTCCCTGTGTGTTGGCCACTGACAGAGGCTTTCTTTCCCCCTAAAGCCCCATGGCCTGACTCATAGTTATTACCACAAAGAGGAGGGGGAAATGTTCTTGTTTATTATAATTATTTATCCACTATCTCTTGGTCAAAGGACTCCAGAGTGTGAAACATTAACCCTTTCACTCTCATAAGCTGAGACAGCAGTGGACATTGGGGGTGCTGCAGGTCATCTGGGTCTATAGACAGAGAATGACTTGACCATTGTCTCAAGTCCTGAGAGGGGCACAGAAAAGAATGTAATGTGGGGCTCCAGATTCTGAAACCTTGATCCTTAACAAGCACAAGTGAAGAACTACAATGAGCTCTTAATCATCTGTGCCTCTGACAGAAAGCAGATGTAAAAATAAATAAAAATGACTTTACTTCGGAAAATATTATGCTACATTTCTGGAGAAGATATACAATAGATATTGTAGTAATAAGTATCATGACAAGAGGCCATATTGCCTCAATGCCCAGGAAGACTTGGGCACCTCAATGCCCGGGAAGACTTGGGCAGAAGTCAAGGCTCACCATTTTGCAGAATTTGTTTCAATTGAGGAAATAGAAACCAAAATTCATAGCTGAAAAAGTCCAGGGTCATGGACAAGAAAAACCAAAGACAGAAAGAGATGCCCTTCAATCTAACAAATTACTTGGTCCAATTCATAATTAGGGCCCTTAAAAATAGGTTTGACTTGTAAAGTTTATTAATAGAGCAAAATTTCATTAATTAAGACCTAATGAAATTGGAATTTGTGATACTTTAATATTGGCTTGAGCTAAAGTTTACAATCACCCAACTAATAAAAGGAAAGCTTTAAGGAAAATTAAGAGTGTAGGCAAAATTGCAGAGCAAAGCTAAAGAGACCAGCTACTTGCAATCCCCCTAGAGCCAAGTGTGTATACAAATGGTTGACCCATTATTTGTGGGTCCTTCCTGTGTTTTAAAAAATCCACTTCCTTGAAAGAGTGAGGTAGCCATAATTTATTACCTAAGATTAGATTACTGTACTCGAAGTGATACAGCTGTAATGACTTTCAAAACCTATTGAATGATTCAGACCGGAATCTTCTGCCAATGAACTTGGCAGGAGGGTCTTACTGTGTGGGTGGCCAGGCCTTCTCCTGATCCTCTATCAGCTCTATTTCTTGCACTTTCATGAGTGGTCACCAAGTACATGCAGTCTCTGAAAGGCTGACCACACATACTATGTTCAGACCCCGTGCTTCTCATTTGGGGCTGTGTCATGTCTAAGCCTGGACTGAGTCACTACTTCCTCCCAGGTGCCATACAGGAGCCACATTTCCCAGTCACAGCCCTCCCTGCCCACTCCTTGGGCTGTGCTCAGTTGTTCTCAGGTCTGCCGCAGGGTGCCAGGGTGTGGGGTTGAGGCAGCCTTGCTCTGTGCTCAGCTGCCTGCATAGGCGTCCTACAGCCATGACTTGGGATTTCTACTTGTCTCTGACCCTTCTTCAAGCATACATCACAGTAGTAATTGCAGGAGGATCACAAGTTTGAGGCCAGCTTCAGCAATTTGGGGAGACCCTGTCTCAAAAAGAAGAAAAAAAAAAGGGCTGGGGATGTGGCTCAGTGGTAAAGCACCTCTGGGTTTAAAATTTAAACCCCAGGTGGATGTGGTCAAGTAGTAGTTCTTATATTCTTCCTCCCCTTCTCCTTCCTTCCATACATATTCTGCGATTATCTACCGCGTGCAAGACTCTGTTAAGCGCACAAAGATGAAGTGATAAAATCCTGTTCTTCAGGACCACTTGGCCTAGATGGGGAGGCAGATCATTGTGGCATAATTTTGAACACAACCTACCTCACTAAGGAGTTACAGACACAGGTTCCCGGAAGGAAATGGATAACAGTACAGTTTGATAAGATGTCACCAAGCTTGGTCACCTAAGCCACTGGTCACTGGGTCACATTTGAGAGGTCACCTGTGGCTTCAGTAGTCTGGGCGACTATCAGCTGAGAAGGATCAGGACGGTGTCAGGAGTGGCCAGTACCTGACGGAGATGGAGAAGTCCCCTGGTGAGCTCTGGCTGGCCCGGATGATGAAGAACCCAACTTCCTTGCCCATGAGTAAGTTCTCTGCCTGATGTCTCGAAAGTCCTTCATGAAACCACCTACCGGGAGAGAGACAGCAAGAGGATCTTGATGCCAGGCATGACGGTAAGGGAAAACAAAGAAGGGAGGGAGGGTTAGAAGAGGGCAGAGAAGCCTGAGGGGCAGGTGCTTTCAGAAACCCAGCAAGGGCTATAAGCAGCTTTCAAGAAAAGCAAGTGAGTGTTCCTCTTGACTCGCCCTCTTTGTTCCTTCCCTCCAGGAGAAGCCTCTCTCCAGCTTGGAAACCCTGAATCATGGAAATGTGCCTCTGCACCAAAATGGGGCCAAGAGGGAGGGACTCACGGCAGGAAGCAGCTGCCTGCTGCTGCGCTGCTGCTGAGTGCGTGTGCGGGATCAGATGGAGGAGGACTGCGGGGCAGAGGATGCACAGGAGGAAGGGTTGCTATGGGCACTGGGAAGGGATGCCAGGCCAGCAGGCTGGGCAGGGCCTGGGGCATTCACTCCCAGGTTGAGGCCTCAGTGAGCTGGAGGCTCCTCTATGGGGCAGTTGGGGTGAGTTACAGCCAGGGACTCAGGCTACTCAGGCAGGCATGGAGAACCCGGGACTAGCAGCAGCCCCAGAGAACAGCGTCTACAGAGCCGGCTCCTGTGGGATTCTTCGTGAGCAATTCCCTCTGCTTTGGGACCCCACCGCAACCACCAAGAAAACATAAACAGGCTGGAGAAAAAAATCATCCCCCCCCCCCCCCCCCGCCTCTTGGTACCAGGGATTGAACCTAGGAGCTCTTTACCACTGAGCTACATCCCAGCCCTGTATATTTTTTATTTTTAGACAGGGTTTCATTAAGTTGTTGAGGGTCTCAACAAGTTGCTAAGACTGGCCTTGAACTTGCAATCTTCCTGCCCTAGCCTCCCACCTTGCAGGGATTGTAGGCAGGTACCAACACACCCTGCTTGGAAGATCATCTTTGCTGTGGAAAAGAAGCAAATGGGAGAAGCTGCCTTTTCAGGATTGCAGCCAGGGTGGCAGTCTCTGGAATGTGGCTGCACGTAGGGTGGCTGGCATGCAGGAAAAAGTCGAACACTCAGGGCAAGGCCCAGAGTACAGACAGCCCCAGGGCAGGAGGCCAGAAACCTCTCTCAACCTCTAAGAAGCAAAATGAGAGTTTGTAATTGCTCAGGGGCCAGAGGTGGGGTGGTGTGACATTGCTTCAAGGTGGCTGCTCTGATCACTGCCCCCAGTAAGGCTAATGCACATGGCCCTTTAAGAGAAATGCCTGACAGGCATTTGGATTCCTTTATGAACCACACTCCATGCTTCCTAGAATTTGGGAACCTGCACTGGAGACAGGGGTAGCAGAAGGGCTGCACTTATTTCAGACCTGGCCACAGGGAAATGCTGGCTGTACCCCCAGGGGCTGGAGGCAGAGTCTCTCTGGAGGTCTGGAGATCTTCCAGAGTTTGCCATACACCCTTGCAGGGCTGACCTAGTGACTGCCACGTCATAGCCACGTGGAAGCAGTGGGGATGGGAGAAGAAGTCCCTCCATAGCAGCTATCGCTCAAAGGAAATAATTTAGAAGGGGCAACAGGCAATTGGGGGGGGGATTAGAAAATGTGTGTGTTCTCTAACTAGGATTGGAGAAGTGATTTCTTTTGAGACTTCCAAAGACTCTCACACACTCACATTAGGCACAAGCAGTCAGGGTTTCAATATTCCATGTCATTGCAAAGCTATTCTCTCTGTTCACTGTGCCCTTGAGCTCCAGGGGGAACGGGAGGTGAGCAATTGGAAATATCAAACACGATTCTTTTGCAGAAATGAAGTGGTAGCTGGAAGGGATTGGGGATCAAGAGATTTTTGGTTTTGGTTTTCGTTTATTTTTTTTGGTGAGATGGGAGAAAAGGCAGCATGTGTGTTTGCTGAGGGGAGTGATCTAGCAAAGAGAGAAAGAACGTGGATGTGGGAGAGGGGAGAATTTCTGCTAGAAGCACTGGCAGTTCGCTGGGGACAGTTGCAGGGGGGCATGTCTGACCTCAGTTGCAGGAGGCTGTAGAAGTGGGGGCTGGGGACCAGGGGAGGAGATCAGGGAGCTTCCCTTCTGGTGACTTCCATTTTCTCAGTGCACCTGGAATCCAGGTCGAGGGCTTAGAGTGAGGCGGGGGAGGGGCGGGAGGCACCTAGCAGATGACCAGGCAGCATCAAGGGCCCGATGAGGTCATTCATCTGGTTCAGTGGTCAGTATTGGATCACTGATGGTGGTGCTGCTGCACCTCATAGGAGTCATCGGTGCCAACAAACCTTTGCTGTTTGGGTAAGCCACCGGCTCTGCGACAAGATTAGATTTCTATCTAACCCTTGTGGTCAATTCTTGAGACAACTGGGGCCCAATCTCAGTGTTTCATTTCCTCTTTCTGGAGGGAATTTCCCTTCCCCCCACTGACTTCTCTTCTCTGGCTGGGGTGAACATATACTTTAAGGAAGGCAGGGAGTGTCCCCACAGCCGCCCTATTAGGGACAGAGTTGTTTGGGTGGAAGGTAATTGCAAAACGGCCCTTCTGAAGTGAGGTGGCCAACAGCGCCCCCTTTGGGATGCTTGGAAACCTGCAGTTGCAATCATTGTGGGTGATTTTAATTTATAACCTTATTTTATAAAAACTTAAAATAGGCGATACATGCACATGGTGGAAACTTCAAAAGGGAATGAAATGAAATGCAAATCTTCCTCCCACCCCTGGCCTTCCGCTGTGTGGTTCTGGAGGCTCTGGAGGGAGATCTCCAGAGGCAACCATTTTTGACAGTATCTTGGGTATGCATGGATAATTTTAGTGACGACTGAAAAAGTAAGGGGAGCGTGTGTGGGTAGGCCAATCTCAGCAGGCTGGAAATACTTACTCAGGAAACTGGATGTCTATAAAATTCTTGGGCACATATCCTTCTTGGCTCCCAAGCTCCGCCTTGAACCATTCCTCTTGGTTACTTAAGATCTACAGGGAGGAGAACAAAGGATGCAGTTGCTGCAGGGAGGACACGGAAAAGCAAGAGAAGGGGCTGCAGGGCAAAGAAAGTCCTTTTGGATGTATAGGTAAAAAAGCCACGGATCCAGGTAGCTGCTGTGAGTCCGCCTAGTCGGGAAGGGGGCACTCAGTGGGCTTGCCTTTGGAATATGGCTTCTCTTTGACCCCAAGCTATCTCTGTCACTTGTGCCACCCACTCATGTCACCCCATTGTAGCCTGGCTTCCCAGACCCAGCACATGGGGGCCTCTCTGAATTCCTTCTCCTTTTCCTTTGTCTTGGGTCTTGGCATCTTTAGTTCCTCATCTGGGCAGACGGTGGGAAGGAAAGAATGGCTACTCCGTAGTTTTTTCTTCTCTTCCAGGTGACCAGGAAACTTCAAAAAATTAAACTCTCCAAACAAGTAGATTAAAACTTGGACATCCAAGTGGGGCCAGCTGTGGAAACAGCACCTCTGTGTGTTCACATTCTGTGTTTCACAGATCGCTGGGACAGGATTCAAGATACATGGGATGGTATTTGTCAACTCGATTTTAAAGCCAGAGCACAAGCAAAACCAAAAGTTCTGTCTCATTACTGTATGGTTCCCTCTTGACTGTTACCCCACACACTGTCACCTACCTTGGTTACTCATATTACTCACCAGACTTGGCTCTATGAAGCTTCTGCTTATTTCAGAAAATAAGAGTCACCGATAAAAGAAAAATATTTGCCACCCCCACTGAGATGCTTCTAATGTAATGTGACATAGACGTGGGCCACAGTTCAAAACGGGGATGGTGGAGCAGAAGAGGGCAGGAAATGCGAAGAGCCACTGAATTAACCACCCAGGAGCCCTCCTAGTTCTGAATTTTGAGAAATAATAACTCTGTGATCGTTTCAGCCATTTTTAGTTTGTTTCTTGTAGCTGAAGATGTCCTGGTGAATTGAGTGACTAAGATGAAGAGGAAAGTCAGAGGATGGGTAGAAAAGACAGCCTGGGGGAGAGGCCATCTGCCTAGGCAATGAGTGAGTTACTCAGGCAAAGTTAGGTGGCCAAAGAACCACTCCTAAGGCATGAGGAAATGAGGTGCATTCTGGGACGCTTGTCAGAACCCCTGGGCCCATGTTGAAGAGTTTGGGTTTTTATCTTGGAATTTATGGAGAGTGAGGAAAAGACTTTAAGCCCGGAAATAACAGTAAGAAAGAGAGTTAAGAAAGAGCTCTGTATCACAGGGTGAGGATGAGCTGGGGGTGGGATAAAGTCAGGGGAGGAACTGAGGGGAGGTGAGTATCACTCCCCAGGAAAGAGACGATGGGGCCTGGACTAAGAGGAGGTGAGGACATATTTTAGAGGAATTGAGAAAGCCACATGGGCGGGATTTTGACCTTCTGGGGAGCTGAGGGAGAGGGGGATTTGGGGATGACTCTGAATTTCTAGCTTGGGAGATGGAGTGGGTAGAGATGTCTGTCCTGAAATAGAAAGCAGGAGTCAAGCAGGAAGGACGCATGGACTTCAGCTTGTAGTGGGTGAACTCTGATGGGGAAGGGAGGCTCAGGAGCAGTGCACGTGGGAGCCGGACACAGGCTAGAGGTGGGGGTGGCAGAGTGGCACTTGGGAGTCATCCAAAGGGATGGATTTGAAGTCATGGGTCCCAGAGGTTTCTCTCTCCCAGAGAAAAAGCCAGGAGGAGAGTTGCAGAGAGCCTCGTGCTGGAGAAGTAACGCTGACCTACTTCTAGTATCACTCCTGAGGGGGACGAAAGGGGAGAGGGCCCTATGGTGGAAGGAGAAGGCCTGCTTCCTGGCTTGGCTCTGCCACTAGCTATGTGACGCTGGGCCAGTCAATTAGCATCTGAAGACGGGGATAATAATATCTGCCCAGCACCTCACAGAGCCCTCTGAAAGTCCTTCCCTAAGCACATACTCTTTATGAAAATATCATCTGTCAAATGTGATATTCTTGTGAGGGAGAATTCCAGCTCTGAAGGACACAGAAGGGTTTATAAGTTCTTTAAAGCGTTATGTTATTTGTGTATGTTTTGAATGTGATCATTTGTTCCGAAGAAATAAAAGTGTGTCCCATATTTGAGTTTGAGAATTGCTGAGAACAGAGAACTCTATAGTTTCAAACATCAAATGTGACTGTTGGTTTCACTAAGGACGAGGGTATGTGTGTAGGGGGGAGCAATGGGGGAAGCAGAAAATCTAGGTCAAAGGAAGAACTAGGAACCCCAGAGGTGGTGCCTCCCAACTACACAGAGACCACGGGAACATTAGCCTCTGGGCCACTGCTTCCATGGCTTTGGAATTCCTTTTTCCCATCATGGGAGTACAGAATGTTTGGCCAGGGGGCAAATGTCAAATCCAAAAGTGAGCAGGACTAAGGTGAGAGAGGCCTTTTGGAAATTGGCTTATCACAGTACGAACAACACTTTGTATTTCGTTCTCTGACCTGAAGCCAGCTGTAATTTTAGTAATCATGGCTCATACCCATCTAACTACCTCCTCCTGAAACCAAAAGATTATCCCCCAATGCTGGCTATTTGTCTCCACCACCTGGTGCTTGGTCGGTCTGAAATTGTGTTTCCAGAGAGGTGAATTTACAGGCTTTTTATGGTGTAATAGAAGCAAGGTCTTAAAAAATCTCATTTTCTGCAAGGAAAGTATTTGGGGGAGGGGGAGAGGGCTTCCTCCTGCCGTTGTGGGCCCAGAGCCCTGTAACTTCCTGTTCCTCTCATCTCTCCATCGGTTCGGTTCCCCTTATCTCTTATACCCATCGTATAAACCTGAGCAAGGAGCTCAGTCTAAACCCATGAAGTTTTACCCCGAAATTGCTGTGCCTTACTTCTTAAAAATGTTCCCTAAGAGAATAATTTTCTGGGTTACATGGCCTGAGAATAAGTTAGACGTGGGAAGAGAAAGACCAAAGTACATCAGGAAAAAATTTAAAATTGGATAGAATTACAGCTCTTAGAGGCATGGCAGAAATCAGAGGTGTAGAGGAAGTTAATTATGTAGGATTAACTCTTAGTGCTTTTATGCCTCTGTTTCAGGAGAAAGAAATGGGGTCGAGTTGGACGCAGTACAGAAGCAAGTAGAAATGGATGGGGGTCAAGAGACAGTTTTCAAAGCTCCTGGAAAATTCCAGTGACAGATTTCAATGTAAGTCTGGTGCTATGTGAGCCTACGGGTATGGAGGTTTATGACACGAACACGGAAAGTTTGATTTTGATTCTCGGCTTTCCAAATGTTTCTCCCCGAGGAGAACAGAGATCAGGTCATTCTGCAGGGTTCCTTGTCCACCATCTTGTTTACCATCCCATGCGGATCAGCCTCTTGTAAGCACCTGCTGTTTGCAGTTAGGGTGTCAAGAATACGGAGGTGAGTGAACTTGGGCCTTCACCCTGGGGAACTCACAGTCTGGAGAGAGTGGTGGATGCACTAGTCAGACACTTTTTTGGGGGGAACTTTCTTATGAAAAGCTCTTTAGTCTTTAGCTCTAGAAGCCAAACAAGAGACAAAGGCACCCTAAAGCAAATTGCTGGGGCTGATGAGAGCTGGCTTTGAGAATGACCATGAGGATCCCTGGGTATGTTTCCCGACTCGGGATGAGAGGAGCAGACACTGTGGTGGCACACCAGGAGCGATGACTAGGGCACTGATGACCTTCATTCAGACATTGTGTGAGCTCTGTCACAAACTCTGCGTTTTTCTCTTCACCACTACAGCTGCAATGGGCAACATTTGAAAAGAGGGAAGGGGCTGACTTTCGGATGGAATTCCAAATGAGCACACAGAAATGAAGTTCAGCAATTTAAGAAGTGTGCCCTGGGAACCTATTGGGGCGGTGGCTTATGTTTGATGGTGGGAAGACACAAAGATGAATCTGGCATGGTGCTGCTCCCAGGGAGCCCACGATGGAGGGACCCCCCTCCATGCACCAGATGTTGGCAGGACCCACTTTGGCAGAAGTGACCCTGGCCCTTACAGAGCAGCCAACACAGAAATGGGCAACTGGGAGCCCACAGGGTGAGAGTAGCAGTGAGAAGTGGAGCCTGTGCCTCAAGATGAAGTGCTATGAAAGCTGGGGAGGCGCTGAAGGACAAGGGATCGCTTTTGCTGGGGCAGTCGGGAAAGGGGAGGATCAGTGAGGGCACCTGGCAGGGTGGTCTGAACACGCGTGGGCAGGGAAATGACACTCAGAGCATAGGGGAGAGCCCAAGATGGGGCTGTGTTGTAGTGGAACCGGGGGCATTATGTACACAAAGGTTGTCTGTATGTGTGTGTATGTGTGTGCACGCACGTACAAGTGTGCCTGCTTGTGAGCGTAATGAGATCGGACAGTGCACTGGGGCCAGATGGTTTAGATTTCAATCAATTGGTAACAGGGAACCACTGGATGCTTTCGAGCAAGGAAATGATATGATCTGATTTGTCTTCTAGAAAAGTCCTTCTGGGACTACTTGGTAGAAAGATTGAAGAAAGAAGAGACAGCAGGCAATGAGGTCAGTCAAGGGGGCCATGGCGACAGTGTGAATGAACAGGCAGACAGCAGAAATGTGTCTACTGATAACATGGCCACCCTTTGCTGGGCATCTGCTTCGGGCCAGGACCTTGCAGGGTAGCTAGGCCTCCACTGATAGAAGGAGTCACTGAGACTCAGAGGAAGCAGAACTTGGCCCAGGGCCTCACAGTAGTGAGCTGGGGGTTGAACCCACATCTGGCTGGTAGCAAAGTCCTTCCCACTGCACCCCACACCTTTCTAGTGAAGGTGGGGCTCACTTGAGAGAGATCACCATGAAAAATATTCATAGTGTATCGTGTGTAGGAATTGCACAAAGCTCCACCCAGACCGTCAGAATCTACCGGGGTTAACTTGGACACATGGTCTAATCCCTCAGCCTCCATTTCACACTTGTGAAATGGAAGAAAAAAGTAGTCCTACTTTACAGGTTTACTGAGTTATGAAATAATGCCTGCAAGCCACCTGACCAGGTCCTGGCACTCAACAGGAAATCAGGAGATGTTGGCTACTGATCACCAGAATTGGCAAGGGGGGAATAGATGACCACTGAGGCTGCTGGTGTGGTGACCAGCCTCTGCTGACATTCGGAACATGGATGTGGAAGTGGGGGTGAGGTGGGTGCGGGGTTCTGGTGAGTCTGGAGTCCATGTGGCATCATCCAGCTGACAGCTGGAAATGTGGGTCTGGGATTCGAGGCAGAGGTCAGAGCAGGAGGCAGAGTGCAGAATGGTGGGTCTTTGGCATAGAGGTGAGAGTGGAGCCAGAGAAATGGATGAGGTGGCTCAGAGCAAGAGGGGAAATTAGATGGCCAAGGGCAGTACGCCCAGGAAGCTGCTGTCTATGGTTAGAGGGAGGAAAAGGAACACCCCAAAATGAGAGCTATAGAGGGGGTTTAAGAAGGGAGGGAGAGAGAGAAAGAATGGGGGCCTCCCCAGGAGGGGAGGGGGCCCAGGAGAGAGGCGGTTAGCAGAGCCACGTTCTCCAGGTGATTGGGAGGGTTGTTATATTTCACATCAAGGAAGTCATCGGGCATAAAAGGGTGTTAACAGGTAAGAGGCAGATTCCAGAATGTTGAGGAATGAGGAAAGAGGGTGCCCAGGTAGAGAATTCTGCCTGGTAATGCCAAAAAGTGGAGAAAAGAAACCAGGAGGTGGCCTGGGAAGCAGAATTGAGGCCAGGGTTGGGTTTTTGGCTCCTCCCTTCCTTTCACTTGTCTGGGGAAGGAGGAAAATTTGAGCAGTATCGGGGTTCTGTTTGCAATGGAAGATGAGGGTAGTGGTTGGTCCCTCCCTGGCCTCTTCTGAGTGGGGTACGCTCCAGCGTGGCTGAGAATCACATGGTCCCAATGCTCCACAGAGAAGTGGGGGGGCTTCTCCCCACATGGCAAGTCCTCAAGGACCTTGTTAAAGCCACAGAGAAGGGAAAGCCACCTTTTACTGGGTTGGCGGCCTTCTCGCTATTCTGAGCTTGTAGCTTCAACACTGAGCACTGCCCTCGGGCCACTAGACCTTTTCAGTTAAGAGCCGTGGGAAGGCTTCGTGCTGTAAGCATTAAAATTCCTAGCAAATCCATCCCCCGTGGCTTGTCCTCCACAGACACTTTCCAAGTCACACGTGACAAGCCACTTTGTATAGCACAAAATCCTCTATGGTGAGACAGTGGTGGCCCCAGTGCCACTGGGCATCTGAGAAAGCCCATCTGGGCTGCTGAGGACAGGGACAGCCTCTTCAATTGTGCTGAGGCCAGAAAAGAGGCCTTTGGCATCATGCACCATTAAATGGCCTCCAGAAGGGTTTTGTGTTTCTTTTGCAAAAAACAAGGGCTAACTTTTGGAGTCTGTAAGTGTGCCTACATCGTGGGAGACGTCCAAGGCCACTTCAGCTCAGCAAGTGGCCACTACAACTCAATTACAGGCTGAAGACAAGTTTTAAGGAGCCTCTGAGTGGCTGGGTGGGCATGGCTTTTGTTGAGCCACGTCTGGCCCAGCTGCCTCTCCCTGGCCGTCTGTACCCATCCTCACCTCTTCTCCTAAGCTCCAACCATGAACCTGGGTGCTCCTGCCTTAGCACAGCCCTGAGTTTCAGCAAAAGGTCCCACTGAGCTCACTGCGTTCCTGACCCTCATTCTGCCACATTCCTACAACCCCCACCTTTCAAGGTGGAATCACCTCTTCCCTCCCCTGTGCTCCCTGAGCTGACAACATTTGGGACAGTCCTGGGGATGGGTGTCTGTCCCCTTCTGGACCATAAGTGTCTCAGGATAAGATGGTGACTTATGCTCTCTCTGGCCTGCATGGAGCTGAACGTCTTTTCATAAAAGGAACTGTGAACATTCTTCAGAGACAAAGGCATGGATTGTTAGATGACCTCAGTGGCAGGACTTGGGGGACCTCAACTAGCTCTCACTCCCTGGGGGCCGCGTATCACCTACCTTCAGAACATCTCCAGTGTGAAAGCTCAGTTCATCCTCCCCAGAGGCCAGGAAATCAAACTTGGCAACAGCTTCCATGTTGGGACGTGAAGCTGGAAGAGAAATAAGGTGGTCATTGTGCCTTTCCACCAGGGAAAGGGCCTCAGAGCAGATGGCACTGCCTGGCAGCCTCAGCAGTGGGTAGGAGTGTGGCCCAGTGAATGTCTGCAGGCACGAGAGCAGGACGCAGGTGGACGCCAGGGCTTGTGTTTGAAGCAAGAGCTCCTGGATCCTTCCAGATCTGGTTCCTGGGATGGTTTTCTGAACCAACAGATGCCAGGAGCAGGAAATGCAGGCCAACGACAGCCTTTTCCCTCTCCTTTCATCTCCCCTCGCCTGTCGCCTGGCCTGTAGTGGCCTGTCACCCCCTTCTGGGGGCATCTCTGTTTCCACTTGATAAGGACAGAAGGCTTGCTATCAACTGGAACTTGAGGCCCAAGGGGCTGGGGAGACTGTTCTGTAAACACTGTCCCGAGGCTGTCCCTTGGCAACTATATTTAACCAGGCGGTGTTAATTAGACAGATGCCATTTTCTCTTTTACATCTGAATCATTTAAGAGAATTAGATGGCCCGGTCAGTGGGGAGCTCAGCGTCCTTCTGCACGGTTTTAGAGACTTGGAAGCATTTTGGTTTTTGAGATGAGAGATTTGGTTGATCAAATTACTTATTTTATTATTGTAGCATAAACCAAGAACATTTTGGAAATTTTGATTTTCACATTTTTTAAATGAGTTAAAATCCTGGCCCCTCCTTGTAATGCATGAGACCTGTGTAAAGAAAGATCAATGTATCAATCACCATATTACATTGAGCATGAAATTTTCTTTTTAGGAATCTGTGGAGACGTCATACAGAAAGCAAGAGAGAGAGAGAGAGAAGGGTAGAATCCTAGTTTTGTTGGTAAATAGCCATTTGATCTTGGGAAAGAAATTAAACCTCAGTTTCTTCATCTGTAAAATGGAGATCATGATATTCAATGAATAAAATTATGAGAGGAAATGAAATACTAGATGCAAAGTATTATGCAAAAAAAGTTAAGGAGTATTGATGTTTTAAAATAATTTTATGAAATAAATCTTTCTCCAGCCAAAGCAACCAGGTTAGAAGCCGCACGACTTTCTTCTGATGTGTTCCATATCCTAGAAACTTTTCTCCCTGAAATGTGGCGCTGAGTCCCCGAGACTATCAAATCCTTTGATTCTCTGCTAAGACAGCTTACTGTCAGGGCCGAATCTGGAAAGCTGTGGTCTGGCATTTATGTTTCTCAAAAATTCCCTAAGTCTCAAACCCTTTGAGTGAGTTAATAAGTAACCCTCAAACCTGGTGGACTTTCAGTGATCAGGAAACTGGGGCCACATCGTCCTCTCAGTTTGAATTTCTGCCCCAGTAGACAAGATTTGGGCAAATAAGGGAGGTGGCAGCAGGTGGCAGGATAAAGAGCAGAGAGCTCAGAGGATTAAAGCCGACTGTGACGGGGTGATAGCAAGGGGTTCGTGTCTCTAATTTTCCATATTTGCTTGGTTTTCCAAAGGTAATTTCTAATGGCAAATATTACCGGTCCAACGGTAAGTATTAAGTGAAAAATAGCTCAGAAGTCAAATAAAATGTCACAAATGGCTCTCGGAGCTTTTTCACCAGTTCAAACTTATTCCCAAACAACAAGGCAAATACACTTTTCGTACATCTTCTTCAAGATCTGTCCATCTAAAGCAAATTAACATTTTTGTGACCTAGTTAACCCACTCGGCAGGAAGGAGAAGTCTGCCCTCCTTTGTTAATGCTAAATGTCTTTGCTGATTTGATTCACCCCATTAGGTCAACATGCAGAGCTTCTCCTAATTAAGGCCTTGCCTCTGATTTGCAGGGGATATGGCTTCTGTGGGTCACCCTCATATAAAGCACAGTAGACACTGGTCACTTCAAGAGATCAAGTGTCAGGTGAATGGTTCTGAAAACCCCATTTCCATGCAAATTTACCTTAATAAGCAGAATGGAGACAAGGGCAAATCCTGACCATATCAGAAAGTCACATAAATTAGAGAGAAAGAGAGAAAGAAAAAAAGAAAGAAAAGAAAAAAGAAATATTCAAAGTATGCTCTAGGTGTGACCTTGAGCTTGGGAAGATCTCTCTGCCATTACACGTAACAGCTCAGGCCTGGGCGCTTGGTTCAGGCTGGCTGGGAAATCACTTGTGGGAGAAGGGCAAGGCAGAAGTGAACTTGTCTCTGAATACTGCCACTTCTCTCTGCCTTGCCCCAGGAGGCAGGCAGTGTGGCAAAGCCAGCCGCGCACGCACATCTTCAGAGCTCCCCAGCCTATAATATTAATCCTGGCTCCTAAAACACAATTAAACAAGCCCACTCTTTATGAAATCATTTTGCAAAAAGTGTATTTGCTCCCATTTCCATTTGTGAAATGAGATCTGCTCAGCGGCTATTTGGTGGTGGGGGGAGATGTTCAAAGGTGGGCTGAGGTGTGTGCTGTTTTTTATTAGAATCACAGGGCTTCACAAACCCCTCCTTTGAAGCATCCCTGGTAGCAGAGAATGGTAAATTATGTCACCCCCAGGGGCCAGTCTTCAGTCTGATCATTAAAAGGCACGGAAATTTATATCCCCATTTCTCTATGTCCATTAGTGTTAATTTTGAAAAGTTTTAAAATTACCACCAGGGAAAAAGAAAACTAATATAGTTTATTCAGTATGCATTGATTTGTTTTATAAGCTGTACCTGGCATCACTTCATATCACATTTGAGGAAAAAAAAATATATGATGGAGATTAAAACCTGGGTAGCAGCAATTCAGAGAGGGAAAGAGAAAGACAGAGAACACAACAGATGACAGTCTGAATTCAAGAACGCAATGGAAGGAAACTTCTTGCTGCTGCCTGAATTTCAGTGCTTCTGACCTCTGGGGGAGATGAAGAGTGAGACCCCCTTTTGGAGAGTCTCAAAGATGGATTCTGTGTGCTTTCCCTGCCAGTGATGGGCTGAGGAAATGGCTGAAATGTCACCTGCCATACAGTGCAAGAAGCTGCAGCCTCCAGGGGCAGCCGAGCGGCTTCCAGCAGCCTCCTCCCACACTGGCCTCCTTGATGATGCCATTTGTGGGGCCCTAATGCCATCTCTGCTGCTCCCCAGCCCCCTGCGACTCTCTCGCACATTTTCCATTAGCAGCTCTGTGACACAGACCTGCTTCACCACAGGGCAATGCCACACAGGACTGCCCTGACACGATTTTCTCTGCCCTTGCATTTCCACATAAGCTTCTTTTACCACTGAAAACAAAACAACAAAAACCCTGAAAAATAATCAGGCTATCCAACAGGAATGCTCCCGGAATTCTAAAACACAATCGCCATGGAGGACACAGAAAACAAAAGGCCTGAGAGGGCTCTTTAAAACAACCTCCACTTAAAAAGTGGATTTGTTCAGAAACATAGTCACCATCAAAATGGAACCAGGCAATAAACTTCTTGAATAATGTCAGCTCCTCCTAAGTTGCCTATGAATAGCCAGGGTTTCCATTTTATGTGTCTCTTAAAAAGAGCAATTGCATAAGGCCACAAAGCTAGGCAAAGATTCGGGCTTAGGACCCCGTGGAAGAGAGCCTGGGTCCTAAATTGAATCAGCAATACCACTTCCTATTTTGCTGGGAAGATCTCTAATTTGAATACTTGCCCCAGTTTATATTGTAATTTAGATAACATACTGTCTTGCAATTTTATAAAGAGAGAGAGAGAAAAAAAAAAAGAAAGATTGCTTTTTATAACTTTTGCTGGTCGCATATTTATCAGGACATTAGTCACAAATGTAATTTTCATTAGTTTATCTTGGGTATGGAGTGAAGGGCATAGTGAAGACTTTACAGTTTAGGAGTTTGGCTGCAACTACCAAGAGAAACTTAGGAAAAAACGTAAAATTATACCAGTTATCTACTGTCACATAAAACAGACACTTAGAACAGTCTTTTCTTATTTACTTTGAGAAAGGGTCTCACCACATTGCCCAGGCTGGTCCTAAACACCTGGGCTCAAGCCAACCTCCTGCCACAGACCCCCAAGTAGGCGGGACTGTGCGCATGTACCAGTGCATCTGCAGGAACCACCATCCTTCTGTAGGATAGGTCAAACCCCTCTGGGACACAATCAGGGACAGCAATCCCCCGCCTTGGAACTGACAGGCAAGGCCAGCTCAATTACTTTTCAGAAATAGGAAATCTTACGCTACCAGGAAAAAAAAAAAAAAAAAGCAAAACAATTATAGCTAAGCCCCACTGTACACAATAGGAATGTTCTTGAAAAGTTATTATGAAGAGAGTATTTGTAAATGGAATCATATTAGCATGTATTATGGAGACTCACTCTACAAAGGAACCCTGTGGTGAATCCCCTTATCAAATGGAAAGGGAAATTTGTTATGCAAATAACTGCTTTTTAATTGATCTGTTTTAAAATCTGGGTTTTAACAGGCATTGAATCTTAGAGCACACCTGTATATCGGCTCTGGATCCCCATATGGGGGGCCAAATAAATATGAGTTTTCCCTGTTCTCAATTCCCAAAAGCACTTTGAAAACTATTGAGATAGAACATTCCACCTTGGAGAATAGACCAGGGGTCGACAACCCTTTTCTGTAAAGGGCCAGAGAATAAATCCTTCTGGCTTGCCGAGCTGTGCGGTTTCTGTCGTCAATATCGAACTGTGCTGTTGTAGCCAGAAGGCAGGCTTGGTGGTAAATGAATGGGCGTAGACTTGTTCCAATAAAACTTTACTTATAGACCCTGAAATTTGAACTTCTATGTAATTTTTACATGTCACACAGAACTATTATTCTTTTGACCTGCCCACTCCTCCAACCATGGAATAAGGTAAAAACCATCTTAGCTCAAGGACAAAAATACACGAAGGACTGGATCAGGCCCACTGATGAGAGTTTGCCCATCTTTGCTGCACATGTTTACATCTCTATCCTGTTTCCCCTAGTGGTTTACAAACTTCCAGAGGGGAGGGTTGCAGCTCAGTGGACAGCGTGAGCTTCGGAGTAGACGGACCTGGATTTGAATCTAAAATGTGCCATTTGCTTCCGGGGGTGTGCTATCACGTCCATGAAGTGGGAGCAGCCACGCTTACACTGAGGGGTCGCTGGCATGAGTGCATAGACCCTGACGCATAGTAGGAGTCCTGTGAATGGTGGTTCCTGTCATTTACTGGTAGATTTCCTGTTACTTCCATCCAGTTCCTAGCTGAGTGAACGAAAGCATGACAAACGACCTGTCATTAGAGTTATAGCTACAGTCCCTTTTTCCTCAGGGAAGGGACAGCAAACAACAGGACCTACTTACAAGGATCAATGAATTTCCCACTCAGAGGTGCCACGACTTTTTAGCAAATCCTGCCACAGATAATGAAACACACATCCGCACTAAGAAGTCTGATTTTTTTTAATCCAATAGAGGGCAATGGTGCACCCCCAAACCGCTGACTGCAGCTTCTAACTTTCCTTTGCCTCTCTGAGGCCCATAATCTTTATTTAGATAGGCTTGGTGATTGTCCTCATTGTCCCTTGTGAGTTTTAAGGCACATAAACATTAACATTTCAGAGTCTAGCACCTATAAAACAGAGAATTGCTTAGGTGGAAGAGAATTAGAAGTCATTTTCTCCCACACATTTTCTAAAGCTTAAATTCCATCTGAGCATCCTGGCATGGTGGTCCCTATTCATCTCAGGGTGACAAGCGAGTCCCTTACTCTGCTTTTGACTCTGGGTTAATGATCCTGGGTTGAAACCTCTATTGTGTGGTTTTCTTTTATCTGAACCTTACAGCTGTGTTTGGGGCCTTTCTGACTTAGTAGGAATTGGATGTAGGCACAGGAAACAGAAAGGTTACAGATGGCCCTTCCTGAACATTTTTAAGCATAGGATAGACACCTACTTCACAGTTCACCCACCAGCCACTGCTTAAATATTCTAGAGACCCAAACCAATCTATTCTGGAGAAGTGAGGGGGCGGGGGAAGAAAGGCTGGAAGGCTGGGCCTAGCCAAGAGAACGAGAACTGGCCTTTCCACATTTGGGGCTCTCAAATGACAACATTTTTGTTTCATTCCACACCAGCAGAATCCCTGCTTGCAGGACCCTTCCTAATCAGCCGGCCACTGAATGTCTAACAAGCTGCTGAATGTCTAATAAGGCGTACATATTTCTTTACTCCTCCTGCTCTTTTTTTTTTTTTTTTTTTTTTGTGGTGCTGGGGATTGAACCCAGGACCTTAGTGCATGCAAGGTAAGCACTCTACCAACTGAGCAATATCCCCAGCCCTACTCCTCCTGTTCCTGAATTAACCTCTAATTCATCTTCTGCAGTCTTTAAAATAGAGACCCTCAAATTCTTTTTGAGTAAGATTTGATTCTGTTTTTTCTGGAGACTTGGATCTGAGGCCAGGCACACAGGGTGGGGTGGGAGTTGGGATGGCAGCAACTACAACTAGCTCCTGTGGGGCCATCTGGGTCCTCCCCACTTGACTTTTAGCAGATCAGCCTGCAGGTAGCCATGGACTTGGCGTAGCCATCAAAATCCTCTGCTTTAGGAGATTTGCAACCTTTGCTTATCTGGATCTCCCACGTCAGAGACTCAGCACCATTTCTTTTTGTTTCAATATCCCAGGAGAATAAGACAGCCCTTTCAATAGGACAGGTGCTCTCTCCAGGGGATGTAAACATCTCTGATTTTATTGCAACCAAAGTAAGCAAAGATGAGCAAAACACACCCACCAAAACATTTCTGGTTAGTTGGCTAAGATTCTCATCTGCTCTAAAAGCCTATCATAAGTGATTATTTTTTTGCATAGGACATTCTTATTTTTCTCTTGTCCTCAAGTGACTCATTATTTTCCCCCTCCTAAGCCCCAGGAAAGCACAAATCTCCCATCATGAGTGGCAGGGGTGGACAAATGGAACTAGACTGGGCCCTCTGCAGCATGTCCGAGAACAATAAGTCATTAGTGATGGTCTGCTGGTGCCAGTCTTGGAGACCCTGAGGAAGTGGCTTATGAATAGAAGCCACCAGGGTGCTCCCTGTCTCCCATCCATTCCTGTCCTGTGCGCAGGTGTGTTCCCCAAATAACAATTCATCCTCTCACGCTGCTTCTGTTCTGCAGAGAGCTGCCGACAGAGCTGTCTCCGATGACAGGCAACTAATGGGCATCTGGGTTTTGAGCAAGATTCTGAGCCATGCGCAGGGGAGGGTTGCTTTTTCCTCCCTGTCTGGAAGGGAATGAGGCTCAGCCCATGAACCCCATGGCCAGGGTGGCTTTACCTGCCCTGACCTCTTACTGCCTCTCTGCTAGTCCCCTCCCACACATCCTTGGCCAAGTTTTTAGCAATCCAGTCAGACCTGGGATCCCCAGCCCCTCTGAACTCTTTGGTCTCAAGATCTCTTCCTAATTCCCAAATGCAGACCATCTCCTCAGTTGGAAGGCACCTGATTTTCAGGTTTGGAAGCCAAATAAATATATTTTCCAGACTTGTAGACAAACTTTTCACTACTAGAGAGTCCCTCTAAATCCCTTATATCCTTATTTAATCAAATTGCTGTTCCGCGGGTCCCTGCCTGTCACTGTGGATTATGGAGATTTCATGGGTCTCAAGGATGACTTTTTTGTTTTTAATTAGCTCCTTTTTTTCCTGCTTATGACTTTTTTTTTTGGTGGGGGTTAGTTTGCGAGGGGGGAGGATAAGAAGGAAGAGAAGTAGAAGAGGAGATAAGTGGGGAGAGTGTCCCCTGCAGGTCCCCTCTCTTGTCCCATCTTGTAACTTGAGTGATAATAGAGACAAAGCCTAGATCGTTGTTTTCTTTTCCTTCTATGGCCTATTTATTGCCTTTACTCTTCTTTAATTCACTCCAGTCTAGTTTATATAATTGACCTTTTTTTTTAAATTCAAGGCTTATCACATCAAATCTCATTTGTCCTCAAACTTTTTTTGTAAGAAAAAATTAAAAAAAAAAAAAAAAAAGGCATTGCACCCAAATTCCACTTTTTTCCTGACTTACCACTGTGCATGGTGAGGCTGCCCCACGGTGGAAGGCTGCAGGACCTGGGTGTTAGACCTGCTTTCAAGCCTCAGGTCGTGCTGTTCATTTGATAGCCAGGGGACCTTAACCTCTCTGAGCCTCAATTTCCTCTCCAGGACTTCAGAGGGCAATGCTCACCCCATGGTGTCACGGGGCAGCGCGTGCAGAATGCCTGGACATCTGACCGTCTATTCCTCCGAAGCATTTTTGCATTTCAGTGATCTACCAACATATCTCTCATAGAGAAAAAACAAATTTCAAAACTGTTTTAAAGAGTGTTAAATCCACCAAATATATGCTTCTTTTCAGGCTTTCAAGCCCCCACGTCTTCCTGCTTTTCCTGGGCAAGGACTAGCTTTCCTCTGCTGGCGATGGCACCTCAGCTGCTGTGTTATCCAAAGGTGCGACCCTACCGGGGTGATCAAGGCGGCCCAGGGAGTGGGGAGAGAAGATGGCGCCAGCTAAGGGGAAATGGGGGAGGGGGGGTGAGGAGCTGCACCCTGACTTGCTTCCATGCACTGCCCTCCACCCTGAGCTCAGTCCCCAGGTTGGTGACTTTACACAGGAAGCACCTGGACAGCGCGGGAGGGAATATGCTGCCCAAGCCTCGACAATGTCTGCAAGCACAAACCGGCAGAGAGTAAGTTATCACTCATCAATAAGGTCTGTCACCTGCCAGGGGCTTCACAAACGGTCACCCTCTGCAACATTTATTATTATTATTAATCACCATTCACGTTTTATAGATGAGAAATGGAGAGAGAGAGGTTAAGAGTCCATGTTGTCGGCTCCTAAGGCCGTGTGCTGTCTTTCCTGTTTCACCTGGCCTCTGTTGACACTCAATGACAAAACCTGGTACTAGTTCAGGATAATTGCTAACAGGCTTAGGCCCTTTGAACCTTCCCAAGCAGCTGTCCTTTAGCGAAGGAATTGACAGCAGCAATTCTTACCCATGAACTTCATGCCCATTACTTCTTGGTCAAAGGGGCAAAGACTGTAATAAACCCGGTTGACCTTGGTCCAAGCCATCAAGTGCTTTAAGGCAATTGCAAAAATGGGAACCAATGTCAGATCACGAACTTACAAGCTGCTGCTCCTCCACCCCTTCTTTTCTCTCAATGTCACCCTTTTCTCCCATCATCAACTTTCCCCACAAGGTGTTTCCCAAATTCTTTCTTTTTCTCCTTGAAACATTAAAGACTTCCCCTGAATGTAGTTTGAAAAAGTGATGTCGAAGATACTTCTGTTTTTTAATACTCCTGCTCCTCTCTTATTAAAATGACATCACAAACACTTCAATTCAAAAGAACAGAAACGGAACACCCAGTGTCCTCGGGCCCCCTGCAGATGTTACTCCCAGCCCTGCTCTGCAGACAGACTGAGGTTGCCCTGGCTGGTTCCTTGTTGTATCCTTATTGTTTCCTGAAGCTATGACAACTGTCTACAGACACGCCATGAGCCCCGCCGGCAAAACCAAACACAGATGAAGCATTAAAAACACCACCCAGAATCAGAAATCATTTCCTGAACCCTATCAGAAGGGTGGGAGGGGAGCCAAGTACAGAGAGAGGAGGGTAAGAAAGAGACAGACATTTTACAAAATTAGCCTCCTTTTTTTTTTTTTAACTCTCCATTTTCTATTCACACCATGATCTCCCTTCAAATACATCATTGGGATTTTATGGTGGCTTCTTTTTCTTCTCTTCCCTTCTGTTCTCTTCATGTTTGTTTTTATCGATTCGAGCTCTGAACGCTCAGCTTATTTATCATAGGTTTGAAAGCCTCCATCTTTTTGTTGTGTTGTCACCAGGGCTGTGACATCTTTCACAAATGCTGCATATATGCTTGGTGTCCCCTGTCCTTTTCCTCGACATCTGAGCCCGGGGCCATGGTAATTCTTACTTGGGCAAAGCGCAGAAAGTGTAGAATAAATGACTACCTGACCGAAACTACCTTAATCTTTTTGTCACTGTTACTTATGTTCCCAAGCCACCGTTTATTACTAGAATGCTGGTCATTTTTTTTTAGCTCCAAAGCTTGCGAAAGTGAAGATTAACTCCTGGGATCACTTATTGGGCGGTACTCGATAAGTCTATTCCTGAAAAGTTAGAGGTAATGACATTTTTAGGTAGCAAGTCACCCGGTAAAGGTACAGTTGGGCTAGGGCCACTAAAAATTTGTCAATCAAAGGGAGACACTGTGAGTTCCTCTCATCTAGTGAATAATTAGAATTTTCTTGTTTTTGGAAAATTAAAGCTTCCTAGCTCAAGTTCAGTTAAGCTTTTTGAAGACCATGTTTTTCTGCCCTTTCTCTTTCCGTGGTGCCAGGAATTGAACCCAGGCCCTCACCCACTGACAGGCAAGCACGCCACCACCGAGCTAGATACCTAGTTCCAGTTCTCTTTTTTTTTTTTTTTTCAGTTGCCAGTTTTGGTCAAGAGAGGCCTCAAATCCTAGGTTCTCAAAAATGGAAGTTGTTCCCAAAGCTGGTGGGTCTTTCCCTAATTCACTGCGCTGAGATCCAGCCCAAGGGCAACTCCGGAGAGGGGATTGGAAGGAGCGAGAAAGAGTGAGTTAATGGCTTGGTGAGTTGCTGATATTGGACCAAAAGTCCTCTCCTTTCAGTCTGAATTCGGCCCTAAGAAGTGACAAGCAAAAGTAACTACAGCAAAACCCTCACACTTCTTGTTTCTAAACTTGAATATCCCCAGAGTCCCCCGCCCCCCACTCCTCATCTCCTGGTCCTTTCCTTGAGGTCTTAGTTATCAGCTGTGCTCAAAAGGCATCGCCCAGCCTGAACTCCACCCTGCAGATGTGGCCTGCGCTGCAGCACAGGACCGTTGCGGGGCCAGGATGGCTGCTCAGGAGGCAGGCAACCCGACAGCAGGAACTCTGGCTCAGCTGCTGCCGCCAAGCCAGGCATCACCACCCCTGTGATGGATTTTTGGACCCAAAATGCAGGTCTCTCCCCTGCATGGAGCCTTTCTGACTTTCATCTAGTTTTTATTCCTCCCTTTCAGCCAATTAATTGCTCATCCCATGACAGTTCCTTCGGGCCTGAATTTCTACTCTGACTCCCTGGTTTTATCTTTCAACTCCTTGTCCAGTAGTGAATTTCCTGCCTTTTGGTTCTAATTTCATAATAAATAGACACTGACTTTGGAGCCAGGCATAGCTTCTTTCATGCACCATGTGGCCACCAGCAAACTGGCCCTCTCTGGACTCACTTTCTTTACCTAAACTCTCCCTGGAGGGTGACATTATCCCGTTAATCAGCATCCTTTGAGTAGCAACTACAAACCCATCAGATTAAGCAGCTTTCCGACCCATCTTCATTCTGTCCTCTATAGTTGCCTGAGAAGTACAACCAAAAGCCTTGCTGAAACCCAGCTATGCTGTGCCGTGGCCCTGTCCTTCTGTGCCAGTCTGATCACCCTCTGGGAAAAGGAAGTGCCCTGTAGCAGGGTGATCTCCTCCTTCAGGACCGAATTTGGGGAGATGCCAAGTGGAAGGAATTCATGTGCTCTCTTGCTTTCCTCCTTAGTCTTTCTGTCCCCTCTCCTTGTCCTCTTTTCTGAGCCATAGAATTTCTTTTTGTCACGCCTTTGAATGGGTTCTATCACCTTACCATGCCCCTATTCTCCCTCCACCTTTACTTCCCTGCTTGATGGAGCAAAGACCTCTGTGTGTTGAAGCTTCTGACACAGACTTTCTGAGGATGATTTTCCCATTCAGAATTGTCAGTCACGTTGTCATGTGACCTCCCAAGCCACTCAAGCCTTTCTTGTTGTCATGCCAGGCCTTCAGCAATCTCTCCCCAGCCTGTCTTTCAAAACTGACTTCAGAATCCACCGATGCAATGCAAACCCACCTTAGGGAAAGGGAAAGGCCTCTCGCGGTTCTCTAAGCGCCCACCTGCACCTTTGCTTCAGCTCTGGCCCTCTCACCCCAGTATGTGTGGGGCTGTGAGGTTGTTCCCTGCACAAGGGCCCCAGGCTGAGACTGTAATGGGGGCTGAAACCCATCTGTTGCTCTTCTAACCAAGCTGTGTGTCTTGGTGTGGGGCTGCATCTGTCTAGGTTTAGGGGCACATTTTACTTAAACCAAGGTACATGGTCCAACTTCAGTGGCTCCTTGGGCCTTACTTGGGGCCTGCTCCCATGACATCCTGTGGTTTGCCACTCTTTTTCTTCTCTGGGGCTTGATGTATGTACCCCTTGCCTAGTGCTGTGGCTATGTATGTGGTGTGAGGGGACAAGCACCTGGGCTTCAGAGCCAGGGTTTTCCAAAGTTCAAACCATGGCTCTCCCATCAGCCATCTGGGTAACCCCAAGCAAGTTAATTAGGTTCTCTGAGCCTCAGTTTCTTTAGTGTAAAAACAGGAATAATAATACCACCTGTCTTTATATGTTCCTGGGAAGAAGATTTGAAATATCCTCCTAAACCACTAGCACAGTGCCTGACACACAGTAGGTCTGCAATAGTCATTAGTTATTGTTATTTTAATGCATATTTTCTCAGTGACAATTATCCAAATGCATAGTTCACAGGAAATCTGAATGGGGAAACCACACCTTGCTAAGTAGGGTTTCTAGATAAAATACAGAATGCCCCGTTAAATGTAAATTTCAAATAAATAAACATAAAATTTTAGCTTGAGCAGATCCCAAATATTTAACCTTCTCAAAGTGGTAGACCAGAGCATTGCTGAGAAAGACAGCAAGGAGTCATTTACTTCTTTCTGCACCGCCCACCCTTTGCCTCACTTAATGCCTGTCGCATAAAATCTCTTCCATGAAAACCGGGGAGTGCGGTAGCCTGGAGGATCAGATCTGCAGTCCTAGAGTGAAGTCTTTAGAGTTTTTTTCTGTTCTTTCTCTTTGTGGTGCTGGGGATGGAACACGGGGTCCTGTGTATGCTAGGCAAGTGTTCTACCACTGAGCCGCAGCTCCAGGTTTTATAGTTTCTTCTGCAGGTTGTGGTTTGCATGCAGAAGTACATATTCTCATTCATACATCCTGTGAGCACAAAATGTCATACCTTCTATTTTTTCTACTGTCTTGTATGATTTGCTACTTTTAATATCATTATAGGTCAAAGGCATGTTTTTGCCATTATGCATTCTGTAACACTATGTGTTTTGATAAGTAGGTTTTATATATTTATGATTTTTTTTCAATCCACAGTTGTGCCAAAGCAGGAATCTCTGTCCTCTTAACAAATTCAGATATTTCTCTTGTGCTGGGTGCAGTGGTACATGCCTGTAATTCCAGCAGCTCAGGAGGCTAAGGCAGGAGCATCATGAGTTCAAAGCCAGCCTCAGCAACTTAGCAAGGCCCTAAGCAACTTAGTAAGACCCTGTCTCAAAATAAAAAATCAAATGGGCTGGGGATGTGGCTAAGTGCCCATGGGTTCAATCCCTAGTACCAAAAACAAACAAACAAACAAACAAAAACAGATATTTCTCTTGTGATTATTCTGGCATTTCATGTTGTTATTTTCAAATTCATTATCTACTTCCTATACCCGTAACTTGTTGAATTTTTCTGTGCTTGGCATTTGGACCACAGTATAAAATTCCTGGGCACTAATCCCAGTATATTATTAGTAATCCCATCACATAGTCACCAGATTGGCCTTTGCCTGTATCACCCAGGTACCTAGTCCTGGTGACAAATCATCCCGGAATTGGTTGGTGACATCATCCTTCCTTCATGTGACTTGTGCCTTCCTAGAACCTCCTTTCTTCCTGGAACCATTTTAGAGGAAGTACTAAACCACCAGCAGTACCAAATCTGGTTCTGCACTTTTCCTGATCTTCTTTTTCTATTCTTTCATTACAGATCCTCCACCACTGACCACCTGCCCAGATCCTTATCTCTCATTCTGACTCTGTCTGCACCACCAGGAGTGGCAATTTCTCCCTGGGTAATTCTCAGACTTTCTGATGCTCAGCCTCACTGGGCTCCTGCTCATCCCCTCCCTCCCAGGGCAGCTCCCTATGCTTTATGCATTTGCTCAACAGCCTTCCCCCGGCCCCGCTGCACTCTACTGCAGGCATTATGTGGCACACGGAGACCCAGAGTGGACTAGAGAGCCCACCCCAGATCTCGGGGGGCTCACGGTCTGGCTGAAAGGACAACAGATTTAACCAAAGATGTGGGAACCCCCATGGTAAAGAAGCCAACCCCAAGTGATTGAGAAGCATACGGAGAGGCCCCTATTGTGACCCAGGCTGGACACAGGTGTAGGAAGGACAAAGAAAGCATTCCAAATGAGGTGACAATTGATCTGAGTCTTGCTGACAAGTAGCTATACAGAGAAGAGAGCACACATCTCACTCACAAGAGAGAGTGATATATGCAATAGGAGGAAGGGACCCAACAGGTTATTATGGTCATTGTGGACTGGCAGGAGATGGACTGGTGATCAGGGAGGAGGCAGGTCCCCAAAAGCAGTGCATAGCGTGAGAGGGCGTTGGACTCCATCCCCAGGGTGGTGGGGAGTCGCTGAAATGTGTGATAACATTCTATTAGGGAACTTGTAGCCTGATGGCAGAATGAAGGTTGGGAGTCAGAATTACCTGAGGTGGAGAAACTATCGCAGTAATCTTGGTCAGAGTTGACGAAGGCTGAGCTGTGACGGAGAGAGACCATGATCTTTCTCTCGACCAGGGGCCTTTGCCCATGCTTTTGTCACCATAGTACGTGGTTAGTCATTTTGGCGCATATGGTACTTGCAAGAATATGAGAAATACTGTCCCCACAAAGAATCTAACAAATAAGAACTATTATGATATTCAGGAAACTGAGGCTCAAAGAATTTAAATAGTTGCCCAAGTTCCCATGTACCAAAAAAAAAAAAAAAAAGAATAGAGCCAGGATTTAAACTTAACCTCTGCACTTACATTCTCCCTTAGCTCAGTTCTAGAGAATTCCTATGAATTATCCACCATTTGGAAGTGGCTACATGGCAGAGAAGAGCCTGGGATGGCACTGTCCAGTAGAAGTAAAATATGAGTCACAAATGCAAGCCACACTTGTCATTTTAAATATTCTGATGACACATTAGAAAGTAAAAGGAAATAGTTTTTGATCATTTATTTTACTCTACCCAATGTAGCCAAAATACTGTCATTTCCATTGAAATCAATATTAAATGTTGCTGAGATCATTTGCATTCTTTTCTTTGAAACCCAGTGTGTATTTTATGCTCACAGCACATCTCGGTTTGGACAGTCACATAGAAGTCCTTGGGAAAGCATAAGACTCCATGACTCCTGGGTTTCTGCTGTGGGCATTTTGGTAAATGGTGGAAGCATTTCCTGATATAAGAGAACACAGGAGGAGTTTGAAATGCTTGTGAAGCTCGTAGGCAGAGACTCCTACTCTCTGGGTAGTTGTGTTTAAAGTCTGGGTAGAGCTAGACATTTGGGGTCTGTACCGGTAGATGTAGATGGTTGTCAAAATCCTGAGTAAGAAAGAACCAGCCCAGAGAGCTAACCTCAAAGGATTGAGCTCAGAGACACACAGAAAGGGCTGAGGTGCCTTGCCTGGTGGGTTCTTCTGCAGCCCCAGGGGATGGGAAGAAAGGAGGACAAGGTGAGAATGGGCACAGGAGATAGTTTGTGCAGGTGAATGGGTGGGGGAGACAGGAAGTGGGTGGCTTTCTAACAGAATTGTTCCCAGGTGGTTCATGCAGCCCATTTAATTTTCTTTCTTCTGTTCCATAGAGAGGGAACCCTCACTTTTATCCCTGACAGCTCACAAAATCTACATATGAAAAGAGCAGGACAAGACAAACAAAATGGGAGTATTTGTCTAGCCAGGAACCAAAACCAAGATGAGCACTTATTTCTCCATTAGCCACACCACTCATGCCCTTTCTTCTTCCTCTCACTCATTAAACTTTTCATTTGGAAGTAATTGCAGATCCACAGGAAGTTGCATGTATAGTAGAGAGAGGGTTCTTGCATTCATCACTTTACCCAACATAGCCAAAATACTGAAATCTGTGTGCAGACGCCTAACCATCACCAATGGTGACTCTTGTATAGTATCAAAGCCAGGCAACTGGCCTGGGCCTGGTATTACTAACTAGGTTTCTGTCTCATTTGCTACTTCCTAACTCAAAGTATCCGGCGTCAAAAGAATCAAAATGATGTAAGAAATGAGGTTCAGCCAGGTCAAGAGCTTTGTGTGTATCCAGGGGATTTTTAATCCCCGTTAATGAAATGACATGCATCACCTAATGAAAAGCCACCTAAACATTCAGGACAAAAGTCCCTTCTTACAATCATGTGTAATTTGCATAGTGTGATGTTGAAAGCCAGAGGCAAGAGTCGGATTCAGAGAATAGAGGAATTGAAATATTAATTCCTTCAGAGCCCTTCCTCCACCCTTATCAAGATAACCTGCCCCTGTTCCAACCTGTTGCTAAGGTAACCTGTCTCAGGGATTGTCCCTTGGTTCAGGGAGTTGTTAATTACGCCCCCTTCCTGCCCAGATCGCTCCAACTTGGCCCCTGCGGCCCATCTGCGTCTCATCTCACAATTTGGCCATCTCACCGAGCATCTCCTGGGCCTAGTCACGTAGGCAGGAAGGAGAAAGATAAGGGGAAGAGAGCAGTACAACAAATGAAGCCTAGGCCATATAAAAAGGCAAAACACCCTTACTTCTTGGGATGTCAGGATTCCAGCTATGCCCCCCCCCCCTTATATAGTACCAAAGCCAGGCAACTTCTCCCTCCTCACTTATAAATACATAAAACCTACCCCTTTTAAAGTAAACCCTGTTTTATATGCTTGCCTCACCCTGCTTCTCTAGTGTTGTCCTTCAGCATGTGAGGGAGCAGGACTCGTCACCGGTAACCAGCAGTATCAATGTGGTTAGATGGGGCTCTTCATTGTCTGCTTGGCTTTATCTCATTATGGTGAACAGACTGTCTGTGGTCCCCATCAGTATCTACAATGAGGACAACGAGGCGCAGGAGAGAGATGTGCGTTTTGTTTGGCTACGCAGCCTGGCCTTGCTGACTGTGAAACACAAGGTTCAGTTAGGAACCAGGAGCTCTTGGTAGATGGTAACATCGGGCCTCTGTCTACACAACAGAAAACCGCTAGTTTAGGAGGGAGCTAGCTTTCAGCTGGCTTTCAATGAAGAGAATTTCAGAGGAACCCAGGGCACCTCAGTAAGTGTCAGGGATTTAACTGAATCTGCTTGCTAAACAATCAGACCTGAAGGAGTTAGGCACATTCCTCAAAAGCAGAATCAAACAAAGAGAGCAATGAGAAATCCCTTGGCTTCAAGAGAATAAATGTCAATGAGAAAGAATTAAGCCAACTCGAAGAGCACTGTCCAGCTGCCACGGTTCAGCCAGGTGAATGACCCATTTGTCAGCAGACAGTGAGAGAGCTCACTGTGTTTTCACAGCAAGTGGTAATTTGCTAACAGGTAAATACAAAGTGACTTTCTTTTTCCCTTGGAGATACATGAACTCTGGTTCTCAAAAAATAGCATATCTGGCAAGAAGCAATAGACAGGAAAAAAAAAAAGCCCTAAACCAAAACCCGAAAACAAACCAGGTGCTTCATCCATTAAGATTCAAAAAGCAAAGGAAAGACATATTTCTGGTAGCTTGGTAAAAGGGGTTTGGCCTTGAAATTTCTGGGCAGCTGGAGGAGGAAAAAATTGAGCAGGATTCGGTTGGATCTGGATGGCCGGATGCCTTGAGGCAAAGCAATCCCTATAAATGACATTTCTCCTCCCTGGGTCCCTCACTTATTTTGGGCACCTGTATTTTGCCTCCAATGTCTTTGTGTTCTGGATCTGTGTGAACTGTGATCAAATAAAGTTTGGTGGATTCAGGAAGATAGGCACGAGGACAATTTGTAGTGGTAAAGACAAACTATAGGCTGAAGGGGACAGGCCTGAGGGAAGAGCCTCTTTACCTTGTTATAGCTACTGGGCAGCGTCCATGGCTTTCAAGGGGTGAAACTGAATAGCATGCATGTGACAGAGGTGGAAAAACAGCTGGAATCAGCTTAGCTCTATCAAATAGTCAGAAAATAAGTCATGTCTTTGATTGACTGTCCCTGCCATGACATGACTTCTGTCATCAATATCCCCTGCAATAATACAATTTGGGTATTCCTTTTCGACCCTGGCCATTTGTTTGGGGCTCGGGGGACACAGCCTGAGTTTTCAATCTGTGCAGTTGTTTAACTAGACCCTGCTCTCCAGTGTGACAACAGGAACGCCACCAGATGTGATTGACATGCGCCTCCTTTTTTCAGCTGTTTAAATGTGAGAAATTCCTCCCGCATCCAGTCCATTGCAGGAAACTATTTTTATCTGGATCTTTCAAACCCAGCTCCCAGACACATCACAGGAATTCCCGCCAAAGTCCCACAAGTCAGTAATGAAACAAACCCACGGCCAGAGGGATCCGCATACATGCACGACAGAGAAGGTGGTGGGCCCTGGGCCACAGTGTTCCCTGCCGTCACTTTGAACTGCAGAGAAGCTAAGTGGGGGCAGCGTGGCCGACAGGACAGAATGAAAATGTGCTCAACATCGCATCTGGTTTCTCTTCTCTTTTCAGAAGTGAACATGAAAAAGAGAGAGAGAGAAGCGAAGAGGGAAAATGAGGAGAGACAGGGCCCCTTCTGGGGAAAATGATTTTAGTCCTGAATTCTCTCCACTGTGCATTACACCTCCGGAAGCCAGTGACCGTCTTTGCTGAGCACTGGGTGACACGCTGGGTTTGATCCAGGCTGGAGCCAGGCAACGGGTGGCAGCTTCTGCCTCAATCTTTCTGCGTCTCCCTTCCCCATTCCAATCACGATAAATATATTTATACTCACTTGATCATGTCAGCCAGACAATGCTCCTTAATTGGCAGTGATCAGGGTTCCAGAATTGCTTGGGCAAACCTGCTGTCTCGCTATCAGGCAAAGCGATAAGGGGTCGCTAATGCAGTCCCCGTTAACAATTTCCAGCGGAATAAGAAGCAATCCCTCGACTCATGCATGGCAATGAATTTTCCAAACAGCTCCTAAGAGCCAGCCCTTGAGGAACTCAGACTTACATGAACCTGCCCAGCATAGAATGCTTTATAAATCTTCCCCACCCCCACTCGTGCACATAGAGAAAACCATAGCCACTTCCTTCTGCTGGAGGTTCGTTTGTTCTTTTGCACCCCCCACCCCTTTTCCTTTTATTGGGTTTATGGAGCTAACTGTCATTTTTGGTTCTTGGTTCTCTGTAAATTTCAGGGACATCTGGCGCACAGTTTACTGCGCTTGCTAGCTCTGGTATTTGTAGATATGCTCGCACTCTCTGCTGCGTGTGCATGTTAACACTCCACATACATAATTTATGCATGCATAATTTGGGACTTGAGTGCCTAGGTTTATTTTGACATTTAAGGCTAACTACACAGTGCAGATCCTAGGTAATTACTCAATAAATATTTATGAAAAGAACGAATGCACCAAGAAGGCACAGATAGGCAACTGTCGTTCCTTCATCCGACACTTGAATGTCTGGTAGACACCAGGCACTGTGCTAGGTGCTGTGTTCAGTGATGAATACCTACAGCCCTGCCCTCAGGAGGCTCTCAACTGAGGGACGTGGGGCAAACACAGACAGGCAATTATAAGGCAAGGAGACCCTATGACAGAGCCCTGTGCCCGGCAGCATGGAGCTCCAAGGAGGGAGAACTCTGTCCAGCTAAGCAAGGGACTGAGGTCTTGGAGGGTGTCCTGGGGTGAGGGACACACAAGGTTCCAGACCAAGAGGACAGCACAATCCACAGCAGGAGGCCAGATATGAAAGGGGAGCTCAGGAAGGCAGTGAGGCAGAGAGCTAGCGGAGGTGAGATGGGGACTCTGCAGGGAATGGACCTGGGGGCCTTAGAATAGGGCAAAAGAGGGGAGCCCCAACTCTCTCAATTTGGGCAAGCAAATGAGCAACTCCTTCATTTGTCCAAAATGCTTCTGGATTCCTCCAGAATTTACACACACACCTCAAAGCAGAATCTGGACTGCCTCAGGAGCCCTGCTGGAGTGCAGGGAGGAGACCTGAGGGGTGCCTGGAATCAGTCATCTACCAGTGGGGTGAACTGAGCAAGGAGTGAATCTGAGCAAGTGAAGGTAGACTATGAGGGCTCTGTGATTCCTCCCGGCTTTTACAATTCACAATCCTGGGACTGTGGGGCTCAAATATCATCCATACCCAGGCCTGTCCGTCTACACACCACAGGGTTCTAAAGGAGTCAGTCTAGTTCCAAGCAGCACCTAGTGTCAAGCATCACTGTCTTTCAGGGAGGAGGCAGCTGGGCGTGGAGAGATGCAATTTCCTATGACTCCTTAGGAAGTACCCACAGGAACGTACTGTATGATGCAGACACTCACCACTCCCAACCTGGGTCAGGGTCTCATCTTGTGTCTAAATAAGCACCAGTTAGTTCACAGAACCGGTCTCTGCTAGATTTACCTTCTCTAAATCTTGCATCCTTTCTGCTTAAAAATCTTACTTTACTTCTAGAACCAAGTCCAATATCCTCAGAGGGGAAACTAAAGTCATCCCCAATCTGCTGGCCACAACCCTCACTTCCGCCATGTGGGGCACCTGGACACTGCATCCATGAATGCTCCCTCAACTCAAATTCAAAGTCCATCTCCTTTAGGGCTGCTGTCTGGTTACCCGTGCTTTTCCTGAGCAGCACTTACTGACCATGTCGTTCATGGTGGGGTTGATATTTTGTTTCTCCAGCTTATTTCTAAGCCACAGAGCATAGGAACCAAGCTGTACCCATCTTTGTAGCCTATGAACCTCACACAGGGTCCCACTCAAGGTAAATATTTGCTGGCAAGTGGGTTTTCGACCCTGTCGCCTCTTGGAGAGCACTGAATAAAATCCATGGAAAGTTTGATGATGGTTATCATGGTTCTCTTTCCCTCCTCCTCATCAGAAGCCTGCAGCCTAAAGGACTTTTTTGTTCCCCCTCCCTCTTCTTGAGAAAGTGGGAACCTTGGAGAGAGCGGTTTGCTGTGATGGTTTTAGAAAAAGGAGAATACGAAGCATCTCTCCCACGAGCCATCAACAGTATTTCACATGTTTCTTGGGAGCTTCAGGTTCATCCAAGAATGAGCTTCTTCACAGATCAAAAGGAGCCTACGAGCAATCCACCACGGGGACACCCATGGTGCTAAGTTTACAGGCAGAACCATGGCCCGCGCCAGCCTGCAAGCAGAAATGGCTTCGCCCCACGTGGCTGCAGAGAAACCCGAGTGACTGACTTAATTTCTGGGCCCCAATGTTCAGTTTTCGTGGTACGTGTGCCAGTGAGCAGCACTCGGAATTTTTCACAAAAGAGGAACTGGCATTAAATCAATAGGAAAGTCATCATTTCCTCCCTGGCCCGACGGCATTTAAGGAAGCAGAGCTCTGCCAATATGTACAACTGTGCGGAATTTGTAACTGGGCAGTTGAAGCCATCAGCTAAGCTGGCAGCCGTGATTTTTCCCCGAAGTAGAGCCGCAGGGAGAAAGAGAACGTCTAAACTTCAGCTTCATTTTTGCAAATTGGATCTTTTGGTGAAAAACTGTTTTAAACCCAGGTTTGTTTGTTGTTGGTGTTTTGTTTTTTTCCCCTTTCTTCCCTAATTACTGAAATAAATGACTGTTTCCTTTTTGCCCAACGTGGAAATTCATTCATTTACTCAACAAGTATGATTGAGCCTCTACCAGAAGTCAAGCATGGTTTTAGGTGCTGGGAATGCAGCTGGTGACAAGAGTCAAAGTCCCTGACCTCAAGGAGCATGTGTATGTGTGTGTGTGGGGGGGATAAATAATACACACTCCATCAGCATAGATGACTGAAATACCATCAACATGTTGTTGTATTTTAAAACTTAATGTCAGAAAATTAAAAATTAAGAATCTTACTTGAATGTTAGCTTAGCTTAGCTTGTATGTGTCACATGTATTAAGGGGTATTTTAAAAGGAATAGTTAGTAGAAATAATACTGCTCTTGGCACATGAAGTTGACCTTCCCTCTACCTTCAGTAGGATATGTGTCTTCAAGTGTGTTTCTGGGAGATGGATTTGTGCCCACTTGTATTTGCTCACCATTAGAGCACTAGATGGTAGGATCATTGACACCAGAAATTGGGAATTTCTTCTGGAATCCACCCTATCTTTTCTTCCTTTCCCAAATCTGGCATTCCACGCTAATAAGAGACTCATTAAATTAAACACTATATTTTAAAAATTAATTAATTAATTATATATATTTTTTTGTGCTGAGGATTTAACTCAAGGTTGCTCCATCATTAAAATATTTCCCCAGCCCCCCTTTTTCATTTTTTATTTTGAGACTGAGTCTAAGTTGCTAAGGCAGGCCTCCAACTGGCAATTCTCCTGCCTCAGCCTCCCAAGTCTCTGGGATTACAGGCATGTAGCCACTGCACCAGGCTAAACACTGCCTTTTAAATTTACCTTAAATGGATGTCCTTCTTTTCCTCACCCCTTCCTGTGGGCAGACTTGGTAATCTCTCTCCATGGCCCCAACACCCAATTTCTCTTCCTTGACTCTAGGCTCAAACTGTCCTCTCCCCATCGATTCCAGGGTGCTCTGTGTAAAACAGATTGCATCAGGCCACACCTCTGCTTCCACCCACTCCCTGCTCCTAGCCTTCTTGGTCTGGCCCCGGCTACCTGGGTAGCATGTGTCTCTGTGCCTCTCATGGACCCTGGGCCTCAGACACACCAGCCCCACTCACATAAGTTCACTAGGCTGGAGGACATAGGAAGTGACCCTAGGTGTTTCTTCTTCCTCGAGTGCCCTTCTCTCTTTCCCCCTACTTCTAAAAGTCCTTTAATGTGGCTCCACCATCCTCTTATCTATAAAGCCTTCCCTGACCTTAATCCCCCTTCTTCTTCCCTTGGATGTCCTGCCTCACCTTCTTAATTGAAGACAGAATCTAGTGGGAGGACACTTGCAATGATTTGTTGACATTCATGTCCTCGTTCCCAGGTTATAAGCTCCTCTAAGTAAACAGTATCTTATTTGTAATCTTGGAGCATAGCACAATGCCTGGCATACAGCAGGTACTCAATAATGTTCAATGAATGAACGATCTATGGTCTCTTCTGGTTTGGCTCAGGCCAAATAACACATCTGAGACCTAGGTGGCTATAGCAATATGACAGAGTTTCACCAGCTGACCAATATGGTAAGTAAAGAGCTCAACTTTGCTCTCAGTAAGAGTGGGTTTTAAACATTTGTGCTCATGAGCCACAGAGGATAAGGAATTTCAAAGTCACATTTTCTTTGACAACATTTCTCTGTGTATTGCATCTGTAGCTGGTTGAGAAGTTCAAATAAATGATTAAAGCATGTAAAACAGACCCATTAAGGAATCTGGATCATTTACTGCAGGAAAGAAACTTGGAGGGACTTAATAATGGTTTTTAATGAAAGGAAAGATCGTACTTCAAGGATGGCTAAACATCTCTTTTTCTCTATAAACACAAAAGATGAAGAAACGAGATTGAAGTGTTTCCAAGATTTAAGTTAAAAATGAGAACTCACTAGTTTCTAATGGGATATGTGGATCTGTTTCAAGTCACTATTAGGAATAACTCGCCTAGGTTGAGGGCTTATTAGAATCAGGCACTGTTCCTGAACACCCTATTATGTCATCTAATCTCCACAGAACCAATGAGTGCTGTCTTTCATTTCATTATTCCTATTTTACAATGAGGGAATGGAGGCACAGGGTGGTTAAGAAACTTACCCAGATCACACAGCTGGTAAATAGTAGGACTAAAATTATAACCTGGGCTGGCTGGTTCTGCACCCTTCCTCCCTCTTACTCTGCTTTCTGCCTTGTTAGAGCCTAGATTAGAGGCAGGCCTCCATGGACAGAGGCCTGAAGACGAGCTCAAAAGAGCTCAGTAGGTTCATGTGATTAGTTTAGAAAAGAAAATCCTTGGATATGCTAATAGTCTGTCATTGCTGGGGCATCTAGCTCTTTTGCAGTTTTTATTGCGTGTATGTGTGTGTGTGTGTGTGTGTGTGTGTGTGTGTGTGTGTGTGGTGTGTCTAGAAATTAAAGCCCCCTGGTTTGCTTGTTTTTTTTTCTTTCCTTTTTTTATTGTTTTTTATTACTATGTTGTCCAGGCTGGTCTGCAGCTCCTGGGTGCAGGCGATCCTCCTGCCTCAGCCTCCCACATAGCTGGGACTAGAAGAGCACACCACTACACTGGGCTCATTTTTCTGTTTTTATCCTGGTGCTTTGGCCTACCAGGTCTTGTCTTTCTAATGAGACAGTAAGTTGTTTTGTTCTTTTTGCCTTGGGCTGTCAGGACATGCACAGTTTCCCCATACACATGTGTGCGTGTGTTTATAAGACCTGACATAAATCGAATCATATTTAGATATTGTGATTTTTACCTCCAGAGTGATGGAACTACTCCGGGCCTGAAGAGCCAGCATCTTCTTCCCTGTTAATTTTTTGCAAGATGACCTTGTTTAGCTTGCCTTGGGGGCAAATGTAGAGGGGCTGCAGCCAGCACAGAGCAGGGGCAGCTCCGATGCCGGAGCAAGGAAGTTCACGTCTGCTGGGCGCTGAAGCACTTGGGCTGCAAGGGGCCTGGGGCTGGTTCAGGAGAACCAGGGCGGCCTGGCAGGAGCCCCATGAGAGGGTGTGAATGAGTCATTAGACTTCTCAGGTTGACTGAGATGGCTTTTGTAGATTTTCTTTGAATTTCGATGTGTTATCAGTGTTCACATATTGGGCATAACGTCTTTCTTGATAGTGCCTGGACTGCAGCAGGGTGGAGATAAGATCTGGGGTCAGATGTGATTCTGCAAGAATACACCAGGCAGCACATGTCCCTGTATGCACCAGGGGCCAGTGGCAGGTAGGCCCCGGTGGGAGAACACAGTGTCCACAGTGTCCCAGGAGGACACGTCCTTTGACATTAGACACGGGTAAGCCTGGGTAGATAGTTACCAGCTCAGGGTGTCAGAAGGTGCTGCAACTTGTCACTCTTTGAGTTCATGGTCTAAGAAAAAGCTCTTGCTTTGTAACATCCCCATAGTAACCAGATAGATTACTGATGGTTGGTTAAGAGTTCGAATTCTAGGAGTTCACTTAACCTTTTGGCCTCAGTTTTCTCATCTTTAACATGGATGCAACAATGGCTCTTAACTCCTTGGATAGGATTAGATGGACAGAGCCTGGTGGATGGCCAGCATCACCTTGTTTTCTATGAAAGCGCACATTTTTATTGATATGATTCCTATTTGTCAGATGACCTACTCAACCCTTGCTCAAAATAGGTGTTTAGTAAATATGTGTTAAACACTGAAGGAACTGGAAGAAAGGATTTAGTGAAATACATGTACAGGCACCTGTTCTGACTCCTCAGTAACCTGTGATTCAGGGCAAAGCTGGATGTTGGATTTAATCTCTATGGAGCAATATTTCAAGATAAAAGGAGTGTTCTGCAATTAAACACCTCTGCAGATAGATGGGGATGGAGATGATAGTTTTACAAGAAGATGACAATTCTTTTGCTTGAGAATGGAGTTGGAAAATGTCATGCAGAAAGGACAGGTAGCAGGGACAGTAATTCTAAGCAGAACTAAGAGAAGGATCTAATTAAACCTGAAACTTTGAAACTGCAAAACACATGTTATTTATGAGTCTACAAAAATAAATACATGTAAAAAATTGGAGTCAATTCTCCAACCCGTATTTACCCTCTGGTATTGTTTATTTTTAATAATGACAACTTCAACTTGAAATGAACCAGTCAGTTTAAAAAACAGAAAGAAAATGAAAATTATAATGTTTTAGGAGCTGGTACAATATGACAAGAGTATCTTCATGTTAGGTTGAATCATTTGAAATTGCCACTTTTGGGGTTAAAAAAACAGTTGGATATTCTCAATTTCATATGATTCCATCTAATATATTTAAGTTAATTAAATTAAATCAAAACAAAATGCTTTTTTTCCTTACTTTTTATTGTATGTTAACCATGATTATCATAATTAAATTGGCCAATTTTATATCTTAGCCTTCTTGGCCTTTCTGAGTTTCTACATAGTAGGTGCTAAATAATGTTTCTCAAAAGTCTTTCAAAAGTTAGATCTAAATTTCGCCACACTATTTATTTCTGGAACTGCCCTTAAAGCATAATTAACAAAGTGTTAGCTTTGTTTCAGTTTTCATGATCTAGATAAATCCCCTCTGTTCCTTGCTTGGGCAGCACTGGGGAGCTAATTAATACATTATTAATAAATTGTAGAGGCAAACAAGACTCTGCTTGCTCGCACAGCCATGACAAGAATAAATCCAGGTCAGAAATATTTTTGCAATTAAGGGAAGATGTTATTGTCATAATAAGGAATGTTTGTTTATGTGATACGACTCTGCATATTAAAGCACATTCTAGACTGAAGGTCCAGGGGAATGGCAGAGTCGGGTGGGCTCTTTCCCAATGGTTTGAATTCTTTTAAATATTTATTTTTCAGTTTTTTTCGGTGGATACATCATCTTTATTTTATTTTATGTGGTGCTGAGGATCGAACCCAGCGCCCTACACATGCCAGACGAGCGTGTTACTGCTTGAGCCACATCCCCAGCCCTATAGTTTGAATTCTTCAGAGCCCAAGTGGGGCATCTGAAGGGCTCTGCAGTGAGCTAGACCTTCTGGGATCCCAGGAATGAAGCAATCTGTTGGTATTCATATAAGATTTCATAGTAGTTGAGGTTGATTCCAAACTTAGAAGCAAGTAGTGAAATAGCTGAACAGGCAGCACGAGGTGGTTTCAATGCCGAAAACTAAGAGCTCCTTCTCTAGTGGGAGGGATGGGGATGGTTCAAGGAGAACTGTGACAACGCATGAGTGACAGGGCCTCTTTGGGCCTCAGTCTCCCTATGTTTGTTTACTGCTGTTTAGAGAATATGCTCATTCTCTATACCATCTGTCATTGCAAGGATAAGTGGGACATCACCTTAAAATGCCACCCATTTCTTGAGGGGGTTAAAGCCATATCTCCAAAAGGTAGTTTGGGGTCTGGTCAACCCAGGACTGTGACAGATGCCACGTTGCATAAGCAGACTTCTAAGAAAACAGAACTGCTTTCATTTTTTAAATAGAAGAACTACAAACCCCTCTATGTTTAGATCCTTCTACAACTTATGTGGGTCTAAAAGAGGGTCTGCGACATCAATGATTTCAATTTCTCCCTCCATGTCATGGGGTTTTCTTAGGGACTTTTTTTTTTTGAGCCCAGAACATTCACAATTCTGCTCTCTTTGTGCCATCTAGGGAGATCTCAGCCCCAGTGGACCAGCTTCAACTACAGCAGGGTGGTTAGGGCAAAACGTTCCAAACATACCTGAGGTAATAGCTAGTTACACAGCCAGGAGGTCAACAGTTCAATCAAAGAGAGAGAAAAGAGAAATTAGCATGTCTTAAGGATGAGTTTGAGTGGTTCTGTGCAAGAGCCCCTATTTAAGTCTACAAAGATAGCTATTTCCCTTTTCAATCACTGCAAACCCGGGATTCCAGGGGAAGTTCTGAGAACAAGAAGCTTCTGGCCGGTGAAGGGGCCGAGGCCTGTTGTTGGGGAAGTTGGCTGCAGTTATGAAGTGGGGTCTGTGCCAAGACTGCACACATGAAATAACTGAGGGGGGCCTCAGGCCACAGATGCAAGAGCAGAGTGATGCTCAGGAGCTTGGCATGGGCGGGAGCTCTGAGCTAGTCCTCTGTCACAGTCACCACATAGTTTCCATCCTCAATGACAATAAATCCCTCACACGAATGTGGATCACATCGTCACCAACATAGTTACAATCTGCTCTCCACAGGACAGTTTCCTGTAAACTGTCTGATCTTTTCCCAAGCTTTCCATTAAAAATTGTTTTAAAAAAGACTTCTATTGAATACCTAAGAGAAGCAGTAAGAAACAATACCCCTTGCTCCTGTTTTAAATGACTGCAGTTATCTTTTGTTTATAAGGGCTTGACCTTTTAAAAAACATTTATTGAACACCTATTACATACTTGACAATTCCTCCATGGTTAATTGTTCTAAAGATGATTCCTCAAAAAGTCATCTGGAAAAAAAATCATTTCTTTGCTAAAGTATTAAAATAATAAAACAGCTCAAAGATTTTTTTTTAATGTGCTAAAAAGTACTTTTCCTGGGGGGCGGGGTGGAGGGTGGTGGGGCTGGGGTTGTGGCTTAGTGGCTGAGCGCTTACCTAGCATGTGCGAGGCACTGGGTTGGATCCCCAGCACCACATGAAAATGAATAAATAAAATAAAGGTATAGAAAAACGTTGTTATCTGTTTAAAAAAAGAAAAAGTACTTTTCCTCCTCCAAGAGCCTCATACTCTGTGCAAGTTCTTTTGATATGGATGCCGTGAAGCTGCGTGGTGTGAAAGTCTAAGAACTCACATTTCACGGGCACCATATTTAGACAATAAAGTCCAAATCAGCTGGGAAGTGAAGGATGACTTATAATTCAAACGATAGGAAAACTTTTACTGAAAATCAAGTTATAATGAAACTTATTCAACTTTAACTTTTAGATCTGATGGGGGTTCTTGTGTTCATTTAAAAAAAGAAAATGTTTCAGGGCTGGGGTTGTGGCTCAGTGGTAGAGCACTCGCCTAGCATGCATGAGGCAGGCACTGGGGTCAATCCTCAGCACCACATCATTGTAAAATAAAGATATTATATTCACCTAAAACTAAAATATAAACATTTTAAAAAAACCAAAATGTTTAAATGCACAGAAAACTACAGAGGACAATAATAAACCCATCACTCATCATTCAGAGGATTTTTATAAGCCTATTTAATAGGCCCTGTTCCACTTCAGAGAGGTCCTGCAAATGCTCATGAAAGGCCTTCCAAATCTGAGGCTAGCCTCTGGGACAAGCCGTCTGTAGGACACTTTTGGTCTGGAGCATTCTCTTCTTTCTCTTCTGACCACTCTAATTTGAGTTGTTGTTTCTATTTACTTCCATTCATGCTGGTGCAGGAAGCCTCTTTGGGGGAGTGGGCTTATAGGTGCTAAGACTGTCCTGCCTGCCCCTCAGGGGTTAGTGGTCGATTCAGGAGAACCAAACCCACAGAAATAATTCTAATATAAGACTGACATGTGTGCCTGGGAAAAAGAAATTTCTCTTGTCTTGGGAAAAAGGTGTGGGTTTGAGGCTAGCCCTTGAAGGTTGGCTTGGAGTTTGGAAGGTGACCTGAGCAATGCCAGGTTGGACAGCAGACACTGTCCTCAGAACAGGGCTTATGGGGTGTGTTTAGGCTGTAAAATATGTTGAGAAGCCTCTGCTTATTGTTGGAAGGGTGAATGCCCCAAATTTTCTAATTTTCTATTTCAACTGTGTTACTGAGATTTACTGAATTTTTATATATCATCCAGCTGCCTTTTAAACCCTAAAGTCATATAATAGTCATAATTTACTTTTGGAGAGTATGTTGCCATTTACGAATTGCTTTTTCATACCCATTATTACATTTGCTCCATGTAACAGCCCCGTGACACCACGGGGCTCATCTCCAGGAGCGATTTCCTTTGAAAGTAACTAGTAGTTATAGAAGCTACTCGCCGCCTTATTGTGTTAGAAGCAGGAGACAGGATAAAATCAGCAATTGGGAAGAAATGAAAGGAGAAGGCCCCAGTGTAGACAGAGATGCAGCGTTCCAGGAGGACAATGGGATGGTGGCTTTGGAAATCGAGAGGGATGCGGAGCCAAGAGACGAACGCGCAGTGGCAGGGAGACCCCAGTGATGCGGTGGGCTTAGCGGGGTGCACATAGCAAGCACAGTCAGTGCCCTTCTGGCCCAGTGGGGCTGGGTGACCAACATGAACAGTACCATGTGCAACACAAGTCAGAAAATTCAGAACATGCTTATAGAAAAAGAAAATAATTTTTGAAACCATGTTGGGAGCAAAGAACTGGTTCAGGAACTAGGAAGGGAGGATTGTCCCTCTCATTTGACATCTCTGTCTTTTCTCTCATCCTATAGCACCCCGTCTACTGTATTATTAATAGACAATTTTTCACAGCACTTCCTAAACTGTCACACCTTGACAATTACTTTCCAGAAGGGAAAACAACCCAGACACCATTATTGTTGCAATTTAGTTGGAATAAACCTTACTGATGTCGGCAGCATCAACATATCCATTTAGGCTGCCGAGAGTCAGCTTACTCTCCTGCTTAGAAATGAAATTAATCCACTTACAGAAAAGCGAGTGAGTTCAGTTGGATAAATCCCTTTGCCACCCATTTGAAATAAAATCCACACAGAGCACCTTCTCTGGAACTGAACAAATGCATTTATCCCAGTTTTGTTTACAGCTAAATTTACATCAGAGCTATTTCAGATGGTAGTGTACCCTTTTATCCTCAGGTGAGGGTCACAGTGAAAACATTTGCTAGACAACCAAAAGATTTCAGTGGAACTTAGCCTAAAGAATATTGCTCCGGCCAGAATGTAAACCTGTCCAAGATCGACAACTCCTTGGAGAAAGAAGAAAGAGACTAATGAGACCGCCAAAGCTGTGAGTGTTCTCATGTTCTCCCTTCTTTGCTTTTCCTGGTTGGAGAGCAGTCTGCACACAACATATATTTTAATACATACATTTAGGTGGTAACTAAGCAGGCAAGACTCAGAGCAGGCCCAGAGGAGAACAGAGGGATGAAAGGGTGGAGAGCCTCCCAGGGGGACATGGCTGTGGAGTGTAGGTTCGCAGCCTGGAGAGAGAAGCTCGTGCGTGGCAGTGGCAGAGGGCGCATGGTGTTCTTCACCATCGTGGGTTGTAAGGCGATGAAGGAAAGCCAGCTTTCGGCCCAATGCGGGGGTGGGGGGGTGGGGTCAGGGGTAGGGGAGCAGTTTTGACTTAAGATGGATTATAAGGTACCAATGGATCTTTAAGAAATCTTTCTCTGGAAATTTTAAAGTTGAGAGTAGATAACCTTTTGAAAATGATTTAGGTGCCCTGCAGGAGAGAAGGACCTCCCGAGTTCTGTTCCACTCCTTATCCTGTAGTTTTGCAGTGGCCAGGGTCAGCTCCTGGCTTGCTTCTTGTCCATCTTCCTCCATAGCTAGAAGCACTTGACCGCTTCTTGCAAGCCAAGCGTGCTGTAGACTCAGGGATTTAAGAAGCTCATTGGATGTGACTTAGCTGACCTTGCATCAGGTCACCCCTGCTGCTGGTCTGGCGGGAAGGCATCCAGTTCTAGTAAGTGGGATTCTTGCCTTGCTGCTAACTTCCTTCTTACTGGATTTACCTGAAATCTGTCGTGGTGCTCTCCTATGGTTTCTGGATTTGGGGGTTTTACATGATTTTGAGATCATAACTAGTATTGCTCTAGGAAAGAAAGATTCTCTGTCTGTCCCTCCAGGCTACATCTCCCCAAAACCCTCCTATGCTTCACCCCTGGTGCCTAATCCCTGGACCCCAAACCCTGTTACTGTGCTGACTGTGCACAGGGCTGTGGGAGAATTCTCTACTTCCTGTCCCCCAGACTCCTGCCACTCAGCCACTGACATTGCTATGTTCTCTGCTGGCCATATCATACCATGCTGGGCTCCTACAGCATTCTAGCTTTATATAATTGCACATTGGAGTCTTTCTCTACAACAGTAATTCTCAGCCTCCACACCCTGAGATTTGGGGGCAGTAAAGTCTTTGTTGTGTGGGGGCCATCTGGACTCTACCCACCCTCAAATTATCTACCAAAAGTGTCTCCTAATCCATCACTGACCCCATTTCCTTATTAACCTATGATGACCAAAAGTATCTCTGGCATTGCCAAATGTCCCTCCCTCATGGGATTGGGGTGGGGTGGTGGAGAAAACTTTACTCTACAGGGACCCAGGAAAGCAAAAGTACTTTAAAGCTAGTTATACATACTTTGGGGAAGAACTGGATGGATTGTGAATTTTTTTTTTTTGGTGATACTGGGAATTGAACCCACTCTACCACTGAGCTACTTAATTTTCATTTTGAGACCAGTTCTCCCCAAGTTGCTGAGGCTGGCCTTGAACTTGTGATCCTCCTGCCTCAGCCTCCCAAGTCACTGGAATTATAGGCGAGCTCCACCACACCTGGCTAAATTTGGTAAAATTTGAACTAATAACTACACTCTTACCTAAAACCACATGGGATTGTGTGTTTTGTATTGGAACACAAAGCAGTTGATGGGTAAAATGGAAAGAAATCTTAACTCTAGACAAGTTCTTCCCAGGCTTTATTGTGTACAAGAATCACCAGGAAAATCTTTTTAAAAATCAAGTTTTGAGGTTTGAGGAAGAGTCTGAGAGTTATTTCCTTCCTTCTTTTCTTCTTTCCTTCCTTTCTTCTATTTTTTGGAGCATTGGTGGAGACTTAAATTGAGGTCCTCATTTCTAAGCTCCTGGGATCACATTTGCTATATCAATTATGGAGGTCAAGCTATCAATCATGGGTGACAGGTGGCAGGGGGGCTTTGGACTCCATAATTACAAGATCACAAGAGCAGCATTAACATTTGAATTCTTGACAGACTAGAAAAATATGGATGTTCCTGAATTTTTCTGGAATGAACAAAAACTGTTCACAGGGGAATGTTTAGAAAGATGGCATTTTCTCTTAGCTCTATAAATATGTATATTTATAATTATACAGTTACCTGTGAGCTTTCTGCTTTAGCCAGAGATGAAGATCTTACATTTCCAAAAGTCTTTCACTTTGTTACTAATAGAAGACTATGGTATGGTTAGGGTAGGGTTGGGTGGTAGAGGGGTTGGAGAGAAGAGAATTACATAAAAATTGTTTAATTTTTTCTTATAGTATAGTTTTTTTTTTGCTTAAAGATATTGCTATTAGGCTGGGGATGTGGCTCAAGCGGTAGCGCACTCGCCTGGCATGCACAGGGCGCTGGCTCCAATCCTCAATACCACATAAAAACAAAATAAAGATATTAAAAAAAAAACGGACAGAAATACCTAAAAAAAAAAGATATTGCTATTTAATCTTCATGTTGATCCATCACTGACCCCATTTCCTTATTAACTTAGAATGGATATAGTCTTTATAGATGTGTTGGAGACTCTCTAGGAACTTGACAAATCCATAAGAGTGTGTGGGTTTTTACGCATTTGGCTAATTCTAATTCACATGTACTTATACAATTCAAGAGTCACTTCTGATGGGTCTTGCAAAGAAGAAATGCCTGTGGCATTTACTTGAATTATGAATAATTTCATGCAAAAATTATATTAACATCACAGGATATTACTACAATCCCAAATCAGATAACCCAGTTATATCTTTAAAATAGTTGCATAAATGACTGCCCATTAACTGTAATGTGTAGTGATAAGGATAATCACATTTTTGAAAGCTGTTGAGAGTCTGAAACAAACTTTTCCTTTTCTGATATAATAACTGTCGATGAGTAACATTTGCTTAGGGTTTTGCAGATGTCTGACTCATTGTTGCATATACTTGGGAAGTAAATTGGCATTCACATTTGTTCCTATTTTATAGTTAGGAAGGTTGAAGTCCGTTATTTTGTCTAAAAAAATGCAGATTTGTCCAGAGTTGCAGATTTATGAAGGGGAAGGGGAGAATAAGGGGGGTTCTGATGCTTTTGAGTCCAGGATCCAGTGTGAGATTAGCTATGCTGCTACACCACAAGAAAAGTACTCTCCTGCCAGAAAGGAGAGTGAATGTGCTAGCTCTGGAATATTTTGACAGGTTGTTATCAATTCAATCAAGTGTAATAGGGATAAATGTCACTACATTTAAACCTCTGTGCCTAGAGTCTTCCCCGCCCCCTTACATTAACAGCATAACTACAGAATAAGAAAATCTGGTTTAAAAGAGTAATGCATGAGAACCCATGGGGTTTGTTGACCACAATTTCAGTATGAGTCAGCAGTGTGACATAAGTGCCAAAAAGGCTATTGCAATTGTGGACCATATTAATAGAAGCATAGGGATCAAGGGAGGCAGGCACCCCATGGTGTTCTGCATTGTCAGGCTACTCCTGGAGAAGTTTTGTTTGTTCCATTCTGGGCACCACAATTGAATTGGAGGTGAGTACTCCCATCAGAGGTGAGAACTTAAAAGGATGGCAGCATGCAAAACCACACAAGAGGAATGGCTAAAAGAACCAAGAAATTTTAGACTTGAAAAAGAAGACTTTCGGAGGCATGTGTAGAGCCGGGTAGAGCAGCCTATCTGGGAGAGAACCTGAAGTACAGTTTAATTCTGGATCTCCAGGGGAAAAAAATTTCATGAGGGGCTTCTTTGTTTGCAAAATAAACCTTTTCAGTGAATGAATAAGACCCTATTCCTCCCACGATTTCCTTGAGGTGTTAAAAATTTGTGGATGCATTTGTGCCTCTTTGCATACACCTTCCTCTCCGCCTACAGGAGCACCTCCTCCAAGAAGCCTCTCTAAAAACCCCCAACTCTAGCCATTTACTGTCATCTCCTATTGTGAGTTCTGTATTACGGTAGCATTTTCTTTTGTTTGTCCTAGTTTCCCCAAGAGATAGAAGTTCCTTAGGGAAAAGGACTCTATTATGTTTTTGTATTTATTACCCTAAATGTTCTCAGTACATCTGGGTACCCGTCAGTTAGGGACTGAGGGAATTTCTGCAGACGATAGCCAAAAGATGAATTAAAGTAACCAGACAGGTAATTTTTTATAGCATCTACTTGACAAAGCATCACAGTGTACTCTCTTGATGATAATAATACTGAATTGACCCTTCACTTTATGAAATAATATGAGCTGACAAAGTTGGTTGGATAATAAATCTTACTTTCTTACATTTTAATTTTACCATGCTAGAGAAAAAGAAAACCTACTGGCTACAAGTTTCATGTCTCTTGTTCCAAGGCATTGGGAATTTCTCTCCAGCTAGGAGAGACCCATACCTTCTCTTTCTTCATTTATCTGGAGATTTACAGCACACAAAGTGTCAAGTCACAATATCACACAGTCAGTCCCTGGTTCTTAATGTGAACTGTGTAGTCTATGTAAAAAATATTAGGGTTGGGAGTATAGCATGCATAAGGTCTGGGGTTTGATCCCAGCACTGCAAAAAGAAAAAAAAAATCAATCTAAGAAAATAAAATTTCTACAAAATGAGTTTGCTTAAATAAGGAAGAACCATGTTCTAAATCTTAGAAAAGTGAGATACTGCATATTTACATTACATCACAAATAAACAAATGCTTTTGGGTAGCAATGCACGAATTTTCTAAGTCCTTTGTACTGGGGGTTAAAGAATGCTATCACTTTGCTCAAGGACATAGGAGTGCATGGGCCACACTGAGTTATCTGCAGGGCTGAGGGTGGAACAAGGAAGAGAGCAGCTGGGTTTGTATGCAACCTCTGCCATCACAGTATTGCCTCCCACAGCCCAAGGACCTGACACGCTACACAGCAAATTATACACTCATCTGTAAGAAGTGGATATGACCCCACTTGTCAGCCTGAAATCCACTTAATAAATTTAAAAAGCAAGAGGCTGAGAAGCAGAGCCCCAATTTCCTATCATCAGCTGTTAATCACAAATAGAGAGGCCACCTTTCTGGCTACTGAGGTGCCAGCCTATCCAGGCAAAGCGTACGTGGCCCTGAACAGTCCAAAAGTCAAGGAGGAGAGGTGGCTATGTCCTTTCTTATTCTCAGCGTCTGTGTGCAGAGCTGCACACCCTCTCAGGAGTCTCCTACGACCAAGCCCATTGCAGGGACATTAAAGATATTACTCTTAACAATGAAAAATCAGGTAGAAGTCCTGGTGTCCTTCAAAAGGAACAACCTCCTCAGAAGGACAGGGTCTACCAATACTAATAAGTCCATCAGCATCGTTTATTTCTATGTGACACGCTTAACTGCCCTTGCAGGGTAATGACATCCTGTGGTATGTCTGCCCAATGCACAGCACAGGGGCAGAGGACAGCTGCTATGAAATAGCCCTGCAGCCAGAGGGGTGGCCAACAGAGTGACACACAAGCCACCATTGATATCTATTGCTTCTAATAGGATTTGGAACCTGCAAAGGAATCCACCAAGATCTGGATGCCAGCTTTTGTGACCTTCAGGAAAAGGGCAAAGGGTCTCACGGTCCATGGCAGAAAAAGTCATTTCCCTCTGCTCTTAGTGGGTTAGGAAGACTTCAACAAAAAACCAAAGACTTCAGAGAACATGCCTGACCTTTTACTTGACCGAGGAGGAAACTGAGGCCAAGGAAGTCAGGTGGTTTGTTCAAGGTCACGTAGGTAGTTCTCGGTAGAGCCAGAATTCAGATTTGCAGAAGCCCTGTCACGGGTTCCTGTATTCAAGAATGCTATTCCCAGAGCTGCGTGGGGTGAGGAGCCTGAATCGCAGCCCAGCAGCCCTGGGCCAAGACCTGGAAGACTTCAGAAATATGACCTTGTACAAGTCACTTAACCTTGTCCAGCTTTGGTTTTCCCACTCTGCAAAATGAGAGGTAAAATATATGATGTGTCTACCTCAAAGACCACAGCCGGATCAAACGAGATACTGTGTGAAAACCCGTTCTGAAGCTCCATCGGGTTTAGTGTGAGTTACTGTAGATAAAGCCATTTTTCCTATTGAACATATGTAGATGGCACCTGGGAAATTTGGGGTACAATTGTTGAGGATGAAGCTAGGCACAGGGGCTCCCCCACCCCAGGGACAGTTTTCATAGCTTTTATTGGCTTCCCAAACATGTCAGTGACACTCTCCCCACCCCTCACCTCCCACCCCCAACCATCACCAGTAAGAACCATGTGCAGTGGATATCAGAATACAGACCATCAACTTAGAAGGTATTAAAATTTGACAAATTTCTTACATTTAACGGATGGTTGAGATCCTCCTGCTGGCCTAACTGATTCTATAATCCGTATTTTTAGAACAAATCTCTTTGCAAGAGGAGAGCTTTTTTAGCTATCTGACTTTATATTTTGTTCCCTAAAGGGCTAAAATCTATGACCTATAAAATGATGGATAGAAACTTTAAATTATGAATCAACCAGACTGTTTTCCCCTACTTGTGTGCTAATAATATTTCCTAGAGATTTTTCTTTAAAATCATATTTAACCAGAGAACTATCTACCTATTATTTACTGAGTTCCTACAGAGTTCTCAGTGGTTTGTTTCCAGTATTTTCCCATAAAGCACTAGACAAAAGACACAAGTTGTAAACCATTTGTAGGCCCACACATCCAGCCTGTGGCTCTCAAAGGCTGAGGGGTGTAGAGAAAAACAAATGAGAAAGTATTATTCATGACCATTGATCAATTAGGCTGTTTTTCATTAAAAAACATAAAAAGGCAGAACCAATTTAGGATGACTGTGTTTGAAATGCATAAAAACATTATTAATGCCGGATTTTCTTTCCCTCGCTTATTTTTGGTTCTCTTTAGAAAATTACACTTGAGAGCTTTCTATAATGGCAATTTAAGGAGTGGATTAGACTTGGCACAGCACTGGAACCCTTTTGTCATGCTAATGAAGGGGCGAGGGCCAGTACCTCCTTTGTAAGGCTCTTTCTGGATAAAGCTGTTTCAGAAGCCACTGACTGACTCACTGAGTACCCTAGGAGATCACCAGCCAGAAAGTCACCTGCTAACAACGCCCATCCATCCTCCCATGAGAAACCCAGTGCCTTATTCCATAAATCTGACAAGGCTTATACTCTGGTGTTTTAGTGGTAAAATCTTCTATAGTACAGGAATGTGAAAAATGACCATGATTTTTTCCTCCATCCTGACTCTATCAAAATACCATCTTCTGCCCTGAGGCTCTGAGGCCTCATAACTCCCCTCCTGTATTATTCCTTTCAGATTTTTTTTTCTTCCAACAACTTCCTCTTCCTCCATCTTGACTCTTTTCACTTCTATTTATGTTTGAAGTTTCTTACACGGGGCTTTAAGCTATGTAAATGCAACATGTATAATTATCATGCTTAATAGAATGCTATTCTTATTCAGATGAAGGCAACCTAGAGTGTGTTTTGGTAGCAATGCGCTCAGATTTTCAATAACTTCAAACCTGGGAATGTGTATGTATGTGGGGAATGTGGGTGGGTAGGTGGGGAGGGTGTGTGTGTGTGTGAGTGTTTGTGTTGAGGGGGGAGGATGGGGGCGAGGGTGTGTGTGGTGGGGGGACCCTGTTGCTGATTTCCACTCAGTTCCATTAGCATCAGTCCTCATACCACACACCAGATTTCAGAGAGAATGCTCTGGAATCAGATTGCCTGGGTTCAGATCCTGGCTCTACCCATCTACTAGTTCAGGAAACCTGTGCCAGGTAGTTGACCTCTTTATATCTTCAGTTTTCTCATTTGTGAAAGAAGGCTAATAGAAGCACTGTCTTCACTGTGCCAGGAGAAGTAAACAAATTAATACCTGCAGAGTGTTAGATCAATCCGTGGCTAATAATTATGAAAATGATAATAATAACAATACCACATTGTATTGGGAAATTGTATAAATTATTTAATCTTCAAAACATCCTATGAAATATATATCACTATTACTCTCATTTTGTAGCTTAAGAAAACTAAACGCAGATTGAAACTTGTCCAGTTCACTGGGTAAGTGCAGGCTTGGGCTCAAACTCAGGCTGTCTGACTCCATGGCAAGTGCTCAGTCAGTGTTACCTATTATTCCTATTATTAACCATCTGAATTCTTGTACTCCATAAATACTTACAGCTGCAGCTGATGCTGCTAATGATGAATTTCTGTTTTATCCCTCACCCAAGTGTATAAAATATATATGTGACCACCAATGGAATAATTGATTTAGACAAAGGATTATCACCTAAAATCAGTGGGTGTGTGTTTTTTGGGATATTACCATAGTGCCAAAGTGTGACCCCCTCTGATTACTTGCTGATCGTAAAAGGGGGTGAAGTGCCTTTACAAGGAAAGAGTGCCTTGAGCACTCTTTGCCTTGAGCCATGATCAACTTAGCACCATGGCTAGGGTGACAACCTGGTATTCTGTGCCTCCTGGGAGGACACAATATGGAGCACCCTGTGGCACCTTGTAAAGAATGCTCAACCAAAACCTAGTTGTATGTTCAGTCCTACCTTGGAGTTTTACATGAAATAAAGAGGGTATTAACCATGAAGTAACAACCAATGCAGAACATTGACATTCTGCCAAATAACTGGCCTAACAGTTAAAAAAAAAAAAAAAATCCAGTGCTGAATAATAAGATATAAAACCAAATAACAAAATATGTTTTTACTTTTAAAAAATTGGATCCCAGCTGGGTGCTGGGATGCACACCTGTAATACTTGGAAGCAGCTTGGAAGGCTGAGGAAGGAGGATCTCAAATTCAAAACCAGCCTCAGCAACTTAGCTAAGCAACTCAGTGAGACTCTGTCTCTAAGCAACTCAGTGAGACTCTGTCTCTAAGTAAAATAGAAAAAATAGGGCTGGTTGAGTGCCCTTGAGTTCAATCCCTGGTACTCAAAATAAATAAATAAGTAAATAAATAAATAAAATAAAAAAAATAAATTGGATCCTGTGTAAGAGGTATTTGGGGGACAAATGGAGAAGGTTAAATGTAGACTAGCTATTAGATGATATTAAGAAATTACTATTCATTGTCTTAGGTATAACGAGGTATTGTGATTACATAGAAAACTGTCCTTATTCTTAGATGTGTATGAATTATTTAGGAGTGAAGTGTCATTTTACCTGTGATTTACATTGTATTTTTAATAGTGAATGCTTTTGGACAGAGGATCACTTTTAAATTATTCTATAAACATTCAGAAAGAAATACATGGAAATGGAACAAAAAGTTAGCAGTTGTTGAACCTAAGTGATAAGTAGAGAGATATTCATTGTACTAATATTTCAAATTTTCTTCAAATTTCGACATTTTATTTACTTTATAAGATAAATATCTTACACCTTTGGAGAACAAGAGTTTTACCACCAAGTTCTTTGCAATAATTACTTTTAATTCTCTAAAATTTTTGTCTATAAATTCATACTGTAAAAAACTACTTTAAAAGCTGGGAAAGGTGGCATGTGCTTGCAATCCCAGCAACTCAGGAGGCTGAGGCATGAGGATCACAAGTTCAAAGCCAGCCTCAGCAATTCCGCAAGGCCCTAAGTAACTTAATGGGACCCTGTCTCAAAATAAAGAATAAAAAGGGCTGGGGATGTGGTTCAGTGGTTAAGTGCCCCTGGGTTCAATCCCTGGTACCAAAAAGAAAAAAAAAATGTTTACTGATACTGAATTTCTATTGGCTCAACTTTATTGAAAAGTATTGTTGAAGAGAACTCAGTACCTAATCAGATCATGGCACATAGTATTGGCACATAGCTAATATCTTAATATCTCAATAAATGCTGTTAAATGTTTGTTAAATGAGGCTATACTTTACTGAGAATGGCCAAGTGGCACAGACAAAAAAAAAAAAAAAAAAAAAGAAAGGAAAGAAGAATGAAAGGAGAGACACATGAGGCTGAGTTGCTCCTTTACGGATTAAGAGACACTGGGTGAGACTTCAGATGGACAAAATGGTGGCCAAACTCCCCCAATTGTTGGTTCAAATAACTAAGCTCATGAAGATTCTTGATCAAGTTTCAAGTTTGTTTTAGGAGCATGATCGTGAACAGTCTGACCTATGGTTAATCCAGCAGCCGCTGTTACTTACTTAAGAAATCCTGATGGAATCACCCTTAATGACATATTTTTGAATAATGACAGACTTTTCTTGACCCAGGAAAAGAGGCAAGTTCTGCTCAAATTCAGGCATGAGCCCTTTAAGCTTCCAACACCAGCAGGTTGTTATGCTCTGGGAATCAATAAGCATATGGGAATTAGGATCATTTTCCGCCTCAAAGAAGGCAATGGTTCCAGAAGAGATGATCTCAGCCAGTGAGTGAGATGAATTTTGTATAAGAGATGGGAATAAAGTGATCAGGATTCAAAGAAATAATAATGATGTCATCTTGCCTTTTTGTTGAAGTACTCTGTGTCTACATTAACTCATTTATTCCTACACCACTCCTATGAGGTAGAGGTAGAACCGTTGAAATAAAAAAAAAAAGGGGGGGACTTTCACAATGTGGAAGATATTCAAAGAGATAATATATTAGCAGAAATATTTATTCATATTGAAGAGATCAGTCACCTCCTGTTCTGCTCATTAAAGTATTTTCAAAAAGATAAAAGCTATTACAATTTAGGGAAAATAAGATTATAGTTTACTATATGGGAGACACTTAAAGTTGACTCTAAAGGGTAGTTTTAGTCAATGACATAGAGCCAACTCTCTTTTACAAAAAGAACAGAAAATTCTTGAAAAAAATACAAATCACAATTTTTAAAAAATTAAATGCACTTACATAGTTCTCTATTTACATTGTGTTTTTTAATAGTGGATGATTTAGGCAGAGGATCACTTTAAAATTATTCTATAAACACAAAGTTTTGTATATACAATATCAAGTTATTAAAGGAAAGTATTTTAAATTAATGTTCTTTTTGAAAACAAAAATAAGAAAAGAAAGATATGCAATAAAGAACTTTTAGGAAAACTGTAGTTGCAAAGAACAAAAGATTCTTTGACCTGAAGTGTCCTGTCCTGAGGTAATATTTGCACATAAAAATTTTTCATTGAATTTTTAGATCCTAACATCTCTAATTTATCTAGTGATGTGTTTTCAATAAAGTACAAAAAATTACATATACTTTATTTGAGCCAAATTCAAAGCATATAACTATAATAACTTTTAAGTTAGTGAAGTTGTTGGAATATCTCCCCACGTTCAGAACAGTTGAGGACAAAGAGCTTAAAGGAGCTATCTTTAAACTGGACACCTCAATTGGAGACAGTCAGAATAGCCTAACTATTAATAAAGAGACAAAGATAGACAATACTCTCTCCAAATATATTTCAATGGAAAGTTTTCTTTTTGTAAAGGAACACAAACTGGAGTTCTTTGTAAAGGGAACATAAATACTGACAAATGGCAATTTGAGCACACAGAGACCTGCCCTCAGAGTCTGGTGTTCGTTCATTGCTGCTCAGCCCTCTACCACCTCCTGCTCCCCAATTTGGATTCAAGGCTGACTACGGCGAAGTGGAATTTGACTTGTGTGACCCCAGCTTCCGAAGTCTTTCTCTGAGATGGCTCTGAAGCCAATTAGTGGAAGTTTTTGTTCTGGGCTGAGTGAAGACCAAGTCTTCCCTGGTGTATCTGATAGAAGTCAAGTCCTAGCATCACAAATATTGTCACTGCAAAAGATTTAGAGAACTTAGCTGATTGACTAAAATATTAAAAGCAATATAGAAAGCCCCATGGGATTAATTTTAATTAGATTTGAGTAGGGGAGAACATTCTGTAAGTCATAAAATGGCTCAAGGTTTCTAGAAGATGCATATTGAGGTTGTATGATGACATACCTTTTAGAAGAGGAGAGGTTGAGTTTGTGTCTTGGCTTTGACACTGCGTTATTAGAATCCTCTCTTGCAAGCAGGAAGATGAATTCAAACATCAAAACTTTTGCATTTCAGAGTACAGATCCACCTTGCGCCTTCTTCCAAGTACCACAGAGAGGGGTGCAAGCTTACAGATCCATCAACGCCGTCTCCTCCTCCGGGCCGCTTACTCTTTCCTCCAAACTACCCCAAGACCGCCCTGCAGTCTATAGGCAAACCACACAGGAACTAGCAGATACCCGGCTGCAGAGAGTTGGGTGTGAGCCTTAGATTATGTGGTTTTGTTTTCTTGCTGCCAGAGTTGAACTAAAATGCAGGAGGTTCACCGAAACACTTTTGCTTCTTTATGACTGGTTTCAATTTTAACAATATCTCCTCTGAATACTTACGTTCACATAGGAAAATTTCGAACCCTGGACATGGTCCATCAGCAAGGTGCTGTTTGCCTTTAAGGAAAATCCTCATTTTCTATGAGTAGGTCCTTGCATCCAGAGAAGCAGGAAGGCTGTGAGGAGAAACATTTGAAATCAGCCTTGAATAAGCACAGTGGTAAAAATCTCAGAGAAAATGTGGATTCAGCCCATAACATTACTTTCCAGCTCATACTAGGACTCTTGATCAAAAAAGCTATGAATCAGGTTTGCCACAATCCACACTGTCTGGCATTAGCAAGGATTGCCCCTAAGATTTCTGGATTTGACTCTGTCAGCAGGTTGGACTGAGGCCTTCTGGGATTTTAAGAACAACTCATTGACTTTTGTCACCTTCGACGACTTCCTTAGCTCTTACCTTCAAATGTACAACTCACCCTCCCCCCATATCAACTGCCACCTGAGAAGGCCTCTTCCTTTCTTTTTGCTCATGCTACAAAAGGGATTGTCAACATGCATATTGTGCATAAAATTAGACACAATGCTATTTGCTTAGTGGAGCCCTTCAGAGTTTGGAGGCTGGACCCAAGATGAAGAGGGAAATATTGGCTCCAGGGATGTTTCCAGCATTAGTCTCTGGAATCCCAAGAAGGAGGGAAGGTTTCATATAAAACTCAATTGGGGGCTCTAAAATTTTATTCTGCATTTCTGCATTTTGAGGTGCCATCCTTTTATATCTCTGTGACCCTTTATACATAAACTGTGCTCAAGATTTACTTTTTTTTCCCTTTGTTCTTTTTAGTTATACATGACAGTAGAATGTATTTTGACATATCATACATACATGGAGAATAACTTCCCAATCTTGTGATTGATGGGGAGCTACACTGGTCGTGTATTCATACACGAACATAGGAAAGTTATGCTGATTCATTCTACTGTCTTTCCCATTCCCAGCTCCCTTCTTTCCCCCCCAGTCCCCTGTCAAGATTTACTTTTTAAAGAGCCTTTTCCCCTTGGTCATAACTGCTTAATATTTTTATTGAAATAGAAAAGAAGGAATCTGGTAGAATCAGTAAGGTACTTTGTTTAGAGTAGATGCTCAGTAAATATAGAGTTAGTTAAAGGAAGCAATTTGGGGCTGGAGTTGTGGCTCAGTGGTAGAGCGCTTGTCTAGCACATGTGAGGCCCTGAGTTCAATCCTTAGCACCACATATAAATAAATGAATATAATAAATAAATAAATGAATATATTTTTTTAAAAAATAGTCTGAAAAACATTTAAAAAAAAGAAGCATTTGCTACTCCCAACTCCTTCATAATGGGCTTTCTTTTTATTAATGCAAATTTGGCTGATTTTCTTAAATCCAAGTTACATCTGAATGGGATACCCACTATTCCTATATGTTATAAAGATAGACATTTTAAAGAAAAAAAAATCTATTTGCTGATTTTAAAACAATAACATCTGATCATTGGCCTCTATATTCTCCAGCCTTCATGGTCTAAGGACATTTTTAGTTTCCATCATCATATTAAGCTCCATTGCCAAGTTTCTGAACACTGAAATCCTTATTCTTCAGCGGTTCCCAAGTCAGTCGTTTAAAGTGTTGAACAGTGAATCCTTAAACTTCCATGGCTGAGAAATGGAAAGGAAGGGAAAATGTTTAATTGGTGCCATACAGAAAGTATCAGGGGGTTTTCAGCTTGTACCCTCAAGGGGAAGCTAATTTTTTCACAGGGTGCTCCCCCCCTCACAGCAGAAAGAATATAATCCCTCCCCCTTTAAGTGTGAGGCAGCGTGCAGAACAGAAGAATCTCAAAGAGAACTTATTTTGGTAATAATTGATTGGCAGCTGTGTTACACAGCACAGTGGGAGGGGAGGAGGGCTATGTTGGTGGCTTATTTCATGATGGCTCTCTAATGAACAAGTACAAAGGCACAGCCTACGAATAAAGACCCTAATGTGAATATGTTAGCACTTCAGTCCTCACCATTAGACACTGAGAAAAATAGCTGGTAATTGGGAGGATTCAGGGATATATGAAATATCACTTATCCACAATGGAGAAAGTTTATTCAAAACCATACTTGTTTAAAAATTTTTAGCAGTTCCTTCTAAAGGATCACCATCAATATCAGAACTTTTTTTTTTTTTTTTTGGTACTAGGAATTGTACCCAGGGATGCTTTACTGCTGAGCTACATCCCCAGCCCTTTTTTAACTTTTAATTTTGAAAAGGGTCTCTCTTAGTTGCCCAGGCTGCCTCAAACTTGTATCCTTCTGCCTTTGCCTCCTTAGCCACTGGATTATAGGTGTGTGTTCCCATGCCTGGCATAGCAGAACTTCTTACATATAATTATGCTTAGTTTAACTTTATGATAAAATGTACACTGCTGATTTGATAGTATGGATTCAGACATTTTCTTTTTATTCATTCAATAAATGAAGTTTGCACACCCTCTCTGTGTTAGGCCTGCTGTAGGTGCTGGTAATATACCAGTGAACATAACAGTCTTCTCCCTTCTGGATCCTACATTCTGGTAAAGGGATAAACGATATGTATGCTAGTGTCCTGAGAAAGATAAAGCAGGGTGAGAGCGGTAAGTAGTGTGGCTGAGACGGGGATGGGGGTGTGCAATTTTATGTTGGGAGATCATAAGATGTTTAAGAGGACCAGAAGACAGTGAGGAAGCCAGCCCTGTGGACATGTGGGAATGGCTTTTCAGGTGTGGGGATTTGCTGTTGCAAAGCCTGAAGGTGGAGGCAGGCTTGAGACAAGCAGCAAGGTGGAGAACAGCTGGGAGGAGGTTGAGGAGTGGACAGAACATCAGGGAATGGCTGGCCATGGTAAGGCCTTTGGACTTTCCTCTGAGTGAGATGGGAGCCAATGGAAGATTCTGAACTCAGGAGTGATATAAACTGACTTGGGTTTTAGATTTTTAAAGGCTCGCTCTGACTATTGCGTTGGATCTAGATATTAAGGGAGCAAGCACAGAAGTAACTATTAATAGCAGATTAAAATAATATACTGTAATAAAAGTAATGTGAATATGGTCTCTCTCTCTCTAAAAATATTCTACTGTGCTCATCTTCTTTTTCTTGTGATGATGTGAGATGATACCATGACTACATCATGAAATGAAGTGAATGACCTAGGCATTGTGACATAGCCTTAGGTCACTATGAAGGGTTACTGGAACACAAGCACTGTAATAGCACAACAGTTCATCTGATAATCAACACAGCTACTAAGTGACTAATGGACGGGTAGCATATACAGCATGCATACGCTGGTAAAAGGATGTTTCATGTCCCAGGTGGGATGGAGTGGGATGGTGAGAGATTTCATCATGCTATTCAGAATGGCATGCAATTTTAAATTTGCATTGTTTATTTCTGGAATTTTCCATTTCATATTTTTGGACCACAGTTGACTGTGGGTGACTAAAACTACTGAATTTGAAACTGTGGATAACAGGGGACTTCTGTTCTGTTTTAGTTCAGCCTTCAACACTTATTGCCAGAACTCTTATAACATTCTGTTCTTCTTCCAATTCCTCTGTTCTGCTTCCAATCTATTTTTCAAACATGCAGAAATTCATTCTAAAAAGAGAAAATGGGTTTAAAAAGAAAAAAAATTGGAATCTCTGACCTCAAAATAAAACAGGTAGAATTGCGACTAAGAATGTCAACAGAATTCACAATCAAGGACCAAAGATTGGTCTTTCAAGCAGGGGAAAGAGCACAGAATTGGACACAGGAGATTTGGGTTTAAGTTCCAAAGAAATCACTTGGTTGTTAAACATTCAGAAAAATTCTTACAACCTGTTTATTCCTACAAACAGTTTAATCTCATTTCCTCCAGGAAGCCTTTTCTGACTATGCCTGTCTTTTTCGTGACAATTTATTTAAACTTGCTGATTTCTCCCTGTTTACACTATTAGATTGTTAGACTATAACTCCTTATATCCTCATGGCTCACTATAGTGGCTAGCACATGCAGGTGCTCAGTAATGTAGAATGAATGCATATTCCCAAACTCAGCTTCCTATCTGTAGAATGGCATAAAAACGCCTACGTTTCAGGACTCCTTTAAAATTTAAATAAGATGTATGTAGGAAATCTTCATCAACTATAACTCAATGTATCACACACTTGCTGTTTGTCCCCCACTACTTCATTGCATAAAATCCAAATACCTTAGTATGTCATTGAAAGCCCTGAACTATCTGTTTCTTAGGCCACCATTTCATTATGCCTCTGGCTCCTACCTCCATTACTCTGCATTGTGGCCCGCTATATAGTATTTCAAACACACCGACTTCTTTCACACCTCCTTTCATTTTATATTGTACTTACCTGCTTACATGTCAGTACCGACAATGTTGGCCATTACTATAATCACAACTGAAGTACTAGAAGCTGAACATGTAAATTTTAACTACTAAGCATTTTCCTATCCTCTAAGTCTTCTCCTCCCATCCTAATCAGTATTCCACTCACTCACCAAGGTGTTTTAAAACATGGGCTTGATTCTATTTTCAATGCCTGCTGGATAAAATCACCTAGTAGTGTGGACAAGATTCTTCAGGATCTGATTTCTGCCACTTCATCTCCTTCCACTGTTCCACTAATAGCTTTGCGGCAGGCATGGTAACTACAGTACTTGGAGTTTTACCAAGATCATAGGTTCTCTCGGCTTTCAGGCCTTCACACATGATGCGTCCTTTGCCTCTACGTCCTCTTCTACTTTGTCTATCCAGTGAACTCCCTAGATAGGGAGTTCCTTAAAGATTCAATCCACGAAACCTGCCCTTAGATTCCTGGGCAGAATTAGATGCTCTTTCCTCTGTTATTATGCTATAGGTATCTTGTCACATTCTTCGGTGAGGGTGCCTGTCACCTCCAGGGGCCTGTGAACTCATCTGGCACGGGCTGTGTTTTATCTCAGGTTCCTGACTGCCTGGCACTAAGCAGGTGCTCACGGCAGATCAGCCTTATGTACCAATGGCTGCCTCTCGGCGGGGCGCCAAGTCCTCAGCCACTGGAGGCTCCCGATGGAGGCTGTCTATGGAGGCTCTCCATGGCCGCCCATTGCATGCACTTTGCGCTTGTCTCTGTTCATTATTCACTATGTCTCTGTTCAAGTCTCTGTCGTCGAGGTGGCCATCAGCGCCAGTGGGTGACGTTTCTAGTCAGTTAGAATCTCACTAGTCATACAAATAGTAAGACTTTAGTCTTCGTAAGGAAAAAAGTGCAGTGACACAACCAGACAGACTGGAAAGACGTTTGCTTCACACCCTCCGGCTGGGCCCTTCGGCCTCCGCCATCTATCGCCTCGAGGCCCGGATGGGGCGGTACAGGAAGTGAGGAAGACCGGAACCGGAAGTGAGTGAGGGCGTGGAAGCTTCGGCTGGGTTGGAGCAGGTGCCCCCCGGGACCTGATGGTTTGAATTTGAGCGGGAAAGGGTCCCAGGGCCTCGGCTGGCACCTTCCCTGAGGTAATGGGGTGCGGTGGGAGAGGGGCTGGAGGGTCCTGGCCGCCATCCCGCCCCTGGTTCCCTGCCAGCAGCCCGGGCCTGTGCGGGCCGGGCACAGGAGGGCCCTGAGGCTCCCAGGCAGCGTTCGTGTGAGGGAAGGTCCCTGCTGCAGGTCGCCATCATGGCCTGCCCTCCTTCTGGAAGGTTCCCCGTGGCCCAGGTTCCCCTCTGCAGGAAACCGTGCCCCAGCATTTGGCGGTGGCTGGAATGGTGGCCGAGAGGCGGGCAGCGGGCCCACCATACACAGTGGTCACTCTGAAAGGATTGCCAAGAGAAGGCCGTGTCTGCAGGAAGTTGATTCTCTCTCGGCTTCTACCTTCTGTTGTTTAAAATTTCTTTCCATACCTCTCCGTTCTTTCTGTTCACAGTCCTGTGGATTATTCCTGAAGCAGCAGATGAGGAAACAGTCTCAGAGTCATTAAGCCTTAACTTGCAAATGGCAGAGCAAGACCTCAAAACCGTGCTTTTTGAATGCTAATTAAAGCAGGGAGATGAGGTCTTAGGTGTCACTGTTGATTTCAGTGGGCAGGGACAGGTCTTATGCACTGGTTTTCCTGTTACTCCTCCTAGGATGGAGTCTGCCACAGGGTAAGCCCTGGGAATTTATTAATTGAATGGATTAATGAACACATATTTAAGTCTCAAAGAAGTTTCTCTTCCTATTGCACCGCCCCCCCACCCCCATCGAAGTAGTAACACTTCCTAATGCAGTGATACTCTCTCTGATTATTCTCCTTTACTCTAGGCCAGAGCTTGCGTCCTCCTGAGTCAAACTCAAGTCGTAGGCAGAACCCGTGCAAAACAAGAGCTGCTCTCTCCTACACTACCCTAAATGCATCATTCCAGCGATGGCTCTGGGCACGCAGCCTCATAGCTGCTTTTGCCAGTATTGTTCTAAGTCTTTGGATAGTCCATCCGGCTCCTCCATCCCTTATTCCCAATTCTTTTTTCTTTTCTTTTCTTTTCCCTCCCTCCCTTCCTTCCTTCCTTTCCCTCCCTCCCTCCCTCCCTTCTTTCCTTCCTTCCTTCCTTCCTTTCCTTCTTTCCTGGAGATTGAACCCAGGGTCTTGTGCATGCAAGGCAAACACTCTACCAACTGAGCTACATCCCCAGCCTCCTTATTCCCAATTCTGAAATCCAAAAAAAAATTGAAAACAGATTCCCCCTTCTGATTCACTTGAAGTAAAATCTGAACTGAAGTGAGACCATTTATAGTCCTTATTCCAAATATTTAGCATGTTTTTGTTGCAGATATGTTGATTCATTTCACTCTTGAGAGCAGCCCCACACCTTACTGTGGGTATCATGTAACATATGGTATAGGCACTGAACTACTGTTAAAAGAAATTGAATTCCACTAATTTAATGTCACCTGTCAAATAATTTCCTGTTATGATTTAGGTAAAGTGGGGAAAAGGAAACAGCACTGTGTAAGTGGACAGATCTAAAAAGAAAACCAAGAGACCTTTTCTACCATATTATTTGTTTGCTTTAGAATTATTTAGGGGAGAAAACTCCTTAACCAAACAGTAAGACTTTTGAGCATAGGGATCATGTTTTATGTTATTCCACAAAGCTGGATAAATGATAGGTTCTCAAGAAATATTTATTGATTTGAAAATACTTGCCCCAAATTTTAGAATTTTACTTGACAATTGCAAGAGATAGATTTTATTTTTAATATATCATGTTTAAAATTTAAAGCTATTGCATGTTTATCCAAAAGCAGAATCATTCAGTCATTTGTTCATTCAGTCATCACACATTTCTTGAGTACCTTCTGTTGCTAGGTGTCTAGTAGATCTAGGATTAAAGGAGTAAATAAGTAGGTCAAGGTCCCTGCTCTCAAGAAGCTTCTAGTCTGGTAGTGAAGAAAGGCAACTAATAGCAATAACAAATAGGTTAGTACAAATCATTCTAACTGGTATGAAGGAAATTAACCTGCTGCTGTAGAGAATGTGATAGGGTGACCTAAGTTAGTGAGGTCAGTGAAGGCTTCTCAGAGAAGATGACACAAATCTGTGACATGAAATTCCTTCTTCCCACTATTTCTCAACATTATAATGATGTGAATAGCCAGACAACTGAGAATCAAATATGGAAATTTGCCTTCTTGACACTAATTCTGATTCAGATGTCATAACTTTACAATCATGTGATGCTTAATGATATGAATACTTTCTGGGAAATAACATCATTAAGTGATTTTTGTCATTGCATAGATATCATAGAATCTAAGTGGTTATAATGTCACTAGGCAAGTTAATCTTGTGGGACCATGGTTATATATGCAGTTCATCATTAACTGAAACATTATACAGCCTATGACTAATTATAATCTCAAGGTTATTTGATGATGTGAGTAAATAGCATTTGTCTAGTCACGTGTCTAAAACATAATAAACTGACATAATTTACAACTAATACCAATTAATTGAAATTCATATTAGTCTGAAAAAACTAGTAGTTTGATGGTATCTTTCATATTTTATTTTAATGTCACTGCACATAAGTAAGTGATATTAATTAATTAATTATTTTTTTTTAGAGAGAGAGAATTTTTTAATATTTTTTAGTTTTCGGCAGACACAACATCTTTGTTTGTATGTGGTGCTGAGGATCGAACCCGGGTCACACGCATGCTAGGCGAGTGTGCTACTGCTTGAGCCACATCCCCAGCCCCGATATTAATTTACCTATCCAGACTTTTTCTTTGTCGTTTTTCTAATAATTGGGAGAATATTTGATTATGGTATGTTGTCACATATGTCTGTTTCAAACTTCTGTTTTGGATTCTGAGCCTATTATTTTGCTATTTTTCTGGGGCAGAAAATTTATTTAAAAAAGCACTTCAAAGAACTTAATACAGATTAGAGAATATAAGAAAACCTAAAAATTAAGATTGTTCCAAAATGAAGATAGGTAGCTATAAAAAATATTTTACAGCTGTTGTTCAATTCAGCATTCTAACAGTTTCTTTTTAATAGACTTGTAAAGAAACAGATCAATATTTGTTTCTCTAAGCCAATGTCATAGTGAATCTCTGCCTTGAGTGAGTTTGGTAGAGGGTAAAAAGGAACAGTAGAAATTGAAAATTTTAATAGCTTATTTTTATTTGTTTATTTTTGGTACTTGGGATTGAACCCAGGGGCACTTTATCATTGAGTTACATCCCCAGTCCTTTTTATTTTGGGACACGTTCTCAGTAAATTGCCAGTGCTGGCCTTGAACTTGTGATCCTCCTGCCTCAGCCTCCCATGTTGCTGGTATTTTAGGTATATGCTACTGTGTCCTGCTTTAATAGCTTATTGAAGCATTATAAATCAGTTTTTACTGCATGGGGGAGTCCAATAAACATGCCTATTTTTGAAGTGCAAATGAGAAAATCATGAAGTTATAGAAATGCTTTTGTGTTTTTCTTCCTAGGGTTGATGGTAGTTTTTCTGAGAAGTCATAAGTAAACCAATAACCTTTTCTGTCTTGCTTACTTGAGGTTATGTTGCATTTTTACATCTTTATGTCTTTAAAAAAGAAATGATAGTTCATTTAGGATGCTTCTGAAAATTTATGCCTGCCTTCAATACACAGAAATTAATCAGGCCTGAGCTAGTAACTGCAAAGGTAAAGGAGGAAATAAAACTAAAAATAACATTCGTTATGGATTTTAGCATTTTTTTCTTTTGTATGTTGGTAGTTTCTCAAATAAAATAGGATTATAGATTTGTCTAGACTGCCGTGGGTTTGTTCACTCATCAGGACTTGAAATCAGTTTGGCACACTATCTTGGAAGCCATAAGTGGTAAATCACTGGAGAAATTGCAAACTGACTGACTCACCTTAATGCAGAGTAATGGAAGAGGAAAGGGAATGATTTCATGTAAATTGTGAATTGATAATTCACGAGAATCATGTAAAGTTTTGGGGCTGCACACACCATTTTAAGTTTTTGTTGTTTTGAGTCAGGATCTTGCTATGTTGCCCAGGTTGGGCTCAAACTCATAATCCTCCTGCCCCAGCCTCCCAAGTAGCTGGGACCCTTTTAAGTTTTAATGTGTTTTTTGCATCAACCTACATGAGTTTCTCTTTGTATGCACTTATTTGCGATCTGTTAGATACATGCTGATTACTCCAGGCTTTAAGAAAATCTTTACATTATTTTAATCTCACTGTTGACACTGTTTAATTCTAAACCCATACTTTTTTCTAAAGGTGAATAAAGATCAACTTAACCTTTTACTCTAATTTACTAGCTTATCTGGACAAAAACATTGGTTTTAGGGTACTGTGAATTGGCTGTGTAGTCCACAGAGGTACAAGTATTTGTCTTAGTAGTTGATTCTCCTTTCTTTTAGATTAACAAGAAAACAGGCCATATTTAGATCAGATTGTGATGACTTACAGTTCTGAAAAGAACATAGTTATAGCACCACTAGGAGATTCTTAGTTTTCACCATCATTTTAATTGCTTTCAGGACATAATATTTTTATACATGGCAATATATGTTAAGCAAGAGATGTCAGAGAGCAAATTCCATTTCTTACACTAATTTGTCTACTACTCATGTAATGCTTTATAATAATTATATTTCTGGCTAAAGAGGTTCAATGATATTTTCCACAAGAACTTTTAGGAGTAGAAAGACCACCTTTATTTCTTTAAATAATATAGGCCAATCTCTTATGAAGGATATTCCTGTACCTATCTTGGGAACATTAATGTGGTATACCCTCTATTGTGATTGATGTAAAGTGAGCAGACTGATTTAGAAACAACCTAGATTTTTCAGATTGACCTGGTCTTCCGTAGAATATTTTAAAGAATATTTAACTTACATATTTTTTTTGCTTTTTTGTAGGAAATTGATACTTTATCAACATGGAGATTAATCATTTGTATTTGGGAGCAGCAGAACTACTTGTCAAGAGTTTTATAAACCAGTAACACAAATTCCTGTTCCATTGCTCTCACCCCCACTTTTCACCTTCAAACTTGTCCTACCTATGGCATTCAGGAGGCAAATGAAAAACTTCATGAAAAATTACTCAGATGCTGAAATAAAAGTCAGGGAAGCAACTTCTAATGACCCTTGGGGTCCCTCTAGTTCTCTGATGTTGGATATCAGTGATTTGACTTTCAACACAATTTCTCTCTCGGAGATTATGAATATGCTATGGCAGAGACTCAGTGACCATGGGAAGAACTGGCGTCATGTGTATAAATCCCTTACCCTAATGGATTATCTCATCAAGAATGGATCAAAGAAAGTTATTCATCATTGCAGAGAGGGGTTCTGTAATCTTCATATGCTAAAAGACTTTCAACACATAGATGAAGCTGGAAAAGATCAAGGTAACAGTTAAAGAAGTTATACAGTGTTACAGTAAAGATAGGAGTTTGGGAGGGATCATTTTAAAACAGGAACTGGGAAAAAGTTCTTTTTTGTTTTAATTAAAAAAATTTTTTTTTTTTGTGGTACTGGGAATTGTACCCAGAGGTGCTTTACCATTGAACTCTATTCCCAGCCCTTTTTGAGACACGATCTTGTTAAATTATCCAGGCTGGCTTTGAACTTGCAATCCTTCTGCCTTAGCCTCCTGAGAAGCTGGAATTGTAGGCATTTGCTATATGCCTGGCATTCATTCATTCATTTATTATTTGTTTGTTTGTTTCAATATCGTGGATTGACTGCAGGGGCATTCTACCACTGAGCTCCATCATCTCTATCCCTTTTTATTTTGAGAAAGGTCTCATTAAATTGCCCTGGCTGACCTTGAACTTGCATTCTTTCTGCCTCAGCCTCCCAAGTCTCTGGGATTACAGGTGAGTGCCACTGCACCTTGCGGAAAAGTTGTTCTTAAATGTACCATCTACTTTTTCTCTAGTTAATGGTTCTAATTTGATTCTTAAAGTGCCTTAGAGAATAACAAATTTTTTTCAAAAAGATGTGTAAAATCGATATACTTAGGTTTCTGATAAAATGCTACCTCACAGAAAATGAATAAAACAGGAGGCATGGCAATTTGGTATTAATAATGTCACTGTAATTCATAATTATAATTAGATGGAATTTAGTCATAAATTAGAAATGTTTCCAAAGATGCTGGAATCTACAAAATCCATCTAGATGGAGGTATTTATATGAATACAGAAATTTAGGTCATAAAATAATTCTTTTGTGGGTGGAAGAGGAGGTGAAATAGGGAAGGATGTATAGAATATTCAGATGATTCAGTAGTGTCTGATATTGTACTATGGCAGAAGAATCAGCATTTCCTCTCCATTTAATGTAAAATTATAATTTGTGTTTAAAATGAATAATCTTATGAATCATGAGAAGATAAAACGTAGTGCAGTCTATGTTAAGTGTGCATTTAAAAATAGATCTTTTTTTAAAGGGCAGTTTGAAAAATTATGTTCTGGAAAAATTATGCAGAAAGTACAGTTTCTACATACCCCTCCCCCCCACCAATGATTTCTCTTACTAGTAACATCTTGCAATAATGTGTTACATTTTTTACAATTGATAAGCCAGTATTGATGTTATTAACTAAAGTTCATATTTAAAAAATATTTTTAGTTGTAGATGGACACAATACCTTTATTTTATTTTTATATTTGTATGTTGTGCTGAGGATCGAACCCACTGGTTCACACATGCTAGGCAAGCCCTCTACAACTGAGGGGGCTACAACTCCAGCCCCTAAAGTTCATATTTTATGTGAGAGTTCACTCTCTTTGTTATACAGTTCTACATGCTTTGAAAAATGCCTGATGTCCTGTGTCCCACCATTCAGTATCATACAGAATAGTTTTACTGACCTGAAAATGCTCTGTGATTCACTCATTCATGACCTCCTGAGCCCCAGGAAACCACTGGTCTTTATGCTTTTGCCTTTTCCAGAACCATAAAGTTAGAATCAAAGTGTGTAGCATTTTCAGACTTATTTCTTTCACTTAGCAATATGCACTTGATTTCTCTGTCTTTTCATAGCTGGAGATCTCATTTCTTTTTATTCTTCCTTCTTTTTATAAGAACAGCTTTATTGAGTCACAATTCATATACCATACAAATCACCCATTTAATGTGTACATTGTATGCTTCTTGGTATATTACATTATTTTAAAATATCATGATAAAAGATACATAATGTAAAGTTTGCCTTTTTAAGTGTCCAGTTTGGTGGCATTAAGTATATTCACAGTGTTATGCAACCATCACACTATTTCCAAAACTTCTTATAGCCTTAAACAGAAACTCTGTAACCTTTAAGCAATAACTCTCCAATCCCATTCTACCAAGCCCCTAATTTACTTTCTGTCCCTAAATTTGCCTCTAGGTACCTCATACAACTAGAATTATACAGTATTTGTTCGTTTTCATATGGTTTATTTCACTTACCAAAATGTCCTCAAAGCTCATTGATGTTGAGGTTGTAACGGAACTTTATTCCTTTTGTGGTTGGATAATATTCTATTGTATATATGTGCCACATTTTAAAACCATGTTCATCTATCGACAAACTCTTGGGTTGTTTCTACTTTTTAGCTATTGTGAATAGTGCCTCAGTGAACACTGGAGTTCAGGTGTAAAAGTTCAAGTCCCTGCTTTCAGTTCTTTTGGGTATATAGTTTAGTAGTGAAATTGCTGGATCATGTGTAATTCAGTGTTTAGCTTTTTGAGGAACAGCTCTCTTTCTATAGTGGCTGCATTATTTAACATTCCTATCAATAACATAAGAGGGCTCCAATTTTTCTATATCCTTGTAAACACTTATCCATTTAAAAATTATCATTCTAGTTATTCTGTTGGGTGTGAAATATTTCACTGTGGTTTTGATTTAAATTTCCTTAAAGAATAATGATGTTGGGGATATTTTCATATCCTTGCTGGCAGTTTGTATGTTGTCTTTGGAAATGTCTATTCAAATCTTTTGCTTATTTTAAACAGGTTGTTCTTTTATTAGAGTCTTGAAATTTCTTTATATATTCTAGATACAATATTGTTATCAGGTAATTCCCAAGTATATTCTGCCATTCTGTAGGTTGGGTTTTTTTTTGTTTGTTTTTTTTCACTTTCTTGATATGTCCTCTTGCACAAAAGTTTTAAATTTCAACGATGTCCAATTTTTCTTTGGTTGCTTCTACCTTAGGTATCATCAATAAGAAACCATTGTCAAGTCCAGGGTTATGGAGAGTTACACCTATATTTTCTTTAAGAGTTCTATAGTTTTAACTCTTTCATTTAGTTCTTTAATTCCTTTTCAATTAATTTTTTGGATGATATGAGGTAGAGAGCCAATTTTATTCTTTTGCATGTATTGGTATAACTATTTAGTTATATTGGCATCCTTGCGAAAATTAGCCAGTCATAGATGTTGGGGTTTGTTTCCATACCTTTAAATTGTTTCACTGATCTGTGTGTCACTTCTTATGCCAGTACTTCACTGTTGTAATTACTGTAGCTTTTTTAAGTTTTGAAATCAAGAATAGGAGTCCTTCAACTTTCTTCTTTTTCAATATTGTTTTGTTTATTCTGAGTCCTTTGCATTACCTTATGAAGTTTAGCATCAGCCCATTAGTTTCTCTTGAAAAAAATCAAAAGACAGCTGGAATTTTGATTGGGATTTCATTGGATCTTCTTCTGTAGATCCAATTTGGGAGATGTAGCCATCTTAATACGAATTTCTCTAATCCATGAACACAGTATGTCTTTTATTTAGGTCTTCTTTTATTTCTTTAAATAGTGCTGTGTAGTTTTCAGTGTATGAATCTTATCCTTTCTTTTTGTTATTTCTAAGTATTTGATTCTTTTTGATGCTATTATAAATGGAAGTATTTTCCTAGTTTCAGTTTTAGATTGTTCATTGCTAGTATATAGAAGTATGCTGATCTGCCAACTTTTTTTTTTTTTTTTTTTTTTTTTTTTTTTTTTTTAGCTGTAGATGGACACACAGTACCTTTATTTTTAATTTTTTTTTTTTTTTAATGTGGTGCTAGGGATCAAATCCAGTGCCTCATGTGTGCTAGTCAAGTGTTTCTACTGCTGAGTCACAACTCCAGCCTATGATCTATCAACTTTTGTAGGTTGATCTTGTATCCTGTTTGCTGAACTAGTTTGTTAGTTTAATAGTTTTTTTTTTTTTTGGTAGATTCCTTAGGATTTACTATATACAAAATCATGTGATGTACAACAGACTTTTACTTCTTCCTTTCCAAACTGGATGCCTCCTATTTCTTTTTCTTGCCTAATTGTCTTGACTAAGAATGGTGTGATAGTAGACATTCCTGACTTGTTCCTGCTTTTAGGAAGAAAGCTTGCAGTTATTAAATATAATGTTAGCTGTAGGTTTATTATAAATGTTCTTTATCGGGTTGAGGAAGTTTTCTTCTATTCTTGGTTGAGTTTTTTTTTTTTTTTTAATCATGAAAGCATGTTCACTTTTGTCAAATGCTTCTTCTGCATCTATTGAGATGATCATGTTTTTAAAAAATTCCCTTAATTCTATGAATATGGCATATCACATTGATTCATTTTGCATGTAAACCAACTTTGCATTCCTAGCATAAATCACAGTTGGTCATATGTATATTCTATTTTTAATTGTTTATTTTAGGTCATGTTTGAGGCCTAATGATGAAATAGGAAAAATCTTCAAGAGTTTTGATCGTGTATACTGTTTCATCCTGAAAAAGGCATCAACTTTCATGAGGATTAAATTTATTTTAAAAAATTAAAGTAAACTAAAATTTTGCATGCCTAGGAATAGGTTGAAAAGACCCATTCTCTTTGTAATGTATAGAGTAGCTATTTTATCACTGTACTAAGAGCTCTGATGTTTTTTATAGAGTAGAAGAGAAGCTAGCCCCTGCTCTAAAGAGCTTATGAGCTGTTTTGAGAGATAAAATAGATAAACTTATAATACAAAGACAAATGTATTTATGCATTTATACCTTTTATGTGTACAGAGTATGGTACAATTGGATATGTTTAAATCCAAATAAAGGTCTTTCAGATTCTGTAACATTTGAGCTTAGGACCAAAAAAATAGTAAGCTGAAATACAGTACACTCCCGACGATTGGTTAGTACCAAGACAGAAAGAAAAATGTCAACAGAAGCATAGTATGTTTTTTTGTTGATTATGCAATAGACTTTACATTCTGATCTGTGGATTTGTCTATAGTGTTTAACTGATACCTCACTGTCTTGACTATTGTAACTATGTTATGTCTTGAAGTTGAATAGTGTCAGTCTTCTAACTTTGTTCTTCTTCAGTTTTATATTGGCTATTCTGTGTCCTTTGCCTTTCTATATAAGCTTTAGAATCATTGTCCATGTGCACAAAATAATTGCTGGAATTTTGACTGGAAATGCATTGAATCTATAAAGCAAGTTGGGAAGACATTTTGATTATATTGAGTTCTATATGAACATAGAATCTCTTCATTTGTTTAGTTTTTCTTTGATTTCCATTGGTGGTGATATACTTTCTTTTATTTTTTTTTCCTTTTTTGTGTAGCTCTATGTTGATGACTGCATTTTTTAAGAAGAAGTGACTTATTCCAATCTACAGACTGGTTTTGTTTGGTCGGGCTATCTGATGTGGTCCAAGGGCAGGCTTGCTGCTGGAATTTTTGGGTAGGTTGGCCTGGTATGTGGGTTAGCAGGTGGGCAAGTCTGGAAACTGGATCCTCAGGTTAGGACCTGACTCTCTCCTAAGCTCTTGTGAATGTATTTTTGTGTGTGGATAATTGTTTGACTTGTTTTGTGGGGGGATAGCACTGGAAAGTCCTGTTCCACCATCTTGCTGACATCCATCTCTTAGATCTTTCATTTTATTCAGCAAAAATTTTGTACTTTTTTTCAGATAGACTGTACATATTGTTGGGTTTATACCTAAGTTTTTCATTTTTTGAATGTTAATGTTACTGCTATTGTGTTTTTAATTTCAAATTCCAGATATTCATTGCTGGCATATAGGAAAGTGATTGACTTTTCTTTGGTTTTAATCTCTGTGCTACAACCCTGCTATATTCATTTTTTTGCTCCAGGATTTTTTAGTTGTTGTTTTTGATTCTTTTGAATTTGCTATATAGATAGTCTTGTCCTCTCTATCTCCTGATATTGTTATGTGACTTTCCTTCTTTTGTTGATTTGATGGGTAACATCTATTGAACTAGGCTTGCATATCTGGAGTAAATCCTATTCGGTGATGGTATATAATTCTTTTTATGTATTTTGGGGTTTGGTTTGCTAATATTTTTGTTGAGGATTTTCTTTTTATTCATGAGAGAGATTGGTGTATAGTTTTCTTTTAGTGTTTTTGTAGTAGGGTGATACTGGTTTCATAAGAATGAGTTAGGAAATATTCTATCTTCTGAAAGATTGAAGAGAATTCTAAATTTCATCCTTAAATGTTTGGTAGCATTCACCAGTAAATCCATCTGAACTAAGTGCTTTCTGTTTTAGGAGGTAATTAATTATTGATTCTAATTCTTTAATAAGTGTAGACCTATTCATATCATCTTATTTCTTCTTGTGTGAGTTTTAACTCATAGTATTTTTTAAGTAATTGGTCCATTTCATCTAGGTTATCAAATTTATGAGCACAGTGTTATTCATATTATTCCTTTATTGGGCATTTAATTGTTCTTTAATGCTCTATATTGTTGTCTCCCCTTTCATTTCTTTTTTTTTTTTTCCTTTCATTTCTTATATTAGAAATTAGTATCTTTCTTTCTTAGCCTGACTTACTGCTTTTATTGTTTTCTCAAATGAACCAACTTTTGGTTTCATTGATTTTTCTCTTTGGGTTTCCTGTTTTCAGTGTCACTGATTTCTGCTCTAATTTTTTAACTTGTTTTTTTTTAATGCATTAATTAGTGCATTATGATTATTCATAACAGTAGGGTTTATTTTGACATGATTTATTATTTATTTTCTAATGCTTGCTTTCGTTTAAATTAGTCCTTTTTCTAGTTTCCTAAGGTAGAAGTTTAGATGATTCATTTTATATTTTTATCTTTTCTAACGTGTATTCACATGCTGTAAACTTTCTTCCCAGCACTGCTTTTGCTACATTCCACAATTGATAAATTGTCTTTATTTTCATTTCAAAGTATTTTAAAATTTGTCTTGAGATTTTTTAAAACTCATGTATCATTTAGAAATGTGTTGCTTAATCTCCAAATATTTTTGGATTTTTAAATTATCTTTCTGTTATTGATATCTAGTTGAATTCTATTGTGGTCTGAAAGCAGACATTGTATTTTCTATTCTTTGTTAAGGCATTTTTTTATGACTCAGAATGTGGTCTATCAGGGTGAATGTTCCACTTAAGTTTGAGAAGGATGTGTAATCTACTATTAAATGAAGTAGTCTATAAGTACCTGTATATCCAGTTGATTGATGATGAGTCCAACTATGTCTTCACTGATTTTTCTGCCTTTTGGATTTGTGCATTTCTGATAGAGGGGTATTGAAGTCTCCAACTATAATAGTGTATTCATCTGTTTCTCTTTTCGTTTTCATCAGTTTTTGCCTTGTGGATTTTGATATTCTCTTGTTAGGTACATTAAGGATTGCTATGTCTTCTTGGAGAATTGCCCACTTGATTATTATTTAATGCTTCTCTTTGTTTCTGATAACTTTCCTTGGTCTGATGTCTATTGTGTCTAAAATTAATGTAACTATTCCTACTTTGTTTTGATTAGTTTTCATGTGGTATAACTTTCTGTATCCATTTACTTTTAATCTGTGTGTATCTTTATATTAAAATGGGTTTCCTTTTTTTAACTTATTTAATTAATTGATTATTATTTAGTTTTGTAGTGCTGAGAATCAAACGCAGAGCTTCACACATGCAAATGCTCTACCTGTATGTGGTACCCCTAGCCCCTTATGTTTGTTTTCAATGAATGTGGGTACTTTATTGTAATTCTTTTTAAATTTTTTTAAATTTTCATTTGTTATATATGACAGCAGGATGTATTACAATTCATATTACACAGGTAGAGCACAATTTTTCAAGTCTTAAAATGGGTTTCTTATAGACATGATATAGTTGGGTCTCATTTCTTGATCCACTGGGACCATCTAGACACAGCCAGCAAATCTGGACCAGTTTCTTTTATCATAGGGTAGCACCCAGCAATTTTAGCTCAGCCTCATGAGAATGGGTAACATATTACCACAGAGGGTTCAGGCTCCATTGATATTCCTGAATCTTACTGACATTCTAAGGTAGTATAACATTCTCTCTAGTATGGTCACAATGTCTATGAACCTCTGTTATGGCCCATTTATGACCATGTTTTTATTTCTTTGTGTTATGGTTTGGATATGAGGTGTTCCCCAAAAGCTCATGTGTGAGACAATGCAGAAATGTTCAGAAGTGAAATGATTATACATATATAGAGTGTTAAAGCTATAACATAATCAGTGGATTGATCTATTTGATGGATTGATAATTTGAATGGATTAATGAGGTGGTAACTGTAGGCAGGTAGGGTGTCATTGTAGGAAGTAGGTCACAAGGTACATGCCCTTGGGGATTATATTATCCCTGGCTCCTTACATTTAAGCTCTTTCTGCTTTCCTGGATGTCAGTAACTGAACAGCTTTCTTCTGCCACTCCCTTCTGCCATGACATTCTGCCTCAGCTTTGGCCTAGAGCTATGGAGTTGGCTGACCATGGACTGAACCTCTGAAACTGTGAGCCAAAATAAACTTAATTCTGTACATTGTTTTTGTCAGGTCTTTTGGTCACAGTGATGAAAAGCTGACTAATATACTTTACAAAATGGAATTTCTCGGGGCAAGAATAGTGTCCCTAGTACTTGGTTTTGTCTGGTATCAGTTTGATTAATGGATGATTAATACCTTGATATTTTTATACCTTTAGCAAATTTATAGCAATTGACTTTTTTAGAAAGATAAAAATATAAATTTATAATTGACTAATAAAATTTCCATCTCTTTGTTAGTTTAAAAACTTTAATGTTAATAGTACCTACTGATATGTAATTTACATATGATGAATTTTGATAAGTGTAACCATCACCATATCAAGATAAAGAATATTTCCAATCATGCTGTTAAGTTTTTTATTACCCTCTCCTGTCAATCCTCCACTCTTTCCAGAGGCAACTGCTTTTCTGATTTCTTTAACCATATAGATTAGTTTACATTTGTTTTTGAAATTTATGTAAATGGAAGCATGCAGTATGCATTCTTTAGTTTCTGGCTTCTTTCTTTCAAATACTGTTTTTGAGATTCATCCGAAGCATTTCTTAAATGGTTTTACCATTTTACACTCCTGCCATCAGGTTATGAGAATTTGTTTTTCACATCTTTGCCAACATTTGGTAATGTTATTTTTTTTTAATTTAGCCATTTTGATGGAGATATGATGTTTCCATTTGGTCTTAATTTGAATTTCCTTGAACGATTGTTGAGCCTCTTTTCATATGATTTTTGACTATATGGCTTGTCAAGTATTTTGCCTATTTTTTCTTTTTATTTCTTGCCACTTTATTATTGATTTGTGGGAAGTCTTTATTCATTCTGCAGATGAATTTTGTCAGATAGATGGGTTATTAGTGTTTTATCCAAGTCTGCAGATTGTCTTTTTAGTTGTTTATTGTGGTCTTTTTTATGATGTTTGTAATTTTGGATGTGAAGGTTATTTGGCTGTAATCTGTTGTTACCCCATTGATTGCCAGGATTTATTCAACTCATCTGCTGACAAGGTGGGTGTCTCCTCCTTCCTCATCTTTTCCTGTGTGTTCCTCCTGTTCAACCAAGATGGGTGCTTTGGTTGAAGAGGATGACTTTCTCTAGAAGAGGAGAACTGATTTCAGTTGACTGAAATTCCCTTATTAGAACTCCATACAGGCTTTGCAAGGTCCATTGTAGGAGGATAAAAGATTAAAAATAGTTTGTAGTTTTGATGCAGTCTAATTTATTTCTTCTTTTATTGTTAATGCCTTTTGTGCCTATCCAAAGGAAGATATTTTTCTGTTTTCTTCTAGGAATTGTTTGGTTTTTGATTTATCTAGAATTAAGTTTTTGTGAATATTGTAATATAGAAATAGAGTTCATTTTTTCCATATGGTATCCAGTTGTTTGAGCATTATTAGATTTTAATAAAAGAGTATTGTCATTTATAAGATCTCATTGGATCCTTAAAACAATCTTAGGAAAAAGAAGGGTATAGTATTTTCCCTTATCTGTGGTTTCACTTTCCATAATTTTAGTTAACCTGTGGTCAACTTTGAAAATACTGGGTAGAAAATTTCAGAAATAAATAATTTGTAAAATTTTAAATAACTTTTATTGAAGTATATTGTTATGCTTATCCTGTTTTTATTATTAGTGCTGTTAATGTCTTACTGTGCCTCATTTATAAATTACATTACTTATTAGCTACTGCTGTTAATATTTTACTAATTTATGAATTTAATTTAATCGGTAACATATAGGATTAAACATAGCACTATAGAATTGGTACTATCCATGGTTTCAGCACTTGGGGTGTTGGAACATATCCCCTTCGTCTAAGGGTGTCTGCCAAATTATAGGAGGAGGCAGAGCTCAGGGAGATTAAGTTATTTAGGTAAGGTTACACTATTCCGTAATGACTGAACACAATTAGAAAAATATCCTGATACTATTTAGTTGTATTCTATTATTATACTAAACAGCCTCTTGTAATTGAGTCTTAAAAATATCCTAACAAAGTTTCATTGAACTACTAGAATGAACTTAATTAAAATTGTCTGAAAAATACCCAATGAAATGTGAAAGCTTTTTCATACCCTCAATTATTTATCTACACAAATATGGAATTCTCTTAAAACTAATTCAGGTTCTAGGAAACGTGTGCATTATAGGTTTATGTCCTGTTTTAGTCTTAATTAGATAAGTCATGAAATTGCAGTTAATTTCACTTAAATAGGCCATTTTATTTATATATATGCACATATATAATTAATGTGGGGACACATTTTAAAAAGATAAATTTGCAATGATATTAAAAGTTATATTAGGGCTGGGGCTGTAGCTCAGTGGCAGAGTATTTGCCTAGCACATGTGAGGCACTGGGTTCAAGCCTCAGCACCGCATAATATAAATAAATAAATAAAATAAAGGCATTCTGTCCATATACAACTACAAAAAATAAAAATTAAAAAAAAGTTATGTTAAGCTGTTTTACTAGAAGTAGCATGCATTGGCAACATTACTGCCATTTTGGCTTTCAGTGTCATCGCCAGTCACCTGATTTAGAAAATTAGGTACTTCGTATTTGTATTCATGACTGGTTTATTTATATGCTGCTTGTCTTTTGTGGCCTCCAAAACTCAGAGATTGGCCCATATCAATCATGTTTCTATTTATTCACTTAATGAATATCTTGGACTAATAGCTAAGCCTTTTAAAGCCGTTGTTAAGAGCTACAAATTAAATGGTAAAAGGCAAATACTATGGAAGGCATGATATTTATTTATATTCATATTAGGTTAAAACTATTAAAATCTATTGGGAAATTGAGTTCAGGTTCTCATAGGAGAAAAGAAATCACTAGATATTTGGTTCCTGAAAATTTTTAGACAAAGAGGGAACCATGGGTGGGAAGGAGGAAAATGAATGACTGAGATTTTCTTTTTCAAGGCATATGTAATACATAGACAAAACCTAGATATCTAGCAAGAAGTTGAAGAAAGAGAAAATATTTTAAAATGTAAAAATAAGTTACTTCAGATGTCGATTAGCCATGTCAAAGCTAAGGTAAAATAGTTAATATTTGAGGGTTTCACTGCTTTTACAGAAGGACTGGATTTGGAGAAGTATGAAAGTTCCTAGTCAGTATGATGCAGCAGCTATGCACTGAAGGAAGGAATCTAACTTCAAAGTGGATCAGATTTAATTTTTTTCTACTGCTAGTCAAAATTTTCTCATCAGAGAATCCACCTTATATGTGGTGATAGTTTAATAAATATAATGTAGCTCATTGGTGTTGGGATGATTCACACAAGGCCTCTGAGTTCATTTATAGCTTAAGTGAGCAAATGTAATTTCCTATAACAAATACATTTGATGAATGAATAGTTTCCTTTAATAAACATATGTTATAGGTTTTGAGTTATCATAAGCCTGTGGTTATATTATTGTATATTTAAACAAAATATTTTTACTTAAAATAGCTGAATATTTTAGATAGTTTTGTGTTCCCATTAAAAAAAAAAAGGTTTGGACTGATAATCATCATAGCAAGAAGCAAAGCATGAATTTATTTAAACTAAAAAGTGACCTTCACCCAACTGACTAGGCTCCCCATGATATTCTTTGTTTATTGTACTCAAACAGATGACAGAATACAGTAAATGAAAAAAGGGAGAGTAACCAGTTTAGCATTTCCAGTGCTGTGTCAACAGAATTATTCTCTTAAGGTTCTTGTCAAATAAAGGAACTTTTAATTATGTACTAAGCCCTGCCAAAGAAATTAAGGTCTATATATAGTCCAACATTAATTTCTCAGTTTTGCAGAGTCAATCTCTGCTTTCTAACTTGACCTTATGACTTTGGGAACATTCCTTCATACCCTAAACTTACTATTCTCTTTCATAAAATGGACTTAATAATTAACCGTGAAGGAGGTTGTGAGGATTAGAAACGTGTCTGAGAGTCAGGCACATAACAAGTCCTCAGTCAGGGTTAGCTAATACTATTAGTCCTTGATTCTTTTATTCTTATTTTCTGGAATGTATATTAATGCTGAAATAAAGCTCAGTCCAAGTATTCTCTAGGAAGTTCTGTTTTGCTGTCTTCAGAGGTAAGCAGGCTCTCCCTTGCCATCCCTAGCACCTTGTCCACATGTCCATTGTAGTCCTTATCACAGTGCCATTATGATCATTGATTGACATGCTGTCCCCTGCACTGGACAGAGTAGAGAGCTAAGATTTCTATATTTGTGTGTCTAGTTTTTTTACTTGGTTTGTTGGAAGTGTTGAATAAGTGTGTCTTGATTGAATGACTGATGGGCTGACAGAATGGCAAGTGTGCTGTTGTAGGCTCAAGGAAAGGATTATTAGCTTTAAAGGTTTTCTCCTTATCTTAAATATTCTTCTGTTCTTTCTACAATGTTTCTAGGTATATATTTATTTTTATTTATTTTGGAGATCATTTTCGATGTGACGATTCATGTCATTTCTCTAAGATTTTCAGTATTCTTTTGTCTCTGAATATTTCTTTTTTGCTATTATGTTAATTTTCTTCTTTAAAAACCTTGCAAACTTCCTTTATGACTGTTAATTAATCTTTTTAATCTTGCTGCCTCTCTGTGTTGTATTTTGGAAGAATTTAGTATTGTCCTATAATTACCTATTTTCTCTTTACCTGTTTGAACTAGAATTTATCTTAAACATTGAAGGTATTTTTTACTTTTTGGATTTTTAAAATCTCCAATGATTATACTTTTTATATCTAGGATTTTTAATATGTTCTTTTCATATCTACCTGTTCTTATTTCTTCCAATTGTTGTTTTGCTTCATAATTTCATATTCCTTATTGTGGATGTAGTCCAACATAAATTTCTCTTGATAATTTATTTAATAATTTTTTTTGTACCGGGGGTTTAACTCAGGGGCACTCAACCACTGAGCCACATTCCCAGCCCTATTTTGTATTTTTATTTAGAGACAGGTCTCACTGAGTTTCTTAGCACCTAACTTTTGCTGAGGCTGGCTTTGAACTCTCAATCTTCCCGCCTCAGCCTCCTAAGTCTTTGGGATTATAGGTGTGTGCCACAACACCTGGCTCTGTTTAACAATCTGTGTGATCTCTAGCTTCCATTCCTAATCCTCAGGAGGTCCAGGTTACTCTGCTGTACAGGTGCTGGATGAGCTATAGGAAGAAGGATGGATACCCAGAAAGCCAGCAAATGGTTTAATAGACTCACACCCAGGATCTTTTATATTAGTTCAGATGAGACACATAACCAACCCAGAGCTGGAGCCAAAGCAGAAATGGTTCACTATGATAACTGGAGAACTGAGGATCTGGTGAGATTGAGGACACTAATCTGCAGGGAAACAAGGTGTTGAGAATCTACTTGGACACTACAAGTTCACAAGGTAGAGACTCTGCAGCTGAGCCAAACCCAGCCAAGAGACAGTGCACCTTGCTTCACATACAAATTAACCAAACTCAAACTTCAGTGATAGTTTAATACAAAGAACAGAAGAGAAAAAAAAATCTCCAACACTAATAATCAGGCCCCAAATAGGGATGGCTAGCGTGGGGCCCCAGATTCTACTCATAGACATCTACTCCTACAGCAAAAACAGAATTAGCACAAAGGCTGAGGACACCACACCTACAACAAGCCTTAGTGTGGATTATTCCCTTGCCTATTAGAATATATAGTTGTTAGTGAAGAAGAGCAATCACAAATTGTGTACCCCACACACCCTGTTGTATACAACACAATGGCCAATTCTATGAGAGGGGGGTCCTACTCTTTTGAGACCTAGAGGGCAACTGGACTCCATAAGCTCTGACACAACATAACACTGTGTCAAAATACACTAATCATCAAAGAATTAGCAGAGAAACTATACTACAGAACCCATTTGGAAATATATTGAAACATTCACAACAACCTGATACCCTAGAAGACTTTGGCAAGAGAAAGCTGTGCCCTAAAACGGCCTGTGTGTAGGAGGAGAAGATTCATTCCAATGGATGCATAAAAGCCAACACAGGAATACAAGAATTATGAAACAACAAGGTAACATGACACTTCCTAAATTCATAATTCACTAGAAACTGACTCCACATGTAAAGAAATTCAAAAAAAGGAGACACAGAGACAAGGTACAGGGGCAGGGAAGGTGGCAGGGTGGCTCTTTGTCCAAGCTGCCACATTTATTTATAAGAATAGGTTACATTAGGTCATTAATACCATAACCACATTATTGTTTAGAGTATCAGTAAGGTTACTTATTCTGCAGTTACATTTCATAGTTACAATATGCAATGTTAGGAGCTTTGTACAGTTCTCAAGAAGGTCCATTGTCTGAAGTTACTGTTAGGTGGGCAGCTCCAGGAGCTCTAGAGCTTGGTGAAACATTGTAGTTATCAAGCAAGCAAGTTCCTTTATTCCCAGCAGTTATGTGCCTAAAATTAAGGTCGAAGCTGTTAAGACTCTAGCATGGAGGGCATTACCATAGCAACCGGGCATCCTATGCCTTTGCACAGAAACTTTCCCAGGCTCCAAGCAGGCTACAGCCATGAAGTCATCAGGGACCCCAATCCCGAACACAAAACACCTACATCTACATATATTGATGTAGAAGGAAATATCAGATAAGAATCCAAAAGAGTGGTTATGAAAATGTTTAATGAATTCCAGAAGAACAGAGAAAAACAACTGAAAGAATTAAGGAAGTCAGAATAGGGTGGATGAGAAATTCAAGAAGGAGATAAAAACATTAAAAAAAAAAAAAGAAAAGAAAAGTCTTGGAAATGAAAGACAACAAATCAAGTAAAATGTTAAGTTGAAAGTTTCTCTAATAGTAGGGCAGACTGAAGATAGAATTCCAGAGCTGGAAGACAAAGTGATTGTGGTTGGCCTTGAATGTTCAGGCAGTATTAAAGAAAATAAGTAACCATGACCAGAATATACAAGAACTCTGAAACAACATTAGGAAGCCAAATTTAAGAATTATTGGAGTCGTAGAGAGTGGTGAGATGCAAGCTAATGGCATGGATAACCTCTTCAGGAAAATAATAATAAACATTTTCAAACCTTTAGAATGAGATGGACATCCATATTAAAGAATCATTCAGAACCCCAACAAATAGATAAGATCAGAAAAGAATCTCTCCATGACACATTATAATTAAAATGCATAACATATACAGAACAAGGATAGAATTTGAAAAGCCTCAAAAGAAAATCATCAAGTCACATTTAGAGGCAAGTCAATAAGAATAATGTCTAATTTTTTAAGTACAAACTCTAAAATCCAGGAGAGCTTAGAATTTTGGATTTTAAGACCTGAAAGAACATAATTGTCAGTCAAAATTACTATATCCAGCAAAACTACCCTTCAGAATCAAAGAAAAAGAAAAAAAATAAGCCTTCTAAAACAAGCAGAAACTAAAAGAATTCATGACTACTAAGCTGGCACTACAGAAAATACTTAATTTCTCCTGTGTGTAGTGATACACAGGAGAAATTTAAAAAACAAACTCCAGAGCTTACAAGTGGACAAACCTCACTTGAAAAGTAGCTAGGCAAATGAGTAACAGAAACAAATTAAACACTAGAATAATTCAAAAGTGGCAAGAATTAATAAACATCTCTCTCTAATTGCACTGAATGTGAATGGTCTCAACTCATCATTAAAAGACATAGGCTATATCCCTATAATATTCTGATTTTAGATCTTTTGGATATATAGCAAGGAGTGGGATAGCTAGATCATATGGTGGTTCCCTTCCTGGTTTTTTGATAATACTGCTTTTCTATGGGAATATAGCCATATCAAGTGCAATTCACAGTAGCCAAGTTATGGAGACAGTCCAGAGGCCCATCAATGGATAAATAGATAAAGAAAATATGGTACAGGGCTAGGGCTGTGGCTGAGAGTGGAAAGTTCTTCCTGCAGCCACCCGTGTTCACTTTTCCCTTTATGTTGGTTTTCCAGTTCCCCCTACTCAGTTCCCTCTACCTTCAGTGCAGGCCTTATAAAGTTGGCTTAGGGCTTAGGCCCTGCAATATAATTTGTATGAGGCACTGGGTTCGATCCTCAGCACCACATAAAAATAAAATAAAAAGTATTGTCTCCACCTACAACTAAATAATAACATTAAAAAAGAAAATATGGTGTAATATATATATATATGTGTGTGTGTGTGTGTGTGTGTGTGTGTATGTATATATATATATACACACATACACTTACACACACACACACACACACAGTGGTATTTTATTCAGCCATAAGAAAGAATGAATTTATGTCATTTGCAGGAAAATGGATGGAACTTGGGAACATTGTTAAGGGAAATAAGCCAAGCTCAGAAAGTTAAGGGTTGTATACTTTTTATCATATGTGGAAGCTAGAGAGGAAAAAAGGAAGGTGTGTTGTGGGGAAGGATCTCATGAAAATTGAAGAGAGATCAGTAAAGAAGAGGAAAGGGACTAGGGGGAGGGAGAAAGGGTGGGGAAGGGAAGTACTGGGGAATAATATTGGTCAAATTATATTGTTACATTGTTTACATTATGAATGTGTAATGATGAGGCCCACCATTATGTATAATTATAATGTACCAAAAATATGGAAAAACCCAATAAAATTAAGTCTTTGTTAGAGGATTTCAAAATCTTATAGAATATTGATTCTAGAGAAGGTTCTGTAGAGTTATTTCTTCCATTTGCAATGAATTTGTTTTAATTGCTGATTTCATTGACTGTCTTTCTTAGCTTTAGATTTTTAAAAAATATATTTTGGAGTTATAGTTTCAAGCTTATTTTGAGGGGGAGGTTCTTCCTGCAGCCACCTGTGCTCACTTTTTCCTTTATGTTGGTTTTCCAATTCCCCCTACCCAGTTCCCTTGACCCTTCAGTGCAGGCCTAATAAAGTTGGCTTAGGGCTTAGGCCCTGCAGTAAAACTAGGGTGTCACAGCCCATGGACTGAGAAAGCAGGTAGTTTAGTTCCAGGTCTGAAGGCTGTTGTGAGTTTCCTGCTTCTAGCCACATAGCTACATATGAGTTAATAGCCCAGGAAGCAGATAGGGGCTTTTTTCCTCCTTTCTCTCTTTTTCTCAGCACAGAACCCTTCTAGCATCAGTGAAGGAAACCATCTCTGGTTCCCTAACATCTGAGAAACTAAACTTCTAGCTGCCACATCAAGAGCCCAGCAGCCCTGTGGCTTCAGCAGTGTTTGCTGCTTTCTCGTTTCCCTTGTATTTCAGCTTCGTGGAGGTTGTTATCTTGTTTTTGAGATTCATCATGTCTATTATTGCTGTGTGTTTGGAGCAGAGTAGAACTGTACTTTGAGGTATGAATTTACCAGGCCAACTTGACTATAGGCTTTTTTTTTATTAATTTGAAAATAATTTGATCAGATATTTTAGATGCTCCTCCCCTTCCTCCTACCCTCAGGTCTTCTGCCTGGAGAGATATTGTGGAGGGTAGAAAAGAGGGAGACTAAAGATAGATAAATTGGAGACCATAGGTAACAAATGACAGGGTCTGAACTAAGAAGAGAATGACTTCAGAATATATTTAGAGGATGTAATTGATAGACTTGGATAATTGAATTAGGGGCTATATATGTTCATATTTTTAACTTAGAATAGGGGTATAATTCACTGAGAAAGGAATATGGAAAGAAAAGTAGATTTTGGTGGGACAATGGGTCAGGAATAGAGACAGGAATATTAAGACGTTTTATAACTAATATAAAGGCTAATATCTGTTTTTCCTAAAGATCTCACAGTATGTGTCTTTACTAGTGCTGCATGTCAGTGCTCATGACCTTTAAATTTATCAAATTTCCAAATCTCTTTACATGATGTTCAGTTGTAAACTTATATAGATTCCTCCTCAGTATTTGGAAAATATTTCCTCAGGATGTTTTCTGTCATGTACTTTTCTTTAATGTCTCTTAAACAAGTATAGTTTTGGCCTTCATGAATGTTATAGTCTAATGGAGGGAAAAGACATTTATCAAATGCACAATTACAGACTACAAGTACTACTATAAAACAATCAAGTATGAGGTGCTCCGAGACAGCCTGACCAAGTCTGAGACCCAGCTTAGTGTGCAGGGTGGGTGGGTGGTATGTTGGCTGTCGGGGGAATATTTTCCTGAAGAGTGACCTTGGAGCTGTGACTAGTGCCTGCACTCTCTGCTCTTTTGCCCTTGCATGGCTGGCTTTTCCCTACTGTTCAAGACTCAGCTATGTTATCTCCTCAGTATGACTTTTCATGATTGCATCCCAAATTAATGTTTAGCACATCACCTATCTTTACTTTTTAAAGAACATTTTTATTTTAAATTACCTAATTTATGCTTATTATATATTTCAGCCAACTAGAATATAAGTACCACAAGTATAGGGACTTTTTCCTCTCTTTTTCTTACTTGTGCCCTGTTTCAATCAGGGTCATTCTTCTGGGTACTTCATATTGAAAGGAAGGAAGAGGGACACTTAGGTTGCAGAGTGTGTGATGTGAATCTGGAGCTATTGATGACTGTATCCACATTCCAGTAGAGAAGGCCAATCTGCAAGAAGAGAAAATGAAGCCATGACACAGACAGGAGTAGAAATGGGAGAGGGAAAGAGAGTCCTGGTAATTTTCTGGTCTCTGCTTCATTTGTGCCTGAGACTTAATCACAACCTCTGGTTTTTCCATGACTTTTGCCTTACCCAGTTCAAATTGAATTTCTGTCACTTAGAGCCAAAAGATTCCTAATTAAAACAGTATACAACTTTATTTTCACTTTAAATTGTACCTCAACTAACCTTTTCATCTTGTGCATTTTAGATAATATCGTTAAGTATTGATCTGTTGCATAGTTTCTTATTTCAGAAACACATGTTTTCTGCCTCCCTTCCCCCTTTTATTTTTTTCAATGCAAAGAAGTTGCTTCCTGAATTTATTCTGCTTCCAATACTATTTTGTTTTAGTACTGTGTACTCTTTCCTTTCTTTTCAGAAGTATATTGGTCGGAAGCGAATAGATGCCATCTTATTATTACTGTTGTTTATTTAACTATGGAAGCAGTTTTACTGGGTACTTCTTAGATTTTCAACTTTGATGCTTTAAAACAGCCAGTATTGAGTACTGAGCATCTCTAGGGTAACAGAGCAGCAGCCACAGTAGTGGCAGAACTTGGTAAGATGCTCACTCAGGCAATTTATTCCCTATTTCTGGTAAGCTGCTCTGGCCCAAGCTTCCTGATGCTGTGCCTGCTACCTTAGGAAGAAGCCCTGGTCTTCCATGGGGAGTCTACACCCCTGTAGCTGCTTTTCTGCTTGGTATATCCCTCCTTGTCCCTTAGAACTGTTGATCTGCCCTCAACCCCACCAGTCCTCTACAAATAGCATATTCTACTTGTTCCATAATTTCTAGTTTCTAGTTAGAGGTTTTTCAAGAAATTATGTTAGATCAAACAACTGTATTAGACAGCTAAATTATAAATTGGTCATCAGTATTTTTCATCAATCTGGTTTCATTTATACTCTATCAAGGAGAAAATTGGAGACTTGTTGGTAATTTGTTTCTTTCTTTGTATCATTGACTTAGTAAATACTTATTGAGCATATGCTCTGTGGCTTCCACTCTCCAGATACTGTTACTAGTTTCTAGAATGAGACTTCTATGCCTTTGTGGAGCTCATATTTTAGATGAGGAAACAAGAAGTAAACAAATAAATATACAGTACTAAGCAGTAAAAAGTGCCAGGGTGAAAAAGCAGGGTGAAGGAATAGAGAGAGATGGGTAGGACCATTTCAGAGAGAGTAGACAGAAGTGGCTGTGAGGAGGTGGAGGTTTAAGTAGAGATCTGAGTGAACCAAGGATCTAGCCATACAAAGAGTTCATGGCAGAAGCAGCAGCAACACAGGGCTGTAGGAGCTGAATACAGTGGTTGCAGGATAAGGCACCAGGGTGGCTGAATTAGGGGGAGGGACTGGGGAGAAGGGGAAGAAGACAAGCTCCAAAAGTTAAGAATGTGAAAATAAAATTAATTAATTAATTAATTAATTAAAAATACAATAATTATACCTTCAAAAATGTGAAAATATATTTTGCATGCCTCCAAAATCAAATTGTCAATATCCAAGGGAAGATAGTGTCTGACACATTATACCCAGTGGATAAAATTCATAGCAGACACTTGAGTGGGATGCTCCTATCTTTCTTGTCTTTCTTGTGATACTGGGTGGTAACCCAAAAACGTGGAATTTTTTTTTGGTTAGGAACTATAAATTAATCATAGGAAATTAAGGATGTTTAGAATGATAGGGTTGAAGCAGTTAAAAAAGAAGTTTGGAAGGAAGAAATGACTGTGAAGTAATATTAGCTAAAATAATCTTGGGAAAGATGGCAATATGAACAAAGGTTTCTGACACTGTCCTTATCAATCCTTAATGAAGCCTCTGGCAGTTAGAGAACATCTTTGGCCTCCATTATTTAAATATATCCTGGATTTGACTATTTCTCACCACTTCCACTGCTAGCTGGAAATGTTAATACTTTCATTCATCACACATGGAGCCCAAAGTGAACATTAGTGGATTTTTAGGGGCTTTTCAGAAGGCATGAGCTATTTCTGTGAGTTGGTCCTGAGATGTGGAGAGGTGAGTGATTTCCTTTATTATTTCTCATGGAGAGGGTTAAGAATGACACTGATACCTCATATTTGAATGATTCATAGATGATGGTGTACTTTTATATCTGTAAAGCAGATTGAACGCATATGTTTGTACTGCCTTTTTGGTAGATTCAGGGCTAGACAGGCCACCTGACTGGCTCACACTCAGTGGTTAAGGGCAGAACCATTGCTAGAATTCGGGTCTTTGATTGTGCTCTGTCAATTTTAATAACAACATCACATTGTTTCATAGGATATTATGTCAAACAAAAGCCAGTTTCACTTCTTTTCTTGTCCTATCCCTATTATTCCTTTCTACGGAAAGGATATTAGCAGTGTTGTCATTACCCAGTCTGCCTGCCTGCCTGTCTACACATCCATCTGTCCTAGTCTGTTTGTTTGTACTGCTATAACCAGTTGCAGACTGAATAATTTATAAAGCACAGAAATTAGAGGCTGCGGTTGTGGCTCAGTAGTAGAGCGCTTGCCTCACACGTGTGAGGCACTGGGTTCCATCCTTAGCACCACATAAAAATAAATAAATAAAATAAAGGTGTTATGTCCTTCTACAACTAAAAATATTTTTAAAAAAAGCACAGAAATTAATTCTCTCACAGTCATGGAGGCTGGAAGGGCCAGGGTTGAGGCACCAGTAGGACAGTTCTGGTGAGGGCTGCTCTCTGCTTCCAAGACACTGCTTTGGTCCTGCAACCCCCACAGGGGAGGGGGGCCCTGTGTCTTTATGTGGGGGAAGGCAGAGGTAAGCAAGAGACTACTTGCCTGAAGTCTCTTTTATAAGGGCTTTGATGCCAGTCATGAGGGAGGAGCCATCATGGCCTAATCATATCTCAGAGGTGTTACCCCTAATACTATCTCATTGGCAACACTGGAATTTTGGAGGGGACACATTCAAACCATTGCAGAGTGTGGATTTCTCTGTCTACAGCTGTCTTCCATGTCCCTACACAGTGGGTTGTTCCCCCTGCTCATTACAATGTATATGACTTCAGTCTTTAGCCATATGTTGTCATACATCTAGGTCAGTACATCTAGATCTAATTAATACTTTTCCTTTGTATGCCTGTATTGTTGGATGTATTGCAGAGTATTCGTGGTTTTTAAAAAGAAAATTCAATATTTAATATGATGAAGGTAATGCCAATGTATGATATAATTCATCATAGATTAATAATTTATTTACTTCTTAAAATATATGAAAAGAAGTATAGTGACAGTTTTTATTTGCTACAGGTTTTACCACTTTTGGTCACATTTTCATTTTTCCTTAATTTTCTTAAGAATAAAAATGAATTATATCATTAACCAGTATTTTCTTTTCTAAGCAAATTCAATGTTTTTTTTTCAGGTTATCATATCAGGGAAAAGTCTAAGCAAGTCATAACATTGCTAATGGATGAACAGATGCTGTATAAAGAGAGGGAAGTGGCATGTCGGACTAGACGACGCACTTCCTACTCCATGACATTTCCTAAAAGATTACCTAGTACAGGTAACTCACCAACAGCATGTGCATCTGCCCCCACACCAGAAATTCCTGCTTCAGAGAAGAAGCACCAGCTTCTTAAGGTGGCAAGACTACGTAGTAAAATTGCGTATAATGAATGCTCGTCTAAAATGCAATAGATATCATCTAAGAACAGTTTAAAAATATAAAATATTTTAGTACCAAATTATCATTATTATTATTATTATTATTATTAATTGGTACCTGCAGTTGAACCCAGAGGCACTTAACCACTGAGCCATATCCCCAGCCCTTTTTTGTATTTTATTTAGAAACAGGGTCTTGCTGAGTTGCTTAGTGCCTCACTTTTGCTGAGACTGGCTTTGAACTTGTGATCCTCCTGCCTCAGCCTCCCAAGTCGCTGGGATTACAGGCATGCACCACCATGCTTGGGCCAAATTATTAATACTATATTAGTACTAATATTATGGTATCAGACTTTATACTATAGAGAACAAAGATGAAGAATGTGTAATAGAATATTTTATGACTTCAGATTGCTTTTATCTTAGAGTCAAATAAAATGTTTTTGAGCTTAAATAACATTAACTAGTGACTATTCTATTTGACATCATGAGTCAATTTTAATTTATTTGATTCATAACTGGAATGTGAAAGAGTACTGTTTTCTAAGATCTGTGTCTTGGCATATGTACACAACACCATCTGATCCTATACATCAAGAAACTGATATTTCCTAAAGTATACCTCACAACTCTAAAAATAATCCAAACATTCTTCCAAGGTAATACTTTGGACCTTTCATTTTGCCTTAAACTTCAAATCTAGACTATTGAACTTTTTTAAAAAGGGAGTTATTTATAATACTATAATAAAAATCAGGAGAAAATAGAGTGATCTTTTCTAACAAATTGATAGAATATAAAGGAATATCATTTTGCCCTAACTTCTCTAATACAAACTTTGTTGGTAGGTTGTACATAAGGAATGGACAGTTTGAGGAAGCAAAAATATTAATGAAGTATGAATTTGATAACTGTCCCTTGAAAGGAATTAAGCTTGGTGCCACAAATGAGGACACAGTAGGAGTAGGGGTTTGCCTCCTAGTTTTACATGTGAGTCTGTGGTTATGGACTGAGTGTTTATGCTGCTGCCTGCCACCAAGTTCATATGTTGAACTCTAATCCTCAGTGTAACGAGGTGATGGCCCTGGGAGATGATTAGGCCATGAGGGTAGAACCCTCATGAATGGGATTAGTGCCCTTATGAAAGAGACCCCAGAGAGCTCCACTCACCCTCTTTTTGCTGTTGGAAGTCACAACAAGTTGGAAGTTTGTAACCCAGAAGAGGGTTCTCCCCAGAACCTGACCATGCTATCACCCTGATCTCATACTTCTAGCCTCTAGAAATGAAAGTCTGTTTCTTTAAGCCACCCATTTTATGGTACTTTGTTATTAGCTGCCCAAGCAGACTAAGACATCTATTAAGATCCTGAAGCTGGGCATGGTGTTGCGTGCCTGTAATCCCAGCAGCTAATAGCTCATATAAATATAAATAGCTCATTCCAAGTGTCAGTTGAATGTGGAAATTTAAAAATATTATTAGTAATATCAATACAAACCAATCCTACCCCTCCAATCGTGCTTTTCTGACTTAGTCAAGAGTTCTTACATGTTTATTCAAGACTTATTTATGGATTGGAAAGTAGAAAGGCATTCAAAGAAGTCGCCATTGTAATTATAACAATAAATGCCATCCAGATGCTTCTTAAAGTAGTGGAACTTCTTTAGGGGACCCATTTCTTTTGAAATAAATCTCCAAAAGAGATAGTGACCCATTCTGAAATTTTCTCATGAAGGTTTGAATTCAGACTGACATGAACAGCAGAGTAAAATAACCAATTATGACTCATCCAGAGTTTCTTATCCCTTTGCTACTTCTTTATCACCTTCTTGTTCTTCCTTCTTCCATTACTTATCTCATTTCCTTCCTCTTTTATTATAAACACATAATTATTGAATGTTATTATTTGAAATTTAGATATCCAGCAGAAATTTGGAACTATAGCAGTGAATGAGATAAAGTTCCCTTCAAAGCCAAGTGTGGAGGGCATGTACCTATAATCCCAGCTATTAGGAAAGCTGAGGCAGGAGGATCACTTGAGCCCAGGAGTTTGAGCCCAGACTGGGCAACATAGCAAGACCTCATCTCAAAAAAAAAAAAAAGTTCCTTTAATTGTGGAACTGTCACTTTAGTGACAGAGACAGATACTAAACACACATAAACAAAATAGATATAAAATATAGCAAGTCTTATAAAGAAGGGGAAAATAGGTCAGGGAACAGAGCAACAGAGATGGCTATGTTTTAGGGTAGGTAGAGAGGGGAGGGCTTCTGGAGGAGCTAAGTATTTAAACAGACCTGGAGGGCAGTATAGGAGTAATCCATGCACAGCAGGCAAATGCTTTGACACTAGAGCAGATGTGGCATGGGAAGTTGTGAGTTTAGGAAGTGAGTCCCTAAATCACTATAGTGCTTACTCATTTCTGAGCCATTTTTATGAGTCTTATAAGAAACTATAGTTTATTGCCTTGTAGTCCTAGATTGAAGCTTTTTTTTTTTTTTAACCCAAATTGATACTCCCCAGCTTTATGACACATCTTATATACCAGGCTGGGCTCTGAGTGATTTTTAACATTTAAAAAAAATCATGTTTTGTCACAGTTTATTTGTTTAATACAATAAACATGCATTGAAATAAATAAATAGCACTTACTGTCTTCCAGATACTATCAGACACTTTTCTAGGGAAGGTAAGTAAATTGGGTGTATTTCTGCTCTCATGGAAGTTATATCTTGAGGTACGCTGTGTGCTTTCAAGTCTGTTTCACATAAAAATTTTTCCAAGAGTGTTTTGGCCCATGATGGTATCATTGAATTAAATCTATATAAAGTACTACTTAGAGTGAATAGTGAATGTTTGGATGTAAAGGCACAGAAAACAAATTGGCGAAAAGACAGCCTCTTCAATAAATGCTGCTGGGAAAACTGAAAATCCATGTGCAGCAAATTGAAATTAAGCCACTTTTTCTCACCTTGCACAAAACTCAACTCAAAGTGGATTAAGGACCTAGGAATTAGACCAGAGACCCTGTGCCTAATGGAAGAAAAAGTAGGCCCAAATCTTCATCATGTTGCATTAGGTCCTGACTTCCTTATTCTAAAGCACAAGAAATAAAATCAAGAATTAATAAATGGGATGGACTCAAACTAAAAAGCTTCTCAACAAAGGAAACAATAAAAATAATGTGAAGAAAGAGCTCACAAAGTGGGAGAATGTCTTTACTATATGCACATCAAATAGAGCACTAATTTCCAGGATATATAAAGAGCCAAAAAACTCAACACCAAAAGAATAAATAACCCAATCAATAAATGGGCTAAGGAAATGAACAGATACTTCACAAAAGATATACAGTCAGTCAACAAATATATGAAAAAACATTCAACTTCACTAGTAATTAGAGAAATGCAAATCAAAACTACTCTAAGATTCCATCTCACTTCAGTCAGAATGGCAATTATCAAGAATACAAGCAACAATAAGTGTTGGCAAGGATGCGGGGGAAAAAAGGTACACTCATACATTGCTGGTGGGACGGCAAATTGGTGCAGTCACTCTGGAGTTGCAGTCTGGAGTTGGAGGTTCCTTAAGAAACTTGAAATGGAACCACCATTTGACCCAGCTACCCCACTCCTGAGTCTATATCCAAAGGATTTAAAATCAGCATACTATAGTGACAGAGTCACATGAGTATTTATGGAAGCTCAATTCACATTAGCCAAACTGTGGAACCAACCTAAATGCCCTTCAATAGATGAACAGATAAAGAAACTATGATATATAAACACAATGGAATATTACTCAGCTTTAAAAGAGAATAAAATTATGGCATTTGCAGGTAAATGGATGAAGTTGGAGAATATCATGCTAAGCGAAGTAAGCCAGTCCCCAAAAACCAAAGGCCAAATGTTCTCCCTGATATGTGAATGCTGATCCATAATAGGAGGTGGCATGGGATGAGTGGAGGAACTTTGGGCAAAGGGAAGGGAGGAGCAGGGAGGGGACATGGGGTCAGGAAAGATGATGGAATGAAACAGACATTATTACCCTAGGTACATGTATGACTGCACATATGGTGCAACTCTACATCGTATACTACCAGAGAAATGAAAAGGTGTGCTCCATTTGTGCACAATGAACCAAAATGCATTCTGCTGTCACGTATAACTAATTAGAACAAATAAAAAAAATTACTGTAAATTTGTTTAAAAATCTGTTAAGATTATTTGTATTTTATATATTCATTGTCTATCTGGTAGATGCATATATATATATATATATATATATATATATATATATATATATATATATATATATATATTTGTGTTCAGAAAAGAGTAACTAAGTTGGAGCTGGGGTTGTGGCTCAGTGGCAGAGCACTTGCCTTGAATGTGTGAGGCACTGGGTTCGATTCTCAGCACCATATATAAATAAAAAATAAAGGTTTGTCAACAACTAAAATGAATAAAATAAATAAAATTTAAAAAAAAGTTTAAGTAAATAGTCATACTAACTGTTTCCATGTAAGTATTTGAATCTAAAGTGTACTCTTGTTTGGTATCGGGGATTGAACTCAGTGGCACTCAACCACTGAGCCACATCCCAGCCACATCCCTATTTTGTATTATATTTAGAGACAGGGTCTCACTGGTTGCTTAGCACCTCGTTTTTGCTGAGGCTGGCTTTGAACTCACGATCTACCTGTCTCAGCCTCCTGAGCTTGCTGGGATTATAGGTGTGTGCCACTGCACCCAACTAAAGTGTATTTTAAAGGAATAAATAAAACTGACAGTTTGTTGGAGTTGGGAAAAGATAAGAATATAAATTGGAGGGCATTATTCTTGTGGGACAAGACAATGAAAACTTGGATAGATAGATAGAGATGGATAGATCAGTCAGAATTAGGTGTGTTTAAAAGTGATACTAGGAGTGGCCATAAAAATATTAGCAACTTAAACATAATGGGAATTTCTTTCTTCTAAAATAATCAGTGGAGGTATCCTAGAACTGATGTGACTTTTTATAACATCAGGGGCTCCTGGGCTCTGTCCGACTTTTTGCTGTACCAAATTCCACATTTAACTTCCACCTCATGATTCATAGCTGCTTGAGCTCCAGCTATCATGTTTGCATTCTCACCAGATGGAAAGAGGAAATGTTGGAAAAATGAGATTCTTCTTTCCTTTATGGGCACTTATTGAAAGCTGTGTATAACATCTTGGCTTACATATTGTTTAGCACTTAGTCACTTCTAGGTGCAGCAGAGGCTGAGAAATGTAGTCAAATACCCTGGTAACAGTGTGACCAGATGAAAGTCAAAGATTCTATTATTAAGAAAGAATAGGAGAATAAATGTAGGAGATAACAAATAGTCCATATCATAGTGGAAAATAATACAAGCAAAAAATGGGTTAAAAATGGTAATATCTGATGGTTTGACTAAATAGACTAAAAACTATAAACTTGAATAGGTAGAAAAAACATGCGCAGATAGTTTAGAGTTCTTAGAGCAATTCATAAAGGACACAATAAACAGTATTTATAAATTTCAATTTGATAGGACAAGGAACCATTGTAGGCCTTGAAGAACAGAAGGGGGTTTAACTTAGTCACACAACTTAGCTTTCTTATTACTGAAAACAGCTGTTGATTGAAGATAATCCTTACTGCTTTGTGTGAATTGAAGAAGATAGGAATTGGAGGGAAGCTTTGTGAGAAACTTGTTTTAGTCCAGGCATAGGACCTACTCCAGGGTTATGGAAATGAGGGAACAGTAATGTTTAAAGATAGCTCAGCATATGGAGAGGCCTTAGGGTAAGTGGACAACATACTGGAGAAGAAAGGGAGAAATTGAAAATGACACCAGCATTTGAGTTAGAGAAAATAGAGATGAGAGATGGTATCTTACAGGTAAATTTCCATCAGAAGGAATTTAAAGATGTTTCTACATTAGTTACAGTGGAATGCTAGAAATCTGAATCCCAGGCTTTGGGATCTAGAGCTGAGACAGCTGCGCCTAGCTTCTTTGGTAAATTAGCAAGGGAAAAGAGGTACTTTGAAGAAGGTTTTATAAACACATCACCACCACCACTACCACCCCTGCCATTCCTGAATGTTTCCCCCAAATTTTAATTTGGGTAGATAGCTTGGGTGGTTTTTGTATGGATGATTTTGATTTTGAAGGAAGAGATGAGCTGAAGAATAATTGCTGCTTGATGGCAAAAAAGAAAACTACAAAAAGCACAATTACAACATAGCTTCTCTGAGCTGTATGCATCAGAGATAGTCTCTTTTCTTAGAGGCAGTAATTATTATTAAAACTATCTCCAGAGACATTGCTTACAACTAGACCAGCAAAACATTACCCGTGTTGGTCATCTAATTTTCCATAAAGAGCTCTTTAGTGGTACTATTATTTGCAGTACAGCTTTTTCTATACTAAGAAGGATTATTCTGGGCTACATTAAATGTAATAGCATTCTTCATCATGGAAATATTTTATTTCCCTGCAAATAGCATATGATTGCTGCTGAACCAAAAGTTATATTGTGAGGTTGTTGTCAGGCTTGTATAATTTACACTCCTAATGGTGTGTTGCTACTTCCTACAGTTAACTTTGTACTAACAGTTGACATAGAGTCATACTGGGTTGGCTTATCACATGTGGACATGATGACAGGGCTTATAATTGAAGTTGTGGTTGCTACTAAAACATTTGCACTTATGAATGTCAAGAAGTTGATTTTTTTAAATTTAAAAGTAAAAATGTACGAAAGAGAAAAAAATCCAGAAATTTATATTCTCTGACTTCAAACCAACCATTATTAACATCTTGGAATATTTGCTTTCGGTCTGCTGATTTTTATCAGAAAAATCATTCTATTCTTGTAAAAACAATATAGCCTTATTATAAAGAATCAGTTACTTCCAACCTCATTACTTAATAGTCATCATAAATGTAGGGTGAACATAATTCTAGGCAAGCATACATATAGAGAGATGGATGGCATTGAGAGATGGGTAGTTAGAAGTTATTTTTGTAAAAAACAGTGTACTACATGCTATTTTTTAAGTTAACAATATTAAAGGGCTACTTCTAGCAATAAAATTAACTAGGAGCTCCCTCTATTGCACAATAGCCAAAAGCTGCAAATGACAACATTATCTGAGGCATTATTGCCTCATAAGAGCTATGAGAATTCTCCAAGGATCTTTTCTTCCAAAAATTTTAATGTGATGGTTTGGATATGAGATATCCTTAAAAAGCTCATAGTGCAGTGCAGGAATGTTCAGAGGTGAAATAATTAGATTATGAGATCTGTAATCTAATCGAATGGATTATTGGTTGGTGTACTGTAGGCAGGTGGGGTTTGGTTGAAGGAAGTGGGACATGGGGGGGGGCATGCTCTTGGGGATTATATCTTGTCTCTGCTTCCTAGCTGCCATGAACTGAACAGCTGTCTTATGTCATGCCCTTCTGCCATGTGTTCTGCCTCACCTTGGGCCCAGAGCAATGGAATTGGCTGACCATGAGCTGAACCTCTGAAACTGCGAGCCCAAATAAACTTTTCGTCCTCTAAGCAGTTCTTATTAGGATTTTTGGTCACAGTGACAAAAGGCCAACTAACACATTTAAATAAGTAAATGAAATAAGAACAGAACACATGAACTGGGACCAGAGTAACTTGGAGCTGATGCCTGTGAGAAGCTTTAGGTATTGAGTTACTTCAGGGCGTAAGAAGTTAAGAAAGTGAATTTGGGGCCTGCCTTGAATATTAGGAACAAAAGCCTTGGATTACTGGGCTGAACCCAGGCCCTCAAAAGGGGCTGAAGTGATCTCGGTTTTTTGCAGAAGACAGCAGACTCATTGCACAAGTTAGGGTTATGGGACTTTCACCAATTAAAAATCAAGCAATGAGATTATCATCCAGTATCACCACACCAGCAGAAAGTAAGCAGCAAAGAACATCTTTGGTTTCCCAAAGATGGTAGACATTGGAAAAGTAAAATATGAAGCCACTATGTATTTAAATATTTAAATTAGAAAGGATATAATCATATCAAGAAATTATTAGGACTGAATTATTAAATTTGGAAAAAAAACATACAGGAGTGAACAATACCATTGAAATAATAATATGTCCAAAAATATGTTCAAAAAGAAGAAAATAGTAGATGATTGGTTGGAAGAGAGAGAATGATAAGTAAATAGTTTCTCTATAAAATGTTAATGTTTAATTTTTGAGTAAAAAAAAAGATATCTGAAACAGTTGGTGGCCATGTCATATAAGTTGGAGGTGGGTGGGTTTACAGAATTGTATTCCAAAGGTCTTTGTATATTTTGAAAGAAGATTTAAAATATTACTTAACTGTAAACTTTTAAGAATAGACTTTTAAGGATAAACTTTCAAGATAGAAGAGAAACAGAATGTATAAATTCTAAACAAGTGGCAAGAAAAAATGGAGTGAGAATAAAAAGAAGAATAAAATGGTGCAAATGGAAATAAAAAAGTGAAATGATCGAAATAAGTCAAAATATATTAATCACAATAATTATCAGTAAATTAAATTCATCTGTTAAAAGGCAGAGATTATCAAATTGGGGAAAAAGAAATTCTGATGTATGTTGAAAGTTCACATCAAGGTTGAAAGCAAATGGATGGAAAAGGATAACTGAGGCTTGTTCTAACTAAAGAAAGCTGGTATTGCTGTATTAATATCATACAAAGATAAAATGTTCAATTCCCAAGAAGATAAATTTATTTATGTTTGAATTGTATGAGCAAAGTTGGAAGAAATATAGAAAAGAATTAAGACATCTATTGTCAACTGTTGATAGGCAAAGTTCATCAAACATTTTCAAAAATTTGCATTTTTAATTGATAACATATATGCTGTAAGGAAACTCTTTACATTTCAAAAAAATCTATCATATGCAGACCACTTTTTAAAATTTTTACCAAAATGCAGTTAAGTTTGGAGACAAGAAAAAAATAGAAGTTAAAAATTTCCATGTATTAGAATATGAAAGTATTTCTTTGGAATCAAGTAGAAGAAAAGCATTATCATTATTCTTGCTAAATCAGCTTTGTACTAGAAGTTTCACCCATAACAGTAAAACAAGTAACAGAAGGTAAATTGTAAGTATTGAATGGAAGAAACAAATATTATTTGCTGATGATAGGACTTGTATATATAAAACTTGAAAAGATTGATAGACATTAAAAACAATAGGAGTTTTAGTAAAATGGCTGGCTAGAACATCAAAGTATAAAATCAAGTTATATTCTAAATATTGGATACAAATATTAAATATCATTTTTTAAAAGACACCATTTGTAATAAGTAAAAATCATGATCTACTTAGGAATAAATCTAATCTTTGGCCCTTGCCCACTGGACTCTATGAGCACACATCTTTTCCTGATGTGAGAATTAAAAATGTCTGCAGACATGGCCAGATGTCCCCTGGGGACCAAAATTTCCCCTAATTGGGAACTGCTAATTCAGTGCAATTACAATCAAATCCAAGAAAGGATTGTAAATTTAAATTTGAAAGCTAGGTGTAGTGGCCCATACCTGTAATCCCAGCAACTTGGGAGGCTGAAGCAGGAGAATCACAAGTTGGAGGCCAGCCTCAGCAATTAGCAAGACCCTTTCTCAAAAAATAAAGAGTTGGACATGAAACTCAGTGGTAAAGATCCCCTGGGTTCAATCCCTGTAACAAAAACATAAAATGAATTTGATGAACTGACAATACAATTAATCTGGAAAAAATCAAAAGATCAAAAATAGACAAGACATTCCTGGAAAAGACTAAAGTGAAGGGCTTGTCTTTCTAAATAATCACACTAAAACTATGTAATCACAGTGTGGTTTCAATGCAGGATAGGTGCGTGGACTATTGAGATGATATATGAACTGCTTGGTAAATAATAGTGGGATAATTATCTGTATTGAATAAAATGAAATCAGGACTCTTCCTCATAACAGGCACACAAAAAAAATTCTATTTGAAATAAGGACTTAAAGGTAAAAAAGCAAAATTTAAAAATGTTTAGAAGAAAATTTAGACAAATATCTTTAAAATTTTTTTAAATATTTTTCTTTAGTTGTAGATGAAAAGACTTTATTTTATTTATTTATTTTTATGTGGTGCTGAGGATGGAACCCAGTTCCTTACACATGCTAGGCGCGCGCTCTACCACTGAGCCACAACCCCAGCCCTGAGAAGCTTTTCCCCTAGTTTCTTCTCTGGTAGTTTTATGTTGAAATCTTTAATCCATTTTGAGTTGATTTTTGCAGGTGGGGTGAAATAACAGTCCAATTTCATTATTCTGCATGTGAATATCCAATTTTCCTGGGATCATTTACTGAAGAAACTGTCCTTTCCTCTTGTGTGTTCTTGGCACTTTTGTTGAAGATCAGTTGACTGTAAATGTATGGACTTATTCCTAGGTTGTCTGTTCTTTTCCAGGGATATACATGTCTGATTTTGTGCCAGTAATCATATGCTTTGATTAACTTCTGTGGAAGGTTTCTTAATTTTTATTAATTTTAGTTTTTAACCTTTGTTTTATTTCTTTATTTATATGTGGTACTGAGGATTGAACCCAATGCCTGACACATGGTAGGCGAGTGCTCTACCACTGAGCTATAACCCCAGATTATTTTTATTTTTATTCTAATTAATTGTACATGATGGCAGAATGCTTTTGATTCATTGTACACAAATGGAGCACGATTTTTCACTTCTCTGGTACAAAGTAGGTTCACACCATTCGTACAATCATACCTGTACCTAGAATAATGATGTCTGACTCATTCCACCATCTTTCCTATCCCCATGCTCCATCCCTTCCCATCCCTCCCCTTTGCCCAATCCAAAGTTCCTCCACTCATCCCATGCCATTCCCCCCATTATGGATTAGCATCCAATTATCAGAGAAAACATTTGGCCTTTGGTTTTTGGGGATTGACTTACTTCGCTTAGCATGATAGTCTCCAACTCCATCCATTTACCTGCAAATGCCATATTTTCATTCTCTTTTATTGCTGAGTAATATTCCATTGGGTATATATACCACAGTTTATTTTTCATTCATCTATTGAAGGGCATCTAGGTTGGTTCCACAGTTTGTCTATTGTGAATTGTGCTGTATAAACATTGATGTGGCTGTGTCACTATAGTATGCTGTTTTAAAGTCCTTTGGGTATAGACCATTTGTTTCCATGTAAGATTGTTGTCATAATTTTTTTTTCTTTTTTTCCCTTCTGGTTCTGAGGATCCTCACATATGCTAGGTAAGTGCTCTAATGCTGAGCTACACCCCAGTTTCACTCTGCCAAGGTTAAGGCACTCATTCCCCCAGCTTGGGAAGGTTGGTGGCTGAGTTCTTCTTCAAGAATTCCTGACAGCCAAAGAGAACCTATTCGCCCAAGGTCATTCTTCCTCCTTGAGGAAACCTACATCCAATGACTTCTGGATATGGTCCAGCCCCCTTGCTTCCAGGCAAGACAACTGTGAAGAGATATTCCAGTCTCTGCTTCCAGAAGGATTGGCTAAGCCCTCTCTTATAATCACATCACAACCCAGTCCTGCCCGCCTCAGTCCTCATGGATATTGTTTCCAAGAGCACTTCTTAATGAACCCCCCATGTAGAAATATGAGTCTTAAGAGTGTATCCTGGGAAGCCCAACCTCCAACAGATATAAAATACAGGACATCAATAATATGTGTTCATAGTGAAACAGAGAATAGAGGATAAAGCAAGGGGGTATGATGTTAATAATTGGTGATCTGGATGATGAGTATATAGGATTTTGTTTTTGTATTCTTATAACTTTTCTGTATTTTGAAATTATGACAAAATAAAAGTTTAAAAAATAGAACAAATACCAGTTACCTGAAGATACTTTTGTGTAATTATGCTCTGAGACAATGAAATTGGAGTCAACTTCTTCTAAACTTCTGATTCTGCAAAAATTAGATATAAACTTAATCACTGGGGGACTTTACATTTATATCTTATCAGTTCTCCATCAGCCCACTGAATGTTTTCCATGATGGGGTACATTGTCTATTATAAGAAACTATTTTAAGTAAATGACTTAATTTACTTAAATGATACCTGAAAGGATACTGTCAATCCATAGCAACAATGTTAATCAGATGTTAAATAATAAATGTAACAGCTTGGAGATTTGTTCATTTTGTGGAGCATTTCAGTTCCAAAATACACTATTGCATTGCGCATGTCTGACAGTCTGTCAGTTTGATATCTCATCTAAGATCTATCACAGGGTTTGTCAGTTCTGCCTTGAGGTATTATCTGAATGGTGCAGGCTCAATGGGGCTATAGCTTCTCTCTAGATAGTTTCTACTCCATGCTTACGACCTCAATATCTGGGCACTCATCTTCGAACACCCCACAGCACCATTTCCTGCAGGGTCTTTACTTTTTTTTCCTCTGAGGTTTCTCACTTGGTTTGATGTCAGAGGGACTTTATTTCTGCTAAGGAAGTAAATTTGTGTCCTCCCCTTTTATTTCTTTTGAAAATCCAGAAATGTTGTATTGTCATCTAATCTTACTAAGCACACCTCACTCACTTCCAGTGTTTAGCTGATGGCAAAAATTAAATAAATAAATACAAAGAATGACTTTCCATAGACTTAACTATGTGCTAACTGCCTTCCTTCTTGCACTGTAAGATAGGTTTCTTACATTTTAGTTCTTCTAGGCCAAAATGCATCCCCAAAGATGCAAAATATTTTTCTTTCATAATTCTTGCTATTCTTCAGTTTCTCTAACAATTTTCTTTAAAATTGGCCTTTTGAAAATGTTATTAAATCTGCTTCCCTAATGTCTAACCCTAAGTCCATATCATCTCACAGAGAATTTTGGTGCTGAATGCTAAAGGGGCAATAATACGCCTCCTGATTAAATCCATAGAAAGAAGATGAATGAGTTAAGCCCCAGTCACCACTGTTTGCCAGTGTTTATACACCCAAGCCCCAGATAAGCTCATTTTAATTATTCATTTTCATGTGAGGTTGCAACAATATGAAAAGCTACAGCCGTAAATAAAAAGTACTTGTTATTTCCTCAGTATCCCTGATATGTGCGTACTGATATATGCGTAACTTGCTCTTTTTGCCAATAGTTCCTTCTGCTTGGAATAATTTTTCTCTTCCTTTACAGTGGTTGGAATCCTAGTCAGCCTTCAAAACCTTGTTCAAATTTACTTCCTGTTTCAGGTTCTTCTTACAGTTAGTTCATTCAAGAAAGTTCATTATATAATTCTTCTCATTGTTTCCTATAAGTCTGTATGCTAATCTTATCTTTCCACTCAGGCTCTAAGTTTTTTTGAGGGCAAAGACCATGTCTCATACCATTGCTTTTTGATGTATTTTTCTTGTATAATTCCTAAAATGATTTTGAAAAATTATGTACCTCCTCGTACATTTTTAGATTGATGTGGAATTTTATAAGAATGAATAACTTCAAAGGATATAATTCTGGCATATTATAAATATTGACATTAAAGACAGAAGAAAAGAAAAATAAACTGGACTAAGTTTTATTCAGGAGTATCTAAGAGAATCTAAATACCATTGGGATTGGTACCTATAATCATTCATTTGAAAACAACACAAGAAGTCTTTATCTGCTGGAAATTTTAGCATCATTTTCTTTTTTTCCTTGAAGTCATAGTTTTATTCCACATTCCTTTCCAAATCTTATCCTTATATAAGCTGTTTTTGTGCTCAAAGTCTTTTCACATCAAATATGCACATAAATTGAAATTATTTTTCAAAATCTTCTGTGAGCAAAGGTTTTAAGTGATAAAATATTCCTTCTAGATTGATTTCTTATTACAGTTATTGTTAGTACACAACCACAATCTGTCAAAACCATGTGAATGCATTGTAAAAACTATCAAACATATATAAAATACTTACCAAACATAAAGAATATACTTTTATTGCAAATGCATGCTTTTATGAGATACATGGGATTATTCCTTTACCTACATATGAATATTACTTATTGATAGATATAATCAGGGTTCAGCATAAATTCTGTTTTTCATTTTTATAGATGCAAATACTATAAAAACTTGTTCATATGAATTATAGGTGGGACTAGAAGGTGCTTTATTATAGTACTGTCAGTTTTATGAATTCCTTCAGAGTAATATATCAAAATTATATATTTATTATAAAAACACTTTTCATCTCTTGTTGACTATTAACTAAGTCTTTTTTCAGTTATTGAAAGCAAAGAATTGAAGCATCTTCCTTAAAAAAAGTTTTGTTAAAATAGTCAGTAGGAATAATTTCTTAATTTCGGAAGTAAACCCCAAATGTTACTAAAATTTACCAAATAACTATTAATTAAGCCTATTATACTTTAATTTGACTTAATATACTCAGAAACTGGGAAAATAAAAAATGTTAATTGCAATATACCTGTCAATACAATAATTTTTTGATAAAGTGATTTTATTGTAGCATGTGGTTTAAATATATTTTTATCAACTCTTCGGAACTGCAGATATGGTTCATTTAATTTTTGGAAAGTACCTATCATATAACCTAGTTGACAAAGCCAACTCTCATTGTCTAAAACAACGAGTCAAGTTGGATTTAAAGTTTTGTTTTCCCATAAAATATATATTTATTTGAATAAATGTAAAAATAGACATTGTTCTGATTACCTTCACACTACTGAGTTCTGATCCTAAGGTGAGAACTCAGGCTTGGAGCTTTGTCACAGTTCCCTGAGTTGATGACATAAGGATCCTGCCCCAGGCTTTCATTTACTGTGCTCTCAGTGATCTCTTCCTTAGGGATGATGCGTTGTTTCACAATATTTGGGAGATGAAAATCACAAAGACATCAAGTGAAACTTGTCACCTGTCCTGCTGCCCCATACTTTAATACTGTATATCTGAATACCAAACACCTGTATGGACCAAAACACCCTGTTATTCGTGGCATGCTTTGCCATTAAAAGAATATCTGTGAGACAGGATGCTGGGGTTTTTGGGGCCTTGATAAAGGAGTCCTCCCTAACGCAGTGTTTTTCCCCCCGACTGTTGTTTGTCACCGTAGAAGTTCTTATGCTTTGCAGTTTAATAAGATGAATGAAGGGACATGTCTTTCTTTTATAAAGTGGGGATAAATTGATTATGAATGTGATGGGGAGAAGACCTAGCCTGCAGCCTCTATGCAGTTGCATCCTCAGACAGATGGGTTTTTGGAAAGAATATAAGCAAGCATTTTGGATATGTAAGGTGATTGCTTTAAAAGGGTTTGTCCCCACCTGGGAAATCTTTATGAACCCTCAATTGTGTATATACCAGTTGAAGATAGCTTTCTTTTACTTCTTATTGCATATAGTAATATGATGACCTAGAATGGGTACATGTGACCTTCTTTTACTGTCAGTAATTGATATGAGAAAGGGCTAGAATTTAAGTTGTATTTTTTAAATCATTCTGAAGTATCCATTTATAAACAAGTGATTAATACTCTAAGTACATGTTGGCAGATGTGTATTAGTTGGCAGAATGAATCTTGAGAAGCAATTAAAAATTATGAACTAATACAAAAACATTACTCTTTTTTGCTGAAGTAAAATATTAGCTTTATGTCGTTGACAGAAAAAGCAGGATTGAAACAAGAGCTGCACCAAGACATGCAGTCGCCTGCTGGCACGGTGTTGTCCCAGGAAATTCTACCACTCAGGATAAATTCTTGGAAATCAACAGAGGTAAGTCACTGCGGTGGATTCTTTTTACTTTTGTAACAAATTACCAAAAACTTTGTGCCCACAACACCACACATTTGTTAGACTGCCAGTTCTGTGGGTTGGAAGTCTGACCCTGGTCTCTCTGGGCTGAAACCAAGATATCTGCAGGGTTGCGTTCCTCTGAGAAGGATGCCTGTTTCCTTGCCTTCCCAGTGTCATGTGCTTGTCTTTTCACTTTGTTTTTGGTATTTTTTATTATACAGGGTTTTAAATATGAATAAGGACAAATTACGAAGTTTCCCTTTATCCTTTCAAAAACATCTTAAGAAATTTTTCCTTCTCCTGTTATAATCAAAATCTCTTGTATTTTCCCCTAAGAATTGAGGTCCTTATTCCTCTAGAACTTTACTATGTATTTATTATACCATATATTATTTTATTTGTGCCCTGTGGATAGGCAATATTTAATTTACTGAGTAGTTTATCTTTTCCTACTCATTTAAATATCTTTTTATTACAAAATTATTGTAAACTTACAGGAAATTACAAAAACGGTGCAGAGTTCCCACCATCCAGCTTCCCCTAGTGTTGAGTCGACACCTTTTACAGCTGATGTAAATGCCAACATCAGGAAACAGACATGGGCATGTTAGTGTTAACTAGACTATAGACCTTATTTGATGTTTAGTTTGTTTTTAAATTCAGTATTCAATATTTTTTTAACTTGTGTTTTTGTATTTGGTTCCGTGCAGTTTTATCCTACACAGATTTGTGTAACTAGCACCACACTAAGAATATAGAACTATTCCAACCCCACAGTAGTCCCTAATGCTACCCACTCCACACCCCCAACCTTATCCTCTAGCAGCAACTAATCTTTCCTCCATCTCTATATAGTTTTTGTTGTTTATTTATGTAATTTATATTATATAAATGGAATCAGATAGTAAATAACTTTTTGAGATTGAATTTTTCACTCAATGTAATCCTCTTGACATCCATTCAGGTTGTTGCACATATCAGTAATTTATTCCATTTTATTGCTGAGTAAAATCACATTATGAAAACCTACCAGAATTTGTTCAGTCATTCACCCAATGAAGATTATTTAGGTGTTTCTGGGTTTTGGCTACTTATGAATAAAGCTGCTATGAATATTTATGTATAGATTTTTGGTGTGGAGTTTTCATATCTATAGGATAGATGTCCAAGAGTGTGGCTGTTGGGTTGTATGATAAGTATGTACCAAGTTTTATAAGAAACTGTATCATTTTATATTCCCACCAGCGATGTATGAGAGACCCAGTTCCTCTGCATCCACAGCTTTTGGTATTACCACTATTTTAATTTTATCTGTGACTAACAAGTTTATAGTGATTTCTCAGGGTGGTTTTAATTTGCGTTTCTAAAATGGCTAATGATGATGATCATTTTTTTATGTACTTATTCAGCTCATTATAAATTCTCTTTGGTAAAATACATCTTCAAGTCTTTTGCCCATTTCCTAGTTGAATTCTTTTTTACCATTGAGTTTTATGAACTTTTCATATATTCTGATACAAGTCCTCTGCTAGACATGTGATCTGCATGTATTTCCTTCCTGTCTGTGGCTTATCTTTTCATTTTCATTGCTGGGGACTGAACCCATGATCTCACACATGGTGGGCAAACACTCTACCACTGAATTGCAACCCAGTTTTTTTCTTTTTTAATTTTGAGACAGGGTTTCACTAAGTTGCCCACAGTGACCTTGAACTTTGATCCTCCTGCCTCCTGAGTAGAGGATAATAGGTGTACACCACTGAACCCAGCTTATCTTTTCTTTTTTTTTTCCCAACTTATCTTTTCTAACAATATTTTTCATAGAGAAAAAATTTAAATATTTGACGAAGCCCAATGTACCAATTTTTTTCATTTATGGATCATGCTTTTGGTGTCTTATCTAAGAACTCTGCCTAATCCATGGTTACATCTCCATAATTTCTGTAATTTATTTATTTATTATTATTATTTTTATTATTATTATTATTATTTTGCCTGTTACTGTCAAATATGCTTAAGTGTAGGTTTTCTCTTTCTTCCCTGTCATCCATGGAGGTTTTCAGTGCAAAAAATTCTGTCATCTCTTTAATTCTGAGATTGTTATCTGGTTTTTTAAATGCTTCCTACTGTTTATTTTTTTTCTTTCTTGGACTCCTACTATATGGATATTTTAGTAATTCTCTTTCTGTCTTCATATCTCTTAACTTCACTTTTTAGTTTTTGCTCCCTGATTGTTTTCTGTTTCTTCAATGAGTTTCTCCATCTTGATCCTCCAGTTTAATAATTTTTAATGCTATATTCATTCCATTATTTAGTCCATCTATGTTCTTTATTTTAACTATTCTGTTTTTATATTTAATATTTGTTTCAGTCTTCATATATTCTTCCTATTTCTTATTTTTTATATATTTATTTCAGTATTTTTATTAAAGTTATTTTAAATTCTTGGTCCATGTTTTCTAATGTTGTGTTTCAAATGAAATCTGAGATTCAGTTTTTTCCTTTTGAAAAGTTATGCTTCTCAATGGACTGGTTACCCCCTAGAGCTATTGGCTGCTCTGTCTAGGATTGCTAAAGGCTAGATCCTAGTCAGTATCAGCTTGTCAGCTTTAAGTGGGAAATGGGAAAATGGACTTTGGGTGGGCTGCATGTCTTTCCTCACCCTCCAAGAAGGACCAGAGCTAATCATGCCCCACTTCAGGTTCAAGGCCTCAGGATAAGTCTTTATCTTAGTACCCCAAGAAGAGGAGGCCTTAGAGGAGATGCTTCCTAAACTGTAAACATGACTGGGGAGTAGAAAAGGAAGGGGTAAGAATCATCCTCCCCCAAAGTTTTCTCATCTCCTCCCCTCCTAGGGCTTCTGTGCGGACCAGAAGGTAGTTCTGAATACAGCTTTTGAGTCACAGCGGGTGTGGAGGCAGGTGCCAAGGCAGTGGATGAGTGGCAGCAGTTCCTGCAGCTTCTTCCTTTATTTATCCTGCCTCTGCACAAGCCACCTTGTGCCCTAGGATAAGGCCAACACCAACTTCCCCACTCACACACAGATATACCAGTTCAGAAGAGCTCTCTGTCTCACTGGGCACCTCTTGGTTTTCTTCTTATTTTGGTGCCCTGCCCTTACATTATGTCAGCATTTATCCCAAGGGAGGTAGCCAGCAGCACCAGCACCTGTTCTGTTCTTTTTTCAATATTCTCTGACCTTTTCGGACATACACCTACTTACTTCTGTTTGCACTTGCATGTACCAATGTGCATCTTCTGATACATAGCTCTTCAAATGCTACTTTTTCTCTATTTCTTTGAAATTTTTCTGCTTAATTTCTATTAGATATAAGGTCATTTAATCTGTCCTTTTTCATGTTTTTCAACTGCTTTTTAAAATATTTTTTCTCCTGTCTCCATGCTGCACTTTAATCTATCTTCTAGTTCAACTTATTTTTCTTTTGTTGGTGCCTACTCAGAATTCTTCCTGTCCAGTGAGTTTTTTATTTCAATAAGTGCATTTTTCATTTCCAGGATCTCTTATTGCTTATTTTTAATATTAACATGTTTATTTCATATCTCCTTTTTCTGGGGGAGGGGTACCGGGGATTGAACTCAGGGGCACTCAATCGCTAAGCCACATCCCCAGCCCTATTTTGTGTTTTATTTAGAGTCAGGGTCTCACTGAGTTGCTTAGCACCTTGCTTTTGCTGAGGCTGGCTTTGAACTCACGATCCTCCTATCTCAGCCTCCCAAGCTGCTGGAATTACAGGTGTGTGCCACAACGCCCAGGTCTACTAGGTATTTTTTGTTTTTTTTTTCTGTTTCCTGTTTTCTTATTCCATAAAATTAATATTGTGCTTTTCATTATCTTTTCGAGGATTCTAAGCATATTTAATTTTAATACTTTTTATACTTATTATTTTCATTTTTTCTGGAATGAATTCAGTTCTATTTTACAATATTGGATTATAAGCTCATCTTCAGTGACTCTAGCTTTTAAAATCTGTGTGTATATGTCCCCTTACCTCTCTCTCCTTTTTTTTTTTTTTTTTCATTTGCTTCTTCCTGACCACTGGGACAACCTTACCACACTCAAGGCAGCTTGAGCCTCATTTCTTTGGCTGGTATTAGATATTGCAGATCTGGGGCCTCGTCCATGGGATGCCATGATTTACTTGCTGGACAAGTTTGTGTCCTCTTGCCTAACCTAGTGTAGTAATTTTTAGAAGCCACAACCCCAGACTTTGATTGATGGCAGGTTATTTCAGCCTCCTTCATAAACAGGGGATCCCAATGTCTGCACATAATTTCAAGGAGTAAGCCTGTATTCAGTGGATACTTTTACACTGTATATACCCCTCCAGAGTTGAGTTCCTGGTTTTCTCTGCCTTTTTCTGGACTCAGAGCCCCAGCAGTCCACAGCTTTAACCATTGTGTGTTTCTGTTCATGCTTTTTCCCATGAAGATGTTAATCTTAATTTCAAGCAAGACTTATCTTCTTAATTTTCACATTTATATTTTCTCTTTAATTGTTCTGTATTAGGAGAAGGAAGGTATCCCCAAAGAATGAACCTGTAGAACCATCTTGACTGTTGTTAAGGTTTAGATTAGGTGTCTCCCAAAAGCTCATGTGTGAGACAATGCAAGAAAGTTTAGAGATGAAAGTGTTGCAATACAAGAGGTTTAACCTAATCCATGCATTAATCCCAGTAGGGATTAATTTGGTGACTGTAGGCAGGTGGGGTGTGACTAGGGGCATTCTTGTGGGTTTTATATTTTGTCCTTGTTGAGCAGCGCTTTCTCTCTCTGCTTCTTGATCTTCATGTCCCCACACTCTTGTGCCATGGTGTTCTGCCTCCTCTCCTGCCCAGAACAATGAAGTTGGCCATCTATGGACTGAGACCTCTGAAACTGAGCCCCTAAATAAACTTTTCCTCCTCTAATTGTTCTTGCATTTTGGCATTTTGGTCAAATGGTGAAAAAGCTGACCAGAACAACTATAAATATCCTCCACTTATGACTGGAATTCTCATTCATTTGTTTGTTTACTGTGTCTTTCCTACTAAAAAGAAAGCTCCTAGAGAGAAGAAACTTTCTTAGTGTTATTTATTACTGAATCTTCAGTTCACAAATTTTCATTAATGAAGAAGTAAACGACTAACAAATTATGCATGTTAACTTCTTTTACTGTTGAAAGATGCTTCTTTGGCCTCCTGCTCAGTGCTTTGTTTAATATTTCCTTACATGATGTCTATGAGGGAGGTTGGAATTCTTTCTGGACCTTCTGTTTGCAACCCCTTCCTCCAACCCAATTAGGTATTGGAGTCAGTTGCTTTTGTAGCAGCTCAGAAAGGTACATAAAATTGAAATTTCACTATTGCTTAATTATATAATACCTCACAGATTGAAAATGCATAGTTTTTTTTTAAACATAAAACATTAAATCAAAATGACTTTTGATTTAAATTTGAAATTAGTCTATTTGTTGTTGATGACTTTTAGATAAAAAATAGACTTGAAAAATCCTGTGTGCTTTGGAGCCAGAGACATAAAATGCCAACTTTTCTTTCTTTCTTTCTGTTTTGGTATCAATCTTGAAGTCCTGATTATTTTTGTTTTTTTCTGTAGAAGAAGCCGTGATCACATCATTCCACAACTTATATCAGTGAGAAAAAAAATGGTGCCCTTCTCTCAAAAGAAGTTTAAAAGCTAGGTTTTCCTTTTTCAAAGTATGACCATGTCATCACAATATCCCATCATCCTACTGACTGTACAGGATCTCTTCTTACTGTCTGGAACATTTGATGCAATCCAGTAATGTCCTCTTCAGTAGTCTGCTCCTGTAGTTGAACCTTGCAAGTTGAACAGTAAAGCTAATTGTTGTGGCAGATGCACTGCATGAGAGCTACTGCATCTACATTAGCATTCTCAAGTTTCCTGATGCAGAATAGGAAGAAATGAAATTGTCAATTTCTTAGGCAAAATGAGGGCTGCTTAAAAATATCTTTAAAAATTTAAATAGAAACCTCTTTAACTATTCTCTTTCTACAAATGAAAGAAAAATCATCCTAAAAACAACAAATAAAATTTTTAACAGAATAGAGCGTTCAAAACCAGAAGATAATTGCTTAAATGATACTTTCAAAACTAGGTAAAGTACATTTATGACAGGGGTCTGTTTTCTCTGTGGATACTATCCAGAACTTTTGTTATTAAATTTGTTAATTTGTATTTTTTCACCACCTTAAAACCCTTCTTTTTCTTTTCAAGAAGATTGAACAATGAGATTGTGATTTTTTTTTTCTGGTCTCAGTTGTTTCCATAGTAACAGATAGGGATGCTGTGAAGTGGTTTACACAAAATGAAAGCTGACCAAATTTTTCAGCCTAGTTGTGAGTTACCAAATTGATTGTGATAGATGATAAATGACTATTTCCTACTGTTTCTGCTTATTATTTTGCTAAATGAAGAGTATATGTTTTTTGTTCTTGCATTTATTTTTAATATTTGCAAAAATTTGAACTCATCAAAGTTGTTAGAGAAATGGAAATTATATTGATTCTAATTATGTTAATTCATTATTCCTGTCTCTTTGCTGCATCATTGCTTTATGTTTAAAAGTCCTTTCATGTTTGTGCTTTTATTACTTCTTTTAAATTAATGAATACTTATCACAAAAATCCCAAACAAAATAGTAAAGAGTGAAGAGCGAAGTTTCTCCTTATTCCTCTGTCCTCCTTGAGTTCCTCTTCTTAGAGGAGACTGTTGCTAGCTGTTTTTTATGAATTTCATGGTGAAATTTGTCAACACATTTTTCTTTTACCTAAATGGAATCATTCAATATATATTACTCTGCAACCTGCTTAGGACTAAGCAATATATCTTAGTTATCTTTCTACATAATAAATGTAACTAGTCATTGTATGCTATTCCAAAACAGGCTTCTTTAACTAAAGTTTGCATTATGAGTGTATTTCAATACCTGCACATATAGCTGTGTTGTACTCTTCATGTACAAATCTTAATTTATTTAATCATTCCCTATTGGTAGTCATTTATGGATTTTTTCATGTTTTGCCCATTAAAAACAATGTTGCAATAAAAACTTACATATATTTTTATGCCGTTTTCCTGGAAGTAGGACTACTAAAAGTTTATCAGTACTTATTTTTAGTTTTGAAAGGTGTTTCCAAATTACCTACTCCGCAATTGCACTTTTTTTTTTTTTTTTTTGTGTGTGTGTGTGTGTGTGTGTGGTGCTGGGGATTGAACCCAGTGCCTTATGTATGCGAGGCAAGTACTCTACCAACTAAGTTATATCCTCAGCCCAACTGGGCTGCACCTATTTATATCTTTAACACTATGTCAGAGTGACTTCGTTATCTTTGCAAATACTGAGTCTTGGCAGATGTTTTCATCTTTGTCATTATGAGAGGTAGAATATTTTTGTTTTATTATAATTATATATAAGGTTGAACAATTTTTTATGTGTTTATTGGGCATTTATGCTTATTTTTCTTGTGAACTCTGTTCATATTCTTTGCCTATTTTTCTATTTGGTTTCTCAACTTTTTCTTACCTTTTTTTTCTTGGTGTTGGTGACTGAACCCAGGCCCTCACCCTGACAAAGTGCTTACTCTACTGTTGAACTATATCTCCAGGCCCTTTCATATTAATTTCAGAGCTGTTGGACTACTGAAGAGTCAATCCATTGTCTACATCTATTAATTTTCAGTTTTTCATTTGATTTTTATGGCTTTTTTGCCTATGGAAGTCTTTAATTTTTGTATAATCATATTCATCTGTCTTTCTTTTATGACATCTATATTGTAAGTATTCTTATAAAGACTTTCCTTACTCTAAGTCTTTGTAAAAAGTCACCTTGGCTTTTCTTTTTCTTTTTCTTTTAACAGACTATATTTTAGAGACATTTTAGGTTTACAGCAAAACTGAGCAGAAAGTAGAATTTCCTCCTTATACCTATCCCTCCTACATGTACCATCTCCCTCATAAACATCCTCTACCAGCACAGTATATTTGTTGCAATCAATGAACCTACAGTGACATATCATAATCACATAAAGTCTATATTTTACATTAGGATTCATTCTTTTTTGTTAAATATATTTTTAGTTGTTGATGGAATCAAACCCTTTGCCTCACACATGCTAGGCAAGCACTCTACCACTGAGCTACAACCCCAGTCCTAGGGTTTACCCTTGATGTTATATGTTCTATGGGTTTGAGCAAAAGGAAAATGACATGTATCCACTATTATGGTATTATACAGAGTAGTTTCATGGCCCTAAAAGTCCTTCATGTATTACCTCAAATTCCCTCCTTTCCTTCAACCCTTAGAAACTACTAATCCTGTTGTTATTCCCGTAGTTTCACCTTTCCCAGAATATTATATTGTTGGAGTTGTATAGTATATATCCTTTTAGACTGGCTTCTTTCACATAGTAACATGCATTTAAGTTTCCTTCCGATCTTTTTATGGACTAGAGGCTCATTTCTTTTTAATATTGAATAATACTCCATTGTCTGGAAGTACCACAGTTCATCCCTTCACCTATTGAAGGTTGCTTTCAAGTTTTGGCAATCATGTACAAAACTGCTATAAACATTTGTGTGCAGGTTTTAGTGTGGACCTAAGTGTTTCAAAATGTTTGTGTAAATAACAAGGAGTAAAAATTGTTGGATATATGATAAGAATATTTACTTTTATAAGAAATTGCCTTCACTGAAAGACCTCTACAGTGAAAATTATAGAACTCTAAAGAAATTGAAGAAGGCATTAGAAGATGGAAAGATCTCCCATGTTCTTACATTGGTAAAACTAATATTGTTAAAATGGCCATATTGCCAAAACAATCTACCAACTGAGTTAATTCCTCAAAAAAAAAAAAAATACTACTGACATTCTTCACAGAATTTGGAAAAACAGTCCTAAAATTCATATGTAATAATAAAAGATCCAGAACAGTGAAAGCAATTCTAAGCAATGCTAGAGGCATCAACAATACCAGTTTCAAATTATATAAAGAGCTATTGTGTCAAAATCAGCTTGGTACTGCCATAAAAACAGGTACGTAGACCACTAAAATAGAAAATGCAAAGACAAACCCACACTCATACAGTCATCTCATCCTTGACAAAGGTGACAAAAACAATGTTGGAGAGAAACCTTTTTAACAAGAGTGGTGGGAAAACTGGATGGATATCTATATGTAGAAGGGTGAAATTGGGTTCCTTTTTCTTACTCTACACAAAAGTAAACTCAAAGTGCATCAAAGTCCTAGGAATTAGATTTGAAACTTCGCAACTGCTAGAAGAAAACAGGGTCAACACTCTAACAAATGGATGCAGGCAACAATCCTCAATAAGATCCCTTAAGCTCAGGAAATAAAATAAGCATTAATAAATGGGAAGGCATCAAATGAAAAAACTTCTGCAAGCAAAGAAAACAAAGAACATGAATAAAGCGCCTATAGAATGGGAGAAAAATCTTTGCCAACTATTCTTCTGACAGGATTAATATCAAGAATACATGAAGAACTTAAAAAAATGCAACCCAGTAAATAAAAGGCAAAAGAACTAAACAGACATTTCTCAAAAGAAGAATATAATGGCCAAAAATATTTGAGAAAATTTCAACATCTTTAGAAATTAGGGAAATACAGATCAAAACTACTCTGAGATATTATTTCATTCCAGTTAGAATGACATTCATCAAGAATACAAATAATAATACTGGTGAGGATAGGGGAGAAAGCAACACTTACACATTGTTGGTAGGACTGTAAATTACTGCAACCACTGTGGAGATCAGTATGGAGGTTTCCCCAAAGACCAGGGATGGAACCACCATACAGCTCAGCTATACCATTCCTTGGTATTTATCCCATAGAATTAAAGTCATACCCATGTCTATAGCAATGCAATCACAGTGGCCAAGTTATAGAACCAGCTTAGGTATCCATCAACAGATGAAGAAATAAAGTGTGATACACACACACACACACACACACACAAAATGGAGATTGACTCAGTCATACAGAACAACAGATTATGTCGTTTGCAGAAACTAGATAGAACTAGAGAACATCACGTCAAGTGAAATAAGCTAGACTCAAAAAGTCAAGGGTTTTTAATTTTCTCTCATTCTTGGAAGCAGACAGAAAAACAGAAAACAAACAAGGGATCTTGTGAAAATAGAAGGGAGATCAAGGGGAAGGGAAAAATAAGGGAAAGGGAAGGTACTGGGGAATGCAGTTGGTCAAATTGTTATGTGCATATATGGATATATCAGTGAATTGCACTATTGGGTATAATTGTTCCAATTTTTAAAGAAATAACCCCTATTTTTTATGCTTTAATTTAAAAACATTTAAATCTTATCCACCAAAAGTTTACTTTGATAAATGGAAAACATTAGATAGCCATTTTAAAATTTTTATTTTTACAAATGATAATCAATTGTCTCTATCATATTTTGAATAAACCATCATTTCCCCTTTAATTTGAATCATGGCTTCTAACATAATAAATTTCCATTTATTTTTAGTTTCATTCCTATATTTTCCATTTGCTTATATTGAACAATAGGTAAAGATAAATGATAAAATTAAAAATTAAAAAATTACACATAATAAGTTAGTGTCTATACCAGGGTGTTGGAATGTTGGAGCCTGTGTTTCCTTCTAGCAGAATAAATAAATAAAGTGAACAGGAGGACTAGAAGCCCAATTTCACCAAATATCTTTTTTTTTTTTTTTGGTGGTTATTATTGATTTCCTCCATCTTTTGCATAGAATTACAGCAGTCGTCACTGTCATCTGCTTGGCCTGAGATAAATCAAAACTGAAAGTAGGATGGAAAAGCCAGGACTCTGGAAACAACTCTTGGGCAGTGTGAGGTTTGAAACTTTGGTTTGTTCCAACTTCTGAGTTTGACTTTAAGCAGCTCTTGACAATAATGGGACAGAGCAGAGCTCCAGGGAGAGAAAAGATGAGGAAGCTGAATCTCCAAATTTTATAAACTCTAGGGACCTTTAGGCTACTTGCTTTTGACTTCTGAGATGAAAAACAGAGGCCCAGAAATGGGAGTGTGGCCACCTGAGATCCGCTCAGGGTTGCTTTGAGCCATTCTCCTTTGAGCCATTCTTTGAGCCATTCTCCTTTGGAGCATTCTCCTTTGGAGCATTCTGTGGACCACAGTACTCAGGGCATTTCAGTTGACAGGTGCTAGATGAAATGAGTCAGTCTTTATATATATATATATAGAAGGGAGATCAAGGGATTTACCCTTGATGTTATATGTTTATATATATAGACATATATAACAATGAAATTCACTTTGATACATTCATATATGTACATAGCATAGATCTCTTTAAGCTTTAAAAGGAGATACATGTTGTGTTTCTCCAAGAGGAGTTTTGATAGAGAGCCTCTTCTTTCTTTCTTTTTCTTTTTTTTTTTTTTAGTATTTTTTAGTTGTAGTTGGACACAGTATCTTTATTTATTTATCTATTTATTTTTTTTAAGAGAGAGAATTTTAATATTTATTTTTTAGTTTTCGGCGGACACAATATCTTTGTTTGTGGTGCTGAGGATCGAACTCGGGCCGCATGCATGCCAGGTGAGCGCGCTACTGCTTGAGCCACATCCCCAGCCCTCTTTTTTTATTTTTATGGGTACTGAGGATGGAACCCAGCGCCTCATACATGCGAGGCAGGCGCTCTGCCACTAAGCTACAGCCCCAGCCCAAGAGACTGTTCTTCCCTACAGAGCCCTTTATGGAAGTTGTTCTCATTGGAACCCTTTTTGGAATGCTGCATGGTATTCATATTTCTTTTTAAAAAAATATTTTTATTAGTGTATTATCTTTATACATAACTATAATGTTATTTTGACATAATCATACATGCATGAAATTTAATTTGTTCCATTTCAGTCCTCAGTACTTCCTCTTTCCCTCCCCTCCTTCCTTTGCCATTCCCCTTCCTCTACTCTGTTGGTCTGTCTTCTATTTATTTATTATTATTTTTTAATTGGTGCTTAATAGACATGTATAACAATGAAAATCACTTTGATATATTCATATATGTACATAGCATAATTTGGCAATTTCATTCTTCAGTTTCTCCCTTTTCCTATGTTTTCCTCCTCTACTCCACTGATCTTCCTTCTATTTTCATGGAATCCCCCCCCCCACCTTTTGTTACCCTAATTTTTCTTTAGCTTCTGCATATTAGAGAAAACACTCGACTCTTAAAGAGTCTGACTTATTTCACTTAGCATGATGTTCTCCAGTTCTGTCCATTTATTAGCAAATGCTATAATTTCATTCTTCTTTATGACTGAGAAAAACAATAAATAATATATATGTGTGTGTGTATATATATATATATTTATTTATTTATATTCCTCCCACTTCCATTGATCTGTTGGCAGGCATTGGTGCTGGTTCCATAACTTGGATATTGTGAATTGCACTGCTATGAACACTGATATGCCTGCATCACTGTAGTAGGCTGATTTTAGTCCTTTTGGATAAATATCAAGGATTTAGATAGCTGGGTCATATGGTAGCTCCATTCCTAGCCTTTTGAGGAATCTCCATACTGCTTTCCAAAGTGGTTATAATTTGCAGTGTCACCAACAGTGTATGAGTGTAACTTTTTCCTCACATCCTTGCTAGCATTTTTTTTTTAGTTTTTTTTTTTTTTTTTAGGTGAACACAATAGCTTTATTTTTATGTGGTGCTGAGGATCGAACCCAGTGCCCCACGCATGCCATGCAAGCACGCTACCACTTGAGCCACATCCCCAACCCCATCCTTGCCAGCATTTAATATTTTTCTTTTTCTTTTCTTTTCTTTCTTTCTTTCTTTCTTTTTTTTTTTTTGGTACTAGTGATCAAACACAGGGGTGCTTTACTACTAATCTACATCCCCAGCTCTTTTATTTTATTTTTTATTTTGAGACAGGGTCTCACTAAGTTGCTGAGGCTGGTCTCAAACTTGTAGTCCTGTCCCAGCCTCCAGACCACTGGGATACAAGCCTGGCTATTATATTTATTCTTGATGATTGCCATTCTAACTGGAGTAGCATGAAATCTCAATGCAATTTTGATTTGCATTTCTCTGACTGCTAGGGATTGTGAACATTTTTCATGTATTTGTTGGTCATTTGATATTTCTTCTTTTGAAAAATGTCTGTCTAGTTCTTTTGTCCATTTATTGATTGGATTAATTGTTTGTTTTGTGTGTGTTGTTTTCTAAGTTCTTTATAATAATATTCTGGATCTTAATCCCCTGTTGGTGGAGTAGCTAGCAAGATTTTCTTTGGTTCTATAGGTGTCTCTCTTCACACCTTGTTTCTTTTGCTGTACAGAAACTTTTTAATTTGATGCTGTAGCACTTATTATTTATTGGATTTATTTCTTGAACTTTAGGGGTCTTGTTAGGGAAGTTAGTGTCTGTACCAGTGTGTTGGAATGTTGAGCCTGTGTTTTCTTCTAGCAGTTGGAAAGTTTTTGGTCTAATTCCTAGATCTTTGATTCACTTGGGTTGACTTTTGTGAGAGATGAAAGATAGGGATCTAGTTTCATCCTACTACATACAACTATTCAGTTTTCCCAGCACCATTTGTTAAAGGAGCTATCTTTTCTCCAACATGCTTTTGGCGCCTATTTCCAGTATCAGATGACTGTATCCATGTGGGTTTGTTTCTGTGTCCTCTATTCCATTGGTATTTATATCTGTGTTGATTCCAATCCTGTGCTATTTTTTTACTATATCTCTGTAGTATAATTTGAGATCAGGTATTGTGATGCCTTGAGCATCTCTGTTCTTGCTCAGCATGGCTTTGGCTCTTCTGGATCTTTCATTCTTCCAAATAAATTCAAGACAGTTTTTTTCTAGTTCTGTCAAGAATGTCATTGGTATTTTGATGGGAATTGCATTAAGTCCTTATAATGCTTTTGGTAGTATAGCCATTTTGACCATATTAATTTTGCCTATCCAAGAATATGAAGTCTTTCCATCTACTAATGTGTTCTTCAATTTCTTTCTTTTTTTTTTAAATTTTTTATTGTTGGTTGTTCAAAACATTACATAGTTCTTGATATATCATATTTCACACTTTGATTCAAGTGGGTTATGAACTCCCATTTTTACCCCATATACAGATTGCAGAATCACATCAGTTACACATCCATTGATTTACATATTGCCATACTAGTGTCTGTTGTGTTCTGCTGCCTTTCCTATCCTCTACTATCCCCCCTCCCCTCCCCTCCCCTCCCCTCTTCTCTCTCTACCCCCTCTACTGTCATTCATTTCTCCCCCTTGTATTATTTTTCCCTTTCCCCTCACTTCCTCTTGTATGTTCTTTTGTATAACCCTGAGGGTCTTCTTCCATTTCCATGCAATTTCCTTTCTCTCTCCCTTTCCCTCCCACCTCTCATCCCTGTTTAATGTTAATCTTCTTCTCATGCTCTTCGTCCCTACTCTGTTCTTAGTTACTCTCCTTATATCAAAGAAGACATTTGGAATTTGTTTTTTAGGGATTGGCTAGCTTCACTTAGCATAATCTGCTCTAATGCCATCCATTTCCCTGCAAATTCTATGATTTTGTCATTTTTTAATGCAGAGTAATACTCCATTGTGTATAAATGCCACATTTTTTTTTATCCATTCGTCTATTGAAGGACATCTAGGTTGGTTCCACAGTCTTGCTATTGTGAATTGTGCTGCTATGAACATCGATGTAGCAGTGTCCCTGTAGCATGCTCTTTTTAGGTCTTTAGGGAATAGACCGAGAAGGGGAATAGCTGGGTCAAATGGTGGCTCCATTCCCAGCTTTCCAAGAAATCTCCATACTGCTTTCCAAATTGGCTGCACCAATTTGCAGTCCCACCAGCAATGTACAAGTGTACCCTTTTCCCCACATCCTCGCCAGCACTTGTTGTTGTTTGACTTCATAATGGCTGCCAATCTTACTGGAGTGAGATGGTATCTTAGGGTGGTTTTGATTTGCATTTCTCTGACTGCTAGAGATGGTGAGCATTTTTTCATGTACTTGTTGATTGACTGTATGTCCTCCTCTGAGAAGTGTCTGTTCAGGTCCTTGGCCCATTTGTTGATTGGGTTGTTTGTTATCTTATTGTCTAATTTTTTGAGTTCTTTGTATACTCTGGATATTAGGGCTCTATCTGAAGTGTGAGGAGTAAAGATTTGTTCCCAGGATGTAGGCTCCCTATTTACCTCTCTTATTGTTTTCTTTTGCTGAGAAAAAACTTTTTAGTTTGAGTAAGTCCCATTCGTTGATTCTAGTTATTAACTTTTGTGCTATGGGTGTCCTATTGAGGAATTTGGAGCCCGACCCCACAGTATGTAGATCGTAGCCAACTTTTTCTTCTATCAGACGGCGTGTCTCTGATTTGATATCAAGCTCCTTGATCCATTTTGAGTTAACTTTTGTGCATGGCGAGAGAAAGGGATTCAGTTTCATTTTGTTGCATATGGATTTCCAGTTTTCCCAACCATTTGTTGAAGATGCTATCCTTCCTCCATTGCATGCTTTTAGCCCCTTTATCAAATATAAGATAGTTGTAGTTTTGTGGATTGGTTTCTGTGTCCTCTATTCTGTACCATTGGTCCACCTGCCTGTTTTGGTACCAGTACCATGCTGTTTTTGTTACTATTGCTCTGTAGTATAGTTTGAAGTCTGGTATCGCTATACCGCCTGATTCACACTTCCTGCTTAGCATTGTTTTTGCTATTCTGGGTCTTTTATTTTTCCATATGAATTTCATGATTGCTTTCTCTATTTCTACAAGAAATGCCGTTGGGATTTTGATTGGCATTGCATTAAACCTATAGAGAACTTTTGGTAATATCGCCATTTTGATGATGTTAGTTCTGCCTATCCATGAACAGGGTATATTTTTCCATCTTCTAAGATCTTCTTCTATTTCTCTCTTTAGGGTTCTGTAGTTTTCATTGTATAAGTCTTTCACCTCTTTTGTTAGGTTGATTCCCAAGTATTTTATTTTTTTTTTGAAGATATTGTGAATGGAGTGGTTGTCCTCATTTCCATTTCAGAGGATTTGTCGCTGATATACAGGAATGCCTTTGATTTATGCGTGTTGATTTTATATCCTGCCACTTTGCTGAATTCATTTATTAGCTCTAATAGTTTCTTTGTAGAGCCTTTTGGGTCTGCTAGGTATAGAATCATGTCTTCTGCAAATAGTGATAATTTAAGTTCTTCTTTTCCTATTTTTATGCCTTTAATTTCTTTCGTGTGTCTAATTGCTCTGGCCAGTGTTTTGAGAACTATGTTGAACAGAAGTGGTGAGAGAGGGCATCCCTGTCTTGTTCCAGATTTTAGAGGGAATGCCTTCAATTTTTCTCCATTCAGAATGATGCTAGCCTGAGGCTTAGCATAGATTGCTTTTACAATATTGAGGTATGTTCCTGTTATCCCTAGTTTTTCTAGAGTTTTGAACATAAAGGGATGCTGTACTTTGTCAAATGCTTTTTCCGCATCTATCGAGATGATCATATGGTTCTTATTTTTAAGTCTATTGATGTGGTGAATAACATTTATTGATTTCCGTATATTGAACCAGCCTTGCATCCCAGGGATGAATCCTACTTGATCATGGTGCACAATTTTTTTGATATGTTTTTGTATCCGATTCGCCAGAATTTTATTGAGGATTTTTGCATCTAGGTTCATTAGAGATATTGGTCTGTAGTTTTCTTTCTTTGAAGTGTCTTTGTCTGGTTTAGGTATCAGGGTGATGTTGGCCTCGTAGAATGAATTTGGAAGTTCTCCCTCTTTTTCTATTTCCTGAAGTAGCTTGAAAAGTATTGGTATTAGTTCCTCTTTAAAGGTTTTGTAAAACTCTGCTGTATACCCATCCGGTCCTGGGCTTTTCTTAGTTGGCAGTCTTTTGATGGTTTCTTCTATTTCTTCAATTGATATTGGTCTGTTTAGGTTGTCTATATCCTCCTGACTCAATCTGGGCAGACCATATGACTTAAGAAATTTATCTATGCCTTCACTATCTTCTAATTTATTGGAGTATAAGGATTCAAAATAATTTTTGATTATCTTCTGTATTTCTGAAGTGTCTGTTGTGATATTGCCTTTTTCATCCCGTATGCTAGTAATTTGAGTTCTCTCTCTTCTTCTCTTCGCTAGCATGGCTAAGGGTCTGTCGATTTTGTTTATTTTTTCAAAGAACCAACTTTTAGTTTTGTCAATTTTTTCTTTTGTTTCGATTTCATTAATTTCAGCTCTGATTTTAATTATTTCTTGCCTTCTACTTCTTTTGCTGTTGTTTTGCTCTTCTTTTTCTAGGATTTTGAGATGAAGTATGAGATCATTTATTTGTTGGTTTTTTCTTTTTTTAAGGAATGAACTCCAAGCAATGAATTTTCCTCATAGAACTGCTTTCAATGTGTCCCATAGATTCCGATATGTTGTGTCTGTGTTTTCATTTATCTCTAAGAATTTTTTAATTTCCTCCTTGATGTCTTCTATAACCCATTGATCATTCAGTAACCTATTGTTCATTCTCCAAGTGATGTATGCTTTTTCCTTCCTTCTTTTATCGTTGATTTTCAGTTTCATTCCATTATGATCAGATAAGATGCATGGTATTATCTCTACTCCTTTATATTGTCTAAGAGTTGCCCTGTGACATAATATATGATCTATTTTTGAGAAGGATCCATGTGCTGCTGAGAAAAAAGTGTAACTGCTTGATGTTGGGTGGTGTATTCTATATATGTCAATTAAGTCTAGGTTATTAATTGTGTTATTGAGTTCTATAGTTTCCTTATTCAACTTTTGTTTGGAAGATCTGTCCAGTGGCGAGAGAGGTGTGTTGAAGTCTCCCATGATTATTGTATGGTGGTCTATTAGACTCTTGAACTTGAGAAGAGTTTGTTTGATGAACATTGCTGCACCTTTGTTTGGGGCATATATATTTATGATTGTTATGTCTTGTTGGTGTATGGTTCCCTTAAGCAGTATGTAGTGTCCCTCTTTATCCCTTTTGATTAACTTTGGCTTGAAATCTATTTTATTTGATATGAGTATGGACACTCCTGCTTGTTTCCGAAGTCCATATGAGTGATATGATTTTTCCCAACCTTTCACCTTCAGCCTATGTATGTCTTTTCCTATCAAATGCATCTCCTGTAGGCAGCATATTGTTGGGTCTTGTTTTGTGATCCATTCTACTAGCCTGTGTCTCTTAATTGGTGAGTTTAAGCCATTAACATTTAGGGTTATTATTGAGATATGTGTTGTTCTTCCAGCCATATTTGTTTATTTCTGTTACTAAACATAGTTTGTTTTCCTCTTTGATTATTTCCCCCCCTTTACTGTCCTACCTCCCACTGTTGGTTTTCATTGTTATTTTCCATTTCCTCTTCCTGTAATGTTTTGCCGAGGATGTTTTGAAGAGATGGTTTTCTAGCTGCAAATTCTTTTAACTTTTGTTTATCGTGGAAGGTTTTAATTTCATCTTCCATCCTGAAGCTTAATTTCGCTGGATACAACAATTCTTGGTTGGAACCCATTTTCTTTCAGTGTTTGAAATATGTTATTCCAGGATCTTCTAGCTTTCAGAGTCTGTTGAAAGATCAGCTGTTATCCTGATTGGCTTACCCCTAAATGTAATCTGCTTCCTTTCTCTTGTAGCTTTTAAAATTCTCTCCTTATTCTGTATGTTGGGCATCTTCATTATAATGTGTCTAGGTGTGGATCTCTTATGATTTTGCACATTCGGCGTCCTGTAGGCTTCTAGGATTTGGGATTCTGTCTTATTCTTCAAGTCTGGGAAGTTTTCTCGTATTGTTTCATTGAATAGATTGCTCATTCCTTTGGTTTGGAGCTCTATACCTTCCTGTATCCCAATGACTCTTAAGTTTGGTCTCTTTATGTTATCCCATATTTCTTGGATGTTCTGCTCATGGTTTCTTAACAGTCTTGCTGAGCTGTCTATGTTCTTTTCAAGTTGAAATACTTTGTCTTCATTGTCTGATGTTCTATCTTCTGAGTGTTCTACTCTGCTGGTAGTATTCTCAATTGAGTTTTTAAGTTGGTTTATTGCTTCCTGCATTTCTAGGATTTGTGTTTGTTTGTTTTTTATAACCTCTATCTCCCTGTATAGTTGATCTTTTGCTTCCTGGATTTGTTTGTGTAATTCATTGTCAAAGTGATCTTTCATTGTCTGATTTTGCTGTCTAATGTCTTCCTTGAGACTCCAGATCATCTGAAGCATGTATATCCTGAATTCTTTATCTGACATTCCATCTGCTGCAGCTGTTACCTCTTCTAAAGTTGAGTTGACCTGCATTGCTTGTGGTCCTTTCTTTCCTTGTCTTTTCATACTGCTTGCGTTTCTTTCTGCTTGGTGAAACTGTTGTGTTTTTGAAAAATTTTCCCCCTATATATTTATATTGCTCTTGTATAGTTGAAAAGTCTCCCTTGCAGGATCGGGCGGCGGTCTGCCTACCTTGCAGGCGCGGGCGGCGGCTCTGCTCTGCCCCTCCTCCAATTGGTGTGAGGTGTCTACCACGCCCACGGACCCCTGGGCCTGTTCTGCCGGTCGGTCGCAGGTCTGCCTACCTTGCAGGCGCGGGCGGCGGCTTTGCTCTGCCCTTACTCCAATTGGGGTGACGTGTGTACCACGCCGGCAGGCCACCGGGTCTGATCCGCTGGTCGGTTGCAGGTCTGCCTACCCTGCAGGCATGGGCGGTAGCTCTGCTCTGCCCCTACTCCAATTGGGGTGTCGTGACTACCATGCCGGCAGGTTGCTGGGCCTGTTCCTGGCGCGGGCGGCGGCTCTGCTCTGCCCCTACTCCAATTGGGGTGACGTGTGTACCACGCCAGCAGGCCGCTGGGCCTGATCCGCCAGTCTGTCGCAGGTTTGCCTACCTTGCAGGCGCGGGCGGCGGCTCTGCCCTGCCCCTCCTATCACGCCCGCGGACCACTGGGCCTGTTCTGCCAGTCGGTCGCAGGTCTGCCCACCTTGCGGGCGCAGGTGGCGGCTCCGGTCCGCCCCCTCTCCAATTGGCGTCACATGACCACCACGCCGGTGAGCCGCTGGGTCTGCTCCGGGCGCGGGCGGCTGCCTGGCTCCTCCCCTCTGGCTCGATGACAAAGCGAGAGAGACTCGGGTGTCTGTGACTCACCCTCCCTACCAGGAGACCAGCTGTTTCTGTCGCCGCTGGTATTGATGAAGTTCTCTCCTCCGCCGCTTTCTGATGACATCAGATCTCTGCCATGTTGGTATCCTATGCGAATGGCAGCATTTCGTTCCCTTTGCCAGGTGACCAAAGCAACGGGTGAGTCCTGACCGGCCCTCACAAGCCCCGTCTCAGTCCCATTGCCACTGCCCACGAAGGCTCTGTTGGTATTTACTTCCACAGTACTCATCAGGACCCGGACCGAGAAGCAGTTTCCTCGGGCTCCTTAGCCCTGGGCCAGAGCAGTTCCGGGAGCCAGAACTCGGCCGCTCTGTGCTCGGTGTATGCTCTGATAAGAGCAGGCTCCAAGAAGCAGTTTCCGTGGGTTATTTAGCACTGAGCCTGAGTAATTTGTCTGCAAGGTGCAGGCGAATGGCAGCCTGAAATTACCTGTTCTATGGCTGAATGAGCTGCGATCAGTCGAAAACAGGGATGGTGACGTCAGCTCTCCAAGATGGTGGCCGCTGGCCTCCTCTGTGGTCTGACCAGTGTGGAGAACCAAATTGGACCGCTTCCTTCCCCCGTCTCGAACCCAGAATTCAGCACTGAGTATGGTGCTTGCACGGCTGGCAGAAACTGCAGCACTGTATCCCTGCATCGCTATCTCCTCGTTTCCCAGCGCACGCTGCAGACTCTAGCCGCGGGGCGATTTGCTGAATAAGCAGTGTGACCCTCCGTGCGATAAATCTCTCGCATTTGAGCCCCCGTAGCTGATCCTCGTGCGATGGAAATCCTTCCTCCAGGTTCCGGAGCACCCCACTATTGCTGGAAATTCCTAACAAGATAGCCTTTAGCCGTCCTGACTCGTCATTCTCCCACACAGTGACGTGGCACACGGGGGCAATGCACTCCCCTCGCCGCCATCTTCCCTCCCTCCTCAATTTCTTTCTTTAGTATTCTGTAGTTTTTATCATAGAGGTCTTTCACTTCCTGATTTAGATTTATTCCCAAGTATTTCTCTTTTGAGGTTATTGTGAATGAGATAGTTTTCCTAATTTCTTTCTCAGCATATTCATTATTGGAGTATAGGAAAGCTATTGATTTTTATATGTCCATCTTGTATTCTGCTGCCTTGCTATATTTGTTTATTACCTCTACAAGCCTTCTTGGTGGAGCTTTGTGCATCTTCTAGACATAGGATCATGTCATCAGCAAACAGAGATAATTTGACTTCTTTTCCTGTTTGTATTTCTTTAATTTCCTTTCCTGACCTGACTGCTCTGGCTAGAGATTGCATAAAAGTGATGAGAGTGGATATCCTTGTCTTGCTCCTGATTTTAGAGGAAATGCTTTTCCTCCCTTCTTTATGATATTGTCTTTGGGTTTGTTATATTTAGCCTTTATGATGTTGAGGCAAGTCCCTTCTGTATCTAGTTTTGCCAGGTTTTAACATGAATAAGTGCAGGATTTTATCAAAGGCTTTCTCTGCATATATTGAGGCGCTCTTGTGATTCTTGTCCTTAATTCTATATGTCGTGAATTACATTTATTGATTTGCAAATGTAGAACTAGCCTTGCATCCCTAGAATGTAAATCACTTGATCATGGTGTACTATCATCTTAATGTTTTTGTGAATGTGATTTGCTATTATTTTATTAAGGATTTTTTATGTCTATGCTTATCAGGGATATTGATCTGTAGTTTTCTGGATATATCATTGATTTTGGTTTCCGGATGATATTGACTTCATAGGATGAATTTGGGAGTACTCCCTCACTTTCTATTTTAGGGAATAATTTGAGAAAGATTGGCATTAATTCTTTAAAGGTCTGAAAGAACTCAGCTGAGCATTCATCTGGTTCTGGACTTTTCTTTGTTGGAAGGCTTTAAATTGCTGCTTCATTCTCATTGCTTAATATTGATCTATTTAGCATTCTATACCCTTGTGGTTCAATTTAGGTAGCTCATATGAGTCTAGAAATTTGGTAGTATCTTATAGATTTTTCCAGCTTATTAGAGTATTAATTTTCAAAATAGTTTCTACTGATACTCTGAATTTCAGAAGTATCTGTGGTGATCTCTCCTTTTTCATCTATAATTTTGTTGGTTAGGTTTTTCTCTCTTGGTTAGTTTGGCTAAGGGTTTATCAATCTTATTTATCTTTTTGAAGTATACTCTTTGTTGTGTTGATCTTACCTATTTTTTTTTTTAATTTAAATTTTTTTTTTGTAGATGGACAGAATGTCTTTGTTTATTTTTATGCGGTGCTAAGGATTGAATCCAGTGCCTTACACGTGCCAGTCAAGCGCTCTGCCACTAAGTTACAGCCCCAGCCTGTCTATTGTTTTTTATTCTTAATTTCATTAATTTCAGCTCTGAACTTAATTATTTCATGTCTTCTACCAATTTCAGAGTTAGTTTGTTCTTTCTTTTCTAGGACCTTGCAGTATAGATTATTTGAAATGTTCATTTTTAAATTTTTATTTAGTGTGTGAATGTGTGTATGTGTATATGTGTAGGCACTCAGTGTTATAAATTTTCCTCTTAAAACTGTCTTCATACTATCCAGAGATTTTGATATGATGTATCTCTGTTCATATTTGTTTCTAAGAATTTTTAAATTTCTTCCCTGATTTATTCTGTGGCCCATCCCTCATTCAAAAGTATATTATTTAATCTCTAGGTGTTAGAATGGTTTGGTTTTGTTTGGGGTACCAGGGATTGAACTCAGGGGCAGGCTGGTTTTGATCCTCCTATCTCAGCCTCCTGAGCTACTGGGATTGGCATGTGGGATTGCACCCTTTTTTTTTTTTTTTTAATCATGTTGATTCTAATTTCATTCTATTGTGATCTCATAGAATATAAGAAATTATCTATTTTTTTTTGTTTGGTAAGACTTGCTTTTTGTTCTAAAATATGGTCTATTAGAGGGTTCAATCTGCACCTGAGAAGAAAATAAATTCAGTTTTTAATGTATGAAGTATTCTGTAAATATCTGTTAGGTCCATTTGATGAATAGTATTTTTTAGTTCTGGAGAGTCTTAGTTTATCTCGGGATGATCTATCTATTGGTGAGAAAGGTCTGTTTGAATCATCCTGCTCCTATTTAGGGGTCTGTTCAATTCTTTATATTGAGTAGGGTTTATATACATAGATGCATCCACATTTGGGGCATAAATGTTTATAATCATTATATCTTCTTGTTATAATGATGATTCCCTTAACAGTATGAAGGGACCGTTTTGTCTCTTCTGATTAATTTTGACTTGAAGTTGTCTTTGTCATATACGAAAGTAGCTACTCCTGTTTGCTTTCACCCTCTGTTACCTGGTATATCTTTTTCCATCCTTTCACCTTCAACCTGTGGATATCTTTGCCTATAAGCGAGTCTCTTGTAAACAGCATATTGTTGGGTTTTGTTTTTTAATCCATTTAACCAATCTGTGTTTTTATTGGAGCATTTAGATCATTTACGTTCAGTGTTATTATAGAGATGATTTTTATTTCCTGCCATTTTTATTTAATTCTAATGCTCAAGTCAGGTTTGATCATCCTTTAATTGACTATTCTATAGAGATTTAGCTGTACAATGGTTCTGATAGTTATTTATTTTTCATTTCTTCTACATAAAACATTTCAATGAGTATGTTTTATAATGTTGGCTTAGTGGTTGTGAATTCTTTTAGTTTCTGCTTACCATGGAAAGTTTTTCATTCTTAAATTCTGAAGAACAGTTTTTCTGGAAATAATAATCTTCGTTGACACCATTATCTTTAAGGACTTGGTATATAAGATTCCAAATCCTGGGCTGGGGATGTGGCTCAAGCGGTAGTGCGCTCACCTGGCATGCGTGCGGCCTGGGTTCAATCCTCAGCATCACATACAAACAAAGATGTTGTGTCTGCCAAAAACTAAAAAAATAAATATTAAAAATTCTCTCTCTCTCTCTCTTTAAAAAAAATAAATTCCAAATCCTCCTGGCTTTTAGGGTCTAGACTCAGAAATCAGTGGAAAATCTAACTGGCTTACCTCTACTCTAAATATGACCTGACATTTTTCTCTTGTTGATTTTAAAATTCTATCCTTAATTTGTATATTAGACATTTTAATTATAATGTGTCTTGGAGGGGATCTTTTTTGATCTTGTTTATTTGGGGTTCTGAAAAATCTCTTTTGTTTGGATTTCTATCTCATTCCTAAGGTTTGGAAATTTTCTGATATTTCACTGAAAAGTTATGATGCATATCTCAGTACCTTCCTGTACACCAATGATTCTTAGATTTGGTCTCTTAATGGTAGTCTAGATTTCTTGAATATTCTGGTCATGGTCTCTTAACATCTTTTCTTATTGTCAACTTTCCATTCAAAATTATATACTTGGGGTTGGGGTTGTGGCTCAGAGGTAGAGCCACATGCATGAGGCCCTGGGTTCAATCCTCAGCACCACATAATAAAATTGATTAAAGATATTATGTCCACCTGTAACTAAAATATAAAAAAAATTTTAAAAGATTATATGCTTTGTCTTCAAGGCCTGAAAGTCTTTTCTCTTTGTGGTCTAATCTATTGGTGATTCTTTCAATTGAATTTTTTATTTGATTTAATTGACTCTTTTCCAGGATTTTTGTTTGATTCTTTTAAAGAGTCTTTCTCTCTATTGAAAGATCTTTCACTTCCTGTATTTTTTTTTAATATTTATTTTTTAGTATTTGGCAGACACAACATCTTTGTTTGTATGTGGTGCTGAGGATCGAACCCGGGCCGCACGTACGCCAGGCGAGCGCGCTACTGCTTGAGCCACATCCCCAGCCCTCACTTCCTGTATTTTCTTAGTTCATTCCTTACATCTTCTTTGAGTTCATTGAACATTTTAAGTATTAACTTTCTAAATTCTTTATCTGACATTTCCTCCTCTGGTGGCAATTGGATCAGTTGTTAAGTGTTGTAAGCTATTTGAGATGGTTTGTTCCCTTGTTTTTTCATATTATTTGTACATCTACTGGGATTATTATCTATTCTACTTTTATGCAAGGGACTATTAGTGAGCTTGTTTCTCTTAAGTGCCCCAAGCTGGCAGATATCCAAGCATTGAGGCTCCACTCAGTGTGTATCCTCTGCTATGCTCAGTGTCAGCTCCACTTTGAGAGAAGATACTAAATCCTGTCAACTACATTCACTTTAGAGCAAAGCCATGAACTAGGGAAACATTCATACATGGGGGAAAAACATATTGAAAATCTTCTATACTTTCCTCTAATCCAAGTATAAAATTATAGTAATATTTTTGGATAGGTTGAGAAATGAATTATTAGGAAAATTATTATTATACTATTTAGATATGACAAGGGAAGAGGAGAAAAATTGGGCAAAGGGAAAAAGAAAAGAAAATATAGAAAAAATACAACGTAGATAAAAAGAAGAAAACAGTACATCAGGGAATGGGGGATTTGAGGCAGGAGCAGGTAATTCAAGAGGGAAAAGAGACTGAGAGGAGCAATTACAAACCTGCCCTTGGAAGCAAAATCAAATGATTGCAGTTAATGTTTTAAAACATTAGAAGAAATACATTTGAATGGGTTGAAGGAAGCAATATTTTATTTCATACTGCATCATTGTTTCATACTGGAACAGTTGTCAATTCAGTATGAAAAGTAGTATCCAAATGATCAAAATTGACATTAGAGACGTTTATGATATTCCATTGCCAGAGAAGGGAGATTTCTTATCGAGTCTTCCTGATTTGGATTCCATCAGGATTTGGGACCTTTGGAAGATGCCCATCACTCCTCAGCTTTACCTCTACATTTCCCTGGGTGTGGAGGTAATGATCACACCAGTTCACCTCTGGTAGAATTCTAGGAGGCGTCCTTCAATCTTTGTGTGTCCAGGGACCTATTAGCTTTCTGTTGGGTCACAGGAGATGGTCTCTACTTGTGATTTAACAGGCAGGGTACACTCTAGTATGCCTTTTTGAGTAAAAGTTCCACGTATCCAGCACTGTTAAATTCAGTGTGGTCTCCCCTATGTATGCTTTGGAGTATGCAGCGTGTGGTAGCCTAAGATAGAAGTATTGTAGTCTGGTTGATATGGCACTGGATGGCCCATGGAGAAGTGTAGGCCTGTTGCTTCCTCTGGAGTACACGGGTCATGGGTCAGTAGGCTTGTATCTATGCACACTGGGCAGTGACAGGTGTCTGTGAGATGCTTCTCTGAAAGTGGCTTTGTGGAGTGTAGTGCCTTTGTGTATGCACTGAAGTTCTCGGCTGGCTGCTTCGGGTTATCCTCAGGAAATGCCCTCTGTCGGTCTAAGTTTGAGTAGGAATTGAGTTAACTAGAAATTCTGGGCCCCACAGCATGTACTCTACTAGAGGTGCTGAGGCACTAGGGTTACTTCCTTGGTTGCTGTGGCTTTCTCACCAGCCAGTGCTTGTTTGTCAGCCTAGAGGCACAAGTCTGTGTGCCTGAGGGTGCTGCATCTGCTGCTGGTTTCTGTTGGGTGTGGGAGGCACAAGGTGCAGTAATCAGAGCTGTCGCTGACTGAGCCTCTACTCCCCTCCACAGGGACTTCTTTATAATGGCACAGAGCACAGTGGTTGTCTGCGACTGTGGGGCCTATACAAGCAGACTTTCTGTGAGCAAACTGTGGCACAGAAGCCTCCACCCTGGATGATGTAGATCACCTGGGTTTTACCCATCACTGTGACAGGCATGGGGCATTATTGGCTCATCTTTGCCTGAGCTCTGGTGGAGGCTGTGGGGAGCATTGGGTTGGGGCTGGCACTGCCCAGGAGTGGTTAGCTCTTCAGTCAGCTCTACCCTACTCCCCTTGTCCTTGGTGAAGGGGATTCATAGCTGTCAGCTAGCAGCAATCCCTCTACACGTTCCCTCTAGATGGATTACTGAGACGACACATTTCAGAAGCATTATCTGTGGTTGTATATCTATAGGTGGGGAGAAGCTGTGTTGATTTGATTTCTTCTAGGGAGGTGGCCAGCTGTGAACTCTACACAGTGGCTGCCCTGCACGGCACAGCTTTCTGCCCGCAGTTTGGGCTAAACTGTGTGCCGTCCTTCACCGTCTTTGCTGCTCCTGCCCTGTTTTAACTTGCTCTGCTTTTCTTTCGAATTGTTGTTAAGGAATAAGCTTATGGACTTTTCCTCTCTCTTCTTTTCTTGGTAAGCTTTTCTTTTGCTGCTTCATTTCTGGGCTGTGGAGGAGTTGAGGGTTCCTACCTAGCTCCTCTCCACCAGCTTCCAAATCCCCTCACCAAATATATCTTGTTTTTAGATTTTTCTCTGGAAACCTAAAAAGATTTTACTTAATTCTAAAACAAAAAGTAATCCCTAAAAATGTAAAATAAAAGTAAAGAAATATGCTCTTGAGTTCAGTTGGTGTTTTTGTTCTGTGATATTGGCATTTTTGCTCTGAAATTATTGTGAGTATAATATTTGATGAACCAAATATTGTCTTTACTATCCTTAAGAACTAGAATTCTCATCATGGGGAACAGGAGATATGAATGTTAGAAGACATTGTCATAAATGAATACACTTGAATTGTAAGTATATCAGTATAAATTCATGTAATTCATCATGTCAACAAGCTAAAGAAAAAAATATAAGATGGTCTCAGTTGATGCAGTAAAGCATTGACAAATTCGGCACTCATTGATTAAAAAAAAAAAAGCTCAGCAATTTGGAAATTAGAAAATTGGCAAATAATGTGAACATTCATTTCAGCAAATACATGTGGTAAACAAACACATGAATAGGTGTCCAACATCATCGGCCTTTAGGAAAATATAAACACACAATGACATATCAAAATGGCAAAATAAAAAAAGGTGGTAACACTGAATGCTGGTGGAGAAATTTGATCATACATTCACAACTAGTAGGAATGAAAAACTGCTAGAAAACAATTTGTCAGTTTCTTATGAAACTGAATATGTGACTTCCATATAACCCAACAGTTGCACTTGTAGGCATTTATTCTAGATAATGAAAATTTATTTATATCTTACAGAAACTTGTATACAAATATTCACAGAAGCTTTTTTGAATAGCTAAAATGTAGAAAAACCCAGATGTCCTTCACTGGGTTAAACATCCATGCCATAGGGGCTGGGGCTGTGGCTCAGTAGCAGAGCACTTGCCTAAGCATGTGTAAGGCACTGGGTTTAATCCTTAGTAGCACATAAAAATAAATAAACAAATGCATTATGTCCATCTACAACTAAAAAAATTTAAAAACAAACATCCATGCCATGAATACTGCTCAGCAATGAAAAGGAAGGAACTAGGGATACACACTACAATCTGGATGAATCATCAGGAATTATGCCATGTTAAAAATAAACAACCTTAAAAGGTTGAATACTGTAGGATTCCATTTATATAATGGTCTTTAAAGTCATACTTACAGAAAGGAAGAACAGATGCATAGGGGTGGTTAGGGACAGGTATTGCTAAGAAAGAGCCTCAGGAAGATCCTCTTGATTGGGATGGAAATGTTCTATATTTTGACTGTATCAGTGTCACTATCTGGGATGTGATTAATTTTTTTCCCAATTTCATGCTTTCTCTCATTCTCTGTCAGGACCTGATGCAATTTTATGATGAGGATCCAAAGCCAACACTACCTCCTTCCATTATCTCTTTATCTAGGTGGTTGTCAGAAGGACAAGCAGAAGTTTGCAGTCTCTGGGATGCAGGTAATTTGGCTAAGGAATATGTAGTTTATTCCAAAACATGACCAAGAAACACCGGGAGGAATTCTATATAAATAAAAATTTTATTTGGTGAAATATAGCAATAGTTGACTTTTATTTAATGTTGATAATGAAGAACAGGATTAGTATTCAATACACACATAGTCCTATAATCTTATTTTATCCATTGTTTCAGTGTTTTTCCTTCAATTTTTTTCTTCTTCTTTATTGTTTTAAAAATGACTACACACCTTAAATATTTTATGAATGGTTTAAAAAAAGCAGAAAATTAATTTTAGTTTCTTATTTTCATTAACTTTTTTGTGGCGGTGGTACCAGGGATTGAACCCAGGGGCACTTGGCCACTGAGCCACATCCCTGGCCCTACTTTGTATTTTATTTAAAGACCGGGCCTCCCTGCGTTGCTTAGCACCTTGCTTTTGCAGAGGCTGGTTTTGAACTAATGATCCTCCTGCCTCGGTCTCATGGTGTGCCACCACGCCCGGCTCATTAACTTACTTTTGATGGAGTTTAATTTATGACATCTTTCAAAAGCAAAAACTAAACAAAAAGTGAAAAGCCAAGATGCTTATCTATCCCACAAATTGGCTAATCATCTAGAATAAATAACATTAGAAAAAGACACAATATAAAATTATACAAAACTAGCCTCAAATAAATTATACTATTGCATTTCAGCTGGGCTCTGCTGCTACTCTAGATCCTATAGGATCTGATCACCAATTGAGCCACTTCATCCTGTATGTTTTTCATGAACTGTCAATTTGCAATACGTATTTCCTCTTAATTTTCTCAGAAAGTAGGTGGAAGGTCTGCCCAGATGAGAGTAGAACAATATCATTAGTGCCTTTCATTTTCTTTGTTTTTGCTTTTGTGTTCATCCAGACAACCTTTCCCTTATTACAGAAGTGGCTCCTCATGTTTTGAGTCCCATTTTCTCCATCTTCTTGGACCATGCATCTCAAACTTTCACTTTATATAGAGCCTCATTATTCAAAATATAAAAGCTGTAATATATTAGTATACACTTATTTTACAAGTTCACATTTATATAAAGTTTTCTTACAAAGCCAGTTGCGAGAACAGCGTGCATATTTTAATAACACAAAACCAACAAATTGGGGTTTATGGTATGGTATGATATTTGCATAAGGATGGCATGCTCATGGATAATTAGTTACAAATGATTATAATATAGTAGACAGTTTGCTTAGTATCCTTATAACACACACTAAGTAAACAGATCTCAAATCAGAAGCTTGAAAGAACAAGTAAGGAAATTGTTTGATTTTCTAATTTAGCCTAATATTTTTCCCTGCTAAAACTTAAAAAATAGACTTTAAGAGCAGTTTTAGAGTCACAGCAAAACTGAGTGGAAAGTAGAGTTTCCATGTATGCCTTTCTCCTCTTAGATATAGCCTCCCCCACCATCAGTGTAACACACCAGAGTGGTACATTTGTTATAATTGATGAACCTACATCAACACACCATTATCTCTTTAAGTCCACAGTTTATATTAGAATTTACTGCAGATTCTATGGGGTTGAACAAATGATATGCATACTCTTTTACAGTATCATTACAAAGGAGTTCCCCTGCTCTAAAAATCCTGTGTGTACTGCCTAGTCATCCCTCCCTCCTCCCTCCCCTGGCAACACTGATGTTTTTATGGTCTCTATAGTTTTTTTCTTTTCTGTAATGTCATAGAATTGGAATCATGTGTAGCCTTTTCAGATTGACTTCTTTCACTTAGTAATATGTATTTAAGGTTCCTCCACATCTTTTTATGGTTTGATAGCTCATTTCTTTTTAGTGCTCAGTAGGATGTACCACAGTTTATTTATTCATTTACCTACTGCAGGACATCTTGGTTATTTCCAAGTTTTGGCAATTATGAGTAAAGCTACTTTTAAATATTTGAAACAGGTTTTTGGGTGAACATAAGTTTTCTCCCTAACATTTAATACAAGTGAAATTGAATATATATGAGCATCAAAGCCAACCCACCCTACAGAGGAAAAAGGTCACAAAACACATTGCCTGAGGGATGCTTCCACCATTTTACTTGTCAGGACCAAGTAAAATAGGGGCTTTTCCTATTTTTAATTCTTTTTTTTCTCTAGTCTCTCCTTGACACCGGTCTTGTTAAAATGCAGATCCTAGCATTTCACTTCCCAGCTTAAAAGCTTTCAGCATTTCTCTACTGCCAAAGGATAAGTCTGATTTTTTTGTACTGTCATATAAAACTTTCATCATCTGGTCCAATCTTTCTGGGCATCACCCAAAACTGTCAATATTCACTATGCTTTGTGACACTCCATTACTCAAGGAGTTTCTTCTCTTTAGAATTTGTTCCAGTTACCTTGGCTATGTAACATATTACCCTAAAACTTTGTAATGTAAAAGAAACATTTATTTTGCTCCTGGATTCTCTGGGTCTGGAATTAGGACAGGGCACAGTAGGGTTGGCTTGTCTCTGCTCCATGATGTGTATCTGAGCCTCAGCTGGGGGATTCCAATGCTGGGACAGGGATCAGCTGAAGGCTGCTCTTTCACGCATCTGACAGTTGCTGCTGGCTCTCTGCTGGGGGCCTCAGTTCCTCTCCACATGAGTCTCTTCGTGTGGTCTTTCCACAGGGGTTAGTTTGAGTTTCCTCACAGCATTGGTAGTGAGGACCCACTAGAAGCCAAATAATCTTGGAAGTCATGCTGTGATACTTGAAGTCATTCTGTTGATCAAGGAAATCACACAAACCCGCCCAACATCAAGGGAGAGGGACTATCAACCTCCACCTCTCCATGGAGGAATGTCAGCATCATACTAAAAGAAAAACATATTGGATGGGATGTACATTGCCACAGTCATTTTTGGAAAATATAATCTGTCATAATCTTCCACCAAATTATACATGCTTGACAAAATCCTATTAAAAAAAGCAAGGCCCAGTGAAAATGTCAGCACTGCTATAAAATTTTTTTATATACTATATCTCCTTTCAATATGTTCCCACAGGCCTTTTCACATATCTCTATTATAGAATTTATAAATTTGTATAATAGTTTTATAAATTGTATTCACTTTAAATTACATAAGTTAATAAGTGAATGTAACCTTACTTTTAAAAATTCAAACAATATAGATAAAGCTAATCCCCCACCTTGACTGTCCCTTATCCCACAATCCCCTCTAATGGGTTAACTGTTAGCAATTCGGTGGTTATTTTCTAAACCTTTCTCTGTGCATTTACATACATATATTAAGAAGCATTTAGAATTGACTTTGTTTATAATATTATTCCGTATTTCCCCAAAACTTTTATTAAACTTATGAATATCACTTGACTGTCTTCAATGTGTGTCAATATTTAGAGATTTACCCTGGTTTGTTTTTTAACTCCAGTAGGGCCAGGATATTATAGTTTCTGCTCCTACTGATAGAAATTTTGGTGTTTTATATTTTTTTCCATTATGTATATATAGCTTCAGTGAATGGCCTGTACACATTTGTGAATGTTTCTTTAGTGTGGGTCCTTAGAAATGGAATCTCTGGGCCATAAAGTATGCCAATTTCTATTTAATTAATGCTGTTAAATAGGCTCTTAAAATGTCAGTGCCAGTTTGTACTCTGGCTTGCAGCATATGAGAATAACTATTCAATTCACACCCTTGCTAGCACTTGATGTTTTCAAGCCTTACATTTTTATCACTTGGATAAAAGTTCCATTGCATAGGAGGGTATAATTTGCTTATTTCCACATATCAATTGGGTATTTATATTTCCTCCTCTATGGACTGCCTCTTTATATAATTAACCTATTTTTCTTTTGGATTGTTCGCTGTTCAAGTGAATGGATTTTTGTGTATGCTCATGCGCGCACACACACACACATTCTCACACACACAAATCTTTTATCTGAAGTTATGTTGCAGATATCTTGCAGACTATGAATATCTTTTGGCTTTCTTAATGGTGTCTTCATAGAAGTTTTGTTTTATATCACCACTCTTTTCCTTAATACTGAGTGTGTGTGTATATGTGTGTGTTTGTATTCTTTTTAGTTATATATGACAGTAGAATGTATTCTGACATATTATACATACATGGAGAATAACTTCCCATTCTTCTGGTTGTATAAGATGTGGTGTTTGTGTGTGTTTAAGACAGTTTTCCCTATACCAAGTTTATAGGATATATTCCCTCATATTTTATTTTAATTGTTTGAATTATTTAGTTCATCTGGATTCAAAGTATTTGTGAATGGCTTTAGATAAGGATAGTGGGCAGCCAGTTGTCTCGTAACACTTATTCACTAATCCATTTTTCTGTTGTTTTAAAATGACTCTATAATACATACTAAATAGTGTCTGTTTAACAACTCTATTCTGTTCCATTGATCCTTTTTTCTGTTTCTGATCTGTTTAACTTTTTGCAACTATTATACCACTGTTATATTAATATATTCTATTTTACTTAACTAATATTGTATTTGTTATGGTTTAGATCTAGAATGTACCCCAAAAGCTCATGCATGGACTTTGTTCCCAATGCAGCAATGTCCAGAGGTGGGGCTTTTAGGAAATAATTTGATCATGCAGATTCTAACTTCCATCAGTGGATTAATTCATTTGATGGATTTATAATTTGTACAGACAACTGGGAGATGGTAGAAACTATAGTGAAAGGGGGTATGGTTGGAGGAAGCAGGTCATGGGGGGTGGGGGGCATGCCCTCGGGGACTATTTCTTGTTCCTGGCCCCCCACACTTACTTCCGGATGCCATGAGCTGTCCAGATTTTGATACCCATGATGCCTCACTTCATGCCCAGAGCAATGGAGCTAGCTGACCGTGTACTGAAACCTCTGAAACCATGGGCCAAAATAAACATCTTTCTCCAAGTTGTGTCAGGTATTTTGGTCACAGCAATGAAAAGCTGACTAATAAATATTAGTGATCACTTAGGTCATTTCCATATTTTTACTATTATATAAACAATGATGAAATAACATCTTTTCTCCATTCTCAGATAAAATAGGATTTTATTTATGTTTTTCCATGATTTGATGCAGATTCTGAAATACTATATTCTGAATTTCTGGTGGTAAATCCTGTCCAGTACACTAACTTATTCTGTCAACAGATGGTTCTGATTTCCATGTTCTGATTTTGGCAACTTTAGCCCAAGGCAAAAATAAAATAAGGAAGTTATTCTGGTACAGCCTCTTCGACTCTTCTTTCTCTATCCCTTGCCTTTGTCCTCCTTAGGCCCCAGTGATGTGTGGCTCATACACTGGTCTGCAGTAGATGGTCCGCAGCTACACCAGCACACAGTGTTTGCCTCAGTGAACTTTTCTTCAATCCACAGAGGCCACTCCCTTGAATTTTATGCTACTCCTTCCTTGATTTTCTGTATAGTTTTATTATATATATTTCTATTCTAAACAATGTATTGTTTAGTTTCATAGGCACTTGAACTTTATGTAAATGGAGTCACTCTAAATTTACTTTTCTGACCTCCTTTCACCACTCAGTATTGTATTACTAAAGGTTCCTTTATGTATGGTTGTCATTTGTTCTCACTGCTGTGTAGTATTTTATTATATGTATATATTATCATTTATTGGTTTACTTTTCTGTAGAATAAGGTCTTCAGTGCTGTGTGTCAAGTTTTTTTATATTGAAAACAGAGCTTTTGATACTTGTTGCGAACTTGTGCAAGACTCCTGGTTCACATGAACAAGAAGCTCTCTAGGACATATATTTGGGAATGAAATTACTGTGTGGTTAGATATGAGTACCTTTAAATGTACTGGGAAATGCCTTATTGTTTGCAAAATTCTAGTTGTTTCATTTCCTCACCAACCCTTGCCGTTGTTGTTTTTGAAAAGTTGCCCATCTTGTGAGTGAGAATTGGTATCGTATTTGTACTAAAATATATTTTTTTGGAAATGAAATTGAGCATATTTTCATATGTTGAAACATTTTATAGGTGTGACTCATTGATGTCCTTCATCTGTGAAATGTCTGTGCATATCTTTTCATCATTTCTCTTTGGTTGTCTGTTTCTTAATTGGTATTCTTTATTCTGGAGGATGAGCATTCCACCTTGTAAATAAACGTTTTCCAGTTCATGGCTGCTCTTTTCACTTTGTATGAAGGTTTTTGTTTTTTTTTTTGATTTTTTTTAGTTGTAGATAAACACACAGTATCTTTATTTATTTTTATGTGGTGCTGAGGATCAAACAAACCCAGGGCCTCACACATGCAAGGCAAGTGCTTTGCCACTGAGCTACAGCCCCAGCCCTGTATAAAGTTTTTGAACAATAGAAGTACTGGATTTTAATGATATAGAATTTTATTCTTTTTGGTTTTGGCTTTTTGTATTTTGTGTTATTTCCAAAAATTCTTCCTTATCCTCAATCACAAAGATAATTCTATGTAGGCTAAAATTTTCATAATTTTGTTTCCTACAATTAAATCTTTAATGCAGAATTGATTCTGGTGTATGATTGAAGTAGAAGTCTAATTTTACTTCTACTTGTATGGCCAGCCATCCCAGTCTACCCTTTCCCGAGTAAGCTGTAGTGCCATCTGTATCCTAAAGTAATTTATACATATGCATGGATCTGTTTCTGGACTCCATATTTTGTATGACTTACACGACTATCCCTACATGGATAAATAGTTTTAGTCACTCTACCTTTGTAACAATTCTTGGTGGCTTTTCCTTCATCAGGAATGTTTTGACTATTTCTGAAATACACAAAAGCTTGTGAAGTTTCTTTTAAAAACTCACTAGGATTTTTTCATATTAATTTTTTTTAAATTTATACATGACAGCGGAATGCATTCCCATTGGGATTTTGATTGGCACTGCATTGAATCTTTAAATCAATTTGGAGAAGTTACATCTTTATAATATCAAATCATTCATTTGATTCTTCTTTAGCATACTTTATAATATATATATATATATATATATATATATATATATATATATATATATATATAGTATAATTTTTTTTTACATACAGGCATTATATACCTTTTGTTAGATCTAATCCTAGGTACTTAGTATGTAGATAATCCTAACTTAGGGTGGTCCAACTTATTTGGTTTTTCGACTTAATGACAGTGAGCAGTACACATTCAGTAGAATGTGTAATGTGTACTTCCAATTTTGAATTTTGACCTTTTTGTATGATATTCTCTGGTAATACTGGGCAGCAGCAGTGAGCCATGACTCCCAGCCAGCCCTGTGATCTCAAGGGGAAATCTGCAGTGCCTACCGCATGCTATGTTGCTATGATGCTCAATATTTTTTTTCCCATGAAATATTTTGAATTTACAATGGTTTTATTGGGACCTATCCCCATTGTTGAGGAGCACCTCTATTTTCATCACAACTATAAAGGGTATAAAATTTGCATTTTCTAACTATTGAGTGTAAATAGGTGGAATTAATTTTTGTATTATTTATTTTGTAACCAAAACCTTGCTTAACCCTTTCCAGTTTTCCTGATTTATCTATAGATTCTTCTGGGTTTCTTACATTGAGAATCATCCATGAGTAATGGCATATTTACTTCTTTACTTGCAAACTATATACTCTGTATTTCACTTCCTTTCCTCATGCTAGGTGGAGCTGCTCATCCAGTACTGAAGATCATGGGCTTCCTATACTTGGCCCATAATCTTCAAGAGAATGGTTTCAACATTTTGCCATTAAAAGAGATTTACTATATGATTTTGCAGATCTCCATTCTTAATTTGTTAACAGTTTTTTCATGACTATGTTTTGAATGTTCTCTATTTAGCATCTATATTGGGTTTTTCTCCTTCGGGCTATACATTTTATAAATTAGTTGATTTCCAAATATTTAAACAACCTTGAATTCCTGGAATAAGCTCAATTTGGCCATAATATATTATCTTTTCTATATAGTGCTAGATTTGATTTTCTAGTGTTTTGTTTAGGAGTTTTGCATCTATATCTATGAGTAAAATTAGGATTGTCTTTTTTCCAATTCTCTTTGTCATATATTTTGATACTGAGGTCATGATGGACTCATACAAAAGAATTTGGAGGTGTTTGCTTTTTTTGTGTCCTCTGGACTAGTTGTGTAGATAGGTGCAGCACCCTTTAAATGCACTAATGTGCTGCTGGCAGGATTGCAGGCAGAGAAGGCAAATCACACTCAGACTGTGTGTCGCTTCCTACAAAGACAAAGCTTGCTCCTTCAGTAATGGAAGAGGACCATTGTAAATCTGCCCCAGGTAACTGGCTCTTTTCCCTGCTGGGGATGTAGCGTTAGCCTCCACTCTTGGCAGTTTGGGTATTCAACATTCACGATAGCTAGATCATACTGGCAAGAGAAAGTTCATGTTATCCTGCTTGTGCCTGGCAAGGGCATCCATACTGCATGGCCAGAGCCCACTGAGCAGACACTGGAATGACCAGAGAAGGAGGATTATGGTGGCTACTACACAGGGCATTTGCCCATCTACTTTTGAGAGCCTCCTCTGTTCTCTGACAGGCATTTAGAGGGACATGGATGCCTTTACATCATGTGCACATCCTGATAGGTCCATCCGTTGGTTCTTGTCTCCAGTCTTCTAATCCTATTCTTTCTATGGGCCTGGCTAGCATTCAGGAACCTCTGCTTAGGATTTGTTGTTGATTCATAGCTTGGCACCTTGCCTTTCGAGATGTGCCATGGGAAGATGTACTGTTTGCAATTCTGTCTTCCAGGAAGATTTTCTTACTGTCTTTCTGAGCACTTCTGTGTGGACTTGTAATGCTGGTATGCTTGCAGATTCACCTATAAACGTAAAAACCAATCCTGTACTTATTCCTCTTAGTTGGCAGAAGGGAATTTTCCATGAGTTATAGATGTAGGTTGGGGAGGAGCAGTGAAGGAGAGGGAGCAGGTACCCTGGAGTCTGAACCACCTGCTTATTTTGTTTACATGGGCCTCCTGAACTGGCTTCACCTGGTCTCATATATGCCAACTTAATTTCACAATGGAATGCTGCTGTGTGTGTCTAATTTTATATTCTGTGGATCAGATAACACTCATTACATAAGGGGACACAGTCACTTAGTGTTCCTGGAGTCAAGCATTCCGTCTCTGTCAGGGTCCAGCAGTAAGCCAAGAGATGCTTTTCAAGGGGATAATAATCATAGATAGAAGAAAAAGGCATGGCATTACTCCAAAGCCTGAGGGAACAGCTCTGTGAGAAGCTTCAGTGAGCGCTTCTGTTTGCCCTGGGTACTGAGCGCTTCTGTTTGCCCTGGGTACTTGCAGTGCCTTTGACTTTGCTAGATTATATGACCTCGGTATTAGGACAGCCCCTCCAGTAGCCAGGACCTATAGCAGAGCCTTTTCTTTCTTTGGTCCTCACTCCAAATGGACAGTAACGATGAGAGCAGCACACGTGCATGCGCCAAGATTCAGAGAAGCCTGTGGTTGTTGTGCTTCTTTTTTTATACTGGTTTATTCAAGGTGTAATGTGTCTCACTGACATGCTTCAGACCACTGAAAACTCTAAAAGTGTCACAGATGTAGTAGGCCCTGAATTTTCCTAGGACTTTCCTCCCACCTTCTGCATGCATGCAGCACCAAGCATGCTTGCTACTTGCTGTATAAGTCCAGTTACCATTGTATCATCAGTATAGGGGGCCAGTGTGATGTCCTGTGGAATAGATATCCAGAAAATACAGGCCTCTCTGGCCTCTATTAAAAGAAATAGCAGAATTGGTGTAGCTATAAGGCAAAAATGGTAAAGGTATATACTATTGTCCCTCTCACATGAAGGCTAACTGATTCTAAATATATTTAATAATAGGTATTTATCTAGGCTGATGCTGTACATTAGATCCCAGGAGCTGGGTTGGTTTGTTCTAGTAAAAATGCTGTAACTGGAGCCACAGTTGTGAGGGGCATCACCACCTGATTACTCCTGCAGTCTTCAGCAGTCCCCTCCACAGTCCACCTGGCTGATGAGAAAAGCAGTGAATTACACTAGAATATGGTAGGAATCACCACCTCTATGACTTTTAAGGCTTTAATAGTGGCACTAGTCTCTGCGAATTCCCCAGAAATATTTGGTGGGGGGAGTTGTTACAGGGGTTTCTCTCTGGTTCTTCTCATCATAAAAGCCTGCCTTGCAAGGGTGGTGGAACCCTGGTGGGGATTCTGTCAGTTACAAAGTGTTTCTGTTTCCACTGTACTTTCTGAGGCCATGGAATTAACTAGAAGTATAGGCCTGTGGTTTTATAAGACCTGTAGTGTGGCGGATCCTGGACTCTTCCTATGTCACTTGGTTTCTATAAATTCCACTCTGACCAATAGACTATAGTTGTTGGAACTCCAGAAATTAGCATCAGTCAGAGGCAGTACCTAATAAGACCTGGAAAGTCTGTGTGTTTCTCTTTGTGAGTAAATTACTTCAGATATCTCTAGGGAAGGCTCTGGGGAAGATTTACCATGTACATCTATGACTACATTGTAGGATTCTTCCTCAAAGGGGATCTGGAATTTCTGGCCCTGGGAACCAAGTTTAGGAATTGAGCAAGAGGATATGAAACCCCTTAATGGCACTAGTTGGATTTCTATCTATGTATGGCAACTGTCACTTAGGAGGCTGCCCATCTATTTTGTGTAGGTTCTGTGATTTGTTTTCTGTCATACTTTCCTGCAATTAAAAACTTGATGTCATTGCATCCCTGTGACTTATTTTGGTTATACCTGGCTGTCATGGCTCTGAGATCCTAGTGTTTTCACTGAGATCAGGGAACCCAAATGTGCTACATCATCCCTGTGGTCATCTCCAGCCTGCAAATGACAACTGCTGCAGAGCTCTTCAGTGATGCTGGTGCCCTGCCAGAGCACACTTGTTTAATACCTTGGTGAAGGGAGTATCCTCCGTGGCCAGTAGGCATCTGAGCACATAGCATGTAATAGGTGCATGCCAGCAGCCAGCAGTCTCTTCTTGTGGTACTTTGAGCTTCCTTTCCAGTGGGCCAAAGAAGTGCCTCTTCTTCCCAGGACTTTTCATCTGGTGCATTCTCACTGGGGTATTACAGTGAGAGGCTCTCTTGAGCACTTTATTAAAAATCAACTCCCATCTCCCACTGCCAGTGGTGCTCCCTGCTTATTTTTCCTATAGCACTTCTCAGCATCTGGCTTACTGCATAACTTATGTGTCTGTCTGAAAACAGAACGGGACCATTCTCAGATATCATAATGAATCTGCCACTAATACAGCACTGACTTTGGCTTTGCTCTTTGGCCACACCTAGGTACTTTTCAAGAAATTGCATATAATTTTTATATGTTGCTTATTAATTGGGTACATTTACTGATGTCTTCTATGTTGAGGATGGTTGTTACATGCCTTTGCATTTCCCTGAAAGCATCTTTATATCAATTATCAGAGCATTGCAAAGTATTCCTGGACTTACAAACTAACTATAGAAATTTGAGAGTTTTTCAACATAGTTATTCTGTAATGTGATTGGTATTAAGTAATCCAATTAAAACCTTTTTAAGCTTTTTTTCTTTTTTACTTTAAAAATACAGGAAACCATGGTTCATGCATGAAAAATGATCATAAGTGAAACTATTAAAGGCTTTCATTGGAATGAATGAATAGATAGAAAAAGCCACAGCCACCTACAGAAGTCAATTAAAAGACTAGAAAGGTATTAACTACATTAAAAATGCCAACTTTTATTTATCATGCAGTGGTCAACTTTTTTCATCTTTGGAATGATTAAAAGAAATATTGAGGGCTGGGGTTGTGGCTCAGTGGTAGAGCACTCGTCTCGCACGGGCAAGACCCTGGATTCAATACTCAGCACCACATAAAAAAATAAATGAGTGAAATAGGGTTAAAAAAAAAAAAAAGAAATAGTGAGAGACACTGATTTTTCAGCTGTTCATAAATTTTCGGTCAGGAAGCTATCCAACCTAAACTCTTTTCTGTTTCACTAATGAGTTATGTGTATTATAAAAATGTCATATAAGCCTTTTGACAATTCAAATTAGGAGAATTAAGCTTAATCTAAACTAAGTTGCCAGGTTCTTTATCAAAATGACTAGGATCTCTCAGGTGTTGAGGTCCCAAGTTAACTTTTTATTTGAATAAAGCAAACAGTTCTGTATTTAGTACCAAGAGTGGATAAATTATTCACTCACAGAATTTATCAAATGCCTCTTGTGTGCCAGGCAGTGTGCTAACTTCCAGATATCAGTGATAAACAAGAGCTCTGTTTTGCTGCAGCTTCCAGGCTAGTGTGAGAGACAGACCTTATCAGGTCCAATCTGACAGTGGGGTGTCAGAATGAGGAAAGGACATGAAAGCTTGCAGGAGGGCACTTGGTCCTGCCTTGAGAGATCAGGGAGGCTCTCTGGAGAAGGTGATGTCCAGGCTGGAACAGGAGGACTGGGTTCCCTCCTGCAAAAGAGAGTTAGATTAGGCCAACACTGACACTGTGCCTGCTGGCTATACTGTTAAGTGTCTTAATTCTTATGATCTTCATAACAATCTTCACAACACTATTTTGCTATCCCTCAGAATGAGCCAAGCCAAATGAGGAGAGAAGAAACTGTCTCAGGCCAGGTGAGCAGTGTACGAGAAGCCAGGGGTAGGGAAACAGGAGGTCAGGCCCAGAGATAGCCAGCAGGCTTGAAGAAGTGGAAGCTTAGTGAGGCCTGAGGACTCAGTGGAGGGCAAGAGAGGTACCAGAGGAGTCCAGAGAGGTGAGGAAAGTATTATTGATAAATGCAACCATATATTTATTATCTAAACTAGGACACTTTTTTGCCAGGATAACAGGTAAACCTGGAATTTCCTGGACAAAGGGGCCCAGATGCCATGCAGAGGGGTGTTTTAGTTAGCTTTGTGTTGCTGTGACCAAAAGACCTGACAAGAATGACATAAGGGAGGAAATTTTTGTTTTGGCTCACAGTTTCAGAGGTCTCATCAGTCCATAGATGGCCAACTCCATGTTTCTGCACCCAAGATGAAGTAGAAGATCTCCATGAGAGGCGTGGCCGAGGAAAGCTGCTCAACATGGCAACCAGGAAACAGAGAGAGAACTCCACTCACCAGGAACAAAATGCAAACCCCAGAGCACCCCTCACCGTGACCTGTTTCTTTCAGCCACACCTTGCCTGTCTACAGTTACTTTCCCGTTAATCCATTTCGGTGTAGGAAGGCTCTCATAACTTACTCATTTCACCTTTGAAAATTCTTGCATTTTCTCACACATGAGTTTTGAGGAGACACTCTCATATCTAAACCATCACAAGGGTCTTCATTGGGACCAAAAAAAAAAAAATGGGGAGCCTCTGAGTGCTTTAGGCAAGGACAGGATAAAACCAGATCTTTGCTTCAGGAAGATGACTGTAGATGATTGTAGAGACTGGAAGGGAGCAAGTAAGAACAACCTGTAAGCCTTGTCCTGGGTTGGTCTCTGCTCGCCAGCTTCACCTTTCCTGCCTTCCTCTCCCTCCTTCATGGAGGTCCAGCTGTGGTTGCTCTTTGATGACTTGCAACCACCCCTTCCTCAGCTGGAGAGCCATCTCCCACCTCTGCCCTCCATTCCACTTGCAGAATCCTACTCGTAGAGGTTCAGCTAAGTTGTCACTTCTTCCAGGAAGCCTTTCCTGACATCCCAAGGCAGGGCCTGCTGCTACTTCTCCCTGGTCTCTTGAGACACTCTGTGCCTTCCCCAGATAGAGCAGACGTGCTCACAATATGTAGAATTAGAGATAATATTCATGGACAGAGTGAGGGGATGCAGATGGACCTTAGCATGGGCCCAGGTATCATTTATTTAGCTTTTCTTTTCATATCATGGCAAGTCTGGTCTGAAACCAGAACCTATCTCTGGTGTAACAGGAGCCCAGAGATGCCGCACTGAGTTAGTAGGTTTTGGAGGGCTACAAATGAGGAGGAGCTGCTGGCAGGCAGCTAATGGGTATCTTCGATAATTTTAAATTCCCTTGTGGCAGAAAATACACCCTTGGTTATTCTGTTTTTCTGATCATTTCCATCTTGAACTCGATCAACTCAGGATTTCCCTTTTCCCCTCATCCTCTTGAGAATGGAGTCAAAGTCTCAGGGACCTGCTTGGCATTCTGGCTTTGGGGCTGGGGGAACATCTTGTCCTGGATAATGGGCATCTCTTCACACTGATTTCTGCTGAGAGAAACCTGATTGCCTTGTCCTTGAATTGTCTACCTGTCTCTTTTTATCTGCATCCATTGATATCTTAGCAGCACTTTCCTGGTCTTCAGTTGTTAGGTCATGCAATCTGTATCCTTGCCCCCATCCTGAGGCCCTTTCACTTCTGACATTCTCTCTAAGATAATTCTCCAACTCCCAGGTACTACTAGAATCTTACCCACCTCTCATCTAGTAGGGGATTCTGACTGGCTTGGATACTTTCTTCTCAGACCCACCTGATTGTCTTTTTTGGGGTTCCAGGGATTGAAACCCAGAGGTACATTGAGATACATCCCCAGACCTTTTTATTACTTTTTCTATTTTAAAAATTTTGATACTGGGTCTCAAAATTGAGATATATTCCCAGCCCTTTTTATTACTTTCTCTATTTTAAAAATTTTGACACTGGGTCTCACTAAGTTGCTGAGGCTGGCTCTGAACTTGCAATCCTCCTGCTTCAGCCTCCCAAGCCCCTGGGATTACAGGTGTGTGCCACTGCACCCAGTTTGCCATTTCTTTTCTATTGCTTCCAGATGAAGAAGGGTGGGGAAATTTTGGCATTGCTCACTTTTTCAGATGGAGTCTGAAATAGAAATCTTCTTCACCTTCAGAACAAAAGCAGCATGAGAAGGAATTTTTCTCTGTGCTGATCACTGCTGAAGCTCAAGGCCTAGAACAATGGCTAGCTAATAGTAGACCTCAAGAAAGACTGAGTAGATGGATGACTGTCCCTCTCCTGTCTCCCCAGTTCTCAAGGTCTCCCTCATGACGGTCATCTGACCTCCCTCACCAGCATCCAACTCTTGCTTCTCTTAATCACTCCCTCAGACAACTCATGGTCTGGAATGCAAGTTTAGAATTGGAGGCAGTGTTCTTTCCAGATCTTCCAGTTGGAAGTTAGTCTTTGTTCTTAATTGAAGTCTCGCATCCCTGGATCCATCATGTATCTTCTTGGGCAGTGGCTTCATATTAGGTGTGATGCTAAGGGAAGGACCTTGGGGATTAATCAATGTGTGGAATGAGAAGATGTCTATGAACAGTTCACTCTTTCTTTCACCCTGGCACCCCCAGTTCCTAGCACAGTGCCTGGCACATGGTAGACTTGGAATTAGTCCTTGTTGAATTGAATATTGGTGGAGTCAGGAACTGGTAAGACATTCAAGAGAGAGGAGCAGACGTTTAGGAATGACCTGGTAGTAAAGATGGGCTGGGGTTTAAAGAAGGAATGCTCAGAATCATTGGTTCTTTGTTGAACCAGAATTCTATTCATATAAATGTTAATTTTAACACTAATAAAGACTTGGTGTTGTGTTTATTGATGGGTAGTATGGTAGGTGCTCTGTAGACCCCAACCTAGTAAGCTAACTATCTGAATTAGAGACAAAACCGAGATTGTTCAACTTACTATAAAGTAAACTGAAAGAGCTACCAAATAGTAGATGCTAATTACAAAATAGTCATAACATTCAAGAAAAAAATGAGAAATGAGATTTTAGTTCAACAAATATTTTAATAAAATTCTGTGTCTGCCAGGCACAGTGCTAGGTGTGGATTTATGGCAGTAAGAATAGCAGACTATATGTCTTCAAGGACCTTCTGTTCTGGTGAAGGTATCAGATAAGAAATAAATAAAATAATTATAGATGGTGACACATGCCATGACGCAAGGAGCAGGGAGCTTGGTCAGGTGTGATGAGGCGGCTGCTTTTGTTGGGATGGTCAGAGGAGCCTCTGCAGAGATGGTGTGAGCAGAGGGAACAGTGAGGCCAGTGGGGTGGGTATGCAGCAGATGGGGAGGCAGGAGAGGAGAGAGGCTTAGGAGGGTACACCATGTGGCGTGGGTCGCAGGAGGAGCTGGGGCTGAGTTCTGAGTACAGTGGCAACATCTGAAGCAGAAGAGAATCCATTTCTATTTACATAAAGATAAATGAGAGAGTGAGTCAAGGAGGGTTGGCAGAGCTAAAGCAGAGAGATGGAAGAAGCAGCAGTTATTGTATTGACCTTCCTGGTGACCATGGCTGAGGACAGAGACAGCCGCTGTGGAGAAAAGCAAGCAGAAGAGAGATCCATGTGTGGCTCAGCCCTCAGGGTCTCCTGATAAGAGATTGTCAGGGTGATGGGAACAAAGATGAGTGCTGCTGCCTGCCTTGGACAGGGGTGTGTGGTGGTGCCCTCAGGAGCACAGGACTGGAGGAGGGAACAGGCTTGGGCCAAGTACTAGGCTGTGTTGTGGATTTGTTTCCTTTAAGGTGCCCGTGAGACACAATTTGAAAAGCTGTATTTATTCTTCTTGCAATATTGACCATCAAGGCACTAAAATAACTAAAACAGAATTTAGACAGCTGTCTTTCCCATTTCTTTAATCAGGCTCTCTTTCCTTGAGAAACCCAGGTTTTAAACATTCTAACTATGCTCCCTGGATGGTGGGTGTTTGTCTGCTGTGCATTTCAGAAATTTGAGCATTCCATAACTATTAAAAAAGAAAGCACAACAAACCTCGAATGTAGGACAGCACCAAACATGCCCAGCCTCTTAAAATTCTGAGAGAAATCTAGTAGTTGACTTGGCACCCTTGTTGCTGATTATGGTTTAGCATGTTCAAACTACTGCTTCATTTTCCTGAAGTTAGCAGTTTTAACAAAATGTAAGTAGTGATACATGATTTTTTTTCCTTTTCGCATTACTGTTTTCCTTACAACAGAACGTGGATGCTTTAGAGGATGTGTTAGTCAGATTTCTGTCATTATATGATACCTGAAGCAATCAACTGATAAAAGATTTCTGTTGGGCTCACAGTTTTAGAGGTCTCAGTCCCTGACTGGTTGTCTCTGTTGCTTCTGGGCCTGTGGCAAGGCAGCGCATCACGGCAGGAGCACAGAGCAGCACAGCTGCTCACCTATGGCAGGGAGAATATGAAAGGAAGAAGAAGGGCTGGGGTCCCACAATCCCCCCGGGCTTCAGCTCCCCCATGCCCCTGGGGACCAAGCTTTTAACTCAGGGGTCTTTGAGGGACATGCAAGATCCAAACTATAACAGAAGACCAGACAAAGTAGACAGTGAACAAGCTAGTTCCCCAATAGGTTGATTAGGCTCGTGCAAATGTTCCTTTTTCCCTTTCTAAAGGTGTCATAGCTTATCCCTTCGTGTGTGTGTGCTTGTATGTGTATATAAAATGACGGTACCATTGCACTACAAAGGTGCTCGAGAAGCACCTAGAGAATTCTGCAGCAGGTGTTTCTTATATATGGCTGGATCAGCATGCAGTGTGGCAAAATGACAAACAGAGAACTACGGCAGTTACAGATCTTGATTAAAAATAGGTTGCAGCAATTACACAGTTCAACTGTGACTCTTGTCAAGGTCAAAGTTTTGAGTAAATGTAAGGTGCTTTGCTTCCTTGTAGGTGTTTGATTCCTTGAACTTGAAGGAATAGACGAACTCTAGATAGGCAGGGGGTGGGAGGGGAAGAGAGGGGGCAGGGGGTTAGCAATGATGGTGGAATGTGATGGACATCATTATCCAAAGTACATGTATGAAGACATGAATTGGTGTGAACATACTTTATATATAAACAGAGGTATGAAAAATTGTGCTCTATATGTGTAATAAGAATTGTAATGCATTCCTCTGTCATGTATTTAAAAAATAAAATCAATTTAAAAATAAATAAATAAATAATTTTTAAAAAAAGAAAAACCCAGAGAGGAGTACTTAATACTTGATAATGATAATTGCCAAAATCAAGTATTAAGTACTCCTTTAAGTTATTATAGGAAAAGCTTATTCAGAAATTCTTAATCGATAAATTGTGGCAATTTGATAACAATATCTGACCTGCCATTCTACTCCCTATTTTGGACCCTTGTTATCCCCTGCCTGGGCTATTCTAGGATCCTTGTTAGTGATCTTCTTACCTGAGCCTCACTCCTATCTATCTAGTTATTTCCTCTTCCAAACAGCCTCTGCTGAATTCTTTCATCTCCAGCAGTGTGTTGGAGTACACATTCTCTAGGTCCTCCTGCTAGTAGAACATACAAATAAACAAACCTAGATTGTGGGTAGAAGCTAGTTTGTAATGCATTGTTGGGAAGACTTAAGGAAATTTCTAAGGGAAAAACAACAAGAATAAACCTAAGAGCTTGAAACTGATTGGAGCAGGAAGCCACCAGATATAAACAAATGAAAAGGCAGGATTCCTTAAAAGCATCAGCATCACAGAAAATGAGCCAGTAGCAAAGGCAAAAGCAGAGCTTCAAAATTCTGCTTTAAATTGGAGCTCTCAAAGGGGCTTAACTGGGTCCAGATCAGCAGATCACCCCCTGGGATAAACTCATCCTCTTTGGAGGAAAGCATGCCCAGCCGGACCCCCCAGGATTCTCCCAGATTAATTTCAGCCCAACATGATGTCACATTCATGATCTCCAGAATGACTAGGAAATAAGTTTACATAAATCAAAGTCTACAAAGACATACACAACTAGGCAGATCTGAAAAGTAACCAGTGAAAACTGTTATAAAGGAAAAATAAAATTGAAAGCAAAAACTCTGTGACTGTGGCTGAGTTAAATAAGTTTAAATAAAACTGAAGTGAAATTAGTGAATTGGGATATTTATCAGAAGAAATTCCCCAGAAGGCAGCAAATAGAGTTAATTGATAAATGAAGTTTAATATAACTAATAGGAGTCCCAGAGGAGAGGAAACATACGATAAGTTGATAGGAGATAATTTTTCAGAATTGATTCAAAGATAAAAGAAGCACAATATATATCAACTAGGGTGGTAAGTTGAAAAAAATGGAAACCCAGCATGTCATGGTGAGCCTGTAGAAGACCAAAGACAAAGAGAGAAAGGAAGAGTGACTATGAAAGAATGTCAACCAGACCAATAGCAGACTCTGCAGCAGCACTGGAAGCCCAGAGTCGGGGAGTGATGACTTTGTGCTCAAAGGAAATACCCTCACTCTGGGGTGTGTGCTCTCAAGAACAAGGTGAAATGAAGGCATTTGAAAACAAGACTTTTCAAATTAACAAAACCTGAGTTACCACCACAGACCCCACTAGAGGAACTATAAATATGTATTTCAGGGACAGAGAAATGATTCTAAAAAAATCATTAAAAAAAAAAAAAGATCTGCAGTGCAAGAAGTGGTGAGCCACAAAGTGGGTAAACATTAAGTAAATCCAAACGAATGTAGTGTGGTACAAAATAATTGCAACATCTAAGAGGGCAGCGTGTCTGGCTTCTAAACAGGGACTTTCATAATGTGTGTGATAAGAAAGAGTGAATTAAAATGGGTAGTATTGAAAAGGGCAAGCAGATTTTGTTCAGAAGTGTGCCTGGTGTCACACCATGGAAAAGGAAGGTGTCAAGCCCAAGATGGGGCCAAATCTCCAAGTCCATTTGGGCAGAAGATAGGCCAGATCCCTGGATTCTCTGGAGTAAACTTCCACAAGAACAAAGGCATCTTTTAGAGAGAGGAGACATTGCTGGAGGATTTGGAGAATCCCAAGAAGCACATCCCTAGAACAAAAATGACTTAACTTAGAATTACAAAAGCAGAAATTTGTAATTTGTATTTGTCCCATAACCACAGGGTTATGGGACAGCCATGTGAGTGTGATTGCCAATGGTCCTCTTGCCAATGCATGAGGAGAGTTATGGGAGAGGAGATATACCATCAGAATAAATTTGTAATTACATAATATTTTAAGACTTAAGGTAACTAAAAACAAAAATTGAGTTAAAAAATAATTATGACATCTAATTTATAGTGTTAGGTAAAAATAGCATATAATTGAGGATAGAAAGGTCAGTTACAGTTACAGAATTTTTAAGTCTCAGTGGTTAATTTACTAACTTTAGGCTCTGACAGGCTATACAAGTGTATTAGGATGTTAAAATTGAAATCTTTCTTGCCACTCTTTTGCTTTAGTTGCTAATAATAAAATAGATAGCACATATCACTTGTGGATATCTTTAAAGGAAATGAATGAAAACATACCCCGGACTCTTAAGCCCACCTTCACCACACACACACAATTTGCAAATATTACATCAGGGCAGTATGGTAGAAGAATAAGTCTAGTGAGGAAGTAAGTGGAGAGCCAGGGATTGTGGTCAGGATCTGACTGGCCTGAAAGAGGGAAAAGCTGGCCAGTCACTATGGTGGTGAAGCTACAGAGGCCTGGTGAATTGGGACTGGCCTAAGCCCCCAGAGTTGGCCATAGCAAGGGCTACGTAGATGTGGGCTAGGCAGGAGAGAAAGCCATCGTGATCATTTTTGGCCTTTTCCAGCAGGGCTGCTTAGAAGATAGACAGTAGAGGTCTAAGAAGAAAGTGCCACATATGGCTACCTAGAATAGAGAGGCGTCAGTCCCAGACCTCAGGGTCCCTGACTCATTTCTTTCTCTCATGTCAGCTATACCTTCAAAATGTGAAATACGGTGGGATCCCCTGCGTCACCCTCTCCCTGGGTCTGTCCACGGTTGCTTCCGTTGGCTATTATGACAGCCTCTTAACTTGTAGACCTTGCCCTCCTTGCTCCCTGTAGCGTCTTAGCTCCCGTCCTCCTGGCTCCTTCTGCCTCAGCTGTCTTAGGCTCCTTGGTGCTCCTGGAACATGTCAGGTGCTCTCCTGCCTCTGGGCCTCTACCATGATTCTTCCTTCTAACTGGAACACTCTGCCCTCTACTAGTCCACCAGATTTCCTCTCTCATCTCCTTTGTTTACTGCTCAGATGTCACCTCAACAGTGACAACTCTCTGATCACCCTATAAAATGGTAAAACTGTCCCTGCCACCTCGCCCCCAATCTGCCCCTTCCCTGGCTCTCCTTATGCCCCTTAATTGCTTTATTTTCCTCCAAAGAACTTATCACTGTCTGACTTACTATTTATAAATTCTTGTTTAATTATTCATTTCTTTTTTTCCCCACTATACAATGTAAGCTTTCAGAAGGCAAAGGCTTTGTCTTTTTGCTCACTTTGTATTTTTAGTTCCTAGAATTGTGTGTGACACCCTGCCTAATATAACCTAATATTTTTTGAATGATTGAATGTATGAAATGAAGGATGCTGAGGGAAGAGAGGGACTAGTCAATCTTAAATGCCATAGAGATGTCCTGAGACAGAGGACTGAAAATTTTCCATTGGACCTAGCAATTAAGGAGTCCAGATGGCCTCACAGAAGAAGGACAGCATTAGTTGAGGTGTAGGAAGGGAAGCCTTATTATAATGTTTTGAGGAGTGGAACAGAAAAGAAAGAAATTAATTCAATAAAGAAAAATGATTTTTTGGTGTGTTTAATGGGTGGAACAAGGGAAAGATGAAACACAGCAACCAGAGAAGCCCAAGGAGGAAATATTTAGAGTGGAAGAGTCTAGCCTCAAAACAAAACAAAACTCCCATATGACCCAGCAATGGTATCTATTCAAGGAAATGAGACCAGCACCTTGAAGAGATGTCTGCACTCTTATGCAGAATTAGTCCAAGTAGCCAAAATGTGGAATCAACTCAGGTGTCCATTGATAGATGAATGAGTAGAGAAAATATGGTAGGTAGATATACAGTGGAATATTACTCAGCTTTAAAATGAAGGAAATCTTGTCACTTGCAACAACTAGAAGGACAATATGTTAAGTGAAATAAACCATGCTCAAAAAGACAAATAGTGCATGATTCCACTTACATGTGGAATCTTAAAAGTTGAACTTGGACTGGGACCGTGGCTTAGTGGTAGAGCATTTGTGCGGCATGCGTGAGGCCCTGGGTTGACTACCCAGCACCGTGGAACTCAGACACAGACAGAATGGTGGTTCTTGTGAGGGGTGGTAGAGGAGAGAGATGTTAATCAAAGTGTAAAAAGGTTTCAGTTAAACAGGACGAGTAAGTGTAAGTTCTGGAGGTCCATTGTACCACATGGAGATTACAGGAAATAACAGTAATTGTAACACCTAAAAATCTCTAAGTGAATCTTAAATGCTTACTGAAAAATTATTTGTATGTGAGGTGATAGATATGTAAATTAGCTTTATTTAATTACTTTAAGATGTAGACATATATGAAAACATCACATCTACACTGTAAATCTGTACAATTCTTATTTGTCAATCACACCTAATAAAGACAGGGAGATATAAAATGGAAGAGACTGGGTAGTCTGTGGGAGATGGGGAGAGAAATAATGAAAAGGAGGCTAAGGACAGGAAAGAGAAGGACAGGCCCCTGCAGTGGATGCTTCAGAAGCACATGACAAGACAGGCCTGGGCAGCCTTAAAAGAAGTTTTCCACAGAATGGGAGAGAACCTTTGCTAGCTGCTCTTTTGACAGAGGAATTAATATCTAGACTATAGAGCTCAAAAAATCAAATAACTCAATTAATAAACAGGCAAATGAATTTAACAGATACTTCTCAAAAGAAGAAATACAAATAGCCAACAAATACATGGAAAAAAATGTTCAACATCATTAGCAACTAGGGAAATGCAACTCATACTACACTGAGATCTCATCTCATACCAGTCAGAATGGCAGTCATCAAGAACAAGAAATGCTGGAGAAGGGCTCCAGCAATAAATGCTATTGGTGGGACTGTAAATTAGTACAACTGCTGTGGAAATCAGTATAGAGGCTCCTCAAAGACTAGGCATGGAACTACTATATGACCCAGCTATATCATTTTTCCATATTTACCCTGAAAAAAATAAAGTCATCTTATCACAGTGATACATGCATACCTGTGTTTATTGAAGCACAATTCACAACAGCCAAACTATTGAATAAGCAAAGGTGTCTATCAACATATGAATGGGGCTGGGATTGTGGCTCATCGGTAGAGCAGTCGCCTAGCACAGGCGGGACCCGGGTTTGATCCTCAGCACCACATAAAAATAAACACATTGTGTTGTGTCCATCTACACCTAAAAAATAAGTATTAAAAAAAGAATATTAAAAAAATCAGATGAATGGATTAAGAAAATATAGTATATGTACACAATGGAGTTTTATTTAGCCATAAATAAATATAAAATTATGGCATTGGCAGGAAAATGGATGGAACTAAAGACCATCATGTTAAGCAAAATAAGTCAAACTCAGAAGGTTAACGTTATATGTTTTTTTTCTCAAATGCATATGCTAAAGAGGAAAAAGGAAAATAAAGGTGAGGGTAGATCTCCTAAATCAAAGGGAGACCAGTAAAGGAAATGGCCCCAAGGAGTGGCAGGTAGAGAGGGAGGGAGAGATGCTGGGGAGTGATATTGATCAAATTATATTGTTATATTGTGTGTAGGTACAAATATGTAATAGCAATTCCCACCAATATGTACAAATATAATGTACCAATAAAAAATGTGGAGGAAAAAATTTAAAAAAAAAATGAATGAAAAAGAAAGGAGGGTTCCTGAACCTCAATTGAAGGATGACATGGGAAATAGCGATGGATATGGTTTGAGTGGTCAGCAGCGGGAGAGCTGAAGCCAATCATTTAAAGAGCCTTTCTTTCCTCCATGAATGGAGATCATCTACTAAAGTAAAAGAGAGACGATCAATATTTGGAATTGTCTTTGAGAAAATGGGAGAACTACAGATAAGCAAACAGTTTTATGGGCTCTCATGAGGTCCCAGGCCACCCGCAGACCTTGAAGTTACAGTGGTGAATTTTCTCCTGCAGAGACCAGCCACTCCGTCCAAGGCGCTAGATAAAAAGATTAAAAGTTGGGAGGTGAGGAGAGTTGGACTAAGTTGAACCAGATCTGCTTGTCCCACGTCAGGAAACTGTAGATAGGGGGTCCCCAGGGAGCACCACAGAGCTGTCACAGTGGAGAGCCAGCAGTTGGGTACCTGCCATACAGAGGGCTAGGAAGGCCATATTAGCCAAAGAAGAAGCAACAACCAAAAGATATGTGAACACAGCAGTGGCCAGGTGAGGAAGACGGACTCCTCTGTTCCAATGCCCTAGAGAGCCGAGTCCCATCAGCAGATCAAAGTCAACCTCCAGGTGAGGGAAGAGAAAGAATAAAGGAGCAGAACAGGGAGAGGAAGCAGCCAGTGTGCACACAACAGGGGCCAGACGGCATGTGAGATGGGGGAATCTTCCAGGTACAGAGTGGCAGGTGCGCAGGCGTGCAGGTAATGAGAGACAGAGGGCAGAGGGAATCTGATTCAGTGTGACGTTAGGCCTTCTCACTCCATTCGCCATCTCTCTTAACCTCACTTTCATATTTGCTCTCTTTTTGATCTCTGTGCTGAATCTTTAAATATCTTCCAGTCCCATTTTTCTGCTACCAATTTATTTTAAGGTTTCAGTTGTTTTATTTTCATTTTTAGAAGTTCCACTTGCATTTTTATCAAATCTGCTTGGTTTCGGTTTTACAATCTTTTATTCCTTGTTCATCTTTCAGAAATATTTTTTTTTTTACCCACAGTAAATATATCTGTGGTGGTTTTATCTTCTGTGTCTAAAGGGCTCTGCTGGTCTCATTCTGCTGCCTTGTGTACCCTCAGGCACAGCACACAGTCTATCCTCAAAGTACATGGCACATGAATGAAGTACATGGAAAGTGCTGGAGTAACAAGACTAAGCAAAATACAGATAGAGTGTAGTACTGTATGTTATACAACAAAAACACAAGCAGAGAGCTGTAAGAACAAATGTCCCTGTCTGGGGAAGAGAAATGGGATAGGTCGCTTTGGTATTCAGAAGTTGTTTCCAAAAGGACATATTCTCCGGCATTGTATTTAAAATTTTACTAGATTTCTTCTTGGCTTCTTTTGAAGAATAGAGTAGTTGTGCTTCACGAGAAGCAGCACTTCATCTGACGTAATGACGTAAATGATATTTAAAATTTGTTGCAATGTCAGAGACTTAGACATGAGTTTCATTCTGTTGAAGTGAAGTTTATTACTGGTCTGTCCACCTAATGAGGCAAATGCTTGAGAACTGTGGTTCTCACTTTATCATCAGCTTTCCATAGCACACCAGTTCCCTTGGTCTCAAATATCACCTGCTGAGAACAGGCAGGCCCAGGAGCATGTATGGTGCTTGAGGTCTCTAAATACAGATACCTGAGGGGGAAAGGGTACCATCAGGAACACTTGTAGTTCTTCTTCAGAGTGTTTCCTAATAAAAATTCTTGGTAATTAGACAGTGTTGACTGTGGGTCAGGCACCATTTCAAGTGTTTTATATATTTAATTCATGTCAGAATTAAATTTCTGACCCAATTTAGCTTAAATTTTTACTCTCTAGAGTCAGTTTTATCGTCATTATATGGGTGGGTCTAAAGGGCATCAGCACAGGTGCCTTCAGGCCTGGAGTGTGCTCATCAAACAGGACCTTCCATGTGCCAGAGACGAGGTTTCATTTAACTCAAGCCTCAGACATGTGAAACCTTGAAATGGGCAGTTATGACCAGCTTCACAAAGACATTTTAGCTTCAACTTTTATAACTGTAGTCTGTTGAGAGAAACGATGATTTTTATTATTGGGGAAAACTTAACTATGATATAAAATTTAATATTGAATACCCTGTACCTGTTTTATAATCCATTCATTATGATTCATTTTCACGGCATGAAAGTCTTTAGCTGTCCCACTTGAAGAGATTTTTTTTTTTTAGAAAGCACCTCTACTTAAGTCTGTCTCTATTTTCCTATGAGAAATGAAAGCATTATCTGAAGTTTACATTTAAAGTAGTAAATATACTTGCCATACTTCATAGTTACTTTTTTAAAGTATGTTTTCTTTTCTTTTCTTCTCTTCTCTCTCTCTCTCTCTCTCTTTCCTAGAGATTGAGCCCAGGGCTTGTGCGTGTGAGGCAAGTGCTCTACCAACTGAGCTACATCTCCAGCCCATGTTTTCTTATTTTAACCCAAAGGTATAATACACAGTACAGCTAAATGTGATAATGTATGATGAAACGAAATTCTCAGGATCTACAACTATGTGGGTACTCACACTCAATGTTTGTGTAAACATAGAAAGGCGATATGCATTGCAGTGGATCACAGAGAGATTAAAGCTATTCTAACTTATTTTGATTATTTAGGTCTTGTACATATACCACAAGAAAAAATATATTAATATCTTCTTCACATCACACAGTTATTTCACATTCAATATCCATTTTAACTTAAACCAATATATTAATGAGCAATTTAAATCATATTCTATATTAATAATTTATTGTGCTGGGGTGTGGCTCAGTGGTAGAGTGCTTGCCTAGCATGTGTGAGGGACATTTGTTCTTACAGCTCTCTGCTTATGTTTTGTTGTATGACATACAGCACTACACTCTACTTGGTTTAGATCCTCAGCACCACATAAAAATAAATAAATAAATAATTTATAACTATGGCCTCTTGGCAAAATGACTTTATTATCTTCAGATGTTATTTGTTTTGATCAACTTAATTACTAGAGTAAAAGCTCCTTTGGTTACACATTTTTAAACTACAGAAAGAAGTGTTCTGGCATCCATCCTTCATCAAGCCTGCCAGCTCCCTCTTTTGTAACTGTAATTGGATCCTATGTGTCAGACCAACAAGAGAACAGCACAGCAATAGCTCTGTTGGAAGATAACACCCATTATTAGAGTCACAGTAATGAATTAAAAATAATATACAGTGATTATAGTACCTGAAACAAGGCAGTGGAATTTCTGAAAAATGAAAAAGATGCCCAGTGTGGGGGTGTTCCTGTCTGTGGGCAAAATCTCTTAACTCAGAACCAAACCTGAAGTTCTGTTTCCACAGATTTCATCCTCAAACTACCAGGAACATCCTGGTACCTCTAACAGCATAACTTTTCTCTTTTGACCTGAGGCTCAAAGCAGAGGTGTTTTGCTGGGTTTGGGGTTTTTCTGCTGGTGGGCATTTTCCTGATGGTCTGTGTTTAGATCTGTAGCCCGACGTCTACAGAGAAGAAAGAAACCCTTCCTAAAGGATAACTTTCAAGAACAACTTTAATAAGACCCATAATCCAAGGTCCTATTTTGCATTAATCAAGTGTATTGGCAGGTATAGAAGCGCAGTATAATAAAAAACTGGTACAGTCTCATAATTCTGTACTGAGTTTCCCATCTAGAAATCAGCTGGATAGGTACTTGAGAACAAAGCCCTGACATTCAGGTATAAATTGAAAGAAAATGAGAAAGCAGATAAAGCCAAGCAAATTAATTCACTCTATTCTCTTCTCTGCTTTGTGAGCAGAATTCAGAGAAATTCTCTCCCAGAAAATGTTGGGAAGCCCTCATGAAGCAATTGCTTTGGTGTTTACAAATGTATACATTTTGGTGTTGACATAAATGTGTACATTATGTGTTTGTGTTCAAACACAGAAAGGTGATGTTCACTGCAGAGCCCCTGAAGGTACCTGTGGGCTTTAGAAAGTTTTCCATGAATGCTCTCCATTCTTCATGTGTTCAAGAAGACATCTACCTTAAGGCCCTCTGCCTGGAAAAGATAACCAGGCTCAGTACACAGACCAGCTGTCACCCACATTCACATACCCTGCCTCTCTAGAAGCAGCGCTGAGGACAAACATGGTGATCTGGAGGTGAGACTGAGTCACTTTACAGTTATGATCAGGTGCACATGTCCAGCTGTTAGAATTTAGTAAAGAAGAACTTGGAGCAGCTGGACTACCTGGCTTTTTTGTTCCTCCTTTCCTCCCCTAGTAAGAAAGAATATCAGAATTCAAGAATCCAGAATCCTAGTCTTCTTTCTGCCCCCTAATCACCGTATCTCTGGATGTCTTAGGTTCTCATGTGTATCACAACTGGGCTGAATTAGGATGCCCTCTCTGACCGCTCCTTTCTTTACAATTGAGTTCACTTTAATGACTAGATCATCCAGATAATAATTTACTGAACAAACATCCATCAAATTCCTGTCAGATATCTGCTAGTCACCTACAGGTTTAACAAATCCAATAGAATTTGTGCCCTGAGGGGTTTGCAGTATCGTGGAGGTGACAGCTCTTTAAACAAGAAATTATGACAAGTTACAAACAACAAATTGGCTTACCACTCTGTTGCCAGAGCTTAGAATAGTGCCTGACACATCCTTGTACTTAATGTTTGTCCAATGAACAAATAATATTTAAAATGATGAAATTAGTGAAAAATACGAATATTTACATTGTATTTATTATGCAATAGTGAAGAAAACAAAGGTTTATTTTAACCTGGAGGATAAAAATAGATTCACAAAAGAGGTAGTATTTGAATAGGGCCTTAAACAATGAAATCATTTTTGATGGAGAAGATATTCTAGGTTAAGAAAACAGCGTGAGCGAGAAGACCAGTTAGTTTAGCATAAGGAGATGGAGGAGAATCTCAGGCAGAAAGAACAGCCTGGGTGAGGACGCAGTGCTAAGAGGGGCGTGGAGATGGAAGAACTGGAGAAGTACAGCTGGAGCACAGGGTCGGGAGCATGTGGCACAGAAGAGGCAGGAAAGGTAAACAGAGACTATAATTTGTGCAGAGTCTTATGAACCATAGTAAGTAGCTTGAAGGAGTTATTAGAAAGAAATGACGTGATCTGAGTCTGGGGTTTAACTCAATGATAGAGCACCTGCCTCGCATGCGTGAGGCCCTGGGTTCTATCCTCAGCATCACATAAAAACAAATAAATAAAAATGAAGATATTGTGTTCATCTACAACTAAAAAAATTTTTTTAAAAAGAGAATAAAAAGAAATGACCTGATCTGATTTTCAGTTTAGAAAGGTCACTCTGTTTTGACTGTGTGGAATGCACTGAGGGGGCAACTGGGGAGACTTAGAGTCCATGATAACAATTGTAGCTCCAAAACAGCAAAACTGACTAGGAAGTTCATGGTCATATTAATAGGGGTAAAGCAAACACTCAAGGATTAGGAGGCTAAAGGATGGTAAGACCTCCCTGTGTAGAACAACAGGAAGTTACTTGTGGCTAGAACTCGAAGTCAGGGCCGGGGATTCAATGTGTGGATTACTCACATACAGGTAATAGTCCTAGTTACAGATCAAGTATGGTAATAGTGTCATCGTGGGAGGTTGTAGAGGCAGAAGAGAAAAGAGTCAAGGATGGACTGTCCACATTTCAAAGGAAAGAGGGGCAGGAGAGAAGATTGCTTAGAAAGGAGACCCGGTTCAGTCAAGGCATCTAAGAGCAATGAGTTTTAAAGAGTCTTAAGATGACAACTCCACTCTCCCTTCCCATGCCTGCCCCAGGCAGGAGGCCCACAGCCCTGCAGCTGTAGCTCCTGCACTCCCTGCCACACACACTGCACTGTTAACACTAAAAGGTTTGTGCCCACCCTGCCACTACCACACAGGGCAGTGTTCAGAGGCTTCATTTCCTAGCCGAAGCTGTTCCCTTTACTCAGGCACCCTCCATCTTTCTTCTCCCACCTGACTTTTCCTCACCCTTCTCACTCACCTCAGATGTCACTGCTTTCAGAAGGCTTCCCTGAACCTCGTACACATCTTTGTACCTCTAAGCCTAACACAGTGCCTAAATTTGTAGTTCAGTATTTGTTTTGGTATTTAATTAACCTAAAAATGAAATATTTCACTGGTCTCCTAGTTGGTTTCCTTATTTCTGTTCTCCCCAGCCCCAGAGCATTTTGTATAGATAGATAGCAATTTTCCTAAGGCACTGTATCAGCCAAAATCATGGGTTTAACGCTTTATTAGGGTATAACTGTCATTTAAAAAAATTTTTTTTATATTTATTTTTTTGTAGTGGTAGTTGGGCACAATACCTTTATTTATTTACTTATTTATTTGTTTATATGGTACTGAGGATCGAACCCAGGGCCTTGCATGTGCGAGGCGAGCACTCTACCACTGAGCCATAACCCCAGCCCAAGGGTGTAGCACTTTATTGGGGTATAATTATCATTCAGGAAGTTACATGTATTTAAAGTGTATAAATTTCTTCTTTAATCTATGGATATGTGAAGTATGTTTTCTAAGTTTCTAAATATTTAGAGTTTCTTCTAGGCATATTGTTAGTTATTTCTAATTCAGCTTCATGTGACCAGAGAATTTAATTATGACTTCAGGCTTTTAAAGCTTATAGAGACTTATGGCCTGGTACACGGCCTATCTTATTGGAAAAATCATGTGGACTTGCAAACTTTAAAAAAAAAAGTATTTCATGCCATGGTTGGTGTGGTACTTTGTCAATGTCCATTAGGTCAAGGTGGTTGATAACGTTAATTCTCCCAGAGCCCTTCTGGTGTTTTGTGTACCTGTTTTATCAGTCACTGAGAGAAAGGTGTTAATATCTCCAAATATGAGTGAGATTTGTCTAATTCTTTTTTAAATTCTGTCAGGTTTGGGGGACTAAACTAAGACGTATTCAAATTGCTATGTTGTACAAGTATATTCTCTTTGTTTATTCATTTATTGGGAAACTGAAATCTTCTAGACATTGTAAAACTGAACTTGTAATTCATATTATTAGTTATTTACATGTGCTTATTACACATATATTTGTGTGAGTACATATGTAAGACATGAAAACATGGGTATATATGTATTTGTCTATGCATCTATCTGTATAAGCCACACTTGGTCTTAAATTCATTGACAATAGAAATTATAACTTCTATTTGCATATCTCTCCAGAGTCTTAATACATCCTAGTGTGAATGGTAGGTACCAATAAGTGTTTCTTGACTGATAATTTGTATTTTCAGGTTCATATGCAGTATACATTGATGTGCACAGAATCAACATATAAAGCCAACAGTACATAAATTACATATTCACTAATTAAGTTAAACTGAATAGTTACATTCCTCCTCTATGCAAAAGCATGATGCAAGCTATAAAGTCAAAGTGCAAGAACTGTGATGTGTGATGGACTCTACATGGCATATATATAATTAAGTCAAAAAAATGAGTTTATAGAAATAAGTACTTGATAATTTCAGAAAAGGGGAGGATTAGGATGGAGTGGTAGACTGTTGGTAGGTAGTACTTGTTTGAAATGGTCCTTGTGTGATTGATAGGCTTTAAATAATGTGGGGGAGAGGAGCATGTTCCAGTGTAAGCTGTGCAGAAGTTCGTGGTGATAGAGATCAGAGACCTGTGTTTCCAGGTAGGATGAAGCGAAGGGACCAGAAGCACATGGGGTATGTAAGTAAGGAAGAGAGTGGGTTGAAGACTGTCCCCTGTTGAGTAGCAATAGCAAATAAGCAATGGCTAGCCTTTAAAACCCAAGGAACGTGGATTTTGTCACTGACACAAGTGGGAATTTTTGCAGGACTTTTGAATATAAACTATAAATAACTAAAATAGTGATTGAATTGAGGAGGACTAATTTGGCATGTTGCATAGAATGAGCAGGGAGGGAACAAGAAGGCTGGTGGCAGAGAAGCCCTGTACAATCTATTTTCTGGAATCTTCAGGACTCTTCAGCTTTCTATTTAAGAAAACATTGTTCTCCTTGAGATATTCATTTTAAAATCATTACCAATTAGACTTCTTTTTGATCATAGTATTTGATTTCTTTTAAAAATTATCATTTTTAACAGAACTCTAAGCAACTGGGAGATTGCAGTCTGTTTCTCCTGGACTTTTGGGTAAGGGGGCTTGAGAGAAACACAATGACTCCAGTCAATTGGTTTCATTGAATTTTAAGGTTTTGTTCAGTTAAAAAGTTTTGTACTTAACATTAAAATAACCAGCTATTACCGTTGACACTTTATATACCCCAGTTTTGAGATTTAGACTCAGCATTCTTATGAATATTTTCATCAGAAAGTCACTGTCATTCTGAATTGTCCTAGTTTACATATTGCTAAATTTTAAGATGACTTTATTACATATAGAACTAGGCTTTTTCTCATATGTAAAATGAAATTCAATGGAAAGTGTTTAATGGAAATTCACCTTTAAAGAATGCTTTTATATAAATATAGTGGCATGCACTTTGAAATCCCATAAATCTAATTTCCTACTAGAGACTTATTAGTATTTTTAACAGAACCTTTTACCAACTCAATAGAACTGGGCCATATGCAAATTAGGAATATTTTAGAAGAGGTTATTTTATCTACCAATTTTCTGTTTCCTTTAATTATTATTAAGACATTAAGCCATATTCAATTTAGAAAAACAAAGGAATGCCAGGTGCAGTGGTGCACACCTGTAATCCCAGCAACTCAGGAGGCTGAGGCAGGAAGATCACAAGTCCAAGACCAGCTTCAGCAACTAAGTAGGGCTCTAAGCAACTTAGTGAGACTTTGTCTCCAAATAAAAAATGAAAAGTCTGGGGACGTGGCAAGTTGCAAAGTGCCTCTGGATTACAAAAAAGAAAAAAAACAAAGGCATTGCTTTTGCTTTAATTCTTGTGCTTCAGTTTTTCCTTTCACTCAACACCATTAAGTACTTCCTCTAGGACTGCCACTGTGAGGTGCTGGAATACAAAGACAGCCTCTGTTAAGATCTTGTCAAGGAGCCTGTCCTCAGGTGGGGCAAGAGTTTTAATGAGTGAAGTATTCTCATTACAGAGTCTGAACACAATATGATAAGATCAACAACAAGATGGGGCAAGGAAGAAAAGGAGCAGGACAAGCTTTGCAGAGAAAGTTTTAAAGGATGGGAAGATTGGAAAAAAAGAAAGGAATTCCTAGTGGAGGTAGCAGTAAGTTCCTTGAATTGCTAAATCTTGGATATACCAGCAGCATTTTCCTAGCCTCCAAAATGGTAAAAATGGGAGGAAAGGATTTTAGTATCAAAGAAAATGTTAATATCCCAGAGCCTGAAAGTGAAGATGAGAGCCTGTCATGTGCATTATGAAGTGTGTGGCAGCGTACAGCGTGAGACACAATCACTCGGGAGTGACTACACCATTTCTGCATCCTCTTCCCTTCTGGGATCTTCAAATGATAAACTCTTCCTTTTGCCCTCTCTCACCTAGTTATGCTTCTAATTTCATGAACTCAGTCTCTTCAAAATAATTTTCTTTCTTACCTAGGTACAGATGAAATTGTTTGAGAGCAAGATAACAGTTTGCATCTAGATATTCAGGTTAAGTCTGTAACTCAAAGATTCTGTAGGCATTGCTTCCATCAGGTCTACTTTAAGTTTTAGTTTCTTATAACCCCTTCAGTCTCTTCTATTTGTGATCAATAGCATGTGTCTGTCATATTTCAGGCTCTGTTCTAGGTGCTTTGTGGCATATATTTCTGATCTTGCAGAACTTACATTTTAGTAATTGTCACAACACTTCTGAAAGATCTTTTCTTCCACATGGACAAAGGATTTATTAAAATTATGCTCCTACCTAAAGTGCTGAGTTTCTTTAATGGGCCTCCTGTACAAGGGGAAGAAGATGTTCCTTATTCCAGGGGAAAAGTCGCTTTTTTTTTTAATTTTTTTTTTTTTTTTGTTTAGTTGTAGATGGACAAATACCTTTATTTTGTTTATTTATTTTTATGTGGTGCTGAGGATCTAACCCAGGGTCCTGCATGTGCTAGGCAAACGCTCTACCACTGAGCCCCAGCCCCAGCCCCAGGAAAATGCTTTTTTGTAGTCGAGGGTTCTATAAGGATAGACCAGTAAGATGTGGCAAATTTTCACTAGTTTATCTTGTAAAAAAATGAAAGTTTGAAGGTACCAAAAATATGGTGGTTTCAGAGACAGATAAGTGGGTGAAGGAAGAAATATTTAAAGACAAGTTATTTGAAGCTCTCCTTGCCTTGTGTTTTAGTGAGGAGAGGGAGAAGGCAGCCACCAAATGACTAAGGCATCAATTATAGCTTGGATGTGCTTTAAATAGAATATAGAAGCATAGTAAGAAAACAGAAGGACTAAATAGGGAAGAAGTCTGTTGGGGCATTAAAAACCCTATTTATTAAAATTGCAATGGATCTGAAATAGAATATTTTCAGTTTTATTTTTTAATTATGGTTCTTATTTGTTACTTTATAGATGCTGTACCTACTCCCTCAGAAAAAAGCCCATCTCTGCAGACAAATGTGAGTTTGGACAAGAAATCAGAGAATACCATTACAGATACTGTAGCCAAAAACCCCTTGCAAACACTGCAGAAAAGGCAGGCAGCCTCAGAAAGTTTTGAAACATTGACAACTTTACCAGCATTTTGGTCATCGAGTAAAGAAGAGTTTATCAGTTCCGATTTAAGGATATCACAGTCAGATTCTACCTCCTATAACCAGTCCTCTATAGAGACACTGTATGTCTCTCCCTCATTCGAAACATGTAACCCCACGAAGGGGACTGTAATCAACAAGGACCTTCAGAAACCAATGCAGGCCAGCGCTGTTCAAATGCACGATGCAGACCTCAAGGCCCCAGCCACATGGGGTGAGTCTACCAACAAACACAGTGATTTGAAGCTTTCCTTCTTCTGAAACATTCTTCTTTTACCTTTCTCTCCTTTTACCTCCTTTTTTGTTCCCTCCTTTCACTCTTCATCAGTGATATTAAAAAGTAAAATACCATAAACATACTTCTCAATTGGGAAAATACCCCTTTTATTAAAGGGCTAGTACATAATTTATCTTTGTGGGTTACACATATTTGATTGACTATATTACCATAAATTCTGAGTAATTTGGTATAAACCAAAATAGAAGGAACTAGCATTAACCAAGAGCTTAAGAGAATACATATAAAAGAATTGGTTATGGCATATATGTATGTGTGCTTTTTTAAAAAAGGCCTTTTTTTAAAGGTACAAGACACGTTGTCCTTTTCCTGTCTGTACAAAACAGTGAGAAGGTTGTGATATTGTTTAGACTGGGTGATAAAGGATAGAGCCAGTTGGGACTCCAAGTTATTGGCTGTCAGTTATTAAATCCTGTGTTATATAATTATACTTTCTTCTAAAAAGTTAATTAGTATAAGAATAATTTGCTTGCTCATGCATTTTTCAAAGACTAAGTCATAGTTTTATTGGTTCTTATGTATGATAATGATTACCAATTCATAAATTCAAAATTTTCAATATGAATCCTTTAAACTGCCTCAAACACAGATCAAAAGTACATATAAATACAAATAATGGAAGTTACCATGTTGAGGTTAAATATTTTTACCTTGTTTCTACTAAGGTCATTGAATAATAAAGATTCTCCCACTATTCTTCAAAAACCTTTTGGTATTGAATAGCCTAACAGTTGTAAACCCAATTCTTAATTGTCACTAAATAAACTTTCTGCTGAGACTATTTATGTGGAAACCAATTAGTACTAGTTATGGCAGCGGTGATCGCCTATATGCATGGCTATCCTCTGGGAAGTTGTTACTATTGGTTTATTACTTCACAAATACTATGAAAAAAATAGTTAAATAAATAATTTAATAACTGACAAAATAAATACTTTTTGGACCAGTGTCTCAGTACCATATATAGTTAATAAAATTTAGCAAGAGATTCCTCTAAAAAACCAGTTAGCAAGGATGACTTTTGCTTCTGGCTATAATGAAATAGGATAGTATTAGTCTAACCCTACCCCCCAAATTAACTTTAAACCCTGGAAAATTAGTAAAAGCTAGTTTAAGTTCTCATAAGACAAACTAGATAGAAAGCACACATAATGGAATAAGATCTCAAGGGGAAGGACATTGAGATGAGTCCCACATTCACCCTAGTCCCCACCCCACCTTGGGTCCAAGGCCAGGATTTTCACAGCCTCATTGTATTTGGGTGACAGAATTGGAGTTAGGGGCTTCCAAACTGTCAGGGTCTGAAGAGGCCCAAATTCTAGAGAATAGGGAATCACAGAGAAATCTAATGGACTTTGTGTAATTGCCTGCTGTGAAGATGCATATGTTCTGGATGAGATGCCAAAAAAAATTAATGTGAAACAATTTCTTAGAAACCAAGCAGAGATTCTGATCATCTTGTGATGCAGGGATACAGAGATTGGAGTTCAAGATATGCCAAACGGAAGGGGCCTTGGTAAATACTCTATGCTTTCAATTAGGACACTCTAGGAGTAAGGACAACCCAGAAATAAGGCAGCCCTCACAAACACTGAAGTCTGTCTTCAGCTATAGCAGTGCTTGGCACATTCTCCATCGGCCTTCTGGAAGACAAACTCTTTCTTAAGAGCTTCTGTAATTTTTCGTGAAAAATATTTTGGCATTCAACAATACCAGAAATATGGAAGAAAAACAGACAACAGAAACAGGTAATCTAAATTCTAAAGTTATAAGGTAGCTACTTTAAAATAACTATGATTAATATGATCAAGAAAAGAGAGGAAAAGGTCGAGAATGTCTTCAGATTACTGATATCTGTTTTTTTAAAAAAAATAATGAAAATATTAGAGCTGAAAAACAGTAGCTGAAGTTAAGCCCCCCGAGGGTCCCCTTCAGTCTACACAGTCTGTGATGTCAAAACAGAGAGCTCAGTGCTGGTGGAGAAGCTGGACAGTAATGAAGGAAACCCTAAAAGGGAAGGAGACTCTGACCCGGTGAGCCCCATAAATTATGTATGAATTCTGCCCATTCCTGACTAACTACAAAACTACACATGTAGGGGGAACCCAGTGAGTGTGACTAAATAAAAAAAAAATCCTCTGGAAGCTAGAAGAACTCAGAAGAAATTTCAGCTTCTCTTCACTGCAAGGGTAACAGTGGATGAATCCAGCCAAGTCATTTTTTTTTTTTTTACTATAACAAAAATCATTCTTCAGAAAGACTGTCAGAATCAAGAGACTCTACAGTATGTCCAAATGTCCAAAATAAAATTTAAAAATCACTAGGCATTTGAAGAGTTAGGAAAACATGAGCTGTAATGAAGATATACAAAATCAATAGAACCTGACCTTTTGATGGTGCAATTAGCAGTCAAGTTCATAAAGCAGCTATTAAAAATGTATTCAGGGACTTACAGTATTCACAATGAATGAGCAGATGAGGGACTCTCCACAGACAGAAACTGTTTTTAAAGAACCAAAGAGATGTTCTAGAGATGAAAAATAAATAACTAAGTTTAAAATTTTGCTGGAGATGCTTAACAGTAGATTGGAAACGAAAGAAGAGTAAGTGAATTAGAAGACAGAGCAGCAGGGATTATCTAATCTGAAAATGGGAAGGAAAATATTTTAAAAATTTTTTGAGACTCAGAGTCTAAGAGGACAATATCAAGTAATTTGTCATTGGCATAATTGGAGTTCCAGAAGGAAAATAGAAATGGGTAGAAAATTTATTTGAAGAGATAATAACCAAAACTTTCCAAATTTGTAGACAAAACAAACTTTCAGGTCCAAAACACTCAAGCAGGCTATACACAAAGAAAACCATCCACAGGCACAGTATAATTCATCAGTGGATGAACTCCAGAGGCAGAATTTCAAAAGCAGTAAGAAAAAATGTCATATTACATATAAAGAACAACATGTATGATGCCTGACTCTTCATCATAAGTAATATAATGGATACAATGAAAATCCCTCTTACAATGTTAAAAGACAAAATCTGTCGACCTGAAATTCTGTGTCTAGCAAAAAGAATAAGGTGGGTGAAGAAATGACATATGCAAATAAATAAGAACTTAGCTAATGATCATGAAATCTGCACTACAAAAAAATAGTATGGAAATATTTTTCAGACTAATAAGAAATTCTACTAGATAGTAACTTGCATCTACAAATAAAAATGATAAGTACTGGAAATGATAAATATGTGTGTAAATAAAAAGGCAGATATAATTGTTTAAAGCAAAAATCATGCTACTATATTTTGAGATTTAAAACAGATTAACAACATTGCACAAAGAATGGGGAGTTTAAAATAATACAGTATTAGCTGTAATTCATGATAAGTTAAACATGCATGTTTAGTCACATTTTTTTTAGAAAGGAAAGATAAAATAGCTAAATTCCTGTTGAGGAATTAATATAGAACACTAAAAATACATTTGATTATCAGAAAAGAGAGATGGCAAGGAGGAACTAAAAAGCAGACAAATAGAGAGCAAATATAAAATAGAAGACCTAAACCCAACCATTTTAATAATCATATTAAATGTGAGTAGAATAAATATTCTAATTAAAAGGAAAATACTTTCAGGTTTGATAGAAAAGCAAGACTCAACTATATGCTATCTGTAAGGGAAGTACTTTAAAAACAAACACATACAGAATTCCAGGTTGACTGAAGGTAAAAGGATTAAAATATATACACTATGCAAGCTGCATAAGAAAGCAAGAGTGACTATGTTAATATCAGACAAAATAGACTTCAAGACAGGGATTATTACTAGAGGTAAAAAAAAAGTCATTTCATATTGACAAGTCAAGCACCTCAGGATGTGACCTATGTCACATCTAAGTACATATGCACCTAATACCACCCTTAAAACTGAATGAAGCAAAAACTGACAGAATTATAGAGAGAAATAGACAAATCCACAGTCATAATTAAAGATTTTAACCCTTTCAGAAATTAAGAGAACAACGAGGCACAAAAAAAATCTGAAATCATAGGAAAATGAGTAGCTCTACCAAAATTCTTAATAACTTAATTGACATCTATAAAACACCATATCCAACCACTGCAGGGTACATTCTCTTTCAAGTGCAAAATGAACATTCACTGAGAGATTGTGTACTGCGTCATTAAAGACAAAAGGTAGGGCTGGGGATGTGGCTCAAGCGGTAGCGCACTGGCCTGGCATGCGCGGGGTGCTTTGTTCGATCCTCAGCACCACATAAAATAAAAATAAAGATGTTGTGTCCACCGAAAACTGAAAAATAAATATAAAAAGGACAAAAGGTAATAAGGATGCTAACACACAATGAGGTAGGGGGAGGGAAAACTAGACAAAAGGGAGTGAAGGGAAGAGAGAGGCGATGAGAGTAGGAAAGACAGTAGAATGAATCAGATATAACTTTTCATTTTCATATATGAATACACAACCAGTGTAACTGCACGTCAGGTACAACCACAAGAATGGGAAGTTATACCCCATGTATGTACAATATGTCAAAATACACTCTACTGTCATGTATATATAAAAAGAATAGATTAAAAATAATCAGGTTAAAGAAAAAAAAGGTAAATAAACAATAGTTGGAAATTTAGCCATACACTTTGACCACAGAGGATGAGGTAGAGGGAGATAGCCAGGGGTCCTGGTAAAGCATAACCTGGGCAAGGTGGACTAGAGTTGAGAATCCAGGAGAAGGATCTACCTCATCCAAGGGCTATAAGGAAGAAAAAAGGATATATCAGGTGTGAGGGAAGGGATTGTTATTATTTTTGTTTTTAAAAATTAAGATGCATTTATGTGCCCTATGCCGTAATTAAGGGCCTCAATTTCTTACTGTCAGAAGTCACCTGCCAAGCCTGAGGAGTTTGAAATGGCGTAGTGGCTATGGCATGAGTGGTGAAAATTTAGAGTCGTCACTGTAGAAATGGGAGAAGGAGCTGGTAAGATGGGAGGGTTGAGGGTAGTCGTTTGTGCCTCATGGTTTGCAGAGTTCTCTGCTTTTCTCCAGTACTGAGAAGCCTGAGCCGAGGAATGAGAAGGCTAGTGTTTAAATCATGGAAGCTTAGGACAGAGTTGGTCAGCTGCAGCCTGCGGGCCCAGTCTGACCACTGCCTGTATTGGTAAAGAAAGTGTTTGGCTAATTTGTTTACATATTATCTTCTGTGACTTTTGTGCTACAAGGTCAAAATTGAAAACAGTAGTTGCAACAGAGACTGCAATAGCCCACAAAGCCAAAAATATTTTCTATCTGGGCTTTTACAGAAAAGGTTGGCATGGATCACATGTTAGCAGATAAGACAGAAGTCATGGCAGCTTAGGCAAGATAGCGGTTGAAGTGATGGATAATAGGGATCTAGACTGGATGAGAAACAAGGCAGAGCCAGGTGGCACTGATAGAGGGAGAGAAAACAACATGATCATTTGATCTCTTGCCTCAGTATGGCCAAGTGTACATGTATTCAAATGAATCGCAGGTCTGGAAGTGAGTGGAAGGAAAGCGTCCTGCAAAACAAGGCTTCACAGTGCTGATTCCTGGCGAATTCAAGAAATGATGAGCTGGGATGGATGGCCAGGCTTCATGGCCTGGCACTTGGATGGTGGAGGGTAAAGAAGATAGTGCCGATCTCTTGGTTTTGTCCTAAGAAGTAATTTGTTCACATGAAGGGTCCAGGTCTGACATTATTAACTCTTTGGGGTTAATGATCTGGAAAAATTTCAAAACACCTGGCTGGTCATATTTTAGTGGATCTCAAATATAAGAAGGAGGCTGTGAAGGCAACCACCTAGTACGCCTAGGAGCAGGCTTGCTGCGGCAACCTTGTTGACTTCTGATACTAAATAACTTCCTGGGACAGCCTACTGCTTCTTCTCCATTTAAGTTATTTGTCTGTAGCTCAAGCTATTATTTTAAGTCATTAGCTATTTTATCATGCACACTAAAAAAAAAAAATTTAAAAAAATAGGAGCTAGCTGAAGCCAGATGTGGTAGCAGACAGCTTCCATCACATTCTCAGAATCCTCAGCTATAGGAAGTGAGTTGGGCTACACTGGACACTTTCCAATTTTTTTGGAGGAAATAAAATCTGTTCTATCCTCATGAGAGACAGTGGTGGGGCTTCCTGTGCTTCTGCAGGGTGGTCCTGGGGTAGTTCTTATAGTTCTTTCTCAGTTCACCCTTGCTAGTGAAAGAAACCAAACAACACACACACACACACACACGCACACACACACAAGACCTGTTAGCCATGCCCTTTTCCTTTGTGTCTATAAAAGGCTTCAAAGCCAGAACAATTAGCAATTTCCCCTAAAAGAAATGAGTAAATTGGTAGAAAACCATTCTGTAAAGTATACTAGCTAATGCTGAGCTACTGGCCTGACAGGCTGAGAAGCACCTGCAGAGGAGAGGGGAAGGGGGCCTCAGCCGCACCCCTCCGGGCTCCTGCCTGTCAGTGCAAGGGCAAGAAGATGCCCAGTTGCTTTTTTTAAAGAAGGAAATGAAATTTACTTTGTAGATAAATGAGAAAATTCATCTTTAATCCAATAATCCATTTTCCCCAATAAAAATTTGACATAAGTGGTTTAGAAGCTTCTTTAATCTATTTCTCTTATGTTGCTTATTTATAATAACATTAAAATTATCAGATGTTAAACTGTCTAAAAAATTGAGATCTAACTCATTCTATAAGATGCACCCTTTTAAACTGTATAATTTAGTATTTTTGGAGTATTTTCAGAATTATTCAGTCATCATCACTAACTACAGAATATTTCATTACCTCAAAAAGTCCTGTACCCAAATTGGCAGTCACTCCCTGTTCCCTTTCCCCTTCCCCCAGCTCATGGCAACCACTAATCTACTTTCTGTTTCTGTGTAGGCCTGTGCTGGCCACTCATATACATGCAGTCATCCATGTACTCTGGCCCTTTTGTCTGGTCCTTCACTAAGCATACTGTTTTCAAAGTTCACCCATACTGCAGGATGTATCAGTACTTCATCCTTTTTTATGGACAAATAAAATAATACTCCATTGTATACACCTACACATTTTGTTTATCCATTATCAGTTGATGGACTTTGGCTTGTTTCCATTTTTGTGGCATTATAAATAATTCTGTGGTGAACATTTATGTACAATGTTTTTTGTGTGTGTGTGTGTGTGTTTTGCTGGAGATTGAACCCAGGGCCTTATGCATGCAAGGCAGGGACTCTACCAACTGAACTATATCCCCAGCCCACAATGTTACATTTTTAACCACAGAAAATAGAATAGTTTAATTTGTATGTATAGTTAACTTGATAGTCATTACATGCAGCTAGAACACTGAAGACGATTAACTGGGGAATGAAAAAACCCTCCATTGTACAGTGAACTGTTCTAAGTATTTTGCCAGCCAGGGGCTTGTTATGTTCAGAAAATTTTATATTTACAGCTAACAGGGGTTTATAAAATATTTCTAGAGGTTTATTTGTTGTTTCAGTTTGGGAGCACAATTCTTCTAAATGCATTTTAAATTAAACGCTGTAAGATCTTAATTGGTCCAGTATTATTTATGAGTTAAAAGTTAAAGGGGCTGGGGATGTGGCTCAAGCGGTAGCACGCTCGCCTGGCATGCGTGTGGCCCGGTTCGATCCTCAGCACCACATACAAAGATGTTGTGTCCGCCGAAAACTGAAAAATAAATATTTAAAAAATTCTCTCTCTCTCTCTCTCAAAAAAAAAAAAAAAAAAAAGTTAAAGCTGACACACCAGTCCTTGGAATGATCTTTTCAGTGCCGCCTTCCAGCAGGCTCAGCAGCAGGCCTGTGTGTGTCACACAGGGAGATTGTAAAACCTGCCTCGGTGCATCTTACTTGCAGTGTTTGCTGCCTGTCATCTCTGTTGAGTGGGCTGTATGGAAAGGATGAAGTTTAGCGAGATGCCCAGACCACTTCGCAGGAGCCAGAGAAGGGGGATCAAATGGTGCAGAGATGCATCCCAAGAGCAGAGTGAAGTGTGGTACAGCTGTGTAGTGTTTGGAAACAAAAGTAAATTGGTGTGTGACAATTAGAGACAAATGGCTTTATAAGTGCAAGCGTCATACATCCTGGGAATCAAGCTGTAGAAGTACAGACAATGACAAGCCGTGACCACAAAGGAAGAGAAAGGTGAACAGAGAGTAGAAAACAGTGGTTCTCCAAGTTCAGCATACCACAGAGACACCTGGAAGCTGGTTAAAATTCAGTTTTCTGGGCCCAACTCTCAATTTCTGTTTTCATAGGTCTGAGATAGGGCCAAAGAACCTCATTTCAAACAAGTTCCCAGATGCTGCTGCTACATTCAAGAACCACTAGCATAAAGTTAAGCCAAGATTTTTAGTCGTAGCATGTATCCATCACTAACATAACTATTAACTCTTTGTATGTGATAGCACTATATTAATATTTGGCTCAAAATTGTCCTCTTGACCTATTTAGAAGTTTCTTCTTAAATCCTTTCTGACCAGAGTGAACACAGATTCCCCTATTTCTACAAGTTTCTTAGTGTTCTAGCAAATATGTTTTTGTTTGTTTGTTTGTTTTTTTATTCTTGGGGGTAGAGCTGGTATCGGGGATTGAACTCAGGGGCACTCAACCACTGAGCCACATCCCCAGCCCTTTTTTTGTATTTTTTTAAGAGACAGGGGTCTCACTGTGTTGCTTAGCACCTCACTGTAGCTGAAGCTGGCTTTGAACTCGTGATCCTCCTGCCTCAGCCTCCCATGCTGCTGGGATTACAGACATGCACCACTATACCTAGCTCAAATATGTTTTAGATCCTAGAATCTTGGGATCTATTCAAGGACATACAGATCCGCCACCTAATGCATTAAACACCCTGCCAGAGTCATTCGGTCAGTGTGTGAGCTCAGTGTCAAGAAACTTACCATTTCCCAAAGCAGCATGTTTCATGCATGAAAAATGATGATGTTTAGAAAGTTTTATTGCATAAAAATTGGGCTAAAACATGTTTTCCTATATCTTTCATCTATTGATCACAGTTCTAAAGGGACAATAGGATAAACAGATGATATTGCTAAGGTTTTGCAACTATCTTCAAATAAACACAGTCTCTCATTCTTTGTCCCACATTCTGTTTCAGATAAGGATTCGTGAATCTTTCAGCCATTCCTTATGAATAAGATGTCAAATGCACTCGTTATCCTGGTTACCTGCCTTATAAATTTACATCCAAAATTTAATATAATTATCTATTAGAAAAAAATTATAAGATAGTAGAATGGTATGGCAGGAGAATCTATTGGTTAAGATCATACACTTCAAGATAAAAGAGTTACTTGATTGGAATCCTGTTTCTACTTCCTTTTAGCCTTGTAATCTTGGGAAATATTTCTAGCCTCTTAGTGAGTCCTTTGCCTCATATTTAAAATGATATTCCATGTCAGTGCTTATTAGTCTGTGTTCGTTGATGTAACAAAATACTTAGGGCTGGATACTTTACCAGTAAAAAAAAAAAAAAAGTTTGTTTAGCTCGCAGTTTAGAATATTTAAGAGCACAGCACCAGCATCTGCTTGGCTCTGGCACCGGCCCCCTTGGCAACCTTACAACGGATGGATGGGATCATTGCAGGGACACATGTGAGAGTGAAGGATCACATGGTGAGACAGGAAGCCAAAGAAGGATCTGGGGTCAGCCTTTCTCTTTTATAACAATGCACTCTTGTGGAACTGACCTGGGTCCTATGAGAACCACATTAATCCCTTCCAAGGACAGCTCTGCCTGATGACCTGACCACTTCCCACTAGGCTCCTCCTCTTAAAGGTTCTATCACCTCCTATATCGCCACCTGGGAACCAAGCTTCCAGCACCTGAACCTAGGGGAAAGAAACCACAGCCAAACTGTAGCAGGTGCTAAACAAAGAGAATTAGAAAACATTTATTTGAAAAGTAGTTAAATCCCTAGACTTTACCTTGCCAAAGAGGTGAACGATTACCCTGAATACCTACCCACCCCTACAGCTCCTGGCAAAGTCTGCAGGTTTGTTTTCTGGAGAAAGTCTGTGAAATGAGACATGCTAGGGACAGTTGAGGGTGAGGGTACTATAACCAAGCCTCAGTGGCACAAGCCAACTAACTGCCGAGCCTCAGCCCCTTCTCCCCACTGGCTCCACCCACTCTGGTGACTGGACCTTTACCCTCCAGGCAGGAGAACTCTTCTCAGAAGAATCTAGCTGGCCTTGGAGGAAGGAACCAAAGATATTGACATGAGTAGTTCCCCAGCAAGTAACCCACCCAGGGGCTCTACCCCGAGCTCCACGTTCTTTCTCAAAGCTTCCCTCCAGTTTCTGAATCCTTTATTTTCCATCAGACGCAGACAAGGATTGCCAAACGTCTGAAAAAGCTTCTCACATGGAAAAGTGGGGCAAAAAACAAAGAAAAATAACTTGGAGGAAGCAAGTTACTCTATGAAGGGAAAAGAAAACTTTTTTAAAAACTTAATAGCAGAAATGAAAACCTCAGTGGTGGGATTGGGAGCTAAAGTTGACAAAATCTCCAAGAAAATAGAGCAAATGTTGGGAAAATAGGAAAATTAGAAAACCAGTTTAAGAGGTCTGACATCAAAATAAGAAGAAGTTCAGAAAGAACAGAAAACAATTAAGTTATTGAAGAAAATTTTTTTGAAGCTGAAGGAAACGAGTTGCCAGTTGAGCGTCCACCTCCACTTGACCTTCGTGAAGGTCTCGCCACAGGGCACCGCACTGGGGCTCCAGACACCAGCCACAGAGGAAGTTCTCTGGTACCTCAGAGATAAAGGAAATTTAGACAAAATCAGAACTAGAATGGTTCCAACTCCTGAATAGCAATACAGGAAACAAGAGGATGAACCATGGCCTTCAGAATTCTGAAAGAAAAGAGATTCTTTATTAAGCACGCTGTCATTAAGCTTAAAGTTAGAATTACAGGCCCTTTCAGTCAGGCAGGTGCCTCGGCCTTTCCCCCTCGTGCATCTTGTTCAGCAACTCCTGAAGACGGTGCTTCAGCACAGTGAGGCTAACAGAGGAGGAGGAGGACGTGGGATATACAACGCAGGGCGCCAGCTGGGGAAGATGGTGAAGGGACATGTCAGATGACAGCTGTGATCCAGACACAAAGTACACCTAGTTCAGAGTGCAGCAGTGCGACTCAGGACACACGCACTCACTCGAGACTTTCCTCGTTGACGTGCCACTGGCTTGGGCGGCTTTTTAACCCAAGGATAGAATGTCTGCTGGATGAGCCTGACCTAGATTCTTGAGTGTGCTTGGCTTGGCCTGACCATGTGCTGATGAAATTCCTGCTTCCATTTTGTGTCCTGCTGCTACACCAGCTGAGAATACTTGTTTCATCCCCAAAAAAAGTTTCTTATGATTGGCATTTTGCCTGAGAACTGGAGATAGGCTGCAAAGGGCTTTGAAGCAAAAAATGGAGAGTAGCTGCCTGCTCTGACCATATTTTTATAGAGTTCCAATTTACTTTAGAAGGGACATGAATATGAATAAAATAATAAAGATAATCATGTGTGCTAAGAGGTAGGCATCTGTTTCCCTGTTCTGTGATGTGCACTGAATAAGTCTTTTTTTAAATAGCAAGTTCAGAGTGAGTCGCAAAGACTTGAGAAATGGATTTCACCAATTTGTACCATGTATCTATAAAGGAATGCAAATAGATATTGCAAGAAGACAACATTCTGTGTTTAGGAATGTTTAGAAAACACTTGAATAAGATACCAGAGAGTTCTCAGAATTTTAAACGTGCTGATGGACATTGCTAATCTCCTAATGGGAGGCACAGGTACAATTTCCCATTTCTGATGCACTAGGAAGCCCAATTTTCACAAAATGCCTAACATCTTCAGGAACGCACTGTATCTCAGAATGGTTTGGGAAATAATGATTTGTAATGAAGTGTGAGAGAAAGTATTTAACATGATTTTGCACGAAAGGAAGTCAACTTTTTCTTGAATCTTTAATTTTACAGAAAACAGGTTGAGAATACTTTTTATTACTTATAATTTCCTGGTGAAGAAAATTATCATAGCTGTGTGTGAAAGTAATCAGGATGTCAGATAAGTCGGACTCCACTCTTGACTGTATTTGACCATAAAAGAAAAAAAATTAATTTCTCTAAATTTTGTAGCCTTGTAGTAGTTGGAGTTCATTTTATCATCATAATCTCTTCAGGGGAAGAAAAGATGAAGGACTAAGTTCCAGCCTTCGCAGAGTTTCTACTTTAAATACCAACTTAAAATGCTGCCACTAAGAAGGGTTTAATACTTTTCTTTCTCTGATGAAGTTTATAATAGTATAAAAATATGTTGGGCAGGATTGGGGAGTCAAGATGAATGTTGATAATTCTATTTGGTGTTTATTTCCATGGTATTATTTTATTTATTGATTGATTGATTGATTTTAGTTGTAGTTGGATACAATACCTTTATTTTATTTATTCATTTTTATGTGGTGCTGAGAATCAAACCCAGGGCTTTGCACATGGTAGCCGAGAGCTCTACTGCTGACCACAACCCCAGCCCCTCCGTGGTATTATTGTAGCTATCTCACCAATACCATGTATCTCAACAATACTGTGTATAAATTTATGTGTATGTACATATATGTACTTATATGTACATACACATACATACGTACATTGTATATTTTCTCAGTTTCCTGCTTTGGATTTTTAAGGCTTATTATGAATATTTAACCTTTAAAATTCTAAGTAGTTTATATTGAGATTTTCTTGGTAGGCATTTACATTATAGAATTATTCTAGCTATTACTCCCATTTGTTTATTACATATCTTTCTCATTTATACATTTTAGTTCCAACTACCTCTGAGGGAACATCTTCCTTTTCTACTTTATCTGTGTCATCTCCTGATTTGAACTCTCCAGAGAAGTCAGTTCATCACTTCCCCCCTACCTTGCCTGGATCTTCCTTGTGGACTTTGTCCCACCAGCAGTCACGTTCTGCCTCCCTTCAACATAAAGATAAGACAGCCAAGGCTCAACAACATTTTACTCCCAGTGGTCCATTGTTTTCTGATGAAGAGGAAAATGACAGCTTCAATCTACTAGAAATGCTTCCAGATAACTCTGATTCTGCTAAGAAGACAAGTCATATTTCCAGGAGTAATTGGGTAGAGTTCTCTGCCCAAAATGTAGACCACTCCTGCTCTGTCCCCTGTTCTAGTTTTCAACCAACCAAAGGCTTGCCTAGGGAACCCGAAGCAAAGAGTTCCATTAAAGTTCTCCTAGGGGATGTAAAAAGTGCAGTAGTTAGACTACACGAAGATCTGAGCACAGTGATACAAGAACTCAGTGTCATCAGCAGCCATCTCATGAGCATGAGTGGGAGTAGTCTGCAAACCAGCAAATCTTTGCAGGACCCCCAGTCTTCTGAGGGAAGTTCAGATCAAATCTAATCATCTCAGCTGACATTTTGATAGAACTCGGTGGTTCCACGTCTCAAAGACTGACATTAGCATTTTCTAGATTCCTGTAACCATGGGCAAAAAGTAATGGTTTAATTTCTCCTTGCTGGGTTTATTAACAAACCAGTAAATTCATTTGGATGGTTTATTTTTTAAGAGAAAGAAGTCACTTTGATAATTTCAGATTTAGATACTAATTCATTTGAAACTAAAGAGAATTTCATTCTTTATCTCAAAATTGGGGAAGCATTAGTGAAAGTTTTGGCAAGACTTCAAACTGTAAATAACTATTTGAAAGCTCTTGGATACGTGAGCGGTAAGAAGCCTCTCATTTCCCAGCTGTGTGGAGTCCCACTGTTCACATGCCTCTGCCAGGACCTGGGAGAACTGTATTGGAGTGCACCTCTCACATGTTCTCTTGCAAGTTTCAAGTCCTACAAACCAAAGGCCAGAAATCTCCCTTTTCTTCTCTCAGATGTCAGTGTTGAGGACTAAGTTGAAAATTCAAGTAGGATGTGGGACAGGTGCTTTGTTGTTAATATACATTTCAAAGTGAATTCAAGCACATACTTTTTTCTTCTTCTATTTCAGAAAATAAATTTGTTTTTTTCACCTTATGTATATCTTTTTAATTCATTAAGACAGTCTTTCAAATAGAAACGTCTCAATTATTTATGGACAAAATGACCTAGTTTGGGGATTCTAGACTAGTGATTCCCAACCCTGCTGTACATTAGAATCACCACAGAAACTTTGATTTTGTCTCCTATTTGTTTGAGAGAATAGGGCAATTACCAACTCAAGGCTAAAATAATTCCTGACCTTTGAAGAAACTTGGAATATTTTAAAAATATACTGATGCCTGGGTCCTTCTCCCAGTCACCCAGAAACTGGTTTTCATCATGCACATTAGGTTAGGTATAGAGGGAACTGTCCGTGCAAAGACCCCAAGATGACGGGAGGATGTTTGGTTGTCTATGGAGTGGCAAGGATCCCAGAGTGTCTGGAGTAAAATGAACAAGGGGGACAGTCATAGGAGATTTGAGGTCATAAAGCAAAGAGCAGGGTATGGTACCAGATGATAGAGGTTCTTGAAGACAACTGCTAGAGATTTTGGCTTTTGTTCTGTGAAATAAAAATTATAGCCAGGCACAGTGGCACATGCCTATAATCCCAGTGGCTCAAGAGGCTGAGGCAGGAGGATCATGAGTTAAAAGCCAGCCTCAGCAAAAGTGAGGCATTAATCAACTCAGTGAACCCCTGTCTCTAAATAAAATTCAAAATAGGGCTAGAGATGTGGCTCAGTGGCCGAGTGCCCCTGAGTTCAATCCCTGGTACCTTAAAAAAAATTATAGTGGTTTTAGGATAGAAAATTACATGCTGCAATATAGATTCTAAATGATCACTGGCTTTGGCAGGAACAGGGAGTGGGGCAGGTAATCTACTTAAATATTGTGGGTATTCAGAGAGGAGCTTATACCTCAAAAATGGGAGGGCATTGTGAAGGTGAGCAGGATTAGCTCTGGCATTCAAGGGAAGAGTCAAGGTGATTGGATTGAGCAACTAAAATTCAAGATGATCAAGATGATACTGCCATTGACTGAGCTAAAGAAGGCTATGGATGAAGAAAATTTTGATTTTTCCCCCTTGGAATTTGTCTTTTAGATAACCAACTGGAGGTGTTAGTTAAGAACCTAGATGTGAAAGTTGGGTTTGAGAGAGGTCTGCAGTGGAAGCTGGGAGTTAGTTGAAGGCCTGAGCCCTGGGCCATGGTAGCATAAGAGATCAGGAAGAAGTTAAGAATCGGTGAAGGAGGCTGAGGAATGCACCACTAAGTAGGGGCAGAACAGTGTGCAGCATTTGGAAGCCAAGACTGTACGTTGGACACTGAACTCCATATGCCCTTTCCCTAGATTCACAAATTGTTTTCCCATGTTTGTTTTAGCTCCTCTCTTGCTAAACAAGTTTATGTCTATAAACATACTGTATGTAGGGCTCCGTATATACTTGTGCACGGACCTATTTTGCCAAGCCATTTGAAAGTAAGTTTCAAACATCGTGACATTTCACCACCAAATACTTCAACGAATCACATGAATAAGGGTAATTGTTTTCCAACCTACCTTGCAGTTAAACAATTCTCCCTTCAGCTGTGTAAAATCATCCCATCTGGTTTTTAATTCATTTATTTTATTGTTCATTTCTATAATTCTACATGGTTCTTTCAAAATTTGCTATATTTTTCATAGGTCAGAATTTCTTGCAGGTATGTTCAAACATATCTTTACAAGTGAGTATAGTAAGAAAATTAGTATAGAATCCTTACTTGTAAGAATAACAGATTAACTTGGGGGTACTCTGCTAGCAAACTAGTAAGAATGGTTTATTCATTTAAACCTATACATTTTCTTTTACATGGCTGTATCCCACAAAATTTTAAAAATTGAAATAAAATTCACATAATATGAAATCTACCCTTTTAGTTATACAATTTGGTGGTTTTTAATATATTTATAACATTAAGCAGCCATCACTACTACCTAATTTCAGAACATTTTCATCACCATAAAAAGATCCCAGCAGGACATGGTGGCACACACCTGTAATCCCAGCAGCTCAGGAGGCTGAGGCAGGAGAATGGCGAGTTCAAAGCCAGCCTCAGCAACTTAGTGAGATCCTGTCTCTAAAAAAATATTTAAAAGGGCTGGGGATGTGGCTGAGGGGTTGAGTGCCCCTGGATTCAATCCCTGGTACAAAAAAAAAAAGATATCCCATACCCGTAGGCAGCCTCTCTGCCCTCCTCCTTCCCCCAAGCCTTTGGAAGCTGTAAACATTACCGTCTCTTGTCATGGATTTACCTGCTTTGGATTTTTTATGTAAATGAAATTGTACAATGTGGATTTTTGTGTCTGAATTATTTCAGTTGACAATATTTTTGAGGTTCATTCATGTTGTAGCACATATGGAAACTTCATTCTTTTTTATGGATGAATAATATCTATTGTACAAATCTCCACATTTTGCTTATTCATTCATAAGCTGATGGACATTTGGGTTCTTTATAATTTTTTGCTGTTACAAATAATGCTTCATGAACATTTGTGTATTTCAGTTCTCTTAAATATATACCTAGGAGTGGAATCTGGGGTCAGAATGGTTTACTCTTATAAGTTTAACTTTTTGAAGAACTGCCAAAATATTTTTCCAAGTGATTGCACCATTTTATAATAAGTTCTGATATATAATATTTTCATTGTCCTTTGGCTCAAAATATATTCTAATTCCTATCATAAAGAAATGTAGAACAGCCTGATGAATAGGACCTTTGTGCCTTAAAGCCACAGAGCAGAAGGCTCCATCAAGGTCACCTAGGCCAGCATTTCTCACACATGGGCACCCACCTCTGCCCACAGCTGGTAGTGCTGCTTCCCCCCAGGACGAATCACCTACATTCCCAGTCTTAGGCCTCCTCTCTAGTTAACCTGATCATGACCTTATTGCTAGTTCTTTTTGTTCTGATAGTTAATAAAATGAATACTGTTGGGCCGCCCCCTGGGGGAAAAAAAAAAAAAGAAATATAGAAGTTTATTTCCTAATTTTCAGGTACACCATACTCTTTGAACTAACACCTTAAGTTTTTGTGGTTCTGTATTTGTTATCTGTTGTTTCTGCTAGTTTATGCTTATGGTGTGATGTTTCCTTGTGAGTCTGCTTATTTTTAACTATGTGTTTGTCAAGATACTTGAAAATTAGTTGTATGAATAACACAAGAACCTGGTTTTTGCTTCTGCCAAGTGCCTGGTGTACCACCATAATGGTTAGGTAAATCAAGATCATGGCTTGAAGTTCTCCAGAATGCCCAGATTAATCCCTGGCATTACGAGACTTAAATTTCTCATCAGGTATTCATTTACATTTATTCTTACTGGATAGCCATTGGATATCACTTTATTGTAAGGAGTATTTATGTTGGACATCTTCACACCTGTATGAGGTGACTTCTGTTCCTGTTGTCTTTCAAAGTCACCCAAAAGGAAGTTTGAATTTATTAGACTCAACAAATGCCTTTGGGGAAAGTGGCTTCTGTGCTCATTGACCTAGCAGGTCTCTGTCTTTTTGAGTACGTACCACCAGGCCCTGAGAGCGTGGTGGGGCACAAAACTAGATATAGTGCCTGTCATCAGAGAGCTTGAGTTCTGGAGTTTTGGAGAAATTCAACAGATGAATCAAATTATCCCCCAAAATGTAAAAGTATAATGGTTCTGTGGAGGATGTTAAGATAAGGAAATTTGGGGAAGTTTATCTAAGGAAATAACCTTTGAGCTGAAATATAAATTCTAGGGTTATTGAAATAAGTGCACTGGTAACAGGTTGGGCAAATCAACTTCTTCCTGAGTTAAAATAGAGAGTGAAGTAGGGGTGACACCCAAAGACCTCTTCTGCTGGCTCTCTTCACACACCTGAGCTCCCCCAGTAGATCCTCACGTGGTAGTGGGGTGTGCTATCCCCTTCCTTTGCTGGCTCTAGGACTTCAATTGTACATTGCTGAGAGCAGGGACTATGAAGACAGCCAGAAAGAGGAACCTCCCTCCTCCCTCCCCACCTGCCCTGGAGGTGCTGCACTGGGGCTCTTGAACACTCACAGAAACCCCACAAATAACTGGGGCAGCAGACCTAGCCCTTTGAGAAACTGCCTACTGATGAGGTGCTTACTGCACGCATGTAGTCACTTCACGTTTTAACTTGGTTTTACATAGCTCATGTTTTAATACAGTCATTTGTTAATTAGTATAATTAACAAGCACTTATTTGAGTTTCTGTTTAGCCAACTCTATTAAACAAGTAGAACAAACTTGGCTTAAATTGAGAGTGGGTATATTCTGATTGACTTTATAATTATTTCAGATTTAAAATACTTCATTAGCTGTTATTCTCTTAAGTGTTTTCCTTTGAACTTGAGGATCCTATTATAGGACAGTTATAAAAATATTTTACAGTTTACTTACTGTCAAATTATTCATGTGTTCATTCTTTAAATATTCATTAAGTGCCTGCCATGAGCAGGCAATTTTTAGACACCCAGGACCCAGTAGCAACGAAACAATGTGCTACCTGTCTTCGGGGTTACAGGTCAAGGGCGATACAGATGGATGGGTGAGTCATTTTAGTGTGATGCATGGCACCTGTGGATTTGGGGAAGCACAGGATGACGGGCAGGGTCAGTAAAGAGCCACATCCAGTTCTGACTAGACGCCAGGGAAGTCCACACAGAATTCTGAAGGACAAGTGGGAGCTGGAGTCAAGGCACAAAGAGAACTTCCTGGGTGGAGAAGACAGCATGTCCAAAGCGGGAGGACGAGAACAGGGGGGCATGAGCAGAGCAGGCCCAGGGTTGGGCAGTGGGGCACCGTAGCTTCAGGGCATTACGCAGTGACTCTGGGTAGTGACTGGGCAGCTTTACAAAAAAGAAAGACTGTGTGACAAGTAAATGGCTCGTATGAAAATAAAATGTCATAGGAATCAGGAGAGGAAGGGTTTCCAAAATCCATTCACAAATTGATAAAAATAGACCGTGCTCGCCTAGCACATGTGAGGCCCTGGGTTCGATCCTCAGCACCACAAAAATAAAATAAAAATAGACCATTAAAAGGATCTGTGGTGACCTTGGCAAGTCCTCTCTCCACAGAAGGGTTGGTGGTGACTGGCTTGCCCCAGAGTGTGCAAGGAGACCCTTCTTTCGTGTGCCCTTATCCTAAAGAGAAGGGGAGGGCTGCGCTGAGTGTGGTGCGTCAGTAATGTATTCAGTATTCTGGTTCCAGGTTTCCTTTATTTTTGATCGAGTGGGTTCTGAGATGTGATGGAAGGGCTTAGAGATGTGGAATTGAGAGATCTTTGTTCCTTGCAACAGTGGGTAATTTGCGGAGGCCAAGGATTTTATTGTTATGCCAGAGTATATGTGTCACCTTTTATCAGCAGGCAGGCTTAGAGAAGAGTAAATTGGCTCAGAAGAAACTAGGTTTTCAAGATGATTTTGTTTGGTAATTTTGAATTCTGTTTTCTCACTGATGGTGCAGAAAGTTCTCAAAATATGATAATTATTGCAGAAATATGGCTTCAGGCTTTTGCAGCTATTCAAACAGTAGAATTCCATTATAAAATACCACAAACTTTATGTTGGGTTATGCTGCAGTTGAGAACTTGTCTCTGTACTGAGACATTCCTCATGACACAGACCCCTGTGGCATGGAGAAAGCAGTACCCCAGAACCTCGGCCACAGAGGGCAAAGATGACCAGCATTGTTGTGTTGTGTGTAGGGCAGATGCCACCCGGTGAGGCTCAATTGTTAGGTTGTACCCATACACTTTTTGGTCCAATCTTTTAGTGGGTTCATTTCAAGTTCTCAAACAATTACACAGAAATCTAATAAAACTACATTTTCTTAAATTTTTGTATCAAATGGTCCATTTATTTATCTGAAAAGCTATTAACACCTCACAAAAGTGGTAAAAGTGATGATTAGCAAAATGTTTTAAAGCTTAGTGTGTCTGTGCATAAGGAAGCATCTTTCATTTTTCATTGTCACTGATTAAAATCAGCCACAGTGGCATTAGTGACTCACCAGTCAACCCTGGCACAGAGGTACCAACTCAAAAGTCTTTTGAGTTCTGAAGTTTAGGGTCAGGGTCACCATTCATAAAGACTGTTGTGCTCCTGAGTGTGGCAGGACGCATCCCCAGGTGGCAGGTTTGGGATTTGGAAAGGATTCTACTGCAGCAGAAGATGCCCAACAGCTAGGAGCCTAAGCCATCAGTTACTGGAAAAACTGACACCTTCAAAATGAGAGACATAGGAAGGGCACTCCAGGTGGAGGCCTGCAGGACTGGAGAGGACTGAGGGTGGCACATCTGTCACCCTCTTCAGCTTGCAGGTCCCTCATTGACACCAGAGAGATGGTGTCCGTGGGCACCATCGGAGCTTGGAGCTTCGCAGGAGGCTGCCTTGCATTAAAAGCATTTGCAGCTAATGTGCTCGGAGCACCCACCACGAGCGGCCTCCATGGCAGACGTTGAAGATTCATCTGTGAGCAAAGCAGTTAGGTCTGTAGAAAGCCCCTGCCCGCATGCAGCTTGCATTCTATGGGAAGGACAGAAACACCCTGTGGTTGGTGCAGCAAATGGATGAACTAGGCAGTGTGGAGACCTCAGCGCCAGGGACACGTGGAGTCTCCTCTTCCTAGGACACCAGAGCAGGTTTTGGTTTGGTGACATTTGAGCCAAGACTGGAAGGAGGTAAGGAGTTTGCCATCAGGAGCACCAGGATGTGCCTTCCTGGGGGCATGCACAGGCAGCACGAGGCCCTGGCCACAGCGAGGTGTGTGCGAGTGGAAGGGGGCTGCACGTGCAGAAGGGGCGCCGCAGGAGAGGATGATGGAGGGGCCAAGGGCTGGGGGCTGGCTGTGAAGAAAGGGGGCTCACAGGAGGCTTTGACCAGAACTCCAGGCTCAGACTTAGGGTTCAAAAGAACCCAGGGTCCTTTATGAATGAGGAAACTGAAGCACAGAGAATCTAGGCAGCGTGCCTTAGGTCACCCAGTTGCTGAGGAGCAAGTCAAATTCAAAGTCAGAGGCCATCAGCTTAGCCCCAGCAGAGTGAGAGATGGCCGAGGCCCCTGTGCCGTAAGAATCGCTCTTCCATGGGCCGAAGAGGCTTGAACAGTGTGTGGCAGGTGTGGGCAAGAAACCTGCATTCCACACAGTGGCTACCAGCTCCTCACAAGGTGTGCACAGCAGCTACCACTCCATAAAGAATGTGTCATTGTCAAGGTCATCATTAACAAGATTATTGTTATTATCAGAATGTCGGAAGCAGTACCTGCATCTGCAGAGCAATGCACTGTGAATTGCTGCTGGTCCCTGCGAGGCTTTCCTCCTCCCGCTGGCTGGTGCCTGAGCCCTGCTGGCCTGCATTGTCCCCTCTGTGCCCCTTCCTTTCCCCAGTCTTCCATCCACCTAGCTTTTCATCACCCTGACTTAGCTTGTCCCTACCTTGGGTCCTTTCTGGTCCCTCCTGTGCACATGGCCCCTTGCCAGCACAAAGGCCTTGGTGGCAGCCAAAAGTCAAAGGAGGCCCCAGGGATGGAGAGGGAGAGGTGGGAAGGAGTTGAGAGGTTTGAGGGAAGTGTGCAGAGCAGCTCTAGACTCCAGGGCGCACTAGGGATGATGGGGACGGAGAGCGCAGTGAGCCTGGGGCGCCCTGGCATTCTGGCTTAATAATAAGTTGACACTTCACAAAGCTAGTGACGCTCCAGCCCTTTCAGACCCTCTCAGCAACCTACCAGGACTTTATATCTGCCACATGTGAGCAAATGGACGGAAAAGAGTAGGAACTTGACGGGATCCCACAGGCGTGGTGGACGAGCCTCCAGCCCAGGCTGGCCTCACAGTTGGGGGGCTGGCCTTGGGTGGAACAGGCAGGGAGAAGGGGGGCCTCTGCCAGGAGCAGCAGGATTGTCGCCTCCCACATGCCCCTTCCAGACCTCCTGCTCCCAGGCTGCTTCCCCCTACCCCACTCCTAGGAGCTGCAGCTGCTGCCCATGCTCCCTTATCATCCCCGTGTTCCTGAGGAACTGCCGCCACACACACCCCAGCCCTTCCCCACCCTTCCCCGCCCTTTCATGTCTAGACCCAAATTTGCAGAGGCTGGAACAGAGATAGAGCACTTTACGAGACTGGTTGGAGGGTCTGGGGGTGTGGCTTGCCTAGCTTATGTGCGGTATTGGGTTTGATCCTCAGCACCACGTAAAAATAAATAAATAAATAAAGGCATGCTGTCCATCTACAACTATAAAATTTTTTTTAAAAAGATGGCTTGGAGATAAGAGACTGTTCCAATTTCTTTTCCACCTAATTAAACCTCGGAGGTGTTGTGTGGCTGCGCACAGAGCTCTTTCCACAGCTTCACCATAGAGGTGGGAAGTCTGCGTCACTACCGTGGCCCTGCCTCTGGGGTGCATGACATTCTCTTGAAACAGAGCCACTCAGAAGTGGCCAACAGACTCAAGGAGAAATCAGTCCTCCCCTCAGTTCCCTGAAGGAGAAACACAAGTTCATTCTTATTTTTAAAGGGGGCGGGGCAGGTTAGTAGCATCCCCTAGGGGTCAGTTTGTTTGAGAAACTGACAGTGGGACATTTGCTTTCCTGCCACACCCATTGGTTAGGGGAGTCCCAGGAGTGCTGACCCCCAAGGACCACCTGTACCCCTCCACCACCTTCCTGGAGCAAAAAGGAAAGGCGACTAAGCTAGGAACAGTGACACCAGGGGACTCAGCCCTAGAAGCCCACACCCAAGAGAGGAAGGACTACAACACGGAAGAAACCGCGCACCCAGCAAGAGGCCCGCCTGGCTGCTGCCTCCAGAGGACACAATCCAAGGGCATCTCAAGGTCAGAGTGGCAAGTCAGGGCCCCGATGGGCCATCACTGAGAAGCCGACTTGAGGCTGGCAGCGAGCAGGTGGGAGGCTGGTCCAGACAGCAGGCAGGAGGTGGGGTTGGGGCCTCGGGGGCCGTGAGCGGCCGGGCAGGCGCCCTTCCTCATCTGGTGTGGTGGGGGGCTGCCTGGCTGTCGGGAAGCAGGAAGCCAAAACTCTCCTGCATTCACAGTCCAGGAGGGAAGGGACCCTTCCAGAGACAGGTGACCATCAGGATCTACCCAAGTGCCCCAGGGAATGGGCTTCTCCAGGGCAGGGCGGGTGTTCCCTGGGCGTGCCTTGTCTGCTGGGACCCCTGCTGAGCAGCTCTGCCACCTGGGCCTCTACACTGTCCCCACTCTATTGAAGGGGAGGCTGCAGTAACTGCCTTAACAAGCCCAGGTCCCCACGAGGTGTTGAGGTGTGCCGCTTAGGATCAAAGGGCCCAAAGGCTGTCTGACCTGCCATGGAGGCAGGGGTCGGCTGGGAAACTCTCTCCTGCCTCCTGGTTCATGAGGTGAGCCCTTCACTCTGCAAGCCTCACCTGAGGCCCGGAGATTTCCTTTGGGAATTCTTTTCAGAAGACACAGGTCCTTCATCCCCGTAGGCCTCCCCTGTTCAATCTGCCCTGTCCCCTGGGCCTGGGCCTCCTGGCATTTGGGGAGCACTTTACAGTTGGCAGAGAACTTGAGCACACTCAGTGTAGTCCCACAGCTCACTGGAGAGTGGGCAGAGGAGGAGTTGGGGCCTCGGTGAGGCTGGTGACTGACTCAGAGTCACCGGCTCTCAGGAGCAAGCTGGGCCACCTCAAGCCTTGGTCCACACCCACTGTGGGAACAACACACCACAGACCGGGCGGCGCACAGTGGGAACTTCTCCTCGCAGTCCTGGGACACTTCCTGTTGTCTCCTCCCGTGGCACAGAGAAGATGTTGGGGCTCGGGAAAGCACAGCCCAAAGTCTGGCACTTTGGCCTGCTGGCGACTTGGAGGCTGCCTGGCAAGGCCAAGAAGAGCCTGGACAGACAGGCCTCGCTGCCCACCGCCACCCCCTGAGCGTCACCTCCCATCATCCAGGTCTGTTCGGGCTCATTTCCACACAACTCTCCAACCTCATTAGACCCAAGCATCATCTCCCTGGGCCTGTGGGCCTCTGTGTCTGAAGGCTCCGTGTCACATAAAACTTTAGCTAAATACATTGTGATGTTCTCAAAGGAGCAGCCATTTGACGCCTGTGATGGGAGGACAGGGGTCCTACTTCTCTGACACAACAAGGGCAAGAGCGCTCTCCTGGGTCCTTTCTCGTAAGGGGACTAACCCTGTTGTGGGGCTCCACTCTCAGGAACTGGCCACTCTGGCTGTATGCATAAATATGGTTTGAGTATGAGTGGTGTCCCCCCAAGGCCGTGTGTTAGAGGCTTGGTGCCCAGGATGGTGCTATAAGGAAGCAGCGGACCTTACGTAAGGTGGGCCCAGTGGGAGGTCCTCAGGTTGCAGGGATGTGTCTGCAGAGGGGATTGTGGGAACTTGGTCTCTGTCTCTTCCTGTCTCTCTCCTGCCTCCTGGTTCATGAGGTGAGCCCTTCACTCTGCTACACACTCCCACCATGTCCCACGGCCCTTGCCAAAGGCCAAAGTAATGGAAACTCTCAATCTTGGACTGGAACCTCCAGAATTGTGAGCCAAAATAAACCTTTCTTCTTTATAAGTTAGTTACCTCAGGTATTTTGTTATAGTTATGCAAAGCTGACTAATACATTTCCCAAAAGCTCCGCCTCCTACAGCCATCACAGTGGGTGTTAGGATTTCAACCTGAATTTGGGAGCAGGGGTGGGGGAAGGAAGCAGACATTCAGTCCGTATGAGGTATCCTCTCCCATTAGTTCCATGGCCTCCAGCCCCTCTCCTAAAGCACAGGGAAACATCTGGGTTCCAATCAACTGCCAAAAACTGATACAGAGGTCTCTACCCTTAAAATTGCATTCGGTATTCTTAATCTTGTAGGTTAGCTTTGTTTAAACCATTAACATTTTTTATCATCTTTAATATATGCAAATTAGTGTTTTCATGTGGCTCATTAATCTCTGCTTCTTCCTCTAAAAAAGTCAAAGTTACTGGAAACTATTGCACAAACCAGAGCACCTCACAGTCTTCAGAGGAGCTAAAGAGGGAGGGTGGTTATCAGCAATTTTGTCTAGACGCCTAAATGACAATCATTAAGAGGGTGAATTTCAATGACTGATCTGCTGCAGTTCGGTACAATTCTGCTGTTAACATTAGAACATAGCAGTATCCACCAGCTTCTTAGCACATGACTATGACTGCGGGAAAGATAAACCCAGAAGCTTAAATATTAATAGATGATCTGTTAATTAAAATTGCAAATTTTAAAGAAATCGTAAGTAATCCCGGGGTGGGAGAGGGCGGGATGAGCATCGTCTCTCGGCGGTTCTGTCTTCACAGGCGGCCTGAGCCACCCCTGCACTGTGCTCCAGTCTCTCTTGTCTATGCGGAGTGTTGAATTGTCCCTTGGGCAACACAGCAGCTCTGGAAACGTAATGAGGTGACAGTGGCTTTACCGCAGCTCCTCCGGGAGTGCACAGGGGGGACACTGCTGTCAGCAGACACGTCACTGAAGCCCTCCCACAGAGGTTGTGCTGTTGCCGTGGGCTGTGGTTTCGTTGAGGGGAAACTGAGGCCAGCACCAGGTCACTGTTGTAGATTCCTGGAGCTGCGGTAACACAGCACGCCCTCTCTGTGTCCTCCTCTCCCCCTCCTCTGTGCAGGGCAGTCGGTCTCCAATCTCCCTTTATAAGAACCCCCGGTCACGCCGCCCCACGACGCAGCCTCATGACTTCGCTTTAATTTTATTACCTCCCTAAAGACCCTATTTCCAAATAAGGTCCCCTTCTAAGGTACCTGGGATTAGGACTCCACATCTCTTTTGGTGGGCACAGGGCTTACACTGCAAGACCCCCCATTGGGTGCCTGAAGTGGGGGTCATGCCAAGCGCTGGTGACACGCGGCTTTCTGTGTGTACACGACCAAGTATAATTTGCATGTTAGGCTCGACAGATTAGCGAAGGCTGACAAGATCGGGTGACCCTGAAATGTACGGCAATGACACTGGCGTGAAAGTGGTCTCTCTCAGAAGATAAGGCAGATATGAATCCTCTCCACCTAAGGCTTCCCACGGATAACAGGAACTTCCCGGAGCAAAACAGTAGAGCGGGAGGCTCCCAAGTGCGGCTCGACCTTGACAGCGTCCCTGTCCCCATGCAGCCTCTCCTCTACCACGGGTGAGCGATAAAGCAGCGTCCCATAAAAGCAAGCCCTTCCCAGCCCTTGAGGCTCCATCCAGTCCTGATGCCAAGGGGACGCAGCCTGGCCCAGAGACAACTGCCTCCCGTCCTCCTCAATGTGCAGAGGCTGTGGGATGAGGCAGGATGGGAAACAGGGTTCTTGGTGTCAGACTGTGCGTTCAATCCCCGCTCTGCCCTTTCCTGCTTCTGCAGCCCTGGGCCTGCTACTCGGCTCCTTCCCCACCTAAGTCCCTGCTCCTTCCCCATCTCCTTGCTTAGTTACTGTGAGAATAAAGGAGATAAAGCCACAGGTGCCTTGCACATAGTAGATGCTCAGGAAACATTAGTCCCTTCTCCCATCTCCACGTTTCCCACACATCTTGCATTGTCCTGGGAGCTGCAGGTTGGCCTGGCCTTGTTGTGTGAGCTGTTCTGCAACAGGTCTGTGGGCTTCAGCTCATGGACAAGAGGAAGCCTTTCCAGTGTCTGGGTTTTCAGGATCCACCGAGGAGAACCAAGCCAACTGATGCGCTGCCTTCTTTGAAAAGGACACAGACCGAATGCCATGCCTGGAATGATCGCCTGGCACAGTGTCTCTCCAGGCCCATGTCGCGCGGGACTTTTTGTCTGCCACACAGAAATCAATTGCCCTGTTCCCAGGAGCCCGTGCCCTGAGGAGCAGCATCGACAGCAGACAGCTCTCCCGGGTGGGCAGGCCTCTGTCTGCCTGCTCCTGTGTCCCCGCCTCCATGCAAGTGAGGCTGCAGCCTGCTTCAAAATGCACTTGTGCAAGGGCTGCCCCTCGTGGGGTACCCGCCACCCCAATTTTGTGGCTCTGAAACACTGGCTTTATGAGCAATTCCAGAGGTGCTCAAGCCCCCCGGAAGGGGACCGTAAGCCCAAATCGAAGAGGTTGTTCCACATCCAGAGTTTGTCTTGGCACCAGCTTGCAAGCGTCCATCCGCATCAGACACCCGCAGAGGACCCGGCAGCCCCCACTTTGCAGGTCAACTCAGTCCTAAAGACAATCCTGGATCTGCCATTACCCCCACTCCTGCAGGTAGGGAAGCCGAAGTGGGAAAGATGAGCGATTTTCCCAGCTGCCTCTGCTGGGGGAGGCACAGGCCAGAGGCAGGGACCTGGAGGGAAAAGGGATGCGGCTGAAGGGAGGGGCTGGCCAGTGCTGGGAGCTGCGCCAGGGCCGCGCACAGGCATGAGCTGTCCCCCGCTGAGCGGCACCCAGCACCACGGGGCTCTCAAACTGGCAGTGGTTGCTTCCATCCTATTTCCATGATCAAAGGGAACCACGTGGCTGAGCCAGCTGTCACTGGAGCAGGGTCCCAGGGACTCCTTCAAGTCAAGACAGCCAATAATTGGCAATAATAATAATACGATCGACTACCACAGATATCTTCATTTCTGGTGTCCACTTTGTATGTAACAAAATGGAAAAAAAAACTGCAGTCCCCTCTTAATGTATCTCATTTAAAGATCACGTGGTGGGCTGGGAATGTAGCTCAGGGGCAGAGTGAATGCTTGGCGTGCTCATGGTGCTGAGCTTGATCCCCAGCTCTCCAAAAAGATTAAATGAGAGTCCGCCTTCAGCACAGCGCTCTGTCAATCGGCTGCTGATTCTGTGATTGTGGCTCACAGCAGCTGCTCGGTCGATGTGTGCAGAACTTTATTCTTCAGTAAACATTTACTGAGCACCTACTCTGTGCCAGGCTCGACTCCAGGTGACTCTAGGGGAGAACAAGATGGGTAAGATCTCTGTTCCCAGGACCTTCCATTCCAGTTACTGGAGCACAGACAGCAAACAACCAAATAGGAATTTCCAAGAGTAGAAAGGGTTAGAAGGAAATAAGAGAGAACCGATAGAAGCAGGATAGTGAGTTCGACTAATCAAAGGAGACCCCTCTACAGAGGCGGCTGAGCCAAGATCATATGCTGGGATGGAGACAGTCGTGAAAAGATATAAGGAAATATCATCCTGGGCCTAAAGGGTACACGTACAAAGGCCCTGAGGCAGGGGCAAGCTAAGAAGGCTGGTCAGACGTGGTGCGCTGTGTGCAGGGAATACCACGCAGAAGGGGGTCAGAGAGATAGGCAGAACCCATCCCTATTCTAGCCTCTTGCTTTTGAAGAGGGTAAGTCCCTGAGGCCAGGGTCCGAAGGACCTAGTGCAATGCTGGGACACTGCAGAAGCCTAGGGGACATCTGTTGAGACAGAAAGGACCACAGGGAAGGGACACTGAGACAACTCCTGTCCACTGGAGGAGGCTTCAGCAGCTCTGACCTGGTCTCTTAGATTTTCCTTCTTGATTCCTCATTGACTTCTAGAAACTTCTCTCAGTGCAGCACCACTCCATGACACGTTACAATTTCCAAAATTACAGCTGATTTTATATTACATTTCACGGTGGCTGCTTTCCCACGACCTAGAGATGTACTTCATCCGTATAAATAAGCTCTCTCCAAATTGCTGCGTGTGGGGGCTCCGATGAGCCCCGGCCTCCTTGCAATGCTATCTGCTCAGCTCCTCGCTGCGGCAGCCATCGACCTTGGCCAGGGTTTCAGGGTGACTTTCACCTTGGGGACCTGTGTCTCGCTCCCCACAAACACTGGAGCCCCTAATGCACACGTCTGGCTCCATGTGCACTCCTGACCTGCTGGCGGGGAGAAGGGAGGCCCTCTGACAACTCCAGGAGGCCGAGCCTTGGCAGGACCCCAGCTGGGAGGGGGACCCAGAGCTGCACAGGGCCCTGGTGCTCGCAGGCCAGCGTCTCCTTCTGTGCTCACACTTGTTCTGAGGTTAGCTTTACTGACTCCTGCTCCCGCCCGTTGCCATATGAAGGGTGGCTGCAGAGGCGGGCATGGGGGTGGCCTGTTGTGGGGACAGGTGAGCTACAGGAGAGCTCTCTGGGGACTGCACAGTGGGGAGACCACCTCGGGGTCCAAGGAGCCCCTCTCCACAGACCAGGGAGAACAGGGCCACCAGGAAGGAGCGGGCCTGCCCAGAGGAGGGGGCACCGGGCGGAGCCAGGGCTGCCCTCGGGAGAAGGGGGCAGAGTGCGGAACTGAAGCAGTCACACACCAGGCCCTTGCAAACCGTCCCCGGGGAGCTGCCTTCCCATGCTATGAAAAGGAAAGTAGGCTCAGAGAGGTTAAGGAATGGCCAGAGAGCACACAGCCCGCAAGGGCCAGGAGCTGAACTCGGGGCTGCCTGAGACCAAAGGTGTGTTACTAGAATGGCATTACGCTGCACCTCCTGTCAGAGGGGAAGTGCAGAAAGAAGACAGGGTGAAAAGGGTGAGAGAGAGAGAGAGTCAGAGAGAGTTGGGGCTGGGAGAGCAACGAGGAATATTAGAAGATATCAGAAAGCAAGGAAAAAAAGGTGCCAAGGGAAGGGGAAATGGCTGAGAGACACTTTGGGAAGTATAAACTCAGTGACAGACATCTGGAGACTTTCAGAGATTGTAACAATCTTATAGGATGAATTTTCCTTTTTTTTTTTTTTTTTTTAAAGAAGTCCTGGTATCCAAGCTCTGACAACCTTGGGACAGGCCCAGGGACAGCAAAACAGAACCAAGTAGGTGGGCACCCACAGCTGCTTGTTTTCCCAAGCAAGTCACCTACCTCAGCAGGGTTCTGAGGTCCCACAGAACAGTTTCAAAATTGCAGTGTTCATGTTGCAGCTTAAAGACCCAGAACTTTCCATCTGTAGCTGTGCATCATAATGTGTTGCTAGCAGGCTCTGGGGCCCAAGTCTATTAAAATTCTGATGCTTCTGTGGCTTCGGGGTTGGATAATGATAGAAGCTTCAGCAGAGGGAGGGAAAAATCTAATGGCCGTGGGCACACAGAAATCAAAAGCAAAGAGGGTGGCCGCAGGGAGGGGTCAGCCCTGAGTCCTCTATCCTGGCAGGGAGGGGACACCACCCAGGACTTTGGGCTGACGGAGGGCCACAGCTAACTCTTGGAGTGATGTGAGAGACAGGAAGGATTATTAGTCTCAGTAGCAACAATGATAATGCATCAGGGTTTTGCGGTTGTGTCTTACATGTGTAATTTACATCTGTACAGGGCTTGATGTTTTTCAAAGTGCGCCATCCACAGTTCTCTCTGCATCCTGATGACAACCTAGAGGCAAGCAGAGACACTCCCAGGTGGGCGGGAGAACTCTTACCAAATACACCTGGATACCCTCCTCCCAGGACCACAGCAAAGCAGCGCTTCCCACCCTTGGACTCTAGCTGTGGCCAAGCCACTCAATACATATGAATAAAGCCTCTCCAGTATAAGTCACTGCCCCCTGCCCTGGGTCCCCAAAGGAGGAGACATGAATCAGGGTCCCCAGTTAGCCAGCACTGAATGTAGCATGAATGCATATTTGTTACTGCAGCAAAACCCAGCCATACTGACTGATTCAGAAATTATACCCATTTTCACAAGACCCAAGGCCTCCTAGATATAAACTTGGAATAGAATCCAAGCGTTGGCTCCCTAGGCAAGGGACAGGCGCCATGATAAAAGAATCAGGCAGAGCAAGCACCGAATCCATCCAGGCTTTTCCTGTTACTGCTGAAGAGCTTGAGTGCACTTCTTCAGCCTCCCAAGCACTGTGTTGCTCATGTGGATGGTACCCAACCCCCAGAGGGGTTGGGAGAGCGTGGCCAGATGACAGCACACTGAGCTCTAGCAGGGCTCAGGAGCTGGGGCTCCATCCTGCCTTCCTCCCGGCCTGTGCACTGTCAGCTGACGCTCATCTCCATGTCTCCATACAGCTCGGGAAGTTCCAAGGTGATTGTGGACTTGTGGACCGGGTGGGGGTGGGGGGTGAGGCTCCCTTCCTGGAAGCTCTTCCCATGCCCTCAGCTAAGTAGCGCCTTTATTCCCCTCTGGGCTTAGAATCAGAAAGGTGTCTCCTTTGTGTCCGGCTGGAACATTTTTCATTTCAAAGCCCATTGTTGTCTGGGACAATGGCACAAAGCAGCACTTAGCCAGCTCCTGAGAATAGAAGGGACAGTGAAAAGCCTTCTGAGAGCAGTGGCACCTTTGAGCATGACTGGCCCTCCCGGCTCCGCACCAACGAGCTGGCACCCGGGTGTCATAGGAGAGACCTTGTAATTAATTTTTAAATTGCCATTATCATGCATTTAGGCGGCGGGCTGAACTTCCCATTGGATTTGACCTTTCAAAATGTTACCAGCAATATCGGCTCTTCGTGAAGGACACTGACCCAGAGGCTGGCAGCCTCCCTTAAAACTTCTCCCTCCCCTTGATTTTACTTGTCACCTATACAGAGGACACACACACCCTTTTATATGTGTCCATCCCTTGTTTTCCATTCCTAAAAGGCCATCACACATTTTTTAATTGTGGTAAAATGTACATAACAGAAATTTACCATCTCAAACATTTTATTTATTTATTTATTTATTGGGGGGGGGGGCTGGGGATTGAACTCAGGGGCACTCAACCACTGAGCCACGTCCCCAGCCCTATTTTGTATTTTTTTTTAATTTTTTTTTTTTAGAGACAGAATCTCACTGAGTTGCTTAGGGCCTCACCATTGCCGAGGCTGGCTTTGAACTCGCGATCCTCCTGCCTCAGCCTCCCAAGCTGCTGGGCTTACAGGTGCGCACCACGGCACCTGGCTCATCTCAACCATTTTTTAAGCATCCAGCTCAGTGGTGTGGGGTACATTCCCAGTGTGGGCCAACCAAGCCCACCATCCACCTGCTAGAACTTTCTCAGCCTCCCGTATTAGCTGCTAGTCCCTGCCCTGGCCCCTGGCTGGCTCAGTGATTCTGACTCCTCCAGCACCTCACGAAGCAGAGCCACACGGTATGTGTTGTCACTGGCCAATTTCACTCAGCACCGCGTCCTCGAGGCCGGCCACATTCCCAGCTCCCTTCCCCTACAGCCGAGGGGGGCTGGGCCGCTGTTGGTGCAGGGCCGCTGGTTGCAGTGGAGATGCCGCCGGCCTGGTCTCCATGTAGACAGTGTTTTCTCCACACGGTGCTTCACGGGGTCCCCCAGGAAGTCTAGAGATAAGCCTCTTACCCTGTCCTCCGTCTCCACCAGGAACTGAGGCTCTGAGAAGCTTCCTGACGGCCCCCAACTGGCCTCGCCTGGAGCCCAGCTCTCGCCAGCACCCCCACGACACCCCAACCTCCTGTTGCTGCCCTCTATTGGTGGATGTGGGGCATCCTAGGAGTCCTGAACCCCGGATGTCATCCCACCCATCTCTGCCAAAAGACGGTGTCTGTCTCTCCACCGGATCTCGGTGACTTGTGCCCAGCTCTCAGTCCCCTCTGCTGCAGGCCAGGCTCAAGTAGGCATCAAGACACCAAGATGAAGCACAACTTGCCTGTGGCCTTGAGGAGCTGACTGCGGACAAGGCCACACTGCTGCCCCACAGAGACTGTTCCAGGGACAGCCACCGGAACCAGGCCCAGGGACTTGTCCTGCGGGCGGGAGGCAGCAGCCCTGGGCAGCCTCTGCCAGAGGCTGATTGGCAGGCGCAGTGGCGAGTTGAAGAGACGCTGTTGGAGCGGGTCCTCAGGGAGCCCTCCAGGCAGGGAGACAGGCCCGTGCCACCGTCACACAGTCCCACACGGATGAGCACGTGCAGGGAAGGGCCAGCAGGCACCTGGCGGGAGTGCTCTGGGGAGCGGGCAGGTGCAGGACCCTAGAGGAGACAACCTTGGATTTTCTCCTGAGGCCCCGGGAGCAGGGGCGTCTGCAGGAGGGCAGCCAAGGGCACGTCCACACCCGTGGCAGCCCTGGGGAGCTGGGGAGGTGAAGCCACGGGCAGCAGCTGTGAAGCCCTGGGGACCCTAAGTTCCCCCGCAGGGGTAGAGGGAAGACTGGCGGGAACTGCTTCTCGGGAACAGATGTGTCCTGGGGGCTTCACAGCAGGCGGGATAGACAGGAGGCCCCACGGCACACAGCTCCTCACAGAGGGGCTGGCTGCTCGCTGCCCATAGAATCCCAGGGTGGAGACCTGGGGCACTTGTGAATGAAGCAGAGAGGCCTGGTGGCTGGCCTGGCTCTGCTGAGCAAGGTTTGGGGTGTCACTGTTCCTCCCCACCATCAATAGAGGCCCAGGCCTCTGACGTTAGGTGTCTCTTTTCTGAGTGCCACCAAGGTAGCGTTTACCTTGGCCTCCTCTCATTGGCTGTGTGATCTAAGGCAGGCCCTTAAGCTCCCTGAGCCTTGGTTTCCACAGAGAAATTATTAATTTCCTCAACAATGGGAAGGCCTGAACCCAAGGTTGGCAGAGGAGGGAAACTTCCGGCGGGGTGGGGCAGCTCCACTCCACGCTCACCCTGGGGGTCTCCCTATCCCTACTGCCCTGGCCACGCTGCCTCAGAAGTACATGTCCCCTTTCAATGCCCTTTGGCCCAAAGACGGCTGTGGTGACAACAGGAAAGTAAATATAAAGTGTGCCATGAAAAAAATAAACCCTGGTACAGCGCACGCCTTACCTGTGGGTTCAAGGGCCGTGTTCCGGTTGAATGTGTTCCAAGGGAAATAGACCCATAGCCATCCTCCGGTGCTCCCACGGGCACATACGGACCGCGTGTGTCTGGGCGCAGTGGCAGCCATGGTGGCATTATCTGTGCCATGGACCACGCCACCCAGAGACCTGGCAGCCCCACCCCAGTACATACCCCAGAGGGGAGTCCCCAGGTGCCCCCAAGACGATCGCAAAGCTGACTGAAGCGGCTGTCCTGGGAACAATGAGCAGAAAGAGCCAGTGGCCTCGGACGAGGGGCTGGGTAAGGGGCTGATACCACCTGGGGCTGTTGCGCCTGGTGAGTCGGGAGGAGGTGGGCACAGGGGCAGTTAATGGAGGCGTCCACGGAGACGAGCTCACGCTGCACTCGGCATTCCTGGCTGCGTACGTCACCTACTCAGTTAAAGAGTGAAGACGTGTCCCTGTGGGGTCCCTCTGTCTGTCTGTCCCCGGGAAGTTCTGTCCTCCTTCCCAGCTCCCGGCTGACCCAGCGCCATCTCCAGCAGCCCACACCTCCCTCCCCTTTCCCAAGAAAGACAAGTCCTGAGCTCTGGCTCTCAGAGGCCACATCCTGCCCCACGCAGTGTCCCCTCTCCACTTCAGGAAGACCGGTTCTCCCTGCCCTCTGCCCCAGGGGAATGCTGGAGGGGATCCCTCAGGAGGCCACCCTCTGCCCACACACAGCAAGGACTTGCTGAGGCCACGCAGAGGCCTGTGGGAACAAAGGGCCCCGGCGGAAGGGCGGGCAGGGCTGGCCCCTGGAGGAAGCCCATAAATGTTCCTCAACAGCCGAGCCCCACCTCAGGTTGGGAAGGGCAGGAAGGGCCAGCGCTGGGGGACGAGCCCAGGGGTCGTGCTCTTCGTCATAAGCACAGAAGATGACTTTGTGGAAATGGGCGATAAAGGATTGTGAGAGGGCCTCAGTTGGGCGGGCAGGAGCTCCCAGAACCAGTGGCCCGCTGTGACAGGGAGCTGTCCCCACTGTGGCACAGAGTGGCCCACCAGAACTTGCCCCCAGTGAGCCTTGGAGCCCGCAAGGCAACCACGTGGCCTCTGCAGCAGGAGCCAGGCCTGGGAACCAGGACAGCTGCAGCCACAGAGCGAGCGGGAGAAGGGCCCCCTGAGCCTCTGGTTCAAGTCCCCGTGCACTCTGCCCCAGAGGCCGGGGAGGCAGGGGAGGGGTCTCCAGGGTTTTCAGCCTCCTTAGAGGAAATACTCTCCCTGCACAACCTATCCAGACTCACACGACAGAGACACCCAGCCGGGAGGGGGTCCACACCCCTTTCCAAAGGCCAAAATGAATGAGTGTCCACCACACTGTCCCTGCTTCTGAACCTGAAGGGGCAGAGCTGAGGTGACCGACTATGAGTAGGTAGGTGCTGTCTGCTTCCAACAGGAAGGTCTCACCTTGTGCTCACAGCCCCCCAGCTTTGGCTTGGACAGTGGAACAAGGACATGCTGTCCAATCAGAGAGCTGCCACTGACTGATTCCGAACCCTGAAGCCAGTCCCCCCCCACACACACACACACCCGCGCAAGGGTCCCCAGCATGACCGACAGCCAGGCTGGCTCACACTCATTATTCTAAACCTCAGGTGAGGGGCCCCTGGGCCAACAGGAGGGGCACATCTTCCAAAGCCACAGGATCCAGAACCAGGGGCTGGTGAGGGTAGGGATGGCAGCATCCTGGTGTGGCACCCTGAGGGCTTGGCACTGGGCAGAATAGGGAAGGAGGCTGTGGGGACTAGGGCTGGGTCTAAGAGGTTGGTCCCGTGTCACCACACATCCTTGGGTCAGGAGCAGGCGATGCCTGTCCTCTCTGCCTCCTGGGGTCCTGGTTCACAGGCTGCCCAGCTCCCTAGCTCCAGCCTAGAGAAGAGGCCTAGAGGAGTCGGGCGGCAACAAGGCCATATGGTCACTAAGCACTTCCAGGGTGCTGGGCACCCCGCCAGGCTCTTTAACTGCATCGTTTCATTCATTCAGTGATCGTCTTGCCCACATTTGACAGGTGAGGAAACCAAGGCACAGAGGAGAGAAGCCACTTTCCCCAGGTTCCTGTGGCCAGGAAGCCCAGACTCAGGATTGGAGCTCATTTCTCCCTCCCCGGAGCTGGGAGGCTCTGGGGAAGGCAGGTCTAGGGTCTGTAGCAGAGATCTGCGTGGCCCTGGGAGGGCGGTAGTGCTGGGGACACAAGGAGAGGAGCTCCAGGAGAAGGACTGGCCTCAGACTTCCCCAGGCGCATTCTTGTCTAGATTGGTCACAGAGAAGTCATAACTTGGGACAGATGTGACACATGGCAGAAGAAGGGAGGTCTAACAGCGTGCTCTTGTCCCTGGCTCCTCGTGAGCTGTGGCTGAGATGGCTTCTGGGCTGGGAGAACCAGACTGGGCAGCATCCCAGCCGGGCAGTACCCAAGATAAGACCTTGCATGGTCACCTCCATGTCCTCATTGTCAGGGGGGGATAATGATCTCCCAGGCTTTGTGGTGGGCCTCAGAGAAGTGATATATGCAAAACTCTAGGCATTTTAGGATATATGAGATTGCAATAGCTACTCAAGCAATGTTCATTAAATATGTTAAATCCAACCAAATCCATCAAAAAAAAAAAAACTGAATACTAAGTGTTCTGCTTGCCCTACTTGAGCATCTCTGGGGGGGCACCTGAGCAGAGGAAGGGGGGCACTGTCCCCGAGTGCTGGCACAGGAGCTTGCTGACACCCTGAAGAATGAGACAAACCCAGGCTTGTCTTGCTTTTCAGTTACTGTTATTAAAAACCACGAATTCACCCGATTCTTCCAAATCCACCCCCGCCCTGCCAGCCCAGCCCTGAACCCATCCCAGCGAAGGCCCAGCTACAGAGAGTGGTGCCCAGCTCTGCCTCCAACCAGCCTTTGCAAGCCCTGCTCGGTGATCTCAGCTGCTGCACAGGAAGGGAAACATCTGCAGTCACCGCTGGCCTGGGCTGAGGGGGGTCAGTTTCACAGGAGAGAACAGCAGCCCCCTCCTTTGCTTCCTTAGACCCCTTTGTTCTCCAAAACAGAGGTCAAGTTCACCAGAACCCTTTAGAGGAAACAGCAAATCTTTCTGCAGAGCCCACCCTCCAGGCCACTGTGCAGGCAGGACCTTCTCTTAGAGCTCAGGCCAGCGGGCCTCGGCGGGGAGTCACCATGGCCATCTCCAGCCAGAGCCGGTGTCCAGGCTCAGTCCTGCTCTGGGTTCCCAGGGATGAGGCAGGCGCAAGCCCCTCTTCCCTCGCCAAGCCCTGTGCACCCGCCCAGGCCCAGAACCAGGGAGAGGCCCTGCTGTTTCCTGAGCCTGGTGCTCCCCACCAGCCCGGAGAGCAGCGTGGACAGAACTACCCCACAGCCCCCCTCTTCTACTTGCCAGCCGTGACACTGGGACAAGCCACTCCACGTGCTTGAACGCAGCTTCAGTCAGATGGGATCGCAACAGTGCTCATGGCCCACGACTTCAGAGGGAAGGTTCAGTGAGATGAGGCGGGAGGGGCCTGGCCAGGAGGTGCGCCACGGACGCCTGCGTCCTTACATGATTAACATTATTAACTTCTGGCTGTTGGTGCTGCTCCAGGTCTTTCCATTGCCATACGGGGTCTGGGCGCCCCGCATCCCAGTGAGCTCACCGTGGCCCTGACCCTGCCTGGCCCTCCCTCCCGCTCTCAGCCTGGGCCTGTGTCGGCCCTGGCTCGGCCCTGCTGCCCCTGGTGCTGGAGGCCAAGCCCCAGGCCTGCCGGTGTGGCCAACCCCCTCCGGAGCCTCAGCCTGGGCCCTGATCTACACCAAGGTCACCTGCCTCCGTGTTCGGGGAGAATAGGTTTACCATTAAGACTTCTCACTTCACTCACAAGCAGCCTGTTCCTTCCTGCCAGAAAGGTGCGGATCACTCCTTGTTGTTGTTAGTTTCCATTTTTAAGACCTGCTTCTTATTACATAATACCGTATTAATGACTGTTGTATTCTGCTACCTTTCCTATCCCCTACTATCCCCCCTCCCCTTCCCTCTCATCTTCCCTCTCTACCCCATCTGCATAACCCACTTGAATCAAATGTATGGAAGATGATATGTCATGAGCTTTGTAATGTTTTGAATAACCAATAAAAAGAAAATAGAAATTAATAAAATATGCAATATAATTTGGAAAAAAAAAAAAAGACCTGCTTCTTAAACAGAGGCATACAAAGGACAAAGCAAAAGGCTTAAAAGCCGGCTTTCCTTCCTCGTCCCCCAGCTCGGCCCTGCAGGGTGTTCTTGCCCCACCCCCCACACCCCCACCCCCGCTTGTCTTTTCTGGCACACGTGGCGCACACACGCGGCCTCTCAGACTTTTCCCACCAGGCCCTATAGACAGCCTCTGCTCTCTACCGCTTCCTGGCCTCACTGGGGAAATGCCCCCTGGTTATAATGCTTTAATCCCACTTACTCCCCTCTGGACTAAATATCTTTGTGTGTTTGGGCAGGTCATTTCATGGAAGAAATCCCCAGAAGTGGAATTGCTGATCAAAGGGCCCAAGGTCTCCCTGGTTGCTACCTATTGGCTTAGCCCTACAGCCTGCTGGGTGTCCTGCCCCAGGCCCTGTCCACCCCACCTTCCCAACTGAGTCCAGTGCAGGCCTCACAACCAAGCCATCATTCACATGCTGGTTCACTCCATCTGTCCTAATCTCCCCTGGCCAGGTCCGGGGCCAGGTGCTCGGGATTCATACAAGTCCTTCAGAAGCCCATGACCTTGGGCTGAATCCTCTTCGTGAAATTTCCTGGGACTGCCACACAGGGCCTCTGCCCCTCATGGGCTTCTGCAGCTGCAGTCAACAAATAGTTGGCGCATCTTCTCGCTGTGGTGGAGACGCACACAGGCACCGTCCAGAGCGGCCTTGTTCTGTAGCCAGTGACACAAGGTCTCCTCCCTTCTCCCATCCCAGAGACCACGGCTACTGGGATTCCTGTCCTGGGAATTTCGAAAGGCTGAGGTGTCAGGTGGACAGTGCTGAGCTTTGGAAGTTGGAGGCCCAGCTGAGGGACAACCTAAGGCACACACAGGACAAGGCCATGGGACAAAGGAACAGCGCTGCTGGGGAAGTCAGCCTGCAGGGTGGAGAGCGAGGCTGAGCACAGGGAGGGACAGGCCTGCAGGCACCACCCCGCAGAAAGGCCCAGAGATGCCTCCCCTGCAGTGAAGTCCTGGGAGGCCCCTGGGGTCCGCCACAACCTCCTCTCGTGTGAACTGACTGATCCAAAACCCTGGCCTGGGGCCTCCTCATCAGCCAGAGTCCTCTGATCCTCTCAGCCACCTCTACACCCAAACTGGCCTCCAGAGGGAAGGGTCGGGAAGCTGCAGAGAGCAGCTGCCCAGCACCTGTCCACCAGGCCAGATGCGATGCTGCGTGTGTCACCCAGGCTGAGCCATGAAGTCCCCACCAGGCCACAGGGAAGCGCCACAACACTGCAACAGCTTCCTGTGTCACCTCTGCTTCTAGCAAGTGTCCTGTGGCCCAGGTCCCCTTGATCTCAAATCCCTGTTTCTCAAGTCTGTGGAGAGGGTTGGATTTGCGCAGGTGGCATGTCTGAGAACTGGGGGGGGCACGGCGACAGGAAACTGCACCGGCTCTGCCACCGGCAGAGGACCAGGCTGCACGGCCAAGTGGCACCCCAGGACGGCTGAGCCTGGCACGGCCTGACTCTGCAGAGCCCCCAGGGCTGTGAGCACCCCCAGGGCTGTGAGCGCCCCCACTGCCGGGCCTTGAGGCCAAGGGTAACGAGGAGACGCCACAGAGCAGCCTCACTTCAGAAGGAGCACATGTCCTGCCTTCCCCGCTCCTGCCGCGTGGGAACAGGGAACACGGTGTCTCCAAGGAACACATGGCTGAGGCTTATGTAAGGTAAGAAGTAGAAAAGTTTCCCCAGCATGACATTTCATAACCAGCCCACTCCCCGCCCTGCCCCGTCCTCATGAGGAGAAGGGACACCGTCAGGGAAGAGGGTAGTGTTCAGGGCACAGGTGACCCTTGTCCTCACCCTGACGAAGGCCATCTGGTCTCTGTCATCTCCACCTCACAGACTCCGGGGTTCACTTGCCCAAGCACTTGAGAGGATTCCAGAGGGATCCTCACCCTGGCCCTGTGGGGTCCTCCCCGGGCTCCGGAGGACACACACCACAGAACCCACGTGGTAGGCCTTCCCGGCAGGTGAACAGGATGTGGGAGAAAGGGCTGCCAGCTGCACAGTTAGGCCTCAGCCCTCACTGCCCTGAGCAGAGAGCCCGGCGTGGCTCTCTCATGACCTCCTGGCAGGACAGCTGGTCCCTGAGGAGGGCGACAGCACAGCAGGTCCCAGGAGCCAGGGGGCATAGCATCTGAGAGCCCCCCAGGCTGGCCACCTGGCTTCAGGGCCCCAGCTGGCACCAGCATGGCCACACCAGTCATTTCTGGATGGATGTCTGATGTTTGGGGGACTCCATACAGACAGAGTCCGCTTCTGTCCTGCAACAAGGGCCTCAGGGAGGACAGGGTCGGCCAGTTCCGTGGGCCAGGATTTGGGGCAGTGCTTGTTGCATTCCAGGGAAACAGGACATGAGGAGCAGAGGGTCGCAAACATGCAAAGACATTATGGGTGGGGGGGCAATTTGCTGCTCAGGGAGGGCTTCCTGGAGGAGGAAATGCCATGAGTGCCTCTTAGAAAATCAGTCGGGGTCATCTGAGAAGGCTCAGGGAGCGTGGGAGGGTGAGGGCATCCATTTTCTTTCTTCCTCCAGGTGGGGGACAGGGGACAACAGCCCCCACCCCAGGTACTGTGGCAGCCTAGCATTTGTAGAGAAGCCTGGCAGAGTGGGCCGAGGGCTGGAGGGGTCCAGTCACTTGCCCTGGCACTTGCCGTAGAGCCTGGGGTGTCGACTTGGGGCATCGGGGCCAGGAGAGGTGCTGTCCAACTTACAGTGACAGAAACAGTTAACAGGCAAAGTTCTCAGGCCCTGAGCACTCAGCAGAGCCCAGGTGGGCTTCTGCCTGCAGGTGGCACTGAGTGGCATTGAAAGTCAAGAGAAAGAGGCCCAGGGCCACAGGCGACTGGGAGCGCAGGACAGGGAGAGGCCTCGTGTCACTAATTTAGGAGCCCGTAGGCCTTTCCTAATGACAGCTTCGGTGGTCCCCAGGGGACCGCAGGTGCTCCTGCCAGCCAGGTGATGGAAATGCCACTAACACGTTGTACCTCAGCCCAGAAATCTTCTGTTGTGTTCAGAAGACAGGGACAACTGGCCCCATCAGTCCCGTGCGGCCACAGAGGCTGCATGCTCATGTCTGAGCAACTTCAGTGCCTTGTGTCTTCTGTGTTTCAGGGTCTTAATCCAGGAAGAAGTTCCCAGGCTGAGCAATTGCTCCGCCCACCTCAGAGCTGGATGGCACCCTCTGGGAGAGCGTGTGGTCATGCTCCCTCCTCCAGGAGATGACCATCCTGGGCTCAGATGGCCAGGACTGCCTCTCTCATCAGATGACCAGGTCAGGCACTGCAGCAGCAGGGGTCCCAGGGCCTGCCAGGAGAGCCCCCCCAGCTCAACTGAGCATCCTGGGAGTTGCTCTATGCAGGATGATGATGGCCACCTAAAACCAGGACACCACGGTCCCCAGAAACAAAGACACCAACCAGTTCAAGGCCGCTGCCACCACAGGAGCAGACCCAGCCCCTCCAACCAGGGTCCCCGCTCTCACTGTCCTTCGGCCAAGCCGGGGCACGGAGGGGTGTGGAGGCCCAAAGGCTGACTGGGCAGCCCTGGTCTTGTGGGGGAGGCTGGCCGGGAATTCTAAAGCGGCCCAGACTGGGCAGAGCCTCTGTGAAGGTCAGGACGGAGGCCGGCAGCAGGCCTCTGAGTCCGACTACTTAATCAGGACTCAATCCATTTCCTTCCTTCAGTCCAGACTCCGAGGCCATCTTTCAAACTAATGAGAAACCTTGTTTGGCGGCGGGCCGCTGCCGCCCTCCCCTGGTTTTTTATTACCTCCCCCAAAGCCTCCTTCCCTGAAGAGGAACCGAGGGGCTGAGCTGTGCTCCCCGCTCCGCAGCCAAGCGCTTCAGCCCAGGTCTGCTCAGAGCCCTGGGGAGCCGAGGTTGCCCCAGGACTCTAGGGCCGAGACCGGGGGCTGCTCACACAGGTGAGCAGGGGCTGGCCAGGGGGGTTGGCACTTGTGCCTCATCTCCTGCTGCTCCCTCCTGACCATCAGGCGCCAAGTTCAAGGGAAATAAAACCCCCACAAGTGGATAGATGACGTTTCTGAGGCTGCCCTCTGCCAGGGAAAGATACCAACAGCCCAGCGAGGCCTAGGCAAAGTGGGCCACCCGGGGGAAGATGGGGAGGGACAGGCCCAGGGGCAGGGCCTCCTGGACATCAAGCCAGGGCGGCCACAGCACAGTGGCCAAGGAGACAGAGACCAGAGCAGCTGCTGCAAGCTTGTCCCCAACTACTTAATCAGGATGATGATGATTCTGGGCCATTCTGTGGCCCACGCTCCCAGGGTCCCCCATCCTCCAGGGAGGGCAGCCCCACCCCCACAGCCAGTGCCCATGGGCTGGGCGCTGACTCAGAGCCTGAGTCACAGGTGGCTTCCTCCGGCAGAAGCTTGCCCAGGCAATTGTCCTCTGACCACTCAGCAGGTGGACAGGCCCCAAGGGGGTGGCATCTGCAGCCTGGGGGAAAGAAACTGCACGCTGAGCAGCCTGGTCAGTAGTTGAGGAAAGTTCAAGCTCCCACTCAGGTGGCTGTGAGCGGGTTCCACGGTGCAGCTCGCCCCCTGAGAGCCACATGACTGGCCAGCTCTGGAGTGCGTCTCGGGCATCCCACGAAATGTCTTCCCAACATGGGGAGGGGCAGCCCTCCCGGGGCCTCGATACTTCCCTAAGTTGTTCAGCACAGGACGCAGAGCCCCCCATCATAATTTGCTTTGGGGTTCTCCAAAGAAATGGAATTTGCTTCAGCGATCCTAAGCAGAAAGCTGGGCTCTGGAACCTGCCCGCTTGGTGGCTACACCCCTGCCCCACCAGGGACCTGTGGCCTGGGGGCCCTGTCAAGCAGGCATTGGAATCTTTTGGTTCCTGCCACCACACACAGCCTAAGGACAGTCACTGGGCAGAGCTGGGGCCCTCTCCACAGATGGCTTTCCTCTTCAGACCACTGTCACTCCCAGCTGGCCTGGCCCTCAGGCAGCCTCAGATGCTCCCTGCAGGTTGGGGCCACAGGCTGGGCCTCACCGGCTTCTGGACCAGGTGGCCCCGAGAGAAGGGGATAATTGTTCAGTCAGTGTGATGCGGACTCCTGGTCTTGGGCTGAGTCCCACCCCACCTCCCACGTAGGCCTCCCACACCTGTCCGTCAGACTCCATGATTCAGGGGAGCAGGCCCCAGCTCCCCCAGCCGGGCCAGCTTCCAGCACCGGCAGGTTGACAGTCAGGAGCTCTCTCCTGGCATCCGGCCCTGTTTCACCCCCCGATTCCTCATTACTCTCCTGGACCACTCTTCACCGAGCTTCTCTCCTCTGCCTTCGTGCCCTTCAAAGGTTTGTAGCAGAACTCGTTTCTTGGCTGAAGGACGGGCCATCAGTCTCCTTAATCTGACTTCATAAATCGCCACCTGAGTACCCCCAGGTGCCCCCTGAACTCCTGAGCCCCCTGGCTACCTCTTGGGCAGTCCCAGGCCCCAGCTCCCTCCTGGAAGGGCGGGTGTGCCCCCAACACACCCAGCATGTCCCCTGCCCCTCCCAAGGCCCCCATGTGGCGGGGGCTCGGCAGCAGCGCCTGCAGGAGTGTCGCCAGGGGCCGCGCAGCTGCCTCTCCTGTCAGCGGGGCCTTCTCCTGGAACGGATGTCTTAAGCTTGCTGGGATCAATTGTCCGTGGTGTCCCACTTAATTCCCCTGCCAGGAGGCTGACAGCTTCAGCAGAGCAGGGTACAAGAAGGACTTTGTCAGGACGCTGAATCAATCCCTAAGGGACGTGGCCTTTGAGGCAGAGAGTGGAGGAGGGCAGGCTAGGGTCAGGAGAGGGTCTCCAGGACCCATGATCCCACCTTTAGAAAAAACCAGGGGAGCCCTGCTTACCCAGGACAAAGGGCGTAGCACAGCCCGAGTCGCGCACCCAGCCTGGACCCAGCCGGCACTCAAGCCCTCTCTCTAAAAGGCCAGGTAAAGTTTCCACCAAAGCCGAGGAAAGGAAGGTGAGAGGAAGAGGACATGCGCGTGCACCTATGTGTGACTTCTTGTTGGGGAGAAGACCCCAAGGTGTCTTTAACCTCCCCCTCCCCCCAAGATCCTTTAAGATTATTGGAGTCAGCCCTTCCCTGCTGGAGCCGCTGCTCTGCTCTGGGCAGGAACTGGTGAAATGCAGAGGGGAGGGGGACCCAGCCCTGGCCGGGAGGGCTGCCAGCTTCCTGGAGGAGGGCAGTCACCTCGCAGCCGAGGGCAGGGCCTGGTGTGTTGCCCTGCTGCAGCACTGACTCTCACGCTGTGGTCCAAGACCGGCCGCCGCCGCCCCCCGAAACTCGTTAGAATGCAGAGTTTCAGGTGAATCAGACGCTCTGGGGGGGGGGGAGCCCACCTGTAGGTGATCCAGGTGAGAACCACTGGGCTGGGGCGTGGGAAGACCTGGCCGAGGGAACCCCATCCTGGGAATTCTCCCCTGCTGCAGAGTTCAGGGCCTGATGGTGTTTTCAGGGCTCTGGGGGCAGAGCCTGATGGTCCCGTAGGTGGGCCAAGTGTGTGTGAGGAGCGTCGGCAAAGCAGAAAGCATTTCTGAAAGAACCCGTGATTTAGGGTTTCCCTAAATAGCATTAAAGTAACCACCAAGGGGACACAGCACCCTGGAGGCTTGCTCTATTTCGTCCCCAATCAGACATTAGTATAATTGCTGTATAAAGTAAACGTGAGCTTAGAGCTTCCCGCACCTGGAGCCCTTTCCTTGCTCTCCTGGACTGGTCTCTTGGACCTTCCTTCCAGAATCATTTTCCTATAGAAATGGCCCCAGTGAGGGTCTCCACTCCCTGAGCTCTGTCTGAAGATGTCTTCATCTTCTTGAAAGGTAGAGACCCTGGGTGGACAGTCACTGACTGTATATTTTCATACCTGATGCTGTTACACTTCTAAGCTTCTGGCCTCTGTTCTCACTGCTGAGACATTTGCCTTCAGTCTAATATGCGTGCATTTGTAGAAGATTTGTCTCTTCTCTCTGGCTTCTTTTAAAACCTTCCTTTTCCTATTCTACATCACCATGATGGGTCCAATTATGGCTTAAGAAAAAAAACAAAAATAAAGTTTCTTGTTTGTGCTGTCTGAACTGAAATTCATGTCTTCTAGCAATTCTGAAAATTTCTCAGCCATCATCTCTTTGAATAATGACTTTCACCCCATGCTCTCTTCCAGCTTCAGGAACTCCAAGTGGATTTGTGTTCTTTCTTCTCACGCCAACCTCCTCCTCTCTCTCACCTCCACTCCATATTTTTCCATGTTTTTCTTCTGTCCTGTGTTATACATCCCAGGAATAGCTTCAGCTTCATTGCTCAGTCTGCCAATTGCCCTCCAAACTGAATCTCTGTCTGTCTAACACGTCCATTGAATTTCCCATTTCAGTTCGTATATTTTTCATTTCTAGGAGTTGTACTGGACTTTTTTTCCTATCTCTCTGACCACTTTCAGAGTATATTTTTTCTGTGTCTACATTCTCATTTTTAAAATTTAACAATTGTTTAACTTCTTTTTATTTCTGATCATTCAGACATCTGAAATCATTTGATCCAGTTTTGTGTGTGAGGTTTCTGCAGATGCTGACTCACCATGGATGACTGACTTCCTCCCATACCCCGCCCCCCAGAAGATCTGGCCACAGCCCAGCACAGCAGGTCTCTCTTCCTCCCAACCCAGTTCTTCCCTCATGAGGCTCACGGTTGAATCACATTCCCAGTTTCCCATGCAGCTGAATGTGGCCATGTGCCTGCATCCAATCCGATAGGACCCAGTGGAAATGGTAGGTACCATTTCCAGATCTGAACCATACAACCCTCCTGCTCTTCCCCTTCCTCAGTGACCTTGAAAGCTTCAAGGTGGAGATGACAGAGCCATAAGAAAGATGCACCTGGGTCACTACTTAACAGAGAATTGCCACCACATCTGTTGTCACTCAAGCAGGAAAAACTGCCAGAACTCAAGGCTGTACCTGCCACAGCAGCCAGCACGCCTTAGCTACTTCCCAGGCCACTGTGTAGCCCGAATTAACCTCTCATTACAGTGATACTATGAATTAGGTCTTCGCAGAACCTTTGCCAGGCTTAGCTAAGTCAAGGGTGTTTACCTGGGTCACAGAGCCCGAGGGACCCACTGTAAAAGGTCCCCTCCCTGCCATGTGTCTCTTAGCTCTGGACCAGGTCCTATTCTGGCCACTGAGATTCCAGACAACGCTGACAGCTCTGGAGGAGTTCGCAGGTAATTGGGGACTTGGATGCACACAGGTAACCCTGAGACAAAAGAATCATGGCCACTGTGCATCTGAGGGTGGGGGCTGTCACTCAGGAGGTGATGCTACAGGCTGAGGTTCCAGGACCGGGGTGGGTCTCTGCCTGGAAGGGGGATCCTGTGGTCCAGAGCATTGGAGACCAAAGAATCAGGCAGGACTTGCCCCAGGTTGGAGCAGGCTGGGCCCCAAGGACAGCCCAGGGAGTGCTCTGGAGGAGCTGGCGGACATCACGGCTCGTCCCTGCTAGCAAGCCTCACCTTAGAGCTCTTAGTGACACCCTGCCTGGCATGCTTGGCACCCTCTGTGCAGACAGGTCAAGAGGCCATGATCCTGTCCTGGCTGCAGAGGTCCCCTCTAGGCTGGAGGACCTCTTTCTTACAGTGGTGACATTCCCAAGACAGGTCTGCAGAGACATGGCAGGCTGGAGGAACCAGCTAAGACCCTGACGCTCACACGCTCCTCTAACCTTCTCAGCAGCCTCAGGGGAAGTCACGGGCCCCTGCTGATGAGACCAAGCGCAGGAACAGGCTCTGCTGGGACGCGACGGTGTGTCCTGTGTCCGCCTGGCTGGGCTGCGGCACGTGTTCAAACACTGGTCTAGATGTTCTTAACCCTCAGCGAGTTGATGGTCGACAAAGGGACTGAGCTGGATAACATGGGGGCCCATCCATGGCTTGAAGGCCCCGTCTGCAAAGACTGGAGCTTTCCAGAGAATCGGGATCTTGCCTCAAGCCTGGGACGTGCAGTCCAGCCTGCCCCACCCTCGCCGCCCCGCCCTCCCACCTAATACCCTGGCTCCCTCCCTCTCTCTCTAATGTTTCTATAAAATCATTGTTGCTCAGTGATAAGGATACATTCTGATAAGGCTTCATTTAGGCAATTTTGTCTTGGTGCAAACATCCCGGCGTGACCTTTTGTAAACCTAAACATTCAGGCTGTGTCGTCCAGTCACTAACGTACTTGTTGCTATGTGGCTCGCGGCCCTATGTGTCCTGTCTCTGTGGTGACCCCCTCAGTGATGCATCAGCCAAACCAGGCTTCTGAGAGGCCCCCGAGCAGACCCTGGGCCATCTTTCAGGAGCCCCTGTGGGTCTCTGCTTTAGACTGGGTGTGTCCCCAGCCCCCCGTCCTGTGCCAAGAATAGGAAGAGACCAGAGCTCATTCTCTCTCTTCTGGGCTCAACAAAGAAGGCCTGTGAGGACACAGAGAGAAGGCACCACCTCGAGCAGGAAGAGAACTTACCAAGAACCTCATCAAGAGCCAAAGCTGCTGGACGTCCCTCCTCCAGGACCCTGGGTAGCCATGGCATTCTGTCATGGCAGCTGGAGCTGATGGGCATAGCCAGGGGCTTCCAACTCAGGCCCACTCTGGGGGTCCCAGAGGAGGGTGGAGGGACAGCGTGAGGTCAGGAGAAGGGACAGCCAACTCCTCCTGGGGCTCAGGGAAGGCTCCAGGGAGCTGGGTCTCCAGGATAGTGAGGTGCTAGAGGTCATGCAGGCTGGGAGCATGGCCAGGGCCCAGGCCTGGAGGTGTGACAGTCCAGGGCACAGCTTCCTGCAACAGAGAGGAGCAGGGGCCATGTCACTGAGACAGGTTCAGCCAGCTTAGGACTATCCTTGAATGACAGGCTACAACATCTGTGCTTTCTTCTCCCCACCCCAAGCCTGTCACCCCCCCAGAATGAAATGCCCAAGCAGCAGGAGCTGCAGGAATAGGAGGCGGGGGGACGCAGTGGCCACCTGGCCCAACCTGAGCCTCTCTCCAGGAAACACTCAGTGAGAGAAGAGCCCGGAAACTGCACCTCGGTGGCACTGCCCCAAAGCCGCCAGTGGAGAGGGAGAGTCGCTGTGTTCTGCCTGCTCCACATTCAGGCCACAGCTGCCCGGAGGCCAGGCCTCGGGAACAAAGTCCACGTAGAAGCCCATCATCTCCTGCTCCTTCCCGCCCCACACTCCTCAAGGCATACATCCCAGGGCAAAGAGAAGGCCTGGTGGGTCCTGAGGCTGCCTCCCACCCAGGAGGGCTCCTGTTATGGTTTGGGTGTGGTGTCCCCCAAAATCTCACATGTGAGCAAGAAGGTTTAGAGGAGAAATGATGGGTTACAGCCTTGACCTAGTCAGTGAATGAATCCCTGATGGCAGTAACTGAACGGTAACTGGGGCAGGTGGGGTGTGGCTGGAGGAGGGGGGCATTGGGGGCGTGGCTTGGGGGACATATCTTTTCTGGTGAGTGGAGTCTCTCTGCTTCCTGATCATCTTGTGAGCTGCTTCCCTCCACCACTCTCCCGCCATGAGGAATGGAGCCAGCCTTCTATGGACCAAGATCTCTGAAGCCATGAGCCCTCAAATAAACTTTCCCTCCTCTGCCGTTGTCTTAGGCGGGTCCTTTAGTCACAGCAGTGAAGACAGCTGACTAAACAGCCCCAGGCCGTCCAGAGCCGGGCAGTGAGCCCTGAGAAACAGGCCAATGGCGCCCGATTCCACCCACCTGGCCGTCTGCATCCTGCTCCAGAGATGAGGAAGTAAGGCCCAGGCAGAGACGGCCCCCTAGGCCAACGCAGCTCCACCCTGGGCCCTGGGGAGGCAGAAACCCCAGCTCTGCCCTTGATTGACTGATTCCCCCAGCCTCAGTTTCCCCAAATGCAAATGGAAACCATCACTGCTTCCCTCCAGGGAGGAAGGAAATGAAGTCACACACTGAAAGAAACAGCCTCGGCCTTGACCAGTTACTATCCAGCAGGGTTCCGACTTTTCCCCCTTAAATACGCTGTGAGTATTGGGAGGTAGAATTTCTACAAGATCTTATTATGAAATCTCCAGCCCGCCCCCAGCTGGCGGCCACTCGCGGGGCGCTCCAGTGTCTCAGCGCAGACCTGCTGGCCCTCCAGCCCTCTGTCCCCGTGGGCTACAGCCTATTTCTCAGTGCATTTCACAGCAAATTGAAGACACCGCGCACCTTCTCCGGATGCTTCGGCCCTCGCTGTTTCTGACGTAAAAGTCACAGACAGTGAAAGGCACCTGCCTTGAAAAGCTCTGGCTGCGTTTTGACAAAAGCTTACACCTGAGAACTATCAGAATAAAAGTGCTACCCGAATCAAAGCGCTATCAGAATAAAAGGCATTACTAGCCAGGGGCGCACGCCTGTGATCCTAGCAGCTTGGGAGACTGAGGCAGGAGGATCGCGAGTTCAAAGCCAGCCTCAGCAACTTAGTGAGGCCCTAAGCAACTCAGCGAGACCCTGACTCAAAATAAAAAAATTTTAAAAGGGGCTGGGGATGTGGGTCGGTGGTTAAGTGCCCCGTGGGTTCAATCCCCAGTACCTGAAGAAGAGGAGGAAGAGGAGGGTGGGCATTTCTTACCAAATCTCTTCCCAGACAACTCTGCCCGGACACGAGGAGCCAACCACTGTTCTGAGGGGACTTTTGTGTTACAGATTAATTTTGCCCTTTCTAGATTGTCATGTGATACATAGGACATGATTTCAGAGCACAGAAAAAAATGTCCTTGTATTAGTTCCCGGCTATGTACAAAATTGCCCCAAGTTCAGCAGCTAAAAATGACCACATTTGTAACTGCGCAGTTCTGTGGGCCAGGAACCAGGGGAGGGTGAGCAGCCCCTCCGGCTGCAGTTTCATCTGAGGCTGAGGCTCGACTGGGGGATCCGCTTCACAGCCGCTCAGGGAGCAAGGGCAGGATTCAGCATCTCGGGGACACTGGACTGGGGGCCTCAGGGCCCCTGGAGGTTGGCTGGAGGGAGGCACCTTTCAAGTCCCCCCCGCGTGGGCTTCTCCAGGGCAGCTGACTGCGCAGCTGCTGCTTCCACAGAGCAGGAGTGGGCAAGCAAGAAGGAAGCCGTCTCTGTCACCCACCATGACACCCGTCACTTTGACGTACTCCATGCTTTGGAAGGAAGTCAGCGGATCCAGCTGGCAGGCTGGGGGGTGGGACACAGGCAGGACACAGGTTCCCGGAGGTGGTGTCATGGTGAGCCAACTGAGAAGCCATCAAGGACCCTTGGGTGGGGCATCTCGGACCCCCAGGCCTACCCATCACCAGCTGGGAACACCACCCTAGTGCCCCCTTTCTGCACCCACCTGGACAGATGGAAGGGACCACCGTGACAGGTGTTGGGCCATGTCCCTCCATGTGGCCTGGTGGAAAGAAGCTGACTGAGACCCTGAGGGCCAACGTAGCCCCTCCCACCCCCAGGAAGTCCTGTGCCCCTCAGCAGCACGTGGAGGGTGGTGCATGGAGGGACAAGAAGCCCCAGCCTGGCGCTCCCTAGATCTGGGAGGGCGCCCCTGTTCTCAGCACCAGCACAACACATGGTTCCCGACTGTCCCAGCGAGGGCCACCCTGGGCTGTAAACACCCAAGGGCCAGATGGCAGGACTGGAACCCAAGGAGCATGTGAGAGATGGGGAGCCCCTTCCAGCCAGGTGAGGGCACCCTGCCTGGGGTGCTAGCTGCCCGGCACCCGCACCATGAGAAGGAGGCCAAGGAGCCTGGACAGACAGAAAGAGACAGACAGACAGACCCTGGGCCTGGATGCAGAAGGATGAGAATAGACGCGCAAGGCTGCGGGGGGCCAAGAGGCTCCCAAGAAGTGCACTGAACCCCCGGCCCCAGGACTCCGCGGCTGCAGGAGAAGCACCTGCCGGGGAGCACCAGGGCCTCAGCCCCGCCTCAGAGCGCTCAGGTCTGGGCCCAAGGTAAGGAGACCTGCCCAGGGAGCAGGCCCAGGAGCTGACTGCAGCCAGCCAGACCCAGCCTGCTCGGAAGAGGGCACAGCCCGGAGCTGGAGCCATCTGCCCGGCCACACAGCACGTGTGGAGGAGGCTCTGACCCTCCTGGGAGCACAGGGAGGCCCCACTTCTCTGCCCGTCTGTCCCACCCGAGGGTTTGCCTCATGCTGTGACCAGGCATTAGAAGCAGGGCCCTGCCCCGCCCAGCCCATGCCCTGGGGACTGTGGCTCCAGCTTCTTCCAGGCCTTGTGTGGCCCTGGGGACTTCGGCAGGCCCTCCCCCTCCCTGCTTCTCCCCTCCCTCCTCTGCAAGCCCTCCGAGTCCTTCTTTGGGCTTCTGGAAGTAAGTCAAGGAGTCCAGACACAGTGGAAGTCTCACCCCCACCCCACCCCCGCCCCCAGGCAAGCAGACTAGAGCTAGCTAAAGAGAGGAGGGGAAGAAAAGAGAGAAACACAAAGTACAGGAGGCCAGGAACTTGCGCCTCATCCATCCCAGCACCTGAGGTGGGAGCGTGGGACAGTCAGTGGAGGTGGAAAGCGGCATGGTGTCCCTCAGGAAATGAACCTAGCACCTACCCTTAGCCCAGCAATGCCACTTGGGGAATGCACACTAAGGAAGAGAAAGAGGGACTTGAGCAGATTTGCACACCCAAATGCACAGCAGCACTGCTCACAACAGCCAAAAGGTGGAAGCAAGCCAGGTGCCCATCAACAAACAGAAAAACAATATGGCGGGCACACACCATGAATATTACTCAGCCTTAAAAAGGAAGAACGAACCTCAAGGACATTGTGCAGAGTGAAACTCTCCCATCACAAAAGGACAAATACTTAGATTCCACTCTATGAAGTACTTGGAATTGACAGAGAAAGAAGAATGGCAACTGCCAGAGGCTGGGAGGCAGATGGGGGATGAGGGTGCTGGTGTTTAGAGGCTGCAATTTCAGTCCAGGGAAAGGAAGAGGTTTTGCACATGGGTGGTGGCGATGGCATCATTACACTGTGAATATACTCAATGCAGCAGAACTTAAAAATGGTTAAGAGGAGAAACTCTGTTATGTATATTTTATATAATAAAATTTATAACCAGTGCGATGGTGCTCATCTGTAACCCCAGCAATTCAGGAAGCTGAGGCAGGAGGGTTGCAAGTTCAAGATCAGTCTCAGCAACTTAGGAGGTTCTCAGCAACCTAGCAAGATCCTGTCTCAAAATAAAAACAAAAGAACTGGAAACATAGTTCAGTGGCTAAAGTCCCCCTGGGTTAAATCCCAAGTACCATAAATTAATTAATTAAAAATTTTAAATATGCATGGCTAATTTTCAGACAGTGAAGTGCCGAGCGTCTGCACAGGCTGGGACCAAGCGGAAGGTGCACAGAAGTTTCTCTGGACAGTAAGCCGGGTCGAGGCCTTGAAGGGTGGTGCAGGAGGGTGGGGATGAAGAAGCAGGCAGGAGAAGTGAAGTCACTGGACGGTGGGTGAGGACCAGTGCCCCAGGGCCCTGCAGACCTCACGCAGTCCCAGGGCTTTTAGGGGAAACAGGCTGGGGACCTGTGAGCCACCCTCCAGGAGGACAGCGCAGGGCGTGGGGTGAGTGGGCGGCAGCTCTGCTCTCTGTCGGGCTGGCTGAATGTAGCAAAGACGAATCCAGGAGGCCAGGTACCTGTGAATTTCAGATGGCAACAAACGACCTGTTAGGGTCAGCCTGTCTCGGTGATGCGTGACACAGGCTCGCACTAGGAATTATGGGTGATTTATCAGAAATTCGATTTTAGCTGTGTCCCGTGTCTCCTCTGCCTACCCCGCTGTCTTCTCTGAAAGGGTCACCACTGCCTTTGCGGGATTCTCTTCTTGCTGTCCTGCGGGCCTCCCCAGCTAGGCCTCCCCTGGCCACGCGGGCAGAAGGACCCCTTCCAGGCACTCCCGGTCACTTCAGCTTCCGTGCCTTCTTGGCCCTTCGCAGGCAGAGATGACCCGGCTCCTATGTCTGTCTGCTTTCTTATCTGTCCCCCCTGAGCTGTGGGCTCAGCACGCCCAGGGACCTGCCACTGCTCTATCCCCCGTACCTAGCAGGTGCTCAACTAATATTTACTGAAAGGTGACAGCACTGTGTCCCACAGGGCCAGCCCATTGCCTGGTAAGGGATGAAGTCAGCAGGGGCCCCTGGGCACTGGCCATTTCTGCCACCCCAGCCTCTTGCTCTGACTAAGGCTCGGGGCTGAGGAGGGACCTTTGTCCTGCACCTCCCCACAAGACCAGTCTCCTGTCCACAGATTCCCACGCAGCCCCGCTGCCATGGCAACGGCAATCCGAGGTCACAGCGCTGGAAACCAGAGGACTCCTCCCTCCTGGAAGCCACCGCCGAGCCGGAATCTAATTGTCATTACAGCCATAATGGTGGTTGTGCATAATCGCAGGCATTAGAGCTCCGTGCCTGTGATTATTTGGTTAACATTCATGAATTCAGGTCTAGGTAAAAAGTGCTGATGGCCGACGGTTTTCACTCTTACAATGTGCTTGAGCTGTTTCTTAAGAGCCAGTCTCTCTCCTTGGCAGGAACTTGCTTTAATCCCATTATTAATGGGTGACGGAGAGGAAAACACCACGGGCTCTGCCCCGGGGGCCCTGGCGGCCATGGGAGGGCTGGACACAGGCTCCCCACCTAGAGGTCTCCCCTGGCCTCCGCCTCACGGTGTGACCCAGAGCAACCGGGTGTCCACTGCTGTGACCCAAACACCCGACACCTGAAAGGAGGAAGCGCTCTGTGCTGGCTCCGGGTTCCAGAGACTTCGGTGCTCGCTCGGTCAACTGCACAACTCGGGCCTGAGGTGAGGCTCAGCACCTGGCAGAGGGGCCCGGGAGGAAGCAGGTCAGCTCATGGCAGCCGGGAAGCAGGCCAGGGCCCAGCCAGGCCTCCCCACATCACGCCACCCACCGCAGTCCACTCAGATCACTACGCCCTCGGGGTGAGTCCAGCGCTGGGGACAGACCCTCGGGATCCGATCACTTCCCCAAGTCCCCACCTCAGTACCTGGCCACACCGGGGACCAAGTCCTCGACACATCAGGCTTCGGGGAACCTTCCAGATCCAAGCCATGTGCCTCCCTGGGCCTGTTTCCTCAGGTGGAGAAGTGACAGGGTTTTAAAGCAGCCACCGGCTGACACTTCCTGAGGCTTTGGTCCTTGGCCGGCTGGCCAGTGGGGACACAGACGCATCCCTGGGGAGGAGAAGTGGGTGGGGGGAGAAAGGGGAGCCAGGGGCAGAGGGGCAGCACCCACCCAAGCACAGTGGGGGCACCAGGCTGAGCCCGGGGGAAGGCGGGCTGGGGTACAGGTGGGTGGGCAGCAGCACCCACAAGGCCCTCTAGCCCGAGGGAGCCACCCAAGAAGGGCCACCCGGGAGGGGCCTGGCCTCAGGTCTGCAGAGCAAGGCGGGGAGGAGAGGCCCGGAAGGAAGGCACCGTCCTCCTGACAGTCATCTCCGTGGGCTGGGGGCAGGTGGGACAGCGTGGGGTGCAGCGGGGGTCAGCAGGAGGTGGGGAGGAGCCCAGGGAGTGACGGGCGGGAGGATGGCTGCCTGCCTAGGCCTGGGGAAGCCACCAGTCACAGTGTCCCCTGCCCAGGGGGAGCCTGCAGTCCGCCAGTCAGAGGTAGGGCAGAGCGGGCTCGGGCTGTGCTCAGCAGAAGGCCCAGCTCTGGGGCCTCGGGCTGTGCCACCCTCCACTGGGCACTCTCTCCTCTGCTCCCCCCCCCATCATGCCCCTGGACCTCTCACGCTGGCCAGTCACATGGCTCTGGTCCAGCCACATGGTCACCTTGGTCTGGAGCACCCGACCTGAGCTGGGTGGTCATGGTGGGCAGTGCTGGGGCCATTTTCCAGAAGAGCCTGCAGCCTCCTCAGCCCCGAGAGCAGCAGGCCCGGCCCCGTGGTCCTCGACGGTCCTGCGTCCAGGCCTCCTCCGTCCAGGGTTGTGGGCTGTGCCCAGCCCGGCCCACAGAGGGCCAGGAAGTCCGTGCTCGGGAGAGTGCCGGGAACAGGGCCTGGCCCTGGCAGGACACATGGGAGGTGGCATGACAACCCAGGGCCACACAGGGTGATAAGGCCTGAGGGGACAGTAGCAAGAAGAGAGCAGGGAGGGGCCCATGTCCAAGGAGGCAAGGGGGAGTCAAGGCCATACCAGGTCTCCAGGGACGTGCCTTCTGAAGCCCGGGGCCCAGGAGGGACAGGGGACTGGCAGAAGTGATTGGACACTGGATTGGACACTGAGCCCGAGACCCCTCGCCTGTAGAACACCCCGGAGGAGGAGTCCAGCAGGCCTGCCTCAGGGGACCGGAGACAGGCCACTGGAGGTGTGGGGCTTGCCAGGCACCTGTCAGCCTGGGCACTCAGCTTCGCAGGCAGCGGGCTCAGGACGCAGAGCTGCTGGCCCGAATGCCACGCCAGGGGCCTGCTCTCACACCCAGGGCCGCGGCCTGCTCTGCAGAGGGGCCTGCTTGGCCATCTAAGAAGCCCCTCTGGACCCGGCCAGGCCGCCAGGGCTGGGCCAGGCCTGTTCACAGACCCACAGCAGAGCCGGCGCTGGTGTCTGCACACACACGTGCACACACACGAGCATGCAGACCCTCACACAGGAAGCACATCCGTGTTCGGGCCCCTGGGCCTGCGCCCACAGTGAGGCAGGTGCCCGAGGTGGACAAGGCCAGGCCAGGAGCACAGGCATCTGCACCCAGCATCGAAGTTGCGGGTCTCTTGGCCTCTTGCTGAAGGGCAGGGAAGAGACCCACGCTACCCAGGGGACGTGACCGGAGGAAAGGAATTCTGGGTCTTGCTGCCCAGAGCACCCCCCTCTGCCAGCAGCACACCCCCATTTCCTTGGCCTTTTCTCCCTTCCCTGCTCTCAGGCTGTGGCACAGAGGTCACCCATTCCTGGATCTCAGAGTGGTCTGGTGACTTGGGACTGACCAATCTGAGCAATATCCCCACAGCCTGGAGCCCAGTGAAGCTGAGTGAGAGGCCTCCCCAAGGACACGCCAGGCTGTCTGGACAGACTCATATTCACCTGGCATGGGTGGACAGGCCCAGGCCGCTGGTGGCCTCATGGAGACGAGGGAAGCAAATGTAGAAGCCAAGAAACAGAGAGGGACTGCATCCTAGTGACACATTAGAATCCTTGATCCAGCCAAACCTGAAGCCAGTCCTATCTCTGTGCTTTTTCATAACTTGAGCCACTATTTTTTTCCTTTTTCTTTCCTCCCTTCCTTTCCCCTTCTCTTCCTCCTTTTGTGCGTCTCTTTTCATTCTTAAGCCTGTATGAGTTGGGTTTTCATCTTTTGCAGCCAAGAAAGTCTAATGCTAATATGAATTCAGAAAACAGAGCCAAAGGTGACGAGATTGTCTTCCCATGTGACCCCCTCGCCCTAGATCTCAGCCACACCACCAGAGAGTGAAAGCCACTCCGACTCCTCCCATGCCCCGTGGTCGGTGGTCCCCACTCACACCCCAGCCAGGAGAGGAACCTGCCTTAGGGCGTCTCTAGGTCCCCGACCCCCCCCAGGCCACACACCTTTCCCTGGGAGACACCCAGCTTGACACACCCCCGTCTAAGGAAAGAAGAGCCAAGACCCGTGGAGAAAGTCCTAAATAGGTATCTGGGTTTTATTCAAAACAACACTGGTGGGGTGGCCGCTTGGTCTCTCTACACCTGGGCCATCTGGGCCCGCAGGGACCAGCGCCGTCAGCAACTAGGAGGGAAGTTCATTCACACCATAGAAACTGTACAGTGATGGGGTGGGGGTGTGCTGCAGCCACAGCGGCCGAGCCAGCCGAGGGCTTCCTGGAGGAGGTGACCTCTGCCTCCTCCGCAGGCCCCGGCTTGGCTCTGGCTCTGCCAGAAACATTGATTATTGCACAAAGACAGAAATATTTATGTGTGTATGGGCTAAACAGTGGCTTCTAAGACCCCAAGCCCTTACACAGCGCAGCAAAGGGGGCTGGAGCGGCAGGCTCCCAGGGAGGGACAGGGACAGGCAGACAGGCTGATACTGTGCGCTTTGTCCTCCTTCAACGGGCTGCCTGGGGCAGAGGACATTGCAGGGAAAGGAGGGAGCGTGGCCAGGGGCAGGCCGCGGCCCGTCTTGTCCCGAGGCCCCCTCTGCAGATGCCAAGGTGCCCACCAGTCTCCACTCCACAAAGCCTGGCAAACAAACAGCTTTAGGGGAGTTGGCGCAGGAACCCCATCCTCCCCACAGCCAGGCCCAAGTGGATTAGGGTAAGTTTGTGCTTTTGTGATGGACACAGCCCAGGTCACAGAGTTGGAGGGGGAGGAGGGACCGTTTGCCCAACCCACATTCATCTCAGCGTTCAGGCTGGTGCCTCTCGGCTTCCTGGTCCCTGACACCCACAGGAACAAGGGCAAATGCCTGGAATCGGCATTCGGCACTTTGCTGGAGCCGGCCACGGGGGCCCAGCTTCTCTGCCTCCAGGTCCAGCTGTTCCCACCTTCTCGCGTGCCCTGCTCGGCTGGGCCTGGACTTTGCTCACGCTGGTCCCTTTGCCTAGAATGTCCTCCTCACGTGCCTGCTTATTGCAGGGTCACACAGTTCAGGGTGAAGGGACGTAATCCCTGCCGGCCACTGAGGACCAAGTGACACTGGAAAGTCCGCTTGGAGCAGCACCCCCACCCCTCACAGGGCCGCCCTGCAGATTAAACAAGATGGCAGAGGCTGGGCCCAGAAAAACAGAGGCTGACGGACAGTGTCAGAACTTGTCCCTGTGAAGGTGACGGGCACACCAGCCCTACGCCAGGCTGGACGCCCCAAATCGCCCACCTTTAAGATCCGGGATGCTTTTACACTGTCCAGGTGTGAGGTCCTGGCCCTCCACTGGCTTTCACAGGTACCCCAGCTTCTTTGCTGCCAGGCCCTGCAGGACCCCAGGGCCACTTCCCCTCTGGGCCTGGGTCTTCTCAGGTGCACAGTGGGCCTGAGGACACTTCCCCCCCACCCCTCAGCTCTGAGAAGGGCCTCCAGGCAGTGAAGCCCATCACCCACCTCCTCTCCACTCTGCTATAGCACCCAGGCCCCAAGGGTCCCCAGGGCAGCCTAGAATTCCCCCAGATCCTGTCCACACAGCCCTCTGGAAGCCAAGGTCTTTGAAGTCAGGGTTTGGGAGCAAGGACATCCCCTACAGCTGGGCAGGCGTCAGCAGAGGCCAAGGCCCCCAACGGCCAAAGCATGGCATTTGCCAACCCTGCTGCATTTCTGCTAAACCTGCAGACACCGCTGCCAACGCATTCCAAGCTCCTTCCTTAAACTGACTTTAGATCGACTTGCTTTTTAGAACTCAGCCTTGACCTAAGCACTATGCCTGTGAAATCACAGGTTCAACACGTTATGTTTTTTTTCTAATAAATAATGGAAAAATGCGTAACTATCTAAATAAAAACACCCGTCCAGAACCTGTTTGAAAAGCACTCCTACAGAGAGACCTGACCTTAGGGACAGTGAGACAGAGACCCAGGGATGGGCCATCAGGGGGTCGGAGGACCTGGGTCTCCAGGGTGAAGGAGCTGAGGGGAGGGAGGGGGCTGGTCCCTAGGCCTGGGCAGGTGGCTCCCTGCTTAGAACCCCGTGGGACCTGCTGTACCCTGAACTCCACTAGGGAAGGAGAAGAGCTGCTGTGGGGGGTGAGCACAACCCCAGAAATAGCTGCAGCCTGGGCCTATGCCGCAGCTACAGCAGTAAGTCCCACACAACTGACTGCTGAGTCCAGGGGCACCTGCATGGACCAGGGGGGTACCCTTGACCCTTGAAATCTGCTCAATGCCCCTTCATGTGTCCTCTATCCTATATAAGCAGCTATCCCAGCTCATGGCCTTCCAGGGGGCAGAAACCCACCCCCCAGAGTGCTCACTGAGGTCAGGACTTCATTTGGCACTAGGGCCCCCTGCCAGCCTTGGAGCTGCCCTCTCCCTAACCCCTGCCCTTAGAAAATAGGACTACTCGCCCCTGATTTCCTAAGAAAACATCTAACCGGTTGACTAAGGGAGTTTGTGTGCTCTGAGGTGTCTACAAAAGACTTCACAACAACAAGACAGTCAGAGGACAAGACAGACACCCCGACACTTGGGTGGAGGGGAGATCTTAGCAGCGTCTCTTCTTTAAAGGGAAAAAAAAGTGCACCCTGAATTGCACCTCTTCCGGGCCTGTCTCGGGCCTCTGAGCCCTGAGAATCCCTCCAGCTGCTCCCAACCCGGGAGCCACCCAAACTGCGGCTGCCCCGCCGGGGCAGGGCCATCCACCCTGGGCGGCCTGGCCCTAAGCAGCAGAGCGAGCCCCTGTCCAGGGCCCGGCCTTGCCCCCAACTCTAGCACTTTCTAGAAGTCATAAGCTCTCAGTAGAAAAAATAAATATATGCGTCTGTCTACGTGGATCTATGCTGCGTACAGATGCGTCTATGCGCCGGAGGGGCCGGGCCGCGCGAGCCCCGCTGGCCGACCCTCCTCAATCCCGGGCGCCAGGGCCCGGGCGGCCCCGCTCCGGGGTGGGGACCGAGTATTGCTGTCTGCTCCCTGGCTCCTGAGGTAAAAGAAGGTGAGACGGGGCGGGCGGGCGACAGTGGCGTCCGGCGCGGCCCCTGTGGCCCTCATCTCTTCCTCTTGCTCGCGGCGTCCGCCGCCTCCAGATCCCCGGGTGGCGGCTGCGGTTCGGGCGCCGCGGGGCCGAGGCCCAGGGCGGGCTGCGCCCGGCGCGGCGGGTCCTTGCTGCGGTCCGCGGCCCACGAGGGGCTGCGCGCCAGGCCGCGGGCGAGCGCGGCGCGGGGCGCGGGGCGCGCGGCCAGGCTGCTGGTGCTGCTGAACTTGCGCGCGGGCGTGAGGCCGGGCGGCGGCGGCGCGGGCGGCGGGCAGAAGAGCGACGTGAGCGACAGGCTGCTGAGCGTCTCCGAGTGCTCGCTGCCCGCGCCGCCGCCGCCCGCGCCGCCGCGGCCCTCCTCGTCCGACGGGTCCATGGAGTCGTGCAGGGTGCAGCCCGGGCTGGTGGAGCCGCCGCTGCTGTGGCTGCGCTGGTGCGCGCGCAGCCCGCGCAGGCTGAACAGGCCGCGGCCCCGCAGGCTCAGCCGGCGGCGCGTGGCCGGCGACAGGCCAGCCCGCGGCCCGGCGGCCGGAACGGGCGGCCCCAGGGCGCGCCGGGGACTGTCGCTCAGGGTCAGGCTGTCCTCCAGCGTGGTCTGCAGGCTGCCCGCCGAGCTGCTGGGGCTGGCGTCCAGCGACGTGTCACTCACGGTGGCCTGCAGGAGGGAGGAGGGGCTGGGGCCTTCGGAGTCCCTACAGCTGGAAGGGGCCCATCCTTCTGGGGTGGGCGCAGCCCCCCCAACCCCTCAGGAACTCCCAGGTCTCACAGCTTTGCCCTCTGCCACACCTGAGCTTATGGGGGCTCGTGGCAGACACTGCATGAGGCACCCTGTCCCTCTGCCCCTCACTCAGTGGGCAGCCAGAGTTATCTTCTTGGACCCAAGTCAGAACCCAGCCCTGCCCTTCACAGGGGGCCAGCTCAGTCCAGACATGAGGTTGGGCCCGCCGCAGGGGCTCACACCCGCAGGGCCCCTGTCCTCCAGGCCCACCTTCCACCAGCACCTCCCCACCTTCCTCAGAAAGGCCGCCAGCCCCCCACGCCCAGCCCCTCCCTGTGCCCACTCTCCCAGCATGCATCACTTCCCAATACACTGCACTATGTAGACAGTTATCTTCTCTGCGCCCACCCGGCTGCACACACTCCAAACAGGAGCTATCAGCCCTGGGGCAGGGAAACTGTGCCTGCTGCCTGCTGGGGCACACCGCCTGGCACCCCAGGCACCCCAGGACACAGCCAGGGTCAGCCATCCCTAAATGGATAAATGAGGCAGGAGTGCCTGCCAGCCCCGCCTCCACCACCACAAATGGTCTGCTGGCCTCTGCACTATGTGCTGTGGTCCTTCTGCACTATATGCTGTGGTCCTTCTGTACTATGTGCAGTGGTCCTTCTGCACTATGTGCTGTGGTCCTTCTGCACTATGTGCTGTGGTCCTTCTGTGTGCACGGTGACATGGGGCTCTAGCTCCAGGCAGTCCAATACCCAGTAGCCCCACCTTCCACCTCTGCTCCCATCAAGCCCCTGCCACACCCACCCAGAGCCCCACCCCCCACAAAATCCCCTTCTGATGAACTCAGGGGGTGCCCATACCTGCCGGAGGAGCGTGCAGTTGACACTCGGTGACCGCAGGGATGCCCAGGAGCCCTGCAGGGCGATCTTGGGGAGGGTCCCAGCGCCAGCGCCCTTGTCCTGCGCTTTCTGGCTGGCAGACACAGCCGGGTGGAAGAACTCGGCAGGCATGGTCAGCAGTGGGCTGGAGGCATCTGGGGAATAGGGGGTTGGGGGCGCTGCCGAGGAGAAAAGAGACAGAGCTGGGGCAGGCTCAGGCTGCAGGTGGCCCTGAAGGCTGGGCGCTGAGCAGGCTCTGACGGGGTGGCCAGGGAAGGGCCACAGCGAGTCCTGCTCTCTGAGCCTCAGTCAGCCAGCTGTGACAGCAGGAAGCACTGAGCCAGCCAGAGTGACTCCTGGAGGACAGGTACTGAGAGAGCCACAGCTTTAGGAGCCAAGCAGACCAGGCTCAAGGCCTGACCATGTCTCTTCCTGTGAAAACCAGACCAGATGCTACCTGGAGGCATCCAGCAGGCCCTGAATAAGCAGCAGCGGCAGAGTCTCCCCCAGAACCAAGTATTCAGTAAGTGCTGACTCACTAGCAATAGTTGCCCTCAGGCCTGTCACCCCAGGGGCCTGGCCCTCTAGGACAACAGTCAGGGCTGACCTTCCCAGCTCTGGGCAGGGGCCTGCACTGGCTGAGCCCAGCAGACAGAAGCTGCAGGGTCCGGCAGTCGACTGCGCTGGGGATGGAGAGAGAGGCACAGGCTGGGGAGCCCGAGGCCAGGGCAGCGCTTGGGTGTGCTGGGGAGGACGAGCAGCAGCAGCCTCCCCACAGTCCCCTCCACACCTTTCAAGACGGGGTGGGCACAGGATTTGGAAATATATAAGTAGGCACCCCAGATGGCCATGCAGCCTGAATGTCCCCAGGTGGGATTCCTCGTCTACACGGCTTTATTGTTTAAGGAAAAAGGCAACAGAAATGGTTCACTAAGGGGATGAGATTCCATTCAATCAAAAAGGCTCTTGGGTCCGACCCTATGCCCAGATTTTTACTTCAAGAAGTCTGGTGGGGGCTGGGGCTCAGGGGTAGAGTGCTCGCCTAGCAAGCACAAGGCACTGGGTTCGATCCTCAGCACCACATAAAAATAAAATAAAGAGACTGTGTCCACCTACAACTAAAAAGTTAGTATTAAAAAAAAAGAAGTCTGGTGGTCTCGGCACCTCAGCCACCATGTCCAGCAGAGAAGCTATTAGCTTTAGTGAGGGTCCTTGGAGAAGCACCTACCCCAGTACCTCAGAGGCACCCAGGGCAGACATTTCAAGAGGCCTTGGGGTGGGCTCAGAGTCTGGGGTCTCTCTTTTGCTGGATTTCTTTTCTCTGCCCTCTTCCCCAGAAAGTGTTGTGAACCTGTCACCCTCCAAGACGACTACAGGCAAAGGTGAGCCCAAGGGACAGGCAAGCTCAGTCCCCTACCTCTACAAAACAACTCAATAATCAGGCGGCTTTCCTTCTGCTTAACAAAGAGAACTGTGTGCACAACCTGCTTCCCTTTTCACCACAGCTCCTAGGAACCTCAGCATTAGCTTAGCCTAGCTCCTATTATAATTATTATCTCATCTCTGGAGCATTTGGCTCTTGATATTTTATCATAATTATATCAAACCTCAGAGTCTATCTCATTGTCAGATATCCATCTGGTTCTTTCTGGAATAAATATAACAGTCTGGGCAAAAATACCAAGGAAGAACTCAACCACCTCGGTCTGAAGCAGATGCCCAAGATCAGGCTCGCGGGGCTGGGGGCCCCCATCCCTCACCTTGGCTGCTCTCGTGTTTTAGCCAGGACCGAACAGGGTTGAAGGGGATTGCCTCCATCTCACACAGGAAGTTCTCTGCACCCGTGGACATGGCCATGTTGGACAAGGGGAAGAAGCACTCGCCCAGGTCCCCCACCCGTGTGGGCTCAGGCGGGCCCAGCTCACCCTGCAGGAAAGGGAGGTGGACAGGTCAGGAAGGTGGAGGGGGGACAGAGGCTGGGCCTGCCGCAGCCACCTCATGGCCATGCTGCTCTGTCCCTGGTTCCATCTGCCCTCGATGCCTGGAAGGCCCCACCTCCCCTCCCCCACCCTCAATATGCGCCACCTTCCCATCTCTCAGCGGAAGGGCCCCTCCTCCAGGCAGCCCCCTCCAACACCCCAACCAGTGGTTCCCCGTTTTCTCTCCTCTTGACTTTTAGATCCTTGAGGGCAGCAGATCCCCCTCATCCTCTGGAACCAAGGGCCTGTGCAGACCCTGGCCCAGGGCAGAAGCCAAGCCAAGGGCAGTGGAGGCAAGGGTACAGGAGGAGAGGCCACCGCAGCCTCCCTGTCGCATGGCCGTGGATGGCCCTTCCCTCTGCTGAGCCTCTGTCTGTACATCTGTAAATGGGGGCATGGGGGCATGACCCTCCTTTCTGGCCTCAGCACTGAGCTCTGGCATTCCTCAGCCCCGCAGCCCAGGGTGGCCCTGCCAAGAAGGTCCTCCAGAGCTACCTGGATGCCCCTCAAGACAGATGGACTCAGACCCCCAGATTTCCACGACTTGTTCTCAGAGTCAAGGACGACTAACTAGGCTGCACCCTGCCTGAGCCCAGCCACTGCGCACCCCAAATCCTGCTGAAGGGCGGCACAGGGTGCAGGGGCCTGGGGGCTGCTCACCTTGCTGTCTTTGGGGCCAGGCGGGCAGGCCGCGGGGTCCTCGAGGCTCAGGTCATCACCTAGCAGGATGGACGAGGACCTGTCCGAGTTCAGGGAGAAGGCCTCCGTCTCGGCCAGCTGCACCTGCGGGAGAGACGGTGCCTGGTCACCTGTGGCGGGGGCAGCAGGCCTGGGAAGCAGAGCACCTGGTGATGGGACTCAGGGAGGACAGAGGGCAGTGTTCAGAGAGGTCTAGGGGCCTGTTGGGCACAGTGACCACGATGTGACACGGGGTCACCTCTGAAGGGAGCCCAACCTGGTAGCCTACCTCCAAGTGCCCGTGCAGGCTGGGCCAGGTCGGCTCCTGTCGCCTGGATGGACTTCCTGCTCAGTGTGTCACAGGCAGGGCCCAGAGACCCTGGGAACTTGGGGCCACTGATCTCACCTGATCTGATCTCTGAGGCTGGGGCTCCCCAGCAAGAGCCCTGTACCCCCCCCAGAGAGACAGGAAGCTGCGGGGACTCGGGCAGAGGCCACCTGCCCAGCCTCCAGGACCACGTGGCTCTGGGGCCCAGAGCAGGACCCCTACAGGCCTCACGGCACCCACACGAGGACCAGCCTCCTCCCTGGCTGCTGCTACCTCCTGTTGGTCATGGTGACACTTCTCGCAGCCGGCAGGCGAGGCGTAGTGGTGGAAGATGGAGCCGGACAGGTTGTCGATGATGGTCAGCTCCCCCTCCAAGGAGTCCTTGATGATTAAAGAGACGCTGTCCAGCCACAGGTTCTCCTAGGCGGACGGGGACGGGGTGGGGACAGGTGGGATTATCGACCGGGTCCCGGGACTGCGGGTGGGTGGGGCAGAGCTGCCCTCCCGGTCTCTGCGCCCGTGGCCTGGACCCTGTCCCCTCATCACAGGGTCACCCCTTTTGGAGCTGAGCATGGTGGGGCCCCAAAAGACAGAGGTCTCTGTAGGAGGCCTCCCCAGCCCCACTGTCCCCCAGCCCACAGTGCCCGCCTCCTGGGGACCCTGGCGCCCTCGGAGGCGGCCACCCACCTGGGCTGGGGAGTAGCAGCGCCGGCACAGGCGGCCCTCGGCGTCACCCCCGCAGCCCGCCCCCCCTGGCCCTCGGCCTGGGGCCCCCGGGGAGCTGGGGGGCGGCCGCGGGCTGGGGCCCAGGCCATGTGCCATCTCCAGCTCGATCTCGGCGTCCATCTCAGCGTCCTCCTGCGCCTCCTTGTTGCTGTCGTCCAGGTGTTTCATGAGCACGGCCACCACCACGTTGATGAGCACGAACTGCGCGGTGAGCACGAAGCTGACGAAGTACAGCGGCGACACGAACTGCAGGCTGCTCAGGCAGCTGTGCTCCTCCTGCGTGCAGTCCCGCAGCGTGTCCTGCGGGCGGGAGCCGTGAGGTGACAGCCAGGAGTCCGACCCCCCCCCAGGTCCTCACGGCCCCCACCCCACCTGGCTTGTGGTGGCATCTGCCGGCCGCGGCTTCAGCTGGGTCCCTAGTGGCCCTGCCACCTCCCTGCTCACTCCACCCACTTCACCCCCTGCTTCCCAGGGCCACCATCAGGCCCAACCAGGACATCCAGGGGTCTTCTAGGGGGTCTGTCCCTGCCGTCTGGCTCTTAGGTCACCTCAACCCCCAACCAACAAAGCAGGGGAGGTTTCGCCACCTGCCGGGACCCCTGTGAGGGGGCTGCTCCTCCCGCCTCCTCCCAGCCGCCCTGATGTCCCTCTCACTTGCTGGGATCATTCTAGAGAGGCCCATGTGGGATGCGGAAAGGGACACTCAGCTGCCAGTCTCCACCCAAGGAGGCCAAGGCCTCACCTCTGTCAGCGGGTGACAAATGGTGCCTCCCCATGTTCCACCCTCCTGCCGGGCTCTTGCAGAGGTCCGTCCCCTAGAGAACGGCACTACCTATCCTGGCCTCAGAGCCACCTTGCTGAGCCGCAGGGCCCCAGGCAGGTCCCTCTGCTCCTCTCCTGTGTGCAAGAGGACGCTGGGTGTGCAAGAGGGTGCGGTGACTAGCAGGAGTGGCACCTGCACTCAGTTCAGAACACGCCCCCAGCCTCCCTCCCCAGGCCGCCCACAAGCACCTTCATGATCCCGTTCCAGTTGTCGCCCGTGGAGACCTGGAAGAGCGTGAGGAAGGCCATGCCGAAGTTCTCGAAGGTGGCGTGCCGGCTCATGCCCTCGCAAGGGTTCTCGTCATTGCAGACTGAAAGCAGAGAGGGGCTCAGCCCGTCCCACAGACAGAGCCCCCTGCACGGCCCAACCTGAGGGGGCCCCCAGCTTCCTCCCAGATTCCCCACCGTGACCCCGTGTGTGCAGACTGTCTACAGCTAGAGACACCGGGCTAGGGAGGTGCTACGCAGGCTGGGGCTCAGGTTCAGGAGCATCCAGCTTCTCCTCCAACCCAAGAATCAGGGCTGAAAGAGGATGGGGTGGGGTAGGGGCCAGCCCCTCAGAGAACCCACTTTCTGGAGCTAACCTCGGGGCTGATCCAAGGGCTGAGCTCAGTGCCACGCTGCCCTCTGCCCTGTCTGGGCCCCTCTGCTTGCTGGGGAGGTCCTGGCTGAAGAAGGACACTGGCCCAGGGGCAGGGGATGACAGGGTCCCTGGGGACCAGACAGCTGGGGCCTAAGGGACCACCACAGGCCAGGAGCACATGTGGGCCAGGGGCCACCCATAGAAGCTCAGGCTCCACCCACCGGGGCATCTCTCAGTACAGTGACAGAGTGGAGGGGTGGCTCAGGCTCCCCCAGGCTGCCAGGGCCTCCTCCAGCCCCACCCCAGCAGGCCTCAGGGGTCACTCACCCAGCTTCCCAAAGAGCTCCACCCCCAGGGCGGCGTAGATGAAGAAGAGCAGCATAAAGAGGAGGCCCAGGTTGCCCACCTGCAGGGAGAGGCAGGCGGGGCCAGTGGTCAGCAGCAGAGGGGCTGGGTGGGCAGAGGGCAGGGGCGGTGGCCCTGGCCAGGGAGGGTGCAGCAAAGGCCCAGCTGTGTGCCCATGGCTGCCCCCGCGACCTCCTGGAGGGTGGGCGGGACAGCATGGGCACAGAATAATGAAACGCTAGCCAAGTCTTCACCTGTTTCCACACCCGGCTGGCTCATTCGCATCCCTGAACCATCCTCCCAAGCCACACCCACCCGCAGGCCACGCCCCGCCACGCCCCTCGGCCACGCAGGAGTCTGCGGCAATGCCACCTTTTTGCGAAGCCCGCCTGGATTCCCCTGGTGGAATGAACACAGCCCGACAGCACCACTGTAACAGGTGTGCCCTGGCACTGTCCTCTGCAGGTCTGGGAAGACCCTGCTCCTAAGGACTGGGTGAAGTCCTCTGTGGCTCCTCAGGCCAGCGCGGGGCCTCGGAGAGGAACAGACAACCCTCACGGCCCGCAGCCCGTGGGCACAGAACACCAGAGACGCAGCCAGCGTGGCGTCCCATGGCTCCCGCGGGAGGACACGCCCCAGATTCCAAACCCTGTTCCATCGGCCCCGCCTGAGACCGCCTTCACCTGGAGCCACCGATAAGGTAAGGCCCATCTGTCCCTGCCCTGGAAATGCCATCCCTCCCGGGCCCTCCGAAGGCCCGGTGAGTGGGATCAGGCGCGTTCCTGCTAATTGCTGAAAGTGAGCCCCTGATCACGAAGGCTCCAGAGCAGTTTCCTTCCCAGCCGCTCTCCAAGCCAGTGTCTGGCTCATTAAATCACTTTCCGTTCACTAATGAGACAAGCACTTAGTGGGCACCTCCGAGGCGAAGCTGACAGCTGAGAAGGATCTGGCGTGGCAGAGGCCCTCTGAGTTCAGCTTCTCGCCCTGCTCAGGCCCAGGGTTGGGGGCTCCTTAACCAGGGTCCCTTCACCTTCCCATCAGTCTTCTCCCTCCACCCCAGCACCCCAGGGCCTGGATGGCCTCCACTCTCCCCTCCATTCTCCTCACAGTCATCAGGGAAAATTTCTAAAAGGCCTCCTTTGCCCAGAGCCTCCTGTGGCACCCCGTCCCTGCAGGATAACGTCCAAGTTTACTGCCTCAGAACCAAGGTCTGCTGTCCTGGCCTGGGGTTCCCCTCCCAGCCTGATCTTGAACCTGGGACTTCAATCCTGTGGGAAAGGACCCCGTGGTACCTTTGCACACCCTGTTCCCTCTGTCTTTGCTCAATGACTCGTCCTCACGCCTCAAAGCCCAACTCCTGGGTCACCTCCTCTGAGGAGCCTTCCCTGAGGCCTCCTCCCTCTGCATGGAAAGGGTCAAGGTCTCCTTGCCACCAGGCTTCACATACCACTGAGGAAATGTCCACTGTCCACACAGCAGATGTCGTGGGCAAGCTCCCCCCCCCGACCCATGGACACACTATACTTGTCACGTGCTCTCCTAAAGTGCTGACGTGACTGTAATGACCACCGTCTACCTCCTATGGAAAGCTGGACCCTCCTGGACCTCCACGTGCCCCGCGCCAGCGCAGCACTGGGGGCCAGGACAGGGTGCTCAGGGTCAGAGCTCAGGAGAGGGGCGCAGCAGGGAGCCAGGAGGCTGGGCACCCACCACCACCACACCCGCTCCCACCTCCAGCTGCTCAGCCGGCACCGCGTGGAGCAGGCTCTGCCTGTGCTCGGCGAGCTGCCACCGTGTGCAAACCTGCCCCGGCCCCCCAGCCTCAGCACTGCCAGCACCCCCTCCACGGGCAAGGAGACCGAGGCAGGAGAAGGTCAGACGCATGCCTGGCGCCCACACTTTGATCCCAAGCCTGGTGGCTCCAGCTCACTTCCTGCCGCACACCCCCAAGCTCTGCACCCCACCCCTGCCATCTCCCATGTGTGAGGGGGAAGCCCGTCTCTGAGCGAATGCCCTTCCTCTCCCACCAGACAGGAGGAGAGCCTGTCACCCTCCCTCTGTAACCAGGCCGCCAGGAAGCTCACACTAAACTTGAGAAGAGAACCCACTGGCATCCCCAGCAAGGCCCCCACCTTCCCTGGGCCGTCTTCATTCTCATTTTGAGTGTGCTGTGTCTACACCGCTGGTCTTAAGACCCCAAAGGCCCTTGAGACTGGGTAAGTCCTAATGAATCAGTGAATGCCCCGGGGGCTCAGCGCCCAGGCCACCTGAGCAGAGCCCCAGGCACTGGGGAGGGGGTGGCAGTGGGGCCTGGCACACACTGACTGCTCAAGGTCCCCCTCCCAGGCCAGGGTCTCATTCTGTCCCCTCCCCTGCGTGGCCTCCCACAGGTTCCTCCTGGAGCGACTCTTACCTGGGGCAGAGCCTGCACCACGGTGTCCAGCAGGGCCCGCATCCCCGTGGCCATCTTCAACAGCTTCAGCACTGTGGGTGACACGCAGCCCGCTGGCTCAGCCCAGCCCCAAGGGACTGAGTGTGCACAGCATGTGCAGATGTGTGCGACGGGGACAGGTGGGACGTGGGGGAGCATGCAAGCTGAGCCTGCCCTGCCCGTGGCTGCCCCTGGATGCCATGTCTGGGGTGTGCACAGCCCGAGGTGGGGACGTGGGTGTGAAGAAGCCATAGGGAGTGGGTCCGAGCAGGTGGGAAGGAGCGAGTCATTAACCCCGAGGAGGCAAAGGCAGCCAATGTGAGCACCCAGGACCCCTCATCCCCTCGGGCGAAGGAGGACTCGTGTCCCTCCTGAATCTCTGCACGCCCTCCCCACCTCTGGGGAGAGGCAAGGGGATCAGAGGAAGTGCTGAGGACTGAGTGTCCCCAGCCCAGCTTGGCAGAAATGCCAGGCAGCCACTAGAGCTCTGTCAGTCTGAGACTAGACACAGGGATCATGGTGTGACGAGGTGACAGAGGGTGGGCACAGGTGCGAGGGGCTGGGCGCTTCCTGGCTCCTGCTCTGCTCGAAAGAGAGTCCCTCACGTCACCCCGCCACTGTAGACTCTCCCTGGGAATGGGGCGTCTCATCCTGCCCCTACTTGCCCCCCGTTCCCTGCCCTGGCAGCCGCTGCCCCTCACCCCGGGCAATGCGCAGAACCCGCATGATGCGGATGATGGTGGGGTTGATGGGCAGGGCGGCGTTGATCTCAATCTCCTCCAGTGTGATGCCCATGACGGACAGCAGCACGATGGCCAGGTCCAGCTGGTTCCACCTGCTCGACAGGCAGAGGGCAGGAGTGGGAGTCGGGGGAGGAGCGCTCTGGCCCAGACACACCGTAGCTGGGGAGCCTTCAGGGTTCCACCCTCCTATTGTGGCCCTCTGGGATCTGTGACCACCTTCCCAAACAGCCTCCAAATGCACTGAGTCCAGTCCCCTCTCTATGCCCCCATGACCTCTGCTCCCCAAGCAAGGGGTCAACCAAGCTAAATAAACATCTCTGGCCTCCTCAGGGTAAGAGGCATAGAGCTCCAACTTCTAAATCTCAAACTTATTTTATTTTTTTGGTCCTGGGGATTGAACTCAGGGGCACTCGACCACTGAGCCCCATCCCCAGGCCTATTTTGTGTTTTATTTAGAGACAGAGGCCTCACTGAGCTGCTTAGTGCCTCACCATTGCTGATGCTGGCTTTGAACTCGGGATTCCCCTGTCTCTGCTTTCCGAGCTGCTGGGATTACAGGTGTGTGTCACCGCGCTCATCCTAAATCTCAATATTGAGCCCACCTTTTCCCTTGGACCCATTGATCATCTCTCTGAGCCTCACTTGTTCTCTCTGAAAAGGAAGATTAGCATGCGGGCTTGGAGGCCGAGGGGAGCCTGGTGGAATGCCCTGCACCTAAGGTGAGACCTAAGCACTTCCTACTCAGGGATATAGGCAGCCGCTGGGAGCCCCTGGCCATCAATGTCTCGGTGCTTATTGGTTCCCCTCTGGCTTCTGCAGGTCTCTCAAGAGGCCAGGACTGCTTCTCCACCCTGCTGCACCCACCCAGCCCAGTCACTCACCGGTCCTTGAAGAAGCGTCTCAGGCCAAATGCCACCAGCTTCAGCACAGCCTCCAGCACAAAGACCGTGGTAAACATGTAGTTGCAGTACTTGAGGGCTGTCTCCAGGGACTACCAGGGGACAAAGAGAAGCATGATCCAGAGCCCATACCTTGCCCCAACAACCTTCTGCCAGTCATAAAATCTCTGCCTTTTAGGAGAGAATTTAGTCCATTCATGTTTAGTACAAATATATGCATATATACATGGGCACCTTCCCGATGGGGGCACACACACACACACACACACTATCTGTATATGTGTATATATATATGTTTATATGTATGAATACATATATTTGCTTTATTCCTTCCATCTTCTTTAATGTAGATTATTCATTTTTCATTGTTGTTCCCTGTTCCTCCTTGTGCTGGCTTGGTGCAGCTGGTCCTCTTTGGAGGCAGTCTGGGTTAGCAGTCAAGGACTTCCTAACCGGACAGCATAGATATGAATCCTGGCTTAACATTTACTCCTTATTCACTGTGTGACCTTAGGTGAGTTCTTGGTCCCTATGACAATTTCTTAACCTGATTGTGGAAAATAACAGCACCTGTCTTGGGAAATTACTGTGAAAATTAAATGAGCTAATGTTCAGTGCTGGGCACAGCATGAATCCTGTTTCTTCATGTCAGTTTGGAAGTTCTCTGTGTCTGTTGTCCTACCAGGGTCTCCTTCCTTTCCCTTCATCCATAACAGTGCTACCACTCGGAATTCCTCCCCTGGAGGCTCTTCCCCCTTTTCCTCCCAACTCCATTAAGTTGAAGTTTTTAGAATACACTTGCCCCTCACATTCTCCTCGTGCACCTTGTCTACAATTCTAGGAACTGGTCACGCTGTCCCAAATGTCACCTCCCCCACCCACCAGGCACGAGTGGCCTTTCCCTCTGACCATTCCATTGCGGGCATCTGCCCTACCAAGCTGTGAGCTCCCTGGGGCGAGGCTGTCCTGAGCTCCCTCGGGGCGAGGCTGTCTGGAGCCTCCTCCCCCTGCAGTGCCCAGCACAGGGCCCCACATGGAGGGGTGACTCAGATCCTGCTATCAGCTGACCCCCTGCCCATGCTGTCCCTGTGGTGGGGTTCTGCTAAGGTCCCATTCTCACCCTGTGACCGTGAACTGGGAGCAACCCTGGGCTCACCGTGGGCTGGTTGTAGTGCTCCAGGGACATGGTGACCACGTTGAGGCAGATGATGAAGGTGATGAAGATGTCCAGGTAGTGGCTGGTGCACATGGAGTGGATGAGCAGCCGCGTGTGACAGTAGGTGGCGTAGTAGGGCAACCTCTGGGCCTCTGCAGTGGGGAGAGTGGCCCAGACCACAGTTGGAACCAAGGGGAAGGGGACTGAGCACAGAGGGGCTGGTGCTGGGGGTGGAAAACCCCCTGGTCACCCAGGCCCTGGAGCAAAGTGAGGCCCCCCAGCCAGGGTGCCAGGAGGGGAAGAGTGAGAGGTGGCGGAGGGAGGCCAAGGGGGCAGGACACAGATTCTCACCAAACACCCCAAACATGGCCTCAGCAGGCACTCTGGCTCTGCTGCCAGATGGGGGTGGACAGGGGGCCCATGGCCCAGGGCCAGGCATCCAGATGTTGGGTTTTTTGTTTTGTTTTGTTTTGTTTTTGTCACTGGGGATTGAACTCAGGGGCACTGGACCACTGAGCCACATCCCCAGCCCTAGTTTGTATTTTATTTAGAGACAGGGTCTCACTGAGTTGCTTAGCTCCTCGCTTTTGCTGAGGCTGGCTTTGAACTCTCGATCCTCTTGCCTCAGCCTCCTGAGCCACTGGGATTGCAGGCGTGCACCACCATGCCTGGCCAGATTTTTTTGGTTTTGCCCTCTGCCTGGACTGAACCACCTCCAGCCCTGTCCTTGTTGATGGTGGGATCACCCATCCAACCCTAGTGGACTCGTGCCACCTGGTTAGGCGGAAGGGCCAGGTCCCACCACCAGGATCACATCCTTTGTTCCTTCCAGCTCCCTGGAGGCTGGGGTCAGGCCCAAGCCTCGGTTCCAGAGGAGCATCAGCTGGGGTCACGGGGCCTGGCTGGGCGACAGCACACACCCCGGCCCCCACGCTGCCCACTCACTGCGCCGCTTCTTCTCCAGGCGCCGCAGCCGCTTCTCCTCGCGCCGCCGCGCCTCCTCCGCCTCCTGGTGCTGCCGGCACTTGTGGAAGTTCTCCACCACCACGCCCACGAACATGTTGAGCACGAAGAAGCTGACGATGAGCAGGAAGGAGATGAAGTACAGCAGCATCCAGGGGTTGTGGTTGGTCACAGGCTGCGGGGAGCAGAGCCAGGGCTGAGAGCTGAACCGGCACCGCGCGGCCACGCGGGCACCCGACTCGCGCGGCCTGGGCTAAAGGGGGACTGAAGCAGCGGCCTCCAGGGCAGCTGTGAGGTTTGAGCGAGGCCGTGGGCAGAGCGTGCGCACCCCTGGCACAGGAAGGGACTCAGCACAGAGAACCCTTCTCCTTCCCGAATCTAACTGCTGGCTCCTGGGCACATCCACCTGCCCTCTCATTCACCTAGCCATCCACTCACCTCGGCAAGCATCCAGCCTCCACCCACCCACTTACCCATCCATCCATTCACCCATTCATTCATCCACTTATCTATTACCTACCCCTTCACTTATCCATCCATCCATCCACCCATCCATCTGTTCATCCATCTGTCCATCCACTTATCTGTCCGTCCATCTATCCATCTGTCCATACACCCATCCATATACCCATCAACTGATCCATCATCCATCCACCCACCCTTCAGTTATCCAACTATCCATCTATAATTCATCCACTTGTCCATCCATCCATCCATCCACTCACCCATCTGTCCATCCACTTATCTGTACGTCCATCCACCCACCCACCCTTCACTTATCCAGCCATCCAGTTACCCACCCCTCCCCACCCCCACTCCACTCACACATACGTACACATATAAACACACCTATACACACACTTATCCATCCAACCAGAAACAAGGCAGCCAGCAGAGGGGCGGTCACTGCCTGGCAGTCTGCACGTGCCCATGTACTGCTGGGGTGCGGGACAGAGCACACAGCAGGTGCAGGAAGGTGCTCCAAGTGTCCTCCCCACCATGCCCCCAACCACCTCTAGCTCTGGGGTCTAACCAGGTAAGACCATAAGAACAAGAGCCAGAGGCCACTCACAGGCCTGGAATCCCTGCAGCCCGACTCCCCCAGAGTGGGCCTGTCCTGACCTAGACGCTGGCCCTGCTCCTCCCAGCCAGCCCCTCAAGCTCCCTAGGTCTGGACACAGCCAACCCTGGTCAGCGTGTGTCTTGCCTGAAGTCACTGCCTAGACGCAGAGGGGACCTCTGGAGCCAAGGCCCAGGCTTTCTCTCAGGCCCAGACTTCTCCCCGACCCTTTCCACCCTGTCCTTATCCCCAGGCCCACCCTCACCCCACAGCCCAGGAGGGGCCCCCAGCATCCTGAGCAGCAGGACACGCCACTCTCCATGGCTCCCTGTGCCCTCAGGACGAACTCCTGCCCCTTGCCGTGGCCAGGGGGGTCTCATGGACACTCAGCTCTCCTGGCCTCCTGCCTCCCCGTGACTCTTGCCTGGGACCTGCTCTCCCTCTGCCGGCTGGTCAGCCCTCCCTTCTGCACTTGGCCTCCTCCCCCAGAGTCTGCGCCCCTCTGGGCAGGAGCCAGCTGGGATTCCTCTGTACAGAGCAGGGGTTCTAGAAGGGAAGGGAACCATGGCGTACACTAACACTGGGTGAGGATCAGCCAGGACCTGAGGCTGTGCTGTGACAGGCTGGTCACAGGTGTGCTGGGGCTGTCACGGGGAGACACCAGAACCCCTGGCACAGGCTTCAGACCACCGGACCCCAACGGCGACCTACCCCTCCCTGCTGTTCAGCCCCACCCTGCCCCACGATGCCCACCTGCTGGTCCACAGCCACAGCATCCAGTCCGTTGTACATGATGTTCACCCAGCCGTCCTTGGAGGCCAGGACAAAGAGGGACATCAGAGCCTGGAAGACAAGGGAGGGAGGGCACGAGGTGAGGGACAAGGGGGCTCAGGCCACACCTGCATCTCCAGCTCTCCATTGTAATGCCTTTGGGAGGCAGAGGGACAAAGAGGGCTTCCCTGTGTGGCAGAGCTATGCTCTCAATCCACAAACCTTCCTGAGGACCTACTGTGTGCTTGCCCTGTGCCCTATAGCTACTGTGCAGGAAGAAGAGCCCAGGGTCTGAGTTCCAGCTGCAGTCCTGAAATTAACCAGTCGTGTGATCGCAAACACGAAAACTTGTGTGCTCCTGTTCCTCACCCACCAATGGGAACCAGTAAATGCCGCTGGGAGGAGCCACTGAGATTTTAAATGAGAAGCTTCCTGACAACTCCGGGGGTGCTCCCTAGGCTGCCCTCGGCATCTTGAAGTCAGGATCTCCTGAGAGAGAAGCCAGGATCCCTGGCTTACCGCCCAGCCTTTGCCACTCACTGGCTGGGCGACCTGGGGCAAATTCCTTGAGGTCTCTGGGTCTGTAAAATATGAAAAGGGGATGGTCCACGGGAGACAGCCAGCCAGGGCTCCTACATGGATGTCAGGCCAGAGTCCTCGTGTCCTTCAACTGGGTCACAGGCTGGTCCCAAATCACCCAGCACACAATCTTGCACACAGCAGGTGCTTAACCAAGGTTTTCTGCACTGATCTTGGGTGAGGGCTCCTGTGCTGTCCTTGCAGAGCAGAGCACAAGGAGGATTAGGGGCCACAAGGGCCCCCACATAACCAGGGCTGCCCAGAAGTCACGGTCTGCCCAGGAAGCCCCCTCCCCAGGGCAGAGAGTCACAGCTTCCCTTGTGCTCCAGCCACCCTGGGCCAAGAAGCCAGGCCCTGCCCGGCCCACCCTTCCCACCCTCTAGGGCACAGCTCCCATCCTCTTCCCCTGCCAGGTGGGGAATGGTGCTGAGGGTGCCCCCAAAGTGCTCAGGCCGAGTGGCAGGCAGGCAGGGGACAGCGAGGAAGTACAGGAGGCCCCTGGATGCCAAGGCCCCCACCGCTGTGCCCACTGAGAGTTGAGGATGCAGAACAGAGAGGATCTGGAACTTCCTGAGGGAACAGGAAGTGCCCCCCAGGGAGTCAACCAAGACTCAGCGCTGAGCACACCCGCTCGGGGCTCCAGGGAGTCAGCCTGGGGTCAAGTGCAACCAGAATGGAAAGACCAGGTCCTTCCAAGGAGGCAGGAGCTGGCGCTAGGTGGGGACCTGGGACCAGGAGCAAGCTCACAAAGGGCCCCCCGGCTTCCTTCAGCGCCCTTCCCTGTTCACCAAACACTGAGTTATTAAACACTCGATGGCTGCCCCTGGAGAAGGGGTGGGGCGAGCTGACAGCAGTCAGTTTCTGACATGGTCTCCTGGCCACCACAGCCCCTCAAGGTCCATTGGCTCCCCCCATAGCTGGTGTGGGGGTGCCCAGTCCTGGGAATGAGAGCTGGGGCGACCCAGCCAGGGGCTGCCCAGAGAGAGCGTGGGAGAGGGCGGCCCAGATCTTGCTCCGTCCTTGGGAGCCCCAGGGCCAGGCACTCTCTGCCTGGGCCACCTGGACCTAGCTCCTGAAGGGCCCTCAGAGGGACTGGCTGTGGGGAGGGGCCCTTTGGAGGCAGCTAGCTGAGGACTCTCCTCTGGGGCACTGCCCCTGGGTCAGGCCTGGCAGGCCTCCAGGAGAAGAGACCAGGGGCACAGGGGCTCTGGTGGGGCCTGCCAGCCTGGATGGGGTACAGACAGGGTGGGTGATGGTGAGGGCACCCACCCTGGATCGAGGAGCCTGCCACCCTGATGGCTCCCACAGCTGCTGCCCCTTTCTACAGATGAGAAACCAAGTTTCAAAGAGGTCACACCCCACTCCACAGCAGAGCTGGAACGCACAACCAGGTGTAGCTGACTCTACAGCTCGGGTCAGGACCCCCTGGGTGGGGGCAGAGGCCAGGACCAAAGTTCAGTGAAGAACTTATTGCGGGCCAGGCACTGGGGGGGGACCTGCATTCGGAATCTCAGCCTCAGACTACCTGTGAGGGTCAGTTCCTCCACCCGTTTTGCAGAGTAGGAAACCTGGGCTTGGAGAGAAGTCACAGTCCTGGCAGGGCAGGACTGGAGCCAGCTCTGAGATCTCAGGGCCATAGGCATTGAAGAGCTGTCACCCCCCAGGGGGCGTGGCCAGCACACACCTGGCCCAGGTTATCGAAGTTGTACTTGTGATGGACCCAGCGGTAGTTGGCAGCCACGCAGTCAGAGCGGTTGGTGATGTTGCGGGTGTCCACGCCCAGGCAGTGGTAGAACTTGCCCTTGAAGAGCTGGGGATAAGGAGGGCAAGGTCAGTGCTCCCAGGAGGAGGGGCATTGCAAATCACAAGAGGAACCCAGGCCTCAGACTGCATCTACCCAGCCCGCCCTATACTCAGGCAAGGACCACGGCCCCTCCACTAGGTTCCCCTGAGCCCCAAGGTCAGCCAGCACAGGTGGGGCCTCTGCCCTGGCTGTGCCCTTACACAGCCTCAGAACCCTCCCACCCCCCTCACCTGCACCCCCAAGATGCCAAAGATGATGAAGAAGGCACAGCAGATCAGGACGATGTTCCCAATGGGCTTGAGGGAGGAGATGAGCGTCTCCACCACCAGCTTCAGGCCAGGGGCCCGGCTGATGACCCTGCGGGCAAGGAGGGCGGGGAGCTGTGAGCCCATGGCTGTGGGGAGGCAGCCAGGCTGAGTCCCCGAGTGAGTTCCAGGACTGAGCCCACTAGGGCATGAGGAAGACAGCAAGGAACCAAGAGAAAGCAGGTGCCCAGATGTCAGCAGACCAGGGGGTGAGCCAGGCCGCAGCCCAGATCTACAGGGAGAAGGGCACCTGCCCTCCCGTCACTGTGCCTAGTCCCAGAGATAGCAGTGAGCCACCCAGAGACAGAAACAGGTAACCAGGCGGTGGCGGTGGGGGGTGGTACTGAGGAAGGATGATAGGAGTTCCAAGCCAGCCTCACATCAACTCAGCCAGGCCTGTCTCTAAATAAATACATATACATTTTATGTATATATTAAACGTATATTATATATTCACATAAATGCATACATATGTATGTGTGTATAGAGGCGGGGCTGGGGATGTGGCTCGATGTTTCTTCAATGCCCCTGGGTTCAATTCCTAGTACCAAGAAACGAAAGAAAGACGTGCGCTATCGGAGGACAAAATGAGTCACATGTCACAAGGGCAGGAGTGAGGGGCCTGCTTAGACCTGGGTGATTTGCACCGGGGAAGGGTCCTCACCTCAGAGGGCGTAGGGTGCGCAGGAGCCGCAGGACTCGGAGGACCCCCAAGATCTTGGCTCCCCCAGCCGAGGCCAAGGACACCACGATGTCGATGATGGACACGAAGACGAGGAAGCCGTCCAGCACGTTCCAGCTGCTGCGCAGATACGCCTGCTCCCCGAAGTACAGGCCCAGCGAGACCACCTGGGGGCGGGGCGGGGCGGGGTCAGGCCCAAGGCGCCGCACGAGGGGAGGGCGAGGGCGAGGGAAGGACGAGGTGGGGGGGGGGGTCTTCGGGAAGGGGGCGCGGGGACAGATGGGCTGGGCCAGACAGGTGGCGAGAACGAGTGGGCAGGGGACAGCTCCACGCAGACCCTGGGATGGGCGGGCAGTAGGCGGGGACGGGGCGGAGTCAGGCCCCGGGAGCCTCCCTCTAAGGTTCTCCCGGGACTTCTGGCAAACCCAAGGGGAAGCCACCGCACTGGGAAGCGTCCCAGAGGGAACCTTTCCCCTGCTCCCCGCACCTCCAGCAGCTCCCCCGTTACACTGTCACTGTTTCTCCCTGCATTCGCCTTTCTGGCGAGGTTGTGACTCCCGGAGAAGGGGCATGCCGCTGACCCCTCCGGGTCCCAGGAGCCCAACCCAGGGGCGGGCCCTGACTGACAGGTCAGTGACAATCTGCGGGAGGGGCGGGGCCTGGGCCAGGGGCCCCGAGCTGGGAGTGAAGGTGAAGCCCAGAGCAACCTTCAGTGTCATTTCGCCCACGAAGATGGCCGTGAAGATGTAGTTGGACACCGTGAGGAAGATGCGTTCCTGAAAGAGCCGGGAGATGCGGTGGGCCCAGGGGCTCAAACCTCCCAGCCACCCGCTCACGCTCTCCATCAGCCAAGAGGCAGCCAGAGAGGCCAACACTTCTCAGTTCAAGGTGGCCTGTCCCTCCCAGAGGCAAGCTCCCTGCCACATCTCCCTCCCTCCACGAGCCAGGAGTCTGGCCCTGCTGAGCTCTCCCTTGGTCTGGCTCACTGTCCCAGGGCAGGCCTGGTGCTGCATCTCTCTGCCTGGCCTCTCTGAGGGCCGTGGCTACTCACGGTGCTGCCGGCCTCTATCTGGGGCCTCTCCAGGGCGATGGTGATGCAGTTAAGGAAGATGAAGGCCAGGACCACATAGTCAAAGAGCTTGTGGGCGATGATGGTCTGACACAGGACCCGGAACCTAGGCAGAGGCAGGGCACCACGAGTGTCAGTTTGCTTCCCATCCTGACCAGAGGGGAGGCAGAGGATGCAGACACACACACACAAGGGGCAGGATGGCCTAGAGGAAGTGATCCCTCTCCTCCTCTGGACACACAACAGGTGCCGATTTTGCATTGTTCAGGGTGCAGACCACACACCCACACAGCAAAGGGTACCCACCTTGCCTGGCACTTAAGGCTCTCTGAACACCGGCCCAAATCCCAGACTCCAGTCCTCCGGAGACAAGGACACCACATTTCCTAACACCCAGGTAGTCCCTCAGCTGCTCCCTCCTCCTGGACCAGCTTCCTCCTTCCGCAATCCTCTTCCCCTCTCCCCCTCCCTCCTGCACCCACTGGACTGTTATCTGCCTACAAAGCCCAGCCTCCTCCTCCAGGAAGCCTTCTGATGCTCCCTTCATGTGTGTACCCCAGACCTTTAGAGAATCTGCCCAACTGGGTGCCAGCACAGAACTGGCCTGGGCTACAGGAAATGCCCACGAAACCCCCTGTCCTGCCGCCCTCTGTCCTGCCGCCCCCCGTCTCTGGGGTATGGCCTTGCCCAGCTTGGCAGAGAGCTTTCCCTCCCACACCTTACCCCTACTCTAACTCCCACCCCAGGCGGGGCCGGCCCACCTGTTCTCCGGGGAGAAGAGGTAGACCGACCAGTCCTCGCGGACCTCGCACCAGTCAGGCTTGTAGACATCCATCATCTTGCGGACGCGGAAACACAGAGTCTGGAGAGAGGAGGACCAGCGCAGGAGGGTCAGCACCGCGCAGCGACCTATCTCTGCCCACCCGGTCTTTGGGCCAACTGGGCACTGGGCGATCTCGGAACCCCGCCCTACCCCAGGCAGCGGGGAGCGCTTCCCCGGGGGAGCCCCCCCCCAGCCCCCCTTCATTTTCTGGCCCCGCCCCTCGGACCACAATTTTACGCCCCACCGCTCTGGCCACGCCCCCGGGCCCGCCCCCTCGAGCCCCACCTCTGCTTGCACAGCGCTCTTCCTGGTTCCCGAGGGATCCCCACTTACGTAGTCGATCTCCTCCTCGTCCTCCCCGCGATCCCGGCGGTCGTCCATCTTGGTGAAGACGTCCTTAGCGATATTGGGCATCCTACCGTTGCAGTCCTCGTGCCCGGGGGCCATGCCCGCCGCCCTCCAGGCGGCCCTGGGGTGGACGCCCATGGCGGGCACGAGCTCGGTCAGGTCCACCGAGTCCCGGGTGTCGAGGGACAGCGTCCGGCGGTGGTGGCGATGACGGTGCGCCAGATGGGGCCCATGGTGCACGTGGTGGGCGTGTGGGGCATGCAGCGGCGCAGCGCGCGGAGGTGCTTCCTCCCGGGCGCCCTCGCAGGCCCGAGCGCCGCTGCGCTCCGCCGAGAGCAGGGACTCGTGCTCAGCCGAGGGCGGCTTGTGCTTGAGGCTGTTCCAGCTGGAGCGACGGCTGGCCCAGGCCCCGCTGCGGCCCCAAGGTCCATAGTAGGAGCTCCGGGTGCTGGACTGCGGGGGAGCCAGGGCTCGGGTCAGCGTCCTCGCGCACACCCGTGGTGTGAGGCCTCCTGTAAGCCCCGCTGTGGCTCTAAGAGGGTCCCGGCCTGGCTAGCAGGCGACCGAATGTGTTAGGGGCTCCCCTCCCTGCTCTGCCTCTCATCTCACCCACGTGGACAAGTCCCCCTGGAGGTCTAATCCCTCCCTGCTGCCTCGTTTCCCTTGAGGAACTAGAGCACCTTCCTATTTTACAGGAAAGGAAACCAGGGCTGAGAAGAGTGGTAATTTGCTCAAGGTCACACAGCTCAGAGGTGACAGAGGCCAGATTCCAGCTCTAGTCTGCCTGACCCCAAATTCTTGACCCTACACGTTTGCTACCAAGATGAAACCCAGTTCTGTGTGCCTGACCCCAGTCATTCCTGTTGCCAGGTCCTACTCTGGCACTGGGCACCCAGGAATGTGACAGACATGGTCCTGCCTGGCTTGGGGCAATCCCTGTCCTAAGCCTGTGCACCCGAGTGTGAGGCTGAGGTTGCAGGCACCCGGCTCTGGGGTCCTTCAACCCACATCCCAGTGGGGGAGGCCCTTCTGGACAGAGCCCCCACCCACAGGACTCACCAGGGAGCGCTGATCATAGCTCATCCGCCCCAGGGACATGACGCTGCTCTTGCGGGAGTCCAGGGCCACCAGCATGGGGTCTGGCTGCAGCGAGAGGCGGGACGCAGGGCCCACAGCCCCAGCAGGACCTAGGTGTGCGCCCAATGGGAGACTAGGGTCCAGGTGCCCATTGGGGGTCAAGGGGATTGGGCAGAGCTTGGGATCTGGAAAAGCAAGAGAGGGACAGATGGAAGACAGAACAGAACAAGAGCAAAGGAAACAAGACAAAGGAAAGGGTGTGGACATAACAGAAGTGGAGTACTTTATGAGGAGACTCCTCTACCAGGAAGCCTTCCGGGTTGCACCTCACCCCGTGTGCCTCCCCTGCACCCTGCCTCCAGGGCTCTGGGATCAGACCAACCTGGACCTTCGCCCAGTACGAAGGGAAGGGAGCCTGGCTCCCTGGCCCACGGCAGGAAGCAGGCCGTCTGCCGGGGCTACCCAGAAGCCCGGGCTTGGGTTGGAGTGGCTGGGCTCAAGCTGCCTCGTGTTACCAGCCAGGACCACAGCCCAGGCCACATCGGAAGGCCCCACAGCTCTACCCAAGAGACTGTGGGAAGGGAAGCGGGTGGGCTGCAGTTAGCCCTGTGGCGGGACCCCAGAGGTCCACGAATGTCCTCTTTTGGAAAGTCAGCGTTTCTTTCAGTTAGTAACACAAAAAACAAACACAGAGCATTGGCACTCTCTGAGCCTGGGGTCCAGGGGAGCAGATGCTGTGCCCTGGGCCCACCTGGGTCTCCAGTGAAGGCTCCTGGCCCCCAGGTGACGAGGGGAGGCCTGTTTACCTCCGCTGCTGTCCAGGGCCTCCTGGAACTTGTCATACTCTTCCATGTTGGATGAGCTCTGGTCCTCATCGGAGTAGGAGCGGTTGGCGTCCCCCTGGGAGGCGGGCGCCGGTCAGCATGCAGGGCAACTCCCCTCCTTCCCGCCCTCCTTCCCTCTTGGGTTTGCCAATGGGTGTTTCCACTCTCATTTTACAGATGGGAAAAGTGAGGCTCAGAAAGGGGAAGTAGAAGCTAATGAGGATCTAGGCCACAATCCCCCGTCTGCCCAACTGCACGCATTCCCAAAGCCTTGGAAAATGGAGGGAGCAGGATCCAGAATTCCAGGTCTCAGGGCTTTAGAGTCTCAGAGATGGGAAGACCTAGTCCTTCACCCTCGGGGGAGAAACAGGAATCCCAGACGCAGGCCCCAGCTGCGTACCTCCTGGGACGGAGGCTCCCTGCCTGGTGGGCAGCCCTCCTTTGAGGACATGACACAGCCCCCCACCACCCAGGCTCCCTCTCCCCTGCCTAGAGTCTTGCAGGCCCTGCTGGGGGCGCTTCCTCCCCCAGGGCTGTGGTCACCTCGGCCTGGAAACCCTCCACCAGGATGGCCACCAGCAAGTTGAAGAGGACATAGTTGCCGAAGGTCATGAGAGCGACAAAGTAAAGGGAGGCCCAGGGGGAGGTGGAGGCCATGCCGTTGTAGAGGACGACGTTCCAGTCCTCCTGGGTGAGGATCTGTTGAGGGAGAGACGAGTCAGTCCTGAGGTCCCTCAGGGCCACCTCTGTCTACCAGGAGGGATGGGCACTGTCAACCTCAGCCCCACCCCATCCCAGGTGGTCTGCTGCCCAGGATCCCCTCCCCTGAAATGCACCCACCTGGAACACTGTGACAATGGCCCAGAGCAGGGAGTCAAAGTTCTTCCTGTCAGGAACCGTGTCTCCCGTATCCGTGCGGAGGCTGAATTTGCAGCCAAAGATGTGCATCCCGAGGATGCTGGGGGAGGAAGGGAGGGAGGGGGCGGCTCGAGGGTTCCCATGCACCACGCTCTGCCTTCCCACCTGGTTTGGTCTCAGGCAACACAGTAAGGTGGGGCGGTGGGGGCGGGTGACAGTGCTGGCCCCATTTTCCAGAGGAGAACACGGAGGCTCCCTGGGAAGAACCTGCCCAGGGCCACAGGAATGTACTCCCCCATGCTCCTGCCCACAGCCCTGGCTGGCCCTGTAGTGGGGTCCCCGGGTGGGCAGGGCTCACCTGAAGATGAAGATGAAGAGCATGAGCAGCATGCAGAAGGTGGCCACGTTGTCCATGGTCTTCATGAGCACCACGAGCTGCCGCCGCAGCGCGGGCATAAAGCGCACCAGCTTCAGCACCCGCAGCAGCCGGAAGGTGCGCAGCACGGACAGCCCGCCGTCTGCCTGCCCCACGATCTCCCAGATGCTGTGGCCAGCCAGCAGGGGCGCAGGGCCAGAGGGAGGCCAGGCCGGGAGGACAAAGAGACAGAGAGCTGCCACTCATCCACTGATTCACTCACCCAAAGGTAACGTGCTGGCTGCGGCTCCAGGGACCCCCCACCAGGACGTCATGGCCAAAATCTAAAAACTCCATAAACGTCGCTGTCCTCTCTGGAGGTTTAATGCTTCCTCTGATTACGAATATAAATGGCAAATCACAGAGAATTAGCAGTCCCGAGGACTTCTTGGGCAATCAAAATAACAGATATCTTTATGTTACAGGACAATGGGTGGAATATTTGTTTGTCACGTGCATCCCTCCTTTAGAGTGACAGTAGTCACGGGCCTGCCGCTACGTCTTGTTATTTGATGCATTAATCCAGAAGCATATATATTGCTAAATCAAGAATTTAAAAAAATATATATATTTGGATGACGGCCTCCGAGTGGTTGGCTTCCTTCATCACCTGTGCACTGGCTGGATCCGCGCGCACTGTCCCCTGCCCTGCTGCACAGCAGGAGGTGGGGGAGGGGTACCTGATGATGACGATGATGCTGTCGAAGATGTTGTAGGGGTTCCGCAGGTAATCAAAGAGCCCGAAGGCGGCCAGCTTCAGGATCATCTCCAGGGCGAACATGCTGGTGAAGACCACGTTGCAGATCTCCAAGATGTTGGTCAGCTCCTCGGGCTGTGGGGGCACAGCGGTGGGGGATGCGTGACCCCAGCAGGCCAGACACAGCCCTATGCACCACCATCATGGAGGCTTCCAGCCCATACACCCACTCTCAGAGGAGGACACTAAGACCCAAGGAGGTCAAGGAACTGGCCAAATGGACACCAGCTTCCCATGACCCCCTCCAGCCGCAGACCTCCTCCTGCCCCTGGATCTTTGGCCTCATGCTTGTTAGCAGCAGGTGATAACTAGAAAATGGCACCATTGAAAGAGACCCTGCTGTCGGCCATGACTTGGGGCAAGGGACGGGTTCCCTTGGTTGGACGCTAAGCGGCTGTGCAGCCCACTTCTGAGCCTTCGTTTCCCTGTCTGGAAACCAGGGGTTAGGCCGGCTGCGGTGGTGCACATCTGTCATCCCAGCAGCTCGGGAGACTGGGGTGGAGTGGGGTGGAGGATGGCGAGTTCAAAGCCAGCCGCAGCAACGCAGTGAGGCCCTGAGCAACTCAGTGAGTCTCTAAATAAAATATATAATAGGGCTGGGGATGTGGCTCAGTGGTTGAGGGCCCCTGAGTTCAGTCCCCAATGCATAACCTCATTCATTTCAAGCCCCTTGATAAAGGCCATGCAAGGCCCAGGTCCCTCTCTCCCCTCCATGGTCCCCCTGGGACCCAGTGAAAGGTCTGGTTTGTGCTCACCACGGCACCAGACGGTTACTGCCTGGATTCTGGAGAAAGGAGGGACCATCTGTTTGGCCCTGATCATGGGCCCCTCGCCGAGCTCAACCCCAGCCCAACTACTGACTCCCCGGACAGCTGACACTTCTGTTTTATAAGGAGAAACTGAGGTTGGGCAATGTGGACTGACTTGCTCAGAGCCACCCAGCGAGGACGTGGCAAGGCCGGGCACTAGTCCAAGTCAGACTTGAAGCTACTGTCACATCACAGCACACCACCCGATCCCCTTGTTCCTTCCTACAGCATTCTGTACTGAGGGCCCCTGACGTCTGGGCTCGTGCTACGGCAGCGGACACGCTCACACGCAAGTGCAAATCCCTACACGCCACAAGCCAACCAGCTCCCGCGAAAACCAGGGAGCTGAGTGCAGTTTGGGGGAACGAGAGTCGGTGGGGCTGGGAGGGTTTCTGGAGCAAGTGACATCTCGGCAGAGACCTAAAAGCTGAGAAGAGAGCCCGTGACAGGGAGAAAAGAAGGTGCCCAGAGCAAGGGCAGCGGGAGGGGGAGCCAAGGACCACGGCAGGCCATCTCCGTCCACCAGTCCAACCCCTCCACGGAGCAACAGGGACCCTCAGAGGCCCGGCTTTATTCCATGTGGGTTCAAAAGAGAAGGAAACCAAAAAAAAAAAGAAAGAAAAGCAGCCTGGCAGCCCCCGCACAGGCCCGGGATCTGGTAGAACTGCGGCTCCTCTCAGCCCAGGCGAAAGGAGAGGCCCCGTCCGTCTGTGATCACATCTGACTCACACAAACGGTCCCACAGGTGAAAGAGGCCCAGAGACGGCCCTCTGGGAGGGCTTGGATGCCGGTGTGAGCCGCCCGTTTCCCGGCCCACCCAGGCCACGACCTGGAGACGGAAAGCCAGGACGCGGACAGCCCAGGGCCACGATCACGGTTCCCGGCCACACACGCCACACAAGCTTCCGCAATCCCTGCGAGGAGCGTGGCTCCCCGAAAGGTCACCTGCTCCCCTCCCTCGGCCCCCGCAGCAGCTGTTTCTCGGGCGGCGCACACCTGTGAATCTGTCTAATGGACCATCCATCACTGTGGAGCACACTCATCCGGGAGAGGCAGGCTGGAGGGAGGGAGACAGATGACTAGACACCCAGCGGGGAGATGTCAAGGGGGTGGTGTGGGAAGGGAGGCAGAAATGGACAGAGATGGACAGAGACAGACTCAGGAGAGAGGCGGACACTGGACGTGCCACTGGAGATGGCTCCGCCCACCCAGTGGAAGAGCTGACAGAGGTTCAGGGTGGGGGCAGGGGCCAGCACCTCCTGCTGAGATGCCAGGCTTGGTGGCCCCAGGCTGCCCCTCCCCTGGTCACTTCTGCAGGGTAGATATAAGTGTGGGCAGAGGTCTCTCAGCTGGCCCAGGAGCCCCTGCAGCCCAGCGCAGCCCCTTGATGATAACGGCAACTGCAATCTGTGCAGCTTCCCGCAGGGCCAGGTGTGCATCCTCTTGTCTAAACTGAACCACCTTATATTGCCCCCATTTTACAGGCAGGAAACCCGAGGCTCAAAGAGGAGAAGTGACCGCCAGGGTCACGGCCAGGCAGTGGTGGAGTCAGATCTTGAAGCTTCCTCTCCCTTAGCCCCGCCCCACCCCAGGGGCCTTCACCTGCCCACTTCTCTGACAGGCTCCAGCTCAGCCCGGACACGTCACTCCCAGGCCAAAGAGCCTTCCATGGCTCCCCACTGCTCCAAAGATAAAGCTGGCTTCAAGGCCCTTTGTGGGTGAGCGCCACCCTGGCCCCTGGGCCGTCTGCCCTGTACCTTGTGCTCATCTTCTCGTGGACTCAGGGCCCTTCGGGGGATGCCTGTGCTCCTGGTCCCTGTGGTTGTGTCTGCCTGGCTGGACTCACAGTCATCCCTCAGAATCCACCTCCATTCCCCCTACCCGGACCCTTTCCTGTCTGCAGCCCACGCTGGTACCTCTCTCTCAGGCCCCCACAGGGCCAGACTGACAGTCACTGAGCCACCCTCTCTCCTCCTCCCAGAGTCGCCCTCGACCTGGGCTGGCAGTGACTTCACAGGAGGTGCAGCGGGAGGCCAGAGCAGGACTTGAGCCGCTGCTGACTCAGAGCCGTGAGTGCGGCACCCTGGCCAGGGTCAGCCGAAGCCCAGGGAGGCTCCCTGCTCCCTGCCCTTTCAGCACAATCCTCTGTTTCTTCTCCATCTTCAGACCCTGGGGGCAGCCTTGCCTAGCTTGGGAAGAATTATGGCCCTGGTGTTCCAGAAGAGAGGGAAGCTGAGACACACTGTCCTGGAAGCAGCAGTTCCTGACCCATGACCCGTCTCCAATGTGACTGTCCACCACTGCCCTCAGCACCTCAGGCCCAGCTCTGCCCACGGCCGACAGGCCACAGGAGCCGGCCACTTCCTTCTCTCCCATCTGCTCAGTGGGTCTGAGGCACCCTTCCTGCCCCACAGGACTGGGTCGTCACACGAGGAACAACTGTGACACTGTGATATCAGATGATGGGGAAGGAATCCAACTGCCTGACCCTCCTACCCACGGTCACAGCCACAGCCACAGAATGCGCCAGGTCCGCCTGCCTCCCAGGGCTCTCCAGGGGCTGCAACACCTCCCACTTCCTGAGACACATGCTGACCCCTGTCCCCTCCAGCCCAGTCCCTGCAAGGAGCAGCCTCCACGGCCAGGAGAACCTGAACCAGCAAGCCCTTCCCTGGGGACAGCGTGGGAGCAGGGGAGGCCGGGCCAGGGGATGTACCGTAGCCCCCCCCCCTCCTCCTCCTCCTCCTCCTCCCTTGTCCCTCCCTCCTCAGCCCTGGGCCACCTCTTTCTACAGGCGCCACCTCAGCGGGGACTGCTCAAAATAAACTTGGGGGCGGATTATTTCCCGCCAAGCACTGTCTGGGAGCCAAGGGAGAGGAGCAAAAATACCAGCGGCCAGGGCAGGCCCTGCATGGAGCAGCCGAACAATGGCTGCCACTCCGAGCGGCTTTAAAAAGAACGTTTTAAAAATGCTTCCTCCTCCTCGCTTTTTCTTTAGCTAATTAACTTTCTGAGGCTCCAGACAGCGGGTGGCGCGCTCACCCAGGGCTGCGGTGCAGGGCTCCCCGCCAGACTCCCGGCCTGTGGGACTCAAGCACCTCTGTGCACCAGGCTTCGCAATGTAGCTACCCACGTTACGGGGCCCATGCGCCACCAAGATGGAGGCTCCAGCTGTGGCTCACCCAGGGCCACCCTGCAGAGCCAGGGTTGGAACCCAAGCCCAGCCTAAGGGACTTAGCCTTTCTGAGCACCGCCTTCCAAGTGTGCGGGGGGGGGGGGGGGGGGCAGGACCCCAACTTGGAGGGCAGCTGTGAAGACTCAGGGCCACCAGGCTGGCTCAGGGGTTGGCACTTGGCAGAGGCTGAGTAGCTGGCCTCCCTTTGACGGAGAGGATATGCAGCCAGGGCGCCTGCTTCCCGTGTGGACCCTACACCTGAGCACAGCCTCCCCCACCTGCTGACCTAGGCAGAGGAGTGACGGCTTCAGACACCTGTTGTCTGAGGAACAAGGCAGCGCCAGGGTCGGGCTAAGAACCTTGCTCAGCAGGATGTGGCAGAAGGAGCAGGGGTGGGGTGGGGGCAGGTCAGACAAGAAGACCCTGAGGAGACTGGTCAAGGACCCTGACTGAGCCCAAGGCTGGGGCTCGGGGGCAGAGGGAGCCGTGGTGTCACCTAGGAGGGCACAGGCACACCAAGCCCACCTCCAACAAACAGCCCTGCCTTGTGTGATCTGCCTGTTCCCGGGGTGTCACCGCTTCCTCCCTGGCCAGTTCCAAGGATGAACTGTTCGCCAAATTCCAAGGATGAACTCGTGGGCCTCTCCCACTGGCAGGGATGTGGCCCAGGGATGGTGCAGAGGGGTGCAGACACTCGGCCCCACCCTCGCGGGCAGCTGCCCCGGTGGGGCCTTCCCCAGGAGCACTGCCCCCACCCCGGCCTCTGGGCCAGGGAGGCCGGGCTGGACAGGGGAGGCGCTGCCTGTCACTCCAGCTGCGGGCCCTCCCTGGAGACCGTTTTAATGAAGCTGGAAAGACTGGCAGCTCAAGGCAGCCCCAGGGGCCGCATTTAAGTAAATTGAATGGAGCCTGTGCTCAGGGAGCTGGTGACGGGGTGCGGCCCCCCGCACGGGCACGGGGCGCAGGTCTTACAAAAGGGAGGATGTGCGGAGGCCAAGGGGGCTCGATCTTGCCCCAGGAGGTGGCCTCAGACTGGGCCTCTGGCTGGCTGGGGGACCTCAGGTCAGTGACTCCCCTTCCTGGGCCTCAGCATTCTCAGCTGCCAAGTGGGGGTGCCCTCGCCAGACTGGGGTGCGGGCTAAGGGACCTGTCCCCAAGAGGTCTGCCAGACAGCAAAAGCCAAAAATTGGTATTTTTCCAAATGGAGCCAGGACTTGTCCGGGCTGTCACCCCAGAGGTGGCCTGTGGACAGGGGCATGGGTGCAGAGCACAGTCCTGTCCTTTGAAGTGTCACTCACCTTGGGGCAGCAGACACCAGCATCCCCCTCCTTTGGGGGTGAACCAAAGCCAGCTCCAGCTAGGAGCAGGAGACAGGCACAGACGGGGCGGCCCACCTGGGTCCCCGCTGGGCACCTTCTGCCCTCCCCACCTGCCACCCACACCCGGCACCCACACTGGCCTGCTCATGGTGCTCGATGCCCATGCTGACGGTGTTGACCAGGATGGCCATCATGATGCCCCGGTTGAAGTACTTGCTGTCCACGATGCCCCGCAGCTTGGCCCGCGTCTCCCGCCACACGTCCCCACACAGGCGGACTGCCCCCACCTGCTCCTCCTCGTCCTCTTTGCCTAGGCCCGAGGAGCCCCCGTCCTCGCTGCTCCGGGGCCCGTCCCCATCGGCTTCAGCCTCGCCGCCACCGGAGCCACCGGAGCCACTGGAGCCCGAGCCCTCCTGGCCCGAGTCGGTGCTGCCGGGACCCGAGGACCGCCGGCCCGCCTGGTGCTGGCAGTGCGGGCAGCTGGTGGGGTCGGAGGCCAGCATGGCAGAGATGGGCTGCACCAGCGTGTGGGGCGTGGGGTCCAGGGCGCTGTGTCTCGGGCACAGCTCTGCAAAGCAAACGAGGCAGTGTCAGTGCCGACCCCAGGCCTGGCCACCAGGGCACAGGGTCCGCCTGGAGCAAGCCTGTCCCACCTGGGGGTGACGGTTCCCCTCTCTGGGCTCTGTCTGGAGCCAGGTGGAAGCAGAGACCAGCAGGCCACGGGAGTCCCTGCACTGACACACGATGGGACTGGGGCAGGTGTCCCTGCTGTTGGTCACTTCTGCCCTTGGTGCTGGGCCAGTCACTTAACAGACCCTCCCAGGTCCTGGTCACAGAGCCCGGGGACTGTGTGTGACTATGAAAGAGTCTGTGTGGACAGGGGACAACCTAGGTGGCCGAGGTGTTCCTCAGCTCTCCGCCTGTGTCTCCCGGGGAGCGAGGAGACAGAGCCTGGGGCGGGGCAGGCTCACTCTGCAAGCCCCTGGACACCCCAACACAGGAGAGTCAGGGCTGGGTGGGGACAGGCAGGAAGGGCCGCAGGGGCCACAGCTCACATGCCCTTCATGCCCCAGGAGAACCTGAGCAGCCTGGGGCTTGGACTGGAGGCCTGTGGCTGGGCCCAGGTCTGAGGAGAGGTGGCAGAGAGGCCTCCCTCTGGCTGGCTGGGCGCTTCATTAAGTTTTTCTAGAATAATCACGTTTTGCTCATGTAAGGAAAAAAGGCAGCAATGAAGGGAAAGCGAAGCCTGTGACACGGGACAGCTGCCCTTCGTCTCCGCACTTGCCTCCAAGTGCTTCCCAGCCCTGGACAGAGCCCTGGGACAGCTTCCTGGCTCTGAGCCAGGGGCCCAGCACCACCCACCCCAGCTCCAGAGGGCAGGCCAAAGCCCTTCCGGCCCCGGACACCCTGGGGGGAGGTCTGCAGGCCCAGGCACGGCCGCAGCCCCTCTAGAAGGACTCCCCTGCCGCAAGCTCAGGGGGAGGGCGGCAGCGGCAGGAAGGCCTCAAGGTAGATGCCCTCCCCGTGTCCTCCAGCAGGCGGGTGCCAGCCTTGCCCAGACCCCAGCTCCCCTGTCTGCAGGCTGGGCCAGCCCACGGGCCACCTGGAGCCTCCTCCAAGGCCACACCCGGACGGCTGGCATCCCAGGGTGGTGGGCCACAGCCTCCGGCCTCCCAGGGCAGGGCCTGGGTGCTGACCTCATGGCCACCAGGAGCCGAGGCCGGCTAACCCCACCCCACCCCATGGTCAGGGTCACACAGGGAACAGCACATGGCACGCTCCTCCCCCGCTGCTCCGGTGACAGTTCCAGGGCCTGCCAACTGCTCAGCACCCAGCTGGGAGGAAAGGGGACAGAGCTGGGCCCTCCCCTCCCTGCCGGCCTCCTCCTGGGACTGGGGTGTTCGCAGCTGGAGGTGGACACTTAGCAAAGCCCCGGGTAACTAACATTCCATGTGACTGGGTGACACCCAGGGCCACTGAAGTGACTCCCTCATCTCCTTGGACTTTATTTTTCCCATCTGAAAACCAGGGTACTATTTCCCAGCCTGCCGCCTTCTGGGGACCATGTCCGCTCTCAGGATTCAGGTGAGGGGCCCCTTTCCCACAAACTACCCGGCAGCACTTGGCATGAGACATGGCCCCAGCAGGGGCAGAACAGGGTGGCTCATGTCCCTGCCTTGCCAGACCTTGGTGCCAGGTGCCAGAACTCACAGCTCAGCCACAATGGTAGCTGGGGACAGCTACAGGAGGCTGGTGGGTGGGGACCTACAAGACTGAGGTCAGATCACGTTCCCCTCTGCCCAGCGCGGCTCCGGGGGCAGGGCCCAGGTCTGTGCGCAGGGGAGTCCCCCGGGGCTGGGGCTGAGCCCTGGGGTGAGCAAGGGAGGCCCGGCAGGTGCGCCTGGAGCTCCTGGCGCCGGGGAAATGCTTGACCCTGAAATGAAGACCCGGCCCCAAGCCTTGGGACACCTCTCTCGGGCTGGGGAGGTGGGACCCATCAGCAGCAGCGAGTCCCCAGGTGGCGGCACACCCACCGTCTCGTGTCAGGGCCACTTACTGCAGTGCCTGGGGTCCTTGGCGTGGGGCCCGGGCCTGGCAGGGGCAGGTGCCCCTGGGCCCAGGGCCTGGCGCCGGCTCTGCAGGGCCTGGTAGAGGCCCAGGGTGCGACGCTTGGCCTTGCGCAGGATGTGGCAGACGTACTGGAAGATCTCCTCGTAGCAGTCGCCGGGCTCGGCGTAGCTGGCCACCGTGCTGGAGGACAGGTAGCGCTGCCGCTGCTCCAGCATCAGCCGGTGCTCCCGCTGCTTGGTCTCCGAGAACTGGGTCGCTATGACAACGAGGCACAGGTTGATCATGAAGAAGGAGCCCACCTGTGACCAACGGGAGGAGAGGACAGGGACAGGGACAGAGGGGACGGTGGGGGAGGGGAGGTGGAGGTGGAGAAGGGGCCAGCAGGAAGACACAGGGAGAGAGACAGAGAGAGGGAGAGAGAGTCAGGGAGACCCCGAGACAGAGATGGAGACGGGGAGACAGCAGCCAGAGTGGAGAGAGGAGGAGGACGGGGACAGACCAGAGACACCCACAGAGGGAGGACAGCGGGGGGCCAGCAGAGAGCAAGGACAAGGGGGACACAGGAGAGAGTGACACAGGCTCAGGAAGATTTGGGGCATGGGTGACACCGAGTTGGGGGAAGAGACAGGGACAGAGAGGAGCGGCGGAGGGTGGAGGGTCCCAGAGAGACAGAGGCACAGACACAGATGGGGACAGGAAAAGACGGCTGAGGCCTTGCTCCAGGCGAAGGCGTGGCCCAGGCTGCTCTCCAGGCCCCACGGGGCCCACTCCAAGCCAGGCCATGCTCCGGCCCGAGGCCCCGGCCACCCCCGACGCTGGCACTGAGGCCAGGGAGGGAGGCTGCGGCCCATCTTGGACCACTTGGGCCCTGAGTCCTACTCTCCAGCCTGGACTTTGGCTTTCTTTGTGCCTGAAGGGACAGTTGGGGAGAGGCTGCCCAGCTAGCACAAGGCCCCGCCCCTCAGGGGCCATCCTGGGCACAAGAGGTGTCCTGTGCTTCTGGGGTGCAGCCCCTCCCCTGACATTTGCGAACTTCTGAATGAGCTCAGCTGCCAGTGGCCAGAAGGGCCAGCGCCTGGCCTGTGCTCTGCCCCACCTGCAGCATGACGGGGACTGTGTGGGGGCTGAGGAGCCCTCTCCAGCTGTGCGGCCCAGGCCAGGGATTCAGAATCGGAGCTCGTGCCCCTGCCTGGCCAGGCACGAGGGTGAACGTCGGTGTGTCTGTCCAGCTCTGCCCTCTGCACCCTCCACGTGCCTCAAAACACTCGGCCCCAGGCAGCTTGCTCTACCCTGGGACGGGACCACCTGGGGCCCCTCCTCAGCAGCAGCAAGAGCAGCAGGGCACACTTATTGAGCACCTGCTGTGTGCGGGGTCTGCAGGTTTGGGGCTCTGCCTTCCCAGACCCAGGAGCTAAGTGCTGTCACATGCCGACTTCATAAAGTGGCTCGAGGGCCACCCTGGCTCCCCCGGAGGAGCAGAGGGCAGCTTCTCCAGCCCCTCGGGCACTCCGGCTCCTCTACCCCCCCAGCTCCATGGCGCTCCTCCCGCAGGGCTCCCATCCAGAAGGCGCTCCCCTGCTCGACACCCAAGGCCTTTAAGGCTCAATTCTGGCATCTCCTTCAGGGACCCTCCCATGTCCCCAGCCTCCCCTGGGTGGGGGAGGGCCCCGGGGCTTCCCTCCACCACGGCACCTGAGAGATAGGCCAGGAGACTCCCCCAGACTGGCTGAACCACCCCTCCCTTCCCAGCACTGGGCTCCGGCCTGGTGTGGGGTGGGCCTTCCTGATTGTTCTGGTGAGTGGACAGCAGAGCTGACCAGGCCGGGTCCCTTTCTCTTGTGTGGCTGGTCTCCTGGGTCCAAGGCCCCGGCCTCCCCAGGAGAGCACTGCAGCTAAGCCAGGAGCAGGGGCATCTCGGGTCACTTGCCAGCGCCCTGACCCCCAGCTCAGGATGGGGGTGCCCCAGCGGGCATGCCCCCTCCCACCACCAAGAGGCCAGAGGACCGACCCCACAGTGGCGGGGAGTGAGCAGCACCTCCCGGGAGTGAAATCACCTTGACATTTTGGGGGGACTGTGCCGTGGTTGAAGCTGCAGTCAGGCATGAGAAGGTGGACGAGCCTGCTCTGGGGACACTGTGGGGACAGGAAGCAGAAAGGCCAGCCTGCGAGGGCCGACAGAGCCGCGTCTCCTGGTCAGCCCAGGGGGCAGAGCTGCCTGAGAGGCAGAGGGACCTCCCCACCAGGTCACCAGGATCACGCGCCTCTTTCCAAACCTTGCTCTGCTAGTGGCCCCACACTTTGGTTTCAGAGATTGTGTCTTCCTGTCCCAGGAAAACAGGGACAAGCCGGGGCCCTTGAAAAGCACCATCCTGGGGCCACACCTACAGCTAAGGTCATGAGAAGGATGTGTTCCCAGAGACACATGGCGGAGAAGCCAAGCAGGAGCAACGGGTGGATCCAACGCCCAGAAGTGAGAAACAAAGGCCCTCAGAAGTGACAGATGCTTCCAGCAGCCGCCCCTGATGCGCCTGTCAATCACCCCAGTCAGCCGCATTTAAAAATAGCCCCTCCTGCTGCCTCCCCCCTCCTCCAGTCCCCTTCCCCTGGTCCGTGGGTCCTGAGCCAGCCCAGCAGCCCCAGCTCCCAACACTTACTATGATCAGCAGAATAAAGTAGATGAAGTTGTAGAAGGAGTGGGCGTCCATCACGTAGTACATGATCTCCACCCAGCCTTCCAGGGTGATCACCTGCAGCCGGCACCGAGGGCGAGAGGGGAGAGCCTGATGTGCACCAGGTCGCAGACACGCCGCCCTTGTAGGGCAGCCTCTCCATCCACGCGATACAGACCAGGAAACGGTGGTTCAGAGAGGTGAGGACACTTGCCCAACGTCAAACAGCCAGGCAGTACTAGAGCTGGGACTTCAATCCTGGTCCCGCTCACTCTAGACCTCACCCCATTTTCTGGCTACCGTGCCAGGGCAGGCGGGCTGGGAAGCAGGAGCCCAGGGGTCCCAGCTCTACCTCATCACTGGGCTACTGGCCCACCCGGGGCCTCAGCTGCTTCTTCGTACACGGGGATGGCAGAGGCCCCCGGGCACGGCTCGGGTGACGCTCACTGGATCCCAAATGTGTGCACTGGACGAGGCTGGTGGGACTGTCTCCCCTGCCCCACCCGATGTCTTCCCAGAGAGGGAGAGGGGCAGCCTCAAGAAAGACCAGCTCTGAGGTGTGTCTGTCCCTGGCAAAGCCCAGACACGGCCCCAAGACACGGCCCGCAGCTCTGAATTCCCAGCGCTGTGCTCCTGCTCCTCATGGCTACAGGCTTCCCGGCTCTGCCCGCGCCAGCCACATCCCTCCTGAGGACAGCGGGAGCTGAGTCTTGACTGAGCACCCACCGAGCATGGGCTGCCTCCTGCCCGTCACCTGGCCTATTCCCAGTACCCAGCATGAGGGGCCTGGGGTCATACCCATTATAAAGATAAGGAAACCGAGGCACAGAGAGGTTGAGCAGCTATCCAAGGTCCTTCAGCCCCATTCCACAAACAAACCCTCTGCAGAGGACAGGTACGGGGTCAGTGCAGGGCCAACCGTGCCACCCAGGCAGGCTACCGTGGCTTTGGGAGGGCAGGTGTGTGCACTGGGTCACAAGATGGGACATGGCTTCCACTGACACGGGACAAGCTGATCTCTGCTGTCACCCCACCAGGAATGTCCTTCCTCCCTCGCACCCCAGGGGACACTGCGTGCCTTGGCCAGTCCTCCAAGGACCGCACATGTGTCCTGCCTGTCCTCTGTGGGGACCTCCCAGCCGGCACCTCTGCCTCCGGAACCTGGGACTGCACACGGCACAGACTCTGCAGGCGGCCGGGCCAGTCCCCATCTGGCCATTTATCAGTCTGTCTGCCTGTAAGACGGGCACAATGGCACCTGTGGTGCCCGCAGGCCGGGCAGGTTCCAGGGAGACCGGGTGGCAAACACCTGCTGGGTGGAGCGGCTCCGGTGGCCCCGGGCCTGAGGACCTCACCTGGAAGATGACGATCCAGGCGTAACCGATGTTGTCGAAGTTGATGGCGCCCTTGTGGGGGTTGGCACTGCCCGTGCGGCACACGTTGTAGTAGCGGTTCCAGTTGACGCAGAGCCCGCTGGCGTTGAGGTCCGGGCGCCCCGCCCCGAAGTCGTAGACGTCGTCCTTGGACAGGCAGCACTCGCGACCCTGCTCCTTGAGTGGGGGGATCTCGTGGCAGCCCATGATGCCATTGTCCCCCGACAGGGAGCAGATGAAGGGCATCTCGTCGTCTTCCTCTGGCTGGTAGTAGGGGGGCAGGGCCACGTCCCCTTGTCTGCCCATGGTGAGGGCGGGTCAAAGAAGGGAAGGGAGGGGTCACTGCCAGGAGGACCGGAAAGGGAAGGCCACGCAGGGGCAGGCTGGCCCTCCGCCCTGCCTGAGTTCCTTTCCCACCTCCCTCAGTCCCACTGTAATCCCCTGAGAGCGTCCCCTCCCCTGGGGAACTGTCCCCGACTCCCTGGGACCTCACCATGCCTAGCCCAGACCTCCATTAGGGCTGCTGGGGCAGCTAAGTCCAGCTCCCCAGGGAGGCCTCCAGGCCCTGGGCCCCTAGGCTGTTGGGTCAGCACATAGTAGGTGCTCAATAAGCGCACGCTGAATTCACCAGCCCAGCAGACAAGGGTAGTTCACCTGTGTGCCCCTGCACCAGCCCCTCCTCTGCTCTGGATCCGGGGACCAGAGATGACACAGAGCCCATGGGGCTAAGGCCTAGGTCCCCCCAAGCCCATGGGGTCCTGGCCTGCTCTTCTCCGTGGACCTGCCAGGCAGCTCGGGGTCACCCAGTGGGAGCACACCCAGGCGGGGTTGGCAGGATGATGGAGGGAAACCGTCCTAAGACGGCAATGAACTCCACCTCCGCACTGTGAGTCCTGACGGGACCAGAGAGCCGCAGAGCCAAGAAGAACCACGTCGAAATCACCGCACCCACCGCACGGCCCGTCAGGACCGAGGATGCTGCAAGTGTGAGCACACACAAGTGTGTGCACTGTCAGAGGTGTGCAGACCACACGACCCTGGCGGGGCCATTTGGCAACAGTCAACAGGTGACACCCCACCCACTGCATCCTGTCACCGACTCTAATAAGGCATCGCTGGGGACAGCTGGACCTTGTGATCGGCCCTAGGACAACCGAAGGCCCATTAAGAGCATCAGCACATCTTGATGTCCCCCCAGCCACCCAGCGGACACAAAGCCACTGGAGACGCAAGATTTAAAGGGCAGCTTCTAAAAGCCAGCCAGGGAGAATGGGCTTCGGGACCTTGGGCTAGGACACAGGGCAAGGCTAAAGAACGCCGGTGAACTGGATGTCACTCTTGAACAGAGAGACTCTGCCCACGGAGAGACACGGCCGAGTGGGAAAGCAGTGCCTTCGCCCTTGTTTCTGGGAGTGAATCCACTGAATGACTGTGCGGCTACTAATTTATGCAACTATGCATTTGGGTCGCTCCTGGGTTTGGGGCTCTTGTGCCTTATAAATATTCCTGCCCACGTCCTTGGGTGGATCTAAGCCGCCCTTTCTTTTGAGCAAATGCTCAGGGGCGGAGTTGCCGGCTGAGGCTGCACCGGGCTCTGCCCTTCCGCAGAGCTGCACAGAGTCTCCACCAGCAGAGTGTGGGCGTCCAGGGCGCCGACGGCCGGTGGCCCTGAGCACCGTCAGCCCTGAGCTTAGCCGTCTAGCGGGGGGTCATGGGATCTGTGGTGTGAGTATGCGTTGTCCCTGAAGGACAGCAGTGGTGAACGCCCTTCCACAGTCCATCGGCCGCGTGCCTGCCCCTTGTGAAGTTTCTGCTGAGCTCTCTGGGGCCATTTTTAGATCTGATCATTGGCACCTGTCGTGACTCCATAGATTCTGCAGCACCACTGCCTCAGTCCAGGGAAGCTGGGGCAGCTGCGCCTGTGTCCAGACCCCAGCTCAGATGACCAGCCTCTCACACAGCACCAGGCAGCCCATGCCTGTCCCCGTGGCCACCATCCAGCCCTCCTTCTCCCATGCAGCTCAGCCATGCCTCCCACCCCTGCTCTGAGGTTACCCACAGCCTCTGCTGGCTGACTGCAACTTACATGCTGTGTGCCCTCGGGCAAGTGACCTCACCTCTCTGAGCCAAGTGTGAAATGAAGATGATAACATACTTCCCTCACAGCACCCTGCTGAGAGTAGTGCCCAGCATGTACTGAGGCCCCTGTAAATACCAGATGTCTCAACCTGCGTCACCCTAGGGTCACCCTCTGGGCCCCTGGGATTCCAGGTGCCATCTCAGCGCCTGCCCTACGAATGACCACGCCCACCCCCAGGAACTTCTAGGCAAGTGGGGGACACAAGGACACCCCCAGCTGCCTGGGCAACACTCAGCTGCTCACGGTGCTGCCTGGGGCCAAGCCCTTTCCCAGGGCCCGGTGCTCTGTGGCTTGGTCACCCTCACAGCACCCCACGGTGGGGAAACTGAGGCACGGAAGTTTGGCCACTTGCTCCCAAAGTCACAAGGCTAGCAAGTGGCCTTGGCAGAAGTTGACCCCAGAGGCCAGGCGTCATGTGCCTCGCCCAACACCACCCCAGCCCTCCACCTGCCAGGAGACACCCCCGTCTTTCCAAGAGCCACTCAGCCTCCCGTCCTCAGACTGGAGAAGCCGGCCCTGCGCTGGCCTCGGACCCGGCTCCCTCTGCCACAGCCCAGAGCCCAGCTGCTGGCCGCGCACTCGCCCAGAATGGAGGCCGGGTGAAGTCCTCCACAGCCCGAGGCCCCGCACAGCGCCTGGCCGCCGGAAGGGGCTGATGGTGGGCCACGTCCGGACACCCACCCAGGGGCCGGTGCTTGGAGGGAGCCTTGCTGTGTGGCCCTGGCCACGTCCCTTCCCTCTCCAGGCCTCAGTGTTACCTGCACGGTGGGAACTGGACGGAGGCTCCCGGAGGCCCAGCAGGTGATGAGCGCCCGGCCCCATGTCCACAGCAACCTCCCCCCCACCGTCATGGCAGCCAGCTCGGGGCTGGGGCCACCCCACAGGGCCAGGCCTGACAACGGAGAGGGGACGTGCAGGGACCAGGCGGGGAGACCGCATGGCAGGAGGAGCCGCCGTCCTCGTCCCAGCCTGTCCTGCCGGGCTGGAGGCACATTGAGCCTTGAAGGCCAGGCCGGGAGAAGCGGCTGCCACCCCGTCCCCTCCCCGACGGCCCCAGCCACAGCTCAGGTCGACATTCATGTAACCCCCAGCCCCACGCAGGACCCTTCCCTGCCTACCCAGGGGGCCCAGCGCTCCCTGCAGCGACCCTGGCCTCCAGATCCACGGGACAGGGACAGAGAGAAGCAGCTCAGCCACCCCCGCGCTGGGTCCCCACACCCCCAACAGGCCCTTGGCCCGGGGAGCGTCCCTCAGGAGAGACATTCAGGATCCGCGCCCAGCCTGGTGCTCCCAAGGGCAGGACCCATCTCAGCAGGACAAAGAGCCACCGCCGGGCCGCGTCCAGGGAGAGAGGGATGAGAAGGCTCTCCTGTCCTGGGCTCCCGCGTCTAGCGCACAGTGGGAGCGACACAATTGGTTTTTCTGACTGACTGGCTGCAGCCTGGGAGCTGCGTTCTGGGGCCCCACCCTGATGGCGCTGCTTCTGCGCCCGTCCCGCCCTCCCTCCTCCTGTCCGGGGACCTGTGGCGCAGGCGAGGTCCCCACTCACATGGTGAAGTTCTCCTGCAGGAAGCAGCGGTTGCGCAGCAGCCCCGCCCACAGCTGCACCCCGATGATGCCGAAGATGAAGAAGACGAAGAAGCAGAGCAGGAGGACGTTCCCCAGCATGGGCAGCGTGTCCAGCAGCAGGTTCACCAGGATCCGCATGCCTGGAAGGAAGGGCAGGCGGGGGGCGCATCAGCGGGAGGCGAGGTCCTGGGAGGACAGGAGCAGGGGACGGGGACGGGGACACACTGCCCAGGAGCCCAGGGCACCCGGCCTGCACGTGTGTCCCTCTACCCAGAAAGCCAGGAGAACAGCTCCGGGCCCTGCCGCACTCACACAAGATGTGGACACACTGTGCGCACCCCCCAGGGCTGGCCCAAGCGGGATCTCCAGTCTCCATGACCCTGAGAGGTCGAGGATCCCGCCTCCACTTCACGCGGGGAAGCCAAGGCGAAGGTCAGAGACCTGGAGTCACTTGCCTGGGCCACTCAGCTAACAGCAGGGTCTGATGGACACCAGGTCCCGCCCTCCTTCCAGAACCCACTATCTCACCCACACTATGTCCTCTTCCTGGGACACCCCGGCAGACTCCCATTCAACCACCACAGCCCCCAAAATGCCCTTTCTGGCCGCTTCCCCGGCCCTTCCTCACCCCATCCCAGGTAGAGCTCATCCCTCTCTTCTGCTCTAGGCAACCTCAGCACCTGTCACCTCGCCCCGGCTGCCATGCACATCTGTGCAGGTTGCACGCTGCACAAGCTGGGCTTCTCCATGGGCACCCACACCCTCGCGGCCTGGCATAGCTTCCTTTTCACCATCCTGTCTCATCTACTGAGCTGTGAGCTCCTAAGGGACAGAGCCTGTGTCTGAGCCACCTCAGTGTTCCTAGAGCCAGCAGGTCCTGGCCCAGGAGATGGTCTCAGCTAACTTTGTTGAATGCTGTTGAATCGCAGAGGCCGAGCAGCATCACGGGAAGAGTGTGGAGGGCTGGGAGACCGCGGTGGGGACAGCGGCCCTGCCGGGGTCTGTGTATTCCAGGGCTGATGCCGAGGTGGTTATTAACGAGGATAATTATTTCGGATTTGCATCACAAACTGTGTGTGGAGCGATTTCTAATCAATAATGAATGCCCACCCCCACCTTGCCTCCCCACAAAACTAGGTCAGCCTCCTCTCAGGAAAGGCAGGGGCTCCCGGCAGCGGCTTCATCGACCGAGGGCACCAGGGGGTCCCCAGGCCCCACCTCCCTATGGCCCCCAAACCAGAGCAAGAAAACAGGCCCCCGCAGGACCCCGCAGATGGCCGGCTGCCCTGGAGAAGCCAATGGCCGGCCCTCTGGGGCCTCACTGGCTCACTCATGCCCACGGTCACTCACCAAGCACCTAGTTAGTGCCAGCTGAGAGCCAGGCACAGGGCTGGGCCCAGGAGCCCACAGCTGAACACAAAGCCCATCTTGACCCGCCTCAGCGATCCAGCCTGGCAGCAGGGCACCGGGGACCCAAGTAATGGGCAAGGCCCAGACCCAAGGACACATGCGTGCAGAGGCTGGACACTGGAGGAGCCTGCCACGTCGAGGGACAGGGGTGGCCAAGGCCCGGCCGTGTGGCCCTGAGACCAAGCAGGAGACCGCTGGGGCCGCGGCACAGGGCTCTGAGGAGGCGGGACCCGCGGGTGACGGGCAGGAGGCCATGTCGGTCATGGCTGTCCTCAGAGGCCCAGCCCTTGGTCGGCTCTGGGCGAGGCAAGGGCAATGCTGGAGGCCTGGCAGAGGCCGGCACAGCGGAGGAGAGGCTGGACCTGCGACAGGGGGAGCCGCAGCTCAGCGCAGCCCCCCTTGGCTGCCCCCTGGGTTGGCCTTTGCTGCTCAATTAATCTCAGCTCCCTGTCGCCCAGGATGCGGACTTCTGAAAGGCTCCCGAACACGCGCCCAGGGAGTCCCGGGGCCACAGGGCAGAGGCACAGTTAGCTAATCAGGGCCCCGGCAGGAGCTGGGAGAGGGGGCCGGGGAAGAGCCCGCGGGACCCAGGGTCTCGTTCTCTGTGTCCTGGGTCAAGCGATTAGGCAGGACGGGCCAGCCGGCTCCACTCTGCCCTCCGCTCCCCTGACCCTGGGCACACGAGGCAGCGCAGGCAGGAGAGAGGGGAGAGAGGAACAGAGAAGAGAGAGAGAGAGAGACAGTGGACCCAGAGGGACGGGAAAATGGGCACAAAGAACAGAGGGGGACAGCACAGGGAGAGGCAGGACAGGACAGAGCCCACAGACGGGGAGAGCACGGATCCACAGGGACAGGCAAGCCAGCTGGATGTCACCCCCTCAGGCCGTCCTTCCTGACTCCCTCCACCTTCCCAGGCAAACCCTCCTCCTCCAGGCAGTCTTCCAGGTGCCCGCCCCGGGCTGGTCAGGAAGGCCTCCAGTCCCCTCTAGTCCTGTCTCCCTCTCAGCAGGGGCTTAGCAGGGATCAGGCGACCTGGAAGGGCCAGGCTGCAGGCCACCAGGAGAGCCACCAGGAGAGCGTGGGGAGGGCCTGCTCCCAGCCAAGAAGGCGGGGGGGGGGGGGCCTGGGCACTGATGCAGCCCTGTCCTGCTGGGCACCCAGGCACAGACCTAGAACACGAGTTCTGAGTCCCAGTCCAGACCTGGTGGCCCCAAGACAAGAACTCGCCCTCTCTGGGCCCAAATGGCCTCATCGACAGATGGGGACAGTGGCATGTGCAATCCAGCCGGCCTCTCAGGAGCACTGCCCAGCGGGGGCACCTCTGATGGAAGAGCCCCTCAAGCCAACAGATCACCCCGGGAAAGTTCAAAGCCTTATCCCACCAGCCCCGCCCTGCTCACGGCCCATCCCACAGCCTCACAGCCACTATGGTTCCGGCTGGACACAGCCCCCGCCCTCCCCTGGGCCACCGGCCACTCTACCCACAAGATCTTGCTGCACTCTGCCCACAGCAGGGGTCCTGTGGCTGCCATGCCGCTGCCCACACAGGGGCTAGTCCAGGCTGGGGTGGCCCTCTGGGAAGCCCAGCCCCGGGGTCACCTCCAGGCCCAGCACTGCAGAGTTGGGGGCACTTGGCATCGCTTCATTAGACCTCAGGGCCTGGGGGGAATCGGCCCAAGTCTGGGGTGGGGCCAGTGGACTGTCCTCTGCAGCGAAGGAGCTGGGGCAGATGACAGCGGCAAATGCATGAGATGCGCCCCTCCCCACCCGGGGAAGGACCCCAGACCAGACCTCTGCTCCGGGGGCCCCGCCAGCAGGGCAGCCTCTCAGGGGAATGGGTGGAAGTGGCAGGTGACAGGTGCCTTCCTGACAGCATCTCCCCTCCAGGTCCGGGGTGCTCTCCACAGACAGGAGCCATCAGCCCAGATTAGCACGGCCACTCTGCCAGGCCAGCTCAAGTAGAACTCACTGGGCATGTGCCAGCCAGGGGCACAGCCTGTGGCCGGGGAGGGGACACAGAGGAGGGGACGCCTGTGCCGTGGCCTCCAGGCCTGGTCTGGCCGGGTCACTGGAGGGCGCTGAGCAGGCAGGAGAGGCCGTCTGCCGCCCCTGCCACTGCCAACGCCAACTAATCAGGGGCACAGCGGGCGCCGGGGAGGCCGGGCCAGGCAGCAGACGGCCAGGCTGCCGAGGTCACAGCTGCTGGCCCTGGCCCAGCTGGAGAGAGCCCGTGGGCTGGTGGGGGGCCTCTGAACCCACCCAGCCAGGGAACCCCCATCTGTCCACCCAGGAGGCCTCAGGTCCCCAGAGCTGGAGGGGCTGGCACCTGGGGGTCGGGCCCACCCTTCTCACTGAAGGTCCCCGTCCCACTGAAGGTCCCTGTACTCTGCGGCCCAGCAATCCCTATTCATCCTGCCAACGTCCTGCCCACCCCTCTGTGATCCTCTCTGGGTATGCGTTGGTGCCCTCCCCCCACCCATGGCAGCTCGTCCCAGCCCCGTGGCCCCCAGGTCAGGTGCCACCCGCAGGGAGGGGCTGTGGCTGAGGTTCTTTTTGACCCCACAAGTGGCCCCAGTGGATCAACGGGAGGTCCTGGCGTCCCTGGCCCGGGCTGGCTCCCTTTGCCCCGCCCACACCTAAGCACTTCCAGTCCTGGCTGCATCTCATTTCCTGTTCCCAAGTCAGGCTCTCGCCAGGTATCTGGCCAGATGCTCCCCGCCACACGCCCTGCCCCGTCCACTCCAGGAAAGCAACAAGCAACAGCCCAGGAAGCCAGCCCTTGTCCCCTCCCCCTTCTCCCCAGCCTCCCTCTCTTCTTTCCCCACGGAGGCTGCGGGCCTTTGGGGACCCTGGGGTGCTGGGGCAGACGGCCCTAAAGCCCAAGGTGTGGCAGGGCTTAGTGCCCAGAGCCTTCAAGTAAAGGCGCGTCTCCATAATGAGATGTGCCGCTCCTCTTCCTCCCAGATCCTGCCAAGATCAAGCTCCCTCAGAAGGAATCCTGGGCCCTCCTTGTCCCTCCCTAGGATGGCTGGCCTGACGTGACCCCTCTAGGCATGTGCCTGGGCATGAGGACAGGGGCCTCCTGCCCTAACCACTGCACTCTCCTGCCTCCTGCATGGCCCTGACTCAGCCCCAAGGGCCCTGCAGCGTGGGAACCCTGCACCTGGCAGGGAGAGGCCGCAGACGTCTGCAGCAGAGCAAGCTACAGGCAGATGGGAGGTCCTGGCGTCCCCTCCAGGTGTCCCTACACAGGGACAGGGGCCCTTAACTCTGTGTCTCCTGTGGCGCTTGTCAGTCAAGAGGGCACTGAGTGCCTATGACAGAAAGAAAGTCAGGAGCCCTGGGATCTTGTAAGGGCAGGCTCAGATCCCAGCTCTGCCCTGCCCTCTGCCTCGGGGTCTCCATCCATAAACTGGGCATCACCATGTTTTGAAGGAAAAGTGGTTCAGCCCCTGTTAGACACTGTGACAGGTTTGTCCCAAGCACTTATGATCGGTGTCCAATTCCCAGATGTGAACAACCTCCTCCTGCCTCCCCTGACATGTGTCCCCCGCCCAGCCACACTGCTCCCAGGAGACACCTCTACCCCACCTGTGCACATGTCACCTGCCAGGGACACTCCCTGGGACCTTCTGTGCCCTTGGTCACCTTCTTCTAAAACCAGCCCTGGGAAGACATCCCTGATGCCCCCCACCCCCCCCACACCCAACACTCCCCAGCGCCTTCCTCCACATGGCCGCCCAGGGCCCTGCACCAGCCAACCGCGCGGAACAGACCTGCAGCTCCCGGGCATGAACTGCCCCGCCACACACGGCATGGTCAGCGCCCTGCCCGGCCCCAGGCCTGGGAGTGCCTTCCACACCCTTGGCGGGGTCTGCCGCCAGAAGAGACCACATTTAGAGATAATACAGCCCCCTCATGCCGAGGCCAGAGAAAGGTCACACAGTGAGGAAGCAGAAGCCAGTCTCCTGCCTCAAAGTTCATCCCTCCTCCCTCTCCAGCCTTCTCCTCTACGTCTCCTTCCCTTTATCCTTCAGGGCTGGCCCAGGACAGAAGCTGCAGAGGCAGATGAGGGGGACTGGCGGTAAAGAGCACCCTGACTTCCAGCTCCCCGCTCATCCTACACAGGCTGGAAACATGCAGGTAACCCGGTGCCTTCTGCCCCGTGCAAGGAGGGAAACTGAGGCCCAGGTGGCACCCCAGGCTTATGGCAGAGCACAGGCCAGAACTCGCATCCCCTGACCCCCACCAAGGATCTCAGTGGATCACGTTGGGGCTCTGGAGCCTCTGCTTCGATTTTACAGAGCAGGCAGCCACCCCACTCCCCAGGGCTTTGCAATTAACAACCTGTCACTCAATTTGCCTGCTACCAGCTCTCTAGCCTGTCATCTAGTGGCAAAACCGAGGACTACAGGCTACTGTAGAAAAGAATGTGTCCCAGGGCCAATGCCACCCTAGAGACAGATGGCAGGACTTGAGATGTTCCTGGGAATTTCACATTTAGGAGAAAGGAAGGGGGCTGGGGGTGGAGGAAACCCACAAAATCCCTCCAAGAAGCACGTGTAAGAGTCCATGCCCCCTCCCCAGGTCACTCACTCCCTGGTGACTGTGGGCAAGGGACAGGCACCTGGGGACAGGGGTCTCTCCGGGAGAATGAGAGCTGCACCAGAGGCCTCCAGAGACCCCATGTGCTCTATGAGCTGCGGGCTCCGCTGTTAAATGATGAATATGGATTCTCCTTAAAGTCCCTTGGCACTGGCCCCTGGCTGCTTCTCAAACCTGCTCCCGCTTTGGACACGGAGGGTCGCACTTCCCCCCCCCAGTGCTGGGCGCTCAGCTGAGGCGGAATTCGAGGGCCTCCCGGGGGGGCCATTAGCAGGAAGGAGACCCTGGGGACAGGCTCGGTCCCTCTCGGGGGCTTTCTTGGCACACAGCCTCTGTAATTGGCGCCCTCTGGGAGCACAGGGACGCTGGGCTCAGGACCTGTCCCTGCCCTTCTCCAGGAAATGGCAGGCTAACGCTGGGACACGGAGTGACATCCACAGTCCAGGAGCCACTTAATGAGCTATGCACATGTCGAGAGGGGGCAGGGGGCCCAGGAAGGACGGGCACAGGTGCCTACCCATGTTCCTATCACACGCGGGGACACGTGCACACGCACCTTCATGGCCACCCCCACGTACATACTCACACGCACCCTCACAGGCACCCAGGTGCACGTGTCCTCCCATGGACACACGCAGGTCCTCACACCCACACACAAACAGAAACACCAGCAAGCGTGAGAGCTGCCTCGGCGGGTCGGTACCACCCCCCAGGCCTTCCACTATGAAACGTCCCCACTTGGCCACGCCTGCCCGCCCCGGAGACCTGCGGGAGGTGTAGATTCAAGATCTTGCAAAAGCCACTGAAGTATGAGCCCTGCTATGAGCAGGCACCTCCGCCAGGTGACCACAACTGTGGCCTCCCTGGCCAGGGGCAGGACAGTGGCAGGACGTGGCCGCCTCTGCCTCCCTCAGAAGTGGGGAGCTCTGGGGTGGAGCCCAGGAGAGATGTGGCCCCTGCTGGGGTGCCCCCCCAGTGGCCCAGGCCAGATGCTCCTGGACCTGAACTGGGCGCAGGCGCATCTCCCCCTCCTCAACCCCCGCCAGTCCCAGCCGCCCCTCCTGGTGCTGAGCAGCCCGTGTCCAGCTGACCCACACCTCCTGCCAGGGGCATCTCCGAAACTCCCTCCCTGACCGCTTCTGTGGCTCCATCACCCTTGGGCACCAAGGCTGCCACACCGTCCTGTCCTCTCCAGCCTCAAGCCCCTCTCCCTGGCCCACACCCAGCCTCCTGCAGGGCAGGCGCCCCCACCCACCTCCCACGTCCCCCAGCTCCCTGGCCACCTGGCTGATCCCTAGCTGCTCCCTACCAGCTTCCAGCAGGGACAGATGCTCCACGTTTGCGGAGTGCATGCATTTTACATGTGTTTTGGGGGTTCCCTTGAGCCACCAGGCACAGGTCTGGGTGCCAGGATGATGAAGTCGGCCCTTTAGCCCGTTTCCCATCACAGGCAGGTGGGGAACACAGGACAAGAGCACGTGCTGTTGAGGAACAGCACTGCTTAGAAACTGGCGCCAGCCACCGATCTGCTGTGTGACCCCAGTGGATCATAGCCGTCTCTGGGCCTGTTCCTTGTTTGGTAAGTGGGATAAAGATGGTTTTGAACTGGGGGCTCTTTAAAGAGCTTTCTAGTGTTGATCAGGGGTGAGAGGATGGAGTGAAGCTGGCCACCACAGCTCCCTGTCCCCAGCAGCTGTCCGATGTCCCTTCCCTGCCTCCCCAGAACAACAGGAGGTGGCTGAACTACTCCTCTCCCCAGGCCACCTCCAGGCCCAGCCAGCTCCAGTCCCCTCCTGGTCACCTTGCTCTACAAGCTTCCTGGAGCCTGCCTGGGCTGACCGCCACCTCTACAGGCCTTGAGTCAGACCAGGGCCTCAGGGAACAGATGGACCAAAGATGTGGGTAGGTGGGGCAGGACGGGCCCCAAGGCCCAGACACCTGAGGTGGGGGACAACACTGACCGGAGGAGGATAAGGGAGAGTTGGGGAAACGGAGGGTCAGGCAGGGAAGAGAAGCAAAGATCCAGACGGAGCCGGGAAAAGAGCCAGGCTCAGGGTGGACAGAGCTCGTCGAGATCCCCATTCAACACTGAATTGCTGTGTGACCTTGTGGAAGCCACTAATGCTCTCTGAGCCTCAACACAAGTTGCTGAAAAAATCAGCCTCTTGCCTAAATCACAGGACGTGAGTAGGGCTTACAAAAGTCCCCGTCCTTTCCCAGCAGGACTGAAAGCACCATGAGCCCCTTCTCCAGATTTCCAGCCCACACCTAACATAGGGCAGCTGCAGAGTCAGGGACCTAACTGGCTCTGGGGCAGCCTCACTGGCAACGCTGCCAGGGGCACAGTCCCGCCCTTTTTCATCTCTAAAGGGAGGACAGTCCACCTCCCTCACAGGGTGGATGGTAAGACTCAGAAAAAAATCAGGCACAGGGCAGAGTGGCGCGAACCTGTGAACCCAGCAACTCAGGAGGCTGAGGCAGGAGGATGGCAAGTTCAAGGCCAGCCTCAGGAACCTAGCAAGACCCTGACTCAAAATAAAAAATAAAAAGGACTGGGGTGTAGCTCAGCGGTTAAGCACCCGTGGGTTCAATCCCTAGTATCACAAAAAGAAAAAGAGACCAAGATCACGGAGGTGCCATTGGACAGGTCGGGGGGTTGGGATCCCGCCCCAGGGAAAGGCGGCAGAGCGCCCCTCAACTCACAGCTTCTTTCCACACAGCCTGAGAAGACCACCCACAAGGGACCTCTTGTCCCTGAGCAGTCAGCCTCCCCAGGACGGTGCGATCCAAGTTATTTTGGGACATCAGAGGTATCAGAGCCACCCTCCGGCGTCCCTGGGCCCAAACACTGTCCCAGGAGGCAGGGCCCATCTGTCTGGGCACTGCAGGCTCAGGCCTGGCCCCGGAAGGAGCTGGTCACCCTTCTCTGAGTGAATGAATGAGCTGGCTGGGTGGCCAGGGCTGGGTGGCCAGGGCAGGGCCGACTCACTTGGCACGCGGTTGATGGCTTTGAGGGGCCTGAGGACACGCACGGTGCGGATGGCCGACAGGTTGATGTTCTGAAGGTCCAGCGAGTACTCGACCATCCTGGAGAGAGAGGGGAGAGGATGAGGGAGGGAGGACACAGGAGAGATGGGGCCAGGGCCTGGCCCCAGGGGTCCCTGCCCCCCGGCCCCCCCACCCACACCTAGAAGGGGTGAGAAGAGGGGTCAGAGTCCCAGCTGTGCCTCAGCCTGGCTGTGCCTCTGGGCCTCGGTCTCCTCTGCACACAGGGCTGGTGCCAGCTTCTCCTGGACCGCAGTGAGAGTAGAGGCCGGGGAGGAGACAGACCTCAGCCACCGCAGGCGAGCGCAGCACCAGGTGTCCCTGGCCTGGAGGCCTGTGCACTACTCCTGACCTGTGTCAGCCCCTGCCGCTAGAACTGCCTCCGAGTGGACCTCCCCACCCTGCAGGCGGCTCCTTGAGACCCACCTCAGAGGAGGACCGAGGAGCAGAGGGATGGCCAGTCTGGCCAGGTGGAGACTGGGCATCACAGCCACACAAGAAACGGGGGTGAGGTCAGGAAAGTGGACCCCTTCTCCTTGGGAGTCCCCGTCCAGCAGCCAAAGCCCCATGCCCCGCAGGAGAGGGGCCAAGAGGTGATGCCATGGGCCCTGGGTCACCAGGCGAATGGGTGCGTCTGGAGCAGGGAGGCCCACCTGGTCTGGGTCTCCCTCCTTCCCTGCCTCATGGCCCCGGGCAGCCCAGGCTGCATCTCCAGGACACCGCAGGTCTGCTGCCCTTGGTGGGTCCCCAGGGGACCTGCCCAGCCTCGGGCTCACTGAGCTTCCCACCTGGGGGCCTCCCCCCCTCTGTCCAGGAAACCTTGCTCTTGCTGGAAGGTCCCTGCAGACACCCAGATCTGCAGATGCTACCCCAAGTCCACGAGGAACCAGGCACTCTGGGTGCACCCAGTCAGGCAGGGGGCACTCAAAGGTGAAGAAGCCCCAGTCCCCACCCCAGCCAGCCCTTCCGAGCCTCACCAAGGGGCTGCTCCCCAGCCAGCCTTCCCAGATCCCCTGGGAGGCCCACCTCTGGGACGTTCAAGTTCCCAGAGCTTCCACCAGATGCAACCCCTTCCCCTGCTGCCTGCCCCTCGCCAGCTGAAGGGCAGCCCCGTACTCAGGAGGCGCAGGCGGACCCTCCCCCACCCAGCCGGGGCTCCAGGGCCACTGCCAGCTCCACGCGCCCCCCGTCAGCAGGCTTTCGGCACCGGCACCGCAGAGGCAGACCTGCCGGCTGTCGGAGCCGCCCCCTCCTGCGGCTCCGAGAGTAACTGAGCGAGAACTGCGTCTCCCCAGATGCCCCCGCCCCCGCCCCCCGCGGCCCCGCCGAGTGAGATCGCACACGCACGCGCTCACACACCTGCACACCCTCGCACGTGCACACTCCCACTCCAGCCCAAATCAGATGGGGAGTGACCTGAAAAAGTGAGACTAGAACTAGAGCCAGAGGCCTGGGGGACCCGAGGGGGAAGCGGAGGGGGAGGGGAGGGAGGGGGAGGATGGAGAAGAAAGGGGAGGGAGAGGGGAGCGGGGAGGAAGAGGACGGAGGGGGAGAATAGAGATGGGGGAGAGGAGGGGGAAGGGAGAGGAGGGAGGGGGAGGATAGAGATGGAGGGGGGAGGGGGAGGATGGAGAAGGGGGAGGGGAGGGCCAGGCAGAGCCTCAGGGTGGAGGCCTGGCAGCTGGGGAGGGCAGCGAACCCCTGGGGTGCGGGGAGCGGGGCGCGCGAGGATCCCACGTGGGCGAGCCGAGCTGTCACTTTCGTGTTTTGCGGAGCGCTCCCCGGCAGCCGGGCTGTGTGTGCTGGCGGCGCTGCGGGGGCGACCGCGGTGCGCACAGGGCTCACTCGGCCTGGCCTCGCTCTTAGGCCCAGGGACCCCGCCCTGCCCGGGCAGCCAGGCCCCCTCCCGCCGCCCTCCCCGCCCTGCCCGGAGGCCACAGCCCTGGCTGGAGCCGAGCCCACCGTCACCCGCCCAGTGTGTAACTTTGCTGGGGGCTGGGAGGGGCTCCCCAACCCCAAGGGCCAAGTCCCCCACTCCTGTGTCCCAGAGCCTCCCTCGGAAGCACACCTGCGCAGCCCTAGGCTTGCTCCCTGCCCCACGAAATCTTAGGAAAAAACACCCGGAGGCTTGGTCAGGGGTGGTGGATTGAAAAGCAAGTGCCCTGCCTGGGTCACACCACGCCCCCCTACAACACAGCCAGACTCTACCCAGGCAACCAGGACTCCTGCGCACGTCCGCCCCACACGCCCGGGACAGTGGACTCTCAGTTAAACTCAGCTGCAGACCACTCCCGGTCCCAGGTAGGTGAGGGGCCAGGAGGCCCGGCGCCATTCAGGCCTGAGAACTCCTGTTCTCTGGCTTTCCCAGCTTCTCCGAATCAAGGGACAGTGAGAAGGGCCTGGCCCTAAGCTCCTGAGGTCAACTGCCCAGTTTTAACTTTGGGGTCTGAACTCACACTTGGAGGAAACCTAGGGGCGCTCATGAGACTCAGGAGCTCTTGGCCACTGTCTGGGCAACCCCCTGCATCACCCCCACCCCCAAGGGGAACTGAAGCAGTCACCCTTTAGGAGGGCACTGGAGACGCCCAAGGCCTGAGTCTGCACAGGTGGGGGGCAGCCCTGGAACTACAGAGTGGCCCCACCCCCTCCCTGCACCGGGTCTGCAGGTGGGGGACCTTTCATGCTCCCCTCAGACTACATGAGTGCAGCCCTCAGGGTCCCCCAGGAAAGGCCACCAGGGGAAATTTCTTTAGAATTCAGTGTGGAGATCTTAGCGCTGAGCTTCCCAGTGGCCACACCAAAAGGGGAAATGTGAGGTCACAGAGGTCTTGGCAGCATGAAGGACCTCGACACTGGATCCTTCCAGGGGATGCGTTTGCCTAGCTCTCTCCTAGGTCCTGTCTCCTGACTGGGGCTAGGCTGCAGTGTGTCCTGCTGGGGAGTGAGACAGGGCACAAATGCGCTCAGTGACCAAGAAGCAGCAGTGGGCGCACCGCGTGGCTATGGTTCTCGTTCTTGGAGGGGAAGAGGACAGGGAGAGACCGTTGGACAAGGGTGGCAAGAGAGAAGCAGACAGTGCTGCTCCCCTATTCTGAATGGCCCCTCACTGCCCTCCGAACAGTCCTGGGTGCTGACCACAGCCCTCCAGACCTCCCCAACCCTGCTCCTGCCCCAGGCTCCGGCTGCTGGGCGGAGCCAGCCAAGCATCCCGCACAGCCTCCTCCAGCCCCATCCAAGGGACTGGGCCTTTCCCCTGGCCCCCAACCTCCTCTAGGGCTGCCTCCTCCATGGGGGAGGGGGGACAACCATGAGCAGGTCACCAGGGTGTGAGCAGCCCAGCACCATCCAGTCCAGGAGCCTAGGAGGCAGAGGCTAGGGCCACATCCACTGGCTGGAGGGACAGGACAGGGGACAGCTCCAATAGAGCTGGAGAAAGTCCTCAGGACTGAGGCAGGAGGTGGGCACCATCCTGGGGCATAGGGTGAGGGGACATGGGACAGCTGCCCCTGGGCTCCCTGCATGTCTGCCACCTGCAGACCTGACCACCCCAGGACCACCTGGTGCCGGGCACCCAGTAGGCCCTCAGGGAATCAGTTCATCCAGCACAAATAACACCTCCCATGTTTTGCAAAGGCCTGGGGGGGGGGCACTCCTCTCCCCCACAGTGTCCTGAGGACAGTTGGAGCACCGTGGGCACTGGGTCCCACCCCTACTCCAAGAGACCAGGGGAGGAAGGGCCACCAGGGTGAGTGACCAGCAGGCTGACTCCCCTCAGGCCCTGAGAAGACATCAGTTTCGGGAGTGAGAAATTAATCCCTAATTACACAGTTACTTTATCACGCAGCTTCGGTGCTAAAAGTCTAGAAAAAAAAAATCAACAAAACCCCCACCACCTCCTGCCAGTTCCCTGGCGCCTAATTAGGTAAGTAATTTTGCCTTAAAGTGAGCACTTCTGTCCTGAAATCACCCAGGGGAAGAGTGGCTGTCATGGAGGGTGTGGCCCTGCTGGGGTCCAGGACGGTGACATCAGTTCCTAGGGCACCCTCCCCCAGCCCCCAGGCCTGGCTCCCAGGAGGCCCAGCGACCAGCAGATGGCATCCCTCTGGTCCCGCCACCAGGACGGGCCCAGGATGGGCAGGTGGCCCCAGATGGGCCCTGAGAGCAGCCCAACCCTTGAGGGGAGGCTTCAGGAAGAGGCGCCCTACCTGACCACGCCACCCTCGGGAGCTGGGGGGCTCCAAGGGCTGCCTTGTCTCAGTGGTCGCCTGAGCCGTGTCCCAGCACAACAGAAGTCTGAGGCGGCCCCAGGAGAGGCCTGACCACTTGGCCAGCAGCCCCACCCCCACCCCCACCCAGCTCGGCCCAGATATGGGAGCCAGGATCTCTCGGAGCCCAGGTTTCTATCCCTTGCAGCTCAGTTCTGGCGGGTTTAGGAGGTTTCCTGAGCACTCACTATCTGGCAGGCGCTCCGCACGCCTTGCCTTGGGCAATCCCCCCACAGTCCAACGGTGGCCCCGACTGTAGGTGAGGAAACTGAGGCTCAGAAAGAGCCCAGGTGGGGAGGTGGGGAACCTGGGTCCCTGTGTGATCTACTCCCTCATCAGCCCAGGAGCAGGCCAGCTGCCTTCTGGCTCACGAGCACCCCCAGGGCTGGTGGGGGGCAGGGGGGAAGCACAACACCCAGCAGCACCCAGAACAGTCCTGGTCCTGGAGGCAGTGCCGTCCAGTGGTTAGGGCCCGGAGCCGGCTCGGATCCCAGCTGGCTGCTGGTACACCTGTGACCCTGGGCAAGTCACTCCACAGCCTAGCACGAGGAGAGCAAGAGTGTGCGTTAGTAAACGAAGTCTGGTGTGTCGCACAGCCCACACTTGCCCACAGACCACTGCTTAAGGCCTCTCAGGGTCCCCCACCTGCTGAGGAAAGCCCAGCACTGACCTCGTCCCAGCACTGCCCACCCCTTGCCCTGCATTCCAGGGACACCAGGCCGTCTCAGTGGCGGACACTCCACAGTCGCCGGCCCCTCTCCCTGGGGGCTCCAGACCCCGCCCCCTGGCGCACCTGAGCTCTGCCTTGGGTCCCTCTGTGCCTCTGCTGGGGCGCCTGGGCTCCAAGGTGTGTTCTGCACATGTCCCTGTTCCTTGGGACACCTCAGAGTTCCACTGTGTCCCCATCGCTGAGCCCAGGGAGCGTCCCTGTGTGAGCTTGTCAAATAACTTGAGGACAAGATCAGCAAAAAAATCTAGGCTCTGACGAGCAGCGACAGGAGATGACTGAGATCCAACATCTTTCCAGGAAAAAAACCCCTCCCCTCCCCGGGGAGGATTTCTGTGTGTTGCCGATAAAAATAGGGTGCTTCCTCTATTTTCCAAGGGCCCACGGGGGCTTTCTTAAGATGTCATTGAAGCTGTAGCTGAGGGAGAGCTGAGGGCCTGGAAACTGCGGATCATCTGTCAGGAGGCAATGACTCAGACCTGTGCCGGCTGACAACTAGACCACGGCCTGGGATGGCATCTTGGCAGCCAGCACATAGTAGGTGCTCAGTGCAGAGAGGAAGGAAGGACACGATGAAGGGAATTAGGGAGTAGGCCCTAACCCTTGACCTTGACCAGCACCTTAGCATTCACAGGGGGCCGTCTCACCCGTTGTGATGGTCTCCAGCCACCCAAACTCATATGCTGCAATCCTGACCCCCAAGGGCATGACCTTAGACAGTGGGGCTTCATGAGTGACATTGGCAAAGGAAGCTGGTTTGCCGGTTCCTCCTGCGAGACTCAGCAAGAAGATGTGTCTGTGAGGCAGTGGGCCCTCGCTGGACACCAAACTCGCCTGCACTCGACCCTGGACTTTTTCTGCTGTTTATAAGCCACCCCGTTTATGGTATTTTGTTATAGCAGCATGAATGGACTAGCACACTCCTACACCCTCACGAATCCTATGAGACCAGTTCAGAGGTTATTAAGTTCTCTTGACTGACAAGGAAACTCTTGCTCTGAAACCAAGTTAGAGTAGGTTCAGAGTTGAGGGGGCACATGGAAGAGAGCCTTCAGCTGGCCACAGGTCTCAGGGAGCCACTTAGCTCTAGGAACCCCAGGGGCAGGAGAACCTGGACCCTTCCCTAGAAGCCTCTGCAAGTGCTATACTCCAGTAACTTAGCTCTGAGTGGAGCTGCCCAGTTAAATCTGAACTTCATATAAACGGTGAATTTTTTTTATGCCTGTCTCCAGTAAGCCCCATGATGCGTGTCCCCATGGAAGTTAGCCTCAGGGCCCCCCACACCATAGCAGGTGGGCTCAGCCTCTGGGAATCCAACAGCAGGGGTGGGGGCACCTGAGGCTCTCCCACAGCTTGGGGACTTTCCTCACAACCGTCTGAGGTTTGGTGAGGTTTCCTATGTCCTCAGAGGCTGACCAACTAGAATCCCAGATCTGGCCCAAATGGGCTGGGTGACCCGAGGCAGGCTACTAACCTCTCTGAGCCTCCACTTCATTGGCAAAGTGGGTTTAACAACCCTGACCACTAGGGGTCATGAGACTGTCCTGCTCCCATGGCTACAGAAAACCCAGCCCGGTCAGTCAAGTCAGCTCCTGCCAAACCAGGCAAGCACTGCGCCCGCCTTCTGCCCTGGGAAGGGACCGGACCTGGGATTTCCCAGCTCCCTCCTGGCTCTCAGGCCACCTGGCATGGGTGGGGCTGACCTCACACCCTGTGGGAGATGGGCCTTGACCTAAGCCTGGCCAATCAGAGCTCGCCTGCACCCCAGCCCAACCTGATTGGCTCAGGGATGAGCACGTGCCAGGCCCTCCATGGGAGCCAATGAGGCGCAGTTCCAGGCCCCGTGGAATGGCTGGGAAATGGAAAGAGTCTTTCTGAGCCACGGGGAGTAGGCTGTGAGCCCAGGGCCACCTGCCCTCACCCTGCTTTGGAGGAAGAAGCTGCAGCAGTGGCAGTCAGCATGGGACGGGCACAGAGGTGGGAGGGGGCGCAGGGTTGGCACACCCTTCAGGATTCTGGAGCAAGCTGGTCCTGAAGCCAGAGACTTTGTGACTTTCTCCTGCATCCCCCACGGTGGCTTCCATCCTGTTTCCATGGAAACGGGCCTGCACAGTGACCATCACCCTCTCCAGCCTTGCCCTCCATGCAAATGAGAAAACACTCGCACTCAGATTCCCACTGGAACCTTCCAAGGTCCACGCCCACCCAAGGCAGCTCAGCCTAACAACAACGGCCCGGTTGGGACACCTGGTGGCTCTGGACACCTGCCACTGTTCAATCCTAGACACGACTGACAGGTAGAAAACCAACATAGCCTGGAGCTGCCCCCAACCTCCTGGACCTGGGCTAGGCCCTGGGACCCCAAGACCATAGTTAGCCTCAGCCCCCGCCCCCCAGAGGGTAGGCACGGCTGTGAAATCCGGGAAAGATCAGGGTGCAAAGTTAATGACGGGGCCAGCAGGGTGCCTGTGCCTTTGACACCCGGGTGCTTCCCAGACCCATGGGTAGGGCACACAGAGCCACAATGGTGGTGGGCCAGCACCAGAAGCTTCTGGAAACAGCCCATGAGGACCCTCTTACCCTTGACCACGACTGGCCCCCGTAAAGCTTGCATTCATTGGTATCTGGCCTTAGATTTCTCAGCAGAGCACTGGCCCTGCCCGGCCAGCCCCGCAGATCTCCAGCAGCTCGGCTGACCAGAGGGGGCATGAAGAAACCGGGGCCTGGAGAGGCACGTGGATGCTGGGAGTTGTGCCTTGTCCCCTCCTCCCATCTGGCCCGACCCCAGGGAAGAGTAGCCAAGTCCGGTGATGCGTCCTGCTTGCCCAGCTCCCTGCAGCTCCGGATGGCCATGAGACCCAGTTCTGGCCAAGTGTGCTGGGAGCGGGGGTGGGGGGCTCCGGGAAGGAAGATGGTTTTCCTGATCCAAGTGGACAGGCCCGGCTGGCGTAGCCCTGACTCTCTCCCTGCCTCCAACTCAGACCTGACACCCACGGCTTCAGCCACTGCCTTGTGACCCTGAAAGAGAGGGCCGCAAAACCACAAGGGTGTCAGGCCCCACATCCCTGAGCGAGGCCAATAACCGCCGACCCCAGCACTTGGAGCTGTGTCAGAAAGACAACAGGATTTGTTGAGCAGGCTGGTCGGGTCTTCTATTACTTGCAGCCAAACGCATCCCTGACGGACGCTCCCAGCAAATTACACGTCCCAGGACCCATCCCACCGCGGAGCCCAGCTCCCCAGGCTCATCGCCTAGCTCTGCCCCTTCAGTCTGTGTCCTGGGGCAAGACACTCCCTGTCAGGTGCCTCATCGGTAAAGTGGGGAGGGCCACAGCCCCTCCCTCACAGAGCCCATCTGCCATTCAAGGATGGTGCAGGGCATCGCCCGAGAGCACTCAGCAAACAGGGGATGTGCTTCGTCTTAGTTACAGCCCTGGACAATGCCTAAGAGGATTCCATTTCCTTTGCTTTTTAAAGTCCCACTGATGGACACTCTGGACAAAGGGAACTCTCAGCAGCAACCGCGGAGGGGACGGAGGGGACACGCCTGCCTGGTCTTTTCAGAAAGCTCTAGTCGGGGGCTGGAGAATGATTCTTATTGACTTTCTGCTTCCCACAAGCCTGTCAGGGTCAGACTGGGAGGCGGAGAGATGCTTCCAGAGCAGAACTGAGCGACTGATGTCACTGCGGTCTTCATTAACATTACTCATGGCCACAGGAGGCCCCGCTGTGCCGCTCACAGAGTGCGAAGGAGGGCTAACGGGAGGGTCAAACAAGACCTCGCTGTGGACTTCACCCACGGCTGCAGAGGCCAGGCCACATTTTGGCTTTGGGTTTTGGTTTCCAGCTTTCTTTGTTTGTTTGTTTTTATTTTGTGGTTGTTTGTACTGGGGATCGAACCCAGGGTTGCTTGACCACGGAGCCACATCCCCAGCCCTTCTTATTTTTTTTTATTTTGAGACACAGTCTCACTAAGTTGTTAAGGGTCTTGCTAAGTTGCTAAAGGCTGGCCTCAAACTTGTCATCCTCCTGCCTCAGCCTCCCGAGACACTGGGATTACAAATGTGTGCCACCACACCTGGCCCGTGTCATGTTTTTGGTAGGAGAGGAGGAAGAATGGCCAGCAGGGGAGGCATGTAGACAGAGAGTATCTCAAGTTCAACAAGAACACAGTTGAATATTTCATGATCTACTAATGTACCAAGGCAGGGAAGTGCAGCTGAAGGCTGAACCAGCAAGGGGTTCAGCTACCCCTGAAGAGCAGTGAGCCCGGGGCTCTGCCGTGCCCTGGGTGAGGGCGAGGAGTCGGGGGCTCGCTGTCCCGGGCTGGACGGAGGGCTCTGGAGGTCATCGTCAGGTAGAAGTAACAGCCGCAAATGCAAAGTTCGCTTTCAGGTTTTTTAAAGATCACCTGCTTGGGGCTGGGGCTGGGGCTCAGCGGCAGAGCGCTCGCCTTGTATGTGCGAGACCCGGGGTTCGACCCTCAGCACCACATAAAAAAATAAATGAATAAAATAAAGGTATAAAAAAAAGCTTTAAAAAGTATTTTTAAAAAATCACCTGCTTTTAGTCCCAGGGTGGGAGAGACCTGGCACGGAGGGGTCAGGGGCACGGCCACCCACACGTCACCACAGTCCGACAGTCTCTGGGGCGGGGAAGCCCACGGTCTCCATCCCAGGAGGGGCCACTGCCCTGGGAGGTTGGGGTGCGGCTCCCCAGCCACGGGCTGAGACCCTGAGGCCCATCCAGCAGGAGAGGCCTCTGGGAGGCTGACCTTGGGCAGGTGGCGGGAGAGCTGGGGACACTTCATCTGGAAGGGAGGACTGGGGGGGCACAGGAACCACCTTCAACTTCTGAAGGACAGCAGGGGCCCTCAGTGACACCCCTCCCCGCAGCCACCTGCCTCTGGCCTCCAACAACCTGTGCTTCCTCAACACCCCTCAGACCTCTCCACATGCTGCCCCTGGGCCTGAGAGGCCATCTTCATCCCCCACCCCACCCCCACCCCCGCCGCCTCGGGCTCCTCCCTCTCTGTCCTGCTGTGCGCCTAGTGGCCCTCTAAGCTTCTCTGCAACCATGGGGCCCGAGGTCAGCATCTGCCTGTGAGCTGCCTTGCACCTGGTTTCTAACCCTGAGCTCACCGAGGGTGTCCTCAGGTCCCCACTGCCCAGCTCAAGACTGGCATGTAGTAAGTGCTCACAAAACGCTGACCTCCTGAGTGACGGGCACCATGGGCAGGAGCCACAGGAAGAGGAACTCCAGCTCAGTGAGAGAAGGAACGTTCTAGCACATTGGCCGTCCTGCCTGGAGACTGGCAGCGTGCACTGAGAGGGGCTGGCCTCCGGACACCTGCTGGGCAGTCACACTGGAGGTGGAGGGGAGCCTGTGACCCCTGAGGAAATTTCCAGCCCAGAAGTCCTGTGTCACCCGCCATAGCCCAAAGAAGGAGCCAGTCATTTGGGGGAGGGGAGGGGCAGGAAGGGAGGGACACCCTTGGGATGTCAAGCCTGTTACTCTGGAAACGGAGCATTTATAGCACCAAGGACTTCGGGGGCTGGGCGGGCAGCTCTGGGGACGTGGGAACAGGTGGAGCAGGACAAGGGGCTGGGCTCTGGAGTGACGGTGTGACTCCTTCCTGCCTCCTCCCCATGCTGGGCTCAGGGGCTCAGGAGGCCTCTGGGGACAGGGGCAGTTGTGGTTGGCCTGAGTCCCCGGTATCCAGCCCAGGCCCGGGCACATGCTCGCTCCTGACTCTAGGAGAAGCCTCTGCTGCACCCGGTGCCAGCCAGGACCAGCTTCGCCATCTATGGGGACCGAGGCAGAGTGAAAACCCAGGGCCTTGGCCATAAAATAAGAATATGAACGCAAGCCAGCCCCCCCAGCCTCCCTGGCCCCTGCAGTCGGGGACCCCACCCCAGCCTTAGGAGCAGGCAGCAGGGAATCACTAAGCAACAGCAGAGAAGTTCAAGTTCAAGGGCAGGGGGCGGAGCTTGTGGGGGATCAAGGGTGGAGCCAGCAACACAGATGACTTCCAGGACGGGGGTGAGGGAAACTGTCCTCAACTGGACGGGAGGCGAAGGGAGGGCGGTCCCTCTGTGATGTCATTTTGGAGTGAACCTCACCAGACCCATCTGCGGACTATTTAATTATCCCGGGAACATACCTGTGATTCACTGTTTCCTGTTAATTAAAGGTCTCAGTGCTGTGAGGCCACATGCTCACTTGTAGATGGTCACCCGGCAGAGACCCATGCATGGTTCCTGCCCAACATGAAAGACCCCGTGGTGACCACAGGTCGTGGTTCGCTCCGGGCAGGTCCTTAGCTGCCTTTGATTCTCGGCCGGCCCTGGGCCGGGTTCTCTCTGTTATGTCCGCTTTTCTGTTTCTGGGGGTGACCGGCCAGCCGCTTCCCTCCCTAACGAGCTGAATCCGTTTGTGAGGGGTGTGCACGCTAGGATCTGGTGTGTGGGGGGGGTCATTTCTTTTAACTTTTGGAAATGATGCTTTGACACAAAGCTACCTCCAGAATCAGGACAGACGCAGGAGCCTCGCCAGGGCCCCAGAGAAGACCTGGGTGGACAGCGCATCCTCAGAACAGGGACAGACACAGGCTGCTCTGGAAACACAGAACCCAGGGACAGAAGGCTCCTGGGGAGTGACAGGGAGGAGTCCCTGGGGGCGGCGGCCGGGGGAGAGAAAGGGCCTCATCCCCCAAGATGGGAGAGAGGTGGGGAGAAGACGGAGGGGGACATGTCCAGCTGGTGGGGATCAGAGAAGGAAAGCGGAGAGAACCCGGCAATGGCCAAAGGAGAAGGGCGGGCACTTTGTTCTGAGCTGAAGGAGCAAAGGCCTGACTCCCCGAGATGGAGCGGGGACCCCGTGGGCCCCATGGCGGGGGGAAGCCCGTCATCCTCCAAGAAAGAGGCTCGGCACCCCCGGCTCACCCACTGAGCCCTGGTGGCCACGGCACGGCGACATGTGCCCACCCGAGGGACAAAACCCACACTCGGACTGAGCAGACACACAAACCACCCTCCCACTCGGGACAGAGGGACAGGTGGACGGGCAAGACTGCAAAATGACACTCCAATCCCCGTTTCTTTGAAGAACTACTTAAGGATGTCCTCCGGGCAGACCAAAATGAGAGCCAGCAGGGAGCTGGCCAAGGGTGACAGGGAGAGCCGTGTCCATCCTCCAGAGTGTCACATCCCAGCCTGTCCCAGGTGGGCGGGGCCTCCATGCCCTTCCTCCCGCAGCACAGGCAGATGGCAGTGAGCTCGCCCACGGCCCCTCGCTCCCACCGTCCCCACCGTCCCCACGTCCCCCCGCTGCCACGCTGACCCAGGACTGGGCACGGTGGGCCTGCTCGTCCTTCAGCCTGGGGCGTCCCCTCGTCAGGGGAGCACTCGACCTGAGTCCCCCGCGGGCTCCGTCGGGCTCCCTGCCCTGGTGGGAGGACACAGCGCTGGAGCCTGTCCCTCACCCCAGCACCTGGCCCAGGAAGGCCCCTGCACCCCCAGCTGCTGTGCTGCTGTGGATGGACAGGCCCCGAGAGCAGGACGGCTCCAGCTGGCTCCGGGACACTCAGACCGGCCACGCTGTGACCTGGCCTCTCTAACTGTGGCCCCGGGCTGGCCTCGAACTCCCTGCCTCCTGCCTGGTGGAAGTGACCAGAGGTGGGGGCAGATGGCACCTGAGTCCGCCCTCCGCCTAGACTCACAAGGACGAGGACAACAATGACAACCGTGACGATGGCGGTGCTCACTGGAGCTCGTTTGGCAGCTGCTGCTTTACCCCATTTCACGGAGGAGCAAATAGGGGCTGGGAAGTGACTTCAACAGGCCCATCCCTGCGGCGACGCAGGGGACACCGGACCTGCCCAGGTCCTCCCACCCAGGCCAACGAGGCTCCGCTCTGCTAGCCCGGCCCCGGGCCCCTGCCCCCAGCCTCACCGAGGGCCCCAAGGGCGTCCGAGTGACCCCTGGCTGCCCGCTCACAACCTACCCTGCCATGACGATGAAGAAATCCAGGCGGTTCCAGGTGTCCCCGAGGTAGCACTTCTTGCCGAAAATGCCCAGGGCCACCATCTTGAGCACCATCTCCATGGCGAAGAAGATGAAGATGAAGTCATCAAAGACCTGTGGCAGGAGGAGGACACCAAGGACAGGGTGGGCTTCAGAGCCAGGCTGCAGGGCTGGGGTGGGGACAAGGTGTGGGTCGGGGACCCCTGGGGACTCCTCGCACAGGAACCGCCCTGGCCCAGTGGAGTCATCCCCCAGACAGGAGGCCCAGAGAGGGGAGTGGACTTGCCCAAGGTCACACAGCCCATCCTTGGTCCCCTTGGCCTGGGGTGATGACGAGGGAGGGTTGGGGGGGAGGGCAAGGGTCTCTCCCATATTCTCCCCAAAATTGCCAAGCGCTGGGTAGACGCTGGCCGTGCACCTTCTCGTCCAGCCCCGCGATGGCCCCCAGCGGCCTGTTTTGCGGGGGAGGCAGCTAACACGGAGAAGGGCAGGGCCGGGTGGCGGGCTCACCTGCAGGATCTTGCAGCGGTCCGACAGGCAGTCCATGTCGTCGCAGGGCTGGTACATGCCGAGGGTCACGCAGTTGAGCAGGATCACCAGCATGCTCACGCACTCGAACCACGCGCACAGCGGTCAAGGTCAAGGTCAGGGGGGCAGCCTCAGCAGAGCTGCGCCCGCGTGCTGCGGCCCATCCGCCCGCCTGTGCCCATCACACGTGGTCTGCCCCACTGCGGCCCGAGCACCACCCCGCTGCCCTGCAGGGTCCCCTGCCCGCCTCACCCCGGGGCTCCCCAGCTCAGGAAGGGAGGGGGCTCCCCAGAGGTGGCGGCAAGACTGAGGCCAGCTTCCGCACTCTGGCCTCGTCCCCTCCCTGACCCCCCTGGTCTGCCCTGAGCCCAGACCAGCTGGACGCCCACCCCTGCACCAAGCCAGGGCCAACAGCACCTAGAGACCCTCTCTCAACTGAGCCCCCAGCAGGGGACAGGGCCTGGGGGCCCCAGCTCTGCCCACCCCAACCCCTGCTCCGCCTTACACACAGTCCACTGTGTCCAGTCCCACCACTCTCAAACCACCTAGTCACAGAAGCTCAGAAGGACCTCAGGGCCTGTGTCTTTACGATCCCCCAATCTGTCATGACACAGAGGAGAAGGCTCAGATCTCAGTCTCCCAACCTGGACTCTCCTGTCTTGACCGAGCCCTAGTTGAAAAAGGGGAACTCAAGGTAAAATGGACTTAAGCCACAGACTGCATGAATGACTGCAGTCGGACTCACAGATGAACTTCCAGAACAGAAAGCCTGACTGCCCTTAGAGGCCACATCTCTCCTTGTCTGCGACAGACCCCACTGTGTGCTGTCTACACAACCCCGATTCCTGCTCCAGAACTGAGCTGCAGAGTGGAGAGGAAGACCTTGGTGGTAAGCTGGACAAGGGACCAGGGGACCTGATTTGAACTTCAGCCCTGGCACTGAGGGACTCTGGGGCCTTAGGCATGCCCCTTACCATCCCTGGACCTCTTCGGCTCCCACTGAGGCCCCAAGACTGCCCACGGGGCTGCTCTGGCCCCTCCTCACAGCGAGGGTGAGGGGTCAAAAATACCAGGGAGCTTTTTATTTTTGGTACCTGGAATTGAACCCAGAGGCGCTTAACCACGAGGACACAGAAAAATTGTGCTCTCTAGGCGTGACATGAATTGTAACGCATCTGCCGCCAAATATGACGAGTCAGCTGCCTCCCGCCCTGCTCAGACCCCTGCCGTCTCCCCCCACACACCTCTGACCTCACCAGTCCCCTGCCGCACCTCAGGGCCTCTGCACACAGTGTCCCTGCCAACTGGAGCTGTGACGTCCCAAGGCTGACTCTCTAACTTCATGCCACCTGCTCTGAGAAGTCCCACCCCTCCTTCAAGTGCCTGCCACACCCCTTCCTCTTTCCTTCCCTCCGGCACTTACCACCCAACTGTGACAGAACCCATGTCCCAGGGGACAGGGACTTTGCATTCACAGCTGTGACAATAACAGGCATCTAGGAGCAGCCCCCTGTCCCCCTGTCCAACTCCAGTGGAGCCTGTCGGACCCTCAGCCAGACCCCGGCCGCAGTGGGGGAGCCCTCTTGCCCCTTGGGGGAGTGACCTGGTTTCCTTGGGACTTGGCCTTCTGCCGCCCGCCTCCCTCCCTGGGAGTCTCTGCCCTGCTCCTTCCTGTCCCCCCCCACTGCCATCCTCCCTTCCAGCCTGTAATCAATGCAGCCGCTGCCAGGCCCCTCGGGTCTGAGCCTCCCTCGTGGCTTCCTCATTAATTAACTTTTCTGAAGTTCAAACGTTCTAATTACCAGCCCGCTCCCCTGGCTCTGCCCCGCGCCTGGCGCTCCCTGTCCCCAGCCGCGGCCTCTGTCCTCCTGAGCAGCGTCTCCTGGGGCCCGGGGCCCAGCCCTCCTACAGGGTCACAGGCCACTTCACAGGCGGGGAAGCCAGGGGCCTCTCCAGGTCACCAGCTGGACCCCGCGGCCAGGGCTCTCCTCCGTGGCATGTGGCCTGTGTCCTGCCCAGGGCCCGAGCGCCTCACCTGGCCCCGGCACCAGCCTTCTCTCCGGCCTCCACTGGGTCTCTGCCCTCCAATGTCCCCCACAGTACCCAGAACCTGCTGTGTCCCCAACACAAAGAGCGTTTTGCTAGTGTCACATCATCAGATCCTCAGGGTCCTGTAATAAGCCCCACTTACAAATCAGGAAACGAAGAGGGGACCCAGCTGCCCAAGGTCACCGCTGGAAGGAGCGGGGCGGAGGCCCAAAGCCAGAGGCTGCTTCTCCCACTGAGCGCGCCCCCCCATCACCCGCCTGCACCCCGACCCGACCTCGCCCCACAGATCCTGTCCGCGGCCCCCCGTCGCCCCACTTGGCCCGACGCCCGGGGCTCTGACCTCATGGGCGCCTCCGGGCCCATCTCTCCCGCCAGGCAGCCCTAGCGCCTCGCTGTCCCTGGCCCTCCGCACACTCTCCCGCCCCAGCAACTCCCACTCGCCCCCAACCCTAACCCCATCCCTGGCCCCTCTGCCCCGCCCGAGCTGCAGCTCCCCACCCGCCAGGCCCCTCAGTAACCACGACAACCACGGGCACCCCAGGGACGTGACCTTAGCTGCCACCACAATTCACTGGGGACAGATGAGGAAACGGGCCTGGAGGTCTGGTGTGACCTGATCAAGGTCACACAGCAGCCCAGACGGTCACTCAAGCCTGTGGCCACCACGCAGAGCTGCCCGGGCTGCTTGTCCACCTCGCCCTGCGCTGGGTCCCGGGGCCTCGGCTGCAGGTGCACGGGGCGGGGGTGGGTGGCCCTCAGGGCATCCCAGGTGGAGAGCCTGGGTCCTGGCCGGGAGTCAGGCAGACCGGCCTCACTGCCCGCAGCTCCCGACACGCCCCCGTGGGCTGCAGATCAAAGGCAGCGGCCCTCCTGGAGGAGGAACCAAACCAAGCAGCCGGAGGTGGAGGCTGTCAGGGGAGTCCAGGGCTCTGGCCTGGCCCAGCGAGGGGTGGAGGCTGTCAGGGGAGTCCAGGGCTCCCGCCCGGCCCAGCACCTGCCACTCCCACTGTTAATCCTCAGCCCTGAGGAGTGAGCGCCCGCAGGCCAGGGGCCGAGTTCCAGGACCAAGCAAAGGAGGCTGGGGTCCAAGAGGGCGGGAAGGGTCGGGTAACAGAGCAGCTGAGAACCGTCTCCACGGGGCAGGGAGTCCTCAATGGTGCCCAGGGCCTCTGGTGGCGAGGCTCAAAGGCCCTGCCTGGAGTCTGAGGCTGTCCACCTGGAGTCCGACCACCCGCTACGTCACGCCCAGGGCCTCGTTCCTGTCAGTGGCACCCATGCCACACAGCAGGGACACTGAGGTCCTCGGGAAGCAACTGATCCAACCCCGGGGACTCCGACGACAGGGAGTGGGCAGAGAGGCCGAAGTGACCATCGCCACCCTCTCCCCACCTGGGGGGCCGACCCCGTGAGACCCGCGTGTCCAGGCCCCGTGTCCAGGCCGCGTCTCGGAGCTGCCGCGTGCAGTCACTTGGGCTGATTAGCTCCCTGACAGGCGGCCTTGGAGGAGCCCAGATGGAGGAGCAGATCAATGGCAGCCAATCAATACGGTTTCCTTGGCAGGAAAAGCCACCCCAGGTGCCCCGAGCCTTGAGCCCTGGGAGAAAACAGCCCCAGGGTCCATGAAGCCGCCAGGCCCTCTGGGCACCAAAGCCACACCAGCAGCCAGCGGGACCCAGAGGCCTGAACACTCACCCACCTCCCAGCCCCACCATTGTGCCTCCCTAAGGCATAGGAACTGGGGCCTAGACCAGAGCAGGGTATATATTGAGTGCCTGCTGTGTGCCGGGCACCGGGCTAACAACAGTAACAATGGTAACGATCGCAAACATTTCTTAAGTGCCCGTGAGGGCTTGTTTGCTAGGGGCTTCCCATCAAACCCCTTGCACTATCTCATTTAAACCCAACAGAAAGCACAGGTCACAAGAGGCCAGAGGCCCAGCACACAGGGAGTGCTATGCACACTCGGGTCCCAGGGCCAGGGCTCTCCTGCTTTAAAATGAATAAATTAATAAAGTCAGGAGCAGTGGTGCACGCCTGTTAATCACAGTGGCTCAGGAGGCTGAGGCAGGAGGATTGCAAGATCAAGGCCAGCCTTAACAACTTAGCAAGGCCCTAAGCAACGGAGTGAGACCCGTCTCAAAATGAAAAATAAAAGAGCTGGGGATGTGGCTCAGTGGTCGAGAGCCCCTGAGTTCAATCCCTGGTATGAAAAAAAAAAAAAACAATCAGTCAAACAATTCGTGCCTGAGACGGAGCAGGTTTGCCTGGGAATTAAACTTCCCCAGACTGGCAGACACTACTGTAGCACCCACTTTACAGATAAGGCAACCAGGACTGGCGCTGGGGCCAGGCAGATGGCACGCGGTCGGCAGGGTCGGCAGTGCCCTCGCCGGCCCCAGAGTGCGTTTCTAACCACATACTGTGGCCTCAGCACCTGGGGAGGCCCGACCCTCGGCTGCCGAGGGCCAGAGGGATGTCTGCTGTTTCTCCTCACCCACCGGCGCCTCCCGGGGCCGAGCCAGGCGAGTAGAGGCTGGGCCTGGGTCAGCAGGGGGCTCAGCCCTCAGTCCATCAGCCTGGTGGACGTCCAGTCCTGTGTGGCCCCCAGAGGGGTCAGGGAGAGGCAGATTCATCTGCGGGAGGCAGCGGTGGGTGGGGAGGCAGCCGGGGGGTGTCCCACCCCCAGTTCCCAGCCAGGAAGAGGCCACAGAGGCCGAGAGGACCAGCCCCGAGCCCTCGGACGGCCAGAGCAAGGGGCAGGGTCACCAGGCAGCCCCCAGGCCAGGGCCCCTCTCACTGCAGGTCCCAAGCAGAAGGGTGACTGGGTGGAGGGGCAGCGCCCAGCACCCAGCAGGCCCCTCAGGGCGGCCTCCTCTCCAGGAGCAGCCAGCGGCCTGCACGGTTGCCATGGCGACCACCCCCTCTGGCCACCGCTGGCCAACAGGCAGGGCTTCTGTAATTCGGGGGGCTCTGGAGGAGGGTGGGGGCGGCGCTGTTTTGGCGGGGGCGGCCAAGTGTGTTTTTATTTTTGTCAAATCTGAAATCAAGTCCATTTCCCAGGGTGCCCCTCGGCTGTCTGAGTCAATCAGGCGGGAGGAGGAGGCTGGGCTCATGTCCACCCGGGGGCGGAGGCCCGGGCCACCTGGCTTCTCCGAGGCCAGATCCTCAGCCCCTCTGGAGAGCCTGCGTCCACCTGGTGTGCGCCGTGGGCCACCGGGATGAACCTGGCCTGGCTCCTACCCCCATGGCACCTGGGGTGTGTCCCTGCCCGGGACCCAGCAGCCTCAGTGGCCGTTCCTCACGTGCTGCTGAAGTGGGTGCCACTTCCGAGCCCGCTCTGTCCTGGGCCTGGAGCCCCATCTTCAAGGGCAACAGCCACTCTGGGAAGTCCTGCAGTGCCTCCTGCCCCCACCACAGGCCCACACTAGGACCCTGGTAGTGTCCACAAGCACTGTCCCCTAAGTCCCCCCATGCAATGCTCATGGAAGCGTTATCAGTCACACCCCCAACCCAGGAACAACCCAAGGGCCCATCAACAAAACAGCGGCTTTCAACCAGGGCTGGCTTATCCCCTGGGGACATGTGGCCATGTCATTCTTGGTTGTCACACCTGGGGGGTTGGGCCCTAGTGGGTAGAGACCAGGGAAGCTGCTGACGGCCTGCAATGCCCAGGACAGCAGTTTCAGCAAAGGATCATCCACCCAAAGTGTCAACAGGGTCAAGGCTGAGAAACCCCATGGCACACGCTGAGGGTAGAGTACTATAGAGCCCTGAAAAGAGGATGTATCTCTATCGGTGACAGCAGCCAGACGACAGAGCAAATAAAGTGTGGATGCAATTCCGTGAAGTTAAAAATGAGGCCAAGTTACCCTACAGCGAAGGTCAGAGAGAGGGGACTTGAGGGGAGCAGCACAGGGTGGGGAGGGGATGCGGGGGCTTCCGGGAGCGGAGAGGCTCTTGGCCTGAGCGGCGGTCACGGGAGAGGAGTTCCAGGGCGACGCCTTGGGCTCACTCAGATCTGTGAGCTGCACTTATGCATATTTTACCTCGATTAAAAAAAACAGGGGGTCAAAAATAATGAAAAGCAACAGCCCTAAGTGAAAATAAAACCGCAGCCATGAAGGAAACACAAGCAGCGAGCTGGGCGCCTGCTGTCTCTGACCCACGGAGACCTTCCCAGCAGCTGCAAGGCCGACACTCCTGCCCCCGGACTTGCCGGGACCTCAGCTCAGGCCGGACCTGAACTCTCGCCATCTACCTTCTACCTTTGTCTTAGGGTTTGTTCCCATGGCAACCGGCTAATGGCACCCGCTTTACAGACGGGAAAATGGAGGTCCAGAGACGGCAGCCCCTGCCCAGGATGACACCGCGGTTGAGTAAGGACCGCAAGCTGCTGGGCAGGTGGCCCTGCACCCTGGGCCTCTGGCATGTGTTTCCCTCTGGGGGCAGGGAGTGTCCCACAGGACAGATGGCCCTGCCAGGCCTGGTTCTCTGGTCCCCAGATGCACAGTGTGCAGACAGCAGAGAGGGACGAAGGGCCGTGGGACCTGAGGAGGACCCGGCAGAGGGGCCTCAGAATGGAGGCTGTGGCCAAGGACACTCGTCAGACACCCCTGCTTTGGCCACTACCCAAGAGAAGGGTCAGGCAGGCCCTGGGGGACCAGGGTCCCACTGCCTTGGCTGACCTGGCCTCAGAAGCCTGGCCACAAGGTAGGTGCACCTGTGGGGAGGCCTCTGTGACTTGGGCAGGAGCCGGGGGTACAGATGCCTGCTCTGAGCTGTCACAGTGCCATGGGTGACCCCCTCCCATTGAGGGGCCATCTAGACTGCGGAGCCCGACCGGGAGCCCTACGTAGAATGCCCTGCAGCCTCAGAAGGTGGTGAGATCCCCGTCGCTGGGAGGCACCAAGGCAGCATGTCTGCCCAGGACAGGGTTCTGCTGGCCGTCAACGCCCCGCTCTGACCACTGACTCCCCTCGCCCCTCCCTCTGTGCCTGGCTCTGGGAACCCAAATGAGGGAGATGCAGGCTTGACCTGGAAACCACAGATGGACACTCGGGGGAGACACAGAGAGGGTGAGGGCAAGACAAGGGATGGGTGACGCGCCCCCTTGACCTGTCCACTCCCCAAATGACCTCCTGAGCATCCAGAGGGCCCTCGCACACACACACGGGCACAGCAGGCCACACTCCTCGCGCCGGCCCTCGGCCAGCAGCAGTGGACACGCTGACCCTCTCCTGGAACACGGTCCTCAGCCTTCTCGGGGCCTCGGGTGTGAACCCCCCGAGCCCCTTCCCAGAATAACGCTTTCAAATCAAGTCCTTTAAAGCTCAGGAGCCGCCCGGAAGCCGGGGACGTTAACACAGTCACCAAAGCCCTCTCAAGGCTGCGTCACCAACAGGCTGAGCCTCGAGGCCCGGCCGGGCCGTGGCCATGACGGACGGGTGTGACATTCTAAGCTCTACAACCACCACAAAGAGCTTGGTGACTTTACAGTGACAGTCACAGAGCTGCACAGGACACTGCAGGGGGTTTTCACCGCTTGACAAAAAGAAACGCTGAATTTTCTCCAAAAGCCTCCCCACCTGAGCCGGCCCCGGGGCCAGGGGCCAGCGCAAGCCCTGGGCTGGCCCTCCTCCCCGTCCCTTAAATGCTGGGTCTCAGGGCCACCCCTCCTCTCCCTGACCCCACGCCCACTCCTCAGGTGACAACGGCCTTCTGTGGGGTGGCCAGGTCCCCAGTCTCTGTCCCAGGCCCCATCACCCTCCTGGAAGCTGTCCAGAGTCCCTGTCACCCGGGGACCCTGCCTCATCACCTCTCCCCATGGCCGGCCACACCCTCCCTCCCTTCCTCCAGGACAGCCTCCACCCAGCCTGGCCTCCACCCAGCCTGGCCTCCTCCCGACCTGGCCTCCTCCCGACCTCCGCTCGGCAGCCCTCGCCCTGCGGCCCGCTCCTCCCCAGCCAGCTCCAGAGCCCTGGGCCAGGGGCTTCCTCGGCCACCGGCCACCCCACCTCTGTCCTCCGAGCCCCACCGCCTCAGCTGTGCCTGGGGGGACGGGGTCCAGTGCACGCTCGGCTGCACCCCTACTGTGCGCAAGGCCACGGGGCTTGTCCTCCAGGAGCTCCCAGCCCGGCAGGGAGGACAGCTGGCTGAGGGAAGAGGGTGTCCAGCACGGGGCTGGACTGGGCACAGGGCAGATGGCCCGTGGGGTGAGAAACAGAGGGACTGGTGATCGGCCAGCCCTTGCCAAGCCAGTGAATGGGCGATGGACGGAGGGGTGGGGGGTGGACGGGAGGGTGGGGGCGCACGGGTGAGTGGGCGAAGGGATGGAAAGACGTCAAGGGGTGGGCGGGTGGCTGGGTGTCCCATGGACGGGGCAGCCGGGCAGAGGGGCGTATGGGGACACAGTTAGTATGTGACGCTGTACTAAGTGGCTCCCCCAGGATTGAAGCTCATGCCATGTGGCCCCAGGAAACCCTTCAGGATGGGACAGCACCGTCCCCGCCTCCTTCACAGACCCTCACTCTAAAGCCGGGCTCTTCTCCTGACCGTGCTCTCGGCCTCCACCCCACTGGGTAGCCGCTCCCCGGGGGCTCATCTGCCTGTGTCGGCTGGGAGGCGCCCAGAGAGGGCAAGTTCTGCTCAGCGCCACACACAGCCGTCCAGCCCGGGGGGCGGGGGTGGGGGTTGAAGGGCCACCCACGGGAAGCCGCTGGGGATCAGCGGGAAGACCCCGGCGACTAGACTATTGGTCTCTCCCAGGGGAACAGACGGGCGTTTGTCTCCCCACAGGTCCCCATGGGGTCTCAGGGAGTCGGGGCACAGTCAGCTTGACACCGGCAGGACTGGGAATGACACCAGCCGGGAGGGGCCGCTCCTCGCCAGCCGTCCCCTGCCTCCCTCTGCCCCACGTCAACTACCAGGGGGCTTCGGCCCCCTCGGTCACCCTCACTGCCACCGCCAGGCGGGGGGCCCTGCAGGGCGCTCCCCTCTCTGGCCCTCACCGTCAACCGGGCCAAGTCTCAGGGGCCACCCACACACAGTAGGTCTGCCTCCTGCCTGCAGACCCCTCCACCCTGGAGTCCAGACCACAGGTGGCCTTCTGCCCCAGCCCCTCCCCCGTCCTCGCCCAGGCCATCAGCGTCCCTGGACCCCAAACGTGGCTCGGAGCCCTGGGTCGGGACGTGTCCTCAGCTGGGATCCCCCATCACCGACCTCCTGCCCTGGTCACAGGAGGACAACTCCAGTGTGGGGTCACCTCTGGGTGCCCAGGCCTGCATGGTGGCCCTTCCGACATGACAGAGCAGCCCTTGGGGACCGTCCACAGGTTCAGCAAGTGTCAGACTCCTGCCCGGTGACGCGCGGGCAGAAGGCCCTGCAAGTCCCGCCCGGCCTCAGGCCTCGGTCTCCCCTCGGGCACCCTGCCCTCCACCCCAAGAGCGACAGCCCTACTAGGCTCATCTGCCTGTGTCGGTCCCTGCTGGACGCCCATCAGTGTCCCCTCCCAGTGTCACGAGTGCAAGCTCTAGCCTGGCACCTCACACCCTGCTCGCCAGCCCATGCCAACCAACGCCTCCCTTCTCCCTCTGCCCGCAACTCCCTCCCTAACTGTTCTGGAAAACTCCTATTCATGCAGCGAGACCCAGGCCGAAAGACCCCTTCCTGCAGACGGACTTCACCAGGCTAGATCAGGGGCGGCCTGGGCCCTGCAGTTCTGTTACCCAGAAATCTCCACGCCACGGTACCTGAGGCTGCCCTCCGGAATCTCCTGTGACCCTGGGCTCCTCTGATTGGCCAACCGGCCCACCTGCTGCCCAGTGACAGCACAGCGTCCACTCTGGCCTCAGGAGCCTCCTGGGGGTGGGTACCTTCGAAGCTGACTTTTATTTCTGAGGAAAACAACCTTCTCCACACCAGACGGAGGGAAGTGGACGGATGCCCAGACACGGGCTGCCACTTCCGGCACAGCCTGCGCGTCTGGGCTTCCCACCAGGCCCGCTGGGGAGGACGCGGAGGAGGGGGCCACCGCCTCTGGACAAGGCTGGGCTGGGGCAGCCCTGGCCTAGGGCTGGGCTCTGGGGACCCGCCTGCCCTGGCTTCAGCACCACTCAACCTGTGACCTTGGGCAAGTAAGCGCCCTCCTGGGCCTCGGTCTCCCCAGGCTCCGGGGGCAGAACAGGGACACTCGCTGCCCCGCTGCCCCCCAAGAGGTGCCGAGAAGACCCGCGGGGGGCCACGGCGGGCAGCCAAGCGCCTGGAAAAGGGGAAAGACGAAGAGGCCCTGAACACCGGGTCCAGGCCCCGCCCGGGACACCAGAACCCAGGCCACAGGCCCTGCCCCCAGGGTCTCGCCTGGAAGCTGGGCCTTGGGGGACAGGTGGGACCAGGAATGAAGGACAGAGGAAGCGGAGTGGGCATGGCAGGCGGCAGGCCCAGGGAAGCCTGGGAGGGGAGCTGGGGACACATAAGAAGCATCCATGTGAGTCTGGGCTTCAGGGGACACGAGGGGAGTCCCCAGAATGGGGTGAAGGACAACCAGGGGACAAACAGGTGGACAGGGAGCCGCAGACCCAGGCTGAGTTCAGTTCTGGTCCCAGCGGGGAGGAGGGAGGGAGGACAGCCCCGCCCGGGCATCTGTCCAGGATGACATGCAGCCTCACACAGGGAGCCCAGGGTCCCCGAGGGCGCGGTGGCCCAGGGGAGGGCGCGGTGGCCCAGGGGAGGGCGGGCTGAGCCTGCACAGCCTGGGGCTCCTGGCCATGCTCCTCCCTGCGGGAAGGAGGGGGAGGAGGACACTGGCTGTCACGTGGGCAGGAGGGGAGGGCCTCGAGCTGCCTGCTCCCAGTGCTCGGGACAGGATGCAGGTTAGATTAAGGAGGACTTCCTGATGGCGCAGAGCTGCCACAGAGGTCCTCAAAGTCTAAGTTGGTGGCGGAACAGCAGAACTGAGAGGTAGCCAGGAGGCAGGGATGGACTAAGTGACCGGGGCAGGTGGCCAGCGCGGGGTCTTCTTCAGAGAAGGCCTGCTCCTCGCCCGGCACGTTCCCACTCCAGGGGACAGCACGTTCTCAGGCCATTGCCAGGGACACAGGGCCCAGCTGCCCACGCGCCTTGGGACCCAGGGCTCCACCGTCAGCTCCAAGGCGCACAGAGGAGCCGCCAGCGCTGAGTCTGCGCGGTGCTCACCCTGGAGCCCTCGTCTGACCCCCAGTGTTCCCAACCAGGGTCACTGTGGCCCCAGTTCACAGAAGCAGAGGCTCAGCAAGGGCAAGGGCCTGTCCGGGCCACCCAGCACGGGTCTTCACTCCCAGAGTCAGGGTCCCCTCCTCCCTGCCAGCCCCGAGGGCCGCCACGCCTGTCCAGTCCCACCCTGGGCCCCTCACTCCTCACCACGACCCCAGAGCCATCTCATGATGGTCACCCAGCTGTCCTCCCTCCCAGGAGCCAGAGCCACGTCCCGGCCACCGGACGTCACACAGGGACAAAGACCCAGTGATGCTGAGGGACTGGACCCGGGAAGGGAGGCGGGTGGGGCCCTCGTCCCTGGGCAACCCGCCAGCTGCATGGGACGCGAGACTTGGCTCCCGGGGCCCTGGACATGCCGTGGGCCCTGCCCCTGCCCCTGCCAGAGATGGGCCAGGTCAGCGAGTCCCAGGCAGGGTTCTCGGCCACCAGCCCGTGGACCAGGGCCCCAGGAGGCGGCAGTGGAGATTGGGGAGAACGGCCAGGAGCAGGCAGAGGGCCAGGCGGGAACCAGAGTGGGCAGCCCGTCCCAGGAGGACGGCAGGGGACTCGGCCCTCCCAGACCTCGCAGCCGCTGGACCCCTCCGCAGGCCGGGAGCCCAGGCACCGGGGGGAGTGACTTGGCCAAGGTCACTGGGCAGCGGGGCTCCGGCGTCCGGCCCAGGCTGCACCCTCCCTAGTCAGCTGGTCAGAGCAGGAGGAGGTGTCACAGCTGGCTGGCGTCCCCACCACGCGTGGCTGGCTCGCTGCAGCAGAGCTCTGCAGCGCTGTCACTCAGGAGGCCGGCCCAGCGGCACACGGGGTCGGGGGACTGCGAACCCCAGGGACTGACCCCGGCACATGCACGCTGGGGGCCTGGGGACCCCATCACATCCTGGCAGTGCGACCTCTCGGAGCCTCACTTTTCTCAGGTGTAAACTGGGGTGAGGTCCCGGGGGGAGGCCGCGGGGGCTTTAGGGACGGTGCAGGCAAGGTCAGGTCAGCCTCCTCAGCCTCCCGCGGACCCTGAAACGGAGGCTCCCGGAGACCACATGGAACTGCATCTGGTTCTGCTCCTGAGAAAGGCCCCGGGATCTAAGCGAGGGTGGGAAATGGGTCCCTAGCTGGTCAGTCCTGGGCCCGCTGCAGGTGCCAGGATGGACTAGCAATGTCTGCACTGACCGGCCAGCACCAGCAGCAAAGCTCCCACCAATTCCCCTAGATAACAGGTCAAATCCGATTTTCCTTGGAGACAATGTCCTTGGAAGGTGCTGGGTCCCTGTCGCCCGGAGTCTTATTGAATCTACCCAAGCACAGTGTCTACTCAGCAGAGCGTGAGGGCGCTGATCCCCCTCGGGCTCTCCCCACAGCGGAAGCCACATGTATGCGCTGCTTGTCTCATCTACCAAGCTCCGTGGTCACAGTCCCTCATACTGCTTCAGTCTTCGGTGCAGGCCCGGAGACTGTCCTCTGTGGACAGGCAGGGAAACTGGGACTCAGAGAGGTTAAGAAACTAACCCAGGGTCACAGAGCAACTGGAGGCAGAACCGGCCCCCGGGGTCTGTCTGACTCGAGTGCCCAGCACTTTTCACAGTGACACACGCCACCTGCCGTGAGTCAAACTGTGCTGTCTAGCCCCTGGCATTTCAAACCCGGGGGCCTCCCAGCGAATCCCCAGCCGATGGCACAAGCCAAGGCCCAGGCCGGGCAGGGAGTGGTGCTGACATTTGGGCGAGTGAACCTTTCCCTCCCGGCTCGCAAGCTCGGAGGCTCCTAGTGGCCTGCCAGCTCCGTGAGTCAGGTGTGACTCAGGGCCCAGCTCGGGCCGGGCAAGGAGCTGAGTCAGGAAGCACCAAGCTTCAAAGGGCAGCTGGCCCTGGGCCAGGCACCTGAGCACCAGGGACACAAGCTCAGGATCAGCTGCGGGGGCGGATGCCCCACTGCCCTATCCCTGACCCTGACAAGGACCAGGGGAGGTGTCCACTGCTGGTCTCTCGCCCACGTCTGCCATTCCTCTGGGCTCAGCCTCAGCGGGAATAGCAGCTTCCTCTGCAGGGTCTGGACAGGTGACCTGTCAGCTACGGTGGTCACCTTGACTTAGTGCCCAGGGGCCAAGAGATCCTGGGATGGGCCACAGAGCACTGCCACCGCGAGTCACCCAGAAGCCCCAGCTGAGCCCTGCCCTGACGCCCTCCCACGCGGGCACTTGGGAATGCCCACTTCCCTGGTCTGAAGTTCTGCTTGAGGCCTGAGCTACCTCCATTCTCCAGCCCAGGGGGGCCAGCAGCCTCTGACCGTGGGGATTCTGGGGCACCCCTCCCTTCCCCCTTCCAGGGCAGCCCCTTGGTGGTCCCCAACCCCAGTCACCCTCCTCCGCCTGGCTCAGAGGGTGGAGGAGACAGGGAGAGTGACCCAAAGGCCCTGTTGGCCCGGGAGGTCAGAAAGGTAGAAAACTGAGGATGGCCGTGGGCGGGCCAGGCTGCCTGAGGTCAAGGGCACGGGCACCATCCTCCTTGTGAGCATGGCTGGCCCCCAGGCTGCCACAGCAAGAAGAGGGCACCTCGTCTGGCCCCTCCATCGTAGGCAGAGAGGCCGGGGCTCAGAGAGAGGGCCCTGCCCAAAGCCACACACGGCACACAGAACTCGACCAACGCACCTCGAGGGTCCACTTGGGCCGCTTGGGCCAGCTCTGTGCTGCTCCAGCCCTGCAGTCAGACTCCCAGGCCAAGGCCATCTACAGTATAATCATCCTGATCAGAGAGGTGAAAGACATACTCAAGGTCACACAGCACCCAAGGGGCAGAGTCGAAATCCACTCTCTTCATCCTGCCCAGCCCTGGCCACTGTGACATTGTCCCACCATCTCCCTGATCCTCCAACCAGCCTTCTCTTCCTTGAAGGCCCAAACCCGCTGCAGTCACCCCTCCTCTGCCTGGCCGACCCCTGCTTACGCACTACACCCCCAAGTCTCCCCAACCCTTTGTAGTAAAACCTCTCCATGGGTGGCACCTGCCTCTGCCACTCCCAGGAGTCCCGGGAACACGGTTCTTTGTCCTCTGAGTCCCCAGGGACTGGTGGACTGATACTTAGTGCCCAGGGGCCAAGAGATCCTGGGATGGCCCAGGCAGCCTGGACCACGAAGCCCCAGGGGAGCCCTGCCAGGCCTCACCTCGTCCGAGACCCCTGACCGTCCCCAGGGAGCATCGAGGCCTGTGGCCCCAAAAGCCACCGTCACCCACTCTGCATTCCTCTCCCTGACATTGGACCCTCTGGCCTCCAGGAGCTGGGGGCCCAGGGCCCACCATCAGCTCCGCCCCTATGGTCAGGGAGGCCAGCAGACCTGGGCAGACCTGGGCCGGGCACAGCGGCCTCCTTTCCGGGATCAGCCTCGACACCCGCCTGCCTCCCGGGCATCCCGAGCCTAGCGCAGGGTTCACCCTGCAGCCTACCTTCCCTGGGTGGCTCCGCACCAGCAGGAGGCCACCAGCAGCCCCGGTCTCAAGCCCCACACCCAAGCTCAGGTCCCAGCACAAACTGCCCGCGGCCCCCGCTGCTCTCAGGGCCCAGGTGGCACCTCCTGCGGCTGCCAGGGCCCCCCACCCTCCTGCCACCTCCCTCTCCAGCAGGGGTGCCACCACCACAGCACCCCCTCCCCACCTGGCCACCTCCCTCTCAGCGAGGCCCAGCTCCGACTCTGTCCACGCATCCAGAGAGCACACGGAGGACACCACCATGTGCCAGGCCCCAAAGTGTCCAGCGGTGGACAAGAGGGTTCCGGCCCTGCCCGCCATCTGGCACCACCCAGGAGGAGGATGCTGCGTTCCGCAGCTAGCTGACACCACGGAGGCCCGAGGGGAATCCCTGAGGGCCTCCAGGAGGAGGTGACACTGAAGCTCTAAGTTGAAGGGCGCTGGCCAAGCGAGGAGGGGCGGGAAAAGCATCTCAGACCGGGGAAGAGCGCTGGGGAAGGCTCTGAGGCCCCAGGACCCAGGGGAGCAGAGTGGAGAGAGCAAGGCCCATGGGCAGGCGCAGGGCCGGCAGGAGGGCTAGGACTGTGCTCCGGCCGCGGGAGTGGGAAACTGGGGGTGGGGGTCTTAATGTGTCCCCAACACTCATGAGTTGGAAATTTGATCCCCAGTGCAGCAGAGCTGAAAGGTGGGACCTCAAAGAAGGGATCCTGCAAGAGGGCTCTGGCCTCACGGCTGGGCCAGTGCCACTGCCCACGGAGTTGGCTGGTCATCGCGAGAGCGGGTCGTTACAAGGCAGGCCGGGTCCCCCTCGCTCTCTGCTGCCCAAGGATGACGCTGCACCAGGGCCTTGTGCCGGTCCCTCCGCCTCAGACCCCCCAGACCCACAACAGTAAGCGCTGAATCTCACTCTGACCGTCCGGCCCCAGGTAGTCGCCACCGCAGCACAAAACCGTGAGGACAGGTCTCAAGCCAGGAGTGGCATGAGTTCACCAGAGGCCACAGCAGGGGACTCGCCAGGGGACCCACTGTCCCCAGCCCACCCCTCAGGAGCCCTGGGCACAGCTCCCACCATCTCTGTGGTCACCACCCCCCATGGATGGCTCAGTGGCCAGGAGCTGGGCCAGGGTCTGACGGATCTGCGTCCCCAGCCCCTCACACAAAGCACTGGCTGAGCCACTGGCAACTTCCAGAACCTTCCTATCAGCAAGACACCACGTCCTCATCTGTCCAAGCCTAAGCCCCGAGCCTCCCTGCCGACCATCTGAGCCCGCCTGCCACCACCAAGGCCTCAGGCCTTCTAGCAGGGGGCGAGGACTTGGGCCGGCAGGCTCACTGGAAAGGACTCTCTTACCTCCCCTGTCCCCACCCGTGGCCCCGGGGCAGGTGGAACAGCCCAGGCCCACAAAGGATATGGGTTGCACACCATCTTGATGCACCAGTTCCGGGGACTGGTGGTCTGTCGCAGGCAGAAGAAGGCCACTGGCGCCAGGTCCGGGTGGGGGACTTCAGGATCGGCTCCATCCAGGGGCTCCTCCAAGCCGGGAGGGGACGGCGGGGGGCTCTGGGGCCCTGGCTGCGCAGTTATTCCCAGCTCAGGGGCTGGAGCTGCTGCCGAGGAAGAGGCTGGCGGGGTGCTCTCAGCCATGTCAGCGCTGAGGGGTGCGCCCTGGGGGAGTAGAGAGGGTGGCCCGTGGGGGGCAGGCCTGGCACCCGCCCCCAGCTGCCTCCCCCAAGAGGGGACACTGCTCAGCCCCGCTCAGGCCCTCACTCCGGCTGTGAGGATGAGGGAAGAGTGGACCGCCGGGGGGTCCCAGGGCATGTCTGGTCACGTGCCAGGCCTGAGTCTTCCTTCCAGCGCCCTCCTGCCCCCACGCCGAGGACAGAACCCAGGGCCTGGCACATGCTAGCAAGAGCTCTACCCCAAGCTGCCCCCAGCCAGGACTCGCGTGTGGCTGGGTGGTGGGGTGTGTGTTTAGCACAGGGCCCTGGTTCCAACCCCAGCACCAAACTGCAAATAAAAATAAAAGACGAGAGTGGTGCACTTATTGCAGCACGGAGAGGAAAGGGAATTTGCAAGAAAAAGAAGGAAATTATTGTAAACATGACATCAGGACAACGTGTGCTGCAAAGGAGCAGCCGGCGAGTTGTGGCATCAGACACTGGGGGACCCCAGCAGACCAGGAGGGACTCCCGGGCGGCTCCCCAAGGAAGGGGCACCTCAGGGAGACCTGCAGGGAGCCCGAGACCCGGGGACCCCCCACTGCCCCACAAGGCTGAGAACTGAGGACAGTCTAGACCAACCGCTCTGGTTTACGGATGGGGACCGTATGGAGGCCGGGAGGGGACAGGACAGACACTCCAGTCAGGGACAGTGCCCCGGGTCTGTGACCTGAGCAGCTGTACTTGCTGTAACGTTACCAACTTGAAATGGTCACTGCTCACTGAGGCCGGCAGTCACCTGGTGCTGGGCCTTGCCGACCACACAGCTGGTCTGACCAAGCCAGGGCGCCTCTGCCACCTGGGCTCCTCGGACCCTCCCAGCCACCTCAGGAGGTCATTGTGCTCATCGGGCAGGTGGGGAAACCAAGGCTCAGAGAAGAGAGTGGCTTCCAAGGCCACACTGGGCCGGACACAGAGGGAGGCGGTGTGTGAGCCCAGGACCCAGCGCCAGCCCTCCAGACCTACTTGGTGACAACTCCCAGGGGCCTGGCCGGGTTTGCATGACTGGGGGGGAGGGACAGCTTCTCCAGGACCTGCCCCTTACACCTCACTCAGGAGGTTACCAGGCCCTAAAACCTTGTCCTCCAGGGTCCCCGGGGCCCCAGAGCCCTGGCAGTGCCCGGCTGGGCAGAGAGAGTGAGCAAAGAGGCCCCACGACCTGCCACCCACCCTGCACTCCCGGCAGCTGCAGGCTACCACTGAGCCCCTGCAGCTGATGTGTCTGGACACTTGGATCCCGGGGGCAATGGGCAGGGAGCTGGCACTTCCTGCCACTCCGCCTGGCTGGTCAGGGAGGCAGAGTTTTTCTCCTGAGCTCAGGGCTTTACTCTTGGCTCCAGACAAATAGCCAGGGGCCTTACATAAGCTCCCAGGCAGCTTGGTCAGCCGCATGTCAACCACCCGGGCAGAGGGACATCCTCCCTCAGAGCCCTCCACGTCCCCCACGGGCCTCTCACTCTGGCCAGACTGGGCCTCTTCCATCCCAAGGGTGGGCGGCCTCCTCGCTCCATCCCTCCTACTGAAACAGGTGGCCTCCCGCCATCTGTGTCCTGCTCTCCTGGGCCCTGCTGGATCATTCATCTGTCCAAAAAAGTATTTCCTGTGCACCTACTGTGTGCAGGTTCTGCTGGTGAACAAGCCAGACTTGGCACCAGCCCCCAGTCAGCCCACGCTCCAGAGAAGCAGCCAGACCCCGCGGTCCCACTCCTCTCTCTGGTCTTCCGTAGCTCTTATCGCCGTCGAGCAAACCACGCAACGCTTGCTTTGGTCTCTGTTACCTGGTGTCGGCCTCCCCACCCTGAAATAAGGCTGTGAGAGAGCAGGGACTGCGGTCTGTCACCACCACCATCATCACCATCACCACCACCAGATGTGGGAACACCTGGCCTCGTGGGGCCCCAGTGGCAGCCCCAGCCCAGCACCGCCTGCAGCTTCCTACAGCCGCACCGGCTCCTGGGACCCCACTTGGGCTCCCCCGTCTGCAGACAGAGCCTCTCGGAGACACGAAGGCTCATTTTAGGTGACAGCGTTGATGGATTCAAACTCAGGTCCATCGGACCCCAGAGTCAGAGCTGCCTCCACGTCCCAGAGTCCCCTTCCTCTTGGTGGGGCCCACCCTGACGCTCTGTCCCCCATGGGCCCACCAAGCAATGGCGCCTCCACGACAGGGGCAGGACAGAGGCCCCTGGGCCTGGAACACACACGCTCCTGCCTGCTGGCCTCCTGGGCCTCGGTTCCTCTCTCCATGAAGTGCAGAGAGACTTTGCTCATCGCCATCAAGAAACCACACAGCACTTGTTTTATGTCTGTTACCTGGTGTCTGCCTCCCCACCCTGAACTAAGGCTGTGAGAGAGCAGGGGCTGCCGTCTGTCACCTCCACTGCCATGTCCCCTGCTCGCTCCGGCAGGCCTTGTGAAGAGGCCATGTGACATGGGGAGAAGGCGCTCTGGAACCCAGGAAGGCGGGAGCCTGAGCACGCACAGCCCAGCTGAGCCACCAGGGCCGATACCCCAGACCTCCCTCTGCCACTACTGCCACCACCATCCCCCTGTCACCACCATGTCACCACCACCACCACCATCATCACCATCACCACCACCACCACCATCACCATCACCACCACCACCACCACCATCATCACCATCACTGTCACCACCATGTCACCACCATCACCATCATCACCATCATCACTGTCACCACCATGTCACCACCATCACCCTGTCACTGTCATCACCATCACCACCACCATCACCATGTCACCACCATCACCACCAGTACTGTCACTATATCTCCATCACCATCATCACCATCACCATCACCGTCACCACCGTCACCATCACCACCACTACTATCACCATCACCATCACCACCACCATTTCCATCACACCATCTCCATCACCATCACCACCACCATCACCATCACCACCATCACCATCACCATTTCCATCACCACCATCACCATCACCACCACCATCACCACCATCACCATCACCACCACCATCACCATTTCCATCACCACCACCACCATCACCATCACCACCATCTCCATCACCGTCACCACCATCACCATCACCATTTCCATCACCACCATCACCATCACCACCACCATCACCACCATCACCATCATCACCACCATCAGGCAATGACGCAAGGGCTCTAGGCGTCATCTGTGTCACTTCTCACCACAGCCCCATGACATTCTCCTTCGTGGAGGAGACACCAGGACCCAGGGAGTCCAGCAGTGCCCAGGTCACGGGGCTGACTTGGGGCGCGGGTGCAGAGGTGGGTCCCAGCTCAGCTCTGCCCACTCCAAGCCAAACGCTGAGCCATCCCAGGCACGTGGCAGGTCACATGTGTGTGTCTGTGTGAGTGGTGTGTGTGTGTATGGTATGGTGTGTGTATGTGTGGTGTATCTGTGAGAGACCCAGCTGCTGGCCCAGACGTCACCCCAAAATCTTCCCAGGGCAGAGAGAAACCTGCCTTCTAGAATCTTCCAGCCAGCACTCGAGAGCCCCTGGTGTACTGTGTCTGGTGGAGGAGACGTGAGGCCTGCCTGGTGACCAGACCCCATGTGTGTATGTGTGTGTGTGTTATGGGTGAAAGTGTGTGTGTGGTATGTGTGGCGTGTTCTGTGTGTGGTAAATGGTGTGTATAGTGTGGTGTCTGTGAGTGTAGTGAGCGCTTGTGTAGTGTGTGAGTGTATGTGTCATATATGCATGTGTAGTGTGTGTGGTGTATGTGTGTCAAGTGTGTCGTGTGTGTCAAGTGTGTCGTGTGTGTGGTGTGTGAATGTATTGTGTGTGGTGTGTGATATGTGTGGTGTGTGTGTCTGTGAGTGTATGTCTCTGTGTGTGTGGTGTGTATAAGTGTGTATAGTGTGGTGTGTATGCGTTTTCATGTGGTATGGGTCTCTGTGTGTGTGGTGTGTGAGTGTGTGGTGTGTGAATGTATTGTAAGTGGTGTGCAAGTGTGTGTGCTGTATGTGTGTGTGGTGTGTGTGGTGAGTGTATGTGGTATATGTGAATGTGTGTGTTGTGTGTGTAGTCTGAGGTTATGTGAGCGTGTGTGTGTGTTTAGTGTGCAACTGTGTGGTGTATGTGATGTGTGTGGTGTGTGTGTCTGTGAGTGCATGTCTCTGTGTGGGTGGTGTATGTGTGTACAGTGTGGTATGTGTGAGTTTGCATGTGGTGTGAGTCGGTGAGTATGTGAATGGTATGTGTGTGGTGAGTGTATGTTTGTATGTGGTGTGTGTATGGTATGGTGTGTGTATGTGTGGTGTATCTGTGAGTGTATGTGGTGTGTGTGGTATGGTTTATGTGTCTGTGGTGTGTGTGAGTGTGTGATGTGTCTGGTGTGGTTTGTGTGAGTGTGTGTGGGTCTGTGGTGTGTGTGTGTATGGTGTAGTGTCTATGTGTGTGTCTGTGTGTGGTGTGTGTGTGTATGTGTGTGTGGTGTGGCGTGTGTGTGTATGGTGTGGTGTGTGTGTCTGTGTGTGTGGTGTGTGAGTCTGTATGGTGTGGTGTCTATGTGTGTGTGTGTGGATGGTGTGTGTGAGTGTGTGGTGTGTATGATGTGGTGTGTGTGTGTGGTATGTGTGTGTATGGTATGGTGTCTGTGTGTGTCTGTGTGCGTGGTGTGTGTATGTGTGAGTGTGTGTGGTGTGTGAGTATGTATGGTATGCTGTGTGTTGTGTGTGTGTATGCTATGGTGTGTGTGTCTGTGGTGTGGTGAGTGTGAGTGTGTGGTGTGTCTATGTGGTGTGGTGTGTCTGTGTCTGTGTGTGTGGTATGTATGGTGTGGCGTGTGTGAGTGTGTGGTGTCTGTGTGAGTGTGTATGTGTGTGGTGTGTGTGTCTGTGTGTATGGTGTGTTATCTGTGTGTGTGTCTGTGTGTATGGTGTGGTGTGTGTGTATGTATGGTGTGGTATCTGTATGTGTGTCTGTGTGCGTGGTGTGTGTGTGGTATGTGTGTGTCTGTGTGTCTGGTGTGTGTGGTGTGTGTGTGTGTGTGGTTATGTGTGAGTGTGTGGTGTGTGTGTCTGTGTGTATGGTGTGGTGTGTGAATGGTGTGGTATCTGTATGTGTGTCTGTGTGCATGGTGTGTGTGTGGTGTGTGTGTGTGGAGTGTTGTGTGTGTGTGTGTATGGTGTGGTATCTGTGTGTGTGTCTATGGTGTGATGTTGTGTGTGTCTGTGTGCGTGGTGTGTGTGTGTCGTGTGCGTGGTGTGTGTTGTCTGTGTGTGGTGTGTGTGTGAGTGAATGGTGTGGTGTGTGTCTGTGTGTGGTGTGTGTGTCTGTGTGCGTGGTGTGTGTGTGTCTGTGTGTGTGTCTGTGTGTGGTGTGTGTGTGTGTTGTGGTGTGTGCATGTGCACGTGCTCCCGCAGCCGGCGTGAGTTCACCCTGGTCCCCAGCCCCATGGGGCCAGTGGAGCCCAGGGATGCAGACTCCCAGGATCTTAGAGGCAGGACTTACAAAGGCCCGAGTCACCAGGACGGTGGGCGGGGGGAGACTGCACCCCAGGCCAGTGCCCACGGCTCTGCGTCTGCCCACAGGCAGCAGGTGGCCTGGAGGTGCCCTGGGCCAGCTGCCTACAGAGTGGGGCGCCAGGGTGCCGTGAGCAGGGGCGACATCCCCGGGCTGGGCGCTCCCCTCCGCCAGCTCCACAGTTCTGCGGGTTAGATCTTCACAGGGGGGACCTCGGAGGCCAAGGGAACCCTGAAGCAGCCCAATCGATGCCACACATACCCAAGCACAAAGACCACGCGGTGACATCACCCACTGTCACTCTCACGTGGACACACACAACACAATCACAACACACAGGAACTCACAATTACACCAAGACACATCCTCACATACAAACGCACACTCACACAGACAACACACACACACAGCTACACACAGACACACTCACACACACTCACACACAGACACACTCACCCCTCACACAGGCAAACGGAGCACAGCCGGCGTCTGGTGGTCTGCAGGAAAGTCTGTGCCAGGCTGCGGGGAACCCGCCTCCCAGATCCTTCCAGGGCCGGCATCCCAGAGCCGGAACCCGGCTGCCCCTCTTCCGCATGACAGCCCTGCAGATGCGCGCCGACAGCCTGCCCACCCCGGGCCTCGTCTGCCCCAGGCCTCTTGTCACCAGCTCCCTCAACCATTCCTCAGATGACAATTCCCACACCGTCTGCTTCCCTGGGACCCTCCCGGTTATGGTGCAGCTGCCTGATTTCCTCTGCAGGGGCAGGCGCGGATTCGCACCAAACCACCCAGAGAGGAGCAGAGAGGTCGCCTGCCTGGCTCTGCAGGTAGGGCCTCCCCTGATGCAGACTGGAGCCCCTGGCCTGACTGGTCAGACTGCAGCACCTGCAGGGGGTGTGGTCCACCAAACCCCTCAGATCTTCTTCAGAGAAGCTGAGCCATTCCCCACTCCTCCAGCTTAAAGAGGAGTGGCTGAAGCATGGCCCCAAGTGGACCACCATCAGAGGAGCTTGTCCACATCTCGAATCTTGGCCTTGTCACAAATCAACAGCCAGCCCTCCCAGCTCTGTAGCACATTCAGCAAGTTGGACCAGCGACCCCTCCAGGACAGCTGGGAGCACCAGCCAACCTTTTTATGAGCATCTACTATAACACCAGGCACCTTGTGACAGCTCAAATAAGGCAGCTTACCAACGGGGGTAGGGGGGACACCGAGGCACAGGGGGAGAGAGCTCCCCAGAGTCACTCAGAGAAAGAGCCGGGATCTGGATCTAGGTCCAATGCCAGGCCACCAGATCAAGGGCTATCCGGACAGCAGGTGGCAGCCCCCTGGTTATCGAAGGACCTGACCCGTGTTTGTCCCCAGGCCTTGATGTGTGTCTGTTTTCAGGGTCTCCTCTGATGAGTGTGGCCAGCCAGGCTGTGTCTGAGCCCCCCTCAGTGTCTGAACACCTCCCAGGGGCGCCTCTGCTGGTCATTCTGTACTCTCCTTGCTGTCCCCAGGGCCTTGGGTCCTGCCTCAGCTAACAAATCAAGGTACAGGTGGCCCTGGGAGGGGGGGAAGGAAAAGCAATGGACCCAGAGTCCAGGGCCCACTCAGGGCCTCGCCAGGCCTCCTCCCCTGTATATAAAACTCGCTGGACGGTGCCTGCCCCCCCTTGCAACGGAGAGACCAACAGAAAGAAATTTGGAAAGTACCTTAATGAAAACAGGAGGCCCCCCTGAGCGCTCTAGAGACACCTCCAAACCTCAGAAAAGCCTTTTTTTTTTTTCTGGTGCTATGCAAGAGCAATGGGCTCCCTCCATCCCCCACCCACAAAAACCCTTTAAGGTGGAAGATATCGTCCCAGCTGTACAACAAGCCAGTGCTCCCGTGGTGCTAGGGGACGCCCCTCTGGGTCATGGCCACGGATGTGTTCCTCCCTCTCCTGGCTGGAGTAAGAGCTGAGCAGTCCAGAGAGGACGCTTCAGTCCCTGGCCCAGAGAAGGGCAGGATGTGGCCCTGATTGCTCAGTAGGGCAGAGCAGGGAGTTGGGGGAGAGGCAAGAGCCAAATGCCCTTCTTGGGATGCATCATTAGCCAGATCGCTCTGATCAAATCCAGGGGAAGGAGACAGCTGGGGGGGGGGGAGGTGCTGGCACACGCCCGTCATCCCAGCAGCTCAGGAGGCGAAGGCAGGAGGATCACAAGTTCGAGGCCAGCCTCAGCAACTTAGTGAAGTCCTAAGCAACTTATTGAGACCCTGTCTCTAAATGAAACATAAAAATGGCTGGGGATGTGGCTCGGTGGTAAGTGCCCCAGTACCAAAGAGAGAGAGAAAGAGAAGGGACCAGCAGGCAGAGGCTGGACCTGGAAGATGAAGGGATGAGGTCCAGGAGGCAGGAGCAGATCTCCACTGAACCTGGCCCCAAAGGAGACTGTGGCCTCCAGAGGCCTCCACCCCCACCCCCACCCGGCTCCAGCTCCACAGGGTTTGCACTCCCCAAGTTTCCACTCAGAGCACGGAGGGAATCCAGAATCTGTGGCTTTGTCCCCACAAGCACCTAGCAGGGAGGTCGGACCCTCCCCCATGGGAACGGAAGCCCCTAGAAGGCAGGTCTGGTTTGTGTGCCCCTTTTCACTGCTCAGTGGCCAGAACAGGGCTTGGCACACAGTAGGCGCCTGGTGAATGTAACAGGGAAAGAAAGAAAATCATCAAATCAGACCAGTTTTCTTGCCCCTTTGGACTGGCAGGCGTGAGAGGGAGACTCAGCCCACATCTCCTGGACCTCAGGACCACAGGCCAAGGCAGGGAAGACCCAGAGGTCCCCAGGCCTCAGGCAGGTCACAGACACAGACACCCCTGGGCCCACAGACTGCCCCCTAAGGACCACCCTCTCTGAGCTCCAGATTCCCGGAACACAGGGGTCGGTGGAGGACATTAAGCAGGGGACAGCCTGGGAACATGTGGGAAGAAAATGTTCTGCAGAAGAGAGGAGGAAGGGGTCAGAGGTGGAGGGGAAGGAGGGAAGGGAAGGGGGAGGGGAGGGAGGGGAGCACAAGAGTGGGAAGGGGCCGGCTCCCTGCAGCTGGTGGGGTGCCCCTGGACCCCCACGCCCATCTCTGGGTCCCCTCTTTCCAGACATAGTTTGCGAGCAACCCTCATGCGGGGCTGGGGAATCAGAGAACAAGGCAGCTGTGGGGAGACCGTCCGGGATCGAGGACCCCCACGGGAGCCCCGTTCCTTTACCTTGGAAAGATCGGCCCGCCGCGGTGGGGGAGGGGCGAGGGGACCCAGGGATGACCGCCCTGGGAGCCGAGCCCAGGAGCCACACTTGGCTTGCAGGGTGAAGGTGGCACAGAGAGTAGGAGAGGGGCCTGACGAGGGGGACCTGGTAGGGGAGTGGAGGGGCCACCCGCCGGCTCGGCCAGGGTGGGGCGCTGGGCCCCAAACCACAAAGAGCCTGCGACTGGCCGGGTGGTTCCTGGAAGCCTCTGGGCTTGGCCGGCTCCCGGAGGCCAGAGCGGTGGATGCGGAGGGGCTTCTCAGCAATCTCCGCCCCCACCTGCCCACCCAAGGTCAAGGGGAGTCAGCCCGGGATGCAGGACTGCCTGGCGCCCCCTGGTGGGCCCGCGAGATGCCCTCTCAGCCCCTAGGCTTCGGAAACGGAGGGGGAGAGCGAGAGGCAGGAACTGGGGAGTGGGGTCCGCAGGCCCCTGGTCCAAGGAAAGGGCTGAGGCTTCCTGCAGCTTGCAGCCCCTCCCCCAAGCTGCCCATCCTGTGCCCCGGGGGCAGGAGATGCTCTGAGCAGCCGGGAGGCCAGAGCTGGGACCTGTCTGGTGCCAGGCTTCCCGCGGGTGTGGGAGGTTAACCAGCTCCTGCCAGGCGACCTGGCTCGCCTCAGGATACCCTCTTCCCTCTCCCTATCCCCTAGACTGCCTGGCCCCTGCTCAGTGTCACCCTGTCCTGTCATGACCTGTCACCCACTGCATCCCCTCCCAGGACTCAGGTGATGGCTGAGGCAGAGGGGAAAGGGAGGTCCCTAGACTCCTGCCCAGTGCCCAGCCCAGTCCTGGGACCTGGAGCCTAAACAGAAAGTTTGTCCTGAAGAGAAGAGTTTCTGGAGCCAGAGGTCCTGGGGACTGAGGGAGACTTGACCCAAGAGGTGGCTTCGCAGTGGAGGTAGGGCCTGAGGACCGGGCGAAGGGGATGCAGCCGAACCTCCAAGCCCTGTCCCCCGCCAGCCCAGGGACCCACACTTCTGTCTGCCCGGCATCCTGTCCCTAGGCAGTGCAGGGGTCTGTGGGTCGAGGGGTCTGTGGATCGAATCCCCCAGGCAGTGAGGGACACGCAGGCTGGCCGCCTACTCAAGCTCTCCAGCCCAGGACACTCGCAAACATCCAGACCCCACCACACCAGAGACACGCAGCCACTCTCGCCCTCTCTCGCCCTCTTACACACACACACACACACACACACCTGACCCCAGAACACAGATTCGCAAAACCAGATTATAGTTCAGGAGTCGCCCCAGATCCCCAGTCTTCTCCACCACTCTGAAGCCCCCAGGATCCTGACCAAGAAGAGGGACAGACAGCAAGACTGGCAGATGCCTCGCCCTGGCCCATCCAAAGCCCCCTCCCCCAGGTATCATGACCTCCCCCAAAAGAGGCCTTCCCAGCCCCTGCCGAGCCCTCTTGCCCCCCAGCCCCCTACACACACCACCCAGCTGACAATTAAAACCTAATCATCATAAACACTCATTATATAACCATCCCCAGCGCCGCCGAGGATCCCTGTAGCCCCTGGAGTCCCAGCTCCGACCCTGGCCTGGCTCCATGCGGTGCAGCCTGGGCCGCCGGCTGGGGACCGGCCTCGCGGGGGGCCCTGCGCCACCCCAGCCTGGAGGAAAGTTAAACCCTGCCCGGGGCTCCCCCGCTCCACCCGGCTGCACTCCCCGCGGCCAGCACTCCCGGCTCAGCCCTGCCGGACCCCGGCACCAGCTCTGGTCGGGCTGGCGGCAGAACTGCAGCAGCGGAGGGGCCGCGGGACGGACAGACAGACAGCCGGGCCACCGGCGGCAGCCTGACTTGTTGAATAAATTCCTGCAGCGCTGACTCGGCGGGCTTTGGGCTTCGGGGTTGGCACCAAAAGAACTTTCGTGGCCTTGGAGAGGGGCCCGGTCAAAGTTCCCGTCCTTCTCCCAAGGCAGAGGCCCGGGGACGCGACGGGGGCCCACCTGATGGGCACGCGCGGGTGGGGACACTGCTCTCCCGAAATAAAGAAATCAATCCGTCCACGGCCAACGCGCCAAGAACCGGCGGCGCCGCGGAGCCCTCGCCCGGGTCCCCCGCCCCCGCCCCACCGCCACCTACCTTGGCATGGACGTGGCCGGCAGCGGGGTGGTCCGGGCTGGAGGCGCGGGGCGCCGCGACCCCCGAGGCGGGCGATCGAGAGGGACCCCCGCCCCGCGGCCCCGGCCCTCCGATGCCGGCTCAGCGGAGCCCCCGGGGCGCGGGGGGCGGCGGGCGCGGGGCGGCGGGCCCGGGTCGCCGGGCCATGGCGGGGCGCGGCGGCGGGGCCGGGGGCGCGGGCCGAGCGGAGTTGGCGCGCGGCGGCGGCGGGCGGCGCTCCGGGCCGGGGGCGGGGGCGCGGGGCCCGGCCGAGCGGTGGCAGGTGCCGGGAGGGGCGGCGCGCGGGCCGGGGTCGGCCGCGTCCCTGGCGCCCCTGCGCGGAGGGCGCCCCCGGCCCGGGCTCGAGGCGCGGGGTCTGCGCGGCGGGGGCTGCGGAGGAGCCCGAGCGCCCGGCGGTGCGGGGACGTGCGGCGGCGGCGAGACCGAGCCGCGCCGCGTGCGAGGAAAACCGTCCTTATACTGACACCAAATGTCTTCGGGGAAAGCTGCAGGCGCGGGACGCTGGAGGGGGGAGGCGTGGAGGCGACAGACTGAATGACGGCGCCGGCCGGTGAGCACCCCTCCCGGAGGCCAGGAGGCCCCCGCCCCGCGGCCACCTCCTGAAAATTCAGGGTCGTGCCCAGGGCAGGGTCCTGGCCCCTCAGTCTGGGACTGCGTCATGCGTAAAAGGGAAACCCTATCGGTGACCCAGCCGAGTGCCAGCGCTTGATTGGGCTCCCACACTCCAGAGGTCTCTGAGACGCGAGGTGGGGGGTGTGTCCTCCTCTGGGACCACCCGCCCGAGTCCGCCCGCTCCTAACGGCGGCGCTGGGCCGAACCCCTCCAGAGGTCGCCAGCTGCCAGCCCCGGTTGCCTGCCCACTGCTCATTCGCACCTTTCTTCCAGCCTCGGTTTAGGAAGGCCGCCTCCTTCAGGAAGGCTTCTTGGAGGGCCCCCAGGTGAGACAGATGCGCCTTCTCCAGCTGCAAGGGCCTCACTCAGCCTCTCCACTCCCAGGGGGCAGTCCTTCACATGGCCAGTTCCCCAATCCCATGCCCTAGCCATGTCTCCCTTCCCTTCTCCCTCAGGGCTACCATTTGGGGACAGGGGAGTGTTCAAGATTAACATCCCCTTTTATTGATTCATTTGTGCCCAAACAAATGAGAGGCATCCAGAGCCTCTCACAGACAGGTCAAATTGCTCACGGTTCTGCAACTCCCCAAGCATTTAATGAGCAGCTATTATGTGCCCAGCACCTCCTGGAAGTCCACCCTTTGCCTCCATTTTACTGATGATAAAACTGAGTCCAGAGGTGAGGCACCCAGCCAAGGTTACTGTGCAGGGAAGCAGGAGCCCCCGGTGTTCCAGTATTCCCCAAGCACCACCCAGGTGTCCCTCCACGCTGGGTCACCAGCTCAACCCTTCCCACTTCCTTGGAGAACAGAATGTGGTGGGGACATCACACTGGTCTGGGTCCTGGGGGAGGAAGCTGGGGCTGCCCTGGGGCTGCTGTTCTGCAGACAAGCGCAGCCTTGGGGAAGTTGGTTGGTCCTCACTCTGCCATTTCCTGACTGGGGAGATGGGCAAGCCCCAGAACATCTGGACCCCAGGTCCCCGCCCCCCCGCCCCCTGTGGAATGGAAATAAAAGTTCACATTCCCAAGGTGCAAACAGTTTCTAAAGGACCTAACACAGTGCCTGGAGCATAGTAGTTGCTCAACAAACCTTTATCCCTTGCTATCTTTAATTCTGTCCAGGGAGACAAGATAAACCTTTGTCACTGAGAAAACCCATCATAACCAGACCACAATGCAAGGTCCTGAAAGTACCCATTAGGCCACAAGACGCCCTGTAGGTGTGACTCCAACAGATCAGCGTCCCCAGCTGGATAAGTGGATTTCGGATCAGAGGGGCTTCAGGAGCGGTCTCATCAAAGGTGAAATACTTGAGCTGAGCCTTACGGGAGTGGACAGGGCTGAGACCTGAGAGGAGGAAGGTGGCCCCAGGGCATCAGGAGAGTCACGGAGGCAGACACTGAGCAGCCTAGCAGGCCTCCAAGCCCCCGGCTGGGGTGCAGTTGAAGAGCCCAGGCCCGAGGGCGGAAGAAATCTGGTTTGAGGGCCAGAGCGGATGCTCCCCTCTCCCCATCCTCCTCCACACGTTTCACCAAGTTCAGAGGCTCCCAGGACCTCGAGACCCATCAGGTGGTGAATTCTGGGGTCTGGGTTCCTTCAGCTGCAGCCCCCCAATGTGGCCACGGTGACATAGTCGCACACCTCTTGGGACAGTTCCTTTGCTCTCTGAGCAGCTCTGAACAAAGTTCTCTATTTCTGTATTTGAGCAGAAATGATCCTCCTGTCCCTCTCCCAGTGAGACAGCCCCCCCCCAGCCTCCTACAAGCACCCACGCCTGCAGAAGTCCTGCTTTATATCTAACCTGAATGCTTTATGCTTCGAGTAAAGCCTTGGTTGTCCACTAGTCCATCCACCCCTCCCTGCAGGACAATGAGTGGGTCCTGTGGACACTAAAAGCCAAGAAGGAAGTAGGAGGAGAGAGGATCCACCACCCCTGGGGGAGGGGAGTGTGGCTCCCGCCCAGGCTGCAGGAAGGCTGGGCAGTCCCTCCCCGAGGCTCTGGCCGCTGCGGGAGCTTCATTTATTCATTATTGCTATTTATATTGAGGCTGGTGTTTGCAAAGGCCGCATCAGCTGCAGGCACACCAGCCCCTCCAGGCCTGCAGGGTGTCCGCCAGGAGGCGGGTGACGTGGGCCTCAGCCTGGACCCTCCAACGCACCCCCTGACAGTGGGGACTCCCCCTCACCCCCTTTGACGCCCACCCCCACCTTCTCCAGTGGCATCCTCCACTGGGGAAGCTGGGTCAGGCTTCCTGCCCTAGAACATGAGATGAGGTTCCTTCTAGATCTACAGATCCTATGAGGACAAAGATAAAGATTCCGACGTCCTCAGAACGCAGGCGGACTGGTTTCTTAAATGCTCGAAGATCAATTATCTGTGCCTGGCCCTGGTGAAAGCCCTTGACAAACATTAACACTTTTAATCCTGAACACATCTTACGAAATTGCTGCTGCTGTTTTACAGATGAGGCACCTTTGGCACAGAGAGGTTGGGTAACTCACTCAAGGTCACACAGCTACTAAGCAGCAGAGCTGGGATCTGAATTCCGGGGGTGTGCGCTCTAAACTAGGATTCTGGATTCTAAGACTCAAAAGCTCTGCACTTCAAGGTTTCCGGGATTCCAAACTGAGAATGTGGTAAGACACCCTCATACCCAGTACCCTGAGAGAGCACACTCCTCTGGGACACGGGAGGGATGGGCTCATGAGCCGGGCGAGAGCCCAGTTCTCCAACTGCCTCCCAAGCCCTAAGAACCGGTGCCGTCAGAGCTCTGGGCCCCGGGGGACCCTGCGCCAGGACTGGGGAATCCAGTGACAGAACGGGAACTCCGGGTGGGGGAGGGGTCCCGGGGCACACTGCCTGGCCCGCTCAAGGCCTGTGTCCCCTCCCCAACACCCCCAGGCGGTGCCAGGCTGGGGACGCTCCCGGGTGGGAAAGCCTGGGACTGTGACTGCGGGGGACACAGGAGGAGGAGACGCAGAGTGGGGGCTGGGCACGGGGCTTCTCGCAGGCTGCACCCGACACCTGTGGGCACCTGAGTTCAGAGGGGCCAAGGGGGACCAGGGCCTGTCTGGAGGGCAAGCGGGTGTTCCTCAGTGACCACGAGGAAGGCGGGAGCTCGGGAAGCATGGGGGCGAGGACGGGGGGAGACGGAGGGCCGGCACCGGGGCTCGCCTCAGAGTCCCCGGGAGGGCAGGACTGGACTTTCGGTCCCTGCCTGACATCAGCCTCAGTCCCCCTCACCCCGTGTGGCTGTCGAACAGGAGCTGGATTCGGAGACACACACCTGGGTCCCCAGCAGCCCCAGAGGCTGAGGCAGGGGTGGAGGACGGCAAGGTCAGGCAGCCTCTGCAGCTCAGGGAGGCCCTGTCTCCAGTTAAAACGAAAGAGGACAAGAGGACGGGGTGCTGCTCTGTGTCCCCTGGACCAAGAAGAAAGGACAAGGGTGAGAACAGCCCTGGGCAGGGCAGGCCTCCCCCCACCAACTGGGCCAAGTCAAAGCCAGAGGATCCTAGAGGACACTGGCCTCCCCCATGACGCCTGCACCCCCAGGAGCCCCATCCAGGCAGGGGTGGGCCGCTGCGCAGTCTGGTAAGGACCAGGGAGCCCCTCCATGACCGGCAGGGGTCCACCCACTGCGTGAGCCCACGTAACCCCCAGAGCCACGAGAGGCCAGATTCAGAGATGGCGCCAACTGTCCAGGGTCACAGAGCTGATGAGCTGCAGAAATGAGGTTCTGTGCCAGGGTGAGTGTGCGAGTGTGTGTGTGTGTGTGTGTGTGTGTGTGAGAGAGAGAGAGATCCCTGTTGTCCCACCCACCAGACCGCAGGCTGGAGAGGGGACAGAGGGCAGATGGGGACAGATGTCGGGAAACTCAGGTCCCTGACTCAGCCAAAAGAGGGAGTTGACACCCTAGAAGCTTTTTGGATGGGGCTCAGAAAATCAGCCCCGGCGCATCTGGAGAGGGCCGCGCAGGGCGACCGTCTGCCGCTGGCGGGCGGAGGTGTCAATGTCAGGGGGCCACTGGCCAGAGCCCCGCTCGGCATACGCCAGGAGCCCCCCATGGTGCTTGGCAGCTAGCACAGTCCCTTTGTGCCTCATGACATCCTGGACTTCAGCACACAGTAGGTGCCCAATGTTTGCTGGGTTGTTTCTTGAATTCGGCTCCGGGGCAGTCATTCCCAAGCTGGTTTTACTGATGAGGAAACTGAGGTTGAGGCCACGCCAGAGGTTGCTGCGGGGCCAGTTGGTGCTCTGTCCTTGACATCTTCTGTGTGGCAGGTGTAAATGCACGGAGCAGAGAGCCTAGGGGTGGGGGAGACGCCCCGGGTGGAGCTCAGTAGAGAGCGGAGCCCCAGGAGCAGGAGGAGGGTCCCCTGTGGAGGCAGCCTGGAGGCCTGGAGGGCTTTTCTGGCCCAGCGTCCCAAGGTCAACCCAGGTGGCCAGCAAGTGTAAGGACTGGTGAGGACACAGGCCAAGGAGGAGGGGGAGAGCCTGGCCTGTGAGGCTTGGGAGCCAAGGAGCCAGAGGAGGAGCCACAGGGCAGCTGGGGGCCACTCTGACCCCTGCCTCCTCCCCCTCTGTCTCCGTGCTGTGTCTCTGGTGTCTCTCTCTTTTCCTGGTTTCTCCTGCCCGACCCCCTTCCTCCCGGGCAGTTTCTCTGCCTTCTCTCTCTGCTGTCTCTGGGGCGTGTGCCCAGCTCTGCCTCTGTCCCCCGCCCCCGTCCCTGTGTGTGTAAGCCCCTCACGCACACACGTGCTTGCTCCTCCCCGTGGCCGTTCTCCCTGCGGCTCCTGCTGCTTGCAGAAGAAGAGCCGCGCGAGCGGCCACTGTCCTTTTTATCCTCAGCTGGACAAAGGCTGGCACCCGGCAGGCGGGCCTCGAGGAAGCTGCCTCCAAGGTCACCACCAAGGAGAGACATTTGGGGGCTGCGTGGGTGGGAGCAGCCCTGGGCTGGGGGGGGGCTGGCCCAGTTCAGTTGGTCGCCCTATGGTGGCCACTGGGAGCCCTGGTGGCTCCTGGGGGACACTGCAGGGAGCAGCTAGCTTGGTGCAGAGCGCCTGGGCCGTTCGTCAGCCTCCCCGCACCTCTGCAGGGGCTGCAGTGCCTTCCCCTGAGGCTTTGATCTCTGTCAACACCGAAGGTCCCCAGGGCTCGGTGGGTTCCCACCCAGCACCCCAAGAACACTGGGTTCCCACCCAGCACCCCTGGAAAGGCTCCCCGAGCCCAGTCCCCGGCTCTGCCTGCTCCGCGCCTGCGCTGGCTCTGGACTTGGGGAACAGCCCCGCCCTGCCCTCTGGTTGGCCATGGCCCTGGGTGGCACTGAGAGGTCAGAGGTTACCTTTCCAGGACCTCGCCAGGCTCACTCAGGGGCCCCTGGCTGTGTCCCTCACTGCACTCTGGCCTGTGGGTCTTCCAAGGCACGGTCTCGCCCTGGGGTCCAGCAGGGACAAAGCCAAGCCCTTGACCCAGCCGAGCTCACACCCTCATGGTGGGTCAGAAAGCACATACGGGGGACAAGTCCCTTAAATATTGACTGGCCTGGGCAGGACAGGAAGGCGGGGACAGGCGGGGGGGACAGCTGGTACTGTCACTCCTTTATTTTTTTGAAGCTGGGGATTGAACACCAAACGTCTCTCACATGCACAGCCGTGCTCTACCGTGAGCTGCGTCTCCAGCCTGAGGACGTCCTTTGAAATGAGGTGGTCAGGGGACAGCCCTGACGACAGGGAGCAGCCTGTGAGGGCGGGGAGCCTCCCTCTGTCCCCCCTCACCCCCGCTGGGAGGCTCGGCTTTCTCAGCACCTTCTAGTGAAGGGCCAGCATCTGGGCCACCCACCCAGGTGAGCAGGGCCACCAGCCCCCTCTCCCACCATCCACACCTCTCCCCACCCCCACACTCACGCCTGCCACAGAGCCTCCCCTGGCGTCCCTTCCTGAGGCACAGAGCCAGGAGGGGCTGCGTCACAGAGGCACCCCCGGATTGGAAGAGGCCAGGCCCAGCCTCAGCAGGCTCCTGCAGAGAGAGCTGGTAGGATGTGCCAGGAGAGTGGGCGTGGCCACGTATGGATTAGGAAGGAGGCGGCCTTCATGGGGAGGCCCAGCCTCCAACTCTGTTTGAAAGTCCACATAGATGATAATGGGAGCTGGGGCCGACCCCATGGGGGCAGAAAAGCAGGGACTCAGCCAAGAGAGAGCTCCAGTGTTCCTAGTGACCAGCGTGGCACTACCACCCAGCTGTCCCCACACTGTGAGTTCCCTGGCCCCCTCTCCCGCCTAGTCTGGGGGGTGAGCAGGGTCTTCATGACCCTCTGGCAGATGCACAGAGTCCAGAGAGACAAAGACACTGGCCCAAGATCACAGGACAGAGAGTGGCAGAGCCCAGAGCCATGCCTGCGTCCACCCCACACTCCCTCCGCCCAGCCTGACCCACAACCTGGAGCCTGCACCCCCTCCCGGCCTGCACAGGGCTGTGGACCCCACCTCCACCCTCCCTCCCCCAGGAGGGTTCGGGGGTTCTTGACCCAGAGCGTTCACCTCAGGGCACGAGGCTGCTGCTCCTGGAAGGAGACACCCAGAGACGGTGACCCCAACCTCCGCACTCTGCCTGGGCACACAGACCCACAAACACCAAGGCACCGCACCACACCCAGATGCCACCGCACCCAGAGCTCCCCCAGCGCGGCGCCCGGTGCGCACAGGCTCGGTGACCACCGAGTTCACACTGACACAGGACGAGTGCCAATGCGCCCGTCCCCAGGTGCCCCCGGAAGGGGCCGCGCTGTCAGAGTCAGAGGAGGAAGACGGGGGAGCAGGAGAGGCCAGGGACCGGCTGAGTTCAGAGCGTCCGAGAGGAGCGGGGCGAGGGCCAGGGGTGGGCGCTGGGGGAGATGCGCGATGGGGAGGGCGAGGGGCGGGGCAGGGGGCGGAGCCTGTGAGTGAGCCTAACTTTAGCTGCAGCGCAGAGATGACTCACCCGAGCAGCGGCTGGGCTCCCGTTTATACACCTCGGGAGCTAAATATACAGGCCCAGGGGCTCCTCTGTCCCGGAGGTCCCCCTGCCCGCCCGGCCCCACAGCCCGCCCCTCCCCCCGCAGCCGCCCGCCAGCCCGCCCTGGCCCTGCCCTGCCCTGCCCTGCCCTGCCCTGGCCCTGCCCTGCCCTGGTCGCAGCTCTTCACCAGGAGCTAACCACGGGGTCCCCACGGCCCCCTTCTGAAGCCAGGAGGTTGGGTGGGAGGGCACGAGGCCTGCCCAAGGTCACACTGCAGAGGAGATCAGCCAGGCCAAGGCCAGCGGGCTGCTGGGCCTTCTCCTGGGGTGGCCGGAGTGGGGCTGAGCACCGACAGGGGCCGTGCACAAGCCCCGGCAGGGGTGCTGGTCCGACATTCCAGTGGCCAGTGATCTCTGGACCCACGGGGAGCTCCTCCGACATCCCCCGCCTGCCCCGCCCCAGCCCGGCTCCCTGCGCCCCCGAGGTGGCTCTCAAGGTCCTCTGCCACCAGACCAGGGTGTCCGGAGCTGCCCAGCAGCCGCCCCCACCCCCAGCAAGCTCTGTCGCTGTCCATGGTGCTGACACCCTGGTCAGGCCTGACCTCTGTCGCTCAGCAGGACCCAGGAGCAGGGCAGGAGAGGTGGGAAAGGAGGCCAGGAAGGCAGGAAGGCAGCCGGGACTCTCGGGGACAGGAGCACTTTCTTCTTTGACATCATTTTCTAATAACTACAGTGACCAAGAGAAACACCACAAGCAAACGTGGCTGAGGAATCAAGGAACCGATTGTAGGGAGACCCCCCTGAGCCCGACTCTAGGGAGACCTCTGAGCCCGACTCCAGGTTGTGCACAGGGGGACCCAGGCCAAAGGTGGAACTGAGCCGTCAGGAGTGTTGGGCTCAGACCCGCTGAACCGAAGCTGAACTGAGCTCCTAGTCATTTCCATGTTTTTGTTCCCCGTCTTGACGAAGAGGTTGTGAGTTTTCACACTGTCACAGAACAAGCAGAGTCTCGGCTTCCGTTTCCCAGGGTACGTGGCATTTCACGTACTCCCAACAGCTTCAAAGATTTGTTTTCCTCTGCAAACGTAGAGGAGTGCTAACCACTCCTTCCCCAGCACCAGCCGGCCCCAGGCCTTTGCACATGCTGTGCAGCCAAGCTGAGCTGCCTCCCTTTTCCCCTTTCTCTTTCCGTGCTCTGCTCCTCCATCTTCCCCCACTGGACAGGGAGCTTCTGAAGAGCAGGAACCGCCACAACTCATTCATTTCCTTTCTTCCCTGTGAGACAAATGCTGGGGCAGATGTCCCAGGACTCAGGTGGGGTGCCCATCGGGCCCTCAGGTGGGAAGGGCAACAGGGGTGTCATGGGTTCTCCGGGTTTTTGGAGACTTACTGCCTCCCTAGTAGCCCTAGGGACAGCTCTCGGGGCTCCTCCCTCCTGCTGTCTCCCCTCTTCTGGCTTCCACTGATTGTGCAGATGAGGAAACTGAGGCTGAGGGAGGAAGAAGGTCCTGTGCCCCACGCGAGTTTGTCCAGGAGGACCACAGGAGGGTTCTGAGAAGGCTGAGGAGGGACGAGGACCGGTGCTCTCCCCAAGCCCCCTGGGCCCAGGTCCGACCACATGGCCCCTCAGGAAAGATCCACTGAGCTCAGAGAGGAAGATGGCCCCCTCAGGCCTCCCCTGCCCCCCAGAGGATCCTGGCCTACAAATAACCACAGGTCCCTAATCTAATTACACCTCTAATTCACCAGGTCTCCAAAGACTTGCGGGTCTGAGGAACAGGAGAGGGGGAGGGAAGGGAGGGGAGGGGAGGAGGGGAGGGGAGGAGGGGAGGGGAGGGAAGGGAGGGAGGGGAGGGGAGGAGGGAAGGGGAGGGAAGGGAGGGAGGGGAGGGGAGGAGAGGAGGGGAGGGGAGGAGGGAAGGGGAGGGAAGGGAGGGAGGGGAGGGGAGGAGGGGAGGGGAGGGGAGGAGGGAAGGGGAGGGAAGGGAGGGAGGGGAGGAGGGGAGGGGAGGGAAGGGAGGGAGGGGAGGGGAGGAGGGGAGGGGAGGGGAGGAGGGAAGGGGAGGGAAGGGAGGGAGGGGAGGAGGGAAGGGGAGGGGAGGGAGGGAGGGGAGGGGAGGGGAGGGGAGGGAGGGAGGGGAGGGGAGGAGGGGAGGGGAGGGGAGGGAGGGAGGGGAGGGGAGGGGAGGGAGGGGAGGGAAGGGGAGGGGAGGGAGGGAGGGGAGGGGAGGGGAGGGAGGGAGGGGAGGGGAGGAGGGGAGGGGAGGGGAGGAGGGAAGGGGAGGGAAGGGAGGGAGGGGAGGGGAGGAGAGGAGGGGAGGGAGGGGAGGGAGGGGAGGAGACGCGGGGGCCCCTCGCCCTCTGGTACCCATGAGGACCCTGCTCACAAGCTCCACCTGTACCGGGGTCTCACACCACCCAGCCGTCCCTGGTGGACACTCCAGGGTTGAGCATCCACCGCCCATGGACCCCCCGAAGGTGTTCCCTGTTGGCAAGTTTCATCGAGTAGGGTCAGGGGTCGTGGCTGAGGGGCAGAACCCTTGCTGGGCAGGTGCGAGGTTCCTGCCTCTATAGAGGTCCCCAGCCTCTATCACCAAAAGGTAACCAGTAATAACAATAGCAGGCGTTCCTCGTGCCCCAGGCCCTGTTCTGAACACTTGTCACATTTTAACCCATGTCATCGTCACAGCACCCTGGGTGGCAGCTGTCACTCTTCCCACCATTGTACAGATGAGGGACCTGAAGCCCAGAGAGGTCCGTCACCTGGCTGAAGGTCCTGCAGCAGAAGGGGTGGTCCTCAGAGCCCGGCAAGGTGAGCCTGACGCCCCGGTTGAAGAAGGGGACACAGGCACAGAAAGGGGTGGCATCCCCAAAGGCCTACTGACGGAGGAGCCTGGACACCCACCAGTCTGACCGCCGGCCCAGCCTCTCTACTGTCATGAGCAGGTTCCCCTCTCAATCTCTACACCCACCAATGGGTCAGACACAGTGTCACAGCCCAAGTGTGAGGACGAGTCTGTCACTAAGATCTTATGAAAGGACCGGTGTCCCCACTGTTTGGACCTGGAATGTCCCCAAAGGCCCATGTGTCAAAGCCTTGGCCCCCAATGTGGTGCTAGTGGGGTGCGGGCTTTAAGAGGTGGGGCCCAGCCAGGCGCACGGTGCACACGGAGAATCCCAGCTACTCAGGAGGCTGAGGCAGGAGGATCCGGAGTTCAAGTTCAAGGTCAGCCTGGACAACTTAGTGAGACCCTGTCTCAAAATAAAGAATAAAGATGGCAAGGGATGGACATGAGTGGGGGGCAGAGGTGGGACCCAGTGGGAGGCCCTCGGGTCACTGGAGGTGCAGTCCTAAGCGGAGGGTGGTCACCAGCCTCCTCCATTTTTTGTACCGGCTGTGAGAGGGTCAGGGATGTACCTCTGCCATGACATGCTGTGCCACCACAGGGCCAGAGCAACAGGGCGGCGGTCGCGGAGGACCTCCAACACCCGTGAGCCAAGCAAGCGTTTCCTTTGGAAGCCGATGATCTCGGGGTTTGCTCCAGAGACGGAGCTACTGACGCAAGAGCTCGGCTCAGAAGCACCTAGAACCCACTCCCTGGGCGTCGCGGCCACCCCAGGCCAGTCGTTTTCACAGAGCACAGGAGGGGAAACTGAGGCGCGGAAACAGAGGCCATTCGCTCAAGTCACACAGTCCACAGACAGTGGGGCCAGGAACGGGTCCCAGGGCCTGGCTGCGTGTCGTGCCCTTAAGCACCAGGTTCTGACCCTTCCCCAGGATCAGGGCTGGAGGACACTCGCTGGCAGAGGTCACTGAGCAGAGGACCGAAGAGAGGGCTGAGGCAGAGAAGGGGACACTTGGGGGACCAGACCTGAGTCGAGGGCACAGCTTAGCCCTCCACGCCTAGGACCAGTGGGCTCTGGTGGCCTGTCTGCAGCGTCCTGTCTGTGCCCAGGACGTGGGGACCCAGGCACAAAGGATTTGTGTGGCGGGGGAAGCTGCCAGCTCCTGGCGGGTCGGGAAGGAAAGAGAGGGGTGAGGGGTGGGGTGCTCTAAGCCAGGGAGCCACCTCCTCCCGCCTTGCCCACCTAGTCACCACCCAGCAGCCCTTTCAACCTAGAAGGGACTGATTAGGTCACAGCTGTCACAGTCCCGTCACAGTCCCGTCACTCCACCTCTGAACCTTCCTGCGTGGACACGGGCGCTCACGTCCAGGCCGTGGCAGGAGCTCACCCGCAGGGTCCAGGGATGCCTCGGCCTCCCTGTGCCCGTTTCCCAGGGCAGGAATCACTCGGAGCTGCTCAGGACTCTCGGGAGCCTCTCCTGCCGGCACCCACCAGGCCAGGCCACTGGCCACCCGGGCTCCCTCCTGGGCTGAGGCTGCCCGGGTACCATGTCCCCTGAGCAGCTTCCCCACTGGCCAGGCACCTCCCAGCACCACCTCAGCAGCACAGATTCTGCAGCCAGGGCTGACTTCACAGTCCCCACCCGGGTCCCCCGCTGAGGGGAAACCCCCGAGTCTGTCTGTCCTCGCAAGGAATAGGCTGCCAGCAAAGGGGCCGTCTCCCTGGGACAGGTTATAGCCACACAACCAAGGAACACTCCTTCCTCCAGCCAGCCCTTCTGCCGCCCGTCACGAGTCTGTTGACACCAGCTGCACCCCAGCCCCCACCCTGGGCTTGGCCATCTCTGCCCACACTGGTGCCGGCTCCTGCTTCCCTGCCTCAACCCCTCCTTGTGCTGAATCCAAACAGCCCCTGCACATAGTAGGTGCTCAATGCATTTTTCTAACCTCAGCAAATCGATGCTCCAGTGTTCAACAACAGCGTCTGAAACATGGTAGGTGCTGGGCACCCACCACTGAGAGGAGACCAAGACAGACAGGCGCCCCCTGCGGTATTCACCTACGGGGCCCACGGAGAGCTGAAGCTAAGGAAAACCAGGAGCGGGAAGGGGGATCACGAGCTGCCATCGAAAGCAATCTGAGCAGCCACCCCGCCTCAGAGCGATGCTGTCCCAGCCAAGCCCAGGCCCGGACACCTGATTATGCTCTTCATGATGCAGAAGAGCAGGCTAAGCCTCTGGATCTGAGCCTGGGAATGTGGCTCCAGAGCCCGTGGCAGCCACCAGGGTACCAGGTGGGCTGCAGGCTGCCTCAGGAATGCCCAGGCTGACACCCTCCTGGGCAAAGGGCCTCCCATCTATTTCAATACTGGCCATTGTTGCCTGAAAACGCTTGATTATTTGCGAGGGAGGGCCCTGCAGTCTCGTCGTGCGTGACCCTCAGGACACCTGGGCTCGACCTGGTGTCTGAGACCCCCAGCCACCTCCCCTCCTCTCCTCCTGCCCCCAGGCCCCAGTCACACCAGGTTCAGATCCTTGGACAGCAGGGACAGCGGGATGCCACACTCTGTCCCCAGAGCACACAGAGGGACAAGTGTGGGCTGGGGATATTCTGGGCTGGACGGAAACAGCCCCTGCTGGAGGTGCTCAGTGGAGTCTCTTGCCCCATCCCTGAGTGTCCTCCTCCTCTGAGACCCCATGACTCTTCCTGGGCCACACCCTTCAGGACACACCAGCCAGGAGCTCTGGGCCTAAGGACAACCCCAGAACTGCCCAGCACTGCCCCTTGCACTCCCAGGCTCATCTTGTGGGGTGAAGGGACAGAGGGGGCTCAGGGTGGGTTGACCCTCCCCAGCTACCATGAAGGACACGGCAGGGGGCAGCAAAAGCCCAGCCCCCACCCTGCTTCCCTGTTAGTGCCCCTCTGAGACACCTTCAGCCTCTCTCCTCTACAGCTGGGGAAGCCCCCAGGCCTAGTGGAAGGCTAGCAGACCCAGGGAGCTCCAGCCCAGCTCCTGGCCAGGGTGGAGGGGCAGCAGAGACCAGGGCTTCTGTGCCTTGTGCATCTGTGATGGCTGAGCCTTCAGGGGGACCAGCCTGCCCTTCCTCATCCTACTTCTGAGCCCTCATCCCAGAGCTGGTCATCCCAGAGCCCAGCCTGGCCTGCTGAGGGGCACCAGGGATTATCTAGAGGGGAAGCAAGAGGTGTATTAGTTAGGCTATGTTAAGCTACACTGCTGTAACAAACAGACCCTGAGAGCTCTGAATTTTAATACAATAGTTTATTGCTTATAGGCTGAGCAGCTCCCTGTCACCCATAACACCTGTTCCCAAGATCATGGCAGCAAAAAAAAAGAGCTGCAGATTGCAAGGGTTGCTTTCAAGGCCAAGCTGGGCTTGGGACTCCACCCTCCCCTCCTCCAACACTCCATCAGCTGAACACATTTCCTGTGTCCTCCTAAGGGCCAAGGCTGCTGGGTGAGGGCAGGGGAGATGGTGTAAATGTCCTGCTGTGACGGGCAAGAGAATCTGATGCACATGCTCAGGCCCCTGTCTTGTGCAGAACCCTTGTTCTTGCTGGGCTGCGCTCTTATCAGTGTAGCATTAAAAGCTCCGAAGCACTTTCCAGCCATCGCCCCACCACCCGCACACCGCGTCCTTCTCCTCCTGGCTCCACGCATAATGCCACGATCACTGAGGCTTAGGGACTGAAAGGTTGGCACAGAACAGCCATGTGCCCAGTCTCTCCTCTCTCTCTCTCTGGTCCTAATTGCTGATTTATAATTTATACTCTCAGCTATTTCTAAAGGAGTTTTCTTTAAAAGTAAAATAAAAGATCAGAAATCATTTACAGAACAGACGTGAGCTAGAAGTTCCAGAAAGTTGAAATGAACACTTATAGCAGTTGAATAATAGAGGAGTATAATACAATCATGTAATTAATTAATCACACTGAATTATTAATGGTGACTGGATTATCCGATCCAATCGGAGCTTCCTTGCAGCAGAGGCGAGAGGGGAAATAATTACTTCCTGCCGGTATTCATCCCTTCCTGCTGGCTCTGCCGCTCTCTCTCCCTTCCTAGATTCTTCTCTTTACCCTTCCTTGTGTTGGGAAGAGGATCCCCCCTGCGTTTTTAGATACGTGGATCCCCCTCCTAAGGGAAGAATGGCCTAAAGTTAAAAGGCTTCAGGATGTGAGCAGGTGGGGGGTCGCTCCCACACCAGCTCTGGGCTCCTCATCCACAGCTGGAGCTGAGTCCCCAGGGCAGGAGGCAGCCTTGACTCCACTCCACATGGGGACAGGTCCAGGTCCCTGGCTCCAGTGAGCACCCGGAGGGCAGACCCCCGTCCTCAGAGGCAGACACTCATTAACTGAATCCTCAGGACAACCCTGCGAGACAGGTCTCGCAACCCCCAAGTCACAGAAGGGGAAACTGAGGCCAGGAAGGGGGTTTGTGCAGGGTAACCCTGTCCCCGCCCCTGAAGACCCAGCCTTAGAGCAGGAGGCCCCCAAGCTGTGGGGGAGAAGCCCTGAGCTCCGGGCGGGGAGAAGGGACGTCTAGGCAAGGCCGGCTTTGTCAGAAGATGGGGGCCTCGCCCCTCCCCACCCCCACCTGGTGACTGGGACAACAGGACCTCTCTTCTAGGTGTGTGTTGACAATCGGCAATTTACTTTTTTAAATATTGTTTTATTTATTTTTTTCTGTGGTGCTGAGGACGGAACCCAGGGCCTCACTCGTGCTAGACGAGCGCTCGACTGCTGAGCCACAACCCAGCCCTGACAATTGGCAATTTAATGGAGACATAATTAGACTTAAAGGCTAAAATAGCCAGAACCCTCGGCCCCACCTACCCCCTTGGGAGCCGGAATCCCCCTCGTCCCTGAACTCTCTGAGGCCCCAGAACCAGCCCAGCCCCCACCTCCTCCCTTCGGAGGCCCTAAAGCGTCACCTCTATACCACCCTCCTACCCACCTAGGTGATAGCTGTCCCCACTGCACAGATGGGGACACTGAGGCCCAGAGCAGAGAGGGACTCACTCCAGACTTCAGGGTGAGGTCGCATCTCCAGAGCTGGGCTCCAGCACCCTGCCTCAGGCCGCCCTCAGACTCCTCCCTGTTGGCAAGCCACAGGGGGCCAGGGGCTGGGGGGGCAGGGGGGCCTTCCCACTCACCCTTTCTCTCCCCATAACCGTTCAGTGGCCCCAGGGGCCTGGCAGGACTGGGGACCCCCCCCCTTCAGCCCAGGGGCACCTGCGGCCTGAGAGGGGAGGACATGCTCCCAGGGCACATTTGGTACAGAGCTGTCTTTGGCCACCAGGGGGCTGGGGCCATCCAAAAGACCCACATTTGAGCCCGGCCCCATTCCCCTGTCTGACCCCAGGTCTCCACGGAGAATTTCCAGCAGATTCTTCCTGCCTATTAAAAACCATGGAAGAGAAGCCAAGGTGCCTCTCCCCAGTCCCCCACGGGGCTGCTGGCCTGCGGCTGCTGTCTGTGGACAGCACCCCATCACTCGTAGGCCTTACTGGGTCCTGGTCCGCCATGCGAGAGCCCCAGCCACCCCGGCCTGGCCCAGAGAGGTGGTGCAGCCCGAGGCCACACAGCTCTGGGGATGGCGAAGGCTGTTTGAATAGTCCTCAGGTTCCAGGCTCCTGAGCGTCACTCTGTGGCCTCCAGCCTACCTGGTGCAGACCCCAGGACACGGAGACCCCGCGCCACCTATTTGTGCAGGTCTGGCTCACAGTTGCGGGCACAAGTCCCACGGGCGCCCCACAACAGCCCGGCTCTGTGTCCAGTGGAACGTCAGGGGCTTTGCACGGGCTCCCCAAGTGCAAGGGGACTGTGGGGTGGGGACTATTATATTTAACTCACAAATGAGGAAACGGAGGCACACAGGTTATGTGACTCGTCCAAGGTCACGTGACTAGGTGGAGCCAGGGTCTAAACTTGTGCAGCCTGGCTCCAGAGCCCTCCCTGCAGACCCAGGGAGCAGGGCTCTGTCTGGGCCCTGCCACCCTCAGCCAGGAGGACGGCTGGAGGATCCCTCTCAAGGGCTACTTCCCACAGGAGACAACAGGCCCAGAGAGGGAAGGGGGTTGTTTGCAGACACACAGCTGAGTGAGCCCTGTCCCTGTGTCGTTCCTGGCCCTGGGAACCCCCAGCACTACCCACCTCCCCAGGCTCAACATGCCACTTTGGTCCCCTCCCCTACCACAAGGGATCGTGGCTCTGGGGAACTGAGGAGGGGCGACGGCCTGGTGACAGGCGGCCAGGAGAAAGGAAGCTTGGAACCTCCCTCACGAGCCGCCAGCAGCTCCTTGAGAAAGAGTCGTGGCTCAGGGAGGCAGCCCAGGGAGGCTGAGAGGCCTGGAGGGGAGGCAGAGGCCAGAGAGGCCCAAAGTCCATCAGCGCAGAGATGGGCTTCCTCCTGAGCTCTCCCATAAATGCTTTCCAAAGCTGCTGATGGCCAGAGCTGGGGGAGGGAGGGGAGGGACAGGCGTGGGGCAGGAGATGCCATCACCATCAGCCTGAAAAGGACATTGGGAGTTCCATTTGGTTTTTGATCTGAAGGTGGCCAGAGGCCAGGAGCTTGGGAATGGGCAGGAGAGAGAGAGGACATAGAGACACAGGGACAGAGAGCAGGCAGGGGCAGAGACCCCGAGAGTCAGAGATAGGACCAGGACTGAGAGAAAGACGGGACGAGGACAGCAAATGGAGTCAGGACTCCGAGTGCCCCCGCACCCGCCTCCAAAAGACCCTGTGCCCCCTCCGCATGCGCGCACCCACACCTCACACCAGCTCACACGGGAGCCTCCAGAGCCCTTCTCCCCTGAGCCTGGGCCGAGGCAGAGCTGGGCCCAACAGGGACCCAGGGACTGGAGGGTGGCCACCACTCCGCTCACCCCATGGTGCCTCTCTGCGGTCTCTGACCAGCTGAGCACGAACCCAGGGGCACCCAGGGAAGGAGCCAGGGCCTGTCAGGGACCAGTGCAGAAACTGAGGCTCAGAGCAGTAAAGCAGCTCTCTCAGGGCCACACAGCTGGGATCAGAACCTGCCTGTGAGCCCTCTTGACCCACTGTCCCACAGGGAGACCAGCAGGAGGCAGCTGCCCACCCTCTGCCCCACATTTTACAGACCCAAAACAGCCTGGCAGGAAGCGGGCATCACAGGTAGGCTGCGGAGTGGCCCACTCGGGCCCCACGGGGGGCTGTCCCCTGCCCACACTCACCCTAGAAAAGGGAGCCTGACCCCAGTGCCGGCCCAGGCAGAGGGGAGTCCCGACCCCACACGGCTAAGGACACTCCGAGGAGGGCACCAGACTACACGAAAGCTGTCCTGCGGCGCCACCTAGTGGTGCGCTGGTGGGAACGGCGTCCAGCACCGCAGCCTCCGTCAGTTCCTTTCCCCGCCACGCGGCGGCAGCGCCTCTGCCTATCACCGGCTGAGCCCCTGGCTGACCGGTGGACACGCTGGGATCCACCCAGCCCCAGGGACATTGGAACCCGGAGAATCCCCCACCTGGGGACCACGTGCTGACTGGCCCACATCTGAAGGAGACAACTTGTTCCTTCACTCTGAGGAGGTCTGCTCCTGGGCATATCCCACGTCCCCACCTCGTGGACATCGCTACCTCCTGGACATCTCCACCGGCTGCTCACTGTCATTCCAAACTCACCCTTTCTCCATCCTGTCCTTTATGAGGCACTAACTATATGCGGAGCACTGCTCCAGGGACTAGGGATAAAATACTAAAACCATTTTCACCCTCCTGGAGCTGAGGGGGCGCGGATGGGGAACCAGACAGTAAACAGCAAGTACACAAAGGAAACAGTCTGGTTACTTAGAAGCAGGAAAGAGACACCTGTCAGACCACACGGCTGGGTTCCAGGGCCCCCAGGGTCCTTAGGACAAAATTAAAGAGCTCCGCCCCTGAGACCACTGGGCCCTCAGGTCATCTCTTCTTCTCCCATGGGCCACTCCTGTGTCTTCCACCCTCCATCACCGCACTCGGTCAGCTCCTCCTATCCTCCAAGGGCTTTCCTGTCTCTGTGGCTTGACAGGCCCCACCCAGAACCACAGCGCTGCTCCCCTGGACAGCTCGCTGGTGCAGGAGTGTCCAAATCAATCTGACTTGATGCCCAATCATGGCACCACTGGTGTGACCTCACTGGGTTCTTTGGCTTCTATTTCCTATTCTATAAAGTGGGGAAAGCAATTCCTACCTCAGAGCTGGGGACGTGCAGAGCAGGACCCTGACCCTGGATGCACGTTCTGTTATTGATGTGGCCTCCCTGGGGGCTAGCTGAAGGTTGGACCGTGAGGTCTACCGGGGAGACTGGCTGAGGAGGCTCAGTGCCCCGCACTATGTGCCAGGTATACAGGAGGCCCTCAGAACATGTTTGCTCGGTGAATTCAGTCGTTCCTTTTGGTTTGCCACTCACTTACGGAGTGGTGCTGCGCATTGCCTGTGCCAGCGCCCGGCAGGGGCTGCCGGGGGAGCCCTGAACCAGCAGGCTCTTACCCACAGGAAGGCGTTCTCAAAGTGTGAGGTCTAAGAAGCCCTTTACCCTCTTAAAAACTTAATATCTACTGACATTTAACACAATAGAAACTAAAACTGAGAAAATATCTTAAATGTTTATTAATTCACTTTACAGAACAAAAAACTTACTGGTAACAAATATTTTATGAAAAAGTGTATTTTTTCAAAACAAAAATACATTATTCCGCATGTTTGCAAAGGTCTTTACTGTCTGGCTTAACGGAGGACACAAAGTCCCTTGCTGTAAGTTGCTTAGGTAGAAGCACCTGAAACCAAACGCGGCCTCACGACGTCCTTTCCTAAAACTAGAGAATGCAACGCTCGGCCCCGCGCCACGCCCAGGAGAATAATTGACCAACCAAGCTCGAGTACTGCAGGCGACTTCCGGGAGAAGGCGTGGTTTGGCTAGCAAGGAGCCGGTTGGATTAGGATTGGATAACAAATGTGTCCTTCCTCGCCTTGACCCGCTCCCAGTTCCCGCCCTCCTTCCGTGCCCGAGTACACCTTTAACGCATGCGTCGTGTGGAAGGTGGGCACTTCCGCCGCCCACTCCGGAACCGTCTGTTCTAGCGGGGGTTTCCGCGGAGACAGATAAAGCCGTCAGCGCGGAAGTAGCGTGGGCCGGGTCAGGCGCAGTCATGTCGGCCGCGTTGCTGCGAAGGGGTCTCGAGCTGCTGGCGGAATCCGAGGGTGAGGAGGGATTTCCCGGGGGCGTCCGGCGCGGGCTGGAGGACGGTGGGAGCCGCAGGCAGAAGCCCCGGGGTGAGGAATGACCCGGGCCGACTCAGCCCCGGCGTGATGGCAGCAGCACCACCAAAGTCTCTCTTCCCTACAGCGTCCCGGGCCGCGCCAAGCCAGGCCAAGCCGAGCGGAGCTCGGCTGAAGCGGACTCGGAAGGCGAAGGCGAGCCAGGCCCAGAAACTGCGAAACTCAGCCAAGGGAAAGGTGCCCAAATCGGCGCTGGGTGAGTTGCGGGAGGGTCTGGACGTGCTGCCGCCAGGTTTGGGGACGGCGCCTGGAGGAGGTGGCACTTGAGGCAGGACTTGAAACGTTCCCTGGATATGGTGCAGCGGGGCCCAGGACGTGCGGGTGGAGGAAACATGTAGTAAGGGCCCTCCTGGACCGCGGCCCTGGCGGGGATGTAAAAGACGCGGGTGCTCTGAGAGGGGTTTGGAATAAAGGCCAAGTCAGCCTCCTCCGAGGAAGTAACCTTTAGGCTGAGAGCAGGTGGCGGCGTGAGAGTGGCCAGGTGAAAGGAGAAGACTAGTCTAAGAAGAATAGCTTGTGTAGAGGTCCTGAGTGAGAAAGGAGCTTGTGGCCTTTGAAACATGTAGTGAACAAGGGTTAAGATGGAGCACTCAACAGTTTAATACCTCCGGGTGCTGTTCTAAGCCCTATGCAAATTGTAACTCGTTTGATCCCCAAACCAACCCGGTGATGTTGGCACAGCTATCACCCCCATTTTACAGATGCAAAAAGAAATACCTGCCCAGATGGAACATATGGACACTAGGCAGTGTGTCTCCAGAGTCCTGCTCTTTTTTTTAAAAAAAGATAGACTTTATTCAGAGAGAGAGAGAGAGAGAATTTTTCAATATTTATTTTTTAGTTCTCAGCGGACACAACATTTTTATTTTATTTTTATGTGGTGCTGAGGATCGAACCCTGCGCATGCCAGGCGAGCAGTGTTACTGCTTGAGCCACATCCCCAGCCCCCAGAGTCCTGCTCTTTAGCTTCATTCAAGTGGGAGGTGCTGTGCTTAATGCAGTGCTGATAGCAGCAGAGATAACAGAGAATTGTGCAGTTGCAAGGTATTGAGGAGGGAGCATCGATGGGCTGGAGTGGTGATTTGACTGTGAAGAGGGATCCCAGTTTATACAAGAACTCTTAGGAATGGTGCTGCTGTTAACAGAATAGAAAGCCTTGGGGAGGAGCAGGTGTGGGCAGGATGGGAAACACTGTTGGGTGTCTCTGAATCCACAGGGCTTGGTGCATAAGAAGTGTTCATGTATTTGCTAGAGTTAGAAATGACGAGGAAACAGCAGGAGAAAGGTGTGGAAGCAGGGAAGTGGGACAGACTGGAGCACCAGTGAAATGTGCTGTGCCACAGGAGCTTAGTCACCACTCTGTCACTGGGGTTCCTTTTGCTGTTTCCCCTGGACTGGGACCTCCTCACACCACAGACTTCCCTTGGGCTTGTGTGTGGCCCTGATGTCCAGCCCAAGGGTGGGCACATAATTGATGGGTATAAGGAACAGCAAGCCTTGGCAGCCACCCCACAAAATACCTCTGTGGCTGCCCCTTGGTCTAGGACGCCTCACCTCTTGTCTGGATTATTGCCAGAGCCTCCTTGCTGGTCTCTGCCTTCCACCCACTACTCCCCTAGTAGTCTCATTCTCATCAGCACCAAGGGGATCTCAAGTGATCCTCAAGCCTTGTTTCCCCTTTACCTCACCCTTCCATGTCTCCCGATGTTCTCCATAAGAGCCCTGAGTTTTCAGTGTTTGATGACACCCTGTATGACCTGCTTCCTCCCCACGCCAACCACTTTGTTCTTCAAACACACCTTCCTATATTGAAATTGCAGCCCTCTACCCCTGGCATTCCTCTTTCTATCTCCTATTCTATTTTTCTCTATAAAGTGAATCAGTCTCAAAACTATTGTTTACCTGGTTTCCCATCTTTTCCCACTTACTACAGTATAAGTTGTATGAGGGCAAGCGTTTTTGATCTGTTTCTTGCTGTGTGCCCAACACCCAAAACAGAGCCTGACACAGTTGTGCTAGGGCCATATTTGTTGAAAGAGTCAGGACCAACTGGGAACCCCAGGGGCCTACAGGTGAGGGTTTAGCAGGACCTACCTGTGTGGAAAACAGATTTGGTCAGGAAGTGCCCAGACTGTTGCAGTTATCCAGGATGGGCCTTTGGCAGGGCCAGGGACCCAGGAGACTTCCAGAGTGTAATTCTAAAACGAGGGTCCTTGCTTGCCACCCACAGCTGAGTACCAGAAGCGAGAGTGTCACAACCACCTCAGAACAAACCTGAAGTTTATGACCAGCAAGAGAAGCACGGTAGAGGAGTCTGTGACCCAACAGGTTTGTCCTGGAGAGTGATGACTGAGGCCTTTCCTCAGAATCCATGGTATCTCTACCCTGAATACAAGGTGGAAGTTGGGCTAACCCATGAAGGTCAGCAGAGTGGTTGGGGAGAGGATGGTCCAGCCCTGCCTTGAGCCATACTCCCCTGTGACCTTGTGGGCCTTGGTCTGCTTTTCTGAAAATGGAAGTAGTTTGTCCTCACTTTGTACACTCCCTAGATTCTGCGCCAAAACCGGGGCCGCAAGGCCTGTGACCAGCCTGTGGCCAAGACTAAGAAGAAGAAGGTAGCCGAGGGTACTGTGTTCACTGAGGAAGACTTCCAGAAGTTCCAACAAGAATACTTTGGCAGCTAGGCTTCCTGGAGGGACCCATGGGAGAGGCACTTGGGCCCATCTTCCTAGGACTTCCCTGCCTCTGCTGGCCTTGGGACTCAGCCAAGCCAGGCACAGCCAGCAGATGGCGATGCACACCAGCCTGTTTCAAGGAAGCCCCACAGCGGGAAGCACTGGAAGACAGGAATGGAGCTAATGAGCAAGAAGCTTAGAAGCCTTGGAGCAGATTTATACTCAAACTGGAGCTGATCTTTCAGGCTTGGTTGTTGAAAGAGTCATGAGGGGCCATTTGCACCTGCCAGAAAAGAACACTTCTTTTTGCTTTGCCCAGGTAAGGCCTCTGGGCTGTTTGTCGGTAATGGGCCTTTAGGGATTACACTCCAGGAACATGAAGGTGGCTGCTGGATGGGCTTCTGGGCCCTAATAAACATGGACCTGAGCTATGTGCTACTGATCTTTTATGGGGTGTCTTCCATCTCCTCTGGAACTCCCCCGCTGCATGATCTAGGAGCTCCATGTCAGAATTCTTCCAGTCCAGGCCTAGGGCAGATGGCCATCCAGGGAGCTGTTTGCCCAGCTCCTCCCTAGGTGTGTGCTGCTGTTACTTTTGAGGCAAAAATAACATCTGCAGCTGCTGGGAGCTTTGTTCCAGGCAAGAAGGCAAGTCTGGGAAGGACAGAAGTGCAGCTGCCTCAGCTACCCGCAGGAGGCTGGGCTCTGCTGTGGGCACCAGTAGGTGGTTTCTGCCAATTCCCCCACAGCACCCAGGTTTCCTGCTCTGGTATGAAGCCCACTGGATCCTTCCTGTGTCACAAAGAGTAAGGCAGTTTCCCAGCATTGGGAGTAGTCCAGAAGAAGCAGTGTCTCACTCTGATCTGCCTGAGCAGTTTGTACTTGAGCCATACCACCACAGGAGGGCAGACTTGGGCCCTTTCCAGCAGGCAGTGACAGGACAGGTAAGGGATAGGTAATGTGTGGAATGAATGGTGCAACTTAGGAGTCCCTTCAGAGGCACACAGTGGCCCCATGGAGGATTAGGGGCCTCTAACAACCACCCCTCCCCTAACCTGAGAACTCCCAAGGTTTCTGTGGATCCTTTGAGGTTGGGTAGGTCAGAGGTGGGAATGACAATCTGCCAACACATTGGCAGGCCCCCTGAAGAAAGCAGCAGAGGGCTGGAGCTGTAGCTCAGTGGCAGAGAACTTGCCATCCTTAACACCACATTTAAAAATTAAAAGCAGGGCATGGGTTGTGGCTCAGAGGTACAGTGCTTGCCTTGCAGTGTAAGGCCCCCGAGTTAAACATTGTATCCCTCTACGACTTTTTCTAAATAAAAATTTTAAAAAGCAGGTTTTTAATAGTTTGCCATACACACACCCTGGGCCTCTTCCTAGCCTTTAGTTGCTCACTTTAGTGGGTACACAGGAGGGGAAACTGCCTAAAAGCAGTTTGGAGTCAGGTCGTATTTCCAGGACCTGCTTTAGGAAGCTCAATATACTGTCTGCCTATCCAGGTCAGGGCAGGCGGGAGAGGGTGCCACCAATCCTAACTGTAGCAAGCAGGACCTTGAGGGCCTCCCAAGCAGGGACTGTTCCAAAGGAGTGATGATGGATCTTCCAACTTTTCCCTCCTGCTGGGGGTGGGAGGGCCACATTCTAGCATCTTTGGACAGCTGTTAACTGTCTTAAGCAGCTTAGCAAGGAGCTGGCTCAGCACTCAGCTCATCATAGTTTAAGGATGACCAGGCTCCAGGGCCCCTTCCTAACAAGGTCACACCCATCACCATACACTCAGATGCTTCCTGCCTCTCAAAGGTAAAGAGATATTGGGTTTACCAGTGCCTCTGGGTCAGGGAGCTGCAGGAAACAGCCAGCATCCCAGCTTTGGCTGTGTGGATCCTCTTAGCAACAGTTTTCCTGCCAAATGAGGGCACCCCACACCCCTGGGTGACTGATGACTCCCATCAGGGTGGCTGAGTCATTTTCCAAAGCTGCTGTACATCTCAACTTTCAGGCCTCCTGTCACCACCCAGCACTTGCAAGATGAGATGGCTATCTCCTTGTGGATACATGGCTACCATCAGTTTTTTAAAGTATTTTTGTTTTTGGTGGACACATCTATTTTAGTTTTTTATGTGGTGCTGAGGATTGAACCCAGGCCCTAACACATGCAAGTGCTCTACTGCTGAGCCACAACCCCAGCCCATCAAGTGTACATTTTAATTTACTGGGGGGGGGGAATCTACAGCAACACAACTTAAGCACAGAACTGGAATTAAACAGCAGCAATGCCAAAGGGGCCTAGGGCTTCCCTCTCCACCTACCCATCTCTAAGCCTACAGTGTGGAGAACAGAAACCTTGAGAAACCAGATTTTTACTGAGCTGACACATGCCACCTTACCCTCACTTGCTTTTCTTTTAGCTAAAGTCCCACCCCACAACCATAGACTGCCTTAAAGTGTCCTGGAGTCACCTACTAGTAGGCAGTGACCTAAGCCTGCTAGATTTGAGACAAATCCTTATATTAAAAAAAAAAAAGAAAACCAACCAGCATGAATATGGCATCCATGAAAGTTGCTGAATTTATGCCATTTCTTTCAACCTCTAAACCCCCACTTAAGACTTAAGCTGCTTAGGTGGGGTGTAATCAGTGAGCCTGACAATTTTTAGAGGCCTGAAAGGAGACAGCTGTGGGAAGGACAGGATCTCATCCATCACACCTCTTACCCACACCTACATAAAACCTGTGTAGGTAGTTTCAGATTCAGGGAAAAAGGTGAGCAGGGCCATGCACCCACATGCCACAATAGGGCCTGTATTACCAAGACAGTCCAGTCCCCCAGCTGTTGGAGCCACTAAAGAGGCCACTGCAGAATTCATATCTTCCAAGTGGAACCTAATCCTCTTGTGCACTTATGGACTGGGTGACCTCATCTTGGTATTAACAGGTGTTGGCCAAAGCCAATCAGGGGAACAGGTGAAACCCAAGCAGCCCCTCCCTCTACCCTGCCAACTGTCTCAGAACTGAGTAAAAAGCACAATGAAGCATCTGGCCCAACAGCCTTCTGCCCTAGGGATCAAATAGAAACCACCAGATCTGAGGAAAACAGGCCCAGTGGAGTTGAAGATGCTCACTACTCCAGGATCATATCATCCCTTGTGAAAATATCCTCTGGTTACACAAAGAGTGTGCTTGTGTAAGGGGGGTTGCTTGACGAGGGGTTCCTTACCAGAGTCAAGAAACACAGCAAGACTGAACTATTACTTTAACTACAAAATAATTTATTACAACACAGCTTCAGCACGAGACACCTATGTACAAGCGCAGCACTCCTGACTACCCTACTGAGGGACCCTTTTTTTCCCCCTTGCCTTGCGGACCTCTTCTATCAAATCTTTCAGATATTGAATCTCCTTGGCCAAAGAATCTGCCTTCTCTTTCAGAGCCTCATTCTTCTTTTCTAGCTCTTTACACTCACCAGTGAGTGCTTCCTGTTCTGCCCTCTTCTTCTGGCGGTACCTGGTGGCTGCTGTCTTGTTTTGCTCCATTTTTTTCAACTTTTTATCCAGCTTCTCACCTTTTACTTTTGCTATAACCATTTTATCCCCAGGAGGGTCATAAGGTTTGGGGCGGTTAGACCCACAAGGGCCACCTGGAGATGGCAGGCTGACATTAGGAGAGCCCTTAGAGGTAGAAGGGCTATGCTGGGGAGAGCCCAGGTAGGACTCTGGGCTCATGCAGATGCCACTGTCATTATCTGAGGGGCCATCTTCCTCCTTGACACACTGAGGGATCATAGTACCATAAGCAGCAGAGTCGGGCTTCCTCTCTCCTTCAGAGATATCCACTTCACTGCCAAGCTCTAAGCTAAAGGAATGATCTTGAGTGGAAGAAAGATCCCCAGGGGAAAGGGAAAGAGGTTGAAAGAATGTGAAAGGGGCAACCTGGTCTGTTTTTGAACTTTCTGGGAGATGGCCAATTAGGTTCACTACCTGGGGTGGCTCCTTATTAGTCTCCTGGACTAGGGGGGGAAAGAGATCACATGTATCATATAACGTGGCCAAAAGCTCATCTGGCATGGTTTCAAGGTCATCTATACTCAACAGGGCATCAAAGTCAAACTCCTTCAGATCCATTTTCTCCAACATCCAATCTGTCCCGGAGAAGGCATCCTCTGCAAAAAGAATTCAGAGTGAAGGATGACGGGAGCCATTTGAGTCACTTACATTACAGACCCCAGACCCATCACGAATGGCCACACATGAGCACCTACAAGTGGCCCACTCACCCTTGCCAGTGTCTGAGGCATCGACCAACCCATCCACAGCCAGCCACTCGGAGGAGCCCGCCTTAGCCTTGTCGCCGGAGAACCCATGAGGTTTGAAGTGCTTGGCCACCTCCAGGTAGTCATCTAGGAGACCTAGGCTTTCTTCAGCCCCCAAACCCGACTGGTCGAAGGGGGACATCAAGTCCCCCGCCAACACCTCGCTGCTCAGGAAGCTCATCTCGGTCATGTTGTGGGGCTTTGCTGGAATCGAGGAATGTGCTTAATTCGAAGGTGTCTCTGTCGATTACAGCAATGCTGCTGCTGGATGCCGTGAAAAGCCTGGATGGGAATCAGAAGGCAAGACCCCTTAGAGGTGGGCTGGGCTGGGAATCCCGTCAGACGCGCAGGTGGCGAGTCGGGAGCACGTGGCGCCAGGGCCATTGTGTCCGCCTTCCCCGCCTCCAACTCAGGTTGCACAAAATGGACGCCGGAGGAGTCTCGGCCATTCCGCAGCCGGTCACCCAGGGGAAGGCGCTCGTCCCCACTTCCAAATAGGGCCACGGCCACCGCCCCGCCCCGTGACTCACGGCCCCGCCGCCATCTTGGCTGCTGCCACGTTCGCGGGGCGGCCGGGACCCCAGCGATTCCAGGAGTGCCGAGGGCCGGGAGCGCCCGCGCCCCGGAAACTTCAAAACAAGGACCGCGCGTCCGGGCGCTCATAAAACCGCTTCCCCCTCGGCGACGCGCCCGGCAGAAAGCCGCGCCCAGCCAAGCCGAGAGCCCCCGCCCATGCAGGGCGCCTGCCAGTGCGGCCCGCCCCGGTACTCACGCCATGGCTAAGCCGTCAGGGGTTGCCGCTGCAGAGCCGGGTGCTGCTGCCGCCGCTGCAAAGGCCAACGCTGCCGCAGGCACTGCTGCCTCTAATACGCCATGGTGGCCGCGCGCCCTGCGGGGGGGAGGAGGGAAGGCCCACGCTCAATCGCAACCTTACATCTACCGGCGGACGGGACAGAAATGGCCGCGCGCGGGGCAAGCCGGCTCTTTATAGGCTCCGCCTATGGGACGCAGCACAGAGCGCATCCTTCCGCTGCGACCACGTGACCTTAGCCATCGACTCACTCGTTCCCATATGTGTGATCTCCCACCGGCGCCAGCCCTGTCTGTATGCCAGGGAAGTAGTTTTGGAGGGAGAGGAGTTTATTCAGGGTCTCATGAAAGAAAAGGGCGCACTATTTTACAAGAGCCCTACAACGTAGGAGTCATGTCCTTCCCTCGGCCGCCGCGGGTCGCGGAGGGATCTCTCAGACACGCCTCGCTTCCGGTGTTAGCTGAAAGGGCGGGGAGAGAAGTTTTTCTTGCCAGGGAAGCTTTTTTTAGAAGACCGAGCCGCCTGGTTATCGCGCGAGATGCTGATGGGAAGCGCGCGTCGAGCCCATTGGCCCATGCGTGGTGAATCATGTCTATTTTGAGTTCCTATTGGCTCCAGGCCTGAGGTGGGCGGGCTGTTCAGCGAGCCCAAGATCCGGGTGGGTAGCATCCCCTCGCAGGGCGGTCACCTCTGTTCTTGTTTGAGACCCTGCGGCTTCAGTGGCTCCCTCAGCCCGGCCCCTTGCCGAGCGGCCACAAACGGGCAGGCTTCCGCTAGCAGGCAGCTTTACCCAGCACGCCTCAAATAGTGGCAGCCGGGCCTGGCTGGGGGTCCTTCCTACTCGGAATTAGCCAAATGACAGCCCAAGTCCCCCCTCCCACCCACCGGGGCGCTCTCTCCCTTCCGGACCGGTTGGGCTGCTTCCGACCCGGAAAGGTCCCTGAAAGTCACCTGGCCCAAGACTTTATTTTCCAGTGGAGCCGACAGCGAGCGGCTGGCCCGGCCCCCCAGGTAGGCTCGAGGACCGCAGCGGAAATCAGGGACTGGGACGGCGCTCCTGGTGGGGCCTCATTGGGCGGTCACCCGAGCCCTGCGTCCCTTCTCTGAGCCCGAGGTCCGGAAGGATGCGTGTTGTCTCCCTATTCTATGTTCACGTTGCCCATTCGAAAATAAAAGTATGAGGACTTTGGTTCGTGCAGACTCGATTCCCCCAAGAGCAGGTTTCATGCGACTGGTGTCGCCCTAGGGTAGTTCTGATTAACTGCCAGGCACGGACAGCTTCCCTACAAGCCCTCCCAATGGCCTTGTGAAGCGAAGCCTGCTCAGGGTCGTTTGGCTGGGGGCGGGGGGTTTAGAAACTGTGGTCTTAGTGGGCAGGCCCCCACCACCACCCGCGGGAGGCCGGGGTGCCAAGAAACCTCCCTCCACAGTCCGTTCCCGTGAAGGTAGAAACCTTCCCCTCCACTTGCGTCTGCCATACAAATATCATTTCTACAAATGCTGGCTTTGTCATTTATTAGCTGGGACATTTGACAAAGTGACATACTTGTTTTCTCATCGATTGAGCATCCTCGTCCTAGGAATGGAGTGAGACCATATACATAAAGCACTTAGCACGCTGCCTCCTACATAGTGGCCGATAAATGGTTGCTATTGTTACTATTATTAGAACTCAGGTTTCAGGCCCCGACCTCCCAATCCCATGCCATCACCTACTTCTGCAGAGGACTCCTGTTTATAGTTACATGAAACCGACACTAGAACGCGATCCAAGGCATCCTGGATGCTGGGTAAGTGTGGTTTTCCTTTCCCTATGGGGTACCATGAGACATACAGAAGTTGTCTTTCAGTGAAAGGCAGTAAGAATCCTGAGCCATTATTCATGTCTTTCAAAGGAATAATTCAGGCCCCCTGGGAGGGGTGTCCTCCTTTTGCTCTACAGACTTTTGAGGCGTCTGAGGACCTTTCAAGTGGTTGAGAATTTTAAAAAGTGGTATTTCTCCAGTTTTGACACTGCCAAGGCCATAGAAAAATGAGTCTGGTGGTACCTTGTCCCACCCATGCCATTAAAGAGACTCAGGTGAAACATGTCAGTTTCTGACTGAAAAACGCAGACCCAGCACTCCCAAAGTAAAACGTTCTGTATCACACACAAAAGTCAAAGTTGTTGGAAAGATTTTTATTTTCTTCTTCCCATGCTGTGGAAGGACATTGTGTTCCCCAGTTAAATTTCCTCCCTCAAGGAGAAAAAAAGGATAACGGTTCTCTGGGTCTCAGGGCTAAGCTGCTCCTATATAGTCCTAGCCAAGACAGGACACGAAGACTGGTGGTGGACTCCAGTCTATGAACTAACACATCAGCCACCACCGAAGGGCAGGCAAGTGACTGGAAGTTAAGTTGTAGACTTGACCTCAAGGACCAAGAACTTAAGAGACTATGAGGTGATCAAAAGGAAAAGGTAAACAACACCCTGTATGCAGCTGACCACAGAACCCACATTTCTGGAATTTGGGCCACTCTTTAATAAATAATTTATAAAAAGGCTACATCCTGTGGCAGGAATCAGCTCTAGTCCTAAAATGTCTCTTGCCATTCTCCTTCACCTTAAACTTAAGGCAAAAGGGCAGAGTTCTAGCAACTCTTTTGAGAGTTAATGTTCTAACCCAGTGAAAGCGTACCATGCGTGGCCGAGGACTCTGGACACAAGGTGATGCCTCCCTACAGAAACCCCCTCAGAGCCTCTCCAGGGCCCTTGATCTTGAGGCTGATGCTTCCTCTAAACCATTTGAGCTTGAGTAGAAAACAAGGAAGCAAAATCAGCTCATCTGGAATGTGAACAGGTAGACAATCACGCCAAGACCCAGCCGCCAAGAGACCACCTCAACATAGCTTTTCCAAACGTAGCCTTCACCATTTCTTTCCTTTAGTTTTTAAAAGTCAAAACCAAGATAAAAAGAAAAATACTGCTATCCAGAACTCATTTTTTAGAAAGAGGCAAAACAGGGACGAACCAAAATAAACATGGAGTTTTTAGGTGTTTGAGATAACAATGAGTACATTTTAGGCATCAAGCTGAGTATATGGTTTGCTAATCTAGATGGTGCCAACAGGATCTCCAGAGGGAAGAGGAAAAGCAGGTGCTGTTCCTTCAAGGCAAAAGTGGGAGACGCTGAACAGAGAGGCAGAGTAATGGAGACAGCTACTTCATCTTTCCCCAAAGAGTTTTTAAAAAGGCAGAATTTTGTCGTCTTCCATCCAAGCAGCCCAGAGCACTTGGTCATCATCCACATTTTATTGTGAGGAAAATGGCAGCAAGAGGACAGCCAGCCCAGTCAGCGGACCCAAGGACCAAGGCTTCTGAGGACTTGTAAGAGGCTCAATTCTAAAATGAAGTTATGGTTTTGTGAAGAATAATTAAGTCAGAGTTGCCCTGAAAAACAGGAAATAAACTCATTTCCTCACCTAAATTCAGGTATGCTTGGCTTTGATAATTCGGGACTCTGAAATCTTGAGGGTCTTTAAAGCGTTTTTTTTTGTTTGTTTGTTTGTTTTTTTTTTTTCTTATTTTTGAGTTCTTCCCAATGTTTTATATAGAATTTAGTCAGAGATGGCAACTTGGGAATTTTTAAAGTTTTATAATATTTATAAAATTTACTTTGGAAACCAAATCCTTTATCTCAACAAATAATAATCTGCTTCTGTAGCTATCAACCCTCCCCTCTACTGGGCTCTAGATGGGTCATCCGAGCTCTCAATGTCAGGTCCCACTCCATCCCCTCCACATCAGTCACCCAGGTAGTACGCAGGCACACAGAGGTTTTAAACTCCCCTTTGACAGCTCGGCTGTCAAGGTTCTTGCCTTTTCAGAAACAACTGGACTCCCACAAGGACTCCTTGTGTATGTACCAGAGAAGAGGCAGAGACCAAACAGCCAGGCTACCCTAGTTCTAACCTCCGAATCTGACAAAAAAGGGACGACACCTATCTCTGCCCTAAACTCTGGGATGCCGAGGTGTCAGTGCTATTTAAAGAATCATGTCACTGTCAGGGAAGGGCTGAGACAGCTTCCCAGAATCCCACTGATGGAGAGGTAGTAAAGAATTTAAGACTTGATGGGAGAACAAAATACTGAATAGGCAGATCAGAAAGAGAACTGCTGTCAGCCTCTTGCTTCCAACAGGGAAAAAAATACAAATCAGGAAGACACACTGATGAGTATTAACCACTCCCCCCTGCCCTCAGGATATACATCCATTGCCATAAGTAGCGCAATTTTAGCAGCAGGAAACAGGAAGGAATGTGGGGAGTGCCCGCCTCCCTCTTCTGCAATTTCTTCCGGGTCCTCTCTCCCTGGCTAGCACCCATCTGCCCAGCTGTCAAGTGAAAGGCAAGACCAGGGAAGGAGGGCTGTGCATGTTCGTTTGCCCCTCGGCCTCTGGAGATGCCAGGAACGCTTAGCAAACACTCCTCTCCCACTGCTGTGGCAGACACTGCAGGAAGGAGGACTGGCTGCTGGGCCTGTCCTTACTCTAAGGCAGCCTCCTAGAAAGGCAGGGCCCACTGGGGGGGCCACACACAGGCACCAGGCCCCAACTGGGACTGAGTTTTCCAGCTGACACTGAGCCTCTGCTGCTGAGGCTGTGTTCCTACAAGGCCTTGTTCTGTTGGCAACAGAGAAGGAAAGAGACGAAGCCAGCACCCACGGGAGGTGCTGCCCCATCCCTCCCTTGTCTGGCTCACAGAGACACGGAGAGACAGACAGTGGGCATGCAAGCCCTCCACCAGGCCCTCTGAACCCGTCTCTCCCACCCCCAATCCTGTGGTCTTGCTGATGGTTCACTAAGAAATACAATCTCCAAATAACTCTGCATCCAGTTCATCCTGTGTGGGTTGACAACCATGTTCCCAGGAGAGATGCTATCAGCACTTAAGAATTCAAGTTGAGGGGACGGGGAGGATGGATTTGTTTTCCAGGAACCAGGGTCAAAAGCCGGCTCCTTTCCACCAGCCTCAGCCCCAGAAACCCTAAATACTGTCTCAGCACTCACTCTGCAGAGTTCAGCTTGCAAATATGCAGTCACAGCTCTTCTGTGATATTCAACTAAAAGGCAACACCTTGATTAGGCAGATATGCTCCAAGGACAAGAGCAAAACAGAAGGCATGAACAAGAGGAAAAGATAGAAAAGACACTGAACAGGAAGAGGCAAAAGGAAACCTGGGCCAAAATGCAAAACCCCCAGTGGTCTCAACAACTCAGGCCAGCACTGCACCTTCTCAATTCATTCCAGAAAAAAATCAGCCTGGAGCAAGGCGGGGAGTAGGGAGCACAGTGTTTGGTAACAAAAATAAAAAGGGTTGGGTGAGAAAATAGGAGATCGAAGAGATGTCATTCTAATCAGCATGAAGTGACCAGGAAGATGGCCAGCAAGACAGGAGGCACCTAGGGACCCTGTGAGGCACCAGCCATGTAGCCAGCTGTTTCTATCGGAGACTCCAGTGCCTGACCGCCCAACACCTGCTCTGGCCTTCACTGCCCTATGTCTGCAGCAGCACTTCCGGCTCAGACAATGAGCAATAGAGAGTATATCCCAATTCGTCTATTTCTCCAGGGGTGAGCTCTGCAAATAAGTTCACCTTGGGGTTTAGGGCACTGGGCAGGACTCCTGCCTCTAAGTAGCTGATGAGTCCCCTCAAAGCCTGCAGGAAACGGTCAGCTAGCATATCTGGAGACCAGTCAGCCTCCTCCTGGGCCAGGTGGAGGATGACATTGGTTAGCTGGCTGGCAGTGAGGGGGCCTAGAGCTGGAGTGGACTTGCATATGGCCTTGAGTATCTTGAGGCACAGCGATCGGCAGCCTGAATCAGCCTGGTCCAAAGCCCGCAGACGCGCTGTCTCAGCAGGACGCAGGCTCAGCCGCCACAGGTTGTCATACTGGGCTAGCCGGTGTGGTCTGGCCACCAAGACAGTGTCACCAAGGGTCACTGATGGCAAGAAGTCAATGACAAGATGTTTGTCCTGCTCATACTGCACTTCAAGTGTCAGGGCCTCTGGAGGTGGAGCTGGCCGGATCACATAGTCCAAGAGGGACCCAATGGCCGGCCAGTTAATAGAGCCAGCCACAACCTTCTCAAAAGTGTCTGCTACTGTCTTTGGGGAGAGGTAGCCCCCGACAACACAGCGGTCCCAGTAACTGCTACCACGAGGAAAGTACTCCGGATTCTCACGACGAACCAGGAAGAAGCCAGGGACATTCATGATCGTGTCCTCACCAGGGATGCATGACCACAGGTTCTGCTCCAGCACAAGGGGAACAATGAGTTGGATGTGGTCGGCTGTCACCACCTGCCAGAACAGAATTAAAAAGGTTTTGAGGGGTTTACTCTGCTCAGGGGACATGCTTCCCCACACACAGGCGGCACCATCTTGCATTCCCCAACAAGAACAGAAGCCAAGAATTCTTTCATGTCACCAAAGCAATCCATGTCGTGAGGAAACCGGAAAGGAGAGATGGGAACAAGAATATAGGAAGGAGCAGTTTTCTTACACTTTCTTGAAAATTGTGAATATGACTAAAAACGAGAAGGTTAAAGATGATGTGAGCAAAAACAAAGCTGCCCAGGAGCAGTTTCACAGCAGGAGAACCTCAGTCTGCCTGGTCAGCCCAGGACTTTCTAGACTGATGACACTACTGAGAAGCTTCTGGTCAGAGCCCAGCCCCACCCTTTGTGAGAACCACCATGTTACCTGCAGGTCATCGTAGAGGCTGCCACTCAAATACATGTCCCGAAGTGGCATGTCAGGCAACTTGGCCCGTAGGAAGCTCCGGAGCTCAGCACATATGTCCACGGCAGCTTGCTTGGCCCGAGCCTGCTCTCCAGCAGGGATGGCTGCCCGGTTCCGGTAGTAAGTAAGAAGTTTCTCCTGCAGGGACATGCGGAGTCGTGACTTCTTCAAGTCTACCTGGCCCTTCCGGGCCAATGGCTTGGGCCGGGGCGGGCAGAATGTATCTGCCAAGGCAAGAGAGAGAGGCACATGAGCTCTTCCCATGCTTGCTCAGTCCACAGCTGCCTCAGCCCCAGAAAGGAGAAGGGCTGGGCACAAAGGACAAGTACCTACACGGTGCCCGGCACAAGTGTGGTCAAGAAATGCCTGTGCAACGAAGGAGTAGTGATCAAGTCCACAGGCAGTTCCAGCAGGGTAACATCCCTTCTCACCTGTGTCAAAGGCCAAAGAGTCTGTGGGAAGGGTCTGTAGGGACCGGCTCAGGCCTGTCTTCATGTCCTTGTTCAGCAGTCGGGGGGAGCCCATCCAGTTTGGTTCTTCCCAGCTCCTTTTCCCTGAATGACTCAGGCGGGTGGGACTGGTTGGGGCGCTGATTGCCCGGTCATACATCTGAAATGGCACAGAGGGCCCAGGACATATACCTGCCTTTCCTTCTCTATTTCCTTCCAATCCCCTGCTCCCCAGAAGTTTGGCCCTAGTAAGTGCCAATTACTTCTTTTACCTATGCTCAGGATTGAACTCAGAGCCTAGCACATGCTAGGGAAGCACTCTACCACCAAGCCACATCCCCAGCCTCCACTACTTTGTTTTTTTCCAGTGATGTCGTACTGGGAATTGAACCCAGGGGCACTCCACCAATCAACTACATCCCCAGCCCTTTTTATTTTCTATTTTAAGACAGGGTCTAGCTAAATTGCTAAGATTGGTCTCAAACTTAAATCCTCCTACCTCAGCCTCCCAAGTTGCTGGGATTACAAGCATGTACCACCACACGTATATGTACTTATGTGTACTTTTGAAATGGAATTTTTTCATTTATCATTTTGATCATTTCCTCATGTGACTAGGATGCTTCCACATTTTCTGACTATACATTCATATATTATGAATACACCATGATTTTGAACAATGATTCATTTATTTAACAAATAGTGCCAAGCACAGTAGTGGACACCTGTAATCCTAGCTACTCAGGAGGCTGAGGGAGGTCAGCCTCAGCAATTTAGCAAGACCCTCAGCAACTTGGCAAGACCCTGTCTCCAAAAATTAAAATAAGGGCTGGGGTTTTGGCTCAGTGTAGAGTACCTGCCTGGAATGTGTGAGGCACTGGGTTCAATTCTCAGCACCATATATAAGTAAAAAAATAAAAATCCATCAAAAACTAAAAAAATATATATATTTAAAAAAATTAAAATGAAAAGGACTGGGGATATAGATTAGTAGTAAAGTGCCCTTGGGTTTAATCCCTAGAACAAAAAAAAAAAAAAAAAAAAAAATCATCCCTTGGTATTCCAGGGGAACACCCTAAGGTTTCTAAAACCTTCTGATGCTCAAGTTCCTCTGAGGGCACAAAACACTGCATTTAACCTATGTATACCTTGCTATATACTTTAAGTCATCTGCAGATTTTTTATAATATCTAATGCAATGGTAATGCTATATTCTTAAACAGTATTGTTTAGGGAATAACAACAGGAAAAAAGTCTCTACAAGTTCAGTACACTTTTTTTTTTTGCAGTGATCAAAACCAGAGCCTCACACATGCAAGGCAAACACTCTACCACTAAGCCACATCCCCGGCCCCCCAGACACATTTTAAATATTTTCAATCTGTGGCTGGTTGTGTCTGTGGATGTGGAACCCACAGATAAAGAGAGCTGACTTTATCGGGAGGCTACTGCATGCTGGGCATTTTTCTAGGTGCCAAGAATAAACCATCAAACCAAAGAGGCCCAAATCCCTGCCCTCATCAGTTTCCAGTCTCCCAGGGAGATATAGGCAAGACATAACAAACAAGCTAAATATAAAGTACACAGGTAGAGATGAATGCTTAAAAACAAAAAAAGTAGGCAAGGGAAACAGAAGTATGCAATTGGTGTAGTGCCACTAATTTAAAGGACACTTCAGTTATTTGCAATTTTTTACTTGCCAGGATACATTTATTTGTATTTCCAATCATTTCTTTAGGGCAGAGTCCTGGAAACAGACTCAAGGTCTCAGATATCTGATTCCAACACCAAGTTAGACTGGCAGTATCAAAGTCTTGTTCCTACTGAGCTCTGCTCTGTGAGGCTGCCTTACTGCCTCCCACCCCTGGCCCTGGCTATGTGCACTTACCCGCTTAACCGCCAGTGTGGCGATGCCCAGCATGGCTGCTCCACCCACCCCCAGCACCAGCCGGGCATTGGAGAGCACAAAATCAATGGCTGTGCCAATGCCATTGTCATCCTTCTTGCCTTTGCGCTCACCAGCGCCTGCCATTGCTCACCTGCGAATGAACAAAGAACACAGCTATCACCACCTGGGACCTCAGGAACTATGCGCCTTGTGCCCCCTCTCCTGTCAAGGTCAGGTCTTGCCTCTAGCACTCAAGCACTAGGGCCTAAAGAAAGGCACCAGATCTTATGATATAACTGGATACAAGGGAGGGGAAACTGACCATGTATACTGTGGGTAAAACGCCCCATGATCTGCAATCAGAGAGCATGAAGTTCACTGTCAGTCCTTGTTATAAACACAAAAGTGACCAAACACCCTGTACATAGAAACACAACTACAAGTCCATGTGAGAGAAAGTGATCTCTTTCACTCTGTGAATGCTGCTACTTGACAAATGCTTGTTTCTTGGGGAAAATACACAGTGGGACTACCAAAGCTCAGGTAATGCCAAGAAAAAAAACACAACACTCTAGTCTCAGCTGTAGACTAGAAAACAAAACCAACCAACCAGCCATCTGCTCAAATGTCCTGTGAACTCAAAACACAGTCACAAAGTGTACATGACACAAACCAGAAGAGGCCTCCTGCCTGGTGCTCAAGCAAGGCAAGCACACACTTGCTTCCGGGCTACATCTTGGAATCATCCTGATTAAAGTAGCCCTGAGCCTTTCCCTAGTAAAGGAGGGCCTTGTGGGCCATACCTGACTCCTGCTCCCAGCCTGCTGCTCTCTCCCACTGCCTGTGACCTATATTACAGGAAATACCTGGAAAAATGAAATTGTGTACCATGTGGTATCTTCCAATATCAGATCACATTTCTCTCAATACCCTGTAACAGGATATTACTAGTGTCACATCTCATGCCCCTGCCTTTCCTTCTGTGCCCCTCAAAAAAAGAAATACTTCTGACTATACTCATTCCAGCAATTGCATGGTATTCTAACAAAAACATGGGCTTTACAGTAGGAAATCGTGAGACTGAGAATTTGCCTAGAGCCCTGACTAATTAGCTGGGTGACCGCAAATGGTTACTTAACCCCTCAGCTATGAAAAGGGGAAAATGATCCCCACATGGCCCCAAATCACAGGCTGCAGTGAGGAAAAAAACTCTGTTGCAATGCTGTCTGTGAACATTTTATAAACTGTAAACATGTTCCACAAATGAGGGCTGTCATTAAGTTATTTAAGATTCCCATCTACAGGACACAAGGTCAGTTTCCAGGAAGCACTCGACAGTCCCACCTGTCCTCTAAGGCAATCTGCATCTTTTCAGGTGGAGCTACACTGGCCTCTAAAACTCATGCTGAAACTATCCTGGGCTTCAGATTGAAACTATTAAGTAGAGCAGGCTTGTTAAAGACTCTCCTGCCCTAATGCAATGCCCCCACCCCATCCAAGGACCAGGTGACATCATAGATCAGGTAACCTGGAGGAGAAAGAGCGTTCACAAGCTCCTACAAGGAGATGCCATCCTTATTCTAACTTAATTCAACCTGTTTGGTGAAACTGCTCTCCATGGCACATCCTGCACTCGGGTTCTGCTGAATCCACCTGCAGCCCACTAGCTGAGAGGAACTCCACCTTCCAAGGAGGTGGGGCCTGGTTCCTTAGGGCAATAAAGGACCAGTGTTGTTTAATAGGTTTAGTTTGATTTGCTAGATGAAAAAAGTTCTGGCAATCTGTTCCACAACAATGTGCGTAAGCTTAATACTACTGAAGTGTATACTTAAATGCTTAAATAGTTTAAGAAACAAAAAAAGAAGCCAGGCATGGTAGCACACGCCGGTAATCCCAGCAGCTTGAGAGGCTGAGGCAGGAGGATCATGAGTTTAAAGCCGGCCTCAGCAAAAACAAAGCACTAAGCAACTCAGTGAGACCCTGTCTCTAAATAAAATACAAAATAGGGTTGGCTTGTGGCTCAGTGGTTGAGTGTCCCTGAGTTCAATCCTGGTACCCTCCCCCGCCCGCCAAAAAAAAAAAAAAAGGAACTCTGAGCTGATGGCCAGGACTAGGTATGCCAACATTTTGGGCAAGTTTTACTTGTTTCCCTAGACACAAAAATGGGTAAAGAAACACTCATCACTCAAGATAGTAAGGACGATGGGTCTTGCAGCATTCTAGCTTGAAAGGTCAGAGCTATGAACTTTCCAACTTAGTTTACTTGAAAGTCATAGGCTTTTTTATAAATACGTCTGGCATATACATGAGAAGAGCTAATAGCAAGTGTGGAGGCTCCTGACAGCCAAAGTGAAAGCCTCAGGAACAAAGTCCCTCTAACCTTTCCCCACCCTCCTGTCTCTCACCCCTCATTCTCTAAGGCAAGTCATGGAAACCAGAACCCAAAAGCCAGCATTAAAGCCTAAAAATATTACTCCATCTTTCCCCCATCTTTTTGCAATAACATTCTCTGACCTTCTTTTGACTACAGTCCTAAGACACGCCCCCTCCCATTCCATAAAAGAGCCACAGGAGGAGATGCTACAGCTGAGGAGCCAAAGGTAACAAGGCCAGGCAGCCTTGCTGGGCTTCCCCTCTCCATCCATCACTGTACATCATACTTTCTGTCCAGTCATTTTTCTGCACAGCTATTCACACTTCCAAGAACCTAAGCATAAAAATGGGTAATTTAACCTGGGTCTTTGGGCCTTCCTTATGAAGGCTCCTGTGCACATATAAAACTTTGATTAATCTATTATGCTTTTGTCTTGTTGATCTGTGTTTTCCTAGAGTGTCCCTCATGATGCTTTGTGATGGATAGGAAAGTGAGCCCTTGTGCTGGGCACTTTACACACATTAATTCTTCACAACAACAATCCTATGAGGTCAGTAATACTGTTATCTCCAATTTAAAGATGAAAAAAATGAGGCAGATGCTAAATAACTGGCCCATGGTAACATACCACACCAATAAATTGTGCACCAGGATTTGAACCTAAGGCTTATGCTGCTAGGGAGAACTAATCTATGGGAGACCCAAACAGTTTCCAAACTCCACCTTGTTCACATCTCTTCTATTACCTACTAGACCACCAGCTTTCTTGGGAACATTCACTGCTGTGTCCTTAGGATGCAATCTTTTTTTTTTTTTTTTGCAGCGGGGGGTGGGGGCACTCAGCCACTGAGCCACACTCCCATCCCTTTTTTATATTTTATTTAGAGACAGGGTCTTACTGAGTTGCTTAGCACCTTGCTTTTGCTGAGGCTGGCTTTGAACTCATGATCCTCCTGCCCCAGCCTCCCAAGCTGCTGGGATCACATGCATGAACCATGGCGCCCAGACTTAGGGTACAATTTTTAACATAGTGAATATCCATTGTATAAATGAACCATAAGGAACCCCTCTTAACCTGAAGGTTTTTTTTTGTTTTTTTTTTTTTTTTTTTTGAGTGGGTTGTGATAGCAAGATATAGTGTAGCTCAGAGTCAAAACAGAGTAGGAACACAGAGGCTTTAATAATTTGCTATTTCCCTTCCATATCCACTACCCCTCCCTGTGCAAGCAGGCTCCCAGGGGCATCATCCAACCCCTGACCTTGTATTACCAAAGGCAGTTCTGCCAATCAATGTACATGGCTAATGAGAACCAAAAGTCATTACATAAGGCTCCTCCTCCTGATTTCCATCTCTACCCAAAACAGCACCTTCTACCCAACTGATAAGCCTTAGACCACAGCTACCCTTCATTCTGTCTCCTCCTGCCTCAGCCAACTGACTGCGCTGCCCCGGTTGTACATGCTGTATTTATATTTAACCATCCACCACAACCTTAGCCCTTTAATCCATCTGGCCAGATTCAGTGCCTCTGTTTTCTCTCTCCAGTTTACTCTCCACATCACCCTGGCATGCTCCAAGACACAAATGTCACTGCATTCTTACAAAGCTGTGATGGTCCCATCACAGTCCTTAACAATGTTCTTCCAGATCTGGCCCAGCCTCAACTCCAGCCACGTGCCTTACAGATGTTTCTAGCCATTACGAAATGCAGTTCCCATGCCCAGGCACCTGCTTATTCTCATCCCCCTGTCTGATGAGTTTCTATTTCTCATATAAGGTACACCTCAAATGTCCTCTTTTCTATAGCCACCTGGGATCCCCTCCCACCACACAGCCCAAGGCAGAGCTGTGCCTTCACTGTCTCCACAACTCTTCCTACAACCCTCAAGGATAGAGCTGCTTACATTAGAATTACTTCCCACCGATCTCCTTAGAGTGAGTTCCTTGATGGGCCGTATCATTAATCTCTCTCCCCAGAGCCCACCAGAATGCCAGGGCTATACAAGGCCTTCCGGAAAGGCTGCTGAATTAAATATGATCACTATACTGCAGTGGGACTTCTTAATAACACTGGGAGAGCTAAAGACAGCTAGCACACCCCTCACAATAGCATCCCCAGTGCTGTGTGCGCACTCATTCAATTCTCATGGAACCTAAAGAGGGAGGTACTATTATTTGCACTTTACAAATGAGGAAATGAAGGCCTAGAACAGTTTAGTGACATGCCCTAAGCCTCACAGCCATTAGCAGCAGTGCCAGGATTTAAATCTCAATCTTTGAACTCTGCAGTCTGTATGCTATGCTTGCTTTATAAATTGTCTTGTAACAGAACAGCTATCTTCCAGAGCATGATCTGACCCACAGTATACCTAAATCTAACTGAAGAACAGGTGAGCTTGAAGCTGAACTCAAATGGTATTAACCAACGTCTTTCCTAACATTTTTATATATAAAGTGTTCTATGAAATAAAGTTGTGATAAAATGGTTCTGGTGGGACTTGAAACTCAGGTCCTGTTTTTCTCAATAAGAGAACCCACTTCTATTAACTTGTCCATTTCCTCCACTGATTTCAAAGGATCAAAGGGCGGGCTCTGGTCACAAAGGAAAGGTTCTTCCTTTCCTGGTCCCCCATATTAGAAAAAAAAAAAAAAAGAAGAAGAAGAAAGAAACCTACAGGAACAAGGACCTACCTGAGGAGTCTTAATGCATCTGTGAGGAGGGGCTGGAAGAGAGCAGGAATGTCTACAGAAGGCACCTTTGTCCTCTTTCCCTTGAAATTAGAGTGGGAGGGGAAAGAGAGGATCCTAAATAAGCCCCCCTAGTTTGCTGCGGAGGAAGACGAGGCCCTTCTCCAGCTGCTTCTCCCGGGCCTCAGGATTCTCTAGCTTCTGATTTTTCCGGAACTCACGGCGGATGGAGGCAAAGTAGAAGTCTCTATCAGTGTAGCGAAGTTCTCGGCCCTGGCGCAGCAGAGCCCGATAGAGACTCAGCACCGCCTCTCGGCTCCACGGGGCCATGGGGGACTTTAGGGGTTGGGCGTCACACTCTAAGCAGAGGGAAGATATAAAAGCCTAGAATCAGAATTAATGACAGCAGAGCATACAGAGACTATGTATGGGGTCTCACTGTGTTGTCCAAACCAGCCTCCAGCTTGTGATCCTCCCTCCTTGGCTTCCCAAGCAGCTGGGACAAAAGTAATGTACCACCACTCCCGGCGAGATCAGGTTTTCAATCCAAGATTCGGACTTCCAAGGTTACACTGTGACTTGTGGCAGGGCTAGGATTGGACTTCAGCCTCCCAACACTACCTCCTGGGGAAGTCCAGAGTGTGGCTCACCAGGGCTCAGATCCTGGTCTGTGCCTGGGCTGGAATATTGCTCTGCCACTTACTTGCTATATGACTCTAGGTAAAATACTTGCCCCTCTGAGCATCAGCTTCTTCACTTATGAAATGGAGATGATGCTATTATGGTACCAGTACCTACCACATAAGGTTATTTTGAGAACTGCCATGTAAAGCACCTGTTAAGTAGATGGCCATGGTCTAGCGTAGTTGATGGTAAGGACTCAGCCACACTTGAGTCCTGGGCCCACCACTTATGAGCAGCATGACCTGGAGCAAGTTCCCTAACCTCTCTGTTTGCCTAGTTCCTCATCTGTTAGTGAGGAGAGACCATATTTTGCCCAGATGGTTGGTCTGAGTATTAAATGACTTAAAGTGTGTGAGTATGTTTACAGCAGCTCTCGGCACACACAGAGCCTATCAGGACAGCTACCACGGTGCCACCTCCAGGCTGATGCTCCCTGACACACTAGTTACACACGGACCACAGTAACAAGAAGCCCCACACAGGGATGGAGTAAAGTGCTTTGTCATCCATTATTACATCTAAACTGAGAGCCAGGAGGTGGTCAGCGTTCCTAACAAGTGATCCCGACTCTCCACCCGGCATGTTCTAAGCACCTCCCACTCGGGCCCCTCTCCCTCAGCAACCCCAGTGTCACGTTATCCCGTGTAAGTGGAGGCAGCGGAGCTCCCGGAGGAAGTGGCTCGCCCAGGACCCACAGCTGTGCAGGGAGGCCTGCGAGGCTCTCGGGGCGCCCTGAACTTCCCCAGCGCAGCGCCGGCACTGCCCGGCTCAACCCGCCCGACCTCGGGGTTCGCGACGTGCCTCCGCGGAAGGAACGACCTCGCGTGTCAGACACGGGGGAGCGGCGGGGCCGAGGGGCGATCTGGACTTGGGGCCCACGGCGAGTCGACCACAGCCCAGCCTGGCCGACCTCCCAGCGCGCTCGGGCCAGCCACCGTCGCTGTCCCCTTTCCCTCAGCTGCAGAGGCACCCCCGCGACCCCGAGGGCCCCGGGACAAGCCGCAGGAAACGGGAGGTGCCCGATGAAGAGAGCCACCAACCCGCGGGCTGCTCCTGAAGGGCGCCGGGCGACGCGCGGCGGCCCCGCCGGTCCACGCTCGCTCCCCCGACGCCGAGACCCCAGGAGGACCCGGGAGATGAGGCGGGACGAGCCACCGAGAGGCCGGGGGGAGGCTCAGGGCGGGCTGGGCCGGAGGCAGCCCCCGGTGGCCCCTACGCCTGCTCTCACTCACCGCGGGCCGCGCGCTACCACTTCTCAGGACTCGCCACTGGCCCGGTACCTCTCTCGGGGTCACCCATCAACATGGCCCCTTTACTTCCGGGGCGCGACCTTGCGCACCGAGCCGAGGGAGGGACTGAGGGGAGCCAGGAGCGGGCGGACTTCCGGTCTTCTCTCCACTGCCTCCCTCCCGAGGCGGGGCCGAGGGCTCCTTCGGGCCCCGCCCCTCGCGTGGGGCTCCGCCCACTTCCCCGAGCCCCGCCTCCGTGGGTGACGTCACCTAGGGACGGGCCTGCAGAAATCTGCGGGCCCCGCCCCCGGCGTTCTTGGGGCGGCGGTGGGCCCCGCGGATTCTCAGAGTGTGCGGTGGGGAGTGATTGCGGGTGTCGCCCTCAGACTGTTAGACCGGCCACCTCCTGCCAGCCCCTAGCAGCCACGGGCTCTGGCCAGCCCCCTGCGCTGACTGCTGACCTTGGGCCCGGGCTCTGAGGGACTCTGACACCCTTATACCCTCTCTGGCTTCTCTTCCAAACCCACTTTCTCAGATCGCTTCCTTTGACCCCTCCATGTCGGCCCCGCCTCCTGGGCCTCTTGTCTCCGGGCAAACTCCAGCCCTTGCTTCCAGGTCTACCTCAAATGTCCCGGCCTTTTCCAGCCCCTTCCTCCAACCCTCAGGTTGTTTCTGGGCCCCCAGATGCCTGCACCGCTCTTTGTCCAACAGTGAACCCCTTTCTCCGCACCTGTTTCGTGTTCTTCATCCATCTGCTTCTGTCTCTCACTGTACTTCGGGTTGGTGGCCGTGTCCCTCCAGAATCTGTGAGCCCAGCCCCCAGTGCCTCCCCCAGCCAGGGATGCTTGGGGTTTGGGACTCAGGCGAGTGGCTCTCTGACAAGTCTCCTAACCTTTCTCGGCACCTAGGCTGTTGGGATTAAACTGTTCAGCAGGAGAGACTTGGGGAATTACAGGTAGTTGTCGACTTATTCATTCTTTCAAGCCACAAATCCTGGACCTCTAAGGAGCTAGGCCCTGCTGTGGCCCCGAAGGAAACTGCTATCTCAAGAGCTGGGAGATGGCAGTGCTCTGTTAGTGCACTCCTGTAATACCAGCTACCCAGGAGGCTGAGGCAGGAGGATAGCAAAATTGAGGCCAGCCTTGTAAACTTACCAAGAACTTGTCTCAAAATTAAAATAAATAAAAAGGATTGGGGATGTATCCCAGTGGTACCGTGCCCCTGGGTTCATTTCCCAGCGTCACTAAAACACACACAGGCACACACACCCCACATATGTAGGCAGACAAGGACAGGAGGAAGAGGGCCTGAGGAGGCAGTGAGCCAGCCAGCCAGTGGTCAGGAGGGAGAGATCCAGAAAGGCCCTCCTAATAACAGGGACAACTCTCCAGGGAAGAGCCTTCCGGGTGGAGGCTCCCAGTGGGGCCCTTAAACTTGAATTGTTCTGGAGCAGCAGAGGGGCCAAGAGAGGTCCTTATGGGACAGGGGAGGGAGACGCCGGTGAGCAGGTTTGGAACTGGGGCAATGGGACCTGGCTTCCCGTTCAACAGGGTCAACCTGGAGGGAGAGTAATGGAAAGGAGCCAGGGCTGAGCAGGGGGCCCCTCAAGAGAGCATTGCCAAACCCCTGGAAGAGAGGATGGCATTCAGGCCAGAAAGGGGCGGTGCAGGGAGAAGGGGTCAGCTCTGGAGTGTACTTGGAGGCAGGGAGGCAGAATTTGCTACTGTGGCTATGATAGAGAAGAGCCAATGGCTTCTGGCTTCTGCCCCAGCAATGGCCCTGCCACCATCCTGCTCCACACTATTTAGGAGCCTGTTCCGGGGATTCCAAATCGCTGGGAGAAGGCCACTTTCCAGTCTCCACTAGGTGGGGGAGGGGACTTCCTGTGACTGCAGCCCCGGGGAGACTGTGAGCCCCTGGGACCTGTGGGGAAGGGAGGGTCCCAGATAGAGGCCTGAAGGAGGCTTAATGACTGTGTGTTCCAGGGTCTTAGGAATCACTCCCCAAGGGCTGGCCTGGCCTGGGAATCAAGATGATCTCCCTCCCACCACCCAGGCAGGACCACACCCCAGAGCCGCCTTCATTGAGCACATACTACACGCCAAACACTGGCCAAACACAGTCTAATTCAGTGTCCCTGTTTGCTAGTCACCATTATCCTAATTTTATAGATGAGGAAACCAAGACCTAATCAGGGCATGGTGGCACACGCCTCAGCGACTCTGGAGGCTGAGGCAGGAAGATCACAAGTTCAAAGCCAGCATCAACAACTTAGTGAGGCCCTAACCAACTCAGAGAGACCCTGTTGCTACATAAAATATTTGAAAACGGGAGGATGTGGCTCAGTAGTTAAGGGCCCCTGGGTTCAGTCCCGGGTATTAAAAAAAAAGAAGAAAAAGAAAACAAAGACCTAGAAAGATTCATAACGTCTTTGAGACACGGAGTTGGGCAGCAGAGAGGCGCACAGTGGGACCCAAGTCTGCCTTACTCTGAAACGTGTGTCCTTTCTGTTCTTCTTGACTGCACTACTTTGCTGTTTAAGGGAATAATTTTGTGACCCAGTTAAATCTAATTGGTGACATTTCCAGCTGGAAGACCAGGTGACCGCTCCGATCCCTCCTGACCTTCTGGTCTGTAGAATATTATTTTTAGGAGGGAAGGATGGAGGGAGATACTTCGGAGGTGGACACCAACCCACTGTAGCACGGGGTGGGAGGGGGATAGCAAAGGTCACATGGAGCATTTGCAACAAGCTTTATAATGATGACAGAGGTCTCAGAGGGCTTTCCAGGTGATGGCCCAAGGACAGGGATCAGCCACCCAGGGCTGGCAGGCCACAGCCTGGAACCTGACCCTGACCTAACAGCAGTGAGAAGTCTGCGTCATGGTACAGCTTGTGTCTGGGGACAATCGGCTGCTTTGTGAGCTGGCTGAGCCCAGCAGATCAGTCCCCAGGTGACCACCGCGTCCACTCATCGGCGAGAGTTCACACGGACCAAACTCTCCCCATGCGCGGCCCTGGCAGCGCCAGCTCCCATTATTCTCAGCACAGGTGGGCAAGAGTAAGAGAAGTGGCGTTGTCCCGACGGCATCCGAGGAAATGGGACCTTAAAAAGCCTTAGGTGGCAGGACGAGGACCTGAAGTCAGGTCTGGGGCTCTACACCACCGTCCACAGACCAAACAAAGTCACTTGGGACCAGGGTGCAGAACGAGGATAAGAAGAGGGAACCCTGGGGACACTGGAATCTGAGATTCAAGAAGCAGAGGGACACTGGGGAGGAACAGTCAGAAGACAGAGTGTCCTTGAGGCTTGGGGGTGCGGTCACAAAGGCCAGCAACCCCGAGAGTTCAAGGCAGAGCCCGGGGCCTGCAGAATGAACGGGCTGGGCCGAGAGAGCGAGAGAGCGGGCAGGACAGCTGGAGGGGACAAAAGCCAGCTGTGTGCCCTGGGAGGGGCTGGGAGAGAGCTGGAAACACCGCAGGGAGGGACCCTGGTGGAGTGACGTCACAGAGGGCAGGCAGCCGCCCCTGACCTGGCCCCTGACCTGGCCCCTGACCTGCTCTGCCCAGTCGGATTACAGCCCCTACCTCCTCCAGGGGCAAACTGGATACCCAGGAAGTGGTCAGCTTCTCCACAAAAAGAAATAAGCCCCAGAAAATGACCAACCAGCTCTCCACTTTTGTGGAAATAACTGCAGGATCTGGATTCCCCGGGCTCCCCCCTGGGCTGAGGAATGGCCACCACCTTTGACAGAACTCGAGCTCTGTCAAGCCCCACCCAAGCTCCCCAAGCCCCCCCACTCCCTAGAGTCTCACCCCGGGTGGCTTACTCTCACCCACGGGCTCCTGTGGTCCACCAAGGTCTTGTTGGGGTCTCCTTCCTCACTGGAAGACAAGGGAATCAGAGTGACTGTCCCCAGTCTTCAGTCGCAAAGCCCTGAAGCTTCGAATAAGGACAAGCTGAATTGCACTTTTAAGAAAAATTTCTGGGCTGGGCTGTAGCTCAGTGGCAGAGCGCTTGCCTAGCATGTGTCTGGGTCCAATCCTCAGCCTCACGCAAAATAAATAAATAAAATAAAGGTACTGTTAAAAAAAAAAAAGAAAAGAAAGAAAGAAAAGAAAAATATTTCTGGTTTGGTGAGGTGGGACCTGCCCAAGATCCCAGTTACCCGGGAAACCGAGGCAGGAGGATCACAAGTCCAAGGCCATCCTGGACAACCTAAAGAGACCCTGTCTCAAAATAGGAAGTAAAACGTTCTGAGGATGCAGCTCAGTGGAAGGGCACTTGTCAGCATGCAGTGGCCCGGGGTGCCATCCCAGGACTGGGGGGAGCGGTCAGGGCTGGGCGGGGCTGTAGGTCAGCGGTGGAGCACGAGGCTCTGGGCTTAATTCCAACTTGGCAAAAAAGAAAAAAAGTTCTATCTTTGGTGTGTTCACCTGGATTCCTTTCCATGAAAGGAGGGAGGTAGGGGTTAGAATGAGTCTTTTTTTTTTTGTACCGGGGATTGAACCCAGGGCGCTTAACCACTGAGCCCTTTTTATACTTTATTTAGGGACAGGGTCTCGTTAAGTTGCTTAGGGCCTCACTAAGTTGCTGAGGCTGGCTTTGAACGCGTGGTCCTCCTGCCTCAGCCTCCTGAGCCGCGGGATTACAGGTCTGTGCTACCACACCTGGCTTAGAATGAGTCCTTTTTCTACTGTCAGGTATTTACTGATGATCCCTCCTCAATGCCACCAAGTGTCACCTTTGTCATGTGCTAGCCTCCTGCATGGACCTGAGGACCCCATCTTCAGAATGCTGAGGCTGCCCAGACCCTGCCTATTCTGGGTCGTTGCAGACCCCCCCTGAGTCCCGGCTCTGGAGGTGACTTGGAGCCCATGGCCAGAGCCCCCCTAGGGCTGCTCAGGTTGGGTTTGTCCCAAGGACCCACCAGCACAGAATGCTGGAGGCTGGCATCTGTCACCGCTCCTCTGCCTGCACCGCTCCACTCACCACCTCTTGACGGCTTCTGCTTCCTCTGCTGGCCCGGCTCACCTCCTCAAAGGACCCTGTGTCCTGGGCAGTGCTGTCCCAGTGGCTAGGACAAGTAGCAAGGCAGGGTAGCAGGCACTCCCCAAAGCTGTGCCAAGAACTCTGACTTGGCACTGTGATGATGGGGAGCCAGAGGTGACTTTAGGAGGTTGGGAGTGTGTGTGAGAGGATCAAATCTCAAATGTAGAAGCAGGGGTGCTGGGTATGGTTGTTCAGGTTACATACTGCACAAGGGCACTCCATCTGAGGAGCCTGTTCATGTCACTGACCTCATGGAGGTGAACATTTCCTAGAAGACGTCTTCAGCAGAAGGCAGCTATCATTATTTTATTGATTGATTGATTGATTGATTGGTTATTTTGGTCCCGGGGATTGAACTCAGGGGCACTCGACCCCTGACCACACCCCAGCCCTATTTTGTGTTTTATTTAGGGACAGGGTCTCCCTGAGTTGCCTCGCCACTGCTGAGGCTGGCTTTGAACTCACGATCCTCCTGCTGGTATTACAGGCGTGTGCCGCCACGCCCAGCTGCAGTTTATCAGGCTAATGAAACTGGTGCATCACGGCAACTCTCCAGTGGATGACAGTGACCTGTTTGGGGGAAGGGACGCCCTTTTCAATTTGCACCAAGGCCCCTGTGGCTGTGGCGGTCCTGCTGGATGGGAGGAGAGAAGGGGCAGCGGGGGCTGTTGCTGTGTCCAGGTGCAGCACGGGCACGGCTCTGGGACGATGAGCAGGTCTGCTCCCAGGGACGCGAGGGCCTGGCTGTGACACACTGTGGCGGTGCCACCCGCTCCCTGTCCTCCCCTGGAGTCTCTGAGTCTCTTGACCCCGGTGCCCTCACACTTAGCCTCCCCCTGGGCATGGCCCGCGGAAGGCTGGGAACCCGGGGAGCTTTCACCCAAGGCCACTTGCTCCAGGAGGAGAAAGCCACCCTGCGGCCCTCTCCTGTCGGAGGGTCACAGAAGCCTGTCAGGGGGGCAGCACCAGGAAGCAGCCCAGGCCGTCAGGCCAGAGCCACTGTGCGCGGTGACTTCTACTTGGGGACGTCACCATCTAGCAAGCCTCCCACTGACCCCATGGAGGGCCTCTGTCCTCAGACAAGGGGACACGTGAATCTCCACTAAGAGGGTGGCTGCCCTGGCTGCCCGAGGGCGGCTCCCTGGGACCTGACTCTTCAGGGACCTGCCGCGAGGCACAGGTCGATACTAATCATTACTAATGACGCGGGGTGCAGGCCCAGGGAGGCTTGCTCAGTGCTCACCGCAGCAGCAGGACCCAGCGGGGGTTCAGTGAGCACCTCCGGGCCCTGGGCAGAGTGCTGGGGAGGGACACCGAGGTGAGGAAGACGCCCAGCCCTGGTGTGGTCAGCACCTGGATGCCCCCATCAGTGTCTATCCTCAAAGTGTGGCCACCTCTGAGCATGTTCTAGAAGTTTCCTTCTCTCCTCTCCCCCACCGTCTTCCTCCTGTGTGATTTCTGAGGCTTGATTTTGCTTTATCGTCACGGCCCTGTGTTCTAACGTTCGAGTACTGCTCTCGCCTTTTGCGACATGTGTTTATACAAACAGCTTCACCTCGCAGGTGGCCTCAAGTGACATGAGGCGGAAGCTGGGAGCCAGGGCAGGCGCCTGGCCCTCCACCAGGAGGCAGCGCAGCACAGCAAGAGCGGCTGGGAGCCGCAGGACCCGGCCCTGTTGAGGAGCGGGCGCCTCCCAGGGGTGCTCCAGGTCCCCCAGCTCCTGTCTTGCAGGCTGGAACACGGAAGGGCCCCTCCAGGGCCACTCGGGTGCACAGGAGGAAGGGTGACCTGCCATGACCACCCCCACGCCCTGTGCCCTGGAGCCCCCTCCTGGCACCTGGTGGTGGAGCCACGGGGACAGGCTGCCAGAGCGCGGGTCCTGGGAGCTTCCTGGAATCGGGGGTCCCCGTGGGAGCCTGGCACACAGTTGGCGTGAGGAAAAGGCCACCTGCCGGTTTTCTCCAGCGGGTGCCACTGGGGTGACAGGTGCCTGAGCAGGAAAAGAGGAGGAGGCGCTGGGAGGGAGGCCCCGAGTTTGACCTTGACCCGCGGCTGGTCCAGCGGGAGCTGAGCTGTGGCTGGTGCTCAGCAGGGAGGGTGCGCCCCGGGAGCCCCCATATTGAAGGGGTGCAGGGGAGGGGCCCAGGAGGGACCAGAACAGGAGGAAGGGGAGACCGAGGCCCAGAGTCGCAGAAGCTCAGGAAGAACTACAGGGAGGGCTGGCCTGCGTGTCGCCAGGTCACCACATCAAAGGAGGCGGAGGGCGGGGTCAGGGCTGGAGCCTCCGCCCCTCTGGCCTCCTGGGCTCTGCCCACCTCTGAGCAAGGCGAGGACCAGACAGGGAGCCCATCAAGGGCCAGCGGCTGGTGAAGCCCTGAGGGAGGCAGCGGAGGTGCCGAGGGGACATCTGTGCCCGCGTTTCTGTGGGTACCCACCCCCCTTCCTCTCAGCCAATATAAATTGGTCTCTCATTGATCTAAAGAAGTCAGCAGTTTCTACCCCAACCTCCCTCCAGTTTCGTGGATCTGTTCAGTGATGTTCACACGACCTAATCCAGGCCAGTGTGGTCCAGGCTCTGGACTTCAGAGAGAGGAGCTGGGTGTGACGCCTGGAGCTGCTGCAGCCATCTTGTAACAGAAGGGTGCTCCAGCTTGAATAAGTGTCTCACAAAGGCCACTGTGTTAAAGGCTTGATCACCAGATTGTGCAGGGAGATGGTGGAGTCCTTAGAAGTAGGGCTTGTTTCCTTTGCTGTGAAGAAGCTTTTCAGTGGAAGGAAGTGAGGTCATTTCAGTGTGTCCTTGAGGGCCATAATGGAACTCTGGCCCCTCCTCCTCCTCCTTCCTCCTCCTCCTTCTCCTCCTCCTCCTCCTCCTCTCTTTTTAATTTTTAAAAATATTTTTAGTTGTAAATGGATACAATATCTTCTATGTATGTATTTATTTATTTTTTAATGTGATGCTGGGGATCGAACCCAGTGCCTCACACGTGGAAGGGAAGTGCTCCACCCCTGAGCTACAGCCCCAACCCTCTTTTTTTTTTAATTTTTTTTATTTGTTCTTCTTAGTTGTACATGGTTAGAGTGTATTTTGACACATCATACATACGTGGGGTACAACTTCCCATTCTGTGGTTGTACATGATGGGAAGTCACACTGATCGTCTAGCCATGTATGGACACAGGAAAGTTATGTCCAGTTCATTCTACTGTCTTTCCCATTCCCATCCCCCTTCTCTTCCCCCCACCTCCTCCTGTCCAATCAGGTGAACCTCCACACCTATTGTGAGTCAGCATCCACATATCAGAGAGAACATTCAGCCTTTGGGAATGTTATGGGATTGGCCTATTTCACTTAGCGTGATAGTCTCCAGTTCCATCCATTTATCAGCAAATGCCATAAATTTCATTCTTCTTTATGGCTGAGTAATATTCCATTGTGTCTATATACCACATTTTCTTTATCCATTCAGCTGTTGAAGGGCACCTAGGCTGGTTCCATAGCTTTGCTGTTGTGAATTGAGTTGCTATAAACATTGATGTGGCTGCATCACTATAATATGCTGATTTTAAGTCCTTTGGGTATGGGCCAAATAGTGGGATAACTGAGTCGATAGTCGTTCCAATCCAAGTTTTCTGAGGACTCTCCATACTGCTTTCCATATTGGCTGCACCCATTTGCAGTCCCACCAGCAATGTATGAGTGTGCCTTTCCCCCACATCCTCGCCAGCACTGATTGTTACTTGGATTCTTGGTAATTGCCATTCTGACTGGAGTGACTTGGAATCTCGGTGTAGTTTTAATTTGCATTTCTCTGATTGCTGGTGATGTTGCACATTTTCTCATATTTGGTGACTGATGGTATTTCTTCCTCTGTGAGGTGCCTGTTCAGTTCCTTTGCCCATTTATTGACGGGGGAATTTGATTTTTGGGTGTTAAGTTTTTTGAGTTCTTTGATTAGCCAGGAGATTAGTGCTGATCTGAGGTGCAGGAGGCCAAGTTCTCTCCCATTCCGCAGGCTCTCTCTTCATGTTCTTGATTGTTTCCTTTGCTGTGAAGAAGCGTTTCAGTGTGACACCCTCCCATTTGTTGATTCTGGGTTGTCCTTGTGCAGTGGGTGTCTTGCGGTCTCTATTCCTTGGCTGTCACGAGGTGAGCAGCCTCTGCTACATTCTGCTTGCCACCTCACCACAGGCTCAAAGGCAACGTGGCCAAGCAATCATGGACTGAGACCTCTGAAACCCCAAGCTAAAATAAACCTTTATGCTTTATCAGTTGATGGTCTCGGGTGTTTCGTCACAGCGATGGAGAGCTGACTATCACAACCCCTGTGAGAACGGAAACACGCAGGTCGGGAAGTGAGCTGAGCTGAGCCACACAGAGCTGGATGTCCCTGTGCAACCAGCTCCTCCTCGGGCTGCACCCGAAGCCAGCAGTGCCCCCAGTGTCACGTTAACAAGCAGCAGATCCCTTCCCTACCTCACTAGTTGCCTCCCTTGGTTGGCTTTTCTGACATCACTAAAAGCAAAATGGCTCAGTCACCTGTGGCTGCCATCAAGCTGTGTAGCAAACCACCCACAGCTCTGCGGCTTCGCGTGAGCTTGGGAGACTGGATCGCGGTGCAGCCGGGCGCACACACAGGGGACGCTGGGCAAGCAGGTGGCCCCTTGGAGCCACCGTGGCAGGGCTTTGTGTCACTCTTGGTGCTTTCCCTCTGGATGCCCCGAGCACCCAGAGGAAGTGTTTGAAGGTGGCTTGTGACGCTGCTGCAGGGTCAGGCTGCGTCTGCAATCGCCACGGAGGGTCAGGGTGGCGGGTGAAGCGTGCACGGGAGAGCAGCCGGTTTTCCAGACTGTCCTCCAGTTGGAGCCTGTGTGACATGTCCTCGGGATGAGATTCAGGGGACAATTTCGGCAGCAGGCCTCTCTCTCAGAGCCTCATCTCAGTGGGTCTGTGGGGCCTGGAGTCCCTTCTATGGTGGTGATCAGAGATGGGTGACGGGCTCGTTCCTCTGTTATTTCTTCCTTTGTCACCTGCCCAGGCCCACGTGGGCAAGTGCGTCCTGTGGCTACTGTCCACCTGCTGCCGGACAGCAGAGCCCCTCTGCGGAGGCCAGTCTGGACCCTACAACTGTGAGTAAATACATTGCTGTTTGAATCTACTCAGACTCCGGTGGTTTGTTTTCCAACAATAAATATTTGAGCCGGTGCCTGTAATCCCAGTGGCTCAGGAGGCTGAGGCAGGAGGATCATGACTTCTGAGCCAGCCTCAGCAACAGTGAGGCTCCAAGCAGCTAAGTGAGACCCTGTCTCTAAATAAAATACAAAATAGGGCTGGGATGTGGCTCAGTGGCCGAGTGCCCCTGAGTTCAATCCCTGGCACCACCACCCCCAAATAAATAAATAAATGTTCGAGAAACTAAAAGTATTTTTTTTTTTCTTTTTAATTTAAGGGGATCTATTTTCTGCTCTGAGTCTGAGAATTCACTAGAAGATCAAGTGAGGGACCAAGGGTGCTGGCCGGGGCTGGCCCTGGGCAGGGCTGTCCTCCCCCCTAGCCTTTAGCCAGAGGCCAGCGGGTGCTTCCTGACTTGGGGTGACAGGAGGGGCTCCTGGCGGGCCTCAGGGATAGACTCTCAGGACCTCAGTGTTTCCCTGCCCACCACTCACTCAGACCTGGCCAGAAATGGCCCTTCAGCATGGACCTACTGTCCCCACTGGCCTGGTGTCCCACCGGGTGAGGTTTCACAGGTCGCTAAGCAGGCCCTGTCCTTGTGGCCTAGGAGCACTGAAACACCATGGGCCATCTTTAGAGACAGGGGACCCAGTCGGGAGGAGAATGTGCACCCCCAGGGCAGGGCCTCCCAGCGCCTGCACACCTACCTTCTGGCCGGGAGGAGGCCTTTAAGCCGGTTCGGTGCTCGCTTCCTGGCTCTGCTAACGTTGCGCCAGCCCTCACATCACCGTTCTGAGCCAGTGCTTACCTGTGCTCCCTGACGACTGACCGTGATCCCTCTCTGGGTCCCCTGACCTGGCGCCCTGCCGGGCCTGTCAGGAGCTTGGATGGTCTCGAGCTTGGATGGTCTCGGAACACGAGCACCACCTCGGCCCCTCCTCTCCCTGGCCTCTTCCCCAGCTTCCTCCCCCACCCTGCGCGCAGCTGCGGATGGAGGGAGGCCCAGCTTGTGAAGTGGGGCAGACCCCCTCCGCCACGCACACACCTAGGGCGTCGGTGTCTACGCCTCACCTTCCACATCTGTGCATTTAGCCCGGAGTTTGACACAAAGTAGGCAACTAATAAATAATGCCCGCAAATACTGGCGATGGTGGTGGCGGTGGATTCACCCAGGACATGACTTAGAAGTTGTGAACTTGATCTAAAGGACATGGCTCCCCATCGCCCCCTTCTGGCTGAATAGAGGTGTCCACATCGTTTCCTTTATCAGGTGGAATTGGCCCCGCCGCCTGCGCCCCAGGGAGTCAGAGCTTAGCCTTGTTAAAGTGCCTGGCACCTGATGAGTGCTAGGGAGACCGGAGTCCCTGTTCAGGCCACCAACCCGACACCACTGCTCCACCCTCTGGGCCTGCCTGCTAAGCCAGAGGCTGCAGAACTGCCCCACAAGGAACCCAGGTTGGGCTCAGAGAGTGTCCCCACCGCCGGGACTCTCCTAGAACACACCAGGGTCCCCCAGGACAAATGCCAGTGTCCACTCTGGAAAGAGGCCTCCAGGAAGGTCCCCACACTCCAAGGCCACAGGTACTGTCACAGCACAAGTCCAAGGCCAGCTCTCTGGAGAGAAGACGGATGCTGTCCTCCCCAGGGGCCGGCAGACCAGGGGCCGGACTGGCCACTTCCTCCTGCTGGACCTTGAGCTGGCGTCTTCCTTTGCTGAGCCTGTGTCCACCTGCCTGAGGGAAGAGGCGCCCCAGGATGGAGGGTGGCCATCTCCCTGAGTGAAGGCCTGGCCCCTTGTCCCCGTGGCCATCTAGCCCTCAGGGAGACCTCGTACCCCACTGACCATACCTGGTGGCAAGACCAGAGCCACCACCAGCACACCTCTGCCTCCCACCCCACCCCTGCCTCCCACCCTCCACGCACACACACACACAAACACCTTCAGACTTCGCAGCTGTTTTTATTAATAATATTATCTTCTCCTTTAAGCATCCCTTTAAGGGTGAAATGAAATTCAACCATTTACAGAGAAAATGATTTCAGAATGTACATATTGATTTTCCTTTACAAAAAAAATAATACTATTATTATTCTTGGTGTCCTTAAATTACACATTTCCCAGGGTCCTGCCTTCTGCCTGGGCAAGTCCTGTGTCCCCACTCAGAATCTCACCTTTGCCCTAAAGCTCTCCCGCACCTGTCCCTAGAACCCTGTGACCCCCAGGTGGACGAGGCCTGCTGGATGCTGACACAGACAGCCCACCCCAGTCTGGAGGTCAGGGGCCAGTGGTTGCTGGGGAGACCTGGATATGGTGACAGGGCAGTGGTGTCCTGCGGATCACATTGTTTGGTTTTCTTTCATATTGGGGAACAGCCCTGGGGATCCCCTGCCCCCCAAATTCCCAGTGTATGCTGTGGTCATATGTGGAACTCTCACCCCACGTCCTGGCCCTGGTTCTCACGGCTGCCCTCTGCACCCAAGGCCTGGTCTCCACTTCTGGCCGAGCGTGCCCTCCGCGTGGTGGGAGAAGCGAGGAGGACCGCACGGGCCTGAGTTTCTCCTGTTCTTCCCCGAGTCCAGGCCGTGCCTGGGGCCAGGGGCCGCAGCTGCCCTGGGAGGGCCATCCCTGAAGCAGCTGAGCAGGGCTGGGGGGCCAGGAAGCCATCAGGAGGGAGGCCCTGGGCTGAGGCTCAGGAATGATGCAGAAGCCCCCAGAGACCGCCTGTCACAGGGCCAGCAGAGGTGGCCCCTGCCTCAACCGAAGCCTGACTTCTAGAGCCAAGACTCAGCCCCAAGAGGAACCAAGGAGAGAGGTTCTATGACTTCAAAGGAGGGGTTCCCTCGGGGGTGTCCACTAGACGGAGGCAGAGAGGAGCCATGGAGCCCTCTCAGCCTGCTCCATGCCTGCCCCGAGCTGCTGAGGCCAGCTCCCTCACCATGTCTACACCTGGCACGTCCCCAGACAGAGCAGTGGCAGCAGAGACCCCTGTTCTCCCAGCCCATCAGGAACCCTCCAGTAAGACTCCCCCCAAAACCCACCGGGTGTGGGGATCAGGAGGCACAGTGGGGCCAGAGAGGCTGAGGGGTAGAGGGCTCGCAGCTTTCGGCCCTCAGACCGGGACAATTCTCATTCCTCAGACTGACAGACAGACAGACAGACACCCTGCATCCCCTTCAGCTTTGTTTTCTGGGCTCTCCATGGGCTTTCTGCCTCGGTCATCTGGGGGAGCCATGGGAAGTGTGGCCACAGGCTCCAGGTCCAGGACCGGGACTCCCACTCCTACACACAAGCACCTACATACGGGGACCGTCGATACAGACGTGGACAATACACACCAGCATGCACCCATGCCCGTAAATACACACGCACACACAACACGGCCCATTCCACAGGCAGCCTCTGCACACGGGCATCACGGGAACGGCTGAGGGGGGTCAGGGGCGGGGGGGCGTGCCGCCCTCCCCCGACCTGCAGGCTCTTGCTGTACCCTGGCCCTGTGCGGACAGGAGAGTGGGAACGGCTCATTCTAGAAGCTCTGGACAACGGAGAGCAGGACCCTACGACTCAAACAGTCATTTCTGCCCCTTCCCCACATCCACCCTAAGAGCCTCTTCTCCCAAGTCGAGGCCGGGCACCAGGAGCCCAGAGATTACATACCCCAGTCTCCAAGCTGTGGCCAATGAGATGCCATGAAAATGACTGGATTCCTGGCTCCTGTCCTTAATGGGAAAAGTGCCTTTCCCAGCCCCCTGATAGGGGGCTCCAGAGCAGCCCTGTATCCAGACTTGGAAGGTGCGGCTGAAGGAAGCAGAGCCGCCCTGTGGCCTCAACCATCTCCCTGTGGACAATGAACCACCCACGAGCTTGTCTTGCTTGAATTTCAGTCTCTTTACTTACAACAGCTTAGAACCTACTCCCACAAACACCTTCCCTCTCCCAAGGCAAACTAAGAGGAACGGGTTGACATATAACTGGCCTTAATGTCCCTTTTGGGCCCAGAAGAGCCTCATGGCCCCTTCCTGGACCCTAATCAGCCCTAAGGAGGGGCACAAGAGTGACTGCCCCTGGGACGGAGGCAGGCTGGGGCCACGGGTGTGTGGAGGGAGAGGCCTCATGTGGGTCTCCCCTCTCTGGGACCCTCTACTAAGCTCCCCATCCCCCTGGCCCCTGCTCTCATCCCACCTGAGAACTGGACTGCGGCTCCCTGCGAGGCAGCCCACGGGCAGCAATATGAAAGGCAAGAGGGACCGTCAAGGCCAGGGTCCCAGCCTACCTCCGCGGGGAGGGGGCAGGCAGCGGGAGGCCTCAAATCCCTCAGGCCTAGAACTCCAAGGACACTGTGAAGCCCCCTTAGTGCTCCTCTCAGCTCCATGCCATGCTCCCTGCCCTCCCACTAGGTACCCCCTCTTGCTCCTGGACCCAAACGCACTTATTTACAGAGCCCAAGGCCTCCTGGGATGTCCTGATCTCACTGCACGTCCCAGGCCCCAGGAAGCCCAAGGCCGTCTTCTCTCCCCCAGGCTGCAGCCCCCACGTGGCTGCCTGGTGAGTCCCTGCAGGCTCCCTTCCGTGCCACCTGCTGCACTCTCCAGTAGCACCTCCTGGCCACCGCCCTCTTGGCAGCAGAAGGACTGCGGAGTTGTCTGGCTTGCTCCCGTGTCCTGGCAGGAAGGATTTCCTTTTTCTTCTTTTTTGAGCTTAGAGACCTGATCTTGACGCACAAGGACTTGCACAGGGAAGATCACCCACCTACTCCTGGTCCTCCCAAGAAGCCCCAAGCCGGCAGGAGGCCAGAACTCTGGGGGTAGCCACCACCCCTCACTGCCATCTGCCTATGCGACCGCGCAGCCCTAGCCTTCCACCACGTCCGATTGGCCCCTGGCGCCCGCTGGCCTTCCCTCGCGGGGGCCCTTGCTCCGCGCGCCTTCCTCCGTGCTCTTGGGCTCCTGGTAGGGGTTGTCGAGCAGGTAGCGGAACTGGTCGTAGTTCTTGAGCAGGTACTTGGGGGCATACATGTGCTCGCTGGGGTCGGCGGGCGGGTACTCCTGCTGCGTGCCGTCAAACCAGCCGCCGGTGCGGATCAAGCTCCGGATGTAATTGAGGTCCCGCTTGTCCTCGTAGTCACCCCAGCGGGGGAAGTCGCCGTTCTGGGCGGACACGAGCTTGAAGTAGATGCCCTCGGGCGTGAAGCACCAGGAGCAGTGCCAGCCGGCGAAGTGCAGGGGGCTGCCCAGCGACCACTGCACCAGGATGTGGCCGGTGCGGTTCTCGTACTGGCGGAAGTTGGGCATGGTGTAGTACTGGCGGCGGCGCAGGCGGATGCCGTCCAGCCCGTACACGGCCTGCAGCATGTCCACCGTGCAGCCCGACACCACCTCCAGGGTGCCCGGCTGCTTCCAGAAGAAGCCGTAGAGCGACTTGCGCATGTGGAAGGCGAAGGGCTCCGTCCAGCCGTCGTAGAGCTTGAGGAAGAGGACGCCGTCGCGCGCCGGGATCTCGTCGGCGTCGTCGATGATGAAGACGTCGTCGGGCCGCAGGTTGCGCAGGCGCGAGACGCCGTCCTGCGTGAGGAAGGTGCGCAGGTAGTCGTCGGCGATCCAGCCGTCCTGCCGGCCGCCGGGCGGGAAGTGGTCCAGGAAGACGTAGAGCACCTTGTGGCGGATGTACTCGAAGGTGCCGTTGGTCAGCATCTCGCGGAACTTGAGCGGCCGCGGCTCCCCGTAGGCCGTGAAGTTGGACTCGCACACCACGAAGGCGTCCACCACGTCGCCCAGCTCGTGGAAGCGCACGTCCAGCAGGTCGAACTCGTGGTTGATGTTGATGGCGTTGATGACGCGCCGCGGCACCTCCCTGGGCACCAGCCGCTCCTTGGTGGGCAGGTTGGAGTACTGCACCACCGTGGGCACCCCGCAGCTGGGCCCGTGCCAGCCGGGCAGGCACACGCACTCCACCCACTTGCGCCGCGCGCCCTGCCTGCTCGCGCGCTCCCGGGCCGTCAGCGTGTGCCGGGGAGGGCGCCGCGGGCCCCGGGTGGAGGGGCCGTACGCCCCCTCGGGCTTCTCCTCGGGCCGCCCTGAGGGTGGCTTATCCAGCATTTTGGTCCCTGGCTTAAAGCACACGCCCCCCGCTTTGGTGCGCACAAAATACTCGGTGGTGTCCTCAGGCAGCACAAAGTCCACCCGGTGGAGTTCCTCGGTGGCCTTGCTGGGGGACAAAGGCTGGAGCAGAGGCGAGTGGGAGTAGAGTGGGGTTCGCAGCAGGTCCGGGCCACCTGGCTCAGGGCTGGCCTGAGGTGTAACGGGGGCATTGTTCCAGAAGAAGCTGGACACGAGGTTAGGGCTGAGAGAGGCCAGTTCTCGGGGAAAGGTGACATAGGACAGGGTCTTAAAGAAGTGCAAGAAGGAGATGAGGCACAGGCCGGCCATACAGAACATGAAAAAGAGCTTGTAGCGTCTCATCTTCATCCTGCGAAAAAAGGAGAGAGTAGACCGTCAGGGGCAGCCTGGGGCTCTTCTCCTAGGGAGGACAGGTGAGGGCAGGGTGGAGGGGGAGCCTTTACTGTTGGCACCATGTTTGAGACCGTCCTGCATAGAGTCACCCACCTCCTGCCCCCTAAGGGTCCACCGGCAGCACCAAAGCCCCTGGAAGTCCCAGGGTCAAGGAAACTGCCCCTTGCTCCCACAGCCCTTGTCCCCAGAGATCCCAAGCCACCAGGGCTACCCCTCAGCCGGCTGCTTCTCCGCCTGGCCCACCCTGACTGGACCAACTGCAGGGCTAGGATTTGCTCCAGAAGCAATGTGCAACCTGGAAACGCTCCATGGAAATGCTGTACTGCCCCAGGGGAGGGGCCAGCAGGCTAACCCTACCCACTGGGGTCCCATCCTGCACTGCAGAGGGTGGGGGCTGTTCCCTATCTATTCATCCATCTGAGATAGGACAGAGACCCTCACCCTGGAGACCCTTTTCATAATTAAGCAGAAACCCCCACCATTTCTGTAATATATAAGTTCCTCTGAGCCTTGTCAGAAAGTTTTTGCACAAGGTATCAGCTATCAGCAAAATCTTGTGCAGAGGGCATTGTGGTTTGGACCTTCCTGTGTTTGTAAATGCCAAGTTTGCAGGAAAAAAATTACTTTTATGTAGACTTCTTTAAAAATGTAAAACACTAAGCCCCCTGGCCACACACACCCCCACTTCTCCCCGCCACCCCGCTGCCACTAGGTATAAAGTTCAAAGAATTTCTAGACTCACGGTCCAGAGGAGGATTTCAGACACAAGCCACACTCTGGACTGGCCGGTGCAGCCAATAGACTGCCTCTCTGTCCTACCTCATTTGGCAATTCCAGATGGGACAGTGGAGCCAAAGATGGCTTTTCCACCTCTCCAGGGTCTGGCTTTCCCGGGACTTTGGAGGACAATGCTTCCCTTTGGTGCACCACAGCGACTCTGCCTCTGGGGGAGGCACTGGGTGCGCTGGAGCAGCCACCCTGAAGCATAATGAAACCCGCGAGGAGCAGGCACCAGGACTAGGGAACTTGGAGCACTGCAGGACTGAACAGGTAGGACCGGCTCCTTTAGTGATAGCCCATCTGACTTCCCCCTGGAGGCCTGAGCAGGTGGAAGAGAGGCTGATCACCTCTGAGGCCCTGAGTAACCTGCCAGCATTCAGGGTAAGGGAATTGGTCAGGGTGTCTAGGGGTCCTGTCAACTATTAAGAAGACCCAGGGAGTTGCCCAAGTAGTCTCTGTTGGGGGTCAGTGAGCGTAGGGGAGGCCATGATTCCCTTCTTTGGTTTTGGAATCGTGCAGCTAGGATGGTACAGAAATTTTGCTCTGATCATGTCTGTGTGCAAGTGTGTGAATGAGAGGGACAAAGGAAGGTTCCGACCTGACCCAAGGGCCCAAGTGACTGCAGTGTCCCCATCCGTGGTTCAGTCTGAGGCAGATTTCACCAACCCACGTCTAGGGGGAAGCTCCAGGTAGGGGGTTGATACCCACCCATAAAGCTAAGAGGACTCTAAGTCCCCAAGAGGGGATCAGCCAGAGACACACAAAGTGAGTCTTGTCCTAATGTGAGACAGCACGCAGGGTGGAATTGGGAGGCACACAAAGGAAACTGGGTCTTTTGAAATGTATGTTAGGAAACTATAAGAAAAGTTCTGAATGGTAACTGTGGGGCGAAGCTCACTCCACAAAGGTTATATACTTTGTGAATTAGAATGGCCCACCCTTGAAGTGGAATGGCCACCAGAAGGATCTTTAGATAAAAGTGTCCTTGGTGAGGTCCGTTTAATAGTTGACAGAACCCTTAGTCACCAGACCAGTTCCCTTACACTGATGCTGGCAAGAGACAGTGCAGAAACAGTCCCTTTGGCTGAGAGCCTGTCTGGAAGGACGGTCTAAGTTGGTATCAGCCTGGACTGTAGTGGCCTCTAGGACTCAACAGAAGGGAACTAAACAGGAAAATCCTGACAAAGAAAAGACAGAAAGGAAACCAGTTTTTTCCATGAGCCACAAGAGAACCCACCACCTTATGTGCCATTCTACCCGACATTGCCAAGACCACTGAGACAGCAGACTGTCCCTTCAGCCCCCTTGTCCCCAGAGGCAACAGACAACGGTCCTCAACACTGGCTACTCCATCCTCCTTCAATGTCCTCAGTGCCAGAGGCTTCCTCAGAGCCAGACTCCTCCACCCCGAGACCAAGGCAGAAAACTTGTCCCAAGACCAGAGCCATAACTCAGGTGAGTGCTCTCCCGATGCCCCTGCGAGAGAGTAGAGGACCTACTTATGTTAACCAGGAGGGAAACGTCTGAGGGGGACAATGTAGTTTTGCAGCCAGCCTTTCACCACCATTGATCTCTTGAACTGGAAAAATCATACTCCCTCTTACATGGAGAAGCCTTGGGCCCTGGTTGATCTGATGTGATCCAGTACCCAGACCCACCTGCCCACCTGGGTTGACGACAGAGCACAGACAGTGATCCCAGCAGCTTGCAAGTGGCTAGAGGCACACACTCTGGATGCACAAGGCAACATTCAGTCCTATGCCCAGGCCCAGCGCCCCAACAGAGACCCAGAGTGGGACCCCAGAAAGAGTAAGAGCACCTAAAGATAAAGAGATATCAAGAGGCCCTTGTGGGCAGCCTAAAGGAAGGGGAAATGAGAGCCCTAACCATGAACAAGCTATCAGGAGTGCTCCAAAGCCTGAGGAGAGCCCCAGCCAGTTCTAGGAACGACTGTGCAAGACCCTCCAACCCTCCTTCCTTTGACCCTGAGGCACCAGACGGCCAGCGAGTAAAACCAGCCCACAGAGATACTCCCCGAAAATGCCAAAAACTTTGCTAAAAAAAAAAAAAAAAATTCCAATGAGCTGATGAAGTAGCCACCACAATTTTCATAACTGAGACCAAGAAGATGGGTCTCCTTGCAGCTGCCCTCACCACAAACCCAGAAGTCACCCCAAGGGAGGGGTCCCACCAGGACAACGCCAAGATATTCCCAGCATGGAGGTGACTGGTTTAAGACTGGAAAAGGAAGGTGTCTCCCAGGCGGATGGTGGAGGTTTTCTGATGGCCGCTTGGCCATCCCTGAGACTCCGGCCCCTGCCTTCATCAGGCGGGTCCAGGGGGAGTACACATGGGCCAAACAGCATTCAGACTGTCCTGAGTCAGCATTCCTACATCCCTGGCTCTGGAGCACTTCCCAGGTGACGTGGGAACAGTGCAAAACTTGTGCCCGCAACAACCCCCCCCCCCAGGGGCCAAGGCTCCCACCAGGAATCCAAGCTACAGGAGAAAGCACCTTTTGAGGACTTGGGAGTGGACTTCACTGAACTGCCACGCTCACAGGGTTAGAAATATCTTTTTTTTTTTTTTGGTATTGGGGATTGAACTCAAGGGCACTCGACCACTGAGCCACTTCCCCAGCACAATTTTTTGTATTTTATTTAGAGATAGGGTCTCGCTGAGTTGCTTAGCACCATGCTAAATTGCCGAGGCTGATTCTCCTACCCCAGCTTCCCTTCGCCTCCTGAGCCACTGGAATTACAGGTATGTACCACTGTGCCTGGCTGTATGTTCTTTTGTTTTGTTTGTTTGTTTTGTTTTTGGTGCTGGGGATCGAACCCAGGGCCTTGTGCATGAAAGGCAATCACTCTACCCACTGAGCTATATCCCCAGCCCTGTATGTTCTTCATCCAGCTGGTGCAAGCCTTTCCAGCCCACACTGAGGGGCGCTCCTCCAGAAAATTATTCCTAGATCTGGTATCCCCATAACCACTGGCTCAGATGACGGGCCAACTTTTGTGGCAGAGGTCATATGATTATTGGCCAAGAGTTGAAATATCAGATGAAAGTTACATACTCCCTTCAGACCACAGAGTTCTGGTAAAGTAGAAAGGATGGATTGGACTTTAAAGGCTCAAACTGTGTCTGGAAGTTCACCTGCATTGGGATGAAATCCTCCCTATTGCTCCATTACAGATTAGATCACTCCCATCAAGAGGACTGGATGCTCTCCCTATGAGCTAGTGCATGGAGGACCCCCACTAATCAGGGGGTTACAGGGGACTTAAGGGAAATAGGAGAATTAACATTGAGGCAACAGCTTCAGGCTTTAGGGGAACCTTACAGACTCCCAACCAGTGGGTCAGAGAGATTGCCAGTCAGTCTGGCCGCAGCTGCACCCTCCCTCGGGCCTAAGAATGGAATAGTCAGCCCCTAAAACCTCTTTGGAAGGGTCCTGTCACTGTTATTTTGTGTACCCCAACTGCAGGAAAAGTTCAGAGATGTGTCCCTGGATTCATTACACCAGGCTCAAGCCTGGGGGTGAACTCCAGACCCCGCTGCACCCCTGAAACTGACCAGCTAGCGGAAGGAAACACCAGAGAAGACTGAGGGTCAGAAGGACGACAGCCCTCCTCTGGTCACTGCGGAAGCTCACTAACCCGCGCATGGCCCAAGCTTGAGGAGACCACAGCCCTGCTTCAGCCACCCAGGGCCTGGCTGATCAGCACACGGCAGAAGAGAATCTTCCCACCAGGACAAACGGACTCGGTTCATCCTCTAAGACAGTCCTCCTACTGTAATGCATTGCTACCCACGATTTGATAACAGTGACTCCAACTGACTGGACCCTTGGTAACAAAATTTCCCATATATATGAATCTTGCTTATCAGGTTTTCTAGGGTTTGTTTGGTGTTATTAATTTGACATTGTTAACTTATACTGTTTAACCTATATGTTGGTCTATCACTTAATTTGGTTTCCTTTTTAATCTTAGGGGGCTCTACCCCACTCTTGCCTCAGTGGTAGAAATTTTGTGAACTGTGTGTCAAGTCAATTTATTATAGTTAGGGAGTGATTATATATATGTAGGACTTGCCCCACCAGAAAGATGCTGTAATTGGATGACTGTTTGTCTCTGGAAAAGACCTAGGGATCCATTAGAAAAGGATTAATCTAGGAGGTCAACAAACTTGGGGTAGAGATGAATGGCCACCCCAGAAAATTATCGCCACTTCTGGTCTACTGCCTGGCCCCGGGAGGGCAGCTGGGGCTACAGAAGTGTCTTGCCACACTGGAGTGTTGGCTTACAGACTGTACTGGGTTCAATCCTCAGCACCACATACAGACAAAGATGTTGTGTCCGCCAAAAACTAAAAAATAAATAATTAAAAATAAATAATGATCGTTCAAAGGCAGAAATGAAACAGGCCACAGACCCCCACCCAGAAGACCCTTACCATCATAAGCAGAAACCCCCACCATATTTTTTTTTTCAGTTGTAGATGGACACAATATCTTTGTGTTATTTATTTATTTTTGTATGTGGTGCTGAGGATCAAACCCAGTGACCCACACATGGGAGGCAAGCGCTCAGCCTCTGAGCCACAACCCCAGCCTCCCCACTATATTTGTAACATGTAAGTTCCTCTGAGCCTCTAGATATCAGCTATCAGCAAAATCTTCTGCAGGGGGCACCGTGGTTTGGTAATCGTGGTTTGTAAATGGCAGTTTGCAGAAAAAAAATTACTTTTATGTAAACTTCTGCAAAAGTGTAAAACACCAACACTCCCCGACACACACACTGGGTATAAAGTTCAAAGAATTTCTAGACTCATGGTCCAGAGGAGAATTTCAGGCATGAGCCACACTCTTGGCCAGCTGCAGCCAATAAACCAGCTTCCTGAAAACCCCTCAGGTGTCCAGCCTCGTCTGTCCTGCATCCCATCATCCACCGCTCTTGTGGACATAGACACACCGTTTCAATACTTTTTCATAGAAAAAAATTCACAGATCTCAGGGCTGGGGCTGTAGCTCAGTGGCAAAGTGCTTGCCTTGCACGTGTGAGGCACTGGATTCCATCCTCGGCACTGCATAAAAATAAACAAAAATCTTGTGTCCATCTACAACTAAAAAATATATTTTAAAAAATTCACAGATCTCAAGGAAACACACTCAGTTCTGACTCTTTTTTGGCCTCGCCCATGTTGGCAAGCCCTGAGCTGCCTCCCCTGCCCCCTTTTTAAAGTTTTCTTTTGAGACAAGGTCTCACTAAATTGCTCTCCTGTCACAGCTTTGGAATCACTGGGATTTCATTTTTAAAACTTAATTAAACAGAGCTGGGCGTGGTGGCCCACGCCTGTAATCCCAGCTACTCAGGGACACTGAGCAGGGAGGACCACAAGTTTGAAGCCAGCCTAGATAACTCACTGAGACCCTCTCAAAATGAAAAACCAAAAGGGCTGGGAACATAACTAGTGGGAAGAGTGTCTCTGGGTTCAGTCCCCAGTGCCAAGAAAGAAACACATTAAATATTTCTTGCATAGCCAGGGGCGGCGGCCCAGGCCTGGGATTGCAGTGTCTTGGGAGGCTGAAGCAGGAGGATCCAAGTTCAAAGCCAGCCTCGGCAATTTAGGCAGGTCCTAGGCAACTTAGTGAGTCCCTATCTCTAAATAAAATCTAAAAAGGGCTGGGGGTGTGGCTCCGTAGTTAAGCACCTCTGGGTTTAATCCCCAGTACCTTGCATTCACCCAAGCCCTGCAATTTGAGGTGTACTACTGGTTTTCCATGCAATTTTTCTGTTTTTGAGCTAATATTTGTCACAGTTCTTACATTTAGACTCCGTATCCAATCAAGTTGTTTTCCTCAATGATTCTCATATTGGTAGAAACAAATCTCCTATTTCCTTTTTTTTTTTTAATATTTATTTTTTAGTTTTTGGCGGACACAACATCTTTGTTTGTATGTGGTGCTGAGGATCGAACCCGGGCCGCACGCATGCCAGGTGAGCGCGCTACCGCTTGAGCCACATCCCCAGCCTTCCTAGTTCCTTTTAAATCTCATGTAATACTCCCTGTTTTTTTTTTTTTTTTTTAAGATTTTTTTAGTTGTTGATAGACCTTTATTTTATTTATTTATATGTGGTGCTGAGAATCAAACCCAGTGCCTCACACATGCCAGGCAAGAGCTCTACCACTGAGCCACAACAGAGAGTGAACCCGCTCCCCGGTTCTTTTGAATGAATCACTGACTCTCTGTTATGGTTTGGATGTGGTGTCCCCCAAAAGCTCACGTGAGACATGCAAGGTTTGGAGGAGAGAAGATTGGGCTATAGTCTTCACCTAATCAGTGAATTAATCCCCTGATAGGGATTCACTGACACGGAACTGGAGGCAGGCGGGGTGTCGCTGGAGGAAGTGGCTCATGGGGCGTGGCTGTGGGGTGATATTTGTATCTGGGAGTGGAGACTCTCTGTGCTTCCCTCCGCCACACTCTTCCTCCATGATGTCCTGCCTCACCTCAAACCCTGAGGAATGGAGCCGGCCTTCCATGGAGTAAGACCTCTGAACCAAAACTGTTCTGGTCAGATCTTTCAGTCAGAGCAGCAAAAAATCTGACTAAAACACTCTCTGTCCCCGAGGGACGCACGATTCAGCCATTTGCTATATGTATGCAGTTTATTGATTGGTTTATGGCTATGCAATAGAGATGCTCCTTCCTTCCTTCCTCCCTCCCTCCCTCCCTTCTTTCTTTTCTTTTTTTCCCAACTTAGTTTTAATTTTAGAATACTTGTAGATCTCCAGGCTCGGTGGAACATGCCTGTAATCTCAGCAACCTAGGAGGCTGAGGCAGGAAGATTGCAAGTTCAAGGCCAACCTGGGCAATTTAGCAAAATCCTGCCTCAAATTAAAGAATAAAAAGGGCTGGAATGTAGCACAGCAGAAGAGCACCCTGGGTTCGATCCCATACAGGATTGGGGGATATTTGTGGATTATTAGAAAGGTCACACATACAGGAGAGGTCCCTCACATGTCTCACCTGGTCCCCCGAGTTAACACCCGACCCCACCACGGCACATTAGTCACAAGGGGGAGACCAACACTGACGCGCCACTGTTAACCGGACGCCACCCTTCACTGGGTTTTTTAATTGTTTCAGTGGGTTGTGGTTTGGTTGCTGGGGTTGAACCCAGAGCCTCAGGTCCACCATTGGCCACACACCCCACCAAGGACACTTTTATCTTGCGAATGAGCTTGTGCAGAGCACTTCAGACTACAGCCACCTGCTTCATTTTGTCCCTGAACCTGGGGAGATGGGCAAGTAGGCCAGGATATCACCCCCTTTGTCTAAAGAAAGAGCAGGCACAGGGGTGACCTGTCACCAGGTGAACTTGCCTGGGGGCAGTGGGCACTGGGTCACAGGAGCAGCTGGCCTTTGGCATCTGGCAACATCCCTCCACCCACGACATTCTTTCCCTCAAAATATCCCTTTTTGTGACTTGTCCTTACTCTCTGGTTCTTCCTCCAGGTCATCTGGGTGCCCTCCTGCCATCCAGTCCCCTTGCTCTCTAGCCGAGGGCAGCACTTGGCTTCAGACCACTGGGTTCTTAAGCAAGCGCTTCACCCCCAGAGCCTCAGTTTCCTCATCCGCAGCACGGGTGGAGTCGCTGGCGGGCTGCGGGTGCTCCTTCGAGGCTCAGGCTGGGAGCCCCAACCTCACTTTCTCTAAGCTACAGGGTCACAAGGCGCAGCATCATGCAGTGTGTGACCCTGAAATCACGTGGAGATCAGTGTTGGAGGACCATCTCCTCCAACCCTGGACCCAGGTGTCTTGCTTCCTTCCACTGAAATGCCTGCCCCTTAGAGCTGTTCCCCAGGCGCCTGAGAACCATACTGCAGGCCAGGAGGACAAGCCAGAGCGGGGCCTGACCTCGGCTAAATGCCAGCTGACCCAGGCCAGAGGTGGGGCTCTTGGGGGGAGGGGCTGCCCCCCGGGAGCATTTGGAAGTGGGGTGCCCGGGCTCCTTTCTCCACCCTGCGTTCTGGCCCTGGGCTGGCCAAGTGCGACACAGCAGATCAGGCCAGCAGGGCGAGCCGAAGGTCGGTGGCGCCAGGCGGAGGAGGGCAGGTGGAGAGGAGGTCGTGACCAGCAGGGACCCGGCAGAAGGCAACACTGCAGCCCAAGGTCTACACAGCGACTCCACCGTGACCACTGTGGGGTTCCGGGACCTGGCGAGGCGGCCTGGATCCTTCTGGTGGACGGTTCTTCCTTACTGGGGACCTGCCTGTGGGGCACACGCCGCAATCCCAGCCCTTGCCGGACTCAACTGGCCATGAGTTGTGAAGGGCGGCCGGGGGTTGCCGTCTAGACTCAATTCCCTGGCAGCAGCGAACAAAAGCCCCGGCACGATGAGAGGCTGGGGACCTTGCTTGGTGGGACGGGCCTCTGGGGACCCGCTGAGGTCGAAGTGACCCAGCCGCCCCTGGGCTCCCTGGCCAGGCTGGCTTCCAGGATCCGGTTACACCCAGCAGCTGTGCCCTTCCGAAGACAGGCTCGTCAGCGCCTGGGACTGCTCCTCTGATGGGCTGGGGCCTCCGGGCAGGGCCTGCTGCTGCGAACCTGGAACTAAGCAGGTCTCCCTCCTGGCTGAGCCACTGGCAGGTCAGGGGCACCGGCCCGCTAGGTGAAGCCGGCGTGGGTCAGTGGGCTAAGGGGAAGATCCACCCTCACACTTTCTCGGCCCTTTCCCTGTGGCCCCACAGGTGTTTTGCAGCTCACTCTCCGTAGCCCCCTCCTTTGGATCTTCACTAAGTTTGTCAAGTGTCTCACGTACATCTTCGGAGCAAGGCAGCACACAAGCAGAATGGAGTATAAACAAGCTCAGGGGCTCCTGGAAACCACCCTGAGACTCGGGAAGACGGCAAGTCCTTCCCCAAAGGACACCACGATGTGGCTGAGTCAGGACTTGGCCATGGCCTCTGTCCCTCATGACTGCAGGTGGCCAGCACTGTTACTGCAGGCAGGCTAGCGCCACCCGGGCCATGGGGCTGGCGGTGGCATTCCTGCCTCTGTTATAAAGTGTCATTGAGAACCCCCCAGGCATGACGATGACCCATCACCAATGCCAACATGTGCCACTGTCCTGAGCACGGTACACATGGGACCTCCCCAAATCTTCCCAACACAGAGCAGGTGTCATGTCACCCCCATTTTTCAGACAAGGAAACTGAGGCCAGAGGGATGATGTAACTCGCACTGTGCCAAACACAGCAAGTCAGAACCACATCTGATGCTGCAGGGTCCCTGGTCAGATGGCAGCCCATGGTAAATTTCCCCTGGGCACCTTCCATCTGCCAAGTTCCACCCAAGTGGGACAACAGGAACCCGTAAGGAGTCCACCTGCGGCCAGTGAAGACGCCCAGCAGGTGGAACAGCCACGGTCACGTTTAATCCACACACCACCCCGAGGGTGCTCACCCGACCAGCCCGGGTCACTCACCACTTAGCACGTACCTGCCGAGTGCCCACCATGTGCCGGATCCTTGCCGAGCACTGGGACACAGGAAGACAAGACTGACCTAAGGCCCGGCTCCCACGCTGGCTGCGAGGCTCAGGCCAAGTCCAGAGGTCTCAGGACCAGGAAAGCTGATGGTGTAATCCTCCATCCGAGGCTGAAGGCCTGAGAAACTGGTTGGTGGGAGGGAGAGGACCGGTGTCACGTCCTAGAGTCCCAGGGACATAAAGCCTGGTGTCTCATGGCAGGGGAAGTGTCCCAGGTCCACTTGTCCTTCTCAGTCTTTTCATTCTACTGGCCCCGGCTGACTGATGGCGCCCACCCTCGCTGAGGGTGGATCTTCCCCTTAGCCCACTGACCCACGCACCAATCTCCTCCGGAAACACCCTCACAGACACATGGAAGTAATGCATTATCAGTTTTCTAGGTGTTTCTTAATTCAGTCAAGGTGATACCTATACTTAAAATTACCCATCACAAGCTGGACGCGGTGGCGCACGCCTGTAATCCCACTGGCTCGGGAGGCTGAGGCAGGAGGATTGCGAGTTCAAAGCCAGCCTCAGCAATGGTGAGGCGCTAAGCAACTCAGTGAGACCCTGTCTCTAAATAAAATACAAAACAGGGCTGGGGATGTGGCTCAGTGATCGAGTGACCCTGAGTTCAATACTTGGTACCAAAAAAAAAAAAAATTACCCATCATAGGGCTGGGGATATAGCTCAGTTGGTGGAGTGCTTGTGTGTATAAGGCCCTGGGTTCAACACCCAGCACCCCCACCCAAAAAAAAAAAAATTCCCCATCACAATGACCCAGCCATGACCTCAGAGTCAGGCTCAGGTGGAGGGTAGCCAGGTGCTCTTTGAGGCTGTGCAGGGGGGGCTCCCTGAGCAGGCACAAACTCACAATGACGGCTGTCACCAGAGTGACAGGAGGCTCCTGTGGAGCTCTCCGTGGTCCTGAGCTCTCCTGCGCTGACCAGGGTCCTAGCTCGGCCCCGAGGGCAGGCCTCACCCCTACATGGCAGCAGAGGGTTCAACACCCAGTAGGTGCTCCAGGCACACTGGGCGTGCTCAGGAGGGGAGTTCTGGATACCACCCAGCCTGCCCTCCGCCTCCTCTCCTGGGCAGGAGTGGCCCCTCCACAGCCGCCAGTCCAGGAGAGACCCTCACTGCCTCCTGAGTCGTCCTCTACTACTTCAAGGACATCTTGACTGCGCTGCTGTCTGCCTCCCTGGGTTCACCTTCCACTCCACGCCAGGCCCATGCCAGGCCACCACCAGCAGAGCCAGGCAGGAGGTGCGTCTCTGCAGCCAACCCTGCCGTGTCTGGTGGCTCCAGAGGCCCAGGGCAGGCTAGCGGCTTATGATGGCCAGATATGAACATGCCTGTGACCCCGGTGAGTTCCTCTGCCTGCCCATGTCTCTATTTCCCTTTTTTAAAAATCCTCACAAAGAGCCGGAAATACGCCTAGGCACACACCGGATGTTATTAACCCTGGCCCTCATTGTTAAGAGAAGTCTGGAAGACAGTTTGAATCCCAAGGCTGTGACTTCATAGCTGTGTGCCCTTAGGTAAGTTGCTGAGTTTCTCTGAGCCTCAGGAAAAGAGTCATCTTCTGCTTTGCTGTCCAGTGGGAGACCGGGATGAGCCATGCTGCCGAAGTACCCTGCAGAGGCTGATACTGAGAGATGCTCTGTCTATAAAGGCCTACTTTTTGTTCTCCTCCCATTTGGATTTTCTGTCCGTCAACCCAATGCAGGAGCATGCCTTGCTCCTGGCTGGCTTTGCTAAAGGATGGGGCCAACTGGGGGTGCTTACCACTAAGTGGCCCCCACCATCCTAAGGTACATTTCTCAGTGACTCATCAGGCTTTCAAGACCTGCGGCCAGCGGGCTGGGATTGTGGCTCAGTGGCAGAGCACTTGCCTTGAACATGCGAGGCACTGGGTTCGATCCTCAGCACCACATAAAAAAAAATAAAGATGTTGTGTTCATGTATAATTTAAAAATATTAAGAAAAAAACGACCTGCGGCCAGAACCCAGAGCATTTGGAACCTCGCAGGGGGTTCCTGGATCCAGTGACCTTGCTACTTTCGAGTCTGGCCTGTGCATGTCCAGCCCCCGGTGCTCCAACCCCAAGCCCCCTGGACTGTCGGACATTCCTTCCGCTCTGTTGATCTACATCAGCCTCCCTGGGGTCCTCACTGTGGGTTCTGATTCATTTCCTGGTGTAAAGCTGAGAAAGCCAGTGTCCCAGGAGATGGTGCCCACCTCCCCTGGTCTCCGAGACCAACAAGAGTCCTTCCAACTTGAGGTTTCGTGACACCCTCCCACCCCGAGAATGGTGGGCAGAAGAGGTGGCTACAGACAGGGCAGATCCTGGAACGAGACCAGAGGGAAACTGATGCTGGGTTTGTCCCTTCAGCCCTGTGGCTTTGTCCTTTAATGTCGCCAGGCAGGGCCTGATGGCCACCCTACAGCCAGTGTATCATCCAGGCTAACCACCGAAGTTGCCGAGCCCTGCTGTGTGTGAACAGGGGAGAGAGATTAGGGGCCGGTTCTTGGGCCCAGCCCTGGGAGGCAGGTGTGCGTCTACTCTGCAGACGGACACAGGCCCGGAGCGGTTGAGCTGCTTGCTCAGCCGGTGGGACTGAGACAGATGCAAACCGAGGCACCCCAGCATCCCGCACCTGCTGACCAGCAGACCTGAGGTCCAGGGGGCTGCAGACGGGAGGGTCCTTCTCCAGACAAAACACAAATAGCTGGGCGGAGGGAAGACAATTTGGGTACCTGCCCCAGGGATTCTGCTCCTTGACAGAGCCAGAGAGAGGAAATCTGCTTTAGGGGCCAGGCCTGCCCCAGGGCGCCATCTTCCCGGGGTAGCCAGAGATTCTTGCAAATCCTGCTCCCTCTGGGGCAAGTGGACTAGCTGCCAGGTGCCTGTGCTGGGTGAAGAAACCAAGGCCCAGCGGGGAGAGGGAGGCCATGCTTCAGCCAGGCAGGTCTGGGCAGACTGGGGTCCAGGTCCCGGCAGTACCCAGCTCTCCTGGCCATTTCAAGGTGACCTCCCTGAAAGCTTCTGGTCAAAGCCTGCCCCAAAGAGCCCCTTCCATGGGGAGCCCACTGCCACCCTCCCCCTACACCTGGCCCCTTCTCCCTCCAAACCCCCCTGCTCAGCCTGACCCCGGCACCCTCCTGGCTGCCGCAGAACTCTCCCACTGAGTGGGGGGCAAGTGCCCAGGGAAGTTGGTTCCCAAGGTTGGGACCTGCCCCTGCCAGGGTGACCCCCTCCCCAAATGGGTTATAGTCCTACCAAGATATCAGTTTCTGGTCCCCGAGACCCCTGGGCAGTATCGATACAGAACGTTTCCAGCAGCCCAGAACATTCTACTGGACAGTGCTGGAGGTCAGGCTAAGCACCCTCAGGCGCCAGCCAGTAGGGTGGCAGTGCTCAGAAGCCTTCATGGCTCTGCTCTCTGGCCATTTATGACCCTCCCCTTCCATGACCTGCCCCTGCCTCATCTCTTTCCTGTCAACACTTATTTCATGCTTAATATGTCCCAGGCGACGGAGGGAGGTTTATACATGCTTTACCCTCACCCCCATCCTCCGAGCTAGGAAAATTCATCCCCATTTTACAGATGAAAAAACTGAGGTTCAGGGGGGTAAAGCAACTTGTTAGACCGCTCCTCTGCTCACCTGGGCACACTTACTGATCTTCAGGGCCCAGATGGCCCAGCTGACCCCTCCTCTAAGCAGGCAGGCCTCCGCCCCAAGCCACCGAAGGCTCTCAGCAGAGGGAGTCCCACCAGCTGTGCCTGCAGAGGACCAACCTATCCAGCCTTGAGCGCCGTCCCACCACACATTCTGTGATGGTGGGAATGTTCCTGGCCTCTGTTGTCCAATGCAACAGCCTCTAGCCACATGCGGCTACTGAGCACTTGAACTTGGCCACAGCAACTGAACAACTTATTTGCAATTTAATTTTAATTTTAATAGCCACTTGTGCAAGCAGCTACTGTGTGAGACCAGGTGGGGTTAGACCCATCTAGGGAGAAGAGGAGCAGGAAGTCAGCCAGGTCCACTGCACTAGCCCTGGTGGAGTGATGGGGCTGGACAAGGGGACAGCCAGGCAGGGGAGAGAAGGACAGGGGCAGGTCAGTGGTGAGCCGATGACAAGGTCCAGCACAGAGGGCTGCTCCTCAAACACCAGATGACTGTGGCAGGGAGGGGTGCACTTCTGGGGGCAGCCTGGCTCTGGGACACCAGAAGACCCTGGTGGTGGCGCCCCACCTTGGAAGGAAAGGCAGGGCTGCGGGTGGGGCCTGGGAAATCTGGGAAGGAGAAGAGGGCCACAGACGAGCCGGCGCCCAGGGAGCATCAGCGCCCAACGCAGCGAGGCTGGGAGAAGGCCACGGGCTGGACACTGGGGAGGCCACCGTGTAGGCAGCCAGGGCCAGAGGTGGGCTCCCCACCTCTCTAGGCCTCATGACCTCATCAGGCAAATGAGGGTGAGTGGAGTCCCTGTCGCAGGGCCATGGTGAGGATCCCGGGGGGTGGTTTAAAGGGCCCAGAACAGCGCCTCGCAGAGCAAGCTCCAACTGGGTGTGCACAGGACGAGGAGGAGGAGGACGGGGACAGGCCTCTAGCCCCCTCTCTAGCAGGGGGGCAGCTGACAGAATCAAAAATGTCAGGTAAAAATGTCAGACACACCCTACTGGGACTCCACCCTCACTCGAGGACAAGGGGACTGAGCCCAGAGAAGGGCAGTGACAGCTGGCAGAACCCAGGGGCCAAGAGCGGATCTGCTCCCATCAGATGCCAGCCCCAGCCCTGGTCAAGCAGAGATGAAACCATTTGAACATCAGAGGGCAGACAAGGGACAGAGGCCCCAGGGTGAGCGGGCCGCTTCAGAAGGGCCCTGGGGGCTTGTACTGCCTTATGAATTCACTGCCTAGAACAGCGACAGACTTGGCCAAGGGAACAGCATTCTGGGCAGAAGGAACAGCCAGGCCAGGAGAGGGCGAGGCTTCCCGAGCCGCCAGGCAGCCCAGGGAGGAAATGGTGGTGAGTCCACCCGAGCAGACCCGAGGGAAGGGGGAGCTCTAGCCCAGGGGCCGTGTCTCTCGGGGATGTGGCTTTGCCTGGTCAGCACAGCCCCCCTCCAGCAGGGCACACACATCACGGACCGAGTCAAAGCTGGGAGGCACTGAGAGTCCACGAGGGCTGCTGAGCGCTGGGCAGCGCGGGGAAGGTGCCCGGCTGTGAGAGGGTTTGGGGACCCGAGGCCTGCAGCTCAGACGCTGGGGTGGGCACACTGGGCAGGAAGGCCCCTGGGCTGGGACAAGGCCCTCACTGGGCTCAGTGCAGAAGGGATGGAGGACAGAGGAGAAAAGAGCAGGGAAGGGACACCAGGGGGTGAAGGGCCTCCTGGGAAGAGGACCTTTCAGCCCAGACCCCAGGGGAGAGGGAGCTGCGGCCCAGAGGGAGCAGCACTCCGGGTAGGCAGGCCACCAGCACCGAGTGTGGCCACAGGAGCTGAGGCCAGCACTCAGTCCTGCACTTAAGGGGGCAGTGAGCTTGGCAGGGACACCAGGGCCCTCGAGGGCATGGCGAAGACACTGCCTGAGCATCTCGGTCACCACCCTCCACAGCTAAGCCCTCTGGCTGGGCAAGGGTGGGCACACTTGAGCCCAGAACATTCCCCAGGAGTAGTCACCTCTGTGGTTCTATTCTCCTTGGAGACAGCCGGCTGGCAGACCTCTGGTGCCCCACTGTGTGCCACTTGATTACTTGTTACCCTCACAAGCAGAGGCCAGAGGACCGTTGGCTGGTGGCAACCACAGGATTCATGCCGCCTGCCACCTGGGGCTCCTCACCTAGGGTTTGGGGCAAGGTGCAGGCGGCTGCCTTTAGCCTTGCCCAGGGCAAGGTCCCCTCCACCCAGCTGCCGCGAAGAGCCCAAGGGCCTGCCTGCTGTTCCGGGTCACACCTCCCCACCTGCAGCAGGTGACCACAAGAGCCCCAGCCCATCCTGCCAACCCTCGGACCCACCCCCATCACCAGCTTGGAGCTGGGGAGCCCCAGGGCAGCGCTGGCCAGGCTTGATGGCAGGGACTTTAAAAACACGTTTCATAAAGCCCCAAGTTCCCTAAGGGGCCAAGGCCCCCCAGTCCCAGCAGCCCTTGAGCCCCCAACACCAAGAGGAACACGTGACTCTGGACAGTGGTGGGTCAGGCAGGTGGGTCACCCGGGGGTGGGCAGGCTGGTGCTTTAAAAAGTCAGGAAAACCCCGAGGTAGTGCTGGAGCTGAGACTCTGGAGGGGTCGTGCTCTGCACGGCAGACCCCTGGACCCTGCCCCAAGCTGCCTGCGCCAGCCTGCTGTGCCATAGGTCCCCCCACCCCATTGCCTTCCTCTTCCTCGTTGTTTGCCCCTAGCCCTGGGCACCAGGAACTCGAGGGAGGGTTCCCGGGCTGCCTGACCCTGGCCTCCAGCAGCCTGCGGTGGTTACAGCCTGGGGCTGCCCCAAGCCCTGAGCCCACACTTCCCCCATCAGCCAGTAAAAGATAGGGAAGGAGAGGGTTCTGCCCAGACCTACCCAAGGTCACCCTCTGGCAGGGTTTGCTAAGTGCTTCATCCTGACACCAGCCAGCTCTGAGTCCAAGGACACTCTCCCTGCAAAGAGCTCTTCCGACCCTGACCTGCGCCAGCACTCCCCACCACCCACGTCAGGTCACTGCCTGGGCCCCTCCGGGCCATCGCTGCCCACCTCCCCTCATTCAGTACCTGCCTCAAGGCTCCCCAGGGGCACCACCACAGCGGGCAGTGTCCGGTCCCCGGTCCCCCCTGCAGCAGCGTCTGCACTTGGCTTTCTAGTAGCCGGTGGTTCTCCCTTAGCGGCTGTCCCCAGCCTCCCTGGGCCCAGCACAGGTGTCAGTTAGGTGACTACATAAAGAGCTGGCCTCCTCCAAGCCCTGCCCTTCACCCAACTGTTTTCCCAGCCCCACCTCTTCCCAGCTGTGACTCCCCACCTGGGCCTCAGTCTCCTCATTTGTAAAGCAGGTAACCAAGCATCGGGGGCAGCCCCACCCTGCAGGCTGGGCGGCCAGGTGCTGGGGAGCGGGGAGCAACCGTGTTTTCCAGGCCAGGTGCCCTCAAGGCCAAGGCTGTGTGAACCACGTGGCCTTCTCCTCTTTGGGCCTCTCACTGTTTCCTCCCTGGGCAGAGGGTCCTGGAGGATGTCCACCTGACTGGGGGGACTGGTCGCTGCTGGACATTCCACAAGGATGTGGTCGGGAGCAGAGGGGCATGCATAGGTCAGAAAGCTTAGAAATGCCCTCTCTGCGCGGAAGGACCAGTGTCCCAGAGTGGGTGGGGCATGCCCGGGCCAGCCGGGGGCCAGAGGCCAGAGTCCATGTTCCTGGCCGAAGGTGGCCAGTGCCAACAGCCCTGCAGGCAGAAATGGGGAGAGTTAGGGGATCACCCTGCCCAAAGGAGACCCCTAGCCAGCCCCTGCATTGCCGGGCTCTGGGCCTGGAGGCCCCCTCAGCGAGGCCCCGCCTGCCCTGTCAACAGTCACCCTCTCAAGAGGCTGAAGACAAATCAGACCCCCTCCCCAGGCGGCTGAGACTGGAGAGAAACTTCCTGTTTGCTCGGCTGCCTCCACCAGCAGCCAGGAGCCACCCAGGCCTGCTCAGCAGGCCGTGCTGCCCCACGCCCCAGGCCTCCATCTGTCAGAGGGAGGGCATCCACTCTCCTGCAAGGCCGCTGAGAACCGCCCCCAGTGGGAAGGAGTCCAAGGGGCCCCTGGTGTGCACGAGGCGTGGGGGCTTCCAGGGGGCGCAGGCCCTGGCATCTCTGCAGAGGGAGGCTGGGGCAGAGGGAGAGGGCAGCTGGGTGTGGGGTGTGAGGGACAAAGGATACAGGAGCAGAGAGGAGGCCAGAGCGGGTCAAGCCATGGGGAGGGGCCGCACCGGCCTGGAGTTGTTACTTGGGCAAATGATCAACAGCTTCTGCTTAGGGGAAGGAGAGCCCAGCGCCTAGCGACCGCGAGCCACGGCCAGCCACCAGGCCTCTTGCTGGAGTCCTCAGGAGCCCAGAGGCCAGTGGGAACCAATCTCCCAGGGACATTTGCACCAAGGCCTGTGGCTCCCTACTACCCCAGCCGCCTGGCTTCCGCGACCCACACGACCAGTCCTGTCCTGCCTGGAGTGGGGAAGGAGGGACAGCAGACAAGGCCAGGGGTCAAGGGCTGAGGCCAGCTCTGCCCGCCTCGGTTTCCACAACGATGGAACAGCAACCAGAACTCACGGGAGACAGGGTGCCTCCTGAGTAAAGTGGTGTCATCATCTTGGGGCTGGAGGGTGGCAGTGATCTGAGACGCGTGGCCCTCATCGGCTTACCACGGAGGCCGAGATCAAGCAACCTGAGGGGCTGGGGCTGAGGGGCTTCAGTCCACGAGGGAGAGACCTTCCGGGCTCCTCTGGCCAGTGCCAGGGAAGATCCCTTCAGCCCAACCTCTCAGAGGACAGCGTGGGCCAGGGGCAGCTGGGGCAGCAGCTTCCTGGGGTCTGGACCCAAGTCATGCCCCTTCTCCCCCCTTCTCCTATGGGATCCTGGGTGGGCCACTAAATATCCTTGGTGTCCCCTTTCACAAAGTGAGACCACCCACCCCTGACCCCATGAGATCAAATACAATGACATCCAAAGAGCTTTGGCACAGATGCCAAGTCCCTGAGCTGGGGCTCGGTGGCCTCTTACACCAAGACACTGAATGCCTGGCAGGGAGCTATGTGGCCTGCTGTACCCCCCCTGACCCCCTTTTCCCCCTTGCCCCCCAAATCTCTGCTCATGGCCTCCCCCTGTCTCTGCAGCAGCCAGGGTCACCACAAACTCCCCATCAGGCCACCTCCCTCTATGAATCATCCCCTGCCCACTGCCCAGATGTGGCCCCTGTCACAGTTGGATTGAAGCCAAGACACCTCTGAGCACCTACAAGGCCTGCAGACCTGTCCCCAATATCCTCACCAGCCTTGACCCCTAGTCCCTGAGGCTCCAGCCAACTCCCCACCTTCCTGACCCTGGCGCCCCCCCCGCAGGGTCCCAACCCAGGGTCCTCACACTGGCTGTTCCTTTCCTCAGATCTCTGTGTGCTGGCCACCTCCAGTCTTTCTGATGTCACTGGTCCCAGAGACCTTCCTGACCCCCGCCCCCGCCAACAGCCCGACTCTGGGTCTCTCCCACGGCTCATCTCTGGGAATCTGCTTTTCCTCCCACCCCAGGCCCGAGTCCTCCCCAGGAATAGCAATCCCTGGAGAGAAGGGTCCCTGCCTGTCCCCCCCAACACACACACACAGCCTGCCCCAGGCTCTGTAAACACTGCCAAGTGACAACCCCAAGACTCAGGGAACCCTAGTGAGTGGGGGACTAGTTTGGCGGTGCATGGGGTACAGCCCCTCCAGTGAGCACTCCCAACTGACAGGGTGCCCTCCCCTGTCCAGAGAAAGCCCCTGCCCCCGCCCTGCTGAGATCAGCGCAGGGCCAGCCCCTCCCGCCCAGGCTCCCTGTCCTCCAAGGACAATGTACAAAGGGCCACTTCAGTGTAGAGCCTCGGCTCTGTCTGCAGCCCTGAGGCTGGGGGAAGGGCACAGAGGGTGCGCCCCACCCCTCCCTGTCCTCTTGGGGCCCTCTCTAGCAGGGGGGCTATGGCCTGGGAAGCTTTGTCCCAGATGTCATGGGGTGGGGGTGGCCAGGGGCCTGCAGAGGGCGCGGGCGAGGGCTGGCCCAGGGCACCCCAGCAGGACTGCGGTGCTTCCTGGCACAGGCACCGCGCGGCTCCCGGAGAGGCTGGTGCCGGCTTCCCGGGCATCTGAGGGGCCTAACTGCCAGCTGAGCAGGAGTGACCCGGGTGGGGTGGCAAGGAGGGCCTGAGCAGGGCCCTGGTCACACAGAGTGGTTCCGGTCCCGCCCTGGCAGCTCACCGGCCTCTCTGAACCCTCCTCTGCAGGCCGGACTCTGAATCTTTCCGACACCCAGGCTGATAATGTGTGACCCGTGCCTGGCACCGAGGGGCACTCTGACAAGTCACCAGTCCCTTCTGGGCCCCATCAGTGACGTGACCGGCAGCCCACACCAGGAGCCCCAAGGCATCATCCCGCTCAGTGACCTCCTCACCCACCGCCCAGTCTGTCCCGCGGCTTGGTACTTCTCAGGCCCTGCTCCTCCGGGGCCTGGCTGGTTGACCCCTCGGCTCTCACCGCGACACCACAGCAGCTTCCTCAGGGACTCCCGACCAGGTCCCCAGGAGCCAGCCAAGGCCGAGCTGACGCTGCTCTCCCTCCTGGACCCACTGCCCCGGGATAAAGTCCAAGTGCTCGAGGAGGCTCTGGAGCCCCTGCGCAAGCTCCCTCCCCAGGCCAGTCCCTGCAGGCCCCTGGCACCTGCCTGCGCCCACCTGCGCCCCGTACCCCACACGGGCCGTGCTGCTCCACCACCTGCATCCCCAGGCCCCAGCACATGGCGACAGAGAGGCCTCAGCCCGGCCAAGTCCACACATCTGCTTTTCAATCAGGCTGCTGGCCTCGGGTCTCAGAAAAGCTGCCCAAGGTCTCAGTCCTGCCTGCCATGCCCCCTTAGGCTCCTCACGCCAATGAAGTGGCTCATTTATGGGAATTCTAAGGTCCCCTCCAACTGGAATGTGGGAGGCGCAGAGGAAAGACATAGGAAATGACGCAGCCTGTGGGGACTCCGTGGGAAGCCCTGGAAGGAGTGACGGGAGAGAAGCTGGGGACCTGAGGAGAAATGGCTTCGAGCAGGCGGGACCCTCCTTGGCCTGTCCCCACTGCAGCTCAGTGCACAGCGCAGGCCTGTGGCTCAGCGGGCATTCAGCCAGCGCCCCCAGGTGCAGGGATGGACTTAGGCCCAGAGGAGGAGGGACGAGCCTGCAGAACTCTCCTGGGCTCCGGGCACCTGGTGAGGTGCCTGTTGCAAGCGGGAAGCTGCACAATGCGCCTTTCTCTCCTCCTCTGCCCAGTTACTCTGCCCTGCTCCTCACGTTTCTGCTGTGCCTGGGGCTCCAGCTGAGAACCAGGCCTGGGTCTGGAAGAGCCACCCGCAGACGCTAGGCCACCTGTGCCCTCTTGGAAGCTTGGTTTGCTTTTCTGAAAAGTGAGGGGCCTGCGAGACGCTCGTGCCCCTCTGGTGCCGGGGCAGCCCCACCTGCCCAGCGCAGCCACTGCCCCAGGGGCAATACCTCAATGAAGTCACTTCCTCCATCCCACCGGGCCCCTGAGAGTGACAGTGAAGGGCCCAGGGCAGCAAGTGGCCCTCCAGCTGTCTTAGGGGTGCAGTCACGGTGCAGGTGGTGAGGACCCAGCGCCACGCTGCAGCAGGGCAGGCTGGACTCTTCCGCAACCAGGGGCCACAGCCCTCTTGGGTCAGGACTGGCCAACACCAGGGACACTCAGGATGAACAATGAAATGCAGGAAGGTCACAAGTGTCCTTTAACTTATTTTAGGGTCTTCTTTAAACCACTTCCAAAGTAGATGAAACAGCAAAGGGTAGTGATTTGTAGACACTCAACAGAAGCAAAAACGCTAACCGGAAACTATGTCAAAAGAAAAGGATTTAGGTACCATCCCCTGCCGGGCGCCACGGAGGAGGGTGTGAAGCTGGGATTATGGCCATGGGCGACTCCATCTGTCTGGGAGGGACGGTTCCTTCAGTAGCACGGGCGCACTAAGGTAACTTCTGACCAGTCACTGCCCCAGTGCCCATGTTAACAGGGGACGGACTTGTAGATGAAGCCCCCCTAAATAGGACGGCCACCAGGACAGTTCCAGAGAGGACAACTCAGGTCAACCGCACAGACCAGCGTGAAGGCGCTGAACACCTGGTCGGCGGAGTGCAGAGGCGGTCCCCGGCCCTCCCCGGTCAACACCAGGCAGCGAGGAGTTTGGAGACAGCCCCGCGCCCTCGTGCCCTCTGCGGGAGCCTCACTGCGTGCGGTTTCCTTTCTCCTCATTGCACATAAAGTTCTCCTGAAGGCTTTTGGTGTCTGACTTGAAATCTTCTTTCATCGGATCCGAGGTTTGGAGTCTCCACTCGCTGCTTTCCTGGGACATATGACTTGGTGCCTGGACTCCGCTCAAGAGCCAACCACGGGACGGGCATCGACACTGTTCATCACCCATCTAAGTTGGCCTCGGATACCTTGCCTTCTGCCTTGAGCCTCCCTGTGTTCACTGACCTCTGCCAAAAGCTCCCCAGCGTGTCACGCCCACCTGCTCGGCTCGTCTTACGTCATCTTGTTGTTTTTGCTCAGCTTTTTATTCAGGCAGCAGCTGCAGTGACATTTGTCTGTCCTGGGTGGCACACAGACTTGGACTCTCCCTTGCTTTTTGCAGCATCTTCTTAATCTGTAGGAGGGGCATGACAGAGGGGACAGGCCACCTCCACTGATGTGGCTGTTGTCTTGGGGCACACACCCACCTCCCTTCAGGAGTGGGTACTGCACCATCTCATTTTAGAGGCTTTATCCAGATTGGGGGGGGGGGGTTCACAGGTCACCATCTTTGTCTACCAGGATCCTTGTTCTTTTTTTAAAAAAATATTTTTCGTTGTAGGTGGACACAGTACATTTATTTCATTTTTATGTGGTGCTGAGGATCGAACCCAGTGCCTCACGCATGCGAGGCGAGCGCTCTTCCTCTGAGCCATGACCCCAGTCCAGGCTCCTTTTTCTTTCTTACGCCATTTGTCCTGTGGTCATTTGCTCTGTTTTCAACATAGTGACACAAAAACCACTACTCTCCTCCACTTTCAGTGTCCAGCCTAAGCTACTCTTAAAAATGCTATGCAGAAGGATTAAGGGTCACTTCCCCAAGTTATTAAAGTGTTTTTTAAAATGAGATTACAAGATTGAGCGACAGCGGTTCAGCAGATGATAAGCCAGGAGTCGCAGCGCTTGGACGAGCTCACTACACCAAGTTCTTGGGAACCAGGGCAGGGACGCATCCTGGTTCTGGGTTTTGAATGGCGTGTACGGGAGGGACACCTTCACACATGCATCTCTCTTGGTCATCAGCACTGCTGAGGGACACCTGGGGTGTGGACAGACTCTGGCTTCCTCTTACTCCCTCACAGGGTTTCAAGCCACACCAGTAAGAGCGCATAGTTTGGCAGCCTTCAACCTTCCGTGGCCACTCAAGGAAGAGGAGACAAAAAGTTACCAGGGACTAGAAAAACAATGGTCAAAAGTGCCCACGTATAAGCTTTCTGCCCCTCACAATCAAAACAACAGCTTCCCTTGCTCCCTAGCAGCTGGTCTGATATCATCTGGATGTAAGCTGCATAAGCAAGGCCCAAACTGACTGGAGACCAGAGGGAAAAGGGGTCACCTTTAGATCCAAGCTGCTGTGGGACCTACAAGACGGTTTCCCTTTTCTCACACTCTGGGATTATGCTCTTTCAATAAGTTCCTCCCTAAAGGGTTTTCTCTTCTCTCCAGATGGGCACAGGGAAGAAAAATGGAAAGATCCCAAATGTGTAAGTTTTCTTTTCTTGTTTTTGAATTTTTTAATATTTATTTTTTAGTTTTTGGCGGACACAACATCTTTCTTTGTATATGGTGCTGAGGATCGAACCAGGGCCGCACGCATGCCAGGCGAGCGCGCTACCGCTTGAGCCACATCCCCAGCCCCCCTTTTCATTTTCTTAAAGGCTTTTTTTTCCTGAGGACTTCACAGGCTCCCACATTCTTTACATATCTGGGCTGACTCATGCAAAAGGGCACTCTGGTCTGATAAGGTTGTTCTATGTCCTCCCTCTCTAGGGTAATCACAGCTATGTGTGGTTTTTTTTTTTTTTTTTTCTGAGTTCAAGGTTTTTGTTGTTAACAGTGAATTCACCTTTTCTCCAGAACTAATTAGTCTTGTTTATTGTCCTCTGTTTTTCTTTCTGCTGTCTTTATTCAGAGGCCAGTAGTTCAATGTTAACTCTCAAATACACTAGAAAAAGGAAGAGATCTTCTTTGAAGAGCCCTAAGCTGGGGAAATAAACTGTGGTGGTGGGAGTGAATTTGCCCCCAGCTAGAAGAACCTTGGACCTTGACTGACAGGATGCCATTCCTCATGTTCCCAACTTCACAGGCTCCATTCCAATTCTAAAGGACTAAATCTGACAGTCTGTATAATAAATATTTATAGCTCTTTTGTAGCCTATGGAGGAAGTCATCTCTGACAAAAAGCTAAAAAGTCTTTGTTTGCTCTTGATTTATATATGTGTGTGTGTGTGTGTGTATTCTAAGTGGTGTCTACGTGTGTGCTTGTGTCTGTATATCATGTACATGGGGCCAAAATTGGCATATAGATAAAGGGTGCTCATAATTTTTTTTTGTGTGTGTGTGTGTGTATGTGTGTATTGCTGGGGATTGAACCCAGGGTCTTGGGCATGTGAGGCAAGCTCTCTACCGACTGACCTACATCCCCAGCCCAAGAGTGCTCACAAAATATTTAAAAAATGGATTCAGGGCTGGGGCTATAGCTCAGTTGGTAGAGTGCTTGCCTAGCATCAACAAGACCCTGGGTTCAATCCCCAGCATCCATCAAAATAGTAATAATAATAATAATAATAATAATAACAATAATAATAATCCAAATACCTTTTAGTTTACATGTCTTAAAATGACTTAAAAAGAGATAAAAATAAAAATGTCTTTAAAGTTATTAAACCACACTTTTTTTTTCCCCTAGGTGATCAGCCAATGAAGAGAGTTGTTTTCTACAAAATGTTTACAGTGAGGGTTGTGGCTTAGTGCTCTCACGTAGGAGGTACTGGGTTCGATCCTCAGCACCACAGAGAAATAAGTAAATAAAATAAAGCTATTGTGTCCAACTACAACTAAAAACATATATGTATAAAAACTGCTTAAGTCATCATTATACAAAACACATGTATGAAGAAGTGAATTTGGTGTCAACATATCTTATATACAAACAGAGATATGATAAATTATGGTATAAAGGTTTATTAAGAATTGTAATGGGGCTGGGGATGTGGCTCAAGCGGTAGCGCGCTCGCCTGGCATGCGTGCGGCCCAGGTTCGATCCTCAGCACCACATACAAACAAAGATGTTATGTCCGCCAAATACTAAAAAATAAATATTAAAAAATTCTTCCTCTCTCTCTAAAAAAAAGAAAAAGAAAAAGAATTGTAATGCAAAAAAAATCAATGAGAGCTCATGTATAATGGCATAATTTGGTGTGAACGTACTTTATATAGAGAGTTATTAAAATTGTGCAGTGAATGGATAATTATGAATGTAATGCATTCCACTATTGTCATGTATGAAAGAAATTTTTAAAAAGCAAAAAAAAAAAAATGCTTAAAGTGTAATGTCCATTGCTTCTAGGATTTTTCAACAAAAGAGATGGCTTAGGGCTGTTGTTGTGGCTCAGTGGTAGAGCGCTTGCTTGGCATGTGTGAGGCCCTGGGTTCAATCCTCAGCAACACATATAAGTAAACAAATAAAATAAAAGATCCACCAACAACTAAAAAAATAAATTAAAATAAAGAAGATGACGGGGCTGGGGTTGTGGCTCAGTGGTAGCGCGCTCGCCTTGTGCATGAGGGGCTCTGGGTTCAATCCTCAGCACGACATAATAATAAAATAAATAATATAAAGGTATTGTGTCCAACTAAAAAAATAAATATTAAATTTAAAAAGATGGAAACAGAGACGAGAGGTGGGAGGGAAAGGGAGAGAGAAGGGAAATTGCATGGAAATGGAAGGAGACCCTCATTGTTATACAAAATTACAAATAAGAGGTTGTGAGGGGAAAGGGAAAAAAAAAAAACAAGGGAGAGAATTGAATTACAGTAGATGGGGTAGAGAGAGAAGATGGGAGGGGAGGGGAGGGGGGATAGTAGGGGATAGGAAAGGCAGCAGAATACAACAGTCACTAATATGGCAGTATGTAAAAACGTGGATGTGTAACCGATGTGATTCTGCAATCTGTATATGGGGTAAAAATGGGAGTCCATAACCCACTTGAATCAAATGTATGAAAGATGATATGTCAACAGCTTTGTAATGTTTTGAACAACCAATAAAAAAAAATTAAAAAGATGGCTTAAAATATTAACTTGACTTGGTTTCCATGGGTAACCTGTTAAAAATGGGTAAATCAGATTTAACATAAACAGGATGAACATTTATAAATGTGATTTTATAAATTGTTGATCAATGGAAAGCAATTAAGATTACTTTGTTTCTAAAAGCAAGATGATTAAGGGTTAAAATTCTACTTTCAGCCTGGTACTGTGACACATTCCTGTAATCCCAGCAGCTCGGGAGGCTGAGGCAGGAGCATCACAGCTCAAAGCCAGCCTCAACAACAGTGAGGCACTAAGCAACTCAGTGAGACCCTGTCTCTAAATAAAATACAAAATAGGGCTGGGGGTGTGGCTCAGTGTCTAGTGCCCCTGAGTTCAAGAAGAAAAGGAGGAGGAAGGAGGAGGAGGAGGAGGAGGAAGGAGGAGGAGGAGGAGGAGGAGGAGGAGGAGGAGGAGGAGGAGGAGGAGGAGGAGGAAGGGAAACCAAACTAGTTTCAATTAAAAAAAATCTACGAGAAAAACAAAGTATTTTATTTCATTAAAATGTATTTTGTATACATTCATAAATTTTTAAGGATTGTTTTAAAATGTAAACTTAAAAGGTCAGTAACTAGGAAAGAAATGTAATCAAGTTAGAGGTATAGAAACATATTATGGTAAGAAAAATTAAAGGGGAAAGGAAATATTTCTAGATGAAAAAGCATCTTATAGGGTAAAATAATATCTTTGTTCTAAACTTCAAGATGAAAGAGAGGACAAAACTAAGGATGTAAAACTGGTTGTAAAATATCTAAGTAAGTTGCAAAAGGTTGGTGAAAGGTAAATCTCAAAATGTTTGTGTGTGATTAATTTGGCTATAATCAGCACAAAGTTTAATTTAAGGGTTTCCCTCCCCCAAAGTCAACATTTAATACATTAATATGAAACAAATTCCAATTATCTGTTTTTTAAAAAAGATTTTATTAAAACATTGATCTGCTCTTATCCATCAAGATAATTTCTTTCTTTTAAGTTTTATTACTTAGAGAAATTAAGTCTTAAAGGAATCAAGGTTTGTAGCTGTTCTAAGGTCTTTTAATTGATGACTTCATAGCTGGTTAATAAACAACTATTATTTTAGGTTACTACAATATAGTTGACACCCAAAATATATGTGACTAGAGGTACATATACCTCTGAGAACTAACTATGTTTGTCTGAGCCTTGTAAAGGTTTGTAAAATAAAGGTTTATGTAGGTTTACAAGGTGACCACTAAGTGCTCTTTCATAGGTTGTGTTGGACATAAAGGGCTACGTGGCCACTTTAAAACCTGGCTTGCATCTGTTTGCTTTAACTACATAAATGTTTCATTTTACATAAATAAGATACATTTGTATATAAGATAATGAGTCTGTTTTGGAACCTCACCTGAGTTAAGACTGCCTCCCGCCTTACTCCATGTTGATAGCTCTAAAGTAGGCCAGAATTAAGTTTATTTAAAATTGTTCTCAAAAGATAGATTTTTGTTGTAAAGATTACTATGATCTCAAAATAAACAAGGGATAGAGTACAAAATTACATAAAGATTTTGGTAAATTATAAAAGGTATTTAAGGTTGTAAGAGTTTAAAAAATAAAACTTGTGAAGGATTTCACATGTAATTGAGTTCATAAACGAATGGATCTTTACAGAGGCTAAATAGATATCAGATATACACTAGTGCAATGATAGAGAGTATGTTTTTTGATACAAAGTTATTATACAAACTATGTTGTTGCTCTTAAATTCATTTTGTGTTTTCCTTCTAAAACTTTATAATTGTTACCTGCTACTATTTTGCAGAAGTACCATTTAAAAAACTTTTCTTGTAGCTGCAGATGGACAGAATGCCTTATATTTATTTATTTATTTTTATGTGGTGCTGAGGATCGAACCCTGTGCCTCACACATGCTAGGCAAGTGCTCCACCACTGAGCCACAATCCCAGCCCAGAAGAAATACTTTTAACACAACAGCCTGAGTTAATTAAAGACAGTAAGTCATCACCTAAGGAAAGACAAAATAGAATGCTGACTTCTACTACTGATGCAAACTCATTGCTCCCAGTTCAAGCATGGTGAAGCTGCTGGGTGCCTTGGCCTTGCCTATAATCCCAGCAGCTCAGGAGGCTGAGGCAGGAGGATCGTGAGTTCAAAGCCAGCCTCAGCAAAAGCAAGGTGCTAAGCAACTCAGTGAGACCCTGTCTCAAAATAAAATACAAAATAGGGCTGGGGATGTGGCTCCCTGGTTGAGTGCCCCTGAGTTCAATCCCTGGTACTCCCCCCCCACCCCCCAAAAAAGACAATGGTTCTTTTAATGTAACTTGAGATTCTTATTCAGGAGTGTCTAATAACTATCACAAAAGACATTGCCACAACTTGTTCTGGGTCAATTTGAGACACACAAATTTTCCTAACCTCCTACATAGGTAAACTTAATCTGTTTTTCACTGGTTTGATTATGTAACTCTGCTATTTATCCCTCCAATTAGTCTATAGGACATAATCTGGCATGTGGAAACTCTGACCATTTATACCCAAAAGCTCTCCATGACACTGAAAGAGGTCTCTCTCTCCTTACCATGGAGGTGGCTCTCATGAGAAAAGCTGTGTTACAAAACTGGATGGCTTTGGATGTTCCCACTGCAGCTCAGGGTGGCACTTGCGCCATTACCCAGATGGAATGCTGTGTCTGCATTCCTGACCGCTCTGACAATGTAACTAAAATTCTTAAAGATTTACATTTTCTTTCTTTTTTGTACGAGAGATTGGACTCAGAGGCACTCCACCACTGAGCCACGTCCCCAGCCCTATTTTGTATTTTATTTAGAGACAGGGTCTCACTGAGTCGCTCAGTGCCTCTCTTTTGCTGAGGCTAGCTTTGAACTCGTAATCCTCCTGCCTTAGCCTCCCAAGCAGCTGGGATTACAGGAGTGGGCCACTGTGCTCGGCTAAGATTTACCTTTTTAATGAGATGCAAAGTGATGTCCTCACCTGTCTCATCATGGGATCAATGTTTTAGTTACCAGCGTTCTAACACTTCCTGGTGGAAGAAACTGCTGATATTGAGTCATTATCACATCACTGGTGTATTTAGATGTTGCCTTGTCTATTGTTGTGTCTATCTTTTCCCAATACTTATGTCTTCTTATTTTGTTCATAGGGCATCGGCCTCCCAGATGGCTTTACAACCTGTTTCTACTAACCTAGAGAATTACCATGACCCCTTGGATAGACCTGACTCATAATCTGAAGCATTTCCCTGATAGATAGCGAGGACTGGAGACACCCACCCTGTAAGCCCACGCCCCAGCTCAGCAGGAAGTAGCTACTGATTTGACTTCATACCCTTTATTCCCTGTGATTCAGGGTCACCAGTCTAGAGAGGGGAAAATCAGGCAGAAACGACCAACAGCAGTGAAATGCAGGCAAGGTCACCGGCATTCTTTAGATTACTTTAGAGTTCTTTGAACTACTTTCAAAGTAGATGAGAGAGCAAAGGGTGGTAGTTAATTTGTGGGAAATAAACAGAAGCAAAGGAGCTTATGGGAAACTCTGTCACAAGAAAGGACCCACCCCCCCCCCCTTTTTAATGTTTTCAGTTGTAGATGGACACAATACCTTTATTTTGTTTGGTTAGTCTTATATGGTGCTGAGGATCAAACCCAGGGAAGTGTTCTATCACTGAGCCCCAGCCCCAGCCCCTGGGGCTAACTCTTGACCCACTGAAGAGGGTGTGAAGCTGGGATTATGGCCATGGGCGACTCCATCTGTCTGGGAGGGACGGTTCCTTCAGTAGCACGGGCGCACTAAGGTAACTTCTGACCAGTCACTGCCCCCAGTGCCCATGTTAACGGGACAGACTTGCAAGGATGCTGTCACTAAATGAAGCCCCCCCCTAAATAGGATGGCCACCAGGACAGTTCCAGAGAGAGGACAACTCAGGTCACAACCCCACAGTGAACACCTGGTTGGCGGAGTGCAGAGGTCCCCGGCCCTCCCGGTCAACACCAAACAGTGAGGAGTTTGGAGACAGCCTCCTGGGCTCAGATCTCTCTCTCTCCCTCTCTCTCTCTCTCTCTCTCTCTGTCTCTCTCTCTCTCTCTCTCTCTCTCTCTCGTTCCCTGCCGGAGCCTCACTGGGCTTTCCTTTCCTTTCTCCTCACTTGCACTAAACTTCTCCTGATGGCTCCTGGTGTCTGACTTGAAATTCTCTTCGGTCAGAATACAGGCACTGAGGTTTGGCATTTTAGCCCCCCACTTCCCTGGGACAAGGATGCTGTCACTAAATGGCAAGGGATGCCAGGCAGGGCTGCAGGGGCCGAGCCTTCTCCTTAACCCTGTGAGACCACCACCCATCTGTCCTTGCCCTGTCAACTCCTGACCTTTCTCACCTGGAAGAGTCAGAGAATGTTACCACACAGGCACGCGAGTGCCCAAACGTCCCACTGACACTGAGGAAGGAGAGAGAATGAAGTGGCAGCAATGTGACATGCATAGGGAATTCGGTCTCAGCAAAGCCACTAAGGCCCCCATCGACCCCAGGCTCCCAAGTGATGTGTGCCACCTCATTCCATTCTCACAACCCATTTTACAGATGAGGAGGCTGAGGCTTGGCGACAGGATGGGACTTGCCCGCAATCAGGTACCCAGTAAGCGGTGGAGAGGGCCTGCAGGGGTTGCGTGTGCCAGAGGCTGCCTGTCCTCACCAGGCTCAGGACGGCCCCCTAGCCTCCACCCCCCAGGGGCGGCGGAGCTGACTTCAGTGTTCCAGAAGACCCCTCTCTGGGCCTGCTCCTCCACGCTGCCCCCTTGGTCACATGGAGCGCCAATGCTCCAGGAGCCTGTCCAACAGGGGCGGCGTCCTAGTTGCTGGTCCCAGGCTCTCCTCCCACGGACGGTTCTGCTCTCCTCCAGCGTCCTCAGGCCCTACGTTCTGTGCCCTCCAGTGACCATGTGACCTCTTCAGGGCTCAGTATTCCTGCCACTCCCCCAACCCCTGCACCCAGCCCAGCACTCCAGGCCCCGGGCCCATCACCCTCCAGGGGATTCTGGAGCCACAAAACCACAGACGTCACAGACAACCCAGGCCAGGCAGCAACGCCCCTCTGCACCTTCTCCTGGTCTCCCCAGCCCTCACCAGATGCCCCGCCATGGTCACAAGACAGGAGCTTCACAAAGATGGAGACTGTGGGTCACTGGGCTTCCAGGTCGGGGCTGGCATGGCTTGGAAGGTGCTGAACGGGCACCCCAGGACAGCGTATGGGCAAAGCGTCAGAGGCGTGTATCCACGGGTCAAAGACACTGATGCCATGCGCATACGCAGGTGGTGTGCACCAACGCACAGGCGCATGCAGTCACCCTGAGACTGGCCAATCTGCGCCATCTGTGCCTTGCCACTTGGCCCAGCCCTTGGCACACAGTAGGCACTCAGGCAATAGCTGAGGGCAATGGGGTGAGCACTCTGAACCAGGTACAGAATCAGGAGCCGGGAGGGAGGCAGACTGAGTTCTCACCCAGGATAAGGCTCAGATGCCATTACAAGTGACCACATGACCACAGGACAGAGCCTGTCCCGTGTGGGAGGATGGCCGGGGAGGATGGCGGGGAAGGAGCGTGGAGGCCAAAGTCAGTGAGGACTGCAGCCAACAGGGACAGGGGTGAAACCATCCGCCCTGGACCCTGCCCTGGGGCCACCCCTGGCTGGGAAGCAGGATGGCTTCCCCAGTGGGGATGACCATGGCGGCTCTTCAGGAGGAGGCTGGGCCCAGCAGCAGCCAAGGCCAAGAGTAGGAAGGTGAGGACCACATGGAGATGAGCAGCCACGGCCCAGAGGCTGGACACAGGGCTCGGAGGAAGAAGGTGCAGAGGCCAGCTTGGGCCGCGGGAAGGAGGCCAGATGTGTTTGGATGAATTCCTGGGCACTGCCCCAGGAGCCCCAGGCCTGGACTCCGTGACCCAATTTCCCCGAATGAGAGCCGCGGAGGCCGCTGGCACAGGCGCCCAGCCTGGGGTTGCACCTGCTACCAGGCAGCTCCTGTGGGGAGCCCACGGCCGTCATCCCGGAGGCTGCTCACGAGTGGAAGCCCCAGAATCAGACAAAGGGGAGCAGCTGCCACCTCTTCTTCCCTCTTGCCTTAGGATAGAGCTTCATTTTCGTGTTTCTCATACATTCTAGAAACTCCGGAAAACACAGCAGCAGCAAGAGGCAGTAATGACCTCGTGGCCCGGGCCGCCTCGGCCGCTCTCCCCCTCTCGCTGGAAGGCGCCGTCTCCGTGGACTTCTTGCCAATATGGGGGCAACACACATTTCTTTCTATCCAGCTTTGCGCCTTCTCCGTGTTAAAGGACAGGCGCTCAGAGCCCTGGGGACCCTGCTTTCCTTGGTTCCTTCCTGTCCACTCCCAGATCTGACCTGTAGGAAAATGCCCTTGCTTGGGGACGGGGGAGAGGGCAGGAGTGCGGTCCCGTGAAGTCCTGCTGGACTCTCCTCCCACTCCCCCCCACCCAGGGGACCGTAAGCCTCTCTTGTGGCACTCTGGTCAAGCCCCAAGCACCCCAGGCCTCAGTATTCCTTCTGTAAAATGGGTAGGTCCAGCTGGCCACAGGCCTTGAGCAAGATCCTCTGCTGGCCCTCTCTGGGCTGACCTCACAATCACCTGCACTCAGCTGCCCACTACCAACCAACACTGGCAGGAGCTGGGTCAGGAGGCCCCCGATCCCTCCCATGAATCTCTCCCTTTGCCCTTAGAAACAAGGAAAGTGTGTCCTGCTGGCGGCCCTGGTGACACGCACCCAGGGTCCTCCTGGTCCGTCCCCTCTGCTCACTCCACCAGCATTTCCTACCAGGCCCAGCACTGCACAGACCCTCAGCCAGGGTCTCACCATCCCACAGGACAGACATCCCACAGGCCAGCCTCACTGCACTTGGGGGTGGGGTCCCGGAGGAGGTTTAAAGGTCAATCAGGACCATCCAGAACACAAGGGGAGGGCACTCACACTCAAGACAGGGACCGGGCCTACAAAGGCCCAAGGGCAAAACCAGCCCCCGGGGGACTTCTGGGGTGGTGGGTGCTGGTACATCTCCCTGAGAAAGTGGGGCACATTAGCCCTCCCCACCGGCAAGTGCCTGAAGGTTTCCTTCAATTTTCCCCTAGTGTGGGGGTCACCAGCCTGTGCCACGTGTGGCTCCAGACACTCGTGACAGCAGTGTCATGCCAGGCCCCAGTCAGCCTGAGAAGTCTTGGTGTCCAGATGCCCCCAGGGAGGAGGGTTGCTGGGGACACTCTGGGGTGTGCCCTCTGCCCAAGGCTAGTCCCAACAGCAGAGTCCCTTAGGGATCCTAACAGAGTCCCTTCTGCAGAACCACAGCCTTCATGGCCAGCTCCTGACCTCTTCAAGCTGGCCCAGACTCTCGGCTCCAGCCCTTAGCTGAACCAGAACTTTCCACTGGGCATGAGCAGTATGTCTTTGGACTAATCACCCCATTCTCCAGGCCTCTGTGTCAGGACTAAAGATCTTGGGCTGTTTCAAGAGCCAAGTTAATAGTAAACATTCCAGACGGGGTCAGACCATGGACTAGCTGGTACCGGGCCCCAGCCCAGGGCTGGTTTTGCCCTCCCTGACCCGAGTGCATCTCATCCCCTAGAAGCTTGGGCAGAGGGGCTTCTCCCCTTACACACCCCTCACAGACGCAGCAGCACGCCCCTCGGATGGCTTCTGAACCCAGGGCGTCCCCCCCTGCCCACCGTGAGAATCACCCCAGATCCCAGGCTGAACTTCACTAGCTAGAGCCACTCGGGTCACCCAGCCGAGGGCCCAGCCTGTCTTGCAAAGCCTCCTCCAGCCTGTGTGACAGGAGTTAGTCACTGCCCCCGCCAGAGACTCAGTTTCCACAGTGAAAAGAGGGTTATTTCCACGCCACTGTCCTGTGACACTTCAAGGGGATCCTACAGAAAACTGTGGCACGCTGTTCTGTCCGCGCCATTCATGGGTTTTGACACCAGCTCATGTTCACGCTCCCGGGCTCCCGGGCTCCCGGGCTCCCGGACAGGTGCCTTCCCCAGAACCAGCCAGTTCTGGCCATTTCTGGAAGACTCCCTCCCTGGCAGCGCTTGAAACCAAGCTCAACAAATACTTACAGGCATTATCTGTGGAACGCCTTCTGCCTTCTGTGTACCAGGCACGGGCCGCACCCACCTGGGTGCTGGCCCTGGAGCCCGGCCCTTCCCATCATCCAAGGCTCTCCCTGCGCGCCCTCTCCTGGGGCGGCTGGCATCCATCGCCTGCCAGGGTTCAGCCAACCAAAGGCTGCGTCCAGTAACAAGAGGAGCAGGACCACAGGACCCGTCCAGAGTCCAGAGTGTGAGGCAGCTGTGGGGGAGGGGCACACCCAGCCCTGCCAGCGCCCAGAAAGAGACACTGCTGCCCAGGGTGGGGACAGCAGGTGCGTGAGAGCTGGGTGGCCAGGGATAGAGGCCAAGAGCAGGTGGGGGTCGGGGGTCTCATGTGGCGGTTGGCACTGCACATTGCGGGACTGGGCATCTCGGGGTCCACGGATCCCCTCAGGTGCAGGGCAGCATTTTAAAAACTGGGTTCCTAGGCTGCTGGAGCAGGATTTTGACGCAGAGGGGCTGGGTGGGGCAGGGAAGTGCGCGCTTTCCCAGCGGCCCAGGACAACAGGAAGGAGGCCCGCTGTTAAAGGAGGCTGCCTGAGGCCAGGAAGCTGGGAGGCAGCTGCCTTGAGGGGTGCAAGGGCAGGCCCCCTGCTGGGATCCCATGGGGAAAGGGCAGGTCTGGGTGACCAAGGGGCCCAAATGGGCAGCCCTGACGGCTCTGGGGTCCTAGGGTTTGAATGCAATCCCAGCCCTGCCACTTCCTGGCTATGAACCCCCAACTCCAGGTTCCTCCCAACTGTCCAGGGATGATAACAACAGGATCCGTGCCCAGGAAGTTATGCAGCGTCACTGGTTAGAGCACACAAAGTGCCTGGCCCTTGCCCTGCACGTACTAAATAAACTCAATAAACAGCAGCAAGTCTTTATGTCTTGGAGGTGGGGATGGAGAGAACCACCTAGAAAGCCGCCCATCAAGACTCTGCCAGCCAGAAGCCCAGAGACCACCAGCGCCACCCTCCCTTGCTCAGACCCTGCACTGTTCCTTCTGGAAAGTTCAGTTTGCCTGGACAGGGCAGCAAGAGGACAGGCCTGAGGAGCCCCGCAGGTCTCTGCCAGATCCAGCCTTCCGTCCTGGCCCCCCCTCCCCTGTGGGGAGCCCACTTCAGTGGCAAGTTTTGAGCCCAATAAGCCCTGAGTCCATAAAACAACAGAGTAATTAGGTGTGTGAGCAATTTCTATTGTTCCAATTTTATTTTTATAGAAAAGATGAAAATAAGTGAGCAGAGGAGGAGTTTCCACTTCAGGCAGCACAAAGAAGTCCTGGAAGATCATGGTAGCTTCCTGGGCTACAGGAGAGGTGTGGCCCCTGGCCAGCCTCGTTCCAGACCACGGGAGAGGGTCCCAGGCCTTCCACCAGAAGTGCTCCCTGTCCCCTTCTGGGAGGTTGGGGCAGGAATCCCTACCAGCCAGCTCCCTGGGGCCACCCCTCTCCAGTGCAAAGCTGCCCTCTGAAGGGTCAGTCCTCCCACCAGGGGAGGAGCAGGGGGTGTAAGGCCTGGACAGCAGGGCCTGGGCCAAGAATTGCTCATTCACCCACGGATTCATTCATTCATTCACCTGGTACATCTGTCACTGTCACTCATCAGGGGAACAATAAGCCTGTCAGAGAAATGGGCATGTGCTCTGGGTGTCTTCAGCAAGGGGACCTGACTCACAAGGGGTCCCTGAGCCAGCCATGCCCAAGCTACCTTGTAAAGGGTGGGTGAGTGCCAATGAGAAGCTGTGCCTCAGTGTCCCCTCTGCAGAGGACCCAATAAATGACAGTTATTAATATTTCATGGGCAGGCATGTGCATATCTAAGGGGTTGTGTGGCTGGTGGCAACAGCAGTGGGGAGAGGGTCTGTCTGATCCTGGTGTGGAGGCTGACAGCTCACAGGAGGCATATGAAGAAACTTCTGAGGGGTGACAGAGTTTTAAGGGACAGAGAAGAGCGAGGAGCGGAACAGATATTCAAGTGGAGAAAACAGCATAAGCAAGGATAGGAGCTGGTGTGGGTCTTTTTGGATCTCATCTCAGAGCTCTGTTAAGCTAAAGCATGGGGTCCAGCTGGGCCATTCTGTACAAAACCCAAGGCCAAGGTCAAGGTTAAGGCAGGTTAAAAGGTTTGGAAGGTCTCAGAAAAGGAAGACTCACAAACTGTGTGCCTGCCCCATCCCACGGCAGGCTGTTGGAGATGGCCACTCGTCCCCAGCTCTCCGGCCCATCCACGCCTCCCTTGTAAGCCCCTCACCTACAGTATCTCCTGGTAGCTCCCCTGAGTCTATCTGGCCAATGGTACCAGGGGTCTTCTCTCCATGTTCAACCATCATTATTAAGCACCTACTGAATGCCTAGGTGCTGAAGCTGGATGCACCACCTCCCATTAGGAGACTCTTGTTAAGCCACACAGGGAAGATGTACAACATGGGAATCAGTCAGCACTAACTCGGGGGATTTTATCTTTTCAGAGAACATAACATTGCCTGCTGCTGGGGCAACAATTCAGAAAAGGCCACAGGGCCACAGTCAGAAGGGAAGGGAACAGGGACATGAACAGGCCTCTGCCAAGGGCAAAGCAGGAGGCTCACTCTGAAGGTGGAAAAGCACATGCCAGCGGAAAACAAACCACCCTGTTCAACTGGCAATAGAGCGCACCATCCCCATTTTACAGACAAGGAAACTGAGGAACAGAGATGCAGAGTCACAGAGTAAGAAGTGGTGTGAGCAGGATTCGAACCAGGACATTGGATCTGGAATCTACTCTTGGCAACTCCCCCTGGCACCACCCTGGGCAGACAGAGGGTGCCTGGGTGGATCTACCTCCAACTAGATGCCAATATCCTGAGAATGGCCTGTGTCTTCTCGACCCAGCACAGGACTCCTTGCCTGAAGGCACTGTGCTTCTTGGCCCAAATGTCAGAAGAAACTTCTAGAAGGGAGCACTAGTCCTTGTGGAAATCGGGGTACATTACGCAGGATGTGGAACAAAGAGGCATTGGCCTTGAGAAACAGAGTGGTAAACTCCAAACATCCTGGCTGTAAGACGGCAGAGGTGTAGGTCTGCAGACCACCCTGCCGCTGCCCCCCATCTCCTCCCAGGGTTACCTGAGGACTGGACACTGACCTCCCCGCTCTCAGCTGCCTCCCATTCCCATCCAGCCCACCTGCCTGCGCTAGAGGGCTCTGGCCTGGCCTGACAGCTGACCTCAGATGTCCCCATTTGACAGGTAATAACACCAATGTGGTGGCCAGCAATTTCCCAAACTTCTCAGGTGCCAGGCATCCCACGCCCAACATCTTACTCAACTCTCTCCAAAATCCTGTGAAATCCCATTTGACAGAGGTGGAAACGAAGACTCAGAAAGCCGACTCCCTTGAGGTGGGCCAGCAACTACAGAAGAGATGGCCAGTGTCCACCAGCAGCCCTGCCCACATCAGCACCTCAGGGCCGCTGAGCCAGTCTGTTCCCTGTCAGGGTCATCTCAGCTCCCTGCTGTCCTCAGGAACCAGTGCCAAATGAAGCATGGCCTGCCACCTTGACTCCACCTGGTCCTCCTGCCCTTCTGCCCTCACCTGCCTCCTCATCACTTCTGTGGTAGCAAAGGGGCCTGTCATGCCTCACCTCCACCCGCAGCCCAGGCACTCAGGCCTCTGAGCCTCGCCCATGTCACTGCCTCTGCCCAGATGCCTCCTGCCCTTCTCCCCCCACAAGCCCGTTCACATTCCTGTGCTCTCCTGGAAGTTCTGACCCTCTTGGGCTGGGAGCCCCTCTTTCAAACTTTCCCAGGACCTGAGCCTATCTCCTTAGCTCGGGGTAGCCTTAACAGCCCCACATTCCTGCAGGGTGGGAAGGCATTGCCTTGCTGTCCCCATCATCCTCGTGTGTGACCCACTGTCTGGACCTTTAACTGCACCCCTTCCAGGTGACACACCAGGACTCCCCCCATCAAGTCATAGCTGTACTGGTGTCTGTCTCAGGAATAAAGGGGGGACCACAGAGGAATCCCCCGGGGAGGTAGCGCTCTTGCCCGTACCCTTTCTGGGGTGCCTTTCAGGGTTGGAGTCATCTGACCTCAGGCCACCAGGGATGGCTGAGCTACCCATCTCTCCTTGTTGCACCCCAGCTCAGGCACCCCTCCCTACAAACACAACCAGGCTCGCTCCCCTCCCCACCCCCGGTTCCAGAACTCACTATTTGCAGATATTTATAGCGCCCTCCCCCAGCCACGATCCCTCCTCCGCCCTGGGCAGTGCAGTGCAAAGAGCGGGAGCACCCCTCCCCCTGTGGAAAGGATGGGGGCTGTTTGCCCCTGGCCTCTGCCTGGTCCCCACTGGCCGCTATGGCCTCAGCCCCCGCACCCGCCCAGCACCCTGCGCGCGCCTGGGCCTCGGCCGCCGCAGCCCCGGGTCGGGGGGTAGGGAAGGCGGGCGCCGAGGCCTCCCACCCCGAGCCCCGCGCCGCGCCGGAGTCGGGGGGCCGCGGCGCACAAAGCAGGGCTCAAGCTCGGCGCCTCGGGACGCCCCCCGCCCAGCCGGGGGAGGGGGTGGCCGCGACGCAGCTCTGCCCTGCGGCCCCGGAGAGCTCCGCGGAGCAGCCGCGTTGGGGGAGGGGGCGCGGGCGAGGAGCCTCGGTGCATCCCGCCCCCACCTCGGCCGCGGCCCCCGGCTCCCGCGCCCCGGCCCCCGCCCCGAAGGCCGCGCTCCGGGAGGGGCGGCGGGAGCGGAGCCGGGGCGCCGCGCGGCGCGGGAGGCGAGGGCCGGGGGCGCGGGGCTGCGGGGCTACGGCGCGGGTCCCCGGACGCCAGGGTCAACTCACCCATCGCCCGCTGGGTCTCAGCAGCGGCGGCAGCAGCGGCGGCGGCGGCTCCGCGGCCCCCGGGGCCCCCGGCGGGGAGATGCTGGCGTCCGCCGCAGCCTCTCGCCCCATCCCGGGCTCCGGCGGCGGCGGCTGCGGCGGGCGCCCGGCATCGCAGGCGGCGCGGCCCCGGCCGGGCCCCGATCCCCGCCCCCCACCCACCTCCACCCCGTCCCGCGGGCCCGGCGCGGCCGCTCGCTGCACCCCGGGGCGGCGGCGGGGGCGCAGCGGGCGGACCGGCGCGGGGGGCGCGGCGCGAGGCCGAGCGCTGCGCACGGAGGTGCCTCTCCCGCCGGCCCGGGCGGCCCCGTCCCCCGCCCCGCCCCGCGCAGCCCCCTCCCCGCCCGCCCGCGCTCCCGCCGGGCTCCCTCCGGGCTCCGCTCGCCGCGCCGGGCCGGGCCGGGGGCGCCTGGGATCGCAGATCGTGCCGCGCTCCGCGCCTCCCGCGTGTGCTCGGATCAAGTGTGTGAGTGTGCGCGCGCCCTGCCTGTGACCGTGCGTGCGCCGGCCCACGGCCCGGGCGTCCTGTGCGGTTGTGTGTGTGCGGTGGGAGGCGGGGCCGGGCAGAGTGCGTGTGGGGGGTGCGCGTGGGGCTGCGCGGCGGGTTCCGAGTGTGCGTGGACGTGTGTGTCTGCGTTCTGCGGTGCACTCGGGTCTGAGTCACGGCGTGTGCCCGTCCGGTTCCTCTGTGTGTGTGTGTGGTTGTGCAGACCCGCGTTACCGTTCGTTCCTGGACCGTGATTTCGCGCACATGCGGTGAGGGGAAGACTCTGGGGCCGGGGCTGAGGATTGTGCAGGGCCCTAAGGGCTGTGATTAAGTGCACACGCACCTGTGACTCTGTGCAGAGGCTGGGCTGTGGTGTGTGTGTCGTGTGGGGCCTGTCACCTCCTTGTCTACTCAGCTCTGTCTGGTTGGGTGTGGTAGCCGTGTACCAGGGCCCCTGTCCCTCAACCCTCTACACCCACTAGTATGCCCAAAGCCGGCCTTTGCTGCTCTCACTTGTGTGACTTCTTGGGGAGACCTTCCTGCAGGGGCACTGGGCCTGGCAGGCCTTGCTCCCCTCTGCGGCCTCTGCTCTTGCTCCTTGTGGTTTCTGGACGCCCAGGCTTTTGCACCCTGACTCCACACACCTCTCTCAGCTCCTAGAAGGGACCTCTGTGTGATTCCTGCTCTTCCAGTGGCTTCTGTTTGGCTCAGGGTTCTGCAGGGCATCCACCTATGCAGCTTGCACTGCCTGCTGGGTACCTACCAGGCGCCTTCAGCACAGGTGTGTTGCAAACGATGGGGAGACACCTTTGAGGATGTGTCACAGCAGAAGTCCTGGAGAACCTTGGTGCTCTCTCAGGACAGGCTTCCTGCTCCAGGTGCTCCCTTGTCCATTTTCCTTTGTCTTTGCCAAGCAGCCAGTGACCCTTCTCCAGCATTCTTCTGGGCAGGTCACTCTCCTCCCTGACCCTTCCATGGCTCCCACTTACCCTCAGTTTAAGTTGAGTGCCTAGTGAGGCACAAGGAGGTCCTGGTGCCATGGCCCTGCCACTTTCTCTCATCTCACCCTCTCCCCCACACACAGACACTGCTGTCCTCTCCTGGAGGTTCCCTCTGAGCCAAGGGTGGGCAAACTATTTTCTGGAAGGGCCAGATTGTAAATATCTTGGGCTTTGCTGGCCATACGATCTCTGTCGCAACTGTTCCACTCAGCCATTGGACATAAAATCAACCATAGACCATGTGTCAAGGAAGGAGCAGGGCTGCCTTCCAATAAGACTTTATTTATGGACATTAAGACTTGAATTTCGCATCATGCTCGTGGGTCCAGAAGCATTATTCTTTTCGTTTGTCCCCCCAACCAGTTAGGGATATAAAAGGCATTCCTGGTCCCCACTGCTCTGAGTGCTTCTCTGAGCCCATGATAACGTCCCCACTTCCCTGCCTGGGGTATCTGTCACTTCACGCAGATCCAGTCTGTTTCCCCTGCCCCTATGTCAGCCTTCTGTCCCCTACCTGTGTCTGCAGGGGACTCTGTCTGACCCTCCACCACCCACCCGACCCTCACTACTGCTCACAGGTGCTCACAGGCAGCCTCTGCCCCAGATCCCTGGCTCCTCGCAGACATGGTCCTTGCCCGGATCTCTGCCCCTCCCACACCGGCATCCCCCCCGGGAGAAGAGCACTGTTCCTAATCTGACATTTCCATGGGCCACGTTCTGGTCATCAAAGAAGCCTGGAGGCTGGTCCCCCAAGACCCACCTGGGCACAGAAGCACTGAAACTGGGGCTCACCCCCAGATAGGAGGGTCTCATTCTTTACTCCCTTTGTCAGCGTGCTCGGGGTGGGTGTCCCTAGTGCTCATCTGCCACCTAGCACGTACTCTTTCTTCCTAGGACAAACTCTGCTCTCCCAGGACTCTGTGCCCTGAGGGCTGGAGCAAAACTTGAGCTAAAAAAAATGTGCCTTTTTGTCCTTTATTATATTTGTTGTTTGTTGTGGTGCTGGGGATGGAACCCAGTGTCTCCTGCTTGCCGGGCAACCATTTTACCACTGAGCTACCTCTGCAGCCCCTCCCTGCCCTTGAATTAAAAAAAAAAAAAATGAGTTCAGGTGAATAGATTATAGCTACACACAAAATTATGAAAATTACCATAAGGGGATATAGCTCGGTTGGTAGACTGCTTGCCTTGCATACCCAAGGCCTGGGTTCAATCCCCAGCACCACCACCACTAAAAAAAGAAAAAACCAAAAAACTTGGGCTGGGGTGATGGCTCAGCCATAGAGCACCTGCCTAGCATGTGCGAGGTACTGGGTTCGATGTTCAGCACCACATAGAACATGAATAAATAAAATAAAGGTATTGTGTCCAACTACAACTAAAAAAAAATATTACCAAAGCATCCAGCGGAAAAAAGGAAGGCCACGCCCCTGCCCCTACCTCCCCCCATTGACCTGTAAGTATCCAACCCTCAAGACATTGTTCCCCCTTCCCCACTATGGGGGCTTGAGCCCAGGGGCTCTCTAGCATTAAGCCTGAACTGCAGCCCCTGTCCTTTTATTTTTTATTTTGAGACAGTGTCTCTCTAAGTTACCTAGGCTGGCCTCAAACTTATGATCCTCCTTCCTCAGCCTCCCAAGTTGCTGGGATGACAGCAGTGTGTCTTTTACATCTGGCAAGGCATTGTTCTTGGTGCAAAAAAGGACGCTCAAGAACCAATCCACCACACTTACAGCTGACTCCCTTTCAGGTTTTTAATTAAATTAATTCATTAATCAATTAATTGGTTTAGTTATTTGCAGGCTAGAATGGAGCCCAGGGCCTCGTGCATGCAAAGCAAGTGCTCTGGATAACTGAGCTAAGTCTGTTTTGGTTTCTAAACAAGATGCAAAACAGACAATACCAGCATGTCCCTGACCTCCAGCCTCTGCTCATAAAATGCAGAGAGGCACCGCCACCCACCCGCAGTTGTGTGGCAGTTGTGTGGCTGGCTGAGTGTGGAACTGCCCTGCCCTGCCCAGAGCTGGCCCCTTCAGGAGGGTTCTGGGGCCTGCTGCCTGCTCTCCATCCCCCCTCCCCCACTGGGGTCTTTGTTTTCCCGACCTTTCCAGATTCCCAAGCTTCTTGGGAGGCCTCAGGGAGGAAGTGGGAGCCAGCCCTGTGTAGCCATACCAAAGTCCGCCTCCAAAGTCTGCCGTCTCCCCAGTGCAGTTCTGCCAGCCCTTCAGAGATGACAAGAGACTGGCTCAGTCACACACAGCCAGCCCCTGGCAGAGCCTGGCACACCAGGCTCCACCCTCCTCCCTCCCAGCTCCTGCCCTGTGGCACCCGTAGTCCCCTCGGAGAGAGCTGGCCACAGGGGAAAATGAATCCTAGTTCCTTCCTCCCCCAGCCGCCTCTCAGCCTCTGCCCTGCAGCGTTTATAGAGGCTGCACGTAGTAGGTGCGCAGCAGGTGCAGCAGCTGAGTGAAGGGTGTGGAGACCTGGTTCTGACCCAGCTCCACTGGGTGCTGCAGCCTCCATTTCTTCTTCTGTAGGATGGGAAGATGGCTGGCTCCACATCAGTGACACAGTCCTCTCCATCCTCTCCAGTCCCTAGTGAGGACAGGAAGGCAGGGCTGGGCAGATGGTCCTCCCGCCACGCACCCCTGGGGACTGGCTGGCTGACAGAGTCCGTGGGAGCCAGAGAGGCAGAGTACAAGATTAGCCAGCCCCAGGGTGTCGCCTTACAGCCCTGCCGTCCCCTTTCACCTGGGGCTGGTTGGGCTCTGGGAACAATTGCGAGGTCTGTTATCCTTCAGCAGCAGCTGCCTGGCCTGGGGACCTGCATTCCCTGGTCCTCCCTGGTCATCGCACTCTCCTGGGGGTCTACTGACCCATGCCTTGCCCACCAGCAGCGGGAACCCTCTGGGGGCAGGGAGCATGGTGGTGGGTGGGCAGCAGCCGGCTCCAATGGAGTCCGCCCTCCCTGCCCGCCCGCCCGGCTCTGTGCTCAAAGCCTTGGTTGCATTGTCTGCCCCCATGGGCATGGAGGGGGCTGCCCCACGGCATCCGGGGCCCGCGGCACAGAGAACAGGGGGAAGGGCAGCACTGGGCAGCACCTCAGGCATCCAGTACATACTGGGTCCCTTTCTTCCCTGTTAACTGTCGGGTGAAGTCATCCAGCCTCCTCCCCTCCCCCAGCCTCCAACCCTAACCCCCACCCGCCTTGTCACACAGCCACAGCCCTCGGGAGTGACCGCGTCTGCAGCTAGTTTTTCTCTTCTCTGCACCTGACATATGTAAGTCCCGCCCAGAAGGCTTTTCTGAAAAATGTCCTTCAGATGGCCCCTCTCTGAAGGGCCCTGAGGGACTTCTGGCTTCCAGAGGCCTCGCTCCCATCCATCTCAAGGCCTTTGCCGCTTTTGGGCAAAAGTGTCCCTCCAGCCCTGTCCCTGTTCTCTCCACCCAGGCAGGCCCCGAGCCAGCCTGCCGGCCCAGTTCAAAGGCCACCTCGCCAGGCTCTTTCAGAATTTCATCTTGGCCCAGCAGAGGTCGCCTGGGACCTTCTTGGGACCCGAGCACCTTCGGTCTGGAATCCTGGCCTCTTGCCTGGCTTGCTATTGGCTCTCAGGACACGAGGATGAGAAGGGCTCCTGCTGGCTCCTAGTTGAAGCTGGGGGTCAGAGGACCCTCAGGCAGGGACCCCTGGTGCTTCAGATTGGGTGTTGGCCAAGTCCTGCTGACCAGTCCCTCTCCACCTGTGTGACCGTGGGCGAGTCCCTTCCTCTAGCAAGCCTCAGTTTCACCATCAAGCGGGGACCGTGGACTAGACACGATCCGCTAGCTGGGGTCCAGGGTGTCCCGCAGGCATCTCTTAAAATCCCCAGGAGCGTGGCACCAGTGTTGGTGAGCATGTGTGACTGTGTGTGATCCAGGGCGGGGTTTATGTGTGTGCGTGCGCGTGTAAGGGCGCGCGTGCGCATGTGGACACGGGTGAGCTTGTGAACACTGGTGTGTTGCACGCCCAACCCTGCGTGTGGACACAGGCCTGCCCAGCGCAGGCTCCCTGGGGAGGCTCCATGCTGTTTTCCGATTTTCCAAGGGGTCATGACCAAGGCGAGGAATCCTGGGCTCCCAGTGCTCCTCCCAGAGGGGATCCAGGGCTCCCAGAGCCTCTCTCCCCACCTCCACACCCTCAGTGGCCCCGGGCAGCAGGTGATCCTGGATCCAGCTCCTTGCCTTCCCTCCTTCAAACCTGCCATAGCTCCCACCCTGCCCAGAATGAGGCCAGCGTCCTTCTGCTCAGGGCCTCCTGCTCTGGCTGGTGCCGCCCTGGGCCCCTAAGGCTCGGCCACAGCACGCTGGCTTCCCGGGTCCCCCGTAGCTGCTTCCTCTGCCTGGACGGCTCTCCCCGGGTGCCCACAGCTCCTTGCTGCAGCCTCCCTCACATCCTGGCCTCCTCCCCGACACCGAGCGCAGCTTCCCTGGTCCTTTTGCCCACTTTCCTTCTCTTCCGGGCAGGTCTCACTTTCCAGCTGCCAGGCAGCTCACTGTAGTTCCCCGTTGGCCTGCCTCCTTCTAGAACATCCCATAGGAGGGCAGGGACCTTTGCTGCTGACCCCTCACCGAGCTCAGCCTGGCACCCAGTAGGCGCTTGGTAGATACTGCTGCACAGAAAGGTGCGTCAGAACCCCCCTCCCTGGCTCTGGTGTGATTTGAGGTGCACACCCCTCAGCTGGAAGTGTCTAGTACCGGGGCGCCGGCTGGTAGGAACCCAGAGAGAGGAGCACCAGCCCTCCAGACAAGGGAACACCTTTGCATTGGAAAGTCCCCAGAGTGTGGCCAGGGTGGCTGCGCGTCACCTGAGTGTGACCCGGGATGCTGTAGCCTTTTGTATACAGGACACACCCATGTGCTGTCCTCTTAGCTGGGTCCTGGCAACAGCTCCTGGAAGACTCAGGCACCTGCTGTGTCTCCAACACCCCACTGTGACCACAGCCCTGGCTCTCTGTCTTTCCCATGGTGCCCAAATGTTCCACTTGTGGGGCCCCCAGGGGAGGGAGCTAGGACTCGGACCTGGGTCTGGGACTCCAGAGTGAATTTCTCTCTTCTTCCAGTTCCACCCACCCGCAGGGTCAGCGGTCCCTCTGGCCACCAGGGCCAGGCCCCGCCCAGCTACCCACCCAGAAGTGGCCTCTCCCACAGTGGCCGACCCCACAGAGAGGAAGATGAGCATGGGGGGTGTTCACTTATTTACTGGGTGCCTTGCATAGGCCAAGCCCTGGACTCCCGGCTATCTTGGGGGTGAATATGAGTCGAACTTGTCCCTACCCCCAGGAGAGCCTGGACCAGGGCCGGGAGGAGCCAGCAGAGGGGAGGAGGGATGGTCTGCCTTCGGGACTCTTAGGGTTCAGACATGAATAAAAGCCCTTGTGCAAGACAATGCAAGAAAGCTTAGAGGTGAAGCGATGGGTCAGGAGAGCCTTCACCTAATCACTTGGTGAGAACTGTGGGCAGGAGGCCGGGCTGGAGGAGGGTGCTGGGGATGTGCCTTTGGGCTGTAGATACTTTCTGTGCTCGGTGAACAGAGCTCCTTCTCTCTGCTTCTTGGTCCCTTGTCCGGAGCCAATTTCCTCCACCACCCTCTCCTCCATGATGTCCTGCATCACCGCAGACCCTGAGGAATGGAGTCAGCCATCTAGGCACTGAGACCTCTGAAACTGTGAGCCCCAAAATGAACTTTTCTCCTCTAAAACTGTTCTTGTCGGGTCTTTGGGTCACAGCAGTGAAAAAGCTGACACAGGGATCAAGGAGTGGGCCAGCATCTCCCCCAGGCCCTTAGGATCGGGCAGCATCTGGCTGAGGAACAGCGCCAAGTGCCTTTAGGGGAGGGCTTGGTCACCGCAGGGATGGGACGAGGGAGGTCTTTCAGGCTTGGACCCTTGTGAGCTCCAGTGATGCCCCAGGTGCTGCAGGCCGGATGCAGTCCCCAAGCAGAAGCAAGTAACTAGACACTCCCAAGGTCCCCTGAGCAAGAAAACACTGTCCACGCTGGCCCAGGCACGTGGCCTGCAGAACGAGGCTGGATGCCCCAGGGGAACGGGCCAAGTCACACCAGTGGCCCCAACTGGTTTCTTCTTGCCTGGGGACCCTTCCAGAGGAGAAGTGGACACCCACACACCAGGTGGGGCACGCCCCCCCACCTCCCCTGACAGTATTCCGCGGGGTCACGGCAGGGGGGGCAGGGCTGGGAACCGCGAGGACAGTGGCATGAGCCCCCCAGAGCCCCCTCCTCCGGGTTCCTCTTCCAGCCGCACCCCACGCCTGCTTGGGCAAAGGTGGTTTGTGACACAGAGATGGGGCCATAAGCCAGCGCCGACTCACAGCCCGTCCACCTAATGCAGCTGCAGTTCCTGGGCTGCTTCAGGTTCCAAGGCCCGGACACTGGGCCACACACTCCCCTGGACACAGGAAGGCGGGTGCGGGCCAGGCCTGGAAGGGACCTTGGGAGCATCTGGTATAAATCATCTTTTCTGAGCCTGAGAACGACAGGCCCAGAGGTGGCCTGCGCGGGTCAGCGGTCTCTCTGGTCCAGCTGATGACGGGACACTCGGATGAGCTGGGGAGCTGCTGCAGGACCCTGGGCAAGGGTCTGGTGTCCAGCCGGAGCCAGGCCTGTGGGTGGAACTGGAAGAGAGGATCTCACCCCTGGAATCTGACCTGCAGCAGAAGAAGGCGACTTGCCTGCTGGGGGCCTGAGCTAGAAGCAGGGGCTCTGCTGTGACCTCGTCCTGCCAGGCTCTCGGGGGTCAAGGCCGTGTCCTCCCCCACCCCATGCCGCTCTGCCAGCTCCTGTTGATGGGGCAGCTCTGGCTGCCTAGAACCTGCCATGGGACCAGGTCCTCCTCAGGAACCCGGCAGCCCTCTCACCACTTACTTCCCTGCCCAGGGTCTAGGTGCCCTGGGGGGAGGCTGAGGCAAGAGGACCGCCAGTTTAAGGCCAGTCTGGACAACTTAGGGAGACCCTGTCCCAAAATAAAATAAAAACATCTCGGGGTACAGTCCAGTGGTAGAGGGCTCCTGGGTTCGACCCCTAGTACTGCAAAAATGAAAGCTTTCAAATTCAAATATGTTTGGGCCGATCTTTCAACCTCTCTGTGCCTCGGTTTCCTCATCTGTGGAAGGGGAACCTGGAGCAGCTGTGGCAGGGACGGAATGGGTGCACGCGCATTCAGTGCCACTACTGCCACTACTCTGTGGGCGTTGCCCAGAGACGGGCTGCTCAGGGTCCCCCTCCTTCTGGGGATTTAGGGTCATGAAGTCTAGTTGGGAAGCTCTTTGGCAGCTCCTGAGTTGGAGTACCCCATTACACCAGTGAGGAAATGGGGTTCAGGGAGGTTGGCCTGTTCAGGGCCACAGGAAGCTGCTAGGATAGGACCCCAGCACCAGGACCAACTCAGCAGGGCTGTGGCACCAAGGACCCCACACTTGACCACTCCTCTGGCACTGTGCTGCCACCCTTGAGAATGATGGACACCCCGCCCCCAGCCAAGATTGGGGCTGCAGAGTCTGGGTCCTTGGGACCCTCAGAGGCTCCACCAGGACTAGAGGGTCTGCAGAAGGGACACCTGCCTCTGGCACCTCCCCTCGGAGGATAGAGCACCAACACCTCAGCATGGGACCGGGGACTTCTGGGCCTGCTGTCCTTACACCTACCTCCCGAAGGCCTGAGCAGGGGTGGAGAGAGCAGGGGTGGGCTGCAGGAGCTGGGGCCAGGCCCCTTGATCTGCCGAGAGTCACCTGGACACTGGGCAGCTTGTTGGGGAATTCCTCGGAGGAGCCGGGAGCCTCCGAGTTCATAAAGCCAGTCCTCAAGCCTTGTGTCCCCAGTGAGTGTCAACCCAGGCAGGGGAGGGGAACCCTGAGCCCAGGAAAGGCAGGGTGTGTGGCAGAGGCCACACAGCAGGTCACGTTAGGGACCCTGTGAGCAGGAAGCTTCTACCCCAGGGCCTGACTCTCCCCAGGTGCCATGTGCCAGGTGCCATGTGTCCCCCAGGCTGGCCTCGGTCATCTTCCCTGCCCTGGGGCTACCTGGCCTGGTAGAGCAGGGCCAAGGGCTCAGTGACCACTGTGGGGACCCGGCAAGCCGGCTCTGGGGCCCACCTGTGGCAAGGGCACCCTGCCCCGGCCACCCCTCGCTGGAGCTCTTTGACTTCTGCTGGCTCCTTGCCCATCCTGCCAGGCGCCTGCGGCAGCGGCCAGCCTAGTGCCCAGGATGGAGTCAAACTGGGTGTCGGAGGCCCAGGAGCCCCCGTGCGCCGCAGGTAGGGACGTCGAACCGCGCAGTGGCCCCCGGGAAGCCACCAAAGAGTTGGCACGGGACCCGGCAAGTCCCCACCTACACCCAAAAGAAAGGAAGGCAAGCAGGGCGCCATGTTCACGGCTGCGCCACTCAAACTCCATCCTCAAAGATGGAGGCAAGCCAGCCGTCCAGCGGAGTCGTATGTTCACGCGGTGGGACGTTGGCCTTAAAAAGAAGGGCGTCTGTCACTGCCAGGGTCGGGTGAGCCTGGAGTGGTGCCAAGCGGAATGAGCCAATCAGAAAAGGGCAAAGCCGCAGGCCTCCACCTCAGTGACCACTGGGCCTGCACCTGGGAGCCACGTGGACAGGGAGGAGAGCAGAGCTGGCCCCCGAGGATCCAGGATGGTGACAGTGTGTGATAGTGATCAGAGCCACAGAGAGGCGCTGACCACAGCTGGCTGGCTCTTCCCACAAGCCAAGACACCAGTCAGGGGTGGGGGGCAGAGCGGCCACCCCGGCCCAAGTCCCGAATTCCCCAACTGTGACCTCAGGCAGGTTACCTGACCTCTCTGTGCCTATCTCCTCCTGCCTATAAAGCCAGGTGCATCCTGGGTAGGGTGGCCACTGAGACTTCCTGGGACTTTCTAAGGGTGGAGGAGGAAGAAGGACCCTCCACCCACCCCACCCTCCCCAGAGATCATCAACATCATTAACGCCATTATCCTTGGACTTTTTCTCAGAACCTGTAACAGGGTGCGGCCAGGGAGGGGCAGGGGAGGAAGGTTCTCAGGCCCAAGGCAGGGAGGGGCAGGCCTGAGAGGGCAGGCAGGGCCCACTGAGTGACCCCCAACAGGAGGAGCAGGCCCGGCCTCATTCCCCGCTGGGGCCAGGCGGTTCACCCTTGGGCGGGAAGCAGGGTGACAGTGGCCGAGGAAGACAAAGGTCCTGGGGCCTGGGGAGAAAGGGCCCGGCCAGGCCAGCTGACCACCCAGCGCCCGCCTCGGGCCCCGCCTCAGCATTCACGGGCACACCCACCCTCCACCCTGTCGCCCAGGAGCCCCTTGGCAGCCCTCTGTGTCCCCACTCTGCCTCCGAGGTGGGCACCCACGGGTGGAAGAGTCTGCCAAGGTGGCGCTGCCCGTCCCCCCTCTCCGACACAGCCTGCGCCTCCCAGTCCCCCTCCCCTGGAATCTGTGCTGGCCTGTGACTCGCCTTGGCCAATAGGGGAAGTGACCTGGAAATTTCCAGGCCTGGCCTCAGGAGACCTTGCAGTGTCCCTGTCCTCCTGTGTGGAAGCCGGAGGTCACAGAAGGAAACCTGATGGCCCTGGTGCTGGGGAGAGAGGCCACCAAGGAGGCAGCAGCCCTGGAGACCCCCAGGGACAGGGGCCCAGCGTCCAGCCCTGCGTGCTGCAGAGACGACCTGACAGAGCAGGTCCCAGTCCCACTTCTGCTAGCTAGGAGGGCTAAGGGCAGGGACGTTTTCACTACTGCTAGGGGGTGGGCACTTGGGCTCCCTGGAGGGTCCCCACCCCACGGGAAGGTGGCCTCTTCCTGTCACTGCTCTGCCCGGCCATGGTGGCTGCTTTTCGTCAGCCGAGACAGGCAGATGGAGCTGGGGGAAGAGGGTCTTTCTCTCCCCATCTCAGGGAAGCCATGGGGCTCCTGGGCTTTGGGTCTTCTAAGGTAAAAAGGTCCCAGGACGGAGGCAGGTGGACCCCTCCCAGCTGGCCCCCAGGGAGCTATGGACATCACCGTACGACAGGCTACTGCTGAGTGACATCCGCCCTGCGCCACGTCTGAGCCTCCTCCAGCCCCAGGCAGGAGGCTGAGGGATAAGTGACTTCCCCAAGGTCACAGAATTTGGGCAGAGCTGGGCCCCCAGCCCAGGCCTGGCAGGTCTGGTGGCCCTGTGCCTGTCCTCCTTCTACCTGACCTTAGTCCTCTCCTGCTCTAGGGGAGGGGAAGATGAGCAGGGCCACCTGCCAAGGCTAACTGGAGAGTGGCACAGTGTCCACCCTGTGTCTCTTCCCCTCCCCCCATCCCTGCTGCCCATGCCTGTCACTCTCTGGCAAGGTGACCAAGAGCTCGGCTCAAGGAGCCAATTGCTTGTTGTGGGGAGGGGTGACGCCTTCCCCCGTCAGCAACATTCCTGAGAACCCTCAGGAGCCCAGTGTCCCCAGAGCCCAGAGAAGTGGGCGCCACGCCCCCGGCCACACAGCAAGAGGATGGCCACCGGCCATCTCTCCCCTCGGCCAAGTCCTGCCCCCACCCCTCACGTCAGGCTCTCCAGTTTGAGGAACTGCCAGAAATTCAGGGGGCTCAGCCCACCCAGAAGGGTTGTGGGACTAAATTTCTACAGAGGGGCTCAGCGGGGCCTGGGGACACATGTCTGCTTGGCCAGCAAGCACGTCCTTCGTAAGTCAGTGGTAGGTTCATCTGAGGCCCATGGGGACTGGAGGTCACCAAGACCCTGGAAACCGCCACGGTGCTGCGTGGTCTGCCCTCCGCAGGGCCTGCTTCCCACTGCCCGCTCCATCCCCTGCGCCTGGGCACGGTTCTCCCCCCAGAGCCCACCCTAGACCCTCCTGCTCGGCCTGGACGCTGCCCACTGCTCGCAGCCCCCTTATCTTGGTCACCGCTGCAGCAGACAAGACCCAAGCAAGACCCTGTCATCCGCTCGCAGGGTTCAGGGCAGCCAGGTCCTGGGGCTGACCCCTGGGGGCCCACCCAGCCAGAGGCCTCTCCAGCCTCTGCCCTTGGTGGTACATCCTGAAGGGTGACAGAACAGGCCTTCCCCAGAGATGTCATTTTAAGAATTATTTGGGGCTAAAGGCCCTTAAACAGAAGGTGCAAGACTCTCTGAGCCTCTCCTTTTTCCTCCTGAAAACAGATGAAATTCCAGGTCAAAGATGTCCTCTGTGCACCACCAGGAAGGACCATGCTTACCTTCCAGGCAGGAAGTTGGGATCAAGAGGTTTCTTTTGCTTCCATTGCTGGGGATGGAACTCAGGGCCTTTGCACATGCTAGGCAAGCGCTCAAGCCCGAGCCATATCTCCAGTCCTTATTATTTTTTAACTTGAGACAAGGGCTCACCAAGTTGCCCCCGACTGTCCTGCTACCTCAGTCTCATGAGTTGCTGGGAAGGCACCACAGCTCTGTGTGTGTGTGTGGGTGTGGGTGTGTGTGTTACTGGTGATGGAACTCAGTGCCTCACGGATGCTCAGCTAGTGCGGTACCACTGGGCCACTGGACCCCATCCCACATCCCCCCACCCCAGACTGAGAGGTCCTCTGCGGACCTCGTTGAATGATTCTAACCCTTCCTTTGCCTCCCCACCCAGTTTCCGGACTTCCCCGGGTCTTCCTTTCCTCTTGAGGGCTCCTGTATGTGCTAAAATTCATATTAAATAAATGTGCGTGCTTTTCTCTTCTCTATCCTATATCAGTTTAATTTTCATGTCCTATCCAAAGTCCCCAAGAAGATAGAGATAAATTTTTGTGTCCCCTGTGACCTTTGCTGGCAGGCTGTAATGGGGCAGGCCCAAGGGGGGTCCTACCTGCCTAAGTCACACAGCAGGAAAGGGCTGAGCCTGGCACCTGGCTCTGATCTGATCTCAGCATCTCTCGGAAATGGCGTCTCCTTCCCTGGGGCTGAAGGGAGAGCGGAGGTGGCCACTGCTCCTCTGCCACCAACTTTTAACCTTTGATTCCAGTAGAAGCAGGTGTGCGGATCTCCTCCCGTGACCTGCTCCCCGCCCCTTGGAGGGGCCACCTCCACGTCACAGGTGGCGGGGAAGCCTGGATCCATCCAGCAGGTGCCTGGCGCCAGCCCTGAGCCGGGCATCAGGGCCCCATGTGGCTTGAGCAGGTGTCTCTGCCCAGGGAACGCTGGCTCGCTTCTGCCTTGCGGGTCCCTCCACATCCCAGGTCTGCCGGTGCCTGGGACCTGGGGACAGGAGGAGGCACTGATGATCACATGGCAGCCCCTGAAACCACAGGAGGGGACATCTGGTACTGGACTCGTGGCCCATGGGCAATCGCATTTGTGCTTGGGGACAGGAGAGGGGCTGTTTATAAATGGGGCCCCCCAGCCTCCCAGAAGGGTTGGGGATCCTGTGACCCCCGCAGCTCCACACCCCCCCTGGAGACTGACCTGCTCCAGATCACGCAGCCACCCCATCCTCTGCGGGGACTGAGTCGGGCGGAGGCCCGGCCCAGGCAACTGGGCTGTGTGCAGACCTGACAGCTGACAGAGGCTGAGGGGTCACACCGGGCAGGGCTGGCATTCCCGAGAGGCCTGGGGCCAGGCCCCTGAGGGCACAGAGGTTCCCGAGTGCCCTTCCTCCCTCGCCTGTCTTCCCCCCTGCTGCCCTGGCCACTGGCTGGGTGTGATGCGGGCACCATTTCCTCTTGTGCTGGCTTTCTCTCCCCGGGCACATACTAGGTGCTCAATGCGTATTTGCCAAAGGAGTGAGTCGGCGCCCACTGGCCGTTCCTGGAGATGCAGGTCAGATAGACAAGACTGGCAGAGGGGAGGCCCATGGGGGGCGCTGGGTAGCGAGAGGTGTGGCTAAGGGGCCTGGGCCAGGGGTGCAGGCTAGAAAGGAGAAGAGGCCAACAGGTCCAGGCACTCTGTGGGAGGCTGGGGCAGGAAGGGGGGGGGCACTGACTGGGCTCTGAGGGGCTAGGCTGCCCCTTGGCTACCCACTCCTGCAAACCTGCAAACCGGGCTCAGAGTCTGGGTTCCAGGTGTGACGTAATGGGGGCAGAGCCAGGTGCCCTCAACCCTCCCTGCACTGGGGCTGAGGCCCCCCTGGATACGCCATTCCACCTTCATCTCTTGCTCCTCCAAGGCTGGGATGCAGGCCTCCTCCAGGAAGCCTTCCCTGATTCCCCTCCCCTGGGCCGAGCTCCTCCTCCCCTGCTCCTCCACTCCCCCCCTCCCTCACTGGCTTCACTCAGGAAACAGTTCTGAGACTGGCCCTGGATGCAACCCCTGGGGACACAGATGACCTGGCTTCAAAGGAAGATACCAGAAGCCAAACCACAGCCTGACTCACCACCCGGCTATGCTGAGCTTTCTTCTCATGGAGCCTGGGGTGGTCCTCAATCATTTTTATTACGGTGTTTCTTAAATATGTGCAGACACTGAGCCAGGTATAAACAGCTGTGTGCAGCTGCCCTCCGACTGAGCAAACTTACAAAGGAATGTAGAGGAGGCATCGGAGCCAATCCAAATCCAGATTGGCAGCAGGAAGAGGCTTCCCTGCCCTCACGACAGGCAGGAGTTCAGGAGCCCAGGAGGGCTTGGGTCTCCAGGGCGGGGTGGCCTTGGCCACCATGGCCCCGCTTCTCCCTGTCCCCTCCTGTGCCCAGCCACCCTGTGAGCCGTGGGCTGACATGGTGCCTGACAGTACAGGGCCATTCCGGGCACCTCAGCTGGGCACTGAGTCTTCCCCGTCTTTTCTGATTGACCTCTGGTGACTACAAGGCCCCAATGCCCTGGTCAACTCAAACCCTAACACACTGAGTCGGAGGACAGTTTTTAACTGTGGTGGCCAAGCTTGGCGCACGCCTGGAATCCCGGCAACTGGGGAGGCTGAGGCAGGAGGAAAAGGCTGAGACCGGAGGATGGCAAGTTCAAAGCCAACCTCAGCAAAAACCCAGGCGCTAAGCAACTTGGCGAGATCCTGTCTCTAAATAAAATACAATATATGGCTGGAGATGTGGCTCAGTGGGATCAATCTCCAGTGTTGAATAAGCACATATATAAACAAAAAGATTGTGGTAAAATATACGTGATAAATAAGTGCCACGTTGGCCACTTTTGAGGGTATGGCCTGGGGGCCTGGAGAGCACAGCCTGGGGGCATTGAGCGTGTTCCACTGGTCACCTCTGCCCCTCTAGAGATCCATTTCCTCCTCTCCCCAGCACTTTCCGTCTATGAGCTTGGCCCTTGGTCTTCACACGAGGAGAGCCAGGTGCTATTTGCCCTTTCGTGACTGGTGCGTTTCTCTTGGCAGGGTCTCAGGTTCATCCAGGTTGTGGCCCCTGCAGGATGCCCACCCTCTTTCTCTGAATGACATTCTGCTGTCTGGACAGACGCATCTGGCTTGCCCATCCCCCGTGGCGCCCATTCCCACCTTCCGCCATGGTGAGCAATCCCCGGCAAACGTCACCGCGAGCATCTGCTTGAGTCTTCGCTTTCAAATCTTTGAGATGTGTACCCCAAAGAAGAATTGTGGGGTCCAAAGGGAAGTCGGTTTTTTATTTAGGACATTTTTAAGGTGCTTATTTACATGATCTTAAATGGGATTATAGTCAACATGTTTTTAATTTATAGACTCAAAAATCCACCAAGTTAAAAAATCCTCACACTCTTCAGATTATGTCCAGACTCTGTTGGAAACAGTCTGGAGCTGTACCATCCGGTGGGGCAACCTTGAACCCCGTGGCCAAGCAGCCCCAGAGGGTGGCCGGCCTTGTGGAAATGATCTGTAGGAGCAGAAGGTGGCCAGATTCTGCCGACGTGGCAAACAGAGAACACGAGGTCCTGGCTGGTTCCATGCTGCCCCCGCCCCAGGCAAACACTGCAGTGTTTCCCATCCCTATGGGTTTGCCTCTTCTGGACGTTTCCTTTCAAGGGAATCATAGAACACGTGGCCTTCAGTGTCTGGCTTCTGTCACTGAGCATGATGCTTTCGTTTTGTTTTGTGGGTACAGGGGATTGAACCTGGGGGTTTTCTACCACCCCTTTTTATTTTTGAGACAGTCTTGCTAAGTTGCTGAGGCTGGCCTAGGACTTGTGATCCTCCTGCCTCAGCCTCTTGAATCGCTGAGATTACAGGTGTGTGCCACTATACCGGGCAGTGAGCATGAGGTTTCTAAGGTTTGTTCACACTGTAAGGCGTGAAAACGTTCATTCCTTTGCACACCTGAATAATATTCCATTGTATGGACATACTGCAATGTGTTTACCCCTTGATCTGTTGATGAATGAATGTGTGGATTGTTTCCTCCTTTTGGCTATTACGGGTAACACTGCTGTGAACTGTCTTGTATAGTTTATGTATGGATACGTGTTTTCATTTCCTAGGAGTAGAATTGAAGCTCATACAGCAATGGCTGACTCCTTCTGTCTTTTTAACATTTACCTTATTTATCAAAGTTCCAAGTTGCCAAGGTCAACTGGCTCCTAAGAGTGCGAGGACAGACATTTGACTTCAGTGAGGTAAGGTGTGGGAGTACTTGTTGCGCATCTCTCATGTCCTTCCTGGAGGGTGTAGGCCTGGCTGCCCACTGGTGACTCAGCTGCTACCCTGAACACTTGGGATATAGCTTTTCAGTGTCCCTAAGTCAGTTGCCTCTTTTTATGGGGCACGGGAATACCAGGGATTAAACTCAGGGGCATTCAGCCACTGATTCATATCCCCAGCCCTAAATTTTTTTTCTTTTTTTTTTTTTGGTGGTGCTGGGGATCGAACCCAGGGGCTTGTGCGTGTGAGGCAAGCCCTCTACCCACTGAGCTGTATCCCCAGCCCCTCCTTTGTATTTTAGTTAGAGACAGGGTCTCACTGAGTTGCTTTTGCTCACTGTTGCTGAGGTTGGCTTTGAACTCATGATCCTCCTGCCTCGGCCCTTCTGAGCTGCTGGGATTACAGGTGTGGGCCTCGGCACCTGGCCAGTTGTCTTTTTTTTTTTTTTTTAATATATTTTTAGTTGTAGAGGGACACAATACCTTTATTTTTTTTTAATTTGGATTTTTTTATTTAAAGGCTTTTAAAAAAATGTTTTTATATGTTGATGGACCTTTATTTATATGCAGTGCTGAGAATTGAACCCAGGGCCTCACACATGGTCGGCAAGCGCTCCACCACTGAGCCCCAGGCCCAGCCCCTATTTGGTTTGTTTTTATTGTTGTTGTTCTTGTGCTGCTGGGGATGGGACCCAGGCCCCACGCATGCTGGCGGGTGCTCTGCCGCCGATCCACAGCCCGCCCAGGCAGCTGCCTCTTTACATCTACTTCCTAGCTTCAGAAATCATGTGGATGGCCAGGCACACGCCTATGATCCCAGTGACTCAGGAGGCTGAGGCAGGAGGATTACAAGTTTAAGGCCAGACTCAGCAATTTAGCAAGACCTTGTCTCAAAATAAATAAGTCAGTAAATAAATAAAAAGGATTGGGGATGTGGATCAGTGGTGAAGCGTCCTGCATTCAATACCAGGTATCAAAAAAAAAAAAAAAAAAGAAGGGGGGTGTTCTCTACTGCTCAGCTCACCCCACCCACCGTTCAATTCTTAAGAGTTTTTTGTTTGTGGTTGCTGTTTTGTTTCCAGTTCTGGGGAGGAGCCAGGGCCTTCAGGCCTGCTGGGCAAGTGAGCTCAGGGGAGCCACTGAGCAGCCCTCCTTGTGGGTTTAACCAGGAGGGAAGGAAAGAAGGAAGAGAGGAAGGGAGAGCGCTCGTCCGCTTCTGACATTTTATTTATTTATTTATTTTGTGGTGCTGGGGACCGAACCCAGGGCCTTGTGCATGGGAGGCAAGCGCTGTACCAGCTGAGCTGTAGCCCCAGCCCTCTCTTCTGTCGTTTTAATGAGAAATTCCTGTGTTCCGCCTGCCAACTTAGCAGCCTGGTCGGGACAAGGCCAGCCTCCAGCAGGGCCCAGCCCTGGTGCAGCGCCCACCTGCTCTGGGAAGCTCCCCCGACCTGGCCTCAGTGCCCACTCTGGCTGGGCCTCCAGGCTCCCTTCACCCAGTCCTCCGAGTCCTTTCTCTGCGCCCTCCAGCTGCAGCCCCCGTCTTGTGCTTTGGGCTGCAGAACAGAGGGGCGGGCACCGTGGAGGACAGAGCCTGCAAACCCTGGGAGGTCACCCAGGGCCCCTGTGGGCACCTCCCTTGCCTCCCTCTCCAGTCTCTTTTGGCCTGTTCTTAAAACTTTTCCAGACCCCATTCCTGGTTCTCGACCCCAGTGGTCTCAGGTTCAGGAAGGCTGGGACGGAGGCCTCCCCCAGGCCACCCCACTGAGGACTTAGGCCCTGCAGGTCCGTGTGACAGAGCTGTCTTCCTGACTGGGTGCAGGGGGCACAGAGCCTTGGGTCTCTATGCTTTTAGGGGCCTATGAGAATGTTTCACTTTCTTTGCGTCAGAAAAAAACCCCAAAACTTTTAGTTCAAAGAAGAATTTTAGTTGGATGCAGTGGCACACACCCTCAATCCCAGCAACTGCGGAGGCCGAGGCAGAGGACTGCAAGTTCGAGGCCTGGGTAACTTGGAGAGAGTAAAACTTAAAAGGGCTGAGGAAGTAGCTCAGGGGCAGAACCCCTGGATTCAATCCCCAGGACCAATATATATATGCATGATACCAACATAGTCAGAAAATACAATTTTAAGTTGTTTTGCAGAAGAGGTCCATGGAAGCCCAAGTACACCCATGCCCATGCCCAGGGCCACCCACCATCTTGAGCTCCCGGAATCTGCAGGTAGAGTGGTCCCTTCCGCAGAACAGTAGTGGCCCTTCCAGTCCCACTCAATGCCCAGATGCTGCCCTGTACAGGGTGCTGGGACCTACAGATGAACCACACGTGGGTCTCAGCAGGAGCCTCAGGGTCACACTGTGGACTGAGTCCGGGAACTGTCCCGGATGCCCTGGGCCTTTGGGATTCAAGGAAAGACTGGGAGCAGGGATGCCCTGGGGAGGGAGGTGTCATCGAGCTGTGGCCTGCAGGTGAGTAGCCCTGTCAGGGAGTGTCAGCAAAGGCACAGCTGCCCAGTGTCCAGGCCAGTGCCAGGCCTGAAGGGTGGCCCAGCTGGCTTGAGTGAGGTCTGGGGCCTGCTGCTTGGCCAGTGTCTTTCTCTGCCAGTGGACTCCAGCCGCCCCTGCCCCCAAGGTCACAGAACTGCTGGTGTACATGTCGCTCTCTGGGCTCAGTCCAAGGGGCCTGAGCTCCTGGCCAGGACTGGACAAGACTGGCGATGGCAACCCCTTCCCACACTCCACTGCCTGGCCCCTGCACCTGCCCAGACCCACACCCCCTGCTAAGCTCACACCCCTATCTGAGGCCCTACTTAAGGCACTGTGAGCACCCAGGGGACACGGCCACACGAAACAGTCAGTCTCTAATTAGGATCACCTGGACCCCTCGGCCAGACCACATGGGTCTTCAAACCTGTATGATTAACATGTTTTTTTTTCTGATGCACTGATTTACTTTGATAATGAGTAATTTGAAATATCATTTTTGAAAAAAAAAGTGATGCTATTTTTGTATTAAAATTAACACAGGACCTGACATACAAAAATGATAGGTGTGTGAGCTAATAAACATTAGTTAGCTTGACTTAGTATTCCTATATGTATACATGTATCAAAATATTAAGGTACACAAACACATATATGTATAACTTTTGTCAATTAAATAAATGAAATAATTCCTATCCCTACTTTAAACAAAAAAAAAAAAAAAAAAAAATTAACCCAGGGAACTGGGAACGTGGTGGCATATACCTGTAATCCCAGTGGCTTGGAAGGCTGAGACAGGAGGATCGCTAGTTCAAAGCCAGCCTCAGCAAAAGCAAGGCCCTAAGCAACTCAGCGAGACCTGTCTCTAAATAAAATACAGGGCTGGGGGTGTGGGTCAGTGGTTGAGTGCCCCTGAGTCCAATCCCTGGTACCAAAAAAAAAAAAAAAAAGAAAAAGAAAAAAATTAACACAGGGAAGGATGGGGAGAGGTTCTGAGGACAGTAAAGATGGTGGAATGAAATGGACATCATTACCCTAAGTACAGGTATGATTGCATGAATAGTGCGTCTCTACACCGTGTACAGAGAATTGAAATGGTGTGCTCCATTTGTGTGCAACAGAAATGCACTCTGCTGCATTAAAAAAAAAAGGTAAATAAATAGAAAGGCAAAAATTTACTTTGTTTTTCTATTCTTATTAAATATCCTTCTTACATAAAAAAATAAAATTAACACAGGGATAGTATGAATTTAATTACAGAATGAACGACAAGGGCTGGGGACGTAGCTCTAGGGGAGTGCTTGCCTAGGGGTCCAATTCCCGGCACCCCCCACACATAACAAAATGAGGACACATCTAACTTCTTTTTTTTTTTAAAGAGAGAGAATTTTAATATTACTGACCCCCAAACCCTGGGGCCTGGGGTGAAGACCTTCCTGTAGCCACACACTGGAGCCCTGCTCTGTGGCTCACCACCTGTCCGTGGTTGCCCTGGGGCTGGGGAGGACCAGCGGCAAAGCAGGTGCTGGAGGTAGAGGCTGGGGCCATGGAGGTGCCTGAGCTCAGAAGTGGGCCCTGGGATGGCTCTGCGAGGCCACAGTGCAGGACCTTCATCCTGGTGCGCGTGGAAACCAGCCACAGCGCTGAAGGCCCGCCTCTGCCCTACCCCCGCCTCTTGGTGACCCGAGAACAAGGCAAGAGGGCTGCACCTGGCAACGACCACAGTCCAGGGTCCTCCGACACCTGTGGGGTCTCCAAAGGCAGTTATGGGGTCCAGGCGCTGGGGTCAACACTGCTCAAGGCTGGCTGCCAGGCGGTCTGTCCTCATGAGGCCACCCAGTCTCGTGGAAATGTCCAGCATTGGTCTGCTCCGGGCTGGTGTCACCTTTGAGTGGGAACAGAGTGTGCTTGCGCTGAGCCCACCAGGAGTGGCAGTGACTGGAGTTCTCCCAGGTTTCAGGAGGTCCCCCAAAGACTCCTCAGGGGGAGTAGGGGGCCTGGCCACGGCCTCTGTCTGCGGCTGAGAGGAGGCAAGAACCACAGCCACACCCAGCCCCTGGGTCCCAGCAGCCACAGGGGCATCAAGCCTGCTGCCTCCCCGCCACCAGGTTTGAGCATGTGCCTGTGCCTGTGGGTGGTGTTCCTCTAGGGACGTGTCCTGGACCAGGCTCCATGCGGGCGGGAGGGCACAGGTAGGGAGGGGACCGCCTGGGACCACTGGACAATCTCAACAAGCAGGTCCTATCTTCACAGAGGGGAAGACCAAGGCTCAGTGCGAGCCCCTGGCCCAGGTCACAGGACGAGTCCTCCCCCCACTCACTCGTCCACTGAGTCCCTCAGCACTTGTAAGAGGGCCCACTAGGGGCCTTAGGGCTGGACCCAGTGGAGTAAAGGTCACAAAGTCGCTGTCCCCACAAAATGGATAACAGTGGACAAGGGAGATGACACAGATAAAGGAGCAAGTGACATTCGAGAATTTCTAGGAAAACTGAGCAGAGTGGACGGGTGGCCTCCCACAGGAGGGAGCGAGAAGGGGGCAGCATGAAGAAAGCACCTGTGCCTTCCCCCGTGACTCAGGGCAGCAGAGTCCCTGCTCCTGTCCCCTCCCACAGCCACCCACGGAGGTGCCCCATCAGCAGGGGTGTCTTGGGAACCTGCGCTGCAGCCTGGTGGACGACCAGCTCAGGACAGTCAGAGGCCGGGGCCAGGCCTGGAAGACACAGCAACCAGTGGTGGCCCAGGTGCTGTGGGCCTCCCTCAGTGCCCTCTTGTCTCAGCTGGGCCGTGCAGTGGCTCTGGGGGCCTTGCTCTTTGGCTGGTCCAGTCCAGGGCCCCAGTGGAGCCCCAGGCTGCTGTCAAGGGATGGGGCTGGCAGTGGGCTTCCCGGCTCTCACCTGCCTCAGGGAACGAGGGTCTCCTCCTGGAGCTGTGGGAGGGGTCAGCCCTAAGACCCTGGGCCCAGGGCCAGCCGCCTGCCACCTGTTGGACACCTGGAGAAGAGGCTCACCAGTGACCTGGCCACGGCACAGCTCTGCCTGGCCATCGCACGTTCTCCCAGTCCTGACCTCTGGCTCTTCCCTCAGTCCCACGGTCTCACTCCCATCAGCCAAGGGGACCCGGCCTCCAGTGGTGTCCTTCCATTTGCCCTCAGGAGGGCTCACACAGAGCTAAATGACACCAAAGCAAGGGATGGAGACAAGGCCAATAGGGTGTGCCCAGGGCCTTCGGGTTGGATGTGGCCTGTTTCCTCCTCTGAGAACGGGAATGGCCAGCCTGCCGGCAGCCCTGGCGGTGGCCCTCCAGTGGAGACGGAGACCGTGTGAAGCGGTGCAGCCCAGGCCTGGCCAGCCCAAGCCTCCTGCACCTGTCGCTCACCAGAGAGCAGTGCTCTCACCACCTCCCCAAGGGTGGCCGGAGGGACACCATGGCTGCAGGAGTGTGCAGGGCCCTGTGGTCATCAGACACCAGGGCACGGCTGGGTGCTGAGGGAGGAAGAGACCCTGAAAGGCCCGACAGGGAGGCAGGTGTGCGGGACTCTCTGACCACACCCAGCTCTGGACCAAAGCAGCACCCAGCCTGCCAGGCCTACGCTTCCAGAGGGAAGAGTCTGTCCCAGGGCGCAGGAGGCCCGCTGGGGCCTGGTGCTCACAGGATATCCTTTACCAAACAAAGCCAAGTAAAGCAAACCAGCCAGAGGGCGAGGCCCCTCCCCTGGTGACCTGAGCCCTGGGCTTCCACTCTCTCAGGGAGTGAGGAGAGCACCACAGGGGAGCCCCTGGCACGGCTGGGGCCCTGCCGCCTGGCAACGGTGTGGCTATGAGCGCCTGACAGACAGCGCCTATGCTCCCCTGGGGACGATGGGCACAGATGTAGTCAGGACCCCTGGCTCCACCCCATCTCTGCCCTTACCGGCCTGGCTAGCATGGTCCTTAGCATCCTGGGTAGGACAGGAGGCAGCCACCTCCCAGGGAAAGAGTCATGTGGGACAGAAGTGCCAGCACGAACACTGCACCATGTGACGCCACCGTGTGTGACTTTACTGCATTAGAAACAGGACTCTATTGCTAGAGACCAAACAGCGACAGAGACATTCCTGGGAGAATTCCCTTTGTTCCAGAGCCTTTGTGACGGTTTAACCTGCTCCCTGCAGGAGAGCAATGGGTGGCTTCACAGGGGCCTTTCCTCTGCTTTCCCAGGAGACTCGGCCTGTCCCTGGCACTGCACTGGTCTCAGTTCTGCTGCAGAAATGGACTTTGGGATCATGGAGTGGGCAGAGGACCCTGGGGCCGGCCTCCACACTGCAGAGAATAAGCACACTGGGGCTGTTCAGGCAGGTCCCTGGCCAGAGGGACATCATGGGTTGCAGACTCTAAAGAAGCCACAGGCCTGAGCTCCAGCTCTGCCATCGATGGTGTGACATTGGCCAGGAGCAAGTCTCTGTTTCCTCCTCTGAAAATGGGAATGGCAACCCTGTCTGGCAGCCCTGGCGGTGTCCCTCCAGTGGAGACAGACTGTGTGAAGAGGTGCAGCCCAGGCCTGGCCAGCCCAGTCCTTCCCCTTCAAGGCCTTGAGGCACCTCTTCCCTCGTGGAACCAGTTTTTGCTCTTTTCTCTTTTGACCACGCCCCTCAGCCTGACCCACAGGCAGTGTGTCAACCAGAGACCTCCAGAATCGTCCTCAGTGTAAAGGCCGCGCACCTCATCTGTTCCTAACGTGGCCTCCCTAGCACCAGTAGGGAGGATGCAGGGTGGAACTGGCTCACTGACTTGGGCCTCCCCTGCCTCTTCACAGCTCAGTGGGGCTCGGCCTCACCTCTCCCGCACCCTCTTGGGAAGGCCCAGCTACCCAGTGCACGCCCCTCTGGCAGCTCCGGGGCTTCTCTTAGGCCAGTTCTCTCGGGGCCTCTCTGTCTGACCTCGTCCCTGTGGCCATGGGAGCACGAGGCTGAGAAGCTGGAGAGGGGAAACCACCTCCTGGGAGTGGAGGGGCGCTAGCAGTGGCCCAGGTTATTTTACAGGAGATGGTGGCACTCGGGGCCCACAGGACAGCCTCTTCCCACGCTGCTGCAGGGCTGAAGGAATTCCCGGTGGCCTGCAGGCCAGCTGCAGCTTCCACACTTGGGCCCTTGCTCTGAGGAACAGCAATGTCCTGGCTGAGGCTGCGGCCAGGAGTGGCCTCCAGCCTCCCGCGAGGTGACAAGGCGTGGACAAGCAGCACAGTCTGCACCTGCAGCTCTACAGCCCAAGAGCCACGGGGCAGAGGCCGGTGCAGGCCGAGGACGGGAGTGCCCCTGCTCCTGGGCACAGGCAGTCAGGAAAGGCTGAACCAGAGCTGGCTCCTGCCCTCACTCGAGGTCCACTGGGCTACAGTCGCCGGCCAGGCTACGGCGCCGTCATCACGCTCTGCTCGCCGTGGTCCACGCTCCAAAGGCGATAAAATTCAGCGAAATCCACGTAGGGCTCCACACGGCCGTCCTCCCCAGGCGGGAGCGAGTGGGCGGGCCGGGAGCGGAAGAGGCCGCCATCAGAGCTGGAGCTGCTGCTCTGGGTGCGCGTGTCGGTGGACTGCAGGGTCAGCGTCGGGCTCTGGCTGCAGGGACAAGAGGGGAGAGCCACTCTGGGATGGCTGGGTCAGGGGGCCTTGGTCCCCGGCCTGGGGACAGAGCATTCCCTGACTCACCAGGCCCTTGGGCCACAGGAATCTCTGGCAAAAGTGGCCGCAGAAGGACAGATAAAATGTCAGACATGTGTCTTAAGGACTGGCCGCATGTGGCTGTTTAAATCAACTCAGGCCGAACAGAACACCCGGTTCCAGTGTAGAAGCAGCCACTCCTGGTGAGTGGCTCCTGTGGGACAGGCAGACACACACCCCTGCCAGCCTCCCAGTCTGCCTGGCCACGCCTCCACCGCACCCCACCCTCGGCCCACTGAGCACAGGCAGCCAGTCCCTTCCAGACACCTGCCTCCACTCCCCTCCCCCTGCTCCTTCCCTGGCCACACAGGGACAGGTGCCCATGCTCTCCAAGGCCTTGGACATCCACCTTCTCTTACACAGAACTATCTGTTAGCCGCTGACCTGTCAATGCCCAGGACACCCAGCCCAGGAGGCCAGAGGCAGAGGATGCTGAGTGTCCTGTCTTATCTGGGACAGTCCACGGCCATCAGGCTCTGCCTTGTGGACACAGCTGGTGGCTTCCTGGGGCAGCCCCACAGGGGTGATGGATCGGCCACCCTGACCCTGTGCTGGAGGTGGAGCTTGGCTGCCTGGCAGGCTCCTACCCGCAGGGGCGGCCACAACAAGGACAGCAAAGACAGCAGGGGGGGAGGCAAGGGAAGGAAGGACCCCTGCAGAGTGGAGGAAAACAGGCCACTCCCTCCTTTCAGCCACTTGTAATTGGCCACATCCTGTCAGCCACCCTGGGACGGGCTGGGTGTGGCATCTCTATTATTCGGTGCTGGAATGTGGAAACCAGATTTGTGTTCCCCCCTTCCTGGGGTGGGGGGTGTGTGGGTGGTGGACACCAGGCCTGTCAGGCAGCTCTGCACGGAGGTGCCCCCGGGATCCCACCCAGGCTGCGGCCTCCATGCACCCCTCTTAATCTAGACAGCCCCCTCAGAAGCTGGACTCTGGGCATCACAGTTGAGAGCAGCAGCCGTGCCAGGCCAGGCCACAGGGAGAAGAATGACAGCATGTCCCGGTGAACAAAAGCCAGAACACAGGCCCCAGCAGGCAGAGCAGCGGGCTGGCACCTTCAGCAGCCCCGCTCCCTGGCAGTCCCCCTGCAGTCCCCCCCCCAGGTCCAGCTTCATCCAGCTGCTGGACCAACAGTGCCACCTCTTCCTGCCCTGGGCTCTAAGGAGATCTCCCTCAGCCAGGGCCCCAGGGCTTGCCTGTGTTCTCTCCCTGGGGCACGAGGGCTTACTTGGTGAGCGTGGGAGTGGCTTCGTCCAGGGTGGAAGCACTGTGGGCCCCGTTGACCATCTGGCCCTGGGAGGGCATGACGAGGGAGAGGGTCACGCTAGTCTTGCTGGTGCTCTGGGCACTCGAGTAGGGCACGGACACGGGGTACACGCGGCCCCCTGCAGCTGTAGGGGGAAGAGAGCATTGGGCACCAGATCAGGAGGAGGGGTAGGGCTACTCTGGGGCCTGAGGAGCACCTGGGGGCTGAAACCCTTCAAGCCCTGGCGCAGTCCTTGCCCCTTGGGGCAGCCCAGGAGTGTCCCTTGGCAGAGACTCTTCCAGACAGGCTGGGACCTCCCTCCACCAGGGAAGCCACTGGTGCTCAATGGAATCAAGGGCCCGGCTTCCCGTGGATGATCCAAGGATGGTCTGCTCCTAGTGGATCTCGACCCAATGCAAACATGGCTGCAGGAACAGTGAGCCTGAGAAACTCCAGCAAGCCCAGGGGCACAAAGCATCAGCGATGCCTGGGCTCCAAGGTTTCCTTGTTGAAAAAAGAAAAGGAAGTCAGCCCTGAGGAGCCCAGTGATGCCTTGGGAGGGACACCCCAAGGCACGACCACCTCTGCGCTTATGATTTAAGAATTAAAAGGAAAAAGGAAGAAAGTAACACGTCTCCCCTGTCCAACAAGGCCAGAGACAGAGCCAGATGCTGCGGCCTGACCATCTGTCCAGTACCTAATCTTACCCAGGTCCCTTTGCTCTGAAACTGTTTCCTCTTCCTGTCCTTACGGTTGCTCACAGGGACTACAGCAAGCAATGCAGGTCAGGATCTGGCCTCGCGGGCCCTCAGCCAGGGGTGCTATCACCTTCATGTGCCTCTGTGACCCTGCACACCACCCGTTCACCCCTTAGGTCTGCAGGAGGACAGGGCAGATGGTGCTACCCTCATTTCACATACAGAAGGAATAAAGGGGCAACCAGGTGTAAAGGCGCACGCCTGTAATCCCAGCAGCTTGGGAGGCTGACGTAGGAGGATTACGAGTTCAAAGCCGGCCTTAGCAGCAAGACCCTAATCAACTCAGTGAGATCCTGCCTTTAATAAAATATAAAAAATAGCTGAGGGGGCTGGGGTTGTGGCTCAGTGGTAACGCGCTTGCCTAACATGTGTGAGGCACTGGGTTTGATTCTTAGCACCACATACAAATAAATAAAATAAAAGTTCATCAACAACTAAAAAATATTAAAAAAAAAAAAAAAGAGCTGAGGATGTGGCTCTTGGTTAAGCATCCCAGGTTCAATCCCTGGTACCAAAAAATAAATAAATAAAACAAAACAAAACAACAAGGGGCAGCTCAGAGGCTGGAGGTCAGGGGCTGGGTTAGAACTGCAACCCAAACCTCCTAGCTCCACCTGCACTCCAGGTGCGAGTCCAAGGCTCAGCGGCTCTGCACCCACCTACAGCCTCTCTATAAGGTACACATACCTGGGGCCTGGGTTGGTGTGGGCTGGCTCATTTCACCCAGCGGGTAGCCAAAGTTCCTCACCAGCAGGGTCATGTCCTCGTGCCGTGGGCAGAACTTGGCACGCTCCCCACCACTGGCGAAGGTGTCACCATGGATGCGCTTCACCCGGTCCACCACAGCCTGGGCCACTGCGTCCAGGGAGGTCTGCTTGGCGAACTCAGTGTCAATCATTGCAGCAATCTCCTGGGGACAGGGCAATGAACCTGGTGAGGAATGAGGGGTGGCCAAGGGACTGGGGGTGGTCACTCCAGAGCCTTCTTTGAGAGACTTAGGTTTTACCAGACCAGCAGGTGGAGGAAGTACCCCGTTAGCCAAGCCAATAATCTGGGCTTGTCAAGGCATTCAGGATAATCCTTCTGGAACTTTCTCATTAGCAAAAGGCAAAAGATTTATATGATCCAAAGAGAAACCAGAGTATTAAGAGTATTAAGAACTTTCTCATTAGAAAAAATGTGTGACCTTGTGACCTCTCTGATTGTTTAAATGGGTAATATCCACCTTGCCGGTCATTATGAGGGTTACATAACACGGACGTGATAGCACTCTGCACACTACCACGGGGCCCAGTGTAGATGCACATCAGTAAGGAATTCCTTCTGGAAAGACTTCATGTAGGCTATGATGCACCAGATCAGGCATTTTATTAGCAATTAGGGATGTGGAACAAAGACACTGTTCTTGCCTTCAGATAAATCCCCTGTCCAGCATAATCTAGAACCCAGTAGAAGCCACTGGAAAATTCTATTGATTAGACAAAAAAAATGAAAGAAAAAGAAAACCACACTGATGAAAACATCAAAAATGGATCTAATCCCATTTTACTCAGGAGGCTGAGGCAGGAGGGTTGTAAATTCAAGGCCAGTTTTAGTAAGGCCCTCAAAATAAACAATAAAAAGGGCTGATGATATGGCTCAGTGGTAGAGCTAGTACTGACTCAGTCCCCAGTACCAAAAAATAAAAAATTAGAAGCACAAAATCCTCTACATGAGGGCTGGCTACAGCCTGCTCCCCCATTACTGGGCCAAGGGTGCTCTATCACGGAGCTCTGTACACAGTCATTATTACTTTTTGAAACAGCGTCTCACAAAGTTGCTGAGGCTGGTCTTGAAGTGTAATCCTCCTGCCTCAGCCTCCTGAGTTGCTGGATAACAGGCATCACTACTGCACCCAGTCTTTGGCTCCAGCTTCTTGGAGGCAGGAAGGGAGGGCAATTAAGGGCAATGTCCTTGACCTGGACCTGGACCTGGACCTGAGGAACCCAGCTCCACTGCCATCAGCGGTGTCACCTCAGGGAAGATCCTGAATAGAACTAAGTAAGCCACCGGCCCCTCTTGTTAGGAGGCTGCTGGGATGAATAATAAGATAAAATGGTGGGCAAACCTTGAGCACAGGGATCAGGGATAGTCAGGCACTTAAGACTTCTTCCTTTTAGTGAAAAAGGATGAGGCAGAAAAGGTGAGCCTCCCATCATACCCACTGCTGATGGAGGAAGACACCAAACACAACCCAAGGCTAGGCGAGGGCGGCCTCCTCCTGAACACCTGCCTGCAAGTCCCACTTCCTGCCACGGTGCAGAAGAAATAAACCCACGCCTGACCTCACCACGGTCCCTCCAAGGGAGATGTCACCCTCCCCATCCACTACAGGAGGGAGGACACTCTGGTGTTCTGACCAGGAACTGAAGCCCCAGAGAACCCCTCCTGGAAAGGGAAACAAGCCTGACCCACTGCCCTCCTGGGCCCAGGCCTCTGTCCAGCACCCCAGAGCAAGGCTGCCAGGGGGAACTCACTGCCCTCTTGCCCTCTGCCCTCAGGCCTGAGGGCCCTGGGCGCTGATACTGCTGCTCACCCAGGAACAGAGCTTTGGGAGGGACAGGTGTTTTCAGAGCTATGGGCCTTTCTTTTTGGTGGTGCTGAGGACGGAACCCAGGGCCCCACGCGTGCTAGGCAAGTGCTCTACCACATCCCCAGCCCAAGCTCTGGGCTGTCCCTTCCCTCAGCTCTGCACTCAGAAAAGGTGTCTGGTGATGGCATCTGGGGATCAGTGCTCTGGGCTGCCAGGGGAGCACCCACCCTGCAGGCCAGCCAGTCATGCCCCGTGGTTGCCAGCTCTGTCCCGACCAGCTCACCTGGTTGGCTTGGCCAGGCCCATGGGCAGCCTCCAGGGCCTTGTACAGCCCCTCAGACATCAGGACCAGGAAGCCGGTCACCCCGTCCAGAGGCTGTGCACCATGGATTTCTGGCTCTGCGATGATGGGTTTGGACTTGGCAGCACTATGGGGAGAGAGTGGAGGGAGGACTTTGTGTGGAAAGGTCTCCAGGTGAATGTTGAGTCTGCTGAGGGGAAGAATCTACACCCAGAGTGTAAAATAAAACGCATGAGTTGGTGAGAGGGAAAGAAAGAGAGGCAAGAGAAAGTGAGTTGCTAGAATAAAGCTCAGAGGGCAAGAAAAACTGGCAGGCTGGGGGGTCAAGACAGCAAAGGCCCAGTGCTGGCTTCTGGCCCTGCTCCATCCTCCTACCCCCAAGAGCTCAGCCCTGGCAGGCTGCAGGGCAGAGCAGCAAGAGGTAGCATGTGCACACTTGTGTGTTCTCTTTTATACCAGTGATTGACCCCACGGGCACTTAACCACGAGCCACATTCCCGCCCTTTTGAGATAGTTTCACTAAATTGCTTAGGGCCTTGCTAAGTTGCTGAGACTGGCTTTGAACTTGTGATCCTCATGTCTCAGTCTCCTGAGCCACTAGAATTACAGGCAGGCACCACCGTGCTGGCTAGGAATGGCTGCCTCTTAAAGCCTGCGCCTCTTGCTATTACTGGGGCTCCACCAAAACAGATTCCCATGCTGACTAAGGGCATAGGGACTATTTCTGATGTGCGGGTCATTAGATGTAAAAAAAAAACTCTAGTGTGTGTCTGTGTGTGTTTGCACGTGAGGATGTGCCTGGTAACAATACTTGGAAGAGAGAAGTCTAGTGTATCCTGAGGGTTGGTCAGTTGGGGGCTACTCAGGTAAAGAATCCTATGGGAATCCCAGCAACCTCCACTGCAGGTGTGCGGGGAGGAGGGATGCACATTCTTTGTGAAAACAGGGGGTCGGTGTAAACTTAGCTCTAACCTCACCGAGCTGCATACATTAAATATACACAGCTTTTGTGTGTCAACCGGACCTCAATAAAGGGTGAGATCAGAACACCAGGAAGGTATGTCCAAACTTGTGGCAGCCTGCTTCTCAGTTGCCACAAAACACAAACTTATGCAGAGGCACATGTATGCACACGTGCACAGACATCTGTGGGCAGGACACACGAGAAACTAGAAGGCTCTGGGTGGGGGTCCTGGCTGGCTTTCACCACACACATCCTAAGGCCTGTTCAACGCGCTTTAACCACAGACCTACTTTCCTTCTTTTTGTAGTACTGGGTTGGTTTTTTTTTTTAATATTTATTTTTTAGCTACAAGTGGACATAATATCTTTATTTTATTTTTATGTGTTGCTGAGGATCGAACCTAGTACCTCACACATGCTAGGCGAGCGGTCTACCTTTGGGCCACAATTCCAGCCCAGGATTTTTTTTTTTTTTTAGTATAAATTTTTTTAGTTGCACATGGACACTATACCTTTACTTTATTTACTTTTATGTGGTGCTAAGGATTGAACCCAGTGCCTCACATGTGCTAGGCAAGTGATCTCCACTCAGCCACAACCCCAGCCCTGTGGTACTGGGATTTTTAGACAGGGTCTCACTGTTTTTTTTTTTTTTTTTTTGGGGGGGGGGTACCAAGGATTGAACTCAGGGGCACTCAACCACTGAGCTACATCCCCAGCCCTGTTTTGTATTTTATTTAGAGACAGGGTCTCACTGAGTTGCTTAGTGCCTCGCTATTGCTGAGGCTAGCTTTCAACTCGCAATCCTCTTGTTTTAGCCTCCTGGGTGGCTGGCATGTGACACCATGCCCAGCTTTGTTAAGTTTCTGAGCCTGACCCGGAACTTGCAATCCTTCTGCCTCAGCATCCCAAGTAGCAGGGGGTCACCACACCCAGGTACCACAGACCTAATTTTTTTCTTCTTTTTTCTTTTCTTCCATGGTACTGGGGGTTGAACCCAGGGCTCTGTGCATGCGAGGTAAGCACTCTACCGACTGAGCTACATCCCCAGCCCACCAAAGACCTAACTTTCAAATAAAGCAAAGAGAACCCCACAAACTAGGGACAAAGGTTCTAAACTTGCTTTCCTAAACCTTGGGTGGACAAGGAGTTGAAACTAAGCCACGAGGCCTGCCTGCAGCTGGGGTCTCTGGCAGGATCCCTGTAGCCCTGGCTGTGACTGGTGACCTACAAGTGCACAGGCGTGTCTGCCCAGCCGTGAAGGTCAGCCGGCAGGTGAGGACACATGCTCCAAGTTCAGACTGCCTGGGATCCAGGCCCGCAGCAACCATCCTTAGCCCTGAGACTGGTGGCCACCTCAGTTTCCTCCTAGGAACATGCCTACGGGGTGGTGACAGCATGCACGTCACTGCTGAGTGGGAGGTCCATGTCTGAGGAGCTGTGCAGGGTGGACTCAAGGGCTCGCCATCACTACTACTGCTAATTTGTTGCCATGAGGACCTGGGTGACACCCAGAAGGGAACTGTCCCTGGAGGGAAATGGATAACTAATCTCAACTCTGGCCTTGCCTGTCACAGGCAGCATCCACCAGCCATCCATCCCTATCCATGCCAGGTGCTTCATGCCCCAGGCTCTGGGGCACTACAGCTGTTTGGGCTTTGGCCCAGCGCCCTACTATGACACCTCGCCGGTCTGGCTTCACAGACCCCAACTCTGCTAGGCTCGGGTCCCACCCTACACCAACCTCTCTGGGAGGAAGACAGAATACCCTTGTGCTCTGAACTAGTTCAACTGTACCCACCCCTGCAGCCTGAAATCTGCTTCTGCCTCAGACCCTCAAGTCTTACAAAGAACTGGGGGCAGCTGGGCTGGCCACCTACCTGAGCAGGTCAATGTCAGTGTAGCCGTACTTGACTTTATAATCTCCAATGCGCCTGGTACTCTCCTGCCCACAGATGATCCCCACTTGCTTGATCTTTCCTGCATCCAAACCTACCAGAGGGAGAACAGTGCACATGAAACACCAAGAAAAGGGGACAGAGACAGATCCACGAAGACGAGGAGTGAGGACCCACCAAGAAGGAAGTGAAGACGTCAGGGCCCTGGAGAGCAACCTAAGGTCCCTTGCTGTCCTCAGCCTCACTCCCATGAGAATGCCCAGGCCCCTCCTCCACACACCGCGGCCCCGCCCAGCACAGCCCTGTCTGCCTTGGGAGCAGCAAGCTGCCCTCAGCGGCCTCCATGTCTGTCACATCTGCCAGGAGCTCAGGGAAAGAAGGAAAGTTAGGCAGCGGCTAGAATCTCAGGGTTCCTTGGCTTTTCTCAGTTTCTGTCAATAACAGTGAGTACTACTATGTGCCAGGTACGTTAGGGAGCATTTTCATGTAATTTTAACTCTTTTAACCCTCACAACACCCTGGGGTAGGTGTTACTACCATTCTCATTACAAAGATGAGGAATCTGAGGCAGAGAAAGCTTGAATATGTCCCCGAATCACCACTTAGTAAGCAGCAGAGCTGAACAAAGCCCCAGGCAGGCTGGTCCCAGGGTCTCGTGGCTCTTCCACTATGCACCTGTCTGCCTGCCACCAAAGGAGGACAGGGGAGTTCAAGAGCCAGTCTCCTCTCCCATTTATCCCTCAGCCGGGCGCCCCCTCTTACCCAGCTGCGAGAGGCGGAAGAGCTCATCCTCATTCTCTGTGGTGTGGTCCACGTTTAGTTGGGTCACCTGCAACCCGTCCACCGTAGATTTGCATAGAAGTGCCCGGTTTGTACCTGCAGTAGAATTTGAACAGCTGACCAGAGACTTAGCGGAAGAGGAGAGGAACCCATAGCCCGGAGGGATTTAGGCCTCGGGCCCTGGAAAGGCCTTTCCTCCTTCCCTTCACTGCCCACAGCTGGCATCTCATGCCTGCATCTGCCCACCTCCAGGTGGGACAAAAACACGGTGGCAGTGAGAAGGAAACAGGGGATGGCCTTGAGACACTCTGCGTCCAAAGCATCCACGTGTGTGGACCCTGAAGCCAACCTTCCTCCCCCTGCCTGGATGGGTGAGCAGCTCACCTACATTGGCGACGTAGAGTTTGTTGTTGAGAAGGACGGCCACCACGGCCATGGCTCCTCCTGAAATCTCCCTCTCCAGCGCCTTGAGCCTCTCAAGGATCTTCTGATACTGAGGAGGCAACTGGTGCTGAGGGACGCCCTGCAACCCACCACCAGAGGTCAGGGCAGGGCTGGGCCTCGAGGGCCAGCTGACCAACCCCCTCCTACCCTTGGGAGCAAGGATGTGAGCCCCGGAGGACAGATGGTCTGTGGCACCACCAGGAGGGAGGCCTGGGCTGAAGTGAGGGAGTGGCAGTGACCCAGCTCAGTGGTGGCCCCACAGGTGCTGGTGGGTGACAAGAGGGATAAGTGATGAGGCTGAGGACTGATTTAGGCCTTGGGCCCTGGAAAGGCTTCTCCTCCTGCCTTTCACTGCCCATGGCAGGCCAGGGAGGCCCCTTGAGGACAACCCCTGGCACCCCCCAGCCTCTCCATCAGGATCTGCTCCCTTAGCTCCTGCTGCTCTGGCCCAGCATGCGAGCGACACAGTGGAGGTGTCTGGCCCTGACCTCCTCGGGTGCGTGGAAAGAGTACCTCTGGCAGCTGGGACTGGAGGCTGGCCTTCTCAGCCAGGGTGTCGTCGATAGACTCCAGGAAGCTCCTCTCCACCACATCAAAGGCCTGTGGGGACAGAGAGGGGGCAGAGCCTGGCTCAAACACCACTGCACCTGACGCCAAAAATGTCCCTACTGATGACGCCGTTGTCATGTGACAGGGGCTTTGCACACAGCAGTCCTGTCTCACAAACTGCAAGGCACCCAATGCTTCCTGCAAATCACCTCTGACAAAGAACTTAGGCCCAAGGGACAGGCACACTGCACGGGAGCCATCGTAGAAGGGACAGCAAGACAGGCTCAGGGAGGCAGGACCAGAGCACAGACCTAGAATCAGACTGGCAGGGTGTGAACTCCAGCTCCGCCACCTTGGGCTCCTCAGCTGCAGAACGGGACCACAAGGTTCTGAAGTGAGATGAGCTTCCCCAGCCCTCGGCACATCTCCGGCACAGAGGAGGGCTGGGCACAACCTCTGCAGGAGCAGGGTGCCTTTCCCAGGGCTTCTGCAAATCCTCCTGCTCCCTGGACACTGGTGACACTGACACCTTCCCTGGGGTGTGGGGCCTGCTGAGAACCACTGGCCCAGAAGCCCTAGGGCCCAGGAGGACAGCCTCACCTCAGGCAAAGGCCTCCAGCTATGCTTTGAAGAGCCCCCAGGAGGGCTCCCCACATAGCAGCAGCAGAAAGGCAGACTCCCCCTGGGGGGCTGGGACTCACCAGCCTCCCCATCAGGAACTGTTCCCTTAACTCCTGCTGCTCTGGCCTTAACACCACATAAAAATAAATAAATAAAATACAACTAAAAATACATTAAAAGAAAAAAGGCAGACTCCCAGCAAGCGTGGGGAGGCCAGGCCCCCGAACACCCACCTCTGCAGTCAGAGGCGAGCACCTGACCACATCCAAGGAAAGGAGTCGCTCTAAAGCACCTACAGGCCTGGCTGTACCCACCCATACTTCAGCCCGAGCCCACAACCCTGGCTCCCCTTCTCCAGCCGAGCTGCCTCCTCGGCCAGCCAGTCGCAGGAGGGATGGCTCCTCCCTGCCTGGCCCTACACTCCCTGGGAGCAGCGAGTCCCTGCCGCTGGGAAGGGCTTCCAGGGCTGACCCTGGGTGGGATGAAGAAGCCAGGAGTCTTCAGAACAATCCTGTCACATTTCACAGTTGCAGAACCCGAGTTCTGGAGGGACGGGGAGGACACACAGTGGGCGAGGGTACCACAGCAGCCTGCACCCCGTACCTGCAGCAGTACCCGCCGCACGTCAGCCTCAGTGTGTTCGGCGTTGAGCTGGCCGAGCAGGAGCTCTGCGGACAGCCGCTGGGCAACAAAGTTGGTCACCCGGTTGCCATCGTAGCCATTGAAGACCCCATAGAGGAAGCAGTTGTTCTCACTCCTGGCGGAAGCAAGGCACAGGAGGCCTGAGACCAGGGCCTCACAGGCAGCGGGGGAGAGGGAAAGGAACTGGGGAGACTAAGGTAGATCAGCTGCAGCTTCAGGTACCCACTGGGGTCCCCCCACTTTGGCTATCATGTCACTGTAGCTGTGCTCTCTTGGGATGCCCTCCCCCAGCTGTATCAGGCCTTGAATTACACACGGAAGGGACCACAACAGAGGCCACTCCTGTAGGCCACATCTCATCAGCAAATCCCACAAGACAGTGGCAAGACTGGCGCCTTTTCTTGCTTACAAACCAACTTCCTCCGCCAAAAGCAAGGCCAGCATGCACACCTGAACTTGAGCCAGCTGTCCTCCGGAGGGTGGCTCTCAGTGCCCTTGCCATCAGCAGAGTAGATGCGATTGGAGGCTGATCCCACTCCAGAGAGGTGGCAGAGTGGCAGGTCGTCTGTCCAACTCGGTTGCTGCTCCTAGAAAAGGGGGCCAGGAAGCCATGAAGTCACCTTCCCAGGGCAGACCCCATCTCACTTTTTTTTTTTTTGGGGGGGGGGGGGTACCAAAGATTGAACCTGGGGGCGTTCAACCACTCAGCTATACCTCCAGCCTTTTTTAGTTTTTATTTTGAGACAGGGTCTCCCTAAGTTGCTGAGGTTGGCTTTGAACTTGCAATCCTCCCTGCTCAGCCTCCCGAGCGGCTGGGATCACACAAGTGTGCACCACCTGCTTCCCTTTACCTTCTTTCCCAACAAAATCCTAGCAGGCCCAGCAGAGCCTGGACCCCACCCCCTGCAACACGCACAGAGGGCTCCACTTCTTTCTGGAGAACAGTGATGCTTCTGTGAACAGACACCTGAGGGGGCTTTGCTAGTCCGCAAACTGGAGGTCTCCACCAGGGAGCTGTGCAGCAAATGCCCCGCAGGAAGCTCCCCACAGCCCCACTCCTCCCTGCAGAGCTTCTGACTGCGTGCACAGGAGTCCCCTGGCACCGGCTACACCTGCAGGTCTCAACGTCCAACCTGGGCACAGCCCTGGACATCTGCCTGGTAAACAGCTCCCCACATGGGACTCTCACTGGGGCCTGAACTTGAGAAACTCCCACTTACAAGCTGGCCGCAGACCCTCTCCCTGACACTGGGGCCTCTGCTGCTGGCATCCTCCCCTCTGCCCCTCCAGCTTGTCCTCCTGGGCCAACACCTACAGCCCTTAGCCCTGCGCACACCCTTCTCCCTCCACGCAGAGCACCCCGCAATTCTTGCCCAGCAATCCTCCACGTCCTCTGGCTCAGGAGCCTTGTTCTGGGGGACTCATTCTACACGCCATTCCACCCTCCGCCTGTCCGCATCTGACTCCCACCCTACACCACACACTATCACTGCGGCTGACTTGTGCGTGCTCACACAGGTGTCCAGGCCCTGATCTGTGATGAACTTCCTGTATCTCTATGGGGTACGTACGCTCTGAGTAGCTGTATCTTGATAAGCCCAGAGACAACCCAAAACCCGGCCCAGGTGTGATTCCTACTTCTTGCCTGGCCTCTCACCTGAGCACCACCCCTGGTTCACACAGGTCCTGCCACTGTGTTGAACTAGAGCAAACTAAACAACTGAACAGGGCCTCTGCCACCCGGCCACATCCGCAGCCCTTTTTATTGTTTGAGACAGAGTCTTGCTAGTTTGCTGAGGGTCTCACTACATTGCCCAAACTGGTATCAACTTGCAATCCTCCTGTCTCGGCCTCCTGAATAGCTGATATTAAAGGCATGTGCCACCACAGCAGGCTCTACGTCTAGCTTTTGTGACTATTTTCATCTTTTGTTTATTTACATACTTAGAGGGAATTGCTTTATTACCTTTTTCCCCCATTTTAAATGCTTTTATGCTACATTTATCTATTTCAGTGTTTTAGTTCTACATTTAGTACACAGGAGCAATTTTGGCAGGGTGTGGGAGTCTATTTTATTCTTAAATTAACACATAGTAAAATTCACTTTAAGAGTCCTGTTAACACATAGAGAGATCACTGCAACAGCTGGGCACAGTGGTGCATGCCCCTGATTCCAGCAACTTGGCAGGCTAAGGCAGGAAGATCCCAAGTTCAAGGCCAGCTGGCGCAACAGTGAGACCCCTGTCTCAAAAAAATAAAGGGTTGAAGTAGTGGTAGAATACCTGTGTATTATGTGTGTCCCCAGTACAAGGAAAAAACAAAACAAAATAAAGCATGTAAGTGAAATCATGCAGTGTACATTCACGTTCCCTTCTGTACTAGGGATTGATGCCAGGGATGCCCTGTCACTGAGCCACCTCCCACCCCCTCTTCCTTTTTATTTTTTGAGACAGTATTTCACTACCACTGAGCTACATTCCCAGAGGAGGGCCCCACCTTTCTTTTTATTTTGAGATAAGGTCTCACTAAGCTGCCAAGGCTGGCCTTGAACTTGCCATCCTCCATCCTCCTGCCTCAGCCTACTGGGTGGCTGGGATTATGGGCGTGCATCCAGTGCCCTCTGAGGCTGGCTTCTTTCATCCACACCATGCCCGAGACCCCTCTGTGTGCTCCTGTGCACACCCACAGCTGCTCCTCATGCTGCAGACCATTCTCTGAGCAGTGGATGTTTACTTACTCATCCACCGGAGGGCACAGGGCTGATTCCAGGGTTTAGTGATCATTAACAGTGCTGCTATAAACATTCACATTTGGTTCTCTGGGGTAAATACCCAGGGGTGGGACTGATGAGTCATACGGTGAATGTGTGTTTATCAGACTCTGCCAAGCGGTCCTCCAGAGTGGCTGTACTGGCTGCACTTCCCCCTCCCCGCTGTGTGGTTTCATTTGTTGTTTTGGACTTCCAGGAGGCTGCAGGCGCTCCTCCTGCTTTAATTCAAACTTCCCTCAAGGTCAATGATGTTGAGTTTCATGTGCTTATTTGCCACCTGTCTCTCTGCTCAAGCATCTGAGCCTTAAGCTCCCTTTTAATGGAGTTTCCTTAACTATTGAGTTTTTTGAGTTTTTACTGCCTCAGCAATAGCAAGGTGCTAAGCAACTCAGTGAGATTCTGTCTCTAAGTAAAATACAAAATAGGGCTGAGGATGTGGCTCAGTGACTGAGCCCCTGAGTTCAATCCTCGGTACCAAAAATAAATAAATACATAAATAAATAAATTCCCAGTCCGAAGCCGTTCACTCCACTCCCTCAGCCGTGTCTTCTGCAGAGCAGGCTTTAGTTTGATGGTATCCATCTCACCAATTTTTTTCCTTTCATGGTTCACACTTCTGGAGTCCTAAGAACTTTTTGCTCAGGCTCGGGTCAAAAAGATCTTCTGTTTTCTTCTGAAAGTTTTTAGTTTTACATCTTACAGATCTGTGATGTATTTTGAAATAATTTGTGTAGAAACTAGGAGCTTGAGGTTCATTTTTTTTTCCCTGCACATGATATCCAATTATCCCAACACCATCTGTTGAAAAGATTAGCCTTCCTCCACTGAATTACCTTTGTCTGTCTGTCAAAGTTGACTGGCCACATTATATGGGTCTATTTCCAGACTCCACTATTTTACTGATCTGTGTGTCTCTCTGCCAATATCACAGTTTATTACCTCAGCTTTATTACTGTGGTTTTATGGTTAAGTCTTAAAATCACACAATGTGATTCTTCTAATTTTATCCTTTAAAAAAAAAACATTTATTTTTTAGACATAGTTGGACACAATACCTTTATTTTGTTTATTTATTTATTTTTTAGAGAGAGAGAGAACTTTTTAATATTTATTTTTTAGTTTTTGGTGGACACAACATCTTTATTTTTATTTTTAATGTGGTGCTGAGGATCGAACCCAGGGCCTCGTACATACTAGGCAAGTGCTCTACTGCTGAGCCACAACCCCAACCCTAACTTTATCCTTTTTCAAAATTCTTTTGGTTGTTCTTGTCCTTTGCTTTTCCATATAAATTTTATTTTTAAAATCTTGTTAGGAATTTTTTATTTTTTGGTTTACTGGGGAATGAACTCAGGGGCACTGGACCATTGAGCCACATCCCCAGCCCTATTTTGAATATTATTTAGAGACAGGGTCTCACTGAGTTTTCACTAAGGCTTGTTTTGAACCTGCGATCCTCCTGCGCCACTAGGATTACAGGTGTGCGCCTCCCACCTGGTCTTGTTCGGAATTTGATTACACCTGTTTTAAACCCATGGGTCAATATGGGAAGAACCGGAATCTTCACTGGCTGGTTCTTTTAAATCCATCAACATGGCATGTCTCCATACTTACTATGTCATTTTTTTTTTTTTTTTTTTTTTGTACTGAGGATTGAACTCAGGGGCACTCAACCACTGAGGCACACCCCCAACATGTTTTTTTTGTATTTTATTTATAGAAAGAGTCTCATTAAGTTTCTTAGGGCCTCAATAAGTTACTGAGGCCGGCTTTGAACTCGTGACCCTCCTGCCTTAGCCTCCCAAGCCACTAGGATTACAAGCATGCACCACCACGCCCAGCTTGACCTGTCTCATTTTAAAGCAAAATAAATCTCTCTCTTTACATAAATGGGAAATTGGGTCTTGGGAACCCACCTGTGATATTATGTGATTATAGTACATTCAACTAATATATTCATTCAACAAACATCTGCTGAGCATTTGCAACAGGCTGGCAGGACGATCCCAAGTTCAAGGGCTTCTGGCATCTTAGCAAAACCTTGTCTCAAAATAGAAAATAAGGGCTGGAGTGTAGCTCACTGGTAGAGCACCCTGGGTTCAATCCTCAGTATTGAAAGAGAAAAACAAAGGGTTGATTGAGCTCATCCTGTGAGATGAACAATACAAATGCATCGCCCACGATGCAAAGCCTGTCATGGATACTGCAGTCACTGTGCCTCTTCTGCCGTATTCTAACTCCCACAAGGGGCAGGAACAGGCATCCAGGGCTGGAATCTTTCTAACAATCCATACTTTCCAGCAAAAAGTAAACATTACCCAAACAATTTATGGGCCAACTCGATATTAGAGATACACTATTAAAAAAACTAGTGAAGTTGTCTTGCCAAGAAGGAAACTATTCAAATTGGCAACTGCAGGGCTCGCCACATTGATATCATGGCACAAGGACAATTCACCTGGAAGCACTTCATGGGGGTGCCCAGGGGCAGGAAGTTGTACTGACAATTTATCATATTTGGCTGATGTGGGAATAACAAATTCTCCCAAACTAGAAAACCTATGTACGTGACAATGATCAACCTACTCAGCAAGCACCTTGTTTCTGAGGAAGTCTGCTGAACAGTGAGTCAGACTAATATCTAGCTACTTCCTTCTTTCTTTGTTTGGTACTAGGGATTAAATCCAGGGGTGCTTTACCACTGAGCTACATCCCTAACCCTTCTTATGAACTGGGTTTGTTCAACTTGAAAAAAATCATCAAGAAAACAGAAATTGATTAAGACTTTTTTGGGGGGGATGGGGAAGAGGTACTTGGGATTGAACCCAGGTGCACTGTACCACTGAGCTGCATCCTAGTCTGTCTGTCTGTCTGTCTATCTATCTATTTATTTGTTGTGGTGCTGGGAATTGAACCCAGGGTCTTGTGCATTGTGAGGCAAGTACTCTGCCAACTGAGCTATACCCCCAGCCCTCATTTTACTTTTTTTTATTTTGAGACAGGGTCTAAGTTGCAGAGTCTGGCCTCAAATTTGCAATCCTTCTGCCTCAGCTTCCTAAGTAGCTGAGATTACAGGCATGTGCCACCACACCCAGTGATCAATACTTTTTAAATATGCTATAAATGTATACTTTAGTCAGTCCCAATGCCAGCATCTTACTTAGTAGAAAAGACAACAGAAGAGACTTTCCCATTATGACTAGGAACCCATTATGATCAGAAACCCAGCAAGAATGCCTGTTCTCCCCATTACTTAACATTCAACTGGAGGAGTCAACCCATGCACATAGACCAGAGAAAAGATAAGAGCATAAGAACTGAAGGGGGGAGGGACTATCTGCATTTGATATGATAGCATACCTGGAAATCCTAAAGAATTAATTAAAATTAAATCAATAAAAGAAATTAAGTGGCAGGATAGAACGTTAACACACAAAAACCAACAGCCTTCATATATTAAATGAAAGACGGCAGCTAGCTGGCTTCTCAAAGTTCCTATCTGCTGTTAACTAAACCAGCAACATCTTCCCGTAAGTCCTGATGTGTCAGTGTCCCCCAACCACACTCCTGCAGAAAACTTTTAAATCTAGATTTATATAGGTTAATTCTGTCTTCATGCTCTCATCCCAGGAGGCTGGCGCAGTACTGAACACTGCCCTCTCACACCAACAACCTCACGCAGCCTCTATCCCGTGCAGATAAAGCCACCTACGCAGGGTTCCAAATGACTGTTGTAAACTGTAACCAGACCAAACTCCTGGGAAGCTAACCAACCCACTTCTGGCAGGAGGGCCCACACCAAACACAGAAGAGAATGACATTTCCACTAAACACTGCACTCCTGGAAGGCAGGAGACAATCTGGGACCTCAATTAAAGAAGCTCTGACCCCACAGGTACAGTCCCAGAGACAAGCACACTTAAACAACTATAGATATACATGTCTCTTGCTGAGCAAAGTCCTACTTACTTTACATTGGCATTCTTTAAACTTTAAATACCTAGCTAGTTTGTCTCGATTTGCTATTAAAATAAAGAAGAAAAAAATTACCCAGAGAACATATTTAAAAGCGCGTCTGTCTCGGTCTTATCTGGCTGGTGCCAGGGATCAGGGTTTCCCAAACCTCAATCATCCCTACACCTTCTTCAATAAATTTTATACTTTTCATTTTATCTTTAAATTACCACATTTTTTTCTCAAAAAAAAAAAAAAAATTGGAGGGGGATTCCCAGGGATTAAACACAGGGATATTTGGCCACCAAACCATATCCCCAGCCCTGTTTCGTTTTTTATTTAGAGACAGGGTCTCACTGAGTTGCTTAGCACCTCACCACTGCTGAGGCTGGCTTTGAACTCATGATCTTCCTGCCTCAGCCTCCCAAATTGCTAGGATTACAGGCACACGTTTCTACACCCAAATGATTTCATTTTTGAATGTAAACTTTCCCTGTATTATCAGTAGAAAACCAGTAGTACTTGCCATTCTATTAGATTAAAAAAGTCAAGACAAAACAAAGCTATTCATTCTAGCTGGACCCGCTGCTTGCTACAGACAGAGCAGCAGTCCCACTCTGTTTTGTTTGGGGTTTTTCATGCTGGGCATTGAACCCAGGGTCCCAAATGTGCTAGGCAAGCATTCTATCATGGAACTATGTCCACAGACCTTTTTTTTATTTTGAGACAGGGTTTTGCTAAGTTGCCCAGGCTGACCTTGAACCTGTGATCCTTCTACCTCCTGAGTAGCTGGGACTACACTACGTCACCACACCTAGCCTATTTTATGTTTTTAAAAAGGGAGATTAGCAAATATCAGAAAAGAGAATGACATTTCCACCAAACACTGCACTCCTGGAAGGCAGGAGACAATCTGGGACCTCAAATAAAGAAGCTCTGACCCCACAGGTACAGTCCCAGAGACTGGTAAGACCAAATCAAGTCTTTCCCTGGAGAACATCAGAAATCTGAAAACCGAAAGGCAAGGAGCTTTCTCAGCTTTTAAGATCAGTTTTATTCCCTGTCCCTCCAGCACACTCTGAACCAGCTCATGGAGGCCCAGACTCGGGGCACAGGGCTCAAACCCTGGAGCCCCTGCCCTGAGACTCTCTCCCCGTGGCCTCACCTTGGCACTCTGTGTACATTCAGCCTGTGGCTTCTGTCCATTGTCACACTAGAGCCTGGTGGGGTTTTTTTTCTTTTTCTTTTTCTTTTTTTTTGTACTGGGGATTGGACTCGGGAGCACTCAACCATTGAGCCACACCCCCCAGACCTATTTTTGTATTTTTATTTAGAGACAGGGTCTCACGGAGTTAGTTGCTTAGTGCCTCACTAAATTGCTGAGGCTGGCTTTGAACTCACAATCCTGGCTCTGCCTCCTGAGCCACTGGAATCACAGGCGTGCGCCACCATGCCCAGGCAGAGCCTGGTACTGTTAATTAGCTCCCTTAGTCTGCTGACTTAAGTACCTGCACTTTCTGTTTTATGATGTCTGCAGAGGGTATGTTACAAGCTAATTAGCATTTTTTTTCCTAAGTAGTACCGAAAAATACTGATGTGTCCTTACCATAATGGTGTCTCAGGTTCACTAACAAAAGGGCATTTTCTTGTGTCATTTGGGCCCTCCTTTGGTGGCAGCCCTGCCTGGAAGGTGGTCCTTAGAGCATCTCAGACACTGACTCAGTAACAGGTGGCCCAGAATTCCAGGAGGTCCCACCAACAGGAGACTTCGCAGTGTGGAGGCCGAGCTTCGAGCTTTCCCATCTCATCTCTGGCAGGAGTCACCCACGCAAGGCACCCAGGGCCCTCCACCAGCAAGCCTGCCAAGGCTTGTCCCCCCGCTTTGGAACAGCTTCAAGAAAGGTCACGTTTGCTATTCTCAAGCCGCCCACCCGCCCTGCCATCCCTGAGGCATGCTTTCTCCCACATCCCCAAATGCCAGGCGGTGAGCTCAGGGCACCAGCCTCCAGGAAGCTGAGAAGGGGGCGACTCTTGCTGGCACCCTCAGCACAGAGCTGTTCGCACACGACAGTGAGCACAAGGGCATTCCCTCCCCCGCCGTTCAAAGGAAATTTATGAGAAATATGGCAAAAAGAGAAGGCTGCTCAAAAGGGTCCCACGCCGACCTGACTTTGTGTCCAGAAGCCCTATTTGGCATGAAGAGCTTCTGCAGAGACCCATTTAACCTGCCAGGGGCTTCCGAACACCTGAGCAGGTCTGTTTGAGCATGAGCTCTACACACGCACATGTGTCGGTGTCACACTGAGAGCAAACACCCACGCTCATCTCCAACTCCTGGGTCGCACATGAGGACAAAGCACAATTCCAAGCTCAGGGCTCAGCCTCCACGTCAGATTATGGTGTGAAAGGCCAAGTGTTCCTGTGCTGAGAGCACCCGGATGTCTGAGGCAAAAAGGCACTCACAGGGGGGACTAAAGGCCTCCGGGAAGGTGGCTCAGCGACAGGGACAGCAGTTTCTCCTCTCCAGAAAGCCTCCAGCCATCTCTATCCTGCTGAATGACCCACTTCTCCAAGGCCAACTCCCTCCTAGCCTCCACTGCCCCAAGGGTTTCCACCAAAGGCCCCCTGAGCTGTGATTACAGACTCCCTAGCACACACCTGTAGGGGTACTTAGGGGACCAGGGCAGCAGGTGGACTGCATGACTGACTGCCGCTGAACAGCTACAGGTGACAGCCTAATGGATGTTTTTAAAAGATGTTTTTACTTTTGTAGGTATATACTTATTTTAATAGAAAAAAATGCATGACTAGCACCTGTGATTTCATAGATGTAACTGCTTACAACACGCATGTCTAAGTTTAAAAAACTGATTTCAACCTCATTATCTTGTATTTAACTTTTATTTTTTTTGGAGACAGGGTCTCACTGTGTTGCCCAGGCTGGCTTCAAACTCCTGAGCTCAAGTGACTTCTGGTCTCAGTTTCCAGAGAGGCACACACCACAGTGCCTGGCCAACTGTTTTTTCTCTCAGGACTGGGGACCCAACCCTGGGCCTCAGGCTTGCTAGGCTAGCGTACCACCACTAAGCTACATCCTCAGCCCCTGTTTTAAAATTTTATTTTGAGACAAAGTTTTGCTAAGTTGTCCAGGCTGGTTTCAAATTTGCAATCTATGGCCTTACCTTCCCAAGTAGCTGCGGTTACAGGCGGACCCCATGATTTTCTTTTTATACTTACATGACCGTCCTCAAACACTTGTCCTCCCTGGCCACAAACCATAAAAGGCACCAATGTTGTTCAAAACTAATTTTGAAGCCCTTCTTGGCTTTTCTTCCTCTGCCATGCCCCCAACATCAGTAAAACACACCAGCTTTTCTGCCAAAATACTGCTGGACTCTGAGACTTCCAACCACTCCTGCTACCAGCTGGCCAAGCCACTGTCCTATCACACCTAGATTATTCTAGTAGCCACTTGGCAGGTACCAGGTTTCCATTCTTGCCACTAAAAAGAGGGTTTTTCTCTGATCATAAATCACACCACATTAGGCCCCTACCACCCAGAAGCTTCATATCATGCTTAGGATGGAATCCAAAGGCTACTCCAGCACCCACAGACCTGAAAGGGCCCAGCTTCCCTGGATGGTACTGACCCAACGTGATCCTTTCTAGCCACACTGGCCTTCTTGGGAGTCCTGAAAAAGGGCAGGCCTTTGTACCTCCAACTCCCTTCCCATATCCCCCACTTCATCTCATCAAAAACTGACATGTTATCCCCTGCCAAAAATGGCCCTCCACCCTTGTGTGTGCCTCACAACACACCTGCGGTTGGATCAGAGACACTGTGTCGTCACGATCATCTGTGTGGGCTCAGGGCTCACTGCCTGTCTCCACACATAAGCTTCACCACAGCAATGTCCTGTACCTGCAGGCAACTACCACATGGTGAGTGCTCAGTGACACTGGAGGGGACAAACGACATTCAAAAGCAGGATTAAAGCTGGAAGTTCATGGCTAGAGTGTGACCGTGCCAGGCTAGGGGAATAATGTGAGTTCATTTAACACCAGCAATATTCCCAGGAACCTTCTTGGTTTGGAGAAACTGAGGCTCAGGGATAAGTGACTTGCCCAAGCCCATGTGGGATTTCCACTCTGTTTTATCAGGCTGAAAGGGCTGGGGTTTTTTTGGGGGGAGGTTGTTTTTTTTGGTTTTTTGGTACCAGGGATTGAACCCAGGGGCGTTCAACCACCAAATCCCAGCCCTTTTTTATATTTTATTTAGAGACAGGGTCTCACTGAATTGCTTAAGGCCTCACCAAGTTGCTGAGGCTGGCTTTGAACTTGAGATTCTCCTGCCTCAGCCTCTCAAGTTGCTGGGATTACAGGGGTGCACCACTGTGCATGGCTGAGGGCTGGATTCTTTAGAACATATCAAGCTTTCTCTGAAAGTCTTTCTTCAAAAAGATGTGTTAAGGTATCAATCCACCTAGGGAGGAGGTGAAACTCTTCAGGATGATGTTCCGCTCTGCCAACATCAGGGTACAGCCTGGCAAGCTCCAAATCAGCAAACCCCCACCCTTGCCTGCAATCCCACTGCCCCAGTCACTTGAGATGGCTGCACTGCTCAACACAGACTGTGGTACCCATTCTAGCCTGGGAAAGGCTTTCCAGACACCTGATGCATACATATTTAAACACATGTCCCCCTGGAATGTCCCTCCTTTCCCCTGCCTGGCAAGCTCCAATGTCCTTTAAGAGTGGACACCAGGCCTCACTCATCTTCACACCTGCAGGGCCAGCAGCCACAGAGCAGGTGGCTAAGCACAGGTGTCTGAGATGCTCTCAGCAGACTTGGGTCAGAGGCCAGGTCAGCAAGGCCTACACTATGGACTAGACCCTCACACCCCCTGTAAGTAGGAACGTCCTGGTTATTATGAGGCCAGGAGGGACCTTGTATAGACAACCCTGCCAGCCAGCCCCTTGCCTTACATCAAGATGCTATGTTTTTAATGGAATTCTTATTTATTTATTTATTTATTTGGATCAGAGGTTAAACCCAGGGGTGTTTCAACACTGAACCATATCCCCAACCCTTTTTAAAAATTATCTTGAAACAATGTCTCACAAAGTTGCTGAGGCTGGCTTTGAACTTGTGATCCCCCTGCCTCAGCCTCCTGAGCCGCTGGGATTACAGGCATGTGCCACCATGCCCCACGACACAATTCTTTCTTTAAAAAAAGCCCACCACCATCCAGAGAAGCACATTCTAGAGCTCATAAAGCTGAACTTCTATCTAACTCAGGTCCCTTGGGCCCAATTACACCTAGGAGGGAGGGAAGCTGGCAGCCACCCTGCTCTGCATGATCCAGGTGACCGTTTGCTCCTCAGCAAAACAGCTCAGTCTGCCCTATTTACCACTTCTTCCCAGTCCTTCTTTCTTAAGGGTGCAATCAAGCTAGTGTTTCCTGGATGCTTTCTACAATGAGGACATTTATACAGGGGCCCTGCCCTCCAGGAGTTTACAGAGCAGAGGGCCAGAACTCTCTGCTTCCAGGCTACACAAAGTCCACATTAGCATGCAGCAGTGATGGCCACCCCTCATGCACCAGCTCCAAGGCTTCAAGACCCTCCCAGACTCCACCAGTGGAACTCCACATCATGTACAACCACAAGAATGGGACGTTATACCCCAGTGTGTATATGTCCAAATACATTCTACTGTCATGTATAATTAAAAAGAGCAATGACAAAAACTGTCACAAGCAGGAGGGCCACAGTCTGCTCATTTCTGTAAGGGAAAGGTTTAACACTGGGCCTGGCTTTACTCATATTTCACCGATATTGATTGAGCATCCAGCGTACAGGGGTGGTAGGAGGAGACACAATGGTAAGCAAGAGATCACAGCCTCTGTCTTAGAGGAGTCCACTTTCTAGTTCAGGGGACAGAAAAGTCCACAGGCAATTCCCACAGAGCTCCATAACAGGGGAGGACTCAGGGGACAGGCACCCTGCCCTGGAAGGTCAAGAGTAGGCCACAGTGCCAACTGCGTGTGCACCTGCCTGTCAGGAAATGCAGGGGCTAGAAAGCCCTGAGGGCGACTGGGGGAGTGGGAGCATCCCGGGCTCCACTCTCACGGAGGCCAAAGGCACAGTGAGTTACAGGGGGACCAAAACCCGGGTCCCCACTGCTTGTCATGGCTTCAGTACAGCCCCGAGATTACGGGGCTTTAACTTAAGGGGAGAAAAACTGCCGGATTTTGATCCTGTCTCTGCCACTTACCAGCTGCGTGGCCCGGGGCCGATGACGGCCACTCTGTGCCTCAGTTTCCTCATCTGTAAACAGGAATCACTATGGTACCTATCTCCTGAGGCTGTCATGAAAATTAAACTCACAGACGTAAGGCCATTGGCACATCACGTCTCACGCAAGCGGAGGCGGCTATTGCTATTACTGCACGCACGCTCGGTCCCGCTGCGGTCTCGCCACTACGCCGGCTCCGCGGCGCCCCAGACCCCTTCCCGCCCGCGGACGCTCCCGCCCGGCGAGACCCCGGCGGCCTGGCCCGCGGCGCGCATGCGCAGGCATCGCGGGGCCGCGGGTCTCGCGCGCGCTGCACGCGCCGTCGGCCTGGAGAGGGAGGCTAGGGCGGCGGTCACACTCCGCCACCGACAGGAGCGGCGCCTGCACCCGACAGCCCCCCCCCACCCCCGGGCTCCCAACCCCCAGAATTGGAGCGGGTCGGATCCTCACACTCTGCAGCAGACTCCTCCTCTGCGCCGCCATCTTGGAAGGACCCCCCGGCGCGCCCTCCTCTGGGCGGAGCAACGAGTAGGGCGGCTAGAGCGGCTTAAGGAGCCGCGGAGGATTGCGCCGCCGGGGCGCGTGAGCACAGCGCCGCCCAGGACGGGAGGCGGGATGGGGCGCGCGGACCATGTGCGCAGGCGCTCCCCCCCCCCCCCCGACGGAATTTGCGGAGTAGTTATTTAACACTCTATACGAGATTGTTCCTAGCCCGTCTCTCTTTTTTCTTCTTTTGGTTCCTGGAATTGAACCCAAGGCACTTAACCACTGAGCCACATCCCCACCCCTCTTTTTTTGTATTTTATTTAGAGACAAGGACTTGCTTGAGTTTTTTAGGGCCTCTCTAAGTTGCTCAGGCTGGCTTTTAACTCGCGATCCTCCTGCCTCGGCCTCCGAAGCCGCGGGGATTGCAGGCGTGCGCCACCGCGCGGCTCCTCACCGGCCGTTAAGTGCTGACTTTCTCCAGGATGCCTTTCCGAGGGGATTCCTAAGGCTCTGGCTTAGGGCTCTGAATCAGGGGGACAGGGGAGTGAATTATTCACTCAGTGAACTCAGGCTCTTGGACTGTGCCTGGCCCTATAGTGAATTTCACAACCAGCAGAACAGGCCTTCCGGAAGCTAACGTTTTAATTTGCAAGGACAGAATTTACATACCAAAAACATTGCAAAGGTTTTGAATGATTGAAAGAAGTTCAAGTGTAGAGGCACTGGAGTGTGATATTGCTGGCGACAGGGACACAGGCCAGGTGCAGGGAACTGGTGCAGAGGAACCAGGGAAAAGAGTGAGTTCAGGAAGCATGCAGGTCACAGAGGGCCACCAAGGCCAGGCAGAGGCAAGCTGTCGAACCCTGAGGAAGCCATTACCGTCCCCTTGGTAGAAGGAGTCCTTTGATATGTTCAGGGGGATTGGAATGGGGACAGGAAGACCAATTAAGGGACTCTTCTAGGTTAACAGTTGTGTCGGCTGATGGCAGTGGGTGAATTTTATTTAGGAAATGATTTGATCCTGGATTGGTTGTGGTGGTTGCTGAGGTTTGAATGTGTCCTCCCAAAATTCATATATTGGAAACTTAAACCCCAAATTCATGTGTTAATGGTAATTGGAGGTGAGGCCTTAGGGACTTAATTAGGATTACGTCGGGGGTAGATCGTAGGGGGTGCCTCACGATGTCATTAATGGCTTTTTGAGAGGAAGAGAGACTCCATTCCCACACTTGCCTGCAGCGCCCTCCACCGTGTTGCGATGCAGTGCGGGGGCCCTTGCCAGCTGCTGCTCCAGGCTCTGGGACTTCCCAGCCTCCGGAACTATGATCCAAATAAACTTCTATTCTTTATAAATTTTCCAGTCTCAGGTATTTTGTTACAGCAACAGAAAATGGACTTAGATAGTGGTGCAGGAAGAGAGGTGTCAAAGATTCTCCCCGATTTCAGGTAAGAACAGGTGGGCTTGTGGGGAGAGTGAAGGGAATGGCTGTGAGTTCTTTTTGAACATGTGGAGTTTGAGGTGTTTTTGAGACAAGAAGAGAATTCAAGTCGGTAGTTAGAGGGTGCTATACAGCAGGAAACCCCAATTCAGTGAGTCACCCCATAGATAGCTGTAAGGTCAGGCAGCGCCACCAAACGAGGCTTTATTGAGATTTCACTCCCAGGAGAGTCTCTCCAGACCAACGGGGCAGAGAGACCACGCAGGGTTCCACGGGATTGGAATTTTTATTGGGCTTAGGACAGGAAGGGAGGGCTCGGGACAGGAAAAGGGGGTTTTTTAGAGTCCCTTGTCCTACTGGGGTTGGTCGGGGGAGCTGGCTATGATCCAGGATTGGCCAGGAGACCCCGCTGGTTGACGCGCGGTTCTGTTGGGCCTGATTGGTGGTTCTTGCGCTCACAGGTTGCTTGGTGCTTGGTCCCCCAACTGGCCTAACAATAGGTGTCAGAGTTTGAACCCAGGACTCCGGATCTTTCCTGGGAGTCCTGTGAGGTGAGCGGACTCTCCAGTCTCGTCCCTGCTCAGCCTCCAGGTAACTACTGTAATTTCCCAAAGAGCCACTTAGTTTCCTGTCGTCGCCACCTGTGGACAGCGTGTTGGCCCTGCCCCGAGTGCCCTTCCCCCACACCCAGAGACGACCCGCTGAGCTTCTGCTCTTATGAAATTCCTCCTTAGAAAGTTTTCTTGATTCCCACCCAGTATGAGCCCCTCTGTTACTTTTTTTTTTTCTTTTTTTTTTCAGTTCTGGGGATTGAACCCAGGGCCCTGTGCATACCAGGCCAGCACTCCACCAACTGAGCTATATCCCCAGCCCAACCCCTCCTCACTTTTAATCATTTAGTCACTTTGAGTCATTTAAAGGCAAGTGTAAATGTTCACAGTGAACTTCCCGAGGGCAGGAGCTCCGGAGACTAGGCCCTGGGTTTCTCCACAGCCTCCAGGAAAGCTGCTTGGCAAATATTTGCAGCACCGAATTGATTAAAGAACCAAAAAGTGGGGTGCGATGGCACACACCCGTAACCAGTGGCTCTGGAGGCTGAGGCAGGAGGATCATGAGTTCAAAACCAGCGTTAGCAATTTAGCAAGGCCCTATCCGGAGGGGGCAAATTGCGACGTATGCAGTCGAGGGGAGAAATAAAGAATGTCCACTTGCTTCTGCCCCTTTCAATGCTTTATTCACTCAAATTACTCGATACAATTTCACTCTATAGGTTCTTAATCAAGAAAACAGCAATCCTAATGCTGGGCACTGCAATAGACATGATCAACTGACAGCAAACAATTCTAGATTAATTCTAGGCACTGCAGACACACTTAATCATGACAGGCTCGTGACAGACATTCCCTCTCGTGCTGAGTTCAGAAGTCTCAAGCCTTAGGCTTTACGTCCAGCAGGTGCCCACTCGCTCAGACCGCGGTGACCAGGTCCGGAACAAGGCAGGCTTTCCCTGGCGTGGAGTGGACGGCCGGCTGAGGAGAGGGTCGCGGGGAGAAGTTGCGGCTCTCACCAGGGTAGAGTTTGGAGCTGTGAGGATCACACAGAGGATCGGGAAGGATGACAAGTGATGGGATGTCAGGTCCTCAGCAGGCTCTCCAGCTCCAGTGCACCCTTGTTTCCGCTGGCTGAATCCCTGCTCATCAGCACTATTATTTATACAGAATTTGGGGGCTTTTGGCTCCCCTTTCAGTCCTTATCAGCTACCACCGGATTTCTCAGTGACATCATTCTCTCTGGGGTCAGAGACATCTGATCTGGTGGTTCCCACCCTGATCTTCTGGCCTTTCCCTCTTACCAGGCGCGGACAGCCTGCCGGGGGCTTCACTCTATTTATCAGGGTGAGGGGAAGTGACTTGTCTGAGGCCTCACTGGAGGGCTCCGTGGGTGTGCCTGGGGAGACTGCAGGTTAAACTGGAGTTTTTAAGATGGAGTTGCTTAGGCTCAGGCCTCAGGCCATCCTCACAGGCCTAAGCAACTCTGCATGACCCTGTCTCTAAATAAAATAGAAAAAGGGCTGGGGATGTGGCTCAGTGATTAACTGCCCTGGGTTCAATCCCTGGTCCATGTCCCCCCAATAAAATAATAAAGAAGAGGACCCTGAGCCCAGCACGGCCCTTGGAGAATATACATTAAGTCAGCACCTTCTGTTTGCAGGGACTGAGCTCCGAAGGACTGCAGGAAGGATACAAGGACGTCTGCTGTGGACGGGCCTCCTTCCCCTCTGGGGACAGCGTGCCTGGAAGCCAAACTAAATGGATCCTCTTCTCCCAGGAGAACGGTGCTCGGAGTGTTGGAGTCTGCAGTCAGTTAAGACTGTCTCCTGCTGGAGGGACTGAGGCACCGCAGCCACTGGCTTTGGTAACCATTTAAACAGCCAGAGTGAGCTCTGGGCCACATCAGGCTGTCCCCGTGGGCGGGCTGGCTGGGGTGGACCAGGGTCCCCATGCGCCGTGGACCGCACACCTGCCTGGAGCCCTGGTGATGACTGCACTGTGACCTTCCAGACCCAGACACCATCAGCTTTGGGTGCAACAGCCACCTTCTGGGAACCGAGAAGGGAAGGTTCCAGACCTCCTCTTAAGTCACAAGGAGGGCCCGTCACCCCCAGCAGCGCCACCCAGCCAGCAGATGCCAGTCTCCCCTTCGCCCTCACATACGGTGTTGCAGCCACCTGGTTTGCAGACAGTTCCTTGAAAAGATGACACACATGGGAGAAGGTCGTGAAGGGACAATAAGATTCTCCCCTCGCCCACCTCCGCCCCCTTCCTTCCCCTTGCTCTGACGCGGATCCCAGACAGATGCTTTGATGGGAGGGCGAGGAGCAGCAGCCGAGCCCTTGGCCTTCTTATTCCTTCTCTATTGCGAGCGTTGTGTACTGCGGCCCAGCGGCCTTGGCATCTTAATGGCTGCATCAATTGGAGATGGTCGGTCAGAAAACTTCTCTGCAGTTGCTGTGCACTGAGGACTCACTCGTGCATTTAAGAGCTATTTATTGAACTTCTTAGAGGAACAGGGAAATGCCGCGGGAAGGGGAGGATTTGTTTTTATAACACGTCAGCAAAGGAAAAAAGGAGACATGGAACCCGTGGGGTGAAATCTAGATCTCTGTGGGATCTGGGGTGCGGGGTGTCTCTTAATAAAAAATTCAAAATTCAGAATACGCTCCACTGTCATGTCTATCTAAAAAGAACAGATAAAAAATTAAGAATAGAGGATGGGGTAGGAGACCCAGCGGGGGGCCACCTCCTCTGACTCCGGAAATCAGGGGCGGCTTCCTGGACAAGGTGACATCTGAGCTGAGGCCTGCAGAGTGCCTAGGCGGAGAGGGACTGGCCCGGGCAGGGAGCTGGTGGAGACGGCGCGGCCGCAGGGACACTGGACGCAGAGGCCCGGCTGGCTTGAGTGTGGTGAGTCCACAGGGAGCCACGGCCAGCTCGGCAGGGCCGGAGCAGCCTCACTCCGAACCATGGTAGAGTCCAGCGTCCCCCCGCGGGCCATGCAGCAGGGGACGCAGGACCTGAGGACACTCCCTCTAGCTGCGGGGCAGGACCGGTTGTGGGGCTGTGGGTGAGAGACTGTCGCGCCTCTGGGCACCCCTTTCAGACAGTGTCCCCAGGTCTTGTCCCTGGGTGTCTCTGTGCACCCTGATTTTCAGACCAGCTTGTCCCTCCTGGCACAGGCCTTCCAGGAAGCAGGGCTCGGTTCTGCTCCTCTCTGCCACCCCGCGTCTCGCACACAGCAGTCACCAAATAAATGCTTGGTGAATGAGCATGTACTGAGCGCTCACCAAGCGGCACATTCATTACTTCCTGTGCCAGGGCTTACGGGTGTGTGACTGTCATCCCTGCTCTCCGGGTCCTCCAGCAGTGAGCGCCAAGATCAGGTATTCTGGGGAGACCCCTGTGGAGGAGGGAGGGGAGCCAGAGAAGAAGGGAGTTCCCCAGACGGAGGCAGGACAGCGTCCTGCACAGGGGACCGGGGTTAGGGGAGATGAAGGGGGTTTGGTAGGAGGGGCTCAGACCTTCGTATAGCCTAAAGAAGTGCTGACCAGACCAGCCGGGGTCCCCAATCTCTCAGGAGCCCCCTTGTGCTCAGTCGCTGGCTGGGAGCAGCCTGCTCCTGTAGGAATATGAGGGGAGATCTAGAGGGCAGCAGCTAGAACTGCTGGCTAACAATGTGCACAATCGCCATTTATAGCTCTGCGAATTGAGGCCCAGAGAGGTAAGGCCACTTGTCCAAAGTCACACAGCTGGGAAGGAGCGAAGCCCCTTTGTTTTCGAGGCTGTGTTTGTGACTCCAACTTGACAACAGCATTGTTACGGTGGAATTATGTCCCCAATTATGGGATTAGGTCAATGCAGATGTAATGAGTTAAGATGAGGTCACACTGGAGTAGGCTGGGCCACTGACCAATGTAACTGGTGCCCTTACGAAGAGGGAGAATTTGGACCCAGAAACAAATGCCTACAAGGAGAACACCAGGTGGACACTAAAGCAGAGCCTGGGCTGCAGTACCTACAAACCAAGGGATGCCGAGGGCCACCAGAGCCAGGAGAGACCTGGGAGAGCGTCTCCCTTCCGGCTTGGAAGGAATGGACCCTCGGACACTTTGACCTCAGACTTCCAGTTACAGTCCAAACCCAAGCCAATACCTTCCTCTTCTTGGGTCCCCAGTAGGTGGCATTTGTCACAGCAGCCATAGGCAGTTCATACAGTGTGACATCCTTAGGAGCAGTCACATGCAAAGAAGTCTGAGGTCTCTGGCTGAGAAGCAGCTCTGGGCTGCAGGAGGAGCCGGGCAGGCCTTGGCCGTGGATCCAGGTGGGCACAGGTGCACATGGAGTCCAGGGCTGCAGGAGCGTTTCCAAAGGTGTCTGAGCGGCATCGGTGACAGGATCACAGCCAGGAGACTGAGGCCCAGGGGATGGGAGTGACCAGCTTGAGGGTGGTATGGCCATCAGTGAACCCCAGATGGGCCCATGTCCCGTCTCCCCGGCCAGCCCCCTGGAGAGGGCCGAACTGCGGCCAGCTGCACCCCTGGCCCACCTGGGCAAACGCACAGGCAATCCCTGGCCCTCCGGAGGCTTGTGGCCGGCCAGCCTGGGACGAGGGCTGCTGAGGCCCCCCTCCTGCACTTACCCTCGGCTCTGTCCACCGAGGCCCTGGCTTCTGAGCCATCCTTTCCGAGGCCCCCGGGAGGCTGCCAGTGCCCATCTGCCAGGCAGGCTGCTCTTCCGTCTGGAGGCTCCTGGAAACAGCCGCCTCGGACCCCTCCCACAGCCACCCGCCCACTCCAACCACCTGCCCACCGGCCCCAAAGGAAGGGGAGTTTGCTGGAAGATGGCCAAGGGTGGACCCAAAGGTCTTTCCGGAGTGTCCAGAGGACTGTGGGCAAGGAGAGCCAGGGTTTGCCTCCCAGCCCCTGGCACCCACTTCGCCATCTCTACAGCAGACGGGCACCCAGCAGGTGTCAGGCCGCAGCAGGGAGGCCGCGGGCGGAGCGTGGACTGAGGCACTGCTCTTGGGACACCTGGTTTGGGGCTCAAGTCAGCCACTACTCACTTTGTGACCTCAGATAGGTTGCTTCACCTCTCTGGGCCTCCTTTGCCTCAACAGTTAAATGGAGGTAATTTTACCCCCTCTGCAAGATGCCTGGGAGATAGAGCAGGCATGGGGCAGGGGCCAGCGCAGCCGGCACTCAGCAAAGACTCCACCAATGGCTCTGTTGTTGCTATGGAAGGCGCTGGGGGTTGAGCGGTAAGGTGGTGCCCCTGTCCTTGAGGAGCAAACAGGTGAAGACAAGTGTGACTCACCATTACTGACCCACACCAGGAGCGAGCGAGTCACAGAAGAGGGCCGTACAGGCTGGTGGTGGGAAGAGGACGGAGAGGAGAAAACCCCAGAAGGCTTCCTGGTGGAGGGGGCAGCCCCAGGCAGCTCAGCTAACTTCTCTAAGAATCTGGTCAATTGTTCCTCCCTTCCTTTCCTCCCTCCCTCCCTTTCTTCCTTTTGCGTTTCTGGGGATTGAATGGGGCCTTGCTACCCAAGTTCTCTACCACATCCCCAGCCCCTTTTATTTTTATTTTGAGACGGGGGTAGTGCTAAGTTGCCCAGGTTGGCCTCAAAAAGTAACTTTGAGACAAAACTCTATGGTGACCAAAGCAGATCAGTGGTTACAGGAGTAGGGCTGGTAAAGGAGCCCAGGGAATGTTCTGGGCCTCATTGTGCCGGTGGTTACTTGGCTGTGTTTGTCGGACCTCATGGCACTTCACACTTGGAAGTGGTGAGTTTTATTGTGTGTGAATTGTGTCTGATGGGGCGGGGCTGGGGCTGGGGCTGGGGCTGGGGCTAGGTGGAGAGCGCTTGCCTCACAAGTGTGAGATCCTGCGTTCCAATCTCAGCACCACATAAAAATAAATCAGCAGTCACCCATAATCCCCACTGCATTGTTAATGACTTGGTAAATGACCTAGAGAAGTAATATGTGTACTCCATACTTACCTTTACAAAAATTTGGTATCATTGTACATACTATTTTCTAATCTGATTTTTTTTTTTTGTGTGTGTGTGTGTGTGATCAGGGATTGAACCCAGGGACTTAACCACTGAGCCACATCCTCAACCCTTTTTATTTTTATTTTTTTGAAACAGGGTCTCACTCAGGTGCTTAGGACCTCACTGCATGGCTGAGGCTGGCCTCCAACTTGCAATCCTCCTGCCTCAGGCTCCTAAGCTGCTGGAGTTACAGGTGTGCACCACTGTGCCCAGTTAATTTTCAAATCTATTTTGATATTATCACGTGAACATTTTCACTCTGCTATTATCCTGCAATGAAGTTTTATTTCCCATATGGTGGCCCACCTACAGATACCACCCGCCTGAGTGCCCCCCCTCCTACTCCCATGTGATGGCCTGTCATTTCCTGCTTCTCAGGCTCCTGCAGGGTGCCCTGTACATCCTACAGCACAACTCAGCATTCCCTGTGTGGCCCCAAGTGGACCTGGCGTGAGGGCCCCCAGCAGACCGTCTCCCTTCAGGAGAGGCAGAGCAGCCCCTGCCCCAGCACCTCCACCTGAAGCTGAGCCCCCAGGCCAACCCAGCCTGGGTGAGCTGACCAGGGGACCCACAGACGCACGATGAGTCCTGGAGGGTTTGCTCTGCAGCAAAAGCTGCCCCATGCAGTGAGGGAACAAGGCCTTCAGGCTTCGTGCAGAGAGCAACATTTGGGCTGGGAGTCAGGCCAGGCCGGGGAGGGCCAGGAAGCACTGAGGGTGCTGCACATCGTGAGCCTCAGTCAGACGTCGCTGCACACCCTCCATGGCTAAATCCCAACACCGACTACACCGAGTGCTGACGAGGATGCAGAGCAACAGAAACTCCCGTTCTTTGCTAGTGGGAATGCAAACTGGTGCAGCCACCTGGAAGATGGTTAGGGGGTCTTCACAGAGATGAATATTCTCCTACCATAAGAAGCAGCTCCTTAGTATTTACCAGAGATGAAAAGAAATGCATTATCAGACCACGAAAGGACATGGAGGGACTTCACAGTATATTGCTAAGTAGGAGAAGCCAGTCTGTAGAGACCGTATACTGTATGATTCCAACATTCTGGAAAAGAAAAAACTGGGGAGATGGCAAAGAAAGCAATGGCTTCAGCCAGGCACTGTGGGTGGAAGCCCAGTGACTCGGGAGGCTGAGGCAGGAGGATTGCGAGTTTGAGGCCAGCCTCTGCAAATTAGTGAGGCTCCGTCTCAAAATAAGTAAATAAATAAAGATGTCTGGGGTTGTAGCTCAGCGGTAGAGCACCCCTGAGTTGGAAGGAAGGAAGGAAGGAAGGAAGGAAAGAAGGAAGGAAGGACATCCAGGAATGCAGGGAAAGAGAGGGAAGGATGAATAGGTGATACATAGGGGATTTCTAGGGCCATGAAATTATTATTATTCTTTACGTGCTTCATTTATTTTCAGAACTAGAGATTGAATCCAGAGGCATTTTACCCCTGAGCTACAGCCTCAGCTCTTTTCATTTACTGATTTCATTTTATTTTGAGGCAGGGTCTTGCTTAGTTGCTGAGGCTGGTCTCAAACTTGTGATCCTCCTGCCTCAGCCTCCTGAGAAGCTGGGATGACAGGCATGCACCACCCTGCCTGGTGCCCTGAGATTATTAAACCCCTAGGAACGGTTCTGTTGCATAAGCACATGCCCGTTTTTAATGGTTGATGACTGGAGAGTTGACTCTCAGTTTACAGCTGGGCCTCTGGGCTTTTTAACACTCAGATGAAAACAGCGGCAGTCCCTAGGGTCAGGCCTTCGCAGGCCCCCACCCCACTCCCCACCCCTGCTTATGTCCCCCCAGCAGGGCTTCCTGTTGTCTGCCCCGACTTTGGCTGTGGCTCCTCATCTCAGCCACGGCCTCTCCTCTGGACTCCTCAGAGACATCACTTCCCACAGTCTGGTGACATCTCCAGGCCTCGGGGGCTGGCTGGTGGCTCCTGTGGGCTGGGCACCCTTCCTGAATCACAGAAACGTGGCCATGATCAGCTGAACAGAAGCTTCTCGAAGGTTTGGGGCAGATCTCAGCCTGGCCCTGGCCGAGGGAGGTCCTGCCTGGGATGGCACCAGCTGCCTCTCCGCTGTCTGGGGTCAGGCCCAGGCCATGTCCCACAGTGGGAGTGCCACAGGCTGGCACCGCACCCAGGGCCCTGGCCGAGGCTGCTGCAGCTCCTGCTCCTGAAGGGTCCACAGTGGGAATACTGTTCCCCTAGGGAAGGTCCTGACTCCGCTAGAGGGCTGGTCACCTCCCCAGGCCCGGCCAGACCGCCACGCCAGTGACCGTACTTCTTCCAAGCCAGGCGAGCTCTGCTCAGGTCTTGTTGCTGTTGTTGTTTTGTCTTCGCTGTGAGCAGAAGACCTAGCAGAACAGTTAGAGGAGGAGAAGTTTATTTGGGATCATGGTTTCAGAGGTCTCAGTCCACAGATGGCTGTCTCCGCTGCTCTGGGCCCCAGGCGAGGCAGGACATCTTGGCAGAAGGGTGTGGTGGAGGGAAGCCACTCAGACCAGGACACCAGGAAGCAGAGAGCTCCACTCCCCAGGGACGAAATATGCATCCGACGGCACCCCCAGTGACCCGCCCTCCAGCCACGTCCTACCTGTTCCACTCACTCAGGCTCTTCAAGTGGATCACGGGCTGCGTGGGCTAAGGCGCTCGGATCCCCAGCGTTTCACCCCTGAACTTTCTTGCTTTGACTCACACGTGAGTTTCGGGGGGACACCTCATATATAAACTCTAACACCAGGGCGCCCCAGCAGGCCCAGGGCACCCTGCTGAACTTGGGCAGCCCCCCCACATCCTCCTGTGGAAGCGGTAGTTACAATGTGAGCGCGCACACACACACACACACACACACACACACAATCACAAGATTTTCCTGCATATTGCTGTCAACGTTTTTTTATTCTTTAACACACCAGCTCACAGGATTGAATGGAAGACGTGACACTGCAGTCGGAAGTGCCTGGCTTTGGGCAGAGCTCTTCCCTCCAGCTGCCCGACAAGGCCTTTCAAGAACAAAAGGAGGGTCTTCCCAGAATAAATCCCCTCTCAGGCCCTTAATGCAAAAACTGCCCACCATCTTAAAAATGGCAGTTTGCAGCTTGGCACCTCTAAGATGCCTCCTCCCGTGGCACCCCACCACGCGCTCATTCCACTTGCACTGATGTTTGAAAATTGGCAATTCAGAACGGTACTTTTTCGTCTGGGTACTTTGGCTGGGTGTGGTGGTGCACGCCTGTGATCCTAGTGGCTCAGGAGGCTGAGGTAGGAGGACCATAAGTTTAAGGCTAGCCTCAGCAATTTAGTGAGGCCCTAAGCAACTGGTGAGACCCTGTTTCAAAATAAAAAATAAAAAGGGGCTGAGGATGTGGCTCAGTGATAAGGGCCCCTGGCTTCAATCCCTAGAGGACACACACACACACACACACACATATACAAAGGTACTTTGATTTGTTTTAATTTGCATTTCTCTGATTGCTAGAGAAATTGGACATTTTGGGGTACATAATATTGGCCCATGTGTATTTCTTCCTATGTGAGTTGCCTATTTCAATGACAGGCTTATGTTTTTGTTGCTAACATGTTGGGATTATTTCCCCCAGTTTTTCATTCTCATTTCATTTATGTTCTGACAGCTAAACATTTACATCTTTACATGGCCAAATAAAATATTTTCCTCTATGACCTCTGTCTTCTGTGTCATCCTGAGGAAAAGACTCCCCACCTTAAATTCATGTCAACATTCATTTATGAGGGCAACCTTGATTCTTGTTTGGGATTTCAACGCAATGGAAGGGATCCAATTTCATTGTTTCCAGATACAGAGCCAAATTCCTAGGAAACTTGCTTATTGAATAATCTCTTCTTCCCCTCACTGCTTTGAAATGCTACCTTTATCGCTTTAGTAGATCCTGTACACCTACACCGGTGTCTTTGTTCTTAAAATCCCTGCTTCCCAGGGTGTTATGAGATTAAAGAAGTAACCTCATCAGGCCTGAGCACGGGGGACATGGGATCTGCTCCAGGTGTGTGGTCTCCCCTCCCCTCCCTCCCTCCATATGCTATGCCATTGACCTTGGGGTTCGGCCACAGCTCCTCACCATTAGGCCCCAAGCCACTTTCTGGTCTTTATCACCTCCGTCAATGTGATCTGGCTCAGGAGCTGGGGTGGATTGGGGTGGGGTGGCCTGTCAGGGAGACTTCACAGGGAGATGGCCTTTAAGCTGGGTGTGGGAGGGGAGAGGAGTGGGCAGTGGAGCAGGGAGAAAGGGCCATGCAGGCCAAGGAAACAGCATGACCCAAGTGGGGATGACATTGGGCAAGGACAGGAAGTCCAGGGGGAGGGGGGCAGCAGCTCACCCAGAAGGAGCTGCTTGTAGGGTGAGGGGCTTTGTCTTGTAAGGTGAGGGGCTCATGGAGTGGCAGCCACATGGTCATGTCTCCGTGACTTAGGAAGATCACCCTGGGTCAGATGGGAGGCAGGGAGGCCAGCCTTAGGAGGCTACTGAGACAGCCTAGATAAAGGGTCACGATGGCCGTGAGGGTGGAAGGAAAGGGACAGTTCACGGGAATATCCTAATGGTCAAATCTGGCAGCAGCCGGCAGGGGAAGGAAGGGGGGGGGGTGGGAAAACTGCAGGCTCCTGGCTCGGGCAGCAGGACAGATGGTGGGGGCGGGCACTCCAGGGACAGCAGGTTTAGGCCTGGCAGGGGAGGGCTGCGGGGGACAGAGGGTGTGGTGGGAGACACTGAGAAGTTCAGAACGTGGAAACCGCGGCACGCAGTGTGTGCTCTCCAGGCTCCTGGAGGCCAGGGCCGAAGCAGGGCAGAGGGACGGCGGGAGTGGGCGGTTTGGAAAATATTTAGGAAGTGAGTCAAGGAGATCTGGTGGGTGAGAGGAGAACTAGTCTAGGACCATACCTGGGGGTCACTGGGTGTGACACAGGGGAAAGAGGAAGCTTGATGGGCAGATCTGTTCATTAACCAGTCTTCAATTAAGCAGCTGTGTGTGTCAGACTTTAGCACCTGATAGACCAACACCATCCCTGCCCTCGGGGACCTACATTCAGTGAGGACAGATGGACGATAAAAAAAAATCAATAAGTAGGGCTGGGGCTGGGGCTCAGTGGTAGAGCGCTTGCCTGGCAGGTGTGAGGCACAGGGTTCGATTCTCAGCTTCGTATATAAATAAATTAAATACACTCCACTGATCAATATTTCTATCCTTATCCCAGTACCAGTCTTGCTTGCTGGAGCTTTATAATAAATTTTGAAACAGAAAAAAAAATTAAATAAAGTCCATTGATAACTAAAGATACATTTTAAAATAGAGCAATTTTAAAAAATCAATCAGTAAATGTGTGTCAGGTGGTAACAGGTGCTATGTAGGAAAATAAAGAGGAACTGCCTTTAAAAAGGCATGGCCAAGGGTGGTCCCACTAAAAGGTGTCTTTGAGCACAGACCTGGGGAGAGGGGAAACGTGCATTCCAGGCCAAGGGAACAGCAAGTGCAAAGGCCCTGAGACAGAAATGTGCTAGGAGCCAGTGGCTGGAACGAGGGAGAGAGAGGCCAGGCACGAGATGGGAGAAGTAGCGGGCAGATCCTGTGGAGCCTTGGAAATTTTGTGGGGGACAGGGGGGTTACTGGGGATTGAACTCAGAGCACTAGATAACTGAGCCACATCCCCACATCTATTTTGTATTTTATTTAGAGTCAGGGTCTCTCTGAGTTGCTTAGCACCTTACTTTTGCTGAGGCTGGCTTTGAACTTGACATCCTCCTGCCTCAGCCTCCTGAATCACTGGGATTATAGGTGTGTGCCACCATGCCTGGCTTTGATTTGTATTTTAAATGCTTAATGGTTAAAATTTCCTTGGTCTTTGGATCCCAATGCTGTCACTCTAGATGGATGAGTTTGGAGAACTCCATGCCTTCACCATCTGTAAAGTGGGGATAGTAACAGGACTCCCTTTGTATGGTTATTTGAAGATCAAATAAGATTAACAGAAGGAAAGGTCTCGCTCAGGACAGCCTCTGGTGAATTCTGATCACTACACATGGAAGCAGTTATCATACTAATGATAATCAACACGATGCTCTTGGTGAGGATACACTGGCTAAGGTCAGGGTGGAAACGGGCACCATTTGAGTGGCCCCTGCCGTGGGGCAGAGCGATGGAGTGGCCTGGACTAGGGGGACCACAGTGCACGCCAGGTGGTCAGCAGTGGAGCTGGCTGAATGTGCTGACGGGTCAGATGTGAAAAATGGGAGGGGCGCTGAGCACTGCTTCAGGGATTCTGTCCTGAGCTGCCGCTTGACGACGGACGAGAGGCTGCAAGAGGAAGCCTGGGCGCCAGCGTGGAGTGTGTCAGCTGGGAGACGGGGCCTGGGTGTCCCAGGGTAAACGCAGCTGGAGTGGCCTGAGCTGGGCGAGGACACTGGACAGCAGCCGGGACACAGTGGACATGTGGTGCTGGGAGACCAGATGGGCTGGCAAGGAAGGGAGTGTGGAGGAGAGGAGGCCCCAGGATAGGCCTGGGGCCGCCAGGTGGACACCGAGGGCTCCCCCCAGCCGGGTTCAGCGAGGTGCCTCGTGAAATGCCTGCACTTTTGAGGCGCCTTGTGCAGAGGGCTTTCTGTTTTGCCTAAAATCTCTCACACATCCGAAGTAGCATTTCTAGGACACATAATTGGGACAGGGCTTGGGAAGACACCAGAACACAGAGGAAGCACAGGGGACAGATGGGGAGCCAAAGCAGAAGCCTTTGCCACTCCAGAGACACGCAGCGCAGGGAGGATGTTCACATTAGAGACAGGCTTTCAGGGGGCGCGAGTGGCCCAAAACGTGCAGAAGGATTGAAGGAAAGGCAGCGGGGGCTGGGAGCGCGGCTTCAAAGATGGACACACTGTGGTTCAAGCCAGGCTCTGCCCCACGGTGACTCTGGCTATGGCACTGTCCTTTTGTCCTAGCTTGTCTGTGAAACAGGAGCATCAGGGCGTCTCTATCACAAGTATCGGAAGCTGTGAACCAGATAACGCTTTATAAAGTGCTCCACGTAGCTCCAACCCACAGTCAAGTGCAGCTGCCTAAATTCACAGGGAGAGCAGGAAAAGCAAAAAGGATCCAAAATAGAACAAAGGGGAAATGCACAGGGCTGGAATCAGTGCTGGGAGCGGGGCTGGATTCTAGGGCGTGACTCTGACAGACCGGCCCTGCTCTCAGAATAATGTGCTGCCAAATCCCTGTGCTGTCTTGGAAAGCCCCATAATTTCATCCTTGAACTTGTGTTTTGCAAGCAAATCCAGTGCAAAGGAAGTACATGCGGGAGCAGAGAGGACATACCAGGTGGCATCGAGCAGGTTGAGGCCAGTGAGAATGACTGGCAATGAGTAGCACAGGTGCCTAGTAGTTGCCCTGGCCACCTGGCATGCACCCACATGGCTGGGCAGCCTGGGACACTGTGGGGCTGCAAGGGGACAGCAGGGGCCAGAATCTGTGCCCAGACTGGCAGCAACAGAAGAAACAATGGTGGTGGCACTTCCAAGCCAACCACGCCAAGGCAAGAGAAGGGGTCCACCTGGAAAGGCACTCCCAGCTCTCCGCCCAAGCACTGGCCAGGTGCCACCCGCCCACCACTGGCCCGCCGCCTGCACCAGGGTGGTAAACTTTGTCATGATATGTGAGTTATTAAAATATAACATGTGAATTATTAAATTGTTAGAAAATAAAAGCATCCACCTGGATGTTGCAATAAAACATAACAGAGAATTTTCCAAAGAGTTTAGAATCTCTGGTTTTGAGAACTGCTGCAACATTGCAAAGCAAAAATCCTCAGGCTTGGGCTGGGGATGTGGCTCAAGCGGTAGCGCGCTCGCCTGGCATGCGTGCGGCCCGGGTTCGATTCTCAGCACCACATACAAACAAAGATGTTGCGTCCGCCAAATACTAAAAAATAAATGTTGAAATTCTCTCTCTCTCTACCTCTCTCTCACTCTCTCTTTAAAAAAAAAAAAAAAGATCCTCAGGCTTACACATGGAAATTTAAGTAGAACGGTCATCACATTCTATAGAAAACAATTGTATGTTCAGGTGAAGTTTCACTGTTATTGAGGAAGACAATTTTAAGATTAATTTTTTTTGTAATAGAAGAAAAAGCAGGTGACTCGCATAAACAGGTTATTAAAATAATATACATGGGCTGGGGATGTGGCTCAAGTGGTAGCCCGCTCGCCTAGCATATGTGAGGCACTGGGTTCGATCCTCAGCACCACATTAAAAAAATAAAAATAAAGACATTATGTCCACCTAAAACTAAAAAATAAATATTTAAAAAATAATAACAGGGCTGGGGTTGTGGCTCAGCGGTAGAGTGCTCACCTAGCACATGTGAGGCCCTGGGTTCAATCCTCAGAACCACATAAAAATAAATAAATAAATAAAGATATTGTGTCCATCTAAAAAAAAAAAAGCAATAAATATATTTTAAAATAAATAAATAAACAAATAATAACAATATGCAAATCACACTTGGCGAGGTAGTGCACACCTGCAATCCCAGCAACTCAGGAGGCTGAGGCAGGACTGCAAGTTCGAGGCCAGCCTCTGGCTACTTAGTAAAAAGGGCCAGAGATACAGCTCAGTGGCAGAGTGCCCCTGGGTTCAAACCCCAGTTCCACTAGCAAATAAATAAATAAATAAATAAAAATTAATTAAAACATCACAGCATGAACAACTGTTCTGGTCACCTGGGAAGGCTGGCACATTCGCCTGGAGCTCCAACTTTTCCAATTTGTCTTCCCATCATCCCCTTTAGAGAGCTCTCAAAGTGAAACTCCTGCTTCTGAATTACCCTGGGGCGGGGCGGGGCACATCCGGGTCCCTGGCAGGTAATACCTGTGACAAGTGCTTTGGTGTCTGAAGACTGCCGCTCCTACTTGAATGAGGGCGGGGAGCAGTTGCACGTGGGGGGTGGCGTGACCACTAAGCAATACCGCCTCCGCGTCCCAGTTAATCTTCTTGACTGAGATGGGCAGCTAACCCGGGGTCCAGCAAGGTGGGTGGCCTGGCCAGCCCACGGCAGCACTGGGTAGGGCCCAGCGCCGCGGGCCCCAGGGCTCGTTCCCTGCGGCAGGCTGCAGCCTCCTGGCCGCGTCTTCCAGGCGGTGGGGCTCCAGGCCCAGAAGTCCCTTCAAGGCAAGGGCTTAGCGCCTGGGGAACCGGAAGTGCGAACCCCCCCAGGCCTTGGCCCCTCCCACTTCTGCTTAGCCAATCCTTGTGCCCCATCGTGGAGAAAGGCGACCTGATTGGCTTAGCCATCACCAGGTGTGGGCGTGGTCACACCATGACTGACAGTGGGCCGACTTACCTGCTCCTCCACCCCAACCCGAGCTCCCGCGCCTGCTCTGATCAGCTGGGACCTCTTTCGTCCTTCTGATGGCTCCTCCAAATTCATCTTGACCTCTTCCGCTCTTTCATCAAGGTGATCCTTCTGTCTGCACAATGGTTGGCATCTTTCAATGGTCATTCGGCCCACAACACACCAGTTTGGCCACCACCCTTAGTGGTTTTCCATGTCACTGGGCCCCCATCTAGACCCCCAGAGAATGAACCCCTAGAGAATGAACAAGCCCCATTCCTGAGACCTCGAGTGGTGGGTCCCCTTCAGCCTGTCCCTCTTCATTCTCCTCTTTCCGTGCCTGCCACTCTCAAGCTCCTCCCCAGCCAGCCCCCTTGCTGCCAAACCCCTGTTCATCCTAGAGAACTCGGGGTGTCACTTGCTCAGAGGGCTGCCTCTGAGCTCCTGGTTTCACCCGCATCTTCTGGCCTTCTTGCCAACCCCGCCCCAGCACAGCTCACAGTTTATACTTGCGGTTGTCTAACCCAGACTTCCTCTACTTGGTGACCATCTCTGGAAGGGTGGGGACTTATCTGCTGTGGAACTCCAAGGCCCGGCACAGTGTCTGGTACTTTCTAGGCTAACTCAGTGGCCAATTCAGGGCCACTAACTTTAAAAACAGAGTCCCAGACCTTGCATACTGAAGAGATGGAAATGGTCTGGAATGAGGCCTTGGCCTCATCCTGGTTACCTGTGGGGTTGGAGGGGAGACCAGGACAGGGAAGTGGGGGGCAGGGGTGTGCATTTGTGCACATCAGGGGGAGACTGGCTTCAGTTGCAGTGATTTTACAATTTTACTTTTTAAAAAGGAGAATATATTTGGAGCTTCATGTAATTAATAGCTTCCTGTGTAATTAAAAATTAACCGAACAATAATAAATAAATAAGTGGCCAGGCACTGTGATGCACGCCTGTAACCCCAGTTACTTGAGAAGCTGAGGGAAGAGGATTGCAAGTTTGAGGTCTGCCTGGGCAACTTAGCAAGCACCTGTCTCAAAATAAAGAGGAAAATGGGCAGGGGATGTAGCTCAGTGGTAGAGCACCCTGGGTCCAGTCCCCAGTCCTGCAAAACAAACAAATAAGACATGGCCCAGGTCAGGGGAGACAGAGGCGATGGCAACGCCAAGCCACAAAGAAACACTGACAACTTGTGATCCGCTGGTGGGTTCTGAGTCTTCACTTTATTACTATGTCACCAGAAGTCACCACCTTCACTTGGTTCACCACAAATGGACAGATGTCATAAAGGAGGGTGCCACAGGGCCACTGGATTCACTCTTGAGAGACTTGACCAGGTAGTGGTGGGGGTCTAGATGGGGGCCCAGGATGGGGACCACCCTTCACCACACGTGCGCGTGCACGCACACACACACATAGATATATTTGTGGAGCCTTATATTATACATCTTATATATAGAAAATATATATATTTATACTATACACAGGCAGTACCGCTGCGGGAAGGGCCAGGGCACCCAGACAAGGGCTGTGGGCACCAGGGGCTGGGAGTGTCAGGTCAGGGGCAGCGCTGGGAGGTGGCTGGACCAATCCATCCTCCATAAACTCTGGGGGTCAATCCCCCTTCATGCTCCTTAGAGAATCAAAGGAGCCTTGGGCCAAGGGTAGCAGCTCCCAGGGGTAACAAATGGGAGCTCTTGGTACATAGGAAGAGCCTGGGGCCCTCAAGAGTCTTTGAGATCGAGATTCACCAGGGAAGGAGGGAGAGGGGAAGCCGATGCAGGCCCCTGGGAATTAGCCCCTCCATTATCACACCTCCAGGTGGATGAGGAGCCACCCAGGCCTGACGGCCCATTGCACAGGATCATGTCAACTCAGGAGGCAGAAGAGAGGGCTCCCCACCTCTTGTTCTGTGCTTGACCTTGGACAGATTACTGCCTTCCTGTCCAGACTGGAGCCTTTCTAAGGGTCCTTGCAGCTCCACACTGTGGAACCCATTTCCAGGGCCTCTTGTGCTTGATGGGGAAGGGGGAGTCCAAACCCTGCAGGGTTGGGCTGAGGGCGAGGTGTGGGGCACTTCTCCAAGGAAAATTTGGAAAAAAAAAAGGAAAGCAAAGGGCATTGGAGGAGCCAGAGGGGATTCGAGATGCCGGGGCCTCGGGCTCAGGGCCCCAAGGGGCTGTGTGCAGACAGCAGAAGGGGGATGAGGCCTCTAGCAGCACTCAGGGGTGTGTCCCGTCCAAATCCTACCCTCGAACATCTGTCACCCTCTGTCTCATTTTCACATAGAACCCAGCTGCTGTCCAGCTGTCTCAGGCCTTCTGCCCCCACTGCCCTCGGGGGGCCTGGACAGACCCAGTTCTGATCCACGCCCACTGCTAGCTTGCCTGTGCTCACGGAACCTCAGCGTCCCTTCTGTTCAGGGGGACAGTGCTGCTCCTTCCCCGCTCCTGGCCCACCTCAGGACCCTTGCTCAGGGGAGCCTTGGGCTCACGGGGGTTTGCCCCACGCCTCCCACCCTCAATGGCTCTGTGTACCTTTTCTGGCTGGTGCTTGTCTTCCCAATGGACCATAAGCTCTGAGGGCAGGGAGCAGGGACCATGCACACCCTCTGTGTCCCCAGCACAGGAACCTGACAACTGGCTGCTGAGAGTGAGCAAGGCAAGGGGTGAAGGGGTCAGGGGGCGAGGGCTCTCTCTCCCCATCCCTGTGGCCAACCCACAATCCCCTCTGCTCTGCTGCCTGAGGTACTGGCTCGTATGCACCGGGCAGAGAGGTGCAGGAGGACGGACGGCACAGACACGCAGCCTCCCTGTCACTTGCAGCTCAGGGTGGAGGAACCTTATGCAAGAGCCTTCCCTGCCCAGCTCAGAAGGGCCCGCTATGCCCGCAGGCCCCACCCATGCCTGTGTCTCAGGGGTTGCCAATGCCCTACCCACTGCAGCCCAGTCACCCTGAGCCACTCTGCACCAGTCGCCCTCCCTGGGTCCCCTTGGGGGCTTTGCACTGCCTCCCACAGCAGGCCTCTGGAAGGCCAGGGAAAGATGCCTCATGTCCAGGGTTGCTCCAGCCGGAATCCCTGGCTGACCCCAGCGAGAGGAGGATGAGTGTCCCAGATCAGGCAGGGTATCAGGCACCTGCTGGGTGACTGGGGTCAAGAAACCTAGGCAGCAAACCCAGCTCAGCTCCACCGGCTCATTGGGACCTTGGGCCAGCCCTGCCCCCCACCTGGCCTTCTTACCCACCAGCCCTGGGCATGGACCTGGGGAGCCAGTCGTTTGGGAGACCACAGAGGGAGTTGCTAGAGCTCCCTGCAGGACATAGAGCAGGAAGCACGGGGTCATGGGCAAGCAGGGTGAGCACCCCGGGAGAAGGAGAAGGCCAAGGGTGGGCACCCACAGGAGCAGGCCCCTGGCTTGCAGCAGGATTGTGGTGTCTTGGGGCTGAGGCGCCCATGGCCCCAGGACGAGGACACCACGGAGCCAGGCTCGTGATGCGGGGGGCGGGCAGGGCAGGAAGAGTGGGCAGGCACCATCCTCGGGGCTGCCTGCCCAGCCCTGCCTTCACTGCCAGCCTCCTGAGCCACCTGGGCAAGCAACCTTGACCTTCCCAGGCCTCGGCTTCCTCAACCTGCCAGTCCTAGCAGGTCGGGTGTATTGACAGGTTCTGGGGGTGACAGCCTGAGCCCCGTGCCACCAGACCTCTGGGCATCACCCCAGCCCTGCCTTGGTGCTAACAGGGCTCCCTCCACATCTCACCCAGCCCTTGACAGGGATCACCTCTGCCTCTTCCCCATGTGTGCTGAGCACAGGCCTGGCACACAGCAGGCGCTCAACAAGCACTTGAGGACACAATGAATGAATGCACCTCACCCCTGTCCCCCAGTCCCTGCTGGGCACATGCCCTGGACACACTTGCAGACTCAGGCAGAGAGAACCCAACACCTGGCTGCTCCCACCCCTCCAGAGCTCCAAGGACCTCAGTGGAACACCTTGAGGCTGTGGGGTGCTGGGCAGGGCAGCCTGGGAGGGGAGGGTGTGGGGCGGAGAGCAGGGCAGAGGGCGGGGGCAGGGCACTTGAGGATGGGGCAGGCGGTCACTGCGGCTCAGTAGCCCTGCGACTGGTAGCCCTGGGGCTCAGTGTCAAAGGCGTTGGCCGGCTGCTGGTAGGTGCCACCCATGCCGGCGGGGTCCGGCCCGGTGCTGGGCTCCACGTAGGGGGCGTAAGGCATGCTGGAGTCCTGGCTGGGGTCCATGTAGTCCTGGGAGAAGAGGGCCGAGTCGGCGCCAATCTGGTACCGCTGGAAGGCCAGCACAGCCTGGCCCGCCTGGGGGCGGGGGCCAGCAGGGACAAGGACAGGTGGGAGGGGTGGTTAGGGGAGAGACAGACAAGAGCCGGGGTTAGTGGAGGTTAGTTCACAGGACACAGGCAGTAGAAGGTCTCAGGCCCTCAAAGCACTGAAGTGAAAGTAAGTCCAACTGGGGGCAGGAGGGCCGTCCTGGCGGCCACCCTGCCTGAGGCCCAGAGGTCACTCTAGGCCACCAAGAAGTCCTGACCTCTACTGTGGAGGGTTAAGATGGCCCCAAAGCCCACAGCCTCCTCCTCGAACTGTGACCTCAGGGCTGCTCTGTGGAATGGGGCAAAAAGTTTCTTAATAGGTCAGAGAAATCTTGGCACCTCCTAAAAGCCATCCTCTGTCTTGCAGCTAGGCATAGACACCTGACTAAGTTTTAGCCACTATGGTGCCCCCATGTTCTCTGTCCCACTCTCTGCTCTGATACCTGGAACACAGATGTGATTGCTGGAGCTTGAGTTGCCAAAATGGACCACAAAGTCCATAAGCTACATTGTAGGAGGGAAGATGGCTGGGTCACTGAAGACCTCAGAGCCACTCCGCCAGTCCTGGGCCCCTCCTTACACCTAGACTTCTTTGAAACCGCGGTTATTTGAGATTTCCATCACTTGCTGCTCACTCTAATTCTTGCTGAAACACATGGTCAGAGAAGTTTGGGAAACGGAACTAAATGGAAGGAAACTAGTTTCAGGACCATAGGACTTGCCAGATCCCCACGGGGGAATGGTGGCACCCAAACTTTGCTAACCTCATCTGACCCCACGCCCGGTTCTCCCAGAGCCCAGGCGAAGAGACTCGGCTGTGCACACATGCGTAGGGACATTCTTTCTCATTAAAAGCAATTACACTGTCTTCAGGACAACGACGCTGGTCACTCTGAGCTAAGGGTAAATCAAATTCGCCATCAAAATCCAACTCAGAGGTCTGGTGACGCCTGCTCTGGGGATCTTCAGCCTGGGGACCCTGCCTGGGGGAGATGCTGTGCTGAGCACCCCGGCTGCAGGGCTGGGAGACGGAGGTCCCCAACTCCTTCCCCACAGGGCCGGGGGGGGGGGGCAGCGGGGGCACTCTGCCCAGGAGGCGCCGGGAGCGCAGTAACTAGGTGCCAACCGCAGCGGCCTTGGCAGCCCTTGCTGGGAAGTGGGTGTCGCCACAAAGCACCATGGTCCCGAGGAGGGTGGAGCAGACCCGGAGAAGCTGGGCTGAGGCGTCAGGTGGCCTCTGGGGTTGCCCTCGGTGCTGGTCTGGGGTCCTGGCTGCTGGGGCTCGGAGACTGGGCCCTGAGCTGTCAGCAGCCCTAAGGGACAAGGCCTGCGGTCCTGGCCCGTCCGGCACTTCTACTCCCACTGTGGAGGCTGGTCTCCTTCAGAGAGGCAGAGGGCTGGCCCAGATGACCTCGGTGAACCCTTTTCCGAGAGGCTCTGGCCATAGGCAGCGAGGACTGTGGCTGTGGTCAGCCCCCACCCTGTGGGCTCAAGGCCCCATCTGGCCACCACTTCAATGGGCCACAAGTCGGGAGCAGAGGCCAGGCCTGGGCTCCCACTATCCAGGCCGCAGTAGGTGGCTGGGGTCCTTGGACACCTGGCCCTCTTCCTCAGAACAGGCACATCCCTGCAGCACGCCCACGGGGCAGCAGCCACCTCCACCTGCAGCGCCCCCGGCCCCCGGCCAGGAGCCACCTGGGCTCAGCTCCGCCAAGCCGAGGCCCTGCCCTGAGGCCTGGGTGCGCCACTGCCTTCTGCTGCCCTAGAGTAGAGCAAGAGGCAGGCTCCTGTCCAGGCAGCTGAGGGCACCAGGGAGGCCAAGCCTTCGGCAGAATGAGGATTCACAAGAGGCTCCCTCCCAAAGCGCTGATGGAATTGCCCCTGACTGTGGGGAGGATGAGTGAGTGAGTGAGTGAATGGGTGAATGAATGAATACAGAAGCTGACATTTATTGAGCATTCCTGTGCCAACCTTGAAAGGTTGGTCCATTATTACCTGTCAGTCCAGGAATATGGACTGAGGCTCAGAGAGGTACAGGGATTGCTCCAGGTCACACTGCACACAAGAGCAGAACCAAATCAAAAGGCCTCTGACAGTCCAGGCCAGGCCCCTCTCGGCAGCCAGCCTCCAGGGAGACAGTAAGACCATCCTTCATGCCACAACTGTGGCCACAGAGATCATACGGTGCCTGCAGCTCAGCACCTTGGACCATGGACACCCTTGGCAAGCCCGTGGATGGAGTAACCTCCAGCCTTCTAGCAGCCTGTAGCCCATTGGGGAGGTTTTGGTGTCTGTCTTCCCCTCCCAGCCTGGGGGTTCCTGGGGAGCAGGATCCCTGTCTAACTCAGCACTAGGCACAAGATAGCTGCTCAATAAACGTTTACTTAATGAATGAATGGACAAAGAACGGACAAAGGAGCAAGGAGTGAAGGAATGAGCCAGGGAGGGTCTGACTCTTCCAGCCGTGCCCTGTCCTGGGGTCCCGGGTATCTTTGGCACTAGGTGGGCACGGGGCTCCCTGCTCTGCAGGTTGGGGCTACGGTTGTGCCGAGGCGGGGAACAGTGTGCTGTATTCCTCCTGGAAGGTAAGGTCCTTGAATCTGCGCACGGCCAGGGCTGCGGTCAGGCTCTGCCAGGAGAGAGCAGGGGTGAGGCCGCTGGAGCGGAGCCGGAGGGCAGCAGTGCTAGCAGGGAGGGAGGCCTTGGCACCTCGGCCAGGTGCTTCAGATGCCCAGAAATGCTGGTGTCCCCTCACCTCCGCTCCTCTGTGGGCCCCACCTCTGGGCTAGCTGCCTCCAAGCTCTGCCTGCAGGCGGCGGGGCCCAGTTCTGGGTGCCCCTCTGGACTGAGAACCCGTCTCCCACCCAGACTTGAAGACATCAAAGCCTAGAGTGGCCCTGGCTGGCCCACGGGGATGGGGCTACCGGTTTCCTCTCCAAACTCCAGCTCCAGATATTGTGCTGTGGGTTGGGTGTCCCCAAAGAAAGTGCAAGTCCAGGGACCCTCGAGAAGAGACAGAAGTCACCGCAAGAGGGTGGAGGAGCAGGGAGGGCTGGGTGCACACAGCCTCGAAGGTCTCCTTGCAGGAGGCTGGGCAGGGACTGCGCAGCGGGGAAGGGAGAGCCCTTGAGGGGGGCCTGGAGCTGGGGTGACCCTGGATCTCGGGGAGAAGAGAGACTTCCTAGACTTGCGGGAGGCCAGGCAGGGTGCCCACAAAGACCCGGTCTCCAGCCTGGTTCTCAGGGGCCTGCTCTCCTTGACTCACAGGATATATATTTTTAAAAATGTGAATAAATTACCAACACGTGAAGATCAGATTTCATGTGAAAATTTAAATTTCTTGTTTCTCTGGAAAAATTTCTGCATGGCCACAGGCGCTTTGCAGAGGGGCCCCTTAGACAGAGCGCACACGCCACCTGGCCACTCACCTGCTCTCGGCCCTGCCTGGACACCAGGGTTTGTGATCCCCCCACCCCACCGGCCATCTCCAATCCCCTCATTCTCCAGATGGGAAGACAGAAGCTGGGGAATCAGAGGCAGCCCCACCGTGTGAACCGGGTCTCCTGACCCTGGGAACCTTGAAGCCCCACCTCCCTGTCTAGGGCTCCACCTTCCCATCTGTAAAATGGGATGATAAATACCATCCAGAGAGCCCAAGAGTTTATGACCTTGGGGCAGCTGCTCTGAATCAAAGTGAGGGCCTTGGCTGTGCCCAGGGCGGCAGCCGGGCTGTGAGGCTGGGCTGTGAGGCCGGGCCTGCAGGTGGAGCTCCAGAGGCAGCCAGAGAACCTGCGGGAAGGCTGCCCCCTGGGGGCTGGGCCTGTGGGTGCTGTACTCACCCAGGTGAAGATGGAGAAGAAGGAGAAGGCGATGGCGGCCCGGGCGGCGTCCGTACCCTCGTTCAGTGGGTTGTCCTTGGGCTTGGAGACCTGCCACTGGTTGGCCAGGTAGCAGAAGCCCACAAACCACAGGAAGGCCCAGAAGGCTGGGGTCCCGGGGGCCAGGCAGAACAGTGAGGGTGCAGAGCGTGAGGGACAGGGTGTGTGGAAAGCAAACAGGGACACGGAGGAACAGGGCAAGTTCACAAGCAGGTCTCCCCCGCTCCCCACCCCCCAGCGGGCAAGGCAAGGGGGAGGGGAGCAGGAGAAGGTGCAGGGGGAAGGGAGGAGGAGGAGCGGGAGGATTCAGTCAGAGGCAGAGGGGGAGGCCACAGGAGGTCAAGCCAGGGTCAAGTGGACAGGGCAGGGTGGGGCAGAGAGGGAAGGCCACAGCAGGGGGGAGGGGGAGGGAGGAGGAGAGAGGGAGAGAGAGCGGTCAGCTCGGGCCAGTGTTTCTCTAACCGCCAGACACCAATTTATAGCCACGTCCCTGACTAGGCCCACCTGAGGCCAGCCACTGTCCAGGGAGGAAGGCTGTGGCGCCCCTGCTCAGGCTTCCAGAAAACTAGTGGGGATTTGGGGGAAGAGGCTGGTGTGGGGACAGCTCCGGGGGTGGAGCCTCACAAAGCCCCCTAGTTCAGAAGGGGCCCTCTGAGACCTGGGGTGAGGCTCAGAGGGGTCTGTGGTAACATGATCTGCCTCCCCGGGGCACTGCTGGGGACCCCTGGGGCTCTGCGGGAGCTTGAGAAGCATTGATTTGCTTGTGGCTCCTTCTAGAAGGCCTAGGGAGCCCCAGGCCTGGAAACCGGGGGAGTTCCCTCCACTGAGCACATTCTGCAACTCACAGGACACCGTCAGGGGGCCGGGCTGAAGGTCACTTCTGAAGGGCAAAGGGTGGCAGGTCATGTCATGCTAATACCAGAAGAAGAGGGTCGGGCTCCAGGGACCCACACTGTGTGCCAGGGTCCCATGGCCCTGGCTTAATTTTCACAGGCTCCGCCAGGAGGGGGCGCAGCCAGGCTGCTCTGGGGTCTCAGGCCTTGCCAGCCACGTGACCCTGAGTCTGTCCCCTCACCCGCCTTCACCTCGGTTTCCTCCTTGGAAAATGGGGTTAGCGCCACGTCCCCCAGCAGGGCTCACCCGAGACGCCGATGTCGGACAGGACAGCCTTCTTGCGGTCCTTGACGCTGCTGATCTGGGGGAAGTAGACGTCCAGGGCCAGGTAGAGCAGGCAGGTGAGGAAGGCCAGCACGCCCACGGCCACACCGTAGCTGCAGGCGCTGGCGTTGCGGTTGTAGATGCAGAACTCCTCGCCCTCCGAGGGGCTGTTGAGGTAGCCCTCGTTCACGATGGAGCCGAACACCACGATGGAGAACACCTGCGGGGGTGCGGGGTGAGCCTGGGGGGGCGCTGCCCCAGCCCCGGGACCTGCCCCCACCCCTCTGACCTCTCTGAGCCATGGGACAGGCGGTGAATGGGCATTTCAGAGAGAGGCCCAGAGGCCCAGAGATGCCCACCACTAGGGCAGCTTGCCTGGGGTCACACAGCGCAAGTAGGGTCAACTGCTTCCTTCCTGAGCTGCAAGCGCTAACCCCTAGCCAGAGAAACTGTCCTGGGCCCTGACACCAAGGTCCCCTAGTCAGGGCCCAGGACAACAACAAACGTGTTTGTTGCCTTAAGACTTGAGTTTGGGGGCAGTTTGTTACACAGCATCAAGGCTGGACTAGCCCCAGAATGGGGAGCCTTTGGCCCTCCTAGTGTGAACATGCCCAGCCCCACCCCACCCTTCCCTCTGGGGTCTCAGGCTGTGTTCAGTCCCTGCCCTGTTGCCAGGGCCAACAGCAGTACCACATGTGCCATCTCATGTAGATCCTCATCGGCCCCCAGACAGGCATGTTTCAGCTGGGTAGGCAGCAGCTGAGGTGGCCCCAATGACCCTGCATCCAGCAGTGCATGACCTTGTGTCCCTAAGGTCCCTTGAGAGTGCTGGACCTAGCAATTTACTTCTAACAGACAAAAAATATGGCAAAGGTGATGAGGTCTCCCTCCTGGGTACAGGTCACGAGAAGCCCTGCCCACCCCCAGCTTGTCCCTGCACCAGTGGTGGAAGCCAGCATGGTATTCTGAGCTCCGGAAAGAAACAGCCAAGAGCCCCCAGGAACTGAGACCCCCCCCCCCAGGCTGGATTCCTCCAACACAGCGTTAGTGAAGTTAAGACTGTCAGATGAGACCAGGGCCCCTGGCGGGTGCTGTGGGTATGGCCCTGTGACAGCCCTGGAGGCAGCAGCACCCAGCAAGGCAGAGCCCTGCCCCACAGAAACTGTGAGGCTGCCGTGTTTGTTGCCTTAAGACCTGAGTCTGGGGGCAGTTTGTTACACAGCAATAGCTGTTGAATACATCAGTACCACCAGCATTTTACCAATGTGGTGATGAAGGCATGGGTATTAGTGAACGTGCCCAGAGACACAGCCTGGGATGTGGCACAGCTGGGCTCTAAGCCCAGGGGACCCGACACCAAAGTCCATGCTTTTTCCCTGGGCTGCCTGCCTCCCCGGAAACCACGAGGAGGGGACCCAGAGCTGAGGCACATACACTCCAGAAGATTTGGCCCCAAGTGTGGCCGCCGGTGGCAGACCTGGCAGGGAGTGCTATCGTCCAGGTCCACTTGTCTTTACTTTCCATTTTTTCCTGAAAGGAGGGCATGATCAAAAGTGGAGACCCTGGGCCAGGACACGATTTCCAGCCGAATGCGCACTGGCAGAGGGACCGAGAGAAACGAGCAATGGCTCGGCCGCGCTAGGGTCGTCGTTCAGCCATACGGAGGGACAGATGAAAGGTGTGGAAACCAGGGAGAACCAGGGAGAGGTGGCGAGCATCCGGCGGGCAGCAGGGAGAGTGCGCCCCCGCCACTGAGTCAGGCACTGGTGAGGAATCGCAAGCTGCGCGAAGGTGGCCGCAATAAAAAAAAGGACCCGAGGCGTGTCCTGGATTGGCCACAGCACCCATCTGCTAGACCTGGTTGGGAGGCCCCTGGCGGAGGCAGGGCGTCCTGGCTCACGGCTCCGCCCACCACAGCTCCGCCCACCACAGCTCCGCCCACCACAGCTCCGCCCACCACAGCTCCGCCCACCACAGCTCCGCCCACCACAGCTCCATCAGACCCCAAACTAACAGGGCAACAGGTGCAGCCCCAATGGGCAGATGTCCTGGCGTCGCCAGCACAGGCGGGAGAGGGCCCAGGTCTCCGGATTCCCGCCAGAGCTCCTTTCACCTGGCCAAGCAGGTGCTCAGCCTCAGGGCATCTAAAGAAAGCGTGGCATCAGAGGGACCAGCAGGGAGAAAGGCCTGGAGCGGCATCAGTGCGACTGGATCAGGCAGCTGGACCCGAGTCCAAGTCTGAGGCTCAGAAGACAGAAATAGAGTGACAAGAAGCCAGGCTTCAAAACAACTGTCAAAGGGGCTCCTGGCCACCCCTCAGGCAAAGCAGACTCTGCACACTGCAGGGAAAGGTGGGCTCCTATGAACTGTGACTTTGAACCCTGGCACTGCGACAAGCTCCAGTTTGCAACCAAAAACTGCCAGGGCAGGAGTCTGAGGTCTAGTCCTGCATGTCGCCAGATGTCAACAAACCATCAGAAAAGAAAAGACTCTTGGGGGGCTGGGGTCTTGGCTCAGAGGTAGAGCACTTGCCTAGCATGTGTGAGGCCCTGGGTTTGATTCTCAGCAAATTCTCAATAAATTAATAAAATAAAGGTCCATCAATGTTAAAAAAAATAAAAATAAAAATTCTTGGTTAGAGAAAATTTTTCACACAGACCTGTCAGACCCAAAAATGAGGCCTGCTGCTCACACTGTGGGATCCTGGGCAAGTAATTTGAGCCTCAGATTGGTCCTTTATAAAAATTAACTTCTTAATATGGAAAGCAGTATGAGATTTCTTGGAAAATTGGGAATGGAACCACCATTTGACCCAGCTATCTCTCTCCTCTGTCTATACCCAAAGGACTTAAAAACAGCATGTCGCAGGGATACAGCCACATCAATGTTTATAGCAGCACAATTCACAATAGCTAAACTGTGGAGCCAATCTAGATGCCCTTCAATGGATGAATGGATAAAAAAACAATGGAATATTATTCAGCAATAAAAGAGAATAAAATCATGGCATTTGCAGGTAAGTAGATGGATTTAGAGAAGATAATACTAAGTGAAGTTAGCCAATCCCAAAAAACCAAATGCCAAATGTTTTCTTTGATATAAGAAGGCTGATTCATAGTTGGATAGGGAGAGGGAGCATGGGAGGAATAGATGAACTCTAAATAGGGCAGAGGGGTTGGAGGGAAAGGGAGGTGGCATGGGGTTAGCAGAATGGTGGAATGTGATGATCATTATTATCCAAAGTACATGTATGAAGACACAATTTTGGTGTGAATGTACTTTGTATATAACCAAAGATATGAAAAATTGTGCTCTATATGTGTAATAAGAATTGCAATGCATTCTTCTGTCATCTATAAATAAAAGCATAAAAATGGGAATAAAATATGAAACACAGTATATTGCCTATTATAGGTTAGAAATTTAATAAATGTGATTTTCTTCTAAAAAAAATAAATCAACTTCTTGGCTGGAGTGTAGCTCAGTGGTAGAGCATTTGCCCGGCATGTGCAGCCCTTGGTTCTGTCCCCAGCACACACACAATTTAAATGAACCTCTCCTCTGGGGAGACTTAGACACACAAATACCAAGAGCCAGGCAGCATCCCGTAGGCAATTAGTAAGGGCTCACTTCCTTCTCCAAAGGCCCAGGAAAGAAGGACCCCTTTGGGGCAATACTTCCTAACAGACCCACATTCCCTGCGGCTGGAAAAAAGCCACTGCTGCCTGAAAGAACCCCCTCCCAAAGCAGGAAAACTCAGGCTCCCAAAGGCCAAGAGGAGAGCCTGGGAGGGAAAGCAGAAGGCGGCAGTCTGGGCCTTGGGACAGCAGAGGAGGAGCGGTGAGACTGGGTCCTCTGGGGGGAATAAAGCAGGCAGTCCTTGGAAAGGCCCGAAGGAAAGCGCTGCATACGTGTCCCCAAGAGGGGAAGCGCAAGATCAAAATACCTGGGAGGGACAGGGCAGCTCAGCTCAGGACAGCCTCCCGCCCCAGCAGGCTGCAGTGGCCCTGTGCTGGGAGGGCCACCAAGGCTGGCCTGCTGAGACCCTGCTGTGGGGAGCTACCAGTGGGGCAGGAGTCCAGCCGCTTGCCCAGCGGTGGCCCCGGGCAGTGACTTAACCTCTCTCAGGTGACTCCAGGAGCCACTGCAGACTTAAGAGCTGTTGAGAGACCAGATCTGACTTAGGTTTGAAAAGAACCTAAGGGGGTAGTGTGGGGGGGAGGGGCAGCCCCAGGAACATGCCAACAGACCCTGCCAGGGAACGAGGGGGGTGCTGAGAAGGCGGGCTTGGGACAGATGGCGCACACCCCAAGATGCCACGTCCCTGAAGGCCAGGGGTCCAACATGAAGACCAGGCTCAGGAGGGGAGGGAACGTCTCTAGGAGCAGCCCCCCAAGAACAGGCCAGGCCTCAGGTTTCCACTGCTGGGCCCCCCACAGTAGGAGGCAGGAGGAAGGGGGACTCTCTCCGGCCACTGGGTGTCCCCTGGGACACTCGCTCTGGGTTGGGCCGAGTCGGCACCGGAACCAGAGTCCCTCTGAAGCCAAGGTTCCAGAGGCCAGCCAGCCTCCATGAGTGACTCGTTAAGGCTGATTCTGCAGGGACGGCGAGGCACGCCCAGGGCACCCCAGGAGCCACCGGAGAACGGGATGTGACACCAGTGGCCAAGGCCTGGGGGAAGTTCACACAACAGCAGACCTGCGGGGGGAGGAGAGGGGCCTGCGGAGCCAGAACCAGGGGCCCGAGACCTCGGGTGACAGCCGGGCAGGACCCAGGGAGGCCGCTGGGCACCCATAGGCCCAGGAAAAATTGCCTCTTTCCCTTGAGCTAAAGAAAAACGCGAAGAACAAGCACCAAGCCAACAGCCAGGCCTCTCCCGCGGCTCCCACCCTCTTTTGAATCCCATCCCGAGTCTTTTTAGAAACAGCTCCAGATGGCGCTCCGTGCTGGTCCGCGTCAGACTCAGAAAAACAAATCTGCAGGAAGCTCGGGTTCCTGGAATCTCAGGATCTTTTCTTTTTATTATTATTATTTTTTTAAAAAAATTATTTAGTTGTAGATGAACACTCTACCGCTGAGCCACAACCCCAGACCCGAATTCCAGGATTTTGGGCTCATGAATTAAAAAACACAGAGAATCAGAGACCCAGGGATGGACTAGGTCTCTGTGGCCTGCAGGCCTCTGTCCCTGCCCCTGGCCTGTTCCGCCACTCCACAGGGAGGGGATGGCGCAGACACAGGCTGTCAAGAAGCTGTGCGCCTGCTGTCCCCTGCCCAGGGTGTGTCCCACCTTTCTGTTTGTCAGATAGGAGCCTTGGAGACCCTGCTGGGTTGTGGTGACACCCTCGCCACCTTCTGGGACAACCACCTTCCCAGTCACTCTCCCCCATGTCAGCACTCCTGGTTGGGACTTATTTACCCATCTGTCTCCCCCGTGAGACCTGGGCCCGCGTGGGCTGGGCCCGAGGGGAAGAAATCCCACTAACCCTCGCCAAGAGCCTCCGAAAGAAAAATAAAGGTAAACACATCTGCATGGCATAGCCTCAGGCCACCGCATAGAGGGGGACCCTGAGGTCAGAGAGGCCCGTGGCAGGCGCTGCAGCAGGATGTAGAAGCACAGTGTCCAGTGGGGTCTGTCCACTAAGCCCATTCCAGATGACAGCTGTGACCTCTGTGATCAGCTCCCTCCCCACGAAGGAGCAGACTCCAGCCCCACACTCCAAGATCAGCAGGAAACCAAGGAGCGGCCCCAGCCCATCCCTAAGCCCCGCCCTATAGGGCAAAAGGGGGCCCTGGCCGCCCGTCTGGAGGGACCAGAGGATGTCTCCACTTCAGATGGAGCCTTCAGGCCAGGGGCTCGCTGCCCTCTTGATGGCCCAGGCTGCTGGGGAGCCGCGAGTGCAGAGGTCACTACCACACCCATGGACAAGTGCAGGGGTTGTCCCAGATAAGCTGCAGAAAACGACACCTGGCGGCTGTGGTACCCCGTCCCCCAGCACCATCTCCGGTTCTGCACAGAGATATCTGTCCCCAAGCCAGGCGCTGGGAGGAGCCCATGGTCCCTGCCCTTCACTGCAGGCAGCCAGGTGGCCTGCTCAATAGCCTCCATCTGGGGCCTTGGCTACTGCCCACATCCAGATGCCCGGTACTCCCCCTGGGCTTCCTTGCCTCCTCCAAGGAGGCCCTGGCAACAGCGGGGCTCATCCTGCCGCCCTCCAGTCTTGCCACCCCGCCCAGCTAAGGATGGAGTCTACTCTCTAGACAGCTCAGAGGCCCGGCTTGGGCCACCGATCTTGCCTCCGGCCACTCCTGGCCTCCCCAAGACCTCAAGCTACCCCCTCATCCACACGCTGGCTCCCCAACTGCTGCAGCCCAGGCCCAGTCCTGGCTCCAGCCTCCTCAACCCTCCCAGCCACTCCTGGCCACCCTGCTCCAGCAAGGACAGCAGTCTTGCCCCTCACAGCAGTCAAATTATGTCACTACCCTGTGGAAGCCCTTCCCCTGAGGCTCATCCTTCCCAGAATTACAACCCCCTCCCCTATGAACCCCAGACCCCATGAAGGTCTTCTTCCATCCCCTCCCCTACTGTGGCCTCAGGACCTTTGTCTTGGCTGCTCCCTAGGATACCTAACTTCCCTCCTGAGGTCCCTCCTCTGAAAAGTCCTCCGAAAAGCCCTCCTCAGACTCCAGATCAGCAGTGTCCCCTAGTCCCCCAGTGCTCTCCTTGACAACACTGCTCCTCCCTGTTGTTGGGTGAAAGTCCCTTCCCAGACTGAGGGAAGACCCTCGAGGGGAGTGAAAGCCGGTTGACAGAGGCCCAGGCAGCCACCAGGGAGCCAGGAGAAAGGGCTCCCCGCTAGTGCCCCAGCTTGGGCCTGTGCCCCAGCCCAGGCCTCACCTCCTGGGAGCTGGGCCCTGCCTGCCGGAGGCACCTGCCCCAGGCCTGATCCCCCTCCTGGGCCTGGGAAAGGCCGGGTGCTGCGAGGGCCCCCTTCACAGCTCCACAGGGCAGGGCTGACCCGAGCTCTTGTGGTAGAAACGCCAGCACAGGGACAAATGGCTGCGCATGACACCTGGCTCCCTCCTCCCTGCCCTGCCCTGCGGCCTGGGAGGGACCTGCAGGGGATTAGGTGGTAATCTTCACACAGGCTCTAGCTGGCCAGCAGGGCCGGGCTCCAGATGCTGAGATGTGGGTGCAGACTGACCCTTCTTCACCCTCCCGGGGCTGTGGAACCACAGGGGCCCTGAGGTCTCATCAGAGAGGGACTGAGCCCAGGGAGGGTTCACCTGACTGGCCCAGGGCCCCTGGGTGGCAGAATTACCTGCATTCCTGCCCCGAACTGAACCTCCAGCCAGAACCTCCGCCAGCCCAGGCCCTTGGGAAGCAGGGAGGCGGGGGTCACGGCCTGGGGAAGGGCTGTCAACCAGCACTCCCGGCCCCTGGCCCCTGGCCCCAGGGGCTCCCTCACCCAGGTCTGTCTGCTCTCCTCCTCTGGGTCCGCCTGCCAGCCGGCCCCCACATCAGAGCCAGCTCAGAGGGAGAACCCAGACCCGGGCCTGCCTCGCCTCCTGGAGAGACCGGCGCCAGGAGGGGAGCCCCTGCTCTGAGGGTTCCCGCAGCCATCACCCTGGGCACAGGGCCCATGGGGAGTGGGCGCAGGTGGGGATCCAGGAGGCTTCACCCCACCAGCCGGGGAACGTGAACTGAAGTGGGGCGGGAGACCTGAATGGGGACAGTGGTGGAGGGAGGGAGGCAGGGCAGCCAGGGTCCCTAGCCTGGGACAGTGACCTGCAGCCCCTGCCACGCCTCACCTCTGCCCACGCACCGCCCCCTTCTCTGCCTGCCGGGCTCCAGTGTCACCTCCCTGTCCCTGGGCCTGAGCTAGTGTCACCTCACTCAGGTACATGCTCGCCCCATATTTTACCTGGGTTCCCGGTTCCCTCCACTAGAAATGAGCCCTCCCTGGCCAGCGTGGGGCACCCAGGGCCTACTCCAGCCCACAGGGTCCTGTCCTGCGCGGCTGGGATCCGATGGGAGGACAGGAAAAAGCCCTCACTGACACCCGATGCTGCTCAGAGATCTGCTAATGACAATCAGCCACCGGATTTGGCAAGGTGAAGGTCACAGATGACCCTGACAAGATGGGACAGCCGGGAGAGCCTGCTGGGGTGTGTGACAGAAAGCAGGAGGCCCTGGACACACAGCCCCTGGACGGGACCAGAGACACGAGGGGGGTCTTCCTCAGAGGCGGCTTCGCCCATCATAAGTTGAGGAAGAGCCAAGAGGAGAGGGCGAGCGGGGAGGGGGGGGAGGAGCTCTGGATCCTCGGCCTCGAGCACGAGAGGGACACGTCTAGTGGCCTGGTCCACGAACAGGAGTGATGACCTAGGAGGAGGGGGAGGGCGGCGGGCCAGCTGAGCTGTGCTGGGGGTGCCCCGTCAGAAGGGCCAGAGCTGGGGCTCTGTGACCAGCCGAGGCCCCAGGTGGACCAGGGCTGAGGGTGGTCAGCAGGTGGGTCAGCAGTGGTCCAGGCCCAAGGAGCCCTGGAATCAGGGTGAGCGTGGGGAGCTGGAGGGGGAGGGGAGGGCTGGGTACCTGGAGGAGGCCGTGAACAGCCCAGGTTTGGCTGAGACAGTGGCTGAGGCAGGTGACGAGAAGACTGTGGGAGGAGGGCGTCTGGGTGTGGGAAGGACCATGGAGTGAGCATGACAAGAACTAGGACTGAGGGCAGGAGTGGCATCAGGGGACATGTCCTGGGCTGTCTATTTGGGGGGAAGGGGCTTCCTACCTGATGCTTCAGAAGAATGGCCCCTGGTGGCCTCAGAAGCCAGGAGGAGACCTTCACCTCTAGGCCCCACCAAGCTGGCTGACCAGAGGGTGGGGGACAGGCCAGGTTACAAGGCAGTCAACGTCAAGGCCACAGCTACTGGGAAGACTCAGGGACACAGGCCACGTCCCACCCCATGGGCTACGAGTTACTTGGGGAGCCTCAGCTAACTGGGGTTCTGGCCACCAGCACAGCGTGGGCTTGATGGCTTGAGGCCACCCTAGCTAACCAGCTACCGGGTCCCTTGAAGTCCCTTTCACCTGGCGCCTGCCTTCCCAGCCGAGAGGAGCTGGGCAAACTCCATCTCTGGAAGAGGGAGCTCCCCCAGAAACACGGGGACACGGCCACCTTCCCAGACTCCAGTAACATGCTCTGCCACACACGAGGACCCCCCCAGGGAGCTGTGCTGCAGGCCACCCAAGAGCATGGGGGGACATTCTTGATTTGTTACTTAAAGATGGACAGGCCAATCCTAAATTGCCTGCCTGGAACCCTCTAGAAGCAGGAGTGGGGTTCTGCGAGGCCAGAAGGCTTGGGAACCGCAGCCCGCTCCATCTGGCCTCTTTTTGCTTGACAGATGGGGAGACTGAGGCCAGGGAGCGCTGGCATCTTGCTCAGGTCACTCAGTCAGCGAGGGCTGGACGGGGCTGCGACAGACACTCCCACGCCCCGCCTGCCTCCCCCCCAGGACAGCCAGTTCTTCAGGTCTAGATGCCAAGTGTGGCTCCTCCAAGCCCCGCCATCTGCCTCCCACCTCCCGTGGGATCTCCCCCCCTCGCAGCCTCTGTTCTTTCTTCTCCAGCCAAGACTTGCCCCGCGGCTTTGCCCAGGCAGGTCATGTGGGGCTGGTCAGGTGCCGCTTCCCGCGTGGCTGGGGACTCCCTCCACCCAGCACTCAGTCTTCCTCTCGGGGCCTCAGCTTCCATCTACAGGGGGACAACGGAGCCCTCCAGGAGCTCACCACCCTCCCCACACCCCGGCCAATGTGGCCTCCAATCCCTGCTCAAGGCCAGGAGAGGCAGGGGTCTTCCTCAGTCCCCACCATGGTCCTTGAGCTAAACCCCAAGACTCCCTAGGCTTCCCAACCCCCAGCTGCTCAAGATACAAGGCAGAAACCCAAGAGCCCACGTCTCCTGCAGGGGGTGACCCCAACAGAGGCTGGAGAGAGGGGCCGCTCAGGAGTCGCGGCAGGCAGGCAGGCAGGCCAGGAGGAAGCCGAGACAGTCGGCCATGAACGCCAAACAAGGCCATGGACCCACCTCTGCCTAGGTGACAGGGCCATGCCTGGTGTGGGAAAGGGCAGACCAAACTTGACCACACCTTTCCAGCAAGGACATCAGCCCCCAGAGGCCTCTCCCTCCAGCGCCCCTGAGACAGCCACAGGTGCTTTCAAAACACCCTCCCCCACCCGAAGCCCTCTCTCCAGCTCCCCATGTCCTCAGATGAAGTCCAGCTGGTGTCAACTAAGACCCCACCAGAGCCACCAGGCAACCTCTTGACCCCTGTCACTGTTACCTACACTCCCTGGGGCCCCAGTGGCTCATCATTTCTAAAACCCAGCCTCACCTCATGCCTCCGGGCATTCGCACAGGCTGCTCCTCTGCCAGGAACGTCCCTCCTACCTTTGTTTGGTACTAGGGGTGCTTAGTGACAAGCCATATCTCCAGCCCTTTAGAGACAGAGTCTCGCTAAGTTGCTTAGGGCCTTGCTAAATTTCTGAGGCCAGCCTCAACTTGTGACCTTCCTGCCTCAGCCTCCAGAGCTGCTGGGATGCAGGCATGTGCCACTGTGTGCCATCTGGCCTTCCTACTATTTTAACAGCTCAGTTGTCACCTCCCCTGAAAGCGCTCCAAGACAGAGGGGTCTCCTACCCCCAGGGCTTCCTTTTCTTAGTGATCTGAGCCTCCTGGGCAGTGCTTGCCAGCTCAATTCTGTCCTCCTCACTGGACCAAGTGCCCCTGAGTGGGACATAAGCTGGCACAGAGCAGGGGACTTGGTATTTGTGGAATGAATAAGTCAGCTGGCCAGGGGGCTCTGCCTTCCCCCGGGACCTCTTCCTGCTGCAGCAGGCTCCAGAACTTCTCTGCAGGACGCCCCGACATGCAGCCTGGTGGGGAACAGGCGAGGGGGCTCCTCTGGAGGCTGCTGCATCTGCAAAGCGAGCCCGGCTTCTCCAGTCAGGATCCACTGGGATGCTGGTGGGTTGATAAAACCCAGGTCTGGCCTTGCCCAGCCTGGGGGAACAGTGACACAGAAGAGCCTTGGTCAAGGGACACACCAGGCTGAGGGAGCCTGTGGCTCAGGGTCCAGGGCGGGTCCTGCTTTGGGGAGGTCCAGCAGCTTGCCTGGTTTAGGGGCCCTCCTTAGGAAAAACAACAGAAAACCACCTTTCTTGTAAGATTGTAGAAAACCACAAGTCTAGGTGCACATACTGGTGGGGACCTTCAGAGCTGCGGTGGGGGCCTGGGTAGTACCGGAGTACCAGCTCAGTTCTCTGGAACTGAGGGGCTCCCAGGATACAGGACTTCCAGTGCCAAACCCAGGAAAGTTCTGGCAGCCAGGATGAATCAGTCACCTGCATCTCAGAGTTCAAGCTCCATCAGCTTTGCAGGGAAGCCCTCTGGGTGTAGGGGGACTGGGAGCTCTGAGGGCCCTTAGCTGGCTGCATCTGCCCCCGGCGCCCGAGTGCACTAAGATGTCTCAGCACACCACAGACTGCCGAACGGCAGCTCCTCCTAGACCCTTCACATGGGTGTTTTTGCCCAGTTTTCTCTATTGTGGTAAAATACATGTCACATGAAATTTGCCATCTTCATCGTTTCTTTTCTTCTTTTTCTATTTTGTAGCGTTGGGGATAGAGCCAGGGCCCTGTGCATGCTAGGCAAGTGCTCTATCACTGAGCTGCACCCCTACCCCAATTTCACCACTTCTAAATGGACAGTTGAGTGGTATGAAGCACGTTCATGTTCCTGTGCAAACATCATGTGTGATTTCTACATTTTCCAATAATCAGCAGGTATTATTATGATGACTAGAAAAGAGAACTATTTATTTCTTGCAAAGCTTATTTACAGGTGCACACCTGCAATGCCAGAGACCCGGGAGACTGAGGCAGGGGGATCACAAGTTTGAGGCCAGCCTGGGCAACTCAGTGAGATCCTGCCTTAAAATGAAAAATAAAAATGTCTGGAGATGGAGTTTAAAGATAAAGTGTCCCTGGGTTCAATCCCGCCCCCCTCCAAAAAAGGTGTCAATGAGCCTGTATCAGACGTCTCTGCCCCAACAAAGGTGAGGAGCACTTTGTATCTAGGTGTGTGAGCATTGCCGGGAGGTGGAGGGAGAAATCTGGGCATTGGATGGGGGTTGCTTGATACCCCTTATGTCCTTTCCAACCCCGAACTTCCAGGATTCTGCACTCTTCCTTTATTGAGTATTATTTTTTGGTACTGGGGCTTGAACCCAAGGGCACTTTACCCCTGAACTATAGCCCAGTTCTTTCTTTCTTTTTTTTTTTTTTTTGGTGCTGGGGATTGAACCCAGGGCCTTGTGCATGCAAGGCAAGCACTCTACCCACTGAGCTATATCCCCAGCCCCCAGTTCTTGCTTTTAAGTCAGTCTTGCTAAGTTGCCCAGGCTGACTGTGAACTCGCCATCTTCCTGTCTCAGTTTCCAGAGTCTCTGGATTACAGGCATGCGCCACCACGCCAGGCTTCCTCTGCCACTTTCATGCTCAGTAACCTGAGGCCGGGACTGCCTCAGCTCCTCAGGTGTTGGGGAGCTGCTGCGCCTGCCCACGATGGGTACTCCATCCAGCTATTTTCCTTTCTCCTGCTTGGAATGTCCTTCTGTCACCCCGATGTGCACAGTGCAAACCCTCCTCCTCCTGCCAACTTGACACCCCCTTCTCCATGTAGGCCACCAGTTCCAGGGCAGGGAGACTCCCCTGCCTCCCATGACCTCGGCCTGGGGGCACCTGGCACTCTCTCCAGTGGGACTGTGGGCTCCCCAGCACAAGGGCTGTGTCTGAGTCATGCGGCCCTGATTCCCTCAGGGCCTCACAGACTCAATAAAGCTCTGCTAAATGAAGCCATCAAGGGAGAAATGACCCAAGCAGATAAAACAGCACACCCCCACACAAGCCAAGCCTCCTAGGCCAGAGGCCCTAGGGCTAGCAAGAGGGAGCAGTGCACACAGCCAGCGAACTTGACCAGACAGGTCCCCAGGGCCCGCCAGGGCCCGCAACTTGCCGCAGGCCTGCTGGGGTCTCTAGGAGCCCCAGATGAATTCAGTGCCACAAACCCTTGTGGATATTCCTGGGGTGCCAGGACACAAAGACAAACAGAACTGGGCTTCTCTACCCTTAAAAAGCTCCCCATCTGGTGGGCCACCCTTCCTATGGCCTCAGGAGGGGGTTTTAACTTTTTTAGATAAAGAGTTGCTTCCACTTTGGGAGGCCAGAGATACGTACTGTCTCACCTACCAGATCCTGATATGGCCCTAAAAAACCCCAGAAAGAAAGGCACTTCCGAACGGTCGGGGTCACAAACAGTCCCCTGACAGTCTCCAGGCCCAGAATCCCCAATCCAAGCTCGTCTTGTCTGGGCCCAACAGTAATGTGCCCCAAGACTACAGAGGCAAGACCTTCCTTGAGTGTGTTTCACAATGACCAACCAACCTCAGGGAGCCCCAAGCACCCCCCCAGCCTTCTTTCCCTGGGATGTTGAACCCCCACTCTGCTCACTGTTTGGGGATTCAGATCCCCAGATCTGATTAAGAACCCACTCAGCACTGGGGGTCCTGGGCTTCACTGGGCTGCAGGTCCAGAATGGGCCCCTGTTTTCACTGTGGGGAGGGGATCTTCCTCCCAGACACACGCGCCCCAGAGACATCCAGGTGTACCCTAGGCGGGGTTAGGGACTCATAAAATGTAAGCGGCAAGGGGGCCTCAAGGAGGCTCCGCCCACCTGCTCTATAAATAGGGAAACTGAGGCATGACAGAAGCGGTAGCTATCCGCACCTCGGATCTGAATTTCTCCTTTCCAGTTAACATTTCCTGGGTGGTTCCCTGCCCAAGGTCACGCCGCGAAGGAGATGCAGATCCTGGTGGAAGCCAGGTATCCGGCTCAGCTCCAGACCCCTCGCTCCACACTTTCCCAGCCGGGCCACAAAATCCCGGTCCCCTGTCCTCTACTAGAGCGTCCAGGGCAGGCGCGGCGTGCGCCCCGGCGAGGTGATCCACGCCCTGATCCGCTTCCCTCCTGAGGCCACCTGACCCGCGCGGGGTCCCCACGGTCGCGCGCCACCGGAGCAGCTAGCTGCAGAGCCGCGGTGCGAGGTCACGCGATGGGGGCGCGGGGCGCACAAGCCGGGGGCCCCGGGAAACGGGGTCCTCGGGAGCCAGCGCCCACGCACGGGTCGGGGAATGGGGACTGCGGCGCCAGCGCGGCCAGCAGGGCAGATCCCGCCCGCGGTCGCGTCTCCGCGGGGCCCGGTGGGGTCGGGGTCGGTCCCGGCGCGCCGCCCTCCACACCCCACCGGCCTGGCCCTGCCACCCGTCTGTCCTTACCCAAGACACGACGCGCAGGATGGTGTGCGGCTGCCGGACCAGGGTGTGGGGGTCGAAGGCGCCCCCGGCTTTGCCCGCTCCGTACGCACCCCCTTCCATCGTGGCTGCACCGCGCGGCGCCCCCCGCTCGGCGCGCGCCGCCGGCCCGTGCGCGTGCGCGGCTCCCCCGCCCCCTCCCCTGCGCGCAGCCGGCGCGGCCCAGGGCTCCCGCCAGGGGGCGTCGTGCACGACGGGCCCAGCTCGCGGGCGCGGGCGGGGTCTGGGCGGCGCGCGCCCGGCTCGCGGGGGACGCGCGTGCTGGGGGCGCGCGTGCTGCGGCCCCGGGCGGAGGACGCGCTAGTCGCTAGCGCGGTGACCTCTTTGCAAAGTGAGGGGGAGGAGTGGACTGTGCAGCCCGTACGGACGCGTCCGGTCCCGGGCGCCCTAGAGCCCTTGGCTCTGCCTGAAACCAACTCCGTGATTATGTATGGGTTTGCCCTTTTCCTGTCACCGTCTGCCCCAAATATAGAGAGGAAAGGGGGCGCCTCCGTCCCCGCCACGGAGTGTGTGGCACACAGTAGGCGCCGCAGGGACATTCACCGCGTGAGTCAGTGAGCCGGGAATGAGTAACCTCCTCCCAGAGCCCCCAAGGCAGCCCCGCCTCCCGGAACCACCTCTGCACCTGGCTCCTAGGTGACGTCATGCGAGTCCCAGCGCCACCTCCACCCGCTCCTGGAGCGACCCGGCCCAGGGGCAGAGACTGGGAAAGGACAATAAATTCTTTGTCAGACTTCCGTCCTGGTTCCCATCACCCTGCCCCCTTCCTTAATTCGAGATTAATTATGTAATTATTTTTCGCTGTCTCTGCTAATCTCTGTGCTGCCGATGCTCAGGTTTTTGTGTCTTGTTCACTGCTGTCTCCAAGGGCCTGGCACACAGTAGGTGCTCAATAAACACACCCTAGTCCCCATCACGCTATCACAGCTTGGGCTACAGCTCTGTGTTTTATGGAAACAGAGGCTGGAAGGAACAGTTCTGGGTGCAGTGGAAAGGGCCGCCTCCCAGGTCTGGCGCCCTGCGGACCCGGTCTCTGCCTTTCCCGACCTTCTGATTCCAGAGCAGTTTGGACAAGGATGTCTGCAGAGACTTTTGCCACCCTGGTGTCCGGTCATCCCAGAAAGATCTGTGCAGAGGAAATGCGTGGTGGGGCTGAGGGCACCTCTAACATTGAGTAGGCCAATGTCCATCTTAGACTCAATTTATTGTTTACTTTCTACCTGGTCTGTGCTAAGGGGTTATCATTAACTATCACATTTAGTCTAGCAAATTTATGAAGTAGCAACTCACATTATATAAAACTTCTAGAAGCTACTCAGGAGGAGGACGTCAGGAGTTTAAGGCAAGCCTGGGCAAATTACCAAGACTATGTCTCAAAATTTAAAAAATAAAATTATATATATATATATATATATATATATATATATATATATATATATATATATATATAAACACACACACACACACACACACACAGAGCGCTGGGGAATATAGCTCTGAGGTAGAGCACCCCAGGTTCAATCCCAAGTACCAAAAACAAAAACAAAACAAAAAAATATTGTAGAACAAGAAAAAATCTTTGTGACTTGGGGATTAGGCAAAGAGTTCTTAGTAGATAGATACCAAGAGTAGATTCCATCAAAGGAACAATCGATCAATAAATTGGACCTTGTTCCTTGAAGGCACTGCTAAAAGAAGGAATGAAGCCACGGATGGTGGTGGGCACCTGTATCCCAGCAACTCAGGGGGCTGAGGCAAGAAGATCTAGTCAGCTTAGCCAACAGGGAGAACCCCTCTGGAGGAAAAAAGAAAGGTGGGGGGAGAAGAAACAAGAGAATGAATGAAAAGAGAAATCACAGTCTGAGAGAAAATATTTGTAAAGCGTATATTTGATAAGGAACTTGCATCCCCAATATACAAAGAACTGTCAAAACTCAATGATAAGAAAATGACACACTTTTTAAAAAGTGGGTAAATGATTTGAACAGACATGCACTCACCAAAGACATAAAAATGGCAACTTTTTTTTTTTGGTACCAGGGATTGAACCCAGGAGTACTTAACCACCGAGCCACATCCCCAGCCCATTTTTTCAGATTTTATTTAGAGACAGGTTCTCACTAAGTTGCTTAGGGTCTCACTAAATTGCTGAGGCTGACTTTGAACTCTCCATCCTCCTGCCTCAGCCTTCTGAGCCACTGGAATTACAGGCATGTGTCATCAACCCCAGCCTACAAATGGTAACTAAGCACATAAAAAGATGTTCAATATCATTAGCCATTAAAGAAATGCAAATTAAGGCCAGGCACAGTTGCCCACACCTGTAATCCCAAGGGCTCAGGAGCCTGAGGCAGGAGGATTGCGAGTTCGGAGCCAGCCTCAGCAAAAGGGAGGTGCTAAGCAATTCCGTGAGACCCTGTCTCTAAATAAAATACAAAACAGGGCTGGGGATGTGGCTCAGTGGTCAAGTGCCCCTGCATTCAATCCCCAGCACCCCACCCAAAAAAAGAAATGCAAATTAAAACCAGAATGAGGGCTAGGGATGTAGCTCAATGGTAGGTAGCTTGCCTAGCAGGCTCAAGGCCCTGGGTTCCATCCCTAGCACTGCCAAAAACGAAAAAGCCAGAATGAGATAACACCACAAACCTATTAAGATGGCTAAATACTTTTTAAAATTGACAATATTGAATGCCAATGAGACACATCGCAACTGGAACTCTTATCAACACCAATGGAAAGACAAAATGGATAGCTTCTTCAGGAAATACTGTACCAGTTCTTTATAAAGTAAATTATTCATTTACCATATGGTCCTGCAATCTCATTCCTAGATATACCCTAGAAAATTGAAAACCAGTACAGAAATATTTGTAGAAGTTTTATTTGTAGTAGCCCAAACCTGGAAACAATCTAAACATCCTGCAAATAGGGAAGCGGTAACCAATCTGTGGAGAAGAGACTACAGTTCCACTTAGGGGCAAAAGCAATGAGCAGCAGGGCATGGTGACACATGCCCGGAATCCCAGGGCCTCCGCAGGAGGATCGCAAGTTTGAGGTCAGCCTCAGCAATTTAGGAATATTCTGTCTTAAAATTGAATAATAAAAGGGGCTGGGTATGTAGCTGAGTGAATTCAATCCCCCAGTACCAAAACCAAACCAAACCAAACCACCTTTATGAGCTTAAGCAATCCTCCTGCTGCAGTCTTCCAAGTAAGTAGCTGGGACTCCAGGTGCTCTGCACTTGGCTTGGCGTTATGGGACATTCTTGTAAAGGTAAAAGTATCAGGACAGAAAAAAGATCAGTGGTTCCTAGGGACTATGGGCCTGGAAAAGATTTACTACTAGGGGGAAGAGGGAACTCTGGGGAGATGATGGAAACATTCTATACTTGTATATGTTGATGATACACAATAAAGTTGCTTATTTATTTTAGTAAGAAAATAAAGCATATTTATTTATTTATGGCAGTAATGGGGATTGAACTGAATGTCAATCTCCCTTTGAGCTATACCCTCAGCCCTTCTTATATTTTTATTATTATACCTATTTTAATTTCATTTATGCATTTATTTATTGAGACAGAGCCTCACTAAGTTGCTAAGGCTGGCCTTGAACTTTCAATCCTCTTGCCTTAGCCTCTCAAGTAGCTGGGATTACAGGCATGTGCCACTGCACCTAGCAAGTATATTTTATTAATAAAATGGAAAATGTGTGTTAAAATTTGCACAATTTCCCATTAAAAGGGATGATTTTCATTGAATGTAAATTCTACCTTAATTTTTTTTTTTATTTTTTTAGTACTGAGGATTGAACCCAGGGATGCTTTACCACTGAGCTACATCCCTAACCCTTTTTATTTATTTTTTTGAACCAGGGTGGTCTTGAACTTGTGATCCTCCTGCTTCAGCTTCCCAAGTAGCTGAGATTATAGGTGTACCCCTTGAGCTGGGTGCAGTGGTACATGCCTGTAATCCCAGGAGCTTGGGAGGCTGGGGTAGGGAGATCATGAGTTCAAAGCCAGCCCCAGCAATTCAGTGAGGCCCTGAGCAACTCAGCAACACCCTGTCTCTAAATAAAAATAAAAAAGGGCTGGGGATGTGGGTCAGGGGTTAAGCGCCCCTGGGTTCCAATGCTGGTACCAAACAAAAGGAAACAAGGGAATACCTTAATTTTTTTAATGGAGAAAAAAATGTGCACGTATAATGTGCTGCAGATCAATAAGTAATATCACTCATTTTTTATTCAATAATTATTTATTTGCATCAGGCTTTGTGGTAGTCATAGGGGCATAGGGTGAAGAATTAAGACTGTCCTTAATCCACTGGCATTAAGACTTGATCATACAAAGGAATGAAAGGGTTTAGGATCCTGAGCTTCAAGATCAGATATTTGGGGGGATGGGTGGAGGTCCTGGCTCCCCCCACCCCACCCCGCGCACATCTACTGTGTGATCTTGGGCAATCGGCTTCACCTCTCTGACCTTACTTCTCATCTGAAAAATGGAAATAAGGATACTACCTGCCTCTGGGGATTATGGTCGGAATTAAATGAGATAACATACCAGGCGTTTTCTTAGAACTCCAAGCTATGGATAGTGGGGAGGTTGGCGCGCTCCTGCGCGTGAACCTCTACTTTTGATCTCTCATTGCACAGTGTGGAAACATCCCCCGACCATCTGTGCTGATGTGTTCCGTGCAAGTGATCAGGCCAAAGAAGGAAGTCAGGCTGGTTTTGCAAGTCAGGCTTTTGCAAATCCGGGGCTGCCTGGATCCCGTCCCACTCTGCCGGAGTTCACCTTCCCGCCGGCCGAGGCGCGGACGGCCGCGCCGCCTCTCTCCTGCCCCCACGAGGCCGGTTTGGCATCGACGCGTCCGCGGTGTTCTCGGTGAGGGTCGGAGGTGGAGTTGACTGGGCGGAGGCGGGGCGGTCCGGGCGCGGGGAGCACCTCGGCATAACTGCAATCTCGTAATGCAATCCCCCGGGACCCTTCAGGATTGCTGTTTGTCGATGTGTTCAACTGTCTTGACACCCAGAGATGGCTGATATAAATGCACTGTTCCGGACGCTCGCTAGAGAAAGACCAGGTCTGGGACAAGTTCCAGGACTAAATAGCAGCTGGGAAATGTCTGCTGGATCTAGAGCTAAGCGGTTTCTATAAGGTAGACTTGGGGGAAAGAAAGCACCCTAAACCTTCATCGGCGACGGATAAGGGGGTGGGATGATGTGAATCAGAGAAGCTTGGAGTGGGCGGTTAGACCATAGGAAGGACTCGCTGCTTCTGGGTTGGTTGGGGGTTGTTAGCAGGATGTGGTGGGCCCTTCAGGGTGGCAATGGGTGCCAATGGATCTGAGTAAGGTTTAACATATATTCAGTAATGTGAGCCGATCATTGATTCTTGTTTTATTTATTTATTTATTTTAGTTGTAGAAGGACACAATACCTTTGTTTTGTTGATTTATTTTTATGTGGTGCTGAGGATGGAACCCAGAGCCTCAACTGGGAGGCAAGCTGTACCTGCAGCCCCAACCCCAGCCCCCTTACTGATACATTTTAACTGATAAATTTTTCCATTTCTTTCCTACTCTATCCTCTGGTCCTTGAAATGAAATTTAGCACAACTCAACAATATTTCTCTCATCAAACCCAGCGAGCCCATTCACACAGGTGAGGTTAAAGCCAAGCCTGTGTGTCACACACTCAGCCAGTCACTTCTTCAATACATGTGGAACAGTGCGGTTTGCCAGGTAATTGAAGACTCCTGGGATCCAGCAGTGACATTGTGCATGATCTCTGCCCTATAAGGATCTCATGGTCCAGGGAGTGAAAATAAGCAAGGTGTTCTGGGCTGGGCTCGCCTAGCACATGTGAGGCACTGAGTTTGATCCTCAGCACCACATTAAAATAACGGTATTGTGTCCATCTATAACTAAAAATATATTTTAAAAAATAAGCAAGGTGGCAAATGAAGTATGGACACATATTCGTCAGAACTTCTCCTGAGGCCAGCCGCGGTGGCACAAACCTCTAATCCCAGAAGTGCGGGAGGCTGGGGCAGGAGGACTGCAAATTCAAAGTCAACCTCAGCAATTTAGTGAGGACCTATGCAATTTAGCAAGACTCTGTCTCAAAATAAAAAATGAAAATGGCTGGGGATGTGGCTCAGTGGTTAAGTGCTTCTGGGTTCAATCCCTGGTACCAAAAAAAGGAAAAAAAGAAAAACTTCTTTAGCGGAGAGGAGGGGTCTATGTCTCCTACCCTTGAATGTAAACCAGCTGGTGATTGGTTGATTGACAGAATGACAGACAATACCAGCTTTCACTGGAACTCTCTAAGCCTGAGCTTTTAAGCAAGAAGTCCTGAGACCACGGAGACCTCCTATAAATACTCCTGCCAAGGGTCCCAGGGGACACCAGCTTCCAGGCATCTCCTGCTGTCACCCTCCAGACTAACCCATGGAATCAGCCCAATGCCTCCAGGGGACCTCAGTTGGCACCTCTTAGAAGACTCGCTGAGCCCCAATGCCTGCAGCACAACATCACGACAGATGTCATGAAATGGCAGGGGTTTTGAGTCACCAGCACTTGGAGCAGCATAAGAATAAGCCACCAGAGGCCTCTGGTGCATGCCCAGAGAGACAGTGGATAAAACATAAGAAGGGAAAATAAAACAGACTGAGCCAGGCTCAGAAGCCAACAGCTCCATGGGTAGAAAGCAGAGGGACACTGACTCCCTGGGCCGGGGTCTGGACTCGGTCTGCACAGCCACCAGTTTCAGGTTTTTTTGTTTTTTTTTTTGTTTTTTGATCCTGGGGATTGAACCCAGGGGCACTCAACCCCTGAGGCACATCCCCAGTCTTTTAAAAAATATTTTATTTAAAGATGGGGTCTCACTAAGTCGTTTAGGGCCTTGCTAAGTTACTGAGCCTGGATTTGAACTTGCAATCCTCCTGCCTTGGCCTCCTGAGTAGCTGGGGTTGCTGGCGGGTACCATGGGACAGTGGAGTTGGGTTCTAAGCTTGGTTGGTTTGCGAGCCCCAGCTGAGTGGTGTAGAGCCGTGTGCCCCGCAGCACTACCTGGGGTCTTCACGATCACCCCTATTTCCCCTTCCCCCAGCTTCTGATTCAGAAGACGCCAGGAGGTATTTATTTATAATTCAAAAAATCCCAGATGATTCCCTTGTTTTGTTTCTTTTCAGAACACATTTTTTTTAATTGCACAAGTAATTAATGCTGCCTACATTCTCACTGTGAAGAATATAGCAGGGTATACAGAATCATCTGGAAGGTTGCTTCGCACCCACCCCCTATGCCCACCATTGGTGAGCCCCCTTCAGTCAGCTCTCCAAGGAATACTCATCCTGTGTCCGTGGGCATGGTGAAATAACCAGAAAATAAGAACGTCTGGGTCCTGTCTCCTGGCGCGCAGCTCCCAGCGCTCTTGGAACGTCCTGTTGATAATATCTTTCCGTGTGCTACCGACATCACTGGGAGCTGGGGGCTCCTAGAGTAACCAAGGGAATGGCAACCAGGGCATACCAGGTTGGATTCTCAGCCCCAGCCTTGACCTCCAGAGAGGGGAGAGGAACTGAAGGTTAAGGTGATCACCAATGATGATCAATGATTTAGCCAATCATTGATGATGCTTCCATAACAATACAAGCAGGGCTCAGAGGATCCTGGTTAGGGAATGGATCCTGGTGGCACATGCCAACTCCAAGGAGACAGATGCTCCTGCCCAGAGCACCTTTCAGGTCCTTAATTGGTGTCCCTTTTCACGTGTCTCTTCATTCCTATTCTGAAATATCTTTTATAATAAGCCACGCAATGGAATGAAGCATGAGCATCGTGAGCCCCCCCAGCAAGTGACAGAGGCCCCGGTGGGGTGTGGGAGCTCTGATTTACAGTGGGAGGGTCAGAAGACAGCTGACCACCTGGACTTGAGACTGGCCTCTGCAGCAAGGGGCAGTCCCGGGAGGCTGGGCCCTTCACCTGGGAGGTCTGCACTAGTTCCCGGGAGTTGGCCTCAGAGTTGAGCTCTAGTTTACCCAGCTGGCGTCCGCGGGAAAGAAAGAAGAGAGTTGCCAGGATCAAGACGGAGTCGCAGGGGGCTGGAGATATAGCTCAGTTGGTCGAGTGCTTTCCATGCATGCACAAGGCCCTGGGTTCAATCCCCAGCACCAACGAAAGCCAGGAGGTTGTTAGGAAGGGTCTGACACACGACTGCCTGCTACTAACCACCACCCAAGACTGCCAGAACTAACCCGTGCAAAAAAGCCACTTCAGTGTTGGGCAAAAGTACTTCCACAAGTACATCCACCCCACAACTGTCAGTTCAACCTCACACCATCACCTGTTATGATTGCTGTGGCCAAAGATTATCAGTTCAAAATATCTTGTGTAATCCTCCCCAGTTTGGCCTTTAAAGACTTCCCTTGGGGCTGCATTGTAGCTCAGAGGTACAGCACTTGCCTAGCATATGTGAGGCACTGGGTTCCATCCTCAGCACCACATAAAAATAGATAAAAGTATTGTGTCCAAATACAATTCCCCTTGATACCATGTCTTTGTTTTTGTGGTGCTGTGGATAAAAACCCTGGACCTCACACATGCCAGGCAACCACTTTCCCACTGAAACCAATCCAGCCTCCATCTCCTGGCCTCACCCCTTTTTTGTGGTACTGGGGATTAAACTCAGAGGCGCTATTCCACTGAGCTACATGCCCACATTCCCAGCCCTTTTTATTTTTTGTTTTGAGACGAGTTCTCACAAAATTATGGGGGCTGGCCTCTGTGATTCTCCTGTCTCAGCCTCTGGAGTCACTGGGATTACAGGCGTGCACCATCATGCTTGGCTTCAGTGTGTGGTTTCTGATGATACTGCAGAACATATTGGAAAAGGAAAGAGTGGCTGGGTGCGCAGGAGGCTGAGGCAGGAGGATGGCGAGTTCAAAGCCAGCCTCAGTAAAAAGTGAGGCGCTAAGCAATTCAGTGAGACCCTGTCTCTAAATAAAATACAAAATAGGGTTGGGGATGTGGCTCAGTAGTCAAGTGCCCTTGAGTTCAATCCCTGGTACCAAAAAAAAAAAAAAAAAAAAAAGAGTGAAACTTCATGGGCAGAGTGGCACGTGCTTGTCATCCCAGCAACTTGGAAGGCTAAGGGAGGAGGATTGCAAGTTTGAGGCCAGCCTTGGCAGTTTAGCAAGACCCTCAGCAATTTAGACCCTGTCTGAAAATAAAATAAAAAGAACCGGGGATACAGCTCAGTGGCAGAGCACCCCTGGGTTCAATCTCTATTACCAAAAAAAAAAAAAAAAAAAAATGATGGGGCTGGGGATAACTCAGTGGTAGAGCACAAGGCCCAGGATTGTTCAATCCACAGGTGGGGTGGGGGGGAAGCAAAGAGAAAAGTTAAGGGATCAGGTGCTGGCGATCTGGGCCAGGCAGCAGGGCTGGGCCCATCCCTCAGCCCACATTCCATTGGCCTAGTGCAGTCTGGGCCACTCCTAGCTGCAAAGGAGCCTGGGAAATGAAGTCTTTCTGTATTTTTCTTGTTGATCTGTAGTTCTTTTTAGTCTTTCTACACAGCCCTTACCAGCAAATAATTTCCCAGGTGGGTGGCTGTACTCTTCCTCTGGGTCACCAAATTCAGCTTGCTGCCAGCTTTTGTTCAACCTTTAAACTGAGAATATCTCTTATACCAGGTGTGGTGGCACACACCTATAATCCCAGTGACTCCAGACACTGAGGCAGCCTGGGCAACTTAGTGAGATCCTTTGTCAAAATAAAAATACACTTTAAATAAAAAGAGGTGGGCATGAGCTCAGAGGCTGAGGCAGGAGGATCATAAGGTTGAGGCCAGCCTCAGCAACTTAGAAAGACCTAAGAAATTTAGCAAGACCTGTCTCAAAATAAAAAAACAAAAAGGGCTAGGATGTGCCCTAACCCCAGCAAACTGGGTTCTTCAGTCCAGTACTTCTCAGTTTTTACTCCACTTTGCAATTACTAGAGAGCTTTTAAAAATGCCCGATGGCGGCCAGGAGTGTGAACAGGCCTGTGAGCCTAGCCATTGGGAGGCTGAGGCAGGAGGATCACAGTTTGAGGCCATCCTGGGAAACTTGGTAAGATCCTGTCATAAAATAAAATAAGGAGTGCTGGGGATGCTGCTTAGTGTAGAGCACTTGCCTAGCATGTGTGTGACCCTGGATGTGACCCCCACCACTACAAAAACAAAACAAAAAATGAATAAGTAAGCAAACAAACAAAACTCTACACCTGCTTCTCACCCCTGGAAATTGTAATTTAGTTGTTCTGAGATTTATCTTGGGAGTCAGAATTTTTAGGATCTCCTTGGGTGACTTTAATGGGCAGCCAAGGCTGATGACTTCTGCTTTACTCTGTCCCTGGATCTCCTGTTGACCTCTGTCAGCTGTGGGGCCCTCAACCTCTCTGAGCCTTAGTAATCTGGGCTACAAAATGGGGACAATAAGATCTACTTAGGACCTTGCTACTTAAGGAGCGTTCCAACCTGCAGCCTCAGCATCCCAGTCCTCCTGGGCCAGAACACACTTTTTTTTTTTTGTATTAAAATTGAACCCAGGGGTGCTTAACCACTGAGCCACACCCCCAGCCCTTATTTAGTATTTTTATTTTGAGACAGGGTCTGGCTGAGTTGCTAAATGCCCTGATAAGTTGCTGAGGCTGGCTTTGAACACATGATTCTCCTGCCTCAGCTTCCCTAGCTGCTGGGATCAGAACCCATGTATTAAGCTGCTGGAGGGTGATTTATGGAGACTTTGCCTGGGCAGGTAGCTCAGTAGCGGACCCCTTGCCTAGCACGCACAAAGCCCGGGGTTAGAACCCAGCATTGCAAAAACAAAACAGGTTTAAGAGAACTGTTCTGGGGGACTTTGAAGATTGATGAGACAGACAATCTAAAACTTCTACTAGAACTATATAATGAATAGTATGTAACGTCTATAACAGACCCCGGCATGTGACCGCCCTAGACAAGGCCTTTCCCTCCTTACACCAGAGGAAATCAAGGCTCAGGCTATTAGGTCACTTTGTTAGAATAGCAAAGTGCTGGGGGCACCCCCACGGTGTTAAGGGAGGGTAAAGAGGAGGTTCCTAGAGACTTGAAGACCAGGACACAAAATGGCCATTCCAGGAGGAAGGGTGGCCCAGCCTCCCAGGGGACACCACTTAGCTTCGAGGGAGGGAGGGGACCCAGTGCTGTTGACAATCCCACAGACAAACATGCTCACCTCGCGTTCCTCCACAAATGCTCATGAAGCCCTACTGTGTGCTCGGTACTGGGCATCACAGAGGTGACCCTATCTCTGGTGGAGCTGACAATGACAATTTAGAATCTCAAGAGGAGGATCAGGGCTGAGAAGAGGACCGGGAGGGGAGTGGGACAGAGGAGGAGGGACGGGGGAAGGTTTCGAGGAAACAGGATGAGAGGAGGGCAAGGAAGATGGGAAGATTTTGGAATAAACCAAAGAGATGATTGACACTCCTTTCAATGACATGCCGGCACCCAGGGATTGTCTGGTCCTGTGTCCCCGACAGGCTTTTCTTCCCCTTAGACTATTTCAAGGCTTTGTATGTTGCCAGTAAAGAAGAGTGATGCAAGGAACCTGATCTATATACCTGCAAATAGATCCCAGCCAGTGGGTGTTGTCACAGAGCCCTTTAAATTTATAAACACCAAGAAAAAATAAAGAAAAAATGTAAGCCCAAGAGGGACGTGGTGGCAAAGGACAGAAAACTGGAGGCCAGGCTCAGCGATTAGCAAGACTCTGTCTCAAAATTTGAAAAACAGGCTGGGTTGTGACTCAGGGGTAGAGCGCTTACCTAGCATGTGCGAGGCTGGGTTCCACCGTCAGCATCATATAAAAAAATTTTAAAAATAAAGATATTGTGTCCATCTACAACTAAAAAAGAAATCTTTAAAAGAATTAAAAAAACAGATTTAAAAATTCTAGGGGTGAAGCTCAGTGGTAGAGCACACTTGGGTTCAATCCCCAGTATCACACACAAAACAACAAAACAAACAAATAAGAAAGAAAAAATTAAAGTCTCCATCTCCCCAATTTCCTGATCAATTTTTTTTCCCCCTGCAACAAAGTTTCCTCATGCTGAGAAAGGAAACTAGGGAACTGGCCCCAAAGCCTGGGCAGGCGCCCCACCACCAAGAGTCAAAAAACTGACCAGATACAGTGGTGCACAGCTGTTATCCCAGCAGCTCTGGAGGCTGAGCAGGAGGATCAGGAGTTCAAAGCCAGCCTCAGCAAAAGTGAGGCACCAAGCAACTTAGTGAGACCCTGTCTCTAAATAAACATACACACATACACAAAAAGAGGGGCTGGGGATGTGGCTCAAGCGGTAGTGGGCTTGCCTGGCATGCGTGTGGCCCGGGTTCGATCCTCAGCACCACATACAAAAAACAAAGATGTTGTGTCTGCCGAAAACTAAAAAATAAATAAATAAATATTTTTTAAAAAATTTATCTCTCTCTCTTAAAAAAAAGGGGGGGTGGGTTGGGGATTGGCTCAGTGGGGATTGGCTCAGTGGTTGTGTGCCCCTGAGTTCAACCCCCATACCCCACCCCTCCCAAAAAACGAATCAACTTAATCTTCTTTCAAAATGTACTTTTAAAATAAGAGTTAGCCATGCTGGGAAGCCCAGGGATGTGCCTGGATGCAGCTCGAAGTCCCTATGGACCTCAAACTCGTGGAAGTCACTGGAGGGTACTAATTGGTGGAATGACCTTGGTGTGATTTACAGTGTCAATAAAACCTCTCTGGGGGCTGAGGTTGTGGCTCAGTGGTAGAGCGCTTGCCTAGCATGTGTGAGGCACTGGGTTTGATTCTCAGCACCACATCTAAACAGATAAATAAATAAAGGCCCATCGATAACTAACAAATAAATAATTAAATAGATAGATAAATAAATAAGACCTCTCTGGGTGCTGGGTCAGGATGGGGGGGGCAGGAGGAGCACAGTGGTTGCCGGCAGTCACTGGACGCTGGGAGAGAAGAGTGGTTCTCTCCCCTGATGGCGTGTGAGGGGCTGGCGCAGGAGTCCAGGGGGAGGAGGACAGGGCTTGGGTGTGGTGGGCTAAGTGAGGAAGCCACCAGTTTCCCTGAGCAGCAAGTGAATGGGCGCCGTGGGGGAGGGGCCTAGGAGGGCCTCTGGCCTTGGAGCTGGTCATGCGCTGCTCAAGCTGGGCAGGCACTGCCCTAGGCCTGGAGGGACGCCGGGAACTCGGCTAGTGGAGAGGGAAGAGTAGGAAAGGGGCGTGAGAGGAACCCTGGAGGGGCTGCAAGGCCCGTGGTTCAAGGCGAGAGCTCCTCTGTGACTTCAGGAATTTATAAGTTTTTCAAACTAAAACAGATCAACAGAACTGTGCTTTCCTCAAAGAGTTGCTGGGATGAGAAAATGAGATAAAGGATTATTCTGCCTTCAGAAATGGCAGGGGGCTGGGGATGTAGCTCAGTTGATAGAGTGCTTGTCTCGGGTGCATAAGGCCCTGGGTTCAATCCCAGCACCACCAAAAAATAAATAAATAAAAATGGCAGCTGAGGGGTCGGGTGTGTAGCTCATGGCAGAGGGCTGCTTAGCCTGCGTGGGCCCTGGGTTTGATCCCAGCACCAAGAAAAAATGTGGCTAGTATTATTTCCCCCAAATAATAAATGTCTTTGGCATACAAAATGACCTTTACATTGATGTAACACTTTAAAAAACATTTTTTGGAACTTAGGTTCACAGTTGAGATACAAAGTAGGAATCAGTGTTAGTTTCCTGTAGCTGCTATAACAAACTACGTAATACTTGTGGCTTAGAACAGTAGAGAATTTACTCTCTCATAGTTCTGGATGCAGAAGGTCCAATATCAAGTTGTTGCAGGGTTGGTTCCTACTGGAGGCTCTGTCAACCTATTCCACGCCTCTCCCCCAACTTCCAGTGGCTGCCAGCAACCCTTAGCCTGCCTTGGCTTAGTTACATTAACCTGTGACCATCTTCATGTGGCCTCTCTGTGTTTTCTCCTCCTCTTCACTTTTTTTCTTCTCCTTGTTTTTATTTATTGATTGATTGATTCGGTACCAGGGATTGAACCCAAGGGCTCTTAACTACTGAGCCACATCCCCAGACTTATTATTTTGAGACAGGGTCTCACTAGGTTGCTTACAGCCTAAGTTACTGAGACTGGCTTCAAATCTGCCATCCTCTGGCCTCAGCCTCCCAAGCTGCTGAAATAACAGGTAAGCACCATCGTACCCAGCTTCACTTTTCTTATAATGTTGGGTTTAGGGCCCCTCCTAATCCAGAATGGTCTGATCTCAAAATCCTTAGCCTAATTCTACCTGCAAAGATCCTTTTTCCAAATAGGGCCACCCACATCCACAGGTTCTAGGTGTATTTTTATCCTTTTTCCCCCTTTTGGTACTGGGGACTGAACTCAGGGGAGCTCTACCACTGAGCTATACACCAGCCCTCATTTTAAATTTTGAGACAGGGTCTTACTGTTGCCGAGGCTGCTCAGACTTGCCATCCTCCTGCCTCAGGCTCCCAAGTTGCTAGGATTGCAGGTGTGTGCCCCCATGCCAGCGCTCAGTGGCCTTACCCCTAGGGAGCACCAGTCACCCCACTAGGTATTTCTCTATTTCTTCACGTAGTGACCAGATTTCTCCGATCTCACCTGTTAAATAACCCTTGCCTCCCTACTGATTTGGGAAGTCGCCTCTTTGGGTACCAAGCTCCCATCTTGGCCTACATCAGGCTCTGCATTCTATTCCATTTTTCTGTTATTTCTGCCACTGCCATACTGTTTCACTACTGGGACTTTGTAACATATCTTAAAATCTGGTAGACAATCCACATCTTGGCTCTGGGTTTTCAAAATTGCCCTACTTTTTCAAGGGCCTTGATTTTTCATACCATATTAGTGTCTGTTTGAATCCCCCCATCCCTGCTAGAAAAAAAAAATCCCTCAGGATTTTGGTTGGAACTATAATGACTTTATAGACCAATATAGAAGCGATTGACATTTTGGGGGGCGGGTACCAGAGATTGAATTCAGGGCTCTCGACCACTGAGCCACCTCCCCAGCCCTATTTTGTATCTTATTTAGAGACAGGGTCTCACTGAATTGCTTAGTGCCTCACTTTTCCTGAGGCTGGCTTTGAACTTCTGATCCTCCTGCCTCAGCCTCCCCAGCCGCTGGGATTACAGGTGTGCACCATGGCGCCCAGCATAACTGACATTTCAAAGACATTAAACCAGTCCATTCATGAATTGGTCGTGTCCTTCCATTTATGGCAGGACATAAAACAGTTGGCCAGAGAGGCTTCGTGTACTCTTTTGGGGTGCCTAAAGAGGGACCGGCACTCCACAGTTTACAAATTCTCTCCATCCCCTCCCCTTGGAGCCCTATGACCTGTATTTTACAGAAAAGGGAACTGAGGCTGAGAAGGGGAAGGAACCCCCCCCCCAAGGACACGGTGGTGACAAGTTGAGACCCAGGCCCCAGCCCAGACCCTAGTGTGCACACCAGGCACCCCCTCCTTGCCCCTGAACCCGGCATGCGCCTCAGTGGCCGGATGGCTCAATTGCTCGCGACAAAGCCAGGCAGGAGAGGCGGCCGGGGCTGGCCCACATCAGATCACTTTATTTTAAGATCTGCACGAAGACGGACGCGGCGTAGATATAGAGAAGGACTACGAGGACGCAGGAGGCCTTGACCTGCTGGGCCAGGGCCTGCCTGGATGACCACCTGGCGGTCCTGCGGCTAGGCCTGCTGCTCTGGAACCTGGTGCTGAGGGGTATGTTGGTCGCCCCAAAGCCACAGCCTCCTTCTCCCTGCCTGGTGTTTGTGTCCCCATTCACAACGCACAGGCTGATGGAGGCTGACGGCAGCTTGCTCAGCGCGGCTGGGTCAGGCCCAGGGAAGCGCTGGCTGAAAGGGACCGTGGTGGCAGGGAGGCTGGTGGTGACGGCATCCAGATCTTTGGAGCCTGCCCAGCACAGCCTGGCTGGCCCCAGGAGTTTCAGGCCACCACCCCGGACGGCCCGGGCCACCCACGCCGCGGCAGCCCACAGCCTGTCCTGGCAGCGGGCCAGCAGGGCCATGACCACGGGCTGCAGCACCACCCGCAGCAGCAGCTCCAAGGCCTTGTTGCTCTCGTGCTGGGAGTCGACCAGGCTGTAGAAGGCCCACTGCGCCATGGAGAACAGGGTCAGGCTGGCCTCCCACTGCAGGTGCCGCAGGAGGTGCAGGGTGCCTTGGCAGGTTCTGCGGATCAGCGTGGAGAGCAGCCGGAGACTCCAGATCCTGGCGATGGTCAGGCGTCGCCACAGGATCTGCTGCACGGGCAGCAGCCTCTCCATGCACAGCCTGTGGACCAGGATGAAGGTGAGCACCCCTGCCATCGGCAGGCTGCTGCACCACAGGAGGCAGAGGCCCAGGATGGAGACAGGGACGCAGTGCGAGGCCGGGCTGGTCATCTGTGCCTGCAGCGCCAGGAGGGGCACATAGAAGTTCGCCAGGCCCAAGCTGAGCAGGAGCAGGAGCTGCCAGATTCTCCTGCCTGCCCCGCCCCCTAGGGCCTCTCCCCCACAGCTGGTGGCGGAGGAGCAGGGTGAGGGGCTTTCATAACCTGGAGGCTCTGGGTCCAGGCTCCTGCCCCTGCGGAATGGGGCTGCACTCATACCACAAGCCCATATTAACTGACCTTGGCATCAAGCGCCCTGCCTGTCAATTGGGCTGAGTGGTTTTGCAACAATCAATGACAGCACAAAAGATGCGGGTGGGAGCTCCTGTCAAGAGGGGCATTGTTGCTTCACGGGCGAGGCAGGCTGCCATAGGGAATGTTGGGGTGTCCGTGTCCATTCCTCTCCTGACAAACGTGACTCAGTCTTGTCTGTGCGAGGCGATGACCTGCCTCACTCAGCTCCTCTGTGGCCCTCCTGGTCTCTCCATTCCCGTCTTCCATGGGTCCATGCAGTGGTAGTGAACCTTCTACTGCAGCTGAAGCACACACCTCTGGTTTTACCTGGCAGCAGAGAACCTCCGTCCTACAGGTACTAGAGCCAAATCTTGGACCTTTCCCACTGCTTGCAAGAAGCTCCTTTTTGAAAAACAGTACTGATGGAGGATCACAGCAAACAGTTGATCCATTTCTTTCCAGACTTTGGATTTCGCTTTTGAATTAAGTTAGCAATCAGCAATCACGCAACCCAAGTGCCTTGTTAGGGATTGAGGGGTTGCCGTGAGCTCTTTGGTCTGGGCTGAGTGTGCACAGCCTCTCTGCATCACTGGGAGGTATTCCAGGGACCATCAGCTGAATTCCACTCTGGCTCCTTTAGGAGGAAACCCCCTGCCCAGGAGAAATATCTAAACCCTTGGAGCCGGGCGCAGTGGTGCACACTTGTAATCCATCCCAGTGACTCAGGAGGCTGAGGCAGGAGGATTGTGGGTTCAAAGACAGCTCCAGCAAAAGCAAGGCACTAAGCAACTCAGTGAGACTCTGTCTCTAAATAAAATGCAAAATAGGGCTGGGGATGTGGCTCAGTGGTTGAGTGCCCCTGAGTTCAATCCCCAGTAACAAACAAAAAAACACTAATGCCTTATTTCAGGCATAGTGGACTCCTTTGGCTCTTTGTTCGTTTTCATCATGAGGATGCTGTGAATTACGTTAGTAACGTTCATTTTTTTGTTTGGCTACATGGAGGTTCAGAACTGAATGGCATAAACACAGAGATCTCTTGATTTTGAAAATATATATTTTGAACGTGATCCTACATCTCGATGAATCTCTCTTTCTCTCTCTGTCTCTGATTGAATCCAGCAGCACTCTGCCATTAAGCTACACCTTGGGGGGCTGGGGATGTGGCTCAAGTGGTAGCGCGCTCGCCTGTCATGCATGCGGCCCGGGTTCGATCCTCAGCACCACATACAAACAAAGATGTTGTGTCCGCCAAAAACTAAATAAATAAATAAATATTAAAAAAAAAAAAAAAAAGCTACACCTTGGGCCCCTTTTGAGACAGAGTTTCCCTAAGTTAATAAGCCCTCAGACTTTCAATCCTTATGCCTCAGCCTCCTGAGTTGCTGGGATCATAGGCATGGCCACCACGCCATATAACTTTTTTCTTTTCTTTCTTTGGCAGTAGTGAGGATGGAACCCAGGGTCTGCGCATGCTAGGCAAGTGTGCCATCCCTGAGCTACACCCCCAAAACCTTGATGGGTTGCATACATCTTGGTAAGTAGCCTTAAACCTGTTCTTTTTTATTTTATTTTTTTAAAGTTCTAGGTGAACAAATACCTTTATTTTATTTATTTAGTTTTATGTGGTGCTGAAGATCGAACCCAGTGCATCACACATGCTAGGCAAGCACTCTGCCACTAAGCTACAGCCCCAGCCCCCTTTTTTATTTTGAAACAGGATCTCACAAAGTTGCCCAGACTAACCTCCAACTTGTGATCCTCCTGCCTCAGCTTCTCAAGTAGCTTGGATTACAGGTGTGCGCCACCACACCTGGCTCTTCTTAAACCTGAACATTCCACTCTTTAGCTCTGCAGTCAGAGCAGCGCATGGCAAAGAGCAGCCTTCAGTAAAAATTTCTTCTTGAGTCATTGAGTGGCTTAGGACCCCAAAAGTTTTTTTGTGTCTTGTTACTTTTTTTTTTTTTTTAAATTTTTTTTTTAACATTTATTTTTTTTTAGTTTTCGGCGGACACAACATCTCTGTTTGTATGTGGTGCTGAGGATCGAACCTGAGCCGCACGCATGCGAGGCGAACACGCTACCGCTTGAGCCACATCCCCAGCCATGTCTTGTTACTTTTTGAGACAGGGTCTTGATATATTGTCTAGGTTGGTCTTGAACTTCTGGGCTCAAGTGATTCTTCAGCCTCAGCCTCCCTAGAAGCTGGGACCATAGGCATGTGCCACCACACTAATGATGGGGGTGTTCTTGGTTCTCAAGTCAGACATAGTGAAAACCCAAAACTAGAATCAGATAGACTTGGGCTCCATCCTTCATTAATTGTGTGACTTTTGTCAAGTTATCAATATCTTGGCCTTAAGCTTAATTTTCTCTGTAAAAAGGGAATAATATGTCAACACAAAAACAAAACCAAAAAACTTCTTAAATAATTTGGCAGCAAAAACTAAACTAACCTGAAATTATTAGGCAGCATTGTTGCGGAACTTGAGGAAACATCTGGTTCTTGGGAAGATCTGGAGGGCAGGACCCGAGGTCATGGGACAAATGTGCGGCTATTTATATTTCTCCTGCTCTGTGTGACTGTCCTCCCTCCCATCTGCAGTTTTGCTTTCCAAGGTTTGTAATCTGAAGTTTGAAAATATTAAATGGAAAATTGCAGAAATAAACAATTAATAAGATTTCATTGTTGTTGTTTTGGTGCTGGGGATTGAATTCAGAGCGTTGTGTATGTTAAAGCACATGCTTTACCAATAAGGTATATTGCCAGCACTAAAAATTCATAAGCTTATTTTTATTTAATTTTTTTCTTTAGATTTTATTAAATCATAAATGTACAACAGCTTCTTAACTCTACACATGCACTTAAATTTTCTAAAGGAAAACGTTATGTCTTATTACATCATGATCCTGGCTAATACCTTTTCAAAACTTTAAATAAATTCTCTCTCTCCTCTCTCACTCTCTCTTTAAAAAAAAAAAAAAAGAATTTCCTTAACATTGTTATTTCGATAATCTGAAGCTGTTCGGTTACCTTTGGGCTCTCATCCTCTCCTGTTTATACAATGAAGCTCAAGGTAAATAGGATGAAGCTCAATATCGGCTCCTCCCACCATAACCCTCACTTCCTCCAGGACCATAATTTCCTCTACCACGTGGTCGCCCCATGTTCCTGCCACCCAAGTTCCACTCTTCATTAGACTATATTTAGAAGGTTGCTGGTTATAATTTCCAAAATCATTATAACTTCCACTTCCATAATTTCCTCCTCCGTAGATGTCATAACCACCTCCATAGCCCCCACCCCGGTTTCCATATTCAGACCCTCTACCACCAGAGCCTCCTCTTCCTCCTCCATAACCAGGGCTACCTCCCAAATCACCACTTCCAGGTCCTCCTCCAGATCTATTATAGCTATCCCCAAATCCACGTCCGCTTCCATATCCATCAGATCTTCCTCTTCCCATTGCTCGTAGTAGTTTCTTAAACTTTCTTCTGTGGTTTTAAAACTTAAGCCACCAATAAAGAGTTTACGGAACTGTACCTTTTCTCTCTCCATCAGTCGCTTCAGGCAAGTGAGATAAGAAAGATCTGAAGATAAGAAAGATCTGAAGAGCACCTCCACACCAGGGACCGGCTGCTGCTACTGCCGCTAGAGCCACTGCTGCTGCTTTTCTAGAACCTTCCTCCGACTAACTCCAATTTACTTTTAAAATGGACTTGGTTCTTTCTTTTCTTCTCTCTCCCAGCTCCTCCCTAATCTCTACCCTCCCTAATCTCAGGGAAATGGGATTCAAAAATTCATAAGTTTTAAGTGGTCTTTACTATAGTGTATATACAGTACACACACACACACACACTTTTTTTCCCCCTGCTATTTACCCAAATAACAAGACTGGGGATTGAACCACCCATGGGGGCTCTATCACTGAACTAAAATCCAAAAGCTTTTTATTTTTTGAGACAGGATCTCAATAAGCTGCCCAGGCTGGCCTCAAGCTTGTGGTCCTCCTGCACCAGCCTCTGAGGGCACTACAGGTGCTCCCCACCTCCGGAAGCAATAGTTGTTCTATTATATTACTTGCTATGGTTGATAATCTCACAATGCTCAATTGATGTTAAACTTTACCAAAGGGATGTGTGTTTGCGTGTGTGTATCATGTGTAAATGCTGTACACAGCATTCAATGCTATCTGCAGCCTCAGACAAGGGAGAGGAATGTCTTGGAATACATCTCCCTCAGATAAAAAGCAACTATAGGGAGTCACATTTCCTTGTAGAAATGCTAATGTGTCTCAGTCAAGAGTGCAGAGAGGATAGGTAACCCAGTACACAGTATGTGCATCATATTAACTTTCTTTCTTTCTTTTTCCCCTGGGTACTGGGGATTGAACCCAGGGGCACTGGGCTGGCTTTGAACTCGCGATCCTCCTGCCTCGGCCTCCCTCAGCCTCTGCAGTCTAGGATTATAGACATGCTGCCTGGCCTCATGTTTCCTCATGATCCCAAAAGTGCTGGATTTCAAAACCACTGACTCCAACGATTTCCAGTAATAGATTGAGGACCTATCAAATGCTGCCTCTCAGGGACGCTGTGAGGGTTAAATGAGAGAATGGTTTTCACACCACAGTGGGTGCCACGGCCGTGCCCAGGATCACGATGCCCGGGTGGGAAGGAGGAGGTCGGGGCACGAGCGAGGCCTGGCGTGGCAGCCTCGGGGGTAATGCGGAACCCGAGGAAACCTCAGGTTCCTGGGAAGATCTGGAGGGCAGGACCCGAGGTCGTGGCGCGGGCTCAGGACGCGGAACCCTGCAGCTGGATACCGGAACGACCCAGGCAGGGCTTGAGGGAGCTCGCGAAAGCCGTGCAACTAGCTCACCCCATCGAGCTGCTTCTTCAACTCCGAAACAAAATGGCAACAACGTCCAAGTGGTTAGGCTTAAAACTGGCTACCACATGTGAAAGAAGCCTACAGCGGGGTTATTCAACCCCAGACGACTGCAGCCATTTTTCTCTCTCATCATAAAGTTTGGCTGCTGCAGAACACCGTAGACCTGTCGCAGTCTGCGCCGCAGTCACCCAGCGTTTCAGTATCTTTTTAATAAGTCTGAACTCTTCCGCTCGCCGTAGGGCCTCTAAGTAGATTTTCTTTTTTTTTTTCTGAAACATACGTCCTCTCAGAATTTACGTTAGGAGTAGGAAAGCGTGCGTGGAAATGGCGCTCCGTACGCCCCTCCGACCCGACGTCCGCCGCGGGCGCGCGCTCGCACGCCGGAAGGGGCGGAGTCAAGAGGCTCTTTATATATCGTGTACCAAGGCCCAATCGGCCTCTACCGGCGGGATTTGGCGGCGCGATGGTGAGTTCCTTAATGGCGTCTTTCCTCTTGGCTTCAAAGTCGGCCTGGTGGAATCCGCCGCGCATCGTTGCCATCTTGGCTTGGCCGGTCCCGGGACCTCGTTCTGGGAGCGCAGGGGATACAGTAGGGACTGCAGTGAGGCCTATTTTTCTGGAAACTCGCGAGGCCTGTGGGGAAGGGAGTTATGGAGGAATACCCTGGGATTGCGAGTCGGCCACCGATCGGCCTTGGGGCGGAAGCTCTCCTGGACGCCCACTTGAAGCCGTAGATGGTTTCTGAGCTCCGACCTCACCAGATTTTAGCGATAGTTGTTATTAATCCTCAAGAGCAATTTGCCGGGCCAGGAGGGTCTTGAGTGGGACGCCCGGTGTTCTGGTAAACTGGGGCCGGCGCATGCGCGAGGGGAGACTATTGGCAAGAGTTTTAAAGGGTCCCTTTGGAAATTCCTTGGTGCAACTTGAAGGCCTCTAGACTCGCCAGAAACCTCACATGATGAACTTATTGACGGGCGGACAGAATCTGTGTGCTGATTGTCATGTTCTGATTTGGCTCTGTGAGTCCTGTTGGCCTACTATGTACCAGGCTGGCTCTGTCCCAGGGGCCGGAGAGTACTATGGTACCATTATTAGTGCCCAGCTATTGTCCCATGAGTCGCTTCACTGGTGAGAATCTTGGTGACAAATCATCTGTTAACACGGTTTTTAATATTCTAGTTCTCTTAGAGCACGTTGGATGACTTTGTTTCTTGTGAAAATAGTTCCCAGTCAACATTCAGAAGGAGGCAGTGTGATGTGGTTGATCCTGGCCTTGCTGGGTGTCTAGTTAAGAGTCAACATTGTGGGATGAGTGTGCTGGGGCACACTAGTAATCCCAGCCACTCTGGAGGCTGACACAGGAGGAGCAAAAGTTCTAGGCGTCATAGTGAGACCCTGAGCAACTTCCACCCTTTCTTGGGATAAAAAAATGAAAATGCTGGGGATGTGGCTCACGGTTGGGTTCAATCCCTGGTACCAAAAAAAAAAGAAACTCATGGTTGAGTATAGGTCAGCAGCTGGGAAGCAGTGAAATGAGAGCTGCCTCTTGTTTGGGTGCATATTTTTTTTTTTTCCCAGTCTCACAGGAAGTTCTCCGCTCCCAGACATGGATCCTTAGGCTTCTTGCCTCGGAAGCGTAGCAGCAGGCATCGAGGGAAGGTGAAGAGCTTCCCGAAGGATGACCCTTCAAAGCCTGTCCACCTCACAGCCTTTCTGGGCTACAAGGCTGGCATGACTCACATCGTGCGGGAAGTTGATAGGCCAGGATCCAGTACGTATATGCTACTGTGTTGTCTAAGTTGGGGGATGGGAGTGTTAAATTTTAGGACTGATGTTTAAGTGTACTTATGGAGGCATGGAACGTGCTGAGTGAATTTGTGAAGAGCTACAGCATAGAGTGTGTGCTAACTTGGTGACCTTTCACTATCAAGGCTGGAATATACAATGCCTTTATTTACACTTGGTTGGCCCACAGCACTAGCTTTCAGCACTTAGTTTATATTGTCTACCCTGAGTAAATTTAGATCTGTTATTACACCCCATTGTACTTGGGACTCTTGTCCAGGCCACAAATTTGTCTGTTCCTAGAGATTGCTTAGGTTTCTAGAGAGAACTGAAGCTGTATTAGAGTCCTGATGTTGGGTTAAGTTAAATGTAAACACTTGAAGGAGAAGGTTGTGTGGCCACCTTGTGTGGGCATTCGTGTCAGCTCACTCCTGTCCTATTTTCTGCCTTCAGAGGTGAACAAGAAGGAGGTTGTGGAGGCTGTGACCATAGTGGAGACACCGCCCATGGTGGTTGTAGGCATTGTGGGCTACGTGGAAACCCCTCGAGGCCTCCGAACCTTCAAGACCATCTTTGCTGAGCATATCAGTGATGAGTGCAAAAGGCGTTTCTATAAGAACTGGTAAGAGCCAGAACATGCAGTTCCAGCATTGGGCTGCAGAGCAGGGAGACCCTGTACAGAGCCTGAATTCTAGTGGTGGGAAGCTGTTGTCTCCTTTTTAAGTTGGCCTCTTGAATAGAACCAAACCTGGAGGTCAACTTTAGCAGCACTGGTTCTTGATCTAAGAACTGGCATCTTAACTCTGGTCAGCCTAGTGCAATTGGTTGACTGTGTTCCTTTGGCTGTTTGTAACTCCCCAAAACAGGAAAGATAAGGCAGTGGTAGTGTTGGGCTTCTAGCCCTGGCTTAGCACCCTGGTTTCTTAATAGTAACTGAGAATAGTACCTGCTAAGGTAGAGAAAGGGAGCTTTCTGGTACCCTGGAGCAAGAATAGTGCTTTGGCTATCTGTGACTTATATTAACCTTGTTGGACCTCCGCTTAGCTCCGCTCGGCTCTGCCCGATGAGCTTCATCCAGGCTCCGCTTGCCGGTGGAAAAGGCTCCTTAGAAGCCGGCAATGAGCCCCATCCCCTGGTGGTGCCAGTGTGCCTTCCGCTCACCCCTCAAGGGTGATGAAGGTCTGCGCCCGGCCCCTTCCCCAACTCTGCTCTGCTCCTGAAGGCATAAATCTAAGAAGAAGGCCTTTACCAAATACTGCAAGAAGTGGCAGGATGACATGGGCAAGAAGCAACTGGAGAAGGACTTCAATAGCATGAAGAAATATTGCCAGGTCATCCGCATTATCGCCCACACCCAGGTAAGCATGTACTGTGTCATCTTGTTGGTGATGTACCTGATCAAGTAAGACTTTATTTTTCATGATGGGGATTGAACCCTGGGCCTCTTGCATGGTGGGCAAGCATGTAAGGGTTTGAGCCTTCCAAAAATGTGCTGCTCAGATGTCAGCTCATAAGGGTTTTGTGCCTAACCAGGATTGGTTGGGTTTAAGACTCAGATTCCTTATGAGGTCCCTTCAAGGACAGATGGTATTCTCAGGAGGGTCCCCATATGCGTAGGTCTCTCTCTTTCCAGTAGAGGGCGCTGTGTCCTCACTGTGAGTGAGGAAACCATACCTCATTTGGGAAAATCCCTTTCGAATTTGTTGACCCAACTGGTTAAGTTAGTTGTGAAATGCTGCATTGATGTGAACTGAGTGGGCCCTTGGTAAAATAGGCACCTCTTGTCTGGTGCGGTCCTAGCTTCAGGGCCTCTATAGCCCTGTGAGGTTAGAGATCACTAGATGGGTGATTGCATGGATGGTAGAGGTTTTTTTTTTTGTACTGGGATTGAACCAGAAGACTACCACATAGCCACATCCCCAGCTCTCTTGGAGACAGTGTCTTGGCTAAGTTCCCCAGGCTGACCTTGACCATGGGATCTCTTGCCTTAAGGAGTAGCTAGGATTATAGGAACGTGAGGCCAAGCTTAGCTGGGGTACAGGATAAGCACCTTTGCCAGCAACCCTCAGCTTGTGCTTCGGTGCATTTTTTTCTAACCCTTAACACCTTGTGTAGGTTTTTTGTGTTTTTGGCACTGGGGATGGAACCCAGGGCCTTGCGCACTAGCCAGCTACTCCTATACTGAGCCACACCCCTGCTGTCTGCTCTTTACCAGGCCTTCCTGTCCAAATCAACTTTGTTAGTAGAGCAAGGGTAGATGAACTGGCTAAAAAGACAGTAATGGGGACAGGGCTGTCTCAGCCTCCGTTGATGTACTACCAGAGGGACTCCAGGCCTGAGCTGAGCTGAGCTGTGCCTGCTCTTTCCTAGATGCGGCTGCTTCCTCTGCGCCAGAAGAAAGCCCACCTGATGGAGATCCAGGTGAATGGAGGCACCGTGGCTGAGAAACTGGACTGGGCCCGGGAGAGGCTAGAGCAGCAGGTCCCTGTGAACCAGGTGTTTGGGCAGGATGAGATGATTGACGTCATAGGAGTGACCAAGGGCAAAGGCTACAAAGGTAAGCTGTGCAGAGGCTCACATTGTTGTGCTGAGCCTGGGGGGAGGTGGCGTCAGGCCCAGCTGTTCTGTGATGAAGCCTGGAATGTGCGCTGGGCACAGCGCCCGAGTCAGACTGAGGAACCATTCCCTGTTGCCTTCCTTCTGAGAACAGCCCTGTGGTCAGCCTGGCTGGGGTTCTGCACTTGGGCACTCCCAGCAGGAAAGGGCCAGTGGTGTGAGTGCCAGACCTCTGGTGCAGCAGTGCTTGTTCTCCCCAGGGGTCACCAGTCGCTGGCACACCAAGAAGCTTCCCCGCAAGACCCACAGAGGGCTGCGTAAGGTCGCCTGTATTGGAGCCTGGCATCCTGCCCGTGTGGCCTTCTCTGTGGCTCGGGCTGGCCAGAAAGGCTACCATCACCGCACCGAGATCAACAAGAAGGTGAGAAACCCTGAAGAGTTGTAATCCATGTCACTGGTTGGGTGGCAGCCTGTGTTGTGTGTCAGTGGGCCTCAGATCTTCACTGGTCTTGGATGGTTCTGGTTCTTGGGGGTCAGGAAAATTGCAGGATGACATCAGGTGGTTCCAGGAAGGACGACTCTTGGTGTGATGCAGTGGCCCTCTGTTTATAGGCCTGCCTTGGGCACCTGGGCATTTTCTCTAGTAGTGTCCTTTTGTTTGGGATAGGGTCTGAGTCGGCGGTGCTTGGTGCTTGACTGCTGAGCTATGTACACCCCAGTCTTCTGAGACAGGTTCTCACCAAGTTGCTGAGACTCCTTTGGACTTGAGATCCTCCTGCCTAAGCTTCGTAGATGAATACGAATACAGTACCTTTATTATTATTTTTATGTGGTGCTGAGGATCAGGTCCAATGTTTCACATGTGCTGGGCAAGTGCTCTAACCTTGCCCCTAGTGATTTTTTTTTGCAGGGGGGGACTCTGTCCTATTTGGGGGATTCCCCCTTGACACCCCACCCTGAGGCACTCAGACCTATCTTCCCAGGTGCTGATCCTCACGCATCTCTTTCAGATCTATAAGATTGGCCAGGGCTACCTCATCAAGGATGGCAAACTAATCAAGAATAATGCTTCCACTGATTACGACCTGTCTGACAAGAGCATCAACCCTCTGGTGAGTGCTGGACTGACTCCACCTGCAGAGATTCCCTGGTACCCTGTGGAGCTGCCCGGGCCTTGGCTGTGGGGTGAGGGGCCTGCTCTCTGGGGTGCTGGGTGCAGTCAATCATTGGCCCCTGCACAGCACCCTGTTGTGTGCCTTGCAAGTCATGTGTCTTAGGCCCTCTAGATGGGGCTGGCTAAAAAGGTAGGGGTTCATGCCCAGCTGTTCCGTGATCAGGCCTAGAATGTGTAACACTCCCTGTTGTCTTCTGAGAAAGCCCTGCAGTCAGATGGCCAGGGACAACCTGACCCCAAAGGTCTGCCATATCTGCAGAGCTCACAGGTCTGCAGGGCAGCTGCCTCCATGCTTACTCTTCTGACCCTGCGGCCTTGCTTTTTCCCCAGGGTGGCTTTGTCCACTATGGTGAAGTGACCAATGACTTCGTCATGCTGAAAGGCTGTGTGGTGGGGACCAAGAAGCGGGTGCTCACTCTCCGCAAGGTAAGAGTGGGTGACCTCCCGCATCCTTTCAGGATCTCACCCCTGTGGAGAATCACAGGCTCAGCCTTTGGTGCTGAGCCAGGGTGGGAGGGTTGAGGAAGGGGAGGGCGTTGGTTTCCCTTTGACACCAGCTTTGAAGTCAGGAGGAGGAAATTCCTAGTCTGGCTAGTTGGGCTCCTGTGTTCATGGGTCATCCTGCTCTCAGGGTCCTCTTGCTCCTCTGCCTGATGGGACAGGTTCAGAGCTTGGGCCACTAGATGGTGCTGTGTGGGTTCTTGGCCTCAGTGGGCCATGAGCTGAGATGCTGGGGAGCCTCTGTAAGTCACAGCCCCTTCCCCCTTGCCACAGTCCTTGCTGGTACAGACCAAACGGCGCGCTCTGGAGAAGATTGACCTTAAGTTCATCGACACCACCTCCAAGTTTGGCCATGGCCGCTTCCAGACCATGGAGGAGAAGAAAGCATTCATGGTGAGCACTTTTGCCAGCTACCTCCCTCTGGGGTTAGGGGCTCTGGTGGCCCATCCTGGGTGCTCCCCTCCTCGGTCCCCTAGGGAGTGCTTACTCCTGCCGCCGCCTGCTTCATCTCTGGCCTTCCTTCTCCACAGGGACCACTTAAGAAAGACCGCATTGCCAAGGAGGAAGGTGCTTGATGTCTGGATCCTGAGCAGCTGGCTGTGGCCAATAAAGCCTTCTTAGTGACATTTGCCTCTGTTTTTTTCTTGGGAGTATTGAGGCCTCAGAGACAAAGGCCTGTGTGCACAGTGGCCAGAGGGGTCTCTGCCGCGCTCTCTTGGGCTTTGGTTGGCTCTGACCTTCTGCACACCTGGCCCCATCTCTGGAGCAGACAAGACGTGAGGGAAGCTAAGGCCACACCTGGGAAAGCCAGTGTGTGTGTGTGTGTGTGGGGGGGGTGCTTTGTATCAATGTTTGTCACCAGGGTGAGGCAGCTGAGCCTTAACTATAGAAGTCTGTTCTGTTTGCACAGCTTGGGTGATGCCAGGGCTTTGGAGAGAGAAGGAGCACTTGATGTTCTGGTGCCTGAGGCAAAACGAGGTCCATCCAGTGCACAGTGATCCTGCTAATCCACGCAGGGCCCCTTCCAGTTGTGACTTGCTCAGGTTCCTTGTCCAAGACGTGGCAGTGGGAGAGGCCATGTCTCAGGAGTGGTGCCTCATGGCTTCTAGAGTAACTAGAAGGGTTCTATACAGGCATGATGTGGCCTAGAGGTGCAGCTGCACCCAGGTCCTTAAAAGTGACCATTCTGGGCTGAAGTCTTTCCCTTTGGGACAGACCCTGATGTTATAGCTGGGTTTTGGGTTGAGTGCCACCTCTACCCCTTGTAGGAACTTGCCCCCCAGATTATGAGCCATTTCTGTTAACAGGAGGGATTCCTACCTTTCTCAGCACAGCTCAGCCCCGCTTACTTGGGTCCTGGTAGCTCTCAAATGAGGTGGCCTTCAGGCTAAACCCCCCATTACATGATTTAAGTGCTGAGACCTGTGACTGCAGGCAGCCTAGTGGGTGACCTATGAGTGGGGAGGAGGTTGCAGGCTGTAGGTGTCGCTACCTGAGGTTCTGTTATCCTGGGAGCCCAGGAGCGGGTGAGGGTCCTAGCTGTTACTGCACTTAAGTCTTTGGCCTCCAGGGGGAGCCCCTCAGTTGTGCTGCAGGTATGGGGGCTTAGGGTCTCATCCCACAGTCCAGGGACTTGACTGCACAGCAAAGGGTGTTGGGCTCCAGGCCCTAGGTCAGCAGTACCTTGGGTTGTAGAGTTTGGCAAGAAACTGTCCAAGGCCAGGGCTTTTCCCTGGGGCCTCTGGGTCTTCCTGGTTCAGCCAGGCCTGCTGAGGCTGTGGCAGGACCTCTTCCCAGTGCGGTCACCCTTGGCTTCTGGAACCTCCTTTCCTGCTTGGGGGGCTTTGCTGGTCTGAGGCACAGTGGCTGTGCCTTGTCCCCTGTCCAGGGCTAGGTGTCCAGTTGTGGTTATGTCTGGATGGGGATGTGGACAAAGACCCCTAGGGGTGGTTTCCAGGCTGAGGGCACATGCAGGCCATCAGTGGAGGCTGCCACCCCACAGGTCCACCTGTCCAAGTTACTGGGTGCCTTTGGCAGCCTTGGTGAGCAGGTCAGGGCCACATCCCTTCCCTGTCCCCACCCTGACCCCCCCCTGTTGGGGTGACTGGTCACATTCCACAGCAGTTCCAAGCCTAGGTCTCCTCAAGTCCCAGCTTCTGGAAGGCAGGCATTTTGCCAGAATGGTTCCTCTGAAGGGACCCCAAGTTCCGCTGTCCAGCTGGGGCTGTGAAGGCCAAGTGCAGAGCACTGGCTCCGCCTGGTGGGGCACAGGGTTTTGTTTTTGTGATGCACAGTCTGCTGTCTGGACGATGGCAGGGACCTCCAGCTTCCCAGGGGCCTCTGTTCCACTCGGGGAGGCAGACGCTGAACAGTAAAGGGGGTGGGTGGCTTTAGAAGGGATAAACTGTGAAGAAACATGACACTGGGATCCAAAGGAGGAAGGCCTGGGCCTGGGGGGGGGGGGTGTGGATCCAGCCTGCGAAGCTCTGTGGGGACAACACCCAGGCAGAGGAGCAGCACAAAGGCCCTGGGGCAGAATGAGGCCTCCCTGTCCTTAGAGCTCCGGGAGGGGGAGCGCCCTGGCCTCTTTGAGGAATAGAGTGGGCCCTGGGCAGGTCAGGCCTGCAGCAGTCCCTGGGACTAGTGGGTGGGTCGTTGGCTCCTGTGCCTTGCAGCTCCAGGTGGCATGGCGTGCACTTCCTGTCACGCTCTGAACTCCCAGACCTGCCTCTGGAATCTGGCGACAGAACACAGTCTCATTCCAATCCCCCTGAAAAGGAAAAAAAGAAAACGAAAAACCTGCTGGGAATTTCTGAGCAAGTGGGGACAGGGAGGTGGTGGCAGGAGCCGCTGTTGCCTTAAAAGGTGCGTCAGAGCCAGAGTCTGCAGAGCTCACAGGGGACGGCCCCGGGCAGAACCCAGGCCAGCTGGCCGCACCTGGCGGCTCACCCCAAAGTGCTCCCAACCTGGAGCCTGGGGAGGCCTTGCCAGGGCATGGGCCGTCGCCTGCTCCATGGCTCCCGGCCGGCAGCTGCTCGTCAGAGGCCTCTGGGGTCCAGCCCTGCCTCCCTGTCCTCCAGGCAATGCCCCCCAACTGCCCACCCACCCAGTATCACAGTCCCTTCCTGGGCCCAGCCTCTGGTCAGATCCCAGGAGCCCAAACAGCTTCCCCTTCCCTTCAGGAGCAGGCCCAGCAGCCCAGGCTGGAGCACAGAGAGGAAGCCCCCAAACCCAGGGGAGGCAGGACGGGAGCACCCCCAGGCTCTCCGGAGTACAGCTGGGAGGAAGCATCCAGAACCTTCCAGGGCCCAGCCTCACGCTGACTGAGGCCGCTCTAGGGACAGGCGGTCCTAGCTGGGAATGGCGTGTCTGCACCAGGCACCGAGACTGCGGGCTGTCCCTCAGGCAGGTTCTACTGCGCAGCTTGCCGGGAAGAAGCTGAGGCTGAGGGAAGGCAGTTAACTCGCCCGAGGTGCAGCTCTCATCCCCACCCTGTGCCATGAGGGGACAGAAGGCATATCTTGACTCATTTATTGAACACCTACTATGTGCCACGCCTCGTGCTAGACTCAGAGTTGTCTCATCAATCCCAATGACCGCCATTCCCACTTCACAGGTGGAGAGTGAGGCCTGACTGGTCCAGAGACACCCCCTAGATCACAGTAGGCTCCTTAGGTGCTCGTTCTCACTGAATGAGCCCAACAGTCCACAGGAGGAAACTGAGGCACAGAGATGAAGCATGGTTCCCTCAGGGCAGACTGCAGGAGAGGGAGGCCAGGACTCAAACCCAGGCTCCGAGCACCCCCTGCTCCACCCTCCCTGGAGAGCCTGCAGGAGGGGTCCCCACAGCACCCTGTGTTCTCTGCCCCTGTCTCAGGATACCTCATGGCCCCTGCTTTCTCCACAGAAGGGGGTGCAGGGCTGCTTCCCTGACCCGCCCCGCCAAGTCCCCCTCGGCCAGGCAGAGGAGGAGGCTGTGAGCAAAGGCGCTAAAGATAGCCGCTGGCCACTTCCCCATCCCGCTGGCCACCACCTCAGAGCCAGTGGCCACCCCAGAAGGCCTCCACCCAGACATCCGCACCCAGCCAGACTGCAGAGCCTGGTCACCCAGCCCAGGGCAGAGCGCAGGGGCCCAGGTGGTGGTCACGATGGTGACTGTCACTGAGCCTTGCCACACCTCAGGCTTGGGCCAGGCAGGCGTCCCTCGTCCCACGAGGCCCCTCCACCGAGGTCTGAGCTCAGAGAGGCACCAGCTCCTGTGAGCACACGGCTCCAGAAACACCCGACGTCAGCAGGACCCCCGTTTCCACCATGGCCCAGTGCCTGGGGACACACCAGCCTGGCGGCACCCAGGCCCGTCAGGACGCCATGCCCACGCTGTGGCAGAAGCATACACCAGGGAAGCTGGTTCACCACACACCAGGGCCGTTCCTCCCGAGGTGGCTATTGGACACCTACCAGCACACTGCTGGCCCCACCTCCAGCCCCCGGGTCCCTCAGGACCCAACCCCACTGGGGCAGCACAGTAGCCAGTGGATGTCACCCATCATCCCTGGAGGTCAGTGTTCTGGGGCACAGAGCAGGGCTGGAAGGGCAGCCCGAGGATCTGGAGGGACAGACAGGCCCCCTGACACCGTCCTCTAAGCGCCGATGTGTGCCCCTCGTCCAGTGCAGGGCCTTCCTCGGCCCAGTGGCCTCCCTGGCTGCACCTCACATTCGTTTATTCACGTCGGCGACGTTTATGAAGCACCTACTATGCTACCCGGCATCGGCCCGTCTGCCTCCAGCTCACCCCAGGCTGCTGTGCTTCGGCCACACAGACACCAGATGGCCCGCCAGGCTGTGCCTCGAGGAGGACCTGTCGGCAGTCCTGGCTCGGTGTGTGGGAGAGAGCGGCCAGGGCTGGAGGGCTCAGTCTCCTCCTAGCACCAAACTCCCACTCTCAGGGCTGAGCTCGTGGTTAATTAATGAATTGTGTGGTGTTTGGGCCCTGCTGGGACTCCAACCCAGGGCCCAGGGCCATGCTGGAGGTTAAGTGGCGGATAGCTACAGCATCTCTGATCTGAAGCGCCGGGGCCTAGGGGTGTTTCAGATTTGGGAGTTTTCAGATTTTTTAATATTTGCATAGACTAGTCACCAGAAAGATGGAGATTTCCTAATCCCCAAATCCAAAGTGCCCAAATTGGGAGGCTGAGGCAGGAGGCAGAAGTTGAAGGCCAGCCTTGGCAACTTAGTGAGGCCCTAAGCAACTTCGGAGAGCCTGTCTCAAAATAAAAATAAAATAGGGGCTGGGGTGGGGCTCGGTGGCAGAGCACTTGCCTAGCACGTGTGAGGCACTGGGTTCGATCCTCAGCGCCATATTAAACAAATAACTAAACAAATGAAATAAAGACATGGTGCCCACCTACAAACTACAAAGAAAAAAAATTTAAAAACCCCAAAGGTATAAATAAATAAATAAAATTAAAAATAGATAAATAAAAATTTAAAAGGGTGGTGCTGTAGCACAGTGGTAAAGCACCCCGGGGTTCAATCCCCAGTACTAAGAAAAGAAAAAGAAAAATCAGGAGCTTTCACATAAAATTCAAATGTCCATCTTCCCTCGAACTGGGACAACGGCACTATCAGCCTGGGGCTGTGATGCTGCTGCCCTTCACCCGGGCACCTCCCTCTGACCTGCAGGTTGTCCTCCCACCCGTGAGCCGGGTCGCCTCCAAGTGCTGTGGGCCCAGAGGTCAGCAGGGCCCAGCACAAAGTAGGTGCTCAGCGAGGGACGGGGCGGGGAGCAAAGGCAGGGCAGAGGGATGAGTGCGGGGCGCCTGGGCGACCCGTGGACCTGCCCCATGAGCTCCTGTCACGCGGGGCTTTGGCCTCAGGAGCTGGCCGGCTGGGCTCTTATCTTTGAAAGCCTGATCCACACACCGTCCTGGGAAGGATCCGGAAGGTCCCAGACGCCAGAAGTGATACTGGACGGCGCGGCCTCCAGGCCTGGGAGCTTCATCCTGGCACAGACCAAGGCCCTGGAGCCTCCTGGGCCCCACAGGAGGGACCAAGGACCTCCCCTCACCCCTACCGTGTCACCAAGCAAAAAAGCAAGTCACAGGGAGACACGGGGGACATGGAGAGACCTTCCCACGTCCTTTGGTTTGTGGGAACTATTGTATAATCCCCCCAGGACACCCTGGATACGTGGGGCGCACCTGAAGTCCCAGCTACTGGGGAGGCTGGGGCAAGAGGACGCTGGAGCCCAGGAATTCAAGGTCAGCCCGAGCAGCAGAGGGACACCTGTCTCAAGGTGAAAAGTTAAAAAGAGGAAAGAAAATACGCAAAGGGTCAACCCGACGGCTGTGGGTTATGGACAGCGGCCAGGCTGGGCAGGGGGAGGAGGAGGGGAGGGGCAGGTCAGGAGGCAGGGGCCAGTGCCCGGAGCTCCGCGCAGGCCGCGCCCGCTGGGTGCCTTTCCTTCTCTTCTGGAGCGGCGTACCTACCCTGCTCGCCTCCTGGCCTGGCTTCGGTCACCTCCTCTTGGAAGCCTCTCCGGGCTCCTGTGCCAAGGTCCCCTGATGTGGCCTTTCGCCCTCTGCCTTTCCCTGACTGTCCCCAACACCACTTTTGCTGCTTTCAGCTCTGTGACCATCTTCCGGCCACAGGGGATCTTCTTGAGCCAGGTTGGCATCTGTCCTGCTCTCCTGACCCCCGGCCCTAGCACAGTGCGGAGCACATGGTCACCGTTCAAGACACATTTATTGCCTATAATCCCAGCAGCTCAGGAGGCTGAGGCAGGAGGATCATGAGTTCACAGTCAGCCTCCGCAAATGTCTCTAAATGAAATACAAAATAGGGCTGGGGACGTGGCTCGGTGGTCGAGCATCCCTGGGGTCTGACCCGGGACTGCAGGAAGAGTAGTTCCTGTTGGAAGACCCATCAGCCCGAGGCGTGAGGCAGGGTGAGTGCTGTGTCTGCCCAGGGTGACCCAGGGGCCTCGGCAGCGTGGCTGTGGCGTGGCTGCAGTGCCACCCTCTCTGGCCTCCTGGCTGGTCCCCCACCTCTGCTCTGGACCCCACATCTTTTCACCCAGCCGCCAGCACCCATGTCAGAGCCGGGCACAGCGGTGTGTGCCTGTCATCCCGGCTCCTTGGGAGGCTGGGTAACCTCAAGTTCGAGGCCAGCCTGGGCACTTTGGCGAGACCCTGTCCCCCAAACAGAAAATAAGAAAGGGCTGGATGCAGCTCAGGGAGAGCCCTGGCCCAGCCTGGCCCAACGCTGGGTTCCATGCGCAGCAAAGCAAATTCCAGACCAGGGCAAACTGTACCCCTCCTCTGCGCCCAGCCCTGCAGAGTGCCTGCTGGATGCAGAGCAAAGGCCCGAGTCAGCACCTGGCCCTGCGGCCTCCCCATCTCACCTCCCTGTGGTCCCTGCCCTCAGCCCCAGCCAAGCCACCTCCTCCCGTTGCTCTAGCTCGGCAGCTTGACTCCACCCCAGGGCCTTTGCACTGTCTCTGCTTGGTCCCTGGCCTGCTGTGCCCTGGACGTTCAGCCGCGCCAGCCCCTTGGCTCCTCTGTCCCCTGCCCCATCACTTCACTGTCCTGCTCCCAGGAGGGCAGGGCGGGACCCTTTCTTTTGGCCACTGTCCTCCAGGCTGCCAGACAAGTGGGGGTGGGAAGGACGTGGCGTGGAGCGCGAGGGCGCGGGAGGAGGCCGCGGCCACTTCCCCAGCAAATTGAGGGAAAGCGGAAGTGAGACAGGCCTGGGCGGCCGAGCGTTTCCTGCGGGTCTCGGGCCAGGCCGCGTCTGTCCGTGTTGGTGTGACCGCGTGCGTCCGGGCATGGTGGGGGGTGGCCGGTGGTCCAGGTGGGTGGCACTGGGGGGCTCCGGCCTGACGGTTCTGGGTCCTTGGCGCTGGCTGTCCTGAGACTCCACGGTGCCGTGGGCTCTGGGCTGCTGTCCTGCCCCTAGTGGACGCCTGAGGTCACAGCCTGCAGCTCCTGGCTGGGTCCCACCCCCAGCTCTGCCCCCAGCCACGTGACCTGGGGGAAGCCTCAACCCCCCGGGCCTCAGTCTCAGAACCTGCAAAATGGGAATCAGCCGCGTCGTCCTGTGCCGTGGCTGACTGCGGTGAACCGAGGCGAGGAGGCCCTCCTCAACCTCCCCGGCCCGGGGTCCAGACCGGGGAGGCCAGGCCAGCGGAGGAAGGGGCGCCTAGTGCAGAGGGGGAGGCCCGAGGCCCCAGAGGAGGCCGCTCCCAGGAAGGTGCAGAAGAACTGGCCGGTGGGGAGGGCGGAGGGAAGGGGCAGCCCGGCTGGGCCAGAGGACAAAGCCCCCAGGGAGGGGGTGCTGGGGCTGTGAGAATCTGCCTGGCGGGAGGCCGAGGGCGGCCCAAGCTCACTTGAAAGCCTCTTGGACTTGGTCCTGGGCAGCGGGGAGCCACGGGAGGTGTCTGAGCAGGAGCATCAGCGGGACGCAGGCTGTGAAGGGGACACTGTCACACACAGCACCCAGCATCCAAGTCCAGGGCCGTTAGATGAGCAGTTAGAGGACCCGGCTGGCGCAGTGATAAAGGCTGGAGGCCGAGGGGCCGCAGGCCGAGCTGTGGAAGCCCTGAGGGCGTCCTGGAGGAGGGGGCCTGCCAGTGAGCCTGGGGGGGGGGCATGAGAGCAGCAGGCACCAGCTGACTTCAGGCAAACCGCTGCCCTCTCTGTCTCAGCTCCCACCTGCCTGGCCAGGGACCGACCAGGGCCCTCCATGGGCTCTCAGCTCACACTGGGCAGTCAGGGCTGGGAGTCTGCCGGGGGCTCATTCAGATTTTTTTTTTTTTTAAATTTTGAGTCTGGATCTCACTGAGTTGCTCAGGATCTCGCCAAATAACTGAGGCTGGCCTCGAACTTTCCATCCTCCTATCTCAGCCTCCTGAGTGGCTGAGATTAAGGGCAGGAGCCACCATGCCCAGCTCAGGTTCCTGATTTAGCCTGAGACCCCACCTGCCTCGGTTTCCCCGGTGACAGGCTGCGGGTGGAGCAGGGAGGATAATAATGGTCGATTGTGGAAGGCCTTCCCGCCGCAGGGACCAGATGCCAAGGATTGTTTTCCATCCTTAGGAGGGTGGGCCCTTCCTGCGGAGAAAATTCCAGGCTCCTGCAGCCAGGAGGGAGCGAGCCTGCCACCCCCGGTGACCACCGCTTGCCGCCAACCCCTGGCATCCACTTGGTCTTGCTCCTCTGCTCCTCTCTCTTGGCCTCGGGGCCTGGAGGGGGCCGCGGCTCCCTGGGCTTGTTCCCAGCTTCTCCCAGCCCTCCCGCCATGCTGTGGAGGCCCAGCCTCCTGGCCTCCTCCTGGGCTCCCATGCTGTGGAACACTGAGATGTTGATGAGTTTTCTGGTCCTAAGAGCCCCTGCTCCTAGGTCCCTAAATCCAAGTCTCTGGGTCTGATCTGCGTCTGCCAGATGCTGCGTCCCTGCGGTGACAGGGTCTGAAATGTCTTGGGAGTGGAACAGGAAACGCTCCAACAGCCCCTGTGGGTCTAGAGTTTTCCGGTTCACAGGCACTGTGGTCCTGGACGTCTTGTTTGTGTCCCTCTGATGCCACCTGGCAGGTGGGGGTGTCCCGGTGCTGGGGGCTGGGGGAGGAGCGGCCTGGGTGGGGTGGTGGCGGTGGCGGCCAGGTGCGCTGCTGTGGGTGTTGGCGGCAGCTCCGATGCTGACAGCTGGGCAGAGGCCGCTGCCTGAGCCTCTCACAACTTGCCCTGACCCAGGAAGAGGAGGGGACAGCGACAGGAGGGACCCAGGGGCCAGGCAGGGGACCTTCCTCCTCTGTGCCCCGGCTGCTGCTGCTGCACTCACGCTCACGGGGCTGGGCAGGTGCGGGCACAGCGTGGGGAGGGGCTTCGCGGTCCCACTGAGCGCCCAGACCCCCTGGGCTCCTGGGGACAGCCGAGGCAGCCCCTGGGACACGCTCCTCCCTGGGTGTCGTCCCTGGTCACAGTCAGCCTCCCCGTTCTTTCCCCTCCCTGCCTCCCTCCGGCCATCTCTGGGAAGAGTTGGGCTGGCGTGGATCCCCGGGGGCCCTCGGCTGCCCCCTCCACTCGGCTGCCCTGCCTCTCTCCTCGGCTCCCTGGGTGGAGGGGCTCCGGCTGCCCAGGGGCCGGCTTGGCGGGCTCCCAGCGGCCGTGGGAGCTGGAATTCGGCGCGGTCCCTGGCGTGCGCTCTGCCTCCTGCCTGCCGGGGCACCTCCTCTGACTCGTGGCCAGGAATTCCTGCCGCTGTTCCCCGCGGCCCCCAGGGAAGGGGTTGCCGTGGGAGGGGCCACGGCACATGCTGGAAACCGGGACAGGGAGGGAAGGGAAGGGACACAGGGCCAGGGGGGCCTGGCAGGGGGACGGTGGAGGAGGGGGCACAAGGTCCGGCTTCATCCCCCAGCCCTATCATTTCAGCCCTCCCACGTGCTCAGGTGGCCACTGTTCAAGAGGCCTTCTGTGCCAGGCATATAGTAGGTGCTCAATAAATTAGCCCTCGCTGGGCTGCAGCCCTGGGAAGGGCAGAGAGAAACCCCGTCCACGCAGACACCTGAGAGGGGGTGCAGAGAGCTTCCTGTGAGGACAAGCAGCGGGTGCTGGGCAGGCAGCAGCTGGGGCCTGCTGCTCAGTGGGCTCAGGGGCATCTCTTGGTGGAGACACTTTGGTGGAGGTGTGCAGAGGCCAGAACCGCCCGGGGGACATGCAGATGAGCTGGAGACCCCGATGCTGGGGTGGTGGAGGACAGTCGGGGCACCAGCCGTCCCTGATGACCACAGGGTGTTTCTGGCTGCCGAGCTCAGAATGGGCAGTGGCAAGGCAGGGGGTGCAACGGGGTCCCAGGGAGAAAGGACGCAGGCTGGGACCCAGAGGGTAGAGGTGGCAGGTTCTGGAGGCGTCCCCGAGGGAGAGCCTGGCTCACGGGTGGGGTGTGGGCAGAGTTGTGCTGATGAGTGTTTAGCAGTTGCAGCCTGTGCCAGTTTCAGTGGTGTAAATACTCCTACCCGCCCAGTCCCGGGGACGGAACCCTGGGGCTCCACCACTGAGCCGCATCCCAGCCATTCCTCTTGTTTTATCTTGAGGCAGGGTCTTGCTGAGTTGCTTAGGGCCTCGCTAAATCATTGGCCTCAAACCTGGATCCCCCGGCCTCAGCCTCCGAAGTTGCTGGGATTACAGGCGGGTGCCACCGCGCCCGGCCTGTCAGGGTCAGTTTCAAGCCACTGAGCCCAGTGGGTGAGACGTGCACGGGAGCCCCCCGTGGCATCACCCTGCAGCATTGCCACCATCCAGATGCAAGAGATGCTGGGACCTGGAGAGCACAGGCAGCAGGAGACGGGCAGCGCGAGGAGGGGAGTTCCCGAAAGCGGAAGTTTGAAGACTTTAGGGAGCTCCCTAGGGGACAGCACCCTGTTGGGGGTCGGGGGCTCCTGTCCTGTCTGCCCCCTCTTGCTGTGACATGGGGTGGCTGTCACACTGCAGTCCTCAGTTTTCCCATCCGTTAGGCCCTCCCCAGCCCGATGGCCCCTCACTCTGGTTTCCGAGGCGCGTGGGGCCTCTGGTCCCTGTTGGGCTTGGCCCTGGGGCTGCGGACGTCCCTCTCTCTCTTTTCTGGTGAGTATTTCTAGACACCCACCTGGCCTGCCTCAGCCTGCCTGGTCCCCCAGCTGTGTTGCCCTGGGGCCTCTGGCTCGCTGATGATGTCACCCTGGGGAGACAGTGACTTCAGATGGGGGTTACCCTGCCCCAGGCTCCCCAGGCCCAGGGCCAGGCCTGCTTCCTGGGGGAGGGGCTTCATGGGCTTACCCTCCTCTTCAGACACGTCCTGGACCCTGGACCCTGGGCACAGATTAGGTCTGACGGGGAGAGCGCTGGGCCTCCCCAGCCCACCTGGACACCCAGAGGGCAGGGTGGGGGTCCCCAGGGCAGAGAGAGGAGCCTGGGCTCAGCCCTACCCAGCAGTGTGACCTCGGGGAAATCACTGTCCCTTGCTGGACATCAACTCTTATCTTGAACTCGGGGTCAATTTCCAAACTAGGGCCTTTAGGCTCCTTACGGTGGAGAGGAGGCCGGAAGGTGGCTGGAGCAGGTGGCCCTGGAGCTGGTGGCTGCAGGTTTGATGCCATCAGCGGGGGGTGATTCAAGCGTTGCTCTGCGTTAGCCTGGTCCTGGTCCCGAGGCCCCCACGCCTCCCAGGACTGTTCCCTGGTGGTCCAGAGCCCTGGCCTCCCTGCGGGCACCCACTCCACCTCGAAGCTGAAGCCGAGGCCACGGGTCACCCCTTGCCCCTCGGCAGCACCGTGAATCTCACTGGGTACAGAAGCCAGTGTGGGCGGGGCACCCACAGGTCCTGTTGCATGAAGGTCAAGAACAGGAGGGGCACTTGGTGACAGAGAGTGCGCAGCCTGGGGACAGGGGTGGGTACCACTGAACGAGGTGCTTCTGAGGTACGTTCTTGCCCTGATCTTGGAGGGTGCTGGGGTGCTCTGCTGAGATGCTCTGGGAGCCTCATCCTGATGCTTCTCTTTCTTCATCAGCAAAAGACACGAAACCCCGACTCTTTACATTTTCCATTCTAGTTGGGGAGGTGGGGGGGCAGGCAGACATTGGACAAGAAAAACAGGTAGAAACGTCATAGATGGACACGGGGAGGGAGAGACCGAGGACGCCTGCTGGGTGTGGCGGGGGACGGGCCAGTCTGCATGCATCTGAAGGGTCCTGAGGGGAGCTCGGGAAGGGGCTCCAGGCCCCTGGAGGAGAGGGGTCCCCGGGGAGGGACCTCATGCTGGGCTCCTCGCTAGAATGAGGCTGGTCACCACAGGTCACGGAAGGCCCAGGGGGAATGAAAACCCACGGGGGTGGAGGTGGGGGGCTGGTGTTCACGGCTGATGTTCCCTGGGCTCCTTCGTCCAGCAAGCACTTGTCATCTGGCCCCATCAGTCCGTCCACACCCTGGGTGGACATCTCCACCTGGGTGGACGGAGGAGCAAACTCAGCCTTCAGCAGAGCTGCCCCGCCTCGGCACGAGGCCTCGCCCGCTGGGCTGGCTCTGGACCCACTTTCTCCTGGCTGCGTCCAGCCTCTGCCTCCTGCGCTGAGCTGTGCCCTGCGGGAGGTGGAAAGCGCGTGGGCCGGGGATCCACGCTGACCTGGGTTGGCTCTCAACATGCTGCTGCCTCTCTGGGTGGCCTTGGCAAGCCTCTGTCTCCCTGAGCAGCTCCTGGTCCATAGAAGGGGGATACACTCACGGGCAGGGCCTGGCCCACCAGGGTGCAGGTTGGCGCTGGCCGGCTGGGCTGCCCGGTGGCCTGCACTTAGGGGGGAGGAATGAGTTGAGGCCCAGGGCTTTGGGCTTGGCCTGTGTGACCTGGGACAAGCCACCGGCTCTCTCTGATCCTAGTTTGCTTCCCAGATAAATGCATGGCTGTTCGGCTGCCTGTTGGGTCTGGGGACCTGGAAGGGCGCTTGGCTTGTGGGCCCCACCTGGAAGGGGAGGGCACGGGAGGTGTTGGGGCCAGAGCGGCAGTTCCAAGTGTCTGGGGCAGACAATGGGCACTGTGTATGGGGGACAGGGTGGGGCGCTGGGGGGGCAGAATGGCACCCAGCAGGAATGCACCCGGCCTGTCTGGGACGCTCCCCTGTGGCCGGCTCCCCTGTTGTGGGCGCCCGAGCCTGGCGTCCTGCCCACCTGACACCGCAGTCCAGAGTCAGAGCCTGGCACGGCAGGGGCTGGGAGTTTCCGGGGGCCAGGTCTTCCTGGGTGCACCCCCTGCAAGTCTGAGCGGCCTCTCTGGGCTTTGGAAGGGTGACGGGGAAGGGCACCAGCTCTCTGTGCCACTGACTTGCTGGGGGACTCGGGCGAGTCCCCGCTCCCTCTGGGCCTCACTCTCCCGGTCTGTGTGAAGGGTCTCTGAGCCCATCGAGGGGACTCCCCATGTCTCACTCCCCTCCTCCTCCCCCTCGTGCAGCGGGACTTGCCTGCTCTGGTCCTGACTCTGTCCCCAGAACAAAGCCTACCCATGGCAGAGCCTTCTTCTGTCCCCAGATCCTCTGCCTGAGGCTGCCTCCTGCAGCCAGGTCCCTCCCTGTGGGCTCAGCCCAGGGGTGGCTCTGGCCTTCCTGCCCCCTCAGGCCCTGTGCCCACTCTGCAGGGCCTCCCCAACCCCTCGGCCCTCCCCCGCCACCCGCCCAGCTGTGGCCCGGCCCCTCCCCAGGTCTTCTGACCTGCGGCAGTTTGTGTCCGACCAGGAGGGGAGTCACACCTTGGTGTCCCCTGCCACGGGGCCAGACGGCCTTCAGGATCCCCATTTCCCAGATGAGCAACTGAGGTCCAGAGGGGCAACTGTCCAGGCTCCAGGGCCTGCAGCTGTGGTGCCGGCTTGGCGCCCACGCCTCTGGGGTGGTCCTGGGCGGGGGACTGTCAGCTCCTCTGGTCATCAGGGTCTGCTGGGCAGAAGGCTCAGCACACGGTCACCTTCACGATCTGCACCCGACGCCTGCCACACCTGGCTCTGTGCCAGGCCCAGAAGGGCTCCTCTCTCACGTGGCTGCCGGGGAGGGGCTGCGGCCGGGCCTGTTCTCCACGGTGGACGCAGGGCCTGGGAACCTCAGGGTCAGTCTCCATGCACGTCGGCGGGTGGGGCTCCATCCTGCAGCCGCAGGACAGACGCTGCCCTTCCTGGGGACCCCCCAGGCCGGTGAGTCCAGGGGCCGAGACAGGCTCCTGAGCTCACACGGTGGCCCAGGCGGCCAGATGACCTCATGGGTCTTTCCCAGACCTGAGTCACCACGGCTCACTCACTGACCCTTCGGCACCTTCAGAGGAAGGGGAGGTGGCCGGCTCTGCTGGTGGCCGCGCAGGGCACGACTGGCCTCCGCTACCTGACGTGCAGGGGAGAGGGGAAGGGGACGGGCGCAGTCCCCAGCTACAGCCTTGCCTCTGGGGAGCTGAGATGAAGGTGACCCCTGGGCCTCTCTGGGGGCTCGTCTGGAACTCCCCCTCTCACACTCGCTGACTGGGGGCTGCTGGCACTGGCCACCAGGGGCCTGGGGGGGTGGCTGTACCTGAGGAGAGAAGGAAGATGTCCCTCAGTGTCCCCTCGGCCCCGCCCCCTGCTCAGATGTGAGGCAGCCAGGTGAGGAAGTTGACTCACCTCCCCCACCTGGTCCTGGGGACAGGGCCATTTTCTCTTCCCTGGGGGTTTGAACCTCAGGTGACTGTTACTTTGCCATGGGGGCAGGGTACTGGATGCCAGGACTCAGTGCCCCTCTCCAGGGACACCCAGCGCCTCAGCGCCAGGCTCATCCGCCCACTTGGCAGGCGTCATCTCCAGGGCTCCTCAAGGCCACGGGTGCCCTCGTTTGGCGGATGGTGAAACAGAGGTGGGGGGAGCCTCACTGAGGGTCCCGCAGCCCAGTGGAGCTGTGTGGTGCCCGGAGGGAGCCCAGGGCGCTTCACCGAGCCACACCCCGAGCCCTTTTTTGGGTATTTAGAGAGAGGGTCCGGCGAGTGGCTTAGGGCCTTGCCAAGTTGCTGAGGCGGCTGTGACCTCAGTCCTCCTGCCTCAGCCTCCAGAGGCGCTGGGATTCCAGGCCAGTCACCGCGCCAGGCCCCGAGATCAGGGCTCCAGTTCCTGGAAGAGCTTCCCTGTCCCCTCTTACACCGCCCAGCGGCTCCCCGACGTGAGGTCAGCTTCCCCTCCTTGGAGACCAGGAAAGGCTGGTGACAGAGGCGGGAGGGGTGGTGTCAGGGGCCAGCGGTGTCCAGGGAAGGGACAGGCACCGCTCTGCACCCCATCGGGGTAAGCCTTTCCCGCTCTGCCCTCGTTAATCTTTAAGCAGCCTGATGGTTCACTAATTGCCCAAGGCCCACGGGGGCTCGGTTGAGTGCACCTGATGTCTGGGCCGGCGCCCTCTCCCCGCCCCCACCCCCGGTTCCAAGGGGCTGGAGCCCCAGGGATGGGACCCGACAGGCCCCAGACCGAGCAGGGGAGTCCTGGTCACGGCCATCGGCCGACCCTGCTCTTCCTGGTCCCGGGCCACAGCACAGCCTGCAGCGGTCAGGAAAGGAGGGGCCCTCAGAGGGGAGAAGACAGAACCCAGAGCCAGACGGGGCGCGAGGCTGCTGGGGTCCGCGGGTCTGTTTGGACCCCCAGGGCAATGGGAGCTCCCTGTCCCCGTGTGCCTCAGCGCTCAGTGTGGCACGACAGGGGGCCTGGGCCCAGGAGTGTCTGATTGGACGAAGGACAGGCCCTCCCCCTCCACTCGCCCGAGTGTCTGTGATCAGGGCTGATGTTCCTGTCCTGCTCTGCCCACCGGCTGACCCAGGGAGAGGCAGTGTCTGCTGGCAGGGTGGAGGGGGCTGGGGGGCAGGTTCCTGTTGAGACGGGATGGGACAGGAGGTGACCTCGGTCAAGGCCCTGTCAACCTCGCTTCCCTGTCTGCGCAACGAGGGGTGGGGCCTGAATGTCCAGGACTCTCAAGGACCCTTTCGTGGGGAGGTGGGTCACGGCTGCCCAATGGCGTCCCCACCCCCAGAGCAGGCGCCAGGCGGTGAGTGTCGAGGGTCATCCCGCCAGGAACTCAGGGAGTCCTTCCCCCAAGGTTCCAGGACTGTACCGCAGTGACCTCCAGCTTGGTCACCCCGGGCAGGTGTGGAGAGGTGACCTCGTGGTGGAGGGGACTCTTGAGACATTGGGCTTGGGAGGCAAAGGATCTCTGAAGACATCGTGTCTTCTGGGAATTTGGAATTGTAAAAAGATCCTAAAGGAGGGGGTGACAGAGTGCCACCCGAGCCGCAGACACACTAGCTTTGGAGCAAGACCAAGGGGTGGGGGAGGGGTGCCTGCCCTCCTACCCATGGTGAGCAGGTCCCCCAAGTCCGTGTCCACCCGGCTCTTCAGAACATGGCTATTGCTGATGTACTTAGAGGAAGGCACTCAGAATGAGGCCACATTGGATTAGGGTGAGCCCCAAATCCACGAGTGTCCCTATAGGAGGGAGAGGAGGAATATTTGAACACAGTCGGGAGAGAAGGCGGGACTGGAGCCCCCGGCCCACAGCCAGGGAGCATGGTAAGCCAGGAGCAGAACCGGCCAGAGCTTTCCCCAAGAGCCCACAGGGTGCTCTGCCCTGCCTACACCTTGCTCTTGGACTTTAGCCTCCAGAATTGTGGGAATAAAGTTCTCTTGTTTCAGCCTGTGTGCGTGGATGGCAGTGTGTGCTCGTTTGTTATAGCAGCTACAGGAAGCCCATACACACCCAGAGGCCACAGCCTTCCCAGTCGGTTGTGTGTCCCTTGGGGGTTCTCTCTGCTAGCCAGGCACAGCTGTGGTGTAGACACAGAGGTGTATTTGGAAATTTCAGTACGTGTACACCCTGGTCCATCCACCAGGGCTCTGTCCCCTTCTGCGTGTTATCTGGGAGATGGCTCCACCTGTGTTCTTTTCCTTTGCATGTGGGCCTGAGAATGGAACCCAAGGCCTCAATGCTGGACAAGCACTCCACCACCGAGTCACCCAGCCAGCCCTTTCTATATTGTAACGAGGCAGGGTCTTGCTAAGTTGCTGAGGCTGGCCTCAAACTTGAGATCCTCCTGCCTCAGCCTCTGGAGTCACTGGGATTACAGGAGGGCATCACTACTCCAGGCTGCTCCGTGTTTTTGCTCCCAAAGCTGACTCTGTCCTTTCAGGGTGTTAGCTCTACTTGTGGCTCTATCACCCCGCACCTCGTTGATGGACATGGAGGGCATTCCCAGCTTCTCCTTGAATCGTCTCTTTTGCCCATGCCTGATGTAAGCCTGGAAGATTCCCTGGAAGAATCGCTGGATCAAAAGGATGAGCTTGGGGCTGGGTCTGCTGCTCAGAGGAAGAGTGTTGCCCAGCACGTGAGAGGCCCTGGGTTTGATCCTTAGCACCGCATAAAAATGAGTAAATAAAATAAATGTATTGTGTCCATCTACAACTAAATTTTTTTTAAAGGGTAAGCTCATTTGCAATTTGATGGATGTTGTGAAACTGAGTCAAAATGTATTAGAGCCAGGTGAGGTGGCGCACGCCGGTCATCCCAGCAGCTAGGGAGGCTGAGGCAGGAGGATCGCAAGTTCAAAGCCAAGGCATTAAGCAACTCAGTGAGACCTGTCTCTAAATAAAATACAGAACAGGGCTGGGGCTGGGGCTCAGTGGCCGCGTGTCCCTGAGTTCAATCCCTGGTACCCTCCTACCCGCCAAAAGTGTTAGAATATTAAGGAGAAGATCATGGAAAAGCCTCTCAGACTTGATAGTGTTGGGTCCCTCCCACCCAGACTCATGGAATTCTAGGGTTTAGGGGTAGAGGACCTTGGAAGGACGTCGATTCTGGCATCCTACACAGGATCCGGAAATGCCAATTTCCAAACCCTGCTTGGGTTTCCATCCCCTGCGGTGAGTAAGGAGAAAGTACAAGAGCTAGGGCAGGGGCTCTGGAACCCTGGGGACTTCTTTGGGACCTCTGGCAGGGCTGATGGAGTTCAGTCCCCAGCCTGGGCACCCTGTTCCTGTGCAGCACTGGGGCTGCCCGTTTGTAGCCCAGATGCCCGTGCAGTGGAGCTCTGTGGCCACACACAGTGGCCTCCCTGTGCTCGGCACAAAAGAAAATGTGAATGGAGAGGGCAGGGGGTGCCTGCACCAGGACCGAGGGCTGGCCCCGTGGCGTCCTGGGGTCTGGGACAGGGCAGAGCGATGGGGGCTCGACACGAGTTGCTCACCTTCCATCTTTACTTGGGTGGTCTAGAATGAGCTTTCCCTGCAATTATTGATCATTCCTCTTATTGAGAGGTGGGGGTCTACATGCCATTCCCTGGAATCAGGCTCTGCCAATGCTTGGTCCATGTGGCGGCAGTGACACTGTGAGTTTCTGGCCCCTGATGGTAAGAAACTGCAACTTCCCCTCCCCCGCGAGGATCACTGCTTGGAAATAGGCCGCCATGCTGTGAGGAAGCTCAACAGCCCCGGGGAAAGGCCCGTGCCAAGGGCACAGGGGCTGCAGCTGTCCCCCTGCAGAGCTCCCGGGCGGTCCAGCCCCCCACCAACTGGCCCCAGTAGACCCCACAGAGAGCAAAGATGTGTCTTCGCTGCCAAGCCCGGCTTCACTGCAGATCTGTGAGTGAAGCTAATGACCACTCTGTTTTAAGCCACTACATTTTGGCATCATTTTCTTCACAGAATTAGGTGGCTGGAACAACTCCATGACCAACGATGTCACCAGCACCCCGCAGGCTGGGTCAGGAGCATGGTGCTGGAGGCAGGCTCACCGGCTCTGTGCCAAGGCCTCCCTCAGCCTGATGGTGACAGGTGAGGTGTGCTGATGTGGGCGGGGCTGGTGTTGCATCAGGACTTGACCGACAGCCGCTGTCATGTCATCGTCACCCTTAGTGTCTAAGCAGTAGCACATTCCTCACTCCAGCTTCTTTTAAACAGACAGCTCTTTGCTGCTCATTCCTTTGGGGAGCTCCTCCTCCGGGAAGCCTTCCCTGACCACCAGGCCCACTGCCCCGCCTCTGTGCACCTCCAGCCGTCTGCGCTGTCTCCTCCAAGGTCCTTCTCTAGTCTTTGCCTGGTCACAGCCCCAGGCTGAGGCCTTCTGGAGGGCACCATCAGAAGGGCCAGCTAGTGGTTGAAGTCTGTGGAGCAGGGGATAGGTGTGAGTAGACATGGGTGGCACTCTGGGGACCCTTACACAGCTGAGTGACGCTCGGCCACTCAGGCTGCCTGGGGTTAGGGCGCCTGCCTGTCCGAGGTTCGACGAAGCGTCTGGGGGAACACCTGCAGGTGTGAGGCCGTGGACAGACCCCGGGCCCATTCCTGTCCCCGTATGAGCTTGTGCAGCCGCGTGAGTGCTATTGCGCCTGGGCGCGTCCCCCTGCGTGAGCTTCATGCTGGGTGCATGCTCCTGTGTGCCCCGGGCCGGGCAGGGCCAGGGCAGTGTAGCAGCTGCCACATCCAGGGCCCACTAGTCCTCATTTGGGAGCTAAAAATAGCCGGTGCCCAGCCTTGTCCCAGCGGGCAGGGGGCCGACGGGCAAGCCCACAGGACACCCCAGCCGGGCTGTGGCTCTGGTCCCTCTTGGGCCACCGCCCTGCCTGTCCTTCCTTGCCTTGGGCTCCCATGAGCTCATGCGGGCCTTGCCCAACCAGGGCTGGGGGAGGGGAGGTGCCGAGGCCCTGCCCATGTCCAGGCGCTGGACACAGCCAGGCCTGATAAGGTCAAGCCTGGAGTGGGGTCAGCCCCTCCCTACGCCAAGGCCAGCCGGGCGGACATGAGTCAGCACAGGGGGCATCAGGCCGCCCGAGTCTGACCGCTGGCTGGCGACAAGGAGGGCCCGGGGTGGCTGCCTTCCCGGGCAGGCCCAGCACTGGCCACAAGGAACCACCTGCCAGGTCGGTCATGCTCTGGCCTCGTCCCCCAACTTGAGGAACCCAGGAAACCCTCCACCTTCCTGCCTGGCCCGGGGCGTCTGTGGCCCAGGACAGCTGACGCCCATCCCCCAGGAGAGCGCCCCGTGTAGTGGCTGCCCAAGGACCTCGGTGTGCCCCGTCCTCAGGAAGTCCTCCCCGGTCCCAGGCCGAGCTCCCAGCTCCCCCAGGGGCTCCCACGGTCCGGGGCCCAGCTGCTCAAGGTCCGGAAGTGTGTCTGTCCCATCCTGTTCACACCGTGTCCCCTCAGAGGGCTCGGGTCATCGTCGTCCTCCTGTACAGGGGAGGAGGCCCAAACCCAGACACAGGGCGAGTGACAGGCTCAAAGTCCCCAGCAGGAAGTAGCCCACTTGGGATGTGACCCCGTGAGTGCTGTGGAGCTCAGTGGAGCCCCAACCTCAAAGGCCCCAGGGCTGGGCGGGTATGCGGCTCCACGCGACAGCCCCAGCCCAGGCCACGCTGTGGTGAAGGAGGCTTCATCAGGTACTCCATTCAACAGCTGAGGACACTGAGGCTCAGAGAGGTAGAGTGACGGGCCCAGCCTCACACAGCCAGGGGCAGCCCAGGCGTTTCTTGAGAACACTGGCCCACGTGCTCCCATGCACCCTCGTGGCCTGTGTGTCATAGTGAAAGAGGAAAAGTGGCCCTGGACGCCTGCCAATCCTCCACCCAGGGACACGACAAGGGGGCTGCATGTGCGTGAACCATGTGGGGCTATCCTGTGATCCCAGCGGCTTGGGAGGCTGGGGCAGGAGGGTCGCAAGTTCAAGGCCAGCCTCAGCCACTTAGCAAGGTCCTAAGTAACTCATCGAGACCCTGCCTCAAAATAAAACAGAAAAAAAAAGGGCTGTGGATGTGGCTCCCCTGGTTAGGCGTCCACTGGGTTCAATCCCTGGCACCCAAACAAACAAACAGACAAACAGACACACAGACAGGCAAACAGACAAAACAGAATCCAACAACAACAGCAAACAAAGCCATCAGCAGAGGATCATCCGATGTTTCCGTCACTGACGCTCTTCTGTCCCCTCTTCCACATCTGGGGGACCCTTGTGCTCACATTGGGCCCCCCAAATAACCCCAGATAATCTGAGTTCAAGGTTCAAGGTGCGGATCACAGTGGACTCGACCCACAACACCACATCTCCTGGGGACAGATGACATCACACATCCAACTCTGTGGTATATCCCAGAGGGGACAACTGCTGGGGACAAAGTGAGGCAGGGCAGAGGGACAGGGAGCAGTGGGCCAGGGCATCTGCATATTTGTTCTATGAACCAAACTGGCCTCCGTGTCTCCTGACCCAGCACAGCAGTGTCTTCCTCCTGCTGTGTGACTTTAACCAAGTGGCCTGATCTCTCTGGTCTCTCCATCAGAGGAGTCGATGGGGTGCTGATCCCCTCCTGCAATGCTGGACGTGGCCCAAGGGGACACCACAGCTTCCCTGGACATCCTGCTGCAAGCCCCACCTGGGGCAGGATGTATTGGGGTTCCCAGACACAGGCGGTGCTGGGGGCTGTGGCAGCCCCAGCTGGACCGGAGATTCGGGGGTGGGAACACGTCTTGCTGGACACAGGTGGCCTTTGGACCTGGGGCTTGAGCCATTCCCGGAAGGAGTCCAGCTGCTCCAAGTCCAGCTGGGCAGGCAGGAGCCTGGGGCCTGGCTGGGGGCTGGGGCTGCCCCCGTGGCTCAGGGCAGGAACGTGAGGCAGCCGGGGCGGGTTGGCTGGAGGCCAGCCTCCACTGAGAGGGAGGCCAGTGGGGAAGAGCAGGGTGGGCCACGCCCCTGGCCCTCCCCAGAGCCACATTCCACGTCTTGGGTTGTGTGACCTGGGTTGTGTGACCGAGGGTGAGCCCCCTGCCCCATCCTCAGCTCCCAGGGAGCCGCCCAGGCCCCTCCACGTGCCCCTTCCTGTCCCAGGAGTGGACGATGAACGAGGGGGAAGGAGAACAAGTGACCCCAACGATCCCTTGCTGAGGAGCTGATGTCCACGTGTCCAGAGATCAAAGCCGTCGAGGGCCACCGGGGCTGGGCTGTCCTCGAGCTTTCTGCCACGGGTGGCCTCGCGGTGCCAGCCACGGGGCTCTCGCCCTCTTGCTCTGCCCCAGACACACGCCCCTGGACGGCAGCGTCCAGGACAATGGTGGCCACCGGCACCACACACAAAGTGCTTCCTGCCGCCCGTGCGGCCGCCCTGGGTGGGTGCTCCTTTGTTCCTTGGCCCGACGGAGGGGACAGATGGAGGGCGGAAGGTGGCGGTTTGTTTTTTAAACAAAGGAATCGCCTGGTGGGGCAGCTTTGCGATCTGGGGGGACCTGGGTTTGCGGCTGGGCCCTGCTCCCCAGCCCCCCGATGACTTGAGGGTTCCGCAGGCCCTTCCCCTCCCCGCGGGGCCTCACTGGGCGTCCACCACCCGCACGGTGCTGCTGAGGGTGGCCCGCGGCCTGTCGCTGCCCGGGAGCGCGCTTGGCTATCCGGCCTGTCCGAAATCTGGAGATTCCAGGTACATTTCTGGCTTCTCTTGAAAAATCAGGTCTAGCCCAGCTGGCGGGGCCGGGGGCAGCTGTCCACTCTGGGGACAAGCAGGTCTGCTCCTGGGGTCCGCCTCTGCCCACTGCTCACTCATTCTCCCCAGGCGCCTGGCACAGGCGGCTTCACCCCCCAGGGGCTGTGGGCGCCCGGGTCACGCAGGCCTGTGGCCCCGGCCTGGGCTCCAGGGATGCCCCCCCAGAAGGAGCGGAAGTGCTGGCACCAGGTCCAGGAAGGGCTCTGGGCTCGGGGCCAGGCGCTGCGTCCCGGGAGGCGGCGAGGCCTCTTCCCCAGGCTGCAGCGGAAGCCGGGCAGGAGCACCTGGAGTTCCCATCTCCTGGTCCCCAGGATGTGATTCCTGCGCCCGCCCCCGCGCCTCCTCCCCCCACCTACGTTTGGCAGCTACATCCTGCCTTCCAGGGCGGGGCCAGGGCTGAGGAGACAGGGACGGGGCCCCGAGGGACCTAGGGACCTAGGGACATCCTCTCTGGGGTGGCTGAGATCTCCTCTTGGCCCGTCTGATAAGTGGGAAAACTGGCCTGTGGAGGGACGGGAGGGCCAGCCTTGGGGCCCTTGCGGTCCCCTCTCGCAGTCTACCCTGGGCCTGGCAGGAGGACATGCAGCTGGCTCCGGCCCTCCTCCCCACCCGGAAGGCTGCCTGGCCCTCAGCCCTGGCCCTGCTCTCGTATGTCCAAGGGAGGTGTCAGGGCCCCTCACTTCCTGCTGGACACCCCACTTCTCCAGGACTCACCTTGCCTTCCCTGCCAAACGCCCACCTTATAGGTTGGTGTGAGGGAAAAAAAAATGATGATAGTGAAAATAACAAGAATAATGATCCTAAATAGGGCACGGTGACTCGGGAGGCTGAGGCAGGAGGACTGCAAGATTGAGGCCAGTCTGGGCCATTTACCAAGACCCTGTCTCAAAAAATGAGTAGAGGCTGGGGATGCAGCTCAGTGGTGCAGCACCCTGGGTTCTTAGTTGGTAGTGCTGGGAACCGAACCCGGGCCTCGCCCAGGCTACACAAGCGCTCTGCCGTGGAGCCACAGCCCTGGCCCTTCTCGTGGGTTTATTTTTGAGACAGATTCTCGCTAAGCTGCCCGCCTGGCGTGCGCCACCACACCCGGCCCCTAAGCACACGACCGAGGGGTCATTCACGGATCGTAAAGAGCGCAGGCATTTGAAGCCCATGAGTCAGTGGTTTTGAGAATATTTGAAGACAGGTCCAACCATGGCCCCCTCCAATTTAGAACATTTTCATCATCTCCCAAAGGAACCCGATCCATCAGCCGTCACTCCCCAGGTCGCCTCCCCCAGCCCCAGAAACACTGATCTATGTTCTCTCCGCCAATTGGTCGGTTCTGAGCATTTCACGTAGGAATCCCCCCCTCTGCAGCCTCTCGGGGCGGACTTCTTCCCTTAGTGCATGTTGGTGCATTTCTGAAGCTCCTCCTTCTTTCTTTTTCTTTTTTTTTAAACTGGGAGTTGAACCCAGAGCCCATGCATGGTAGGCAAGTGCTGTACCTCTGAGCTGCCCCCAGCCCATTTTGTTTTATTTTGAGACACAGAATTGCTAAGTCTGCCCTCCGTCCTCCTGTCTCAGCCTCCTAAGTAGCTGGGAAGACAGGCACGTGCCATCACACCTGGTGACCTCCCTTCCTTTTCAGGACTGGATAATATTCCATTGTGTGACTCTCCCACAGTTGACACGCTCAGCAGCTGGTGGGCACGTGGGGCGTTTCCACCCTTCGCTATTAGGAGCGAACTGCTGGGCGTTGGCGTCTGCGCACGTGTGTGATGTGCTTCCATTTCCCCTCTCGTGTACCTGGGGGAAGTGCTGGGTTCTACAGCAGCTCCGTGTCTAACGTGTTGAGATGGCGTCACTGGGTCTTGCTCTGTCACCCAGGCTGGTCTCCAACTCCCGGGCTCAAGCGATCCTCCCGCCTCAGCCTCCGGAGGGCTGGGACCCCAGGCGCCTGGCACATGTCACATTTGGAGGAGCTGCCAGCTGGTTTTCCAAAGTGGCTGAACTCTTGTCGTTCCCCAGAGCAGCAAACGAGGACCCCACTTGTCCTTGTCCAACCAACGTGGTCACTGCCTTTTAACTGCAGCCACCCAGGGGGGTGCGGGGCCTCTCCCCGTGGCTGGTGTCCGTTTCCCTAAACACCAACCACTCTGGCCATCTTTTCTCTTTTGGAGAAATCTCCATTTGAGTGACAGCGTCTCATTCAGTCGTCATCACCATCTGTGACAGGCTCAGTCACTCGGGAGGGTGGCAGAGGCAGCACTGTGGGGCAGCGGCCAGGGTGAGGGCCCTGGAGCCTGTCACCGTCGTGGGGTGGAGGCTGTGGGCTCCCAGGGCCCCCTGGCACCGCGGGCCGCAGAGCTGGGCCCCGAGTCCGGCCCGTGTCTGCCGCCACCTCTGAGCCCAGCCAGGCACCGCCTGCTCCGGCCTCGGGTCCCCACCGGCCAGCTTTATTCTGCGGCGAGCGTCAGGTTAGCTCAGGTGGCCGCGGCACCAGGGACGAGGCTCGGTGGCTGCAGACCTGGGGGGACTCACCGGTTCTCACGTTCACCTCCTCGTTCATCGCCCCCCCAGCCCCGGGTGCTGGAAGCTTCCACGACCCTCGAGGTTACCCTCCCTGTTCTTTTTTGGCGACGCTGGGGCTAGCGACCCCAGAGCCCATGTCCATCTGTTCGGGCAGATGGAGACACTGAGACCCAGAGAGGAGGAGGGACGTGATCGAGGTGTCACGGTGAGTCGGTGGCAGAGCTGGGGACAGAAACCTGGGGTCCCGCTCCCGACTCTGGGCTCCTCCTCATGCCTGTGGCTCCTTCCTCTGCAATCCTCAACCCTTCTTCTGGAATTAGACCTGGTGTCTCTAACCCCCGGGCTCCCTCCTCACAGAAGATAGAAGCCTGATGTGCTCAAGAGGAACATGCAGTGGCTGGGGGATCTGTGTTCAAGTCCTTCCTCTGGTGTCAAAATGCTGTGTGACTTGCACAGGCTTCCCAGCCTCTCTGATTTCAGCTTCTCTTCATTAGTTAGCAGAGGGCTGGACAGCCTCATCGGCCTCCCTTGGACTCTTTTTTTTTTTTTTTTTGGTACCAGGGATTGAACTCAGGGGCACTCGGCTGAGCCACATCCCCAGCCCCATTTTGTATTTTATTGAGAGACGGGGTCTCACTGAGTGGCTTAGGGCCTTGCCATTGCCGAGGCTGGCTTTGAGCTCGCAATCCTCCTGCCTCAGCCTCCCGAGCCGCTGGGATGACAGGCGTGGGCCACCACACTGGGCTGGCCTGGGTGCTTTTGAAGGGCCCTTGGTTGTCTAGGCAGAGGCTGTGTCTTAGGGCAGCTCTGGTGAGCACGGGGTGGCCCAAGCTTGGGGAAGGGCAGCTGCCGCCTAGAAGCCCTTTTCCGAGGGACGCGGGGGGTCACCGTCCTCCGCAGCGACGGCCCTGTTATCGCCGCGGTCCGCGCCACTCTTCCGAGCTGCATCTTGGGTTTCTGCCTGAGTCGGTGATAGCGGGGCGGGGAGCCCGGGCAGGTGGGTGGCCGCAGCGCAGGGCTGGGCAGGGCTGGCTCCTCCGGGTTATCTCCAGCCCGCGGCAGCGGGAAAGCGAGAGCTTCTTATCTGCCCACTTCCCTCCGGAGATAGGCCGCTCGGAGCTCTCCTGTTCCGCCCCGGCTGCCCCTGTCACCCACTGGCCCCAGAGACGGGCACCGCCTGCAGCGCGGGTGCCTGTCCCTCTTGAGGCCATGGGCGGGGTGAGAAGTGGGTGGGGGTGAGCACTGGGGGGGGCTAGGAGCGCCGGGCCCCTTCACTCCGTTTTTCACTGAGCACCTACTATGTGCAGAACACAGCAGATTTCAAAGCCGTCACACCCAGTGTGGCCTGGGCACGGGCCAGTCAGGTGCCTGCAGGATCCTGGCGAGGGCAGCAGTGCCCACTAGATCCTGGCTCTTGAGGAGTCTGGGGCTCTGGTGCGGTCCCTGCAGCGGGGACACTAGGCCTGGAGCAGAGGCGAGTTACCCAGGGTTCGGGTTCCCTTCAGGGTTTCACAGCTGCGTCGCTTCCCCTGGGCTCCCAGCCTACAGTGTCCCTGTCACGGGGAGACCAGAGGCATGCAAATGGGCACCTGTGAGCCTGTGCAGAGCTCCTGCCTCTGGGGGTCCGTTTCTTGGCTGTAAAATGGAGCCGAGGGCAGCGCATTCCGTCAGGCCCTTGCCAACTCGGCGGCAGGTGTGGACGGCCGGTCACCCGGTCACCGTGCCCGGTGTGGACGTGGGGGAGCCCGAGGACACTGCTGCTGTTTGATGGTTGCTTCCAAAATAACTGCTTCTGCCGGGTGCGGTGGCCTGTGGTCCCAGTGGCTCAGGAGGCTGAGGCAGGAGGACTGCTAGTTCAGAGGCAGCCTCAGTGAAAGCGAGGCTCTAAGCAGCTGAATAAAATATAAAGTGGGGCTGGGGATGAGGCTCACGGTCGATGCCCCTAAGTCAATCCCTGGTACCCCCCCCCAATAAAATAGCTGCTTCAGCGGCGCCTGTGATCGGGGCTCTGGGGGCGGAGGCAGGAGGATTCCATGTTCTTGAACCAGCCTGAGCAAGACCCTGTCTCAAAATAAAAAATAGAAAGTGCTGGGATGAGGCGAAAGGGAAAGGCCCCGGGCTGGGTCCCTGTCACACTCACGTGCTGTCACCCTGCTCGGGGGAGAGCGCTTGCTGGGGAACTTTGTCTTCGCTGTCTCAGGCCCCATCTGGGCACTGGGGACATGGCAGTGACAGGGCTAACCAGGCACGGCCTTTAGGAGCCGAGTCCCGTGGGGGCTCAGGGGGTCCTGGGAGCAGGCAGCTGGCGGGAAGGTGCACCTGAGCCTGGTAACAGCCGCGTAGGTGACCGCGCCCGATCCACAGGGCCCGTGGGCAACCCTACGAGGGACTCAGCGCTGAGGTCCCTCGGCCGGTTGCCTGGAGCCATCACAGGTCTGTATGGGCGGGAGGCAGGGGACCGCAGACTTGCAGTGGCTACAACCAGGTGTGTCCATGTTCCCACAACTGTATCCGCAGGTGAGGGACCCGGCCCTGGGCGGCACGTTCTAGATGGGCGAATGGTGTGACACGTGAGCTGGGTCTCTATAAAGCAGCCGGAAAAACCCCAAATGGAGGGACACCTACACAGTGCCCAAGCAGCCCTCCTGGAAGGGACGGGTCAGGAGGCACTACAGACGGGGACACAGAGGGGACTAAGGGACAAAGGCCAGATGCCACGGGGTCCTGAAGGGATCCAGAAACGGGGCCATGGGATGAGCAGAAAAGCTAGTGACGGCTGGGCACAGTGGCACACGCCTGGGACCCCTGTGGCTTGGGAGGCTGAGGCAGGAGGATCACAAGTCCAAGGCCAGCCTCAGCAACTTAGTAAGGCCCTGTCTCTAGAAAAAGAAGGGCTGGGGGTGTGGCTCAGTGGTGAAGCTCCCCTGGGTTCAATCCCTGGTACCAAAAAAGGAAAGAAAAACTAGTGACCTCAGGATCAAGTCTGTAGTTTACGGAGCGAGCGGAGCGACGTTGATGTGCCAGTGTGATGAACACGCTGTCGTCATGGAGATGCCCCCAGGGGACTTGGTAGGGTACGTGGAAACCCCTTCTATGACCCAAGTTCTTCAGAATTAAAAGTTAACAAAGTAGAAGGAAAGGAGAGGGTGGGGTCAGAGGGGAGATCTGAAGATGGAGGCCAGGGCCACAAGCCAAGGAGTTCAGGTGGCCTCTTGAAGCTGGGAAGGGGAGAGAACAGGTCCTCCCCCAGAAGCAACACAGCCCGGCCGACATCCAGGCCTTTTGAATTGCGATGTGTGTGCTGTTTTAAATCACCACATGTATTAGTCTATTTTCTATTAATGTAACAGGATGCCCGACACTGGTGAATTTATGAAGAAGAGAGATTTATTTGGGCTCACGGTTCTGTAGGCTGGGAAGTCCAACAGGGTGCGTGTGGAAACGAGGAAGAACGAGCAGATGCAGGTGGAAGAGACGAAACAGGAGGGGCTTGGCCTTAGCACTTGCCACCATGAGAGTGACCCCAGTCCTGCAAGAGGGCGTTGCTCTCTGTGAATGGCCTGATACCTCTTAAATCCTGTCCCACCCTCTCAATATTGTCACATTGGGGACCAAGCCTCAAGGTGACTTTTGGTGAGGACAAACCGTGTTCCTGAGCGAGGGCACAGCCCGTCCTTCAAGCACCTTTTGGGTGAAACACTGCCGTGGCCATGGTCCCCAGGGCTGTTAATTATCAGCCTCATTGTTTTGCAGACCAGGAACCAGAGGCACAGAGAGGTTCAGCACCTTGCCCAAGGCCACACACTCTGCCCGAGGCGGGGTGGCATTCTGGGCCTGTGGTGGCTGAGTCCGAGGGTGCAGTCGCTGCACCCCCTGCCCGGCTTCACCTTGCCCCCCACCCCCATCACCCAGCTAAGGCCAGGCCTTCACAGTGAGCACCAGCTCCTGGGGGGCGGGGTGGTGGTGACCTTGTCATTCTTCATTTTACAGTGGGGACAGCGCGGCCCAGCAGGGTGGAGCCCTGGCTCCTCCCTGCCAGAGGCTGGCGCTCAGTGTGGGGCACAGGGACTTCTGACCCCGCCACCCCTTGGCCCTCTCTGGCGCCATGGCTCCATTCCCTGGGTTCCCGGAATAGGACTGGTGTCCTGGTCAGATGTCCCCACACTCCTGCAGGCCAGAGGCTGAGGGACATCCCGGTCCCATTGTTCCGTGCAGGAAGCCTGGGCTCTGGGGAGAAGGATCCTTCACAGAGAGGTGAAACCCAGGGAGCTGAGCCTGGCTGGGCCTGGACAGAAGGCAAGAGGCTGGGGGCGGGGGCTGCATTGCCCCCGTGGTCACTGGCTTCCTTTATCAGAAACCCTTTGAGGAGGGGTGGCCAGGCCAGGTGGTGCACACCAATTCCAGTGACCTGGGAGGCTGAGGCAGGAGATCCTAAGTCTGAGGCCAGCCTCAGCAACTTAGTGAGAGCCTGCCTCAAAACAAAACAAAGAGACAGAGAACTATCTGATTGGTAAAGTGCCCCAGGGCTCAATCCCCAGTATAGAAAATAAAACCCTTGAGGAGGAGTGGACCCAGGGTTGGGACCACCTGGTGGCATCAACCCAGGTAGCCTGGTAAGTGCTCTCATTTAAGGTGTGGTTCCCCCTTAAGGTTTTGGTTAAATCTCCCAATTTTTAAGAGAAGGCCAAATGTTAGGAAAGAGTGTGAGGCCCAGGAGACCAGCTTTGCCCTCAGAGCTGCCCACTTCTCCCTGGGTGGCATGCAAATGAGATGGTATGTAAATTAGATAATATGCAAATGAATAGACCTCAGTTTGCAAAGGCTGCACTTGCCCTCCTTCCCATCATGCCTTGCAGGTGGCAGTGCCTTGAGGACCCAGGTTTGTCTGCTGGGTCCCCAGCGGTATCTCTGGGCCTAGGCCTGCCCCTGGCACAGAGTGGCTTCCCTCCTCTGTTGAATTCGGTGAAGGAACGAATGACCAGCAGTACGGGAAGCTGAGGAAGGCTATGGGCCTTGCTGACTGTCTGGGGCCATGGGCAGGGCCTCACCTCTGAGGGCCTCTCTGCTCACACACTCCCTCAGCCTGGCCCAGGTCCCCAGGGAGGCATTTGGGCTGAGGGCACCAGCCTGGTACCTAGGAGTTGTCCCTAAATATGGAAAACACAAGCCTTTCAATACAAAGATACCAATCAAAATCCATTATTATTTATAACTTCAAAAAAGTGGAAATAACCGTGATGTCCAACAAGAAGGGAATGGCTAGATAAACTATGGAACTTCCACGGGACCAAATATTAGGCGGCCAATAAAAATGAAGCTCAGAGAAAGGAAAAAGAAATGGGGGCAAAATAACCAAAAGAAGGTTCCGTGATCTAAAGGCAGGGCAGCAAAGCAGGGCGCCACCGTTGGCGGTTTTTTTTTTTTTTTCTTTTAATATACAGTATGATCTCAGCCATGTTTTTTTTTTAAAAAAAGTCCTCAAACAAAAAAACTATGGGAGGAAATACATCACGCCTTAACAATGACGGTCTCTGGGTGGGGGGCAGTGGGCGGTGACCTTTCTTCCTTATTTTGACTTTTCTGCATTTTTCAGATTTTGTAAGTAAGCTTGTATTGTCGCTTTTGTAGTAAAGAAATGAAAAAAAATAGCGTTTTGGGAACGGGGGTGGGGCTGTGTGAGACCTGCCCAGCTGCAGTCCCGGGGGGCACTGGCTCAGGGAGGGTTCTGGGCTTGCAGGTGCTGGCCCAGTATCAGAACCAGGGCCGCTGCCGTGGTCCTGGGCAAACCCCTTGGGACTCAGTGGTACGTCCTGTCAAATGGGCCTGACCATCCGTGTGTCCAGTGGTGTCATTATTATCGGATCCTGGAAGAGCAACTCTGTCCTCAGACACCCCAAAAGATGCTAGTGTTCTTGCCAGGGAGTCCCTGGGATTGATTCTGGCCCCCGGAGGTTCAGCTGTCCCCGAGTCTGAACTGGGGTGATTTCCAGGAACTTCTTGGTGAGGATGGAGCTCGGCCAGCGGCAGCGTCCAGGGTTCCGGCCAGGCTCTTCCCCAGCGCTGTGACTGTGGGGGACTCACTCAACCTTCCTGGGCCTGGGCGTCCTCCGCAGAAGGCCCTGCACAGAGGCCTCTAAGTTTCCTAAACTCCCTATTTACACGAAGCCATCTCCCCGGCCCTCGGGGGGAGGCACCAGGAGGCTGAGTGGGACCCCTGAGTGGCCGGGGTCTCTGAAACCTTACTCTGGCTGTGACGGTGATTCCAGTCGCTGTTCCCTGGGGGACTGGGTCCGCGGTGAGGGTGGGCGTCTCTCAGGGGGTCTCTGCAAGCTCCGTCTGTTGGGAGATCACCTGCAGTGTCCCTCAGTCCCCCTGCCCCATCACCCTTGGGAGGGCCCGGGAGGGGAGGATGGCGGCGTCTCTGGGCAGCAGTGTGTCCACCAGCAGGAACCAGGTGGCACACACCCCCTCAGCCTGGGCCAGCAGGAGATAGATAGGGCCTGGGGTTTCTGGTGGCCTCTGTCCAGGGTGCCATATGAGCCAGAGGACCTCAGTCCGGGCATCCCGGCCTCCTGCTCTGACACAAGTAGTAGTTGTGTGCACACACGTGTGTGCTATCCTCTAAACCCAGATCAGGGCCACAGACCTAATTAAGGACTCGTGTGTGCAGTGATTTTCATGGGTTCCGGCTTCCCACAGTCACCTCCGTGAATATTGAGAACCATTCTGCTAGACAGGCACTGATGGCGGGGAAATGAGGCTCAGGGAGGTGAAGAAATTCAGCCAAGGTCAGCAAAGGGCAGGGCCAGGCTTGGAAACAAGGCTGCCTGGCTCAGGTCGACCCTGTGACTTGGGCTTTGAGAGTGGTTAGACGCTCCCAGCTGCTGCTGCAGGAAATGCGAAGACGCTCCTCACAGACCCATGGCTTTCCTCGGACACATTAGTCACTTTGTGAACTAATGTCCATCCATCCGCCCACCCACCTATCCACCAACCCACCCACCCACCCACCCATCCATCCATCCACCCATCCATCCATCCATCCATCCACCCATCCACCCACTCATCCACTGCCCCTGGGGTGTGGGGGGCATCCCTTGGTGGACGTGTGAAAGCTAAGGCAAAGGTAACTCGACGCTTGAGGGTGACAGCCCTGATCCAGGGTTCTGAGGAGGTCACTTTGTGAACTAATGTTCATCCATCCACCCACCCACCTATCCACCAACCCACCTACCCACCCATCCATCCACCCACCCATCCATCCACCCATCCATCCACCCATCCATCCATCCATCCATCCATCCACCCATCCACCCACCCATCCACCCATCCATCCACCCATTCACCAACCTACCCATCCATCCATCCATCTATCCACCCATCCACCCTCCATCCACCCATTCACCAACCTACCTATCCATCCACCCATCCATCCATCCACTCACCCACCAATCTACCCACCCACCACCTACCCATCCATCCATGCACCCATCCATCCATCCACCCACCCACTCATCCATATACCCACCCACCCATCCATCCATCCATCCACCCATTCATCCATCCATCCATCCATCCACCCACCCACCCACCCACTCATACATATACCCACTCACCCACCCATCCATCTACCCATCCATAAACCCACCCACTCATCTATCCACCCATTTATCCATCCACCCACTCATCCATATACCCATCCACCCACCCACCCATCCATCTACCCATCTACCCGTCCACCCGTGCACTAAGCGCTGGGGTATAGACAGGAACAAGATTCATTTTCTTCTTATAACTCAGGGAGTTTCGGGAAGAGGAGGTGACAGCTGATCTCCAGTCAGATGGAGAAGGGCAGGAGGGGCGTCCAGGCCCAGAGTGTGTCTGATGCATGGGGGAGCCCCAGGTTCCCAGGAGGGCTGGGAAAGGGGAAGGGGAGGAGGTTCTGCTGGGGGCTGGTGGGTGGGCCAAGGCCGAGGGTCAGCTGCTGTGTCCAGTGCCTGCTCTGCCCGCTCCGCCCTCTGCAGGGGCGGGGAATGCAGTCTAGGAAAGGCTGTGCTCCCTGCCCTCGTGGTCTCAAGGGGAAGGGGAAGTGGAGGCTGGGCTGGGGCTGGGTGGGGCTGAGCTCAGAAGCCAGGAGGGGGTGGCAGAGCAGCACCCAGCTGTCCCTCGGAGGTGGGGACAGGGAAGCCTACCAGCACCCTGGCTTCTCTGGTCTTCTCCAGCTGCTGGCCTCCTCATTCACCCCCAGGTCTGCCGAGGCTCCCCCAGGGGCAACCTGCCGGCCCGGCCAGCCGGGACATGGGCTCCACTGGGACGGGGCGTGGTCCGTCTTGTTCACCCCCGACTCCTGGCTCCAAGCACAGAGCTGGCCCTCGATGCCCACTCTGTGCCGGGCACCATCCCAGGGCAGTAACTGGCCAGCTTCTCAGGATGACCTTGAGGGCAGGGCCTTCAGGGCCATTAGGCGCATCAGTCTCCAGATTTTCTTTTAAGAGAAACTTGGGTGATGGTGCACATGGTGGGCGGGGCTCCTCGGGAGGGGCTGGCGGGAGGGAGGTGCTGGCGCTCAGGGCTCCACATAGCTGCGGGGTAAATCTTCCCCTGCCCCTGGGGTGTGGGGGGCATCCCTTGGTGGACGTGTGAAAGCTAAGGCAAAGGTAACTGGACGCTTGGGGGTGGCAGCCCTGAGACTGGAGAAGATCAGGTTCAAAGGTTCCAGAAAGTTCTGACATGCTGTGACCCTGTCCCTGCACCAGCATTGTTGAACAGGCAAATGACCCACCAGCTTTCAACAAATGACTCCCCTTCTCTGGGCCTCACTGCCTCATTTGAAGCACGAGGTATAGCTTGAATGGGCAGGAGAGCAACCTAGTTTCTAAAAATTTAAATGTTGATTTTTTTTTTTTTTTTTTTTGCTACCAGGGATTGAACCCACAGGTGCTTGACCACTGAGTCACATCCCCAGCACTTTTTATTTAGAGACAGAATCTTGCTAAGTTGCTTAGGGCATCACTCTTGCTGAGACTGGCTTTTAACTTGTGATCCCCCAGCCTCAGCCTCCTGAGTCGCTGGGATGACAGTGTGCACCACCACGGAACCTGCTAAATGTTAACTTGGTGGCGGGTACTGGAGATTGAACTCAGGGACACTCGACAACTGAGCCACATCCTCTTTATTTTGTGTTTTATTTAGAGACAGGATCTAACTGAGTTGCTTATTGCCTTGCTGTTGCTGAGGCTGGCTTTGAACTCACGATCCTCCTGCCTCAGTCTCCCAAGCTGCTGGGATTACAGGTGTGCGCCGCTGCACCCCTAAATGTTGATTTTTAATTGAGACATGATTATTGTGCGTATATTGGGGTTCGGCATGGTATTTCACTACATGCACACACTGTGTGCTGATCAGGGTGATTGTCGTGTCAATCACTTTAACATGGATCCTTTCTTTGTGCTGGGAACTTTCAGGATCCCTCTCCTGACGATGTTGCAATACACTCTCAATGACCTCAGCCCTGGCCATCCTAGGGCGCTGCAGAGCATGCGGTCACCCTCCTGTCCAGCCTGCGCGCTGACCCCGCCATCCCTGCTCCAGCCCCCACCCTGGCTCTGCTAAGGGCTGCTCCACTGCTGCAACTTCCTCAACTTCTGCATATCAGTGAGCACACGTGGCTTTCCCTCCCTGTCCCCGCGTCCCCACACGCCACTTCCTCCCGCTTACCCGTGTTGCTGCAGATGACAGAATCACCCTCTTTTCCGGCTGCGTGGGAGGCCACTGTGGACAGGCCACGTTTTCTTTAGCCACTAATCCCCCGATGGACACTGGGGTCGAGGGCACTTCTTGGGACCGTGAAGGACGCTGCAGGGATCATTGCGGAGTGCACACCTCGGACCTGCTACGCTCCTGTCCCGGGCTCTGGGCCCTGTGGCGGTTAGGGGAGCAGAGCGCGGTCTTGTGTTTTGAGGAACCTCCGCTCTGCGGGCTGTCCTGCCGGTGCTGGCCACAGGTCTGGGACTCTCCCTTCCTCCACGTTCTCACCCAGCATTTGCTATTTCTTGTGATTTTGATGATAGCCACACTGACGGGGTCACGAGCTCTCAGGTGGCTTTGATTTGCATCTCTCTGGTGATTCATGATGCAGATGTTTCTTCATGAGCTTATTGGCCTTTGTAGGTCTTCTTGGCAGGGAGGTCTATTCAGGTCCTCTGTGCACTTCTTAGTGGAATTTTTCCCCTTGGTACTCGGGACTGAGTCCAGGGACTTGTGCATGATAGACAAGTGCTCTCCCCGGACCCTTATCACAGCCCTTTTCAAATTTTAATTTGAGATGGGGTTTTGCCAAGTTGCTGAGGCTGGCCTCGAACTTGAGATCCTCCTCCCTCAGCCTCCCAGAATCACTGGGATTACAGGTGTGCGCCACAGTGCCTGGCCGGATTTTTTTTTTTTTTTTTTTCTGTGAGCAACCTGTCTTGAAAGGCTCAGTGCTCTCCCTGTCACCCTGTCACCATCAGGGGTGAGATGAGTCATGCATGCATCCATCCACTCACTCACAGCTGCATGGCGGGCCAGGCCCTGCTCTGGGCCCTGAAGATAAACCGTAGAAAGTCCCCGTTGGCAGGGGCTTGCAGAAACACAAGAAAGGCAGGCAGCGAAAGACTGAGCACGATTTACCAGCCTCAGCAGGAGCAGGAGCAGGAAGTGAAGGCTGGGGGTACTGGAGGCAGGGGCAGGAGTCGGGGAGGCCTGCTGATTGGTGGCATCTCACATTCCAGAATGTGGGAGCCTGTGGGAAGGGACATCCCAGCTAGTGGGCACAGCGTGGGTGGCGGCTCTGAGGAAGGGGTGTGCTTGGTGAGTCTGGGGAGGAGCCCGAAGCCCCAGAGCTGGAGTGAAGTGAGTTAGGGGAGTGGGGGGGCTGAGGGGAGGGAGGTCGTGGGGTTGCACAAAGCATGTGTCCCTGTCTGGGCTCCGCGGGAGTCACTGGGGGCTTTGAGCTGTGGTGCTGCATGGATGGGAGAGTCAAGGACAGGGCGTGAGGCCAGGCAGGAGACCACATCGGCCTGGATTTTGGTGCTGGTGGTGGGTTATTTTGACCATTGATCCAACAGGATTGGCAGTGGATCATGATCCGTTAGCTACTGCTGCGTAACAAACCAGCCCAAATTTAATAGCTTAAAACTTACAAGAAGCCAGGCACGGTGGTGCACTCCTGTAATCCCAGTGGCACGGGAGGCTGAGGCAGGAGGATCACAAGTGCAAAGCCAGCCTCATCAATGGTGAGGCCCTAAGCAGCTCAGTGAGACCCTGCCTCTAAATAAAATGCAAAATAGGGCTGGGGATGGGGCTAAGTGGTCGAGTGCCCCTGTATTCAGTCCCCAGTACACCCCCCCCAAAAAAAAAACTTACAAGAAGCAGCTTGTTCTCGTAGCTTCTGCAGGTCAGGAGGTCAGGAAGGGCTGAGCAAGGCTGTGTGGCTTGGGGTCTCACACAGCTGTGGTCAGTGGCTGGACTTGGGACTGTGGGCGGCTGAGTGTCCTCCTAGCGTGGCTGCCTGGGGCTGCAGAGGCCAGCGTCCAGAGAACCAAGTGCTGCTTCCCGTGACAGCCTAGGGGCCACGGAGCGCGCTCCACTCACCCAGCCCACCCTGGCCGGCCTGCAGCTCCTCCCTGGGCAGCCTGGAGGGGGTTCTCCTGGGCAGCGAAGAGGGACCAAGCAGGCCCCGGCCTGGACCTCGTCTGCCTCGGAGCCGTCCTTCCGGGCCTGGCCTGCTCTCCTCCTTGTATGTGCGAGCAGGAGTGTGCTCACGTGCTTGTGAGTGCACACTTGTGTGTGTGTCTGTGAGCCCCCCTACCCCCCCCCCGAAACTTCTCCTGGCCTCTGCTGAGGAGGCCCTTCTTAGATCTGGCCACAGAGTCCTCCCAAATCAGTTCTCCAGCCAGGCCTCCCTTCACCTTTCCTGGGCCTGTCACTTGTGCCTGTCACCTGTCACCTGCTGACGGGCCCCTCCTCTGACCCTTGTGGCCATGGGAGCTGGCTCTGCAGAGGCAGGTGTAGGCGGTCACACGCTCTTGCTTACGGGAAATTCTAGAAAAGGCAAAATTCTGGTGCCCGAGGGCAGGTCGGGGCTGCCCGGGAGGGAGCTGGAGAGGGAGGGCCTGAGAAAGGGGCAGGAGGGGCCCTGGGGCAGCGGGACGCTCTGGGTCTGGTCACGGGGGTGGCAGTCGCGTAGCTCGCCAAGCCCTTCCCTTCTCCCCGGGACCGTCCCTCTCCTCTCCCAGGAGTCTCCCTCTGGGGTGGGGGGGCCAGGCTCGGGAGAGAGGGGACCTTGGTGACCTGTGCTCCCCGTCTAGCAGGAAACAATACTGGCGAGGAGGGGTCCCCCGCACACCCTCCTCGTGTCCCCCTGTACCCCCCGGGCGCTCACCGAAGGTCGCAGCCCACACATGCCCCAGGCCTGGATACAGCCTCGCCCAGGACACAAATGCACACCTCCAGCCTGGTGCCCGTTCTCGTCCCCACATGTCCGGTGTCCTCCACACTCTGGGGTCACCCAGTGCCCAGCTTCGCGTTTCTCTGACCTCGTGGCAGCCCCGGGAGGCGCGGTGGCTTCAGCCGTTCTGCAGCTGAAGAGGTGACGGCGGTGACCTGCCTGACCTTCCAGATCCGAGGCCGACCGTGGCAGACCTGGGAGAGACGCAGGTGGCCTGGCCGGGGTGTGGGTCTGTGGGTCTCTGTAGGGACCACAGGGGCTGGGCCCCCATTTCCAGCGTCCCCTGCCCACCCAGAAGCCAAGACCGTTCTCGCCGTGTGATGGGCGTGGGGTGGCTTATTGTCCCTGTTGCCCAGAAGAGGAAATGACGGGACAAAGGATGGTTATGGGTCCTGCTCAAGGTCACACAGGGGCTGACATTGGGTTCCACACAGGCTGCTCCCCCTGACTCTCATCCAGTCACCCTTGCCTGGCTCGACTGTCACCGCAGGTCACTGTCAGGGACACTGTCCTGCTGCACAGGGGCAGGAGTTTCCCACAGGGCTGTGAGCAAGGGGACTTGGGGGCGTCAGGGGGTCATGGGTGCTGGACAGGTCGGGGGGAGCCTTCCCAGGAGACGGTGTCCAGCTGCCGAGGGCTGGAGGGGCTGGTGGGGGTGGGGGTGGGTGACCTGGCCAGGGCCCGGGGCTGCTGAAGATTCTGGAATCCTGACCCCCTGCGGCTGAGAAGGAGGGCCCAGCGGGCTCTGTGCCTGTCTTGGAGGGGGGCGGCGTCCTCTGGGGAGGAATGCTGGCCCAGGAAGCCTGGCCCCTCCGCTCCACGCTCTCTCTGTCCTCGGAGAAGAGGCTGAGCCGGGCCAGCCATTGTTTGAGGTTTAAAAATAAAGCCTCCTTGGCCTGGGTCCTGCTGCGGAGGGAGGGGGCTCCTCACCCGCCTGCCATCCTGCCACAGCCTGGCTGAGCGGGTGCCCGCGCACCGTCGACCTGGACTGGGTGGATGTCCGCCACCTCTCCTGGCCCCGGCTCCTCCAGCTGCTCCTTACCCTCACCAGAGGTTTCCAGCACCCTGGGACCACTGGGGGCGCGTGAACTCCCCTGCATCCTCCTACCCCAGCTACTCACTAAGAAAAACGCTCTGCCCCAGGAACCCCAGCGGGTTAGGCCCTGTAATTATTGCTGTTAGACAAATGAGGAGACCAAGGTTCAGGGAGGTTTAGTCACTTGCCCAAGGTCACACGGCTGGAGTCAGGGTCCTCACTGAGTATCCCACTTCCCATTCGCTCCACCTTCCCTGGGCTCCCCTGGCCAGCAGAGAGGTTTTCACCTTCTTCTCAGGGGCCAGGTTGGGGAGATCAGGAGTGCTAGGGTAAGCCTGGCCTGGGTTGGGGCCTGTCACCTCCTAAATGCTCACACTGAGCCCTTGTGGCAAGAGACACTGCAGGGATGGGTAGGGTCACCATTGCTAGGTCTCAGCTCCCACCCTGGGGGAAGCAGGGACAGCAGCTCCAACAGGAGATGTCCCCCAGCTGAGACCCTGCCCTCCTCGGCTGGCCCCTGCCAGCCTCCCCATTCTGGAAGAGAGCTGATGGTCCCTCTGTGTGCCCCCCAGGTCTCTGCCGAGGGTGGCACACAGTGTGGCATCAGAAGGCCACATTCCAGGCCCCCCACTCCCTGCCTACCCTGGGTTCCTGGCAGAGTGGGGGAGAGGGGCTTCGTGGAGCCATTCAGGGAGGGACAGTGGGGAGGTCGCTACCTACTCTCAGCGGTGTTCCGGGGACAGCTGACCTGCTGTGGGACACATATCCTCTCTGGGCCACTGTGACTCATGAAGGGACTAAAGGAGGAAACTCCTCAAGGTGCCTTTGCCCGCAGTTGAGGGTGCTCAGTTCTTGTCCTTCCTCGTCCTGTCCATGTGGCAGCGACACAGCTTTTTAAAACCGAGTCGGCCGCTGGCCCATCCGCACACGGCCCCCTCGCAGCCACCCCCCCTCCAGCTGCGCGCGGAGCCAGGGGGCTCTTCCCGGCGTCTGCCTCGCCCTCCGCTGGCCTGGAGGGTGCAGCCCCACCCAGATCTTCGAATAGTTCTTCTGGTCATCCGAGCCCCGGCTCAGGTGTCACCCGGAGGCCTTCCCTGACCCCTCCAGGCGATGCCCTCCGCTCACCCTGGTGCCGTGATGGCATCTCTCGTTTATTTCCTTTATGCCACTTTCCGTGAGTGACATTGTCTGGTTGGTTTATGGTCTACTTGCTGATTGTCCCTGCCGAGAGGGCAGGACATGTCCCGGTCCGGTCCGCTGCCCTCTCCTGGGCGCAGGGCCAGCATGGACTGGACTCTCCATAAGTCATTTTGATGACATTCCCGGGACTCAGCGGGGCCGGGGTGGCCAGGAGGACGTCGGCCGCAGGGCCAGGAGCAGGAGGGGCCCCAGGGCCCTGGAGGGAGGAGGACGCTCAAGGCCCTGTCCCCAAGAGCCGCAGAACACCCCGGACCTGGAAACCCCCCGGCCTGGCCGCTGGGGCAGGCGGTTCCGGGGTGACCTCATCGCCTGGAAAGGAGGGAGCAGGGGCAGGAAGCTCGCAGTAGCAGATGGGCTAAATTTAGAGCCTTTGATTCAGCCTGGGGGACAGTATTCCTGGAGTCCCTATTGTGTGAGGGGCCAGAGGGCAGGCTACCCATTGAATGGCGGGGTCCGGGCCATGCCAAGCTGTCTGGGCATGCAGGGGGCAGGGCAGGGTGGGGCTGTGTCTCCTGGAGAAGAGACAAGGCCAGGGTTGGGAGCCAGGGGCGCGGCTCTGGGGGCTCCCTTTGGACAAAGGCCAGAGATGGAGGGGGGTGCTGCATGGCCGAGGTCGGGGTTCTGGGGTCCCAGTGCTCAGCCCTCAGCTGTGCCACCTCCCAACAGCCAGGAGACTCACGATCTCCCTCTGACTCTGGGGTCCTCAGGCTCAGTCCCAGGGACAGAGCCATGTGGTCACATGGTCACCCTAGTGCCTCGACAGGCGGCCTGGACAGAACACCTGCTGTGCCCCGCCAGACACTCCCCCACCAGGACAGGTGTGATGGGCTCCTCCCTTCCATGTGGCCCTGCTGTCCCCACCAGGCCTGGTGGCCCGAGGCGGACAGGAGACGTGGCCTGGCCTGCACTGGCTCCAGAGCCCGTTGCCATGGCAACGGGGTCCGGGCCTGTGTGGCTCTGGAGATGAGTCGGAGCAGAGGACTTGGGTGAGGAGCCGGGGCTGGGTGGCTGCTGATCCAGCCTGCAGGGCCAGGCCCTGGCCTTGCCGCCTGGCTGGTCACACGGCTCCGCCCGAGGTCCTTGAGGGTGTCCTGTTTCTGTGCCCATGCCGCCGCAGCCAGGCGCAGAGGAAGGTGTTAGGCAGAGTGTCCTCGATTCAGGGCCACTTGGGTGGGCGCGGCCCCGCAGGCCCTTCTGCTGCTGCCCAACCCCCTGCTCCATCCCACAGGTCCCCATCGAGGCCCAGGGGACCCCAAAAGCCACTTGCCCTGGAAATGGGGCGAGGGGACCAAAAGTTCCGATGGACTTATTCTGTATGCCACATGTGACAGGCACAGGGAGAGGACCCAAGGACGCTGGGAGTGTGGCCCCTGCCCTCCTCCTCCCTCCTGGCTGGGGAGGGCCCTGGGAAGGACGCCGCCCCTCCAGATGCGCAGAGAGGGCGGGGACACCGAGCTGTCCCACCCTGCCTGTGGCCTGGCTGAGACCGTGCTTGGCCTGCGGCTTCTCCGCGGCTGGGACCCTGCAGGGTGCTGTCCCAGCACCGGCACCGCAGCCCCTCCCGGGAGCCCACCTCTGCGGTGCCCGGGGCGGTGCCCGGGCTGACGGCGCTGTCTTGATTTCGCGGGTGACTCATGTTATCATGTTCCCGCGGCTGAGTAACCACCTGGGCTATTTATACCCCGCAGAGAGAGCGGGGCTTCCTTCCCCCCAGCGAGGCCGGAGGACGGTGGGGGCGGGGAGGAGCCTGGGGGGGACCAGGACTGGAAGGAGGCAGCCTGGCACCCCACATCCCCTCCCCTGGGGCGCCACCCCCGCAAGGCACCCAAAAATAACTGCCACTGTCCCAGCACAACAGGATGGGCCTGGATCTATGGCATCGATACCAGGCATGACGGCGGCGTGGGGAGGGGGAATTCCTTTCCCCAGCGAGTCACCCGTCTGGAAAAATAAAGAAGGAAAAGCTGAAAATTTTTCCTTCCATCAAAACAGGAAGGAGCTGGGGGGGTGGGGGACGGAGGGAGCTGAGATCATCCTCCAACCGGCGGTGGTCTCGGGAGGGCAGGCTCCTCCGGCCTGCACGGGGCTCATGGCCGCGTGGCCAGGGCTGGCACCCGGTGCCACCTGCCCGGCCAGTCCCCGCGTTTGCTGTCCCCCGCACAGGCCTGTGTAGCTGGGGTGCACACACAGGGCCGCCTGTCTCCCCAGGCCCCTCTGCCCCCCGCCACCCAGGCTCACCCTCCTGCGCACCAGCCAGATCCCACCTGCAGCCGGCTCCATCCCCAAGCCTCCCCTTCCTTCCCTGGGCCCTGTCCTGGGAGTCCTGGGACTTAGGATCCAGCTACAGCTCTAGGCAGCTGAGCCATCTAGAAATCACTCTCCCGCTCTCGACCTGACCTTGATCTTCCCTTCTGTGACGCGGGCAGGCCATTCCCACGCCACCGCCACTGTGGGGATGGAGTGAGTTTGGTGACCCGGGAGCCCCACCCCAGCAGGGGCACTGGAACCAGGCACCCACTCCCCAGCCCTCTCCGTGCTGAGCACCGGTGTCCACTCACCAGGTTCCAGATGTGGTCCCAGGACATCGAGAGCCCTGTGTTCACCCAAGGAAGAATGTCACGGCCCTGGGGTGGGGGGAGGGGCGGCGGGAAGCCTCCAGCCCCCATGTAGGACCAGGGACAATACCTGGGTGACCTCAGGGGATGTGCACGGTGACTGGGAGTACATCTGCCCCCAAGGAGCACCGAGCACTCTTGAGACAGTCAGTCACACCTGCTGGGCGACCTGCCCTACCTGTGCCACCCACTCCTGTGGCCACTGCCCGGCTGTGTGTGCGCTTGTCTGTCGGCCTCGGCCTGTAGGCCCGCCCCTAGGACAGGGGCTCCCCGACAGTGAGCTGGCAGTCATACCTTTCCTCTGTGAGGACACCCTCAGGGCACCAGCTCATCTGCACATACTCCCCAGAACCAGACCATCTGCACCCCAATTCTACAGATAAGAACACGGAGGCCTTGGACTCAGTTTTTCTGTCTGTAAAATGGGGAGAACAAACTTTCCCTAGGTTATTGGGAGGTCCGGGCAGTTGATGTAGGAGTGAACCATGCAGCATCACCATGTTTGCCTTAAAAAAGAGAGAGAGGCTTTATTTTTAGGTTCCCAGCACAACTAAGAGCCAGGTGCAGAGGTAGCCCGTCAAACTCGGCAGTGAGGGCAGCCCAGGTGCCAGGGCAGACATGGTCTTCGCTTTGCCTGTCGGGTGGGTGGGGGAGAGGTTCACTGGGTGCTGCTGGTGCTGGGCTGCCTGGGTTCGAGTCCCAGCTCTCTCCTCGTCACCCCAACCCTGGCAAAGCCGCTGGAGGCCTTGGTTTCCCCATCTGTAAGATGGGTGGTGACGGCCGTGCCCTTGCAGGCACGCTGTGCAGTTTGAATGAGTGACGGTACCTCCCGGGCCTGGAGCAGCTGCCTGACACAGTGTCACGGTGCCTCTGCTCGGATGGATAGTGATCATTTGTGCCTTTTATACCACGGCTGCTTCCCATTCTTCTGACAGGAGGTTCCCTGAAGTTACAAGGAGTTCTCTTTGGCAAGAGAGGCTGCCCCTCCCTGCCTGGGCTTCTCCTGCCCCGTCCCTTCCAGAATCCCCCGTCGGCTCCTTAGGAGGGGACAGGAGGACGCCCTGATTTGCAGAGGGCAAGTTAACCCACATCCAGGACACAGCCTCTCTCCCGAGGTAGCACATGGCTTCCTGCCCTGGGGTGATGGGTGGGTGCTGGAGGCCCCGGAACCCCTGCTCCTCACCAGCTCATACCTTTCCTGGGTGCATCAGGATGTGGAAAAGGCTGGGCATCTCCCGTTAGTCCACACGGGGAGGCATTGGGTTAATATTTGAGGGGGTACTGAGGATTGAAGCTGGCGGCACTTTACTAGTAAGCTGCATGCCCAGTCCCCCTTTTTTTAAATCTTAAGATAAGTTCTCCCTAAGTTGCTGAGGTTGGCCTTAAACTTGTGATCCTCCTGCCTCAGCCTCCCAAGTCAGAGTCACCAGGACAACCAGTGTGTGTCACTCTGCCCGCCATGGGGAAGCCTCCTGTAACGTGGAAATGGCTTTGGCATCACAGCTTTGGGTCAAATGCTGGTGCTGCCACTTCCTTTCCGGGGGATGCTGGGCCAGCTGGTTTGCCTCTCTGAGCCTCAGTCTCCTCTTCTCCAGGTGTGAGCATCCTCTAAGCACCAGCCCTCCAGGGCAGAGCGGAGGACTCAGGGGCTGGTCACACTTCCTTCCTCACGGGCTGCGGGCCTCGGCAGGAACACAGCCCTGGTGCTCAGTACTGGGGCCCGGGAGCTCCTCCGGGCCAGCCCCGACCCCCGCAGAGGCCCAGGTGGACCTGTCTTCTCTGGGAGAGGTGACCTTCCTGTCCTGTGCGGGCTCTCCCAGCCACGGGGCCTGGCTCCCCTGGCCCCCGGAGAGCTTGGCTCCAGTTCTGCCAGCGTCCAAGGCGGGTAGAGGGAGCTGCCGGGCCACTGGACCACGACGTCCAAACATCCACATCCTCTTCCTCGTCTGGAGGAGCTAAAAATGCCCGCGGAGCCCCAGGAAAACAAACAGGCGCTTCCCCGCCTTTGTGTACAGCACCAGTCCCAAGGCCACGGGTGGGCTCCGGGGCTGGCCCAGGCCTGGGGTCTGTCTGTCTGCCTGCCTTCCTGGGGTCCCCAGCACAGCAGCCAGAGCCTCACCAGGGTGATGGGTGAGGGCAGAACCTGGTGGGGACCCCCCTCCACCCCAGGTGCAAGCCTGTGGTCCCTCCAGCCCTGTCCACCCCCAGCTCTGGCTCTGCAACTCCAGCCAGGTGTGTGTGTGTGTGTGTGTGTGTGTGTGGACACACAGCTTGGACGAGTGACCACGGTGATGACCTACATCTGCACAGGGCTATGTGCTTCAACCCTGCAGATATATTAGCTCATTGAACCTAGTGAGGTGGGAACTTGGGTTGCCTACATTTCATAGTGAGGTTCAGAAAGGTTAAGTAATTTGCCCAAGGTCACACAGCTAGTAAACGGTGGAGCAGGGATTTGAACTCCAGTGGTCTTGGATGGGAAGCCTTGCCTCTTGCCCCCTCTGAGGTCCACTTTCCCCCTCTGTGGGCATGCACGGCTGGCCCTCCTTCCCTCACTGGGTGACTGTGAGGTGACGCAGGCAAGGGCTAGGAGGTGCTTTATAGGTAGCCCAAGGCCCTGCCCACAGGGAGCCGGGGTGGGGGTGGGGGTGGGGGTGGCTCTGGGAGCTGCTGGCAGCCACCCACAGCCCGGGCGCGGACGGCCCCTTATCCTCGTCCTCCTCCGCCAGGTGGGGCACAGCAAACTCTCGTGGCACAGACGAGGCTCCTGAGACCCAGGGACCCGGGACACACGGGTCCCCACCCCTCTGGACTAGTGGGCAGGACCTGGGGGTGGAGCCCTCCTCCTTCCCTGGCCCCACCCGGGGTGGAGGGTGGTTTCCTCCAAGGGGACTTGAGTGGCACCTGAAGCCCAGTCCAGAAAGCCCAGCCCGGGCGGGCCCCACCTGTACTGCTGAGCTCTGGCTGCTGGCCTTCCTTCGGGGCTCCCACCTGTTAGTGGCCTGGGATGCAGTTTGGGGTGTGGGCCCCACCTCCAGGTCCGTGACCCATTCCCTCCGGGAGGGCACAATCCCCCGATGGCCCTAATTTGGAAGATGGGTGGGGCCTTCCCAGCTCTGATACCTCCAGATTCTCCACTGTGTTCCCGGGAGGGGGGCCCACAGGTCCCCATGGTTCTGAGGCTAAAGTCTCACGCTACAAAGCGGCCAGGATTCAGAGAAAGAAACAGGCAAGATGTTTATTCATTTATTTGTTCCTTCAGTAAACATTTAGTTGAGCAACTACTACATGCAGGGAGCCGTGACCTTCGTTCACCCTGAACTGTCTAGGGCTAGACTGACACTTGGACATGACAGGACACACTGGGGAGCCCAGAGCAAGCACTGGGCCTGAGGGCTCCCTGGAGGAGGTGCCACGAAGAAGAGGCAGATGTGTGCTTTCCAGAGCCACCTATCTGCAAGGAGAAGGTGCAGGAAAGGGGTTCTGCTCCTAATGGCATTTAGGTCCAGGTGCCAGGTGGTTCCCAATGCCTCTGCTGGTCCCTGTCCTGCCACTTCTGGATTGTGGAGGAGTCTCTCTCTCTCTCACTCGGGGACGGGGAGGTCCCGGAGCACCAGGACTGGTCTCCTTCCTGACTGCATCTCTCAGTGCTTCACTCGTGTCACATGTGTTAATGCACTTGATGCTCACAAGAGCCCCGTGCAAAAGTTGTCACTGTCTTCATCATCATTGTCGCCTGCCAGGAAACAGCTCAGCTTAGTTGGTAAGCATGGGGCTTGGTAGCTGGTCCACCTGGGTCAGGTTGTGCCTCTATCACTTACTGGTTGTGTGACCTTGAACAAGTTGCTTGGCTCCTCTGTGCTTCAGTTTCCCCACCTGAAAAACAGAAGTAAAATTTCACAGAAGCACTGAGAAGCTAGATGGACAGAGGAGCACTCCCCCCACAGGGTCCGCTCAACAGTAATGGAAGCTATTCTCATTTTTAGGTGAGAACACAGGTCAAGGTCAAGATTATCTTTTAATCTCTAAATCTTTAAACATCAAGTCAAGTGTGTAGGGATTACCCTCCCCCCTTGCTTGTGACCTTGCCTCCCTAATTTATCTGCTTATGCATGTGTCCGCCTGTCCGCACGGGGGTCCCCAGGGTAAGGGTCTCTGTGAGCAGGGACTATTGCATCTGAGCTCCAGACCACTCCACGAGGTGGGCAAATGCTCTGCACAGCGTCCCGAGGTACACAGGACTGCCTGCTTCAGTTCTATAGAAGTATATACCCAAGAACCCATTACCACAAAGATGACAGACTGCCACCGCCCCAAGATGCCACTAGGCCTCTTTGAAATCCCTCCACTTATAGGAACAGTTCCCAGAGGAGACAGTTGAGGTCCTGAGGCTAAATAACCCTCCTGGGGACACTTGCCTGGCCACCTGCCCTGGGTCACCTCCCAGCCTCAGCACCAGGCCGCCAGGCAGCCATCAGGGAGGATAGGTGCCTGTGGCCATCTGTAAAGAGGCCCCTCTGGAACTCCTCCCTAGGCTCTCCCCGCCCCGTGCAGGTCCAGAGAGAGGCAGCTGCAAGACTCGGTGTGTGCAGGTGTGAGCAGTAGCCGGCACCGGGGTCGCATCTGGGTGCAAAGGACAGGTGACAGGACTGTGCAAGTGGATGAGAGGCAGGTGCCCTCAAGCCAGGCGGCCGGGAGATGCGGTGGGCCTGTGGCTGTGTGCTGGGCTTGGCGTGTTGAGTGTGACTGTCAGTGTGACAGTGTGACTGCTGAAGGCAGGGACACAGCACTCCCTGCGCTGGGGGTGGAGGGCGTTAACTGTGTGAGTGCTGGTGTGGGCGGGAGGCCCCTGGGCTGGGACCCGGCTGCGGGAGGCAGTAAACACCAGGGCGACTGCTGGATCTGGTGGAGCCGGAGGATGCGGCAGGGTGGTGGGGTTCGTGTGACTTTGCAGTTCAACAAATTCCAATTCCGCCCAAGCTGGCGGAGCCGCTGTGTGCCAGGCAGCAGCTAGAGGAGGATGCGCAGACCCAGCTCGCAGCCAAGTGGCCGTGGGGTCTGCAGGGCTACCCTGTGGCTGGAGCTCAGCTGGGTGCTTCCGGACCTTTCTGATATTTAATCCAAACCATAACCCTGCCCACACTTTGAGCAGAGATAGGGAGCACAGGAGGGAAGTGACTTGCCCAAGGTGACCCAGCTGCTCAGTGCCAGGGCAGATCTGAGTCCAGGCTGTCAGGCTGCAGAGCCTGAGTCCCGAGCCACAATGCGGGTGCCAGGCTGCTCAATCTGGTCGCGAAGGGGGCTTGGGCTCCTGCGTGGGGCCCTGGAGACACCCCTAACCACGTGGGCTCCTAACGGGTCAGCAGTCCCTATGCTGAGGGTGGGGGAAGGGGATCGTCGCCCCTAGATCTTCTTTCCCCACGACCAGATTCATGGGCAGGGGGGCTACCCGGTTATCAGAGACCCCTAGGAGCCCCGCCTTCACCCCAGGCCCTCCCCAAGCTCCAGCCCCCTCCTGGCGCTGACTCCCGGCCAGAAGAGGAAAGGCTGTCTCCACCCACCTCTCCACTCTCCCTTCTCCTTTATAAAAGCCGGAACAGCTGAAAGGGTGGCAACTTCTCCTCCTGCAGCCGGGAGCGGCCCGCCTGCCTCCCCGCGCGCCCGCGGCCTCCCCCGCTGCCTCCCTGAGGGTTCCCCTCCGGCCGCCAGCGCCCATCTTTCATCCCTGGGAGATATTTTGCGCACATACACACATACACACACGCGCAAAAAGGAAAAAAAAAAAAATCCCACCCTCCAGCCTCGTTGCAAAGAGAAAGCCGGAGCAGCCGCAGCTCGCAACCCGCAGAGGACGCCCAGAGCTGCAAGCCGGCGGGCGGACCGACCCACCGACTCGCGCCGCGTCCACCTGTCGGCCCGGCCCGGCAGAGCGCGCAGCGGGAACGCCGCGCGCGCGGAGCAGCCGTGCCCGCCGCCCGGGCCCCGCGCCAGGGCGCACACGCTCCCGCCCCCCCCACCCGGCCCGGGCGGGAGTTTGCACCTCTCCCTGCCCGGGTGCTCGAGCCGCCGCAGCAGAGCCAACTTTGGAAAAAGTTTTTTTTGGAAGACTCGCGCTTTGAGGTGCCCAGCCCTGCGCTTTCTGATTTGGGGGACCTTTCCAGAAAATGTTGCAGAAAAACTAAGCCAGCGGGCAGAGGAAAACGCCTTTAGCCGGCGAGGGAAGACGAGCCACCGACTGCCGCGTTCCTTTTCCTCTCGGAGGTTGGAGTCCCCTGCGCGCCCCCACACGGCTAGACGCCTTGGCTGGTTCGCGACGCAGCCCCCTGGCCGTGGATGCTCGCGCGGGCTCGGGATCCGCCCAGGTAGCGGCCTCGGACCCTGGTCCCGTGCCCAGGTCCTCCCCAGCCCCCCAGCGACGGAGCCGGGGCCGGGGGCGGCGGCGCCCGGGGGCCATGCGGGTGAGCCGCGGCGGCGGCTGCAGCGGCCTGAGCGCCTGATCGCGGCGGACCCGAGCCGAACCCACCCTCCTGCCCAGCCCCCCGCCCTGGCCGCGGGGGCGGCGCGCTCCGTCTACGCGTCCGGGGCCCCGCGGGGCCGGGCCCGGAGTCGGCATGAATCGCTGCTGGGCGCTCTTCCTGTCTCTCTGCTGCTACCTGCGTCTGGTCAGCGCCGAGGTGAGTTGCGACGGCGGCTGGGGCTGGTTCTCAGCATTCATCGTCCCCACCCCCACGCCTGGCTGCCCCCTCCTCTCCCTGCAGTGAACTTTGGACCCTTCCAGCTCAAGAGCCTGGCGCCGGGCGCTGGGTGACCCCGAGGACTGGAAGGCGAGGTCCGGAGGGGCTAGGCTCTAAGGGAAGGGAGCAGCAGTGGCTTTCTTTCCATGGGGGGGAATCTACGTCCCTGAGTCTGTTAGCCTCTAGGGAGGGTGTGTGTGGCCCTGCCCCCTCCCCAGAACCTGAGTGAAAGACCTTTTCCAGCTGGAGAAGAGGGGGTGGGGTGTGCCAGAGGTGCAGAAGGCAGGGCGTTCTTCCGAGCCCACGTTGGCTCGCTCCAGCCTGGCCTTAGGTTCTGTCCAGGACCCAGCCTTCCTGGAGGTACGAGCTTACACACCCGTGACATCCACGCCGACCTTTTGCGGGGGTTCGGGTCCCACCCTGGCTAACGCTCTGGGTTGGGGTGGGCACTTCGGGCCGCGCAGGGCATGCCTGGCACTCGAACTGTCCAGGAGCAGTTGTGTCTTGGCATAGGGAGAGAGGCAGGGAGACAGACAGGCAAGGGTAGGTTTGGGGCACTTGGGCGCGTAGCGTAGGAAGAAGATTGGGGGCTCGTAAGGAATCCAGCCCCCGGGGCGGTGTGTGCCTGAGGCCCCGCCATACCTGCGCCCGCGCCCTTCGAGAGGAAGCACCTCTCTCCCCCGCATGTAGGGTGCGGAACGCGCCGCCTGCAGAAGCCGAGCTGCAAGGGAGACGGGGTGTAGAAACGGCTGCGGGAGCGACCGGGTCTCGATCGGTGCCCCCACCCTGCCAGGCGCACGTAGCAGTGAGTTGGCAAGTCCAGCCGGAATCCAGGTGGGAAAGGGGGCGGGGCCGGAGGAGGCGCGAGGTGGAGGGGAGGAGGGCACTCGGGAGGCGGCGAGCCTGGGTCCCGTCCCGCCCCCGCCCCGCCGCGGTCCTCAGCTCGCACCCCGCCGGCTCCCGGGGAGCGCCAGCCCCTTCGGCCTCCAGCGGGGCGCAGCCTAGAGGCGGCGGCGGCGAAGGGGTTAAGGCGGAGGGCTCCAGGCCGCGGCCCGGCCTTGGGCCGCCGCCAGCGCAGGTTGTTTTGACCACGAAGGAGCCGTCACCGTCTCCTTTTGTTCTCGGGGCTCCTCGAGGGCCGCCGGCCGCCTGACCTGGGGCCCCGCCCTTCCGCGGCCGCCCCCCGCGGCCCGCACCCGGGAGGGAGGACGCGGGGCTCGGCCCGGCAGCCCGCAGGCCTCTCGCGACGTCCCCTCCTCGCCTCTCCCGCAGCCCCCCGGGCCGCGGCCAGCTGTTGGGGATGGGGGCGCCGGCCGGCCCCAGCTGCCGCCTCGCCGCGGGACCGGGGGGCTGGCCCGGTGCCAGGGCGTCCTGGGAACGGTGGCGCCCCGCGGCTGCTCTCCGCAGCCCACCCCGCCCGGCCCCCCGACTCGCTCACTCACCCCACGCATGCACACTCCTGGCCGGAGGCGATGCTGCGCTCCGGCGGCGGGCACGCACTACCGCGGCCAGGTCGCGCGCCCGCCGCTGCCACGCCCGTGCACACTCGGGACACACACGCGCGCGCACCGCACACAAACGCACGCACGGCCCCTGCACACGCGGCTTGAGTACACGTGCGCGCACACCCACGCACGTACACAGGAACGCACGGCTCCGTACACCCAGTGCCAGGTGCCCGCCCCCGCGCAACAGGTGGGTCCACCACGGGCCCTGGCACCTCACCGCCTCTGCAATGACCCCATTTCCTTCCTGGGGTCCTCGGAGGGCGACGGAAGCCTCCATTGGATCTGGACTCCATAGCAACCCCCACCTTTTTTTGCCTGGTCAGTTCAGTTTGGCGCCCCTCAAACCTTACCCCTCTGTGCTTTTCTCAGCCACCCCCATGTGACCGTAAATGGCGCTGATGTGACTGAAGCCAGCAGGGATGTCTAGTGCATTTCTCTTTTCATATAAGCCTGATGGGAACCTCCAAGATAGGAGGGCCCCGGGGCCACCACCAATGGGTTCCTATCCTGGGCTGTTGCCCTGCAGATTCCGGCTGGTCTGCAGTGTCTGGCTACCAGAGTCTGGCCTCCCCTGGCCATTTCCAGCTTCCTCCAGCACCACCTCTTCAACTCCTTGAGTATGTGCCTGGGGCAGAGGCTCAGACACGTCCCTTCCTGACTTTAGTCAGTGTCCTCGAACACAGGAATACAGGACCCACAATTGTGTGTGTTTTGCAGTTTGTGAAAGCTCTCCTGCCGCTGCGGAGGAGACCTGGATGGGAAGGGGACCTATTCACTTCGGGACCAGTTCAGAGTGGTTGGCCAGTGTAGGGAGGCTCAGGGAGGGCTGGCTGCGGGAGGTGGCCCTGTCCTAGGGCATGTCGGAGGGATGCTTCTGCAGCTGGGAAGGGGGATGGGGGCCCGGAGTCTGCAGAAGCCTCTGAGGTCCCCTCTCCATCAGCTGAGCTGGCTTCCGGCAAGGTAGACTGCCCCTGTCATGTGATGCCTGCGCCTCAGCAGCCTCAGCACCCTTCTGCTGGGAAGGGGTGGGGGGGCCCTCCTCTCACCCCCTGGCTGCCTCCCCCTTTGCCAGCCTTAGGGGGCGGAAACCAGCTTGCTGCAACCCCCCCCCCCCAAAGACCTGGAGGTGTGCAATCCAGGTCAGACAGGATTTGGAGGCTCAGGTGCAAGAGCCAGGAAGTGGGTGGGGGGGGGTTGAGGTGTTTTCTAGAAGTCCTTGGCAAAATCTTCCCCTCCTCTCTTCCAGATGCTCCTTCTATGACGACTATTTTCGTTTTTCTGGGTATTCAGCTGTTTGTTTTCGGTTTTCCCACCGGAGTGCAAACTACACTCTGGGGCTTTTGTCTTGACCACACGGTCCCTGGGACTTGGTGGACAACTGGGAAATAAGTGGAAAGGACAGTGAATGGTAGGGCGGGGCGGGGTCCAGGCCAGCTTTAGAAACACCCCTCCTTCCACCCTCGCCCCCCAGGGTGGCCCTCATGGCACACTGTTCTCTGGCCAGGCCGGGAGGAAAAGTCATCGGGCTTTCAAGACCACCTCCCACCCTACCCTGAGAAACAGGTGTCTGTTTCTCTTCTGTCTTGTCAGGATAGGAAAGGACAGAGGGGAAGGACCATCAGGTGTTCTATGTGTCTCTAGCGGGGCCTCAGTTTCCACCAGCTTAAAAAAAAAGAGCAACAAGAAGGTTGGGTTCACTCAGCTCCCAGGGAGCAGCGAAATTGCTCTCGGGGTGGCAGCAGTGATGGCGGTGATGGTTGCCCATCGCTGGACAGGCCCTCTCTCTTCTCTTCCTGCTTTGACATTTTCTCTTGCTGCAGCAAGAGGCCGGGAGGCCGAGCAGGAGGGTCCCGGGAGCCACAGGAAGTGAAGTGAGGGAGGGAGACGCTGGTGGAGAGGGCGTCTGTGGTCTGCCTGGCCAGGGTTCCCCACAGGGCCTGGCTCCACATCCCATCTAGATCAGGCTGGGGCTCCCGGTCAGCGGGCACGCGGAGCCTAGTGGGCCTCTGCCTCAGCTGGCCAAGGTCAGCGCCCCTGGTTGCCGGGCCCAGGGCCTGCCGGAGAGTGTGTCTGCGTGCGCCCAGGCGGAGGGTGGGGTTCGAGCCCTTTTGATCTGCCAGTCTGCTGGGAGCAGGTAACTCACCTGGCCTCAGCTCTTGGGTGCCCTCCTACCTCTGGCAGCTGGCTTTGGGGGCAGGGCGGGGAGGAGGCTGTTTGCCTTGGCTCCTGGGGCTGGCTTTGCCCCAGCCACGTCCTGGCCACACCCTCGCCCTGCCAGAGCCTCAGGCCTGAGATCTGGGGCAGCTTCTGCAGGGGCCAGGCCTCTTCTCCTGTCTAGGGGGTGGGGCGGCACCCACCTGGGGGCCTCCAGAACCTGGGGCCAGGAAAGCTAGGCTCCGGGCAGCTCGTCCTCCCACACCCAGAGTGGCCTGACTCCAGACAGGTGTCCCTGAAGTCAGGGCAGCACATCCTGGAGCTGACCACAGGCTGACTGTCCCTACCCCTCATCCACCCTCAGTCCCGGAAGGGACCTGCCAGCCCCCACAGCACCAGGTGGTGTCAGTGTGGGGCTGCGGTGCCATTTCCTGTGGCCCAACGCAGGGGATCATGCAGTCGCTCTCCCACGGGCAGCTCTCCACCCACTCATTGTCCTCTTGAAACTGTCCTGTGCTGCTGGCCCAGGGCACATGTGCCTCTTGCAGCTGCCCTCGAAGGAGCCATTCTGACAATGACCCTCATTAAGTACTGGCTATTTGCTGGCTGCTCTGCAGTTACGGCCCGGGCGAGATTTCCTTAGTCCGTCTAAGACGAAGAAGCCAAGGTTTTTGCTGTTGTTGGGGCTGGTTTTGAGGGGAGCTGTGCTGGGGACTGAACCCACCGTTGCTCTACCACTGATCTACATCCCCAGCCCTTGTTGATGTTGTCATTATTTTTTAATTTTGAGACAGGGTCTCAGTTTCCCAGGCAGGCCCTGAACTTCAGAGCCTCCTGCCTCAGCCTCCTGAGTCTCTGGGATTACAAGCGTGTGCCACCGTGCCCTGCTTGTGCCACTGCGCCCCGCTAATTGAGGTTTTTGAGAGTTAAAAGACCTGCTCCCTGGATCCAGGATGCCCTGGCTTGGGAAGTCCCTCTCCCCTCTGCTGTGGGGTCTTTCAGCCTCTGCACACTTGGGGTCAGTACTGCTGTATGTGTGGGGACGTCCTGTGCACGGTGGGGTGCTGGGCAGCCTCCCGGCCTAGCCCTACTAGACACCAGCAGCCCTCCCCTGCTCGGGACCACAGAACGCCTTCAGCTGTGCCAGTGTCCCCCGGGAGTCCAGTCACTGCGATGGAAATACCACTGTTGTGCCACAGGGGTAAAGAGCCAATGGGGACCTCAGCCATGCTGAGGCCCTGGGGCATCAACAGAGAGCAGGGACACCTGGACTCCCCTGGTGGGCTGGGAGAGGGTGGGCGTGCTGGGCCTGGGGAGGACCCGGCTGTGCTTCACTGTCCGTAGACTGGGGCCTGCCTCTGTTTTCCCATCTGGAAGATGGGGTAGAAGTGCTGCTGGCCTCTTGGGACTGGTGGCTTGATCAGCATCTTGCTCATGGGGAGCTTATGGTTCACGGTCAGCAGGTGACAACTGTTAGCTGTGTCACTGCTGCCACACCGGGGCTTCATTGGGAACCCTGGGTGTCTAGTGGCCAGATTAGCAGAAGCACAAGTAGGAAAGGCCTCACGCCTGGAGGGGGGACTTGTTTGGGGTTGGGGAAGAGGATCCCAGTGGCCCTCTGGAGGAGGAGGCGGGAAAATCATATTGGAGAGGACCCCAGGGAGGGGGGGAGAGAGTCCTTGGTGCATTATACCAGTATTTATTGAGTGCCTGCTGTATGCACGGTACTCCTGCCTCTGCAGTCTGTCTTGTGCTGTCCCCGCCCCAGCCTTAGAGGTCTGGGCTGGGGGCATCCATCCCCTAGGCCTGCTGGGGGGGTCTGCCTGCTCTGCCAGGCTACCAGCTATGGCCAGCTCTCCAGTGGGCAAGGAGACCTTGGCTGGAGTATAAGCCTTTGGGCCCCTTCCTGGAAGGTTATTGAATGATTACTCGACAAATACTTCTCGTTCTCCACACCGAGGGAGCCTGGGAGGCCTGGCAGGGTACCCCCACTTTGGCTTTCTTCTGCTCCTCCTGTTGCCTCGAGGCAGCATTAGAATCAAGTCGAATATTTTTCAACTGCTTTGATCCACAGATGAGAACTAGGACCAGAAAGGGGCAGTGACCAGTCCGAGGTCCCACAGCAGTAGATAGCAGCATGGGGCATGTAATCCAGCGGTCCAGACTGTCAGTTTGGGGTTTGACCAAACTCAGAGGAGCTTCCTTCCCTGGAGACCACCCACCTGCCTCTGCTAGTGGGTTGGATACTTTGTGGACATTTGGAAAACACTGCAGTGTAGACTCACTCTTGCGGTTGGGCTGCAGGGACATTTGCAGGGATCACACTCCCCATCCAAGTCTCCTAGCTTCCAGTCAACATGGGGGCCAGAGCAGGACACCGCTGTGCCCTGGAGGGGTGTCCCTGACACCACCACAAGTGTCAAGGCCCCTAAAGCTTGTTTTTCCTTGAGACCAGATCTTGGCCTGGTGCCAGGCTGGTCTTGAACTCTTGGGCTTGAGCAATCCTGTGGGTGCATGTCACCACCCCTGGGTCCCCACAAACGTGGAGAAAACACAGCTTTCCAGGCGGGGTGCCTGGGGGCTGAGATGACCCCCTTCCCATTCAGGCGGTACAGGGGCAGCCTCTCTGCCCCCTCCTGCCCCGTGCCCACCTTCAGATCTCACCCCAGCGGGGCAGGGCTTCCTCCCTGCTCAGCCCAGAAGACTGAGGCTGAACATACGGCCAGTCTGCTGCCCTCTCTCAGGGCTTTTCCCCAGGCCACACGGTCCTACATGCACGTGTGGCCAGGTCACTCACACATGCACACGCACACGCACACGCGGTGATCACATTTTCTGCTCCCCTTGACTGGTGGGTGGAGCAGACTCTGCCTTTCAGACTTTTCTGCTCCTCACCTCTTTGGCATTGGGCCCTCGGGTCTCCTGGGACCACGGGGATGTGGCGGTGACCTCTTGTGTTGTTGGGGGATCTGTGGTTTCCCTGGAGGAAGCTGGGCTCCGCAGGACTGAGGCCCTGCTAAAGTGCTTGTTAAGTTTCAAGTGTGTTTGGTGACAGGCCAGGGGCGGCCTAAAAATAGACATTGGTGGGGCCTGGGGCAGCTGCAGGTCTCCCCCCACCCCCCCAGTCTGAGGATTCCCTCTCTCCTCTTTCACACGAGACCTGAACAGGTGGCCTCCTGAGACCATCCAGCGCTACAAGCATTTATTAAACGCCTCTCGTACCCAGAGGCTGGAGGACAGGCTCTGCTGTCCCGAGGACTTGGGTTTGGGTACGGTTCCTGCTGATAATAGGATGACGGGCAGAGGATGATCCCCGTGGAGCCTCTGTCTTCGCATCTGTAAAATGGGGTCATTAGGTCACCTGTGACCTGTGCCGGCTGTCCTCAGCGGTCAGGTGTGGAGAGAGAAGCAGAGAGAATTCTGATTGCCAGAGCCTTCCTGGAACCTGTGGTCTGAGGGGAGAAGTTGAACAGGCAGCTGGAAGTGGGCTGGGGCTCCTGGTGGGGAGTGGGGCTGGGGTGTCACATCTGAGCTGCATTTCAGAGGTTCCAGTTCCAAGGCCTTGGTGTTCCTGGTTGTCCCCCTGGGTCCTGTCTGGCCCAGCTTCACTGTTCACTTTTTCATGATGGGACCCTGCCAGAACCTTCCACAGGGGAGGCCAGTGCTGGAGAGTGGGGAACACCCCTACCAGGCTGCTCAGTCCCCGTGTCTGCCTGGCAGGGGGACCCCATTCCTGAGGAACTCTATGAGATGCTGAGTGACCGCTCCATCCGCTCCTTCGAGGACCTCCAGCGCCTGCTGCACAGTGACTCCGTAGGTAAATCGCATCCTCCTCCCGTGCCCTGGCCCCTGGCCTCTGTCATGTCCTGGCCTCTGTCATGCCCCGGCCTCTGTGGGGGAGCTGGGAGGTACCCAGAGACCTGGGGCCCCTGCAGCCCTCCTGCCTTCCAGGGAGGGCCCCGCCACACCCGCCTCGGCAGACCGAGGGCACACAGGTTGGTACCTGGATGTGGGGTGTGGCAGAGAAGCGCCCACATGTGGCTGGGGAGCCCGGGGCGGTGCTGAGTGTCTCCAGGTGTGGACCCGCCGGGAGGGCGGTGCCGGGGAGCCATCGCCCTGCCCCCTGGCCCGGGTCCAGGCCTTCAAGGTCTCCCGGGGACACCTGGCCCAGGACAGCCAGCGGCAGCCCCGCGCGTGCCCGCCCTGCCCGTGCCGAGAGCGCGCCGGGCCGGGCACGTGCTCCCTGGCGCGCACGCACGTGGCGCGGGGCGGGGCGGGTGTATTTATAACGCGGTCTTCAGAGCGAATTCCATTCTATTCTAACCTCTGGCCTGGTCCCTGGAGCCCTGGCCGGCACCCCCCCTGCACCCCCGGGTCCCCTTCCCCCTGGGGTCCCGTCTCTGTCACTTTGTGATCCCTGCCCGGCGCTATCTACGGGGGAACAGCACTTCCTGCCTTTGTCTCCTCGCCCCGTTGGGCCCCTGGCGCCCTCTCAAAAGCATTCCCGGGCCCTTTCAATCCGCCGGGGCTGGGGGGCTGGGGGGCAGCGGCCGCTGGAGGGGCCCAGCTGGGCCACCTATTGTTCCCAGGCCCCCACCCGAGTCTCCCACAGCCCCGCCCGTGCCCGGCTGGCCAGCCCTGGCCACACAATGGGGCAACTTCCAAATTTAGCCTTTGTGCAGTTGCTTTCCAAGGCCTCCCCCCAGCCCCTCCACACCCCGTGGGGTCGGATCTTGGACAGAGGTTTTCAATGGCAGGACTGTCCCGAGGCAGCCATGTGGCTATTTTTTTCCTAATCAACTTAACATTTCCACAAAGCACATCTTCCAGTCGCCTCCTCCCCACCAGGACATTCCAGAGATGGCAGAGGGAAAGGAAGGCAGGGAGAGGGACAGACAGACGGCTGGTGGGAAGCTGGCCAGTCAAGGCTCCCTGCAGGACTGTCCCCTCCAAGCCTGGGACCCTGGACGGCGGGTGCAGTCAGCAGGGCCTTTGTCCTGACGGGGCCAGTGGGCAGGGAGACTGAGTCGCAGGCGGCGGGACTGGTCCCCAGCACCCCTTTGTTGGTTTGCTGGCTCATGAGCGAGCTTCAGGGTTGAGCTCACGACTCTTCCCCACCCGCCATTCCCAGTAGCCGGCTCTACCACCCTCTCTAGAGGGGCACAGTGTCTCTGAGGAGTGCCGCTGGCAGAGATGGCAGCGGCCCAGCCCTGAGAGAGGGGCGAGGTAGTCAGTGACCACAGGAATAGCGGCCACGGTGGGAGGACAAGGGCGGGCAGGATGAGGGGTGAGGCGCGACCTGGCAAGGGCACGTGGCCCAGCTCCTCCCTAGTGGACCCCGCCCCCTGCCCCCCTTTCCCTGCCACCAGCTCCCACCCCACCCTCTCCAGCCCCTCGCTCCGGCTCCAGAGGGGCTGTGCTCAGGGCTGGCTGCCCCCCGGGGATTCTGGGAATTTCTGCATCCTGCACTTCCTGTGGGAACGCTGGGCGGAGGGGCACTGGGAGCTGGCCTCCAGGGCGCGGGTCCGCAGCCTGCAGGCTGCTCACAGTAGCAGAGGGAAGGATTATTTTTAACTCCATTGACATGGGTTCTGGCCAAAAATGTGGCTGAAGGACCGGAGTGGGGCTGGAGTCCCCTGGAGATGCAGGCGGACCCTCCACCACGCCAGCCTCATGGCCGCCTAGGGCTCTGCCGGGCCCCCCTCATCCCAGCCCGGGCCCTGGGCTCACAGAGGGCGGAGGGCCCTGCCCGACGGAGTGGGGGCCGGCCGGGTGTCCGGAGCTCCTGCCCGTGCTGGGTGGCAGCCGTGCTCAACAGCATGTCCCCTTCCCTGCAGATGACGATGGGGCTGAGCTGGACCTCAACATGACCCGGACTCACCCCGGAGGCGAGCCAGAGAGCTCTTCTCGTGGGAGGAGGAGCCTGGGTAAGACCGAGGGTCCCCACAGCGTCCCCTCACAGCGTGGGAGCCAGGGAAGAAGAACCAGGGCACACAGCCAGCCAGCGTGCCAGGGGTTGTCTCCACACCCTGCCCCCGTCCTCGGGGCTGAGTGGGGCTGGGAGAGCGTGACCCTGGAGTTGAGTTACCAGGCCCTCTGTCCCCACACTGTTCCTGAATTGGGCACTTTAACACTCATTTTTCCTTACTTCAACCCTAGAGGTAGATGCAATTGTCCCCATTTAATAGAGTTGGAAACAGAGGCCCAGAGAGGGTTCGAAAGTAGGTGAGGTCACTCTTGGACGCGTAGGGCCGGGGTCCCAACCAGCTGCTGTCCCTTGCACTCTGTGGGCCGCACATCTCTGCCACGGTGCTCCAGGCTGTGGCCTGAAGCTGTAGGGCCCAGGACTGCCTCCTGCTCCTTAGCCGAGGCCACAAGGAGACAGTAGGTCAGCAGCCCTGGAGAAGCCTTCCCAGGCGAGGCCAGCACTCACCCTGAGGCCCTTTGCCCACTTGCAGACTCCAAAACACTGTAGATGTGTCTGGGCTGGCAGAGTTGGGCACGGGCACACGACCCGCCATCTGTGGCATCGGGTGGGTTAGTGCTCGGAGCTTCAGTTTCTCTGTCGGTGAAAAACCACAGTAGCCCCGGCATTGGCCAGCGCTAGCCAGGGGCGATCTGAGCAGCTCCACCCACCAAGTCCCCACCCTCACCTGGCAATCGCCAGGGCCACAGCCTCCCCTGGGCTTGAAGGAGGTGGGACAAGCACCCAGGTCCCAGGAGGGCAGCTGGGGGCGCTGCCCGCTCTCCAGCGGGGCAGGGGCTCAGGCAGGAGCCTCCTGATGCAGCTCCCCTCCCTGCAGGGCCCCTGGCGGGGGCAGAGCCAGCCATGATCGCCGAGTGCAAGACGCGCACCGAGGTGTTTGAGATCTCACGGCGCCTGCTGGACCGCACCAACGCCAACTTCCTGGTGTGGCCGCCGTGCGTGGAGGTGCAGCGCTGCTCTGGCTGTTGCAACAGCCGCAACGTGCGCTGCCGGCCTGCGCAGGTGCAGCTGCGGCCCGTGCAGGTGCGTCCCGTCCAGCCGCCTCCCCGTCCGGGGCGCAGAGGGGCACGGAGCAGTGTCAGGACCCATGTGCCCAGGCCTGAGCCCCAGCAGGGCTGCTCGTGGGACATGAAGAAATGGACGCTGCCTCCTACTTTATAAAATCTCATGATGTCCCTCAGAGACATTCCACAAACATTTGATACGATTCCCCTTTTCAGGGGTCTCAGAAAGGCTCGGGCAAGGGTCCTGCGCTCTGACTACTTCTCTTATCCCTTCGCCAAGCTGTGTCTTTAACAGGGAGGGCGAGAAAACACCCAGGTGACAGACACTGGTCCCAAGCAGTGTGCAGAATCCACTGTCCCAGAGGGCTCTGGCCTCAGGCTGGGCAGGGCAGGGCCCAGGAGCCTCACCAGCCTTCTGATGGGTGTGGACAGGCTCTGCACCCCTGGTCAGGCCTCCCCAGTGCACCTGCCAGGTGTTCGCCACGGCCTGGTGCTGGCTCCGCCTGGCCACACCCCCTTCCCCTGGGCTACCCCGTGGCCTATGCCCAGTCCCTGCCATCCTGGCCTGGGCCCAGTGCCCGAGATTAGGAATGTCATGCTCCACCCACAGCTGCCACGGTGTCTCCCGTCCTCAGCCCTTCCAGCTCTGGACACACACCTGCCTGCCGCCCTCCCCCTTCCCGCCTCCCTCCCCTAACCACCCCCCACCCCCACCACCCCCACCCCGCTTCCTTCCAGACGACCATCTCCTGCCTCTGCCAGCCCTGGCCTTGGCCGGTGCCCCAGGACTGAGGACAGCCCGGAAATGCCTTTCTCCCTCTCTGGGGGACCAGGGGCTGAGGCCGGCCACAGGGCTTGTTTTGATGGAAAAGCTCCCAGGGGCAGAGGGCAAGTCCCTGCCATTGTTCAGGCCAAAACATGGGTCCTGCAGGTTCCTCTCTGGGCTTTCGAGGAAAGCTGGGCTCCAGGGACAGGTGGGAACAGCCGGCCGTGCGACTCCCTGGCACCCGCATTCGCGGGCTCCAGGGACAGGTGGGAACAGCCGGCCGTGCGACTCCCTGGCACCCGCATTCGCGGGCTCCAGGGCTGATCTGATTCTGTCCTCCAGGTGAGAAAGATCGAGATCGTGCGGAAGAAGCCAACCTTTAAGAAGGCCACGGTGACCCTGGAGGACCACCTGGCCTGCAAGTGTGAGACGGTGGTGTCTGCGCGGCCTGTGACCCGGAGCCCCGCGGGTTCCCAGGAGCAGCGAGGTACCCACCCTCCCAGGGCCTGCTCCCAGTCTGCAGGTGTAGCCTGCCTCCCCTGCAGCAGCTGGGAGCCCGTGCCTCTTTATCGTGGAAATCAGATCAGGCACCATTGTCCTGGCGAACAATCTAGATTCCTCCCAGCCTGAAAGGCCCTACATGAGGAGGTAGGCCCTAGCTGGTCCTCTGGCCTTGCCAGTATCCGGTACTGTTCACCCTAGCAGGGCTGGTACCTTCAAGTGGCTGGATAGCTTCCTGCCTCAGGGCCTTTGCTCATGCTAGTGCTGGAGTCCCAGCACTTCCCCCGGCTCTTCAGGAGCCCAGCTCCTTCCCTTCGATTGGGTCTCAGCTCAGAAGCCTCCTCCTAGAGGTCTGCCCTGGCCACCAGCTGCCTTGTCAGGTAGCGAACCCTCTTGGACACTAGAGGTCTGGGTTCTCTGGGCTGTATCTCCTTCACGTTAAGACTGTGGCATGAATATAAGCCTGGGCGGCAGGGCTGCTGTCTCCAGGACGTGGCTCTGAGGTCCAGAGGCTGAGCACACACTAGGCCGCAGCTGGATCTGGACCCTGGGGCCTGAGCCCCAGCCTGAACTCTGGCCCAGCACCCCCACGGCCTCTCGGGATAAGGGGCTGGTGACGACAGGCCCAGCCCCGGGTGGGCGGGCGGGCGCCACATTGAGCCCTCCCTCCTTGGGGAGTGTGCAGAGAGCTTTGCAGGACTGTCACTTATTCCCCCCTCTGGTGCTCGAGGTGGCCCGTCTCGTGCCCCCATTTCACAGATGGAGATGAGGCAGGGAGAGGCTCAATGATGGTCCCCGGGCCTCTTCAGCTGGGGACCAGTGGGGCTGGGACCGGACCCCGGGATGCCTGTCCCCATGGCGTCTCCTGTCCCTCCCTCCACCCAGAGGACCACCTGGTGGAGAGGGCAGACCCCCCGATGGCCGTGCTCATTGCTCTTCCCTTCTCTTGAGCAGCCAGGACACCCCAAACTCGGGTGACCATTCGGACAGTGCGAGTCCGCCGGCCCCCGAAGGGGAAGCACCGGAAATTCAAGCACACACATGACAAGACGGCGCTGAAGGAGACCCTCGGGGCCTAGGGGCATCGGCAGGAGTGTGGGCAGGTGAGGCCAGGCCCGGGGCGTTCCTGCTCGCTGGCCGGGGCGGGCGGGTGGACCTGGGGAGGCCTTGTCCCTCCAGAGCACCCTGAAGGCTCGCCCTCCTCTGTGCTGTCACCAGTGGCTCGTCCACAGGGCGCAGGGTGGAGGACTTTGGAGGCTCCAGCTGTCCTCCGGAGAGAGGACAGTCTAGACCTCGAGTCCCCCCCACCGGCCCCCGTTTCCCGGCCTTGAGGGCTGCTGGGATTGGGGTTGATGCTGGTCCTCTGGCCTTGCCAAGAGCAGGGTGCACCCTGGCTGTCTCTGACCCATGTCCCTCTGCTTGGCCCGCAGGGTTATTTAACATGGTATTTGCTGTATTGCCCCCATGGGGTCCTTGGAGTGATAATGTCGTCCCCCTCGTCCGTCTGTCTCGATGCCTGATGCGGACGGCCAATGGTGCTGCCCCCGCCCTCCACATGTCCGTCCACCCTCCTCCCAGCGGCGCCCTGCCCAGCAGCTCCAGAAGGAAACCAGGGCCAAGTCACTGCTGCTCCCTCCCCGGCCCCAAGGACCTGGGACAGGAGTGCGAGAGACAGAAGGGGACAGGGTCTCCCACCCCACCCCAAGCGTGGCCCACCCCTGCCCAGTGCTGTGGACTGGCCCGAGGAACTTCGCCTGTGGCCCTCAGGACCCGGTCCCTGGACCCCGGGCCAGCTCCCGGAGACACCTGTAGGTGACCTGGATCTCTCCAACTCCTGTGGCCAGGACCACTCGTCAGGGGCACAGACTGGAGAACTGCCGCCCTCTCCCCTCCGGGCCACCTCTGCTCCCAGTGGCTTCCTTTCTCTTTATATGTATGAATCTTCAAAGACGGGGACTCCTGGGCAGGTGACTGAGTGCCCTCTGGCAGGTTAAATGAGGCTCACTCCTCAGGTGGGCCTAGACAGCGACCTGAGCGTCCCCTGCTCTTCCCGTGTCGCCCCTCCCCCAGTGCCACCCAATTCACTTCTTCTGTTTCATCTCTCTACCTCCACCCTGGGTGTTCCTCTTGTCCTGGCCCTTCAGTCTGTTCTACCAAGGGGTTCTTGGACCCCTGATTGAGGCCCCAAATGACCCCAATCACTCTTCTCCAACGCAGAAGGCCAGGGGCCAGGGCAGCAGGAGACCTGCCCATCTTATTCCAACCCAGCCAAGACTGCCATTTAAGATTGTTCAGGGTGTGTACTGCACAAGGGCACTGCATGCAAGGGAGCATTCTGCACACCCTAGATATAGCCGATTTGTCTATTTATTATGACAGTTTCTGGAAGATGTAGGTCAAGCATCGGAGGAAAAGAATCCTGTCTCTAATTCACACACAGGCTCTGTGTGGACTGGCCCTGTTCTGACCCAAGCTGTGGCTTGGAGTAGTCAGACAGGAGTGAGCCCATGGTATGGTAACACAGAGGCCTGGGCTCTGCTGTCCTCGCTGTCCCCTCCCTTTGAGATGCACCTGGAGGCCCTGGGGGGGGTGCGCTCCCTCCCCTGCCTCCCACCGCACCCCCAGCCTGCTTCCTTCAGTTTGTAAAGTCGGTGATTATATTTTTGGGGGCTTTCCTTTTATTTTTTAAATGTAAAATTTATTTATATTCCGTATTTAAAGTTGTAAAAAAAAAAAATAACCACAAAACGAAAACCCAGCGACTTCTCTGGCGGTCTGTGCTGGCGTCGCATCGCGTGCGACAGTCAACATTTCGGCGTTGGCAGGAGGTGGCCGCAGCTTGCGCCCCAGGCTCGCGATCGCAGCTGCAGCCCGGGCGCGCGCTGGGCGGGCAGGCGCGCGCTCCCGCCGTGGCTCGGGAGGCCCGAGGCTCAGACCCTGACCCTGACCTTGACCCTGCCCGGGAGATGGGCTGCAGGGCGCAGTCGGGGAGGCTGGAGGAGGAAGCACAACTGAGCTTCTCCCCGGCAAGGTGTGGCAAGGCACAGCGCCACCTGGCCACAACCTCCCCAGAAACGTGAGGGGAGGAGACTGGCTGTCCCCAAGCGCCAGCCCCCCCCGGCTCCTGGCCTTCTCTTTTTCATTGGTTTGATTATTTTTTGCTGCTGGGGTGCAAGCCAGGGCCTCCCCACGCTGCCCCTGAGCTGCGCCCAGGCCCCCGTGCTTTCCCTTGCTCCTGAAGTCAGGAACAGCACACGGAAAGATGCTGAATGTGTTCCAGTCCCACGTGCTGTCTACCTTGAAGCTGACAATCTAAAACTGAAGCCATCTTGTTCCTGGAAGTAGTGAGCTCCCTGTCACGGGGAGTGTGTAAGAGGACTCTCAGAGGCCACGTGGCTGATGTTTACTGAATAACATTGGGGCTCCCTGACATTGGTTGGTCCATGGATTCATTCATTTGCTCTCCTTTTGGAATGCTCCCCAGAGTCCATCCTGGGGTTCCCGCCCTGCGCTCATGTCTGCAGGACCCTTTCCTCTGCCCTAAGCAACCAGAGTTCTGGGTTCCCAGGCAGCAGAAAAGGCTGTGGTCGGGAGGAGGAGATAGTTGGGCAGGGATGGCTAGGGCGGGAGACCTGTGAGCCTGGGACCCTGCAGCTGGGCCGCCCACCCCTGGCTACGGAGCTTCCCAGGCATCTATGTCTGCTTCTCTCCCTGTCGGTGTGCGTTCCCAGGCGGCAGCCATGCCAAGTCTATGGGTCTTCTAGGGGCCTGGTGGTCAATCATCAGGCTAAAATGGCATTCTTCTAGAAACCTCTTCTGGGAAAAAGACTTTCTGTTCTTCAGATCTGCACTGTTAGCTGTGATTCAGTTGTGATGTCTGGTGCATAAGCAGTGACCTTGACCCATGAGGTCAAAGCCAAATGCCGAGGAGGGAGGGGGGGAGTCTCAGCTCCCACCTGGACTGCACGGCTCAGGAGCTATTACAGAAAGAAAGACATTCCTGTGTGAGCTACTCTTTACTTTGGGTTTTCTGCCCCTTGCACCTGCCCTCAAATACTAATACCTTGCCCTGACAAGCCTTCCTGTCCCAGCCCAAAGCCCACCGTCCCTTCTCTCAACCAGAGCATGGAGCTGTCACCTTTGGAGGCTCAGCATTTGCCACCTCCATAAAATAACATAATGAACATTTCCTGCTTGTGAAGCGCAGTAGGCGTGAGCCCCAGGCAAGCGTGCTGTCCACGATGGAGGAGACATGGCGGGCAAAGCCACGGAAGCAGGCCCAGAGGACCCGCCCAGACCCTCTGTGGACACTGTATCTGGTGTTTCCACAGTTAAGGCGTCAGCCCAGGAACCCCGAACCCCAACATCTGCAGTAATCCTGGTCGCAGCCCCAGTTCAGCCAAGGTTCCTGTGGGACTGTGGAGAAGTCTCCATTCCTCCTTCCTCCGCCTGCTCCTGGCTGCCCTCCCGCTGGGCCTCCACACAAATAGCCCTTCTGAGAGGCTGCCCTGCCCAGGGCATGGCCCCCAGCCTCAGACCCACTCCGCTTTCCTACCCTGCTTGATTATCTGCATGGCTAATGTCCACGTCTGGTCACCACATGTGTGCTTCTCCCCACAACCAAGAAAATTAAAAAAAAAAAAAAATTCCGGGTGGACTTACTAGTTCACTACTCTGTCCCCAGAGCCTGGAGCATGTCTGGCACACAGTGGGCCCTCAACAAACCCTGTTGAGTGAATGAATGAGAGGTGTGGTTGGAGGAAAGGCAAGCGACCACCCTCAGTCACAGCAGCTGGACGGCTCCATCCACACCCCGTTGTGACTGGGAAATGGCCCACTGTGAGGGTGTTGCTGGCTGTAGATCAGATATTTCAACCCGATCCTCCGTGCTCAGGAAAGCATCGTCCTTGATTAGAACACCCTCAGAGGGTCGGTCATGTTGAATTTGCCTTTGCTCTATTTAGCCTTCAACTCTCTCCAGGTCTACATTTACCCATCCATCCATCCATCACCCACCCACCTGGCTACCTGCCCACTCACCTTCCCACCTGTCCATCCACCCACTATCACTTACCTTTCCATCCATTTGCCCTTCCATCCAGCCTTCCTTGCACCCATCCACCCCCACCCCCATTCGCCCATCCATCTACTCACCCACCCCCCATCCACCCCATCCATCTACTCACCCACCCATCCATCCATCCTTCTACCTATCCATCCACCCATCTGCTCACCCATCAACCCATCCACCTCCCCACCCATCCACCCCCTATCCATCCACCCCACCCCCCCATTCACCCATCCTTCTACTGTTATGCTCAAATTCAGGACCCCCAAAAGACCACCAGAGACCAAGATTGATGTAAGCAGCAAAGAGGTGTTTATTGGGAGCTAGCTTGGTCCTCTGTGCACACAGCAACTGGTGACGCTGAGAGGCCCCGAGCCCAGGGTTTGCCGCAGTTTTATACATTCTTTGGGGAAGGCAGGGACTTCACATACATCTCTTAGCAAATCATCATACACCGCAGGAAAATCATAAAACAAGTCTAAAACATGACTAGCACATTCACTGGCAGGAACAAGTTGGGTAGGGGTGATTGGTTAGTACAAGAGGGGGATTCATTTGAACTGACTGGTTTAAGCCAAGAGGGGTGTTTGTGCTGAACTACATGGTTTCCCAACATATTCTCAACCACCATAAACTCCTGGGAGGGTCATCTGGCGTCCCAGGTACTTTCCCTGTCTCATGCTGATTGGTGATTGCTAGGGGGTTGCTATGGGTCCCCACCTGGCCTAACTGAGTCAGGGACACCTGGCTCAGCAGATCTCTCCTGTTATTTGTAGATAAACAACTCAGCAGGGTGGGTATGTGCTTAGTGCTCTGTGGGCCTTTCCAAGGACAAGGGTCACGCCCCCTTCCTAGGAAGGCTTTGCTCTGAGGTAGAGGCTGGTTTTTCACTATCCATCCATCTGCTCATCCACCCACCCACCCATCCACTGATCCACCTCCCTTCTTCCTATCACCTTCACCATGTCCCAGGCTCTGCACATGTCACCTCAGTTTATGGTAGAGCCAGTACAGGTTTAGCACACAACACCAGGTCCCCACCCGACGTGGCTCCCCGGCTACAGGCCCTCACGGAGCGGCTTGCGCAGTTTAGAGACACCGCCAAAGGCCGACCTGCTCCAGGTGCTGGCTGCCTGGCCCGCAGCGGTTCTCACCTCTCCTCCCAGCAGCCAGCAATTGGCCGGCTGCAGCTGGTAAGGCTAGCAGCCAATGAGAATGAGGCGGGTGAGGCTGGCAGCCAATGAGAAGGAGGCGGGTGAGGCTGGCAGCCAATGAGAAGGAGGCGGGTGAGGCTGGCAGCCAATGAGAAGGAGGCGGGTGAGGCTGGCAGCCAATGAGAAGCAGGCCGGTGAGGCTGGCAGCCAACGAGGAGCCTGTGCCGCCAGGGTCAGGAGTGCTGCGGCGCCCGCTGGGCTGTCCAGCGCTCTATTGGATGGCCCTGCAGCTCTGGTCACGTGTTCCGGTCCTCCTCTCCTGTTGCAGATGAGGCCCCGGGAGCTCCAACCCGCCCTCCAGCAAGCAGTGAATTCTCCTTCAGGTGGCCACAGCCCTTTTCAGGGGATGTTCATGGGGAGACCCCAGATGTGATGCCAGGTCCTCCCTCTGTTTGGGCAGCTCTGGGTCCACAAACTGGTCAGGTGTGGGTCTGGGGGGCACAGGTCTCATCTGGGGCCACCAACGTGGCCATGGCTCAGACCTTTCCGGGTTAGTCCAGAGGTCCTTGCCGGGCCGGGCTGGTTTTGCCCTGGGAACTTGGGATCCGTCCGCCCACCAATCCCTGCTGATGGCACCACTGGTACAGCCACCGGGTCCTGTGCCTGTTACAGCTGTGCCCGCTGGCTGGGTGGTCACTGCTGCCCCCAGACCTCTGCCATCCCAGAAACCTGGCAGGACCCCTAAGCCAGGTGCTGAGGCATATTTAAGGCTGCTGGGCCCCGATAAGGTGGCTCTGGCCACCCTGGTGAAGAGACAGCAGTGGGGCTGTCACAAGGGGTCCTGGCTAAGGGCGGTCGGTCATGTGTGGTCACGCCACCATGTCCAGCATTTCTGTCTTCTCCACTCCAGTGGGGGGGGGCTCCGCTTTGGCTCATTCTCCACCCACAAGCCAGGGTGGAAACATCAGTCGCCCGTGCTGAGGCCACCCCGGAACATGAACTGCTGCTGCTTGGTCCAGCTTGGTCCAGCTGTCAGTAAACTCAGCCCCAGCAAAACCACGGCCCTCCTTCCTGCCGGGCACCCTCCAGGTTCCTGACAAGGTGAACTCGCCAAGCTCTGCACAGGTTTGGGTTTGGGACAGAAGGTCACTCCATCCTGTCCTCAGGGAGCGCTGGACCTGACTCCAGTCTGAAGATCCTGCAGGGCGGTGGGTCTGTGAGGGTCACGACAGCTGCCCAGCCAGTGAGGAGCCCTAGACTTTAGGATATTGTCCTCTGAGGCGCCAGCCACCGGGTCCTGCCGGAGCCCCCCCGCAGCCCAGCCCCTCACTCCCTTCCTGCTCTCCACAGTCCGGACCTGCATCCCAGCCTCGGAGGCTGGCCTGCCCTGGGCTGTTCACTGCAGCTGGTCCCAGGTGGCAAAGCAGGTCCTGTTTCCCCATGTGCCACAGGTTGCCAGGTCTGCCCCTGTCATGTGCTGATTTCAACTGATTTGGTCCCCAGCCGTCCACATAACCAATTCTGGCCTCTCGAGTTTCCTCCAAAGGCCGCTGCCTGCAACCACTCCTGGCCCCCATTCCTATAGAAGGCGACGTTCTTAATTGCAGGGCACAGGAACGGACTCCCAGAATGGCTGTGCCAAGAACTGGCCTGTGGCCTGTGAGCTCGGCCCTCCACACGCTGGAGCTGTGTGTCGGGCTCTGTCTGCTGTCCCGGGGTTTGACGGGGTGCGCTCTGCTCCTGTTCAGGACTTGCTTGGTTTTTCAATCTTTGGTGATAGGTGAGACCCATGGGCACTTTTGGTTTCTAGAGAGGGGGTGGTTCGTGGGGCTGAGGCCCCGAGGAGGGGTTCAGGCGGGGGGAGGGGGGCTAAACAATGAAATAGAAGTGCACCATCGACTTCACTGGGGGTCGCACATCTTTCATCTCTTCCAGGCTGGTGTGGAACAAATCCTCCTCTAAACATCTGTCCCTTGTGATTTATTATCTCTGGTCACAAACTTGAGGATGGAGAAGTGCAACTATGTCACCTGCTCTTGGGTCCCCAGATCCTAGCACAGTTGTGGCAAACGATGGGCACACAGCCCGTGGTGTTGAATGATCTGTCCTGAGAGGCAAGGACAAGGGTGAGGCCAGACAGGCACTTGCTTCAGGTGCAAAGATTAAGGGGACACCTAAAAAACCCTCAGTGACCCAGATATGTCGTCATTTCATGCAGAATTTTAAAGAAATCAAGATTAGCGCAAATCCACAATGAACCAAATAGCAGCATTTCATGAGAGACAGGAGGCAAACTTGCGCTTGCTGGGGGCTTCACCGATGGCCGCGGTCCCAAACTGCAGATGCAGCTCTGCCGTCCCGATCCTTCTTTCTTTCATGGCTGAGGTCCCAGGTCTTCCCTCTCCCTGCCCCCAGCCATGGAGCCCCTCTTCCTGGGTCCCCTCCTCTCACCTTAGAGTATACCCCGTCACAGTCCACCTCTCTCTCAGCTGCCCCCTTAGCCTTCTCACAGCACAGAGGTCAAGCCACTCTGATGCTCAAAACGTGCCACTGCTCCTGTCCCCAAAGGGGGCTCAGACTCACTAAGGAGACCTGTAAAGCCCTGTGTGGTCTGCCTGGATCCTCAGCCCCCAGCTGCCTGCATGAGACCTTCTCCTTCCCCTCCACACGTCTGACCAGCTTCAAGGTCAGTCTCAAGTTCATTCTGCCCCTGGAGGAATATAAAATGGTACATTTTCTCCAGCCTCTGGAGAAAATGGTATGGCAGTTCCTCAATGCAGACTTATGATCTGGTCCAGCTGGTCCACCTCTAGTGGAGTGTACCCAAAAGAACTGGAAGCAGCATCTCAAAGGGACATCTGTATACCTGGGTTCACAAGAAGCATCCTTCATGATAGTGCCAAGGTGGAAGCAACCCAAATGTGCATCTGTGGGTGTGGATACACAAAGTGTGTCCCATCCATACAATGGAATAGTACTCAGCCTTGAAAAAGAAGTTCCAGCATGCCCCAACAGGGGGAAGCTTGAGGACCATGCACTAAGTGAAGCAAGCCAGACAGAAGAGGATTCTGCTCCTCAAGGCCTCAGAGTGGCTGTGTTCATGCCAACGGGCAGAGGCACAGTGGCAGGGTGGTGGTTGCCAAGCCCAGGGGCGGGGAGAGTGGGGAGTTAGCATGTAATGGATACAAAGAGTTTGAGTTTTGCAAGATGCAGAGACCCAGAGCAGAAGGTGGTGATACTGTCACAACGATACAAATGTGCCAAATACCACTCAAAAACAGAGGTGGTAAGCTTTATGTTACGTGTATTTTACCACAATCTTTTTAAAAATTAGAGAAGAAAATAAAAGACTGCTCTGCAGCCCTCTTGGGGGGAACTGAGCCTTCCCCCCTCAGAATCCATACCAATATCCTCTCCCCAAGCTCCTGGAGCCAGCCGGGGCTGATGGGCCAAGTCTGTCTACTTTGTTGTTGTTACTGGGGATTGAACTCAGGGGCACTTAACCACTGAGCCACGTCCCCAGCCCTGTTTTGTATTTTATTTAGAGACGGGATCTGACTGAGTTGCTTAGCACCTCGCCATTGCTGAGGCTGGTTTTGAACTCACTATCCTCCTGTCTCAGCCTCCTGAGCTGCTGGGATTACAGGCGTGCTCTGCCACGCCTGGCCCAAGTCTGTCCTTGAGGCCAGGTCTGTCCCCTAGCCACCAACCTGTGCCCCGAGGCCTGGCCTGGTGCCTGGTGTAGCAGATGTTAGTGGTGAACAAGAGGCTCCCGTGCAGCTCCCAAGCGCCCAGTGGCCACTTGGAGCTCTGCAGCCACACGCCTGCCCCTTCACCTGCCGCTGTCAGCGGTCAGCACCTGGCACTCAGGTGCCTGCCTGATCCCATCGGAGGGCAGGGTGCAGTGAGGCTGAAGTGAGTGTGGCCTGACAGAGACCCCAGGACAGGACGGCGTCCGCCCTCCTGCAGGCGAGGGTTCAGCCCGCCCCTCACCAGTTCTGTCTCCTTATCCGCTACCGCGGCCTGGACCAGCCCTGGCTCGTAGGACTGCCCGGCTCGGCTGAGGTGATCCGTGGAAACTGCTCTGGGTGGTGTGGGGTGGACACGGGGGATTCTGCCCAGAGGCCGGCCCTCCCTTTTCTTGCTCAGCAGAACCCTCGACTGCTGTGTGAACAGCGGAAGTTCAGCCATCTCAGAGCCAGAGGAAGGACTGTGATCTGTCTAACCCAACCCCGGCCACCGGACTCCCCAGCACTCGTGGTTTCTCAACATGTGGTCACATGATGTCATTCTGGCTAATGGATCGTAAGAGAAAGCCAGTTGGGTGCTCAGGGATGTGACAGTGGCAACAATCCCTCAGCAAAAAGGCAGAGACTTCCAGGAAGACAGCACTTCCTCTTTGAATGCAAATGTGATACTTGGAGGGTCAGCAACCATTTTACAGTAATGAGGCAATAAAGAAAATGAAGAGGTCAAGAGAAGGCTGGGAACGTGGCAAGCCCAGTTGTCACTACCTCCCGCTTTCTTGTTGTAAAACAAAAGCAAATCCCCATTTTGTCTTCTAAGCCTCTGTAAATAGGATTTTTATGTCTCTTGCGCTGCAGGCGTTCCTATGGAACACCCTGCGGCATGGCCGGCCGTGTGTGTCAGGTTTTACCTGCTTCGTATTCTTTTCCAACCTTGGCAAGACGTGCAACTCTCACCTCCCATGTTCTCAAAAACGGAGATGGAGCCACCACCTCCCTGAATTTTTCTGAGGACAACATGAAGTGAGGGCTGTGACATTACTCCTAGGACAGTGAGGGCTCCTCCCAGGAGGAGTGTCACAGGCCTGTCTCTTGCCACCAGGCTCCCTGGGGGAGGGGTGAGCAGCAAAGGGGAAGCCTGGAGAGCAGGCGCTGGGCAGCGTCCCCCCCACCCCCGCCGGCCGCAGAGGGTCCCAGGAGGAGGCCTGACTGCTGGGGCGCATGTCGCCCTCCCTGGGCCCTGGGCGCCCCAGGAAAACTGGGGTGGTGATCATGGAGGGTCACATGAAAAGCCAGGTGCAGAGCTCGGCCAAAGTCAGCTGTGGTAGCCAGTGATCCCTGGGACACAGGTGACAAACAGCCTCTGGACGTGATGGCCAGGACAAGGAGCATGTCACTGTCCCTCCGGGGTCCGAGAGACATTGGTTGGGATCTGAGGCCAGGCGGTCTCTGCTGGGCACTTGTGACCTTGACCTCCAGACTGGCCTGGCTGCAGGAAGTCATGGGCCTGCAGGGGAAGCAAGAGTGGCCCAGGCAGGAGGCAGGACAGGCAGGAGACATGGTGGTGAGGGACTGTCGGGGGTGGGGGTGAGGGGCCAGGTGCCCTGGGTCCCAGGGGGATGTGAGACCACCTTTCCCCTCCTGGAGAGTCAGGCAGCGACCTGGGAGCAGGCTCTAGGGAGAGGGCAGGGAGGGCAGCAAGGTGGGCAGGCGGGGCTGGCCCTGGGTGAGGCTGCCGGTCACTTATTCAACAAATTCTTCCTGCGCTCCTACTGTGCGCCGAGCCCTGTGCTGGGCCCTGGGGATGCCAAGGTCCTCTCTGTGGGTGGCTCAGATCCTGGTGGGGAGCTGGCCAAGGCAGTAGGTGGGAGAAATACACAGGCCACAGGAGGATCCATGATGACCTACTGTGCGCCCCACACTGGGCAGCCGGAGGTGGGGAGTGGCACTGAGTGTGTTTGCGCTCCCTGGGTCTGTGCGCACAGCAGCTGTGCACGGGGAAGGCTTCTCCCCCAAGTGTTCGCATCCAGCAGCCCTGAGAGTGAGCAGGGCCGTGAGTCAGACCCTCCTGGTGGGCAACAGCTGAGGTCGGGGGACACCTGTCCCTGGGGCTCTGGGTGGGGGAGGGCGCTGGACCTCCAAGACTTCGTGGGAAGAGGGTCCGGGCCCAGCTGGAGCCCTTGGTGTTTCCCTGGTGACTGACAGCAGGGAGCCGCGGTCCCCTCCTGTGACGGATGGGGAATGTTTTGCTAATTAAGGCGGAAAGCACAGGCGTGGGCCTGCGGTTCTCCCCGGCTCTTCTCGGCCACCTGTCTGGGGCCTGGGACGCTTCCAGACCAGGGCTGACCCTGCTCTCCACCCTGCCTCCCAGGAGTCCCAGGTCAGGCCCAGCTCGCTGGCCCCAAGGCCCCCAGGGTGGGTGAGGAGGACAGGGCTGGGGACAATGCCATCCAGAGGACCACGACCCAGTGCAGGGGACAGGGCCCTGGGCACCCTCCCCCGCAGCAGGGCCCAGGGCTGGGGGTGTCCCTCCTCCCAGGGCCCCTCCTCAGCAGCCGGCCTGGCGGAGGACTTCCAAGAGCCCCAAACAGGCAGCAACGGCAGGAAAAGACCCAACTGGGGAGATGGAGGCCGAGGTGGGGTACTGGTCACCTGAGCCCCTCCGTAAGGTGACGACACAGTCGTTCTCCCGCAGTGGCCCTGACGCCAGGCCGAGAGCTCTCTGAGCCGACTGTCACTGTCACCCGGTCCCGTCGCTCCATGGAGTCTACATCCTGAGCGGAGTGAGGGGTGCCGTCGCCGGCCACAGCCCCCCCCCCACCTTCTGTGGGCTGCCCGGCCACCACCCCCACCTAGGTCCAAGCCCTGCCCTGTGGCCGCAGCTCCAGCCTACAGAGTGCCCTCCCCTGCCCTGTCCCCTGTCCCAGCAGCAGGAGGTAAAGCACCCAGGGCCTCCCTGGGGTCAGGGTGGGCAGGGCCCAGCCAGTTATGGGGCCTGGTCACTCCCACGATCCCCAAGAGCTCCCTGGAAGCTCTGGATGGCCAGGGGTGGGGTCACAAAGTCGTGGCCTCCTGGGGCCATGTGTGCGGGACTGCCCCTCCTCCCACAGCACCCCAGAGGCTCCTCACAAGGTCCCCCTGGTTCTAGATCAAGGTCCCCACAGCTGGAGAACCAGCTCTACCTTCTCTCCTCTGGGCAGCAATTTGAAGAAAAAGTCTGACCTTGGGGCGGAAGCAGAGAGGCTTGGGGCCAGTGGTACCCTGAAGGCCGCTGGGCCTGTGTGACGGCATGTGCCATCTCCTCAGGCGCGACACTCCTCACGGTAGGTTTTGCAGGATGTCTCCAGAACATTCCAAGACCTGTGCTCCCCGCGGCCCCCTCTGACGGGACTCGAGAGGACTTGGAGTTACTGAAAGGGCCATGAGCTGGGACCCTCGTCTACCCACTGGCCAGAGTGTCATTCCTTGTGTCTGCTGCCGGAACCCGGATGCCATTTGCCCAAGGACTGACTTTCTAAAATGCCACACCTGGGTGGCCCCGAGCCAGCATGCCCTTGGTGTCTCCAAATGGTGCAGGACGCTGTCATCTTTGGATTCGTTTCCGAGAAAACACAATGAAGCATTTCTCGTTTTTTTGCTTCTCAAAGTGACCAACATGCAGTAGGTGAGCCCGACCCCAGTGTGTTTCTCACCTGCCCCCAGGTACCAAGGGCTCTCTTCATTCCTTGGGCCTGTTTTCCAGGTGCCTTGAGACTTCAATGAGTCATATGTCAGCCAAGGCTCGGTCTCCCCTCCCTCAAGCCGGGGTGCTGGTCAGCCCTGGTCCAGGACGTCTGAACCCACGTCAGGTGCTGGGCGCCGTCCACACAGGTCCCAGGCTTTCCCCTGGATCCCGCCCGCCCGCCGGCCCTGCACTAACCCCGCACCCAGCTGCCACAGGGCTGCTCCTTTCTTTGCGGTTCTGCGGGTGGAACCCAGGACCCGTGCAGGCCAGGCCAGGGCTCTACCACCCAGCCACACCCTCAGCCCCTTTTACCTTTCATTTTGAGGTAGGACCTCGCCGTGTTGCTGAGGCTGGCTTGAGCTTGAGACCCTCCTGCCTCAGACCCCCGAGGTGCTGTGCTTACAGGCGGGCACCGTCGTGGCCGCTTACGCTAATCCAACTTTTAACGTTGAGATTATTGTAGATTCACATGCAACTGTAAGAGTAACACAGAAGGATCCTGCTCACCCAGTTCCCCCAGTGACAACATCTTGCAAAACTAGAAAAAGATGTCACCACCTGGTGCTGACATCGGCACAGACAAGATCCAGAACGTTCCAGCAGCCAAGGATCCCTCCTGTTGCCCTTACACCCCTCCGTCTGCTCTCCAGACCCTGCGCCTCGCGACCCTGGCAACCGCGATCCTGTTCTTCGTTTCTGTGAATTTGTCACTTCAGCAGTGTTCGTGCATGGCCTCACACGGCGTGTGACCTCTCAGACTTGCTTTCCCACCCAGCCTAACCCTCGCGGGAGCTGCCCGCCCCAGCTCTCTCCTTTGGATTGCTGAGGGGCGTTCTCCGTTCCGCAGTGGAGTCTCTGGGTGCAGGATGGCGGCCGTCTCCAGGTCTGGGGAGTTAGACACTGCAGCTCAGGTTTTCCTGTGAACATAAGCTTTCCCTTCTCCGGGAGGAATGCCCAGCAGCGCCATTGTGTTTAATTTTTAAAGAACCTGCCAAACGGTTCTCCAGAGTGGCTGCTCTTCTCTGTTGCACCCGCAGCTCCGACACAGCCCGCTCCTCCCCTCGTGCCAACATTTGGTGCGTCACTATTTTTGCCCTCAGCCCTTCTGATAGGTGCGTAAAGATGCCTCATTGTAGTTTAAATTTGCATCTCGCTAATAATTAATGAGGTGGAACATATTTTCATGTGCTTAGCTCCCATCTGCAGACCCCCTCCCTGACATGTCTCCGCACACTTGCTCATTTTCTAATTGGATTTTCCTGCTGCTTCTTTCAACTGCTGAGTTTTGAGAGTTCTCTCTGTCTTCTAGATACTGGTCCTCTGTCAGTTAAGGGGGATGGAATCATTTTCTCTCCATCTGAGGTTTGTCTTTTTGTCCTTTTAATAGGGTCTTTCACAGAGCAAAAGTTTACATTTTTGGCTGGGCACCGTGGTGCACACCTGTCGTCCCAGCAGCTCCGGAGGCGACGCAGGAGGATCTTGATTTCAAAGTCAGCCTCAGCAACTTAGTGAGGCCCTAAGCAACTCAGTGAAACCTGGTCTCAAAATAAAATATAAAAACAGACTGAGGATGTGGCTTAGTGGTTAAGTCACTCTGGGTTCAATCCCTGGTGCCCCCACCCCAAATAAATAAATAAAATAAACTTTGGTGAAGTGCATTTATCAATCTTTCCTTTCATGAATCACACTTTTGGTGTCAAGTGTGAGAACTGTTTTCCTGGCACAAGACTTTAAAGATTTTCTCCTATTTTTTTTTTTTCCCTGAAAGTTGTATGTTTTTACATTTTACATTTAAGATCATGATTCATTTTGAGTTATTATTTTTTTCTTTTTTTGTACTGGAGATTAAACTCAGGGGCACCCTACCACTGAGCCACATCCCCAGATCTTTATTTTTTTAATTCTTGAGTTGAGATGGGGTCTCCCTAAGTTGCCTGGCTGCTCTCAAGTTTGCAATCCTCTTGCCTCAGCCTCCTGAGTAGCTGGGGAGACAAGCATGTGCATGCCACGGAGCCGGCTCGCTGACGTTGTTAAGCGAATTTCATTAAATCTGTGTGTCGGTTTGAGAAGAACTGACATCTTTACTAAGTGGAGCCTTCCAGTCTGTTAACGTGGGCCGTCTGCTTGTCTTCGACTTCTTTCATCAGTGTTTTGGAGCTGTCACCGTGCAAATCCTGTGTCCCTGGTTTTCATAAATTGACACTTACGCATTTTATTTTATTTTTTGAGTTGCTGTAAGTGATAATTTCAGGAGTGCCAGGGATTGAACCAGCGGCGCTTAACCACCAGCCACATCTTCAGCCCTACTTATTTATTTACTTATTATTTTAAGACAGGATCTCCCTAAGTAAGTGGCTGAGGCTGGCGTTGAACTTGCACTCCTCCTGCTTCAGACCCCCGAGTTGCTGGGTGACTGAAGGGCACCACCATGCCCAGCTGCAAGTGATATCTTTAATTTTGGTGACCATGGGTTCATTGATTGAATGATTTTGCATATACTTTTTCTGTATTCTGCCCTCTTGCTGAACTCACTTATTAGTTTTGGGAGGTCTTTTTAGGTTCCCTGGCATCTTCTATGTAGACGGTCACGTCCTCTGTGAGTAGGAACACTTTTGCTTCTTGATCCTGCACTGGCTGGAACCTCTGGCTCCTGCTGATGGCAGGGAGAGCCGGCACTGGGGGAAGCATTTAGCCTTTGATCACTGAGAGCGAGCGGCAGCTGTGGTTCTGTTTGGAGGAGGTTGAGCAGTTAGATGGATGGTGACTCCCCAGAGGCAGTCTGAAGACAGAGAACGTTGTCTCCTCCTTTTGCCTGAGACCCATGTTTCCTTACCGGACCCTGAATTCCTTGAAGACCAGGTACACCTAGTTCATTTTTCTATTGTCACATCATAAGATAACTATTGCTTTTGATATCAGAGCCAGGTGAGCCCTCCATGCATACAATACATCTTCAATCTCAAACAGTAACAACAACAAAAAAAAAGGAAATTTCTCCTCTATTCCTCCCTCCCCCAATTGAATACTAGGGATTAGATTCAGGACCTCATGCATGCTAGGTAAGTGCTCTACCATCTAGCTATGTCCTCTATCTTTTTATTTTATTTATTTATTTATTTAATTTAAAAACAGAGTCTCACTAAGTTGCCCAGGCTGGCCTTGAACCTGAGAACTTTCTGCCTCAGCCTCCTGACTAGCTGTAAGTACAGGCATGTACTTCCATGCCTGGCTTATGTTTTTGGAGAGGTTTTATCATGAATGGGTGCTGGATTTTGTGTAGAGTTGGTACTAATTCTTTGTTAAATGTTTGGTAGAATTGTCTTCTTTAAAAATATTTTTGGGGCTGGGGATGTGGCTCAAGCAGTAGAGCACTCGCCTGGCATGCGCGGGGCACTGGGTTCGATCCTCAACACCACGTAAAAATAAAAAATAAAGATATTGTGTCCACCTAAAACTAAAAAATAAATATTTATTAAAAAAATATTTTTGATTTATATATGTATTTTTAGTTATCAATAGACCTTTATTTTTCTTTAAATTTATTCACATGCAGTGCTGAGAATTGATCCCAGTGCCTCACACATGCTAGGTAAGTGCTCTACCACTGAGCCACAACCCCAGTCCTGTAGGATTGTCTTTTGAAACCATTTGGGCCTGGAGACTACTTTCAGGGGAAGTTTTAAATTACAAAGTCAATTACTTAATGTTTCTAGGATTTTTCAAACTATTTCATATTAGGTGAGTTGTGAGAGACCCTTTTTAGAAACTGGTGCATTTCATGCAAGTTGCTAACTGTACATATGTAGGCAGTGCATAGTGTTCTTTTATTATCCCCTCGACGTCTATAGGGTCTGTAGTGATGTCTCCATGCTTCATTCTAGATGTTGGAATCTGTCTCTTTTCCTTCATCAGTCTTACTAGGGGCATGACATTTTTATTGATCTTTACAAAGAACTAGCTCTCTGTTTCACTGATTTTTTTAAAATTTGTTCTAGTTAGTAGGACATGACAGTAGAATGCATTTTGATGCATGATACATCAATGCAGTACAACTTCTCATTCCTCTAGCTCTGTTTCATTGATTTTCTCTACTGTTTTTCTATTTTCAGTTTCATTGATTTCTGCTCTTATTTCTACCAGTTTCGTGCTTTGTTTATTGATTTTATTTTGTTCTTCTTTTCCCACTTTGTTCTTGAGACTGAATGCTTGTTCTACAGTGTGCACAGTCAGTGCTAGCCATCTCTCTATCAGCATCGTTTGGACCTGCCTTTCAAATGTTGCTTTGTGATGCTTTCATTTTTATTCAGTTCATTGTATTGTTGGATTTCCTTTGAGAATTCCTGGGGCTGGGGATGTGGCTCAAGCGGTAGCGCGCTCGCCTGGCATGCATGCGGCCCGGGTTCGATCCTCAGCACCACATACAAAGATGTGTCCACCAAAAACTGAAAAATACTGAAATTCTCTCTCTCTCTCTCTCTCTCTCTCTCTCTCTCTCTCTCTCTCTCTAAAAAAAAAAAGAGAGAGAGAGAGAGAGAGAATTCCTCTTTGACCTGTGGAATATTTAGAAGTGTTTTGTTTTAATTTTCAAATATTTGAAAAGACTCCTGTTATCTTTCTCCCATTGATTCCTAGTTTGATTTCACAATTGTCAGAAAACACACTATAAGTTCTCAGTTATTCCAGATTTACTGAGGTTGGTTTCATGGTTAGGGAACACATATCTTGGTATACATTCCAAAGACACTTGAAAGGAACATGGAGCCTGCTGTTGCAGGGTGTGGTGTTCTGTCAATATTGACCAGATGCAGTCAGCCGACGATGTTGCTGAGTTCTACATCCTTGCTGATTTTATTTCTAGTTTTTCTATCAATTATTGTGAGAGGGTGTGGCAGTCTCCAAATATAACTGAGGCTCTATTTCTCCTTAATCCTCTCAGGTCTTGCTCTGCACCTTCTATAGTTTTGTTGTGTGTTGCACACATGTTGGAGTTGCCGAGTCTTGGAGGAGTCCTCTCTGCCTCTGGCAATTACCTTTGCTTTGAAACATACTCCATCCAACGCTAATACAGTCCCTTCTGATTTTCGTAATTAACATTTGTATTATATATTTTTCTCATTCTTTTAATTTTGACCAGTTTGTATCGTCATACCTAAAGTGAATTTCTTGTGGACAGTATGCAGTTAGGAAATGTTTTTCAATCACTCAGCCAGTTTCTGTCTTTAAGTCGTGTATTTAAACCATGATCTAACGTAATTTTTGTCAGGTTAGGGCCGAATTCTGTCTTGCTTTTGTTTTTCTATTTACTCTCTGTTTTTCTTTTTTCATTTTTTCTGTCTTGTTTTCTATTGGATTACTTAAATGTTCTTTAGAATTCCATTTTGATTTTTTTTTTTAGAATTTAAAGTGTTCCTTTTTTAAAAAAAATTGGTTATAGATGGACACAATATTTATTTTATTTATTTATTTTTTATGTGGTGCTGAGGATCAAACCCAGTGCTCCACGCATATGAGGCAAGCGCTCTACCACTGAGCCACAACCCAGCCCTCAAGTGTGTATTCATTCATGTAGTGTTTCGGTAGTTTCTCCAGGTGCATGTTCGTAGATACAGATAGAACTTGTTGTGGTCTCCAGATGTCACATTGTATCAGTTTCAGCACAGTGTGCACACCTCACCTCCCTCTGATCCTTCACTCTCTCATTTATAATGTAATTGTCTTAAATATTTCCTCTAATTCCTCCAAGAACTGTATCAGATGATTTTTGCTTCAACTTTCTCTCTGTGGTTTTGCACGCTGTGTTCTTCCTGTGCTTCAAGAATATTCTCCCCATGGTTTCCTCTCTGTCTGAAGAAATGTAGCTCTGATTTTATAGTAGGTTTGCTTTTTTTTGGAGTAGGTTTTGCGCCTTGATTTCATTCCTGAAGGATATTTCTGGGGACCCAGGACTCTGGGATGCGGTTCTCTCAGCTCTTGGGAGATGTAGTGCCACTTCCTCCCGGGCGCCATAGTCTCCCGTGAGAAGTCACCATCCTTCTTGGTACTTCCCTGTGGGTCAGCTGCCATTTCTCTCTTGCTGCCTTCAAGACTGTTTTTTCTTTGTTTTTAGTTTTCAGGAGCAGTCTGACTCTGGTGTGAATTTCTTTGGGTTGACATTGTTTGGGATTTCCTTACCCCCTTTATTCAGTAGACTCATGTCTTTTGACAAGTTTTTTTTTTTTTTTTTTAATTGATGTTGTTTGTTTTTTTGGTACTGGACATTGAACGCAGGGGCACTTAACTACAGAGCCAAATCACCGGCCTTTTTCTGTATTTTATTCAAAGACAGGGTCTCACTGAGCTGCTTAGAGCCTTGCTAAGTTGCTGAGAATGGCTTTGAACCTGGGATCCTCCTGTCTCAGCCTCCCAGGGGCTGGAATTACAGGCACGGGGCACCATGCCTAGCCTTGGTTTCTTAACTGTGGGATATAGGAGGAAAATGAGAACAAAGTTTCAGGAAGCTCACCTTCCTGTTGCTCTTTGGGCCTGAGATCCTCATCTGCCCCTTCTCCCCTGAGTCTCCTCCTGCTGGTTTTTACATGCTGTGTCTAAAATCTTTAATTGTACTTAATGGGAGGAATCAAACTGGAGTATGCTTGTGTATCTGCCTTAAAGAAAAGCGGGACAACTGGGCACGGTGGTGAACACCTGTAATCCCAGTGGGTTGGGAGACTGAGGAAGAGGATCACAAGTTGGAGACCAGCCTCAGCAAGGTAGTGAGGTCCTAAGCAACTCAGGGAGCCCCTGTCTCTAAACAAAATACAAAAAGGGCTGGAGATGTGACTCAGTAAGTAAGTGCCCCTAGGTTCCATCCCTGGTACAAAAAAAAAAAAAGTGGGACAGTGTTGTGGCCTTTGGTTTCTGGGTGTTCCTGAAGATGTCATGCTCAAATCAGAGTGTCAGGGAGAAGAACTTTTTGAGGAGGAATTAGATGCGGAAAATGTGATTTTATCCTGGTCCCAGTTATGAAGGATCCTAAAAAAGAACATCTAATGGAAACACGCGTTGCTTAAGCTGCAGGTTCAAACACGCAGCTCACCTCCTGCCAACAACCGAACAATTCAAAACTCACCCAAAACTTTACTGTAAAATGCCAGCCCGGCCCTTGCTGACCATTTGCCTCCGATTAATAAGGTATCTTGGGACACTTTGTGGAAACGGTGCCTGCAATTTAATTTGAGTACCAATGTCCAGAACAGAGGTTCCTTTGAAGCCCCAGAGGCATGAATCCCCCGAAAAAAAAAATAGGATATTCCTGCAACATGGCAGGAGGCCCATTGAAGCCATGTTCCGGGAAATGCAAGGCAGTGACCAAGGCAGTGACCGAGACAGCAGGGCTTCAGGAAAGTTGTAAGGTTTCCTGAGGTTAAGAAAGAGGAAGAGGGCTGGGGACATAGCTCAGCTGGTAGAGTGCTTGCCTTGAGTGCACAAGGCCCTGGGTTCAATCCCCAGCGCCACACACACACACACACACACACACACACACACAGACAAGACAGAGGAAGAGACTAACCTAGTTGAAGTGGAAGCTTCAGCTCAGGACTCCATGTTGGCATATTGGCCAAGAATTGCTGCCAGAGCCGGTCGGGGCAAGGCTGTGAATTGGGGTCCATTCTTTCTTCTGTAGAGGCCTCTCTGGCGTGGGGTGGTGTGTGGTCCTTGGCCAGCTTCTCTCTGCAGATTGTCACAGGCTGCGTTCACCTGTGGTTCCATGCAGGTCACACCTGGTCCCTGATGCTCCCAAGAGGAGGCAATCATGAACAAAGCTGCTCTAAACAAAAGAAAAGAGAAACTACGGGGGACTTAAGAATCATGTCCCTGAACGGCCCTTCCCACCCCCAGACCTAGCCAAGCCAAGGGAGCAGTGACCCAATCCTGGCCTGGAATGTCCAGACACACGTTATCTGGGAGGGCACCGGCCATCTCCTATGCACCCTGGGAACGAGGGCCAGAGGGTGCTCTCCGCAGGAAGCCACCTTCTTACGGATACGGCTGGACGGTTGCTGGTCACACAAGCCAATGCTGAGGATGTCACTGTTTCTGCAGCCTGACATGTGACATCCCCCTCAGTGGCAATGGGGACAGAGCTGAGGGCACTGTGGAAAGGACATGTGTCCCTCATCCAGCCAGCCGCCCTGGACAAAAGGCCTGAGGGAGAGGAGCAGTGCTGGGTGATGCACCTCAAAGGACGGAGAGGCTGTGTCAGGGGGTCCCCGTGACCTCTTCTGGAGCAGCAGCTGATCTCTTGTAAGCTTTGCTCAGTAAATCCTGTGTCAGCCGCGCGTGTAATCCCAGTGACTGGGGAGGCTGAGGCAGGAGGATCGTGAGTTCAAAGCCAGCCTCAGCAACTTAGCAAGACCCTAAGCAACTTTTGGAGACCCTGACTCAAAATAAAACACAAAAAAGGCTGGGGGTGTGACTCAGTGGTCAAGTGCCTCTGGGCTCAATCCCTGGTGCCAGAACCAGCAAAATAAACAGACGAGAGGACTCAGGCTGGAGGTCATTCTTGGAGGGGGAAGGACTCGTGCCTGGATGGGCAAGGGGAGCTTCCCGGGCCCTGCTTCCGCCCCCACTCTTCACCTGGGATCTGGTTACACCTGTGTGTTTAGCATGAGAAGATTCACTGGGCTGGACCCGCACAAGATGGTCCCCTTTCTTTATATATATATATATATCACTCTTCAATAAAGAGATGAAGTAATAATCATGGTGATGGCAGCGTGGGACGTGGTCCCTGTGAGGTCCTCCACGGCGGTTCCCAGCAGCTTCCCTTGGCACCACCCCACGGCTCCTTCCACAACCGTGGCCAGTTCCCTGAGCAGGCCGGCACCGGCAGGCCCTCCCCTCTGGCCATCCCCAGGATGCTCCCCCTCTGGGGCCAGACACGGCGGCCACTCCCTCCTCAGCAGGCTGTGGGCACCCTTCTCGGCCCTTGCCCAGTGCTGGTCGTTGGGTGCCGGGCACCTGCCGTCCTGAACAGGACAGGAGCGAGCGGTTCCTTCATAGATCTTAAAATAATCCCAACAACAAATAGATGGTGGCGAGTGGCCATAAACGCTCAAAGGCCAAGTCAAGACCATCTTCTGGGGAACAGTGGTGGCTTCCTAGGTCTGACCTCCAACGGGCAGAGCCAGCCACGTTGGGTGCCCAGGACCTTCGTTCCTTCTTCCCTGAGAGGACGAATCTGAACTCAGGGGCGCTAGACCACTGAGCCACATCCCAGCCCTATTTTTTTGTAATTCTGGGAATCAAACCCAGGGCCTTGTGCATGCAAAGCAAGCCCTCTACCTCCTGAGCCACACCCCAGCCCTATTTTGTATTTTATTTAGGGACAGGGTCTTGCTGAGTTGCTTAGGGCCGCCCTGGCTGGCAATCCTCTTGTCTCAGCCTCCCTAGCTCCTGGGATTTCAGGTGTGCGCCACGGTGCCCAGCTACTGCCAGATGTTTTGCAAATACTATCACACTCGGTGTCTGTAGGGGGTCTGTTCCAGCACCCCCGCCCTGAGGTTCGCAAAATTTATGAAGGTGTGATATTTGCATCAATCCACACCAAGCCTCCTGTGTGTTTTCCGTCATCTCTAAATTGTTTATAATACCTAGTGCCAAATAAACGCTAAGAAATGGTCCTTGTGCTGTCTTGACCTACAGGAGTCTACACATGTTCAGTGCAGATGCAGGGTCGGGGATGCCCACCCAAGGTCACCCGCCCTCAGGAGAGTCCTAAAGCCTGCAGGGTTGGAGGAGGTGGAACTGCGTTTCTAAAAGCTCCCTCTAGCTGCGGAGGGCGGGCGGACAGGACAGGAGGAGGGTGAGGAGACCTGGGCAGCGGGTGTGGGGCACACAGAGGGCAGAGATCCAGAGACACTTCAGCAGCAGAATCGATGGGAAACATTTGTCACCTCGTGTCATGACAGAGATAGGAGATGTGCTCAGTGAGGGGGCCACAAGGCGGCTCCCCGGCCTCCAGCTGGTGGGGGACTGACGCAGGCTGGCAGCCTGCAGCCAAAGACAGCTTTGTCTCTCGGCCTGCTGGTCGGAGATGCTCGGGGGTCACCGTCAGGACACCGGAGAGAGCGTCCAGTGTAGAATCTGAGTCTCCCGTGGCAACGGGGACACAAATGTCCCCCCCACACACAGCAGGCGGGTCCCATGAAGACCCTGCGCCCCAGATGGGCTGGCAGCTGTGGGATCTGGGCCCAGCAGGAGGGACAATGCCCGCCTGTCTGAGCCGCCTTGGCACCGAAGAGAGGAGAAAGCGGGGAAGTGGGGAGACAGATCTCCAAGTGTCCCGGCCTCTGCTGAGCAGCAGGGACAGCAGTGGCCTGGGACTTGAATTCCTCCCAGGCAGCAGGGACCCCATGTTGGCACACCCCCCACAAACTGTGTTTCATTGTTTACTTGGATGAGTCCCCGAGGCTTTGCCGCTGAGGCCTTGGGCTCAGGTAGTATGACGGGGCGATGCCACCTGGTAGCTGCCTTCGCTGTGTGGCAGGTCACTTTTACTCCATGCAGTGTCCTAGCAGCTCCACGTGTGGGAAGTGACACTCCTCCCAGTGACCAGCGGAGGGATTAGTTTCTTCATTGTGCGAATGAGGATACTGCCTTGCCCAAGTTCATGCAGACAGAGTGACCGAGGCAGGACTTGAACTTGGGCCAGCTGGACCAGACAGACCTTTACTCTCTGCCTCTCAGAGAGAGGAAGCTGTGGGGAGATTTGAATGTCCTAAAGGAGGTGACAGACGGGGCCTAATCCCCATGGTGCTCTGTGTAATAATGGGAGTGGCTCTGGCTGCCCTGTGGGGATGGGGAATTCATTCTCTCTCTTTCTCTCTCTCTCTCTTTCTGTGGTACTAGGGATCAAACCCAGGGCCTCATATATACTAAGCAAACACTTTACCACTGAGCTACATTCACAGCCCTTCGGTAAATTTTACTCGGAGACAGGGTCTTGCTAAATTGCTGAGGCTGGCCTCTAACTTGTGATCCTCCTGCCTCAGCCTCCCGAGTCACTGGGATTACAGGCATGTGCTGCTGCATTCCTCTAAGGAAGGAATCTTGAAAGAGCCCACGTTTATACTGTGACCTTGCCCCACCTCGCTGGGTGACCTTGGGTGAGTCACTTCCTACTCCCAGCAACCCCTTCCCCATCCCCTGACCTCCCCCAGAAAGGCCAGATCCCCCACCCAAGCCTCCCCCTTCCCCTGGTGCCTCTCATCTGCTTGTCCTGTCTGTCTGGCCATCTCTCTGTCTGTCTAAAGGACAGTTGGAGGAAAAGGCCGGAGCCCCACCCTACTGGGTGCACGTGGCCAATGCATTGTTCACCCTCCTCTGGGAAATCACCTCCATTGTCAAGCTGGGCCCCAGGGGAGGAGGGCTCAGGGTGGAGGATGGAGACAGACATCTCCTTCAAATAATTTAGGATAAAATGAGGGAGTATTATGCAGCCATGAAATATGACATCTTTGAAGAATAATGATGACATAGGAAATGGTCACTAAGATTATACTCAGAAAAAGGAGATAAATGTAACACAAATGAAAGAGAAACCAGGAACAAATACACATGATCTGAAAGACACTAAGGCCCTACTGGAAAGCACTGAACCTAAAGTAAGCCCGGTGTTTAACTCAAGTTAGCAAACACTGAGTATGCTCCTGCTGTGTGCTGAGGCTCTGCTGAATGAAACAGAGTGGGACAGTCACGGGTCACTAGTGACACAGGCACAAAGCAGGACATGGTCCCCTGAGGAGGGCATCAAGGAAAAGAGATGAGGGACCAAGAGGGCTTTGGGGAGAAGGTGAGGACTCACAGAGGCTGGGGGAGGAGCAGGTCTCCGTGGGGGGCTGGTAGGAAACAGTGAGCCACTGGGGTCCCCTTGGGGCTAGAGCAAGAATGACAAGCAGGCTCCAAGGTACCAGGGAAGTCCAGGGTTGTGGGTCATTTGGAATCCAAGTGGGAATTCCTTGGGAAAGAGTGCAGGGGTCGGTTAGCATTCACCCATCCACCCCCTCATGTGTCCATCCACCCACCCACCCACCCATCCACTCACCCACCTACCCACCTATCCACTCACCCACCCACCCATCCGTCCACACAACCACCCATCCACCCACCCATCCACCCATCCATCCACACATCCACCCACCCATCTACCCAACCCATCCACTCACCCACCTACCCACCTATCCACTCACCCACCCACCCACCTATCCACTCACCCACTCACCCACCCACCCACCTATCCACTCACCCACCCACCCATTCACACATCCACCCACCCATCCACCCACCTATCCACTCACCCACCCACCTATCCAGTCACCCACCCACCCACCTATCCAGTCACCCACCCACCTATCCAGTCACCCACCCACCCACCTATCCAGTCACCCACCCATCCATCCACACAACCACCCAACCATCTACCCACCCATCCATCCACCCATTCACCCACTCACCCATCCACCCACTATCCACCCATCCACCCACTATCTACCCATCCACTCACCCACCCGGCCCCACCTGCACACCCACCCACCCACCCTACAATGACCCTGGCTCGGCAGTGAGCCACGTCACCTGGGATGCTGCAGGCAGCCCCAGTGAGCGGGAGGGGGTGTAAGTGCTGGGAGGAGGTGGGGTGGGGAGTGCGGGGTCAGCTTACCTTGGGGCGCTGGGGGTGGTGGCAGCATTGGATCAACACCTGAAGGGAGTGGGTGGCAGAGGCCGCTGTGAGCAGGGGCTGCGTTCCCAGAGCTCCGCGGGCCGCACTGGCAGGCTCAGCCTGGGACCCTGTTGCTCGTGGCCATTGTGAGGGTTTTAGCAGGAGGTGACTCAGGTAGTCCCAGGCCCGTCCCTGGATGCCAAGCAGCCTGGAGGGGGAAGCAGGCAGCCAGGGCTGAGGAGGGGACAGGAGGAGCAGGTTCGGGGGAGCAGGCCCTGGGGGTGACCAGGAGCTGAGCTGGCGCGAAACAGCCTGCAGTTCAGGTCCCAGCTGAGGACACACGTGTGTGTGTCATTGGCTTCCTGGGTGATAACCCCGAGACAGGATGAGGTCACCCTGGGGCAAGGAGACCTAAGGATTGGGCCCCGGGCCCCCCAGCTGCTCAGAAGACTGAGGCAGGAGGATTCCTCAAGCCCGGGAGTTGGAAGCCTCTGCCTTGAGCCTTCCACTCCTCCACCGAGAAGAAGTCATTCCCCGTCCGGAGCCCACAGGCTGTGACACACCGCGTCACCCTGGGACTTTGGTGGAGGTGACGCTGCACCCTCCACAGCTGGATTTTGAAAGCTTCACGGAGCCCTGGAGGAGCCCTGAGCCCCCATGCTCCACCCTCGCCCTCAGAGGCCCAGCTGGAGGGAGAGAGGCCCCACCGCCACCCTGACCCCGTGAGACCCCGAGCAACGCAGCTGGACCCTCCCCACCCCGAGACCCACGAGAGACGGTCAGATGGTCACCAGAGCCTTTGTGTATTATGGGAAATGGCTTATTGCCACCAACACCAAGGACTGGGCTGAGGTTTGTGGTGGAGAACCAGCAGCTGGGGCTGGGGCTGGGGCTCAGCGGTGGAGCGCTCGCCCAGCACGTGCGAGGCCCTGGGTTCGCTCCTCGGCACCAGATAAAGACAAATAAATGAAGTAAAGGTGTGTGCTCAACTACAGCTAAAAATAAATATTAGAAAGAAAAAAGAAAGAAAGAAAGAAAGAAAGGACAGATGGAGAAGAGGTCCAGGGTGTGGGATAGGTTTTTGGATTCGACCTCGTGGGCAAGCGGGAGCTATGGAGGGTGGTGCTCTGCCAGGGTCAGCACTACGGCCCTGTCCTCAGATAAACTGGGTGTGGGGCGGAGAGGGGGTCTCCCCAGAAAGCCTGGCCATGGGTCTGAGGCCTGGGGACTCTGGGCACAACTGATCTCACCCCCTTCCCCTTCTGCCTGAGTCAGCACACGGCAGATGCAGAGGGAGAGGGCTGGAGCCTCAGTTTCCCTATCTGCTTGTTATTCTTGCTCTAGCCCCAAGGGGACCCCAGTGGCTTACTGTTTCCTACCAGCCCCCCACGGGGACCTGCTCCTCCCCCAGCCTCTGTGAGTCCTCACCTTCTCCCCAAAGCCCTCTTGGTCCCTCATCTCTTTTCCTTGATGCCCTCCTCAGGGGACCATGTCCTGCTTTGTGCCTGTGTCACTAGTGACCCGTGACTGTCCCACTCTGTTTCATTCAGCAGAGCCTCAGCACACAGCAGGAGCATACTCAGTGTTTGCTAACTTGAGTTAAACACCGGGCTTACTTTAGGTTCAGTGCTTTCCAGTAGGGCCTTAGTGTCTTTCAGATCATGTGTATTTGTTCCTGGTTTCTCTTTCATTTGTGTTACATTTATCTCCTTTTTCTGAGTATAATCTTAGTGACCATTTCCTATGTCATCATTATTCTTCAAAGATGTCATATTTCATGGCTGCATAATACTCCCTCATTTTATCCTAAATTATTTGAAGGAGATGTCTGTCTCCATCCTCCACCCTGAGCCCTCCTCCCCTGGGGCCCAGCTTGACAATGGAGGTGATTTCCCAGAGGAGGGTGAACAATGCATTGGCCACGTGCACCCAGTAGGGTGGGGCTCCGGCCTTTTCCTCCAACTGTCCTTTAGACAGACAGAGAGATGGCCAGACAGACAGGACAAGCAGATGAGAGGCACCAGGGGAAGGGGGAGGCTTGGGTGGGGGATCTGGCCTTTCTGGGGGAGGTCAGGGGATGGGGAAGGGGTTGCTGGGAGTAGGAAGCTGTGCTGGGGACAGGGAGGCTCCTTCGCAGAACCCGGGCCAACACGGCTGAGCCAGAGGGACCCTGTGGTGCAGTCCTGGGATGATCAAGGGGAGACGCTGAGACCCATGGTTGGGACCCCCCTGGCTCCTGGCTAAAGTGAGAAGAGTTTCCTGCCTCTGCATGTGGCCTGGACCAGGGCTGCCCTGGTCTCTGTCCCCAAGCCACCAGGAGCTACTGACATGGGAAATGGAGCACCCGGTGCAGACCCTCTGAGGGTCTCTAGGACAGAACAGCGGGGCCAGGACAGCAGAGGGGAGAGGAGGGTCCAGAGGCTGGTGTCCCAGGCTGGGCTCCAGATGCGCCCACCTGACACAGCCTCCATCCCTCCCTCTCCTGGGAAGGTGGAGGTGCCAGGGTCCAGGGCCACCTGCCTGCAGCTGTCTCTGGGGGAGGGCGCTCTCTGAGGGAGACCCCTGGGGAGCTACAGTGGCCCTGCCTCTTCCCACAGTGCTTGGGCTCCCGTGGATCAGAAACCAGGGACAAGAATGGCCCCAGGTGCTGGGCAGGCTTGGGGAGGGCAGCAGGTCTTTGGGATCTGGACCCAGATTTCCCTCCAGGCCCCGCGGGCCCTCCTAGGAGCAGCATGGAGCCCAGTCCCTGCCCTGCTGCTCGCCTTGCGGCCCCCAGCCCAGGTCAGAACCCTGCAGACCTGAGCTGCCCCTCAGAGGCAGTGGGCACCGAGCCTGGGGCAGGGCTGGCTTCCCACCCTTGCTCATGGGTCAAGGCTGTGCAAAGAGGGTTCCAGGGCCACAGATGGTGAGCCACAGTGCGGCAGAGCCACGGAGATGGAGTCTGAGACAAGAGTGACTGTCCCAGGCGCTGGCTATCAGAAGCCAGCATCCTTGGCCCCCAGCCCTGCCCCCAAGCCATTCTCCGGAGCTCCCCTGCTGGGCTGGTGGGTGGGCTGGCGAGGGCAGCGAGACACAAATGAGAACACCCCTCCCCTGGGGACGGGACCCCCCCAGGACCCCAATTGTCTGCTTTGGGAACAGGATCCTGGCTTCCCTTGAGATAGACAGGGGAAGGTGGGTCCAGCATAAGAGGGGTCCCCTGTCACCCCAAGTCTGAGAGGCACCGTGGTGGACTGCTGATCCCGGCCGTGTGGCACCAGGCCAGTGCCCCCAGAGTCGCCGCCGAGGCAGCTGGACGGGGAGCCTGCCAAGAATGCCAGGAATGCGGAGCCCGGTGTCCTTCCCGCTCCTCCCCTCCCCCCGCGGCCGGCGCAGAACAGGATATTCCCCGTCCAGGGAAACCCGGGTCCGGCCCTTTATGGGAAAACCACCACGGGGCATCTGGTGGCGCCTCCTGCCTGGGGACAGGCAGTCAGCAAGGGTCGCCAGGGGGTTTGGGCCCGGCCAGGGGGTTTGGGCCCAGCCGGGTGGGTGCTGGGGACAGTGAAAGTCTGGGTGGGTTCAACCCGTGCTGAGGGCCTACTGTGTGCTGCAGGGTCAGGGGAGGGCTCTGAGGGGCCAGGAATTTGCCCAGAGGCACACTAGCCACCCCTGGCTTCAGGCCACTCTGATCTGATGTCCACGTGCTCACCCACTGGACCAGGTGTACCCCACTCAACTGTGACCACGGCGGGGGTGGGGGGCTTGGCCTGGGGCTCCCACATGGCTCCTGCGGAGGGGAGAAGCAGCCCCCACCCCATCTGCAGCCGGTCTGATTTGAAGTTGGCAGAGGGTCAGTGCAGGACATGTCTCTGAGTTTGGGGAGCTGGCACCCCGGCTCCAGCCCCATCCCTGCAGCTGCTCTTGCAGGGCCCTGGAGCAGTGGGATCCCGGAGTTTGAACCTGGAGCAGGCCATCGTGGCCAGGAAGAGCCAGGGGCGCGCCTGCTGGCTCTGTCACTCTGAGGCTCAGGGAAGGCTGAAGGTGGACCACAAGATGGGGGACAGGTGAGCTGCACCCACGCTGTGGCCCTCGGAGCCCGGCTCTCCCTGGCCCTTCTGCCTGGCCATGTGTCTGGGGCGTCCCTGAGGCCTGTTCAGGGTGTCCCCCGACCTCTGTCCCTCTGCCTGGGCTTGCCTCCTGTGGGAGTGTGGAGGCCCCGTAGACCAGGCCCTGTTCCAGGTGAGGGACGGACGGAGAGACCAGCAGCCCAAGCCCCTCTCCGCCACACACACCACCCAGGGTGGCCACGGTCACCATTCAGAAATAGGGGAAGCCCAGGTGACCTGCTCCCGGTGGGTCTCAGAGCTGTGATTGGAATCCCGGGTCTGTCTCTGGCTCCTCGCGGCCTCTGAAGGGGTCTGCTGCGCCGCCCCTCCCCCCTGCCCTGGCGAGGCTCCGGGTCCCCGGGGGCCTGGGTCAGGTAAACAGGATCCCAGCTCACTCCCTGACCTTGTTTACCTCCCAAAGAATGTGAGGACATTCTTCCCCGGCTGCTGTGAGTCACCCCTCAGCAATGTGCCCGCAGCCTCTGCTGCTGCCACCCTCCCCGACCCCAGCCCCTCGCCTTCTCACCCGGTGACATCACCCCTGTCCCCCCTCCCCCCGGCCCCCCCAGCCCCCTGGGGGAGGGGGCTCGATCGCCCTGGCGACGGCCACAACAGGAAGCCAGGCCCGCGGAGGCCCGCGCGGCGGCAGAAACACAGGAAGCCGCCGAGCACTGGGCAGCACGGTCAGCCCGTAAAAAACAAAACAGGACAAAAAGATTCAAGGAGAACAATCAGCCCAAAGAAAAAGGAAAAAAAAAGGCCAAAAAAACAAACAAAGCCAAACAGCCCCAGGCAGGGGCTGGCCCCGTGCCAGGGACCCTGTTTTCCCTCCCTACACAATGGGGTAAGAGCACTTCCTCCTCACCAGAGCCTCCTGGTTGGTCCTTCCCAGCCCCCTGTGCTGGCGGGTACCCGAGCCTGGACGCGCTCCCCAACGCAGACTGGCCCGCAACCCTGACCCAGGCTTCGCTCTGTACGTCTGCTGAAAATTTGGGGGGACCTGTCGGGCCAGGCCTGCCTCTCCCCAAGTGGCCAGGGACACCTGGAAGAAAGGGCCCTTGACAGAGAGTCAGCCCTGGCCCCACGGAGCCTGATCCCACAATCCTGTGAAAGTGACAATCTCTGGAGTCTCAGCCTCCCAGGGTCCCCTCATCAGCAACCTCAGCTGCCCCTGCCTCACCTCAGAGGTGCCCTGAGCTTCAGTGAGCTGCCACCGGACCTGGTGCCCAGCAGGAGCGGGAAGGACCAGCCCAGAATGGAGGAAGGCAGACAGATTCCTTCAGCAAGAGCTGTCAGTGCTGGAGTGGTGGCCACGGCTCAGTGGAGGTGGCCACGGCTCAGTGGAGGTGACCATGTAGAGGTTGGGAAGACTTGGGCCTTGTAGAAGGGCGGGGCCCTGGGGGTGCAGCAGAGGACCCTCACGCCTCCCCCGCCCGGGCTCTGACCCAGTGGCTCTGTCTGGATAATAGGATCTTGCCTGGCATCTGGTTGGTGCCCTAGTTGGACGGCAGCTTGGAAGGACACTGGGAAGCTGTGGGACCCCCAATGACCCTACACTACCTGGAAGAGGAACAGGGCTGGGGAGGAGGAGGCCACCACTCATGTCCGTTCAGTTTAGGCCTCAGGAATGCCACAAACACCACAGGGCCCAGATGCCCAGGCCACCGAGCAATGTGTGTGTCCCAGGCCCAACCCTGCCCCTGCTGTCGGCTGGCCCAGCAGCTCCTGCCAAAAATCAGTGCTCACATGAGGATGCCCAGGGACGGGAGGCTGGACCGGAGGCTGCCTGAGTTGAGAACCCGGCTCCAGACAGCCAGAGAGGCCACTTGGAGAAATGGACCAGAAAAAAGATGGACGTGTTTGGCAGGACAGAAGGGGTAGCTGTTCCCCTGGGGCGTGGCATGAGCAGGGTGCAGAGAGAAGGCCCCAGATGTTCTGATCATGGGCCTGGACCATGTGACTTCAGTGGAAATTGGTGTCACAAACTAAAGGGAGAGCCGGGTGCAGTGGCGCATGCCTGCAATCCCAGTGGCTGGGGGGGGCTGAGGCAGGAGGATCGCGAGTTCAAAGCCAGCCTCAGCAATGGCGCTAAGCAGCTCAGTGAAACCCTGTCTCTAAATAAAACACAAAATAGGGCTCGGGATGTGGCTCAGTCCCTGGTACCAATCAATCAATAAAGGGAGACCCTAGGGGACAGAGATGGAGCCAGATCTTTGGGTCCCACACAGGGATTGGCACCTGACTTACAGACACCAGGGAGGTTGGAGGCTTTTGAGCCTCCAGTGATGGGCGTCACTAGATCACTTAGAGTGATTCCTCTGGACAGATCAGCGACACATCAGGACAAAGCATAGGATGGGCGATCAGGGGAGCTGAGGCCAGCAGAACTGGTTCCTTTCTTTTGAATTTAATAATAAGGACACATTCTAGTTACGCAGTCAATATTTACTGAATGAATGAATGAAGACTACTTTATACTGCAATACTTATAACTCTGAAAATATTTATAACTCTCTAAATATAGAGACAGAGTCTCGCTGAGTTCCTTAGGTCCTTACTAAGTTGCTGAGGCTGGCTTTGAACTCGAGATCCTCCTGCCTCAGCCTCCCAAGCCGCTGGGACCACAGGCGTGCGCCACTGCACCTGGCAGGGAGATGGTTCTCAATCCAGGTGGCCCTTGGGTCTCAAACCCAGGTGGACGTGGCTCAGGGCTGCGCCTGGGGACCTTGGGTGGGACTCAGAAATGACATGCCCCCACCCCAGTCCTCCCGTTCTCCCTCCTGTGCCCCCACAGTCCAGGGCAGGAGAGGCCAGTGGGAATCCTGGGGGGACTGTGGAACTGGGCTGCAGGGACGTGCTGCAGTCCAGGTGACTTGGGTTTGGGGCAGGGGAGGGGGGAGATGGGCAGTGCAGGGTGGGCCACCCAGGACCCTGGAAGGCCCACGGGAAGGACCCCTGGGCCCTGCCCCTCCCCTAGCACCTTGGCAGTGCCCCTGGCCTGCCACAGCTCTGCCACACCCAGTGCCACCTCCACCCCTCCTTACCACTTCTCAATCTGGTCGGCTCGCTCCACTGCCAACCTGGGCCCACGGGCCTTCCCGAGTCCCCTGTTCCACCCTCTTCTCTCCTCAAAGCTCCAGCATCACATCCTCCCAATCCCTGCCTCCAGCTGCAAGCATCTCATTGGGCAGAACTTTCTAGCTGTGTGACTTTTAGCAAGCTACATAACTTCTCTGTGCCTCAGCTCCCTGTGAAATGGGGCTAATAGTGGTTCCTACATCCTAGGACCTTGGGAGGATTAATTGGGCGGACAAGCATAAAGTCCTCAGAGTGTGCCAGCACACCATGGACACTGAGGGACACTGCCATTTCCAGGTCTCCTGGTTCCAAGTCCACTTCTCTTCCATTTTCCTGTGACACACCCTCATCCAAGGCCACCTGGGAGGGGAAAGTTGACCTGTGCAGCAGGCATGGCACCTCCTAGGGTGGGTACAGGCACAGGGGAGCAGATGGAGCAAGACCCCTTGAGGAACTGAGGTGACGCCAAGGACCAGCCCAGGAGAAGCCTGTCCTGCTGCTGCTGAGGGCCTCCCTCAGGGAGGCTGGGGTGCGCGGCGCAGTCACACACCGGGAGTCTGGCGCCACCTGGTGGCCAGAGCGGAGGGACACGCCGGGCGTCCTGGGGTTCCCAGGCGGCAGCAGAGGCGGGCCCTTTAACAGCCTTCCCACCTGGCGCCCCACTTTCTGCCCTGCTGAAGACCGGCCTCCCTGGGCAGGATTTCTTCTCTCACAGATGCAGAATGTGTCGCGTGCCTGCCCCCAGCAGAGCACCAGGACCCCAAGAAAGATTGGGTCCCTGCCCTGGGGAGCTCCCGGTCTGATGGGGACCCCTAGGCTGAGGGCAGCCCAGGGCCGGACGGAGGGAAGCCCTGGTGTCGCTGGGGTCGCCCGCCGGGGGCAGCAAGACAGGGGCACTAGAGACTGGCCTTTAGCAGCAGAGGAGGCGGGGAGGTGCCGGGGCTGGGGTGCTGCGCGGCCCTGGGGTGTCAGCTGGCCCGTGCGCCTAGGGGAGGGGGGATCGGGAGGAGGCTGCTAGGGACGAGGACAGGGAGCAGGTGGAGGCAGGGAGCTAGGAGGGGAGGTGCCACCGGGTTCCCAGGTGGCCATCTGAGGCAGGGGACGTCGGGGGAGCTGCCCGGCCCTGACAGCAGCTGCTGGCTGAGGATGAGGTCCCGGGGCCGGTAACTGGAGCTGGGAGAAAGTCCAGAATGTTCCCCTGGCGAGGCCTCGGCCGGGCCTCTCCCCGGGAATGTGCTCTGGGCCCCAGGTGGGCAGGGCTGGGACTGCCTCAGCCCCAGAGCTCCCAGGTGAGGACAGAGGACACCCAGAGGGCAGCGTGGCCAACAGTCACTGACAGGAAGGCCAGCATCACAGAGGCCATCCATGGTTCCCCTGTGGGGAGAGAGGCTGGGCTGAGACTTGGGCCCTATGGGGGCAGGGATGGGGGTCCAGGGCAAGTTGGAAACGTGGGGTGCAGCCTGGGAGACCCCAGAGGCCACACACTGGGAAGCCATCCTGGGGTGGGGCAGCAGGAAGGGGAGGGGCTCTCCTCTGATGAAGTCTGTTCCCCCTTTAAGGAGAAGGCCCAGCGCAGTGGGGGGCACTGCCCTGTCCTAGGCCTTGACCTTCCCCACCCCCTCCCCCAGCCAAAGCGCCAACACCCCTCCCCCTTCCCTGCCTTTCCCGCTCCTCTGCCCCCTCCTCCTCCCCTCCCTCCTTCCTCCCCTCCCCCTCTTCCTCTCCCCCTCCCCCTCTTCCTCATCTTCCCCCTCCTCCTCCTCCCCCCTGCCCTTCCTCTTCCTCCCCATCCCTCCTCCTTCCCTTCTTTCTTCTCTCTCCCCCCTTCCTCTGGTCACCTCTCTGCATTCTGCTGGGCGCTGGTCTGGGCCACCTCCCCTCCTCCCTGGACTGTAGCAGGGCCTCCAGACCGTCCTCCTTCCCCAGCCCTGCTGCTGTCCCTCGCTGTCCCAGGCAGCTACATAAGTGTGATATCCGTAGGCCGTTCCCATCACACACACACACACACACACACACACAGGTGTGAAGCTGTTCAGGAAAGTCCTTGAGAACCATGAACACCCCGACCCCAGCTGATGGTGCTAGGAGTACCCCCCTGTCCCTCAGAGTGGACCCAGGCTTCCCACACTCAGCCCCGTGGGGGGCTGTGGGGTAAGGTGATTCCTCTCACTTTCTCAAAATTATCATTTCCCCCCTTAGAGTTGTTCCTGGTCTATTATTTGGCTTCCTTATTACCAGTTCAGCCCCAGGCAGCCGCCATGCCTGACCCATCCCAGCTGCCCTGTCAATTCCACCTTCCTCCTCCTCCTTCCTCTCCTTCAAGCCCTTCCATCTTCTTGGGTCTCTGGCCTGCTGCAGCCTGACTGACCACCTGGCCTGCCCGGGGAGCACCTTCCCCTCCCCTCCCCCCTCTGCCTGGCCTGCTGAAGACCAGAAAAGGAGGCCTCTTCTTGTTCTGCTCCCTTTGCGGTGGCAAATAGCCTCCAGGGTCTTCCTTTAAACAGGTACATAGGAAATATGTTTTTTGAAGACCTTGGATGTCCTAAATGTCTTTACCCCCCCCACACACACACACAGCCCTCATGCTTGATGGATAATTTTGGGGTATAGAATTCTGGATTGGAACTAATTTTCTTTCAAGAAATTTGCAAGCATCCTCCAGTATATTCCCTGCTTCCCAGGTGACTATTGAGAACTCTGAAGTCATTCTCATTCATTATTTTTGTATACTACTCATTTTTTTTTTCCTTTTTGGAAACTTATAAAATTTTCTGCTTGTTCCCAGAGTTTTGAAATTTCAATTTCATAAAAATCATGTCTTTTTTTGTTTTATTTGTGGTAATGGGAATTGAGCCCAGGGGTGCTCTATCATCAGGCTATATCCCCCACCCCTTTTATTTTGATACAGAGTCTCTCCACATTGTCCAATCTGGCCTTGAAGTTGTGATCCTCTTGCCTTGGCCTCCTGAGTAGTAGATGACAGGCATGTGTCACCAGTCTGCCCAACTTCCTGTGTCTTAATATGGGGATATTTTCATCCAGTGGACCCTTTCAATTTGGATATTCATGATATTTTTACAATATTTAAAAAATCAAACTTTATAGATTTCACTTTATTGTTAAATTTTTAAAATCCGATGTTGGGCTGGGGTTGTAGAGTGCTTGCCTAGCACGTGAGGCCCAGGGTTTGATCCTCAGCACCGCATAAAAATAAGTAGTAAAATAAAGGTATTTGAAAAAAAACTTAGAGGAAGGGAGGGGGCATGGGGTTAGAAATGATGGTGGAATGTGATGGTCATTATTATCCAAAGTAGGTGCATGAAGATGGGAATTGATGTGAATATACTTTATATACAACCAGAGATGTGAAAAATTGTGTTCTATATGTGAATAAGAATTGTAATGCATTCCACCGTCATATATAAATAAAAATAAAGAAAGAAATTATACCTGCATAAGCTGACATTTTTCTTTTCTCTCACTTCTCAAAATGAAATCATCACAAATAAAAATGTAACAGAAAAAAAACTTACAAAAAATAAAAAGTAGGGCTGGGGATGTGGCTTAAGCGGTAGCGCGCTCACCTGGCATGCGTGCGACCCGGGGTTCGATCCTCAGCACCACATACAAACAAAGATGTTGTGTCCACCGAAAACTAAAAAATAAATATTAAAAAAATTCTCTCTCTCTGTCTCTCTCACTCTCTCTTTAAAAAAAATAAAATAAAAAGTATGTCTAAAAAAATCTATAGCTGACATATGTATACTGGTACAAATCAACCTAAGTACTTTCTCCCTAAAATCAGGAAAAAGTCAAGGATACCTACTTTAAGTACTTTTATACAACATCGTCTTGATCCATGGTCTACAGCTTGGAAATGAACCAAAACTGTTTTTTTTTTTTTTATTTTTTTATTCACAGATGTGATTCTTGATGCAGAAAACTGGACAGAATTAAAAACAAACAAACAAACTAACTTGATAGAAAAGTGAGTTTAACAATGTTGTAGGTTGCTAGGTCAAAGTAAAAAATATATAAATTTTTTGGGCTGGAGATGTGTGGCTCAGCGGTAGCCCGCTCACCTGGCATGCATGCGGCCAGGGTTCAATCCTCAGCACCACATACAAAGATGTTGTGTCCACCAAAAACTAAAAAATAAATATTAAAAATTCTCTCTCTCACTCTCTTTAAAAAAAAAAAAAAAAAAAAATATATATATATATATATATATATATATATATATATATATATATAATATTGTTCTATATACTAGTTATGAACAATTAGAAATTAAAATTTTAAAATAGCAATTACAGGCTGGGGTGTAGCTTAATGGTAGAGTGCTCACATACCAGGTGTGAGGCCCTGGGTTCCACCCCAGCACTATAATAAATAAAAACACCCCTTACAATGCTAATAAAACTCTTAGGGATGATGCTGGTAAAGATATGCAGCAATTGTATCCCAAAAACCTTACCAAACATTACTGACAAAAATCAAATAACCTAAATAATGGAGCAATAAGACATTTTTAAGAATTGGAAAAATTAATATTGTTAAAATGTAAACTGCTTTCAGATTTATCTGTAGGTTCAAAATAATCCTAATTGGTGCTTGCCTAGCCTAGCAGGTTAGATCCTCAGCACCACATAAAAATAAAGGCATTGTGTTATGTCCATATACACTTAAAAAATAAATATTTTTTAAAAAGAGGTTTTTTTTTTTTTAAGAAAGAAAATTCAAAAGACCTAGAAAGCCAAAGTATCTTAACAAAAATTGAATCTTTTTTTTTTTTTTTTGTACTGGAGATTTAACTCAGGGGCACTTTACAACTGAGACACATCCCCAGCACTTTTTATTTTTTATTTTGAGACAGGCCTCACTAAGATGCTGAGGCCTGGAACTTGCAATCCTCCTCTTCTCTCAGCCTAAAGTTTTGCAAACATTTCACCCAAGAGGGTATATGAATAGCAAATCAGCTCTTGAAAAGATGCTCATCATGATTCATTAGACATTAGAGAAATGCCGGTTTTCTACCTTCTGCCAGTGGATAGACAATGAGTAACTACAAGGGAAGTCTCTCAATTCCAAGTGTGGGCAAGGCCCTGGAGAGGACGGAGCTCCAGGTGTGGGTGGTAAAGCAGCCACTATAGGAAACCTCAGCCTGCTCTGTTCTTCTTCTTTTTTTCCTGTTTTTTTTTTTTAGTTGTAGTTGGACACAACCTTTATTTTATTTATTTATTTTTATGTGGTGCTGAGGATTGAACCCCATTGAACCCCATGTGTCACATATGCTAGGCGAGTGCTCTACCACGGAGCCACAACCCCAGCCCATTTTCTTTTTTTGGAATCAGGGATTGACCCAGATTCACTTAACCACTGAGCCACATCCCCAGCCCTTTTTAAATTTTTAATTTGAAGATAGAGTCTCACTAAGTTACTCAGAGCCTCACCAAGTTGCTGAGGCTGGCCTTGGACTAAGGATCCTCCTGCCTCAGCCTTCCAAGCCACTGGGATTACAGGGAATGCCACCACACCCCACAGGGCTACAGTTCCATTTTGTCGAAGGTGATTCTTTTTTTTTGGGTGGTGCTAGGGATTGAACCCAGGGCTTTGTGCATGTTAGGCATAGCACTCTACCAACTCAGCTGTTTCCCAGCCCTGAAGGTGATTCTCAAATGATCTCCTAACAAAGGGTGCTCAGGAGGGACATTTTCAGAGAGCCAGCTTGTCTGCAAAATGGTTTTACTGAGCCTTCCAGTTTGATTGTAGCTGGTGAGGACAACCTGTTAGTCACTCATCCAATGTCCACTTCCCTACTTCTTTCTTGCTCACAAAATCCTTTTTCTAGGCCGGGCATGGTGGTGCACAATTGTGATCCCAGTGGCTCAGGAGGCTGAGGCAGGAGGATCACGAGTTCAAGCCAGACTCAGCAACAGCAAGTTCATTATCATTATTTAGGGGCAATCTTCCCTAGTTAATCTTAGTATTTCAGCTCCAGTTTTCTCTCAACTACCTGATACTTTTAGATAATGACAAAAATCCTTTAACATAGGGCTGGGGATGTGGCTCAAGTGGTAGTGCGCTCGCCTGGCATGCGTGCGGCCCGGGTTTGATCCTCAGCACCACGTACAAACAAAAGATGTTGTGTCCGCCGATAACTAAAAAATAAATATTAAAATTCTCTCTCTCTCTCTCTTAAAAAAAAAAATCCTTCAATATACCCAAAGTGCCTTGTAGTGTCTGGTTCCTGACTACAGTTTCAGAACTATATCTTTTAGATTTAATTGAATTGTTGCAATATGATACATAATACATACATAAATGTGTATAGCATATAAGTATTTTGACAAGAAGAAGAATTCTAAAGCCCACACAGTCAGCTTCCAAATTAAGTCAGGGCACAGGGCCAGGACTGCAGGTTCCTCTGCATCTCTGCCCAAGAGAAAATCACTATTCTGATCTCTGCAGTGATTTTTTCCTTAGTTTCTCTTTAGTTCCACCATCCTCATAGAACATGACATGTAGCTCTTCCTGGTTCTGAACTGTAGAAGTGGGATTACGCGGTTGGTATTCTTGTTCCCTTTGTTCAACATTATGCCGATAGATTATTGGAGGTGTTCTGTGCACTGTAGCTCATTCCATTTCAGTTTTGTTGTTGTTAGTTGTTGATGGACCTTTATTTCATTTATTATTTCATTTATTATTTATACGCAGTGCTGAGATTTGAACCCAGTGCCTCACCCATGCTACGCAAGCGCTCTGCCACTGAGCCACCACCCCAGGCCTCCATTCCAGTTTTGTATAATAACCCAGTCTGTGACTATTCTAGGCTTTACTTGCCCTGCCTCAGAACACAGTACTGGATTTGGGGGATGTTTCCAGTTTTAGGTTTTATAAAGATTCTTGCTCTGAACCATTTAAAAATGTTTTCTGTGGCGCACTTGTGAGAACTGCTGTAAGGAATGTCCCAAGGAGACAGATTACAGGTTGAAATGGGTCCAAGAGTGCTAGGCTGACCTCCCAGGTGGCTGCATCCATTCCCACCCCCACCGGCAGTGTAGGGTGTTCTTCTGTGTGCCAGCACTTGCAAGATTTTTTTTTTTTTATCAGACTCTTTTTGCTCATCAGATAGGGCCGAAGTTGCATCTTTTCCTGGGTTTTATTTGCATTCCTCAGGAGGTTGAGCAACTTTTTATATGTTTATTGGTCACTTGAGATTCCTCTTGCTGAGATGCCTGTGGCCACGCCCCACACTCCTGCAATTTTTTTCTTTTGTATTGGGGATGGCACTCAGGGGCACTCAGCCACTGAACTGCATCCCCAGCACGTCCCTTTTCTTTCTTTTTTTAAATTTTGAGTCTGGGTCTTGTTAAGTTGATGAGGCTGGCCTTGCATTTGTAGACCTCCTGCCTCAGCCTCCTGAGCACTGGGATTACAGGTATGGGCCACTGTGCTCAGCTGTGTCTCTTTTTTGTCCCAATGTCTTATTTCTTTGTTCTTGTGTCATCAGAACACAGTCCCATTTGCTTTATGTCTTTTTTTAAAAAATTTTTTAATATTTATTTTTTAGTTTTCGGCAGACACAACATCTTAGTTTATATGTGGTGCTGAGGATTGAACCTGGACCGCATGCATGCCAGGCGAGCGCGCTACCGCTTGAGCCACATCCCCAGCCCCATTGCTTTATGTCTTGGTATCTTCTAGGGATGATTCCATTGCCACCATATCCTCCTCTTCCTCCTTCTTCTTCAGAAAGATCTTGACTAGTCTCAGCTTCTCTGCACTTACGTGTAAATTTTCAAGTTCCAAATAAAACAAATCCCAAAAAACAACTCACAATGGTTTTGATTAGGGTCCTTGATGCTGTAGACTCATTTAGAGAAGATCAACATGGTTCCGGTTCTGATTCTTTCAATTCAGGACCATGAATCAAGTTTCCATTTTTAGATCTTCTTTAATGTCTCTCAATAAAATGTTATGATTTTATTCCATTATGCATTATATTATTATTATTATTATTATTATGACCTTACCCATTTTATTAACTTATTCCTAGACACTTTACATATTTGCATTATATGTATATAATATATTACTTCAGTTTTAAATTGTTTATTGTTGCACTCAGAAATACAAAACACAATGGATTTTTGAATATTGCTTTTTAGCTGACAATTTTGCTATATTCTTATTAATTCAAATAAAGTTCTATATAAAATCTGAAAATAATGAGAGCTGGGTTTATTTCTCATCCTTTTACTTTTCTTTTTCTTTTTTTTTGGGGGGGGGTACTGGGGATTGAACCCAGGGGCACTGGAACACTGAGCCACCTCCCCAGCTCTATTTTGTATTTTATTTAAAGACAGGGTCTCACTGAGTCGCTCAGTGCCTCGCCATTGAACTTGCCTCAGCCTCCTGAGCCACTGGGATTACAGGCCTGTGCCACCGTGTCCAGTTCATTTCGTTCTACTGCCTGGGACAGCACTGTCAAACAGAAAACTAAGGTGAACCATAAATGCAAGCCACAGGTATAATTTGAACATTTCTAACAGCTACATTAAAGTTTTTAAAGGAACAGGTGAAATTAATTTTTAAAATATGTTTTATTTAACCTCGAGTATCAAAAATATTTCAACATGCAATCAGTATAAATATAAAATTATCAAAGAGACATTTCACAATGGGTTTTATTTGTAGGAAGTCTTTCAAATCTGATGGGTGCTTGATTTTGCCTCTCACTGGGTCTAATCACATTTCAAATGCTCTGTGGTAGGGGTGGCAGGGAGAGAGAGAGAGAGACAGAGAGAGAGAGATAAATTTTTTTAATATTTATTTTTTAGTTTTCGGTGGACACAACATCTTTATTTTTATTTTTATGTGGTGCTGAGGATCGAACCCAGCGCCCTGCGCATGCCAGGTGAGCCACATCCCCAGCCCCCTCCTCTCAGCTTTTAATGTGCTGAATTACATTGATTTTCAAATCTTAAACCAACCTTGCATTTTTGGACTAGACCCCATCTTATCATGATGTGTTATCATTTTTATATACAGCCAGACTTGGTTTACTAATATTTTCCTTAGGGTGTTTTGTTTGAGTCAAGGTCCTGCTAAATTGCTGAGAGTCTCCTTGAGTCGCCCAGTCTGGCCTCAAACTTTGAATTTGCCATCCTCCTTCTTCATCCTCCGAAGCTACTGGGATTACAGGTGTGAGCCACTGAGACCAGCTAGCCCATGATTTTTTTTTTTTTTTTTAATTTTAATATTTATTTTTCAGTTCTCAGCGGACACAACATCTTTGTTTGTATGTGGTGCTGAGGATCGAACCCCGGGCCGCACGCATGCCAGGCGAGCGTGCTACCGCTTGAGCCACATCCCCAGCCCCATAGCCCATGATTTTTAATATGTAGTATTTTCAGTCTCCTTTGATATAATTTACATTTTGCTTTACTTTTTTGGATTTATCAGTTATTTTGAAATTTATTTCTTTTTTTTTTTTAAATATTTTTTAGTTGTCAATGGATCTTTATTTATTTATATGTGGTGCTGAGAATCGAACCCTGTGCCTCACACATGCCAGGCAAGTGCTCTACCACTAAGCCGCGTCCCCAGTCCTTGAAATTTACTTCTTAATTTCCAAACATAAGGGGCTTTTGAATTATTTTTTGCTAATTGTTTCTAATTTTTTTTTTTAGTTGTAGTTGGACACAATACCTTTATTTTATTTATTTTTATGTAGTGCTGAGGATCGAACCCAGTGCTTCATACCTGCTAGGCCAGCTCTCTACCGCTGAGCCACAACCGCAGCCCCTATTTTTTGTTATTAATCTCTGGTTTATATATGTTATGGTCAGAGAATATACTTTGTATGATTCTTTATATGATTTCAGGCTCTTGGAATTTCTTGAGATGACCCGTTTTGGTAAGTATCTTGTCTTGGAAAGACGACTACATTGTCACTATAAAAAGTGTATTCTAGAAAAGTCCATTAGTCAAGTTTTTTCATCATGTTGTTCAAATCTTCTGTGTCTTACTAAATGTTTTTCTGCTTGTTCTATTTATTACAGAGTATTTTTAAATGTTCCCTTATAATTGTGGATTTGTCTGTTTCCTCCTGTGGATCGCTTCATTTATTATTTCTTGTATTTTAAGACCATGGTGCTTGCATGCAAATTGGAAATGTTCTAATCTCCTGTTGAGTTAGACCCTTTTCATTATTAAGTGACTTTGTCCCAAATGAGGCTTTTCCCCTGATATTAAAATAATGGCACCAGCCTTCTTTTCGTTAGCATTGGTAAGATATTTCCCCATCATGCACTTAGTTGCAACCACACAGCATCCTTGAGTTTAGGAAATTATCTCTTGCAGATGTTTGTTACAAATTGCATCTAGCCGGATTTTATGCAATGTGACAATCTGTGTATTTAAACCACAACATTTAGTTAATTTGTATTGTTGAATTCTAGGACATCTGAATTTATATTTGTCCCTCCAATTTTTTGTTGTTGTTGTTGTTTTGTTTGTTTGTTTTTTCCTTCTCTGTTCTTGCCTGCCTTGAAATTGGTTGGTTTTCTCGTTCTGTTTTTCCCCCTCTCATTGGGTAAATCTTACTCTATTTCCAACTTTGATTCTTAACTCATTATTGCTCCCCTTCCTCCCGAGGAATATATGGATCTTAGAACATTCTAGCTCCACTCACCAGAGTTACAAGCCACTGTTGTTTTGGACTTAAATTCTATTTTTACCCGGAAGACATTGTTACTGTCTCCCATTATCAATGTTCTTCATTGTTCTTTCTTTCCGTATTGCACCAGAACTTCTGTCTGGCCATCTTCCTCTGCTTTTGAAGTTCCTCCGCTGGAATTTCCCTTAGGGAGGGGTGAATTCTTAGCGTTTGTATTTGTGTCACTACTTCACCCTCGTTCTTTGGGTACATAATTTTTAAAAATATATTTGTTCTTTTTGGTTATACATGGCACTAGAGTGTATTTCGACGTATTACACATACACGGAGTAGAATTTTCCATTCCTGTGGTTGTGCAAGTTAAACTGATCGTGTGTTCATTTACATGAAATAGGAAAGTTACGCCGGATTCATTCTACTGTCTTTGCTATTCCCAACCCCCTCTTCCCTTCATTTCCCTTTGTCTAATCCAAAGTCTTCTATTCCTCCCTACGGGCCTCCTACGTAATTCTTGAACCATATTTTCACCGGAGATAAAATTCCAGGATGAAGGTTGCTTTCTTTCCCGACATTGGACACATCATTTTACTGCCCTTTGCTGCTCTTGATGAAGTCAGATGTAAACCTATTTCTCTGTGCCTGGCACAGGTGTTCGAAGGGAATGGGGAGCTATGGGAAGTTTCTGAGCGCTGGGGGACCCGACCAGGTCTGCATATTTTGGAGAGCGCTCTCTTAGACCCAAGGGGACGGCGGCTGGGTGAGGCGTTGCTGAGAACCTGGGCAGTGGGTGTGGAGGTGAGGGAGGTGCAGCTCTGAGTCACCGCAAGGAGGTCAGAGGCAGGACCTGGGCTCGACGCCGGGATGAGAAAGAACCAGAGGGGCAAGGACGATCGCGGGTTCTTGGCGAAGATGAATGGAGGTGTCTTTGAGCAGAGGTAGGGATGGGTCGGGGGTGAGTTCGTCCTGGACCACATATTCATTCATCGCAAGAGCTGGGCAGTGTGGCAGGTCCCAGTGTGTACCTTATCTTCCCTGCGGCCTCACCCGCCACGAGCTGTTGCCTCGCCTCGTGCTGCGCCCGCAAGTTAGCGGCGCAAATAGTAGGGTGGGCCAGCGCAAGGTCGCACGCGGAGGAACCTGCTTAGGACCTGCGGGCCACGCCGCCCCGGAGTCGGGAGTTGAGAGCTGGGTTCTGCGGCGCCCGGACGGCGTGGGAAACTCGTGCGGTCCGCACTCCTGCGGCACTAGGGTCGGTGCCGGACGGAGGCTCCCCCGTCGTGGGAGTGGGAAAGCTGACCTCCCCGCCCTGCACCCCTATCCTTTCTGCCCAGGCCGGGCCGGGCCATTTCGGCCCCACAGAATCATCGGGAAGACCTTGGGCCTCGCAGCTCGGTGTTAAAGATGCACCGACGGCGCAGCAGCACAGAAGTCCCGCCACGCCACGCCGGGAATCTGCAAGCTGCTCCCGGCCACAGCGCTCCGTTCCGCGGGGCTCGGGGCGGGGCCAGGGCGGGGCACGGGGCTCCTCCGGGGCGGGGCTCCGGAGGCCAGGGGCGGGGCTGACCCGCAGGGCGCGAGTTGAGCCCCGCGGCCCGCAGGCCCGCGCGCTCCCGCCCCGCCCCCTCCCCGCGCGCGCTCGCCTGCTGGCGCGGAGGAAAACGTTGCGCAGGTTCAAAAATGGAACGTCGGCGGCGTGAGAGAGCGCGAGGGGGTGTGCGCGCGTGCGCGTGCGCGTGCGCGCCCCGCCGAGGGTGACGGGGACCCCGGCGGCCCGAGCATCGCGCGCAGCAGCCGCGGTCCCGCAGCTCCGCCCCCGGCCCGGCCCCGGGCCCGCTCGCCCGCCGCCCCACATGGAGCTGTCAGCCATCGGTGAGCAGGTGTTCGCGGTGGAGAGCATCCGGAAGAAGCGCGTGCGGAAGGTGAGGCTGCCCGGGGGCGGCCCCAGGACCCCAGAAGTCGCCTCGGGTCCCCAGCACCACCCCCTTCAGGCTGGAGCTAGGGGAACGTGGGGCTGGGGGGAGGTCAGGCAGCTCTGCGCCGCCGGGCCTCTCTCCCCCGCCGGTGCCTCAGTTTCCCTGCCACCGTGTGGGGCGAGTAGAATCAAAGTTGTTGGCGCAAGTTGCTGGGGGCAGCTGAGTCCACCTCAACTGCGACGAGGATCGGGTAGGATAGGAATTCCGAGTGCCGTCCTGCCTCATCTCCTTTTCATTTTAAATATGGGGAGGCAGGCCCAGGTTGACTTGCCCGGTGCGTTAGTGTCAGAGCTGGGTCTCGAACTCGGCACTGTGGACTCTTAGTAACAAGTCCCTTGAAGCTGGAGGCGGAGCTTTGAAAAAGTGTCCTCTAGCCTATGGAAGTTTTCCTGCTGGACTTTGATCTTTTCCTATCCTTATCCCATAGTGCACACCCCTCTTTCCCAGCCCCCACACCACCCGGGTCCCCAGCTTCCAGCCCCGCCCGGGCTCTGAAGCCGCCGCCGGCGTTGGGGCATCCTGGAAGCTCCTCCCCATCTGCCTACGCCTTCAAAACACACACCCTGCAATTTAAAGAGGCGTCCATGCTGCTCAGGACCCCGCACCTTGTACCAATTTGATTTTCCTGGCCCAGAGTCTGCACTTCCAGTGCACGTTTGCCTAAGGGGGACTGGAGGTTGGGCTGGGGGCTTACATAGGGAAAAGTTCCTCTCCTGGTACTCCCCCCTGTCCTTTTCTCTCATCTCCTTACTCATGCCCTTTGGGAGGCTCCTGGTGTTCTCCTCCCCCTAGGCAGGGAAAGTGACTTGCTCAAAGACCCACAGCAAGTTAGAGAAGAGGTGGAGCAGCAGCTCTGGTGGTTGCTTGCAAGCCCATTTTTTTCCCATGATGAAAACTCAGTCCTTGCATCTTGAGCCAAAGGTCAACTTCTTTTCTCTCCCCAACTGGGCTTGGGGTTTGTTTAGCTTGCTTCTGAATGGGGCTGCCTCTCCTTTCTTTCCCTTCCCCCAGGTTTTCCTGGGTTTAAAAGAGGATTAATTTATTCTACAAAGCCCAGTGCTTTCCAGAGGCAGGTACAACCATCACACCATTCTACAACCTGGTGGTGGTGGTGGGGGGGGCAGTGGAAGGGGTTATGAGAGAATGGGGACCTCTGTGTCAGCCAGCCTCTGAAAACATTCCCTGGAGATCTATTCCAGGCACCATCCTTAGCCCCAGGGACACCTCCAGTGTTCTGGCAGAGGGGATGCGGCTCAGTGATGAATGAGGAAATAAGTACAGATGCCTGTGGATGGGCTGTGTGCTCTGCTGAAGGACTGCCAGGTGCTAGGGAGGACAGTGACAGGAGGGTGGCCAGGGAAGGCCTCTTTGAGGAGGTGCCATATCTTGGTCTTAAAGTTGTGGTTGAGAGGAGCTTTGCCCAGTCAATGTGCTTGGACTGCTCACTTATAAAAGTCCCTGTCCCTTGTGAAGAAGGGAGGAGGAACTGGCTCTATTTCCTAATAATTGGAAGGATCTACTGCCTTGCTGAAGGTGGAGAGTGTGTCAGCCTTCTCTGGGGTCCTGCTAGGGTCTTTTGATGTAAGGGTCCTTCTTGCACAGACTCAGCTGATAGGGCCAGAGCCATTGGGAAAGTCTTCCAGTAGTCATGAATTTGACGCTGAGATTCTGGCCACTGTGGATCTCTGGCCATACATGCATGGCCCCATGTGTGACAAGAGCTCTGAGCTTTGGCGCCAGGGGCATTTGGGGGTCTCTGGGTTGGTAGGGATCTAGTGGAGGGTCCCCGGGTTGTATTTGTGTGTCAAAGCGCAGCTGTTTGCAGAGGGTATCTGGGACCAAGATCCTTTCCAAAGCCATTTGAGACTTCCCTGTCCTGACAGGTTGGGGCAAGCGTTTGTCTCACTATTCCTGTTTCTCTCTCTTCCCAGGGCAAAGTGGAATATCTGGTGAAGTGGAAAGGATGGCCCCCAAAGTAAGGCTCCTTCGTGTGTGTGTACCTGTCCATCCCTCCGCCCTTTGTGCCCCCTCCCCTGCCTAGCTTTTAGCCCAGGCTGCCTTCGTGACTGGGCAGCTGACCCTGACTAAGTCATCAGTTTCCCCTCCACCGCTGCCTTCAGGGGTTGGAGCACAGGCGCCCGAGGTGGGGGTTTAGCTCCTGTGGTGCTGCCCTCTCAGTGCTGGGCTTCTCCTGGTAACTGGGAGTGAAGACCCGGCATCTTTGCTTCCGAGATGGCTGATAACCAGGCGAAGGGGCCCAAGCTCAGCAGGTCTACTGCTGGGTAAGCCACTAGGGAAGGATGGAGCCTGGGGCCACCTTGCCTTTGGGTGGCACTTTCCAGTCTCCAGAGTAGATCCCCAGACAGCTCTGGGAGGTGGGTGTGATCCTGAGCGCTCAAGATGAGCAACTGGCTCAGAAAAGGTCACACAGCAAATAGAGGCACAGTTGGGACTTGAACAGTCCTCCCCATTTTCAGGTCAGTTTCCTTGCTGCCCCAACCCTCCCATCCCACAGTCGGGGGTCGGAGAGCTGGGCCTAAGACCTCCCCCGTGTGCTCCGCCTCTCCTGCTGAAGCCCAATCAGGAGCCCGCCCACCAACCAATCACCTTCCAGCAGGGAACTGTTGGGGGAGGGAAGAGCAAGCCGTGGGGCCTCACATTGGTCTGTGGGTGCCCCGCCCTCGGCCTGCCTCCTGCAGACTGACTCCTGGAAACCCCCTCTCCCCCCTGCTGTCCGCACCTGGGACTTCCTGCTCACCTGGTGTGTGTAGAAAGGGGGGGCGTGCCGACGTGGTGTTTGGACCTGCAGGCTTTCTGGGAGGGAGGTGGGAGGCCTCAGAGGGGGAGACAGCCCCGCGGGCCTCAGCTTCCCTCTGTGTGAAATGGGCTCAATAGTCCTCTCGCCGGCAGCTCTGCCTTGTAAGGGGAAAGGACTGGGCACGAGTTCAGAGCCACCACAGCATCCTGATGACAGCTGGTGACCAGCAGGTAGATAATACACTCCTCAGTCCTTCCTTCCAAATAAGCCTGGAGCTTGGGGAGGACCCCCTCCCCCACTGGCCACAGGTGGATTCTGGAACGGGTGGAGGGGCTCTTCAGCCCTTCCTCCCCTCCCCCAGCTCTCAGGAATGGCAGTGGGCGGGGCTTTCTGGCTTTTTGGCCTTCCAGACACTCTTTGCTGTTTGTCCTCCTGACTACAGCTTTTGATAGATTTCCTTCTCTAATCGGAGACCCCCTATTAATGAAAAGTTCCTTCTCTCCCACTTTCATCGATCTATCCTAAAGACCAATACATCTGCCCGTCCCTCAGAGCTTCAGTCAGGAGGAGGGAGCTAGCCAGAGAGCAGAGGCCCTGGCTGTTTCTGTGGGCCTATGTCCCTGGCCCACTTTTTTCTTAATGTTCTGAGACATCACGTGGGCCCTCTTGTGACCCCAGTGGAGCTCAGGAAGCCCTATTTGACCAGGTGACCCAGGGGATGCCTTATGCCTGTCCCCTCTCCTTGGTACTGGATTCCTGGTTGCACAGTGGACAGTTGTGAGCCCTTGGGCAGGTCCTAGTAGGGCAGGGCGTCTGCTTTCTGGTCTTCACATTGGAGCCATAAACCATCCTTTGGGTGGGTTGTTAGGAGGATCGACAAAGGGCAAAAACTGCGGGGTGCCAGGCTCAACCCGCTCTTAGTGGGGATGTCTGCAGCTGGTACAGAGTTAGGTGGGTAGCTTGGAAGGTGCCCCACCTAGGAAACGAACTAGGGGATTCCATTCTAACAAGAGCTCATTTTTCAGATAAGGATACTGAGGCCCAGAGAGGGGAGGTCAGTGTGCTACCCACTTACCACCATCACTGGTGCCACCTGCGCGAGGCAGGTACTGCCAGCCATCCCCACCTCACTTGGGAGCAGAAAGCGGCTCAATCAGGGTAGAGGCAGGAGAGCAGGGGTCTCCCTTCCTGGGGGGAGGGTGCGTGCAACAGAGACTAAGAAAGGTGGTGGGATGGAGCTGGCAGACTATTCCCCTGGGCAGGAGCCTTGGCTGGACAGTGCCAGCCTTGGGCAGGCGGGGGTGTGTGGTTCAGGTCCTCCTGCTTGGTGGCCACTGTCCTCACTCTGGGCAAGAAGACTTCTGTTAATTACAATTAACCATAAGCAAACTGTAATTGATTTTGTGGTACTGGGAGTTGAACCCAAGGGTGCTCTCCCACTGAGCTACATCCCGGCCCTTTTAGTTTCTGAGAGAGGGTCTCACTAAGATGCCCAGGCTTACCTTGAACTTCAGTCCTCCTGCCTCAACCTCCCATGTTGCTAGGTTTACAGGCATGGGCCACCATACCCAGCCCAAACTGTACTCACTCCGAGCCAGGCTCCATTGGAGCTTTCTATGCCTTTTTTGGTCCCCAGGAGCAGGACAATGAGTGTCCCCTTCCCCAGCAGATATGTCAGAGGGGCTCTCTTGCTGCTGCTGCTTTTTTGGCTTGTTTTGTTTTGGGTATCAGAGATTGACTCAGGGCACTTTACCACTAAGCTACATCCCCAACCCTTTTGTTAATATTATTTTGAATCAGGGTATCACTGAGTCACTTAGGCTAAGGCTAAGTTGTTGAGGTGGGCTTTGAATTTGCAATCCTCCTGCTTCAGCCTCCTAAATTGCTGGGATTACAGGTGTGCGCCACACCACTGTGCAGGGCTCCTGCTTCTTATGCAACAAAATGGCACAGGGAGGGGTTGGGAGTAGAGGGCAGAGGATGTCAAATAACTCATGCCCTTTGGGAGGTTTATGGTGGTCTCTGCACCCTGGAGACCCCCTAGGTACTCCACTCTCATTTCATCCTTCCCAGTACCCTGCTACCCCCACATACTAGATACTTTCCTTTCTTTCCCACTTGTGAATGCTACCATATCTTTTAGGAAGGCCTGGCTCCGTGGAACTTAAATAGTAACATCAGTGAGTACAGCAGTCACCAAACTGCCAATCAAAAAACTCCCATTAGGAGCCAGACATTGGCCCATCAGTTGCCCTAGAGTACTGCATTTCATAGATGGAGAGACAGAAGCCCCGGCAAAGAGCTGTTGCAGAGTCAGCTGGGAAAATTTGAATTTCAGGCTGCTGGATTCCAAGGCTTGTGGACCCACCCGCTGTAAGACACAGCCAGCTCCACCCAAGGTGACCAAGCCAGGAGTCTCTCTTGTCTGTTGGCCTTTTGGCCAGTTCAATGGGATGTGCTCAGGCTTTGGGGCCAGACCATTTACCTTAGAAAAATAGTAGTTTGTGTAGTTTCACCAGCTGTGTGACCCAGGGTAAAACCCTCAATCTCTCTGTGCTTCCATTTCCCCATCTGTAGAATAAGGCCCCTGCTGAAGACCAAGACAATCACTAATGGCTTCTAGCCACAGAGTAAGAGGTATTCCTCCTCCACAGCTGGGGTTGGGCAGCAGCAGCAGAGCCCTGGGTTCCCACCCTGGCAGACTTGGGCCCTCTAGGTTTTTTGAAATTGATTTCATTACTGCTTATTTGCACTTATCGTGTTCCACACTCATCTAAGTGCGTTATGTGGCTTAACACAGCTAATCTTCACAGCCCTAAGCGAAGGGATTATTTATTGAGAGCCCCACTTTAGGATGAGGCCCCAGAGGGATGGAAGTCAGACCAAGTCAGACCAAGTCACCTGCCCCCAAGGCGGGACCCGGCAGTTTGCACCGGGGCTTCCCACTCGGGACAGTTAGAGGGGCGCTGCTACTGGCCTGGCTCTGCAGGGCACCTGGGGTGGCTCGCCCCGGCCCCAAGCTGCGCCACAGCTCGGCAGCGCCGCCTCCACGTACGGGTGAGGCTTGCTGGGACTTGGGGCAACCTCCCTCGCTGACGCCCCCTCTACCCGGAGGAGCCTGTACCGCCGAAGGATGGAGCTTACTCGAGCGGCGGGCGCGGCGGCGGCTTGTTTACCGGGGCTGGGGGCGGGGCGGGGTCACGTGGCCGTGTTTATCTCGGAGCCGCTGCGCCGTCCCCGCCCCCGCCCGCCTTGGTTGGCAGGGTGACCGTGCGTGCGCGCGGCCCTGCTGCGAGGGGCGGGGCGCCCCACGTCCCTCCCCTTCGCTGTCCCGCCGGCGCGGGGCGCTCGCTCCCGGCAGCCGGCGCTGCCAATGGTCGCAGACCCGTGGCCCTGAGGATGTCCCGGGCTGGCCGCGCGCTGGCGCCCAGCCTACCTGGGCTCGCCTGTCATCCAAGCTCGTGCCCACCCTGCGGCCTCCTGGCTCCCCTAGTGCGCAGGGCGCGCCGCTGGGGCCGAGGGCCAGGGGGCCAAGGGGCCCAGGTGCCTCTGAAGGCCTGCCCCATCCAGCCGCAAGCCCGGAGGGGCACCTGACGGCTGCCACGGCCCACCCACACCAGAAAGCATCCTGCTCTCAATCTGGCCGCCCTGTCCTGTGCACCAGTGTGCCAGGCCCTGGTCAGACACCGAGGACCAGGGTCAGACAGGCAGTGCTACTCTATCAGGGATGTCAGCCAGTGAGGAGCCAGACACGGTGTCCTGTGAGGCATCCTAAGGTAGAGGGCGACTGGGAGTGGAACTGAGTTCCAAGCACAGACTGGCCACTCACCCGCTCTTGATCCCCCGCAAGCTGCTTAACTTCTGTGTCTCATTTCTTCATCTGCAAAATGGGGTATTGTAAGAACCTACCTCCTCAGAGACAAGTTCTTCTTCTGTGAAGAAGGGACAAGTTCCTGGCGCTTGTTGGTGCACCAGCTGTCACTGAGGGGGTGGGGGTGGTTTTTCTTTAAGATGAGGAAATTGAGGTCAAGAGAAGGGTAGGGACTTACCAGCAATCACACAGCAGCTACATCAGCAAGAATGAACCTGCCACGGCAGGTGGGCTGGGTAAAGAGGAAGGGCAGCAGTTAGAGAGAGGGTGAGTCCCGCCTACCCAGGAGGAACCAGGATCCCCCTCCTTACTAGATTCATTGAGAGAGCCAACCTTTCATGGGGGGAGGAGGGCACAGTCTGCATCAGCCTTTGGGTCGTTGGGCTTCCTGCAGGACGAACAGAACTGTATGGGGCCTCCATAGCCACTCCCAGGCCAGGTGCTGGGCTTGGGCCTGCTGGGAGGAGGGCCATTCCGTAAAGCCTGGGAAGCTTGGCTTGGCTCACTGCAGGTACGGAGCATCCAGAGATGGGGCACAGCACAGATGACAGAAGCCAGGCCAGGCTGCACCAGGCCTGATGGTGGAGTACGTGGGAGGGAAGATGAGTGGAAGGAGGAGGAGTGCTTTCTGTCTTGGGATGTCTTGCTGCCCAACCCTGGTCTACTGTTAAATATCCTGAGATTAGAACAAATAAAGAAGAAAAGTAAATAAGTATCCTGATAGGTGCCCCGGGAGGTTGCAGTTGCAGGGGCTCTGCCTGCCTCTTCTGCCTCCGGAAGCTCCCCAGTTACTTGCCTTCTCACCCAGCAAGGCCTCTTGCCAAGATCGTGGAACTTTGCTTTGTTTTGGTTTAGGCACATTTGTTGGGGGGGACACGGCACCCTCTTGGGGGACCAGTGGTAGGTCCCATGGGAAGGACCTGGAGTTGGGAGGGGTCTGCATGCAGCCCACCCATTGCCAACCTGTCCTCTGTCCCGGTCTTTGTCCTGTGGCTGCAGCAGGACAAAGCTTTACCTTTGTATACTTAGATACACAGGTATTTTACATAGGGACTTTATATGCACTCATGTGTACAGACCTTTTTGTAGTACTGGAGATTGGAGCCAGGAGGCACTCTACCTTCAAGCTATAGTCCCAGCCCATTTAAAAAAAAATACATTTTTGAGACAGTTTTTTTTTTTTTTAATATTTTTAGTTGTAGATGACAAAACACATTTATTTTATTTATTTATTTTTATGTTGTGCTGAGCATGAAACCCAATGCCTCACACCTGCTGGGCAAGTGCTCTACCACTGAGCACAACTTTAGCCCCAGAACAGTCTTACTAAGTTGCCCAGGCTGACCTGATACTTGTGATCCTCCTGCCTCAGCCTCCTATTGCTCAGATTACAGGCATGTGACTCCACATGTGGCTCATACATATACATATTTTTAAATTTTATTTATTTATTCATTCATTCATTCATATGCGGTACTGAGGATGGAACCCAGTGCCTTCACGCATGCTAGGCAAGTGGTATACACTGAGCACACCCCCACCCTAAAAACTGTTTTATACTTACATCTCTTTATGATGAGTGATACTGGTTTTTCCATTATGGAAGTCATAAAAGTTTGCTTTTAAAATGAAATTATTTAAACAAAAAGGCTGCACTGCAGGAGGCTGGTGCTGAGTAGTTAAAAGAAGGTGGAAGGCACCTGTGGCATTGTCCCCAGCCAGGCCTGATCAGGGCAGAGCTCTGGAGGGCGGTGCTGTCACCTCTCTGTCCCTCGGCCCTTGGGGGTGCTGAGGTCAACTGTGGGGGCACCGTACCAGAGTTATAGATACTTACAGATACCTGTGGGGTGCCAGGCCCAGAGACTAGGGCACTTATGTGAAGGCCTGGTCTCCATGGCTCAGGTGCCCGAGGCAGGAAGGAGCAGTGCCCCCTGCAGGCTGGGCTGGAAGGCTGGGGAGGAACCCGTGGTGCTGGTAAACACTGGGAGACACCCGCAGAGTGCTCCCCACCTGCTACTGGCTCTGGACACTGAAGTAGAATATTTTATCAGCACAAGAGCCCTTTACAGAGGGGGACGCTGAGGCACAGAGCTGTTGAGTAAATGGCTCAGGACTGCCCAACTAGCTGTGGCCGAACTGGAACTTGAACCCTGGCCAGGTGGCTCCAGAGCCCCCACGCTGTCATAGTAAGAGTGTCCCCCAGTTTCCTGGGACACCCAGGGACCTGCTGTCTTCCAGGCATCAAGGGCCTTGGGTGAATGTGGGGGTCCTTCCAGAGTAGGACCCAGTCAGATTGTGGTGAGGCAGGAGGGAGGGGAGTTCTGGTGTCATTGGGGCCCAAACAGGTCAGCCCCTGGGAGTGCGTGGCGGCCCCCCCTTACCAGGAAGGGCTGGAGGCTTGGTGAGGGAGGGCCCTGGGACAGTGATGTGGCCTCTGTGGGGCCAGGCAGAGACAGGACAGCTCTCATCTGTTACTTCTCTTCTCAGGTACAGCACGTGGGAGCCGGAGGAGCACATCCTGGACCCCCGCCTGGTCCTGGCCTACGAGGAGAAGTAAGGGCCTGCGGCTGCTGGGCCCGCTTCCAGGTTTCCTAGGGGTCCCGCTGCAGGCGTGGCCCTGAGCAGGGGGCCGCTGGGGGCAGGACCGGGGTGTCTGACCAGGCGTTGGAAGGTGGTGGGCACAGAGAACTCCGGGTCCCCTTCCTTTTCTGCCTGCCACTTCCTCTAGCTGCCCGGCCATCATCTCTTGGCTCTGGCACCCGGAGCTCCAGCCAGAGGCTTCAGTTGTGTTCAGGGGAGGCAGACAGGGGTGGCTCCCAAGGTGCCAGGCGTGTGAGTGGCATGTCAGTGGCTTGTCCTTCCACTGAGGGAAGTCTGATGAGGTCACCTGAGCCCAGAGGAGGCGTGACCTTCTGAGCTCTGGCCCCTTCTCCTGGCCAGCTCCCAGCAGAGCGTCCCAGGGTAAAGTGGGTCCCCTCTTCTGCCAGCTACTGCGGGGTTTCCGCGTGCCATCTGGCCCTTGCGCCCAGCAGCCCTGCCCACGGTGGGCAGCCTCAGTTCTCCCAGCATGGCCCGTGCAGTATGGGCCTTGTGTCTGTATCCTTTTTATGTGGTCCCTTACAGCAGCCTCCTGAGACAGGGACCAGGGGCTTGTGTGGCAGATGAGGAGGCTGAGCCTCTGAGGAGTTTCGGTTGTCCTGGGCCCCCGGCCGGAGACTGGCACGAGGCCACGGGGCAGGCGGCAGCTCCTCACTGCGCTCAGTGCTTCTCCCACAGTCTCCATGGCTGCTGAATCAAGGACGCGCTTTTATTGTTCTTTCCTTTAAAACCCAGGGTGTCCCGTCCCCAGCTTCTTTCTTCCTCCGGGGTGCTTGGAGGGGCCTTAGTCCAACAGGGTGTGCCACTTGGGAGAATGCTGTGGACCACCTTGGCGTGTGGCCAGGCGAGCCATGGTGGGGTGAAGGCCCGGGTGGGACTGCAAAGTGCCTTTCTTGGCTGTCCCGAAACCCGTGTCCAGAGGATGTCAGGTTCTGCCTGGAGGGTGACCGGCATTTAAACAGAGGCCATGGATTCCCTGCTTTATGCTGAGCTCATACTGAGACTGGCCCAGGCCATCCAGCCAGGCAGGGGCGGGGTGTGGGGCTGTTGACTCCACCCCCACATTCTCTGCTGTCTTCCTGGCCTCCATAGTGGGGGCCACAGGAAGTGAGTTGAACCAGTGACCAGGAGGCAGAGGCCTGGAGCTGCCTACTTTGGCCCCGTGGTTTACAGCCTCTGGTGGTGTTGTCTCGTGTGTGTGTGTGTGTGTGTGTGTGTGTGTGTGAGAGAGTGTGGCTTTGTAGCACCTCAGGCTGTGCCTGGGGGGGCACCGTGAGAGCCATCGGCAGACACCCTACAGCTGGGTTTCCTCCCCACCCTGACGAGATGGTGCAGCCTTCCTCAGTTCAGGTTCCTAAGGATCTCAAGTCAGGCCAGCAGGCAGGACTCGCCACTCTCCCCAGCCCCCCAAGGACATTCAGGGCACATTGGGTTGGCAGGTTTCTACGCAGCTCCTCTAAGAGCGACAACTGCACCTTGGAGGTCCCCACCGCATGCACAGCAGGGCATTTGCGCTGGTCCTGGAGCTCAGGGAGGACTCACATGTGTTTGGAGAGCCTCACATCAGTGACAAACAGTCCCCTTCTCATTATTGGATGAGAAGTCCAAGCCCTGGAAAGTGGACACCTGACCATTGTTATGGCCCCAGGAGAGCCTTGGAGGATTGCGGGATGCTGGGGGGGGGTCTCCATCCCGACAGACAGAGGAGGGGGTGAAGCAGACAACTTCCTTTCCCTTAGATGTCACCAGTGTTTCCTTTTCTTCTGCCACTTGCCTTGCATCTAGGGAGGAGAGAGACCGAGCGTCGGGGTATAGGAAGAGAGGCCCGAAACCCAAGCGGCTTCTGCTGCAGGTAACCCGGCTACCGCGGGCCTCCTCCTCCCCTGCCCCACCCAGGCCCCTGTCTCCCCTCACCCCCCTGAGTGCATCTACATTGGCTGGTTGAACTGGTTCACTTGCCCGCCCCTGGCACCACCTGGGCACTGTGGGGTGGGACACTCAGTGGGTAATTTTCCACGGAAGGGGAAAAGCCCAAACATGGAGCAGGAACTGAGGAAAGATGACCCCCATCGGGGGAGCCTTTGTGGGAGGAGGGGCACATGGCTAATACAGGCCTAGGATTTTTTTTTGGAGGGATACTTGGGATTGAATTTAGGGGCACTCGACCACTGAGCCACATCCCCAGCCCTATTTTGTATTTTATTTAGAGACAGGGTCTCACTGAGTTGTAAGCAAGGTACTAAGGTCCCTTGTTTTTGCTGAGGCTGGCTTTAAACTCAAGATCCTCCTGCCTCAGCCTCCCAAACTGCTGGGATTATAGGCGTGCGCCACCGCGCTGATCTTAGTCCTAGGATTTTTGAAAGCTTAGAATCTCATAAATAAGGCTATAATGCTCAAAATCCCCAAACACAAAATTGTAATATTTAAGAGCCTCAGAAACACAGACTCTGGCAGTTAGGGGACATGGAGGCTGGACTTCCAGAACCCGGGAAGGAGAGGCCCTTCGTGTGTGGACCAGCTGTGGAGCACCAGCTCCTAGAAAGGTGTCCTTCTTGAGTAGGAAGAAACCCCTGGGGACTCCTTTTGAGTCTCTGAGAGGCGGGGCTCTGATACCCTGGACACCTACATCTTAGGTCTGGGAGCATGAAAAGCAAATGGGGCTTGAGGTGCAGCTGTGTGTTCTGGGCAAGCTGCTGAGGTTCTTGCTGTGAGCATGAAAACACCTGCTTTAATTTCACAAGCGCCCGCCACCCCCACCCCTGTGTCTGAATCAAAGCATAAGGCTCCCTGGTCCGAGTGCAGTGCGGCGGTTATGGATCACCTGGGGTTTTCTTGGCGAGTGACAGCCTCCTTCCTGTGGGGGGTGATCCATGGTGTTTGATGTGAATTGGGTCCCAGGATGGAAAGTCACATTTGCCAGAGAACTGCATGTGGGGCGGTGTGTCTGGTGCTTCGCAAATGGCCACATTTCCTCTGCGTGCCAAACCTGCCGGGTAGGTGTATTAGTTATCCATGGCAAATCTATAACAAATCACCCCAACTTAGCAACTTAAACCACTGAATTCATCATCACATAGTTTCAGTGGATCAGGAATTTGGGAGCACTTTAGCTGGTTCTTTAGTGGTCCTGATTGGGGTAGTCAGGGGATCAGGTCAGATGCCTGGGCTGGGCTGGGGCTGCTCCAGGCCCAGGATCCGTGCCAGTCGTTCTAGAGCAGCTCCTGCCATGAGGCCCTGCCGGGCAGTGTGAGTGCCCTCACGGTACCGCCACTCGCTTCCCCACGTGGCTGATCCAAGAGCAAGGAAGAAGCCACTGTGTCTTTGTGACCAGGCCCAGGAAGTCACATGCAGCAGTGTTTCTTGTGAGAAGGGACCACCGATGGCATGAAGGTGGGAAGCAGGTATTGTCAGAGGCTGTCCACTGAGGTCTCCTCACTGCTTTGCTGTTGAAGTAGCTGAGGCTCAGGGAGGCCTGTGGTTGACCTGGAGTCACACAGCAGGTGAGAACCAAGCTCTGGCCTGGAGCCCCCTATTCTCGCATGGAGAGGTGGCATTGCACTGAAAGAGCCTGCCTTGCTGACAGTAGGGGGGCTCCCAGGGCTGTGGTGGGACTAGCTCCCGCTTTAGTTTCCCAGGCCCCTCTGGGTTTGGCCCTGCTTCCTTCCGCCACAGCCGCACCCAGGGCAAGGGACAGGATTAGGAGATTGGACTGAGTGGAGGCCGCATGTGTCATCACCGCCTCCAGCTTGGGTTGTGACTCCATCGCCCCCATCCTTCCTGCTGTTCTGGGAGCCCTCGGCCTCTGGTGACAGGTGACAGGTGAAGGTACTGTACCAGAGTGATGGGGGGAGACCCCGTATCTTCCTTTCTTGGAGACTTAAATTCTCCCCAAAGGCAGGGAGACAGATCCCCCATCTCGGAACTCGGGCCTTTGGTGTAGGAAGCCCCCGCCGCACCCTGCTCCTTGGTGAGGCAGGTTGGCAGAGGCCTGGGCCCCACAGCGCTGAGGGGCAGCATGCTGTCCCTTCTGCTGGGGGCAGGTTGCGCTGTTTGTCCCCACAGCCTAGCTGCCACAAGAACCCACTCCCGGGAGCTGGCTGCTCCAGCTGAGGGTGGTGTGCAGCAGCGATTCTCCTGAAGCACTTGAGCTTCAGAAGCCACTTCAAAAACAATTTTTTTCTGGTGGCTGGACCCAGGCCTGGTGTGGAGTAGGCGATGGATGCTCCCCCAGTTGTGTTTCCTTTCCCCGTGTGCCGCCCCCCCACTGTGGTTCTCGTCCTCGTCCTCGGTTCATCCGCACCCCTGTGCTCCTCTGCTGTGTACCAGGACGCCGTGGCCTGACCGCACCCCGCATGGATGAGATGGCACTGTGGGCCCACAGGGCCGGGCAGGGGGCCGGGCAGGCTGCAGCTCTGGCCAGCTGTGGGGGGCGTGGAGCGGCGGGCGCCAGGGGCCAGGGCTCTAGCGAAGGCAAAGGTGGCAGCGGTCAGGAGGCGGGGCTGACCCGCGCCCTGGCTTGCCCCCGCAGCGGCTCTACAGCATGGACCTGCGGAGCTCCCACAAGGCCAAGGGCAAGGAGAAGCTCTGCTTCTCTCTCACGCGCCCACTCGGCAGCGGGAGCCCTGAGGGGGTGGTCAAGGCGGGGGCGCCTGAGCTGGTGGACAAGGGCCCCTTGGTGCCCGGCCTGCCCTTCCCGCTCTGCAAGCCCCGCAAGGCCCACAAGTATCTGCGGCTCTCGCGCAAGAAGTTCCCGCCCCGCGGGCCCCACCTGGAGAGTCACAGCCATCGACGGGAGCTCTCCCTGCAGGAGACACCGGCCTCGGATGACCTGCAGGCCGCCGGCCAGTGGGAGCCCACAGAGCAGCCCCCTGAGGAGGGTAAGACAGCCCTGCCCCGGGCCTCAGATCTGCAGCGTCCTTGGAGGCCACCAGGTCCAGTTGACCCAAGCCTCGAGGACCTGGTTGGCCACCCAGCCAGCCGGGACTGTGGGGACTGACTTGAGCCTGACCCCTGGCCAGAGCTGGCAACCCACTATGGAAGACTCTGTCCGCCAGGGACTGGGGGGTGGCACGGTACCCTCTTGGGGGACCAGTGGTAGGTCCCATGGGAAGGACCTGGAGTTGGGAGGGGTCTGCATGCTGCCCACCCATTGCCAACCTGTCCTCTGTCCCTGTCTTTGTCCTGTGGCTGCAGCAGATGCAGAACTGGCAGATGGGCCCCCTCCCTGGACACCTGTGCTTCCCTCAAGTGAGGTGACCGTGACAGACATCACCGCCAACTCCGTCACCGTCACCTTTCGAGAGGCCCAGGCAGCAGAGGGCTTCTTCCGAGACCGCAGCGAGAAGCTCTGAATCACTGTTTCCACCCTTCTTCGCTGTTTCCTTTGGGGCTTGGGGTGGGGAACTCCCGAGACAGGGAGGGGTTGGGGCAGGGTAATTATTTTATTTAAAAAAAACACCAAGCAGAAGAAGTGGGGGTGGCCCCACAACCTCCCACCACCCTGCCCTTCTCTGTGAAGGGCGTTTGCAGAGAGGCCTTAGGGCTGGGTTGGGAAGGTTGGTGTTGCTCTGTTTAGGGTCCCATCTCCAGGCTGATGGGGACAGGGCCACCTGCTCAGGCTGCCTCTGCAGCTGACTGCCTTGCCTTGCAGCTGCTGGTTCCAGGAGGGAAAGGAGCCCTGGGAGGCGGGGCCCTGCCTGGCAGCCCCCAGCCTGTCTGGTTGTCTGGCCCTCCCACCCCTTTCTTTTGGGCTTGGGTGTTGGTTTTGATCTTTCCCCTCCAGCTTTGGTGGGGCTCAGAGGCTGCTCTCACCCCCAGGGCCCGGGTCAGGGAGAAGGCGCTGGAGGGAGGGTCTGAGGTAGAGTCACAGCCATCGACAGGAGCCATGGCCATGGCTCAGACCTCCTTCCCAGGGAGGAGGCTGCCCTCTGGGCTCCCCCTGCTGAGAGATCCTGCCCCATCACCTGGCTCGTGTGGAAATATGTGCACACCCAGCGGCACAGCGTGCAAGTTGTCCCTTGTGTCCATCACATGTGCCCTGAGTGTCCACGTGGGCCTCACATGCCTCCTTCAGAAACCCTGGCCAGGTGAACATAGGGCAATTCACAGCACAAAAGAACTCGCCACGGCAACCCACCCATCTTGCACAGGTCACGCGACAGGACCTGTTCCAGCTCCATTTGCTCGCAGCTGTCAGCGAGAACAAGGTTCTGGCCACGAGCATGGCGGCATCTGCTGCTGCAGGCATGCAGATGTGGCTTCCTGGTTGTGCCTGGCCAAGCAGCAGGTGTGCAAGCATCTGCCCAGTTGTGCTGACACATCTGCATAGACTCCAAGACACTTGTGACCTGTCCTTCCTCCCACAGGGATTCTTGTCCTTTCTGACTCAGGTGACTTTTCAGCCCTTCCAACTCCCCTTTTGCTGCCCTCCCCTCCAGCTCAGCCGACCCCAGGCATGGTGTGGGTGTGGGCAGGCAGGAAGGGCGGGGGTGTCCCACTTTCTCAGGGCAGCCCTTGTCTCCTGGACCCCTTCCCACTTCATTCTGTGTCCTCCCACCAGACCTAAATAGCACGGCAGGGACTGGCCTTGTTTCCTGTGGGGGTCCAGCCGCAGGGGAGGGTAGTTCAGGCTGTGCACAAGCCTAGCGCCCTGGCGAGGTTGTGTCTGCCTGGAGGAGGGATGCTTGGCTTCTGGTCTGCCCCAAGGTTCCCTGCGGGCTGGTGGCTTCCCTGCTCCCTCATCCCAGCCCTGTCCCAGAGAGAAGGCCAGATGGAGTCAGGGGTCCTGGGGAGCAGGGAGCAGGTCCGCTCCCCCACCCTTCCACCCCGGTCAGAGTCGGGGTAACCTGAACACAGTAGAGCCATTGTGGCTGGGGAGCTCAGCCCTGTCCCCTGACTCTGTGCCTGTCCTCAGAAGGTCATTAGGTCTTTGTGAGGACAAGGGCAGGGTGACTCTTCCCCCAGACTCCTCCCCAGTTCCCAAACCAAAGACAGCAGGCACCCTTTTCCTTTTTGGGATGCTTTGTTGGCAAGATTCCCAATTCCCAGCTCCTTCTCCCTCTCTCTAGTTCTCGTTGCCCGGGATCAATTCAGTGCTTCCATTGGGGGACAGTCACCTATAGGTGACCTGATTCACCCCAGCCCAGGGAATTGAATCTAGATGAGTGTGTGGGGTGGGCCCCGGGAAGGGAAGGGGCTTCAGCTGCACGACCCTGAGAAGGGGAGAAGCCTGGGGGCAGGGGCTCCCAGCCCGGGAGGTGGAGGCCCGAGGCTGGGACGGCGAGGGGTCCTCTCCAGCCGACTGTTGGACCCTGGCTCTGGGACATGGCCACAGCTCCTAGTAGAAGACACACTCCGCCCCCCTCAGGAGACACAGGCCCTCTTCCTGCTTCCTGGTGTCCTAAGCTGTCAAGTTTGCCAGCCTGTGGCCCCGGGGAGGGGGGTTGGGTTTTTTTGGTTTTTTGCTTGTTTTTTTTTTTCCTGGTGGGTGAGGCAGCTGTGTTTCTGTCTGCAGCAGCAGAACATGCATCTCCTCTTCCTCAGACCTTTGTGGCCCACTGGGAACCCTGTGGCTCAGAGGGCTGAGGTCCAGGCCTGGCACCTGGAGTGATGGTCTTGAGATGTCCAACTCAGGGCAGCCGCGAGGCTGTGAACCCTGAGAGCCGGCTCCCTGGGGAGAACCACTCAGGCAGTTAGGATCTTTTTCAGCCCGGGACAGGTGACCTCTGTGAGGGGTTGGGTTTGGCCACACAGGCCTCCTCCCAGCCCTGAGTGTCCCAGCTAGGGCCAGGTGAAAGAAGACCAGGTGGACAGTGACCTCCCGCCCCACAGCTCCCCGGAAGGCCAGTACCCTCGGGCTGGGGAACACTGGCCGCCTGCCTCTCCCCAGCCCCTTTTGAATGTAGAGGCCTGTTGGTACTTTACTGTCGCCACGGAGCGGGGTGGAATGCCCCACCCACCCCTGGCACGGAACCTTATCATTCTGACAGGATGGTAACCCCTTTGCCAATGTCCCTCGCCGCCTCCTCTGGGAAGGCGCTAGGCATCTGAATGGAAGCCCGTGTAGCTTTTGCTTTACAAATGGCCAGATGTGGCCGCCAGGTCTCAGCCAAGAACGCGTCCTTTGCACAGATGAGCTTCGAGCTTTGTTCAGACGACATGAATGTACTCGAGGACCGGGCATCAGCTCCCAGGGCTCGCCTTCCTGAAGGTGCGGCTGGGGAGGGTCAGAGCGGGTGCAGAGCGCAGTTTTATTTTTGTACTGATATTGGTAAGAGACTGTATAGCATCTATTTATTTAGATGATTTATCTGGTAAATGAGGCAAAAAATTATTAAAGACAATTTAAAAAAAAATTTGTGGGCATTCAATCCTCTTAATGCGCTTGCCCTCTGTTCCTGGGAGAGAGGCCTGGCCCTGGAGGACAGTGGATTTAGGTCCCAGCTCTACAGTTACTGCTGTGACCTTGGACGGCTCCTTCAGTCTCAGTTCTCTGTCACAGCGAAGATTACTGGAGGGGACAGAATGGGGCTCCGTGGTGCCCTGCTGGGTGAGTGCCCACCACCCTGGCTATGCAGTGGGTCACCAGAGGCCCAGAAATGCTTCAGGGTGCTGCTGCTCCCTCCCTCTGTCCTCCTAAGAGTGTTTGGGAACCTCACCACGGGCCTGGGCTCAGACCTGTCCACGCAGGCTCAGCGCTGGCCCTCTAACCCCAGGCGGGTTGGTGGGGCACGCAGTGAGGCAGAGTCCTGAGGCCACTTGCTTTTGGGTTCCTCACCAGCTGCAGGATGCTGGCCGGGAGCAGTCAGGGCGAGCAGGAGGGGGACAGTCCCAGTGAGGGCAAGAAAGGCACGCTGGGGGCACGCGGGTGCTGAGGTCATGTCTGGGTTTCTAGTTGGGGTGACGGGTTGTGGGAAGCACCTCCTCTGGAAGGAGATTAAAACAGAAGAGGGTTTGGAAGGAGCTTGGTCACCCCACAAAGCAGGCCTGAGGCCCGGATGTTCTTTGCAGGGAGTTTGGGAGGTGACCCAGGGACAGGACAGGGGTTAGAGTGGGCAGAAGAAAGGAGCTATGACGGGTGGATTATTGAGGTCAGTTATAGGCAACTGGGGTACAGTTATGCCATGGCCACCAAGAAGTGTTCAAATGTCCCACAGATTGTCCTTTCCTGGGGATGGATTGGTGGAGGGTGGCCCTCAGCCATCCAGGGCACCGCCCCCCCCGCCTGCACCCATCTGTTATATTGAGCCCCAAATAGAATGTGAATTGAGCTAGTGCTTGACACCATAGGGGACTGTCCCCAGCCCATAGCTGAGGTTAGGGATGAGGCCAAGAGGTGAGTGTCCCAAGGGCCATTGCAGGTGTGACAGCTGTGCTATGCTGCTGGTTCTTCACAATGAGGCCGTCAAGAGGCGGCCAGCGACAGACAGCCCCTGTGAGGAATTAGTGTGGCAGGTGGGAAAACCACAGTTCCAGGCGGCCACGGCGGTGCGGAGGGTGACCATCACCCCCTTCTCCCCGCCCCCAGCCAGCCACCCTCCCCAGTGGGGAGACCCAATTGCATCCACCAAGTGATCGGGGACCTGGTGACCTGCCCTCATCAGATCAGACTGCACTTGCTGCACATGTGCCTCAGTCACCGCCAGGACTGGGGACAGCAAAACGTGCCTCCAGGACTCCCCAGGTTCCAGACAGGCTCCTTCTCTGCCCACATAATGTAGCAGCCACCTGGCACCTCTGGGCGATGGAGCTTGGTCGACCTCACCAGGAACCGCGTTCTCCTGTTTGCCCACTGACACTCGCCCCAGGGGCCGACACCCACCCGTGGAGGCTGGGACTTGGGATTCTGAGGCGTTCCCTGGAAGACCCTCCCTGCCCTGGAAACCAGGGTCGCCAACCCACCAGGCCAGAGCCACAGAGTGAGGAGGGCAGATTCTCAAGCCAGTGAAAAGGGTCAGTCCCACTGCCACCCCCAGGCTCTTCCCGGATGTGGCACCATGGGCCCAGTGCAGGTCCCAAATCCTGGGGAGCTCTGGCCTGACTCCACAGGGTACTGCCCAGCCCTGATGCCCACACTGATCTTCAGTTTCGATGCCATTGTTCTGGTATCCAGGAGCTTGGGATGGGGCCCAGGGGGCAGGGCCCATGGAGCCCATGCCCACGCTCGCTGTGCTGCTCTGCCAGGGGACGACGGACGGGGTCTCGATCCAGCGCGGCTGAGGTGGAAGTCTGTGGGGAAGCCAGGCACTTGGCACGCCTTGTTCCCTGCTGATGGCATCGATGCTGTAGAAAAGGAAGGCAGATCCACGCCCAGGGACGAGTCAGCTCTTGGTAACCAAGTCGCTGACCTCTCCTGAGGGAGGGGATGGAGCCCGGGGACACAACCTGCCTTGAAGTTCCCAGCCACTCCCTCAAGGCCCGCTGCTCTGTGGGGCTCCCCAGCGGCACCAGCCTCTGACCGGCGGGCATTCCTCAGCTGTGCTAAAGGGCTTGGACCAGCTCTAGGAGAGGACGGCCACTCTGCATGGGCCCTCGAGGAGCCTCTGCCTCTTCCAGGAGGCTGTGCCATTGGTGGGCACTTTGTGTAGATGCAGAGGGCAAGGATGGAGGCCGGCTGTCATCCGCTGTCATGGCTAGACAGACAGAAGAATCCTCGCCCTCCAGCTCCCCAGGAGTCCTCCGTGGTGACTGCTCCTCGGTGGACAGGGGTCTGAGACAGTCTGTCCTTCCAGAGAACATGGTGAGGGCTGCATCCTTGGTCTCACTCCATCAATTCACTCACACTTCCCACCGACCTGAGCTTTCTGATCCTTCCTCCAAAGGACTCCGAGTCTGTTTGGCATCCATGGTCCCCTACAGGAGCAGGTGGAACCCGTCCAAAATGTGGAGATGAAGGATGTCCCCCTCACAGGGGGCATGACAGTGCGGGTCATGGCCATACTTGAGAACCTGGGGAGCGCAGGGCCAGCCTTGCCAGCGGTCAGCATAGGGGTTGGCCAGGGCGTTTGCTGTGGCCAGAAGGTGGGCCCACGTGTACCCACATGAATCTCCCCCACGCCAAACAGGGTGCACCCACATGTTCTTATCGGCTCTTCCAGGTGTGGGGCTTAGAGCGCTGAGCAATCAAACAGCAGAGTCAGAGGTGGGTACAGGACGGACACCTGTCATCCCAGCACTTGGGAGGCTGAGACAGGATTGCAAGTTCGAGGCCAGCCTTGGCAATTTAGGAGACCATGTCTCAAAACAAAAATAAAAAGGGCTGGGGATGTGGTTCAGTGGTAAAGCGCCCCTGAGTCCCCCAAAATAAAAAGTGTAAGAAGGTGGTGGGAGAGAGGCCCACCCCCAGTGCTGTCCTCACACCCAGCCTTGGTGGATTTGGCAGCACGTCAGGCCTGGCGCCAGAGGTCCCAGGAGCATGCTCGCCGTCAGTCCCCCCATTGGCCCTCATTAAACACTTCCCTCTGTTCTGCGGCATCTGCTGGGGTCTCATCCTTCTGGTGCACAGAGGGAGCCCACGCAACCGTGGTCTAGGCTGAGATGAGCAGGAGAGGAGGACACCATCACCCTGGGGGACAAGGTGGTCACCGGGTAAGGATAGGCTGCTCCCACCTGCTGAGGGGCTTGGCCTTCTGCCAGCTCAGAGTGCCAGAGGAGTCTGGTGGCCAAGCTCATCAGCCCTTCACCCCAGGGGCTTCCGCCCTGGGCCCGGGGCTCCGCGCCCTCACGGTCAGGGCTTCAGCAGAGCCGAGAGGCCTGTGGGGCCTGGGCGTCCAGTCTCCTCCGTGGCTTTGCCACCCTGAGGCCTAAATCCTGGTCTGATGGTCAGCGGAGTCTGCCTTGTGGCCGGGGACATTAGGAACCCTTTAAGCACCATCCTGTGAAAAACAAGAGGAAACATGAACTAATGTGAAAAATACAGTTTTCCAAAACAAGCGGTGTAGTGAGCGAGTTGCCCGGAGGCTGGCCTGGGCCACCATGTCCTTCTCTAGGAGTTCGTGTGGGGCCGAGGCCTCCGTCCAGGGCTGGAGCCATTGCACGTCCTTCTGTGTCCCTTCCCAGTGAGCACAGCTGCAACAATCAAGGACTGTCACCGCCCTCCCCAGCATCGGGGTCCTCCCTGCTGTCTGACTGTACTGTCAGCCTTCCTAGGGCAGAGGCACAGGTCCTGAGAGACCGAGAAGAAGCCCAGAGATGGGGTGCCGGACACAGGTGTGTGCAGAAACGCTCACGGGGAAGGTCCAGCGGCGACAGGCTGGACAGACTGTTCTGTTCCTCGAGGTGTCTCTGGAGCTTGGCCAGGAAGTAATAGCTCTGTCCCTCACATCACTCTTCCCAATGGCCAGGGGACAGAGCTTCCCTCTCCAGGGCTCTGATTCGCAGGGACTGACAGATGAGGTTAGAGAAGCAGTGACATCATCAGCTTGGCTTGCTTCCTCCCATGTGTGACCAGCATCCCCAGGACCCCCGGGGTGCATGTGAGCCAGCAGCTGCTACAGATAACACCACCTGCCCGGCTCCCTACGTACAGAAGAGAAGGACAGTGTCCTTCAAGATGATATGGGTCTGGACATTCCGGCCCAGATCACTCTCACTGTTCCCTTAACTTGGCTCAGTTCTTGGAAACAGTGAGGGGCACCTCAAGGACATGGTGTTTCCCCTCCTTCCCTTCTCTAAGGGCGGCTTAGACTGGTAGGGGATCCCACTCCAAATCCTGTCCTGAAGGTTTGCCTTCAAAGCCATGTCCAGCATCTCTGTCCTAGCTTAAGTACCGCGTCTGCCAGGGGCCAAATTGTGTTCCCCAAAATTCATATGTTGAAATCCTGATCTCCAGGACCTCAGAACATGACCTCAGCCTCCCCTCACTTTCCAAAGGTTCTCAGCGGCCCTTGAAAACAAATGGGGGTGGGGGGCTGGGGTGGTGGCTCAGTGGCAGAGCAGTTGCCTAGCGCGGGTGAGGCCCTGGGTTCAATCCTCAGCACCACATAAAAATAAATAAATAAAAATAAAGGCATTATGTCCACCTACAGCTAAAAGGAAGAAAGAAAGAGAGAGAGAAATGGGGGGGGGGGGCACGGCAACACCCCCCACCCCATGTCCCAGTCAGATCCTGGAACTGCAAGATGCCTCCCAGCCCCCACCTTTTAGATGGCATCTGGTCTCAGACATCAGACGGGTGTGAGCCCCCTCCCAGCCTCATTCGGTGGCTTCCTGGGTTCCTTCAGCCACCTCCATAGGTGCATTTGGGCTTTGGGAGGAACAGGTGGCATTCAGACTCCTCCCTGTCACAGACAGGGAGTCCTGCCAAGGAGCCGAGGGGATGCAGAGAAGGAAGGGCAAGGTCTGGCTGGTGACCCCCAAATTCAGCATTCCTGAAGAGACTGTTGCCATAGCATTTCCTCAGGCCAGCACAGGACAGGTGACTTCTCCTCTTGCAAGGAGACATCCACACAGGCAGTAGAGGCCAGCCTCAGCCTGTATACAGACCCCATCTCAAAAATTTTTTATAGTTGGGCATGGTGGCGCACGCTTGTGATCCCAGCGGCTCGGGAGGCTGAGACAGGAGAATCATGAGTTCAAAACCGGCCTCAGCAACTGCGAGTGTTATGCTCAAATTCGGGACCCCCAAAAGACCACCAGAGACCAAGATCGATGGAAGCAGCAAAGAGGTGTTTATTGGGAGCTAGCTCGGTCCCACACAACAACTGTGACGCTGAGAGGTCCGAGCCCAGGGTTTGCGGCAGTTTTATACTCTCTTTGGAGAAGGCAGGGACCCCCACATACATCATAGCATCTCTTAGCAAATCATCACACACTGCGGGAAAATCATAAAACAACTCTAAAACATGATTAGCACATTCACTGGCGGGAACAAGTTGGGTAGGGGTGATTGGTTACTACAAGAGGGGGATTAGTTTGAACTGATTGGTTTAGGCCACAAGGGGTGTTCGTGCTGAACTACATGGTTTCCCAACACCATAAACTCCTGGGAGGGTCATCTGGCGTCCCAGGTATATCCCTGTCTCATGCTGATTGGTGGCTGCTAGGGGATTGCTATGGGTCCCCACCTGGCCTGACTGAGTCAGGGACACCTGGGCAGCAGATCTCTCCTGTTATTTGTAGATAAACAACTCAGCAGGGTGGGTATGTGCCTAGGAGTGCTCTGTGGGTCTTTCCAAGGACACGGGTCATGCCCCCTTCCTTGGACAGGCTTTGCTCTGAGGTGGAGGTTGTTTTTTCACAAGGCACTAAGCCACTCAGTGAGACCCGGTCTCTAAATAAAATAAAAATAGGGCTGGGGGTGTGGCTCAGTGGTTGAGTGGTTGAGTGTCCCAGAGTTCAATTCCTGGTACCAAAACTAAAACAAAACAAAAGGTGGCGGGGGGGGGGGGGGGGAAGGGAAGGGGAAGGAATTTCTAGAAGGTACAGAGAGGTCAGAGTTGAAGGAACCATGAGCTGAGTGGGGACGGGGGAAGGAGCCCAGGGGATGGTTCCATGGCTTCCAGTGGCCTCCTCCAGAAGATAGGTATGAACCTCCTCAGGAAAAAGAGCAACTTCTCAGTAGAGAAGCCTGGCCATCGCCATGCCAATCACACGTTCAAAATGGACATCACGAGCCACAGAACCAATGGAAGTCCAGTGTCCCCTGAGAGAGGACAGCAGGAAGAACACAGCAGGGTTCCCATGATCTTCCTGCCACAGGTCCCTGACTCGAGTCTGGTTGTGAGGAAACATGAGGAGCCCCAAATCCAGGGGACAGTCCCTGGCTGCCACCCCAAACACTGACCCCTCACCTGCCACCTGGGGGAGGTGGCTCTGTTTATAAAAGAAAAAGGAAGAAGGACAAACTAGTCTTTACGGGGTGGATAGCATCCCACCCTAAAGTGCATGTCCTTTCTGGAACTGTGGGGTGCGACCTTACTTGGAAACGGAGTCGTTGACGATGTAATTGGTTAAAATAAACTTGTCCTGGATCAGGGTGGCCAACACGTTCTTATAAGAAGAGTCAAGGGTGCTGCTATCTGCTGGTCGCCATCTAGCTGTCTAGATGTCACCATTGACTTCTTGGGGGACAGCAGAAACAAAGGCTGGTGGCATTGCAGGGAGCTGGAGGTGGCCCGGGTTCTGAATGGCCGCGGAGTCCTCCGGGGAAAGATAAGGAGGCCACTGAGAGCCGCAGGGAGCTGTTTCTGAAGGTCGGCACCTGGAAGAGGGGCGGGTGCTGACCTCCCCCAGCCCCAGCTGCAGCACCTTAGAAAGAACTGCCCCGCCCCACCAGGCAGCCTGGACCCTCCCTTCCCACCACAGTGTCACAACCCCCTCCACCCTGATGGACAAACAACCTCGTTATCCTCACAAAACTCGCTGCAGCCGATGCAGCTATTCAAAGGGTGATGAGCTGATTGAGGGGGCCGGAAATTGAGACAAAACGGGGGGGGGGGGACCCGGCTTCCTGACGTCCACTGCTGAGTCCCACCTGCAGTTCTTAAGCCTCCACTCAAAAGTCAGAAGGGGGCTGGGTTGGGACTCCAAAAACTTCCCGGGGAGTCCCAAAGAGACTGGAGGGAAGGAGGCGCCCACACTCTCCTTTCTGAGGGTGCAACAGTGTCCCCTCTAAGCTCTGAGGACAGTCTTGCTGCCTTGCCACTGCGACTTAACTTTTAAAACTGACTTGTTTCTTTCTCTTCCTCTCTCCCTGCTCCTCCCTAATCTCTCCCCACCCCTGATCTCCGGGGAAACCTTTCTTCCCCACCCTACAGAGTTATCTGTCCTTGAGCACACACCCACCACAGGAACGAAGTTATCTGGACTTTGGGGACAGTGTGAGAGGCCAAGTTAAACCTCCCACTGTCCTCTGTCTTTTCTGAGATGGGGGAGCTTCCTCCTTGAAGCTCGCAGTCATCGGTACCTGCTGAGGCTGCGCACCCTGACCAGAGACCTTGCCTAGACCCCGGCTCTGCCCCTGCCCGGCTCCAAGCGTCCAGAGCCCCAGTCTCAGGCGCCGTCCCGCCGGCTGCTGAAGGAACTCGTGTCCTGCCGTCCAGACTCCTCTCCGTGCACCTGGAATCCTGTGTGGACAGCGGCACCAGAGACCTGGGGAAGGAGTGTCTCCCAAATTAACAAGTGAATGATGGGAATGCAGCCTTTGAATCACCTCTTAAGAGCCCCCTGCTGATGGGGACAATGACAGCCTCGGGGACAGGTGTCCCCTGGGTTTGTCCTTTTGCTAGCAAGTCACTAAACCTTTCTCCTTTTTCTCAAAACCATGTCCTCGTTGTTGGATTGGCATTGGTGACAAGCGAGGATGGGGGACAAAAAGATAGTGTAGGTAATAATTCTGGAAGACGGGGGCGGATTGGGAAGGGAAGGAAATAAATGCTAAAGCCCCCAGGCCCCCCCCCCTTCGGCCTCCGGGACTGCAGCTGTTAATGAAGCGCCTCCCGGGCCGCTCCGTCCTGCCCCCCATGCGTGCGCTGATGAGGAGAGGCCCTCCTGGAAGGTTCTGCCCCACCTTGGGCCCACTGTGGTCACTAGTTACTTAGGATAAGGGGAGAGGAGGGCGGGAGAACGAAGGAACGTGTTGGAGAGGGGCAGGACACCCCCAACGCCTTGGACACCAGCTCTGGGGCCCCTTCTCTGCGGGGAAGTCCCAATGTTCTATCCTTTAAATAAAACTCGCTCTCTTGCCCTGGCGTTTCCCAGGTGTTCAGTCTTCCACAGCTCGGGGAGTGGAACCCGCCCAGACTGACTCTCATCACCTGTATCACAAGGACCGAGATTTCAGCACCCCAAGGACCCAAGAGCAGCCCCTGCCCAGCTTTCTTGGGAAGGCCTGGCTCTCCCAGGAACCCCACTTCTGTGCTGAGGATTCTCGGCAGCGGGAAACCTATTGAGCGCCAACTGCAGGAGAGTTAGGAGGAGGTGGATTTGCCTCAGGGGGAACTAGAGAAGGTGTTTCTGTAAGTAAAGGAGGGACTGAAGGGACTGTCCCAGCAGCTGCCCATTGTGCTCCACTTTGAGAAAAAGGAAACTGAAATCAGTAATGTCGTGACAACTTTGGCCATCTGAGAGGTCCCCGGAGACCCCTGATTCCACACATCAGGTTCCTTTTTGTGTGAACATCTGGTCCCTCTTTGTGGGGACATCTGTGGAGCCACTGGTTGTCTGTGTTTGTTTTGTTTGTATCTGTTACTGCCCCTTTTAAGACATGGCCCACTGATGCTGTCAAGCATCTTCAGATAATCAAACTTTTGAAACCCCAGATCCCTGAGCTCACATATCATCCCTTAATGCTGCCTAAATCCCAGCTCCCAGATTTAGATACCAATACATTAGATATTTTGGAAACTACCTTCTCCTTGCTTAATAATTCCAACCCCACCCTTGCTGGTGATTGCTGGCTCTGCATGACAACAGGGGCAATCATGCCTATGGCAGTTCCTATTAATTCTATCATAGACAATGATAATACATGCCAACCTGGATTTCCTTTTAAAGTACAGCCTATAGGCACTTTTACATCATGTCTTTTAGGCGCGATGCAGAATAATGCCTATTGTAAGGATCCCGCGAAATGTCCGAGAAAGAGACCACCAAGTGACCACTCATGCAATTGGCAGAAGGGGGATTTATTGAACCAGCATGCTGGGGCTCCGTGCCCACTCAAGAAGGGAAAGCAGCCCAGAGCCCCGAGCAGGGGCTGAGCACTGCTTAAGTACACTTTTTGGGGAGGGCGGAGGGCTTTGTATACATCAGAACAAATCATCATTAGGCGCGGGAAAATTGAATAACAACTCCTAAACATGATTGGTTCATTCATTGGCGGGAACAGGTCAGGCTGGAGTGATAGGTCATTCCTAAGGAGGGGGTTACATTTAAACTGATTGGTCCAGGCCCTGCAATGCCTACGTGCGACCACACAGAGCCCTTATTAAACAACCAATAGTCAGGGGAAATATTTACTGGGCAGTTCCAAGCATTGTCTCAACAGCTACAGAAATTTCAGGTTTTGCAGGTAGCATAGAAACCTAACAATACCTAATCCTTTACATTTTAACTCAGACCTTGCAGCTTAGAAACTTTACAACACCCGGTCTTTTACCCTTTAACTTTTATGCTTTAACTTCAATTTCTTTTACCCTTACACTATGATATTGATGTTGGAGTTACTTCCTTTGGAAATTTCTCAACAGTTAAAAATTATTCCTCACCCACCCCATCTCTTTGTCCCCCCAATGGCACAGTTTTTATGTGTGGAGGAAACTCAGCCTTCCCCAGGCTTCCAGCGAATTGGACTGGTGGCTGTGTTCTTGCCTTATTACTCCCTGATATAACTATTGTCCCAGGAGATGAACCTCTACCCATTCCTAGCCTAGACACCTTAGTCAAAAGACACAGGCGGGCAATACAGGCCTTACCACTCCTTGCCAGCCTTGGAATAACAGCTGCTGTGGGCACAGGTACAGCTGGCTTAGGCACGGCTATACACTCTTACCGTCGCCTATCTCAACAACTTATAGACGATGTACAAACTCTATCAGGAACTATTAAAGATTTACAGGACCAAATAGACTCCCTGGCAGAAGTGGTCCTTCAAAACAGACGAGGCTTAGATTTGCTGACAGCTAACCAGGTGAAGCCAGATTTAAAGTTAGGTAGTCAGTGTAGTTAGGTAAATCGGGTCTAATATGGGTCTAATATCAGTGAAATCTAAAATGGAGACCGTGCGGAGAATGACTCAGTGAAAACACAGGACAACTCATGGAATGTTAATGAAGTCCCCGAAAAGGCCCTAGGCCAAAGTCCACCTCAAAGAAAGGTTAATGAACAGCCCCCAGCAAAAAGGTGCTGACTCAGAAGTCCTTCCTGACCAGATTACTTCTTTGGCCCACCTGTGTCCCACCCCTCGGTCCTTCCCACCTACATTCCATCACTGAAAGAACTATAAAAAGGGGAGACAACATCCCTTCCACGGATTCCACCTCTTGGGTCCCCTTCTTCCTCTGGGAGAAGTCTTTTCTGCTGTCCTTTAATAAACTTCTAATTTCTACTCTGACCTTGCCTCGGCGTGCTTCTTTGGTGTTATTCTTCAACATTGGGGAAGCAAGAACTCGTCACCGGTCAACAGCGGTAACACAGGGAGGTATTTGCTTGGCCTTAGGGGAAAGATGCTGCTTTTATGCCAATAAATCAGGCATAGTACGCACTAAAATTAAGCAGCTTCAAGAAGCTCTAGAAAAGAGAAGAAGGGAACTATTTGAAAATCCCCTCTGGACTGGGCTTAATGGATTTTTACCCTACCTTCTTCCCTTATTAGGCCCTTTGTTGGGTTTACTTTTAATGGTGTCCATAGGACCCTGCATTATAAACAGGCTGGTACAATTTATTAAAGAACAGATTAATATTTTGTCCTCTAAGCCCATACAGGTCCACTATCATCATCTGGAGATGGAAGACCGTGCTGCCAACATTTAAAAGGATGTTTCTACCCTTCTCTCAGGCTTATTTCTTAAGTTTACATCCCCACAGATCTCTCTTTCTTATATAAAAGTATAAGTAACAGCTCTGACCAACCATCTTCTGCCCTTGCCATAAGGGTTCGCTCCTCCATGGGCCCCTCCGCTTGGGGGAGGACTCACCCATGGAGTGAGGACGTTAGGCCATAATAACGGAGGGTGCAGGAAGGACTGCAGGAGGATGGATATACGGATCCAAAACCCAAGACCTCTGAGTGACACGCTCTGGTGCATGGCGGTTGGCATGCTCACCCCTCAAAGCCGTCTCCTCCAAAAACATGCCAAGGCCACCATGAAATCTCCTAGTGAAGACGCTCGGATCAGGAGATATTCTAAGGCCTCCTAGAGGAACAGAGCCTCTATCACCCCCTAAAAACATGGCCGGTAAGGTATGGTCAAATATTTTATATAAGAAAGGGGGAGATGTCAGGGACTAGAAGGAAATTCTCCTTCAAAGTTTAGCCTGACAGCCCCCTGGGAGACATCCTGCCTGGGAGGCATCCTGCAGCTACCTATCTCCCTGGAACATCCTGCGGTTATCAGGATCATCAGACATCTTGCAGCTGGCAGTTTTACCACCCACATCCAGCAATTGCTGATTAGAGAGCTTCCCCATCCCCAGCATATAAATACCCCTGTGTGAACAATAAAAGTTTGCAGCTTGATCAGAATTTTTGTCTTGCTGTCACCTTTCGTGTCTCTTGTCCCTTCATTCCTCCCCATCTAGGTTCACTTAGGTTCACTGCCCACGTTGATGTGTCCTGCCGGACGGGACACAGCACCACATATAAATAAATGAGCAAAAGAAAGTCCATCACCATCTAAAAAATATTAAAAAGAAATCTGTACGTGCAGGTATCTATTTTAAAGGTTCCCGGCTCTCAGCCGTGGGTTTTGGTGATCCTCTCTCCTCTGTGTTTTTGTATGTTACTGGCCCTTTGGGCGCATTGGTCACCCAGAGGCATAAGCCTGTCTAAGAGAGGGAGGCTTTACTGTAACACAACCTGGCCTTTGAGTGGTCATTCTGGATTACTATACCATTATTATAATCTTGAAGTTGGTCTGTCGGGGTAAAGTACATGAAGTACATGAAAGAGACTCTGTATGTGCCAGCATTTATGCAGTCACAATGACAAGGGGTCTGAACACTCAGGAGCTGAGTTCTAGGGGCCAAGGACCCTGCCTCTGGTGCGCAGGGATAGCAGGACACAGAGAAAGGGGTAAAAAGATTTACATCTTCTAAACCCAGTGCTGCCCCCCCCTCCCACTGTTTCTCAGCCTGATCCCAGGCAGCCAGGGATCATCTCACTGTGGGTCAGGGACACCAGCCTAAACTAGGGGGGTGTGTGTGTGTGTGAAGGGGTGTCCTAGAAAAGCTGCCTGAGCTGTAGAAAAATGGCCAAAGAGAACCTGGCTTCTTCCTGCCTTCCGGCCCCTTTTGCCCCTGGGGTGGAGGCTGCTGGCCACAAAGAATGTGTCAGTAGGTCCCAGTACTCTCAGCTTATGACCTGGGGACAGGAATTCTCTCCCTTTTTAAGATCTGATGGGGGCTGGGATATAGCTCAGTTGGTAGAGTGCTTCCCTCCCAAGCACAGGCCCGGGTTCCATCCCCAGCAAAAAGTTAAGATCTGACTGACACACGCCCCATTTGGCCAGGGGATATTTATCACTGGGACAAAGCAATTCTTGCTATAATGGGATCCCATCAGACGAAGTGTCTGGGGGGACTGGCAGAATAAATAACTGTACCCAGAAAAGAGAAAGACAGAAACTAAGGCCAACCTTTGCAGGGAACTTCTGCCAAGGGATCTTCAAGGAATCCTAAAGAACAGGGTGCACAAGGCCTCTTCCTTTGAATACCCCTCTGGGTACAATGGACACAGTTGATGGCATTGTGATAATGATAAGGCGGACAGGTCAGGCTCAAAAATTTCCTGTGGTCCAACCCCTTGAATGCCACGTGGGAGAAAAAAAGATTAAGGCACAGTTTTTGTATATGGCAGATTGTCCAGCTGTCTCTTGGGATGAAATCTCATTATTAAATGCACAGATAACATTCATAAAGTCTGTTTCAGAATATGAATTTAAGAAAGGATCTGAAACTAGAAAAGATAAAAGAAAGTTATAGGTATGGAAATATATTCTAGTACAGAAAATTAGAAGGTAAAAGAAATGTTTCTGGAGGAGAAAGTATTTTTTCTGGTAAAGTAATATTCCTGGGCTAAAGTCTAAGACGAAAGGACAAAACTACGGATCTAAATGAGTTGTGATTATTTAAGTAAGTCACAGAACGGTTGCTAAAGATAAATCTAAAAAATTTTGTGTTTGTGATTAAATTGTAATTAACACAAACTTATTTTAACTTTAATGTACTGATATGAAGCAAAATCCAAAACATTGATTAGCTCTTATCGATCAAGATAATTTTCTTGTATCTGTTAGGTTTTATTACTTAGAGAAACTAAGTCTTAAAGGAATTAGGTTTGTAGCTGTTTTAGAGTCTTTTAAATAATTACTTTGTAACTGATTAGATAACTATTATTTTAGGTTATAACAACATAGTTGTCACCCTAAGTATATGTGACTAGATATAAGTAGACATCTGAGAACTATATCTACTAAGTTTTGTCTAAGTGTGTGTTTTTTTTCAGGTGTAGATGGACACAATATCTTTATTTATTTTTTATGTGGTGCTGAGGATGGAACATGCAAGGCAAGTGTTCTACCACTGAGCCACAGCCACAGCCCCCTTGACCAAGTGTAAATATAAAAGTTTATACAATGAGCCAGGGTGGTGGCACACACCTGTAATCCCAGAGGCTCAGGAGGCTAAGGCAGGAGGATCCTGAGTTCAAAGCCAGCCTCATCAAAAAGTGAGGTGCTAAGCAACTCATTGAGACCTTGTCTCTAAATAAAATACAAAATAGGGCTGGGGATGTGTCTTAGTGTTCTCAAGTGCCCCTGAGTTCAATCTCTAGTTCCCCTCTCCAAAAAAAAAAAAAAAAATGACTGGTGCACTGGTCTACCAATGCTTAAAACTAAACACTTGGAGACCAAAGTCAAGAAAGTAAAAGGGCCAAGGAAAAAACAGCCAACATTTTGACCCTTGCCCTCTAACATCAGCCAAGACCCAGAGAACGACAGGACCCCTGTCTGGGCCCTCCAAATCCAGTGAGTCACCTGATCTGCAGATCAGGAGATTGGGAGGACCCTAGAGAACAGGGAGCCAATCAATGCACATTCTGCAAAGAGGAGGGTCACTGAAGAGGGAAATGTCCCTAATGCTTCCAAGGGAAGCTACAAATGGTCATCAAGGCCCTGACCCATGCTGGCAGGTGGCACCACTGTTAGAGGAAAGCTAAAGAAACCAGGAGCCTTCACACATGTCCCCAAGAGTGTTCTCTGAGCAATCTCAGCAGACTCTGAAGAGTAGATAGGAACAAGGTCAGTTTTGACCAACTTGGTCTTAAACACTTGACAGGAGCGTGGAGCCTGAGCACACGGACATTTAAAAGGAAATAAAATGTGGTTGTTGTTGTTGTTAATGTAACTTAAGATGGACACTCGTGTCAGCCCTACTAAGGTAAGTAAAGCTGGGGGCTGGAGAGGAAGGTTGCTGTGGGAGTGCCCAATCATAATGATCACAAAGGACTCTAGGGTTACTTTGAGCCTGATCTCATAGACCTACAAACCTTCCTGACCTTTACTGATGAACTTGGTCTGTTTGTCACTATGATTATGAGCTGCTGTCTTCGTGGTTTTCAGAGAAATAGCTAAATACTAATTGCTTTTGTGCTGTTTACGAAAAAGTAATGCTTTGCTGCCGTTTGTCTTGGCAGGATCCCTGCCCTAGGCGTGCCTTGTCCAGTCACCTGCCACCAGCCACTGTGGACCTCTGGACTTCTCTGATGCTGTCCTTCACTGTCCATGCCCCATCCGATAGAGAACAAGGACTTCAGGCCACTTCCCCCAGCTCGGCCTATTTCAGCAGGAAGCAGTTTGGAGATGCCGTTGCCCGTTTTTCCATAGCAATGGCATGTGGAGTTGACCGTGGGGAATGTTACAGTGTCTACTTTATGCTTTGAGTGTAGCCCTTGCTGCTCTGCCACTGCAACTTATTTTTAGAATGACATGTTTCTTTCTGGTCCTCTCTCCCTGTCCTCCCTAATCTCTCCTCATCCCCCATCTCAGGGGAAACAGGATTTCCTTCTTCCCCATTGTAGGCAGATTCATCTGTCCTTGAACCCACCATTGGAACAAAGTAATCCAGACTTTGGGGGATGGCACCAGAAGATCTCAGAATGGTCTCCTAAAATAGGCCAGATGCAGTGGCCCTCGCCTGTAACCCCAGAGGCTGGCTCAGGAGACGGAGGCAGCGGGATCGCGAGTTCAAAGCCAGCCTCAGCAACTGCAAGGCATGAAGCCACTCAGTGAGACCCCGTCTCTCAATAAAATATGAAATAGGGCTGGGGATGGGGCTCGGTGTTCAAGTGCCCCTGAGTTCAATCCCTTGTACCCCTCCCCTCAAAAAAAAAAAAAGATCTCTCAAATTAACAGGTGAGTGACACCTCCAACAGAGATCACATGGAATGTAGCTTTTGATTTCCTTTATAAAAGCCCGCTGTCCCTGCCCAATGGGCAGAATGACAGCCTCTGGAACAGGAGTCCCCTGTGATTCTCCTTTGCTAGCAAAGCAATAAACCTCCTTTTTTCTTTTTCTCAAAACCTTGTCCTCATTATTGGATTGGCCCTGGGGACAAGGAACAAGCTTTCGCTAACAAGAGTGCCCACTCTCTCCCTGGAGAGTGTCCCTTTTCCCTCTTTCCCATCCCTTCTAATAAACTCAAGCCTGTTCCTTTGGGCGACATGTCTGAAATCTCTGACTTGATTGCAAGAATGGAGGTGAAGCAGTGAGGCTTTGCATGCCTCAGTTTCCCAGGAAGCTCCGGCCCTTTCACATCTGGACCTTTCTGTTGGACTTGAGTGTTCATCCAGGGCTGCCACCTTGCTAAATTGCCGAGGTGGCTTTGAACTAGTGATCCTCCTGCCTCAGTCACCTGAGCTGCTGGGATGACAGGCGTGCACCAATGCGCCCAGTTTAACATGACCCATTCTTTTGAACATTCCAGACATCTCAAATAACCGGCCAAACAAAAATTTCACACTGACACAAATGGTAGAATCTGAGATACCTCATGATTATTTGGGTTGGGATTAAACCCAGGGGTGGTTAACCACTGAGCCACGTCCCCAGCCCCCCCTTTTTTTTTCAGTGTTTATTTTGAGCTCTGATCTTAAGTTGTTCGGGGCCTCACTAAGTTGTTGAGGGTGGCCTTGAATTTGCAATCCTCCTGCTGCCTCCTGAGCTCCTGGGATGACTGGTGTGGGCTCGGCTAATGACTGATTCTTTTTGTTGGTACCAGGGATTGAACTCAGGGACACTCAACCACTGAGCCACATCCCCAGCCCTATTTGTATATATATATATATATATATATATTTTTAATAATGGGACTAACTCTTCTTTTAAAGTTATTTTTATATGTATGTTTAGTTGTTGATGGACCTTTATTTTATTCATTTATTTATATGCGGTGCTGAGAATCAAACCCAGTGCCTCACACACACTAGGCAACTGCTCTACCACTGAGCCCCAGCCCCAGCCCCTTATTTTGTATTTTTTTAGAGACAGGGTCTCCTGGAGTTTCTTAGCACCTGGCTTTTGCTGACCTGGCTTTGAACTTGCAATCCTCCTGCCTCAGCCTCCGAGCCACTGGGATTACAGGTGTGAGCCACCGCGCCCGGCTTAATGATGGATTCTTTACAGAGATGCACAAACTAGAGATTTAAACTGAACCTTTGGTCACCTGAGTCTCTTCAAGTAATAATATTTCTTTATGGCATTAGAGACTATAAAATCTCTCTGTTAGAGATTTTTTTGAAACTTGATATATTTCCTCAGTTTTATGCACTGTTAAAAGAAAAGGTGACCTGAGGCACACGGAGATTTTAAAAAGTTTAGCTTGTGAGCGGCAATTGGCTAAGCGGGAAACGCCAAATGGAAAGAGGTTTAGTATCGCAATGACAAGGTGACAAGGGACTGTAAATGTGAAAATTTATGGGTAAATGTGAAAGCAAAATAGAGGAAATATTTGCTTGGTTTTGATTTTGCTGTTGTAGTTCACCTGGTTGGAAAATTCACGTAATCATATGTTATTTGTCTACTTATGATTGGCTGAGGGGATGTTTTTCTTTCAGTCTAACATAAGCATTTGCCAAAAATGACCCACGTTATGTTCTGCTGAGGCTTGCTCTCTTTGTGGGGTATTATCTTTTCCCATATAAATGATTTAGATTTTTATGTAACCAAACAGGTCTATATTTTCTTGGGTGGTTTCTGGATTCTCTATTTTGAACACATTCTCTGGATTTTCTTCTAAGAGTTTAATTTTTTTATGTTGAAATTTGTGATTCATCTTGCATTGATATTGATTTTTTTTTTTTTTTTTTTGTGGTTCTGAGGATTGAACCCAGGGCCTTATGCATGCAAGGCAAGCACTCTACCAGCTGAGCTATATCCCCAGCCCTCACATTGATTTTTGCATATGACATATTAATTTTCTTGCAGAAGGATAGTTGTGTCTGTACCATTTATTAAGCAATCCGTAACTATTCCAATAAATTACAAGGGCAATTTTGCTGAATTTAAAATTCTTTTATTATTTTTTTAATTTTGGGGGGGGGGTACCAGGAATTGAACTCAGGGGCATTCCACTACTGAGCCTCATCCCCAGCCCTATTTCGTATTTTATTTAGAGACAGGGTCTCACTGAGTTGCTTAGTGCCTTGCTGTTGCTGAGGCTGGCTTTGAACTCACGATCCTCCTGCCTCAGCCTCCCAGGTTACTGGGATTACAGGTATGCACCACCGCATCCAGCTCCATAATGTTTTCCATAGTGGCTGCACTAGTTCACATTCCTACCAGCAGGACGTGATTGGAACTAGCAGTTCTAATTCTCCAGGTTCTCACCCACGTTATACTCTACTTTGTTTGGACAGTGGTATCCTCATGGGTGTGGGGTGCTTTTGTGGATATGACTTACATTTGAGAATCGCTTTACATGGTTGTTGGTCTCTATGGGAATATCTCTTCAGGTCCTCTATCCATTTTCTAATTAGATTACATTTTTGGTTTAAGGTGTCTGAATTCTTTATATAAACTGGATATTAACCCTGATCGGATTAATGATTTGCACTGATTTTATCTCATCCCATTCACTCTATTATTTCCTTTGCTGCACCGAATTTTTGAGAATGAGGCAGACTCATGTTTTAGTCAGCTTTTTCACTGCTGTGACTAAAGGATCTGACCAGAACAATTTTATTTTATTTTTTTAGTTTTTGTTTTCAGCGGACTCAACATCTTTATTTGTATGTGGTGCTGAGGATCGAACCCGGGCCGCATGCATGCCAGGCGAGTGCAATACCGCTTGAGCCACATCCCCAGCCCCCCATTTAAGTTAATTTTTAAAGTTATTTTTTGCATTTAGGGGATGGGAAGGGTCTAACTTCATCACTCTGAATGTGAATATCCAGCCTCACCACACGGTTTGTTGAAGAGGCTTTCCTTTCCCCTTTGGGTGGTTTCCCAGCATTGTGAAGGTCGGGAAGGTCATTCAACCATAAACAGGGACATTTACTTCTGGAATCTCTATTCCATTCCTTTGGTTTCTGGGTCTGTCCTTATGCCAACCCAATCACACCGTCTTGAGCTCTCAATATGTTCTGAAGTCAGGAAGTGCGAGGGCTCCAGCTTTGTTCATTTTCAAGATTATTTTGGGAATTTAGCGGGGTGGGGACTCCCTTCAGATTCCATATGAATTTTGAGATGTTTTTTTGTTTTCCTACTTTTGCAAAAAAAAATACCATTGGAATTTTGATAAGGATTTCATTAGATATGTAGATTACTTTGGGAAGTCTTGATATTTTAACAATATTAAGTTTTCTGATTCATGAGCACAGAGGAGGCTTTCCGTTTATGTCTTCAATTTCTTTCCGCAGAGTTTTATAGTTTTCTGGGTATAGACCTTTCCTCTCTGTGTTAGTCAGTTTTTCACTGTGGTGACGAAGGGACCCAACAAGAACTTAGAGCTAGGCATGGTGGCACACGCCTGTAATCCCAGCGGCTCGGGAGGCTGAGACAGGAGGATCACAAGTTCAAAGCCAGCCTCAGCAATGGCGAGGCACTAAGCAAGCAAGTCAGTGGGACCCTGTCTTTAAATAAAATGCAAAATAGGGCTGGAGATGTGGCTCAGTGGTTCAGGTTTGTGGGGCTCAGTTCACGGTTGGCTGCTTCCATCACTGTGAGCTCTAGGTGAGGTCCAGCGTCATGGCGGAAGGCCATGGCAGAGGGAAACTGCTCAGCTCCTAGCAGCCAGGGAGCAGAGAAGTGGAGGTGCAGGGAGATGCCCCCCTCCAGGGCATGCCCAGTGACCCACCTCCTTCACCGTGCCCACCTGCCTACGGTTACCACTCAGTGCGTTCAAGCTAGGACGGACTGATTAGTCACAGTTCTTATGACCTGATCATTTTCCCTCTGACTATTTCTGATTAACACGGGGAATTTTGGGGGACACCTCATATCCAAACCATAACTTCTGCTGCTGGTCCCCAAAGCTCATGCTCATCCCTCAGTGTAAAATGAAGTTGGTCATCTGCAAAGTCTCAAGAGTTCCAGCACTGCCCCGGAGTCCAAGTCCAAAGTCCCACAGGAGACTTGAAAACGCGGAGCTGTGAGTCCCTGAGACCAATACAGAATGCAGAGGGTAAACACCTCCTTCCAAAGAGTAGAAATAGAGGCACAGACAGAAGGGATGGGACCACGGCCAGACCTAAACACAGCTGGGCAGACATTTCCTGTAGAGCCACATCCAGCGGCTGTGGCACATGGTGGCAGGAAGTGATCTCCAGAGCTCCAGCAGTCCTGCCCTTTGGCCTTGCTGGCGCGGGACCCCTTGCCTCTCTCCGCCTGGTGCTCTCTGCAGCCAGCAGTTCTCTTCAGGGCATCTCTTCATTCCTGGGGTCTTCACCCAGCTTTAGCTTCGCCTTCTCAGACTCACACGTTGCCTCCCAGGGGACGACCGCGAGGCTCTGACCCTGCTGCACTTTGCCTGGCCCCAGGCCTTCTTCCTCTGAAGTGTCAGTAGAAGCCTCCAAGACCACCTAACCTCAGCACCCTGAAGAACCTACCCACAGCTCCAGCAGGAGACAGGCCTCCCAGGACCTCAGCTATGATGGCCTCTGAGCTCCTGGCAGGTGAGCCCAACGGACAAAGTCCTGGGAAACAACTCTGGACATCCCTGTGCAAACAGGGCACCTTCATGGTTTTTCGTTTCTTTTTGGTACAGGGTTGTACTCAGGGATGCTTAACCACTGAATCACATCCCCAGCCCTTTTTATTTTGAGACAGGGTCTTGCTCAGTTGCCTAGGGCCTCACTAAGTTGCTGAGGTTGACTTTGAACTTGCGATCCTCCTGCCTCAGCCTCCCAAGACGCTGGGATTACAGGTGCGTGCCACCATGCCTGTCCTGAGTCTTATTTTTTAATTGTTCCTTTGTGTTGTTACATTAAGCCCTTCTTTACCACGTTGGATGCCTTAAACACTACCTGGAATAATAGTGCCACTCTTGCTTTCTTCTTAAATTTTAATTTGCCTGGTATCTCTCTGTTCATTCCTTTATCTTCAGCTGCTATTTCTCTTCTTTTTATAGATGTTTCTTATTAAACAACAAGGAAGAATTTGTTCTGTTCGCATTTAGTGTGGTACACTCGATTTTCCCCTTTCATCCTGTGCCATGTTCATTATTTATTGCAACTTACTTCCTCTCTGCTTTTCCTTTCTGGAGGGGTGTTCACAGTGGAGGTCGCCGAGGCAGAGGTTCTGGGTGGTGTCCTGTGTCCAGGTGTGGGCAGTGCGTGTGGAACCTCGTGCCAGAGGAAACTGTGCTGTCTTCAGACCAGCTTTGCAACAGAGCTTCAGGCTCCTTCCTGACTTTGCAGCCTTGGAATGTCATCTTCTGTCTTCTGGATTCTCACTGAGCCACCCAGCATCTTTTTTTTGCGGGGGGGGGGGTGTACTGGGGATTGAACTCAGGGGCACCCGACCACTGAGCCACATCCCCAGCCCTATTTTATATTTTATTTAGAAACAGGGTCTCACTGAGCTGCTTAGCACCTCGCTATAGCTGAGGCTGGCTTTGAATTTACGATGCTCCTGCCTCAGCCTCCCTCCCGAGCTGCTGGGATCCTTGGTGTGTACCAGTGCACCCGTCTCAACCAACATCTTTTTAACTAAATTTTTGTTTTGTTTTCTTTTAATTGGCTGGAGTTGCTGCTTGTTGCTCTAACCAGGAAGCCTGAATAATGCAATTCCAAAATGGTTTGGCTTTCATTTTTTAAAATCAACTCTACCGAGCGCCTACCTGTGCTCAATAGTTTTCATCTACTCATTGAGACACGTGATTAGAGCCCGAGAAGGGACAGAGGATACTTGGACCACAAAATGACCCAACTATCCCACACTTTTCAGGGAATTCTCCAAACATTTCCCCCCTGGTGATGGAGAACAGATATAGCCCCATTCCCTCCTTAAAAAATAACCCAGTTTTTACAGACTTTAAAATGACCTTGAGTATTTTAATCATAAAATTAGACACCCACTTATAACACAAATACATGAAGGGGGAAAGTGAGGCCTTCTGGACTTGTGGGGTGTGGTACTTCCTCCCAAAGGCCACCAGCGCGGGGTCCGCCATGCTCTCTGCTCTCAGAGTCCCTTCTTATTGCGGAGGGTGATGCGGGTCAAAGCTGCAGGTTCCTGAAGTTAGCTGTAAGATCCTCCAGACTCAGGACTGCTGAGACAGAAGAAATCGGGATGTGCCGGTGGGTGAGAAGCGCCCGTGAGGAAGAGGAGCATGGAGGTGACTGTGCTCCAGGGAAGAGGGACAAGGCCACCAGGGGCCTTGAGAGGCGCAGAGAGGGGGCCACAGAGAGGGGGCCGGAGCATCTGAGAAAAGGGAGACCAGGAAGACATGGGAGAGGGTGTCTAGAGAAAAGAGAGACATGGGGGCTGTAGGGAGAGAGGAGGAGGAGGAGAGTACCTGAGCAGCATGGGTGGGGACAGGAGGTGGCACAGGTGGCAGTGACAGGTGTCAACCCCAGGATGCGATTGAGGCGATTTTGTATGCTTTGGCTGTGTTGCTCCAGCCTGTCCCAGAGCTCAGGCTCAAAGGGACATCCCCCGTGGTTCACAAACTTGACCCAGCAGTGGGTGAACTCTGAAATGTAGTGGGGAGCCGCAGCCTGGGGACAGGTCCCTTCCTGCCCCACCCTCCGCTCCTGGGCATCTCCTGTCCCCAGGATCCTCCTTCCAGGAGGTGTCAAATCTTGGGCTTTGCAGGGGCTTCCTTCCTGCCCAGTCCCTCTTCTGTCCACCTGCCCTGCCCCTGTGGCTGTCCCCTGTTCCTGTGGACACGCCCCTGACACGCCCCTGTCCACTGACAGCCGGGTCCCTCCTTCCTACCTCGGAGACTCATGACCCAGATCTGAACCCCGGATCTCCACAGGAGCCGCAGCCCTTCCTGAAATCTCCAGAGCCAGTGGAAGTAGAGGCGGGAGGTGAAGAGCCTCAGCCGCACGTGGGGGTGGCTTCGTGTGAGCTCCACCAGCTCCTGGGCGCAGTTGGGGCAGGGGCTCCAGGTGAGGTAGCAGGTGACTTCGTAGTTCTGGCTCCGGTCCAGGTCCAAGGAACGGATCTTCTTTATGAAGCGAATCTCTGCGTGGCGATCCTTCTGGGGGGGGACCCCAGCAGAGAGAAGGAGGGTTAGATGTCACATGACTGGGGCCGGGATGGGGCTGTGACTTGTCAACCTTCTAGTGTGGAGGCTTGTCCAGCATAGTCATGTCCCCCCTTCCACTCACCCACAAACCCAACACCCCAAGTCCCACGAGGATCCCCGTGCCCCGAGGGGAGGGGTCAGCAGACAGACCCCACCCCCACGGCATGGTCACGCCTCTCCTTGGGACTCTTGCTCAAGAGTGACCAAAGGACACTGTGTTTCAGCCCAGGAGCCTCAGGAGCAGGTGGGAGGGGAAGCGCCCAAGGCAGGTGGGCCACCCGGGAGCCTGGTGGAGCTCAGCCCTTGGGCAAGGACTCTGCTTCCTCCAGAGCAGCGTGAGCTGAGATGGGGCAGCCCAAGCGCATTCTCCTGGAGGGAAGGAAGAACGCTCTGGGGTACAGGCCTCTGGCAAGTCCAGGGCTGGGACCCTGGGAGTTCAAGGGCAGTTCAGGACCATACCCCAGGCTCCAGGCTCCTGGGAGGCAACTTTCCCTGCCCCCTGAGCCCGAGCCCCTGCCTGGCACCTTGTTTTGAAAGTAGTCCTGGTCACACGGGGAGCCCTTGAGCTGCAGCTGGTAGCACAGGTAGGTCTTCCGGCGGCAGTAGGGCCTGGGCGCCCGGTGCTGGTTGTTAAACTGCTGGTGGAACGTTTCTTTCTTTAGCAGCTTCATGACCCTCCGTGTGACAAGGAGGCACCAGGAGCCGGGAACTTCCTCTGGAGTCACCTGCGCTGGGCTCAGATGGCCTCTGCCTTCAGGAGTCAACTCCGTGGTGCCTGGGTCCCTGAGGGAGGTGACAGAGGAGCAGGGAGGGAAGGAGCAGGGCCACCAGGAGCTGTGGCAGTGGGTGGCTTCTCCCTCTGACCGTGCCCAGTGCCTCCCCTCCACTCTCACTGTCCAGCCTTGAGACCGTCCTCTGGGGCCACCCCATCCCTGTCACCTTTCTGCCTGGGCCGGGTGGGGCATCCCTCCTAACTGCCCTGCTTCCTGGGGCTGCCCCGGCTTCCTTATGACCCTAACACTAGTCAACCCAGAGGGCTGCTTTGAAGCCAAGCAGTTGTATTGTTTTAAGGAACAAGTACAGGAGAAACTCAGGGTGTCAAACACACTAACCATCCCATCAGGGAATGAGAGATTAAAACCATACACCCTCAACGGAGTCAGAGACCGGTCGGGGGAACCTGCCAGGGAGAGGTTCATTCCCCAGCAAAAGAGCATAGAAAACCCTCCAGACCGAGAGCCACCAACAGGGCCCTCTCTGGTCTCCTCTCTTGCTCTGGGAGCTTTCCTTGCTGGCTTCTAATAAATCTGCTACTGAATTCTCACTCTCTGCCACCTGTGCACTTTATTCTTTGGGTGCATGACACAAGAACCCTCCAGAGCTCACAGACCCTGGGTTACACTGGGGATCAAACCCAGCGCCACAAGAGTCCTTCCACTGAACCGCAGCCCTCCTGGATTCTCTCTGGTATGTGGGCAGAAGTGGCTCCCCACCACTGCGAGGCCACTGAAGGGGTGCTTGGGCCAGAGCCCCACATCATGAGGGCATCATGATTAAGCGGATATCCGTCTTGCCAGCTGCTCAGGAATCTCAAAGGACACTCAGCTCTGTCTTCCCGGCCGTTCTGACGTTGTCCTAGGCAAATGCAACTTGGCTGACCATCCAGTTGGGCTCAGGTGATCACGGACCCTCAGAAACCGTGTCTGCATCCAGAATTCAGGGTGCTGGTCCTTAAGGCACAGACCACAGGTGCCAATGACGTCCACTTCCTGTGGCTGCCTGCCGGGCCAGCACTCTTCTCCTTGGGTATTTCCCGCAATCTCAAGAAGACACTGCTTCCTGCACCAGCGACCAAACCCCTGCTAGCATCTGGGATGCTAATTAACAATGCCACTGATGTCATCAGCGGAAACCTGGTTTTGACACCTCTTATGCCCATTAGGAAGGCTTCGGTGGATTCAGATGAAGAGCTGGGCTGTGGCCTTGGATAAGTGGCCAGTCTGCCCCACATCAGGTGACGGGCGACGTGCGGCCTCTCCGTCACCAGCCCGATCACAGCCTGTGCTTCCCTGTGGTCTGGGACTTTCCACCTTGGCCCCCAGCTCCCGCGCTCCGGGAACCCTCCAGCCTGCCCGCTCAAGGCTTGAGTATTTGGACACAATTTTAGACAGTCACATTCTTAACAGCAAATCAAGAACCTTGACCTTGAAGAGCTAAAAGAACAGGTTTGCCAGAAGCAAACTAGAATTGATTTTAAGAGCCATTTGCCTCTCCTCTTCCAGTGGCCCCATCTTCCTTCTGGGAAACCATGGCGCTCCCGGTCTTGGTGGGGGGTTTCGTCCACACAGCTCCATGGCAAAACGGGGTCAGTCTGTCCAGTAAAGCTCACAAAGGTGCTCCGTAGCTGCCTCCAAGTTTCGCTCCATCATTCTGCCACCGAGAATGAGCTGGAGAAAGGACTTTGAGAAGGCCCTGGCGGGCGGACAGAGGGCTGTGCTGGGCCCAGGAAGCACAGGAAGTGGGGGAGCCTCAGGGGGGCTTCTAGTCCCAGGCTCCAGGGGCAGAGAACTGGGTGCTCGGTTCCAGTTCCTCTCCTAAGGCCTTGGGAAAGTCCCTGCCTGGGAGTGTCCTCCTACACACCGCCTTCCCGCCTCGGGCACCAGGAGAGAGGGCCCTGGGGTGCGTTCCCTCCCCCCTGCCCACCCCTCCCCTCTCAGGGCCCCTCACCTCCTGATCCGTGGAGTGTCCCCGCCGCCCCCAGGACAGGCTTGTCCCAGGTAGCTCGGCTGTCACCTCCGACACTGGGCTCACTTTCCCTGTTAAGGGGCCCTGGCTTTGGAAGCCCCCGATAGAGCTGGTCAGGAGTGACCTCCCAGGGCCATCTGGGTGCCAGCCCCACCTCTTCCTGGTTGGTGGGAGGGCCTAGGGTGGTTAGCTTCCTCAGGCTCAGACACCGTCTCTGCCCCCGGCTGCCCTGTGGTGAAGAGAGGCCTTTGTGAGAGGAGCCGGGTTGCAAAGGGAAAGAGAAAGTGGTCCCCAGAGGGGCAGGGGGCAGACGCCCCTCCCTGGGGGCAGGGCAGTCTGGGTCCAGACCTGGCCCAGCACCGTCCCTGGTTGGCACATCCGTCTTGTGGCCCCTTCAGCTTCCCAGCAGGACTCTGTACTTGTGTTGTAGGGACAGCCGAGGCAGGGCACCGAAGACAGCAGGAAACAGTTTTATTTGGCTGCAGCCAAGTTCAGGGGGCACAGCCTTCGCTGTAATCAGTCAAGCCCCTGAACCCCGAGTTCAGGGAGTTTCAGAGTTTTATCCCCAGCGTGTAAGGGGAGGGGCTCAGAAGCTCACAGTCTGCAGAAGTTCACATAAAAGCAGCTTTTTCTCTCTCTGTTCTGGGCAAGTTAACCCTTCAAGGACAGCACCTGAGAAGGGGAGAGCTTCTTCTCCCCTCTCTTTCCTCCCCTGCCAGCTGTCACCATGGAGCCCAGTTGTAACTTATCTTAAAAATGTAGACAGCTCTGTGAAGCCCAGCTCAAGGCCAGAGGCCTGGTTTGCACATTTCTACAAACTACTATATTGGATACATGTTTGTGAAAAACTAGTCAGGGAGTGTCCAGCACCTGGAGTGCTGGTATCTTCTCGGCCAGTGGCCAAGTAAACAGGGCGAGGCGAAAATAGGAAGTTTATCTACATTGGACTCTTTCGCAGAGACTCTTTTGCTGACAGTTCCAAAATCAGCCATGGTGAAGAGGGCTTTTCTGTGGAGCAAGGGGGTGCCCACTTCACTTGATGCCGACAGGGTGGGAGGTTGGGATACAGGGTTTCATCTCCTGCCCCAAAGAAGGCAGGTGTGGACAGATCCTGGGCCATGTCCTCTACCCCAGTCCTTGGAGGAGGTCTTAAGTAAGCACAGAAAGGCTTAGATGCCCTCTTGAGATCACACAGCAAACAGCAGAGTGGAGTGCGGGCCAGGTCTTCCGGGCTGCTGCCCCCCCCCCCTGCCCCCCACAACTAGCTGCAAGCAACTCTGGGAATTGAGGTTTCCAGGAGAGGAGTGGGGGAGTGGCACAGAGGGAGGGCAGCTGCCACCCTGCAGGGATTCCCAGGCCCGGGGTTGAAGGACCTGGACTTCAAGTGTGTGTTCTGGAAGCTCTGCCTGCTTGGCACACTGAGCCAGGATCCTCGGTAAGAAACAGCAAAATGGAACCAAAACAAAAAAAACCCAAAACCAAGAGCATGTTGTGACAGCCGGATCCTGAGCGAGGAAGGCCTGCTCCCCCCTCGCCGCCTGCTCTTCTCACACCCCCTGCAGCCCCAGGCCCCAGGAGCTTGGGTTTGAAGGGTCACAAGAACTGTGTCCCCTCCACCCTGTCCGTCCTCAGGTCCTGGGGCTGAGGCAGGAGCTCAGGGTAAGCTGGAGAGAGGTGGCAGGAAGCCCCACCCCCATCCTCCTTCAAGACAAAAAGGAAAGTCTCCAACCGGAGTCCCGGGGACCCCAGACCCTCATTTAAATACATCTACATGTTAAAAGACGGGGGTGGAGGGGCAGCCACAACAAATGATCCTGACTGACCCTCTCTTTGTCAGCTGTGCTGACTTCTGTCCTGTGTGAGCTGAAGGGTCCCCTGAGCTGGTGACAGGATCACAGCCCGAGGAAGATTCCAGAATGAGCTGGGCCTTTCCAGGAAAAGAGATCACATCTGCACAATAGGGTGTTTGTCAGTGTCGGGCAGCTGGGCCGCCCCCTGATTTGATGCTGGACACAGGGACTCTGGCTGCGTGTCTTGGGAGGAAACTAGTCGGGCAGGAGAGCAAGTCCTGGGGGGCAGCTGTTCGCAGGGGAGAGGGCGGTTTCCTAGGGGGCGGAGGCTTGGGAATGGAGCTGTGTTTAGGCGCTTTTCCAAGGTGTGCTTTTCTTTCCCAAGAGCCCTTTAACTCCAAGGCAGGCAGAGGAAGGCGTGGTCAGAGGGTCACCTGGAGCCAAAGCTCTTTTTTTTAAAAAAAAAAAAATATTTATTTTTAGTAGTAGTTGCTCACAATACTTTCATTTTATTCATCTTTAAGTGGTGCCAAGGATCAAACCCAGGGCCTCGCATGTGCTAGGCGAGCACTCCACCGCTGAGCCCCAGCCCCAGCCCCAAAGTTGTTTTTTATATTGATACTGCATTCTGTATAAACATCTCTGTCCTGTGATGAGGGTGAACTGCTGTCACTGTTCAGAGACCACATGGGGGCTGGAGGAGAACACAAGTTCAGGGGCCTGGGAACCAGCCACTGGGCATTGAACCCAGGGGGTCTCACTGAGTTGCTGAGGCTGGCTTTGAACTTGGCATCCTGAGCCACTGGGATTCCAGGTGCCCCCCACCCTTCCAGCAGTTTTGATTGTCCTGGGAGAGTCATGGCAAAAGCATCTGGCCATGCTGATGCCCTGGTCTCTGGTAAGGTCGTTGAAGTGGGTAGGCAAAGCACACACCAAGCTTTCAACTCCTAAGAGTTGAGGAGACAAGAGGGGAAAATAAAACACAGACACCACCTTTTGATGGCTGTTGTTCAACCCCAGAGCTGCAAAGGCCCCAGTAGATTTTCTGATTCCAAAGAAAAACCCGGGAGCGGGTCTAATATTTTATTATTTGTGCTCCTGGCAGCAGCCACTGGGATAGGACCGAGGGCTGCCCTGAGCCGAGAAGCAGGGGTATCTGCAGGAAGGGTGGCCTGCCCACAGCACCGGGGCTTTCTTCAGATGTTTTAGGGGTATACAATTTACTTTGCGGCCAAGGTCTTTCTGTTTTGATCCCCACCTGAAGATTGGAGGTAGGGGAAGGCTGCCTCCGGCATTCTTGGGTGGTTCTGGGTTCCCCTTCAGGAATCTCAAGCCTGACTGGAGTCTACCCTGCAGCCACCAGGCCAGGCGTGAAGGGCCAGCAGTGCACTGGCCCTTGGTCCCCACACTGGTCTCTAACCACCCCAGGCTGAGGAGTGGGCTGGAAGGAAAAGAAGCGGAGCCTGCCACCCATGTGCAGTGGGACATACCTGTAATCCCAGCAGCTTGGGAGGTTTAGGCAGGAGGATCCCAAGTTCAAAGCCAGCCTCAGCAAAAGCAAGGCACTAAGCAACTCAGTAAGACCCTGTCTCTAAATAAAATACAAAATAGGGCTGGGGGTGTAGCTCAGGGGTTGAGTGTCCCTGAGTTCAATTACCCCAGACCAAAAACAAAGGAGTGGGGTGGGGAGGCCTTCTCTGGCCTTTCCCTTGAGAACATTCTTACTTATCTGAGGGGCCATGCTGGGTTGGAGCAGGCCACCTGAGGCCTGTGGGTCTCCAAGAATGGCCTCTATCTAGCTCTTTTTCTCCAGGAGCATGAGACAGCCTGGCCTGGGCCTGTAGTGATCAAGGAGCATGTGACCTGATGGGTGCCCCTCTGTGCCTCCCTCCTTGGAGCAAATTTGGAAGGAGGACATCTTCAAGTCAGACATGCGAAGCAGCCGGGCAGTACCACCGATGATTCTGCCCTCAGGGGCCCCGCCCAGGGAGCCCGGCAGCATGGGAGGAAAGACCACATACGTGGGGATACAGTGGGGAGTGGCCGCAGTGGCCATTTCAAGCCAGGGAGAGCTCAGAAGGAGGCTGGCTGGTCTTGGGCTTCCAGCCTCCAAAACAGTGAGAGCGCAAATTCTGGGGCTAAGTAGCTGGTTGACGGCTTCTTATTATCCAGAAATCAAGTCAGCCTTGAAGGGGGTCCGTCCCACCTGGCGGTTTTCACGCTCGCCCACGGATCCATTTACATTCAGCCCAAGAACCACATTCAGTGACTGTTGTTGCGACCATCAGGGACAAAAGGACAGAGACGTTCCCTGGCCTTACTCCACCCTTCCGGTCCCACTAACATCCCCCCACCCCCATTGATGCCACCAAGATTTTCCACAGGTAAGAAATTCCTAAGAATGTTTACCACACTCACGGCCTGTGGGATAGCAGCCCCCAGGCCACCGGGGCTCTCCACCCGAGGGCTGTCCCTTCCTTTGCTCGGGAACCAGCCTGAGTTTTCTCTCCATCAATGTTGTTCCTTCTGGAGCTGAAGCCCCCCTCCTTTTCCCAGTTAGAGCCTGGCCTGCTCTCTCTCTTTTTCTTTCTTTTATTTATTTTTTTATACCAGGAATTAAACCCAGAGGCGCTTGACCTCGAAGCCACATCCCCACCCTTTTATTTTATTTTTTTAAATTTTTATTTTTTGACAGAGCCCTGCTAAATTGCTGAGGCTGCCTTTGAACTCTCAATCCTCCTACCTCAGCCTCTACCTCAGAGTCGCTGGGATTACAGGCCCACTGCACCTGGCCAGACCAGGCCTGGTTTCATTTTCATTGTCACTGAGTCAGAAGTTCCTGTGGCAGGCACCATCCTGATGGGGGAGGGGCCCTGCGGATGCAGGAGGGTGCTCTTGAGAAAGCAGGCAGGAGGTGGGAGCCATCCAGGCAGCCCCAGAGGGCAGGGCCAGAGGAGGCCGGGGAAACAGCCATGGAAGTAGCACAAGGAAGCTCCTCATGGGAGAATCTTCTGCAGCTTCTTGACCTGGAAGTGGTAATTTCTAATCAGGTTCTTCCAAGGCCGGAATGGCCGTCCGTCGTAGGGGTACACAAAGTTCTCCCAACAGTGCTCAAACTCTGTGAGGGAGGAGAGGAGGGGACGTCAGAGCCCTGCAGCCTGCTCCCCACCCCCAGGCTGCCCCAGCACCAGCTCCCTGGGTCCCCTCCCACTGCTTTGGAGACCTGGCCTGGCCTGACCCTCATCCTGGTTCCTCGGGCCACCTTGACCCTCTGCTCCTCACCTCTGAGGGACATGATTTCCACCCTGGCTCCTTCCCGCTGCAGGGCGCGAAGCCCCTCTTGGTGTGAGTGATTCCAGAAGTAATAGAGGCGGGCGGCGTAGATGGTCAAGCTCAAGTTGGAGTGGCTGGCCAGGAAGGCGGCCACCTGCTGTGCACAGTCAGAGCAGGGACTCCAGGAGACGAACCAGGTGATCTGTAAGTGCTGGTCGGGGAACTGCAGGGGGTAGTCGTGCAGCCAGTAGAGGAAGCACAGCTCGGCATGCAGGCGGGTCTCCAGGAAGACCTGGGGGTGGGGGAGGCGGAAGCCCCGGTGGAGGGTGGCCGGTGGAGGGTGGCCGGGCGGGGCTGTGGCATTTCATCCATTCTCTCCGTCGCTCCCTTCTCCCCTTTTGAATCCATTCACTCTCCCAGCTCCCAGGTGGCCCTGGGCCAGCATGCCTAGCCCTGCTCTGGCCAGGTCGGGGGAGGGCACCAAGCTGCACCACCCCACGGGGAGGAGCCACTGGCCACAGGTGCCTTCCAAGCACTTGTGACTCATCTGAATTTGAGACCCTGGGCCCTGCATAAAACACACAGCTCATTGCAAAAAAGAAAAAAGAACATCATCCTGGGAAGAGTTTTATAGGTTGAAATGCTGTTAGGCATATTGGACTAAATGAATTCCGCCCATTCCTGACCACTTGGTGGACTGTGGGCACTGGAAGAGTTTAAATGAGAGACATGACCCATTCGCCTTCCATTGGGTAGCTGTGCTGCAGAGCAGGCCTGCCCAACCCAAAGGGCTCCCTGCCCTCCAAACGCTTGGGACAGCTGAGCACGGGTGGCAGACGGGCAGGCGGGCAGGTGTGTGGAGGGGATGTGACTGCTCTGTGTAGGGGCTGCAGGGGTGGCACTGGATCTAGCAATGGCCGGTTCTGGTCATGGCTGCCGTGAGGGGGCCCAGGGAGGCCCTTGCGCCTGGGCTCTGAGCGGGCTGGGGGCAGGCAGGGGCAGGCACAGCGCCCTGTGTGTGGTAACAGGTCCTCTCTGTGCAGGGGTCAGGGGTGTGGCGGAGCAGGCTCGGCAGCCCCACAGACATGAGGGCCAGATAAGACGCTGGGGAGCTGGGGTTGGGGCTCAGAGAAACAGCGCTAGCATGCGCGAGGCCCTCAGCACCACATAAATAAATAAAATAAAGGTACTGTGTCCACCTACAATTAAAAAATAAATGTTAAAAAAAAAGACTCTGGGGGCTCAGGGCCCCAACCTGCTAGATGTCCTTTCCTCAGGACTGTTAGACACACGGAGCCTCAGGACAAGGTTTGCCTGTAGACTTCTGAAGAAGGCCTCTGGGGGAGTCAGATGCCATTGTGTATCAGGTCACAGGATGGGAGTCCCAACATCTGGCTTTTTACTGATCTTTTCTGCGTTCTCAACTGGAGTGGCTCCTGTCTACCATGTGAGAGGAGTCTGGCGGATACCTGGGTTTTAAAGACCCCTCTGTGAATGGGGACAGTCGAGTCACGCTCCTCTCTATCCACCTGGTAGCACAGGAAGGTGTTGTTCCGGCCCAGGGCCCAGCGAAGATTCCGGAAGTGGAAGAGGAATGTCTTTCGATATAAACGACTTATCTTGTTTCTGGGGGCAAGAAAGGAGACACCCAGCGAACCCCAAGTTGCTCTAAGCTGCTGTCCACTGAGCCGGCTCCCTGGGTCCCCCTAGGTGCTCCCCAATCCTCTGCAGCTCTGAGAACTTCCGCCATGGAGGGCCTGTTGGACCCACCCAGGGTCCCAGCTCTGATCCTTCCAGTGGGATGCCCCCCCACCCTGCCCACTCAACCCCCAACCCAAAAGAAAAAGACCAAACCCCCTCACCCCAAATATGAGCTTTGAACATCTCGCCTCCTCCTCCTCCGTTCATTCCTGACTCACACTGTGCATGCTGGTTTTTTTTTTTAATCAGGGTACCACCTGAGGTCTCGGGCACAAGCTACTGTTCTGCACATTTCTCCTCATCTTTCATTCTTGTGTCCTCCTGTCATCTGGGTGGTCCAGCTCTAAGAGGTCTCATCTCTGCGGTTGTGGGTGTGCTTGGGGACCCTGGGCAGTCCCTCTTGGGCTCAGTGGAGGTGACTCCTTCAGTCTCAGAGCTCCCTCCTCCCCCTCCCTCTCCTAAGACTTCAGGCTGACAGCCGCACGGAGAATAGACACTCCTCAAAGGGCTTAGAACACGAGTGCGGGTTCCTTCAATCAGAGTTTGCATTGGGTTCTGATTGATAACAAGACTGGCAGACCATGGAGCCAGGCTGCCCGCACGGGGCAGGAGGGGCAGCCAGGGGGCACTTTCAGACAGCTGCAAAGAAACGGCCAGGGGCTGGGGGAGGGGGAGGAGGGTGGCACCTTCAGAAGCTGCCATGGGCCCCCTCCAAACCGGCAAAGACCCTCGGGGGTGCTGTGGAGGAGCCTGGAGAGAGAGAACCCAGGCCTGGGTGGGGGAGAGACCAGGAGAAAAGCACTATGGGGCGGGGGGGACCCCAGGACAGGAGGTGCTGCAGACGGGGCCGGTGGGCAGAAGGGCCAGCGGTACCTGATGTCTGGGGCTGGGTTGTGGCATCCTGGGCAGGCCCCGGGTCTCCGGTTCTGGGGCTCCATTTCCTGATTCCAGGGCCTTTGCCTTGGAAGCCCCCTGATCGATCTGTGAGTGACCTCCAGGGCCATCTGAGTGCCGGCCCCACCTTCTTCCTGGTTTGGCACCGGAATGGGAGGGCCTAGGGTGGGTTTTCTGCCTCAGGCTCAGACACCTTCTCTCCTTCCCTCTGCCCCCCCGCTGGGCAGAGCAGGACACCGCCCCTTGATGAAGACAGGCCCCTCGGAGCTGCAGGACCACAGGAAGCGCAAAGGGAAAGAGAAAGTAACTGATCCCAGAGCAGGAGGAGGGCGTGGGCCTGGAGAGGGAGCAGGGCAGACGCCCCCCCCTGCAGGCTGGACAGTCTGGGTCTCTCTCATCCGGGTCCAGAGCCCAGCGCTGTACCTGCCTGGGGAATGGAGGGTGATGGGCAGGGACAGTGTGGATTCCAGACAGGGCCTCCTGTGTCCGGTCCTTGCACCGGAGCAGGGAAGGGCAGACACAGATTGGGTTCCTGATTCTGTGCTTGGATCTTCCCATCTGTCTCCTCATCCAACTTCCCAGCCAGTAACCCCAATGGGACCGATGGGCACAAAGACTCCAAGCTGGTGATTGACAGCTCAGGATCAGGTAGCTACAGGTGGCAGAGCTGGAATTGGCGATCTCATGCTGTGGGCTTTCTCCACAGTCCAGGCTGCTTCTCCCTGCAAAATCAGAGACAGTAGTCTTGCCACCTCTCAAGGGTGGAGGTATGAGCCAACAAATGCCACACAAACACAGGAGCATACAATACACACAGCTTTCTTTCTAATTGTTTAAGTCCATCCACAGATAAAACCTAGAGTGCTTAACCACTGAGCCACATCCCCAGGCCTTTTTATTTATTTTTGAGACAGGGTCTCTAAATTGCTTAGGGCCTCGCTAAATTGCTGAGGCTGGCTTTGAACTTGAGATCCTCCTGCCTCAGCTTCCTGAGCACTGGGATTAAAGGCATGCACCATCTTTCCCAGCCTAAAACCTAGAATTCTTTGGAGGAATCAAGGTCTATTGTGTCCTCCAAATAATCATTCTGAATATCATGTCCTTCAACTGGATTTTGTCCCAGATGAAGGTGTGCTCTGTGCCAGGCCCTGGGCTCCTCTGAAGGCAGAACCCATTGGGAAGGCTGATGAACGGCTGTTAGGATGTGCCACAGCGCCCTCTCCTGGCGGAAGGCAATCCTACCTCTCCACAAGGTAGAACTTAGGGTTGAACTTTCAAGGTGGGTTTCTGTTGCCTTGGAGAACAAATGGGCACAGGATAAGGACATCAGTAGAAAATACATACTTCCACTGATCAGAAGCAGACACATTTTATAAGAAAATGAAGTGAAGAACACAGACCCAGGAGTCATCCCTGAACCCAGCTGTGGGTGACAGGGAGGTACTGTGGTGGAGGCACCAGCTTTATAGCCAGGCACATCCTAACTCTGCCCCTTCCTTACCGTGTGGCCTTGGGTGACTTACTGAATGTCTTTGAATCTCTAATATCCTTGATCTTTAAAAGGCCATAAATAATATGCATCTTATAGTTATTGGGAAAGTCAAATGTGATTGGTTTATGTAAAGAATTTAGCAAAGCACCTAGAATGTTAAAAGAACGGAAGACCTAACAGTTATGATCCAGCTGGGGGTTGAACCAGGGGATCTCCCCCATGCTATACATGTGCTCTACCCCCAAGATACATCTCCAGCCCCGTTAGTTTTTGTTTTGTTTCTTGGTGGTGCTGGGGATCGAATCCAGGGCCTTGTGCATGCAAGGCAAACACTCTACCGACTGAGCTATATCTCCAGCCCCTATTAATTTGTTGTTTAAAAACGTTTTCCACTATCAGGGTGCAGTGACCCATGCCTGTAATCCCAGTAGCTCAGGAGGCTGAGGCAGGAGGATCTTGAGTTCAAAGCCAGCCTTAGCAACTTAGCAAGGCCCTAAGCAACTTAGTGAGACCCTGTCTCAAAATAAAAAGTGAAAAAAGGCTGAGGATGTGGCTCAGTGATTAAGCACACTTGGGTTCGATCCTCAGTACCAAAAACAAAAAACAAACAAACAAACAAACAAAAAAAAAAGTGCCTCACCTTAGACCTCACTAGAATACAAGAATACAAATAAAAAAATAGAATACCTTATTAAAAAAAACACAAATTTCCCACTGGACTTGGGGATGCATGTCTGTAATCCTAGTGACTCAGGAGGCTGGGGCAGGAGAATCCCAAGTTCCAGGTTAACCTCAGCAACTTAGCAAGACCCTCAGTAACTTTGACCCTGTCTTAGAATAAAACACAAAAAGGGCTGGAGATGTACTTTAGTGGTAGCGCACCTGGGTTCAATCCCCAGCCCAAGAAAGGAAAATAATTTGTGTGTGTAGTTTCATTTCTAGGATATGATATATATATATATGAAAAACATGAACACATATATCCATAAGTGACCGTTTGTGATAGTTTCATTCATTCAAAGTGTTGTACGGGTCGTGTCAATAATTTGCTTCTTTTTAGTACAGAATAGTATTTATGGCATGGATATGCTGTTTTGTTTTTGTTTTTTGGAGGGGGTTCTGGACATTTAACCCAGAGGCATGTTACCATAGAGACAGAGCCAGCCCTTTATTTTATTTTGAGACACAGTCTCTCTAAGTTGCTCAGGGCCTCGCTAAGTTGCTGAGGCTGACCTTGAAATTGTGATCCTCCTGCTTCAGCCTCCCCATTGCTGGGATTATAGGTGTGTGCCACCAGGCTAGGCCTTGAGTATAGGTTTTTGTGTGAAGATGAATTTGCATTTTCTGTGATAAGTGCCCAAGAGTGTAATTGCTGGGCTTTACGTTTAGTGTGTGTTTAGTTTTATAAGACACCATGGAAATATTTTCTAGAATAAATGTACCATTTTATATTCTCACCAGCAATGTATGGTTGATCCAATTTCCTCACCTCCTTCCCAGCATGTGACCCTATCACTGTTTTTCTATTTGAAACCTCTGGTGGGTTTACAGTGACACTGTGGTTTCAACGTTCATCTCCCCATGGCTAATGAAGTTGACCATCTCTTTCTTTCTTCCTTCCCTCCTTTCTTTCTTCCACCCCTTTTTTCTTTCTTTCTTTCCTTCCTCATTCACTTCTTCCTCCCTCCCTTCCTCTCTTTCTCTCTTTCGTTTCTGTACCAGGGGTTGAACCCATGAGCACTTAATCACATCCCCAGCCCTTCTATACTTTATTTTGTGACAGGGCCTCACTAACTCTTGAGGCTGCTTTGAACTTGCAATCCTCTTGCCTCAGCCTCCTGAGCCTCTGAGATCACAGCTGTGTCACACACACACACACACACACATACACATACACACACACACACAGTGATTTCTATCAAACTCACAGACATAACAGGCTCCACTGTGCACATGATTCCTCGGCTTTAAGAAGAGACTCGGAGACGGTGACACGATGCATTTGGTGGCGCAGAGCTGGGCCTTGCGATTCCTCTGTGCAGCTTCCCAGCCCCTTGCCACTCACCTGAACTCTGAGGTTGGGGGTGTGGGCCTCCCCAGCCCTGGGGACCTTCAGATTTGATTCCCGGCAAGTCAGGTGGCCCGTCAGTGGCTCCTGGGCTGCTCATCAATGACCGTCACTAATTAGTTATAATTTTTTTTTTGGTGGTGGTGCTGGGGATCGAGCCCAGGGCCTTGTGCATGCGAGGCCAGCCCTCTACCAACTGACCCCAGCCCCTAGATTTTTTTTTTTTTTCATGTATTCTGTTTCTGCCCTTGTTAGGGTCAAGGTGGTGCTGGTTCTGCAAGGATCTGGGAAGCCTTCGTCATTTTCTTTCCTCTGGAGTAATTTCTGCATCCTGTACATTGACACCGAGTCTGAGGCCTGAGGCTGCATGGCGGTTGGTCACCTGCTTAACGTACTCTCTAAGGATGAGTCTGAGAATGGTCTTCCCCACACAGGGTCAGTGTCGGTGGCTCCCGGTTCCTAGAACATCTGCGTAAGTGGAATGGAATATGGAATCTTTCCAGCTGCTCCAGAATTTGTGTCGGGAAGTGAAAACCGCCATTGCAGAGGGCAGTGCACCTGGCACCCTCAACAACGTCCAGTAGAAAGACGCCACCAAAAGGCTAGTGACTGGACTGACTGGGGTGGGAGTTTTGGCCAGGAGATCCAGCCACTAGCCACTGCGGGCCGTGTCCCTGGGGTGGGGCCACGGAGATGTTGAAGAGGTGGCCTGGATCAGCTTTTCCGTGTCAGAGAAAATGAGGGGACGTCCCTCCACCTTAGGACCTCACTGAAATGTCCTCTGTGCACCTCAGGAGACACCAGCTACCAGGTACCATGGACAGGCAACAGCAGGGTGCACGTGGGCTCTTGGAGAAGCAGGGACGGCCCAGAGCCAGGAACAGCAGCACCAATTAAGTGGCAGACACAGTCCCTGTCCCCTGCCTCCCCCCCCGACCTGAGGAAGAAAATTCAACAGGCCCAGCTCTCCGTGGGTCCGTGGGTCCGTGGGTCCGTGGGTCCTGCTGCCCTCTGGGACTCCCCTCCTGCACACACCCTGCGCCCCCCGGCTGGCTCCCAGGGCTCCGGGGCTGGCTTCAGGAACAAGGAGAACCGAGGCCAGGGAGACGGGAAGGGCCTGGGGAGGAGCCGGGAGGGTCTGGGAGGGTCTGGGAGGCCGGCAGAGCTGCTTTGATCCGCAGCGTGGACTCTGGGCCCTTCCCGCCTGCGGGCTCCACCGGCCTCCCCAGCCCAGGTCAGGGTTAGGGGAGACTCTCAGGTCAGCGGGAGGCCAGGAAGACAGCACAGCCCCGGGAGGGCCCTGGTGGGAGCAAGTGGCCCTCAGGGAGACGCACAGTGGACAGTGTTCGCCCCGCACCCTTCCCAGGGGATGCAGAGTTCACCTCTAGAAAACGGAAAGGGAAGTAGGGCACAGGGATAGACCCCAAATCACCAATCACCAATTATATTGACTAGAAAAACCACACGTACACCTATATACTGTGTGTGTGTGTGTGTGTGTGTGTGTGTGCAGGAGCTATATGTGCATATACATATTTATAGTGAGAATTATTGACATGATCGAGTACATTTTATTCATTCCCACTGATTTATAATGTCCAATCTTAATTTTTTTTTAGTTGCAAGTGGACACAATACCTTTATTTATTTGTTTATTTTTATGTGGTGCCGGGAATTAAACCCAGGGCCTCTCCCATGCTAAGCAAGAGCTTTACTGCTGAGCCCCAGCCCCATGTAATGCCAAATCTTTTAAAAACAAATAAATATTTATAGAAATGAAAAGTTGGAGGGGGTGTGCTTCTGTTCGTGGCCTTCTGCAGGCAGGGCGTTGTGGAGCCCCTGGGGTGGGGTCCCACAGAGCAGGGGATGGGGGTGGGGGAGGCTGCACAGGCCTCAGCCGCCAGGCATTTGAAACAGAGGAAGTCGGGGTGCTGGGTGGAGGGGGGTAATGAAGAAAGGACTGAGACAGAGCCAGGTTTCCAAGGGGATTTACAGGGGCTGGGGTGGGAGGAGTGAGCGTGTGGGGTGAGTGACATTGAGAAGCAGAGAACAGAGGACTGAAGGACATGAGGTTCCCTGGGGAAGGGCAGCTGAGGGACATTCTTCCCAAGAAATGTGACCTCTTTCCTTTTCTTTTCTATGTCCCTTGCCCTTTTTTAAATTTTATTTTGAGACAGGGTCTTGCTAAGTTGCTGAGGCTGGCGATCCTCCTGCCTCAGCCTCCTATGTTTCCCTTTCATTTCTCAAAAAAATCCTGCCATGAGGCTGCCGCAGCCTTGGTTGTCTGGGGGGCGTCTGCGGTTGCGTGTCATCATGAAGAGCTGAGCCCGTAAGTCAGTGTTCGTGCTGGGCTCTGCCACACTGAGCTTCACCTGCACCTCTACCTGATCATCACCGTAGAGGGAGACTAGGGACTTCTGGCCACCTCTGCCATCCAGGGATTCAAGGTTCACAGGCAGGAACAGGTGCACCCATGTGAGGTGGCCCAAGTCCCCAAGCTGGGCAGAACCTGTGGGGTGTGTGACATTGACCCCAGCCCAGCTCATATTGGAAGCTGCAGACCTAGCAGAGACTGCCTTCCCAGAAATAGGAAATTATAAGCCTGAGATTTTTAAAATCTTCCTTGGCTAAAGGCCTGTTTAGTAGCATTTTAATTGCTTTTTTTTTTTGCTTTTTTAAAAGTAAATAAGTGTGGTGTTGCGGTTTGGATACGAGGTGTCACCCTAAAAGCTCCTATGGCGATGCAGGAATATTCAGAGATGAGATGATTGGATGTGAGAGCTGCAGCCCAACTGATCAGTCCATCCTACCTTGAGCTGGATGGTGACTGCAGGCAGGTGGCCTGTGGCTATGGGAGGTGGGTCACTGGGGTCCATCTTCCCTGACGTCCCTCCCCCACTCTCTGTCTCCTGGCTGCCAGGGGGAGCACCATCACACCCTTCCTCTGGATGTTTTGCTTTGCCTGGGGCCCCAAACTATGGACTTGGCTGACCACCATGAACCTGTGAAATCATGAGCTAAAATAAACTCTTCCTCCTCTAGGATGCTCTTGTGAGGTATTTTGGGCACAGCAAAGAAAAGCTGACCATCACACATGGCTAGAATTGGTCTTTCTTAAATTCTTCTTGACCAGTTTTTGATAAAGGTGATTTTTTTTTTGTATCGGGAATTGAACTCAGAACTCGAGGGCACTCGACCACTGAGCCACATCCCCAGCCCTATTTTGTATTTTATTTAGAGACAGGGTCTCACTGAGTTGCTTAGTGCCTCACCATTGCTGAGGCTGGCTTTGAACTCACGATTCTCCTGTCTCAGCCTCCCCAGCCACTGGGATTATAGGCGTGCACCACCTCCCCCGGCTCTCAATCAAGATGATTTTAACTTCCCAAAATCAATTATGGAAGTTTCTTTTTCCCCTTTCCTGTGTGAGTTCAGTTCCATTTCTTACAGGGTCCCTCAAACTCACCCTGAAACCTCCTGGTTGTACTTTGATGCCGTTGCCTATGTGGAAGCCTTCACAATTCACCTTCCTTTAATAGTTCAGGGTTGATTTATGTGTTTTATTTCTAGTGTCCTTTTATCATTTTTTTTCTAGAACATTGTTCATTGTGCCTCAGTTTTCGAGTCTCTTGGAACAAGTGTGTTCATATTCCCTTCTGACTTTTTACATTCTCTAAAATTCCATTGCCATTTTCATTCATATTTAGTTTATTTTTACCTTTGCTTTGTTTGCAGATTTTTAGTTTTATTTTCTTCAAAGAACTAGATCTTGATTTTGTTGTTATTCCTCTTTCAACTTCTTGAATGGATCACTTACCTTAAATATTTCTTTTCTAAGATGTACATTTGATGAAGCAAAACTTCTTCATGTACTCTTTAACTTATATTCCACAAATCTGACAACTTTTTTAAAAAAACAGTATTTTTTTAAAAAAAATTTAATGAGTTGGACAGGGTTCAACCCAGAGCAGAACCACAGTGATGTATTCCAGTAAGGATTTCTTATAGGAATCCAACTTCATGCGATTGGTCAAGACACCTCTGTGGAGTGTCTCCATGTGACGTCTCCAGGGTAGGCAGCTGGGATGATGGATGCATGGTGTGAAGAGCAAGGACAAGCTGGAACCCACACACTGCAGTGGTGGAGTAACGAGGCTGGAGACCAGGGGCATTGTTCTTGCCTCTGACTTAATGGTGCCTTGCTGGGGCCCTTCCTCAAGGGGCTAAGGACACACACCTGGCCCAGGGCAATCAAGGACCATGTAGGGAAAGTTCTAGCAACTGCAGACCTAGTTGCTGCTTCACACCACAGGGGAGAGTTGGCAGACCAAGGACACGTGAACATGCTACAAAATGGTGGCTACTTCACTCCTCCCTCAAAGTCAGCCAGAATTGTCTCTCTGGTGACCCACCCTGAACTGAAACTACCAAAAAGGAGTTCTGGGAAATGTAGTTCTGCCTGGGACACATTACAGAGTTACCATAGGGGGGAGAAGAGCTGACCACCCCTAGCCAATCCTGAGACTTTGATGGGGATTGCATGGAATCCACAGAACTGACATCTTAATATTGAGTGTTCCAATCCATGAACATGGTATACCTCTCCATTTATTCAGGTATTTATTCATTTATTTTACTTTCTGTCAGTGAAGCTTTATAGTTTTTATAGTAAATCAAATACATTTTGCAAGATGAATTCTAATGTTCTCAGGGACAGATTTCTGATAACAGATAACAGAAAATACTTCTACAATATTCAGTGTGTGGGGATTGAGCATTCTTCCTATGTGAAGCTACAGATTCATTCAGAAGCAAAGCCATTTGGGTTCCACAACCACCAATAAGGAAGTTCTTTTAGTATCTTCGCTTTATGTGACCGGACTGAAGCACAGAGGAGCCAAGCAACTTGCCAAATGTCTAAATCCACTGATTCGCAGGAGCAGGGTTGGAATTCAGGCTGTGACCCTGGGCTCTTACCCCTCTGAGCTATGAGTGTTCACATAAATGTCCAACAGCAGAGAAAATGGGAGCTGACCTCTGTGAATGGGAGACTTTGACGTGTAGGCTTACTGAATGGGTCCTCTGAGATGCCTCTTGGACATAACCTCCCTCTCCCAGTTGCTCCCAGGGGAGGGGGAGCATTTTCATCTCTGTCTTAACAGTATTGATGAAGATTTGCCAATTTTTAAGAATGAGGCTATGGAATCTAATGAGTTGGCAGGAAAGCCAATAGCGGGCTGGTAAAACTCAATATTTCCAGAAGAAAGGGTGTAGGATTTCCCTTAAAAACAGTTAAAAGCAAAGATCACTTTAATTATCCCCTCGAAATCAGGGAACTATGAATCAGGACCAAGACAGTACAGCGTCCGCCCATTCCCACTCTGATGGAAAAGTTTAAGGAGGCTGAGAGGACAGGGGAGTGGGCACAGGGGAGTGGGCACGTTTTGTATTAAGAGCACAGTTCCGGTGGAGGTGGGCTTTAGCATCTCGAGCTCCCTGGCTCTCTTTAAATCCTCCACCCCTTTGCCAAGGTCACCATGCCCAGAATCAAATGTCCTTTAACAACAGAGCTGACGAGAAAACACAGTGGACTCCCTGGTAGAAGAGTATTCAGCAACCAGCCGTGAGGAGCACAGTTCCTCAGGGACACAGAGGGTGGCCTGACCTGTGGGTTTGGGGATAGAAGCCAGACACGGAGGATTCTGTCCTGTGCTGGCATTTGTAGGAAGTGAGGGGGAAACTAAACTCACTTGTGTTAGGAATCCGGAGAGTGGATCTCCTGGGGGAGATGGGGGGGAGGGACGGGGAGCAGAAGGGGCTCCCCAGGTGCCCTCCACACAGCAGGGAAACTTGTCAAGGTGTCCCCACAGCTTGAGCATTGACCTGCATTTACTGATGCCCCTGCTCAATTTTTTTCTTAATACATTTCAGACATTAGTGTAGGGAGGATCCCAGTGTGTGAATTAGGAACCCAGAGACACTTGCAAGCTCCTGTCTGCACGTTTAATTCATGGCAAAGGGTCCGGTCAGGTGCGCTCACGAGCAGAGGACACCACTGGAAGGCTGAGCTGGCCGTGAGCAGGATGGGAGGGGAGCAGAAGGAGGGCTTCTTTCTTGCTGTGATGATTATAACAAACTGGAGGCCCATAGTTTGGTTCATCTGTATGAAACACTTAAAAGTATACATATGAGGGCTGGGGTTGTGGCTCAGTGGTAGAGTGCTTGCCTAGCATGCATGAGGTACTGGGTTTGATCCTCAGCACCATATAAATGTAAAATAAAGATATTGTGTCCACCTAAAACTAAAAAATAAGTGTTTTAAAAAAAAGTATACATATGAGTAGTTTCCCACTGATTTTCATTATTATGGTAACTAGTGCACATTATTCCCTCTCATCCAAGGTTTTGCTTTCCCAAGTTTCAGTTACCTGTGGTCAATGGAGGTCTGATAATATTCATGGAAAATTCCAGAAATCAATAGTTCATACTTTCTTTTGTGTTTTGTTTTGTGGTATTGGTATTGACTCCAGAGGTGCTTTACCACAGAACTGCACCCCTAGCCCTTATTTTTTAATTTATTTTGAGACTAGTTCTTGTTAAGTTGTTGAGGCTGGCCTCAAACTTGTGATCCTCCTGCCTCAGTCTCCAGAGTTGCTGGGATTTCAAGGACGTGTTAATTCATCTGGCAATAATTCACAGTTTTAAAGAGCATGATGAGATCTCTTTCCATTCTGTCTGTCCTTCCTGGGACGTGAATCAGCCCTTTGTCCAACATATTCGTCGTGGTGTGTATCTTACCCACCCTGAGGCCGTTGAGAGACCTCCTTACAGTAAGTACACTGTGACAATTGTTTTATGAGTTATTGTTAATTTCTTACTTTGCCTCATTTACAAATCAAACTTTATCCTGGGTATATATAGGAAAACCCTGGCTTATGTGGGTTCAGTACTGTCTGGGGCTTCAGGCTTCCACTGGGGGCCTTGGAGGTACCCCTGTGGGGACTCTCGTGTACCCCATTTCAAGAACCACCCTCTTCTTCGGGCTCCAGTTCAAGTCCAAGGGCACTGTCTTGGCTGGAGAAACTGAGCCAAGGGCTGGGGGCAGGGGGAGCAGAGATTCTGGGAGGTCTCTGACCTGCTCCCCCTGCCCCAGGGGCCCGGCAGCTGGGGGGCAGCTGGGCATCGGCATCAGGGAGCGGAGGTGCAGTTTGCTGCCCCAGAACAGCGAAGACCAAGACAGACTCCAGATTCAGCCAGGGCTGGAGGATGGCGGCGCCCCCCTAAATGGTGGGTCTTACATTCCCCCGCCCCCCCGCCCCCACCCCCCCCCCCCGTCCTGTGGCCCGACGTCACCCAAGCACCTGCAGGGGACAGGGGCTCCCAGAGCGTCTGCGGGGCTCACCCTCCAGAGAAGTGTGACAGGGCAGGCAGGCCCTTCTCTGCCTTACAGCTGACTAATGCGAGTGTCAGGGGCATCAGTGACAGGGCAAAGCCACACAGCTGGTGACAGCGGGCCTGGGCAGCAGTTCTGTCTGCTCCGGAACCTGGGTCTCTCGGTGCTGCCCAGGGTGGCACCAAGCCTGTCCCAGCACCCGCCGCCTCTGCCCCTCTGTACTGTGCGACCCTGCTTCCCTCTCCAGGGTGCACTGGGCTTGGGTGGGCCATTGTCCCCCTCTACCCAGGCCTCCAGGCCCGTCCTCCTCCTGCCCTGAGCCCAGGCTCCCAGAGAGCACAGGTCCAGAGGCCCAGCTGTCCATGTGGACCCTGACAGGTCCAGACGTGGGGATATCAACACCAGCAGCTCTTCCTCATTCGGCTCTCAGGGCTCACACTCGGGGCTGGGGACAGTTTATGTCTTCTTCCTGTCTTCCTTAGTTTCCTGGCCCTTTGGCGTGGAATTCTGACACTCTTCCCACCAGGAGTCTATTTTATGCTGGGCAGGGTGGTGCATGCCTGGAACCCTAGTGACTTGGGAGACTGAGGCAGGAGGATCACAAGTTGGAGGTCCGTCTTGGCAACCTAGTGAGACCCTCGGTGTAGCTCAGTGGCAAAGCACCCCTAGGTTCAACCCCATACTGAAAACAAACAGACAAAAAGTCCATTTTGTGTCCCCTTGTACCTGGGCCAGCCTGGCACTTGCATTGGCCCATAAAATGTGGTAGAAGTGATATCATGTAACTTCTGAGGCGGAGCCTCGAAGAGTCTTATAGGGTCCTTTACTACATTCTTGGGATTTGCTTACCACCATGCAAGGAAAGCAGGAAACTCACACCCCTGCATGTTGAGAGAGAGAGAGAGAGAGAGAGAGAGAGAGAGAGAGAGAGAGGTGAAAGACCCCAGGGACAGCTGCCCCAGGCAGACATGATGGAGGCCATCCTGGAAATTCAGCCCCGTCCAGCCATACCTGATGGCCACCATATTGGCCACCCAGGTGAGAGATCAGTACAAGATCCCAGAACTATCTGAAGTCATCAAAGCCATCTTTGTTTTGGGAGTGGATTAGTATGCAGCAATAAAGAACTGATTAGAAAAAGATGGAGACACCTAGAACTGCCACAAGAAGATCTCAACATCTGTGACACTGCCCTTGGGCCAGGCAGCAGGGAGGGGAGCAGGCCCAAGGACTGGCCAACATTTGCGTGGAGGCTGGACAGGCATCTCAGGAGCTGTCATCAAAGCTGGGAAGGTGGGGTCTCATGTTTTCAGAAACTAGCAGAAAAACTGGAAGACTGGGTGCAGTGACATAGAAGATGGAAAATGTCCTGTTAAATTTGTGGCTCTCAGAGATTTCCTAGCAGAATAAAGAACCAAATGGCCTTTTTTTTTTTGAATGAAAGGAGAGAGACTAGTTTTTTATTTCACTCATTTATTTTTATGTGGTGCTGAGGATCGAACCCAAGGCCTTGCATGTGCTAGGTGAGTGCTCTACCGCTGAGCCACACCACAGCCCCCAAATGGCCTTTTAGAGTAAAATTAAGCACAGTAAAAGATTAATGGTCACTAATAAAAAATAGAACAATTGCAATATTATGCTGTCAAAAAAATATGAACGTGGTTTCTCTCTCTGACTCTTGATAAATACAGACACTAATATTTTTAGATCATGGTTGACCACCAGTAACTGAAATTGCAGGAAACAAAACCATGTATCCAGAGCTGGGCACAGTGGCGCACACCTGTAATTCAGGCAGTCGGGAGGCTGAGGCAGGAGGATCACGAGTTCAAGGCCAGCCTCAGCAATTTAGCAAGAACCTAAGCAACTCAGTGAGACCTGTCTCTAAATAAAATCTAAAAAAGGGCTGGGGATGGGGCTCAGTGGTTAAACACTCCTGGACTCAATCCCTGGGATACACACACACACACACACACACACACGCACACACACACAGAGATCCAGGCTGGGGAGTGTGGAGAGCTGAAGACAGTCTCTAGTTAAAAAATAAAATTAAAAAAATTTGAATTTGGGGAAGATCAAATCTAGGGTTTTCCCAGTCAAGTGCATTATTGGGTTGTAATTGAGCAGTACAACTCAAGATCCCGCCCCCCTTTGGTAGACTTCTTAAAGATTTAAAGGGCTGGGGCTATAGCTCAGAGGGTAGAGGGCTTGCCTCGCATGCACAAGGCCCTGGGTTCAATCCCCAGCACCACACACACACACACAAAAAAAAAAAAAAAAAGATTCAAGCCTATTCCTGATAGCCCCTCACCAGTGGAAGAAGGCTTCTATGAAGATCTTTGTCCCTCTGCAGTCTGATGTGCCTGGGGACAGTAAGGCTTGTCTTGGAAGGAGTGTGTCTCTGAGCAAGCCACAGTCACATCCCAGAAAATCCACAGCCTTTAAGAACATGGTGTGGGCCAAGTGGCTCAAGGATGGTGTGGGCCACGCGGACAGGCGGTTAAGAGAAAAGGTGAGGTCAGGGAGCCGGCAGAGGCCCTGTCAGCTGCGAATACTGGCCAGGAGAAAGAGGGACGTCAAGAGAGAGAAGCCAGGAGGTGCCCCTCCGAGGAGGGATGAGGGAGCCAGTCAAGTGGGGAGAAGCCCACCCCACTCCACACCCCCCTGCCGACGTGTGCCTGGCCGGACTCCAGAATCTCAGCAGGTCGGGTGGCTCCACAGGCCCCTCGCCCCTGAGTGCCTGCTCCTCGAAAGCGGTGTTGTTATAGCCACTGACTCACCCCGGCTTCACCATGTGCTGGACGTGACGTGGCTGGAGGTCACGTGGGTGGGACAGGTCACCCCCCGAGAGACGAACCCAGGGTGCCCTCGCTATACCTGGGCTTGGTTTAGATGAGGAGACGCTGGAGTCAGTGTCCACCCTCCCTGCCCTCACCTCTAACTCCAGGGCCACCTGCTTGGGAATCAATCAAAATTCATTGAAAGAAAGAAAAGCGAATGATGAAGATAATATAAGGAATAAAAAAGTCATGGCCAAATCATTGATTAGCCCCAGGGCGGTGAATGGATCCAGTTGGTTGGGTGGTGGGGAGACAGTTACATTTCCATTATATTTATTTTATTGAATTATTTGGTAATTAACGAAGTAATAACACTACTACCAGAGACGAGAGAAGAACTTCGCATGGGGCTGCGGGCCCGTAATCCCAACAACTCGGGAGGCTGAGGCAGGAGGATTACAGGTTTGAGGCTGGCCTAGCAACTTAGTGAAGCCCTAAGTAACTCAGCAAGACCCTGTCTTCAAACAGAAAATAAAGGGGGCTGGGGATGTGGCTCAGGGGTAAGAAGGCAACTCCCTCATCACAGTGAAGAACGGGAACAATAGAGAAAGTATCTGATACCTGGGAGTCACACTGTTACTGTCTGTAACGGTTTTGTAAAGACCTCTGATACTAAGTAGCACTCAACAGGAAGTCTGAGCTTTCCCAGGCTTAGGTATTCTATGCAAACAGTAATTTCAGAGTTCAAACAAAGTTTGAATTCCGGGGCACTTGGAGAAGCATCTGGATGACACTCAATTTAAACCTGACTCAGGGCTTGATGAGTCCTGTCACCATCCAGGGCCAGCTGTGGGGGGTGAGGAGAAGCATAGGGTGGCCGACACCTGAGGGGGGACAGGCTGCTGGGGATGGACCTTCTCACAGCAGCCTCAGGCTGCAGGAGGTGAGGTTTTCTGTGCTCTGGAGCCCCCCCACCACCACAGGGTTAACATGGCAACCTCAGGAGACCTCTGAAGGCATTCATCTTCAGGATTGGGGGAAGAGAAATCAGAATTCCTAGAAATTTTTAAGAATTCTAGAAATAACAAGTTCCTCTCTGTCTATAAACTGAAGATTCAATTTTTGGCTGGGTGCTGTGGCCACGCCTGTAATCCCAGTGGCTTAGGAGGCTGAGGCAGGAGCATCACAAGTTCAAGACTGTGTCTCAAAATAAAAAATGAAAAGGGCTGAGGATGTGGATGTGGCCCAGTGGTTAAGCGCCCCTGGGTTCAGTCCTCAGTACCCCCCAAAAAAGAAGGGAAGGGGGAGCTGAGGCCTGAGGCAGGACAGGGTCCCAGAAGGAGGGAGGCTGGAGGGAGAACAGGACAGGCCTGGGATCAGGAAGGCCCTGCTGGGGAGAAGAGGGAGGCTGGAAACCAGAGACCATGGGGGCTGCAGGCACTGTGGAAAGAGCTGGGGACCCTGGTCCCACCCCAGGCTCCTCTGGGTCTGCCTCCCGGCTGCATGCTCCGTGTCCTGCTCCCTGCCGTCTCTGACACCTCCTCTTCCTAGCAAGGATCTCTGGCTGCAGGCAAGAGATGCTGGCCATGGCTAAGGAGGGAAGCTGGCCGCTGCCCCGGTGGAGTCAGGGGCTCTCACAGGGGGAGGGATGACTCTGAGCTCAAGAGCCATGAAGCTCCAGCGCCTGGGAGCAGGGACCAGGGGCCAGTCCTGGGGGGCTTGGCCAATGGGGTGAAAAATGTCGTGACTGTGGTTTCCATTTTTGTATTATTTTGTTCAAAATCAATGTGGGAATGGCTGACGTTGAGCACTGAACTGGCCTCATCCCAGAGAAAGCAGAGGCCCAGATGTGTATCTGTGGTCCCAGCAAGACAGCGAGCAAGAACACAGGCTGCCCAAGGACGCCGCGGGCTGAGATGTGGCCGCTGTAGTGATATCACCATTCTCAGCTGTGCTAATGCAAAGACGGATGGGGGGGGAGGAGAAGGGGAGGGCCTCTGCTGATGGACAAGGTCGGGAGTGGGCCAGTCGTCGGCCCATGGAGGACCCAGGGGCAGTGACAGGGAGGCAGGGAGGGAGGGCAGTGGAACTTCCAGCAGTGTGCAGGGCCAAGGCCCCGTGTTCTCGGCCAGGAGGCAGCAGGCAGTACCAAAATTTGGTAAATCAAGGAATAGCAACAGCCGGGCGCAGTGGCGCATGCTGTCATCCCAGCGGCTCAGGAGGCTGAGGCAGGAGGATCATGAGTTCAAAGCTAGCCTCAGCAATTTAGCGAGGTGCTAAGCAACTCTATGAGACCCTGACTCTAAATAAAATACAAAAAAGGGCTGGGGTGGGGCTCAGGGGTTCAATCCCTGGTTAAAAAAAAAAATAGTGTCAAAGGAAAGTTCCAGTAAAACAGAAACTAGGAGGGTCAGGTGACTCCTGGGAAGAGCAGCAGGGCCTGTGGGTGGGGAGCCCTCTCTGCTCTGAGGTACGGCCATGGATTGATATAGACGTTCTCAGCTGTGCTAATGCAAAGCCTTGATGAGTGTTTTACCTGGGAACTCTTGAAATCCACTCACAATATGGAATAAAAGCATAAAACAACTAGAAATTAATCTAATAAGAAAAGCACAGATTTTCATCTGAAAGAGAGTAAAAAGGTGCATCACAGACCAGGAGACAGTGTCCACGTCACATCTATCTGACAAAGGACTCCTCATCTGAATATATAAAGGACTCCAGTAAATCAGTAGGAGAAGGATCCAGTTGTAAAGAGGCAAAGAGCTTGAAGTAGCTAACAAAAGAGGGTGTCAAGTGGCTTGCAAACACGGGAGAAGGTGCGCAGTGTCATTAGCCATCAGAGACACGGAAATCATGATGAGATGCCACTGCCTCCCCCACCAGGGTGGCCGGAACTCAGAAGACTGGCCATATCAAATACTGTCCACGGTGTGGAGCCCCGGGAATTCTCTCACACTGCTGAGGGGAGTGTAAACTGGGACAAGGACTTTGGAGAAACCTACCCTGTGACTTAGCAACATCACTGCTGGGGAAAATCTAACTGAAATGAAAGCTATACCCAACACAAGACGTGCCCAAGAATGCCCACAAAACTTTATTCACCACAGCCCCAAACAGTGAATAACACAATTGATCTCTCCAGCCACAACAGGATGGTAGACACACGGTGGTATATCCAGCACTGGAACACTACACAGAAATAAAAAAGGAACGAACTCCTGAACAACATAAATATGATACTGAATGAAAGAAGGCGCAGGTAAGTGCGTTCATCCTGTGGGACTCCACTGGTATGTAGTTCAAAAACAGGCAAAATCAGCTTCTGATCTTAAAAGTGGAGAGGTAGGCTCCCTGTGCATCTGGGATTCTGGAAATAGTCCCCTCCTCCAGTCTGGGAAGCAGTTACACTAACTGGAAACCTATTATTTAGTTGTTAACTCTAAGTCAGGACCCAATAAAAATTAAAAAAAAAAATCACAAAGCTTCTATTTTTAAGGAAAAAAAAAACATTTCATTTATTGACATAAAATATCTCAAATAGATGGACTGAAATGCAGTCCCCATGGTTGATGTCAGTCTTTCTTTTTTAATATTAGAGAGAGGCTATTTAAGTCCAAATGACAGACTAAATGGGACTGAAATGAAGACATTTTTAAGATCAGGATCTGAGGGGACATTCACCATTTATCAAAAACTAGAAAAGCTGTCCAGCTACTATAAGCAGCAGAGCGTGGTACGCGCCAGGACCAGAAAAAGGGACCAGGAACATGGCACAAAGAGACTGACACCAGCCTACAGGGGGCCGAGCCTCTGACCAGGGGGAGTGACTCCGCCGCAGGAACAGGGCGTCCGTGCAGTGGTGTCGCTGACCACCGAGGCACAGATCTTCATGACAACAGGGTCCTGTGGGCTGGACCCCTCTTCTTCACAGGGGCCGCTGTCACCCTCTCTCAGCCACCTCTTCTGGCCCCTTTCAGCCAAGAGAAGCCGAGCTGCGCCTCCCCACCCCACTCCCGCGTCTGGAACCCGCCGCCGCCCTCTGGCAAAGGCGGAGGCTCCCAGATCGCAGGAGCTGCGTCGGAAGGTGGTCTCTGAGGCCTCACTACGCCCAGTATCTGTCCCCAGATTGTTTAAAACAACAAAAATGAAACAAAACAGGAAGAGTAGACCAAAGCCAGCCGCCGTGGCGCAGGCCTGTAATCCCAGCGGCTTTGGAGGCTGAGGCAGGAGGATCTCAAGTTCAAAGGCAGCCTCAACAAGAGCGAGGCACAAAACAACTCCATAAGAGACTGTCTCTAAATAAAATACAAAATAGGGCTGGGGATGTGGCTCAGTGGTTGAGTGCCTGAGTTCAGTCTCTGTTCCCCCCAAAAAAAGAGTAGACAGGAATCTGGTCAGGGGCAGGAGATGAGCCCCCCAAAAGAACCTGAAAAGATGGAGAGGTGAGGTTCACTGGTCAGCTGAGCCAGGACTTCCGAGGGCCTGAGGAGGGCAGGCAGCCCAGGCACAGCCTGCTGTTGGACCAGTGCTCTGGCTAACACAGTTCCAGGGCACCAGGCTGCAGGGGTCTAGCACAGGTTTTCCAACCTTCTGGACCTTTCTTCACTGCCCACCTGCATGCACCCTCTGGGTGACCTTGGGGATGCTGTTTCCTCACATCTTTAGTGGCAATAACACTGACTCTCATGACGTCGTACAGGACAGGGCGATGTGGTGCTGGCCTGACAACGGGTGGGGACCTCTGCCAGGGTCCTTCCCTGCCCTCCTGAGAGCCAGGGATGAATCCCAGGGGCCAGCTTCCCTCGTCAATCTTGCCTCCTTGGGAGGTCAGCCCGACTCAGTGTGCCTGTGCAGTGGGGCAGTTCAGACTGGGACCCTGACGGTGTGGATGCCCATCTAGGCTGGACAGCTGGTCAATCACCCACTCACTGGCCTGTGTCCAGCTGCTGCCTCTGCCCACCTGCTCACCCCTGGGCCTGCGTGATCGTGTCAAACAGCAGGCCTCTGGCTTCAGGGAATGACAGTGGTCAGTAGTCAGAGCCTGGGAGCCCAAGACCTCCCGAGAGGGCTGGGCATGCAGCTTCCATGTGTAGAGACGCATCCAGGTGAGATGCCATCCAGGGGAGGTCCAAGGGCACCTGTTCTGACCTCCTCTGCGTGTCTGTGTGTGTGTAGGTGAGTCCAGGAAGGGGTGGCCCAGCCACGGGTCAGGAGGGCCCTCTACTGAGGATACATGAAGCTTCAGAGACCAAAGAGCATTTCCTTGAGGACAGAGAATGCAAATGAAGGTGGATGGAAACAGGGACCCGGGGGGACTCTGAACTGGGGACTCAGGCCCGTCATGGAGTCGCAGCAGAGCCGACACCGGTGCCCCAGCCCTGCAGCAGCAGGATACGTGCTCCCCTCTCCGCTCTCCCAGCTCCCAGCCCAGGGAACATGGCTCCATCCCTGAGGACATCCCCTCTCCTCCTGGCCTCTGTCCTGGGTCTTCTCCAGGACAGCCCTGGCCAGCCATCCTCCCAAGGGGCCCCTCTCCCCCAGAGGCTGGCCCTGTGTCGCAGACGTGATGATTATGCTGAGTCCCCGGATCTACTTTCAGCCCAAGTCTCCCACTCCCCTGGCCTGGGCGCTGGGTCACCTTGATTCTTTTCGGTGCATGTGGCCACAGCTTCTGACAGACCTGGGGCCCGGGGTGTGTTGAGCCTCGCAGATGGAAGCACGCCACCTGCTGGTCAGCCCCGGGAGGGCTGTGGGCAGGGGCTCTCCAGAGTGATCAGGTGGATTCCCGGAGAACTCAAATATTCCTCAAAATCTAATTACATCTCGCCTCCTAGGTACTGTTGAGGCCCATTTGGTTTCAGCATGTAAAATATGTTTTAAGATATTGTTTATTTCTTCAATGAAAACACACCTTCCCAGCCTCGGGTGAGACAAGAGCGTCCCCGCCTGCCTCGAGGCGTCCACTCCGCTTGAGCTGCGTCCCCTGCCCTCCTCGCCCCCTTTCCTCACAAGGTCACAAGAGCAAAAGGCCAAAGAGTGAAGCCACGTGCTGACCCAGCTGCAGAGGGGAGCCCGTGGGCATCTGCGCCAACCTGTCCAACAGGACCCAGCTCTGGAATGGCCCTGGGCGGTGTGGATGGTCACGTTCCATTGTACAAATTAGGACAAGATCAGGGGCCTGAGATCCCCAGTCCACTTCGGTCACACAACTGTTTATGTCTGGTGTCCAAACGTCAAAGCTGAGGAAGACCTGAGTGTAGCAAAATAACAATTTTGTAATGTAAATGAGAAATGAATGATAGTTACTAGAGATGCGTAGATGGGCGGGTGGGTAGGTAGATGGATTGGTGATGGGTTCTTGCCATGTTTGAGCAAATGGGGAAAACATTTCCAACAGGTGAATCTAGGTAAAGGGTACCCAGGTGCCCTCTTATGCAACTTTCTGGAAGTTTGAAATACAATCAAAGGTTTAAAAAAATAAAAACGTTCCCTTCTTTGGTTGGTCTTTTGCAACTTCTCTCTGCCTCTCAAACTGCCTACAGCGAGTAAGTGTGTTTTTATAATCAGAAAAGGTCACTAAACCATCTGGGGTGGGATAGCCAAAGGCACCTCTAATGAGGCCCAGCCCCTGTGGTTCCCTCTGGTCGGCAAGAGCCCTTTCAGGGAGGCGAGGGGAGCCCTCTGCTACCCTCCACAGCCCAGTTCTGCTGGGGCAGTGAGGTAGGTGCTAGGAGACCTTAGGAAGATGAGATGCGAGATGTCAGGCTTGTTGGGACGTGCAATGGCTTGCTGAGGGGCACTGGGGGTGACAGGCTGGACAGGTAGCATCTCAGGTTCTCACGGTAATTTGGGGGCTTTGCCAGAATGTAGCACCTCCGTCCCCCAGGACACGGTGTCCAGTGTCACACAAGCACTGTCCCTCCATAGTGCTCTGCTCTGCACCAGGGGCCACAGGGGCATCAGCAGGAGAGCAGGGTCTAGGCAGTGTCCACAGACTGCACCGCCCCGGTTCCCGGTGGGTGAGACAGAGTCCGAGTTCCCCGAGATCAAGCCTCTGGACATTCGGTGGGGCCTGCTTTCATTGTTTCCTTGAGTTGGTTTTTGAGAAAGGGAAGGGGCATTTCAGGGGCGTGGTGTTTTGCTGTCTGCCTTTGTTCCAAGGACCACATTCCTCAGCAAGTGCTGCCCTCACCCCCATAAGACCAAGAAGAGACAAGGACCAGGTGCCTCCAGGTGAGCAGCCCAGAGGTGGGCAGGACCAGGGCCTCCTCCCGAGGAGCAGCCCGGCAGTGGGAGGTGGAGCTGATGAGCAGAGGCCAGGCTACTAGAGAGAGCGCCTTGTTTTTTGTTTGCTTTTGAACTTTCTGCCATTTTGGGATTGAAGCAAGTTTTGCTTCCATTTCAAAACCTCAAGGTCCACGAACTTGGGGTCAGCCTGGGTCACAGGCCTCAGTGATCACAACAACACGACCTTCTCAGTCACTGGTTCCTTCATAACCAGGTGTCAATCCAAGTCCAAGGTGGTGGGACCTTCAAGAGGTGGGGACCAGTGGAAAGTGATGGATTGATGCTGGTCTCCAGGGGTGGGTCAGGTTGGATTGAGTCACTAGAAGAGAGCGGGTCTGGCCCCTGTCCACTCTCTTGCTTCCTTTCCTGCTATGTGATAACATCCACCATGTTGCGACGCAGCCAGGGGGCCCTCACCAGACACCATGCTGTTGGACTTTCCAGACACTAGAATCATAAGCTAAAAAAAAATCCTCTTTTCTTTTTACATTACCCACCATTAGGCATTTTGTTATAGAAACACAACATGGACTAAGACATTCTATAATGCCTAGATTTTATGATTTTCTGGAGGCCTGAGACTTCCCAGGATCCAACACAGGAACAGACTTGAACCTCACCCCTGCCCATGCTCCTCAATGCCCTCTCTTCTGAAAGTGCTCTTGGTGCATTTTTGTGGTGGGGAGGCAGGGGTGGGACTTCCAAACAAAAGGGAAGTTGGCACCACAGCCCACTGGGGCTAGGCCAGCGTGAGCGCCAGTGACTCCAGGGTCCCTGGCACCTGCCCATGCACCTGACTTAAAGGATACCTGATAAGAGATGAAAGGAAAGACAGGAAAGGGCTCAGGGATGGTGACCCCCAGCAGTTGATTGTTTTTGGCAAGCAGTTCCCAAATGGCCGGCTCCTGATTCAGAAAGGTGGGAGGGAGGGGAGGCGGGTGAGGAGGAAGAGGAGGGCACAGAAGACGGGGAGCATAGCCCAGCTAAAGTGGGAAGCCAAGAAGAGCAGGGTGGCAGGAAGGAGGGGCCAAGAGCTGCAGCCCACTGATGATGCAGGCAGGTGGCCCCAGGGCCACGGGGTGGAGATGGGGCTGAGCAGGCAGCACTGGGCAGGTTGCTGGGACCCTGGAGGGAGGCCTTTTTAAAACAATTGTAGCAAAATATGCATAACATGAGAGTCACCATTCCTGCACAATACTGTGTAGCCTTGACCCCCTTCCACCTCCAGAATTTTTTCATCATTGCAAACTGAGATTCTGCATCTGCTAAACACTAAGTGCCCATTCCCCTCTGCTTTAGCTCCTGGTAAAATGCCACCTGCTTATGAGACATGTAGGACAGTGCCCACTTCATTCCTGCAAGTATTAATTGATGAACAACTAATGCTTTTTATTTATTTATTTATTTTTTCAATTTGGGAGGCACATAGGATCATAAAAGTTTTCTGTCTGATTTTTTTTAAGCTCATATCAACATCAGATGATCTTTGGGTTGTCTAATTTTAATCAACAAAGTACAAACAGCAGTCCCACTATCTTAGGTGTGGGGTGAGGGGGACGCCAAGCAAGTGATTTACACTGAGCTACATTCCAAGTTCACACACTATTTGTTGTCTACGGTAGATTTGAAGGTTTTACCCTGAATTTTTGGACTTATTCTCTTGATAAAAATAAATCTCTTCAGTTCTCTCCTCTCAGTCCACTGGGTTGAGCTGCAGAATGATGACTTGGGAGGCTGGGACAGGAGGATCGCCAGCCTCAGCAGCTAAGCACGACTGTGAGCAAGTCAGGGAGACCCTGTCTCAAAATAAAGAATAAAAAGGGCTGGGGAAGTGGCTCGGTGGCTAAGTGCCCCTGGGTTCAATCCCCAGTACAAAAAAAAAAAATGAATAAGGACCACAAATTCCAAGTGTAATAACTAAATTCTGTTGCATTATACAACTAGAAAACTGGGGAATCCTGTAAGCTTCCTAGAATAAAGACAGCGGTCTGCTAAATGTCACTGGAAAGAAAGACCCAAGTGGCATTACCTAATCCAAATGACCTGAGACTATTTTATAGTAGATCATCTTTTAAGAGAGAGTTCCTCATACTACACATATTTTAAGTCAAATTAACACTGAGCATCTATAAAATAGGATCATGCATTATTTCCTCTAATAATACAATTTACAAGTGCTTGTGACAGCACTTCAGGTGTAAAAAGTCTCTTATGCAAAAATATTCCAGTTTTGTCATGGTGTCATTTGTCATTTTTGTCATTCCATTGAAAGACATTCAAGAGATTACTGAGGAAAAAAATATTGGTTTATTAGAGATGGATATAAAAGGTCAATTTGTGAGATTTAAAATGTTTTTTCTTTCTTTTTAAAAAATAAAGCCTTTTAAAATTTATTTCTATTTTTATGTGGTGCTGGCAATCGAACACATTTCCTCACACATGCTAGGCAAGCGCTCTACCATTGAGCCACAACCCCAGCCCCATTAAAATATTTTATTTTTAAAAGACATCCAGAATATATAACTTTCTGTATGAGAAAATTAGCAAACTCTTGGATGGCTAAAATTGATCATGCTGCATGATTTAGAATGAAATTATTTCTTTGAACAAAAGGTAAATTTTAACCATTCTTTTGACAGCATTAATTTGTGCACCAAATATTGTGTTTGTGCATAATATTCAGTTCAGCTGCATTAATGGCACAAGATCTCATTTTCAAAACAATAGCACTGGGGCTGGGGGTGTGGCTCAGTGGTACAGCATCTGCCTAGTATGTGAGAGGCACTAGGTTCAATCCTCAGCACCACATAAAAATAAATAAATAAAATAAAGGTATTGTGTCCAACTACAACTAAAAAAAAAATACTGAAAAACCAGTAGCACCAATTTTCATTATATGTAACAGCATTCAATTTTAATAGTAATTATATTTTTAGTGAATAAAATGTGTAGCATAGAATGTTTCAATTATATTTATTTTCTACATTATATCATTATATCCATGATTTCCCAGTTATGGTTTGCAAAAATCTTAATTTACCCACAGAATGATCTTTCTTTCTTTCACCCCATATTTTACTCAAAGATTTTTCCTCCCCCCTTACTTTTTTAAAATAATTATTTTTAAATTTATATATGACAGCAGAATGCATTACAGTTCTTATTACACAGATAGAGCACAATTTTTTTTTTTATCTCTGGTTGTATACAAAGTATATTCACACCAATTCGTGTCTTCATACATGTACTTTGGATAATAATGTCCATCAAGTTCCATCATCATTTTCCCCCCTTACTTTTTTTATAACTTTATTTTATTTATTTATGTGTGGTGCTGAGGATTGAACCCAGGCCTCCTATGTGCTAGGTGAGTGCTCTACCGCTGAGCCACAACCCCTGCCCCTCTGCCCACTTACTTTTAACCTGGCAGAGCAAGTTTCAGAAAGGTTCTTGGCTATTTTAGATGGAATTCTCAATTTCAAGGAAACATGAAGGAAAATGTAAGAGGAGAAAAAAATTCTTACGCCCAGGTATATTACAGTATCCCAGAGGGTCATCGTGGAAGAGATGGGACCTGTCAGGAATCTACAGAACATAGGCATCCCACGGCATCTGGCAAGATGATTCACCTCTAAGAGTAGGACAGCAGGAAACGTCACTTACTCATACAAGTAGCACTGACTGGGCAAATTCAGGCAGTTTGCAAGCTTAGATTCCATTCCTGTAGTCACCAATAGTCAGGTAACTTTAATTGAAAAGTTGTCACTAAATTAAAAAAAGAAAAACAAAACAGAAAATGCAGTTTTGAAAATTAACATGGAAGGAATTATGTTTCTAAGGTATTCTATGTAAAGAGAGATAATGGTTCAAGGGAGTTGGCAACTGAACACAGGAAATCAAATTTTGTGAATGCAGTTTCATAAGATGTATTCCCTACTTGCCATTTATCAACACTATCTCCCTAGAAATCACCAGCTCCATGGAGTTATGCCTTGCATTAAAACTACTCTTGAGTTTCTAGGGGAAATGGTCATACCAGAAATGTGACTGGTGACAAAATACCAGCTGTGAAAACAGGCAAATGGAGAAAATGGACTCTTTCCCACTAAGACTGGGAACAAGGTAAGGATATCCCCCTTCATCCTCTTTCCCAACATCGTGTTGGAAGTCATAACTTATGCAATAAGACAAGAAAAGAAAGGTACACAGATTGGGAAGGAAGAAATAAAAGTGTTTCATTTGCAGATAAACAATTGCTGTCTTAGTCTCACAGTTCTGGAGGATAGGAAGTCCAAGATCAAGATGCTGGAACTTCAGTGTCTGGTAAGTGCCCATTCTCATGGATGGCACCCTCTATTTATTCCCTCACAGCGGAGGGATGATCAAGCTCCCCCAAATTTCTTTTATAAAGATGGAGCTCCGAGGACCTTATCACCTTCCATCACCACTGTGTACTATTGCACAGGAGGGGTTAGTTTTCAACATAAGAATTTAGAGGGTCACAAACATCCAGAACATAATGTTCATCAATGCAGAAATTCTGACAGAATTGACACAGGCACCAAAGGACTTTTGGAACTAGTAAATGATTATAACAAAGTTGCAGGATACAAGGTTAATAATCAAAGACCAATAGTTTCCCCACATATCCACAGTGAAAAAACAGAATTTGATATTTAAAACATGATGCCATTTACATTAACACTTAAAAGAATGAAATACTCTGGTATAAACATCACAAAATATATACCAGATCTCCATGAGGAAAACTACAAAACTCTGATGAAAGAACTCAAAGAACTAATAAGCAGAGAGGTAGTCCATGTTCATGGATAAGAATGTTGCCAATGTTGTCAAGGGCTCTCTGCTTCCCAAATTAATCTACGGAGTCAAGAAATCCCAGCAAGTTATTTTGTGGATATCAGCAAACTTTTTTTGAAGATTATATGGAGAGTCTAAAGACACAGACTAGCAACACACTATTGAAGAAGAAGAAAGTTGAAGGGCTGACAGTGCCTGACTTTAATGCCCACTATAAAGCTGTAGTAATTTAGACAGTGTGGTATTGGTGAAATCATAGACAAAGAGATCAAAAGAGAGAACAGAGAGCCCAGAAATAGATTCACACAGTCAACTGATCTTTGAAAACTGGGCAAAGAATACAATGTAACAAAGATGATCTTTTCAACAAATGGTGCAACAACAATGGGACATTCATTAAAAACAAAACAAACAAACAAACAAAAACCCTAGATACAACCACAACTTTCACAAAAATTGACCCAATGGATCATAGACTTAAATGTAAAAGGGAAAACCATCAAAATCTTAGAAGAGGGCTGGGGTTGTGGCTCAGAGGTAGAGCGCTCTCCTAGCATGTGTGAGGCAATGGGTTCGATCCTCAGCACCATATAAAGTAAAATAAAGACATTGTGTCCACCTATAACTAAAAGATTTTTAAAAAATATTAGAAGATAAAATAGGAGAAAACCCAGATGACTTTGAGTAAGGCAATGACTTTTTAGATAGAATACCAAGGTCGTGATCCCTGAAAGAAATGGTTGATAAGCTGGACTTCATTAAAATTAAAAACTCTTAGCTGGATGCAGTGGTGCATGCCTGTGATCCCAGCCACTTGGGAGACTGAGGCCAGAGAATTCCAGCTTCTGCAAAGTAGTGAGACCCTGTCTCAAAATAAAAAAATAAAAAGGTGTGTGGATACAGCTCAATAGTTGCATGTCTCTGGGTTCAATCCCCAGTTCCAAGAATAGAATCAAAATTAAAACTCCTTCCCTGCAAAAGACTTTGTCAAAGGGATAAAAAGACAAGCATTGGAGTGGGGGAAAATATTTGCCAAAGGCACATCTGATAAAGAAATTTTATCCAAAAGTAAACAAAGAACTCTTAAAACTTAATAATAATAACAAAACAAAAAAATGAACCAAAGATTTTTTAAAAATATTTTTTATCTATGGATGGACACACTATCTATATTTTATTTATTTATTTTATGTGGTGCTGAGAATTGAACCCAATGCCTCACACATACTAGGCAAGTGCTCTACCACTGAGCCCCAGCCCCACCCCCATGAACTAATGATCTTAACAGATGCACCACCCAAGAAGATACTTGATGGTGAGGAAGCACGTGAAAAGATGTTCCACACCATACATCATTAGGTAAAATTAAATTTAAGTTAAAATGAAATACCACTACACACCCATTAGAATGCCCAAAATTTGGAATACTGACAATACCTAATGCTGGTTGGAAAGCAGAAGCTGTAGTCAATTGCTGGTAGGAATTAACACTTTGGAAGACAGTTGGGCAGTTTCATACAAAATTTAAAATATTCTTTCTATTTACAATCTAGCAATTGCACTCTATGGTTATTTACCCAAAGGAGTTGAAAACATGCCCACACATAAACCCCACACAATTGCATATAGCAGCCTTATTCATAATTGTCAACACTTGGAAGAAGCAGTGCTCCATGGTATACACCTGACTACTCAGGAGGCTAAGGCAGAAGGATTGTAAATTTGAGGCCAGCCTCAGCAAAACCTTGTCTTAAAATGAAAAACAAAAAGGCATGGGAATGTGATAGAGCATCTTTGAGTTCTGTCTCCAGCAGGGAAAAATAAACAAACTGGGAAACAATTAAGTAGATGAATGGATAATTAAACCTGAATTAGGTTTAGATACATCCTAAAATGAAATATTATTCAGCATTAAAAAGAAATGAGCTCTCATAATATAAGAAAGAAAAGGAGGAAACTAAAATGCATATTACTAAGAGAAAGAAGATGATCTGAAAAGGCTTCATACTGCATGATCTCAACTGTAGGATATTTTGGAAAAGGCAAAACTAGGGGTTGGGAAGGATTGATTGAACACAGAGGATTTTAGGACAAGGACAACGTGTGTTTGATACGATAATGGTGACTATGTTTCACTATACTTGTGGCCCTTCACGGAGACTGCGGACTCCGGGTACCGAAGGCGCAGTAATTAGGTTCATCAGTGTCAACAAATGTACCAGGGCTGTGAGATTCGGGCCGTGGGGGAGGATGCGTGTGGGGGGTGGGGAATCGCTGTACTTTCCTTTCAATCTTTCTGTGAGCCTAAAACGACTCTTAAAAAAAAAAAAAAAAAAAAAAAATGAGGCAAATGAGTTGACAAGTTCCTGAAAAGGGCCAATGAAACCATTTGGAAAAATAGTTACAGAAAAATACAAAACTGTCTCAAATCTGAAATTCAAGAATTAAACCTGTGATCTATGAAGCCCGTTTTGGAGAGATGCAAAATTTCTCCATTTTCGCCCGCAGGAGTTGTCGCATCTGTTCCTGCCGTGAAGGGGAAAATGCCGCAGGAGTCACCGTATCTGACTTCTAGAAGCAACTACTACAAAATAAAACCACAGACCGATGTCGAGTGGACAAAAATGTGAATAATGGGCGGGGGGGGGGGGGGAGAATGTCAACCAAAAAGTACAAGGGAGGAGGGACACAGCTAAAATCGACACGTGACTTCCATTTTTTTTTTTTTTTTTTTTTTTTTTTAGGATTTCAAAGTATCTGGAAAATATTCGAATCGATATGCACGGCGAATTCAGATGCCAGGTCCTCGGAGCCCACCTGGGCCCCCTCCGGCGGGTCGCGCGCGGAGCTGGCTTCCACTCCTGGCCGGGGTCGCGGCGCTGCGCGGCCGGGGAGAGAACCGGACCCCGTTTTCCGGGCCCCGCGGACGTGCAGGTTTCTGTCCCGGAGAGCTCTGCGTCTTGTACGTGGAGTCACTCCATCTCCCGCCCTCGGTCGCCGAATCTTCCCGGTCCAGTTAGTTCGGTGATGGTGGAGATGGAGCAGATGCGCCCGCGCGTTCGGTCCCGGTTCTCCGCCCTCGACCCCGGGGCCCCCTATGTTCCCTGGGCTCCGGCCGCTCCGTAAGCCCCCTCCCAGCGCACTTGGGGGGTCTGCGGCGCCTCGCTCCTCCCTCCGCTGGGCAATCGCGGGCCTGGGCGCTGGTGGCAAGTCCCTCGGCTCCATCACGGGATTCGGCGCCGAGCCTGGCTCCTGCTGCAGCTGCAGCTCTGGCGGCCGCCCGAGGGGGGCGCCCCAGCCCAGCCCCGCCCCTGCCAGCGCGACCTCCGCCCGCACCCCTCCCCACACCCGCCTCCAGGTACAGCGACTGGCGCCTCGCGCCACTGTTGCGTGACTTGGAGCAGCGCCGCGCACCACAAATCTCCGAATAGTAAATAGATCTTTGTATTTTAATGACCACTGTGGACCTTAGACTCAATGCTAATCTTTAGTTTTGAAAGAATGCAATTAAGAGTATTTTTGCTTGTTAAACGTCCCTACCAATACTGAAAATGTTCCCAATTTGGGGTGTGCTGTTGGCAAAGGGAAAACGAAAGACTGGCAGTTAGCTTAACAAGAGCTTGAAGATACAGCTGATGAGGCTATGAGAGAGGGTCCTGGGGAGTGGAGAGCAGCTTCCCATGTGGGATGCTGCTTGGGACCAGGGGGTGCAGGCTTTCAGGAAGGGAACCTGGCAGATGGGTCAGTGCTCCTTTATGACTTGCGTTCCCACCCGTTTGGATCAGAGAAGGTTAGTGATGGGGTAGGAACCAACGAATCCCAAGACCTCAGTGGCTCTTTACCCATTATGCCCCATCAACCTTTATAGAAAACATCTATAAAAAGCTATTAAAATTTATAGGACACCTATAAAGCTGCTCAATTTGGGTAGGTGTCATATACATAGGCAGATGGGACACAATGGTTAAATCATTGCAGCCTGTGTGTGTGTGTGTGTGTGTGTGTGTGTGTACTCTGGCTCTGGAAGCTTCTACAAGGAAGTGGGGTCACCTTTCCTCACATTTCATTGGCCAGAGCAAATCACATGTTCACACCTCATCTCAGGATGTAAGAAAAATGTGACTCTGCCATGTGTCCAAAGAGGAAGAACAGGAATGTTGTCAAGTGGCCCTGAGGGGCAGCACATCATCCTGTCACCATGCTGGACTTTATGAAGGTCTGAGCTAAGTTAAAAGTAAAGGTAAAGAGGGGAGGGAAGAGGTCTGCCACATTGCCACTATTTCTAGGTCTCTTTTCTATCCTATCTCCACTTAAGCAGAACACAGCCTGTTAGGAGTCTGTGTCAGGGTCACAGCACTGCATGACCAGTTGCCAAGTGTCCTCATCTACCAGTCACCTCCTGGTCAATGAAAAAGCAAAAAGCTTCTAGAGAGACTTCAGAACTGGGGGAATGAGACTTAAGGCAAAGTGTTCAGGGTCTTGAGATATTTTGAGATTCCTGAGATGTTTTTCCAAAGAGTTGCTGTTGTAGCATATACTTCTACTCCTCCTTCCCCCAACAGACACCCCTAGAACTACCATTGGGAAACCTTAGAACACTGGAAGTAAAAATAAAATCTTAGAACCTACCAGTTAGAAGAGTTACATTGCCCAGAAAAGAACAGAAATCCGATTGACACTCCCAAGTTAGTGCTTATGTTTTATGGTGGTTTTGTGTGTGTGTGTGTGTGTGTGTGTGTGTTGGTCACTATTATAATGCATTAGAGAACTAATTCACAAAAATTGGATCAATGACTCCAAAGATGTTCTTCAAAATGTAAAATAATGAGAATGGTAGCATAAATCCTCCGAAGAGCAATGTAAACATAATGAATAAATAGTTCTCCAGTGGGACTATGGAAGCAAAGCTGCATTTTCTAAGACATACAAATCCCGGGCTGGGGATGTGGCTAAAGCGGTAGCGTGCTCGCCTGGCATGCGTGCGGCCCGGGTTCGATCCTCAGCACCACATACAAACAAAGATGTTGTGTCCGCCGAAAACTGAGAAATAAATATTTTTAAAAAAAAAGTTAAAAAAAAATAAGACATACAAATCCCTATATATTGACTTCACATGTAACAGCCATAAATTCAAATGGTGAGTGGAAATACAAAGAGGAATACTGGAAAATTTCATTATTTGACCAGCAACGCATTTGTCCCTAGTCTTCAATATGTTACTGTCAAAATTAAAGCTTTGATAAATAGTAATCTGAGGCCATAAAAATGTTCTATTCTTTGCAAAGAAAAAAAAAAAAAGCAACCAATCCAGTTTTTCCAGAACAAGCACAAAATAATGCTTTCTAATGTAACATTGAATATTCCTGTTTCTAAAGGTGCGGAGGTGGTTAAAGCTACAGAGCCATGAGGGTCAGTTACTGTCCCCCTTCACAAATGCACATAAAAGTGCTTCTTATCGTTGCCAAGATGCTCCTAGACCAGCTGTAAAGATAAAGATAAAGCCTATGCTTGGGAAGAGAGCCAAGAGGACATTGACAAAGCTCTTTTATCAGATAGCACTGTTGGACATTGCACAATGCTAAGGGCACACAGTGTAGAAAAGCAATTATTAGTGCGTACACATGCGAGCTAATACTTTGCTTTTGAGCCAAAATTGCTCTTGTGCACAGCATAAAACAGCCCTTGGCACATTTGGGGTTCAAACGTGAAGGAAAAATGCTGCCTGGCTTGTCATCTTGTTTTTCCTGCCAAAGTATGATAAGAGGCTTTTCACTTATAGATTATTTGCTTTGTGAGTCATGGGCCAGAAATGGCGCTTTGGGATCCGGGCCAGGTTGAAGCAGCGATGGCTGCGAGAGGAGGGGCCCCGCTCTGCGAAAGCCAGAGGGGGTTCCTCCTGAGGCTTTAATCACCGCAGAGTTCATGGTCAACAAAATGCACCTGGACCTTGATTCGGGGCTAAAGGAAGTAATAATCTGAAAACTGGACGTGGGCTCACCGCAGCCCGGGTCCATGCACACCTTTACAGCACGCGGCGAGAAAAACCGGGTACGCGCGGCTCAGTGCGTGGACCACGGAGCCCAGCTCCCTCTGGACTGAACGATAAATGGAACTAATTAGGGCATTTGTGATGTCAGGGCTCTGGCTCCGGCTCGCTGCAGGTGCCTTGGCTCGGTCCTCCTCCTCGCGTTGGCTTCTTTTCAGACTAGCGTCTCCGGGGACGGAAGAAAACGGCCCCGGCCGCGCAGAGCCGGATCGCACGCCCCTCCCCGCAGCCCAGACCAAAGGAGAGGCGCGTCCCAGAATTCCCAGAAGTCCGAGCTTCCCTCCGATTGGATCCGCACAGTCACGTGTCCGATTCTGAACGAATCACGGTGCGGCTAAGTGTGATGGCCCCGCCCCTGCCTTCGGGAGCAAGGGAGGGCTGAAGAAGGTCTTCTCGCTGACTCAAAACGATTATTAATGTTGTAAATGACGTTTCCAGCTACAAGGGAGGCTGAGGCAGGAGGATCGTGTTTTCGTGGCCACCCTGGGCAACTTTAATCACCGGAGAGTTCATGGAAAACAGAAGAAAATGATGTTTCATCGTTCAAGGTAAACTTATTTGCTGGAACTCTACAGTTTAAAAAACTATAAATTGATGATTTGTGGCTGTGCCGGACATCCTTGAAGTGGTCTGTGGTGCGAACCCATTGAGAAACTGTACCTTAAGAGGATGGGTTCAGACCCCAAACCTGACCTCTACCCCTTGCATATCCATGTTCTCCTAAGAAGCAAACATTTAAACAATTATTACAAAATAACACCCCCTAATAAAACTCTCCTTCGTCCGCTCCCCTCGTGGAGAATGGTGTCGGCGCTTGGCAGACAGTCCAATGCCGTCTTTCCTGGGGTCAGCCATCCCATCATCCTGACTCTGCTGACCGCACCAGTCAGATGCTATGGGACTGCAATGCGGTCAGCACCAGCCCCACGTGGTGTAGGAGGGATGATGAAGTAAAGGCACATGTCTCAAATCCTCTGGGAGACACAGTCTAAATGCACTCTGTGAAGACAGGTCATAAGGACACCTGGAGGAGGCCAACCATGGAGCGCAGCAGCACCCAGGCAGATCAAGTGGAATTAGGGGAGGCACCGCCGACTAGGAAACAGCCTCCACCTAGGGAAATGTGAGGAGAGAGCTGGCCTGCATGGACCCAGAGCTGGCTGCACCTCTGGATCCCGTTGGAAGTCTGGGTGGCCGCCAAGCTGATTCATCCAGGAGCCCAAGAAAACCACCTACCTGTGGCCTCCAAGCACAGCACCCGAGCTGTTTCTTGTTCCCCTGCCAGATCTATGGCATCTTTATTGGCTCTCCCAATGACTTCTCCTGTTGTCAGAAGTCATTTATTTCTTTTGCTGGTCTGAAACTTGACCATGAGGGAGGCACTGAAACAAGGAGGAACGCTGAGTGCTGATGGGGTTTCAGCCCCCCACTCCCCCAAGCCCTAGACTGAGCCCCTGGCTCCACACCCTGATCAGCATAGTTATCAGCACAAAGTCCATGTCTAACCTTTAAACATGACCTCCAGATGCTAACCAAGGTCTGTCGGGATGGCAAGCTGCTTCACCTTTATGGAGTCTGCTTCTCTCTCGCACATAAAGGAAGTGTCCAGAGGGATACAGTAGATGATGAGGAAAACACCACCTTTGGGATCAGCATGACTGGGTCTGAGCCTCAGACTCACCTTGCCTCTCCCTAGGGGGCCTGGCGCTGTAAGCCTGGTTCTTGCTTGGGAAAGGTGTGACAAATCTCCCATGGGGATTACATTAAAGAACCTAAGAACAAATGACTGACACATTGTTGGAACTCGCTCATTAGCCTTCCCGCTCTCCTTAGAGTCAGGAATGAAGTTAACCCAACATCCCATCAGTTCGATCAACATCATTGAACACCTACCATATACGCTGACAAAGTGATAAGGAATCCAACATGGACCCTGAAGTTCAAGAATGGGCAGTCCTGGGGGCTGAGGCTGTAGCTCAGTGGTAAAGTGCTTGCCTCGCATGTGTGAGGCACTGGATTCAATCCCCACACCACATAAAAATGAATAAAGATAACTGTGTGTTCTTCTACAACTAAATAAATATTTTAAAAAAGTGCAGTCCTGGGTCTTGATACCCCCTAATTTTTTTTTTTTGGTACCAGGGATTGAACTCAGGGACACTCAACCACTGAGCCCCATCCCCAGCCCTATTTTGTATTTTATTTAGAGACAGGCTCTCACTGAGTTGCTTAGTGCCTCACTGTTGCTGAGGCTGGCTTTGAACTCATGATCCTCCTGCCTCAGCCTCCTGAAATGCTGGGATTACAGATATGTGCCACCACACCCAGCCTTGATCCCTTTCTATAAACTTGTAGAAATGGTGTGAAAATGGTGTGGTGGGGGTGATGTGATTCCCAACTTCTCAGAGGTCTTGGCAACTGTAAAATTTGGTAAATGGCAGCCAAAATAAAAGTCCCGTTTTCTCTCCCTGGAAGTGCCTCAGCAGCAGTATTCTCTGAAGAACTCTGCTTCCCGGTCTCCTAGCCACTCCTCACACCCTTGCTTACGTGATCTCTAGTCCTTGGGTGGGCGGGGCGGGATGGAGTCCCCCTCAGTGGGAAGTGTAATGACAGTGTCCCGGAAACCAGCAGCCGCAGTTCAGGACCACGAACAGCACCAGGAAGGTCCCTTGTGGTTCCAGGTGGTGGGTCCTGTTAGCCCAGGGTCTTGTTGTCCCTGTACAAGAGCCAGTCTGAGGGCAGAGACCCCTGCCTCGCGCAGGCTGGGCTCCAGCTGCCGGAGTGGCTGGATCTTCACCGGAGCTCGAGCTGTGGACTGTTACAACTCCAACCCCAACCTGGACTGGAGGACGAGTCTGAGAACCCAAGTACCCAGGTACACATTCCCTTCTGCCCCACAAGTGGAGAAAGGGAGCGCCAGCTGCGTTCTGGAGACAGCAGACACAAAGGAGTTGGGGTGTGAAGAGCTGCCGAAGCAGTTCCTAAACCCAGCCATAGAGTACGGTCAATGACGTTCAGGCACAGGCGTTGACAGGAGGGGTGCCCTAACAAGGGAAGCCCAGAGCCCTAAGTAGGGCTGACCCTTCTCTGCTGGACTGTCCTCACCACCTGGGACTGTTGGTCCTCCCTCCTCCAGACCCTGCTTTTATAGTGATCACAGCCATTCTCCATGCCAAAGCAAAACTCTTCAACTTTACCATCCCAGATTCCTACTCAAGAACATGATCTCGGAGCTGGGGATGTGGCTCAAGCGGTAGCGCGCTCGCCTGGCGTGCGTGCGGTCCGGGTTCGATCCTCAGCACCACATACCAACAAAGATGTTGTGTCCGCCGAGAACTAAAAAATAAATAAATAAATAAATATTTAAAAAATTATCTCTCTCTCTCTCTTAAAAAAAAAAAAATAAATAACATGATCTCTAAGGAGAGAACTTTCCAGACAGCAGGAACGTGAAAGGAGGAGGTCTTCCAGCACCGGATGTGGTGTGTGCTCTGGATCTGCCACCCACGTGTGTTGCTTTCCCTCCCATCAATCAAGGGAGAGAAGACGGGCTGCTCCTCCCACCACGGCGCCCAGAAACCTGATTGCAGAATTTTTACTTCTCATTCCCACTACGCTGAGCTCAGCAGGTTTGGAGGTGGAGTTTCCAAAACAAGAGGGCGCAGCTTCAGCTCCATCGGATCAGATTTGGGGTTGCTGTCAGCCCTTAGGGTCTTCATGCCTTTGACTCAGGGGGGCTAAAAAGGGGGACTGGTCTTGATTACAAGGAGAAATTGAGTCACTACCACTCAGCAGAGGCTGTATGTTGGCACAGCTAGAAGGGGCCATGTATGAACCAGCCTCCAGAACAGAAAGAAAGAAATTTCTGCTGTTTTTAAGCTATCCAGTTTATGGTATTTTGTCATAGCAGCTCAAAGAAACTGAAAAAATAATAAAGTAGAAATTAAAGAAAGAAAAAAATGAACATATCGTAGAGAAGATCTTTGTAGATATCTTTAAAGATATTAAAGACTTGGTAAACTTCCCCCTGAGACTGCTCAAGAGACAGAGGGGTGGTACAAATATGGAATGACACCAAGAATGAAAAAGCAGAGTGACACACTGCAGGTGTTGCAGGTATCAATAAGATAATGAGACACTATGACACATTTACATCAATATGGTTTTTTTTTTTTTTTTTTTTTTTTTGTACTAGGGATTGAACCCAGGGTCACTTAACCACTGAGCTACACCCTAAGCCCTTTTTTATATTTTATTTAGAGACCAAGAATCTTGCTGATTTGTTTAGGACCTCAATAAATTGCTGAGCCTGGCTTTGAACCCACAATCCTCCTGCCTCAGCCTCCCAAGCCCTGGAATTATGGGTCACTTGCCAATTTTAAAAGGGTACTAAGCCCATTTGTGAGGACTCAGCCTCTATGACCTACTCACCTTCTGAAGGCTACACCTGGTAACACCATCACCATCTGAATTTGGAGCAGGGACACAAACATTCAGACCATAGTGATTACTTGCCCTCTCTTTCTTTGAGTTTGTTTTGCTATAGTTGTTGTTGTTCTTCGTCTTCATCTGTCTTCATCTTCTGCCTCTCCCTCTCTGTGTTCACTTCTTGAGATGGTTGGTTCATTATTTTTAGTCTTACTTTCCACTTTTGCTGAGGCTGGCTTTGAACTCGAGATCCTCCTGCCTCAGCCTCCCAAGCCGCTGGGATTACAGGCATTCACCATCACTCTTGGCTTGTTTTTCAATATTATATCTTTACTTATAAATTTTATTACTCATTTTTAAAGAACTAACTTTCAGTTTTGTTGATCTTTCTCAATTGTCTGTTTTCTATTTCTCTGTAACTCCATTCTTCTCTTGATGATTTTCTTCCTTCTACATGTCTTGGGTTTAATTTGCTCTTCTTCTATATAATTAAAATGGAAGCTTAGAGCATTTGTAGTCAACCTTTTCCCTTTTCTAATAACAACATTTTTAAGCTATAAAATTTTATGTAAGTATTGCTTTAACTGCATCCCACAAATGTTGACAAAACTAAAAGGAAAATAGAAAAAAATGTACACTTAGAATTGGAGATTTGAGGGGCTGGGGCTGTGGCTTGCCTGGCACCTGCAGGGCGCTGGGTTCGATCCTCAGCACCAGAAAAATAAATAAATAAAATAAAGGTATCGTGTCCAACTACAACTAAAAGAAAATTAAAAAAAAAAAAGAATTGGAGATTTGAACAATTTACTTTCAGTAATTGTTATAACCATAAGACAAAAAAATCTGTAAGAACGTAGTAGATTTGAACAATAAAAATATGAACTAACTCAATTTGATTGACATTTATATAATATTACACCTAAGGGGCTGAGGTTGTAGCTCAGTGGGAGAGCACTTGCTTAGCATGAGGCCCTGGGTTCGATCCTCAGCACCACATAAACATAAATAAAATAAAGGTCTTGTGTCCAACTACACCTAAAAACTAAATATTAAAAAAAATTTAAGGGGCTGGGGATGTGGCTCAGTGGTAGAGCGCTCGCCTAGCATGTGTGAGGCACTGGGTTTGATTCTCAGCACCACATAAAAATAAAATGAAGACATTGTGTCCACCTAAAACTAAAAAGCAAATATTTTTAAAATTTTTAAAAAGAATATTACACCTAAAAACTATAAGTTGCTTTTTTCAAGGTCACATGAAACATTGCCAAGGTAAACACATATTGGAGCATAAGGCACGTCAATAAATTTAAAATAATTAAGATCAGATGGTGTGTGTCCTCTTATTCAAATGGCATTAAACTAGAAATCAATAAGAAAAGGACACCTGGAAAATATCTAAATTTGGAAATTAAACAACACACTCCTATACTTCTCAGGTCAAAGCAGTTAAAAAAAAATTAGAAAATGTTTTTAACTGAGTGTTTCCCAGAGTCCAGCTTCGTGGATCCCCTGATCAGTGGAAGACCCGCCCACGAGGCGGTGGCTCTGGGGCGAGGCTGTGGCAGCTCTGGCAGCAGGTGAAGGACTCCTTCTCTGTGATCTCTTCATCCGGCTTCCTGGACCCCATTGCGCTTTGCTAGTCCTGTTTTATAAAATGTGTTTTTTATTCTGTTCAGGGTTTCTTTGGCTATTTTTTTTAATACTAGAATAAAAGTCTTTCTTATTTTTGCTCTCCTACATCTTAACCCGATAGTCTCTAAGTTGCTGAGGCTGGCTTTGAATTTGCCATCCTCCTGCCTCAGCCTCCCCAGCCGCTGGGATTACAGGCGTGGGCCATGGCGCCTGGGCTCATCTCTTTTTCTTCAGTTCTGAAAAATGTACTTCTCTTACCTCCTCCAGTGCTTCTTCTCCTTGGCACCCTCTGGTCTTTTTAGAGACAGAAAGACCTTTCTGTTGCCTCCACATCTCTTAAATTTTCTTCCACATTATGGACACCTTTGTCTTTCTGTGCTTTATTGTGGGGAAACTTCTTCAGACGCAACTCTCAATTCACCAATTCTCTCTGTAGTTATTTCTAATCTACTGCTTAATCCATTCTGTTCCACTGGTATGTTTTTATCTTTTAAAGTCTCATCTGCTTATTTTGTTCAAACACACCTGCTTGTTGCTGCTAGTCTCTTGGTGCTCATCCATGGTTTTGGTGTTGATGTCTTTTATTTCCTCAAACCCTTTACAACATAGTTTCATCTAGAACCCTAAACTGAGATCACCCCTCAGTTCCCTTACCTACAGTCCCTGCGGTCCACACGTTCTTGTTCTTGCCGTTCTCCCAGCTCTTACTCAGGCTAGCTTGGCTTCTTGTGTGCTTGGTAAGTTCTCTGCTTGACCTTAATTCAGAAATCCTATAGACCAACCTAAGCTTTCACTCTGGGCCACACTGTTGTACTTTATGTCTCACCTGTGCCCACGACAGTCTCCAGACATGTTTAAATGCAACTTAGAAACAGGTCACCCACAAGAGAATAGGGATGGCTGGTTCTCAGCAGCAGACCAGTAGCTATAAGACACCTGCAAAATGATAAAAAGAGAAAAATACTCAACCTGGACTTTAATACCCAGTGACACTATCTTTCAAGATGGAGGCAAAATGAGGACACCTCCCCACAAAAATTAATTCTCATTATAGAACTTCTTCAAAATGCTTATTATAATATCTGTGATCAGCCGGGTGCTGTGGCGCACACCTGTAATCTCAGAGGCTCAGGAGGCTGAGGCAGGAGGATCGGGAATTCAAAGCCAGCCTCAGCATCTTAGCAAGGCACTTAGCAACTCAGCAAGAACTTATCTCTAAATAAAAACTTAAAAAGGAAAAAAGTGGGGGTGCTGGCGATGTGGCTCAGTGGTTAAGCACCCCTGAGTTCAATCTGCAGTACAAAAAAAAAAAAATCTGTGATCACTTTAAAATATTTCATCATGGATGGTGTGTCTGTCATGGACTATGGGGGTGGTTGGGATCATATTAGAAGGCAGATCCAAAGGCAGGAACCACCTGGGCTATCCATACCTAGACCACACTTCAGGCTTCCTAATTGGTAAATTGAATGTCAAAAAATGAAATTAACATTAATTGGCATGATGACTCTTAGTAAAAGGCTCTAATGATTACATCAAAGATCTGTCAATTTACTTGAGCAACACTCCCTACCCTTGTATAAACAGGGTAGAGAAATCTAGCAAGTCCTGTAGGCTGCACACTTAGTGATGTGGCTGGATGCCCAAGCCCTGAAAGGTCTCCTGTCTAAACAATGGTGAGGACAGTTGCTGTTTGCTTAATGCCAGCCTCAGGAGCACCAGCCTGGTCTGGGGTGGTGTCACATCCACCTTCTCCAACCCTCTGTATAAGATGATGGCTGGAGCACCTAACAGGACAAAGACCTGGGCTCCACTGCATACAGAACCATCTGGTACCTACTTGCTCACAACTGTTTGGTTTTTTGTGGGGGAGGGGTACCAGGGATAGAACTCAGCTTAACCACTGAGTCACATCCCCAGCCCTTTATCTTTTTATTTAGAGACAGGGATTTGCTAAATTGCTTAGGGCCTCACTAAGTTGCTGAGGCCGACCTTGGACTCAAGATCCTCCTGCTTCAGCCTCCCCAGCTGCTGGGATTATAGGCGAGCAACCCCTTGCCAGCAACTATTTGCTTCTTAAGTGTCTAGTCACGTGGCACAAGTTGTGAGCGAAGGAAACAAGTAGCACATCTTTACCCATTTTGAACTTTTAACTGTTACCCGCTGAGCTAAGAGCTGGCTTGGCCTGTTGAGAGGAAGAGACCTACTGAGATTACAGAAACTAGCAGAGAATGAAAACAGTTCACTTGAGATGATCTTGCAAAGAGCAGGCTGAAGCAGGCTACTCCAGGCCCACCCTGCGGCCTGGGGGAGAGAGGCTGGAAGGACGTGTATCTCAGAGATACAGGGGAGGGGAGGGAGGGTGCGGTATGTGCCCTGCCCGGGCCAGGCCATGAGAACAGTGGAGAAGGAAACTACTATGATGCCGCAGTCCCGCTGGGCCAAATAACCGGGAGGTGACAAGCAACTTGAAGGTTGAAGCGGGAACTGCTTTATTGCGGGGAACTGAGGGGGGGCTCAAGGTAGTGGAAGCCGCTTTATTGCAGAACAGAGGAGGTATATATACCTAACTGGTTACACACAGCTTGACTCAATTAGCATCATCTAGATACAGCAGTCAGCCAATAAGGAACCCCCACCATCTTAATGGCTCGGTGGCGTTGCCTCACAAACCACTCCTCCTGGCAAACTGCCAGGCGCCATCTTGACTTGATTTGCGGTCCCCAGCACTATGACAAACTTACAGATGAACTTGAAAGACAAAAGTGGTTTTGTGAGCTGAGTTTGTGAATGGAATGAAATGTGAAGCAAATCCCTAGTAAGAGCTTGTTAAAATTTGTTCCACTTAGAATGACAGTGTAAACTGAACCTGACATTTAAGAAATAATTAGCATGGTGCACGCCTGTAATCCTAGCCACTTGGGAAGCTGAGGCAGGATAGAAAGTTCAAGGCCAGCACTCAGCAAGGCCCTTAGCCACTCAGTGAGGCTCTGTCTTTAAATAAAATGTAAAAAAAAAAAAAGGTCTGGGGATGCTGCTCAGTGTAAGCACTCTGGGTTCAATCCCCTGTAACAGAAAGAAAGAGAAAGAGAGAGAGAGAGAGAGAATATTAGCATTTAATAAATATGATACAAAAAAAAAGAAACCTAGTCTTCCAGTCAGAAATAGAAGCATTATTTTTTAAGTGGAACATCTGAAAAATCAAAAAATAAATCAAAATGAGTATTTCTCTCCTCAAACTCAGAATATTATAGCCAAAATTAGAGAAAAGCTTATCGAATTTCCAATAAAGAATTCTTATCAAGAGACATGAATATACACTAAAGTTTAACTTGGATTTGTACACTGAAAACTATAAAACATTGCTAAAAGAAATTGAAGAAAAACTGAAGAAATGGAAAATCCATGTTCATGGGTTGGAATATTTAATATTATTAAGTGGCAATATGACTCACGGTGACCTATGGATTCAATGTTATCCTTATCGAAATTCCAAGGGTCTTCTCTGCAAATGCAGAAAATCTTATTATGAAATTTTAAGAAGCCCCACGTAGCCAAAACATAACCAAAGAGCAAATTTGAAGGACTCACATTTCCTGACTTTGAAACTTATTACAAGCGGGCACGGTGGCACATACCTGAAATCCCAGCGGCTCGGAAGCCTGAAGCAGGAGAATTGTGGGTTCAAAGCCATCCTCAGCAAAAGCGAGGCGCTGAGCAACTCAGTGACCCTGTCTCTAAATAAAATACAATCTAGGGCTGAGGATGTGGCTCAATGACTGAGTGCCCCTGCTCAATCCCCAGTACCAAAACAACAACAAACTTATTACAAAGCTAATAATCAAAATAGTTGGTAGTGGCTTAACTATAGGTATAGACCAACAAAATAGACTTGAGAGTAATACCCATTTATGTATAGTCAATTAATATAGAATTGAGAGTAATAAACCCATATGTGTATAGTCAATTAATTTTTCAAAAAACGTGTCATGACCAGTCAATGGAGGAAATATTAGACTCTTTAACAAATGGTGCTAGACCAACTGGATATCCACATGCAAAGAAATGAAATCAGACTTCCCAACACCATGTACAAAAATTAAGTGAATATTGATCAACAACCTAGATAGAAGTTAAAACCATAAAATTTTTAGAAGAAAACAGGAGTAAATCTTGGACCTTGAATTGGGCAAGGGATTTCTATTTACAAAAACAACAAGAAAGTAACAAAGTAAGTCAGATGTAGTGGCCCTCACCTGTGATCCTAGCAGTTTGGGAGGCTGAGGCAGGAGGGTCACAAGTTCAAAGCCAACCTCAGTGACTTAGAGACTCTGTCTCAAAATGAAAAATAAAAAGGACTGGAGATGTAGCTCAGTGGCAAAGTGCCTGGGTTCAAATCCCAGTGCCCCACAACACATACCAAGGTTAATCTTAAGTAATGCAAATTTCACATCAGTAAAAAAGAAAGGGGTTTGACAAGGTTTGATATAAAAACTAAACTTAAGTTTGAAAATAAATGGAGATACACACAAACACACTGGGAAAATCAGAAGGAGCTACAAATAAAAGCAGACAAAGGCGCTGACAGGGTCCTTTCAACCCTCTTCCCATCTAGTCCTTCACTCAACAACTATTTCCTGAGGGCCTACTGTGCGCCAGGCCCCACTCTCCGAGGTTTCTCCATAGGAGACAGTAATCACTTTATCTGTAAATAATGGCAGTTTTGTTTCTTCTGGTCTGAGAGTATACTGATTATTTTTCCTGGCCCTACTAGACTTTAATGTTGAAATGAGAGGATGGAAGCATCCATCCTGGCCTTGTCTCTGATCGAAACATTTCAGGGTTTCCTAAGGTTCTCACTCTAGGTCCTGAATGAGGTTAAGATTTTCCTTTTTTTTGGTACTGAGCATTGAACCCAAGGACGCTTTACCACATCCCCAGCACTTTTTTATTTTTTATTTTGAGACAGGGTCTCACTAACAGCCTCCCTAAGTTACTGAGGCTGGCTTTGAACTTGTGGTCCTCCTGCCTCAGCCTCCGGAGCTGCTGGGATTACAGGCAGGTTAAGAGGTTTTCTTTATATCTTAGTTTGCTTAGCTTTCTTTTTCTTTTTGGAAACAGGATCTTGTTATGCTGCCAAGGCTGGTCTTGAACTTAAACAATCCTCCTGCCTAGGCCTCCCAAGCAGCTGGGATGACAGGTGCACACCACTGCACCTGGCTTGGAAACTTTAAACTTTGACTCTTGTCCAACACTTTTTCTGTATCTATTGAGATGATCATATGATTTTCTCTTTTTATCCATTAAGGTAGTTGATAACATTACTCGATTTTCTAATGTATTTTAAAATCTCCTATACAACTGGGTCATATGGTGTTATCTTTTCTATTGTTGGATTCTATTTACTGACAGCTTGTTTATGGAAAAGATAACACCACATTTTTCTTCCTTAAGCAGTTTTTGGTTTAGATATCAAGATTTCCCAGCTTCATAAAAACAATGAAGGAACACTGATATTTTTTTCTACTCTCTGGAAAAGTTTGTGTTCAATTGAGTGAATCATCCCTAAATATTTGGTAAAACTCCCCTGATTAAGGGGAAAAAAATCTTATCCAGGATTTTCTTGGATATGAATTTTTTTTGGGTATCATGGATTGTATCCAGGGGCTCTTGACCACTGAGCCACATCCCCAGACATTTTTTATTTTTTTATTTAGAGACAGCATCTCACTAAGTTTCTTAGGGCCCTGCTAAGTTGCTGAGGCTGGCCTTGAACTTGGGATCCTCCTGCCTCAGCCTCCTGAGTTGCTAAGATAACAGGTGTGCACCACCACACCCTGTGGATATAAAGATTTTTGATCACCAATTTAATTTTTTAAATGGCTAAAACATTGTTTACATTTTAAAATTTCTTCTGGGGCCAAATTTCATTATTTTTAAATGTAAAATTTGTGTGTTTGATTTAAATTTTTAAAGTCATCAGCATAAAATTGCTCATAATACCCTATTATATTTTTATCATATTCATTGTCCAAGGGCATGTTGCCTCTTGATTTCTGTGATAGCCTCTGGCTTCCTTCTGTTCCTTCAATAATCTTGTCAGAGGTTTGCCAGTATTATTAGATATATATTTTAAGCAGAATTGGGCTTGGTTAAGTCATCTGTCTTATCATGGCTACTTTCTATTTCACTTATTTCTGCTCTTTAACATTTCCTTTCTCTACATCTTAAGAGTTTATTCAGCTGTTTTTTTACATTTATTTATTTTTATGTGGTGCTGAGGATCAAACCCAGTGCCTCACACGTACTAGGCAAGTGCTCTGCCACTGAGCCCCAGCCCAGCCCTGTCCTGCTGACTTCTTGTATTAAATGTTGTATTTATTTTCAATCCTTTTCTCCCATGAAAGTGGCTGATATCTTCTGACAGGTGAAGTTTTCTTCCTGGTTTACTTCTAAACACATCTTAAAGCCCATCTCACTTTCTTTTTTGGCTCTTTAATAAAAGAGTCTTTAATTTTTTCTATACTTCTTTGTTATTGATTTCATACCTGGTGGTCATAAAATGTTTTTTGTTCAAGTCAACCTTTTGACATGACAGGAGATAGCTTTTTGAAGCAGGCATGGCGACATGATGGTAATCCCAGCTACTTGAGAGGCTGAGGCAGGAGGATTGCAAGTTTGAGGTCAGCCTCAGCAACTCAGCAAGACCCTGACTCAAAATAAAAAAGACTAGGAATGTAGCTTAGTGGTAGAGCACCCCTGGGTTTCACCTCCAATGTGCCACACAGGCGCGCGCACGTGCACACACACACACACACACATTGCTTTTTTTGGGGGGGTGGTATCAGGAATTGAACTCAGGGACCACTGGACTACTGAGCCACATCCCCAGCCCTATTTTGTATTTGACCAGACAGGGTCTCACTGACTTGCTTAGTGCCTCGCCATTGAGGAGGCTGGCTTTGAACTCATGATTCTCCTGTCTCAGCCCCAGAGCCACTGGGATAACAGGCATGTGCCACGGCGCCCAGCTCAGATTACTTTTTTTTTTATTATTATTTATGTTTTAGTTTTCGGTGGACACAACATCTTTATTTTATTTGTATGTGGTGTTGAGGATCGAACCCAGTGCCCCGCGCATGCCAGGCAAGTGCGCTACTGCTCGAGCCACATCCCCAGCCCTTAGATTACTTTTTCATGAGAAAAATAGTCAACTTTTTTTTTAAACATCTATTTTTTAGTTGTGGTGGACACAATACCCTTATTTTATTTGTATGTGGTGCTGAGGATCGAACCCAGTGGCTCACGCGTGCCAGGAGAGAGCTCTACCGCTGTAAACGCTCTAGGTGTTCGTGAAAAGAATGTCACGACTGCAATTCTCGGCAAAATGTTCCAGAAATCCCCATGAAGTGCAGGTTGTGATTGCATAATTCCCATCTCCTCTGCCCCCGCTGTTTGTTTTGGGCTGTTTTCTCCTTTTGTGTTATAGGTGCAGACTGAGAGGCAGGTGACAACAGGACCTGCTAAAACTCACGGTAGAGAACCAGTCCGTAAAAGCCAGAAGGCAGAACGGGCTCTAGGACAGTAGCTTAGTCCCTTAAATCCACGCTATGAAATAGGGAGAGCTGTCAATGAAAAGAGATTTACAGGTGTAAGCAGATGGGGGTCCTGCATCCTGACTCGGAAAAACCACATGTAAAGGGGAAAATTGATTTGGGGCTCTCTAGAGCATAGGATCCCCCTTGCCTGGGTCCAGGGGGGCATCCTGGTGCCTTCCCTTTCCAAACAGCCTGTGCTTTGGTCCTGCCAGAGGAAGGTGACATCACTGTCAACCTAGTCCAGTGCTGATAAAAGCTCCACTTCCTCCAATAACAAATGTCAATTCCACCACCAAAGAAGTGTCTGGCGCATGGAGACCTTGAAAATCCTATTGCGAGTGACTTAACCGTGGACTTGAAAAACAGCCTATGGGGCTGGTCTTGCTGGAAAGACATTGCCGAAGTCTGTGGTGCTAAAGTGGCCTCTCCCTGTGCCCAACACTGCCTTCCTGGTCCCACAGGGGTTCTTGACCTCTGAGCCATGTCTCCAGCCCTATTTTGTATTTTATTTAGAGACAGGGTCTCACTGAGTTGCTTAGCGCCTTGCTTTTGCAGAGACTGGCTTTGAACTCTCCATCCTCCTGCCTCAGCCTCCCGAGCCGCTGGGATGACAGGTGCAGGTTGTGATTGCGTAATTCCCATTTCCTCTGCCCTCACCCCGTGCCCTGGTGAGTGCCTGGTTTTGGTCTACTTTTCCTACTATCATGAGGCAGCACCTCAGATCAGAGCCTGCATCTCATTCCTCTGGGCCTCCCCAGGAGAGAGCCTGGGTTGGTGGGTAAATCTAAGAAGTCAGCAGAACACCAAGCCCCACCTCTGTGTTGACACAGCCTCCGTGGGTTCTGTTTGCAGAATTCTGGGCCGAGGCCCATGACCTCCCTCACCCTTTTCAGAAGGGAATACTCAAGCCTGTCGCGGGAGAAAGATGCAAACACGCCTGGCCCAGACCCACAGGAGGGAAGCAGACGCAGAGGTTGCTTTTTCTTTTTTTCTCTTTTGCAGGGAATCAGCCTCGGGTCTCGTGCCTGCCAATCAAGTGCTGCACCACAGAACACTCCCAGCTCCCAGGTGCACAAATTCTTGTGGCCAAATTATTTGCAATGTGCAAACAGGGCAATTTCAGGATTTGGAAAATCCCCTAGCTGAGGAGAGGCCCCGGTCAGTCACCCCAGCAGCAGCCAGCGAGGGTGGCTTCCTCTCAGGCGTGAGGCCACACTGTGCTGTCCTGAAGACCCAGCAGAATGAGGAGCCGGAAGCCCCTGGGTTTGTAAAGAGCCATGACGGGGCAGCAGTGTCCCCTCCCCCTGAAGTTTGTGATGTTTTTTGACCTCTGACCACTAGATGGATTCTAAGGAGAGAACTGAGACAGGCCTTCAAGATTGTCATCGTAGCCGGTGTGTGACTTCGAAACACGGGGAGCATGGTGGCCTAGCAGCTTAGGACTGTATAAGTGAACAATGGCACATCAACCAGCGGGTCCCCCGCAGCCACTAACGGGGTGACTTATTGACGTGGAGATGGGGGATGGACAGACAGGTCAAGATAGAGGTATAGTTGATGGGGTACTGGAACCCCAGCTCTGCCTCTGTCTCTGCTTCCCTGTCCACCACGAGATCCCCCTTATACACTGTGGTACCACAGCCTGAGCAGCAGGGCCAAGGCCATGGGCTGGGACCTCTGAAACTGCAAACCAAAACAGACCTTTTTTCTTATAAGTTATTTATCTCAGGTGTTTTGTCACAGCAATGGAGAGCTAACACAGAGAGACAGATAGACACACATACATGCAGGCACAGTCATGGATGTATGTGTGTATCTTTGCATGAAGAGGTATCTAGAAGGTCATTTGCCAAACAGTACCAAAGGTTACCACTGGGTAATGGAAATTAGCATGAATTTTACCCTCTACTTTGGATTTTGTGAAGTGTTTAAATTGTTTCTCTCTCTCTCTCTCTCTCTCTCTCTCCATATATATATATATGGCTTTTATAATCAGGAAAAATAAAATCATTCAGATTTTGGGATAAATACAATTTGCTGTTTGCGTTGCAAAATGTCTTAAATTATTCAACATGGATATGATTCTCTATTCTAAAAATAATACAATTTTAGCACACTTTCCCCCCTTTTCTCCCTCCCTTCACATAAGTTTCATTAAAATCACCTTGAGAGCTGGGGAAATAGCTTGGTTGGTAGAGAGCTTGCCTTGCATGCACAAAGCCCTGGGTTCAATCCTCAGCACCATCAAAAAAAAAAAAAAATCACCTTGAACTTACATCTGGGTTATTATTATTTTAATTATACCACTTCCATTTTGGGAACCCTTTGTTAACAATTGTGCATGGGCTCTCTCATCCAGTGAGGAGGTCCACAGAACAGGGTGGAGGAGAGTGAGGCTGCTGAGTCGCTAATCAAGACCTCCAGAGACCAAGCAGGAAGCAGGTCTGATTTCACAGCGCGGTTACCATGTGTATATACTCAGGCAGCAGCTAAGCAGATTACAGGCAGCCACCAATGCAATGTCTGCTAACTGTCCTTGCAGCCACCAATTGAGGAGTGGGCCGTGGAGCAAGCTCAGGGACTGCCACACATGGCCCCACGCCCAGGGCTGTGCCCACGGGGTAAGTGACCTGCCGCTCACATGCCCAGCACAGGGGAGTGGCCTGCCACTCAGATGCCCTTAACATATGCCATGTAGGCGGTACTCCATGCACTTTCCCCACGCAATTGCATTACACTGTAGAGGTTAAAAGCCAGGTTTTAGAGACAGACAATCATCCACTGGCTCCATGACTCTGGGTAGGTCCTTTACCTGCCCTTTGAGTCACAGTTATACCCAAGGACAATTGGATGAGCGAGGACAAGTACGCCCTGTAGATAATCAAAATCCCTGGGTACCCCAGCCTCTCATGTAACATGGCGTAGTATCTCTATGTGCCTACGCACACCCTCACTGGGCCTTGAAATCATTTCTAGGTTATTTGCAATACTTAATACCATGTGAATGATGTTAATAGTGGCTATACTTATTGTTTAGGGAACAATAACAAGAGACAGACCTGTACATATTCAGTACTGTTAGGGTCTGGATGTGAGGTGTCCCCAAAAGCTCCGGTGTGAGACAATGCAAGAAGGTCAGAGGAGAAATGGTTGGGTGGAGACAGCCTTAACCCAATCAGTGGATTAATCCCCTGATGGGATTAAGGGAAGGCAGGTGGGTGTGGCTGGAGGAGGTGGGTCTTGGGGGCGTGGCTACGGGGGTTGTATTTTGTATCTGGTGAGTGTGCACTGGTCTCTCTCTCTCTCTCTCTCTCTCTCTCTGATCACCATTGAGCTGCTTCCCTCTGCCACACTCTTCTGCCATGATGTCCTGTCTCACCTTGATCCCCAAGGTATGGAGCCTGCCATATATGGATTGAGACCTCTAAAACTCTGAGCCCCTAAATAAACCTTTCCTGCTCTACAATTGTGCTGGTCCGGTCTTTGAGTCGCAGCAGTGTAAAAGCTGACTATAACAATTTCCCCCCAGTTTTCAGCCTACTGTTGGTTAAATCCACAGATTCGGAACACAGGGATATGGAAGGCGGACTGTATACATTTTATTATACATCGATTCTAACTCAATAAACTACTTTGTAGAAAGAATAAGTGGTGGCTGTTGAAGCCACTGAGTTTTGGGGTGGTTTGTTACACTGCAAAAGCTTACTGATGTGTCCCCATTGTTAATGGTTGACTGAAACTTTTGACTGAGATGCCAGGCCGTTTCCAGAGCATAGACGTCAGCTCCTGAGGGCTAACTCGGAGTGGATATCTACCAGGCACTCTGAAGAGCAGACCTCAGGTCAGGTGACTGTGCGAAGTCACAAGGGACAGGTCAGACTGAGCCCCGAGAGAGCCAAGGTTGTCCTAACAGCGATGAGAGTTAAGTGGTTCCATCAATGTTTAAAAAATCGTTGGGGCTGGGGTTGTGGCTCAGTGGTACAGCACTTGCCTCTCACGCATGAGGCACTGAGTTCGATCCTCAGCACCACATAAAAATAAATAAATAAAATGAAGATATTGTGTCCATCTACAACTAAAAAAGAATAAATCGAGGTCCCAGGTAAGAGTAGGGGCTCTGGCCGTGTGACCTTGGACAAGTCACCAAATTCTGTGCTTCACTTCTTTTATCTGCAAAAGGGGGGAAGTAGCAGGACCTACCTTAAGTTGATGGAATTGACTGAATGAACAAATGAAGAACTCTGGGAACTCTGCCTGGAACACAGTCGGCCTTAAATAAACACTAGCTGTCACTGTTATGGAGTTCAAAGGTCTTTAGACATTTTTATACTTTAAGAGGCAAAGAAATAAAAAAATCCAAGCACTGGGTTGGGGTTGTAGCTCAGTAAGACAGTGCTTGCTTCGCACGTTGTGAGGCCCAGGTTCGATCCTCACACCACATCAAAATAAAATAAAGGTATTGGGTCCATGTCCAACTAAAAAAAAATTTTTTTAAATAATCCAAGCACTGATGGAGAAACTAAGGTAGAAGTTAACAGGTTCCCATGAACATAAGGAAGAGTTAGGCAACACTCGGAAAGAAAACTGGATTGAAGACGAAGCTGTCCCCAGGACCCTGAGTGACCCTGAGAAAGTCCTCTGAGAGGAGCATTTATAAACGGCCTCTGACGGGGCCTTCAGGGTCTCTCACAAGAATCCCCACCGACAGCTCCCAAGCCATTCTGCAGCATCAGCAGCTCAAAAATTTTGTGAAGTGACACAATTTTTAGAAACTACTTTTTACCTCTAGGGAGATTTGCAGTAAGTACAGACATGCAAAAACCTAAAACTAAAGGGTCGCTGTGTCTGTGAGAAGGAGTCTTTCTGTTTTGAACCCTCACAACTTTGAGAGAACTTGGTTGATTAGAATAGATTGTTTCACGACTCCGATTTTAAATATGTCATTGAGTAATGGCTCTGAGCTTGGGACTGAGCCTTCCACAGAGCCTGCGGCGGCTGATCAAGCTGCAGGGTCGCCATATTTATAACCTAACACAGTGGGTTTGTAAGAATCACTTGAGTGTTTCAGGCTTGTGAGCCAATTATACTTAACAACTTAAGCAGATATAGATCACGCCGTATAAAATGTTTGATGGAGTTGAAGTTCATTAACGAGGCCATAATTCATCAAAACCTCCTTAATGATTGCTGAAAATTTCCAGACCCATAATTAAACTAATAAGTTATTTAAGGATGAACTAGGCATTTTATGTATAACTTAATCAGTTTAATATTAATTTTAAGATAATATTATTTAACTATTAAAATAATAAATTGAATACTAATCTTTAAAAACCTAAGCAAAACCCTGAATTACCTTTTCTGCACACAAAAACCATCTTTAAAGGCATCAGTAAAAATTCACCTTACTGTGTATGTGGGGGGGAGGGTGAGCGTATTTGAGACAATCCTGTCACCTTTTATTTCTGTTCATCTCGGGCCAAGATGGGCAAATTCTCAGCAGGCTCCTTGAAACTGGGCTTGGGCCACAATTCCTCCTCTCTACACACTGACGGCACAGGATCTGGAGGACAGATGTTCCCACTCATATCAGGCTGCAGTTGTGGGCCACACTGTCCCCTGCTGTGCGTGGGGATGTCCAATCTCTATGGGAGAGACACTGCTGTGGCTCAGAGCTGCCCCCGCGTCTGAGGATGGGGCACCCCAGGGCTCCCCGAGGCTCCAAGTGTGTCTATCGCGTGCAGTTCCCTCCGGCAAAGTCCCCTGGGCAGCTCAGGGTGAAGGTCTGTACTGGTGAGTCCCCTGAGGTGGAGGCAAGGATGTCCCCAGTCAGTGGAGACACAGGACAAGAGTGACGCTACCCCAGTGTCAGGTCCTCCTCCTCCAGCCAGGATGGCCTGCCTCAGGAGACACTTGTCCCTGCTGTAAGCAGGATCAGGGCCCCAGAGCCAGGATGCTGGGGACAGCAGTGCCGGGGACAGCAGGTGCAGCCAGCCTTCTGCAGCCCTCACGCTGGTCACTGCAGGGTCCGCGCTGCTTGGCTGAGCTGCAGAGGGAACCCCGGGGGGTTGGCCTCCCGGTGCCCAGGCGAGGCTGCCCCAGCATTTCCCTGAAGTGAAGAAGAACCCGGAGAAGCGAGCACCCCCCGCCCCCCGCCCCGGAAAGGTGGCTGGAAAAAAGTCTCCCAGCAAAGCGGGAAGAGCAGGGACAAGGGCACACAGAACTGCAAGACCAAGGCCACAGAGGAGACTGCGCTCTTGGCGCAGCTGTGCGCTCTCTGTAAGAGGAGGTGGGGGGCCAGGGCCAGCAGGAGCCGGGTCCTGGGTTCTCCCGCCCGTGGCCCTGACACCCCTTCAGTCCTGCTGGCCTCACGGGGCCTCCGACCTCCACAGCCCGATGGTGGTGGAGGACGGAAACGGGCTTCTTGGGTCACTGTAGTATTGGGGTGTCTCGGTGCGAGGCTTCACTTTTGCCCTAACTAACCAGCACCTTCCCAGACCACCTGTGTGACGGGCGCCCCAGCCTGGAGTTTTAGGGACAGCTCTTTCCGCGGTTAGGCACAGGCTTCTGCCTCCTGCTGTGCGTGGGGCAGCCCTGGCTGGGCACTCAGAGCCTCGCTGGCAGCCGGGGCTCCCTCTGCCTGAGTGGGCCGTGCCAGCCTCCCTCTCTCTCTCTCTCTCTCTCTCCCTCTCTCTCTCTCTGCGACTTCTCTTCCAGAGCCTCCTGACTGCACTTGGAACAAGACCCAAGCTCTCCTCCAGCCGACAAGGCTCTGCACATGGGACTCCTGCCTCCTTTGTCGCTGGTCTCCCGTCCCCTCTGCTCCAGTCCCCCGGGATCCCTTTGGTCCCTCAGAGATGCCAAATGTGTCCTGGCCCAAGGGCTTTCCCATCACCGCTCCTTCTGCTTGGGAAGCTCTTCCCCAAGCCCCTGCAGCCTCTTTCTTTTCCTCTCGGGGGTCTCATCTAAGATGTGGCTCCTCAGAAGGCCGTCCTTGTCCAGCCCAGCTGAGGACCCGACACGTGCACTCTTGCCGCAGTCTGGCTGGGCACAATCAGGAGCCACTTGTCAAAAGAAACTAACTTTATTTTTAGAACCACACACGCCAAACAAAACAGCCTCTCAGGAAAAACCCTCAGAGCCTCAACTGCCACCACCAGCTTTCCACAAGCCTCTCTCTCCCACACAAGCTTCTCTCTACCTCCCACAATCCTCCTGCTCTTGAGGCCGATTGGCTGGGTCACGTGGGCGGAGCCAAAAAAGTCCCCCAATGAGCAGCTCCGTGGTCTGAAAGGGCAGGGAAACAGCCCAATGAGCATCACCGCAGAGGAGCCAATCAGCTAGATGTTGCTGGGGCCCCTGTGAGCCAATCATCAGCCGGCAGCTGGAAGTTTGCTGGGGCCCCTTCGGCTGTGGCTCTCAACATCTCCCCCTCTCTGTTTAAACAAAAAGCATGTGGCTTACGGACCGTGCCTGCCTTAGGTTATCCAATAGTACATATGGTCCTTACCCGTTAGGTTGGTACCATTGCAATTGGATCTTACCCGTCATTGACTACCAGTCCAATATACAGCCACACCTGTGGAGAGGTCTTTGTACCAGCGGGGGGGTGAGGTTCTTTGCCTCACCTCTGTTGGCCCCCAAATTTTAGCTGGACGATCATGACAAGCAGAAGGGAGGAAGATACACCAAGCCAATTGACGGCTCCTTTTGGAAAAATTGTACCACCAATGACATCATCAGCAAAAATACCCCAACACTACCACAAGTCGCTGCACCAACAGATAGTTCACAATGCATACAGGTGAGCTCACAATGTGTCCAGGCAAGTTCTGCAAGCAGTTCAGTGATGGCTATTGCAGAAGCTGTAGATTGGTTTTATCTTTGACTTCACCAGCACTGGGATGAAGATAGGAATTCTGGCAATAATGGCTAAAGAAAAAATTATGTAACATTACAGAAGGCACTAAAAGAAAACAATTTTCTTAACAATTTACATTGTCTTCACCGGCACTGGGATGAAGATAGGAATTCTGGCAATAATGGCTAAAGAAAAAATTATGTAACATTACAGAAGGCACTAAAAGAAAACAATTTTCTTAACAATTTACATTATCTTTAAGAGAATTATTAAATATAATGAAAAGGAAAGGTGAAAGTAAACAAACAGATCTGTTAACCTTCTTTTTTGTTTACATATTAAAACAATCCTCAACAGTTGTTTACCCAATTTAAATTAAACCATATAAATCACGTGAAAAAACAAAATATTTGGATCCATTTTATCATGAGCGCTCATCATATATGATATATGGACATACATACATTCAAACATATAACACAAAACACAAGTGTGCACACATAATATAATACATACAACACATAACATTATAGTAAAGGCCTTATAACTTTTTACAGGTGAAATCTCCATTGCAATGTTTAAAAACTCTATAGTCAAAAAATAGAACTGATCAGCAAAACATTAACCTAGGTCTGTATGAGCTCAAAAAACAAAATAGAACTTCATGATATGGCAAAGGGCAATAATAAAATAGATATTGAAAAAAGCATCCTGGTTCTGTTGCAGATGTAAGAATAGCCAAACTGGAGTTTTGGATATCAGTTGTTATGGATTTGAGCCAAATCATCTTCTTTTTGGTCTGTAGAAATCGCTTTAGTTAATCTTTCTGGAATCCAAATCGGCTGCTGTTCTCCCTGTGGAAACACATAAACAGACCCCCGACTCCAGACAATCACTGGGTCAGGACCTTGGTTAATCTCTCTGGAATCCAAATCGGCTGCTGTTCTCCCTGTGGAAACACACAAACAGACCCCCGACTCCAGACAATTACTGGGTCAGGACCTTTCCATTGTCCTGTTAGAATATCCTTCCAAAGTACCTTGGGCTTATGCACATTTTTTGGACACATATGCCTTTCCGCAGCACTAAGTCCTGATGAATCCAAATTTAAAAAGTTTAGAGTAAAAAGGGTTATTTTAAGTTTATCTTTGGGGAATATATACCCCTTCCCAATTCCTTCTTTTTGCTTTAATAAGTACATTTTAATAGTTTGATGAGCTCTTTCAACTATGCCTTGTCCCTGTGGATTGTATGGGATTCCTGTTATATGAGTAATGCCAAATGTTGAGCAAAATTGTTTAAAAGAGGTAGAAGTATAACCAGGGGCATTATCTGTTTTTAACTGTTTTGGAACACCCACAGTGGCAAAATTTTGTAAGCAATGAGCTATAACATCTTTAGTTTTTTCTCCGGCATGAAGGGAGCCCATCAAAAATCCAGAAGAAGTATCAACTGTAACATGCAAATATTTTAATTTTCCAAATTCTGGCAAGTGTGTGACGTCCATCTGCCAAATATGGTTAGGTATCAATCCTCTAGGATTGACTCCAAGATTAACTTGTGGTAAAAAGGTCACACAATTTTGACATTGTTTTATTATTTGTCTAGCTTGTTCCTTAGTTATTTTAAAACGCTTTTGTAAAGTATTAGCATTGACATGGAACTTTTTATGAAAATTTATAGCTTCTTCTAGTGTAGAGAAAATATGTATGTCATGTGTAGTTTTATCTGCTAAATCATTGCCCAAACTAAGGGCTCCAGGCAATCCTGTATGTGCCCTGATATGTCCTATAAAGAATGGATCTTTTCTGTCCCAGATTAGACTTTGTATAGTGGAAAGCAAAGAGAAAACAGTAGAAGAAGGGGAAATCCTACCAGCATCTTCAAGAGATACTATAGCATTAACTACATACTGACTATCCGAAAATAAATTAAATACAGAATCTTTAAACATCACAAAAGCTTGTAAAACTGCATTAAGCTCTACCTTTTGAGCTGATTGTTTGGGTACTAAAACTGTAAAAGTTTGATCAGGGGTAACTACTGCTGCTGTACCATTATTTGACCCATCAGTGAATATATTTGGAGCATTCATGATAGGTGTTTTTCTTGTCATTTTTGGAAAAATTACAGGATGCAATGACCAAAAAGACAATAAAGGATTAGATGGTAAGTGGTTATCAAATGAAACATTAGATTTGCACATGATTATTGCCCAAGTATTTAACTCATTAGCTAACTCATCAATTTGATTCATAGTATATGGAGTAATAATTTTATTGGGAGAAATTCCAAACACTCTCTTTGCTGCTTTTATTCCTTTGAGTATTAATTGTCCTACAGCCTCAGGATCTGATGGACCTTTTAGGATATCAAATAAAGGTCCCAACTCTCCTGTTGGTATACCTAAATAAGGCCTTATCCAATTTATGTCTCCTAATAACTTTTGAAAGTCATTAAGTGATTTGAGTTGATCTACTCGTATTTGAATTTTTGGTGGACGGACCATGGTTGAGGATAATAGAACTCCTAAATAATTAATTGGAAAATTTAATTGTACTTTATCTATTGCTATCTCTAGATTATAATTTTTTAATAAGTTTGTAAGTGTGGCATAACATTCTAGCAATGTGTTTTTATCTTTGTGTGCTAATAATACATCATCCATATAGTGAAATATTTGTAGTTCAGGATTTTGATTTCTAAGTGGCTGGATTACTTTGTTAACATAAATTTGACACATAGTTGGGCTGTTAGCCATCCCTTGAGGGAGTACTTTCCATTCATATCTCTGATCAGGACCTTCATGATTCAGTGCAGGGATAGTAAATGCAAAACGTGGACTATCCTCAGGATGAATTGGAATTGAAAAAAAAAACAATCTTTAATATCTATAACTAAAACATACCAGGTTTTTGGCAAAGCAGACAACTGAGGAATCCCTGATTGAGCAGGTCCCGTAATAACCATCTCATTATTAATGGCTCTTAAATCTTGCAATAATCTCCATTTACCAGATTTCTTTTTGATGACAAAAATGGGAGTATTATGGGGAGATACAGAAGGTTGTATATGTCCTTCTGCTAATTGTTGTTTGACCAGGTCATGGGCTGCTTGTATCTTTTCTTTAGTCAGGGGCCACTGAGGAACCCATACTGGTCTTTCTGATTTCCAGGTAATTTTTATTGTCTCAGTGGCCCTTTCTGAAAATCCAACCCATGTCTGTCTGTTCCTTGATCTATTTGTATTGGTGCTGCTATACCTTGTTCTTGTTTTTCTAATCTTTTTCCTTTCCTAAAACCTTGTCTAGTCATAATAGTGGGTGCATTTTGGTTGATGTTATTTGTTAATGTCAAACCTAATTGATCTAGGACATCTCGTCCCCATAAATTTACGGGAAGATGATCCAATACATATGGCTGTATAGTTCCTTCACATCCTTCAGGATCCTTCCAATCTAATACCATTGCACTTCTATGGGGATTAGTTGCCACTCCTAGGCCTCGAAGCGTTTGAGTGGCTTGTTGTAATGGCCAATGTTTTGGCCATTCTTGACGAGAGATGATGCTAAGGTCTGCACCTGTATCCAGTAGCCCATTAAATTCATGTCCTTGAATATTTAGTTTTAGCATGGGGCGAGAATCTAAATTTAAAGAAAGCATAGCCCAATCTACACCTGTGGAGCCTAATCCCTTGGAACCTCTTTCTACAGTACGACTGGAAAATTTATCATGTAGGCTGGGTATTATTAGTAACTGTGCTATTCTATCTCCTGGTGAAATTACTGATATACCCTTTGGAGAACTGGCTATAATTTTTATTTCACCTTCATAATCGGGATCAATTACCCCAGGACTTATCATAAGTCCTTTTAGAGTAGAAGAGCTGCATCCCAATAATAAGCCTACTGTTCCTTTGGGAAGAGGTCCTTTCACCCCTGTGGGAATGATTTGAACTCCCATCTCTGGAGTTAGTACTGCTCTGGCGGAGGCGCAGATGTCCAACCCTGCGCTCCCTCTGGTTTGTCTGATGAGGGATCTGATGGACAATGTATCCTGGGCACTACCCTGATGGGGTTGCTGGGTTCCTCCAGTGCTCCGTATATTTGTGGTTTTGGGCCCCGGAGCATTGGGCCCCCCTGTCCATTTTTTGGCAATGGAGCCCGATGCCTTTCTCCACAATATCGTGGATAAACACCTGGTCCTTGTTCGTTTTTTGATAATGGAGTACCCTCTATGGTGGTTTGAGAACGGCATTCATTAGCCCAATGTCTCCCTCTACGGCATCGTGGGCAAATACCTGGTATTCTACTCCTTTGATACCTAGTTTTGTTAAACCCTCCTCCAATGGGGCAATTCCTTTTAAAATGTCCTGTTTGTTCACAATTGTAGCATGTTCTTGGCCTGGCATCTAAAGCCTGTTTTACTGCAGCTGCCACAATTTGCCCTTGTTCATTAATGTCTCTGGCATCTAAAGCCTGTTTTACTGCAGCTGCCATGACTTGCTCTTGTTCATTAATGTCTCTACATAATTTAATATATGTGTTTAAATCTTCATGTTTCCATGGTCTAATGATATCTCTGCACCAACGATTCGCTTGCTCATAAGCCAGGTGTTTTAGTAATGGCATTGCTTGTTCTGTATTCCCAAAAACTCTGGTAGCTGTTTGAATAAGCCTATCTACAAATTCAGCATAAGGTTCATTAGCTCCTTGTATTACCTTAGATAATTGACCTTGTAAACCTCCATGTCCTTGTAAAGTCTTCCATGCCTTAATTGCATCTACAGCAATTTGTGTATATACACCAGGATCATATGCAATTTGTTGCTGCTGATCCTCATAAGGTCCCTTTCCTAACAACATATCTAGATTTCTCTGAGGATAATCAGCTGCTGCATTTCGCCTAGCCGTCTCCTTGCAAAATTCCTCATTGGCAACCTTCCATAACAGGTATTGTCCTCCATTTAGCACAGCTTTACACATATTAGCCCAATCTGCTGGCGTCATGTTCAAGTTGTTAATGGATTCGACCATGCTTACAGTGAAGGGTGCTTGAGGACCATAGGTTGTTACAGCCTCTTTTAGCTGCTTCACTGTTTTGAAATTTAAAACTTGGTAAAATCGCTGCCCTCCTGCCTCAAATACAGGGCATGTTAATATTTGAGATCTTGTCTCAGGATCCCAACTATCAACTGCGGGGGTTGGGGACCTCCCAGCATATGGAGGTGGCCTTGTTAGTTGGACACTTACGTCCTCTGGTGATAGAAAGGTGTTAGTAGCAGTCTCCTGTTGTAACTTTCCCCCTGATGGCTTTTTCTGTTTTACACTTTCTTTCTCTGTCTGACTAACTTGAGAGACCTTCTCTTTTACTTGAATCATTATGTCTTCTCCTTCCTCTACCATTGTCTGAACTGAAGGCTTTGGACTAAGCAAACAAGATATGAACGTCCACAATGGCAATGTGCCAACTGGCAGAGTCCCTGGGCTTTTCTTTTCTATTCTTTTTAAATCTTCACCATGATGGTTCCATTGTGATATATTTAACAACTCCTCCTTAAAAAGCCATGGGCTACATTTTTGTATTGTATCAACGTATGCCCTGACTGTTCTTGATTTTACTGAGATGCCTCCTTCCTCTAACAATTTACTTAACACTCTTTCAGTTTGTTTTTTACTAATTTCTGATCCCGTATTTCTACTATAATACAACCCAACAAGATGACGCCAAACAAAACCGAGACAGAATGAAATAAAAAGGGAACAACAAAAAGTCATTATAGCCTTTCTATCCTCCTGACATGTGCATCCGTCCTTTCTCCCTATCTGTTCCTCAGACGTAAATAGTTTTTCCTCAGATGTGAGCGGTTTTTCTTCCGTCTCACTCATCTCCAGGGACAGGCAACTTAAAACAAAAGTGAAGCAAAATAAAAGAGGAATCTTAAAATGGCTACCCATCCTCTTGCCCTGCCCTCAGGGGCGAGCAGTTTCACTTACCTTCAGTCGCTCCCCATGCGAGCCACCAAATGCTGCAGTCTGGCTGGGCACAATCAGGAGCCACTTGTCAAAAGAAACTAACTTTATTTTTAGAACCACACACGCCAAACAAAACAGCCTCTCAGGAAAAACCCTCAGAGCCTCAACTGCCACCACCGGCTTTCCACAAGCCTCTCTCTCCCACACAAGCTTCTCTCTACCTCCCACAATCCTCCTGCTCTTGAGGCCGATTGGCTGGGTCACGTGGGCGGAGCCAAAAAAGTCCCCCAATGAGCAGCTCCGTGGTCTGAAAGGGCAGGGAAACAGCCCAATGAGCATCACTGCAGAGGAGCCAATCAGCTAGATGTTGCTGGGGCTGCTGTGAGCCAATCATCAGCCGGCAGCTGGAAGTTTGCTGGGGCCCCTTCGGCTGTGGCTCTCAACACATTCTGTTCCTCCACGACACATCCAACCAAAGCCAGCCCCTCCCTGGGTGTCACTGTCTGTTGCTCTCTAAGAATCTAAGCCTCTCGAGGGCTGGGACTTTGTCTTGCTCTAGGCCATGTCCCCGGAACCTGGGCACCCAGTGTCAGTTGCCTGGCTGCCCACCGTCAGGCCCTGTCCAAGCCACAGGGGTCCCGAGTCCCTGCCTCAGGAGTTCATGCTTCACAGGAGAAAATGACGACAAGCACGTGGAACTCTGCCCTGTCCCTGGAGCACGGAGAACATCCAAATGGGGCAAGAGACTCCTGGCCAGCTCTGTCCAGGGAACCTGGAGCTATAAGCAGAAGCAGGGCCCCAGAGCCAGATGCTGGGGACAGCAGGTGCTGGGGACAGCAGGTACTGGGGACAGCAGGTGCTGGGGACAGCAGGTGGAGCAGCATGGGCAGCCAGCCTTCTGCAGCTCCCACGCTGGTCACTGCTCCAGGGCAGGGTCCACACTGCTTGACAGAGCTGCAGAGGGAACCGGGGCACCCTGGCCTTCCAGCGCCCCCTGTGAGGCTCCTCCAACCTTTCCTTAAAGTGAAAAAGAACTCTGAGAAACTAGCACCCCGCTTCCCACCAGCCCACTGAGTAGATTTGAAAGACGCTCCTCTTGGGTGACCAGGGCAAGCCTTTGAGGACCTTACCTGAAATGAGATCCTGTGAGAAGAAGGAGGCAGCTGCAAAGACCTGGGTTTGGCAGGTGTGCTTTTTAAGCAGGGGCCATCAGTGCAAAGGTCCTGAGACAGGGACCACTCAGTAAACAGGTGTCTCAGTGATACCCAAAGAAGGATGTACAGGACAGCCTTCCTCCAGAGGCAGGAGGAGCTACCATCATTATCTTGGCTGCTTTGGTGTTAAAGAGTCTTAAACAGAAGAACAACTGGATCAGAGCCCTCCATCAAAACTGGCATTTCCCGTATGCCTTGCCCAATTATGACCATATTCAGGAATATTTCCAAACAATTCCTCTGCCTTCTTGCTATAAATAGTGAGACTTTCTTTAGAAGCACATAATTTCACAACGCGGTATTTCAGAAGTCGATACACATTTCTACTGTTTGTGACTTGCATCTGTTACCCAAACTCATGTCTTCAGCTTTTTGTCCACAGTTTCATGGGTCAAATCACAACATGTGGCAGGAGATGAAGGGCTCTAGGTGACTACAGAATTTAGGTTTCAGCTTTTGTTGTTTGTTGAAGGTGCTGGGGATGGAACCCCAGGGTCCTTAACCACTGAGCCATGTCCCCAGCCCTTTCATATTTTATTTAGAGACAGGGTCTTGCTAAGTTGCTGAGGCTGACTTTGAACTGTGATCCTCCGGCCTCAGCCTCCTGAGCTGCTGGGATGACAGGCCACCGTGCCCCACCCACCTCAGCCCATTTAATTTTTAATTTCCAGACAGGCTCTACGTTGCTGGCGATCCTCCTGCCTCAGCCTTAGAATCTAACTACTGTTCTCCTCTGTGCCTTCCACCCTGGGGTGAGCACAAACCCTGTGTCCTCAACAGTGAGATGGAATCACAACACCTCCCTGCAGGACAGTTTCAAGGACTGAATTAGTTAATGTCACCTGCAAACCACACAGGAATCCTTGGAAGGTCACAGTGTTGCACAAAGTGTTAGCCTTTGATATTTTTCACCAATATAATTTCAATTTCCAGAACTGATCTGAGAACTGACTTTCAATGGAAGAAAATGTGTCTGTCCTGTGCGCGGGTGTTCGTCCATCTCTCTGGAGATCCAGTGGGCCTGGGGGGTATGCATGCACCCCTCCACCCCGTGGACCTACTGTGTCCCCGACAGTTCCGGGTGCCTATAATGCTATCGTATGATATGTTATTATCCTCACAATTCTGGAAGATAGGAAGGACTCCAGTTTACACATGAAGAAAGTTAGGGCTCAGAGAGGTGGACAATGAAAAGTTGCCCAGCTCTGATGCAGCTGTTTGCACCCTCAATTCCCATGAACCCCAGGTGCTCAAGGGCAGGAATCTCATCTTTCCTTCTCCTTCTCCTTCTCCTCCTCCTCTTCCTCCTACATCCTCCTTTGTACTGAGGATTGAACTCAGGGGCACTTGACCACTGAGCCACATCCCTAGCTCTATTTTGCATTTTATTTATTTATTTATTTTTAAATATATTTTACTTGTAGATGAATACAATACCATTATTTTATTTGTTTATTTTTATGTGGTGCCAGGGATGGAACCCAGTGCCTCATGTATGCTAGGCAAGCACTTTAGCACTGAGCCACATCCCCAGCCCTATTTTGTATTTTATTTAGAGACAGGGTCTCACTGACTGGCTTAGTGCCTCCCCCTTGCTGAGGCTGACTTTGAACTCATGATCCTCCTGCCTCAGCCTCCCAAGCTGCTGGGATTATAGGAGCGTGCCACTGTGGAAGGAGTATCTGGCTCCCAAATCAGGGACCCACTTGTGATATTGTATAATAGACCTAAGCCCCCTTTGCCATGTGACCTTGTCAGTCCTTATCTAGGGGTGGAGTCTACTTCCCATCCCTGAATCTGGGCCATTATTTATTAGTTTTTAAGTGCGTGATGCTGAGTCACCACCACTCAGTGGCTCAGAGCAACAACACCCATGTATTCCCACAGTGTCCATCAGTCAGGAGCAGCTTACCTGGAGACTGCTTGTGGCTCCCAGGCTGTGGCCAAGGTGTCATCCAGGGGCAGCACTCACCTGAAAGCTCAGGGTCCTTCTGTGAGCTCAAAGGTTGTGACAGAAATCAGATCCTTGTGACTGCAGGACTGAGGTGCTCAGCTCTGAGAAGCAACCCACGGCTCCTGCCACATGACCTGCTCCACAGTGTGGCAGTTTGCTTCTTCAAGGACAAAAAAGGAGAGCAATTCTGCTGCCCCAAATCACTGCCCTCAGGGAAGGTCTGGCCCCTCTTTCCCAGAGCCCCCCTCCCCCAGCTGGGTCACACCAGGACAAACTCCCTTTGGGGCAATTCAGAGTCAACTGATTAGGACCTTAATTGCATCCGCAAGAATCTCTTTACATTTTCCATACAACCTAATCATGGTGGGAAAATCCCAGTCTATTCACTGGTGCTGAAGGGGGAGCTCACATAGGACTCGAACACCAGGCAGGACTAGGGCGGGGACCTTGGGAACCTTGAACTAGGCTCCCCACACCTGTGACTTGGGGGAGCACAGCTGTGTAACTTCAAGGCCAGGCCTTCAGAGACCTGTGGCTTTCCACCTTGGATGTGGCTTCTGCAGCTGTCACCAGAGTCCTAGGCTAAAGGCCTGACTCCAGGGTCCACCAAGTCAGGTCCAGGTGCCCGCCGCCAAGCCCACAGGTCCTGCTGACAACCATGAAAGGAACCTTAGTCAGAGCAGCTGCACCAGGAAGACCAGGGGACCCTGTCCTTGGCCCTGCCTTCCAGAGGCTGACAATGACTCTGAGGGTTTACAGAAAGGGGAACAAGAGCCAGGGTTGGAGGGAGAATCACTTCTTGGTGTTTTGTGCTGTGGGTTTGCTCCGTGGCACGTGCTGACTGAAATGCCCTCTCTGGGCAGCAACTCACGCAGGGGATGGGATCCATCTTTTCCCCTGTGGCCGTGGACCAAATATCAGAACCACACACAGAGGTGAGGGGACTTCTGTTCGTAGAATAGAGAAGATCTCCATGGCTTCACAGCATAGGGTGTGCTTAGGGGTGGGCACAGATCTCTCAGAAACGGAGTAGCTGGGACAGAACAATTCTCAAAAAAGTCACAGGCCAAACATGTTGTGAGCCACTAAAACTGGCCACTCCGCCTGCTATGCTGGAATTGAAACACGAAGGCGCAGAGAGGGGAAAGGATCTCCACAACCAGAGGGACACAGACCTGAACATCCTCAGCCCCCGTCACCTCATCTGAGCACTCAGCTGAAGAGTCCCTGGTGGCTGCACTGCCGGTGACAAAGTCCAAGCTCAAGCAGCACCCAACGTCCTTCCCTGTGAGGCCACCCATCCTCCCAGTGTCATTCCTTGCTGCCTCCCCCGGCCCAAGCCACAGCAGGCTGCGTGTTGGGTCCCCAAAGCAGACATCTTCATGCCTCGAGGTACGTGCCCTGGATGACACCTCTACTTGGGATGCCCTTCCCGTTTGTCACTAACAGGCAGATTCCATTCCCGCCCCCTGAGAAGCCCTCCTGGCCCCTCCTCCAGGCCTCCCCCAAGGCCCCCTGTACTTACCTTCTGTGGTAGGCTGAATAATCCCTCCACCCAGGACGCCTACATCCTGATCCCCAGAACCCATGAATATGATTCCTAACTCATCATATAAAGGGACTCTGCTGGCATAATTGAGTCAAGGATGCTGAAAGGGAGAGATTGTCCTCAATTATCTGGGTGGATGCAAGGTGACCACAGGGTGCTTGTGAGATGGAGGCAGGAAGTCAGCCAGCAGAAGGCAGAAACAGATTTGAGTGATGAAGCCCTCCATGCACCCAGGAACGCCAACAGGTTCTACAAGCTGAACAAGGCAAAGAACAGATTCTCTATTGCAGCCTTCAAAAGCAAACAGGCAGGAGGATACCTTGACTCAGTGACACTGATTCAGGACCTCTGACCCCCAGAACCCTAGTATAATAAACTTGTGTCATCCAAGCCACTAAGTTTGCTGTATTTTGTTACAGCAGCAACAGGAAACTAATACACCCTTCTTGCAGCACCAGTCACATTGCATGGTAGGTGCCTTTCAACATGAAGGGGCCAGACCTTAGCCTACTGAGCCTAAGGCATCTTTGTTTCCTGATGGTTTAATAAAAACCTGATCCTTAACAAGGGCTCACAAATGCTGATGAATGAATTGTCCAGTGGATTGATAGCTATCTGCGTCATTTGCTGCCTTCTTCTCAGCCTACATGCGTGCGCGCGCGCGCACACACACACACACACACTCACAAAAATTACACTTCCCGCACCCTGGCTGCCCCTGCCCCCAGAGCACAGCGCTGTTTTAACCTGGATGCTCACTTGGGGCTTGCCAGTGAATAGCTGTTGCTCTGGCGCATTAGGATTTATGGGGGAGGGGTTCTCTCAAGGTAGTACTTGAACACATTTGCAGGGATACAGGGATGAAATGCTAGTTTTTTGATGTGGTTGATTTGAAACAGCAAGCAATGGTAATGCAGCACAGAAATGTAAAAATCTTTCCTGATGAACAAGTCGTGCTAACAAGAGAAAATTCTGACCACCCCCAACCCATCTCAGTTTCCCCCCCACCACTAAAATGATGGTGATATCAGTATTTAAGGTCTAATTGATGTCAGTAAGGGAGAAAAGGCAGATTTCAGAACAGTGTAAACAGTACTATCCTATTTTGTTAAAAATTATACATGCGTACATATACACATATATACCCGCAATGAATATCCATGTGATGTATATATAGTATTCATGTGCTTACATAAGCAGTGAACAGAGGCTGGAAGATTTTTGAAGATGTCAACGGTTTTATGGAGGTTACAGGGTTTTCCCCCCTTGTCTGTATGTTTTTTAAATATTTGTTTTGCAAAGAACAAGACTATTGTCTTAACGAAAAAAAAACCTTAAATAACTTCAAAACAAAAGGTTTTGTGTGGCTAGGGCTACTTTCTGTCTATTTGGGGACCGTTCCAGATCCCGCAGCCCCTCCCCAAATGGGAAGTTGGGGTCTGGTGTCCCCGAGAGCAATGGCGGAACCATGAGCGGAACTGCGGGCAGGCCAGTGACGTGGCAAAGCGGCCTGGGATGAGAAAACATTGATATGACTGCGGGGGAGGATTCTGACAAGTGACCCAAGGATGACCCGCTCTGGACCTAATCTGAGGTGCGGGACCTTCTCGCCCTGCAGCTTCTCCCTCCTCCTGCCACAGCCGCATGGTCCTCTCCTCGTCTTCACGGCTCCCTGGGTGAATGAAGGCAGGTGCTGCCCAAGACCGCAGCTCGAGAACGGATGCCCAGGATCACCTCGGCCTCCCTCGACCTGCCTCGGCCGGGTCCACCGCACCCCCTTTCCTGCGGTGGCGTTTTTGTTTTAACTCATCTGAACTGGTTACAAAACCACACACCCACGAATACATAAATAATGGATAACGGAGCGGGTGGGGTGTGGAGTAGAGAAATTCCCGCAAGGCCTGGCAAGGCAACAGCAAATGCATTTCTGCTGTATCATATTTAACTGTTTGCAAACTTCTACAGGAGGATGCGCCGCGGCTGCAGACGCCAAGGCTCACTCGCACTTACAGGTCTGCGGCCTGGCAAGACGTGCAAGGGGGGTTGAATGGAGGGGAGAAGGTGATAGCGACCGAGGCCTGGAAGATGAAGTGGAGGGGAGTGGAAGACTGCACTGCGCCTCACCGGGCTTGTCACAAGCCAAACATCCACTGGTCTCCCGCCCGGGTTCCCGCCGCCAGGCGAGGCCCCTTTAAGAGCCAACACGAGCCCCCGCCTCGCGAGCGCAAACTTTCCCTAGCAACCGCCCCGGGGAGGGGGAGGTCCTGGCAACGGCGCGCTAGCCGGGCGGGTCACGTGACGGCCCGCAGCTGGAACGCGAGCGCGCGCCCCGCCGCGCGCCCGCCCGCCGGGGCCTGTGCGCTGCGGCGCGTGCGCGAGCGGTGCAGCACCGGCCGCGGGAGCAGGGAGTATTATGGGCTGTGGGTGCCGCTGAGCAAGATGGAGCTGTCTGCAGTGGGCGAGCGGGTCTTCGCGGCCGAGTCTATCATCAAACGGCGGATCCGAAAGGTGAGCTTTCGCCCGCCGCCGGCCTCCGCTCCCCCGGGCCGGAGCCCTCGGGGCGAAGCGATCCCGCTAACCCGGCTCCCTCGGCCACCCCCGCGTCGCCGCCTCCCTGCGTCCCCGCATCCTCCCCACCCCCACACCCCTCCTTTTCCCTTTCTGTTTTTCAGGGACGCATCGAGTACCTGGTGAAATGGAAGGGATGGGCGATCAAGTGAGTGTGGCGGGGCCCGGGGCGTGGGGGAGGGGCGGCAGCGGGCACCCGGCCTTGGGAGGAGGGTGTCGCGGAGCTCCTCGCGGCGTGCCCTGCCTCTGTGGTTTCATTTGGATTTTGTGCATGCGTGACTCGGCAGGTACAGCACTTGGGAGCCCGAGGAGAACATCCTGGACTCTCGGCTCATTGCCGCCTTCGAGCAGAAGTGAGTTGGGAAGCTGGCAGGGGCGGCGGGGCCGAGGCTCGTGGGGCGCCGCGCGGGGAGGCGCGAGAGCCGGGCGGGTCGCGGAGGGGGCCCGCCAAGGGGCTCTTTCTAACACTTGGCGTTTCTCGACGCAGGGAGAGGGAGCGCGAGCTGTATGGACCCAAGAAGAGGGGACCCAAACCTAAAACTTTCCTCCTGAAGGTAACCTGGCCCAGCCCCAGCAGCCCCCGCTCGGGCCCCCAGCCCCGGCACAGCGCGGGGCCGGGAGGGGAGGGACCGATCTGCGACCGCCCAGGCGGGCGGGCCTTTCCTGAGGGGCCCCAGCTGGGCAGGGGGTAGTTGCAAACCCCAGACAAGCCCCTGGCAAGCAGGCCGGGGTCAGTTCCAGCAAGGGGCCTGGGAGTAGGGATAATCCCAGATGACGAAGCCAGGGTCTGGGGGGCCTGCGGGGCTCCTGGAAGGAACTGGATGTGGCAGGTGGCAGGAGGGGGTGGTAGGGAGGCTATTTTGCCAGGAGATCCCTCACCTCCGCCAGCCTGGGGAGCTTGGGGGAGGTAGAGCCCAGGGGGAGAGTGAGCAGGGGCCACATTCTGGCCGGGCACCTGGAGGGGCACTTTGGAAGCCACCTGCCTACCGCCCCCTCCCCACCTCTCAGGATTTACTTTGCCTCTCTCCCTTCCTCACTTTTGGGCTCGATTTGAACTTGACCTTAAATCACTTGGCTTGAGTGTTATCAAGCTGGGCCACTGGCTGGGGTGGGCGAGGTGCTGAACCTCAGATGCCCCCAACCTATTTATTCGGGTTCTTAGAGGATGGGGTGGGGCGTGGTGAAGCCTAGCCCGCTGGCCCTGGCAGGGAAGGGATGAACTTCCAGAGGAAGCCTTCCTGGGGATGGGGCTTTTGTATTATTTGGTGAGGAAGAAGAGTCTGGGAGAAGGAGGGTAAGACGACCTGAGGTGGTCAGGTGGCCGGCAGAGCTGCAGGTGGAACCCACCGGGGCACTGCAGTCTCCCTGTGGGGCTGAGGATATCTCAGGGCCTCTTCCCACCTCGGAGCCAGTTATTTTGTGACGTTTGGCACCAAAAGGATAGGGAGGCCTTTTTTCAGAGAAGGGGCTGCAGAATCTCAAGAGTCTCCAGTTTGTCCAAAAGGCTCAAAGCCCAGAGAGGGTGGGATGGTCTTGTCCAGCCCACTCCTCCCCCCCACGTACGCCCAGCCAAAGGACTGCGTGTGTAAGGGTTTGTTTTGAACTTAAAGCAGAAGTGGAAAAAATGTTGGTTTCCAAAATTCCATATTTCTGTAACCCCCGCCCCCCGCTGCAGCGTATCTTAGGGGATCCCTGGAGCAGCCTTAACCCTGATGCTTCTCGGTGGGAGGGATGGGGCGGAGCAGCTGGAAGGCTGGTGGGCTGACAGCCTCTCGGCGCGGTCGGAGCGCCCTCTAGCGGGGAAGCGAGTCATGGCCCTGAGCAGGGTTCACAAAGTGCCTTTTACTTCAGGTTCTTTTTCCCTGAGCTGCCTATGGGCCTAACAGTGCTGAACCCCGTGCATGAATTGTTTTAATTCTTTCAACAACCTTGTGAAGTGGGGAGTATTTTTATCCGCATTTACAGATGAAAAAGTCAAGGCCCAGAGAGGGGGATCAACCCACCTGAGATCCAAGTAGTCAGCTGGCTGACCTCATCCTTTTCCTTCCTTGAGTACATGTCAGATTAAAGGGAGCAGGCGGACGCACACTGGGTGCAGAGGCAGACAGTAGCACTTTGATCTAGATCTTACAAAACAGGTAGCACAAGAGTGATAAAGATACCTGTGAGGGGCTGTGGAGGCAGCTGGAACCGGGCCCATTGCTGGGATGTGCTGAGAGCCTTGGCAGTCATCAGATTACACCCAAATAGCACTTTCTGCCAGGAACCACTGTGTAGGGAGCAGGAGCCTGCAAGGTAGGTTCCATTGTCCCCATTTCATACCTGAGAAGACAGACCGAAGAGGTTAAGTTAAATAACACATTAGAGAGTTTCTAACCCCTCAGCCAGGGCTCCACCCCCCACCCCCCAGGGCCAGAAGCATGTTGGCAGTGGTCACTTTTAACTCACCAGGCAGATAGACTTGTATTCAGTATTTCATAAAGATATTTAAAAATTATAAAGTAAGAAATGTTTCTGGTAGAAAATTTGGAAAGCATGCATTAGAAGGAGATGCTTGCTCACTGACTCAACACCCATGGACAAATGAATTGAGTGCTTGCTGCATCCAGACCTGTGCCGAGCAGGTGCTATACACCATGAGGTATCCCAGGAGTGCCCCTGGGGTGGGGCCTGTCATGATTGTACAGACAGGAAAAATGAGACTCCGGGGTTCCTCCTGCATCTGCAGTTTACCCATGCTCTGTCGCTCCCCTGCGTCACTGCTGGACTCAGGTCTGGGATCAGTCTGGATACAGAGGGAGAAGCACCCGTCCCCTGAGGGTGAGAAAGAGCCGAGATCCCCTAAGCTCCTTGGGGATGTTCTTGCAGCTAAGACCCTGTTTGCCAGCAGAAAGCTTGGCTTTTCTCTGCCTTTGTCTGGGAAGGGGTGTGAGTGGTCGGATCCCTGGGGAGCTCAGCTGGCTGGGAGCAGTGGGAGCTGGTGGCATTGGCCTTGTGTGCTGCCATCTAGTGGCCAGAGGAATTGTTGAGCAGGCAGCCCCAGGAGGCCCCAAATTGGGTGGGGAGACCAGATAGAGCTGAAGTGTACTTCTCCGCCCCGGGGTGTGAGGGCCATGTTCTGAGCCTCCCTTGGTCAGCTGGAAGGTCAGGCAACATCGCTTCTGGGGGTCATGGTAGTCAAGTCCTGTCAGGACACACGGGTTACCTCCCTGGGAGGCTGAGCCTCCAGCGCCTGGGGAGTGGGAGGTGGCAAGACCCTGGAACACAGCCCCACCTTAGGGTCATCCTGATTGTGGAGATGTGACCTCCCTATCTGCTCCCACCCGGATCCAGGCAGTCATTGCCTAAGTTCTCTGTCCCCATCCATGGCTGCCAGCCCTGGTACACTCTGAATTCTGTCACTCCCTGGAGTGGGCCCACAGCCTCTCTGCCTCTACCCTGTGTCCCTGTCTTCTCGGGCCACCCTCACTGTGGAACTGCTTGGGCACCCTGGGTACTCATTAAGGATCATGGTGCTCTCCTCTTAGGCTTCAGGGCCCCGCTTGATGATACCTCCTTCACGTGGGGGGGGGTTGTCTTCTCACCTGCCCTCCCACTGCCCCGCCCCCTGCACTGCCCCGCCCCCTGCCCTCTGCCTGTTGTGTGCCCCACCCTCATTGAGAGGATGCTGCCCCGTTTTTTTGTCACTGCAGACCTGAGCAGCTGGCCTTGACTCTTTTTTCTTTTTAATATTTTTTCAGTTATTAATGGACCTTTATTTTATTCATTTATTTGAGGTGTTGAGAACTGAACCCATGCTAGGCAAATGCTCTACCACTGAGCCACGACCCCAGTCCCTGGCCTTGACTCTTTAGTATCTTTCTTAGCAAAGGAAGGACAGGCCACCAGGGACAGCTTATATGGCTTTGGGAGTCCCTTGCTCACTCTCCATTTGGTGTCCTCTGACAGTAGATTGGTTGGACTAAGAGCTGGGTTTCCCAAGGGTCCTATTGGACCTCCCTTGAGGTGGCAGATGAGCCACTGCAGAGCCCTGGGGCTTTTGAGAGATTCCATACCTGGAAGGACAGCTGGGTCCAGGAGCCTGGGAGTTCTCCTGGCTGCCCACAGTCCTCTGCCGCACTCCAGCTCATTCTAAGCCAGGCCTGGGGAGGTGGGGGTGGGGCTGGAGTTGGCCAATCAAAGGCAAGAGAATGGGAACCTGGGGACACTACAAATGCATCAGCAGGACTGAGGTGCCAGGGGAGCAGGGAGGACCTGCCCCTCCTTCATGTCACTGAGAATTGTAAGAACTGCCCCCCAGGGAAGGGTCCTGATTGTTGACAGGGTGGCCCTCAGCTGAGCCATGAAGGTGGGGCCAGCAAGACTGTAGGTCACCTTAGGCAAGTGGAGTCCCCTCCTGGACTTGTCTACTGTTCTCAGTAAGGGTCATCAGCTGGTTTCCTGAGACCGTGCTCAGGGTTGGCTGTGCAGGGTGTGGGAGGTCAGCGGGCCCTGAGGTCCCATCCACGCCCCTCTGCCCGCAGGCCCGGGCGCAGGCAGAGGCCCTCCGCATCAGTGATGTGCATTTCTCTGTCAAGCCGAGCGCCAGCGCCTCCTCGCCCAAGCTGCACTCCAGCGCAGCAGTGCACCGGCTCAAGAAGGACATCCGCCGCTGCCACCGCATGTCCCGCCGCCCCCTGCCCCGCCCAGACCCCCAAGGAGGCAGCCCTGGCCTGCGCCCACCCATCTCGCCCTTCTCCGAGACAGTGCGGATCATCAATCGCAAGGTGAAGCCCCGCGAGCCCAAACGGAATCGCATCATCCTCAATCTGAAGGTGATCGACAAAGGCCCTGGCGCAGGGGCTGCCGCGCAGGGCGCGGGGGCACTTGCCCGTCCCAAAGTCCCATCGAGGAACCGCGTCATCGGCAAGAGTAAGAAGTTCAGCGAGAGCGTCCTGCGCACCCAGATCCGCCACATGAAGTTCGGCACCTTCTCACTGTACAAGCCCCCGCCTGCCCCTCTGTCCCCCCCGCCTGCCGGCAAAGCCGACGTCCCCGCCGCCCCCGGCCAGGGGCTGCTCCTGGCCAACCCTGCTGCCCCCTACGATGCCCGCAGCTCCAGCTCCTCGGGCTGCCCCTCGCCCACACTGCAGTCCTCTGACCCTGATGATACGCCCCCCAAGCTGCTCCCTGAGACCATGAGCTCCCCCGCCCCCACCTGGCCCGAGCCAGAGGTGCTCGACCTGTCCATTCCCCCGGAGTCGGCGGCCACCAGCAAGCGGGCACCTCCTGATGTCACTGCTGCCGCCACCCAGGCACTTCCATTGGCCCCAGAGCCTTCCAGTGCTGCCTCCGAGCCTGAGGCTGGGGATTGGCGTCCTGAGATGTCACCCTGCTCCAATGTGGTTGTCACCGATGTCACCAGCAACCTCCTGACGGTCACTATCAAGGAATTCTGCAACCCTGAGGATTTCGAGAAGGTGGCTGCTGGGGTAGCAGGCGCTGTGGCCGGAGGTGGCAGCAGTGTGGTGAGCAAGTGAAGGGCTCCCCAAGGAGGAGGGCAGGGGGGCCTCCTGCCTGAAGTCACACCTGTGCTCCTGCCCTGCCCCTGCCCTCAGATCCGTCTGCCTGTGCTTTGCTTGTTTCAAATGGCTCCGCGCTGACCCAGGGATGGGGTTGGGCAGTTGGCCTCCCAGAGGCCAGTGGGCGGGGCAGTCTAGGTTAGGTCAAGTCTGGGACAGGGCACACGCTTGTCTCTTGGTACTGCCCCTACCTGTGTGCAGTGGGCCTGCTGGGCTTCTAGGGAGCCCCAGGCCTGGCCACCTGCCCTATCTACATCCCACTCCATCTCCCCTCTGCTTGCTTCTTGCTCGTGTACAGCGTCTGACCTCGGTGCTAACCCAGCAGCTGCAGGTCCTTAGGAGACCCCCACCCAGGGTGGGCATGGTCCCTTTTCTTCCTGCAGATGCCTAGCAAGAGGGGGCAGGGATGGCTTCCTGCCCATTTGGCAAAGCCCCAGACAGTGAAGGAGGAGACCAGATGGGCCCCTCCCGCTCCACCAGTGAGGGCACAGCAGCTGGGCCAGAGGTCGGGCCTCACTGCCTGCTTCTGGACCAGGCCCAAGCAGACCCCTTGTGCCCCACCGTGTCTGCTTCCGATCCCCGTCTTGAAGGCGGGAGGAGCTGGTAGAGTGCACCCTGCCACAGCCTCCTGGCATCTAAAGGCCCCTTCAGTTCTTGACCAAAGGTGCTACAAGAACCTGCTGTGGAAGCTTCCGGTTGAGTGTGCATCTGCCCGTTGGCGTGTGTGTACGAGGGTCCATGTGGGCATCGGGTGCTGGGCCATGGGCCCTCCCTGCGGCACCCTTTGCAGCTCCTCAGAACAGGGTCCCTGACGGCCTGGCCCTTCCCTTTCTTCAGGCCTGGAATAGTCGTGTCTGGGCAGTTTATTGTGCCCTTGCCCGGCTTCTCCCTGCCCAGTGTGTTAGGGTCACCGAACCCCCAGACACTTCTCTTTGGGGTGGTCAGCCCGGCCAGCCAGGCCTTCACTGCAGACCTGGCATGGTGGGAACTGTGAGCGAGCGTGGGGAGCCCCACTTCAGCCTCACCCTCCTCCAGGGTATTGGGGGAGGAGGGGGCAGGCCTGGAGAGCTCCCGAGGGCCTCCAGCTTCTCCCCACCCTCTCGTCTGCTTCTGACGCTGAGGCTTTCTCTCAGCCCAGCCTGCTTGGAGCAGTGGGAGGCCTCGGGGGTCCTAGGCAGCTTCTGTTGCCCCTGCTGCCAGGGAGCCGAGGCACCTATGCCAGTGGCAGAGACCAAAGCCCCAGCTTTAGGCCAGGCACTGGGAGAGTGGGCTGCAGGGACCGGAGACTGCAGAGGAGCCTGTGTTCCGGAGAACAAGGGTATTGTCCCCTGGGGTGAGGCTGGGGGCCCCTGGCAGCCCACTCTTGGCCACTGCCAGGGACGCAGGTGGATGTGGATGGCAATTTCTGCATGTGGCTTAAACTGGGTCCCTATATGTGCCGCCCTTGGTACCTTGCTCGGAAGCAAGATGGCAAGAGGCAGGAGGGGAGCCCGTCAGATACTGAGCAAGCACCTTGGTCCCTTGGGAGGACACTCTTCTTAATCTCCCTGCTGGGGGCTGCAGCATGGCCCCCCCAGCGCACCCTTGGGGTGCCGAACAGGGGCTCCCACAGGGTCTGAGGTGGCAGCACTCCAAGTCCCTCCCCACCCCGCCCTTTGGGCTCTGTGACCGTCCAAGTGCCAATTGGCTTTTCCCCAAAATAAGGGCTGGTATTTCTCCTCTGCCTTTAGAGGTGACTCCCCCAGCCCTTCCCCAGGTGAGCCACCACCTGGGCCAGTTACAGGTGTTTCCAGAGACCATGGAAATGTGTTTTCCTGAGAATCTGTGTAATTCGTGACCTTTTTTGTAAAGAAGTTGTGTTTTCAGAGGTGATTTTATGACAGGAAAGTGAAAGAATTAGTTTTTCAAAAAATGAAGAAAAAAGAAAAAAAAAGGAAAAAAAGAAATAGAAAAAACTATCATGGGGTTCCTAAGGGAGTGGGGTGGGGGGAGAAAGATATTTAAAGAGAACGTAGTGATGCGGCATTGCACAGACGAGGTGGCCATGAGAAGCTGGTGGTCCCTGGGGCTGGCCATCCTCCTCCACCCCAGGAGGGTGAGCCTTTCTGCTGTGGCCCACTTCCACACCCGTCCTTACTAAAGGGAAGGAAGACAGCTGCCCCCAGGGAGTGAGCCAGAAGCCTGGGCCCAGGCTGCCCGGCTGATGGAGACCAAGGCTGCTGAGGTTTTGGAGAGATGGGGTCCTGGTGCTCTGTGGCTGTGGCTCGTTAGCAGTTTTCTCCTGGAAGGCTTGTGGCTTCTCCTCTTCATTCCTTTGCCAGCTTATAGGGCCAAGCAGTTCCTAGTACAACCACCCTGTGGGGACCTTCTTATCACCCCTGAGACCGGAACTTCCTGAGCTCCCCTGGCCAGGAAGAGTCTCTTCCCTGCAAGATGTAGGCAGTGACTATGACAGGGGTAACTGGGGAGATGGGAATGCCCATCTCTTTCCACGGGCAGGCTATTGCCCCAGCTCCAAGCCACGCGCAGCTTGTCCCCACCTCAGGCGTGCCCACACACTGCCTCTGGGAGGGTGCCCTCCAGGGCCTGAGGGGGCATGGGGTCTGAGGCCTCCTTCCCTCTCCCAGGAGGCCCAGTCAGCCTGCCCACTCCTGACCGCACACTTGGACGGATCGGCCTCCCGTGGGCCCCTCCTCCACCCCTTGCTGCTTTTCCATTTGCCTAATTACCTAGCAAAAGTTGCAATCTGGTTTGCTTTATTTTTGTATGTGAAGTAACTCCCAGAGCCCACTGTCCTCTATGTTCACTAGAGGGTGGCCATTGGTCATCTCCCCTTGAATGCACCCCTTCCCTCCTACGCGTCATAGGAAACAGATGAGATCCGGTGTCTGGTTTGAGTTGGACAGTGGGCACCTGTCCCTGTCTCACTTCCCCTCTGACCCTCAGCATGCCCGCGTGTGAAAGGCACCTGGGCATAAGGCACTGGTGGTGTGTAAGGACGTGAGGTGCTCATGGCTGCTGGCACTGGGACTTCCAGCCACCCACAGTCCCATTTATTCTCACTCTGCAAAGGGATCAAGGTCAAAATGAGCTTCCTTCCTGTGATCAAGGAGGAGGTGATGACCAAGTTCCCAGCTGCAGGAGAGGTGGCAGGGTGGGAGGAATCTCCCCATTCCAAAGGAGGCCAAGCTGCTTCATTGGGGTGGGGAACCCACTCCAGGACAAGGTCCGCGGCTGATCCCAGAGCGGAGTGGTCCTGGGATTACCAGGCCAGTGGACCTGCCCAGAGCTGGAGGATCAGCCTGCGGGAAAAACAGCTAAGGGGGTCTGGGCTGCTGCCAGCCTTTGTGGCCCCTTCTGAGAGGATGCACCCCCTTCCCCCACTTTTCTGTTTTTTTGGGGGGTTGCTTGTTTTTGTTTTTTTTTTTTTTTTTTTTTTTTTTTGCACTTCGTCCGTGCTGGACAGTGGAGCCCCACCTGGTCAGCTGGTCAGTTCCACTCCTGGGCTCCCACGCACTAGCCCAAGGTGGCCTCTTTGGGGCTTATATGGTTTGAGGAATCACTTTTTTTAAAAGGAAGAAGTTTAAGCGTTTTAGTTTTTTCTGTCTGCATCTCCTCCCAATTTAGCCCAGTTAAGGACTCAAACTGCAGGAGAGGGGCTCCCTGGCCCCCCCTTGTGGACAGTCCCCAAGATGCAGAAGCAGGGAGACTGTTGGGTGAGGGCCGGGGACCCTTCCTCTCAACCTGCCCGTCCTCTCCAATCCTCAAAGGAGTCAGTGCTCCAGCAGTGAGTGCCTACTGTATGCAGAGCATCAGTTAGGCGAACGGGAGGGTGGGGGGCCTCCCCCAGAGGCCAGGTGAGAGGAGCGAGGTGCCCCGGCCTGCCCTTGCTGGGCACAGAGAGATGCAAATTGCTTTTCGTTGGTTTTAATTTAAAAACACAAAGGCCTAAATAAATATGTATCTTATAATTTTTTTAATTTTTGAAAAGCTCATTTAATGAATCGTGCACGAAGGAATTCTATATATATAAAGTATACGTATATAGCTCTATATTTGGGGAGGGGCACTGTCTCTTTTTCTCGCGCTCATTTTTTAAAATGAAGTGGTGTTGCCTTGTCTGTGGTCCAACCATCCAGCTCCCAGGTGGCTAAACGTCGCCTCCAGCGGTCAAGACGGGAACGTAGTAGGGCTGGCAGGAGCCGGAAGTCTGGCGGCCCCTGCCCCCTCCTCCCCGCCAGGACTTCCGGCGGGGAAGGGCTGGTTTTCGGTGTGGGTTGGTCTTGTCGTTCCGGTTCCCTGGATTCCGGGCGGGGGAGGGTGGGTTCGGCTGGTGACTGTCGTGTGTGTTTGTTCTGCTGCTCTTCAGTATTGTATCGATGCCAGGAAATGGGAGTGAAAAGCCTCTTTTACCCCCAAATAAATTGTCACATTCCGAAGCCGAGGCCCAGCCCCCGGTGGGTGCGTCTGTCTCTTTCTTTGAAGCAGCGTCGGGCGGTGGGTAGCCCCGCGGGCCGGGCATCCCAAGGCCCCGGCGCCGCCTCTGCCCTGCCTGGGCACGCGGCAGGCCGGTGCCCTCCCTCCCACCATGGCCCCAGCCTCCGAAGGGCCACAGCCGCCTGCCCTTGCAGCCTTGGGGATAGTAGGCGGCACGTGGGAGGGTGGGGTCCTTCACTGGCCCCCCAGGTGCAGTCACAGCACCCAGGAGAGGAAGGGGCCTGCAGAGTGGTAGCCCAGAGCTCAGAGAGGGCATGTCGACCTTGCCAGTGGTCTGCACGGTACGTCCCTGTTTGGTAGCGAGGAGCTGCCCCACGGCTCAGGGAATGGGGGTCCTTTGCACTTGCTCTGGGTGCTGTGTGCCCCCCCGATGACACAGCTCTCTGCTCGGTGTGAGCTCAGAGCAGCAGCCCCAGGCACCCCACTTGCAAACTCCTGAGGTGCATCCCGTGGCTACCTGCTGCCAGGCCCTGCACAGGTGTCACTTTGCCCTCCCTCCTCCCTCCGCCCTCCTCCTGCTCCCAGGTGGTGAAATCCCATGTCTGGCCTCTCCCGGGTCTCCCACCCTGCACCCCGGCAGTCCAGAACCTCCCCTTTGGCAGTGCACCCTGCCAGTCTCCAGTCTTGCCTGCACCTTGCCACGACTTCCACACCAGGCCCCAGAGGCCTAGAGGCCTCCTTCAAACAGGGAGTCCACAGCTCTCAGGATCCCGTGCAAAGTCCTCAGCCTGCAGGGTTCTCCACTCCACCCCCGACCCACACACCCACACATGCTCTCCTAGGACTGCTGCCATGCCAGGTGCCCTCTCCAGGCTCTGCCCTGGCTTCTTCCTTGTGGTCTGGCCCAGCCCCTGCCACTCCAAGGGCAGAACTGTCTTAGCCCCTCTGCTGTAGTCAGAGCTCAGCACCTGGCACAGAACCTGCCTTTGAGTCATCTCTGTCACTAAACTGGGAGCAGCTGAGAGATAGGTAGGGGACTCTAGCAGCCTGTCCAGCTATCTTGACATGCCAGTAGCCCTGTCCCCAGGCCAGCAAGCCAAATGGAAGCATGTCCCTCCAGAGATTGCTCCCAGATACAGGGGATCACAGAGCAGGGCAGACAGGTGGCAAGGGACTCAGAGGGGTGCTGACAGGGCAGGAGAGAGGAGCAGAGTCCAGCCGTGGTCAGAGCTGGTCCTCCAAGGCACCTGCTCCTCCTTGCCACTACACCTCCTCCTCCAAGCATCTGCTCCCAGGAAGCCCTCCGTGGGGACTTCACCACAAAATACCCTCACACCTCGCACCTTGCAGGTACTGTGAGCCCCTGACTGTCTTAGCACACATTCCTCCCCAGTGCCCAGCCAGCCCACGCGTCATGAACAGAGGTCACAGCTGGAGGAGGGCAGAGAGGCGAAGTGATCGGTTAGTTCCTTTGCCCCAAATGGCCCACCTCTTCACAGTGGGAAAGCCTTGCTCGCTCCATGCTGGTCTGTTTGCCCTGAGCCCCAAGCTCTGGGAGATTGAGGACATAGGACTGTCCCCAGAGGCAGGTACAGCCCAACGTGAGTCACTACTGCGCTATCACAGGTCTTGCCTCTACTCAGCGGTGAGTCTGTTCATTGGTTGAGAGTTAATGAGTGTGTCCATGGCAACTTCTCAGAGGAGCCGGAAGCTGTGATGAGGACCAGCGCCCACTGAGGAGAGCAAGGGGGGAGGTGTAGAGAGCTGGACGCAGCTCCCAGGATGAGGCAGGTGGGCTGTGCACGGGGTGCACTTGCCAGGCTGTGCCCAACCTGGCCCCACACTGGCTGTGTCCTCTTCCTGGCCTTGTGCTGGGGCGAGGGTCTGTGATGGGTGGAGCTTAGGTTTGGGGCAAGGTGAAGAGTGGGATCTGGATGAAATGAAGATGACTAATTTTGCAAAATCTACTTTGTCATTCTCTAAAAGCTGAAACATACTGGATTTTCAGTCCTGATCCAGCTCTCCCTGGAGTGAAGAGGGGTTCAGAGAGGCTGGGACAAAACTCTCCCCTTCCGAGCCACATCATGAGCCGGTTCTGCACCCTCTTTGTTCCAGCTGCTGGCCTCTGAGCAGAGACACTTCAAAAGGCCTTGTAGCACACACAGGCCAGGCACAAGGACATCTGAGCCACAGCGGTTTGCAAAGACAGCCACAAGGGAGAGGCGTGGACCTGGCCTCCTGACTGGCGCTCTGTGCATCTGTAAGCTGTGAGCTTGGGAGAGGCCTAGGGGGAGACAAAGGCTGCTCAGGGCTGAGGTTTGAAATGATCCTAATGAGGGAAATGAGGCCCAGACACTGACAGAGGCAGTGGGGACAACAGGGAATCGTTAGAGTCAAGGGACGCTGGGAAATTTTAGGATTTGGTGATCAATTGCCTGTAGAGTTCTCTAGTTTTCAAACACAGCTGGGTATCAGGTTAGGCAAGGAAGCAGGTGTTGGCACTAATGGATGGGTTCACCTCAGCTGTGAGATGACAGGTCCCCAGCCAGCCAAGAAGGGCCGCCAAGGACTTAGATATTTAGCTCTCAAGGCCACTGGGAAACTCTAGGAGCTGATATCCAGCCCCCACATGCCCAAGTCATGGTCTTCATCACACTGAACGGAGGGTAAACTGAGGCAGGGCTAGAGGACAGTTAACCACATCAGACAAGTGAGGACGCAGGGTCTGGGGGATGGGGGATGGGGGATGGAGGCTCAGCCAGGTCTACAGCATGAGGGAGGAACCTTCTGTCATGCTGTGCTATATTAAAGACACCGGATAAAATTAAATGAACTGAGTTTCCAAGACCATTAAAAAGTACTCCCCAGGGACCACCAACCGACAAGTCAAACCTCAGAGTGACGAACAGATGCTATTCTTTGGGTACCCTGATGCGTCAGTGGGGAGCATTGGGGTGGGGGTCAGAGTAGAGGGAGGGTTTTGGCTTCTGCTGATGTGACCATCTGTGGAGATGGGGACACGGCCAAGGGTCCTCATCAACAGGTTCAGAACCAGGATACCTGGATAAAACTGGACCCGGCCCTGGTGAGAATGCAAAAGGTGGGCAGGGAATCACCCTTTAGCAAAAGGTGATGTCATATAAATTGCCTGTCTCACCTCTGGCTCTGTTGGAAGCATAAAAAAGAATTTTCTTGTGGATGTGTAACCGATGTGATTCTGCAATCTGTATTTGGGGTAAAAATGGGAGTTCATAACCCACTTGAATCTAATGTATGAAATATGATATGTCAAGAGCTTTGTAATGTTTTGAACAACCAATAAAAAAAAAAGAATTTTCTTTTGAGGAATTGTAACTCTAGACCTTCCCTGACAAATTTGAAGTGTAGATTTTTATTTTTCAGGTGGTCCCAGAACAACTTAATCTAGAAATTAATATAAAACCAACCTGGAATGGGCTACACTGTACAGTTTCAAGGACCCTACCTCCCAGCCTGCACGCCCACCCACAGCAGGCTACATGGGACTCTCATGGATAAAACCCTAGTAAACATAAGCTCAGAATCCAAAATCACAAAGCACCCAAAAAACAAGCCATCAAGACAAACTCAGAAAAACAAACCACGTATATAGGGTTCAGCATCAACACATTATTTCCAAGCATGCATCTAATACTTCCAAAAATTATCATGAATATCATGTAGTAGTACATAAAACAAATCTCAAATGTCAAGAAATTGGCATCACAGATCATGTGTAATTGGATTAAAAAATTCAGTAGCAATACATTGCTGGTGGGACTGCAAATTGGTGCAACCATTCTGAAAGCACTGTGAAGATTCCTCAGGAAACATGAAACAGAACAACCATTTGACCCAGTTATCCCACTCCTTGGCATATACCCAAAGGACTTACAATTAGCCTAGCATAGTGACACAGCCACATTAATGTTTACAACACCTCGATTCACAATAGCCAAGCTGTGGAACCAACATAGGTGCCTTCAACAGATGAATGGATAAAGAAAGTGAGGTACATATACACGATGAAATATTATTCAGCCATAAAGAAGAATGAAATGATAGCATTTGCCAGCAAACGGACAGAACTGGAGAGTGTCATGCTAAGTGAAATAAGCCAATCCCTGAAAACCAAAGGCTGAATGTTCTCTCTGATATGCGGATGCTAATTCACAGTAAGTGGTGGGGGTGGGGGAGGGAAGAATAGAAGTTCAGTGGATTAGACAAAGGGGAATGAAGGGAAGAGAGGGGGTATGGGAATAGGAAAGACAGTAGAATGAACTGGACATAACTTTCCTATGTTCTTATATGGATACACGACCAGTGTTAACTCCACCGCACGTACAACCCAACCAACGGGGAAGTTACAGCAGGTATGTGTGATATGTCAAAACACATCCCATGTCATGAAGGACTAAAAAGAAAAAATCTAAAAAATCAATAGCAAGCAATAATCAAAACAATGTTGCTCTGACATAAAGACAGACATCTGGACCAATGGACATGGACAGGGTGCAGAATTTAACTTTCACACACATGTCGAGTGATTTGGGGCAAGGAAGAGTTGCAGGACTATCTGAAGGCAGAAGGACAGTCCACCCATACTGCTGGGAAAACGATATCCATGAGGGAAAGAATGAAGCTGGGTGCTCCTCACCTAGCAGTGGCCCCTTGGGATCCAGGGGGGTTGGCTCCAGCCCGTCGCCAACACTCCACAGCCTCCCGGTGCTCAAGTTCCTTATATAAAGTGACATAGTATTTGCATATAACCTGCACTCATACTTTCATCGTGTGTCACCTCTAGATTATTTATAATACCAAAGGCAACGTAAATGCCGTGTAATACTATCATACTGTGTTGTCTAGGGGATAATAACAAGCTAAATGTCAGCACGGGTGCAGGGTTCGGTTTTTTTTTTTGTGTGTGTGTGTGTGTGTTTGTTTGTTTTGTTGGTTTGTTTGGTTTTTGCAGTTCTGTGGATGGAACCCAGGGCCTCTACCACGAGGCCACACCCCCCAGCCCTGTTTTTAGTATTTTTTAAAAAGTATTTTCTTTTTAGTTGTAGATGGACACAATACCTTTATTTATTGATATGCGGTGCTGAGGATGGAACCCAGTGCCTCACACATGCCAGGCAAGCACCCTACCACTGAGCCACAACCCCAGCCCCTGTTTTTAATATTTTTGATCAGTAATTGCATGAATCCGGGGTCACGGAACTCACAGACACTGAAGGCCAACTGGGTCAGAATGAACTCGGAATGGATCAAAGATCCAAATGTAAGACCTAGAACTAAAGACTTAAGACAGTGCAGAAGCTTCATGACAGCAGGTTTGGCAATGATTTCTTGGTGTAACATCGAAGGTAGAGGCCCCCAAAAGAACCAAACAGGAAAAATTGGGCCTGGTGTGGTGGCGCACGTCTGTAATCCCAGAAGCTCAAGAGGCGGAGGCAGGAGGATCAAGAGTTCAAAGCCAGCCTCAGCAACTTAGTGAGACCCTAACAACTCACTGAGACCCTGTCTCTAAATAAAATACCAAAAAAGGGCTGGGGATATGGCTCAGGGGTTGAGTGCTCCTGGGTTCAATCCCCAATCCAAAAAACAAAAAAACAAAAAAAAAACCCAGGCATATTGGGCTGCATGAAAATTTAAAAATTTCCTGCATCCAAGGACATTACCAACCGTAACAGGGCAGAACAGGAAAAAATACTTGCGAGTCATATATCTGTTATATCCAGCGTACGTAGAGAACTCCAAAAGCTCAACAACAACAACAACACCAAAAGACTCAAAAATAGGGAAAGGACTTGATTAGACATTTGTCCAGAGGATACCTAAATGGCGGATAAGCAGAGTGACAGCAGGGGACTGCCGGTGGTGGGGAGGCAGCAAGGGGCGGTGGTGTTTAACTGGTGCAGAGTCTGAGTGCTACAGGATGAGAGTTCTGGAGATGGGGGAGGTAGTGCCGGCAGCAGTGTGCCAATAATGTACATTGAAAAATGGTTAGGGTGGGGGCTGGGGCTGGGGCTGGGGCTCAGCGGTAGAGTGCTGGCCTAGCACGTGCGAGGCCCTGGGTGCGAGGCCCTGGGTTCGATCCTCAGCACCACATAAAAGTAAATAAATTAAATAAAGGTATTGTGTTCAACTACACCTAAAAATAAATATTTTTTTAAAATGGTTAGGGTGGTGAAGTTTATGTTGCATGCTTTACTATAATAAAAAATGGGGGGGGGGGACAAAACAGAATCAAGAGTAAAAAGATAGCTAGAAAACAAAACTGTCACCCCACTCCCTCTCTCCTGCCATCCCCCTGCATCATGTTCCCTCCCCAAACTTCTGAAAACTCTAGAAGAGTGAGATCCAAGGATGGATGTGCAAATGTGAAACCGTGAGAGGAGAGACACCTGCGGGGCACACCGCCAATCAGAGTTGAGACTGGATAGGGACAGGTCCCCCTCTGGTCCCCGAGACGGGATGTGGCCTTCATTAGAGCAACTTGGTACCAAAGTCTTCCCTGCTGTTTCCAAAGCGGAGTGAGCTCAGAGCATGACAGAGACACGCGTTCCTTTTAAACGACAGCCATCAGCCTTTGTGAGTAAGCGGGTCTGGGGTTGGAGCAGGCGGCGCAGAGCCAGAAGGAGCCCAGGGAAGCCGAACAAAGCCGGGCTGGGGTGGGGGCGGTTCTGCGGAGCAGACAAGGCCCCGCCGCTGTGTCCACTTTATGCCTCGTGGTCTGCAGTCCGCAGGGATCAGCAGGCTCTGGGCTGGGTTTGGGGGCCCTGGAGCCCAAGGCCCAGAGACGCCCTGCGTGAGCAAGGAGACGGGACACACTTTGGAAAAGAGAAGTTGGACCCTGGTCCCCCAAGGGGGCTCGTGAACGTGCTCCCCTGGCGATCCCCGCTGGCACCCAGGCCTGGACGCTGGGCAGTGGCCACCCAGCGCTGTCTCGCTGCCTCGAGGTCTCAGAGGTCCTCCCAGAGCTCCTCCTGCCGCCCACCCTTGTCCAGGACTCGGGAGGCCTGGTTTGTAGGCCAGGCTTTGGTGCCCCTGTCCCATGAAGGAGGACTGGATGCTCCTTACCTAGCAGTGTCATTTGAAAGGAGTGAAGGAGCTGAAGGGGAGGAAGAGGCGCCAGCCACAGCTGGATGTAGCCTGACCACTGCTCTGGCCTCCTGTCGGGTGGTCAGCTCTGCTACCACTCAGTCTTTTTTCCCCCTGTACTGGGAGTTGGACTCAGGGCACTCCGCCACTGAGCTATGTCCCTAGCCCTTTTTATTTGTTATTTTGTGACAGGATCTCACTAAGTTGCCTATGCTGACCTCAAACTTGTGATCCTCCTGCCTCAGCCTCCCAAGTACTTGGGACCTACAGTGTGTGCCAGCAGGCCTGGCTCTCTTGCTAACTCTTTCCTTCCTCCCTCCCTCTCTCCCTCCCTGCCTGCCTCTCTCTCTTTCTTTCTTTTTTCTTTTGTACCAGGGATTGGACCCAGGGGTGTTTAACCACTGAGCCACATCCCAGCCCTTTTTATTTTTTATCTTGAGACAGGGTCTACACGAGGTTGCTCATAGCCTTCCTAAGTGGCTGAGGCTGACTTTGACCTTGCCATCCTCCTGTCTCAGCCTCCCAAGCTGCTGAGATTACAGCGTGCACCACCACTCCCAGCTAGATCCAGGGGTTGACCCCTCGCTGTCATGACTGACCACTGCCCTGACATGTTATGTTCATAGCAGTGGGTAAGGGAACAGTGGTAAGCTGGGTCCTGGGCGAATCCCTTACCTGCTCCGAGCTTGGCTTTGCCATCTGTACCAGGGGACAGCAGGGAGCTTTGCAGGTTGGTCCATGAGCCGGGCCCCGAGCTGCCTGTTGAAGCTCCACTTCTCTTGATCCTGCCATGGTGCAGTCAGGGAAACTGAGGGGGAGGCTGAGTCACTCACTCCGGGTGACATTGTTAGCACGGCCCGCAGCTGGGACAGAAACCCACAGGCTCCAACTTCAAGGTCCACCCCTCGGACGGCTCTGCCCTACCTCAACGGGACACCTCACAGCTCCACATCTGAAACACACCTCCTGACTGAAAACCACCGCCCGGCTGCCTGACTCCCCCTCCAGCTCGTGGGAGCCTGTGCCTTGTCCCTGAGTCATTCCTTTCCAGCCAGCCACCAGCGGTGGTGACTAACTGACCCCTGAATGGAAACGCCACTAGATCTATCCCTCCCTCTCCAGCCCTGCAGGTCCCCCCCAGTCCAAAGCTGAGAACAATGGCCCCCATGTCCCCACTTGTCTGGCCCATGGCCCAGCTGTGCCCGGGCAGCAGGAAAGATCGCTGAGAGACCAAAGAAGACACCTGAAGGCGGCGGGCAAGACGGGGGCTACTGAAAAATGCTCCCGGGAAGGCCCAGGGGCGCCAGGCTGGACAGGAGCGCCTCGGTGCACAAGGTGCCTCCCCAGGACATAACCACTGTCCCCCTCAGTGCTTCGTCCCTCAGTCACCCCGGGTTCTGACATCCTGGGTTCTGCCCCAGTGGTCACAGGGAGAAGGGTTTATACGTTAGGCCACAGAAGCAGTGACATCATTTGTTGGCTCAGTTTGCTTAGTCCCTCCTGTGACCAGCATCCCAGGGAGCAGCTGTCCTGCTATGTGCAAGGCACCTGCTCCCCCAGAGGACTCCAGCCCCCCATCTGCAGTGGGTGAGAGAGTCAGGGCCCTCCGGGGTGGTGTGTACCTGACCACTCTGGCCTCTTCTTACCATTCTCCTACTTGGCTAGATTCTTGGGGATGCCAAGGGGCATACTGGGGTGCTTAAACCCAGGGGTGCTCTACCACTGAGCTACATCGCCAGCCCCTTTCTATTTTTAATTTTGAGGCAGGGTCTAAGTTGCCCAGGCCAGCCTAGAATTTGCCAGTCTCCTGCCCCATCCCCCAGAGTCCCTGGGATTACAGGCCTCTGTCTCTCAACTGGCTCAGTCCTCCCTTTTTTAAGGAGGACCTCTCAGACCCCCAGGCTCAGACCTGCCAGAAGAGCCTTCCCAGGGCTGGGCCTCCATCTGGAGATATGGTGGGTCCCAGAGGCCGTGGGCTTAAAGGTCTGGGTTTGAATCCCAGCATCTCGACTTCGTCACTGAGTGACCTCAGGCAATTTGCTCCACCTCTCTGTTTCAGCATCACTGCAAGCCACCTGGGTATGGTGACCATGGCACTCTCCACGAGAGAGGACTTCCTGAGGTTTAAGTGTGCTGTCACCTGTCCAGCCGTGCCTGGGAAGCCAGCGCCTCCTCAGCGGGAGGGCTCCTCCTTCTCACGAGCCTCCCCCTCGCTGCACACTCTCGGCCCCCCCCACTTCTCACTTTCTATATCTGAAAAATAAATTGTGTGTGGGTACAACCCGCTAGTTACTGCCACCGTTGCTGGTGGCAGGCTGACAAGAGATGAGAGAGACCCAAGCCTGGGCCCATCCCGAGGTGCCCCTGAGGGCTGGCAAGCTCAGGGCGTGGGAGCAAGGAGGGTCCAGCCCGTGGGTCATTTCCCCACGTGCATTGTCCCCTCGCCCAGCCTGAGGGTCTCCCCAGCCTGCTCCCCACTCTTAGGACTCAACCTGGGTACTCTGAGCTAGATCAGGAAACAGATGGCATTGGAGGAGTTGCTGCCAGGGACACATGAATAGCCACCCAGGCAAGGTCCCAGCCGGCTCTTGCCATCGATAGCTCAGTGTTGTGCACACCCATTTTACAGACTAGAAAAGGGCATTTCCCAGAACCCGAAAACTCTAAATGCAGTGTCTTAAGAATCCTGGGGACATTGGAAAACTGTCATTTTTTTTGGAGATGTGGCCGTCAGCCCCGGGATTCCATTGTGCATGAAGCGGATACACCCTGGACGCTCCCAGGTGCCAATGGCCCTCGAATGAGGAGACAAGGTGGCAGGACTTGGGCAGTCTGTGGACTCATTGGGGAAATGCGAGCTGCAGACCACTGGGCGGGAGCAGGAAGGGCTGCAGCGGCCAGTGGGGACCAGGGACGAGTACAGGCAGGAGGGACCCTTCCCGGGACACCCTGGTGCCTCCTTTCCGGGTGGGGCCTTTTTTTGTCACCTCTCTGAGGCCTGTGAAGTCTGATAAGTTCTGCCTTCAAAGGCCAGTGTGTCCTCACTGGCTGTGGGACCCTGGGCTGAGGCTGGGCCTCTCTGAATTTCCATTTTCTTATCTGTGAAACGGAGACCACTGCAAGATGGAGCTGCCACACTCCACAGGGGAGACCCAGCACAGGACGGGACCAGCCACCAGGGCTGTCACATGCCCTGGGACAGGCAGCCCCCATGCAGCACAGAAAGAGGAGGCAGCCATACTAGCTGGCCACTCTTTCTGGCCTTTCTTCTCTGGGCCTGGACTCTGGCAGGCGCTTCCCAGCCAACTCCCAGGCCCCCCACGGGGAGGACACATGTTTCCTCCAGTTCCAGTTCCCTCCTGAGCCTGTGTGGGAGCAGATGTCCTCCTTCCTGCCCAAGCCTGTGAGCCGGGTTGGCTTCCAGGGAGGCAGAACTCTGGATGGCACTCTCTGGGCTTCCCCGAGAGGGAAGCTCTCTCTCTCGCCTGGCTCTGGCCTCCTCCCTAGTGCGGGCTCCTTGTTCCAGCTCAGGCTAGGAGGGCAAAGGCTTCTGGGTCCCAGCTGAGCCTCTCTCTTGGGAGGCCCCAACCGGGGTGTATGGACTAGAAACGTGAATGGGCCTCAGTCTGAACGATCCCCTGACTCTGCTTAGGAAGGGGACCGGAGGGGACCCAAGAAAAGGCTTTGTGGGAGAAGGCGTTGTAGGCGCTGGGAGTTCAAAGCAAAGAAGTAAAACGGGAAATTAATATTTACAAGAACTGGGAGTAAATAAGGAGGGGGCAGCATGTACGGGACGCCTACTAAGTGCCAGGGGTAGTGTTGGGCCCCTGGGAGAGTCCACACACCGCCTCTCACCTGGCCTTCTTTAAATCCACCCCACAGATGAGAAGACCAAGGCAGCTCAGGGCCCGAGACCAGACCTCAAGGAGACCAGACCCAGACCTTTGGGATGGAAATGTCCAGAATGGACACGGATGCCTCTATGTGTCCCCAACCCCTGTTCCCCACATCCTGGGGGGGGGCAGTACCCACCCATTGTGCACCAGCACCGAGGGATGCAGCCGAAAGGCGGGGCCATCTGAAACTGCCATGGTGTGACCCAGTGTCACAGTTTGTCACAGTTTGTCAGGGACTGAGGTTTCCGAGGATGCAGGACTCTCAATGATGAAACTGTTCCAAAGAGCCCAGGCCAACTGGCCCAAGTTGGTCACCTTGAGCGCCATGTTCAGATTCTAGCTCTACCCTTGCTTGTGGCAGAGGTGACCAGTTATCTAATCGGAAGCTGGTGACCGCCGAGGTGTTACCCAACCTCCATCTTTTAGAAATCACCTGGTGATATTTCCCTGCCCAGTCCTGCTTTCTCCACACCCCCACCTTGTTACGATTAATCTCAGTTTAGTGAGCACTTACTAAGCAGATGCCTTCCCACGGATGTGACTGGACCCAGGGAATGAGAGACTATCCTTCCCCCTGTTGGTCAGTGGAGGCCATGGTGGAGGGCAAGACCAGATGGCGGCTGGGGGAGGAAGCAGGCAGGGAGCACTGCTCATGCCAGAGCCCAGAGCAGCAGTGGGAGCTCCGTTCACCCCACTTCCAAGTGTCTCCTCCAGAGCAGGGGCCCCCTGGGACCATGAGGAAATGCTCCCTTCCTCCACATGGAGAAGCAGGTCTTGAGAGTGCAGGGGTAGACGGTGGCCCTGTAGGGGGCGCACTCTGTACTCCCTTCAAGAACACATTTGCTGCTCAGTTGCCTGCGGTGTGGTGAGCAGACACCTCCAACTTCATGATGCACCCCACATTTTGAGCTAAAGCCACGCCCTTCTGGAGCAGTTCACAGCCAATGACTGACTTGGTCCAGGAGCTCACTACTGGGTTGGCCAAGACTTTGCCAGATTTGCATTGAGGTCTGAGGCTCTTCCTGCCTCCTTCTGCCTCTTCCCCTTTTATCCTTCACATAACACCATTGCTATAAGGAAATGCCTGAGGCCCCCAGCTTATAAAGAAAAAAAAAAAGGTGTACTTAGCTAATAGTTTGGGAGGTTTCCAAGATCACATTGTGGGAAGGGACATTGGTTTGGCTTCTGGAGAAGGCAATGGATGGCGGCAAATCATGGGAGGAGTATGGGTAGGAGCAAATGGTCACAACTCAGAACAGAGCAGAGAGAGACCAGAGCGCCACAATCCCCTTGAGGGCATGCCCCCCAGGACAACACTGAAAACTTGATAACACTTAGCACTGGGGACCAACCCTTTACACACAGACCTTGGAGGACACACAATACTCAAACCAATAAATCACTCGCACATCTAACGCCATCTCGGTGCCTGTTTCTGGAAGACCCAACTGACGAAGGTTATCGCTAAATAAATCTACAGTCCATCCTGATCTTCAGCGTCAGGGCTTCAAGGGCCCCAGGGCTCCAACCAATCTCCCTGTTTCCTCTCCCATCCTTTTGTGACCCAGTCTCCACACAAGGATCAAAGGAATTTTTTAAAAACCACAGACCTTGTGATATCACTTCCACACTTGAGTCCCTCCAGTTGGACTTGGAATCAAACCCATTCCCCACCCCCAGGTGGGAAAGCCCTGGCTCTACCTCCTTCCCCAGCCTCTGCTCTCAGGTGGTACTCACTCTGCCCAGCCCCACTGGCCTTCTTTCTGTTCTAGGAACACACCAAGCTCATTTCTGCCCCAGGGCCTTTGCACTAGTTGCTCCCTCTGCCTAGAACACTCCATCTTTCTCCAGATTTCTGCATGGCTGGTTTCTTAGGTCATTCAGGTCTCAGCGCAAGTGCAGGCCTTCTCTGAAAACTATGAATGACGTCCATCTCCCAACTTCCCAAGTCCCAGGCGTCCTATAACTATCACATCACTTTAAAATTTCTCTTTGTAGTTCTCACCACTATTGTAAATTGACTTGCTTATTTAATTATTCATTTGTTTACTGTCCGCCTCCCACTAGAATATGAACTCTGAGATTTCTGGTCCCACCCCACTGCCGGGCATATGCGTCACAAGGACGATGGAAAACTTTTTTATTTTTTAAATGAATGACTATATTTGTTATTTACAAAAGAATTCTCTCGCCCTAAGAACGGAATGAAAATAAAGAAACCGAAAACTCAGGAGACAGGAGTTAAGAAGGAAAGTGTGGGAATGATCCCAGCCTTATGGAGGGTTCCCTGAGAATTCTGACCAGGCTTTGAAGAATTCTAGGTTAGGATTGAGGAAGGTCCAACAAAAAGCCCCAGAGAAACAGGCTCCCAGACCTCAGTGTCCTCACTGAGAACACCTCCCCACGGTGTCCCCAGCAGCAGCACTGCCTGGGGGGAGCCAGTCCAGCCAGAATTCATCTAGAGGAAACTGGGAGGCTCCAGCTGGGGCTGGAGAAGAATCCAGGAGGTGTGAAATTCCAGGTTGGGGGGGGGGGTCACATGAGCAAAGGCAGGGAGGAGCAGTCTGGTGGCCTGGGGGCATTGACACAGGTGGTATTGCTGCAGGTAGAGGGACTGGAGATGGGCTGGAAGAGGAGGGTGTTCTGATTACCAACCATCTTGCAATCCCAGAAGCTAACACCATAAGATTTTTTTTTAAATATTTATTTTTTAGTATTGGGCGGACACAACATCTTTGTCTGTATGTGGTGCTGAGGATCCAACCCGGGCCGCATGCATGCCAGGTGAGCGCGCTACCGCTTGAGCCACATCCCCAGCACCCCCATAAGATATTTACCCAAGGCTGCCCTTGGACTCCCATGATTCCCATCTTAGAGATCAAAACACTGAGGCACAGAGAGTGTGTCAAGAACTGGGAAAGGCCTGAGATCTGATCTTACCTGCAAGTTACCATGGCTGCTGATGCTGGCAGAAGACTGGAGACAACCCTGGGTCAGAGACAAAAGACTTTGTTACTCAGGCAGCATGAATATCCCCAGGGGACACAGGCCACCCTAGGTAGGTGCTGCTCACATCACCAGTCTGAGTCACAGCCAAGCAACCATGGGTTTAGGCATCTCCAATCTTCTAGGAGAGGCTGTGAGCTCTCCTGCCCTACTTTTAGCCCAGAGACACGAACTTTATTACTCTGATCAGGGAACATGGTACCTGCTCTCGGGTCCAGAGGGAGATACTTCCTCGGTTTTCCACGGCTGCTCACCAGCCTTGAAATGATGATCCAGAACAAGGATGGAAGCCCCTCACAGGTTTTTAAGCAGCAGAGTGACATGTTCCTATCACAAGTTTAAAACCCATGCTAAGGGGTGAACACGCAGGTTGAAATAAGATTCACCTCCAGCCCTGGGACCCACTTATCCAATTGCCCCAAACTCTCTCAGGGCAGCTTACGTAAAGGTGGTACCATGTGACGCCCAAGTCACCGTGGCTCTGCTGTTCCTGCAGCGGCTCCCTGTCATGGCCTCCCCTGTCCTTCCCTCAAACTCCCACGACAGTTTCTCCTGGGGATGTTGTCTGTATGTGTCTGTCTTCACAGGACGCGTGAAGATGCACCCAGGGTCCGAATGCTTCATAAGTCTCCAGGGCTTTAGGGGGCCCTGCCACCTGCCCCTGCCTCCACAGAGCCCAGTCACCTCTGTCTGGAGATGCTACCTCCCAGCTGCGCTGCTGGGCTGGGTTTTCAGGTCACGGCTTCAGTGAGCACCAGCTCACACCCATGCACACTCGGCTCTGGTTCTGGCTGGAGCTAGAGCTTGCACGCGCCTTGCCCCCAGGTGAAGGCTCAGATCTGGACAAGAGTCTGTGACTCCCAGAGAAGGGGTGGGCAGGGAGGACATCATCCCCATGGCGGGGAGGAGCTAGATGGAGCACATGCCCAAGGACTCCTGGACAGGACCCCAGTGGCCAGACAGAATCCTGCAGGACTGCTGCCTCCTCAGAGATGTTCTGGTGACCCCTCACCCCCAGCACTATGCAGACACCAGTCAAGACTACAGTGCAGCCCTGGTGACCCCGCGACCCTGATGTGGGCTTCCCTTCAAGTCGGGAATGCAGGCCTGGAAGGAGTCGGGCCTGGGGCTGGGGAGTGAGCCTCAGGCTGCCCCGGAGACTTCCACATCCTTCCCATGCCGCACTGGTCAGGGGAGGATTTGTGCAAAAATGCAGCTGGAGCTGGAGTGAGAAGGATGGTAGCATTTTTTTTTTTAAGTTTTTAATTGCAAAGTTAATTTTCTCCAGCATATATTTAGACATTTTTGACAGGATGAAGTAAGATGCTTCCCCAGCTCACCTCAAGTTGCCCCACACACTGGCTAATCCCATTGCTGCTTGTTCCTTCCCTGCCCCGTTCTCCTGCCCTACTGTAGACTGTGATGGGTGGGGGGCACAGGCAGGATTCAGAGGAGGGGGTTTCTGCTATCCCCTGAGATCACAGAAATACTTATTAATGGGGGTGGAGGGAAGTGAACTCCTTTAGGAGATTAGAGGTGGCAGGCCACAGGTAAGTGGCCATGGTACAAACAGTGGTTCGGTCAACACCCCCACCCCACCCAACACTGGCCTCTCTCATCCTCTCCATCTCCCACCCCAGCTTTATACAATAGTCTGGTCCAGTCGGAAGAAACGAGGCACAAATGCTGCTCCAACTCATACTGGCTGTGCGACCTTGGCCAGCGCCTTGACCACAGTGGGCCTCAGTTTCCTCATTTGTATTGTGCGCCTGTCCCCAGCGAGACTTAATTGAGACCCGGCTTGTAGGGCGCTCAGCACAGAGCTGCACAGGAGGAAAGCTCGCTGCAAGGTGGCTGTCGGCATTACGGGTACCCGGGTGAGGCCAGAGGGCGCGAGGGGAGGGCTGGGGGTCGCCCAGGATCCCGCCGCGCGACCAAGGGGTCTCCGCCCTCTGCGCCGCGCCGGCGGTGACATAAAAGTCCTGGGCGCGGCCCCGGCCCACGCGGCATCCTCGGGCGACCGCACCTGGGCGCCCGGCACAGAACGGGTGCGGGGCTGGGCCAGGGCCGCCGGGGGAGCGAGTGGGGCGGGGCCGCGGAGCCCGCTCCCTCCCCGCCGCCCGCCGCCTTCTCCGCCTCCCGCCGCTCGGGCTCAGAGCGGCGGCAGCAGCGGCCGCGGCGACAGCTCCGGCTCCCGCTCCCGATCGGCCCTGCGCTCCCGGGCCCCGCGCCCCGACCCCGCCGCCGCGCCTGCCGGGGGCCTCGGGCGCCCCCGCCGCCCGCCTCACGCTGAAGTTCCTGGCCGTGCTGCTGGCCGCGGGCATGCTGGCGTTCCTCGGTGCCGTCATCTGCATCATCGCCAGCGTGCCCCTGGCGGCCAGCCCCGCACGGGCGCTGCCCGGCGGCACCGACAACGCCTCGGCCGCCGCGGGCGCCGCCGCGTCCCCGGGCCCGCAGCGCAGCCTGAGCGCGCTGCACGGCGCGAGCGCCTCGGCCGGGCCCTCGGCGCTGCCCGGGGCGCCGGCGGCCAGCGCCTACCCGCTGCCACCCGGGCCGCTCTTCAGCCGCTTCCTGTGCACGCCGCTGGCGGCCGCCTGCCCGTCGGGGACCGAGCAAGGGGACGCGGCGGGCGCGGCGCCGGGCGAGCGCGAAGAGCTGCTGCTGCTGCAGAGCACGGCGGAACAGCTGCGCCAGACGGCGCTGCAGCAGGAGGCGCGCATCCGCGCGGACCAGGACACCATCCGCGAGCTCACCGGCAAGCTGGGCCGCTGCGAGAGCGGCCTGCCGCGCGGCCTCCAGGACGCCGGGCCCCGCCGCGACACCATGGCCGATGGGGCCTGGGACTCGCCCGCGCTCATCCTGGAGCTGGAGGACGCCGTGCGCGCCCTCCGGGACCGCATAGACCGCATCGAGGTGAGCGCCGCGCGCCGTCGGGGAGCCGCCGGGGTGGGAGGGGCCGCCGCCCGCGTGCAAGGGCGCCCGATGCCCGCGCCACACCCGCGGATCTCCGAGCCTCGGGTCTCCTGTCTGTGTAACCGGGAGGATCTTTCCTTGCGGGCGAGGCGGGAGGGTTGCTGTCAGGAGCAAGCAGGTGTCTGGAACGGTGACAGCCGCACCTGGAGCGCGCCAGAAAGGCTCAGTCCTGATCCCTTTTCTCTCCATGCACCTCCCTGAGTCTCAGTTTCCGCGACTGTAAAATGGGTATAACGGCGTCCCCTTGTAGTGGAAATTGAACGTGTGTGGAAATGCTTGGCACGTATGAAGATCTCATTAAATGTTCGTTTCCTTCCCCACGAACCCCCAAACAGCTCCAGTCCCACTCCTCCGTCAGGTGAGAAGAGGCACTGTCCAAGACTCAGAGTTCTCCCCGCATGCCAACGAGCCGAGAACAGAGTGCCCATAAGACAAACCTGGGTGCCCCTCACCCTCTCTCACTCTTGAATGGGCTGGGGCTGTGGACCTGACGGAAGCAGCTCAGAGGCCAGGTCCAGCCTCAGATACTTGGAAGGCCACAGCTATTGGGTGGGGAATGGATGGCGATGGGGGACCCACCCTCCTCCTCCTCCTCCTAACCCTCACCTTTTCCAGATTTTCCCGGCTCAAGTTCTGGGTCAGGCATGGGTGGTCAGAGGCAGCAGCCTGCTTCTGTTGGGTGTGATCCTGGGCCAGTCACTTCTCCTGTGGAGTCCTGCGACCTCCTTCCTTCCTGTAAGAACAAATTTGTGGTCTCCAGAAGTGGAGGTCAGACAATTAAACAGGGCCGAACAAACAGAAGGAAGACCCTGGCCATCCCCAGGCATGGAGGTGGACCACAGGAATGGGGTAGCCTTGTGGAAAAGGGGGAGAAGGTTACAGCACCTCCTCTTTCCATTCTGAGTGCCACCAGGCCAGGCGAGGACGGAGAGGGGAAGGAAGTAAATGTGGGGCCCCCAAGCTCCTTCAGTGAAATCCCAGGGCAAGCAGCACAGGGGATGCCCACCAGAGGGTTGGCGATGCCCCTGACCAGCAGTCCTCTAGCCGGCTAAGGGCAGTACCCACCCCAGGGTGTCAGAGTCATGGCTCACAGCACTGCAGCCGCCCTCTGATCCCCTTACAGGTGGGAAAACCCAGCTCAAAAACCTCCTCAAGGGAGGAGAAGAGAGGGAGGAAAGCCAGTCCAGTACCTCTCCCCTGACTCACCTGGGCAGTGCAAGGAAATTACCAGGGATAAGCTTAAACTCCAAAGCGAAGGGAGCCTTGGTTTCTTCACCTGTGAAATGGGCATAACAGTAGCATGTGCCCCACCAGGTGGCGGAGGATTGAGTGAGTCTACCGAATGTGAAAGGACCCAGAACCCTTTCTGGCACAGAGGCACGCTCAGGCAATTTGAGTGATTGCTATTCTGATCATTGTGCTATAATATTATCAATTTTAAAAAAGCTACCAAAAATAAAAATGGAAACAAACTCTTCTTTTAGGAAAACAGATTTTATTCATGTTAAATAATTAATGTCCAGTCAACGTCCTTTGGCCTCTCTTTGCCCCCACCCCCATGCCCAGATGGCACGGGCATCTCCTCCCATGTGTGGGCTGGCAGGCTGGGCTGGCCTGGATCTGTTCCCCAGCACCCGCAGCTCTTGGCAGGGGTGGGCTCCCCTCGGGAGAACCCACTGAGGCCGGGGGATCCTGGCGGCTGGGATCTGGCGCAGGTTGGCCTTCCAGGCAGGGGGCCCGGCTTCCCCACATACACCTTCTCATTTTTTCTGTGTGGTGGACAGGAAGAAAGAAAGGCGGGTGGCCGCCTGGCCGCCGGGGCTGTCTTCTGAGCCCGGCGGGGGCCACAGCCAGTCTCGGGGGGCCTTTGGCAGGGGCCGCAGTCTGGAGCCCATGGATATGGGGCCAGGCTCCGGCTCTCAGGTGGGACCATGAAGCCAGCGTCTCATTTCTCACTTCTCTTCCCATTCAGTATCTTCAGGAAGCCCCCAGATTTTTCAGGGTCTACCTCCCTGCCACCAATGTCCTGAAAGTGCTCTTGCTAATGTCCCCAGAGTTGATAAGCAGCATAGAGACTTTCCTTTTCTTGCTGGGCCTGACATCTGCCTCTCCCCCTGCCCTCTGCCTGCTCTGCCCGGCTCCTGTCTCCTGGCAGGGTCCACCTCCTGTGTGGTGTGTGCCCCTCTTGGCTGGCCTGTCCCTTTCCCTGCGTGAACCCAGCCACATCTGGAAGCTTCCAGCACCCTTTCCACAATGGGCCAAACCAAATCTCAGTTCTGGCCCCAACTTCCTTCCCAGCTCCAGACCCGGGGGTGTGGACACCACCTGAGCTCCTGCCCCTGGCCTCCCCCTCCTGACCGCCCCTGTTCTCCCTGCTCCGAGGGCCTTCTCGCTCTGGACTCATCTCCCGTGCACCTTGCAGCAGCAGCCTCTTTGCTGGTGTCCCACCTCCAGGTCCCCCCTTCTCCAGGCAGCCCCAGGGGTCCCCCTTATGTCGCTAGAGGGGCTCCCCTGGGGTGCAGACTCCAGGCTGCAGTTTGGGGCTCGGCTGTGCTTCCAGCCTTACCTCCAGCTCTTCCTACCTCTGCCTGGGTCACCCCAGCACTTCCTGCTCCCCATCTAAGAGTCCGTCCTGAGGTCACCTCCTCCCGGAGGCCTCCCCAATCATGCCCACTCCACACCATGCCGTCCCTGCCCACCATCACCCATGCCTCTTGGACTCCCTCTCCCCTCCCAGCCACACGCGACTAGAACCTTCTCCCCATAGACCTCAGGTGGCAGCCGCATTCGAAAACTCAGGCGAAACCATCTTTTTATGTATTATGTACACATGTATTTATTTATTGTTGTTCATTGAAAAAAAAAGTCAAAGGTTTGGGGGGATTTTATTTAATTCCATTTTCTCCCCTTCTGCAGCCCCCCTAAGTCCCAAACATGCGCAGTGAGCTGCTGTGCAATTAACATGTTAATGACTGACAGTTCCCTGGGACTCACCTTCCAGCTCTTTCTCTCCTCGGTCACTTGACCAGCTCCTGTTGCTGGGCTGTTGCCATGGGCTGTGTCTACTTGCTTTTCTTCTAGATTCTCATTGTCACATCAACTTGATGCATAGTTGTTTCCTTTTTAAGTCTGTTGAATCATTTCTCTCACTGAATTCCCAGGAGTCTCATTACTGGGTCAGAAGATATTGGCTTTGATCCTGGGGTTGGAACCCAGGACCTCACAGGCACTAGGCAGGTGCTCACCACTGAGCTACATCCCCAGTCCCTTTCTTTTTTCTTTTTTTCCTTTGTGGGGCTGGGGATTGAACCCAGGGCCTTGTACATGCGAGGCAAGCACTCAACCAACTGACCTATATCCCCAGCCCTGGCGTCAAACTTTCGATCCTCCTGCCTCAGCCTCCAAAGTAGCTTTTCAGCCTCCGATTATAGGTGTGTGATTTTTTTTTTTTTTATGGCTCTGGCCAAGAACTACTTTCTAAGAGAGTTAGACCATTTACGTGGCAACTCACTGTGAATGCATGTCCCAGTATTTCATTTTTGTGCTAATTTATGTGCACAATGAAACTTCAAGGCTGATTTAGCGTTTCTTTGACATAAGCCCACCCTTAACCCAGCTTGGCAAGATGATTGCCTTCCCCCATCCTGAAGTAGGAGCCATAGCAAGGAATATCCTGCTGCTGATCACAGGAGTCGTTGGATTCAGGGAAGCCACGATTTCTGCTGTATCAAAAATCAGTGCTAGTGCCAGGGGTGATGGTGCACACCTGTAATCCCAGCAAGCTCAGGAGGCTGAGACAGGAGGATCATGAGTTCAAACCCAGCCTCAGAAAAATGAGGCACTAAGCAACTCAGTGAGACCCTGTCTCTACATAAAATACAAAATGGGGCTGGGGATGTGGCTCAGTGGGCGAGTGCCCCTGAGATCAATCCCTGGTACCTGCCAAAAAAAATCAATGATAGCAATTATAAGTCACAGTTACTGAGCACTTACCCTGCATCAGGAACTATGCATTATCTCATTTAATCCTTCTAAAATCTCTATGGGGAAGTACTATTCTATCCTCCTTTTACAAAGAAACAGCTCTTTAGAGAGGTTAAAAAATTTGCCCCAGGTCCCACAGCAGTGGAGCCTGGATTTGATCCATGCAGTGTCTGGCTCCAGAGCCCCAATTCTTTGATTAATGCCAGACTCATCTGCAGGAGTCAGATGCAAGAAAGAAAGACAAGTGAGGGCAGTGCCCATTGCTGGATACTGTGCTAGACCATGTTGGCCTTAGAACACTCAGAACAAGAGAGGGCCAGGCCAGAGCTCAAAGGCACGTCCTCCAGCCGTTGAAATAATCCGGGGCCTCACTGTGCTGTTTATGATAATGGCAACTTAACGAGGCACTTGCAACATACCTATTAGCTTGTCCAGTCTTCAGTCCTATGAAATAGGCCACACGCAATCCCATCTTACACAGGGGGCCTGGAGGCTCCGAGTCTGAGGGGCACCTAGCAGGCACGTCCCTGCCCCACACCCACACCGGGGCCAGATGCTCCCTGACCCCCTTCCAGCTCCAGATAACTTCTGCTGTGGGAAGGCTGCTGGGCAGGGCTGAGTCCTTGCTTGTGACTCTCCTTTTCAGGGCCTCCAGTGTCCTTACCTGTAAGATGAGAGGAGGGGGCTAGGTGAGGCCCACATTGGAGTCCCTGAACCTCCCACTCCAGCTGATGGCGGCCCTTCACTCTAGGAAGAAGCCTGGACTCTAAGTTTCTGCATTTGTTTTTTGTGGTCCTGGGGGTTTAACCCAGGGGAGCTCTACCACTGGGCCACATCCCTGGCCCTTATTTTTTCAAGATTGCATCTCACTAATTGTCCAGGCTGGCTTAGAATTTGCCATCCTCCTGCCTCAGCCTCCTGAGCCACTGGGATTACAGGCCACGGCACCTGCTGAAGGCTGGCTTCTTAAATCCCACCTCTCCCACCTGCTTGCTGTGACCTCAGAAAACTCCTTCTCCTCTCTGACCCCCCAGTCTCCCATCTGTCAAATGGGAAGGCCCATCCTGTGTCCTTATAGTTCATCCCTGCCAGGCTCTCCTCTGGGAGGGGAAACCCTTCCCTGCTGTTTCAAGCTGGCAGGAGCCACTTGGGCAGAAGGCAGAGTGTCCCCTGTGGATATCTTAGATCCAAAACATGGAAAAGCTCGCCCATGGTGCTTACGAAGGACACAAATCCTATGTGGACAGCTCCTGGAGATGGTGCATGGGTACATCCCTGAAAGCACCCCCAGATCAAAGCTAAGACCCCCCCGGCTCCCCAGAAGGCTCCCTCCTGCCCCTCAAAGTCAACACCTCCCCACAGGCCCTTCCTAGTCCTCCCTTTGACCCTGGGGGTCCATCTTGCTTGTACTTGAACTCTGGCCTCCTTTGTGCCTGGGTTTTCCATTCTACATCCCACCTGGGACATCAGTCACCAGGCATGTGCCCGGGGCTCGTGGGTGTTCACTGCCTGGTGGTGTCCCGTTGCAAGGACGCGCTTTAATTCACTCACCTCTTCTTCTGCCAGTGGGCATTCAGGTTGTTCCTAATGTCACAAATAAAGCTGCTTTGGACATGTTGGTGACATCTTTTGGTGGCTGTCAGCCCTGGTTCTCCTGCATTCATCTATCCCTAGAAGTGGGACGTCTGGGTGGCAGGAGCGGGTATATTTAGCGCCGGGGGTACTGCCAAATGTGTTCCAAAAGTGGCAGTGAGAGTTTACACGCCCACCTGCATTTGAGCCTCGCCAGCCTGGGCCTGGTCATTTTCAGACACCCCTGTCGTGGTGGGCGTGGAGTGGGCCCACGTGGTTCTAATCTGGGTCGTCCTGGTGACTCCTGCTTAGCCGTGCATTGCCCGTGGGAGGTGGGGTGAGGTCAGAGGTCAGTGCTCCTCACCGAGGGAGGCATATGTTGGGGTCTCTCCTGGACAGCCTTGGGTGCACCAGCCCCGTGGAACTCCGGGGACCAGGAGTGAGGTGCTCAACCCAAAGTGGAAGCTTCTGGAGATGGTGTCCCCACAGCCCTGGTTTAACTCCAGGAGAAACTGAGGTTCCCAGAGGCACAGGGACTTGCCAGGGCCACCCAGCGTGGCAGAGGTTGAGCCAGGGCCACCCCAGGTCTGGATGTGGGGTTTGGTCTGGGTCCCAGAAGGTGTGTGGGCAGGCAGGACCTGGGAGGAAGTTCTATCGCCTTCTGGAAGCAATAGCTTGATTTGGAGTCCTTAGAGGGGACAGATGACAGGCTGGGGAGGCTGGGTCCTAACCACACTCTGGGGACTCTGGGCCCACAGGGACACATGCACCCCTTCTGCAGCTCCAGAGAGAGTCTTGTCCCCTTTCTTGTCCTCTTTGCCCATTTGTCTTCTCACGACAGCTCCAAGCTGGCACTGGGGACCAGGATGACAGAACCCAGTCTGGCCCCTGCCCCTGGCTCTCCTGGCTGGGCTGGGGGAGTCAGGAAGCTTCTGGGTATGTTCCTGAGGAGGAAGGTGGGACAGCAGGGCGGGCGCATGGCTCCCACTGGGCTCTTTGAGAGGCTTCCACAGGCCCCGCCCTGGTGCTCGTGGTGCTGTCACCCTGTGCTCTGGCCACACGTGCAGCAGCTGCCTCTGTGCCATGGGGCTGTGCCACGTGAGCACCCGGGGCAGGCATGGGGTCTTCCTCTCCTTAGGGACACAGCAAGCAGCAGCAGGGATGAGATGCCCCTGTGCCCAAGCCTTCCAGCCACTACTGCCCTCCCTTTCACAGACAGTGACACAAAGGAGGCTCAGAGACATCCAGACGCTTGTCTACTTGTTCTGCTGGCACTTTGATCCATTAACCCAGGTCCAGGACCCAGACTCCTGCCCCTCAATAATAGCAAAGAATAATAAGAATAGTTATGACCATTTGCCAGTCACTTATGTGCCGGGCTGTCCATCTATCCTCTGGTTTTATCATTACTTATGTTCCCAAAGGTAGGTATTGTTAGAACCCACATCTTACAGATGAGGAGACTGAGGGTCAGAGTGTTTGAACAACTTGCCCAAGGTCACAGATCCAGTATCAAGGAGCCTAGAAATAATGCAGACCTGTGTGGTGTCCATAACAGGAACACAGTTGACAGATGGATGAATGAGTGAATAAAATGAATGAGCGTTCTGCAGCTCTGCCAGAGAAGCCCTCAGGGTCGCTTCTCTCCCTTTGGAGCATCTTAGCTCAGGCATCAGGGAAACTGCCATCTGGAGGGGGGCAGGCACTGGGCAGGGTGGGGGGCGGGGAGAGTGTTCTTGGAAGAAGGAACAGCATGTGCGGAGGCCTTAGGAGGGAGCTCAGTTGGGGGAGTTGGGGCAGCTGGGGACTTTGGGTGGGCGTGATAGACAGCCTGCTGGGTATGAGTGTGGTCCTGTAGTGGGGTCAGAGACCAGAGAGGGACTTTATTATGGGGAGGGGGCTACTGAAGGATTTTAGGCAGGAGACCAGCGCGGCTGGACTGAGTTTAGGTGGCGGCCTCTGGCTGCTTTGCGAAGGGACGCAGCCACAGCGGGATCCCAGCCCAGGGGACCCGGCCTGCGCTGGAGAGAGACGAAGGGCTGGGCGACGCCGCGGAAGACACCAGACGCGGGGCTGGATTCTGCCATCAGGCGCTCTGCTTCGGGATTTTGTTTTCTGTTTTTTAATCATTGGAGATGATTTCAGATAAGGGGTGTAAGTGTGGCCAGCCCCTGGGGGCCCGGAGCAGAGGTCCCAGAGCCCCCGCGCCGGCCCCGCCCCCTGGGGACCCGCCGCCCTGATTGGCTGGTGTCAGCCCCGCCTTTCCAGGCGGCCGCCTCAGTCCCGCGTCCTGGCCGCGTTACGAACAGGTCTGGAGTTGGAGACGGACAGCGGCCCCTGCAAGGGAGAGTTGAGTGGTGTTGGCCAGTAACGGGCCGGCCCTCCTGCAGCCCTTCGGTGCCAGCTGTACCCTACCCTCCTCCAGTCGCCCGTCCAACCGTCACGATGCCATGAGACAGTAGTGTCATTGCGTCCTTTCTGCCTGGGGGAGACTGAGGCCCCGCACCCCCCCACGGCAAGGGCGTTCAGTGGTGGAGCCAGGGCGGATGCCGGGCATAGGACTCACATAGGACGTGGGGTGCTTGGTTGGGAAGGTGGGGGAGTGACCCACCCTGCCCTGCTGCCTCCAGAGCCCGCCCTGTTCTCAGCAAGCAGGGGTGGCCTGTGCCTTCAAGGCAGCCGAGGCAACCAGCGCAGTGCCCACTGGGCCAATCAACCATCTGAGACCCACACCATCAGGGCAGCACTGAGGAGTGGGCACAGTCCCCTGGGTTGTGGAGGCCTTGGCGGAGTGTGTGCTCAGAGCTTCCCTAGAGCAGGACTCGGCATGCCGGGAAGGCGCCCTCTTGGCCTTCCTGGTACCGAGTGCCCAGGAGCCCAGCACACTAGCGGCTGAGCTGGACTCTCCTGGGCTCTGCTCCAGGCCCAGGAAACTTCCCCTAAACTCCACCTGCACTCCCAGCAGGACAGCCACGGCTCCAAGCCCCACTTTCCTGCCTCATCAGGAGCTGAGTGGGGCGGTGGCGTGGTCATCACCCCCTCTCTCCCACACCACCTCAGGCCAGGGGCCCACTTGGCAGCTGGCCGGGAGCCCACGCAGCACAGCGAGCACCCGCAGCAGATGGCAAGGGGGGTGGGGGAGTCGTGTTCTGATTCACGCGCTGGGGTGGGGAGGGGCTGTGCGTGATGGGGAGCCCACCTCCTGCCTGGAACACGTGGCCACCCCCCAGCTGGCATGCGTCCTGAGGGGGCAGTGGATCAGCATTAGTGTAAATAGCCAGTGTCCCCCCTGTCCTGACACCCAGCTAGAGAGGCATTGGCTCCAGTGGCACCAGGCAATGCAGAAGCACTCCTGCTTCCGTGTCCCCAGCCGTGCAAAGGGGTCCTGAGAGTGCCACCTTCGGTGAAAGCGTGAAGATTTATGAACCGCACGGGAAGTGTCAGGCCTGGCCCGGCCTACGGTCTCCTGGGTGCGCACTCTTTCCAAGTGTGGCACGGAGGCTGGCGGGGAACTGGGAGCAGATCAGAGGGTCAGAGCCCCGGGGCGGGGGTCCCTGCCATGGCCTTCTCAGCTCTGAGGAGGAGCACCCCTGTGAACTCGTCACCACGGCCAAGCCGGACATACTGAGAGGCCCACCTGCCCACCCCCACTTCCCCCCAGCCCAGGGACCACGAGGGCATTTGGAAGGGTGGGCAGCTGTGACCTCTAAGATGGGCTGTGGCGGAGGATAAAGGTGGCTGGGGTCTCCCTGCCCCACTGCTTCATGGGGTCTCCTGGACCTTTTCAGAGGCTGGAACAGGGAGGTCAAGCCTCAGTCCCTCCCCCCACCACCAGATGGAGCGGGGCTGAATTTGCACTGGTACAGACCCCAAGGCCACCTCACCTTTCCCACAGGAACCTCTCAGCAGAACTTGGGGACAGACAGGACAGAGCAGTGGCAGGACAAGTGTCCAGAACAGCCAGGTGACAAATGATGCCTAGTGAAGATAGCGGAGTGGGGCTGCCAGGGGACTCCTCTGCTGCCTGCTCCCGAAGTGACAGTGGGTGACTCTTCCTGGTTTCCCTGCCCACAAAATGGGGACACTGATGGTACCTTCATCACAGACGTGTTACATGGATCAGTGGGTGACTGTTGGCGAGAGGCCTGTTGGGCCTGAGCCAGAGAGACAGCACCGTCCCACCTGGCCCAAGCCGCACACCATGCCCCAGCACCCACTCTGGCCAGGCTCTGGGTGGGACCCTCCTGGGTGGGAGGGTCCCACCCTGCGAGACCCCCCACACACAGGCCATCACTCACCCTGCACAGCCTGCAGCGGGTGTGCGATGGCCCCATCCTGCAGACAGGAGCAGTGATCCCAGCTAGTCGGCCGCCTGCTCCTGCTCTCTGGGCACAGTGCCAGGGAGCTGGTCCCTCCAGTTCCTTGACATGAGGCCACCCCAGCATTCACGGGGTCAGCTCCCATATCCCCCAGCACTTTGAAACATGGGACACACTTATCCTCCTGCCACGTGGCTAAAAACAGGGACATGCCTGTCACCCAGTAAATGACCAGCAAGGCTGGGGCTGGGCTGATGAGGCTGAGAGGGTCATCTCTGCTTGTCCCAAGCTCCAGAGGCAGCCCCTGGCAGCTCGGGGCACTCACGAGATGGCAGGTCCTGGGCTTTCTGTGTCGCTGTGTCTCTAGCACCCTAAATGGGGGCCTAGTATGTAGCAGGTGCTCAGTGAGTGAACTGTGAGGATTTGATGAACTCAAGTCTGGGTCCCAGGCCTGGGGACAGGGCCATGACCAGGCAGAGAGGGAACTGCCCAGGAGCATGGAGGAGACAGGAAACCCCTGGGAGGGCGGATGTTCAGTTTGCTCCTAGAAGCTGTTAGGAATTACTAATCTCTGACTGATTTCCTGTGACGTGTCTGCCAGAGACTGTCCCCCAAGAGTCTGAACCCGCAGCCTTACCCATCTCCCTCCACCAGGAGAGGGCAAGGAGAGCTCCTTGCTCCCTGCCCCAGTTCTCCTTCCGGCCGGGACCTTATGGCAGGACAGGAGGGGCTCTGAGCACTCGGTCCCCATCCTGGGCTGGGTGATGTGAGTTCCCCACCCCGAACACCGTGTCCCAGACAGTAATCGCAACAGCAGGCTGCCTGTTGGCATTGGCCCTCAGTGCCCCACAGCCCTGCCAACTGGGTGCCATTGTCTCGGGAGAAAGTAAGTTCAGAGAGCTCGGGATTTCCTAGGGCCACGGGGCAGGCTGCCTCCAAGCTGGACTTGAGTCCGGGGCCATCAAACTCCAGACTGGGATCTTCTGCCTGCAAAGGCTGTGCCCCAGAGTCCTGTTCCAGAAGACCCTGGCTTATGCCTCTGGGTCTGCCTTGATGGCAGTGCCACGTGCAGAGAGCCAACACCCCTGGGGGCAGTGGACACGGCCCAGCAGGCCGACCCCGACTGGTGCCTGGGTTTGAGCAGTGAGTAGAGGGGGCCCGGCCCCAGCACCTCCCAGGCCTTGGCAGAGCTGTGCCAGCCCCCGTGGCTCTAGTGACAGGCCACCCAGGCCTTGTTAGCTAGAAGGCCGACAGGCCCGCAGAGGCTCGCCCGCTGGCTTCTCTAAGACAGTGGGCGCCCAGGTGCCCGAGGCTTCCCCCTCCCTCCCGCAGCCTCACTTTCCCTCCTTCTCTCCCTCCGAGCAGCAGGAGCTCCCAGCCCACGTGAACCTCTCGGCCGCCCCGGCCCCCGCCCCCGTGGTGCCCACCGCCCTGCACTCCAAGATGGACGAGCTGGAGGGGCAGCTGCTGGCCAAGGTGCTGGCGCTGGAGAAGGAACGCGTGGCCCTCAGTCACAGCAGCCACCGGCAGCGGCAGGAGGTGGAGAAGGAGCTGGACGCCCTGCAGGACCGCGTGGCTGAGCTGGAGCACGGTGGGTCCTGGGCCCCACGAGGCCCCGAGGTGCCAGGTCCACCCTGAGCTCGTGCTTTCCAGAGGCTAAAGCTGGATGGGATGGTGGGGAGGAGGCTGGGAGTACAGAATAAGTGGGGGACAGTTTCATCAGACCTAAGTTATCATTGACAGTTACCACTTCCTGGTACTACTGAACCCGAGGAGTGGGCTAAGCGCACGACAGGTCAGCTGTCAGTCCTCACAAACTGCACAGGGATTTTCACAGGCGAGGAAATTGAGGTTCAGAGGTCAAGTGACTTGCCCAAGGTCACACAGCCAAAAAGTGGAGGACTGAGACCTCTGTCCAGTTCTGTTCGACTCCACAGTCATGCATTTAAACACCCACAAATAACACCTGCAGCAACTACCAGTCAGGGTTTTGTCATTTGCTTAACACCCAGGCCCGGCCCTGCTGGGGAGGCAGAGCAGCATAATAGATGGTGTCAGGTGTGGGCATCAGGAGGGCTCGCTCCAGGCCCCACATCTGTCACTGGCTTGCTCTGTGACCTGGGAAGGTCACTTCTTTCCCCAGGCCTGTTTTTCTCATCCAAGAAATGGGGGTTTAGGACTCCTGAGATCTCATGGGCCTTTTAGCCTTGAAACCTTGTGGAAACAAGTTGGGGAGCAGGAGAAACCATTGGCTGAAGGAACTGAGGCCCAGAGAGGCCAAGTTGAACTTGTTGATGGTCTCACAGCCTGGAAATGGCAGAGGGAGGATTTGAACTCAGGACATCTAGGTCCAGACTGGGGGCGGGGGCGGGGGGGCTTTCATCACATATATCGCTTAGCCAGAGGCAGAGTAGAGAAGACTGGGTGGGAACGACCCACTCGACGCCTGTGGGTGGCCGGGCGCCGCTAGCCCTCTTTCTGGAGTGCCTATGCACCCAGCCCTTGCTGGCTGCTCTGACCCCGCCATGCCACTCCCCAGGGTCCTCGGCCTACAGCCCCCCGGACGCCTTCAAGATCAGCATCCCCATCCGCAACAACTACATGTATGGGCGGGTGCGCAAGGCGCTGCCCGAGCTCTACGCGTTCACCGCCTGCATGTGGCTGCGGTCCAAGTCGGGCGGCACCGGCCAGGGCACCCCCTTCTCCTACTCGGTGCCTGGGCAGGCCAATGAGATCGTGCTGCTGGAGGCTGGCCACGAGCCCATGGAGCTGCTGATCAACGACAAGGTAGGCAGGAGGGGCCCTGCAGCGCCGCCTTGCGACGGGTCAGTGCTGGAGCTCTGCTGGGCCGATTCAGCACACATTAAATGCCTCCTGTGTGCCAGGCGGGTGCTGAGAAGGCAAAGGCAATCGAGAGGTGGGCTGGCCAGGCCGGGTCGCTCCCCGTTGTCTAGAGGAGCAGGGGAGGTAACAGACTCGCCGTGACTTCCCCAGTGGCCCAGCTCTGGGGGCGGGGTTGGAGGTGCCCGTGCCCAGGGCCTGCTCTGTTCTCCCAGAGAGAGAGAAAGAAGGAAGGGAGGCGCATGGACCGGCCTGGGGAGGTGGGGGAAGGCTGAGGACCTCCCCCTCTGCCAGTTCCTTTGCCCTCCACTCTGTGGGAGAGACACGGCTGGGGCCATTCTGGGACCCGAGTGCCGGGTGGAAGCAAGTGCATCGCGCCCACTGAGTGAGGTGGCCATTCACCTACCTGGGCCTTGATTTCCCACCTGTGAGCAGGGAGGACAATAGTCCCTGCCACTCAGGTTGTCATAGGAAGCAAGTGGCTTAACCTCACATAGAGGGTCTGAGCAGAGCCTGGCATTTAGCACGCCTTGACAATGTGAGCTCCACTGTCACCCAAGGCGCAGCGCTAAAAAGCTCTATCCTGCTGCCACCCCAGCCTGCCCCACAGCCTGGGAGTCAGGTCCCTTCGTCGTCCCCATCCTGCAGGGAGAGCAGCGAGACTCAGAGGGGAAGCCAGGCTTCCTGGCCACACTGCTGGTGGAGGGCGAAGGTGTGATTTGGGGTTTTGGGCTCCAGAAGTCACCTCTTACCCCCTCCCGTGTTCTGCCTCCTCACACCCAGGCTCCCGTCCCCATGTCCCTTCCCCCGGCCTGGCTGGAAGACAGGGAAGGAGGAGTGATTGGAGGGGCAGGTGATGGAGGGGCAAGAAGAGGAACCTCTCATCACCCCTGTTCCCGCCAAAGTTCCTCCTCCTGCCTGACACACTGCTTTGGCCTTGCTGGTACAGTGATCCCTTAAGGTCCCCTGGAAATGCAGGCATCACATGTCACACCCACCTTTGACCAGCTCACAGCCACACAGAGTCAGGAGATGCCTCTCCTGGGTGTCCTGGGAGAAAAGGAAGGAGATGGGCCCAGGATACAGTGAATTTCTCTTGTGGCCCCAGAAGCTCAAAGACCAGCCAGGTGGCTGGGCTCCATCTAGACCCTGCCACCTTGCTCCTACCACCACCGGCCGGCTGCCGTCCCTGGCCCTGCCCAGGACAGCCCAGGAGTTCAGCACCCTGGACAAGGCACCAGGCCTCTCACTTTCCTGCTGGGCGGTGCGTGGTTTGCCTGGCACAGAGTGGCCAGATACTACTGACCTTCCAGGTGTCCTCTCTTCCCATCTCCCCCTTCCTCTGGCCTTCACAGCCACTGTGTCTCCCTGTGGCCTCTGTACTACTTTGGCAGTGTTGTCCCTGAAGTCCTGCCCTCCTGGGCAGGCACAGCTCACTTGAGGCCATGACCAGACCCATCTCCCCAGTGTCCAGAATCAGGCCTGGCATCAAGTAGGCCCCAGAGAGCGCATGGGATGAGGGAGCCCTTTAGGAGTGCCATGTCCACGTCCTGCAAGTGCCGTCACCTCACAGGCCAAGCCCAGCCCCTCAGCAGAGGCCCCAGAGCTCGGTGATGAGTCTGAGGCTCGTGGTGAACTAACCGTGCTTCCTGGCTGGAGGGAAAGACAGGGCTGCTGTTTGCCCTCCTTGGCCACTTCGCTTTACAGACAAGGAAACTGAGGTCCAAGGCGGGAAGAACAGCCTCCCTGCTCACGCAGGGGGTTGGTGGCAGAGCTAGAGCCAGATACTGGCACCTGGCCTCGGGTCCATGGCCTCTTTTTTGCTGCCAGTGCCCCGGCCCCGGCTGTGTGTGGACATGGGGTGCTGCATGCAGGGGGAGCGGGCCATGGGACACTGCCTCCACCCGCATGACCTTGTGGGCCTAGAAGCAGTGGAAGACCCGAACTGGACCGTAACTCGTGACCTGAGGGAAGCTGCTTGGTTAGGCTGTGAGGGAAGGGAGAGGGGTCAGCGGAACCCTGGGACGGGAGGGAGGCAGGTTCAGGACTTGGGCCAGTCTCTGGGTCTCCCAGCCCCACCCCCCTGCTCCAGCTTTGGGCCTGTGGCTCCCCTGACCTGGGTTGGGGAACCTGTGTCCAGGTAGCCCAGCTGCCCCTGAGCCTGAAGGACAACAGCTGGCACCACATCTGCATCGCCTGGACCACAAGGGATGGCCTGTGGTCTGCCTACCAGGACGGGGAGCTGCGAGGCTCTGGGGAGAACCTGGCGGCCTGGCACCCCATCAAGCCCCATGGGATCCTCATCCTGGGCCAGGAGCAGGTAAGGGTTGGACTGGTGTCAGGCTGGAGGCCCAAGAGCCTGCCCAGGGGCCCTGAGGGAAGAGGCAGGCATAGGGGACCTGAGAACACAGCAGTGACCATTCAGGCAGCTCTCCCATTCTACAAATGGGCAGACTGAGGGCCAGAGACAGTAGGGACTGGCCAAAGGGACTGGGACCTTAGGGAGGACTAGAACCTCAAGATGGGGCTATGTCCTTGGAGTGGGGGATAGAACCTTGGAGGTGGAGGTAGAGCTTGGAGGTAAAGGGAGAACCTGGGGGTGGGGCTGGAATCTGGATGTGGGGCTGGAACCTTGAAGATGGTGCTAGAACCTTAGGGATGGAGCTAGAACCTTGTAAGTGGAGCTAGATCTGGAGGCGGGGCTAGGACCTTAGAGTGGAGCTTGGATGGAAGCAGAGCTAGGACCCTGGAGGCGGGGCTAGGACCTAGAGGTGGGGCTAGTACCTGGAGGCGGGGCTAGGACCTGGAGGCGGGGCTAGGACATAGAGGCGGGGCTAGGGCCTGGAGGCGGGGCTAGGGCCTGGAGGCGGGGCTAGGACCTTGGGCAGGGCCTCCCGGGGAAGGGGCCTGGCTGCTGTCCTTTCTGCTCCCTCACGCCACACCTCTTTCTTCTCCCTGCTGCTCTCTTGGCCTAGGACACCCTCGGGGGCCGATTTGATGCCACCCAGGCCTTCGTTGGGGACATCACCCAGTTTAACCTGTGGGACCATGCCCTGACACCTGCCCAGGTCCTGGGCATTGCCAACTGTACTGGGCCACTGCTGGGCAACGTCCTCCCCTGGGAGGACAAGCTGGTTGAGGCCTTCGGGGGTGCAACGAAGTCCTCCTTCGACGTGTGCAAGGGGCGAGCCAAGGCATAAGGGGCCACCTCGCCTGCCACCTGGGGGACCCTGGGGCGGTACTTCCCTCCTCAGCCTGCCCACACTCTGGCCTCCTTCCTGCCCCTCCTGGCCATGTCTCCCATCCCTCTCACCTGTACACACACCTCCAGAATCCCTGCCCTTCGATGGGTCCCCTTGGCCTCCTGGGTGGGCACAAGCATCTCAAGTCAACAGGCCAAGCCCGGGGACTCCAGGCCCCGCCCACCCTCCTGGCGTTACGCGGGGTGGCCTGGCCTGCCCGCCCTCTCCCATGGAACACACGGATTCCACCCACCTCAGCAGCATCCCCTCGGGGTCGTGTATGGCGGTGGCCTTCAGTACCTTTGTCCCCCAGGCTGCAGGTGGCCCCTTTCTCTCGGGGCCGCAGCAGGAGGCGGAAGGGGCTGCCGCAGGCATTGGAGAGCAGACTGCCTCTCCCTCCTCTCCCGCTGCCCATGGAGGGCGGGGTCTGGACGAGCCGCCAGCCCTTACCCCTCCTCCCTCCTGTGTGTGTGCAGTGGTGTGAATGTCGGTCCCACGCCCAGGCTCACCCACCTCAGTTTCCAGGACATTCCCTGCCCAGCCCCACCTGCAGGGCTGGGGTCCCATGGACCAGAGGCCACAGGACTATGGTCACTTCTTGTGCCCAGGGCTTGGGCCACTTTCTCTGGTCTGGGAGCAGCTTAAAGCAGAAGTGTCATGGCCCAGGACACTCCTTCTGCATGGCCCTGGGGAGGGAGGAAGATGCTGAGAGGGCCCCACCTGCTCTGTGGTCTTCTATAAGTGCCTGCCCTCTCTGGGCCTAGTTTTCTCTTTGTGAGTTGAGGCCGTTGGTTTGGCCATTTCCGAGAGCTCTCCAGATGGATAGTGAGATGACGCCCCCACCTGACCAGGTGGATAGTGCAGAGAAAACCTGAGAACCCAGGGGCTTGGTAGGGGCAGGTCCTGGGACTGGGCAGCAGATGGATCAGGCTGGGCATGTGTCTCCAAGGGTCAAGGTTCAGGGTAAGGTTCAAGACAAAACAGACTCACACATGGATCCTAAGTATCAGCTCCTTCTGGGTCCTGCCAGCCTGGCACCCTTGCCTAAGAGTGTCACAAAGACCTTGAGTCCTCACCAGCTCCCCCAAGAGAGTGGACGAATGTCAGAGCTGAGAAAAGCCATCCAGCCTCACCTCTTGCTGTGAGAAATGGGGAAGAACTCAGAGAGGGCAAGTATCTTGCACAAGATCACACAGCACAATGGGGCAGAGTCAGAACTAGAATCCAGAGCTTTTGACTTCCTCTTCAGTGCTCCTCCCTCCACACCACACTTTCTTTGGGTCCAGTCCACAACTGAGAGGGTGGACATTTGAGAGGGCAGGATGCTTTCTAGATGCCACTGGAACGTCTCCCTTCAGACAACAACCCAGACATCTTGGCACCCCAGGAGGGGGAGCATGAGCCCTGGGCGCTGTGGCAGAAGAGACAGCTAGGGATGCACGTGTCCCTCCCAGGCATCCGAGCAATGGCACTGGTGCCTCTCACCCCACCTCTTGTTTCCTGCTCCGCTCCCCATGGCCGCTCAGCCTGAGCCGTGACGCGAGAGCCACAGGATGTGGGGCTCAGTGCCCTGGAAGTGTGTCCATGTCCTGGACCTGTGGCCTCCGCCCCCAGGTCCTCGTTTCCATTTTGAGAGCACAGACGATTGCTCAGCACCTCGGTCCCAGGGCCCTGGAAGACGAGCACTCGGGCTTCAGCCAGGACCACTGAGATCTCGGTTGCCCCGGTAACAGCCAATGACATCAGCCCAAGTGCTGGGTCAAGTGTCTCATCGTGATGACACCGGCTGTTGCTGGGGCAATGGCAGGGTTCGGAACTTAGATGCTGGGGACGTGACCTTGTTGGGTTTCTGCTACTATTTTGAGACCTTAGAAGGATCAGGCCTTGGGAGGGAGGTGACAGAAACTGCTTGGCCACTTGAGCCCACCCAGACACGTCATCCCCAGTCCTTTATGCTTTGTCACAGTGAGGACTCGACATTGACGCCTGAGCCTCGTTTCTATGCCAATCACCTTGGTCAGCCCCAAGAGGGAAGGGAACAAACTGGCGATGTTGGGGTGTGCCTCTGAGTGTGTCCCCACCCCTCCCTCATCTGTTCAGTCTTCTGCAGACCCAGGGCACCGGCTCTTGGGACAGTTGGGTAACTTGAGCTGCTCCTGGACATGTCCAAGAGACAGGGAGAGAGGGGCTGGGCTGGCCACCAAGGAGGATGGAGCTGGCCATGTTGGGCCTCTTTAGGCACCTGGCGCTCGCTGAGCCCTGCGCAGGCATCGGATCGTCCTCACAGCACAGTCACAGGTTAGGACTGCTCTTGGCCCCGCGTACAGGGAGGTCACTGGGGCTCAGAGGTGAAGCGCCCTGCCTGTGTCCATCAGCCTCCCAGGGGTGAAGTACAGATTTCTACCCAAAGGCCACACACAGGGCCAGCCTCAGCCCAGGGCCCGAGAACCCCAACGGCACAGACGAGCTCAGGTGCCCCGCTGCTGGTGTGGTTCCACCTGAAGGGACGGCCCACCTGGCTCAGAGGGACAGGAGAGACAGGTGTTTCTGGAGGGACCTTTCCCAGGGCCAAGGTCCCTTTGGTGAGGCCGTGAGAAGGGTCCCCGCCCTAAGGGATCTTGTCCCGGGGACCAGGCAGGGAGGGGACGCATCTGCTCCTCTTCAGACTCCGCTGTGGGCCACGCCCTGGGCAGGTGCTCCACAGCTGCGCTCTGCCAGATTTGCCCACCTTGAGGCATGTGGCAGCACCCCTCCCAGAGTCCCAAGGGGGCGTCCGCCCTTGCCACAGTCATGCATGACCCGGGACCACAGATGGGGCACGGAAGTTCTCGGAGGAGGACGAAGCCCTCACTTTACAGATGAGGAAGCTGAGGCTGGGGAGGGCGAGTGACCCCCCAAAGCCACCCTGCTGAGACTGGGGCGCTGTGAGCCCCGCTTGCAGGCCGCGCCTCATTCTCTTCAGGACCCAGGCCCCTTTCCACAGCATCCTAGGTGTCCCAGACCCTGGCCTGAGGGGACTGGGGAGGGGCCCTGCCAGAGATGGGATCACTCTTCACCCCTATTTCAGATGCCTGCCACCCCGGACCCCACCCCGACACCCTGACCCTGGGAAGGGGCCCGTGTGGCCCAGGCTGAGCAGCCGGCAAGCATGTCACGTTGTCTGTGAAGTCAGTGCCCCCACTGCCCGCCCTCCGCGGCTGCCCTCCGGGTCCCTCCTCCCTGTTTGTACACAGTGGCCTGCCATGCAACGTGTGCGCGTGTGTGACCTGTGTCACGGTTTTTGTTACTTTTTCGTTTTTGTAAATTTGAATGTTCAAAATAAACTTTCGGTTTACTCGAAGGCTCTTCTTTGGGGGTGGGGGGTGCTGTCCCCGGGGCACCCGCCCTGGACTGTCCCAGAGCTTCCCCACCAGAGCCGCCCTGGACCTGGCTGGTTCTGCCAGCGGCGCTCAGTCACACCTCTGTTCCAGCGTTCATGCCGCAAGCTGTGGGAACCAGGTCCCTCATGGAAAGTGCCCCAGTTCTGAGAACTGGGCTTTGGCCTCGTTCCGAACACCCCTTCCCCACCATGTGCCCCAGTTCCAGGATCCGGGCCCCCGACTTGTTCCCTAGGATCCAGTCTGAGTCACCTGCTTGGACCCTTGGGGTCCTGGAGATGGAGTTGGGCAGGTGGAAGGACCCTGTCATATTCCAACCCCTCCCCCAAGGCAGCTGGACTCCTCTGGCACCTGCGGCCTGGAGCCTGGGCCCTGGGAGCAGCATTAGGGTCTGCTCCCAACCCCACCCTTCTACCACCCACCCCCAGTCCTGCGGGGTCTCCATCTTTCCCGGGACCTCCCTGTGCACACGGTCACGGGGGCATTTTACCAATGTGACCACTGTTTGGGGCTGGACTTTGTCTACAAATGACCCCTGTGAAGTCAGGGGCTAGGCAGGGTCACACGAGCAGAAGGGACTCCGCAGGCTGTCCCCAAAGCCTCCCAACCTTCCAGGAATTCCAAGAGTGAATTCCAGGTAGGGCTGGCTGGAAGTGGCCTGTCCAGCGGGAAGGCCCGAGGGAAGTCGGCTACGGTAGCTGAGAAGCCCACGTGCTGCGTTGACTCCAGGCCAGAGCCCCAGATTTGTTTTAGGACAAGGATGTTTTCAGTGACTTCCCACCAACGGGAAGACACACCTTGAAGGCCCAGCTGCACAGATGCGTCCTGTTTATCCTCTCCTGCAGGATTCACCTGCAGACGCCCCCTCTCCCTCTGTCCCCCAGGCTGGCTGCCCAGCCCGGTGCCATCCCACCTCCCCGTCTGCTTCCCAGCTCTGCACAGCTGAGTCCTGTGTGGGGAGGCTCGGCTCTGGCACCCCCGGATTCCCATTGAACTTCAGGCCCAAGGTCCCCGGGGCCGCGTCACCCTGCCCCGGGACCTAAGCACTCTCTAAGGCTACGTTGTACTGTCCCTGTCCTCGACTCTGCAACCCCGCATCCCAGCCCTGTGCCTCACATTAATTGTACCTCCTCGTTCCTGGAGGGGACAAGGCCATCGCGCGGTCCCTCCCTCCTCACGGCCTCCAGGTGCCCGTGAACCAGCGCGAGCCCACTCCTCAGCTTCCTCCTGTCACCCTGACCTGTCCCTGCTTCTCTCAGAGGCGCTGTGAGCTAGAGCCCTTCCCCTCGACCATCTCCAAAACGTGTCCCACAAGTGACCAACTCATCCCCCACTGCTTTGTCACCCCAGCGGGCGCGCACTTCCCCCCAGTGTCTCCTCCCTTAAACAAAATCCCTGCTTTGGTTACTGGAGGGGCTTGGAGAGGGCCCTCACTCAGGATGACCGTGTCCTTGACGCGCCAGCTGCAGAAGACAGCAAGGCTCAGAAGAGCAACGCGGGAGGGCAGCACAGGCACCAGGAGAGGGACCGCATTTTCAGGGTCTCGGGTTGTTCTGTCAAAGAGGATTTGGTGGGGGTGGGGGTGGGGAAGTCCATGGGGATGGCATCGGCATGGTGACCACAGGACAGTTTAAGGTGGCCTAAGGATTCTCAGGATCCCAGGTGGACGTTGTCTCCTCTGCTTGATCCGTGGACAAGGCTGGGAACGCTGCCTGTATTACAGGTTTCTTAAAATATCATATGTCCTTTTGTTAAATCTATTCTAAAAATATGCGTTCATAACTCACTGTGTGCAGTTCTCATGAGCGAGTGAACCCACAGGAGCTTTAAGGTCCACAGATTTCCCAAGAATTTGCGAATGGCAGGCCTGGGAATGGAACCCAGGGCCTCACACATATGAGGCTAGTACACTACCACCGAGCTACATCCCAGCCCTTTCTATTTATTATTTTGAAAGAAGATCTTGCTCAAATGCCCAGGCTGATTTTGAACTTGCAATCTTCCCTCAGCCTCCTGAGTAGCCGGGATGCTGGCTCACACTGGAATTTGAATTCAGTCTGACTCTGGAAAAAGCCTGCTATGTGAGCCACCTTCTGACACTGTAGCAAAATACTGGGGACAGTCAGTTCACAAAGAAAATATTTATTTGGGCTCACAGTTTGGGAGGTTCCAGTCAGTGGTCAACTGCTCTGTTGTTCTGGGCCTGTGGCTGGGCAGCACGTCATGGGGGACATGTGGCAGAGCCAAGCCACCCACCTCATGGCCAGGAAGCAAAGAGAAAGAGCCTGGGGTCTCACAGTCCCCTTCAAGCACACTCCTAATGACCTAAGGACCTCCCATAGCCCCCGCCATCAACACTGCCACCCTCTCCCAGTAGAGTCCCTCTGGGGACCGAGCTTTTAACACAGGGCTGTTCAACATCCAGGCTGTGGCACACAGATGCCACACTAGGTGTCTGTGATTCAGTCCCCTGTCCTTTCAGGGTATCAAAACAACAGCTGGTGGAGGAGTTTTCTGTTGTACACCGACTCCCCGCCGAGAAGCCCAGGAGAAAACGAAGGGCATGTTTAAGACGTCCGAGGGGCGCTGAGGCTGCAGCTCAGTGGTCAAGTGTTGCCTCTCATATGTGAGGCACTGGGTTCAATCCTCAGCACCACATAAAAGTAAATAAGGGTACTGAGTGCTCATCTGCAACTAATAAATACTAAAAAAAACAAAAAAAGGCGTCTAAGGAAGGCACCAGGGAGGAGCCGACCACAGGCGGTTTGAGGGACACCAATGTGAGGGATGAGAAGTGCAGAGGGTGAGTCTGACCTCAGGGCAGAGGCCGCCTATGCAGGCACCTCCCACAAATGGCTGTGTCCAGCAGCTGGCCAACTGTCCTAGAAGTCAGATACCAAAGAGGTGTAGAGCATCCAGCTGAGAAGAACTCCAGGTTCAGGAGGAGGCACTCTGGCAAATGACCCAGACTTTCAGGGTCATAATGCCCCAAAGCGTTAGTTTATTATTATTTTGTGTACCAGGTATTGAACCAGGGGGCACTTTACCACTGAGCTGCATCCACAGTCCTATTTTTTATGTTGAGGCACAGTCTTTCTTGTTAGGTTCTTGAGGCTGGTCTCCAACTTGCAATCCTCCTGCCTCAGCCTCCCGAGTCACTGAGATGATAGATGTGCCACTGACCCAGCCAGGGTCACAGCTTCACAGTAGGTACCCTGCAAACATCCAGCCTTCCATGGATTACCAGCTTACATTCCATTCATCAACTGAATTACAGTATCAGCCAGTTCACCGGCAGCTTTCTAGAAACAATAAAGAAAGAAAGAAAGAAGCAAGAAAGAAAATATTATTTTACTTTTTTTCCCCCTAAGGTGAGGTCTCACTACATTGCCCAGGCTGGTCTGGAATTCCTGGGCTCAAATGACCCTCCTACTCTGGCTTCCTGAGTAGCTGGAACTACAGCATTGCCAGGCTTGTAAGACATTTGCTATACATGATTTGGCATTCAATAGAAAACTATCACATATCCAGAAACAAACTGAATGGCTGAATTTCCATAGGGGAGAACAAAATTTAAAGTCATCTGATAAAACTGCATAGAAATAAACACACACATGGGTAAAAGTGGAGGGAATCTGGATATGATCGCATCTGTGTCCATACCTTGGTGATGTTTTACTCAGGTAAGAACACAAGAGATCTCACTTTGATACACACACACACACACACACACACACACACCAGAATAGAATCTACAATTATCTCAAAGTAAAAAATAAAAAATTAAGAAATACAAAAATAAGAGATCCAAATAGTGGAGTTATAAGACCCTTGAAAGCAATTATGAAATCACTTTCATAATTGAAACACTGGAAGGCTATTATATTTGGGACATTAGAGAACAAATTGGAGAATTTCAACAGAGAATTATAGACTATGAAAAAAGAATCAAATGGAAATCTGAGAACTGAAAAATATATTACCCAAATTTGTGAACTTAATAGATTTAACAACAGGCCAGATGCAGGGAGGAATTTCTCTATTCAAGAAATCAAACGAAACGAGGGGAACATGGAGTGCCGAGAAGGGTTAAGCAAATATCAGGGCACTGCGCAAAAGCCTGACACACTGGGAGCCCTGAGGAAATGGGAAGTGGGATCAGGGCAGAAATGATATTAGAACACATAGTGTCTAGGAATCTTCCTCAAACCATTGAAATACATTGAGCCACAGGTTCAAGAACCTCAGGAACTCCAAACATGGGAAATGCAAAGAACACCACAAAGAGGGCCTGAAAGTGAAAAAACCTTAAATCAAAGACAAGAGGAAGATCTTAAAAGCACCCAGAGAAGGATGTTCTATTTTCCAAGAAGCAACAGCAAGAAGGATAGCTTCCTGCTGTGACTTGAATGTGTCCCCTCAGCTCACGTGTGAGAAATGCAACCCCAGTGCAGCCAACCCAAGGTGGCTCCCTCTGATTCTGATGCTCTTCCCCTTCCCTCCCTGTTCAGCCATGGGATGCACAGTCAGATCGCCTTCACCAACTGCAGGTGCCGTGCTGTTGGCCTCCCCAGCCTTAGAACTGTGAGAAATAAACTCCTGTTCCTTATAAATCACTCGGTCTTGCAGAGTGCAGTGCTGCATGCCTGTAATCTCAGTTACTCTGGAGGCTGAGGCAGGAGGATTGCAAGTTCGAGACTAGCCTCAGAAACTTAGCAAGATCCTGTCTCAAACTTAAAAAATGAAAGGGCTGGGGATGTGGCTCAATACTAAGATGTTCCTGTGTTCAATCCCCAGTACCAAAAAACTAAAAACTAACAACTCAGTCTCAGTTAAAACTCAGCACAAAATGGAGTAAGACAATAACTTTTCAATAAAAGGAAGGGAGAAAGGAAGAAATCTCCCAAGTGCTGGAAGGAAATAACTGGCTCCACAGAATTCTACATTCACTGAAAACATCCTTTAGAAATCAAGAGAGAGGACCCCGAGCCAGGCATGGTGGTGCACTTCCATAACCAGCTTGGGAAGTGAAGGCAGGAGGAGTGAGAGTTCGAGGCCGGCCTCACCAGCAGAGCTTCCCTGAAGGAAATATTAAAGACAGTGCATTAGGGGGAGAGAAAGTAATCCCTGGGGAGAGCATGGAGATTCCAATGGAGACCACCAAAAAGGATGGCTGTATACCAAGCTAAGTAAATATTGATGGAAAAAGACAAAAGCGATTACATCTTGTGAGGTTACAAACCCATGACACCAACAGGAACAAAAGGTGGGGGAGAGACACACACAGGTAAAGTAGTTCAATGTCCTTCCTTTGTCCTGAAAGTAGCAAAAATATGAATTTACATGAAACTTTAACATGCCTAGGAGCACTGTTATTTGTCCTATGGTATCACTAAAAGGTCTGTGTATTAACATGGGACTCACAAGTTATTAAAAAAAATGGAATGATAAAAATTCAAAAGAAGACCAAAAAGTGAGAGAAAAGGTGGGACAATAGAAAACAAATGGCAAATCTGCTGATTTAATCATGAATTTAGAGAAGACTATCAGACAATGCACAGATCACACACCCTAGCCCTGGAGGATAAGGAACTGCCTCCAACGCCCATCTCAGATGACATCTCCCTGGCCATCGTTTTTTGGAGGTGTCAATCTTTTGTCACTGAGTTTAAAGAGCCAGGTATTAGGAATAAGATTATGCATAAAAGTTTCCTAAAAATTCCCAGATGGTTGCAGATACAGATAAAGTATGTGATATTTTAGAAACTTAGCGGGGGGGAAAAGTAAAGTGGTATTTTTTATGTAAAGCCTTGACCTAATGTTTAAAAGCCTAACCCTATTTAGATCTTGTTACTGCTCCAGTACATAGGAGATGTCTAAAGTATTACAGCAGTTGTTTATGTTTAAATTGTGGGTGTCAAAGATCAGGAAAAATAGAGTGGTTATTTTTCCTAAGTGAAATAATTCTTTTCTCCACCCAAATTTTTTCTCTGAAGTTGCTGGCATTTGGGTCAAGGTTTTAGTAAAAGCTACATTTAATGACAGTAGCACAAAAAAGGTCAAAGTAAATAAAATAAATGTAACGTACATGAGTGATTACTTTAAATACAAAAAGATAAATATTCCAATGAAAAATTAATATGTCAATCTGAATTTAAAATTGTCATTTGAAAGATTCAAATTAAAAGGATAAAAAATATATACTGTGAAAATATTGACTAAAAGTTGGTACACTTAGTGTAAAGTACACTTTAATACAAAAAGCACTGCTAGGGATAAAAGGGACATTTCATGATAATAAAGAGTCAGTTTTGGGGGTGGGGGTCTAGCTCAGCAGTAGAGCACTTGCCTAGCATATATGAGGCCCTGGATTTGATCCCCAACACTGCAGGGAAAAAAACAGTCAATCTCTTAGGAAGATATAACTATTATAAATTTGAATGCACATATGAACATAGCTCCATATATACAAAATAAAAAGTGAAAGAACCAAAAGGAAAAATCTAGAAATCCAAAATCATAGTGAAGTAGTTTAACACACCTCTTTCAATAACTTGTAGAACAGACAAAAATATCAGTGTGGGTACAGAAAATTTAAACAAAATGATCAACAATTTTGACCCAATAAAGTAACTACCGAGTAGACATCCTTTGCAATTTCACATGGAAAATTTACTGATTATGACAGGGCAAAATCATACCTCCTCCCCGAAGAGGACCACACCCTAATCCCCAGAGACTGTCACTATGTCACAAGGCATCTGGGTTTGGATATTAATCGTCCCACCAAAGGCTGATGTGTTGAAGACTTGATCCCCAACTCAGGGTACTGTTGGGAGCTGGGGGTGAGGTGGAGGAAGGAGGGCATTGGGGGCGCATCCTTGAAGGGTGCTTCTTGTCCCCAATCCCTTCTGCAGCGCTCTCTGTTTCCTGGCCACCCTGAGGTGAGCAGTTCCGCCATGTTGCTTCTGCCTCACCACAGACCTAAAAGCAATGGAGTCAGATGACCACGGACTGAAACTTCTGAAACCAAAATAAAGCTTTCTCTTTACATAGTTTTTCTCAGAAATTTTGTCACAGAATGGAAAGCTTAGTGACAGGCAATGGCAAAGGAAATTAAGGCTGCAGATGGAATTACTGTGGCTGATCAGAGGAAACAGGACCCTGGATAATCCAGATGGACCCAATGTCATCACGCGTGTGCTTAGATACGGAGGAGGAAGGCGGAAGAGCCCGTGTCACAGAGAGGCAATTGGAGACTCAACCAATGGTTGCTGGCTTTGAGATGGATGGGGCCATGGCCCAAGAAGGAACCCCTGGAAGCTGGAAAAGCAAGGAAACAAGAGTCTCTCTTAGGAAGGGATGCAGCCCTGGGGACACCGATTGTGGCTCAACAAGACCTATTTCAGACATCTGACCTCCAGGACCATCACAGACGACAAGCTTGTGTTGAGTCACTAAGTCTGCTATAATTTGTGTGGCAGCAGCAGGAAGCTAATGCACAGCTGATCGTTTGCCGGATGAAAGCACGTTTCAATAAACTCTAGAGAATGAAAGCACACGGGGTGTGAAGCCAGATATCAATAATAGAAGAAGCTACATAACGCCCAGATGTTCACAAACGAAGCAAAACACCAATGACTCATGGATCCATGAATGTGGATCAAGGAAGGGACCTCCTTGATTAGACCATTTGAGCCAGATGACAACGAAAATATGGAATACCAAAACGTGTGAGATGCAGAGGGAAATTTGTATGCTGAGAGGGAAATTTTTAGCCTAGAAAGTGTATGCTGGGAAAGAGGAAAAAAACAAACAAACAAAAAGAAGGAAATAATAAGGATAATAGCAGAAACTAATAAAATAGGAAATGAAAAATATTATAAAGAGAATAACATCATAAGTTGGCTCTTTAGAAACAAGGAATCAGAATGGTTAAATTTCAGTGAACAGGGAAGGAGGAAAAGGCAGGGAGAAAGTTCTGGAATCATGAAGTAGGCTACTTGGGGACCGAGCCAGGTCGGGAGCCACCAAGAATGAGCCCCAGGGAGTTGTGACACAGATTTGTCACAGCTAGCATGGAGCCAGCTCTGCTCTGGGAAAGGACACAAGCCATGAGCTGAGTCCCACGTCCCACCATGAAGCATAAAGGGGCCTCGAGAGCCTGCTCTCTGTTGGGTCCTGTGAGGAACACAGGGTGGAAAGATGAAGAGGGCCAGGTCCTGCTCTCCTGAGGAGGAGACAGGATTAAACCCCAGGGAACAGAGGGGAAGACAGTGACAGAAACACGCACCACACCAGAAGGGAACACAAAGGGCTCTTCTGGTTACACATGATGGGATCCCAATGTGGCAAGTTTAGGCCAAAAGCCTATAAACTCCTCTAACAAAAAGGAGGATGAAGGAGGAGTAGGGGCAGGGTGTAAGCAGGGAGGTGAGAACAGCCTGGAGGGTGGGGAGAGGAGGGAGAGTCGGCGTCTGGGGCATAAAGCTCACAGGACGGAGCAGCAAGAGGAGATACAGCAACTAAAAGAATGAGAAGGTAAACTCCATTTCGTATGCTGTGTCGAGACGCATTCCACTGTCTTGTATGACTAATTAGAACAAATGAAAAATAGAGAGATGTGGGTACCACGGCCCACACGAGGGGCCTTGACTGCCAGGTCATGGCACGTGGATGTCACCTGGCAAGCGCTGGGGCTCCGTGGAGGAGGGAAGTTGTTAAACAGGTGGGACTGGTATGGAGAATGATTAGACAGAGCAAGACTGCAGTCGGGGAGTCCCGCCAGAAAGCTGGGCAGCAACACAGCCAGGATCATGGTGTGGTGCACGTGGGGAGGGCCCCGGGCGTGGCCAGGAGGGCCTGTACTGGGAGCCAGGAGTCAGACCTGGCAGATGTGACTGGCCAGAGGTGGGCTCTGTTCGTCAGCTTTGGGCTGTGACAAAATACCTGACAAGAAGAGCTTAGAAGAGGAAAAGTTCATTTTGGCTCATGGTTTCAGAGGTTCGATCTGTGGTCAATCGATTCCATTGCTCTGGGCCCAGCTGAGGCGGACATCAAGGAGGAAGGGTGTGGCGTAGGTGCACTGCCCACCGCTTGGTGGCCAGGAAGCAGGGATGCAGGGGAAAGGACCAGAGGAAAGACTCACCCTTCCAGGGCACACCCCTAGTGACCCACCTCCTCCAGCTAAATCCCACCTGCTTACAGGTACCACTCAAATCTGTCCATTCAAATCAGGATGACTGGGGAATGAGATGGAAGGAAACCCTGCTACTGAGGAATAAGTAGGTGATTCAAGGTAGCAAGAAATTTGAGAGCGCTGGTGAAGCACAGAGGGCAAAGGAAGAAAAGCCCAAGAAAGGGGCCAAAGATGGAGGGAGGTCTGTGGAGATGCAGGAGAGGGTGTCAGGATGGAGCAGCAACTATCCCGTGGGTGTGCACCCATGTGCCTGGGAAGGTCCATGTTCCTGCCCCTCACCATTCTGGTGCAGTGGGGCCTTGAATCTGCACTGTAGAGTTCTACAGGCGCTGCCTCCATGCTAGAGCCTGAGGAGGGTCATGGAGAGCAGATTCCAGCCTACAGGCCGATGGAGGCAGGAACGTAAAGCTGGAAAGTGGGGCTTTCAGATCCCATGGCTCAGGAGGTCACTGGCAACTGTGAAAGAGGCAATCTGGGTGGTGTTGTGGGAGTGGAAGCCAGATTGCAACAGGCTGAAGACTGAAGGGGAGGTGAGAAAGAAGACAGCAGATGTGGACCCCCTGCCGGAGGAGTCTGGGTGAGAGGCGGAAGTGAGAGCATCATCTCACTCAAAGGCCACCTTCCATCTCCCAGAGCGAGCTGGCAAAGAGGACTAAGGAAGTCTGGAGGCTGAGTGACACATTCCATGGACCCTCACAACGTGCCAAGGCTGCAAGCTGGGAACGGCAGGGACCTAGTGCACTTCAAGCTGCCAAGTCTCAAAACCAAAATCATTGTAGCTGCCTTCTGTCTACACACTCCAAATCCAGCCCACTGTCCTCACCACCTAAGTGATCTTCTTGGATCTTAAATAAGACTTGTTACTGCCCTGCCTGAAATCCTCCAACAGCCACTCTCCCCCGTTCCTACCTCACTTGGGGGAGGACTGGAGTTCCTGAACCCAGCATCTGAACACCTTCTGTCTACTCCTACTTCCTTCTGGATCCTCACTCCCCTGGCCTCCCACCTGCACTACATTTGCTCTACATCCAAGCTTCACAGGAGCCTCCAATAGTCCCCCATAGAACTATTCTGTCTCTTGGGCTGGGGATATGGCTCAGTTGGTAGAGTGCTCGCTTCACATGCACAAGGCCCTGGGTTCAATCCCCAGCCCCACACTAGCAAAAGAAAGAATTGTTCTGTCCCTACTGATCTGTGCCTTTGGTGGAATCAAGGTGCTCATCTTGCTCCTCTCTGAATCACTAACACCTGGCCATGGCTGAGCTCCCAGTAACTGCCAGGGACAATAGAGGTTCAACCCCAAAGTAAGCATGAAGTAAATGTTTAAAATTACGGAGTCCCTCACGCACCCTTTGATCCACCCAATGTAATCTGCAATGTAATCTTCTGGCTCTTTCCCCTCCCCTTCTCCTAATTTTCGTTAATTGTCCAGCGACCAGGACTGGGCGACCTTGGAGGAGGGTGTGGCGCGATGGAAAGAGCACCTGGGTTCTTCTCCAGCGTCATTACCTTGTTTCCTTTAAGTGGTTCCTTAGCTTCACTTTAGTTCGGGAGGGAACGTGGATCCTACCAACTAAAAGTACTGAGGTGAGAACTGAGTGGGCTTCTGAGAGCCTAATAAAGTAGCAGCTCAGTGTCGCGACGCCAATAAAATTTGCATTTGTTATTTCAAATGTCGAAAAAAACCCAAGGTAATACCGCTTCTCCAAGTTCCTCCAAACCGAGAACTTCCGCCTGTCCCTGGCTCCTCGGGCACACTTAAGACGACTATAAGCGAAGCCCCGCCTCCCTAGCCTGTAAGTCACGCCCCCTTCCGTGCAAACCCGTGCGTCGTAGGTCCCTTCCACATGATTGACACTTTTATACACCAATAACAAGTGAAATTCCTGTCAACGTCCGGTGAGGGGGCAGGACTTCCTTGCTGGTTGCTAAGACACTCTTGTTTGCTCCTTGACAACCCTGGCGGGGGTGCGCTGGCTGCGGCCCCGGCTCCGGCCCCCGCGGGAGCAGGTGAGGCCCCGGGGCGCGGCGGGCAGCCAGGCGGGGAGGGCTGGCCTGGAGGGAGGGCGGGAGGCAACGCGGGGCGGACGAGGCCTCGCCCACCGCCGAGGCCCCACCTCAGTCTCCTGCCTGCTGTTCCCCAGCCCCAGGACCTCCCCCCCTCCTCCCCGCAAACCCACCAGGGGGACGTGCGTGCTGGGTCGCGACAGATTCGCCGTCGCGACTGTGCAGGCCGCCTCTCCCCTCTACCCGGCGCCCCGTCCAGCTTTGGGCTCGCTCAGCCTCTCTGATCCGACTCCCCCAGCACCGCGATTCCCCAACCTTTCGCGAAGTAATCCACCTTCCGCGTCTGGGCTGATGGTCACCTTCGCCTTGGCCCCAGACTGCTTGGCTTGGAGAGTTGGCAACTAGTGGGACTCTGGACTGGTCATTACCCTTTTGGGGACGCAGTCTCCCCATCTGTAAATGAGAACTCGGTTTGAATGATCTCGAAAGGCCTCTTGGACTTGGCGTCCAAGGATATTATTCTTAGACCCCACTGTAGGTTTTCCTGAGGATGCTTTCTCCGCGGGAGGAAGTGTGTGTGATGCGGAGAACTGGCCAACCTACTTTAGATTCCTACTTGCAGGACCCTTGCAAGTTACCTAACCTCCCTGGGCACCAGTCTGTGCATATATAAAGCCAGCGCATCTCCTTTGGGAATTCTGAGGATATGAATTGAAGTACAGAGTTCTGCCCAATGTAGAGTCAGTATTTGTTTCTCTTCCCTCCCCACATTTCCCCCCGCTCGGGGAAGTATGAACCAATTTCCAACAGCATCAGCTGTCATTTCTCCAGTTGATTCTCAGATCCGCATCTCCAGTTTTGATCGTTTGCCTGTGCTTTGTGGTTAGGGATACGGATGAGGAGGCAGGAAGCAATAAATACAGTGCTGCACCGGGTGGGACTCAATGGCTTCCCTTCTGCCTCTGGTCATCCACCATTCAGCGATTTCCTACTCTGACTAGATTCTGCCATTTGCACATCTTGTCAGCGACTTAAACCTAATAGTTCTAAAATCAAGCTGGCCTGCTCTCTTACCCCTCTGCTGGTTTCCCTGGTGTCTGTCAGTAGTGTACTCATCCTTCTAGGGCATCCGCAGTCACTCTACTGTGCCCATGCCACTTGGGCAATTGTCAGGTTATTCTGAACCTGTCATCCTCTCCATTCCTTAAGCCACCATCCTGGCTCAGATCTTTAATGTCTGTCACCTGGGCTTCCTGACTGCTGTCACTATCTCCTCTCTCCACAGATGAGATGATGACAGCAACACACAACCCACCAAAACACACAGCCCTGACACCAACCACCAAGGACACTCTAAAGGGCTTCCCATTCCCCGCCAAAAAAAAAAAAAAAAAAGCCACTTCTTAAGCCTGGGTTTTAGGGTCTTTTACATTTCCACAACCCAACCCTAGCCTATTTCTTTCCTTTTGGCCAAATTCTATACTGCAGTCAAATTGGACTATTGCATTTCCCCAGAAAATGCTTGGCACTTTCTGCCTAAGTGCCACTGTTCGGTCATCTCACTGCCTGGAAGGCTTCTCACCTGCCCACCTGTCAGGATCCCACTTACCTTTGAAGGCCTGATTCCAGTGCTGCCACTGCCCCCATCCCCAAGCTTTTCTTGCTGTCCTCTCTTAGCCTCCTTCTCCCCCTCCAGAATTTTCTTCCCTCTTCTCTACATCTGTCTTGTGACCCTTTCTGGAACGGTGAACCATAACTCCTTGAGGCATGCATGTTGGTCTGTTCGACTGTAAACTCCTTGAAGGCAGGGGCTCTCTTGCTTAAAGTAGTTGAAGTCTTATATACCTGGGTTGGAATCCCAGCTCCTCCATTTATCAGCTGGGTAAAGGATCTCCTTTACTCAGGCTCTGTGCTCCTCAGTAGAATAGGAATAATGGTGAGGGAAGGGACATCTTAAATGTCCCTTAAATGTGATTGGATAGCTTTGATAGGTCCTCTCCCTTCTCAGAGGCTAATGAAATATAATTTTTGTGTGTGTGTGATGCTAAGGATTGAATCCAGGCCCTTTTGCAAGCGAGGCAAGCACTCTACCAACTGAGCTATGTCTCCAGCTCCTGAAATATAATGTAATTACAATGTTCATATTTCTTGGACTTCTGCCATGTGGTCTTTGTGCTCCGGGACATCTAGAAGAGACCAGATGAAGTCCCTCAGCCTCAGGGAACTGTCTGGACTCTCAACACTTGGCCAAGTCGTGATCGGTTGTGAGATGTCACCGGCAATTAGCAATTGTGAATGAGTTTTTAAGAAATAAATCAGTGCTGGCTGAGTCCAATTTCTTTCTGTGATAATGTCATTCTTAGTCCCTGCGTTCAAATCTGTTCCACCAAGTGGGAAAGACGAGGGGTGGGGGAACTGCCGCCTGCATGCAGCTGCTCTCGCTCGGCGCTGGTGGCTGCACGGCCGTGACTTTCTGTATCTTGACAAAAGTGTTTGGGATTTCATCCAAATTTGGGTATGTCCACGAGGAGGTACCACCCTAGTCAGTGTCATTTATCACATGGTGTTAGACACAGATAGCTGTGGGAACTGCCAATCTCTACTAGTCGACAGATGTCCCTTCCCTCCCCCACCTCTCACCCCGCTTCTTTCCCTTATTTTCTTCCTCCTCCCTCTCATGTCTAAGGCACATGCAGTTTTCACTGGACCTCAGTAAAGTGAGAAAATTGAAGGACAGTGTTAACAAAACAAAACAGAACAGCCTGTGTGTGTGTGTGAAAGGTGGCGTCTTTCCTCGAGAGGAGCTGACCTTCCTTCTGCAGTCGTCTCCTTCTTCCCATCACATCTCCCTCTTGTACGGCAGGCGACGTGTTTAATGTTCTTACTTAGCAAAATGAAGACTGGCCCCCTGGGTTTGCCCCCGACTCAGCTGGTCTGAGAGCCCCAGGCCTCTGGGAAGCCCAGCCTTCCACCCTGACCTGCTGTGGCCCTTCCTCCTCACCTCCCAGCTTTGTTCGTTTGTTTGCTAGAAGGCGGAGCACAGGCGAGTCAGGAAAAGGATGTGCGTGACCAAGGTGCACATGCATGCATCCAGGCCGAGGCTGGGAGCAGAAGGCAGGCCTACACAGATGGCAGCACCCGTGGCTGCCGATACCGGAGTGACAAGGGAGAAAACGGAAGGAAGTAGTCAGAAAATAGATCTGGGCTCGGGTCCTGGCTCGGCCCTTGCTGACCGTGCACCTTGGGCCAGCCATAGCCTCCGAGCTCAGGTGCCTGGTCTGAGAGTCGGGTGCTCATACTTTGCTCGTACTTTCCTCGTAGGCCTCACCAGGTGGAAGGGAGAAAATGCGTGTAAAGGCACAAAGTGACCACACCCTGCCACCTGGGCCTGCACCTTGTGACCTTCCTCCTCCAACATTAACGCGGTGGTTTGCACACAGTAGGAACTTGGGAAATGTTGGTTTGCTGGGCTGAATGTTTCGAAGTGTGAGTGCTAGTCTATGAGGAAGGATATGGAAGGTTCCCATCAGTGATGGAGCTGATCCCTCTGGGAGGGAGAGGCCCCTCTTACTCCTGGTCCCAGCTGAGAGAACCAAGGCCGGGAGCAGTGGGCAGTTGTCTGACCTTCCTTCTGCAGAACTGAGATGTGAATCAGACCTGCCGTGGAGGCTGCTCTTGGAACCACCATGACAAGCTGGTGGCCTGCGGTCTCTCAGATGCATTGTAGGCCTTAGATCGTGGAAAGCTATGATTAAGGCTGTGAGTGACTGGGCTCCCCCACCCATCGAGCCGGCAGATACATTTGGCCTATTTCCCAGAGTCCACTCATTTCCCCACCCCTCCCACGCACCCTGCCCCTCTTATGTGTTCTCCATAACGGCTTCAGAAGCAAAATAAAAAATGGTGACTGAGGTCAGTGCCACACAAGAACAGGCTTGGCAACATGGGGGAGCCCTGCGTGTGCCTCTAGGCAAGGCCGTGAGAGGAACCTGGGAGGGGGATGGTAAAGGGCACCTGGGAGAGCAAGGCTGTCCCTGGCTTTGTGTGTCACTTGGGGCCAGGTGGCAAGGGGCCGGGCTTCAGCACCTAGCACCTTCGAGTCCCCTGGCGTGGACACACTTACATTATTAAAAGGCTCTTTCCAGCCTGACATGACTTCTCTCAGGCACGTGCTCATTCACGGGGGAGATTGATAAGGTCATTAGAATGCCTAGTCCTGCTATTTTGGGTAGCATCCTTTCAGCAGGGTTCTCCAACCATAGCTGAATGACTGCATCTGGACTATAATAATACAGTGTCATAAAAAATCCTCGTGCCTTTCTGTACTTGAAAACACACCATTTCCAACCACACATTTTAACCCCGTAAGTCCCATCCCTTGTACACAATAGAAGTATATGTAGTATAGCAAAGGCTATTTACAATAATAAATCACAGTCCTTAATAAAGTTGAGCGAGACTTGGCCAATAATAAGGTGGTGGTCACAGAGAACAGGCCAAGAGCAGCGCAGAGACCTTGAACATCTGTAATCTCCTGCACACGAGGTGGACCTGCATCAGCTTTCTGAACATGAGAAGATGGGAATCAGTTTCCTGTTTCACAGAGCAGACCAAGGCCTAGGTAAATTACTTGCCGAAGGTCAGAGAGCCAGGAAGTGGGAAGAATTGGACTTCCTGGGCTGGGGATACAGCTCTGTTGGTAGAGGACTTGCCTAACATGCACAAGGCCCTGGGTTCAATCCCCAGCACCACAGGGAAAAAAAAAAAAGAATTGGACTTCCCTTCTGGAACCGGCTTTCAGACGTACATGTTCTGACTTGAGGGCCAAAGCAGTCCTCTCCTCTGGGCCAGGCCCCATACCTGTCCTGGGGCCTTTCCCTCTTTGGTTCCTAAGGAATAGGCTCAGGTAGGCCCCTGAGGTCCCGTGGGCTTCCGCAGGACTCTGTAGGTAGAACAGGATGTGAGCAGCTGCCCAGACCCTGCCCACCTGGGTTGGCGCGCACAGTGGCTCTCAAGTCCCTTCCGGCCTCCTGCTTCTGGCACTTTTAGCTCCAAGGATGAATTGAACTGAATTGAAATGTTTAGGTGGAAGATGCCTCAGCAGCTGCTTCCACATTTGAAATCATTCCCACTTGAACTTCCCAGAGAGCCCTGGGACACTTTCATTATCAAGGTAGCCACCGGCTCTGTCACCCCTTGAGGAGGGTGGAGGAGGGGGCAATACAGTGGCCATCCTAAAACTGCCAGGACAGGGCGGGACTGGAGAAGGGCCTTAGCGGGATGAGCAAAGGTAAACCTGACCAGAAAGTCCAGCGAGATGGAGCTGGTGATCTGCCAGCACATGCAGAGACAAACAAAAACTGCAATATCAGAGTGGCTCAAATGCCCAGAATCATGAGATAAGAGGAGCCATCTGTTCCCTGGGAAATCAGAAAATACCAGCGTAGTGGGGCGGCAGAAACTGGTGCCAGGCTGCCAGCCTCGCCCAGGAAAGCCAAGGGAGTGCTGTGGGCTTCGGAGGCATCAGAGCCCAGCCCAGACGGGAAAGCATGCTCAGGGAACTGTGCTTGGCACCCAAGGTCACAGTCACCTTAGAACACTGGACACTGAAAGGGAAGATCAGAAACTCACATCACTGTGGGACACCCGAGCTACACTAGTGGCCAGGCGCGAGCGTGCTGTGAATGCCACCGCGGGTGAAGCCAGGAGGCCCAAAGAATAAAGCTGCAGAGTGCTCGTGTCAGGGTAGCACCTGGATGCCATCCTGCCTCTGCTGCTGCCTGGCTGGCTGGCCTCGGGCCGGCGTGTGAGGCCTCCTGCCTCCATTCACCCAGGCCCTGACTTGCAGGTCATCATCATGATGAGCTGCATAAATGCATGTGGAGCGCTTGGCATGGTGGCTGGAACACAGCACGTCACCTGTGACTATCTACCTGTTAGCCAGGCATAATAGCACCCACCTACAGTCCCAGCTACTCAGGAGGCTGAGGCAGGAGGTCCCTTGAGCCCAGGAGTCTAGGGCCAACCTGAGCAAGATGAGGCCCTGCCTTAAAAAAATGTTTTTTAATAAAATATTTGCACCTACCAGTTAGTTCCTGTGGCAGGCATCCTGAGTTGAGTAGTGGTGCAGTAAAAGTAAATTTATTTGGGAAAGTGAGACATGCTGTAATGTTGTTTGGCTGGATTTGTTCAATATAGATTATTAAAATAGTTCCACTGTCGCAGTGATCTGTGCTCGTGTGTCGGTACTGCTTCTGGGATTACAAAGCCCTTTGAATTGATACATTGATAAGGATAAATCAAAACATCCAGACATCCAGCAGTGCGCCCTGTCATTTCGGACCCAGGCCCATCTCTTTAGGAAAGGCCCCTTCTGTTATTGATACTAGATTTGGCGGGGGCCCTGCGTGGGTATAAGTTTTATAACTTCCGGTCATTCCCAGTCTCTCCCTTGGTCTCCCTAGGAAGCAGGTGGAGAGAATGACACGTACCGCCACGTGCCTGGCGTTGCTTTCCGTGCCTTGTCTCATTGAGTTCTCGTGGTGGCCCCTTTCTCATTGTGAGAGAGACGTGACTGTCCCTGGGTTGCTGATGGGGAATCTGAAGCCCAGGCTACTCTGCTGGTCACTGCAAACCATCACCAGCACCCAGTCTGCCCAATTCTAGGCCAGCCAGAGAGGACTCAGTGACCTGAGAGGGACAGCAATGGACCTGGTGTGCCAGGGAAGGTAGCGTGGCACCGTCCAGGTCCTCACAGATCAGGTCCTGCAGGGAGGACCCCTCACTTGGCAGTAATCCTAGATTGACAGTTGTCACCTGAACATTTAACTTCCTGCCCACGTCTGCTGGAAAGTAAAGCCGGTGCGTCGTGGGCACAAGGAGAAGCCGCGTTTGTTGATTGCTAGCTTGAGGCTCCATCCTGGGCCTGGCCCGCAGTCAGCATCTATCTTGACAATGACAGTGTGTTCTTACAGCATCTCGCGTTGACTCACCCTCCGTCTGCATACTTGCTGGCCATTTGGGAAAGGATGTGGGGGAGTTAAGATGGGGAGGTGTCAAATTGTTACTGAGACGTTTCTAATTTGTGATGTGTGGTTCTAAAGCCAAGTCTCCTCTCCTGGTTTTCCTGTTTTCTACAGCACCCCTTGGGGAAAGACATTCTCTGCTCCCACCAAGTTGGCAGGGCGTGCTTCCTGAGTCTCCTGGGCGTCCTTATTGCCAGTGCCGGCACCTTCTGAGAGCCCCACTCTCTCCTCCCGGGAAGGATCATGGGAGAAACAGAAGGGAAGAAGGATGAGGCGGACTATAAGCGCCTGCAGACCTTCCCTCTGGTCAGGGTAAGCCCTATGGGAGGGAGACACAGCCCAGGGCCCTTGCAGCCTGGAGAGAGGTGGGTGGAGCGCGTCCCCTGCAGGATGGTGGTGCCAAGAGGAGGAGGCTCTGCTGGCTCAGATCTAAACATCCAGGGGGCAACAGTGATTCATCCTTTCATTCATTCATTCATTTGCCAAGTATATATTTAGGCCTCTTGCTGTATGCCGGACATGGTTCTGGGCACTGTGGAGAGGGTGGTATGTGAGACAGATGTCCCTGGCCCACGTGAAAGGAATGTTTAAAGGACACGGTTGCAGACAGTAAGTGCTACAAAGCAACACGGAGCCGGTGTGCGGGACGAGCAGGCAGAGGCCAGCATTTTTGGAGAAGCTCCTCAGATCGGAGACCAGAATGGAGTTAGAGAGTAGGCCTCGCAGAGTTGTGGGGGAGGACATTCCCAGCAGAGAAACAGCAGGCCCAGGAGGCCCAGGAGGCCCAGGTGGGATGGGCACAGAATCCTGGAGCAGCAGAGAAAAAGGCCCCATGGCTGGCCCAGCGGGCAGGACATCAGAACATGAGGGTCAGAGTGACGGAGGAGCAGACGGGACAGGCCTGGCGGGGCTGCAGGGAGGACTGTGGCTAGGAATGCAGGTGCGTCCTGAGGTCAGGGAAGCAGGAGAGGGCCTAAACCGAGGTGTGATGGTTCTCTTTTTAAGATTACTCGAGCTGTCGCAAGAACATGGGCTTGGGACGCCAGGTGGCAGCAGGGAAAGCAGGGAGGCCCAGACAGAGCAGCGGCTGGGCAGGGCCTGGAGGAGGCCTGGAGGCAGCAGGGCTCATGGGGGAGGGGCCGAGTGAGGGGAGGAGGGTTGAGGACTGTTCCCAGAGTGACCAAGGAAGGGAAGATGTAGAAAGAGTAGGTTTGTGGGGAAAAGTGACTTTTCAGATATCTAAATGAGGTTGTCAAGGGGACAGTTGGACATGGGAATCCAGAGCCCAAGGAAGAGGTTAGTGCTGGGGAAGAAGGTGCGGAAAGCCTCTCCCTGTATAGAGGACACAGACAAAGTCCCCCGGAGCAGAGAGTGGGCACGGCCGGCCTTCCTGCAGCTGGGAGGAGGAGGCCAGCAAGCTAATTAAGAGAGAGCAGCCGGAGAGGCGCGGGAGGCACAGGAGCCCTCGGAGTGGTGAGGCTGTGCCTTCTGGCTCTGAGAGGTCTAATTGGAAGCCACACCACCACTGCCCCCAAGCCCGGCCTGCCCTTCTCCCCTTGTCCTGGCTGGGCCTTGGCACCTCGCAGGGCACCTAGGCTCCAGAGCACCTGGACTCCACTCCGTGCCACACCCCTTGGCCTCAACTGCAGGCCTGTCAGGAGTTGAGTCCCCTGCCCGAGGCTGTGCCAGGGAAGTCACCTGGTGTCCGTGCCTTAAGCATGAAATGGAGAGGCCAGCCAGGGAGGCCAGGCCGTGGGCTAAGAAGCCTCTCTTTGTTTGTCCCCTGCCCTCTCTAGCACTCGGACATGCCAGAGGAGATGCGAGTGGAAACCATGGAGCTGTGTGTCACAGCCTGTGAGAAATTCTCCAACAACAACGAGGTACTGCCACCAGCACAGGCGGCCCCTCGTGTCTCTGCTGACCCTGCGTGTGAACAGAGTGGCCCCCGACCCCTGTAGCCAGCGCCAAAGAGTCCTGCTAAGACTAGGCCCAAGGCTTCCTGGGATTCAGTCAGTCTGGAAGCCAGGGAGAGAAGAGGCTGCTGCTGCCCGGGCACCGAGGGTCACGCCCAGCCTAGAGGGAGAGAAGCCGGAGGGTCTCTGCAGCCCTGCCCCAGACCCTCAGGTGGGCTGCTGGCCCGGGCAGTCCCTAGGGCTCCATCTCAGTGGCGAGCAGAGGCCCGCCCAGGCGTTCATCCACGCATCCATCATCCATCCAGAGAAGTGAGGGCCCTCTCCATGCCAGGACTGTCACCGTGGCCGGGATGTGGCCAGTGGGCTTGTTTCCAGGGGTGGTGGGAAGGAGCCCGTGTCGCACAGTGGTGGGAGGCAGATCCTGGGCACCTGACTCTGGCCGAGCAGGCCAAGTCCCTGTCCCATCTTGGCCCCTCCTGCTCCCGACTCTCAGGCTGGCCTTTCTCATCTCTGAGCCCAGCAACCTAGTCTGTTAGTTCAGGATGGTGGCCACAGCTCCTTACTGGGCAGCCTTGGTTTACTTACTGAGCCTATGGGGACAGAGGGCTCGGCGTGCGCCTGTCATGGTGGTGGGTGATCCTGGTACACAGCGATGCCGGAGCATGGGCCGCACCCTGCAAGACGGGTGCTCTGCCCCTCACCAGACCTGCGCTTCCTGCTGGGGAAGCTTCTGGAGAGAGCCAGCACTGAAGGCAGTGGGCTGCCACCCTGACTAGGACAAACAGTCTGGCCTCTCCCTGAGCCCCGTTAGGACAAAGCCTTTCACCCAGGCGCCTGTGGGACAATGACAATCCCTTACAGTCTGCAAACTGCTCTCGTGTCTGCCATTTCATGTGGTCCCAAGATCAGCTTTGTGCCCCATTCTGTCAGCTCACAGCCGAGGACTTGGTGGCCTGGCCCAGGAGCCAGCACTGAGCACAGAGGCCGACTCAGCCCTGGGGCTGCCCTCAGCCCGAGCCCTCCCGCCCGCCCTCGCTGGTTCCCTCCTGGCTGGGGAGGGAGTGTCTGGTTTTGCTGTGTGATGGCCCTGGCAGGAGGTGGCCTGTGGGGAGGCCCTTCCTGAAGGTTCTAGGAGCAGGAGAGCAACAGAAATGGTGCCCCAGGACCATGGTGCCAGCTGATGCCTGCCCCTCGCTGCCCCCTCATGAGCTCCCTCTCCCTTCCAGAGCGCCGCCAAGATGATCAAAGAGACCATGGACAAGAAGTTCGGCTCCTCCTGGCACGTGGTGATCGGCGAGGGCTTTGGGTTTGAGATCACTCACGAGGTGAAGAACCTCCTCTACCTGTACTTCGGGGGCACGCTGGCCGTGTGTGTCTGGAAGTGCTCCTGACACTCTGTCCCCTGCAGGGCTTTATCCTGCCCCTGCTCTGGGATGGGGAGCAGCTCCAGGCAGGTCCTGGCTTTTCCAAGGAGTTTGGGGTCTTTTATTTTTGTCCTTGTGTACCAGTGTCTTGAGCCACGCCAGTGTGTGAATGAATTCGCCACTCCCGGCTCTCAGCCCTCCCACTGGGTCCCAAGCTACCGGTGGGGCCGAGGCAGCCCTCTCCCTGTAGGGAGGGTGGGAGTGACAGGGTAGGGAGTGGGTTTCTCCTGAGGACACGCCATCCTACCTTTCTCCAAGGGTGGCTGTCCCCTGGCATCCCTGGAGCCCGCTGCCTTCCATCCCTGTGCTGCTGGGAAATGCCCACTGTCCTTGTCATTAGTGGCCATATGAAAGTGGCCCCAAGAAGGAGCCTGTCCTCTCAAGGGACACGGGCAGCTTCTTGTCCTCTGGGGAAGTGGTGACCACCCCCCCTGAAGAAGCCCCTTCCCAGCTGGACCCCAGGTGCACAAGCCACCACATCCCACTGGACCTGCTCTCCCGGCCCGGCCTTGGCTGAGGACCAAGCAGTCCTCCCATCTCCCCTCCCCGCCCCGGGCTGCATGACCCTTGTACGCTGCCTCCACCAGCCGCGCAGTTGCAGTCGAGAGCGGGGCCCTCGAGGTGTCACTGAGCCTCGGGTGAGACGCCTGGGCCAGGAGTGCTCTCACCGCAAGGTCGCTTCAGCAGGGAACCTGGCCTGCAGTGGCTTTCATCAGGGACCGCATGCTGATTTGTACTTCGTATCTCTGCTGGGTTTTCTATATTCTTTCTGAGTGTGGGGAGAAGGGTTTAGTAGAAGGGGACGAATCATATTTTACACAGCGGTCTTATTTATATGAATGTTTTGGTTTTTACAATTAAAATGACCAAAAACTGACCCTGGTCTGCAGCCTCTTAAGGTTAGATGGATCCGTGTCTTCAGGCTTGGCAGGTCCCCGGGGGCCTAGGGAAGGTTCTGGCTAAATGCAAAGCCCTGTGCCACGCACGGCCGCTCACCCTGGCCCTGCCCTTCTCACCCATACCTCGTGGTCAGGGGTGGTCAGCGGCGAAGGCTGTTGGGTGGAGCCAGACCAAGCTCTGTCAGGACGTTTCCAGGCCACATAATGGCGCTCAGCTCAATGGTTGTGTATTCAAAAGCTGTGGGTGCCAGGCCCCGGGAGTTGGGGCTGCAAAGATGGAGACCCCCTGGCAGGGCGAGGCCTGAAGCCTACCCTGACTCCGCCACGGTGAGGGCTGCAGCGCGGTGGGGGACAACGGAGTAAACTCACAGACAAGGAGCGGTTGTGAACGGGAGCCACATTTCAGAGCCAGGAAGCCCCTTCAGTCCAGGACCAGAGAACACCAGGCATGGCAGCCTGTCTTCCCCTTGCCCACAGGTGCTCCCGAGATGGTGCAGCCAAACACAGGCCCAGAGCCTGGGGCCTTGGCCGGGTCCTGCCCTTCTCGGGCCATGTGTCCAGTTGTCGCAAGATCTGTCACCAGATCTGGCAGCTGGCATTGCAAGGAAGACCAGTGGGGTGAGGAGGGACCTTGCGGCTGTGCTGGGTCCTGAGCTGAGTGCAGAGGGAAGGCCGGGAGCAGGAAGGAGGAGCAGGAGTCACTGCCTCAAGGCCAACCCTCCGGCCAGGGGCTTGCCATCCTGGGGGCTCGAGGACCTAACCTCAGCAGGCCCTGGCCCTCCAGACTTGGTAGTGGGCAGCTTCTCGACCCAGGCAGCTCACTGGCAGGCTGGATCCCTGGGCCTCACCAGGTGCTGCTGGAGAGATGGGCACGCGTGCAGATGGCAATAGAGGAGTGAGGCGGGGGTGGCGCCGGGGGTGGGAGGGGGCCGGGGCCTGGAATAGCCGCGGATCCACCGCCTGCTTTGCATCTGTTCTGCTGCATGTGGGAGCCCGCAAGTGAGGCTGGCTCAGCCTCGGCGGGGTGGCGGGTGGCGCCGTGGCCCCAGGAGTGTAGACCCAACCTCCCCAGGTCTGGCCGGGTTCAGCCTTGCTCCTAGGGCTTCTGCGCCCCGGCTGTGGCCTGTGGAGTGGAACAGGAAGCGCCTGCCTCCCAAGCCCTGACCCGCAGTGGGGCTGTCGCTGCTGGGCACTCCTGCCAGCCCCCCAGGACTGGGCCGAGCTCACGAGATGGGCCTTATGCAGTGCCCTTCCCTCGCGACACAGAGCAGTGGTGCCACTGGTGGGAAGCCCCCCCCATCACATCCCTCTGCGGCAGACCCTCCTGCTCCCAGGGTGGCATGGTCACTGTTACATAAGTGACCAGGGCCCGTGGCAGTTTCCCATGGAGGCCTGTGACAGCCAGTTGCCCTGGCCTCCCCACAGGCTGCTGGAAGAGGAGAGGGACATGACCACAGAAAGCAGCGATCCTGCTGGCCGATGGCCCACAGTCTAGTGAGGGAAGGGACCTAGGGATGGAAGAGCAGCGCACAGCCTCTCGGGAAAGTGAGGCAGGAGATGGCGAGTTCGAAGCCAGCCTCGGCAACTTAGTGAGACCCTTCTCAGAATAAGCAGAAAGGGCCTGGGGTGGGGGGTGACTCCGAGGCAGAGCGCCCCTGGAGGGGGGCGGGGAGCCCGCTGAAGTGTAACTTGCTAGTAGAGAGCAGGTGGGGTTCAGGGAGTCCTGGGCTCCGGGAAGGGAGGCCGATCATTAGAGGCTGGGGAGGCTTCCCCAGGGAAGTGGTGTGGAAAGAGGCCTCGGCATTTCCTGGGGCCGGTGAGCCAGGAGGGTTCCCCACCAATGGAGGAGAGGGGCTCCCCTGGGGCTGGAGGAGGGGGGCAATCTGGCACAGGGTCCAGCTGAGAGGCACCTCCACAGCTGTCCACCTCGCAACAGCCGCTGCCTCTCTCAGAGCACAGGGCTGTCCTGGGTCTGCCTGACACCAGGTCCCCATGCCTGGTGCGCCCCGTCCACGTGAGGGCCCCAGTGCCTGGGGTGAAACGCGGGTCCCTCCACCGGGGCCACAACCACCAGCAGAGGCTCGCCTCCCTTGAGTAGCCGCGTGCGCCAGGACACTGAGGCCGCCGGCGTGAGGAGGCGCAGGGCCAGGACTTGGCGACCAAGAGGTGGCCTGCTGCCTGCCCGGGGGTGGGGGCCACCTTTGAAGCTCGTGGGGCTGGTGGGGAATCTCGGGTAGACGTGTAATGTCACCGTGGAAGTGTACAGAGCAACCTAGCATCTCATTTAACCCTCCTGCAGCTTCTCCAGAGGACTGGCCCTAGCAGGCAGGGGTGTCTGGGGGTTGTGGAGTCCCAGCCTGGCCACTGTCACCACCCTGCTCCCAGTCCTCCGCTGAGCAGACTCCTTCCCTAGCTCTGCGCCCTGGGTCTGGGAGGGGAGGGTGGCTTGGCCACAGCAGCACCCAGTCCCATTTTCTTTTGTTCTGCTCAGTGTATTTAAGGCAGCCTCCTCCCACCGCCAGCTGCCACTTCAATCCCTGGAAAGGCGGCGGGGGTGGCGGGGGCGGGAGATGGGGAGTATTAATCTGCGCCAGGCAGGCATCCATCGATCTGCTCTGTCGGGTTTACTTCTGTCCCTTTGGTGAGGATGCCACTCGTGTCCCCTCTTCAGGTGAGTGGAAGGGATTTGGTGGCAGAGCCGGGTTCACTGGGGGCTGGCACCTGAGCCCCCTTCAAAGCCTCTCAGTCGGCTGCCAGCCGGCTGGGACAGGCCACCTTGCTCCTCTGCGCCCAGAGTCCCACCTGCAAAGTAGGACCCACAGCTCCGCCTGCCTCCCCCCAGGGTTGACTGTGGGCCCGGGGGACGGGCGGTGGCCATGAATGTGCCCGTGCCTTGAAGTTGCCAGGGCTGGTGGAAGACTGGGGTCAGGGCCAGGGTGCGAACCACCCCCTGCTCCTGGGATGAGGCGTGGGCTCTGGAAGGCTGGGCTGAGGGACAGGTAGGGCACTGCTTCCCGGCCCCTGGGCCCCCCCCAGAGCCACAGCAGGGGAGCCGGCGGCCACACGGGCACACCCAGTGACCAGCACCCACACTGCTGGGATCAGATGATGTTCATCCTGAGCCAAGAGAGTCCCAACAGCAAGCGCACCCGGGAACCATGCTGTGACCAAGCAGTGGCCCCACTGTGTGTGCTTCCAGCCTCGACGACGTGGCCCAGAAGTGAGCCAGGGAGGTTCCGTGAGGGTCCCCCACCTCACAGTGAGGAAATGGCTTCCCAAAGATCTCAGGCCATGCAGAGCGGGGCTGGCCCAGGCCGCGGTGCACCGGCAGCACAGGGCAGCCGGAGTGACACCAGCCCCTCCAGGACACCAGCTCCATGGCACCCCAGACATGCATCCAGTCACTTGTGTCACTGCTGGGCTGTGTCCAGTGTCCACCCCTGCTGCCCCTGAGTAACTCAGTAGCTAGGACTGTGACCTGTCTACCTGTGCTTCCCCACGGCCTGGCACAAGGCCTGCCTGCAGCCAAAATGCATGTGGCCGGTCTCGGTGACGCACTTAACGCCAGCAGCTCGGGAGGCTGAGGCAGGAGGATCGCGAGTTCAAAGCCAGCCTCAGCAACTGGGAGGCACTAGGCAACTGAGTGAGACCCTGTCTCTAAATAAAATGCAAAGTAGGGCTGGGGATGTGCCCCTGAGTTTAATCCCCGGTACCAAAAAAAAAAAGAAAGAAAGAAAAAGAAAAAGAAATGTATTTTGACGAGTGGGGGAGGGAGGAAAGGATGAATGGACCAGTGGATGGGTGGGTGGTGGAATGGATGGTGGGTGGGTGACGGGTGGGCGGTGGGGTGGGTGGTGGGTGGGTGGATGGGTAGAAAAGATGGAAGAGACTTCTCCGGGAGGCTCGCGGTGGCAGGCACATCTGTAACCAGGAAAGTGCCTGATCCCTCTCCTTTGACTCCGATGCCCTCTGCCGAGCTCCCAGGCCTGCCACAACAAGCCCCGGGTGTCGGGTCTGACAGTACCGACACGGCTGGGCTTCGACCTGGTTCTTAGGATGAAACCCAGAAGCAGCATGAGTGGATTCCCGCGGGGGAGCCCCTTTGCTCACAGGGAGCGCGCGGGGAGCACGTGGGTGTCACCATTAGACCTGGGTTCTAGCACAGTCTTGCCACTTGCCAGCCATGTGGCCTTTTGTGAGTCCCTCTGTCTCCTGAGCCCGTCCTCCGTGTGTATGGAGTGGGGAGAGGTCCTTGCTCCTGACCCCAGAGGGCCACTGGGAAGGCTGAGGCATGGAGGAGGGAAGGCCAGTGCAGCCTAGGTAGCTTCCATGGCCAGGTGTCCGGGGGCCTAGCCAGCAGCAAGCCAGAGGTGACGTGGCCCTAGGCCTCGGCTGCCCGCGACAGCAGCTTCCAGCCTCACTTGCAGACGGGGCCCGGCCTGCTGTCCTGGTCCTCCCAGCGGTCACTCAGCAGGTATCCCAGGAGCTCAGGTGAGTGCTGAGCCCACTCGGGACAAAGGGACCATCCTGGCCTGGGGGTGGGGACTTTAAAGAGACTTCCTGGAGGAAGGCTGGCAGGGCTGGGGGTGCCTTCCCAACAGGAACCTCTTGAAGCCCTTTCTAGAGCCTTCCCTGACCACCGTGGGCTCAGAACCTCCCTGCTTTTGACTGCTCTGGAGGTCTGGGGCCTGTAGAAGCTGAGGGGCCTGGCAAGATCCTCTGTGGCACTTAGCACAGGGTTGCGTACACTTCTGGCGCTCAATAAATGGTTATTAAGTGAACATCCTTGTCATCCATTCATCAGAACTTCCTGCCAATTTTTTTTTTTTTTTTTTTTTTGCCAGATTCTGCTGGGACCAGGGACACATGACTGTTACCCTGTGTACTGCAGTCAGGCCTCTGGGGGAACCAACAGGATCACGAGTGTCCCGGCAGGCACCAAAGAGGCACCTTTGAACTGCATCTATTTTATTTATTTTGGTGCTGGGGATTGAACTCAGAGATGTATCTACCGCTGAGATCCATCCCCAACCTTTTTTATCTTAAGACAGGGTCTCACTAAGTTGCTGAGGGTCTTGCTAAGTAGCTGAAGCTGGCCTCCAACTTGTAATCCCCCTGCCTCAGCCTCCCAAGTTGCTGGGATTACATCAAATGTGCCAATGAGGCAGGAGAAAGGCTTAAAACAGGCACAAAGGAAATTTGGGCCCCCTCTGGTTCAGGTCTCCGTGTAGCAGGGCTGAGAAACTACAGGCACAAGCCAGGCCATCAAGGTCAGGTAGACCTGTGTAAGCAGAAAAACAGTGGGACATGTGTTGCCTTGTACCCAGACCCCCACCAAACAAAGGCACTGATCAGGTAACCTGATTGGACCAAAGGGCACGCCTCCGATGACTAATGACATCGAGCACCTTCTCACGTGTGAAGTGTGTGAAGAGCTCGTAGACACTGAGTGCCTCACCCAGCACTGGGTTGGGGGCTAGCTTCTTTAACCCTGTAGATTCACAAGAGCCCCTAGAGAGAGGCCACTCTCCGGGATCCCTGTCTTAGGGTCTTGGGACCTCCCACCGCCCCTTTGGGAGCTATGCTTTCTATTACTTTGTTTTTCTATTTTTTTTTTCTTGTTTTTTAATTTTTTTATTTTTTTTTTTTGGTACCAGGGATTGAACCCAAGGGTGCTTAAAAACGGAGCCATGTCCCCAGAACTTTTTATTTTTTATTTTTGATACCGGATCTCACTAAGTTGCTCAGGCTCTCACTAAGTTGCTTAGGGCCTTTCTAAATTGCTGAGGCTGGCCTTGAACTTGTGATCCTCCTGCCTCAGCCTCCCAAGTCGCTGTGCCACCGCACCCGGCCTTTTCCTGTTATCTAATACATCCTGTTACTTTGCTGTCACCCTGTGTCTATGGAGTTCATTCTTCACAAGACAAAGACCCCAACCCCGTGCTCCGTCCTGCATCACTGCGCCAGCTTTGAACTGCCTCTTCAGGAAGGACGCGGAGCTGAACCCAGAGGGGGCCTTGAGGCAGAGCAGGAGTGCGGGCACAAGTAAGGAGGACGAAAGAGCAGGGCAGTTTCCAAGGACAAGGCCTGGGCACAGCCAGAGTGAAGGGGCTCAGTGGGTGACAGTGAGAGGGCTCTGGGGAAGCTGGCAGGGGCGGATTTTGTGGGCCTCATTCGCTGAGGTGAGTAGAAATGTGGTAGTGAAGGGGGTGATGGTGTCCATGGGCAGGTCTGGCTGCCACACGGGGGGAGGTGACAGTGTGCTCCACTGAATGTTGGAAGCCAGGTGTGGGGAGAGGGCCTGGAGGACACATGGATGGTCCCGCTCTCTCGCCACCCCACCCTCGGCTCAGGGGCCTGTGGAAGGGGTCAGTGCCACCCTGGTGATGCACCAGTATCTGTGAGGCTTGTCCAGGGCAGACGGGCCTCTGTCACCGAGCAACTGGAGCCAGCCCTGCCTTCTCCAACCTGGTCCTGCAGGTCAGAAGCAGGATGCTGCTGCGTGCTGGGGAGAGGCCCGTCCCTCCCGCCTCCCCATCAGAGTGAGCTCGGACCCTCGGGACTCCAGGACAGGCCCTGGCTGGTTCTCTAGGCCCTCTGGGCCTCTCTGACCCAGGCTCCGTCCTCCCTCCCCCTCCATCCCTCTCACCAGGAGCTTCATGTGCTGTGGGCCCTGCCATTAGGCGGCACGCCTACTGCCAAGGCCTTGGACAAACCCGGCTAGAGGGGTGGTGGTTCCCGTGGGCTGGAGGTGCTGGGGAGCCCCGAGGAGGGGAGGCCTCAAGGCCAGGACTGGCCTGCAGACTTCTGAGAGGAAGTGTCTGAGCTGGGCCTGAAAAGGATTTCAGAAGGTAGCCCAGGAAGGTGAGGGAGGGCTACGGCAGCCGGGGATCTATGGGCAGGGAGGGGCTCACTGAAGAAGCGGGGGGCTCGCCCCTATTACTGGACCAGTGTCAGGAGCCGGGCAGGCGGCTTGTGGGATGGTCACGCCACAGATCAGGGCCTTAGAAACTCAGGCCTCTTCTCCCAGCTCTGAGCCAAGGGTATCCTCTAGCCAAGGATAGAGCTGGGCCTCAAGCTACACCACAGGCACAGGAAAGCAGTGGCCTCCTCCCGAGTCCCACTCCATCTTACCCGCAGTCAGCAGAGCGCCATGTCGTAAGCTCGGCTTAACCTCACTGCCCCTGGATGACACTGAAATCTTGAACCTGTCCTCAGGGTCCAACCTGTCCTGGTCCCACCACCCCTCGTTAGGGCCAGTGTGCTGGACATCCAGAGATTGGGCCTGCAGGCCCAGGGTCAGCGAGGTCCAAGCCAACTGGGACATGTTGTACCTCAGGAAGAGCCAGTTTCACCCCCATGCCCACACCCCACGATCCTCCCCAGCCTGCCCTCTCCAATCTCATCTGCACCGTGCTGCAGCCCAAAATCCAGGGCAACCCCCCTCAAGCTCCTGGTGTGTGCCCCAACCATGGGAAGGCCCTGTACAAGCCAGGAGGTGAGGACCTGGGCGGGAACACACTCTCTGCTCCACCACAAGGTAGCTGTGTGTCCTTGGGGCCAGCCATACCCTCTCTGGACCTATCTCTCCTTTGTGCTCCAAGGGCCCCGTTTTCAAAATGCTGGTCAGTTAACACCACCCCCAACCCGGGGCTCTGCAGGACTGACCTCCAGAGGGTCAATTCTCCATCCTTACCCAGTTCATCCTGCTTTTTCCACAGGATGAGCTCCTTCCTCTGAGCCCTGTGCCAGGCTTGTCTCGCTGCTGCTGACAGTGCGGGGCGACCTCTTGTGGTCACATGTGGGTATGACATGGTTCACCTGCTCCTGCCCTGATGGTGGCATGGTGGGGGGGCCCGTGCTGGGGGCAGGAGAGGATAGGACAGGCTGGAGGGCAAACCGGCCCTCGAAGATCGACCTCCACACCGCACTGCCACTTCCTCCAGAGGGTCATTCCCAGGTTCCTGCCTAGGGTCCAAACCCCAATCCCTCAGCGCCTCCCTCCACACTGGGCACCTCCCTGGAGCTCTGTGGGTGGCGCAGTGACCCAGACTCCCCCCAGAGGACAAGGTGACGCAGCTGGTTGAGAAGCTTGTAATAAGGGTCCTTGTGCAGATCGGGGGCCATCCCAGAATTTCCTTTCTCAGCCCTTCTGGGCTTTTCTGAGGTTTGCCTGCTGGTCTACCTAGGGGACAGACACTGCTCTCTAGACCCACGGCAACCTGGGACGGCCACCCTCAGCCCCAGAGGAAGTGCAGGCAGGGCCAGTCCCCTCAGCCAACTCAGTCCTCCCCAGTCAGCAGACACCCTAGGCGCACCTCACCCTGTGGCCTGCCTCCCCGGCTTACCGTCTCCCTGGGAACAGCTCCTCGCCCTGTTCCGCAGGCCCAAAATAACCCCGTCCCAGGCGGTCCTCCTCCACCCCCGCTCACATCTGTGAGGACAGGGTGAGGAAACTGAAGCCCAGAGAAGTTCAGTGCCCTGACCCGGGTCACACAGCCTAGGGAGGCTGTGCCGAGCAGACACGAAGCCCAGTGTTCTCGAGAGACCCACTTTCCTGGACCTCTGCCCTTGATTCTAGAATGGCCAGCCGAGGCACTGTCTGGAAGGGAGCCAGAGAGGAGGGGAGGGTTCATTTAAGTTCAAGGCCTTCTAATTCCATCCTTCCCAGAGTCCTTCGAGGCACATGTCATCATCCCACTTTTAACAGTTGCAGAAACCAAGGCCCAGGGAGGCGAGGCCACGCCCTGGTCACCTGGCTCCCTCCCAAGTGGGGGAGAGAGACCGGGGCTGCTCCCTCCACCAGGACCAGCAGTGGCCGCCTCTGGGCAAGCGTGGCACACCCCAGGCATCCCCAGTTCCCGGGACTGTGGGGTGGAGGGCCCCTAGGGAATGGGCCCTGTGGCTAAGTGGGTGACCAGTTCCAGGCAGAGGGAGCGGCCAGAGCAAGGGCCGAGGCAGACAAGGTGTAAGGACCTTCCGTTGCTGGAGTGATCCAGGAAGTAGCCCTCTCCCCGGGGAACCGGGCCCAGGAACCCAGGCCTCTCTCATTCTTTCCGGGAAAAGGTAAGTCTGGCGGAGGTTCCTTGAGTTAATCAATGGCCACGCCCCTTCCTGGGAGAAAACCGAGGCCCATGGAGGAGGCTGAGCCAATCCTTCCTTGAGTTAAAGGAACAGGTGAGCCCGGGACCAAGTCTGCTGGGACACCCGCGGCCCTTTCCATGACACCCCAAGCCTGTCAGGCAGTGCCTTCCTTCCTGGGCCAGCCTGGCCTGGCCATCGCCCCTTGCTGGGGCAGCATGGGCCAAGCTTGCCCTCCCCTTGCCTGGCACGGCTCTTAGCTGGGAGATGCACCTGGACTAGGGGGCCTAGGTCCAGGGACTCCGCCTGCTCAGCCTCATTGACACGACAGTCCTGGACTCAGGTGCCAGCCCTGTGGCCAGGGTGGGATCCAGGGTAGTAACTGGCCAGGTCAGTTCTCTTCATCGTCACCACTATCTTCGCTGACGTCATCTCAGCAGAATACTTATCTTCAAATACTTGCTCAGGGAACCCCCGTGGGTCAAGCCAATAGAGAGGAGCAGCTGTCATTGCAGTGGGACAGTGGACAGGGAGCCTCTCCTCAGATCTTGGGAACATTCTAGCGAACTGTTGCATGGGCCGAGGTCACAGCAGCTGCTCAGCTTGGGTGGCATCCAGGTCCACCTGCTCCCGGGCGGGGGCTGGCCCTGGAACTCGGTCAAGGCCACACTGCTGACTCCCTCCTTAGTGGTGGACCCTGAAGACTACAGCCTCCTCATTCCTGAGCACCCACGGGCCCCACCATTGTCCCTTATGGCCCCTCATTGGGGCTTGGAGGGCTTTCCTGGACCTGGGCATCCCCAGGGTGGCAGTGGCTTTAAGTGGGCAACCCCACACCCTTATACCCCATGTGTCCTAGGGGAGCCCCTTCCCCTGACCCTGCCTACCTTTTCCCCAGGGTCCCCTTGGGGCCTTACCACATCCTTCATCTCTTCCCTGCCTATTTCTTACCCCAGGAACCTGGATCAGCAGCATAACATGTTCAAAAGTCTGGTAATGAAGGTGCTGCTCGCCTGCAATCCCAGCAACTCAGGAGGTTGAGGCAAGAGGAAGGCAAGTCCAAGACAACCTCAGCAACTTAGTGGGACCCTGTCTCAAAAAGTGGGGGTGTAGCTCAGTGGTAGAGTGCCTCTGGGTTCCGTCCCCAGTATGGAAAAAAAAAAGTCTGGCAATGGCACCTCCCTACTCCACCTGGAGAGCAGGTGGGGGAGGCCAGGACCCACAGGGGCTCCCAGGAGTATGTGTTGTCCATGTTTCCTTGCAACTTTGTGTGTTTCTGTACCTGTCTGTCTCTGCGGCCTTGTGTGCCCATGTGTCTGTATGCCTGAGTGTCTTGAACCTGCTTCATCTCTCCAGGCGCTGACAGAGCAGCGAGGGCCACCCAGGCTGTTTGCCTGCTGTCCTTCAGGATTCTGACACTTCTGTGACCCAGTCCAAGTGAGGCTCCCTGGACTTCAGGCCGAGCCCAGACCTGGGTGCACCCAGGGTCCCAGTCCTTCCTGATCTAAAATGTGCAGCCCAGATTAATTAATTAATTAATATTAGATTATTTTTAATGATTAAAAAATCATTTGAAATGAAAATCATTTCATTTGACCCTTGCAATAACCCTACAAAATATCATCGTCCTCTGAGATGGGCGGTGTCTGACAAGGTCTCACAATGACTAAGGTGGGGCACCTGAGGCCTGGCGGGGTGGGCTCGGCGACCACTTCACACAGGGATGGTTGCCTTTTGGTCCTCACTAGAATAAGGGGTCCTGAGGGTGAGCCCAGGGTAGCTCCATTTCCAGCCTTGGTGACCCCACCTCCCTCCTGGGAGGGACAGCAGTGACTGTCCCAAGGGACAGGCAAAGCCAGGGTGTGTTCCAGCCCCTCCCTGGCTGCCCAGTCGGTGTCTTTGCCAACAGCACAAGAGTGTGATAGGAGGGGGTGTCCCTGGCCCCTGTCCAGCAGGGAGTGTTGTCACCTAGACGTGGGCCAGACCAGGTCTCCTGCCAGCTGCCACCAGCCTGACTCAGGTGTACCTCACTGTGTTGACAGGGGCCTCCCACCACACCATGCCAAAGAGAAACGGTCGTTCACAGCACGCTCAAGAGGCTTGAAGCCCAGAGGCTGCAGAAGACAGGGGGACCTCAGCTCCTCTGGAGATGCTTCCAAGGAATGGCCCCAGTGACACCGATTCTCGTGTCTCACTAGCCCAGGCTTGAGCCCACCTGGGCAGCTCGTGAGCACCCAGCCGCGTGGGCTCAGTGGCCAGGCTCAGACTCGAGAAGGTCCCAGCCTCCATCCCATTTGCGGCCCCCCCCCCAAGCCCTCCTCCGCTCTGGTGGGCTTTGATTTCTGCAGGCTGCTGACAGAACAGGGACAAGTTCTCCATCCTGGTCCCCACCACCCCCCGGAGATATCTGCCAAGAGACCCCAGGAATCAGGGCAGGGATCCCCCAACCCAGTACATCTCGACCCTGGAATCCCTGCAACAGTGTTAAAATGTCTCTGCCAAGTCTGCAGATGCCCCTGTGCCTTCTCCAACGGGCAGCTCTGGCAAAGTCCTACTGCCTGAGTCACGTCAGGTGGAGCCTCTGGCCCCGCAGCCCCTGGAGACCCCGGGACGGCAGCTGCCCGCACTGCTGGACACGACGCACAGGTGTGCAGACGGGACCCTCAGTTGCTGGCCAAGGGGCGCCACAGCCTGGCAGGGCCAAGCAGATGGGCACATTAGCCTCCGCAGCCCTGCCCCGCCCCACTGTGTGCCACTAAGGCCGGCCACCCGCCTCCCCACACCTGAAGAGTGGCCAGCAACAAGTAATGTCCCTAAAAAAATGGGCAGTGGGAGAGGAAGAAAGGAGAACCGAGTGAACCAGGGCCCAGATCAAGATGCCATCGGCAACCGGTGCAGCAGCGCACATCTGTAATCCCAGGGACCCGGAGGCAGGAGAAGGTTCAAGGTCAGCCTGGGCAACTTAGCAAGACCCTGCCTCAAAATACAAAATAATAAAGGGCTGGGGATGGAGCTCAGTGGTAAGGAGCCTGGGTTCCATCCTGAGTACCATAAAAAAGTTTTAAAAAGGAGGCACCAGCCATGGTCTAGGGCCCACCTGCTGGACAGCCTTCGTGAGGACTCAGCAGGACACCCCGGGTGCTCAGTGCTGCTCCCTCTGATGCCCACGCCTGCCCTGGAAAGCGGGCCAGCCACGCCCCAATCACACTGCTGCCCCAGGCAAGAGTCATCAGCTCCCTGGGTCCTTCTCCGCAGCCCTGGAGGACTTCAGCCTTGCCTCCTCCTCTGACCCCACAGCCACCTTGTGGGGAAGGGGAGGGGACGATTACTCTCCCCTTTCTGCAGGCGGGAAGCCAAGGCTGAGTGAAGGGGCGTGCTGCAGCCCCAGAGGAGGAGCTGGAGGAGGGTGGAGGATGGCACTGGGGTATCTGGATTGCTCCCGGCCGCCCAGCTCTGCCCAGAGGCAGAGGCGACAGTTCCAGGTTGCAGTGGGCCTGTCCATCAGGCAGCCGCCCGTGAGCTGGGCAAATCCCTGCTATTTCCCGTCTGTTCTTCTAGCCCTTGGATCATTTCCTCTGGCCGCTTCTCTGATTCCCCGAGTGACAGTTGGGGCAGCTCAACTCTCCATTACACAGAGGAGCTCTGCCAGGGCCCATGAACTTTTAGAGACCAATGGAAATGTTGTGATTATTATTTCTTATCAGAAGGAAAAAATGAATACAATCAGGCCCAAATTATATTTGCCTTTATACTAACACAGCTGCAAATTATAATTTTTAATATCTTTGTGGTAGGAGGGAAACTTTTTCAAAAAAAAAAAATTGTGCTATGAAAACATACAGAATCCCTGGTCACACAGGGGATCCTTAGGGCTCTGCATCCCCCCTGGGGCCTGTGTCTCACCTGGGTCCGGGTCCAAGCTCCTATGAGGCAGACATGTTAATGTCCCCATTTTACAGACGAGGACATTGAGGCCGTGAAAGGTTAATAACCTGCCAAGTTGTTCACCAGGACTGTCCGAGTCTCAAACCTGTCTGCACCACTAGCCCAGAAATGTCCCCAGAGAAGTGGAGTCTCTGGTGAATGTGTCAAGAGATAGTGACAGTTTCCAGGAGGGGTGGCCTCCCACGGGGGCCTCAGGCAAGTAGGCCATGTCAGCCCCTGAGTTCTGACCTGTAGCTCCCGCAGAGGCCCAGCCCTGCCCCCCTTTCTTTTGAGGGCTCAGCCCACCCAGGCCATTCCTCCCTGTGGCCACAGAGCCAGGCATGGTCTGGGGTGACACAGGGGCAGGTGATAATCGTAGCTCATGCTATCTGAGCACGAGGCAGTTTAATCCCTGTGATGTCCTCTGGGTCTGTGGACAAGTACTCTTTTTCCTTTTCCCCACCCACTCTGGTGCTCCACAACTGAGCTCTTTTGTTTTTTATTTTGAGACAGGATCTCACTAAGTAGCTGGGGCTGGCCTCAAACTTTCGATCCTCCTACCTCAGCCTCCTGAGTTGCTGGGATAGCAGCACCTGGCTCGTGGACATGGACTCTTCCCATCCTAGGGGACAGATGGTGGGGAGCTGAGGCAGATGTCCGTGTGGACCAGATGGCTAGAACTTGGGCTAGGAAACCTCAGGGAAGAAGAGACACGGAGCCTGTCCCCGATGGTTAGCAGGACTTCATCAGGCAGAGAAACGGAGAAGGGCTCTGCAGGCCATGACGCATCCTGACCAAGGGCTCTGCAGTGGCAGAGGCCATAGGCAAGGCCCTAGGAGGGAAGGAGGCCAGCAGGAGGTCTGCACCTGAAGCCACCTGGAGGCCACACCAGGGGTCAGATAATTGAAGCCTGGGAGTGCACACCATGGAGCATTTATTAGGAGCCAGGCCCTGTAATTGGCGTGGGGGGGATGGCGGTGACTAAGGCATACTCATCCGTGAGTCTGGGCCATCTCTGTGCCCTGTGGTCACGGACCCACATTCTGTCTCTGGCGCACCAGCTGACCCTCTGTGACCTGGAGGCTGCCCCTCCTTGGGCCGGACCTCCTCCTTAAAACAAGCTGAGCTGAGCTCGCCTCCTGGTGACGGGCTCTTTGAGCTCTCCGGATGAAAGAGTCTATAAATACGCCCCTAGCAGACCAGGCAGCTAGAGGAGCAAGCCCACATCAATCCTGGGGAGGCAGAGGAACAGCCCCTGGGAGCTGGGGCCACCAAGCTCCTCTGAGGTTACCGCCCACTGATAGCTGCTGCCAGGGAGCCTGACATGAAAGTCCCCACCCCCGCCAGGGCCTGCCTGTGATGGCTAAATGACAGACGCCAACATCCTGGCTGCTGACTGACGCTGAGAGCGGGGAGGGGAAGTGGAGGTGACTCTGGTTGCAGGAGGTGGCTGGAGACTCTCACAGCATGCCAGGCACCTACTGTGGACCTGCCATGTGTCCATGGGTGAGGCAGAGAGGAACTGCCACAGCGGGGTAACAGGGAGGCCCTGGTCTCCAGAAGCACAGAGAATCCACTTGACCTTGACTCTGGGTCCAGAACACACCAGGAGCCTCATCTCCCTCTTTGCACCCAAGACCACGCGTGTAGGTGGGCAGTAATTGGACGTCTATGTCCCTTTCCTCACTTGAACTCACACCTGAGAAAATGCAGGCCAGAGAATCTGGCTGACTTGTCCAAGATCACAGAGCCAGTTGGTGTGGCAGATACGACAGCTGTGATTATTAGTTGCATTTTATGAATAAGGAAAACGGCTCAGAGAGGTTAAGTAACTCACCCACGGTCACAGAGTGAGCAAGTGGTGCACTTGGCCTACATCAGGGCTGTGGGTTCCTTGTCCTCAAGTGCATTCACAGCCTCCATGGAGTGGGACCTCCTTGCTGTGCTCATGATTGTGCCAGGGCCCTCCCTCTCTCCTGACCATCCTCACTGACACCCCCATCAGACTTCCTGTGGACACTCAGACCCACCTCCCACCCTCCTGCCCCTCGTCCCTCCTGGTCTGCACGCTCGGCATCTGCTCCCCAGGCTCTTCTCTCTGCCCTACAGTCTGCTTCGCACTGTCCTAACAGGAGCCGGGGTGCTTGGGTGGGCCCCGTGCAGGCTGGGGTGGGAGCGATTGGGGCCCACTGCCAACCTTTCTCCTGGGCATGGCACCTGAGCTTTAGGGGCCCATGAAATATTTTCATCTTGATTTCTTGTACATCAGGAGAACCGAGCATGGTGCACACCTGTGATCCCAAGCAACTTGGGAGCCTGAGTCGGGATGACCTGGAGTGCAGGATGAGCCCGGGCAGCTGAGGGACCCCATCTCAAAACCAACAAACATTTTTCCCAAGAGCACAAATCCATCTTAATTTCTTTGGCATTAATTGAAATCCTTGAAGGGACCGCATGACACAGACTCTGCATCGCATGGCCTTAGCAGGAAAGTTGCTTCCGAATGGGGCTTGAACTGTCCACTGTCTCCATGGACACGAGTCACCTTCCCCCAGATTACTCGGGTTTGGCTTGCCACCAGGAGTCACTGTGCTGTTTTTTGCTTTGTACAGAGAAGCACAACTGTGGGAGGCCGCCTGCCCGCGAGCTAAGCACCCCCCCCAGCCCTGAGTAAAGGGGCTGTCGGCCTGGCACCGCAGCGCTGTGCGAAGCCAGTGGCCTTCACCTTCGCTGGGCAAAGAAGTTTGCTTCAGCTCTGGTCTTGGGCGTTACCCAGTGGGATTGGACAACCCCCTTTGAAACCTTATCACCTGCCTTATTTGGTGAAGAACATTCTGTCGAAACTCCTTTGTGTGTCCCCCCCCCCCCGTAAAAATAAAGAGAGTCCGGGTGCACGCACTCTTTTCCAGCGCCTTCCAGCGTGGAAGCTGATCCTTGAGGTCGCAGAGCCATCCCACCCTCCATATGAGAACTACTTCTGTGTCCTGGGCTTTCTTTTCTTAGCTCAATGCTGCGGCCACTCTTTGGAACCCAGCTCATCTCCTCAGCACGGGTCTCTGGTGAGACACATCTGTGCCCTGGCAGAATGAGTTCTATCTCTGACATCAATGCCTTCAACTTTAAGGGGGGCTGTGTGTGTTCCCTTTGGCTCCAGAGACCTCTCTCACAGCCAGCTAACTTGGCCTTGCATCCCGCCTGCTGACAGATTGCCTTCTGAAAGTTCTATTCCCAGCAGGCTCCACAGGCTCCAAGTAAAATTTGAAAAATGGACTGGGGATGTAGCTCAGTGGTAGAGCACTGGTTTGGTATGCACGAGCCCTGGGTCCAATCCTCAGTTAAAAAAAAAAAAAAGAGAGAAATATTAAATATAATGGAACTAGGGTTGTGGCTCAGTGGTAGTGTGCTCACCTAGCACACGTGTTCGATTCTCAGCACCACATAAAAATGAAATATATTGTGTCCACCTACGACTAAAAAATAGATACTTTTTAAAGTATCAAGTTTAGGGCATAGCCATCTTTGTACCAATATAACTTTAAATTATATATTTATTTTTTGGTACTGAGATGGAACCCAAGGTCCTGTGCATGCTGAGCACCTGCTCTACAACTGAGCGACACCCCCAGTCCCTAATTCTGTCCTTTTGCTCTTTTGGTTTTTGTTTTGTTTTAATGAAGGAAGGGGCCAGAAAGGTCTAATGCCAGGCAACCAGGCAAGTTATCACGTGGTTCTGCTCTGAGGAGCACAGTTGTCACTGATTCCCTGCTCTGGTTGGGGCAAAGCTGTCCCCTCCCCACCACGGTTTATGGAATCATGATGAGAGAAAAATGGAGCAAGAACAGAGCAAATGGGAGAGGAAAAGGGCCGCAGAGAGAAGAGCCTGGAAGGGAAGAGACGCTGAGTTTGCAGAGGAGGGGAGGCATGTGATGAACCCAGCCTAATTCCATCTTCAGATTGGGAGCCACCTCGTCACAAAGTGATGAAAAGTTCATTTCTGTTTTATTATAAAATACTAAGATTTTTATTTGTCCCGACAACCTGATGTTTAAACTTGTTTGAAATTCCTGCCCGGGCTCCAAATTCACCCATGCCTGGCTCTCTCTGACCAGATAACAACCCTCCCTAAAACCTCAGCGGCACCTCAAAATTCTGAAGTTGGAATCTCAATTTACTCCCTACCTTAAAATGTTACGCCATGTAGATCATTACCCTGCTATCTGCCTTTGTATTATGCTTGCCAGAATCCTGTTAGCTGTGCGTTCCCAAGACGGGGTCCCTTTGTAACTTTTCATGCTATAAAAACTTTTACCTGGAGAGCTGGGGCTGATCTCTAGCCTGGCTTTGGGAGAGACAGTCGCTGGCCTGCTTTTGTGTACACAGTACAACCTTGCTTTCATTTGATTTAAAATTGGAGTTGGTGGTCTTTTTTTTGCTTCCTGGTTCAACTCATGAGGTGGGAGGGGTCTGGAGACAAGGAGTGGTGTCCTGCAGGAAGTCCAATGGGAGTGTCAAGTGAGGATGGTCAGGACAAGGGGAAGGTCCTGGCACAAGTATGAGAACCTTGAATGCCAAGGCCAAGAATTTTCCAAGGGCCATTTGTCTTCTGTAGGAGATTTGCTGTAACAAATCTCCACAAACTTGGTGACTTAAAGCAACAGAAATGTATTCTCACACAGTTCTAGAGACCAGAATTGGAAATAGGTAGCCATAAGGTCATAAACAACATGTCCTCTTCTCTGTGTCCCTATAAAAAGAATGTTTGGAATTGCATTAGGGCCCACCCTGATCATCTAGGGTAATCTCTCCCTTCAAACCTTAATCTCATCTGCAAAGACTTTCCATTCAGGTGACAGTCACAGATTCCAGGATTAGTACCTGATAATCTGTGGGGACCACTATTCCACATACTGAAGGTTCACAGAGGCAGCACAGCTTCAGAGGCCTGTGGCCTGAGCCTGGCGTTCACAAACCAGGACCCTCTGGAGAGCAGTTCACTCTGCCCAGGTCGTTGGTATAGAGGGGAGCAGGTTCTGCAGTGAAGGGGTAGGAATGTGGAGGCTCCACTGGAACTGGTGAGGAAAGCACTGGGGACCACCTTGGTGATGGGGAGTTGAGAGGGCCCCTCCCCTACTTGGATGCCGTGGCTAATCTGAGTTCTCACTTTATTTTTTTAATCCATTAGTTCCAGGTGGAGTTTATTTAAGAAATGTAGTCCACTTCAACATCAGTAACTTAATAATTCACTATATGATAATAGACATTCAGAATAAACAAAAATCACTTTTCATTTTAAATGCACTTGATAACATTTAACATGGATTAAAAATAAGGATACTGCAATAACCAGGGGTCTAAAGAAATTACATAAAGGAAATAAAAGGCTACTCCAAATTCTAGAAATAACATACCAGCCCTGATGAACAACTAAAGAATATTATAAGTCAATATTAAGTGAATAACATTATTATATAATATTAAGTGAATAACAATGGCTATTATTACTATGAGTACTTATCATTGACTTAACATTTTTTATTTGATAAAAAATAGCAGGAAAATTACAAGAAAAGCTTAGAAAAGAAGTGAAACTGTACTTTTGCTGTTATTAATGTTGTTATATAACTTAAAAGCATAAAAATTTACTTAAGTAATATACTTTGATATGAGATAAGTGTAATAAAGAATAGCTTTTCCTCTAGATTAGCAATAACTACCCAGAAATACAAAACAGAAAATTTATAGTAGAAATATTAAATACAAAATAATTAAAAGGAGGAAAGACTATCACTACATGAAATGAAATTACCATAACATTTTCAGTTTACAGAATATTAATATATTGAGTTCTCCCTTTAATCTGCTGTTCAGTACATAATCAGAGAGCAGCCAGCCCTGATCCTCAGCAAGCTCCAAGTCTAAGCCCAGGAGCAACAACGGCATTGTCCTAAGATACCCTAAGGGCAGATGACACCACCCTTTTCAGGTGGGACAATGGAAGCCCAGAAAGGGGGGCTGCTTTTATCCAGAGTTGGGCTGGAGCCAACTCAGCAGGAGATCCTCAGTTTCCTCTGTTCCCTACCCCAGCATCTTCCAGCACCAACTTCCACCATTTGGTCATCTGTCTTGTTTCCTCTCTGCATTTCAATAAAAGTGAAATAGCAGCACTCAGTTTCATCTTAAAAGAGCTTGTACAGGGGCAAGGGTTGTGGCTCAGTGGCAGAGCGCTCACCTAGCACGTGCGAGGCCCTGGGTTCGAGCCTCAGCACCACATAAAAATAAATAAATAAATAAAATAAAGATATTAAAAAAAAAGAGAGAGAGAGAGAGAGCTTGTACAGGAAGTGTCTGTCCCCAGTTGTACACTTGTGGTATCTGTAGAGCTGGCAGGTGGGACCCAAGAGGAAAGACCCCTGGAATCAGAGGGCACTGTTGCTCATTCAGTATCAAGCACTCATTCCAGGTTGGAGAAAGGTGGAACAGGTACCAGCTCTGCCCTCTGGGGCACCGACCGTGGCAAGCTCCTTCCTTAAAACAGAAAAGCTGCTGTGAAACTCTGGGGCTCTGAAAGATGGGCTCCGGAGCCTCCTGCTAGGCCTGGGATCCCAAAGCCAAGGCTGAAACGGAAAAACAAAACAATAAAATGGGCTTGGACGTGGAGGGATCTTCTAGTCTCAAGTTTGCTTCTTTCTGTGTGGTTTTATGCAAGAAACTCAATACCTCTATTAGTAGGCTAATTTCCTTGTCTTTAAAATGGGTGTAGAAATAGCTGGCGTTAAAATGGGTGTAGAAATAGCTGGCAAAGAAGACAATTACTCAAGTGCCCGGGAGTTTAGCAAGTCTTCCCTGACGATCTTTACACGGAACCTGCTCTGAGCTAACAGCGCCAGCTCCCAGGGCGGGCCCGGAGCCAGGGTCTTCAGCCCCCACCATTCCCGCGGGCCATCTTCCAGGGCCTGTGCCTCCCCAAACCTAACGTCCCTAGGGCCCTGGCACCGCAGACAGGGAGGTGTTCGTGGAGTGAGGCGCACACGGGGCGATCTCTGGCATTCTAGGCCACCAGACCGCGACTTCCTTCCACAGACACCCGGGTGAGCCCCAGCCCCGGAGCGGGCTCCCGCCGCGGGCTCCTGAAGCCTGGTTTGCACCTGCCGGTGCCTCCCACGCGCGAACTGGGGGGCTGAGCGCGCAGAGCGGCCCGGCCCACGCGGAGGGCGGGGCGAGCCGGGGCCTTTGTGTTCAAACCGGCCAATGGGTGGTGACGGTGGGCGGAGACGGCCGGCGGAGTCTGGCCAATGAGCTTCGGCCTGTCAGCGTTGACTGACGGGCGCACACATACACACTCGGCCACGCGCGCGCAGCCTGGCCCCACTCGCGCAGCGCGGGCCTCCGCCAGCCGCATTGTCCGCTCGCCCGCCCGTCACCGTCCGGTCCCGCGACACTGCTCCGCGCCCGCCGAAGCCCCGGACCCCGCCGCTGTGTCGGACCTGCGCGGGGCGCCGCCCGCGAGATCCCGACGCAGGAAAGGGGCGCGCCCCGGCGGCGCGACGGGCCTCGGACGCCCGCGGCCCGGTACGGAGCAACCGCGGCAGTAGGTAACCAGGGTGGTGGGTCCGCCTCCCCTCGGCCCTGGGCAGGGCTGACCGCCGAGCCACGGTCGGGTCGCTCCCGCCCGGGCAGAGCTGCCAGGCCTGCTTCTTCCTCTCGGGGCCGAGCTGGGCCAGGCTCCAACCCCGCCGGGCGCACGCCCCTGGGCTGGTCGGGCAGGGCCGGCGTGGAGCCAAGGCCAGCGACCTGACTCATCCTGCCCCGCCGGCCCCCGCCCCCAGGGCTGGCCGCCCCACTGGTCAGCCGGGAGGGCGGTGTCTCCGGGCGGGACTTCCCCGCGCAGCCTCCCGGGAGGAGGAGAGCAGAGACCCGGCTGCCCCAAACCGGCCCAGGGCAGTGCCAGAGAGGCCAGGTCCAGGGACTGGCAGTTCCCGGCCAGTGACGCCTGTCAGAACTCTGGGAATAGGAAGGAGGCCGGTAGTGCTCAGTTCTAAAACAAAAACAAAACAAAACAGCCAGTGTGGGGGGCGGGGGCGGGGGCGGGGCGGGGTGTGACTTCAGTAAGCCCACCTTCTTCCCTGATGCGGGTTGGGCGTGTGGGGCGTGAAGGGAGAGGACAGTGAGCCCCCGGAGCGCCTTGCACGTCCCAGTGGAAATGGAGTGTGAATAAGCAGAGGAGTGAAAACGTCAGGTGCAAGATGTCCCAGATCTAGGTTAAATCTCAAGATCGGATGGATTTTGCCTTTTACATTTGTGATGGGGGAAGAACTGAGAAAAGAATGTAATTCTGCTCAGAAGTGTGGAATGGAGTTTTATTTGAGGGTTTCTTAACTGGTTGTATATGAGGGGAGTCTTGATATGTAAAAGATTTGGACTCCTAGAGGCTCACCTCTCCTTTGGGAGGATGGGGTCTTGACCTTTTCTATCTTGTGAAATCCAAACTGAAGGGTAGAGTGTTCTGTGATGGCAGGAAAGGCTTGCAGTTTTTAGCTTTTAGCGTGCCCCTTGCCTGGCAGTCAGAATGTGAAGATTCTTGCCAAGCAGAGTCTGGGTACTGTGTAAACATGTGGCTTTGTGTCTGCCCCTGAGCTGGAGGCTTCACCCTGCAGCAGAGCAGGGGTTAAGAGGAGGAGCCCCTGTGAGCTGTCAGGTGGGGGAGGGCAGTGTGGGGTGGAACTACCTTATAAGGAGTGGAATACAGCCCAGGACCCAGGCCAGCTTCCTGCTTTGGCTACTACCAGTTGGTTACTTTACCAACACCAGCCAAAGCCAGGGATGGTGCCAGATGGGCATCCCATCTGGGAAGATGCCCATTAGCCCAGACAGAAAGCTGCTTATTTTTCAAAAGAGGAGGTCCTAACTGGACAGACCTGATCTTCTGGTTTACATAGTCAGAGTTGGGGTGTGTTAGTGTATGCCCACCATGTGGCCCAGAGAACTAGTGATTTTGGTGTGAACCAGGAACATCAGAAGTGATAAATGTCACAAGTACCATGAGCTCTCCAATGGGTTTGGGATATTAACTGTTACTTTGTAGTCCTGCCTGCCAAGAGGCTATGTTGGAACTCCTCACTTCAGTAATCCAAGATTTGGAATCTGGGTGTCCAGAGCTGAGAGCCTTAATCTTGCTCATGTGGTGGAATGCCCTCTGGCCAGCCTTGCCACTTTGACCTCTTTTGTCCTCATTATCAGCTTCTGAGCCTTGCTTTCAGCCTCACATGGCCCGAAAACTGGGACTGAATGTAATGCCATCCTGTGGTGCCACTTCCCCCTGTGTCGTTAGTTTGAATATTTGTTGGGTAATCATGCAGTTTACAGCCTGTTCTGAGTGTATGTGGGGCTATAGAAGATTCTAGTTGGAAGACCCAACACATTCTTAAAACAACCTGCAAACTTTTTGGTGGAGTAGAAAGACCCAGGCCCTATGACCTGTCAGGTCTGAGCTCAGATCTTCTCTGTCACTTGTAAGCTGGGTGACTGGGGCAAGTTACCCATCATCTTAGCGTCCCAGGTTCCCCCCTTGATAGGTGGGAGTGATGATACCCACCTCCCTTGTGGGATCACAAAGGGAGACTGGTGCCAAGGAGGCATTTTTCAAAAAATCTTATCGAGTCACATCAGGAAGAGGGGCATGTCGTGCCTGGAGAGGTGGAGTGTGAGCAGTCGCAATGTGGGAGGCTCTACTGGAGTGGGCTTTTTGGAGTCAGGAATGACCAGGGACTCAATACTGTGGCTAAGGGGGAGCCCCCTCTGGAGGGAATCAGTGAGCCTGAAGCCAGACCCGCTCTAGGGAGAGGACAGTGCTGTGGGCAGCTAGGCTGGAAGCACCAGGGAGCCCCAGCACCTGGCTGGTGCCTGCCCTGTGCCAAGTTCTCTGCTGCATGTCGGAGGCTGAGGAGGCCCAGTTCTGGCTGTGTGCTGCCAAGCGTCAAGGAGGATCAAGGCAAACCGCATAAAGGCATAAAGCCCTGTGGAAGTTATGGTGGAGGCCCCAGGACGGCCCAGGGAGCCCCAAGGCAGGGCACAGTGACCACTGTGTCTTGGCCACACTGCAGGACCTTCACCTGAATGCAGGAGGCTCTGTCCTTCGTGGTGAGGCAGTGCCTGTTTCTCCTCCCTCAGGGACAGCCCTGAGCCTCACGTGCCATCCTTTCTTTCCCAAGACTTCTTCAAGGGACAGGCACATCCCCCCTCGCCATGTCCCGACGAAGCCAGCGCCTCACTCGCTACTCCCAGGGCGATGACGATGGCAGCAGCAGCAGTGGAGGGAGCTCGGTGGCAGGGAGCCGGAGTGCCCTGTTTAGGGACGGTCCTCTCAGGTAGGGCGCAAGGGGCTGCACGGCCCTGTCCAGGGCACGGCCCCCAGAGCAGGCGGCTCTTCCTGCTGCAACCTTCAGGGTGGCAGATGCCCGTGTGAGGTCAGGGGTTCTGCCCTCTCCACCCATGTGAGAGGTGCTGCTGCCCCGCTGCCTAGTAACAGGAAGTGGGCAGAGGCAGCTTCAAGCTAAGCCAGGCCAGAAACCCCAAAAGTGCAGGCAGGGCTCACAGCACCCCTCCACCCTGGAAGGGTGTGGCAGGCTGGCTATCCTTCTCACACCCACACCCACGCGTCTCACCACCTGCAGGGCCTCAGCAGCTGCCTGGCAACTCAGGAGCAGTGACTGCCTGCCTCGTCCTGCCCCTTACGGTCGTAGGCCCCGAGGCTCTGGGCTGCTCTAGGAGGCCAGGCTGGGCCTGTCAGGTTTGGGGCGGGCTGTTGCATTAAGAAGCTCGGGAAAGAACTTTGACTTTGAAGTTAGAGATCTGGCTCCATTCTCACTGATGCACTTGCCTGTCTCCTGTGAAATTTAGAGCTAACAGGAGCAAAGAGAGTACCTAGGGTTGGGGGTGTGGTGGCTCCTTGGTAGAGTGCTTGCCCAACATGTAGGCCCAGGTTCTAGCCCCCACTGCCAAAAAAACCAGGTGACAAAGACAGAAGGAAAAGATAACACCCGCATGAGTCGGCTGCCCCGGAACAAGGCTGACCCTGGGGAGAGGAGGCGCCAGGGCTGTGGCTTCGTCTGGAGTTCTGGCTGGGCTCACCACCCTGCTCCCTGCTTTCCCCTCGTGGCTGTCCCCAGGACCGTGAAGAGGAAATCCAGCAACATGAAGCGCCTGTCCCCAGCACCACAGCTGGGCCCCTCCTCTGACACCCACACCTCCTACTACAGCGAGTCCATGGTCCGGGAGTCCTACATCGGCAGCCCCCGGGCGGCCTCCCTGGCCAGGAGCGCCCTCCTTGACGACCACCTGCACAGTGAGCCCTACTGGAGTGAGTGTCCCAAACCTTCCTCCTGGGGCTTTGCTTCCTCCCAGCTCCCCCCTAGTGTCCCCTCATGGGACATGCTTGTTGAAGCACCCTCTGCGCAGCCCAACGCGCTAGGGCACTGCAAGGCCTAGAAGAGCCCATTCCTCCCTGGCCAGGTGGGGACCTGAGGGTGAGGAGGAGGAGAGGCACCGGAGGCACCGAGAGCAGCCAAGTCAACGGGCTGGCAGAGAGCAAGGTCTCTGAGGACTTCCTGGGCTCCTCCTCCGGCTACTCCTCTGAGGACGATTTTGTGGGTAGGTGGGGCCTCCAAGGGAAGCTGGGCAGGGGACACCCTGACAGCACGAGAGGGTGTGGTGTGGGGCATCCCTCCTGCGCCCAGCACTCCCTGAACCTGTCTGGGGTGGCCCCTCATGCACTGGGCCATGCACTTTGTCCCACCCCCACTGGTGTGTGAGCAACCCAAGGCCAATGGCTCTGTGTTTTGCCCGTTTCAGCAGTTCAGTGTGAGCCCTGCACATAGTGGGTACTTCACATAATATTTGTTAGATGCACGAGTGGTCCCTTTTGTCTAGTTCTGAACAACAGAGTGAGGGATTGTGGGTGAGGAGAGGCCGCCAATCAGAAAGCTCTGGTGGGAGAGAAATGTCAGAAGCCTCCCATGCCACTCCGCCCACAAGCATTTCCCCACCTACTGTGAGCAGGCCCGTGTGACGCTCTGGGGATGTGAAGGAGATGGCTCAAGTAGATGGTCAGGCTCCATATCCCCAGAGGAGGCTCTTAAAAGGGCCCAGGAGCTGGGCAAGATGGTGCATTCCTGTAATCCCAGCAGCTCAGGAGGCTGAGGCCAGAGAATTATGAGTTTAAAGCCAGCCTCAGCAATTTAGCAAGGCCCTGAGCAACTTACTTAGCAAGATTCTGTCTCTAAATAAAATATTTAAAGAGGGCTGGGGATGTGGCTCAGTGGTTAAGCGCCCCTGGATTCAATCCCTGGAACCAAAGGGAAAAAAAAGTGCCCAGGGGCTGAGCTGGTTTCCTCCCGTGTTCCCCTGCAGGCTACTCGGACACAGACCAGCATAGTTCGGGGTCTCGGTTGAGGAGTGCTATCTCTCAGGCCGGCTCCTTTGTCTGGACAGTGGTCACTTTTCCAGGTGGGTGCCGGCTGAGTGTGCTCAGTGCCTCCTGCTCTCCACGGCAGTGACTTCATGCTGGGCACCAGGCCCGACAGAGACAGGTCATTCTAGGATAGTTACTGGGGGCCAAAAGACCTGGGGACAGGGGGTGTGGAGCAGCAGCAAAGCAGAAGAGGGTGCACTAGTATGGGGTGCGGGGGCAGAAGGGGACCACAGACAGAAAGGGTGAAGTGCCGCACACGGCCTCAAGTCTTAGGCTCCGTAGCTGCTTTTTCAGGCCGGATCTTCGGACTTCTCTACTGGTGGGTTGGCACCACCTGGTACCGCCTGACGACAGCTGCGTCCCTCCTCGATGTCTTCGTTTTAACCAGGTGAGCGAGTCTCCAGCCTTGACAGTGAATCAGAACGCCCTGGGACTGAAGGAGCAATGCCCCATCTTAACCCGGGCGTGGCGATCCCCCAGTTTACCTGTAGCTTTCAACTGGGAGCAGGAAGTGCCCCCCAGAGCCCAGGACTGCCAGAAATGGGTGGTGTGCAGAGGCAGGTTTTGTTCCTTCGGGACAAAACTGTAAACCACAGATTCTTGTATCCTGGACACGTCCTACTAAGTGCCACCCCTCCAGCCGCTTCTGATGTATTTGTTAGATGCACGAGTGAGTCTCTGAGAAGGCTTGTGCTGGTGATGCCTTGAGGCGCTAGCTCAGCCGTGAGGTTCCCAGATAGTCCAGCTTCCCTTTGGGGCCTCTGACAGTCCAGACAGGTTTGCCTGCTTGTGTTCAGAAGCCACAAAGAGATGGTGCCTGAGGATGCTGTGAGTCCTCCCTCAAGTTCCCAGACCAGCAGGACCACGGTTTGGGAACTTGTTTCCCTTGGCAGAGGAAAGAAAATTGGACCAGAATCAGGATCCTTCTGTCCATGATCAGGTCAGGGCAGGCAACCAGCAATGCCAGGAAGAGGGCCAAGGACTGGTGCATGTCACCAATAAAGGTTCCTTGTTCTAGAAGAAAATATTTGTGTATAGGGAGTTACATATTATTTTCTATATTTGCTTGCTTACAGGGTCTCTCTTTACAAAAATGTTTATAGATGTCTCTGAGCCCACACTATTTATTGTCGGTAACATCCATAAGATTCCTAGAGTCAAAATTGTCCTCATCACTTCATGACCAGTGGATAAGGCTGGTGTCCAGTCTGACCCTGACCCCATGAAAAGCTCACAGGTTGCTCACCTCAACCCTAGTTCAGGGTTCAGAAAGCCTCCGGGGCTGTCTGGGGGTCAGAGGCCCGCTCCTCATGCTTCCCTCCGTCTGCCTGCCCACCACCCAGGCGCTTCTCCTCCCTGAGGACTTTCCTCTGGTTCCTGCTGCTGCTGCTGCTCCTGACAGGCCTGACCTATGGTGAGTCAGGGTGGGAAGTGCCAGGGGGCGGGGCAGAGCATGGCAGATGCTGGGCTAGCGGCCAGTGTGACAGGCAGGGACTGGGCAGAGCTCTGGGCCTGAGACCCTTCTCGCCCGGCCTCCACCATGTCCTCCACTGACCCGTGCTGCCCCTTCGTGGGGTGTCCCAGGCAAAGGGAAGAGGCCCAGTCTACTGATCTTGCGCTAAATTGGGACAGCCACATGGCAGTTCAGGGTGCCTTGAGAACATCGCCCTTGGCAGAACACACCCAGGACAGCTGTGCTGGGTGCAGCAGGAGCTCGGGGCTTTTATTATTAGCAGTCACTTCTCCTCCTGTCTGGGGCAGGACAGAGCCGTGCAAGCAGACCCATCTCACAAGACCAGGCTAGGGCTTTAGCTGTCCTGAAAGTAAGAACAAAGCAGTACACTATGGTGTAGCCACCTGGTCACTTACCTGGGACTCTGCAGGTTCCAGTCTTGGCCGCGGGACTGTCCCATTCACGTTTCATTTTGTGTGGGCAATTTTACCCGAGTTTCCTGATTTCACGGGACTTACCTATGTGGTCTGAGACTCACTTTTTTTTAGTTGTAGATGGACACAACACCTTTATTCTTATGTGGTGCTGAGGATCGAACCCAGCGCCCTCCACTGAGGCGAGCTCTCCACCACTGAGCCCCAGCCCCAGCCCGAGACTCACTCTTAATGACTGTGTCAACTTCTAAATATTTTTTAGAGTTGGTTTGATAGGCTTAGCATCTATTCAACTTGTATTTCTTTTATTAATATCAGGCAGAATATTTTCCCACCATGTTTTCTCTTTGCTTCCTGTTGCAAGAACAGCTTGTGCATACCCAGTGGGGCCTGGGCATTACCCTAAAAATAACCATGGTCCTTGGTAATCGCGTACCACTTTACCTGGAGAACCTTTCCCCAGACACCATCTCCCTGTCACGTGGAGATGCAGGTGGAGAGGGGTGCATGTCTGGGTGACACATGTCCACCTGGGACTTCAAGCCCAGAGGTCATGTGCTTCCTCTCAGCTGCTCACAGCTGATGACTGAGCTGCCAGGGTGGAGTGACCAGGACGGAGACTTCTCAGCCACTGACTTCTTCAGGCTCACACTCCCCACCCAGCCCCCACTACTCAGGAGTCAACACGTCACAGAGAGGCCACCCCCAAAGTCAGCAGGTGTTTCTGTGGCTGCAGCTGTGCGAGCAGCTGATGCCTCCTGTCCTCCTAGTGTCGTGGTGCCCAGCCTGACAGCCCGGTCACCTGGGGAGCTTCTCAAACATACCCTCACCAGGCCCTGAAAGCCAGCTAACTTCCCCTGGAGGGGGCAGCAGGTGCTGGGTGTTTGAAGGCTCCTGGGTGATGAGGCTGTTGGGCCAGACCCAGAACCACTGTCAGGTTCTACCCTGGATCCTCCCTAACTGGCCAGAGCCATTTTGAGTTTTGCCATCGACAGAATAGATGAAGGACCTCTGAGGAGGCCGCGAAGATGAGGATGAGCCTCATGCTGAGGCTCGAGGAAGAAGTGCGGCCTCTAGCAGAGCAGGGCTCCCTCGAGTAACACAGGTCACCATGCCCAAGGTGAGGCCGCCTCTTGCTGCTGGCCCCAGCCTGAGTGACTGTCTTCACCCTGTGCCAGGTGCTTGGTATTTCTACCCCTACGGGCTGCAGACGTTCCACCCTGCTGTGGTTTCCTGGTGGGCAGTGAAGGACAGCAGGAGGCAGCCTGAGGTGTGGGACTCCAGAGGCTCTTCCCCACAGTTCCAGGTGAGTGCAGGGCTGCGCAGACCTCCCCCACCTGCCTCTGCACTTGACTTCGCCCCACGCCCCTCTGTGTTCTGACCCCCCTTTCCCTGCTGTCTGGGGCACAGGTGTTAGGGTGGGGTGGCCTGCACACCAGTATGACTCAAAAGTGTCCAAAATGTAGTTGCAGCCTAAGGACAGAAAACAGAAGGAAAAGTGACCAGCAAATTGCCACCTGCCTTATTCCTTTTCAATACAATGCCACCGTGTTGCCCGCTCAAAGGAGCGGCAGCAGACTGGTGTGCAACGGCGACTTGCTGGCCTTGGCCATCCTGCTGCACTTTGGTCACCTTGCTGGATGTCCCAGGCTTGCTCTCTCAGTAGTTGGGCAGGGTTCCAAGGATGCTGGCCAGACTGCAGGGACCTGCCGGAGGCCACACACTGTCACTTCCATTCTTTTGGTGATGCAGAGCTCAGGGACAGTCCAGATTCAAGGAGACAGAAGAGGAAGACCTCTCGAGGGAGAAGCGGCAGGGTGTGCTGTAGAGGGCAGGCCCGGGGAGAAGCGAGGGTTTGTTGCCAGTTTTATAATTGCCAGTGTATGAAGATGGACAGGCCCAGGCTGTGCCCTCAAGGAGTCTGCAGTCAGTCAACGGGGACAGGAGGATGTGCAGCCAGAACATGGTGTGAGCATGGGTTGCTTAGGATTCTCTGTCCCCATTGGTTGCTATGGCGCCTGCCCACAGTCCCAGTGATAGGAGGCTGAGGCAGGAGGATCCCAAGTTTTTTTTTTTTAATGTGATGCTGGGGATTGAACCCAGGGCTTTGTGCAAGTGAGGCAAACACTCTACCAACTGAGCTTCACCCCCAGCCCCAGGATTCCAAGTTTAAGGCCAGCCTGGGCAACTCAGTGAGACCCTGTTCCAAAATGAAAAGGGCTGAGAAGTAGCTCAGTAGTTGAGCTGCGGGTTCAGTCTCTAGTACCAAAACAAAACAACACGATCCCCACTATAGTTACTTAAACTTTGCTTACACCTCGCTGACTTTATTTTATATCACATTTTAATCATATATATCCATGGACACTGCTTTCCTCAACATAATTTATTAATTTATAAAATGATGACATATTCTGTCATCTATGACTTCCTTTTTAATTATCAAAGATCACCTTTTGTGCAAAAAGGGGAAGTGAAGCTTGAACACAGCTTCACCTTTGCTTATATTTGAATAAAGACAGCAGATGGGGCTGGACAGGGCGGCCAAGGCGGGGCAGGCGGGGAGAGCTCTGCTTTTATTGGTTTTTTGAGGCCCGTGAACACGCTGCTATGTGAGATGGAACTTCTAAAACTCAGAAGCCCTTCCACCCGTCTGTGAGCCTCTTGCCATTTAACTGATGTTTGACAGATTGCATTTCATAATCTCTCTTGCAAAGATTTTGTTTTGTCAACAATATTCTCAAAATTTGTGACATACTATCAAATGCCACTCTCTGGTCCAAATGACCATTACTCCGCCTTCAGCTTCCCAGTGGGGCACCCAGCTAAAGAGGAGAAGGGAAGGGCTCACTCCCTAGTAGCTAGGGAAGGGGTGGAGCTGAGCACCGCTGTGGCTGGAGCTTTCAGTGCTCATCTCTCCCACCTACACACCTGCCTGGCGGAGGGGACAGGGCAGTGGGCCCAGCAGGTCACTCAGGCCACCCTACCCACACTGACACCTACTACAGCTTCCCATCCTTTATTTGGACCAACCCTATTCTCCAGTCCCCTCCCCTGCCCCTCTGCACCTCCTTGGGCTCTGATTCTTGCAGCTCTCCCTGGGGCCCGCCCTGGGGACCCCCGCCTTCCTATCTGGGAACACCTGCCTCTCCCTGGCATGTACCCCAGCCACAGTCCCAGCCTGAGCTTAGTCACAGTCTTCCTGGGGCTCTCTTCCCTCTCTGCTGGCTCACAGTGGCGTGTGCATGAAGTGTCCTTGTGGGGAGCTCCTGGGTCCCTCACCTCTGTTCCTGCCCTGCCCACCAGGCAGAGCAGCGCATCCTGTCCCAGGTGCACTCCCTGGAGCGGCGCCTGGAAGCTCTTGCTGCTGAGTTTTCCTCCAGCTGGCAGAAGGCGGCCATAAGGCTGGAACGCCTGGAGCTGCGGCAGGGTACCACTGGCCAGGGGGGCAGCAGTGGCCTGAGCCATGAGGACACCCTGGCACTCCTGGAGGGGCTGGTGAGCCGCCGAGAGGCCGCCCTGAAGGAGGACATCCGCAGGGATACCGCCACTCTCCTCCAGGTGGGGAGCAGAGCTGCCCAAGGGTGGGAACTCGGGACCGTGGGCGTTTGGGGTGGAGGGGACCCTGCAGGGTGAGAGAATGAGCACTGATAGGGTCAGCCAGCTCTGCCACTTGGCAGCTTCTCTGTCTAAGCCTCAGTCACAAACAGAACCTGTCCTGGTGGAGGCACCTGGAGCACCAGCCCCTCAGGAGACCCTGTCTCAAAGTAAATAGTTCAAAAGGCTGGGGGTGTAGCTCAGTGAGGGGGCGCCCCGGATTCCATTCCCAGGACAGCAAAACATATTTTAAAATATTGCTTTAAAGAGAAAAATGCAGATGCTGTCTTCTCTTCCCCCAAGCTGTGAGGGGTGTGACGTGGAGCGTGGCCGGGTGCCTGGCGCCACAGGCGTGGTGTGCCATAGAGATCAGGCGGGACTCTTGCCTGTTTCAGAGAAGCACGGTGGCCTATGGCCAAGAGCCGAAGCCCGGGAACCAGAGCCCTGGTTCGGATCCCGGTTAGAACACCTCCTAGTGGCAAGCGCCCCTCCAGCGCTGCTGTCAAATCTTCAGTCCTCCCCTCGTGTCTGACAGGAAGAACTGGTCACTCTGAGGGCAGAACATCACCAAGACTCGGAAGACCTCTTCAAGAAGATTGTCCAGGCCTCCCAGGTTGGTGGGCCGGGGCACGTGGGCCTCTGCTGGGGTCCTGACCCAGTTCCACAACTCTTCTTGATCTGAGAGACACTTGGGACCCCTGGTCCTTGCAGGGACACTGCTGGGTGTGCGTGGGAAGCACGAGGTCTCCTGCCTTCCCTGTGTGAGCGGAACTCACCCCTCCACAGGGAGCACGCTCAGGACCAGGACGGCTGTCCCTGGTTGTGCCCATGCCGAGGGAATGGGGACGTGGAAATAGGAGGGTGCATCAGATGTGGGGCGAGACTCTCAGGACTCTGGCCAAGTGGCCAGTTTGACCTTTGCTGTGAGGAACCCTGGGGCAGAGATGTGGTCAAGTAGGTGCCCAGTGGAGGCGTCGCTCCTCTCTGAGCTCGCTGTTTCTTGTGTCCCTCAGGAGTCAGAGGCTCACATCCTGCAGCTGAGGTCAGAGTGGCAAAGGTAAAGTCCCAGCCATCTGCTCCCCTCCCGCCCAGCCCCAGGTCAGGACCCCTGTGTGCAGCCTGTCTGAGGGGCGGTGCTTAGTAGGGGCTGCTCATGGTGGGAGGTGCCTCTGCAGCAGGACCAAGGTGTGTGGGCTGCCTGTAGCCAGCGTCATTTCTGCCTCGTGCAGGCCACCGCCTCACAGCCCACCGTCCACAGTTGGCGAGGCGAGAGGCTGCACCAGAGCGGGTCATGGGATCAGATCTGAATTAGCTCTGGGACAGGGATGCCACCCTCTGGCTTCTGGGCTGTGTCCTACAAGTCACTCTCTAAGAGCAGGCCCTGCTTAGTGGGCACCACTGTATGACAGAAGCCAACCAAGGGTTCCTCTTTCTTCCTCTCTCTGGGACTAGGATGACCCAGGAGGCCTTCCAGGAGAAGGCGATGAAGGAGCTGGGGCGGCTGGAGGCCCAGTTAGCCAGCCTGAGGCAGGAGCTGGCAGCTCTGTCCCTGAAGCAGAGCGTTGTGGCAGATGAAGTGGGCCTGCTGCCCCAGAAGATTCAGGCTGCTCGCGACGACGTGAGTTGGAACCATCTGAGGGCCCTGCCAAGCACCCTTTGCTCTGAGTCCATCTGCCCTGGGGTCTGCACAGCAGGAGCCTCCTGCCCCGGCCTGTTATCTCCAGGGTACCACTGCAGAGCTGGACTCGGCACAGGCCTGGGCCTGCCTGGCAGGAGTGCCTGCTTCTCCTGGATGCCCAGGGATTGTGGTTCATCAGCCTTTCCTCCAAGGGCCTCCCTCCCGCCCAGCCCTGCTCCCCAGCTAACTACCACCCCGCCTGGCCTGGCTTTGCCACAGCAGCCTCTGCTACTCCTGCAAGCCTCTTAGTAACACCATGTTTTGTCCCTAGGTGGAATCTCAGTTCCCTGCCTGGGTCAGTCAGTTCCTTCTCCGAGGTGGAGGCACCCGCGCTGGCCTCCTCCAAAGAGAGGAGATGCAAGCTCAGCTGCGGGAGCTGGAGAGCAAGATCCTCTCCCACATGGCGGAGATGCAGGGCAAGTCGGCCCGGGAAGCCGTGGCCTCCCTGGGACTGACGCTGCAGAAGGAAGGCGTGGTCGGGGTCACAGAGGAGGTGAGGAGCAGGCACCCCACAGACACGCTGCTGTTCTCACTGGGAGCTGGAGGACTGGGAGGTCTCAGACCCCAGCTCCTCACTTCCAGGACATAAGTGGCATGAGGAAGCTCTGACATTTGCCTTGGGCCCAGTGGAGGTGGGTGGAGGTGGCACCCATACCTGCCTGGGTGCCAGCATGGCACAAGCCTAGAGGGTCAGTCCACTGTGGCAACAGGATGGGGCAGGCTCATCTCCTTCCCATGGTGACTGCGTCCTGGGCCGTGCTTTAGCAGGTGCACCGGATCGTGAAGCAGGCCCTGCAGCGCTACAGCGAGGACCGCATTGGGATGGTGGACTACGCCCTGGAATCAGGAGGTGTGTGCGCCACCTCCTCCACGTGCCTTGTCATGGTCCCCACCCACAATAGCTGGGCCCCAAATCAGCACATGTCACCCAACACAGACTCTTCACCAAGGCAGGGATGGCTCAGGGAAGCAGGAGGTACCCAGGCATCGGAGGGGTGGTATCTCAGCTGCTCCCTGGGTCTGGGCTAGGGCAAAGGCTGGGCCTGGGCACCTGCCCTGTCCTCAGTGAGGAGACAGGCAGTGGCAGCCTCTCCTGGCGGCTCCAGCCTTCATGCCAGGGCTCCTGTGGCTGGCAGCCTGAGCTGGTCGTCTGGGTCTTCCCCTGCAGACACCCACCCTGTCCTTCTTTTCTGTTTCAGGGGCCAGTGTCATCAGCACCCGATGCTCCGAGACCTATGAGACCAAGACAGCCCTCCTCAGCCTCTTCGGCATCCCCCTGTGGTACCACTCCCAGTCACCCCGTGTCATTCTTCAGGTAGGCAACAGGGCTCAGGGCACGTTGGGATGTGGCCCCCTTCTCCAGTCAGCCAAATTGGACTTGGGGCCTCATACTGATTTATCTTCTCTCCACTCCAGCCAGATGTGCACCCCGGTAACTGCTGGGCCTTCCAGGGGCCCCAGGGCTTTGCCGTGGTCCGCCTCTCTGCACGCATCCGCCCCACAGCTGTTACCTTAGAGCATGTACCCAAGGCACTGTCACCCAATAGCACCATCTCCAGTGCCCCCAAGGACTTTGCTGTCTTCGTGAGTATCAACCAGTGTGGGGCTGGAAGGGTTGTAGGAGTGTCCTGTGGGTATCTGCCGAGATTCCAGCTGGGGTCACTGGCTGGGAGGAAGGGAGTGGACTTGGAAGAAGTGGAGCCAGGGACGGCACGTCAGTCCCAGTCATCTCAGGCTAGGGGAAGAAACCACGGCATGTGCTATTAAGTGATCATCACTGGATACAGAGAAGTCCTGTGGTAGCCATTTCCAGTGCCCAGACCCCTTGCAGCTCCTGGGGGATCCTGTCTGACCTGCAGAGTGGGAGGGAGTCACACTCTCACTCCCTGCCTCTCCCCTCCATCCTGTCACCCTCTTGCAGGGGTTTGATGAAGATCTGCAGCAGGAGGGGACGCTTCTGGGCACGTTCACCTATGACCAGGATGGGGAGCCCATTCAGACCTTCTACTTCCAGGTACAGACCCATGAACTAGTGGGTGCAGCAGATGTCTCCCTGGCAGTTACTCTGCCAGGCACAGGGTTCAGAGAGAGATGCAGTCCCTGTTCTGCCCTCCTCAGATCAGGCAGCAGAAGTGGAGAAGTCCAACTTTGTAGATGGCATAGGGGAGTGTCCCCTCTGGAAGGGCACGTCAGGGAAGCTTCCTGAAACGGGGCACTAATGAGGCAAGTTTATGAAAGAAAGATTGGGTTGCCAGGAAAGACAACTGAAGGGCATTCTAGGAGAGAGCAGGGCATGGCCAGCTAGGCTCAGACAGGACCTGTGTCTTAAACTCAAGTGGGCATCAGATCTCCTAGGACCCTTAGGAACAGACTCCAGCCTCCACCCCAGCAGTCTGATTTCTTAGGGCTGATGGGCCCCAGGGACCCGAGTTCAAACACACCATCCAGTGAATTCAAGAAAAGTGAAGAATTAGGTGGGTGAGGGATTGTGAGAGGGGAGAGAGGGGTAAGAGGCAGGAGGAATGGCCTCAGAGAGGCCCTCAGGGCCAGGGGGTGGGTGAGGACGGCATTGCTGTAGGTAACAGTATGATGTGCATTTTTGTTAAGGTCTAAATAGTGACTCCAAGGAAGGCCAGCCTGGAGCCAGGGATCTAATTCAGGAAGTGGTGGTGGGGAACATGCCAGAACTGATCAGGTCTGCACAGGGTGTGGGGGTGAGGATGAGGCAGTGGGAAGGCCTCAGAGCTCAGGCTGGGGGAGAACGGGGGGCAGAGGCAGAGCAGGGGACAATTTACAGGTTACCAGCATTAAGGGTCTAGGAGCTGGTACCCAGAGGGGCTAATGCAGAGCGGGGAGTGGGTTTGCCTACTGTTTTCCCAGTTGCTGTTGAAGGACTAGATGTAAGATGGTTGTCATCAGTTTGGGGATGATGATGGGGTCTTTGCAGGGGCTGGGTTTCTCAGGGTACGGGAGAGGCCAGGGGAGAGGATGGACAGAAGGCACTACACCTGTGGCATCAGGCAGGCGAGATATGCTGCAAATGCTGCCTCAAACATTGTGGCTTTGAAGCACAAAGGACAGGCTGACGGGCACTTGAGAAGGCCCACACCATCATGCACCAGGGCCTCCACAAGGGGAGCTCTAGCTGCTGATAAAGTAACAAAGCAACTGCAGAAGAACTCGACCAGCTCTTGACTGAACTGTGCTGTTCCTCAGCACCAAGACCACTTATATGTGGTCTGAGGGCAGGGCTTAGTGCAGCTCACATGGGTCAGTTGATGGCCAGTGTAGAATATTGGTGTCCCAGAGGGCCCTTGGCCCTTGGGCTGCAAACTCTGTGCCAGGAGGCTGAAGACAGGCACATAAGAAGCCAGAGACTCAAGGGAGAGGAGGGGTCTCTGGTCCTAAGGATGATCATGTCCCCCACCTACCTCTGTCAGTGAGGTCTCAACGGACTCTCTGACACCATCAACCCTTCTTCTCTACCCAGGCTACTAAAATGGCCACATACCAGGTGGTGGAGCTGCGGATCCTTACCAACTGGGGCCATCCCGAGTACACCTGCATCTACCGCTTCCGGGTGCACGGGGAGCCTGCTCACTAGCCCTGTGAAGCTTCTCATGCCTGCTGCCAGCCATCTGGGAGGCTTGCCCCTCCCACATGCACCCCTACTCTAGGAGTGCGTGTGCAGCACCCCACCTCCAACCCCACAAGCTTGATCAGCGCTCTGACTTCCAGGAGCAAGAAAGAAGAGCCCTAGCCCTGGGGAGATGAGAAAGAATGTGCAGAGTTTTGTCAAGCAGCGGGCAGCCCACAGTGGCCAGCAGGTTCCAGTGCTTCCAGCACCCTTCCTTCTCCAGACTGGGCTGGCACCATGGGGAGTACATAGCATACCAGGGGGGTGGGGAGGCAGGAGGCAGGGCCACCACCCAGAGAGCTCCTGGTGGGGGTAAAGCAGGTGGGAAGTGATGGTGGGCCCCACCTGACCGGGGGAGGAGGTTGCTCAATATCCAACTGCTGTGCTCTGCCCGCGAGGCTGGTGTCACGGATTGGCCCGCGGGGATCCCAAGGGGCTTCTTCAGAGGCCTGTTTTATCCTGGGTAGAGGTGGGCCACGGGGCTTCTTATACCCTGGCGGGGACTGCTCCTGTGCACCTCTTAAGGCTGCTGCCTATGCCAACCTGTTGGAGTCCCCTGTGCTGGGGGCAACCTCGGCTTTTTCTCTCCTGATGCCAGGGCAAAGCCTGCTCTGCCCCCCATTCCTGCTAGGGCCCGCCTGTGTCCCAGAGCAAGCTTCCCACATTTTCCAGCTGCAGGGGCCTAGGTCTGCCTTTGGGGTCATTAGCATTTGGGGTTACCTAGGAGGGAGGGGACAGGAGACCTCCTTGTCCAGTGGTAATGACCGTGACAGTGCCATATGACCCAACAGTGCCATTCAGGGTGTCAGGTGGGAGGAGGGCTGTCTGCAATGAGGAGAGGGGCTTTAGACCCACGGCCCTGCTGTATAATGTATATATTTTTCAAGGTCTGTTTTTTTAACTTCAAAGCTAAGGGCTTGATTCTTAGCCCCGTTCTGTGGGGCACTGGGTGGTTCTCAGCGGGGCTTGGTCCTGGCCTGTGGGGAGGGGGCAGGACCTGACTTGGCTCTGAGGCTCAGGTGACGATGAAGTAGTGGCCCCTGCACAGCCCTGACCCTGCCCCGAGACAACCAAGTCTCGTTCTGCGCTCTCCTGTCACAGATGCTGCACTGTTGGTTTTTAATTTTTTATCTTCAGATTCTAATTTATGGCTATGCAAAAATAAATAAATAAAAGGATGCCAGGATCAGCAGAGCATGGCTCTTCTCTGGCAGCTGCTCTTGGGGAAGTGGGGCAATGAATTCTTAGTCACATCAGTGTCCCCAAAGGCTTACTCCTGAAATCTGGAAACCCAGGGCATTTGGTCAAAACCCAGTCATGACGGGGTTGGGACACAAGGCAAGATCCTCTCCAGTGTTTCTGGGCTCAAGGGCTGTCAGGAGGAAAAAAAAAAAAAAATGGCTTTAGGAGCTGTCACTAATACTCCATGCAGAAGAGGCCTTTCCTGTCTGTCCCACTGGGATAGGCTCCTGCTTCTTCACCTCTAGGGTGTCAGTGAGCAGGTGGACCCATCTACAAAGTGGTCATCTAGCCCTCTCCATCCACATGCTGTCCTAGGACCTTGCTCCTGGTAAAGATCCCACAGATTCCTGCTCAAGTATAGAAGGGTCAGGCCACTGATTTGAGATCAAAGGATCAACAAGTTTATTCTTCATCAACTACAAATGGGCTGGTGTTCTGTTCCAAAGGGACACATGGGAAGGCTAAGACCTGAAGAGACCTGTCAATGACAGTAAACACTGAATTCAGTTAACTCCTTGCTGGCAGGTGTGGGACTGGGGACCAGAGCCACCCTCCTGAGTGGAGGCAGGGGCCAGGGTCATAGCTAGAGCTCCTGAGCACACAGAATGGCTTTGGCATCCACCACTGCTTATAGGGGCAAAGAGGTTAAAAAAAAAAAAGGAAGTTTGGCCATGGCTAGAGCCCTGCCCTGCCCGGCCCGCCCCAGAGCCTCATCAAGAAGGCACCAGGGGGGCTGGGGATGTGGCTCAAGCGGTAGTGCGCTCGCCTGGCATGCGCTCGCCTGGCATGCGTGCGGCCCGGGTTCGATCCTCAGCACCACATACAAACAAAGATGTTGTATCCGCCGAAAACTAAAAAATAAATATTAAAAAAAAAATTATCTCTCTCCCCCTCTCTTTAAAAAAAAAAAAAAGAAGGCACCAGGCCAGAGCCAGCAAAGCTGATGGAAAACAGCAACACACAGAGATGGCAAGAGCCCAAGGACAAGCCAGGCAGCCAGTGGGGAGAGCCGCAGGGCAGTCGCTGGTGCAGGCCGTGCTCAACATCCACCGTGCCCACCCCCACCAGCTTGTTTCCTCAACTAGGAAACCAGAGCTAACAATGCCTACCTCAGAGATGGTAGCCGTGTTATGTCCACAGCCATGTGCATGTGAACCCACCTGGCAGTCCTGGCCACTCAGCAGACACCCCAGTGCCATGCTTCTCTCCAGCTGCCCAAGGCGCAGGGCCTCAGGCAGGCACTCAACCCACACAGCCCCTGATGCAAGATCTTCTGCTTGCAGATGAGGAAACAAAACAAGGGTAGAAACGTCCCGTGTGACAGAGTTGGCCAAGGAGCCTCACCTGCCTGGAGGGAAGCAGGGTTCTTGGTGGCCAGCCCTGCTGGGCTGCCACCAGGCACTAAGGAGCAGGCAGATCCACAGTGTCCCTGTGGCAGCATCTCCACACAAGGGCCAGACAGGGAACAGGACACTGTCAAGTTGGAACAAACTTTTATTGTGAATGCTGGTCTGGTCAGTCCAGGGCCACAGGGCAGTGGTAACTAGAAACAGCTAGGAGGGAGGAAAGGACAGGAGAGGGCTGGGGACAGGAAAGAGGCAAGGCTGAAGGACCTAGCCCACCGGGTGTCTGCCCTGGCTAGAAAAGACCCCTTGTCCCTCTCACCCTAAATGAAGGGCTACAGAACAGCTCAGTCCTGGCAGGACGGGGCCATGTCACTGTCTGGTCTGGGCAGCCTTACTTCCCAATGCTTCACAAGGGCTAAATGCTCTGTGCTGGGCCTGACAGTCCTTCTCACTGCCCCACATGCCCTCCCTGTGCCCTAACTGGGGTTCAAACCCTGGGGCTCAAGCCCTTCACTGCTGTGCTCCAGGAGCTGCTCTGCTGGGTAGACACGGCGGGACCGGGGAGTTCCAGTCCTAGTCCCACTCACAGCAATGCCTCCTTTCCCAACAACAGGAGGCGCTAGAAAATGGGATCCTGGGCAGGTCCAGACCCAGCCTTGTACCAGTGCCCAGAGGCCAAAGTCCAAGCAGGAGGTGGCTCGTGGGCAAGAGACCCTCCAGACCGGGCAGACTGGCACAAGCCAGGAATAGCCGGGCCAGCCCAGGCAAGCACAGGATTGTCTCCAAGGGGAAGCCACCAGGTCTTTGGATCCACGGCAAGGGCCAGAGTTAGGGGAGAGTCCTACAGTCCAGTCACCATTCCTTCCACACGTCACAGTTATGACTGAAGAGTTTTTGTCATTACCTGTTTGAGGGTTTAAGGGGAAAAAGAGGGACAGAAAAGGGAAGCCACTACTTTCTCCCTGTTAAAATCCCCAGGATTGAGGATGCCCTGCTCTGGCAATGGAAGACACCAAATCCCAGAAGCCCCTGCCCTGAGGTCAGTCTGGTGGAGAGACTGCCAGTGCCCAGAGGAGCAGTGAGCTGAGGCTGCGGTGGCTCCGTGAGCTCCTGCCATCCCCTAAAGGCTCTGAGGCTCTCACCAAGACAGACACGTGGATGGAGGGACAGATGGTTAGTCAGGCAGCCAGCTCCTGGAGACTGGTGGCCGGCCACGGAGGAGAAAAGGGGAGAGACTGACAGGGCCCTGGTGGGCCTCACTCCTGCAAAACACACACACGCACACACACACTCACACACACACACACAATCACTGAGAGAGAGATATAATAAAAAGAATAAAAACTAAGGGCCAGATGTACAAAAGACGCATGAGTGAGGAAGGAGGCAGGGAGGGGCAGGAGACGGTCAGTCCTCAGGAAGCCTGGCCGCCTTCCTCAGCTTATAAATTACAACCCCCTGGAAAACAGGGGTGGGCAGCGAGGAGGCTCTGGCTGGGGCCTGGGGTGGGCGGGTGGCGATCAGAGCTGCTGTGCCCAGCTGGTGAGCAGTGGCCAGAGAGTGAGAATCCCTGGGTGGTAGGAATGAACCAGGGAAGATTCAGCAGCCGCTGGCAGGAGTCACACAGGCCCCCTGGGACTTCACCTTGTGGCGCTGGCCCCCTCGTCGCCGACCCCCACTGCCGGGCTTGGGCTGAAAGAGAGAAGAAGAATTTGAGAAGCACTGGTCCCTCAGGAGCAGGGCAGCAGAGGGGCAGTGGGCAGGCCAGGGAGCCTAGCCCCAGCCTAGCCAGGAGTTTATGAGGTGACCATGCACAGGACCTCCTGTCTGTAAAATGGAGCTATTTAGAGAAACAGTCAAACATGAGTGGACATTTACCACTGCTGAGGTGGTGACAGGTGGACAGGGACAGAAAAGAAGGAATAAGAGAGGCTCAATGAGGAGCGGGGAGTGTGAAAGCATGGGGGGCACACAGACCCAGGAGAAGCCTCCTTTGCCGGTCAGAGGAGAAAGACACTAGAGAGGTGCACAAGGGTGCCCGTCCTGGTGGCACACACAGCTTCTGAAGAGGCAGCCACAAGCAGGTGCCAGCACCTGCTACACAGAACATCCAAGGCCACCTCCCTTCACTCTGGCAAGGGACAAAGGAGGACCTCTAAGGCAGCATTCCTCAAACTTGCTGGACTGCTGTACACACACATCACTCACACAAATAATATTCACTCTTACAATGAACCTAAACCCTGCCCTTGGTCCACTCTATTTCATTAAAATCAAATGCTAGTCAGGACCAATTAAATTGGCTTTCTGTGGGCCAGCCATGTCTCTCTGTTTGGAAAACAACTTTGATGTTACCCACGTGCCAGGAGCTGTGGAAGTGCTCCTCTCCATGCAAGGGCTCTCCTGTGGTCCCCCTCTACCCAATCAGCCACACCCTTTCCTGCCACCCTGCTCAAGGCCACAAGAGGCCCGCTCACCTGTGGCTGGAGACTGCTGGATGCGGCTGGCTGCCCCGTGGCTAGAGAGGAAGCCTCATCTCCAGGCAGGGCTGCCCCTACTGCCAGCCCACCAGATGGGCCCCCTTCTTCTCGTTTGGTCAGAGGTCCTTTTTTTGTTGACTGCATTTTAATCTGCTGGGGCTTGGAGTTCATTGGCGAGTTGTTGGTGGTCTGGAGGAGCTGTGAGAGACGTGGGAATGAGGGTGAGGCCAGAGCTGAAGGGCAGCATAGGTTTAGCAGCCTGCCCCGTGTCCCTGTCCCTGCTCCATTCTAAGGGACTTCTCATGCTTGGCTAGCTTGGCTGGTCCCAAATAAGGCAGATGATAGAAGGACCATGCCAGGAGGTGGAGTCGACAGATCTTCCCATCCTTATTCTACTATGGACTACTATGACCTCAGGACTGTCACGTCATCTCCTGCCTCTGTGCACCCAGAAAGCTCCCAGTCCAGCTGTCATTCCTGCAGAGAACTTCCTGAACCTCTCTGCCACCTAGTACTCAATCAGCTCCTTGGCTGGAATCTAGCCTGGTCAGTCTGCTCTAGGCCAAGTTTTAACTTCAAGCCTCCCAAAGAGGCCAAGTGGATTCCTTATCAGCTGGAAATATTTGTAGCCCATCAGAAATCGTAAAAGCTACCACCCTGACACAGAAGCTTCCCCTGTGGCCCAAGTTCAATCTCAAAAATAGCAGGGAAGAAGCCTACTAAGTCCCAGAGAGTACTACATGTATGCTGTAGTCTCTGCCAAACTCTCAGCCCCAGAGGCAAGCAGGCCTTTAAGGAAATGGAGGGCCTGAGGAAGGCCATTTGGGAGGAAGGGGTAGTCTGTGGCTGATTCCAAGATCTTGGATTTGTGGAGACCACTTCTTCCTCTGAATAAACAGGGGTCAAACTCCTCATCAAATGTCCATGGCCATGGGTAAGGTCTGCAGAGGGCAAAAGGTGGGCTCTGAGACACACGAACAGCTCCTGCCCCAAGGGACTGCACACCCATGTACCCTGAGCTGTTCAGCACTCATTCCAACAGGACTTGCTGCCCTCGTCCCTCAGGTATAGCCCCAACCAGGCCAAGAGATACTCTGCCCACTGCTGCCCACAGGAGAACATCATGCCCCAAGGCCAGCTCCTCTTCTCCTATGTCATCACCAAAGCCTAGGATGGGAAGCCAGGCACACCTCCTATGGGAGTGACCAGGGTTCTTAAAAGGATCCTGTGGGGGCTGGGGCTGTGAATCAGCTGTAGAGCGCTCATCTAGCGCGTGCGAGGCCCTGGGTTTGATCCTCAGCACCATATAAAAATAAATAAGTAAAAACAAAAGTATTGTGTCCAAAAAAAAAAAAAAAAGGATCTTGTGGTGCTCACGATCACTAAGCTGGAGTGGCAGGCCAGGTCTGCCTCAGGCATACCTTGGTGATGGTGCCCACGGCCTTGGTACGGCCTTCCCGGAACACCAGCCGCTGGTCTATGTGTAGGTACTCAGGAGTCTTAATGAAGCGGAAGTGGACAGTGGCCTTGTCCCCAGTGCGCAGGCAGTCCTTGTCCATGCTCAGAATGGTGGCTGTCTGCCTGATGCTCCCACAGTGCACTGCCAAGGGAGCCAGGAGGTCAGGACAGGTTGGAGGCACCCTGGGGCCTCCGGCCAGGGAGGCAGTAAGCGAAGGCATGAGACACACCTGAGCTCAGCATGCGGGGTGGGGCTGAGTCAAGGGCATCGGATGCCTGGAAGCTGAGTGCACCAGGGCAGGCTGGAGGCCAGCTCCGCCTCCCTCAGCCACACTCTTCTCACCTTCCCTGTGGTTAGACCACCTGCCCCCACCTAGGCAAGCTCCTGGGATTCTAGGACTGTGAGCACCTGGAGGGATGGGCCCTCGCTAGTGCCTCTGTGGTCCTAGCACCTCAGCAACACCATTGGGCACAGCAGCAGCACTCAGCAGTCATGCACTTAGGAAGGAACATAAGGTCCTCACAGACAGGTCTGGAAGCCCCAAAGTCCCCATGGAGGGGACTTCAGTGAGCCTCTGCAGGACCTGATAAGTGAGGTAGGTGGCTCAAAGGTAGGACTAAGGGAATGACTTCTTAGGACAGGATGGAAACCTGTTAGAGCTGGAATAATGGGGCCTGGGTCAGCAGAACACCCTTTGTGGGGAGCTGGAGTGGGGCCTCCTAGGCTGGCAGAGCATTAGACACCTACCCATGGCCTGGTAGCGTGGGCTAATCGTGGTAGGGTGATGAAGTACAAGAATCTCGGCCTCAAATTCCCAGGAGGCTTGGGGATTCAAGCGTGGGGAAACCATCACCATGCCTTTCCGGATGGATGAGCGCTTGATCTGAAAGAAAGGAAGAACCGCAGATCTCAGGGATGATGGGGTCTCGGGTTCTAGTCCCCAGTCTTAGAGAATCAGGAGTCTAAGTACAGAATCACTCACCCAGCCCTGCCCATCATCACCTTCTGGGGGGACAGCACAGGGCAGGCTTACTGCCATATGGGAAGCTAAGCATCGTTCTGTCAGGTCAAGAAAGGCTCCATGCAGGAGCTGGCATTTCAGTTAGCGGCCTGGGAGGAAGGCGAGGAGAAAGGGCAGGCGAGCACTTAGGTGAAAGGAAGAGAGTGAGCATGACTTGACCACTGGAGAGAAAAGGCAAAGGGCCAATCTTTCTGGTTAATTTGATTGGTGGGAAAAGTAGGTGACCCCAGAGCTGGCACGCACTCCAAATCCCAGGAGTCAGAACACCAAAGGGGAAGAGGTTCTGGCCTAGGGACGCTCCTGTCTGACTTCATCATTAGCTTGGGGTACCTGCTCAGGCACCAGGAGGACCAAGAGGCAGGCAGACCTGGGATCAAGTCCTGGTTCTGGATTTTACTGTTTTTGTGTCTTGGGCGGGCAAGTCATTGGGGTCTGAGCCTCAGTTTCTTCATCTATGAAAATAAGGTTGGTAATCCCCACCTTGCAGAGCAGACACAAGGACCAGAAATGGGAGGTAAGCACCTGGCTTATCTGTGACATAGCCTACGGGGAGATTTTGGAACTACCCACACTCACCTTCTTCAGTGCGAAGGAGGCTGTCTGGCCACCCCGCACCTCCTTGACAGGCATGCGCTTGCGATGAATTGACTTGACAGCAATGGAGAGGAAGTTGCCCAGGGGATCTGGGCCCAGCAACAGCGTGTCATTCAGCTTAATCAGACCCCTCAGTGTTGTCCCTGACACCACTGTCCCCACACCCTGCCAAGGAAAGACCCAGACTAGTGAGTTCATCCCCATCACAGAACCATTCCCTGATGCCCCTGGAGGAAATGCCCACCAGCCACCCTCCTGCCCAGTCCACCTGAGGCCGCTCACCGGAACGGAGTAAGTGTCATCAATCTGGAACTCAGCAGGCTCCTCCTCCCTGTAGCTGGTGCGAGGGGACAGGAGGTTGAGGAACATCTTCAGGAGATCCAGGTTCTCACCTGTGACGTTGGAGATCTGGAATATCGGGCACATCCTAAGTGGAGCGGGAGGAGAAGGAAGAAGGGACACGGAGCTCAGGTGGCAGCTCCTGCCTTGCCGACTAATGGCCACCTCTGCCTCATCCGCCTCCAGGGGCTCAACCCTTCTACCCTCAGTCTAGTAACTCCTAGCCACTGCTGCCCCAAGGCCTTTTCTGACTTATTTTGTCTCCGAAACCTATCCCCTCCTGCCCACTGCTGCCCCATGTTGGAACCTCACACCTGCCTCTTCTTCCTCCAGCATACGTGCTTGCTTAAAATCCCTAACCCTCATCAGGGGACACAGCCAAGCACCTTCTCCCAGCACTCACAGCCCTTCATGCTCAGGCTTGTTGCCACCTCTGCAGATTCACTTCACCCAGGATCCTATATTACAGCCAGACCATAGGACCTCCCCTTCTTCGAAAGCTGGCTGCTTCCTGGTCCCACAGATATGCTCACTCGGACCCTCCTTCCCGAGTTCCTGCCCTCTTATCAATTTACCAGACTCTTCACATCCTCCAGAGTTCATTTCAAATACCACTTCCTCCTTGAAACCCTTCCTGGACAGACACTCTTCAACTTCCCGAGGCTCTGAGAGAGCTTTTGGTGTCTGTCATTCATGATGACATCTGATTTCCCATCGTAGTCATCTAAATGGCTGCTATCTCCTATTCAGGGAAAATTAAGCTCCCTGAGATCATGAATTACATATTCCCCAAAGCTCCTGCAATAGTGTCTGCACAGACTAGAAAAAAACAAAATGAATGGAGTGGACCTAGGTTCCCTGAAATGTGCCCCCTCTACTGGCCAACTGGTGACACTGAAGACAGCACCAGGCTGGAAAAAAGGAAAAAACCCAGGCTGCTCAGGGTCCTTTATACAGACCAAGCCAGGAGACAGATGGCTCCCAAGAAGGCCCAAGGCTCTGGACTGAGTTAAACAAGTTCACTGTTACCAAGAAAGTATCCCCAACCAAGAAGCTGAATGCCTTGAGGATCACGCTCAACCATCTCTGAATCCTTTATGTCTGGATGAAGAGCCTGAGAACAAACATCTAATAAATAGGGTCTTGTTTTTTTGCCCCTGGGGATCAAATCCAAGGGGCCCCGTACCATTGAGCTATGTCCCCAGCCCTTTTTTTATTTTGAGACAGATTCTTACTAAGCTGCTTAAGACCCACCTACCTCAGCTTCCCGAATAGATGGGATTAAAGGCATGTGTACCACTGTGCCTGGCTCCAATAAATATTTATGGAATGAAAAGATACATTAAGGAGGAATTGCCAAAACCAATCTGTGATTAGAGAGCTTTTGAGAAACAGTATAAAAAAGAAAGCTGGGCATGGTGGGCAAGCGTAATCCCAACTCCTCAGGATGCTGAGGCAGGAGGCTAACAAATTCAAGGCTAGCCTGGGCAACTTAGTGAGAACCTGTCTCAAAATAATTTTTTTTAAAAAAGAGCTGGAACACTGGAGGCAGTGGCGTATGCCTGCAATCCCAGTGGCTCAAGAAGCTAAGATTGCAAGTTCAAAGCCAGCCTCAGCAAAAAGCGAGCCACTAGGCAACTCAGTGAGACCCTGTCTCTAAGTAAATTACAAAATAGGGCTGAGGATGTGGCTCAGTGGTCGAGTGCCCCTGAGTTCAGCCCCTGGTATCCCACATCAAAGGGGAGGGCTGGAGCTGTAATTCTAGAGACTTGGGAGGCTAAGGCAGGAGGATCACAAGTTTGAGGCCAGCTGTGGCAATCTGGTAAGATCCCATCTCAAATAAAAAATAAAAGGGGTAGGATATAGCTCAGAGGTAGAGTAACACTGGGTCTAATCCCCAGTATTGCAAAAATAAATAAATAATCAAAAAATAAGATACAAAACAATCATAAAAATGGTTGTATATCTATCATACACCAAGCCAGACCCAGAGCTAAGTGCCTTACATATACATCACTTCCAACACTCATAAGAGTTCTGTGGGGAAGCTAATATTGTTCCCATTTCACAGCTAAGAACAATGAAGTCTCAGCTGGGATTTCAACCTCATTGAGGCCAACATTTCAGAATCTGAGCCACACTGGCCATGGGAGCTATACAGCAACCTTCTGTTTCCTCCCATCTCTGAATAACAAGTGTCCATGAGACCTTACACCTGGACAGACTGCCATTTCAGGCCTGCTGCTCCCCATGGCCCTGCAGACACACACTCTCCACCCATTACCTCTCAGAGCTGAAGTTGGAGGCAGTAACAATCACGTCATCCTTGCTCTGCACCAGCACAGGGATCTTCCGGCAGCCTGGTGACTTCAGCAGGCGCTGCAATAGCTTCAGGGTTTCTTAAAGAGTAAAATGGAACAAAATTAAGGGATATACCCATCTCTTTGGCCAGGCTTCCAGGGCAGAAAGGTCCATCATTACTGATGCAAGGAGACAGACAGACAGATGAACCAGTGTTAAGTGCCACATGCCTGAAGATGCAAAAAGAAGGATCAAAACTTTGGGTGGGTACATTTTTACTTGTGTAGAAAGGGCACAGATGGAGTCTCTTCTAGACTGAGTCTAAAAACTGGCAGATTTCTCCAGTCTCTTAGAAGATCCACATTCCACAGACAAGTGATTCAGGAAACCCCAAGACAGACAATGTTCTCCCCAGAATGTTCTGCTTCCTGGAAAAAATCTCATCTGACCAAAGGATCTCCTGGTCATTCAGAATTCTGCAGAATCCATTATTAAGAGGCTTTCTAACAAGACAGAGTCTACTTATCTTTCTAAAATTTGTAAGTGAGGAAAAGGTGCACAGAGAACTCGTCCTGCAAACCTGGTTGGACACTTTGGTGGTAAAAAGCCACCAGGCCCTCTGTTCAGATTCCTCCATATATATTCAGCACTGATGGCAGAGCCCAATACCTGCTGCCAAGGGTTTTATGAAAAAAGGAGCCAGATTAGGGACCTTAAGAATTCTGGGGCTGGGGATTTAGCTTAGTTGGTAGAGTGCTGGCCTCGTGTGCAAAAGGCCATGGGTTCAATCCCCAGCACCACAAACACACACACACACACAAAGAATTCTGCAACTGGAACCAAAAGTGACAAAGAGCAGAGGAAAAATCTAGGCTGTGCTCAGATCAAGAGCTAAATAGAGGAGGAATAAGCAAAAGGTTCTGGGCTGATAGAAATTCAGGTTAAGGTCTGACAGAAGATTCTGGGCTGAAGTCCTGGTAGCAGAGGTACAGTTGGTGACAGTCTCCAGCAGAGAGGCTACCACCAGCTGGAGGAGACTTCACTTACCTTGTAGGATGTTGGCAGGACACATGTCAATCTTGGTGACTACCACAAAGACGGGTACATTGAGTGCCAATGCCAAGCCCAGATGCTCCTTGGTCATTCCCACAATGCCAGCATTGCTGCCCACCTGCCCCAACGCAGAAAGAAACTGTCAGGACAAGGGAGGCAGAAGATGCCCTGGGTGGGCACGGGGGCTCAAAGAAGGCTATCAGTGAAAGCTGGGCTGGGCACAGATCATTTCAACCCTGTTTCAGCACTGTGGGCAACCCAAACTTGAGACTTGTAAACACTTAAACAGAAAACTCTTGGAGGCTGGGGAAACAACTGTCTAGAGTCCTCAAATTGGATCTGGCTTAACATCTCCAGCCCTCTGTTTCCCCCATCTGCAACATAAAGAGGATAAACAACCTCCACTTTGGTAGATCACTTGAGCTTTAGATGCCTTAACATATAAAGGGTCCAGCACACAGCTGGCATGAACTAGGTGCTTGTGCAATGGCAGCTATTTCTATTCCTTCCAGTAACAATAAAACATTTTCCAAAATCACCATAAAAACTGGTTAGTTTAAATAAATTAGGCCATGTACAAAAGAAAGAAGAAACGTTTATCTTCTTTTTTAAAAATTTTTTTTAGTTGTAGTTGGACACGATACTATTTATTTATTTATTTATATGTGGTTCTGAGGACTGAACCCAGGGCCTCTCACACGCTAGGCAAGTGCTCTACAGCTGAGCCACAACCCCAGCCCACTTTTATCTTCTGATATGGGCTAATCCCCAAGATATGTTCCTAAGCAGGTAGATGAAAACAATGTGTATACAATATCCCACCATAAAAAGAGGTGAGCAGGATGGGGACTCTCAGTGGTATAGCACTTGCCTTGCAGATGCAAGGCCCTGGGCTTGATCCCCAGCATTGCAAAAGAAAAAGAGGCATTGCAGGCAGAGAGGCACATGTTACTCAAGAGGCTAAGGCAGGAAGATCTCAAGTTTGAAGCTAGCCTGGGCAACTTAGAGAGACCTGTCTCTAAAACTAAAAAGGGCTGGGGATATAGCTTGGTGGTACAACACCTGCCTAACACACACCAGGCCCTGAGTTTGATCCCTAGTACTGAGAAAAAATAGAGGTAAAGGAATTGGATCCATATTTGAAAAAAGCAGCTGTAAGGTAAGCCATTTGGGGAACATGTGAGGTAATATAAATACAAACAAGACTGGAGGCAACTGTGGGCAACCCAAACCTGAGACTTGTAAACACTTAAACAGAAAACTCTTGGAGTCTGGGAAAACAACTGTCTAGAGTCCTCAAATTGGATCTGGCTTAACATCTCCAGCCCTCTGTTTTTCTTGGTTACAGTAACAGTAGATTACCCATACTTTTATAAGCTATATGCTCAAGTATTTGGGGTAAAGAGTCACTGTCTTCAAGATACTTTCAAATGATTAATTCAAAAAAGGAAAAAAAAAATTACATGTACCCATATGTATCTATCACATTAATTATTATTGAATCTAAATGGTGGGTTTAAATATTCATTGTACTGCTCTTTCAACTTTGCTCAATGTTTGAAATTAGAGGGAGAGAATATATACATATTTGCTGATATAAATATAAAGTGTCTCTGGCAAGTTCACAAAAGAACTAGAAACACTGGTTGCTTCTGGTAGGAAAGTGGAGAGAGGAGGAAGAGACTCCTCCCATCCCCTCACAGCCTCACACATACTGGGCAAGCACTCTGCCACTGAGCTGCACCTCCAACCTGGAGACTTGTCACCATAAGCATTTTGGTGCCCTTAACTTTTGTACCACATGAACGTATTACTCACTGAAACAAAATTAGGAGAGCAGCTGCCATGATGTGTCTGCTTGGTGCTTTGCACACTCCCAGGTGTCCTCTCTACCAGGCCTTGGTAAAATACCCCTACTTGAGGGGACGTCGCCACCCACTGCTGCACAGGGCCTGACTGTTCCTTTCCCCTTTATCAGGACACTTCCAAGTCTTCTTCCTGATTGTCCCATCCCCTTTGCAATCCAACTCAGACTTTGTTCTTCTCAAGCTGGATTAGGAAGTATTCTATCACTCTATTATTGATATATTTTAAGTGTTTTTCTTTCCCCTTAGAAACCATTGCCATTGAACCGTTATGAAGTATTTCACTGTTCTCTATAGAAGTTTTAATATTTGAAACATGGCCTAAAAGCCAGACATGAACATTCCATCTGGGGTGAAAATAATTCCATCCACTGTCTTTCTGTAGCTTAGTTAGAAAAGCTTATTTTTATTTTATGAAGAATTAAAAGAGGAAGTTGAAGTTTCCAAACAAAGAAATGATGAGGGCTGGGGATACAGCTCAGGGGTGGAATGTTTGCCTCACCTCTGCAAAGCCCTGCATTTAATCCTTAGCACCACAAAAGAGGAGGAGGAAATGATAAGGAGAAGGAAATGCTAATTACCTGATTTCATGGGTACACATTTTACACATGTATTGAAATACCATACTACGCCGGGCATGGTGGTGTACGCCTATAATCCCAGCAGCTCAGGAGGCTGAGACCGAGAATCACAAGTTCAAAGCCAGCCTCAGCAACAGCGAGGTACTAAGCAACTCAGTGAGTCCCTGTCTCTAAATAAAAATAGGGCTGGGAATGTGGCTCAGTGATCAAGTATGCCTGAGTTCAATCCCTGATACCTGGGCCCCCTATAAAAAGAAACACCACACTACTATACCTCCATAAATTTGTACAATTATTACATGGTCATCAAAAATTTTAAAAAGAGGGGCTAGGGGGTTGGGGATGTGGCTTAAGCGGTAGCGCGCTCGCCTGGCATGCGTGCAGCCCGGGTTCGATCCTCAGCACCACATACAAACAAAGATGTTGTGTCCACAGAAAACTAAGTATTAAAATCCTCTCTCTCTCTCTCTCTCAAAAAAAAAAAAAAGGGGGGGGGGCTAGGGTTGTGGCTCAGTGGTAAAGCACTTGCCTAGCATGTGTGAGGCACTGGGTTCGATTCTCAGCACCACATATAAATAAATAAAGGTCTATCAATAACTGATAGAATTTTTTTTTTAAGAGAGAGAATTTTTTAATATTTATTTTTTTTTAGTTTTTGGTGGACACAACATCTTTATTTTTATGTGGTGCTGAGGATCAAACCCAGCGCCCCCTGCATGCCAGGCAAGCGTGCTACCGCTTGAGCCACCTCCCCAGCCCCTAATAGAATATATATATTTTTTAAAAAGCTATTTTTAAAAAATTTTTAAACAAAAACAAAAATGTGGGTTTTTTTGTGGTGCTAGACATCAAACCCAGGGTCTTGCACTTACTTCTGAGTAACATCCCAGTCCTAGTAATTTGTGTGTGTGTGTGTGTGTGTGTGTGTGTGTGTGTGTGTGTGTAGGCATTGAACCTAGGGGTGCTCTATACCCCAAGCCCTTTCTATTTTTTGAGTCAAGGTCTTGCTAAGTGGCCCCGCTGGCCTTGAGAATTTGCAATCCTCCCTCAAACTCTTGTGTAGCTGGGATTACAGGCATTCACCACCATGCCTGGCTCCAGTGCTTATTCTAAACTGGTTTTTATCCACGCCTTAATAGCAGCTGCCTCAAATATGCTCTATGGATCTTCCACTGGGATCTCTTCCTCTAGCAGCTTTTCTTACCCAGTCAAGAGAGTTGGTGATGGTCCTTTGCAATGTTCAAAGAAATGAGAGATGAAATCACGTTGAAATCCCAAGAACCTCAGGCACAGAGCCGACTAGTGTTCACACAACATGCTCCACCTCTCTACTCCTCTCCAGTTTGTGGAGTTGGCCTGAGAACCTGTGTTTGTGGGGCAACTTGAGCAAGCTTGCCAGGAGCAGATGCTTGTGTTTACCACACTTATTAACACACACAGCTGAGGAACCGGGAATGGGGAAGGACTCTGGAAGGACTTGCCAAAGGGAATCTTGCTCGCTCGTGTGCTCACACGCATTCCTCCCACTCCCTCTGTGAAGACCAAAACTATGCACAGGTTGCAGTCCTCAGCACCTCCACCCCATCCAGGGAGGAAGCTCACGGGACATACACACAGCACGGTGATGAGATCCAACTCAGGGCCCTCTGCTCCCTCTCCTTTTTAGTGAATCTACATAATGAGTTGCTCAAAAATCACTCATGCCACACTAAGCTCTCTGGGAGCCCAGGATAGCCTGTCACTGGGCGGCGAGCACAGTGTCAGGCACACACTCCTCCCTTCTAGGCCCTCCTGGCTGCTGCTCTGCCTCCTCATGTGAGGCACTACCCTCTACCCTGCCTAAGCCTCCCCTCTCTGAGGGAGCCACCCGGAACACCTACTCAAAGTATCCCATGCTCTGAAGAAAACATTACTGAAGGCAATCAAGAAAGCTCAGGAAACCCCTATGCCTCTCTAAAAAATAAGAGACATCAAATGACACCATTTCTTAACCAAGAAGACCCCTCCTGATCTAACATAGAGGAGATCAAGGTCCACCCCTTGAGAAGACTATAGAGCTTGCCAAACATACCAACCTTACCCAGCATCAGAGCCCCAAATCAACAGGCCTTCTAAACTCTTGCACATGACCCCCAGCACCCCAGAAGCACAACACACTTACCATGAGCATGCAGAAGTCAGGCAAGTGGCCAGTCATGCCAAACACAGTGGTCTTCAGGTACTTCTCATGGCCAGCCAAGTCAATGAACGTGATCACCTTAGTGGATTTCTCACAGATCTTTGTCCACTCCAGGCTGCCACCGTGGCTGTCAGGTTTGTTCACTACATTGCCTTCACTGTCAAAACCCAGAATGTCATTGCCCACACTGCTGGTGCGACCAGATTCAATCTCATGTTTGTGGCGGAAAAGCTTCTGGCGGGCAAAGCCACGGCCATTGTCCAGTTCCCCATGTGTCAGGACCCCCAGAAGTGTGCTTTTGCCGGCATCCACGTTGCCCACAACTGCTACCCTGTGTACACAAACCCACACAGCATGTGAGAATCAGTGAAGAGAAAACTCAGAGCCCAGAAACTTGATCCCTGAGCCCAGACTTGCCCCATGCCCCTTGGGCTCAGAGCTTTTCCTGTTCCTGGATAGGCATGAGCTATATTCAGGGAGTAGAAAGTTATTCAGAAGGTCCTGGGCTCCCTCAACAGTGATTTCCCCAAACTTCTACCACTGGGAAGAGCCCCAGAGCTACCAGAGGCACAAAATGCTCTCCCTGCAACTTGGGCTTCTAGCATCTCAGACTGACTGAGCAGCTACAGGAGGCATGGCTGGGCCCCACCCACTCTCCCCACATGGAAATATTTAGGGATGGGAAGTACAGAAATCAGGTAGAGCTCTCATGACCCTGGGCATTCTTTCCTTGCCTCAGGAAAGGACAGGAGGGAATGGGCAGAGCCAACACATCAAGTGTCACAGGCTCCATCACTGTTCTCTGCAAAGTCCTAGCCCCCAAGGTCTTGCAGGGTGGACCTCTGCACTGTATTGAGGCCTCCTCACCTGACCTCCAGGAAGTCATTGTCTCCTACTCGTTTTCGGACCAGATAATCACGCACACGGCCACCAGCTTCCTGACGCTCCCGCAGGAGGATGACATCAGCTTCTATTTGTTCCGCCATGCTCTTCACGGTGGCGTAGGAGGCCTCCATGTCAGCTTCACTCAGCCCATACTCAGACCCATCTGGAGACAAGAGCCCAGACATCAGCAGGAGAGGGAGTCCTGACCAAGCAGCCTGCTAACCAGCTAGCCAGTCTAGCACACCTAACAAAGGCCCCGCCAGACACTGGGAAGACACGTACCCTACCCCAGAGAAAACTCAGGCACACAAAGAGTTAAGGTTTGACAGTGCCCAGGGCTCTCCCACCAAGCAGAGCAGTAGGTAACTCATTCAAGACAATCACTGAGACTCTCCTAGGATTTATGCCAAGCCTCCTGCTGGGTGCTGGGAATACATGTGCCCTTAGTGAGCTCACAGGCCTGCAGGAGAAACAGACAGGAAATTAATTAATGGCGATATACTTCAGTGCTGTGCAGAAGAGCTGGACAGAGAGAAGTCAAGCCCCGCCTAGGAAGCAGAGGGCAGCTCTGCAGGTGCCAACCCCAAGCTGGGTCTCCAAGGCTGGGAAATGAGCCCACACAGAAAAGAGGAAGGATGTTCTACCAGAGGAGCAAAGCATGGAGCATGGTATGTCATGGCACACTCAGGGACCAGGAAGTTGCTACATGTTAGGGAACAGGTCAGGGACACAGGATGGCAGAACACATGAGAGGAAGAAGCTGATACACCAGACGTCCACAAAATAACTTTTGTACCAGATCACAGGGAATCTGGGGGTCAGGCAGGGGAGTAACATGATCAGATCAAGGTAGGTTAGAAGATCTCCTGGGCAGCAAGTGAGGGTCCAGAAAGGGGAGCATAGTAAGGAAGAAATTCTAACAATCAAGGCAAGTGATGAGGACAGGAAGATGGGGAAATGGGAGAGATTTGGGGATCGCTGTAGATATAAATTTTTAACTGAGCAAAATGTGTGGCAAACAGCTGGAACAGACAGGGGAGGGGGAGGAAGGGAGGCAGATAGCAGGGATAGGCCAATCAACCACTTGTCACTGAGCACCTATGTGACAACAGCTGTAGTTGGTTTTAATTCCCACCATCACTGCCTCAGTTGGTCAGGAGGGAGGGCAGAGCCAACACATCAAGTGTTGCATGGCTGAGAACCCTCCAGTAGGGCAGCTTCTCTTTCACCACTGAAAAAAACCCTTGCTGCACCAAGCATGTTCCTGTCTCCTTCCCTCCTCCACCCTGTGCCCTTATCCCCTACAAACTAGCTTCTGACCCCTAAACTAAGAAAAGGAAAATCACCCGTTTCCCTTACCTTGTCCATCTCCTGAGCTACCATCTCCCGTTCTTCCTTTGACCACCAAACAGCTCAAAATAGTAGTCAACCCTTGCTGACTGTCCCCACTTCCTCTGAATCAACCCTTCCTGAAGAACTGCAGTTTTCAAATGTCTTCAATGGCTTTCCAGCTCTTCAATACCCCATGCCCTTCTCTTGACACCTAGAGCACTCACTGCCTGTCCTTCTGGAAGGATGTCCCTCTTTCCCTGCCTGCCAATCCCCTGACCTCTCTTCTTGTCCACCCTACCCTTTCTCCCCTGCTCCCGTCCCCTGAATGTCAGTCTTTTCTCACTCTATGGCTTCGGTCATCGCTTTGAAACACTCATTTCTAGCACTGCTGCTTCCCTGAGCTCCATACTGCATTTCCAATGGTCTGGAAGATAACTCCTAGAAGTCTGAAGTCCAAACTCAAGCTCCAGCTACCCTCCTCTTTTATTTATTTATTTATTTATTTGCAGGACTGAGGCTTCAACCCGGGATGGCCTACCACTGAACTACATCCACAGCTCTTTCATTTTGAGGATAGGGTCTCACTAAATTGCCCAGCTTGGCTTGCAATCTTCTTGCATTAGCCTCCCAAGATTACAGGCATATGCCACTCACTATGCCTGGCAAATATCATATTTTATTATCTATTTATTTAATATTTTTAGTTTTAGATGGACACAATATCTTTATTTTAATGTGGTGCTGAGAATTGAACCAGGTGTCTCATACATGCTAGGCCAGTGCTCTATTACTGGCTACAACCCCAGCCCAAATATCACACTTTAAAAAACAATAATAAAATAATCAGCATTCATAAAGCTCGGGGTCTTCACTATAGACCCAGGAAGTAAGTATTTTTGCTCCTTTTTTTTGCTACTGGGATTGAACCCAAGAATGTTTTAACCAGTAAACTACACTGCCAGTCCTTTTTAAATTTTTGTAAATTTTGAGACATGGTCTCACTAAGTTGCTAAGTGGCTGAGGCTGTCCTTGAGCTTGTGATCCTCCTGCCTCAGCCTCCCGAGTTGCTGGGATTATAAGCTGTAACATCACCCCCACCCCATCACCCACCCCTGCTTTCCCTGTTCTAATGATTAAAATACCATCCTTCCAGTCAGCCAAGTTTAACACTCATCGGTCCAGGCCAATTGATCCAAGTTCTTTATCTTGCCTTTCATCCTCTGCTTACCCTTTGGCTAATCCACTGCCACCAGCCTGATTCCAGCCCTTATTTTACCCAAATCACCACAATAAACTCCAACTGATCTTACCAAATTGGGACTCTATTTCTTCCGTCCATCCTGCATAGACCCACACATTTATGCTAAATAAACCACAGCTCTGAGATTGTCACTTCCAGATTAAAATCTCTGGCTTTCCAGATCCAGCAGCATTTCATCCTAATTCCCTAAGAGCCTCCCCAACTTATTTTATACCCCCTCCTCTGTCTACCCTGCAAGCTCTGTCCCAGTGCAAGTGGCCCAGTCACCAGTTCTCATGGGTTCCCGTGTGTCCAGCTCTATGTCTTTGCTCGTGGATTTTCTTTCCCAGACAGTTAAATCAGTACACCTCCTTCTGCAAGATTTGAACCAGTCTGCTCAGAGGCCCCACAAACAGCTGTCTTCTCTATAGCATTTGCCGTGTACTACCCTGTGCAGTGCTGTCTTAAGACACACCTTCCCCTCCCCATGCATCTTAAGGATGGGGATCACATCTCAACCATTCTCTGATGCCCCACAAGTGGTATTCATTTTACATTTTACAAACATTTGTCAAGTCTTCAAATGTCTGTAAAATGTAAAACGAATAAACCAAGAGAGCATAGCTCTGACAAAGAGTTTCTAAATGCATGGGCAAGTGAGCCCAGAACCCCTTCTGGGTTAGAGAAGGGCTTGGAGCAAGCATTACTAAGGGGAGGCTGCTGAACTCTGCCATTCTCACTGGACTCCAATTCTATCCAGCTTTCCCTGCCTCCATATAATTAATAGTAGTGCTTTCAGGTCCTGCTTTATACCAGGAACCACCACCAATGTCACCTTGTCCATCAGGGCTTTCAGTAGGTCACATTACTCCTCTCCAGCATGCATCACATTCCCCGCCCTGGAGTTGAGACAAAGGCCAAGGAGAAAAGTCACAGAGGACCAATTACTAAAGGCCACTTACTCAGCCATGCCCAACCCTAATCAGATTTCTGTCCTGCCAGCTTATTGACCTTTCCTATAAGCATTCTTCTGCTCAATGTGCTGCAGTGCTTTCCAGACTTTTGGGAGAGTAACCTCTACGGCATGGCATTCAAGAATCCTCAGGACTGGGCCCTGCCTACCTGTGTGGCCTCCCCTCCTGACCTCACACCATCCACTCCGACCTCACTGGATTATTTCTGGTCCACTGAACAGTGGTCTCTGGTGCCTCCAGGCCTCAGGGCATGTGGTGCCTTTGCCCACTTGTCACTCTTCCCTTTACCTGGACAATTCCTGCTCATTCTCAAGGGGCAGCTCCTCTGTGTGGCCTTTCCAGACTCCCCACGAACACCTACAACACGTCTATATCCCTTGTACTCTCAATACAGCACAAGGCTCTTTTGTCAGACTTAGTATCTGATAAGCAAATAAATTTTTTTTGTTTGTTTCTTGCAATGCCAATCGAACCTAGGGCCTTGCACAAGCTAGAAAAGTTCTCTACCACTGAGCTACAAGCCCTGCTCCACAAAGTTGTTTTTGAAAGAAATCTCATAGTCAATCAATAGCACAGGATCTTGAAAATATTACTACTGCAACTACTAATAATTATTCTCATTTAATCCTCACTATTTCACCACATGATAGGTTTTATTATTATTCATATTTTAAGAGAAGGAAAATTATTATTCATATTTTAAGAGAACCCAGACTCGATTAGAAATTTTTTCTTTCTTTTCTTTTCTTTTTTTTTTTTGGCGGGTATGTTCTGGATTGAACCCAGGGGAATCTCTACCACTGAGCCACATCCCCAGCCCTATTTTGTATTTTATTTAGAGACAGGGTCTCACTGAGTTACTTAGCAGCTCGTCATTGGTAATGCTGGCTTTGAACTCATGATTCTCCTGTCTCAGCCTCCCAAGCCATTGGGATTACAGGTGTATGCCACCCCACCTAGCCCTTTTTAAATTGTGCCACAAGGTCTTGCTAAATTGCCAAGGCTGGCCTTGAACTTACAATTCTGTGCCTTAGCCTCCTGAGTGGTTAGGATTACAGGCGTCACCCACGCCCAGCTTCATTAGAATTTTTTAATGTTTAATCTATCCATACAAAATTTCTTGGAGGTTGGGTAGGGAAGGTGTCATTACCCCCACTTAACAGAGGAAGGATGTGATAAACAGGTGAAGCACCTAGAACACCCAGGAAGAAATGATGAAGCCGACCGACGCCTGGAGGCCATGCATCTGGCTTAGTCCTCTGATGTTCAACTTGTTTAACTAGTTCTAACTCCTTCTGCCTCTAAAGAATTCCAGCAGGAAGGAGTCACTATGAATCTAATAGCATCCAACTGATCGATGCAAGGATGATGCTCGGGCTGATGATTGTTTGACATCTTCTCACACTTTGCCATGGGAGGGTTACTTAGTTGTGAACTGTCAAGGTCTGGTGAAATTCAGAGTCCACATTAAAGGACAAGAGGAAAGAGGGGGTCTTAAGAATCTAGGTCTTTGAAGACCAATCCCAACACTTGTCAAATTGACCTTTGTGTGGTTTCTGAAATTCCATAAGCATGAAGTGATCTTTGAGTAGTTCATCTTACTGAAGCAGGTCAGATGTGTATCTGACAAGCTTTCAAAAGGCTATCAATGATTTCTTAGTCACCAAGTTAAATGGCCTTTTCTGAACCTGGCATGATCAGCTGCCTACGTAGAATTAGACAATGCTGTCCAACTCCCTCCATCTCTTGATATGCATCCTGTTGGTTGCCTATCTTTCTGACCATGCCTCCTTTCAGGTGATAAGACCCACAACTGGGGAGGTGGCAGTAAAAAATGGAAAGGAAAGAAGAGATAGGAGAGACGTTTCAAAATAAGGCACAGCAGTATTTGGAGATCAAATTTTTCTTTTAGTCACTCTTGTAGCATTTCAGAACACTTCTTTATACCAAAGGTATTTGTGTACGTACCATCTTTGCTCCTTGGGGCAGGAACAAGATTTTTGGTTTTTTTTCTCTACAGTTCTGGGGATCAAGCCCAGGTACTTGCACAAGCTAAGCAAGCACTCTAGCACTGAGCTACATCCCCAACCCGGGGAACAGATTTTAAGTATCCAAAAGAGTTTTGTAACAGTATCAAGCCTTAGAAGATATTTGATAGATATGTCAAATAGTTAAAGAATGATTTTGAGATCTCAATCTGAAACTCAGACTATAAAAAAATTATCACCTGCCTTTACAAAGCCTACATTGAGTCAAGGGAACTGTTCCCTTAATAATGTATCCAGGCCCATTCTGGGCATCCTGCAGATAACAGAGACAAGTGCTGGTACAGTTTGAATTCATAATCCTCAACAACAGCAGCTGTCATTTCAGGAAAGATGTCATAGTGAAGATGAAGGTAAGTAGGCCTTGTATTGAGGGTATAAACTGGGAGTGACCAGGAAAATAAAAACCCACAATACAATCTGGAATTCTGTAATGGGGGCTGACTTCCTCTAGAACAGAGACCTCGTTTCAATGAATAAGCAGGTTGAAGGACAATAACCAGAATGAATTAAGTAAGACAAGCTTACTGTCTGACAGGATCTAGTGGGGAGAGAAGGGACCTCTGTTATTATAGCTATCGAAATGAATGGTCAGTGTTCTAGGCCAAGGCAGGGAATACTGGGCATTTCCTCACTGACATCAAGAAGAATCACAGAGGTTCTCAGCTTAGCAGGAAATGGATAGCAATGGGATCCACAAACAGGGTTTGGAGGGGGAAGATCTGATGCTGCCCCGGACAGGCTTAATTCTAGACTTAACCATGACTTGCTCCACTACCTTAGACCAGAAGTTTCCTTGCTTTGTGTTTCATTCTCTCTTATGCAAGTGGGAGTACTGAGGTACAAAGGAAGCATCTGTAGAACGCTTGGAAAGGGAATCTTTAGAGCCAAGTACGATGTGACCACTAAAGTGGGAATTGCCCTCCTAACAGTTTTGCAGCTACTAAAGCATCAATGCAACCAAGACACATGAGCAGTTAACAAAGAGGGAAAATGTGCTCTAAATAATTGTTGAAAATAAATGAAAGGAAAACTGCTCACCTGATCCCTGCCCAATGACATATATGGTCTCTCCGCATCCCTCGTCCATCCTCTCCCACATCTGCCGAAGTAGGCTGTCATACTGCTCTGATGTAGGGCTCACTAGAACCAGCTAGAAGAGAAACCAACAGCCTTAGGACCACACTTGCTAGAGAGCACCACAACCAAAGCCAATAGACAAACAGCCTAACCAAAGACCCTGACTGAACCCCACAGTATCCTAATTGAAAATATCTACACACTCCCCACATGCCCTGTCTCCTCGGATAGCATTATATGACCCAGAAGATGTACTACAATGACTCTGAGCCACAGCTTGGAACCATCAGAAACTGTACAGAGGGCATGGCACCCGCCTCCTGCTGCTCCCCAGGAGTGGCAGGACCCAACCAACTGAGAGTTGGGTCCCTTAATAATGTATCCAGGCCCATCCTGGATACAATGCTCTACACCTAGATGCCAGCCTCCTACCTGTAGTTTGCATCTGGAAATCAAGGACAGAGATCTCATACTGCCATGCCCTCCACCCAGAGGCTAATGACTCCCAAAATGGCAAAATAATTCTGTCCACCTTGTCGTATCTTAGATATCTTGATTATTTGGGAAACAACAGTGAAAATTGCTTACAATACTCATTTTCATCAACAGAACACCCCCACCACTAAGGTGAGTATCAGCACCACCACTGTGCAAATTTCTGTCAGTAACATTAAAGTATCAACTCTTATTTGGGGAGGCCATTCATCGATAGACATGTCAGACTTCATTCTGAAACCATTCCTGTGTGACCTTGGACAAAGAATTTAACCTCTCTGAATCTCAGTTTTTTCAATCTGTAAAATAGAAATAATACTACCTTGTATCTTAAGACCATTGTAAAGACCAAATATAATAACATGTAAAGCATCTAGTATACAGCTCAATAAATGGTCATAACAAAGTTTTCTCCACTTGGTCATTTCTAAAAAAAAAAAACTTGCAGGAAACTCAGCCACCACTGTTCACTAATTGTTTCTCCCTTTGTAAACTCTTAGAGCCTTAAATCTTCATAGTCAACTGTAGTAATGAAATAGATGTCTAGTGTCATCTTTTCAGGACTCAAATCTATTCAACCCAACCCTTTTCTCCTCCACATTGTGTTTTTTTCTTTTCAATATCATCAATATTTACATACATATAGCTTTTCAACTTCAAAATCATGAGACTTTCCCCAGCTACTTCAGTAATGAAGTGACACTTCCCTAACCATGAACTTTAAATAAGCTGGTCAGGAAATAAGGTAATATCTTCTTGGCAACTTCCTACTGTGTTTTCAGGTTTCTTCAGCACCTTGACTGTCTAATGACACCCAACTTGTCCAGTTTTGAGTCAGGTGCCTATCTTACAACTTCCTGAGTTGACTCATCAGAGGTTGTAATTGTAACCTGAATGGTACCTGGGTCACACTGCCCCATACATTCTCTCTATCTCTCCCAGAGCTTGGCCACCCTCATTATGGCATTAGAGATACCATAGGGGACTACTGTAACAAACAAAAACTAGCTGGTTTCCAAGTGCTCAACTGAGACTAGAAGAAGGAGGAGCAGTTGAAAAATTGCTTCTTTGGGCTGAAGGGAAAGTTCTCTCTAGTTTAGGGCCAAGTTTCAAGCACTTCTGCCACTGTATGCCAAATGTTTGCCAAAGTCACAAACATTTTCAAAGATTGATAAAAATCTCTACTGTAACTATCCTACAACCGGTAGGAAGTGTGTTGGTGTTCTATCTTCCATCAGCTCCTATTTAAGCTGCACAGGGAATTATGGGACACAGTCACTGAGTCTCTAGTATGGATCCAACACTATACTAGACATCTTAACATACATTTTAAATTTTTGCAATGTATCTGTACTTTCTTAAGATGAGGTAGCCAACTCTCCCAAGGTCACAGGGCCTTTCCAATGGCAGAGCAGGAAAGGGAAGCCAGCCCCGTTTGATTCCCAAGTTGGCATTCTTTTAGCGATGCTAAGCACCTTAAAAACAACAGTCACATCTAACACTTTATTTTCCACAATGCTAAGCAGATGGTGAGCCCTTAATTCCTGCCTATCTTCTCAACAACTCAGAAAACACTATTTAAAAAGCCCTCCATTATTCCACTCATACAAGATGAGGATCCACTCCCAGATGGCGAGATTCTGGGTCATGCCCATCTTTCCATTTTGTTTCGGGTGGACTAAAGTGGACATTCCTCTCCCTGCCTGAGCGGCTACTTTCAGTTTCCTCTACCGAGACCAGGAAAGGAGCGAGACCAGGAAGGGAGCGGGGGCCACCCCTGCCTCCCCTCGGGCTACCTGTCTGCGCACCTCGCCCGAGCCACCTGGACCCTCAGCGTCCCGGACGTTCCGGGGAGGGGGCCACCCTGGGTTCGGGGGTCCCCTCACAGGTACGAGAAGAGGGGTTGGCGGCGCCGCGCGGGGACCCGCGTCGCGCAGAGCGCTTCAGGCGTCGGAGCATCGGGGCACCGCGTTCCACGTGGCGGAGCCGGGGGTTGCGATCTCGGCGGGAGCCCCGAGCGCGGGAGGCCAGGTCCGCGCAGCCGGGGAACCGAGGTGGCTTCCAGGGACCGGGAATGGCCCCGGCCCGCGCACGTCCCGGGGACCGGCAGGTGGCGAGCTCCGGCCCCTCCCCGCGTCCCTGCCGCCCCGCGACTGGACGGCCGGCTGCCCGTCGTCGCCTCGGAGACGGCTCGGCCCTCCAGGGTCCCCTCAGCGCCCGCCGCCGTCGCCCGGGCCTACCTTGCTGGTGAGGTCCAGCTCCGGCTCACCGTTGAGCGCCTCGCCGTCCTCGCTGCAGTCCGACTCGAAGCCGCCGTGGAGGCGGGCGGCGGCCGCCGCGGCCCTGGCCGCCCCCGGGGAGCTGGGCTCGGGGGCAAACATAGAGGCCGGCACCGGCGAGTCCATCGGGGAGCGACTCCGCTCCGCCGCCATCTTTAATAACTTAGGCTAATTCGCAGCCGGCTGCCCTCCCTCCCCGGCTTATTTGACTAATCTATGCGTGGCCCCGCCCCCACCTCATCGGAATAATTTATGCGAAGCCTCTCCCGCCGCGCAGAGAGTGACACGTATCTCTAGCTAAGACACAATCGACCAGGCCTCGCAGCCACCAATCGCTGCAGCCCTTTCAAGTACCTAATGAATAATTAATGAGACCAAAACCCCAACAACAAATGTCTGGGACGTCAGGCGCCCGGGAGGGAACAGCACCGTGTCCACACTACCTGCCTGGAGCCTTCCCGCCAACAGAGGCAGTACAGGGTATGACTGATTCGGCAGCCAACCAATGAGGAGAGAAATTCAAAGAGCATTTCCCGCGCACCGCCCCTTCACTCCTGCTTTCCAGAGGCGGGGCTCAGCTCCCAAATCTTACTGCAAAACAGTCGCCGCAAAGAGCTTTCCAGTGATAGACAGGGACCAGACCCAATCCAGTCCTCCGTAGGTCCCGCGCCTCCCGCTGCCTCTCACAGATAGTAAACTGCAAAACGGGCCTCCCACTCTATCCAGTGACTGAGGCGGTCGCTGGAACGCGGAGTCTGACGTGCTGGCATGCTCCAGGCAATTTAATAGTAGAATCGATGCTGTATATCCCAAGAGTTGTAATACTGTAGTAGCCGGAGTAAGACAATTAATTCAACGCTGACCTTGCTGGGCACCGCGGCTTTCGCTTATCATTTCAGCGATTCGGGAGACTGAAGCAAGTACGAGGACAGCCTCAGCAATTTAGCGGGACCCTGTCTCAAAACAAAGATGGGGAAAAAAAAAAAAGTCCTGGGATTTGGCTCAGCGGTTGAGCGCCTGCAGGTTCAATTCCTAGTACCATCCAAAGGGCGGGGTGCGGGGGGTGGGGGTGGGAGGACACGCAGACCTTCAGGAAAATTCTGCATTCACTGCCTCTGCGTAGAGAGCAGTTTACACGAACAAAAAGGCAAGCAGAAAAATATAAGCCAAAACACCTCCCACATTTCATTTCTGGTGAACAGTTATGTCAAGATCTAAGGTCTGTTAAAGCAAATTGCAAGTTCGAGGCCAGCCTTGGCAATTAATTAAAGGAGCCCCTGTCTCATCAAAAAAATAAATAAATAAATAAAGGACTGGGGATGCAATTTAGTGGCAGAGCGTCCCTGGGTTCAATCCCCAGTACCACTGAAATAAATAAATAAAACGCTAACCTTAGGGAGAATCTCCCATTCATTGCCTCTGCTGAGAGGGCAACTATACAAACAAAAACAAAGGCCAGTAGCGAAAAGATAAGCCAAAAAGCACTCTCTCTCTCTCTCTCTCTCTCTCTCTCTCTCTCTCTTCTGGTGAACAGCTATGCCAAGATCTAGGGTCTGTTAAGGTAGTTTCCTTCAGATTTTTTTCCCCTACTGTCGTCAGCTGTGGAAAGCCCCAATCCAAAATGTCATCCAAAGTGCACCAATTTTAATGTCTTAAGTTTCTGTTTCAAACATCAGAAAAACCTTAGAATTTTACTGGTAGGTGAAAAGAAGGATTAACCCAAGATCTAATGCTGGCTGGCCTTGGCCACTCATCCTAAGCAATAGGTGAGAAAGCACAATCATTTGAGAAGTTACTCCAGTTTTAGGGTTTGAATTGCAAGATTTAATGAGCAACAGACAGGGTTAAATACATAACTGAGCATAGTGTGCTGGTGCAAGCTGTAATCCCAGAGGCTGGATTGAGACAGGAGGATCACAAGTTCAAAGCCAGCCGTAGCAAAGGCAAGGCGCTAAGCAACTAGGTGAGCCTCTGTCTCTAAAACAAAATAGGACTGGGGATGTGACTCAGTGGTCAAGTGCCCCTCGGTTCAATCCCTGGTACCAAAAAAAAAAAAAAAAGGCCTTGTTAGTCGCAGGGATCTATCTACCTGAAAGAGTCTCATCTTGTTTCTGTTTTAAAGTAGGAAAGTAGGTATCATCAAGTCTTGTTTGTACAAACACAGCTGGGCAGCTGGGAATCTGGAACAAGAAGTCATTAAACTTCAATGGTCGTGATAATAGTTCCTTTGATATGCTTTTTTCTTCTTCCTGGCCAAATTGTTCACCAGCATCCTACAACCCTATCTGGTCCCAAAATACTAAAATCTTAATTAGCAAAGCTAAATACTGTCAGACATGGTGGTGAATGCCTGTATTCCCAGTGATTCAGGAGGCTGAGGCAGAAGTATCCCAAGTTTGAGGCTAGCCTGGGTAATTTAAGTTTGACCCTGTGTCAAATTAAAAAATAAAAGGCATTGGTAGTATAGCTTAGTGGCCAATCCCAGCACCACAAGACATACAAAAACTGAATATTAAGACACTATATTCTACAATAATTTGTGCCTATGTTAAATGGCACAATTATTCAGTCTTCATTGCAATTCCTGTTATGAAGCTTCTAAATCATTGGCATCTCCCAAGTGATTGATGGTTTTTGTTTTTTTGTCATACTGAGGATTGGACACAGGTGCACTTAACCACTGAGCCACAACCCCAGCCCTTTTTATTTTTGAGTCAGGGTTTCAATAAATTGCCAAGACTGGCCTCAAACTTGCAATCCTCCTGCCTCAGCTTCCTGAGTCTCTGGGATTATAGGTGTGCACCACAGCAACTGGCAGTGACCAATGTTTTCTTGTATACTAGTAAATCAACTGACAGAGACTGGTTACAGAAAGACAAAAATCAAGGGTTGAGAGTTCAGGCCTATCCCCCAATTACTGGGGATCAAAGAAGAACTGAAGTTTAAGTTGATCATCAATGGCGAATTATTTAATCAAGTCTATATGATTAAGTTTCCATGAAACCAGAAAAGGACCAAGTCTGGGGGTCTTCCAGAGACATGAATGTCTCTGAAGGCTTGTACACCCAGAGAGGGCATGGCAGCTCCATGCCCTTCCCACACACTTTGGTGCAAGTCTCTTCCATCTAACTGTTCATCTACATCCTCTGCAGTATCCTCTATAATCAACTGTCAAACTTAAGAGTTTGCCAGAGTTCTCTGAGCTGCTCTAGCAGATTAATCAGACCAAAGAGGGACTCATGGGAACCCTGATTAACAGAGTTGGTCTGCCAAAGTTCCAGAGGTCCAGACTTGCATCCAGCATCTGAAAATGAGAGGCAGTCTTGTAGAACCCCGCCCTTAACCTGTGGATCTGATGCTCTCCCTAGGTAGTCAGAGTCCAACTGAATTGCCAGGTACAGTGGCACATGCCTGTAATCCCAGTGACTCAGGAGGCTGGGGCAGGAGGATGGAGAATTCAAAGCCAACTTTAGAAACTTGGCAAGGTCCTAAGCAACTCAGCAAGACACTGTCTCTAAATAAAAATAAAAATAAGGGCTGAGGATGTGGCTCAGAGGTTAAATGCCTGGGGGTTCAATCTCCAATACAAAAAAAAAAAAAAAATCCAACTGAATTAAAGGATATTCACCTGGTGTCTACTGCAGAACTGATTGGTTTCTTGGCAGGGGGTGCAGGGGGGTGCAGTCCACATTTTGGTGACCAGAGGTGCTGTGTTGTATTAACTCCATTGCTCAGACCAACATTTAGCATCTTAACAATTGGGTCTTCAGAAAGAGTTCAAGTTTGAAATGTATCCACTTGAATCAAAGTGTGAAATATGATATGTCAAGAACTATGTAATGTTTTGAACAATCAACAATAAAAATTTAAAAAAAAGTTTGAAATGTGCTGACACCTGATAGCAGACTAAAAAATATGCTTTTCCCACTATAGGACTTTGCCTAGAAAAGATACTCTCAGAACAGATGCTTCATGAATTGAATGGGAAAGTCTAAAGTAACATTTTAGAGGGAATTCCCTACCCATCTTATATCCTCTTTCTGAAGACAGGTTAGCCTCCGTTCAAATCCTGAATCCAAGACAGACTTAGGTGACTTCCAGTACTTAATTAACTTCTTTGTGTGGCAGTCAGAGGGATCTAATGGGATAATTGGCAGTAAATGTTAATATACGTAAAGCACTTAGGACAGTGACTTGCACTGCAAGCCTTTTAAGTACATCATTATCCCATAGGCCGCTTTCAAACAAAAAAGTTTAAGATAACTTAAAAGTAGTCTGAATAGAGGTACCACACTCAAAATCTTGAGTCAAGTTGAAGCATGGTCAAAAAACAAAACAAAACAAACAAACCAAAAAAAAAAAAAAAAACTGATTTCGAGATGTGACTTATTTTTTATTGTTTTACCCATTTTCTTAACAAAAAATTCAAAAGACGAGCAGCCAAGGTGGATAACGACGCCTTTCACAGCCCCAGGAGTAAAGGGAGGAAAAGCTAAGCCCACTCGGGTCTGCAAGTAGTTTGCTTCTGACACACACAATCGCTCAGCTGGACCCTGAGAAAGCACCAAAGAGCCCGTGAACACCGTTAGTGTGGCGAGAACCGAAATACGACACCACGGAGCTGGAAGAGGATCCCACTTTTCACTTGAAATGTGACCCCCGGTGAGGCGCACACCCTCGGTGCTCCTGGTAAGCTCGAGGTGGTCGGGCTCTCTAACCAAGAGATTTGCGCGCGACCGCGTCCGTAAGGTGTGTTACAACCACCTGGTGAAAGGCGCGCTAGGCAAACAAACAAAAAAACGGTCAGCGCAGGAACCGCAGTCCAGGTTCGAGAAAGCACTTTGCCCAGAGACGGGAGGGGTGGGCAGGGCCGCAGGCAGCGGCTGGCTGGGTCGCCGCCCCGGAACCGTGGCGCCGCGGCCGCCTAAGGGAGGAACGAGCGTCGAGGCGGGACTCCCCGCCTGGAGGGGGCCGCCGAAGCCAGACGCCCGCCCTACACATCCAGTGCCCTGCATTCCCACACCCGGCGACACGCGAGCCTCGCAAATCCCCAGACAGCTCCGCGCGGCCGGACTCTCGCAAAGGCGCGGCGGCCGCGGCTCCACAGCTGGCGCCGCTGACGTCAGGCTGACGTCAGGCATGACGCCGCGGCGGGGAGGGCGGGGACGGCGCGGGAGGGCGTTTCCGGAGCGCGCGCCGATTGAGGGGCGCTGACGTCGGGCTCAGGTGCGCGCGCCCGTCCGCGCGTGGCCCAGGTGGCGGCTAGCAGCTCTAGGTGGCGACCCGCGGCGGAGAGGGGGCGACCCACGGCGCGAACCCAAGCTGTCCCGGTGCGGCCGGGAGCCGGGGTAGGGGGCGCGGCGGGAGGGCGCCCGGGCTTGCACGTGACGGGCGGGGAGGTCAGGGCCGAGGCGGCGAGCCGGGTGGCCCGGGGCCCCGGAGGGCGAGGCGAGTGTCCGGCCCCACCCCTCCGGGCCTGCCCGGCGCCGCGCAGGACCGTCCCGCGGGCAGGGGCCGGGCCCGCCGCGCCCCTTCCCCAGCCCGCCCGCCGGGCGGAGCTGATCAGAACTGTCTCCTCCGCAGGGCCGCGGCGGGAGGACGAGAGCCCGCGCTTCCCGAGGAGCTGTGCCCGCCTCGCCACCGCGCCCGGGAGGATGGAGGGCTGCCCCCGAGGCCCCAGCGCGACCCGCGATCCCACGCTGGCCGGCCCTCGCTAGCTGCTTCGGTTGTGCGTTTTATCCACCACCCAGGCCTTGTCTCCTGAATCTGTGGCGTCGTGATTCTAAAGAAATGGAAGAAAAGGAACGATGTGACCGATTGTTTTTGGTCTTCCTGCTTTGAGGCCTGGTGGCATTTTCAGGGAGGAAAGAAAATACCGCAAGGAAATAGTGTCTTTTAGGAGCAGGGAGGAAGGGGAGGGTGGGAAAAGGGCAACGGATCTTACATTTTATATGAGTTTTTAAAAATTCTGCACTTTGACAGTGATGGTGAAATAAACTAATCCAAAAGCTATTTTTCTATTGAGAAGAGAGAAGAGGTGGCTTTTCCCCACTTTTGATTTCAACCTTTTCTCCCAGTGTCAAAGCATAAATCATGGACACCAGAGAATAAAGTGGACCTCAGGAATCCTGAAAAGACTGAGAAGTTTACATCTTCCTCAGGAGGGAAGAGTGGGTGTTTTCAACCCTCTTTGGAACCTCAAACGAAAAACATGAGTTGCATGCCATGGAAAGGAGACAAGGCCAAATCTGAATCCTTGGAGCTGCCCCAGGCAGCACCGCCACAAATCTACCATGAGAAACAACGCAGGGAGCTTTGTGCCCTCCATGCCCTCAATAATGTCTTCCAGGACAGCAACGCCTTCACGCGGGAAACGCTGCAAGAGATTTTCCAGAGGTAGGGCACCTCTTCTTGGCATCCTGATACTCACTGATATTTCTGAATTTGAGTGGATAGGGCGCATCAGGTGCTTAAGCCTTCAAACCTACAGGTATTAGCTAGATGCTGTCAGTGGGTATAAGAGATGCAGGAATGAGAAAGAGAATCATTATCATGTATGTGCTACCTACTCTGGAATAGCCTTAGTTGTGTTATTTCAAGTGATCTGCTCAACAATGCTGTGGAATCCATGTTATATCTGTTATTTCCATTTTACGGATAAAGACAGCTCAGTGAAGTTCAATGATGTGACCACTGTAGCGTAGCAAGCACTGGAGCCAAGGTTGAAGTTAGGTTTCTATCCTGCTGTTAACTACTGGGTTAGAATGCCGCCTCCTCAAGTCCTGCCACCAAGGAGTTTACAATGTAGAAGGGGGACAAGATGTGTCTACATTCAGTCAGTCACCTGTCATCAAAGGTGGAATGTGGCAGGTACCACAAGAAAGTTGTGCATACTGTGCTCCAGCTTCTCTTTGAGGCCATGTGCCAGCATTGATGCTTTTCATGCATTGTTTTGTGTGGCTACTTCTGAACAGTTTGTTTTACTGATAGAGAAACAGGAAGAAAGGTCAGGTAATTTGTCCAAGTAGCTTCTAAGTAGCAAAGCTAACATTTGAAGCTGATTCCAGATCCCTCCCCTTTCTACTTTATTCTAGATGGCTGGCCTTTCTTCCTTCCTTCCTATACCAGCTATTGAACCCAGGAGCGCTTAACCACTGAGCCACATCCCCAGCCCTTTTATTTTTATTTAGAGACAGGGTTTCGCCAAGTTGCTTAGGGCCTTGCTAAGTTGTTGAGGCTGGCTTTGAACTTGCCATCCTCCTGCCTCAGCCTCCCAAGTCACTGGGATTACTGGGGTGCACCACTGCACCGGACCTAGATGGCCTTTCTTACCTACTAAAGCAAATGCCACGAGTGGGTAGAAGTTCAGCTTGTTGTTCTTTGCTTTGATTTTCTGAATTATTTTGCCAGAGGGTTTGAGAATTAGTTCTGCAGTGTCTAGGTAGAGATAGCAGCACGTCTGCAGTCCATTGGCGGTGAGCCTATCTGATCACTCAGAGAGAGTTGGTTAGCCTTACTTAATTCTCAGTGCAGGGAAAGCTTAAGAATTCTATTCTCTCTCTCTCTTTTTTTTTTTTTTTTTTTTTTGTGCTGGGGATTGAACCCAGGGTCATTGAACCATTAAGCTTTGTCCCAGGTTGTTTTTATTTTGAGGCAGGGTCTTGCTAAGTTGCTGAGGGTATTGCTGAGTTATTGAGGCTGGTGTCCAACTTGCAGTCCTTCTACCTCAGCTTCCTTAGTTGCTGGAATCACAGGTGTGTACCACCATGCCTGGCAGCTCAAGAATTCTTCCAGCAGTGTATATTCAGCATAGTTCCAGAGGACCCTTTTTTGATTCCCTTCACTTAAATAGGAAATTTCTGCAGCATTGGAACCCGAATAATAGCTAAAATCAACCAGTTTGCAGTGATTTGTGGATCATTTACTCTGAGAGAACCATAGGCATTCTCTTAAAAAGAATGTTAATCCAAGTATACTAACAGAACTATAATGAGAGTAATTGTTTTCCAATTCCAATAATATACAAAGTAGTGCCTTCACCTTAACATACCAGATGTGTCTGCATCATGACCATTATCTGGCAGCAAGAAGATTTCACCTGGGAAGTAAGATAATGTGTCTCGTGTCACCAAGTCATGTGACATAAAGGAAGACCCAGTTCACTGAATTGATTTCTTTTGGCCAGCCATTGATATTTCTTATTTTCCTACTTGGATTATCTGCAAATTGTTTTCTAATCCAGAAATAGAAGGAAGATTCACAGTGATTACCTGAATGCTTTATGATATGTATTGGCAATCCCAAAACGACTGAATAGCAGTGGTCCTAGGAAACTAGAACTCAGTGTAGGAATTTGCCCAGTATTACCCACTAGTAAATATCAGATATAAAATTCTGCAAATGTGGGCTGGGGTTATGGCTCAGCAGTAGAGTGCTTGCCTAGCACATGTGAGGCACTGGGTTTGATCCTCAGTGCACATAAAAATCAATCAATCAATAAATAAAGTTATTGTGTCCATCTACAACTAAAAATTTAAAAAAATATATGAATGTAGTCATATTAGGTTAGAAAACATTTTACTTCTGTAAATTTGACTTCTGGTTGGACAAGAGGCGCAATCATGATGAGATCACTAACGTGAACAGTACAGTGAAGCGCTGTTCTGAGGGCTTCCCTGGGGCTAGTTCAGTCCTCACACTGAGCTTGGGAGGTAGACTTTATTTTCCATTTCTCTAGATGAGGAAATTGGCACAGATAGTTTCCAAAGATATTAATGGCAGGATTTGGACCCAAGCTTTGTGGCTCCAGGGCTTGCCTCCTAATTGCTTCAGCTGCTTGCTTTATCCTGGCAAGATTTGTCAGAGCTGTCCTAGCACCAGAGCTATTCCCCCTGCTAGTAAGTGGGACTGTGGATCTGGACTGTGATCAACAAGAGTTTGTGGCTATAGCAGTCTTTCAGCTGTGTTTTCCCTGAGTAGAAGAATGCTGGATGCTTGCTAAACACCTTTATGGAACCATGGTCCTCTATTTTTTTTTTTTTTTTTGAAGATTTTGCAAATTATATAGTGCTTCTCAGTTCCCTATTAGCACAGTATAAAAATCCACCTTAAAAAAAAAAAATCAACCTAAGATCCACCTCAGTAAAAGCAAACCAGTACATAAAAGAGAAGTCCAGTAGTGGAATTCTGTATGGAGCATTTTAAATGGAAAGATTCTATTAGGATACATAGAAACAAAAGAAGTATGGAAAGAATCCAGAGAAAAAGCAAAGAGAGAAAAGGTGAAGGAGAGTAGATGGAATTTTTAAAACAAACACTGACCAGCTGCTGCAGTGTGCCAGGCACCGCAAGCCTCCTTGGAGAACACAGCTGGACAGGACATTTTGGGGCTGTACCGAGCATGCCTTGAGAACATATTGAAGTGAGAACCACAGCAATTTGAAAGTGAAAATATCTTGAAGCAAAGGAGAGGAATGCTGGCAGGTTTAACTAGGTAACTTTAAGTTCTCAGATCTAAAGTTCTTTGCTGGTTTGAAGATATAACTGATGAGTGGTAGAAATGGGAGAAAAATGTCAGTAAGTGCTATTTGTTGAGAGGGCTTATCCTAACAGTTGAATTTTAGCCAGATAAAAGAGAAGAAATACAAAAATAGCAGGGTGGAGTTTGAATAGAGTTGTGGCTATGAAATGACTCATGCTTGGAATACAAATGAATAGGAATGTGGAACTGAGCTAATGGCTGGTCAGCAACAAGGGGCCAAGGAAAAGAAAAGGTGTAACTGAGGCTTGTGCCTAGAGAGAAGACCAAAGACAGTGGGCAAATGTCCATCAATTTGTATCTATGTAGATGAGGGGTTTGACCTTATGTGTATCCAGGCTTTGAAAAAGAAGGGTCAGAGAAGTCAAACAGAAAGTGCTCAGACCTCAGACATTTTCATTAGATTCATCCCAATTTTTCAGAGATCAAATGTTCTTGCAGCTAGCAATACATTCCTCTTTCAAATAGAATTGCTGTTCAAGTGTAACTGGATGAAAGCTGGCTTGATGGAGAGAAACTAAAGAAAGTTGGAAGGAACAAAGAGAATAGGGATAGTGGTAAACAACCAGCATTCTCTACCACAAAGGACAAGCACTCCAACTTCTCCATTAGAAGATCCCTGAGCAGGTAGAAAGGGCCACATTTAAAAGTGAGGCAGTTGCTGGCACTGTGGCCCCACTTGCAATCCTGGTGACTTAAGAGATAAGGCAGGAGGATTGCAAATTTGAGACCAGCCTCAGCAACTTAGTGAGGCCCTGAGCAATTTAGTGAGACCCTCAGGAACTTAGTGAGACTCTATGTCTCAAAAAATAAAAAGGGGTGGGCATGTGGCTCAGTGGTAAAATTTCCCTGGGTTACCTCCCCAGCTCCCTGCACTCACCACCCCTCCCCTCCCCCTCCCCCCCAAAAAAAAGGTTCCATGGAAGAGAGGATGTGAACTTGAGCTTGAAGAAGTTATGGGATTTGGGGTTGGGGATGTGGCTCAAGCGGTAGCACGCTTGCCTGGCATGCATGCGGCCCAGGTTCGATCCTCAGCACCACATACAAACAAAGATGTTGTGTCCGCCAATAACTAAAAAATAAATATTAAAATTCTCTCTCTCTCTCTCTCTTAAAAAAAAAAAAAAAAAAGTTATGGGATTTGGCTTAGAACCAGAAGTAGGAGAAAAGAATAGAGGCCACATAGTCATGGTACTGGAAGTGTACTAAGCCTCATGAGAAGGGAACAGCAGGTGGAATAGGGCTGGAGGATTTGGAGGTGGCCGCTCAGGCAGTTCGTATGTAATATTATGGGTTTTTTTCTTTTTCCTTTTTTTGGTACCAGGGATTGAACTCAGGGACACTTAACCACTGACCCACATCCCCAGTTTTTTTTATTTTTTATTTTGAGCCAGTCTTGCTAAATTGCTTAGGGACTTGTTAAGTTGCTAAGGCTGGCCTCAAACTTGGGATACTCCTCCCTCAGCCTGAGCCACCAGAGTTGCTGGGATTACAGGTGTGCGTCACCATGCCAGCCTAGTTCATTTGTAAGGGAAGGAAATGACAACTTGGTGAATGTGGCAGGAATATATAAGCTAAATCAGTGGAAGGAGTGTTTATAAGCAAGGAGATCAGTTTGGGGAACCTATTTCAAAAGTCCTGGTTTTAGTCTCTGTAGTGGCTCACACCTGGAGTCCCAGCTGCTTGGAGAATCACAAGTGTGAGGCCAGCCTGGGCAGTTTAGTGAAAATCCTGTCTTGCACAAAAGGAAGGAAGATGTAGCTTGGTGGTAGAGTGCTTGCCTAGCATTATGACTAACAGGTCATCCTAGTACTGAAGAGGAAAAAAATCCAGGTCTATAGTGAAGGGAGAGATAGAGGAAGTGGACAGGAAAGAAATCTGAGAGAGAGAAGATGAAGGCTGAGGAAGAGAGATCCTTAGAACACGAAATCTGAAAGGTGTACCTTAGAACAAATGTCTGTGGGGGTCAACTCTGGGAACTGAAGCATATTATGTAATCCCCTTTTTGGAGGTTCAAGGTGAAGATTGGCATAGGGGGACTCCCAGGAACCCTGTTTACTCCCTTGGTTCATTCATTTACTGTACAGAAGTATCCCATATCTTCAGGATCCTCCAATTATGAGTCTGGAACTAGGATCACCAGACGCATGCTCAAGAATTCACTGCCCTGCTGGGAGCCTGCTTGAAGCAGACAGCAGCATCAGCCCTGGGGGAACCTTCATCTCTGGGTGGAGGGAAGGGAGCCTGCTGGAGCTCAATACCTGGGACCTGACGGGTGCTCTGTCCTGTTGAGCTGTGTTGCAGCCCCAGGCTTTGGGGACTCTGCTGACCTTTCCTTTCACAACCCTGCACCACCTCCCACTCTGACTCTTGGGTCACTGCTGTAAGACAGCAAGCACAACTGCAAATTATTCTCTTTTTTTTGGTACTGGGTATTGAACCCAGGGACACCAAACCACTGAGCCACATCCTCACCCCTCTTTTTTTATTTTATTAGAGACAGGGTCTTGCTGAGTTGCTTAGGTCCTCACCAAGTTGCTAAAGCTGGCTTTGAACTCACAGTCTTCCTGCATCAGCCTCCCAAGCTGCTGGGATTACAAGGCATGTGCCGCCACACCCAGTTACAACTGCAACTTCTAATGAACATGTTTTTTAATAATTGTATCACTTGTAAGTGTTCATTGTCAAATCAGTTAAAACTATCAGACTTTGAATTTGTTTTTACAATACGGGGGATTGAATCTGTGGGTGCTCTACTGAGCTACATTCCTTTTTTTTTTTTTTAATACAGCGTCTTGCTAAGTTGCTTAGGACATTGTTCAGTTGCTGAAGCCAGCCTTGAACTTGTGATCCTCCTGCCTCAGCCTAATCCCCCGATTCTCTGGGATTATAGGCATGTGCCACTACACCTGACCCCAGATCTTTTTATTTTTTACTGTGAGACACTGTCTTGGCAAGTTGCCCAGAGTAGCCTCAAAATTGCCATCCTCCTACCTCAGTCTTCTGAATTGTTGGGGCAAGCATATGCCACCATGCCTGCCTTAGACTTCATGCTTTTACTTATAAAATATAAATAATTCATCCCCTCGTAGTTTCCTGTGAGGATTGAGACACATATTAAAGCACCTATCTTAGTGCTTAGGGTGGGTGTTGAGTACGTGGGAATTGTTTTACAGGTCAAGTGTTTGGTTACAGAATGGGGTTTGGTGTTCTTGGATTTCCCCATCTTTGCTAGCTCTGGAAGTAAGCAATAAGCCCTTTTATTTTAAAGTCTACTAGTATTTAGAGCAGAAGATAAAGAAAGAATAACAGAAATAAGCAGAACATTTCAACAAACTCCTTGAGTGTGTTGCCTGTGCCCTGTAGGTCCTGGGCGTGCGGTGTTGACTGGACGGTCAAGGCTCCTGCTGCACTCTAGAACAGAGGAACAGGCAATGTGTTCCGTACTGATGGAGGGCTAGAAGTGAACCAGAGCAGCCAGAAGATGAACGAACTGGGAGAAACTTACAGTGGGGTGGTCAGAAGGACCTTTCTGTGACAGTTACATTTAAGACCAAGTGATTAGGAGCAAAACCAATGAAGAGCTCAGGGAAGAGCATTGCAATCAGCAGGGACATCGAGTGAGTGCCATGTGAGGAAGAGCCTTGAGTCTTTAAGAAATAGAAAAAGGTCTTGTAACAGGAGGTGAGAACGGAGGTCAGCAGGATCCTGAGGGCCTTGCCAGCCAAAGTAGTTCGGGTTGTATTTATGTGCTGTGGGCATGGTTGGAGGGGTTTAAGTTAGTGGCAGCAGTGTGTTTTATGTTTGGACAAAGTATCAGTAAGGGGTTAGTGGTGTAGCTCTGTGAGACTGCTTGTCCAGCATGTGTCAGGCCCTGGGTTTGATCCCTGGCACCACAAAAAAATGGGGGTGGGATGGGCATGGGATTCAGTGTGGTTGCTGTGTATGCAGGAGAGTTGACATTTTTGACTGAAGTCTGGATTCTGTTCTGGAGATGGCACTTGGCAACCTCCTGGGTACCTCTCTTCTGCCCCTGTCCTAAGGAACTCACCACATTACCCTCCTTCCCCTTCTCAGGAAAGTTGAGGGAATGCAGACCCTCCTTCAAAATGTCCTTTTCTGAGCCCAGCATGGTGTGCACATGTGTAATACCAGCAATTTGGTAGGCTGAGGCAGGGAGATGGCCAGTTTCAAGCCTCGGCAACTTAGCGAGCAAGACCCTGTTTCAGAATAAAAACTGGGGGTGTGGCTTAATGGTAGAGCACCCATGGGTTCCATCCCCAGCACAGGAAAAAAAAAAAATTTTTTTCCCCAACTACTGTGCACGGTCCAGAATGCTTTTAGGCCATGCATCCCAGGTTAGCATGCGCCTCACTGCTTTTTATTGCTTCACATCTGTCTCCAGCTCATGCATTTATGCATAGGGACCCCTGTGTGCCTGTGTGTGCTGGTGGTGGGGAGAACTGAGAATTGAACCAAGGGGCACTCTGCCACTGGCTGGGTGATATCCTCAGCCCTTTTTAAAATTTTGAAACAGGGTTTTGCTAAGTTGCTGAGGCTGGCCTCAAACTTGTGATCCTCAGCTTCCTGAGTTGTTGGGGTTACAGGTGTGCATCCCCCTGTCTTGGTCCCTGTATACCTTTAGGTATTTAATGATTGCCAAGTGTGAAAGCCTTAAGTAGAAAGTATTTAAGTTATAAAAAGCAGGAGTGATAATTACTGACCATGCAAATGAAAACATCACCTATTTATTTTTTATTTATTTATTTATTTTTTTACTGTCTTTAAAAAAAAAAGATTGTATCAGGCTGGGGTTGTGGCTCAGTGGTAGAGCACTTGCCTAGCCTGTGTGAAACCCTGTGTTTGATACCCAGCACTGCACAAGAACATAAAAAAGTTGTGTTAGGGCAGGAAGATAAGCAAGAGGAAGACTGTAGAAAGACTGCAGTAGGCTGGGGATTTCATGAATGAGACTCAATTCATGGAATATTCTTTGTATCCATTGACTTCACTAGACACACTTTCCCCACATAGAGCCCAGGGGCCTCTACAACTGAGCTACACCCCCAGCCCTTTTTATTTTGAGACAAGGCCTCACTGGCTGGCCTCAGACTTGTGGTCCTCCTGCCTCAGCCTCCCAGGTCACTGCAATCACAGGTGTGCACCACTGTAACAGTCTGTAGACACAGTTTCTAAATGGCAGGTAGATAGGTCTCACCTGACTTGTTTTGCAGAAAAAGCAAGGTGAGGGCTGGGGTTGTGACTTAGTGGCAGAGCACTTGCCCAGCATGTGTGAGACACTGGGTTCGATTCTCAGCACCACATATCAATAAATAAAATTAACGTCCATTGACAACTAAAAACATATTAAAAAAAAAAAAAAGAAAGGTGATCCCTAGAGCAGCAGGATCCCAGGGAACAGAATACTTAAGTAGAAACGGGAAATTATACTTGATTGGGTGGGGGAGGGTAACCAGCTTCCAGTGTACTGGTAGAAATTGCTCCTTTGGTATGGCCAGGGCGCATTAGGCAGACCAACAAGTCTCAACATCATCTTTTCACATTCATAGGTTGTCTCCAAACACCATGGTGACACCCCACAAGAAGAGCATGCTGGGAAATGGGAATTATGATGTGAACGTCATTATGGCGGCTCTTCAGACCAAAGGCTATGAAGCTGTTTGGTGGGACAAGCGCAGGTAATATGATGGGGAACAGCAGGTTGTGGTGCAGGCCTTGGTCGGGGATTCCTGGCATGAGGGGACTGCATGGGACCTTAAGGCTGGCTGCCTCAGAGTCTGATATGGTTTCTCTTCTGCAGGGATGTTGGTGTTATTGCTCTCACGAATGTCATGGGGTTCATCATGAATCTGCCCTCCAGCCTGTGCTGGGGTCCACTCAAGTTGCCTCTCAAAAGGCAGCACTGGATCTGTGTTCGAGAGGTGGGCGGGGCGTACTACAACCTCGACTCCAAGCTCAAGATGCCTGAGTGGATTGGAGGCGAGAGCGAGCTCAGGTGAGTCCCAGTGTGGCTCAGCTGCTGGGCTTCTGGTTTGCTGTGTTGAGGGAAGTCAAGCTCATCTTTGGTTATTTGACAGAGGAAATGAAATTCTTATGTGCTCAGAGCCTCTCCCTGCCTTACTTGGAATCATGGGGTCTCAGACTGGAAAGGCCTTAACAAGGAATTTCATCCCTTTCGTAAGCAGGGTCCATAGCCTGGGGTATTGGCCTTCTGGTCTGGTGGGGCTGGTGAGGTAACGTTCTTTCTGCCTGCACCACTGACACAGTGTTGTTACCAGTTCAGAGAAAGGAAGATACATATTCAGCCAGAGGGTTAAATTGCCCTAAGATGAAAGTAGTTGGTTTTTTTAAACAGAAGCACTTCAGAGTACTTTGCGCTTCTGTTCCTCACAGAACCAGTTCCTCTCGGCAGTAACGTGAGGATGAGCAAAGATTCAGATTGGGATTTGAACTGGACAGACTTAGGGGTAACTCTAGAAGAACCTACTAGAACGTGTTAGGATTGCCAAGGGCATAAAGGATCAGGTGTCTGGTGACTTGTGGCCCCGAGAGTGGAATTTGCAGTTCACCAGCATTTCATTTTCTCTCACCTCTTCCTTTTTCCATAGGAAATTTCTAAAACATCATTTGCGAGGAAAGAACTGTGAACTCCTGCTGGTGGTAGCAGAGGAGGTGGAGGCCCATCAGAGTTGGAGAGCTGATGTGTAGCGCCGCTAGGTCCAACCCGCCCCTGCCTCGGTCCTCGAGCCCTCGTGATGCGCTGTGGCCTCTGCAGTGGGTCCGCCCGGCCACCTCCCCAAACATCTCATCGGGTTTCCCCTTCAGACTTGCCAGTGCAATAGGACGGATGTGTGGACTGTTACAAGAACCCCCAGCATTGTCTGTGCCTGGGGAAGGCAGGCGGGAGCTCTGAGGGCTTAGGGCAAGCCACTGAAGGCCTTCGTTTTATTTTGGAGAAGAGAAGGAAAGGTGGGTCCGAGCTTATTTTCCCCTTTCTATGAGGACCTGACACAGGTTTTCTTGGAGTCCTCACTGCTGCTCCAGGCTCACCAGAGATGCTGCCTCCACTTTCGTCTCCTGTGGCGCCCGTGTCTGAAGACATAGTAGTACACGCAAAGCCCAGTGACTGACTGAAGAACCCAGAGCATAAGCGTCTCTCAGGAAACCATCTCCAGAACCCCAGCAGCAGTGCTGCGTGCTGTCTGCAGTCCTAATGCCACCCCTCCCCCCCACTTTTGAGGGTGGTTTATGGACAGCCTTGGAGTTTTATAATGAAAACTTCTTGAATATCCCAAGCCAGGTGGTTGAGTCCCCCAAGTCTAGCAAGACAGTGGTAAGATAGACATCTAAGAGGATGTGGCTAAGCCAAACTGGGAAAAGCATGGGGTGGCTTTCTTCACTCCAGTTTTGTCCCCACCATTTCACTACATTGATTTAGGAAGCTCTGGGGCAAAACATAAGGAAAAGGGGCAGTTTCCCCAGTTGGCCCACTCTGGCAAAATCAGAAGAAACATCTACCCTTGACAGGTTGGGTCAGCCAAAATCACGTGAAGAGTTTAAGAGCAGCTGGAATTGGTAGCTGGCCTGGGCTTGAAGCCTGTCACTGTAGTGACAAGCAACAGCCCTCAAATTAGGTGGTCATGTGCATTTTGTTATAGGACCTAGGTTTGTCATCTTCTGGTAGTTTCCTTTAAAAATCAGAGGATTGACCTGCCTCCTACCTCTTGAAATAGTTGTAGGCTACTTTTCTCTTGTAACTTTGGAAAACAAGAGGGGAAATAAATAATACCACACGTGTCACCAAAGTGGCTGTGGTTGCCTCAAGACAGGAGGGCAGGCAGGGGTAACCTGGCCAGTTCTTACTGATCACTGGTCTTGGCAGGTCTGAGAGCTGCCCCATTGGCCAGACTTCTCTCCACCAGGAGAGCCAGCCTGGGGCTTGCATGTGGATCCTAAGCAAGTGTAATGGGGAGGCTGAGGCACTCTCCCCACTGTGACTGGAGTGCATGTTTACACCAGCACTTTTTCTGCACATGTATCTTCAATCCAACAAGGCTGTTTTTTAAGCCAAGAAAGAGGCCCCAAGCCGCTACTGCACATTATGCCCTCAACAACTGGCCGTGGTCTCTTCTGCACCATTTTCTACACCAGACCTGCTTGGCACCACAGGGAGCTCTCTACCCCTGCACAATGACATTCCAGCTAACACCAGCCAGAAGTTACAGCCAATCTTGCTGATTAATCGTCACAAGCAGGACCTTGGGGTCCATTGGCACTGTTGGTGATTGTAAGCCATTTCCTGGGAAGAGGAAAAAACTTCCCACAAATCTGCTTGGGCCTGTGCAAATGGCACTTCAAAGGAGTCCCATGCACACGGAGTCCATGAGCCAATGGGATATGCAAAGACGCTTCAACTTTTCAGGGCTGGTTTCTCTGTTCATATCCAATTCTGGTGCTTAGGAACAGGGACCCATGCTGATGCCCAAGGGCAAAAAGCCCCACTTCTTTTAAAGAAGGGAGCAGGCCTGACCCTGATGCCCCACAAGGGGCAACCCTAGGCTTTTTCTTGCTTTTATTCCCCCCTTTATTTTTTCTGTTGGCCTTGTGCTGGGTTTGTTTACAAAAGATGTATTTTGTTTAACCAAATATTAAAAATGGTAAACTCCATACGCGAATCTCCTTGTCTGCCTAATATAATTATATGAAGGGAGGAAAAAAAACCCCAAAACTTTAGTATGATGCAGCTTTAAAAGGAATTCCTTACCATCATCTCTCCACTTAGAGATATAATAGTTTGATCAAACTTCACCAAAAAATACAAAATATTCACTTAAGTGGAATTTATTTCAAAAGTTACCATTGAAGCATTTTTCAGTTTAATGTTAGGATTGCCAATTTGAAGAACCAATATACAAAACACAGCTTGTACCTCACTGACCAGCTTTTGTACTAGTGAAGCAAAATATGCATCCAAGCCAAGGACATGGAGTATGTAGCATGGTTCAGTAGTCAGGAGGCTGGATTTGAATCCAGATCCAGCACTTATTATGAGGCCTGTGGATATTACTTAATCTTTCCATGGCTGTTTCCTCCTTTGCAAAACAGGAATACTACTACCTCCAAAACTGCATAGTACTGAGAAAAAGATTCACATTAAAGACTCTGTTTTATGCTCAAAAATTTTTTTGTTAAATGGAAAAGCTGCAAAATTCAAATATGGGGCTACAACTGACTTCATCATCAGTTTCTCCAATCACTAAAGTAGGCACAAAAATGTCCTTTTTCCGAACACTAGAAATCAGTACTTCCTATAAGTTTATAACTGTGAAATGTCTATAGACTACAAAAACACTGGCCTGGCCCTTTGCTTAGGTTGGTGGAACTGAATTGATTACTTCAATTCAGTGCAAAGTTGTCATTAAGAGGTTCTTGGCCAATAGTGCATTTTCTTTTTCAAAATTTAACTAACTTTAGGCCTTGAAATTATCAGTGGAGATGGAGATGCCAGCTTAGATGAGAGGAAATGTGAGGCATTGTATATCTTTGACCTTGAAAAATGGTACAAGTAACTTTTAAGTACTTATTACAGACACATGGATGACACTTTGAGTTGGAATCATTTTTAATATTTAAATACAAAAAGTGAGCACTGACTTTTTTTTACACACAAGTCTAATAGCCAAAATGTGCAGAGGAAACGAGCCTTTGCTCTGTCCTCCACACTCACTGTCCCCATTTTGTGGCTGAAGCTATAAACAGCCTCCCTTCAGTATACATGGGGCTTCCTGGTGCTTTACAAGACAGCCACAGTGCACTTTGTCAGTTTTAATATTAATATGTGCATGTCCCTTCTCAACGTCTCCTTTAAAAAAAAAAAAAAAAAAGAAGAAAGAAACAAACAAACAAAAGTCATTAATGGTCAGGGATCCTTCCCTCCCATTGTGGGGCATCATTTCTACCCCATAATGAGATAGACAGTGAGGAGATCTTCCAGTTAGGAGCAATGTACTAGAAGGGGTAAGGTGGCCAGAGCTGGAATAACCGTCTGCATAGCTGCATTCTGGTATCAGAGCGAGGACAGAAGAAACATTGAGGACAGCGTGGAGGGTACAGTTGAAAGTTGGGAGCCTCTGTGAGACAATGAGGGGAGAATTCTTCCCACCAGGTTTGGATCAGTGTGCCACAGTTTAAAAAAAAAAAAATCCCCCCCCCCCCCCCAAATAATCAGTTCAAACATAACTGAATTTCAAATTTCTCCCATTGAGACAGCTCAAATATAGCAGTAACAATCTAGATCTTTCCAGGAAGTGAAGGCAGAGCCCCTGGCACTCCTCCTGACAGCCCTGTGTTAGGCCCTAGAAGTATCTGGAAAAGAAAAGGAGAGATGTAAGGCATTGTACAGGCCTAGATGTCATTTTCATGGTACCTGATGAGGCAGACAAAAACAATGCTGAGCACAGGCATCTAAAAGGGCCTGGGCCTAATCCCAATCCCCACCCACACAGTAACTGCCAATCTGCTGGTGCTGGAGAAATAAATAACTAGTGTCTTCCCCCTGGCAAAAAGTCAAGAGTTTGGGTTCACCTGCCGCTGTTGCAGTTGCTGCTGTTGCTCCATTTGTAACTTCTCAGTCTCAAAGACAACAGGAAGAACCAGTATCATAAAAGAAGTGGTCCCAATCCACAAGGCTGCCCTGGAAAACCTGCAGAGAGAGGGTGGGCAAGCAGAGAGAGATGCAAATAGGCAACAGATTAAGAACAAAGCAGTAACCAAACCTCTTTCACTATATACTCCAGTGCTTTTAATGTGTATTCTACCCACTCCTTGCATCATACTCCTCCTACCAGGGACAAGAGGAGATTTTTCTGGGAGTTAGCTATAGCTACTTAACAATCTTCTGAGTTCTTATAAAGCTACTTAAACATCAATCATCTCAGATAAACTAACAACCTTGTCAAGTAAGAACCCCGCCTTTATAGAAGAGAAAATTAGAACTCAGAAAGGTTAGGGTACAAGCAGTCCAAGGTCACTGAAACCCAGATCTGCTGCTTCCGAAGTCGGTATTCTCTTTTCTCATAGGTTCAGACATCCCATGCACACCCCCCAATGTCTCTGCCCTCTTGTCCCTTACCTGTACATTTTTTGAGCCACGAAGAGGGAGAGATCAAAAGTGGCTCCGGCCGCGGACCGGACCCTCTCCGGGAACATCTCCGTCAGACCCCAGAGTCTCTCAGACAGGGTCTCATCTAGCTGTGGTGAAGGAGGTGCGGGTTTTGGCCGAAGCAAGGGCAGGCACCTGCGGCCCTCTGCGACGTGGGAAGACGCGGAGGCCGGCAGAGCTGGAGCATTCCCAGCCCAGCAGGGCCCCTAACCCCGCCTCCCGAGAAGCCACCTTCGCGGGGATCCCGCAGCACGCGGATCCCACACCCCGGGGAGGGCCCGCTCCTTGCCCCGCACCCCGCAGGGCCCTAGTACCTCGTCGTCATCGTCCTCTTCCAACTCTTCCTCAGTTTTCTCCGCGTCGCCTTTCGGGAGCAATTCATCGGGGGACAGCGGCTCCCCAGCGCCGGCAGCAGCAGCGGCGGCGGCAGCCATGGTGTAGGGGACACCGGAAGCGGAAGGGAGCAGTCGAGCTGGGCCCTGGGATGGACAGAGCCGCCCTTCCGGGAACGAGCAGCATGGGGTCTGGAGAGAGCGGCACGGCCTGGCCGGCCGTTTTTCTGACTCGGCTCCGGGTACTGCCGCGGCGGCGTTCCCAAAGCGTCTCTTGCCTTATCCTGGGGGTTCTGACGTCAGAGGGCCGAAAAAAACGCTCGGAAACTTTAGAAAAGCAGCTCCGGGTACTTCCGCAGTAATTTTGCGCAGTGATTGGGAGTGGACCCAGTTTAGCAAGCCTCCCTAGGATCACACTTGAGAAACACCAGCCCGGTTTCATTTTCCTTGGGGGTATGCTTTTTTTGATAGGAATAAGCGACTTGGAGGTTTGTTGGTCTTTGGGGAAACCATCTATTAAACCGTTTCAAGGTACCAAACAAAGGTAAGAGGGAAGGTAGAGGCCCCAGGTCCTGCGCGCGCATGCGTACTCTAAAATCTTCACCACCCGTTGAGGTAGGCGCTGTTATCTCAGTTTTAAAAACGGAAGAACTCGGGGTTGGGGCAGTGTTAGCGTACTTATTAGAGTGCATCCGTAGCATAGATGAGGCCCTGGACTCAACCTCGAACACTGCAAAGAAAATTTTAAAAAAAGAAAGCGGGAGAAGGTGCAGGTTGCAGTAGTGGGGTGCTGCAAAGATTTCTAGAGGATGGGTTTCTAGAATTGGGCTTGCTGGCCAGAGCGTATATATTGAAGTTTTGCTAAGTATTAGTAACTACCCTCCAAAGAACTATATCCTATACATTCAAAACAGTAACAGGAGAGGCTGGTGGGGCTCAAGTCTGTAATCCCAGAGGCTCCAGCTCAGAGGCTGAGGCAGGAGGTAAGAAAGTTCAAAGCCAGCCTTAGCACTTTAGCTAGGCTCTAAGCAGTTTAGCGAGACTTGTCTCAAAACAAAACAAAAAATTAAAAGGGGCTGGGGATGTGGATCGGTGGTTAAGCACCCCTGGATTCAATCCCTGGTTCAAAACCAAAAAGTAAACGGAAGTGTCCTATTTCCCACACCTTCCCTAGCATTAAATATTATCCATGTTTTCTTTTTCTGTGTGTGTGGGAGTAGGGGTGTGTGGATACTAGGGATGGAACCCAGAGGCGCTTTACCACTGAACTACAAGATCTAACAGTAGTTGCTTAGAGCCTGACTTAGTTGCTGAAACTGGCCTTGAATTTATTGTCCTCCCTCAGCTTCCTAAGCAGCAGGGATTACAGGCATGCCATATTTTAATTTTTTGCCTCTACCATGAAGAATGCTTCTTTTTATAATGTGCCCCCACAAATTATTAATACAAGGATTATTTATATATATTTAGCCAACTGACCTGAATCACAGACTCTGAAGTTTGGATAGCCCAGATCCTTATCTGACCCATGAAAATGTAGTAATGAGTCTTTGTTGTATGCTTACATAGTTTGGTGGGGCTTAGAGGCTGGCAATATGTCCTGATACAGTCCTCAGGCTTTTCATCCTTGGAAGGGTATTTCTGAGTATGGTTTTTCTTTTCTTTTTTGGTACCGGGATTGAACCCAGAGGGGCTTAGCCATCGAGCCACATTCCCAGCCCTTTATATTTTGTTTAGCAACAGGGTCTCTCTAAGTTGCTTAGGGCCTTGCTAAAATGCTGAGGCTGTCTTTGAACTTGCGATCCTCCTGCCTCTAGAAACACCTAAGCCACTAGGATTACAGATATGTGCTGACTATAAGGTATTCGTGTCACACTGGTGAGAAGTCAGAATATTGATTCCTGTTGAGAGGATAATATTTGGGAAAGGCAATAGTGTAGCTTCTGGCAGTTGGGAAGTTTCCGTTTCTTGAACTGGGTGATTGGTACATTGGTATGTTCATTTTGGGTAATTCATTAAGCTGTACACTTAAGAATTATGCTCTGGTATGTGTGTTAATTTTTTTTTTTTTAAGTAGGCTAGCTATATAATTTTGAGGGCAGCTTAATAGCTCGGTGCCAGTGGTTTTTTAACTCTTTTATGGGTTCTTTTAAGAAATGCTAGAGCTAGGAGTAGCTCAGCATGCATGAGGCTGTGGGTTTGATCCCCAGTATTTCAAGGAAAAAAAAGAGAAAATGCTAGATCAACACTGTTGAAGGTAAAGCAGGCAGTCTTGTGTGAAAGGCACAGAACATGGATGATTTCAATTACAAAGTCATTCACAAAGCTAACGTGAAGAAGTTTCAGGAAAACCAGTTAATTTTATTGATATTTACAAAAGCAGTACATGATTTTTAAAAATATTTGTTTTTTAGTTGTAAGTGGACACAATAAACTTTATTTTATTTTCATGTGGTGCTGAGGATCCAACCAGTGCCTCACGTGTGCTAGGCTAGCGCTCTATTGCTGAGCCACAACCCCCGCCCACAATACATGATTTTTTTTAGATGGTACTAGAGATTGGACCTAGCTGTGCTCTACCACTGAATTATTCCCCATCTCTTTTTATTTTGAGACAAGAGTCTTTCCAAATAAGTAGTTTTAAGTCTAAAAGAGCTCTTTCAGTTATAAAATTGCCAAGGGATAAGAAGACATTGGGAATCATGCAGCTCAGTGCTTAGCCCTCTGGGCGGAAATGAGATGATGCATGAAATGAGAGAAAGCAGCATAATACAGAGGACAGAGCGCTGTGGAAGGAATAGTGAAAGGCTGGCATGGGGAGGACATGGGGAATGTGACATTGCTGAAGATTCCCAGGAGAAATGCTCAGCAGCAGATGCCACATTAGGTGAGACTGTTGCCAGTTAGAGGTCATGTCAATGGACAAAGGAACAATAAGGGTGCTTGCAAGCAATGGGTGATGCCCCATGCTGGAGCCAAGGGAATGCAGCCGTGGTGGGGTGTCCTAGAACCCTAGGTTCCCTGGCTCTTCTATCCCCCAACCCTAAAGCCCATGGTTTACACCTTTCCTGTTTCTGTCTTGCTGAAATTTGAAACTAGTGATATGATAGTTCTTAATAAGGGTAAGGGGTGGGTTTACAGTCCTTTTGAAAATTTTTTATTATTATTTTTTGGGGGTACTGGGGATTGAACTCAGGGGCACTGGACCACTGAGCCACATCCCCAGCCCTATTTTGTGTTTTATTTAGAGACAGGGTCTCACTGAGTTGCTTAGTGCCTCAGTTTTTGTTGAGGCTGGCTTTGAACTTGTTGTGATCCTCCAGCCTCAGTCTCCCCAGCCACTGGAATTATAGGTGTGTGCCATGGTGCCAGGCCCTTTTGAAATTTTTATAAAAGTTGTACGCCCCTCTCATAAATACGCATGTTAGGCTGGGATGTACCTCAATGGTAGTGTGCTTGTCTAGCATGCATGAGGCCCTGGGTTCAATCCCCAGTATCAAAAAAAAGAAAAAGCACATTAGCTTGTATCTCCATAATCATGCATATGGACTGTCTTGCTAGGACTCACACTGTAAGATTTCCTCTAATTATTGCCTCTAATACTGCACTCACTGCTCATGACCACAGAACTTTCTATTTTAGCTCTTCAATGACAGTCCTTCCCTAATTCAGTTCACACAAAAATTCAGAAAATTGTTACAGTAATTAAAGTGGCAGTGTCAAGGAGCTAGCACTGTTTTACGTGGGTTCCCCATAACTGCTAGATTTGGTTAAGAAAGGCTCTGAAGGGGAAGAATTTTAGCCAGAACCTGAAGGACCTGACTAAAAAGGTAAGATCTTGGACAAATATACTGTCTCAAAGGGGGGAAAAAAAAATTCCTGAAGGAAACAGTTCTGAGTGATGAGATGTGGATGTTTTTTTTTTTAACAGGATCATCCTTGACATCACACTCTAACTCCCATCAGCAAACACTCGGCTTCACTGCAAGTCCTGTCTAGAATCTGACTGTCACCTCCTCTATGGCCACCTTGCTGGTCCCAACCTGGCCCCCTTCAGCATGCTCTTAGCACACAACAGCCAGAGAGATACCAGTTAGATCACAGCATTCCTCACTCAACCTAAGGCCTTCACTGCCCCACATACCACAGGGAATTCTGGGGTCCCTGGATTAGCCCCTAAGGTGCTGCAGGTGATGCTGCTAGAAGGACCCACAGCACCATGATGACCAAGTAGGCCCCAGGATTCCATAACTTTCAGTTCTGCTCCATCCCTTCTAGCTGTGTCACTTTGCTAGGCTGGTTTCTTTATCTAAAAAATAAGGAGATGTGCTGGGCAGTGATATTAGCAAAACCATATTGTTTTATTGTGTGCAGGTCCAAATATGTAAAAACGCAGCCATTATGAAGTCAAACAACAACAAGTGCTGGTGAGGATGTGGGGAAAAGGGTACACTTGTACATTGCTGGTGGGACTGCAAATTGGTGCAGCCAATTTGGAAAGCAGTATGGAGATTTCTTGGAAAGCTGGGAATGGAGCCACCATTTGACCCAGCTATTCCCCTTCTCGGTCTATTCCCTAAAGACCTAAAAAGAGCATGCTACAGGGACACTGCTACATCGATGTTCATAGCAGCACAATTCACAATAGCAAGACTGTGGAACCAACCTAGATGCCCTTCAATAGATGAATGGATAAAAAAAATGTGGCATTTATACACAATGGAGTATTACTCTGCATTAAAAAATGACAAAATCATAGAATTTACAGGGAAATGGATGGCATTAGAGCAGATTATGCTAAGTGAAGCTAGCCAATCCCTAAAAAACAAATGCCAAATGTCTTCTTTGATATAAGGAGAGTATCTAAGAACAGAGTAGGGTCGAAGAGCATGAGAAGAAGATTAACATTAAACGGGGATGAGAGGTGGGAGGGAAAGGGAGAGAGAAGGGAAATTGCATGGAAATGGAAGGAGACCCTCAGAGTTATACAAAAGTACATACAAGAGGAAGTGAGGGGAAAGGGAAAAATAATACAAGGGGGACAAATGAATGTTAGTAGAGGGGGCAGAGAGAGGGGAGGGGAGGGGAGGGGAGGGGGGATAGTAGAGGATAGGAAAGGCAGCAGAACACGACAGACACTAGTATGGCAATATGTAAATCAATGGATGTGTAACTGATGTGATTCTGCAATCTGTATATGGGGTAAAAATGGGAGCTCATAACCCACTTGAATCAAAGTGTGAAATATGATATATCAAGAACTATGTAATGTTTTGAACAACCAACAATAAAAAATTAAAAAAAAAAAAACAAATATGTAAAAACAAGTCCTGTAATGCACCAATAAAAAATGCAAAAAAAAAAAAAAACCCTGATAAATTTGAATAATGAATGGTCACAAGAATGAGAAAAAGATGTCTGTGATGGAGGGTGCTCATTGAAAGGCTGCCCAAGATCCAGGCCTGGACCCACACAATCTCAATTCCTCCTATAATCTATACTTGAAAACATACACCCTGTGTGTGTGTGGATCCATCTCTAATAAACTTTCTCTCCTGTATCAGGAAGTGAGGTCAGGCTAGAGCTAGAAACCATCCTCTTCTGCCCACCCACTGCACTCTGCTGGCCAGAGCGTGCCAGCAGTCCTTGCTTCACAGGCTGAGGGGAGATGAGACAGCGTGCTGAACCCAGGGCTAGGAGTGTGTCGGTCTGGATCTGCCGACCTCAGCCCCAGGTGTAAGCCCCTGCTCCACACCCCCCCTGTTGCCGACTGCTTCACTTCAGGAGCTGATTCCCCTCCACAAGTCCAGCTCAGGCCGACACACTAATTCTGGTGTTAACCACCAGTCCCTGCCTTGTCCCAGCCAGTCCCATTTCTCCAAGGCAAAATGGCCAAGAGGGCAGTTTGAGCAGAGAGAGACCATTTCTCCAGGTTAGCCTCCACCCAGGCCTAGGAAAGCTGGAATGCTGCTGTTTCCCCACACCCTGAAAATTTCATCTTTCAGTGGAACAAGATTAGACTCCAGGCTCATGTACTTCTTGAGGAACAGAGGCTGCTTTTTTCAGTCATTTTGGCCACAGAGACATTATTTAACACCATTTAATAAAAAGAAGTAGTGTAGACAGGAAGGTAGTGCAAAAAATAGTGTTGCCATGAGGACTAGCACTTGATGCTGGGAAGCTAAAGCCAGAGGAGACCACGGGTTGGGGGATGAGCATTCTTTGAAGGCAGGTGGCCTGCAGGCCAGAGAACCAAGTGAGCTGCTCATCCCAGGCCCCTGGATATTGGGCTCTTTGGAACTGGTGAGTATAAGGGGACGAGATGTTGAAATCCAGCTGCTGCTCCCCAAAGTGTCTGTCCAACAGAATGACTGGGATTCAGGTAGCTGAACGCTCACGTGTGGAGGGCACCCAAAGGCTTGTCCTGCCCTCAGAGCTCCCCAGGTCTGCTTGTGGCGTGGCATCCCTAGGCAGTGTGCCTGGTGGGCCTTCCCAGCATCTGCCCTGGCCTGGCATCTTGGCTTCCTCCATGCATCACCTTCCTTCTGCCAGCCCAGGAGTGCCAGTGTCTGCTCATGCTCTCATCCAGGACCAAACCCACTGGTTTGGCTAAAAAACAAACTACTCAGCCACACCCTCTCCCCTGGTCAGTGGGATTCTCCCCGGTCAGTCTCCTGACACATGTCTCTGGGTCTTCATTTCCTCCTTCGGCTGATGCTCTTCAGTTCATCCAATTCTTTCTCCATTAAGTGGGATTCAGCAGTGGTCTCAGAGAGCTGGAAGTCAAGCAGCAGCAGTTACAAACAAGTTTCTGGACCATGTTTGGGGTCTGAAAGGCCACTCTGCACTGAGGAAGGGCTTCCTGGCATTCCTCTAACACTGCTGGCCTCTGTGATGGGAAGCCCTTGGCAACTGGGCAGATATAATCCCAATGACCCAGGACCCACAAGAAGAATATTCACAATCCACTTTTTTTGGGTGGTGGTGGGTACAGGGGATTGAACGCAGGGTACTCAACCACTGAGCCACATCCCCAGCCCTAGTTTGTAATATTTTTTTTAGGTGTTGATGGATTTTTATTCATTTATTCATATGTGGTGCTGAGAATTGAACCTAGTGCCTCACATATGCTAGGCAGGTGCTCTACCACTGAGCCAAACCCAGCCCCCTACTTTGTATTTGAAACAGGGTTGCATTGAATTGCTTAGCACCTCATTTTTGCTGAGGCTGGCTTTGAACGTGCCATCCTCCTGCCTCAGCCTCCCCAGCTGCTAGGATTATGGGCATGTGCCACCAAATCCAGTAGTCAGTGGGTTTTAATAGTCACAGGAAACCAATGCTAATGCAGTGTGTGTCCCTCAGCAGGTCTGTTTTGGGTGCTGGTTAATGCCTACTTGGTATAGGACACCCTCCAAGCCGTGGGCAGACTGGTCTCTCTTCCTGGCATACCCTCATCCCAACCTGCATTCCTACTATCACCCTTCAGCATTAAGCTCAAATATCCCTTCCTCTATGGAGCTCTCCTGACTTGACAGAATACTTCCTCTCATGTGCTGACAACATCAGACCACACAGACTATGTCACCCATACCACAAAGCAGTGTAATTGTGTGTACTGTCTATCCCTGTTACAGACCTTGAAGGTAGGACCGTGTCTCATTTGTGTGTTTGGATGCAAGCAATGTACCTGGGCTCACAGGCACGGTGAGATATAGACTGGATGCAACGATGAGGGTGGGGCCTCCCTGAAGGGAAAACCTAGGCATCCCTTCCCCGTCACCTTCCTCACCATGTCCAGGAGGATGTCCACTTTCAGCCGCAAGAGATTGTTCTCTTCCTCCAACTGCTGGTTCCGCCTGCGGAGGCGCTGAGCCTCCCTCCGGTCCACACCCGCACTGATCCCTGTCTCTGGCAGAAGGACAGAACCCGCAGTTAAAAGGGAGGTTTCCTTCTGCAATCTTGTTTGAAAAAAATGTCAGGAAACACAGCCCACCTGTTATCCAATGGCCATTTTCAAACTTCAGGCTTTGCCCCGTCAGGTTCATAGTGGGGGTTCCATAGTCGAGGCCCAGCTCCACCTCCCGGGTTGAACGATCCAACTGTGGGTGAGAGACCACACATGGGCTTCAAGAGGCCACAAAACAGCACCCTCGTCCCAGTTCTTCTTCCACTAATTCTAGACTAACAATCTGTTTCTATCCTCTAATCATTACCTGCCACCTTTAATAATTTTTTAAGGGCCCAAAAATCAAATGATGTATAACAAAAAATTTAACTATAAAAGAGAAATGTCCTGCTTTAAACATGGGACATTTCCCCCAAAAGCTACATATGCTGAAATTTGTAAATTAAATTATTTTACACTTAAGGAATATACTCTTTTTCTCCTGCAGGGCTGCAGGTTGACCTCAGGGTCTTGCACATATCAGGGAAGCACTCTACCACTGAGCTATGTCCGCAGCTACAGAAATGAATTCCGCTGTAAATTTTTAATAAAATATTCTTTTCAAAATGTATTATAAATTATCATTTGCTTAATATGGAGCTATATACATCACAGAAAAAGCATAAAATTATAAAACCCAATTAATATTAGTAGCAGAAGCCATGTAAGCAGGCTGCTGCTTTTACCATGTGGCCAGAATGTGGGATGTCCCAGGTGCACTGCATCTTTGACAAAGAGGATTGGGAAGCTCATGGCTTGTAGGCATCAGGAACAGATCCCAGAATGCCTAGCCCTGGTCACAGCGGGGCTGTCCCCTAGTCTGATTTTAATTGGGGCAAGGAGGCAATGGATTCAAAGACCCAAAAGCTGGGCGAAGCCTCAGCCTTAACAGCCTTGCTGCCCTACCCTACTGACCTGGGAAGGACTGGCTACCCTGCACAATCAGTTTTGTAGGAAAAAGTCAGAGAAACTAGAATACATCATTCCTGGTGTGTTATATCAGCCATGGCAGACAGAATTTTGGTGGGGATGAACCCAGTACCTGGTCGTGGACACCAGAAGACTTCAGGAGAGATGACAATGACTGTATGCGTGGGATCTATGTGTATTTATGTGCTGAGGACAGAATAGAGACAGTTGGGAATGGAAGTAGATTTCCACATGTTCTGACTTCCTGTTATATAATTCTTTTTAAACTCAGCTTATACATTCAAATGGGTAGTATGTTACTTCAGAAAGGTATCATTTATTCCAATGACACTGTTATTGACATATTCACAGATATTTTAGAAAATCTCATTTTGACCATCACTAAGGAAATCATCATCCTTGAGATTAAATATGATGATTTCCTTGAGATTAAATTTGATTCTTAAACATGACTGATTCTAGCTGAGCCTTGGGAATAAAGTAGAAGCCAAATTGAATAGTATTGTTTGAAGCATGTCATAATGCGATTGTCTTCTCTAGAGTCGGTTCTATTTTTTTTAACCAAGGGCACTTAACCACTGAGTCACATCCCCAGCCCTTTTTTTTTTTTTTTTGTATTTTATTTAGAGACAGGGTCTCACTGAGTTGCTTAGGGCCTTGCTAAGTTGCTGAGGCTGGCTTTGAACTTGCAATCCTCCTGCCTCAGTCTCCCAAGCTGCTGGGTCTACAGGCATGCACCACCATACCTGGCTCTTTTTAGGTTCCTGAATAAACTATGACAATAATTCCCAAATAGGAGTTCAAAAATGGTTTGGGCAATAGCAATAATATGAATCAAAAGGATGCCTTCCAATGATGATGCCTCCTCTGGAGGTCCATACTCTCCACTTGGGAGACCACACTGGGCACTCCAGTTACACTGCACACCAGGCTGACCCCAGTCCCCACACTCACGGAACGTAGGTTGGAGAGGGAAGCAGATTTCCGAGGAGGTGTCTTCTTTGGACTGAATATATTCCCAAAGAGAGGCATCTTTGGCCTGATAAAGGAAAGCCTACTCTCCCTTCTCCTAGGGTCAGAAAAAGTCAGATAGTTGGATCAGTGATCTTGCGCCACTGCTCTCATATCATAAAAACATATTTTCTCCCACAGCTACTAACAGCCTGGTAACAGTTCCCATGTGTTGAATGTTCTCTATGTGCCACGCAGTATGCTAAGATCTCTGCAAGAAATATTTAACTTACAACCTCCATTTGACAAGCTGCTTATCTGCCCCAATTGACAGCTGACGTTTAGAAAGCTAAGGTTTGAGTGGGAGTGAGTGGTGTAAGTGGCTCTACAGTTACATTAACCACAGGCAGGTCCATCACAAGTTGACATCACCAACTATTATGGCTTAGACGGGAGGTGTTCCCCAAAAGCTCATGGGGTGAGACAATGCAAGAAGGTTCAGAGAAATGATTGGGTTGTGAGAACCTTGACTCAGTCAGTGCATTAATCACCTGATGGGATTAACTCTGTGGTGATTGAAAATGGGTGGGGTATAGCTGGAGGAGGTGGGGCACTGGCATCATGGCTTTGGTGTATATATCTGTATCTGGCAAGTGGAGTCCACGTTCTGTGCTTCCTGATATTTGTGTGAGCCGTGTTCCTCTGCCACACTCTTCTGCCATGATGTTCTGCTTCACCTTGAGCCCCAAGGAATGAAGCTACTATCTATGGATGGAGACCACTAAAACTGTTGGCCCCCAAATAAATTGTTATTCCTCTACAATTGTTCTGGTCAGGTCCTTTACTCACCACAGTGAAAAAGCTGACTAAAATACCAACTTCACAGTTAAGAGCAAAGAATGCCATCTCTGCTGTTCAGGTCACTGTTAAGAACTGCTTTGGGAGTAAAAATATGCTCCATTTTGAAGAAACAAGGTTATACTTATATTTCACCCCCAGGATGATAAGAGAGCCACTTGGTCCACATGGCAAAAGGTCCATGTGCCCTATATAAGGTGAGGACGAAGGAAAGAGGAAAACATAACAGGCAGAGCTGACGTTGCCACCCACCATACATCCATCAGCTTTCAGAAGCCTCTGACCTACCTAGAACAATTCACACAGGCCCAGTGAAGTAGATTTACTGTCACCCAAGTTTGGGGGAGGAAGAGAGCAGAGGTAAATTTTTTATTTAAGTATAACATATAGATAGGTCTAAAATCATAGTGTAAAGTTTTATGAGTTTTTACTACACACACATGACCATCTTGCAGATCAGGGTACACAGCTTTCAGCACCCAGGACACACCCATCAACTTCATATCCACAAATTGCTATAGAAAGTTTCCTTTTGCACCTGGCTTTTTTTTTTGGGGGGGGGGGTCTTTTTTCTTTTTTGTACCAAGGACTGAACCCAAGGGCGCTTAACCACCAGGACACATTCCCAGCCCTCTTTATATTTTATTTTGAAACATGGTCTCATTAGGTTGCTTACACCCTTACTAAGTTGCTGAGACTGGCTTCTAACCTGCAATCCTCCTGCCTCAGCCTCCTGAGCTGCCGAGACAGGGGTGTCCCACCATGCCCAGCAGCACCTGGCTTCTTACACTCAACATCATGTTTATGAGATTTATCCACGTTGTTGTATGTGTTAGTTTGTTCACTTGCATGGGTGTATATATTCTACTGCAAGAGCATATCAAAAGTTATTTGTCCATTTTATAGATGGTGGACATTTCCCATTATTTGGCTATCAAAAATAGTGCTGCTAAGAACACATTTGGGGAGCTGGGGTTGTGGCTCAGTGGTAGGGCGCTTGCTTAGCGTGTGTGAGGCACTGGGGTCGATCCTCAGTACCACATAAAAATAAATAAAGGTATTGTGTCCATCTACAACTATGAAAAATATTTTTTAAAAAAAGAACTCACTTGGACATGTACCTCCATACACCTATGAACACTTTTCTGTTTCTTTACTTCGGGGTAATATTGTTGAATATAAATATTGGGGATTGAACCCAGAGCCCTGTGCACTGAGCTACATCCACAGTCTTTTTTTTTTTTTTTTTTTGGTGGTACTGGGGATTGAACCCAGGGCCTCAGGAATCCTAGGCCAGCACTCTACCACTGAGCTATAACCCCAGCCTCACCCCTAATCCTTTTTAAATTCTATTTTGACACAGGGTCTCACTAAGTTTCCTAGGCTGGTCTTGAACTTGTGATCTTCTGCCTCAGCCTCCTGAGTAGATGGAATTACAGATGTATGCCATCACACCCTGCTATATCTGTAGGGTTTTGTTTGTGGGGGTTTTGTTGTTTTTCAGTGCTGGGGATCAAACTCAGGGTCTCATGCATGCTAGGCAAGTGCATGCATGACTGAGCAGCAACCCTAGTCATATATCTTTGGTTTTAATAGGTACCGCCAAATAGTTTTCCAAAGTTACTGTACCAATCTATACTCCTAACTGCAGTGTTATGAGGGACCCTTATGAACATTTTCTGTCTTTCATTTTAACCATTTTGCTAAGTATGGAGGGATGCTGCATTGTTTAATTTGCTTTTCCACAATAATTAAGTTGAGTATCTTTTTTGGACATATGGATACACTCTCTTGTGATATGCCTGTTAGAATCTTCTGCAATCTTTCTATTGGGTTGTCTGTCATCGTCTTGTTGAGTTACAAAGGTGCTTTATATATGCTACATACTGGTCCTTTGTTATATATCCGTATAGTACTGAAAATATCTTTTCTCAATTTGTGACTTGCCTTTTTGCTTTCTTATTGATTAAAAATGTTCTTAATTTTAATTATTATTCAATGATAATAAACTTTTTATTCAGTTTAAGAAATTTTTGTTATCCTAAGGTCAAGATAAACTTTATGTCTTGGGCTGGGATTGTGGCTCAGTGGCTGAACACTTGCCTCACACATGTGACGCACTGGGTTTGATCCTCAGCACCACAAAAAAAAATAAGTAAACAAAATAAAGATATTGTGTCCATCCATAACTAAAAAATTTTTAAAAAAAACTTTGTCTTGCTTTTTCTTTTTTGTTATTTTTTATGATAATTTTTAAACTTCTAAGATTTTATTCTTTTACTTTTTATATTTGGAATTATAGTTCATTAAATGGGAATTAATGGTCTATGCCCAGCTGGAGACATTTAAAGAAGGAAAAGCAAGCCAGGTTGTTCTTGCCAAACCCCTCAATTAAGCTAAGGGCACTACATCTGAGTACAAGAGAACCAGCTACAGGCCTAACTGTGCTCCTCAGTTGATTGGTAAACCACAACATGTTGCTTAATTTCTCAGGTTTTAACTAAGGCACCTCGCTCATTCTCAAAACCTTTAACCTATTATCTGTCAACCATACAGTCATGCACAACATAACAATGTTTCAGTCAACAATGCACCACATATACAACATTGGTCCCATAATACAATGGAAATGAAAAAATCCCTACGACTTAATGACATCATGGCCAGTCGTATAACAGTACAGCAAATACATTTACGTATGGCATATAATAATAAACAACTATGCTACTGGTTTGTGTATTTGCTATAATTTTATCATTAGAGTACAGTGCTTCTATTTATAAAATATAGTGTAAAACAGCATGCCATGTTATGCCAATAGTAGCCTCAGACATTTCATTTCCCTGTCTCTTGACTGCATCATTTTCTCTTCTGCTTGATTTAATGCCCTGTTTTGTTCATTATGGCCCTAGGCGTAATAGGCTGTAATGTAAATATGCCATCTATATGCTAGGTATATAATACAATACCTAGCAAATAGCCTAGGTGTATGCTAGGCTATACCACACAGGTTCATGAAAGAACACTTTCTCATGTCTGCACAATAATGAACCCCCCCCCCCCCCCCCCCCGCCATGACACGTTTCTCAGAATGTGTCTCTGTCATTAAGCAACCTGATGACTGTATTACAGATGAGGGAAAGGATGGGTCTTCCTTTTAAGTCAGCTCTAATAATCTATAAACAACTCTGGAAAGTTTCTGGGATTCTGGGCCAGTGGAGGAGCCCTGGGATATAAGCTGTCCCTTGGCCCAGGGCAGCCTTCCTTCCTTCTAGTGAAACTCCTTGGGGGAGAGGGCACAGTACAAAGGAAGTGAAGAGAGGGCGCTTAGCTTCTAACATCCCCCCCCTGCTGCTAACCCTCAGCGGGACCCCCGCATTCATCCCCCTTGGGCCTGGCTTCTTTATTTGTAATCAGGAATAATAACAGAATCTGGATCACACACTGTTAAGAGTGTATTATTTGTAAGACATTGTAGCATTTGGTCCTACAATGACCTTGGAATAGGATCAAGTGTGTTCCCATCTATAGATAATAATACTGTTAATCAAAATGCAAAGCTTAGTTTCCAACAGCTCATAAAATCTATTATCTTATTTTAATTCTAATAAGAAGGCAATGGAGAAATTTTCGGCTTTCATCGGCTTCTCAAAGGGAAACGTGTCCCCCAAAGACTTAAAGCCAGGTACTGGTCTCGAAGACACCCGGGCCGCCAGGGCTGTTGGACTCCAGTAACGGTTGTGAACAAACCTTCAGACGCACGATTTATCTGACCACCTCCAGGCCGAGTTACCGGGAGGAACCCGCGCCCCGGTCGGTTCCCCGTTCGGGAAACCCTGGGGCCCGGCGGAGACGCCCCAGCGCACCGCCTCCCGGCCCGACGCCCTCTCAGGGGCGGCCCGCGTATCCCGCCCGCCTCGGGCGAACCAGACCTCGCTGCCCGCGGGTCTCAGAGACGTACCCGATGCGTCCCCAAAGTCGGCGTTCAAACCAGAAGCCTCGCGCGGCGACCCCTCTCCGGCCCCTGTCACAAGCGGCGGCGCTTGGGGCTGGTCGCCCCACTCTCAGCCGCGCGCATGCGCATCTCTGTCCCGGACTCTACCACAGCGGAAAGAGGGGGCAATGGCGCGGGGGAGACCCGACGCGTGCCTACGCGAGGCACCGGAAACTTTTGGTGGTCTCCCTTTGGTTTATCAAGTGGATGATAGAAAGGAAATGTCTTATGGAGCCGTAAGGAGCCTGTGTCATACGACAAGGAGGAACAGCACTCACTCTCCCCACAAACACATTGGTCTGGTCGTCCGCGGGTGTCGCCTTGGTAACGGCGTCTCGCCGACTCCCGGGAGGCTGCCGGCGGTTCCATTGTTGTGGAAAAGGTGAAAGTAAGGGCCGCGCCCGGTGTTGCCTGGAGAACGCCGAGACTCACAGAAGCAAAATGGGCCTCTCCCCGACTCCCTTCCACCCACTGCTCCCCACGGCCACAAAGCAAAGGGCGCCCCTTCTTGGTGGATGTAGGGCCGCGGTGCTGGTGCCAGGCACAACTTTGCTGGGTCCCTTGAGGGACCCGCGGGGAAACCCGCCCCAAGTTCCTTGGATTCCGCGGAAGCTTTTAGGTAAGACAATGGACAGGTGCACGATGACCCCACTGCGGCAGCCTCTCCCTGCTCCCTGACTCCTGGGCGGCCTCGGGTAAAGGGCACTGAGGCCCAGGGACCGCTGCGGAGTCGCCCAGTGAGCAAGGGGCAGAGAATCCGACAACTCCTCATCTCCAGGAGTCCTAACAGCATTTATTTATTGGCGCCATTTGGTAAATGAAAAAACTCGGGTCATTCAAGGAATATTTACTGGCTGCTTAGTGGATGTACCAGGTCATCCATGCAACTAGGGACAGGATCCAGAGGTGCAGTTCTCCTCCAATTATGCCACGCTGCATTACAGAGCGGAGAGTTCTATGCCCTGGCACCAAAATCTGCACTGTTCAGACCAGAACTGTTCATTAAAAACATAGCAGGCCACATATGTAATTTTAAAATTTTAGTAATTACATTTTATAAAGTCAAAACAAGACCCCCCCCAAAAAAAAACAAGTAAAATTAATGTGAATATTTCAACCCCTTATGTCCATGATATTCTCACTGCAAATATAATCAATATTTTAAACTTTACACTGCTTTATTTTTGTTTTCTTTTTGGTCCAGGGATGGAACCCTGGGTCACTCAACCACTGAGCCACACTCCCTGCCCTTTTTTGTATTTTATTTAGAGACATGGTCTCACTGAGTTGCTTAGGGCCTCGCTTTTGCTGAGGCTGGCTTTAACTCGCAATCCTCTTGTCTCAGCCTTTCAAGCCACTGGAGTTACAGGTGTTTGCCACTGTACCCAGCTAGTTTTTTAATTTAAATTAATTAAAATTAAAATTTAACTAGGCATGATGGTGCATGCTGTAATTTTAATGGTTTGGAAGGCTGAGGCAGGAGGATGGCAAGTTGCAGGCCAGCCTTGGAAATTTTGTGAGACTCTGCCTCAAAAATAAATAAATAAATAAATAGGCTGGGGATGTAACTCAGTGGTACCAAAAAAATTAATTAATTAAATTAAAAAATTTTTTTGAAAATTTTTTTTAATATTTATTTATTTTTTAGTTCTCGGCGGACACAACATCTTTGTTTGTATGTGGTGCTGAGGATCGAACCCAGGCCGCACGCATGCCAGGCAAGCGTGCTACCACTTGAGCCACATCCCCAGCCCAATTAAATTAAAATTTAACTTTTTAGTCACACCAACCAAATTAAGGGCTCAATTGTCACATGTGACTAGAGGCTACTGTATGAGTAGCCTTTCCAAACTTGCTGCCCTATGTTTGGATGACAATTTCCTCTCCCTGTTATCTAATTAACTCCAGTTCTTCTTTTGACAACTTGACTTCCTTGATTAGGTCAAAACACTATTTAAGTCCTCTAGCACTGTACAGTGCCCTTCTAAGCAATAGTGACAGTAGTAATTCATTTTAATTCATAATTATTTTTCATAAATTATAATTAATTATGTAATCATTTGATTTTTACAAGTCTTCCCCAGTAGATATAACCCCCATTAGGATAGGGTTCAAGTCTGGTTTAGTTTCACCATTCTTTCCCCAGTAGGAGCACTCTGCTGGCTTTTGGCAGAATTGAGTAATTGAATGACTAAAAGTTAAAGTGAACAGGTTCAAGGTCAGCATTGTTTTTACATGCTAGAACATGTTAACTTTAAGTGGGATATTCACGCCTCAGTGGCCAGGATGTACTGCTGCCTGGGGATAGAGTCCCTGACAGTGCTGGCCCTAGGACAGCTACTTAATGAATCTAGATTTGTTCCTCCTTTTCCTCCCCAAGTAGCAGGAAGCAAAAAAAGCTGGGAAGAGAGTGTGTATCTTAAACATTTCTCTAAGCAGCATGCTCTTCAGTCCTCCCATTAGGCATGAGTGATAAGGTTAAGCTAAAGCAAGAGGCCTGTGTATGTGTGTATTGTGTATGTGTGTATTGTGTATGTGTGTATTGTATATGTGTGTATTGTATATGTGTGTATTGTGTATGTATGTATTGTGTATGTATGTATTGTGTATGTGTGTGTGTATGTGTGTATTGTGTATATATGTATTGTGTATGTATTGTGTATGTGTGTATTGTGTATGTGTGTATTGTGTATGTATTGTGTATGTGTGTATTGCGTATGTATGTATTGTGTATGTGTGTGTGTATTGTCTGGAGATAGAATCCAGAACCTTAAAAAGGCTAGGCAAGCACTATACCACTGGGCCACATCCCCAGCCCCAAAGCAGAAGGCTTTTTGACAGTGTCACCTAAGTCTGGCTTCTCTGAGAAGATGTTGCCGTTTTCCAGTCCTGCTGGGGAATGGGTGGGAGGCAACTGAGAAACCCTACAATGTGGGTATCTCCTCTCACCCTCTCCTCTTGGCCTGTATGGCTAAAGGCTGGAACCAGGAGGGAGCAACTATATTGTCCAGGGCCTGAGCTGGCCTTTCCAGCAGTCCTAGTGACTTGGGGCAGCCAAGACGGGTAGCCTTTTTGCACCAGAAAGAAGTGTGGGCATGAGTCTAAAAGAAATCAAACACTGCATGAACTGAATCCCTAAGGCATAATTGGCCTGACGGAGAAAGATGTAGAAGCAAATCATTCCCGTCCAACGTTCTAAATGCTGTCATAAAGGATGAATGTAGAAACCTGAGGGTCTCAAAGGAGATATGGTACTAGTGGCCTGGAATAACAAAGATGTGTCACCTGGGATGAGTACAGTATGGAACAGCATATGCAGAAGCAGAGAGGCACAGAGGGTGCAGCATGCATGGCCAGGGACCAGAAAGGTGGCCAGTGGGCTGGGCGTATGGGATGCATCACAGCTGGGGAGAAGCAGATGGCCTGAACCAGGAGAGAGGGAAGGAGAGTGTGGAAGGGCATCCAGGTTTATTTTCCCAACATACTTGACCTTTTCTCCCTAGTTCCATCTGTATGTTCTGCTTGAGGACAGGGTCTAAGTCTTGGGCTTCATTATAATCAGGTCTGTAATACTAGGCTCTGGATATGGAGGGCCCACAAATGGTGGTGATGGCCCCTTGGCCAAGAAACAAGGACTCAGGAGAGCAGGCAGCCTGGAAGAGTAGTGAGGAGACTAGTTTTCTGAGAGGGAGCAGAAAGCCCCAGGTAGATGGAGAGTCTGGTGCTGAGGAAATGGACCCAGTATCCTAGAATCACAGCATCTGAGATCTGGAAAGGGTGTTAGAGCCACTTAATCCAAATCTCCTCCTTTTTCAGTTGAGTCTCAGAGAGGCAAAGAGATTCAATTTCATTTCTAGTTTGGAACCCAACTTGCCTGGTGATCTGGAGCGCTAAACTTTTTAGTGTTCTAGGCTTTTTATTTTAAGTGGAGAGAAGCACGGGCCTCAGCAGGTTGAAAGAACAATTGGGTGTGCCTGGAGGTCCTCAGTGAAGAGGGGCTTCACGGACAAGCCTCCTCGGCCCCCCACCCCGTACACTTGTGTGGCGAGCCTGGCCAGCCGCCCTGCTGAGCAGGTGAGTGGGTCCGTCTCCTCCTCCTGTGTTTTCTTAGAAATGGTTTTATGCTATTTGTGATTTGTGATTTCCAGGAGGATGACTGAACCAACAGCAAGATTGGAGTGGGAAATGACAAGCTTTTAAACGTGAAAACTCTTTGATAGCCAATTTACAAGAAATTGGACAATGGATTGTTCCAAGAAGATGGAGGTCATCAATGTCATTGCCTTACCCATGATACCAGTGGATGAGAAGCTGGTGGTTTCACTCAGTGCACAGAGTGCAAGGGCGAGGGCTGGGAGGAAGGACATTCAGGAGCACCGCCCCTGTATCCTCTGGTGGATCACCAGCAATCAGACCAGATGCACCTGAGTGCCACCACTGAGGAACAGTGTTACAGTCTTGGCATTCATCACTCGCTAGTCCACTCTAGTCACATCCATTAGGTCATTAATTCTTTTTCTTTTTCTTTTCTTTTTTTGGGGGGCGGGGTACTGGGAATTGAACCCAGGGGTGCTTTACCACTGAGCCTCATCCCCAGCCCCTTTAGTTTTTATTTAGAGAAAGGGTCTCGCTAAATTGCTTAGGGCCTCACTAAGATGCTGAGGGTGGCTTTAAATTTGCAATCCTCCTGCCTCAGCCTCCCAAGCTGCTGGGATTACAGGGGTGGGGCACCGCACCCAGCAATTCATTAATTCTTAAGCCCTACCTAGCCTCTAAAAGAAGGTGAGACTGTGAAGGATTGTTTGACCTGTGAGGTTGTTGTTGTTGTTGTTCTTTTGTGGTAGTGGGGATTGAACCCAGGGGTGCTCTAGATATCTCCCCAGCCTTTTTTATTTTTCATTTTGAGACATAGTTTTGCTAAATTGCTGAGGCTGGCCTTGAACTTTCAATCTTCCTACCTTAGCCTCTCAAATAGCTAGGATTACAGGTGTGCACCACTGCACCTGTCTTGACTTGAAATGTTTAAAAAACTAATCAGAAAAAGCCCAGAAGGAAGTCCTGGATGTATTTGTTGAAAGAATAAGGAAGAAGAGGGAAAAGTCTAATTTTTCCCAGGGTCTTCTTTCCCTCTGTCTTCTAAGAAATAGTAGGCCAACCCTCTGTCCTCAGACAAGTGACCTTTGGCCCAGCTTTCTGCCTCAGATTGCCTTCACCTCTCCTCACCCACCAGCCCTTCTGCCTTGGCTCCACATCTACCCCTCTGGCATCCTCCAGGGTCTGCCAGCACCCATCTTCCCTGGTCCTGTCTTCCTTGATCCTCATCTCACTCCTGAACTGAGGCACCGCAGAACCCCCTCTTCTGGAGGACCACAGAGCCCATCCAGCAGCTAGACCCTTCAGATTATAAATCCCCCAGACTTTCCCACTCACACCTTCGAGTGCTGTGCGTGTCATCCCGCACCCCTCCCCTTCCAGCCCTCTCCAAAGCTCCTCAAGACGCAGCAGCAAGGTGGGAGCCCATGTGAATCTGCCCCGGGGTCTTGCTTTGCTGGGCCTCTTTCGAATTCCCCTTCTTTTTTTTTTTTTAGAGAGAGAGAGAGAATTGAGAATTTTAATATTTATTTTTTTTAGTATTTGGCGGACACAACATCTTTGTTTGTATGTGGTGCTGAGGATCGAACCCGGGCCGCACGCACGCCAGGCGAGCGCGCTACCGCTTGAGCCACATCCCCAGCCCTCGAATTCCCCTTCTTTCTTCTTAATCCCACACTCATCTCAACCTGAGCAATCCATTTCACTTATGGTTTGTCCTCTCCCTTCTTGGCATCTGCATTTTTCAATTGTTCTCCGATTGGTAAGAGCACTTGAGGGTAAAGGAGGTAAGAGAGCTTTATATGAGAGGGGAGAGAGGAGTGTGGCCCTTTTCCAAAGGCTGTCTCCTACACCAGCAGAGGCTCAGACAGGAAGAAATGCAACAGTTGAGAACATAAGGAGGGGGCCGTAGAACTGAGCATATTTTAACTGTGATAAACAAGGTCAAGATACTCTGACCCAGTCATCCCTCACCTGAAAATCTCTCTTAAATATTCCAAGATATAGAAACCGCTCTCTGCATGGCCCTGTGGCCTCGCAGCATTAGTTACTGATGTGGGAAAAAAGAGGCTGGGCCCCCAAGGAATTTTCAGGAAGCAGGTTTATTGACTGCAGAGTCCAGAGAGGCTATCGCCTTAAACATTCTCTGGACCAAGGATTTGGAAAGTCTTTTAACTTTATACCCAGTGGTAGGAGGGGCTCGAAGATTTACATTTTTGTAGGAGTCTACATGACTGTATTATATTTTTTTTCTTGAGTTCACAGAAAGTGCTTTTTGTCCCACTTTTTAGATTAGTCAGAGGTTTTACAACAAAAGCAGAAGTGATATCATCGAATCTGTGGCCAAACTTAGTTTTTGCAAGCAGAATAACTTAGTCCTCACAAGAAATAGGAAGTCCTGTCTCACACTGAATTTTTTTTGGTAGAAATTTTTGCTAATGTTCTATTATAAAGCTTTCCAACAAGAAGAGGAATTTATATGTTACAAATATCATGGGGGTTTCTGCTTAATTAAGGTAAGGTTCTTCTGGGTATGTAGGGTCTCTGGTCTGCTTCATTGTAACTGCAATAAGTTGTAAATAGCTTAAATATTCAATAGCTTAAATGTATTAAGGTGCATCCTTTAAAAGGATTAGTATGTTATTGAACACAATTAGTATGAAGATTACCGTACAGAAAATGCCCCTAATAATAGCTGGGAGAAGTCAGAGCAGTAAAACAGGCATCCACTGAGATTGTAATTATGTATGTAAAAAATAATGGAAGGAAATCTCCCCTGAGTCTAACAGAATTGTTAGCCTGGTGGCATTACAGATGGTTCTTGCTCTTTTTTGTATTTCCCAAGGTATCTGCAATATGGTCAGCTTTCATTTATACTCAGAGAGCAATTCCCTTAAGATGAAGAGGTGTGATGGGGCTTGGGGTGTACCTCATACTTACCTAGCATGTGCAAAATCTAGGTTCCATCCCCCAGGAAAAGTGTGCATATTTGCAGAGAAAATAACTGGAGACAGGGCCGCCCTCTTTGCTAGGCAAGCCCCCGCTTCTTGTGGGTGATCACTGCCTGGAGACTTTCCTTAGCTGCCTCACCTCCCAGCCTGCCTAATTGGCTCCATGCTCCAGGTGCATCAGAAGATTGGGAATATGGACCTAGAGCACAGCCCGATGACCGACAGTCTGGTGAGTTTTAGGTCCTAGAGCTGAGGCAAGGATTTGGGGGACGGGGGGCAGGGGGCAGGGGGTCATCAAGATGTTGCAATGCCTGCATGCTCCTCCACATTTTTGAAAATATGTGAATATTTGAAAGTTTGTTTGCACAAATTTTTAAATTTAATAGAGCCAGACATGGGGTGGCACACTTCTTTAATCCCAGCAGCTCAGGAGGCTGAGGCAGGAGGATCAAGAGTTCAAAGCTAGCCTCAGCAATTTAGTGAGGTTGTACATAACCTAATGAGACCATGTCTCGAAATAAAAAAATTAAAAAGTATGAGGGTGTGGCTCAGTGGTTAAGTGCCCCTGGGTTCAATCCCTGGTATAATAATAATAATAGACTTTCTAAACAAAGTTTGACATTCACAGAAAATTTGAATGGAAAGTAGTTTCTCCATATAACCACAATCCCCAGGACACAACCTCCCTGAGGATTCCACACCTCAGTTGTTACAATCCATGAACCTGCATTGACACACTGTTACCACTCAGCATCCCTGGTTGACACTGGGTTCATTCTGGGGTTGCACATTCTGTGGGTTTGGACACATATGACCTGCATCTCCCATTGTACCTGTAGAATAGTTTCACTGGCCTAAAACTCCTCTGGGCTCTATGTGTTCATGTCTCCCTACCCTTAACCTCTGGCTACCACTGATCTTTTTACTGTCTTTGTAGTTGTACTTTTTCTTTTTTTAATTTTAATTTTTTTAGTTTTTTAAAAAAATTTTAATTTGTTCTAATTAGTTATATATGACAGAAGAATGCATTTTTGACACATTGACACAACGGAGCACTTCTCATTCTTCTGGCTATACATGGTGCAGAGTCACTCCAGAAATGTAATCATACATGTATATAGGGTAATAATGCCTGTCTCATTCTACCATCCTTCCTGTCTCCATAGCCCTTCTTCTCCCTGATAGATCCAACCTGATCTTTTCTTAAAATTGGGCATCTTGCCACAAAACCATGAAAAGATAATTTCGGCTTTACTATAAATTACTGCAAATTCTGAACCTGCTTGGAATGCCTGCCCGTGCCCTGAACTCACCCATGTCCGGTTTTCCCTGACCAGATAACAACCTTTTCCTAAACCTTAGTGACGCCTCATAAATTCTGGCCTTCCCTGGCCGGATAACGACCCTCTCTGAGTCTCTAAGATCTCCATAAATTCTGATGCTGGGGCCAGCAAAAATGTAAACTTGTGTTATGCTCCTCAGAGTGTTGTTATCTGTAACCCCCCTTTGTGTAACTTTTTGGGCTATAAAACTGGGCCGCAAAGAAGCCTCGCGGCTGTCCTTGGCTCCCACGATTTTGATGGGCAAGGCAGCCCGGCCGGTCGAAATAATAAGCTTGCTTTAATTTGATTTTAATTGGAGTCAGTGGTCTTTTCTTGCGTCCTGGTCTAACATCCCCTCACTCCCCTCTACACAATCCATTGGTTCCTTCATTCTTCCCTATACCCTCCCCTCCATAGATCAGCATCTGCTTATCAGAGAAAACATTTGGGCTTTGTTTTTTTGGGACTGGCTTATTTCACTTAGCATGATATTCTCTAGTTCCATCCATTTACCTACAAATGCCATAATTTGATTCTTCTTTAAGGCTGAGTAATATTCCATTGTGTATATATGTACCACATTTTCTTTATCCATTCATCTGTTGACAGACATCTAGGTTGGTTCCATAGTTTAGCTATTGTGAATTAAGCTGCCAAAAACGCTGATGTGGCTGTGTCACTGTAATATGCTGTCTTTAAATCCTTTAGCTATAAACCGGTGAGTGGGATGACTGGGTCAAATGGTGGTCCCATTCCAAGTTTTCTGAGTAATCTCCATATTGCTTTCCATAGTTATTGCACCAGTTTTTAATCCCACTAGCAATGTATGAGTGTACCCTTTCCCCCCACATCCTCACCAACACTTATTATTACTTATAATCTTGATAATTGCCATTCTAACTGGAGTGAGGTGAAATCTCAGTGCTTTTCTCTAATTGCTAGAGATAATGAACATTTTTTCATGTTGGTTGATTGATTGCATTTCTTCTTCTGTAAAATGTCTGTTCAGTTCCTCAGCCCATTTATTGATTTGTAGTTTTACTTTTTCTAGAATGTCATAGAATTGGGATCATACAATATATAGCTTTTTCAGATGGGCTTTCCTCACTTAGTAACATGAATTTGAATTTCTCTTCTTGTCTTTTCATGGTTTGGTAGCTTACTTCTTTTTAGTGTTTAGTAATATTCAATTGGTTGAGTATACCATAGTTTATTTATCCACTCACTTACTTGGGGCATCTTAATTGCTTCAAAGCTTTGGCAACTATGAATAAAGCTATTAAAAACAGCTCTGTGTAGAGTTTTTTGGAGGTGGATATCAGTTTTCAGCTTCTTTGGTAAATACCAAGGAGCAGAATAGCTGGATCTTGTAGTAAGAGTATGTTTAGTTTTGTTAGAAACTACCAAACTCTCTTCCAAAGTGATTGTACTATTTTGTCCTCCCACCACTGATGAGTGAGAGTTCTTGTTGCTCCGTCTACTCACCAACATTTGATGGTGTCAGTGTTCTGGATTTTGGCCATTCAAATTGGTATGTTTTAATTTGCATTTCTTTGATGACATGTGATGTGGATCATCTTTGCATATGCTTGTTAACCTTCTGTTTATCTTCTTTGATGAGGCATCTGTTAAGGTCTTAGGTCCAATTTTTAATGGAGTTATTTGTTTTCTTAACCACTGAGTTTTAAGAGCTTTTTGTGTATTTTGATCAACAGTTCTTTATTAGACATGTCTTTTGCAAATATTTTCTTCCAGTCTGTGACTTGTCACTTCATTGTCTTAACAGTGTCTTTGGCAGAGCAGAAATTTTTAATTTTAATGAAGTTCAGCTTTCCTCCTTTCATGGATTGTGCCTTTGGTATCATATTTAAAAAGTCATCACCAGGACCAAGGTCAGGTTTTCTCCTGTGTTATTCTTTAAGGGTTTTACAGATTTGCATTTTACATTTAAGATTGTGATTCACTTGGAGTTAATTTTTGTGACATCTGGAGTTCTTAACTCAAGAGTTGTGTACACTGAACCTTCAGCAATTCATCAGTGGTAGGTTAGGTTTTTCAACTGGTTCATGTGGAAGTTTCTGCTCCTGGGTTATGATTATCTGCATCTGCTTGTACCCTCCCCAACTGAGGAGGGTGCCCTGTGACTTTGATTCTCTGACAGGTCTAAGAAAAGTCTACTTTTCAGCTTTTTACTTATGAGGATATAGTGGTAGTTTGAGCTCCTTAAGTGTTGGACCATAAACTGGAAGGCTAAGGGTCAATTTTGATTTATTTTTATCAAAAAAAGTAAAACAAGCCCTCCAATAATTCCCTGTCTCTGTGTGTCTGTCTGTCTGTCTCTCTCTCTCATTCTCTCTCTCTCACACACAGCTTGTGGGAGGCCGGCATTTGAAGGTCCACTGCGCAGCCAGGTGTGGCTGAGCCCCTGTGAAAAGAAGAGCACAGGCTTGAGTCCCCTGCCCCTGCCTTTTGGCTGTCTTTGGATTTGGTACCAGTATGTGTTTGATTTTTATTTTCAGCTGAACTTAAGAACTCTGGGGCTCATGAAGAATATTTGAAAATGAGAGTAACAAAGCAGTGTCACCTGTCGGAGTTGTACCGAGGACCTGCCCCTCCGCGGAGTGGGGTGTGTCATTCAGAGTGGGCTCCACGGCTGCCCGGATTGTTCATGGGCACCTGGCGGCGACGAGGAGGGGGATGGAACCATGAAGACTTACTCTGGGGGGCGCCGGGTGCTGCGGGCAAGTCCTCGCTCTAACTGCAGGATTCCCGTCCACACGGAGGTCACTCACCTGCAGTCTGGGCCCGCTCTGGGCTTCCCTGTTTTCATTGTCCTGCACCAGGGGGCCTAGCGGCCTCAAGGGCAGTCCTGCGGTGGCCGAGCAGAGTGCGCCCTCTCTGGTCGCCCGTGTTCCGCTGCTCCCTATTCTTCGCACAGGTCTATTTGGCCTGCTTTCCAGTGTCTCCGGGCTCAGTGAGGGACTCCACTTGAAAGCCCAGGCCATCTGTTGGTAGTGCCCTTCTGTAGTTCAAGAGGAGAAGCTCTGTGTGTCCTGGTCCTCACTGGCGCCCCGGTGCTGTCCCTGGCCTTCCTCCTCCTCCTCCCCCTCCTCCTCCCCCTGGCCTTCTTCCTCCTCCTCCCCCCCTCCTCCTCCCCCTGGCCTTCTTCCTTCTCCCCCTCCTCCTCCCCCTGGCCTTCTTCCTCCTCCTCCTCTCCCTCCTCCTCCTCCCCCTCCCCCCCCCGCCTTCTTCCTCCTCTTCCTCCCCCTCCTCCCCCCCTGGCCTTCTTCCTCCTCCTCCTCCTCCTCCTCCTCCCCCTGGCCTTCTTCCTTCTCCCCCTCCTCCTCCCCCTGGCCTTCTTCTTCCTCTTCTCTATCACCCCCCTCCGTTGCTGTGGCCCGTCTTAACTCTACTCCTTCACTTCCTGCCAGTTCTCCACCTTAACTTTTTCACCCCTCCCACCCGGAATCTTGCTTCCCACCAAGTTCTCTGCCCCGGTATCCTGGCCTCACGATTGGCCTTCACCATTTTTAGTTTCCCCCTCACCCAACTTGTCCAGTACTGATTTGGGGGGTCAGTTAAATTCTTGAGTCAATCTTTTTGTCACACTTTTAACAATTTAAATAGCAATATGATGCATACTATTTCTAAAATTTTCAAACCATCTACAAGTATACAAGAATTAAAGTCACAGGGCAAGTCACAGCCCCCATTTCCCTCACTCACCCTAAGGATTGCTAATCCCAGTGGCATGTATCCTTTCAGAACTTTTATTTTTCATCCTGGAGATTGAACCCAGGGGCACTTTTCCCCTGAGCTACATCTTCTAGTCCTTTTAATTTTTTTTTTTTTTTTTTTTAAATTTTGAGGCAGAGTCTCACTACGCTGCCCAGGCTGGCCTTGAACTTGTGATCCTTCCACCTCAGCTCCTGAGATGCTGGAATTACAGGCGGGCACCACCCCACCTGGCCCTTTCAGATCTTCTTTAGGTTATTATTTTCATAGGTATTACATAATTTGGGGTTATTGTTTTCTATTTTTGACAAAGCCATGACTGTTACTTTGTAACCTGTGTTTGTTTTCTCTTATTCCTTTTCTCATTTATTTTTAGCATAAATACTTAGAGATTTTATAAGTCAGTACTACTGACCTGCCCTATCTTTCAATGGCTGTGTAATATTCTGTAGGTTGAAAATGGCATAATTTATTTAATTCATCCTTAATGCTAAATGTTTCAGTGGCACTTTGATGATACACATTTGAATATTTTTGTGCACATACCTTAGTGATCATTTGCAAGTATTTCTACAGAATAGAGCCTTATAAATAAATTTATAAAAGTCAAATTGTTTTTCATACTGAAGCCATTGACAGGAGAGAGACCAATAGCATTAGTCTCTCTACCCCACTCTTGAGTAGAGCTTCAAATTAAATTGTGGGTAAAAGCAAAGCAAAGTGCACACATACACACACACACACTGTTTGGAATGATTCCCCGTAAGGTGAAAAGTCATCTGTGGGAGAAAGTGTATGCTTTTGAGGAGAATTGTCAAAGTTTAAATTTCTGCTTTACTGTTCCCTCAAATCGTGACATTGGGGAAATGATTTAACCACCATGGGTCTCAATTTCCTGTAAAACATGGCAATAATGTATCTACCTTATAGGGTGCTACAGTACTTAGCTCAGGACACAGAAGTTCACCTGGCTCTCAGCAGAAGTGTTTTATGTGTATAAATGCGTAGGAAATAAATCTGGAGGAATCTACACCAAATGGTTACACAGGGTTAGCTCTGGAAAGAGGAGGGAATCCAAAGGATATGAACTCTTTTACTATTACATTAGATTCTTCTGTAATGTTAGGATATTTTAAAACAATAAGCATATGTCACTTATATGATTTTTTTAATAATAATTTTTGAAACCAGGAAGAAGAATGAAGTTACCTTCCCAGAAGCAGGCTCTGATGGGGAACTAGGGAGCATGGACATAGCTCCTGGGTGTTCTTGACTGCAGGCAGAACCTACAGGCGGGGTAGTGGGACTGCAGGAGCAACTTTGAGTGCCCATGTGACCTGGCGGAAGGAAGGGACCCCTTGCCTCTCCTCCTTGCCGCTCTGCCCAGGCAGCTCACAACTGCTGCTGAATCAGAACCATTCCTGGCCACCCTGGCCACCTTTTTGGGTCATGGTTTGCCATGCCCTTTATGCACTAGGCAGTGGCTGACTCAGCTCCTGCTGCCAGATGGCTTCCCCAGCCTCTGTTCCACCTGGTAGACGGCAAGCACGTGGCACGGGATGACTGCTGTCCTAACGCAGTGCTGGGCTTTTGGTTGATGATCAGTGCAACTTGTGGGTCACTGACGTTCATTTTTCTTTCTTTCCTTTCCTAAGGGGCAGGAGTGGAGAGTCAGAGTGATCAAGAGAAGACTCTTGTGGGGTCAAGGGTATCATGATTAATAACAATAGTAGTTTCCCCTTAGTGAGCAGCCCTATCTGCTAGCCTTTGTGAGAGTGTTTTAAAGTGCATAAGATACTTTATCTCTGATCCTTGTAAGGACCTGAAGGTGGGTATTGTTATCCCCTTTTACAGAGAGATTCAACTGGAGCTTATAACCTGTGAGGCTGTGATTGGAACCCTGTTCCAAATCCTGTCCTCAGAGGGGCAGTGTGAGAGGACTGTGGTGTGGAAGACAGATTGATGACACTTGGGGAGGATTCAGTGACACTGAGGGGCACAGATGGTGCCACCTGGGGGAAGACAGGAAGTGTTGGCTACAAACTTCTCCAGGCCTTTTGGGTACCAACAAGGAAGAAGCCTTGGTCCCCAGGATTTGCATTAATTCCTAATGCCCCATTTTTTTTCTTTCTGTTTTTTTTTAAAGGCAATTGAGAAATTTGAATTGGAGAAGAAGGCTTTAAGAGAGAAAAGCCACAGTCACGTCAGCGCAGGAAACAGAGGCAAAAATCCCTTCTCATAGCCTTGATGGGGTTGTCCTGGATTTGATTTTTTTTAGTTGGATATTTTAAGCTTTGGTTTGCTTTTCTGCATGCTGGGGACTGAACCCAAGGCCTTGCTAGAAGCAAGCACTGCACCACCCTGCCCCAGCCCCACCCCTGAGTTTTCGGTTTTGAAAACATAATTGGGTAGGAATTCAGAGTTGCAGGTGAGGAGACTCAAATCTGACTTCCTCATGTTGGGCAAGGACAGAGGGAAGAGGGTACCATTTAGGGACCAGCTAACTATGTGACACAGGACTCTAGGTGCTTTCCCTCTGGGTCCTTTTAAAAACATTTTGTGGAAGAGGAAACAGGGCTAGGGAGAGAGGAGCAACTTGCCTAAGGCCACATAGTTGTCCCCTCTTTGGTCTAATCTGATAGGGAGGGGGATCTTGGTTGTTCAGACCCATGGGACCTAGTGAGATCAGCAGGATGAGCGTCATTGGGCAGCGCAGGTTGAGTGACGAGTCCCAGTTAGGTTGATCACCCAGTAGTGCACACCACCTGTGGCTGCTCATTTCTCATCTCTTTTCCTCCACTCTGCAGTCAAGAAACAGCAAAGAACACCGTATATATGCCAAGGCTCCGAATTCAAGAGTGCCAAGTCTTCCTTTGTGAAAAAGGTAAGGGACTGATTGCTGTGTCTGTTTTGGATTGGTTTCTATTAGGCAAGAAATAGGTTTTACTCCGGGAGAGGGGAATTTGGTGACTGGGTGGAGATTGAATGGAAAAAAAAAAGTTCTCTTTTTCAAAGAAGATCTTAAAATTTTGACAACTTTGGAATTTCTCATGACACCCTCAAAAGGGCAGAGATGACCCAACCCCCGAGGAGGGGCATTGCAGAGCCGTGTGTGCTATTTTTAGAACTGAGAATGTATTTCTCCTTAGAAACAAGGCCTTTGGGTCTTGCTGAGGTGCCACAGGGCCTTCCTGGACTGTCCACACAGCAGGTTCCTGAGGGGCTGCTCCGACTCTCAGGACAGGCTAGTTATGGAGATCATTGCTGATGCCCCTGGAAATGGGATTCAGGATTAAAGTTAGGTGATGTGTCCAGGGTCCTGCAGCTCATCCATGGAAGGGCTCTGTTTCCCGCTTAGTCCTCTGACCTGCATTCAGGCCCCCTCTACTGGCCCTCGGCAGCAATCTGGCTCCGTCTCACAGCTACCCACTTAAGAATCTCCCTGCGGACTAGAGGTTCCATCCCCAGCACCACAAAAAAAAAAAAAAAAAAAAAAAAAAAAAAAAAAAAGATTTTTCTCTGCTTGTTCTTTAAACTACCCAAGAGATAAGCATTCAAAGCTTTAAGTGCTTGGGCTGGAATAAAAGAGAATAAAATCATAGCATTTGCAGGTAAATGGATGGCGCTAGAGAAGATAATGCTAAGTGAAGTTAGCCAATCTCTAAAAAGCAAATGCCAAACATTTTCTCTGATATAAGGAGGCTGATTTATAGTGGGGTATGGAGAGGGAGCACAGGAGGAATAGACAAACTCTAAATAGGGCAGAGGGGTGGGAGGGGCAGGGAGGAGGCAGGGGGTCAGCAAGGATGGTGGAATTTGATGGACATCATTATCCAAAGTAAATGTATGAAGACACAAATTAGTATGAACATACTTTATATACAACCAGAGATATGAAAAATTGTGCTGTATATGTGTAATAAGAATTGTAATGCATTCTGCTGTCATTTGTTTTTAAAAGATCAATTTAAAAAGAACCCCTAACTTGAAATTACTTTTTTCCACATATAAATTGTATTTAAATACTTAGCTGTGTTATGTGATCACTGTGATCTGTCCATTGCTTTTATTTTTGCTATTTCATCTCATATCACAATTTCCTTCCTCTGATCACACTAATACCCTTGAAGATGCTCTGTATGTGGGAACCAGAATGTTACCTAAGTCTAACCATAGGTGTGTATCTTGCATTTGACTTAATTAAATTTAATTGCATTTACACAGAAAATTGGTATGATGCATAGTTTAAACATGAAGAAAAAAGATCATTTTGGAATTCTCTCAAGTGTTGCTGTGGTAGAAGAGGAGTCAGGCAGATGCTCTTTTTATACCACTATTTAGGTTTAATCTAAGCAAGTGAAATTTACCTTTATTGTGAATGTTAAAGCTTAATGTAAAGTCTTTGTTGATCTATTTGTATGCACATGTAATTTTTTTCTTATAATCTTTGGCTATTCTATGTTTTTTGCTGTTTTGTATTAAAGTAATCACATTTAAAAATATATATAAATAAATAAATGCTTGGGCTGGGGTTATGGCTCAGTGGTAGAACACTTGCCGTGCATGTGTTAGGCACTGCTTTTGATTCTCAGCTCTGCATATGAATAAAATAAAGATCCATCAACAACTAAAAAAAAAAATAAGCTTTAAATGATGGACAGTGTGAAACACTATGCTATTTTCTTAGTTGTCAATGGACCTTTATTATTATTATTATTATTTTAATTTATAGGTGGTACTTAGAATTGAACCCAGTGCCTCACACATGCTAGGCAAGTGCTGTACCACTGAGCCACAGCCTCAGTCCACTATTTTTATATATTTTAGACCAGAAAATTCCAAAACAGCAAGAAGACTCATGGTTGAGGCTGCATTGAAATTGTGCTACTCACCATTGGTGGTGGCTGAGCAGGTATAAGTGTCCTGCCCAAGGTGGCCCAGCTAGTAAGTGGCAGAGCTGTCATCTGACTCAGGGTTGATGCAGCAGATCACCAAGCTGCTCTCCCACTGCCAGTACCACAGCTCAGTTAGAAAGTAGTTCCATTACTGGGCACAGTGGCACAGGCCTGTGATCCCAGCAGCTCGGCAGGCTGAGGGTAGGCAGGAGGATCACAAGTTTGAGGCCAGCTACAGAAAATTAGTGAGGTGCCGCAGTCTGGCTGGGCACAATCAGGAGCCACTTGTCAAAAGAAACTAACTTTATTTTTAGAACCAAACACGCCAAACAAACAGCCTCTCAGGAAAAACCCCTCAGAGCCTCAACTGCCACCACCGGCTTTCCACAAGCCCTGTCTCTCCCCCCACAAGCTTCTCTCCACCTCCCACAATCCTCCTGCTCTTGAGGCTGATTGGCTGGGTCACGTGGGCAGAGCCAAAAAGTCCCCCAATGAGCAGCTCCGTGGTCTGAAAGGGCAGGGAAACAGTCCAATGAGCATCACCGCAGAGGAGCCAATCAGCTAGATGTTGCTGGGGCCGCTGTGAGCCAATCATCAGCCGGCAGCTGGATTGCTGGCAGCTGGAAGTTTGCTGGGGCCCCTTCGGCTGTGGCTCTCAACATCTCCCCCTCTCTGTTTAAACAACAAGCATGTGGCTTAGGGACCGTGCCTGTTAGGCAGTCCAATTCAACATATGGTCCTTACCCGTCATCGGATGAACTGACCTCTAGGCGTCAGCCTCCTGTCTTAGGTTGGTACCACTGCAATTGGATCATACCCGTCACTGACTACCGGTCCAGCATACAGCTATACTTGTGGATAGGCCTTTGCACCAGTGGGGGGGTGAGGTTCTTTGCCTCACCTCTGTTGGCCCCCAAATTTTAGACCATCACTAGTAGAGGAGGATGCAAAATGCCATGACATTAAGCCAATTGAGGGCTCCTTTGAAAAATTGTACCACCGGTGACATCATCAGCAAAAATACCCCAACACTACCACAAGTCGCTGCACCAACAGATAGTTCAAAATGCATACAGGTGAGCTCACAATGTGTCCAGGCAAGTTCTGCAAGCAGTTCAGTGATGGCTATTGTAGAAGGTGTAGATTGGTTTTATCTTTGACTTCACCAGCACTGGGATGAAGATAGGAATTCTGGCAATAATGGCTAAAGAAAAAATTATGTAACATTACAGAAGGCACTAAAAGAAAACAATTTTCTTAACAATTTACATTGTCTTCACCGGCACTGGGATGAAGATAGGAATTCTGGCAATAATGGCTAAAGAAAAAATTATGTAACATTACAGAAGGCACTAAAAGAAAACAATTTTCTTAACAATTTACATTATCTTTAAGAGAATTATTAAATATAATGAAAAGGAAAGGTGAAAGTAAACAAACAGATCTGTTAACCTTCTTTTTTGTTTACATATTAAAACAATCCTCAACAGTTGTTTACCCAATATAAATTAAACCATATAAATCACGTGAAAAAAAAATATTTGGATCCATTTTATCATGAGCGCTCATCATATATGATATATGGACATTCAAACATATAACACAAAACACAAGTGTGCACACATAACATAATACATACAACACATAACATTATAGTAAAGGCCTTATAACTTTTTACAGGTGAAATCTCCATTGCAATGTTTAAAAACTCTATAGTCAAAAAATAGAACTGATCAGCAAAACATTAACCTAGGTCTGTATGAGCTCAAAAAACAAAATAGAACTTCATGATATGGCAAAGGGCAATAATAAAATAGATATTGAAAAAAGCATCCTGGTTCTGTTGCAGATGTAAGAATAGCCAAACTGGAGTTTTGGATATCAGTTGTTATGGATTTGAGCCAAATCATCTTCTTTTTGGTCTGTAGAAATCGCTTTAGTTAATCTTTCTGGAATCCAAATCGGCTGCTGTTCTCCCTGTGGAAACACATAAACAGACCCCCGACTCCAGACAATCACTGGGTCAGGACCTTGGTTAATCTCTCTGGAATCCAAATCGGCTGCTGTTCTCCCTGTGGAAACACACAAACAGACCCCCGACTCCAGACAATTACTGGGTCAGGACCTTTCCATTGTCCTGTTAGAATATCCTTCCAAAGTACCTTGGGCTTATGTACATTTTTTGGACACATATGCCTTTCCGCAGCACTAAGTCCTGATGAATCCAAATTTAAAAAGTTTAGAGTAAAAAGGGTTATTTTAAGTTTATCTTTGGGGAATATTTACCCCTTCCCAATTCCTTCTTTTTGCTTTAATAAGTACATTTTAATAGTTTGATGAGCTCTTTCAACTATGCCTTGTCCCTGTGGATTGTATGGGATTCCTGTTATATGAGTAATGCCAAATGTTGAGCAAAATTGTTTAAAAGAGGTAGAAGTATAACCAGGGGCATTATCTGTTTTTAACTGTTTTGGAACACCCACAGTGGCAAAATTTTGTAAGCAGTGAGCTATAACATCTTTAGTTTTTTCTCCGGCATGAAGGGAGCCCATCAAAAATCCAGAAGAAGTATCAACTGTAACATGCAAATATTTTAATTTTCCAAATTCTGGCAAGTGTGTGACGTCCATCTGCCAAATATGGTTAGGTATCAATCCTCTAGGATTGACTCCAAGATTAACTTGTGGTAAAAAGGTCACACAATTTTGACATTGTTTTATTATTTGTCTAGCTTGTTCCTTAGTTATTTTAAAACGCTTTTGTAAAGTATTAGCATTGACATGGAACATTTTATGAAAATTTATAGCTTCTTCTAGTGTAGAGAAAATATGTATGTCATGTGTAGTTTTATCTGCTAAATCATTGCCCAAACTAAGGGCTCCAGGCAATCCTGTATGTGCCCTGATATGTCCTATAAAGAATGGATCTTTTCTGTCCCAGATTAGACTTTGTATAGTGGAAAGCAAAGAGAAAACAGTAGAAGAAGGGGAAATCCTACCAGCATCTTCAAGAGATACTATAGCATTAACTACATACTGACTATCAGAAAATAAATTAAATACAGAATCTTTAAACATCACAAAAGCTTGTAAAACTGCATTAAGCTCTACCTTTTGAGCTGATTGTTTGGGTACTAAAAATGTAAAAGTTTGATCAGGGGTAACTACTGCTGCTGTACCATTATTTGACCCATCAGTGAATATATTTGGAGCATTCATGATAGGTGTTTTTCTTGTCATTTTTGGAAAAATTACAGGATGCAATGACCAAAAAGACAATAAAGGATTAGATGGTAAGTGGTTATCAAATGAAACATTAGATTTGCACATGATTATTGCCCAAGTATTTAACTCATTAGCTAACTCATCAATTTGATTCATAGTATATGGAATAATAATTTTATTGGGAGAAATTCCAAACACTCCCTTTGCTGCTTTTATTCCTTTGAGTATTAATTGTCCTACAGCCTCAGGATACCTAGTAAGAATAGTGTTAGGAGAATAAGATAAATGTATCCATAATAATGGACCTTCTTGCCAAAATACTCCTGTAGGAATATTTTTTGTTGGTAGTACAATAAATAATAAAGGCAAACTTATATCAATTCTATCCAAATGCATATTTTCCATATATGTTTCAATGATTTTTAATGCCTTTCTTGCTTCAGGCGTTAACATTCGGGGTGAATTTGGATCTGATGGACCTTTTAGGATATCAAATAAAGGTCCCAACTCTCCTGTTGGTATACCTAAATAAGGCCTTATCCAATTTATGTCTCCTAATAACTTTTGAAAGTCATTAAGTGATTTGAGTTGATCTACTCATATTTGAATTTTTGGTGGACGGACCATGGTTGAGGATAATAGAACTCCTAAATAATTAATTGGAAAATTTAATTGTACTTTATCTATTGCTATCTCTAGATTATAATTTTTTAATAAGTTTGTAAGTGTGGCATAACATTCTAGCAATGTGTTTTTATCTTTGTGTGCTAATAATACATCATCCATATAGTGAAATATTTGTAGTTCAGAATTTTGATTTCTAAGTGGCTGGATTGCTTTGTTAACATAAATTTGACACATAGTTGGGCTGTTAGCCATCCCTTGAGGGAGTACTTTCCATTCATATCTCTGATCAGGACCTTCATGATTCAGTGCAGGGATAGTAAATGCAAAACGTGGACTATCCTCAGGATGAATTGGAATTGAAAAAAAACAATCTTTAATATCTATAACTAAAACATACCAGGTTTTTGGCAAAGCAGACAACTGAGGAATCCCTGATTGAGCAGGTCCCATAATAACCATCTCATTATTAATGGCTCTTAAATCTTGCAATAATCTCCATTTACCAGATTTCTTTTTGATGACAAAAATGGGAGTATTATGGGGAGATACAGAAGGTTGTATATGTCCTTCTGCTAATTGTTGTTTGACCAGGTCATGGGCTGCTTGTATCTTTTCTTTAGTCAGGGGCCACTGAGGAACCCATACTGGTCTTTCTGATTTCCAAGTAATTTTTATTGTCTCAGTGGCCCTTTCTGAAAATCCAACCCATGTCTGTCTGTTCCTTGATCTATTTGTATTGGTGCTGCTATACCTTGTTCTTGTTTTTCTAATCTTTTTCCTTTCCTAAAACCTTGTCTAGTCATAATAGTGGGTGCATTTTGGTTGATGTTATTTGTTAATGTCAAACCTAATTGATCTAGGACATCTCGTCCCCATAAATTTACGGGAAGATGATCCAATACATATGGCTGTATAGTTCCTTCACATCCTTCAGGATCCTTCCAATCTAATACCATTGCACTTCTATGGGGATTAGTCGCCACTCCTAGGCCTCGAAGCGTTTGAGTGGCTTGTTGTAATGGCCAATGTTTTGGCCATTCTTGACGAGAGATGATGCTAAGGTCTGCACCTGTATCCAGTAGCCCATTAAATTCATGTCCTTGAATATTTAGTTTTAGCATGGGGCGAGAATCTAAATTTAAAGAAAGCATAGCCCAATCTACACCTGTGGAACCTAATCCCTTGGAACCTCTTTCTACAGTACGACTGGAAAATTTATCATGTAGGCTGGGTATTATTAGTAACTGTGCTATTCTATCTCCTGGTGAAATTACTGATATACCCTTTGGAGAACTGGCTATAATTTTTATTTCACCTTCATAATCGGGATCAATTACCCCAGGACTTATCATAAGTCCTTTTAGAGTAGAAGAGCTGCGTCCCAATAATAAGCCTACTGTTCCTTTGGGAAGAGGTCCTTTCACCCCTGTGGGAATGATTTGAACTCCCATCTCTGGAGTTAGTACTGCTCTGGCGGAGGCGCAGATGTCCAACCCTGCGCTCCCTCTGGTTTGTCTGATGAGGGATCTGATGGACAATGTGTCCTGGGCACTACCCTGATGGGGTTGCTGGGTTCCTCCAGTGCTCCGTATATTTGTGGTTTTGGGCCCCGGAGCATTGGGCCCCCTTGTCCATTTTTTGGCAATGGAGCCTGATGCCTTTCTCCACGATATCGTGGATAAACACCTGGTCCTTGTTCGTTTTTTGATAATGGAGTACCCTCTATGGTGGTTTGAGAACGGCATTCATTAGCCCAATGTCTCCCTCTACGGCATCGTGGGCAAATACCTGGTATTCTACTCCTTGGATACCTAGTTTTGTTAAACCCTCCTCCAATGGGGCAATTCCTTTTAAAATGTCCTGTTTGTTCACAATTGTAGCATGTTCTTGGCCTGGCATCTAAAGCCTGTTTTACTGCAGCTGCCACAATTTGCCCTTGTTCATTAATGTCTCTGGCATCTAAAGCCTGTTTTACTGCAGCTGCCACGACTTGCTCTTGTTCATTAATGTCTCTACATAATTTAATATATGTGTTTAAATCTTCATGTTTCCATGGTCTAATGATATCTCTGCACCAACGATTCGCTTGCTCATAAGCCAGGTGTTTTAGTAATGGCATTGCTTGTTCTGTATTCCCAAAAACTCTGGTAGCTGTTTGAATAAGCCTATCTACAAATTCAGCATAAGGTTCATTAGCTCCTTGTATTACCTTAGATAATTGACCTTGTAAACCTCCATGTCCTTGTAAAGTCTTCCTTGCCTTAATTGCATCTGCAGCAATTTGTGCGTATACGCCAGGATCATATGCAATTTGTTGCTGCTGATCCTCATAAGGTCCCTTTCCTAACAACATATCTAGATTTCTCTGAGGATAACCAGCTGCTGCATTTCGCCTAGCCGTCTCCTTGCAAAATTCCTCATTGGCAACCTTCCATAACAGGTATTGTCCTCCATTTAGCACAGCTTTACACATATTAGCCCAATCTGCTGGCGTCATGTTCAAGTTGTTAATGGATTCGACCAAGCTTACAGTGAAGGGTGCTTGAGGACCATAGGTTGTTACAGCCTCTTTTAGCTGCTTCACTGTTTTGAAATTTAAAACTTGGTAAAATCGCTGCCCTCCTGCCTCAAATACAGGGCATGTTAATATTTGAGATCTTGTCTCAGGATCCCAACTATCAACTGCGGGGGTTGGGGACCTCCCAGCATATGGAGGTGGCCTTGTTAGTTGGACACTTACGTCCTCTGGTGATAGAAAGGTGTTAGTAGCAGTCTCCTGTAGAGGTGGTGCTGTTGGTTGGACACTTACACCCTCTGGTGATAGAAAGGTGTTAGTAGCAATCTCCTGTTGTAACTTTCCCCCTGATGGCTTTTTCTGTTTTACACTTTCTTTCTCTGTCTGACTAACTTGAGAGGCCTTCTCTTTTACTTGAATCTTTTCCTCTGTCTGACTAACTTGAGAGACCTTCTTTTTTACTTGAATCTTTTCCTCTGTCTGACTAACTTGAGAGACCTTCTCTTTTACTTGAATCATTATGTCTTCTCCTTCCTCTACCATTGTCTGAACTGAAGGCTTTGGACTAAGCAAACAAGATACGAACGTCCACAATGGCAATGTGCCAACTGGCAGAGTCCCTGGGCTTTTCTTTTCTATTCTTTTTAAATCTTCACCATGATGGTTCCATTGTGATATATTTAACAACTCCTCCTTAAAAAGCCATGGGCTACATTTTTGTATTGTATCAACGTATGCCCTGACTGTTCTTGATTTTACTGAGATGCCTCCTTCCTCTAACAATTTACTTAACACTCTTTCAGTTTGTTTTTTACTAATTTCTGATCCCGTATTTCTACTATAATGCAACCCAACAAGATGACGCCAAACAAAACCGAGACAGAATGAGATAAAAAGGGAACAACAAAAAGTCATTATAGCCTTTCTATCCTCCTGACATGTGCATCCGTCCTTTCTCCCTATCTGTTCCTCAGACGTAAATAGTTTTTCCTCAGATGTGAGCGGTTTTTCTTCCGTCTCACTCATCTCCAGGGACAGGCAACTTAAAACAAAAGTGAAACAAAATAACAAAAGAAGAATCTTAAAATGGCTACCCATCCTCTCGCCCTGCCCTCAGGGGCGAGCAGTTTCACTTACCCTCAGTCGCTCCCCGTGCGAGCCACCAAATGCCGCAGTCTGGCTGGGCACAATCAGGAGCCACTTGTCAAAAGAAACTAACTTTATTTTTAGAACCAAACACGCCAAACAAATAGCCTCTCAGGAAAAACCCCTCAGAGCCTCAACTGCCACCACCGGCTTTCCACAAGCCCTGTCTCTCCCCCCACAAGCTTCTCTCCACCTCCCACAATCCTCCTGCTCTTGAGGCCGATTGGCTGGGTCACGTGGGCAGAGCCAAAAAGTCCCCCAATGAGCAGCTCCGTGGTCTGAAAGGGCAGGGAAACAGTCCAATGAGCATCACCGCAGAGGAGCCAATCAGCTAGATGTTGCTGGGGCCGCTGTGAGCCAATCATCAGCTGGCAGCTGGATTGCTGGCAGCTGGAAGTTTGCTGGGGCCCCTTCGGCTGTGGCTCTCAACAGTGAGGCCCTAACCAACTTAGTGAGACTGAGACCCTGTCTCAAAATAAAAAATCAAAAAAAGGTCTGGGGATGTGACTCAGTGGAAAAGTGTCCCTGGGTTCAATCCCCAGTACCAAAAAGGGGGAAAAATATGTAGTTCAGTCTTACAGAAAGTTTCCAGTGGGTGCCTTTGGGTGAGGAGAATCAACTCCCTCTTTCTACTTTTCTATGTTTTTACATTTTTATAATCATTATGTTTTCATTTTGTTCAAAAATGTTAGTGGTAGTACAGCACCTGCCTAGCATGTGTGAGACGCTGGGTTCAATTCTAAGCACCAAGTATAAATAAATACAATAAAGGTCCATCAACAACTAAAAAAAAATATTTTAAAAAAATCAATTGAATGGTATATATTAAATACTATAAAGATGGTCACAGCCTTTGATTTAATATTACCATTTTAAGGAATTTATGCAAAATAAGTGACCCAAGGGGGATAAGAACCACATGCTCCAAGATATTAATGACAGCAGTGTTTATTGGAAGTAGTTGGTGAGTAAATTAAATTGTAGTGTTTTATTTGTTGTTGTTGTCATTTTGTGTGTGTGAATTGAACCTTTACTGGTTTACTTTACTGCTTTACTGATGAGCCACATCCCCATCTCTTTTAATTTTTTTTGAGACAGGGTCTCACTAAATTACTGAAGCTAGCCTTGAACTTGTGACACTCCTGATTCAACCTCCTGAATTGCTGGGATCACAGGCATGAACCACTGTGCCTGGTTAAATTATAGCATTAAAAATTTTTTTTTTTAGTTGTAGATGAACACAATACCTTTATTTTATTTTTATGTGGTGCTGAGGATCGAACCCAGTGCCTTCCACATGTGAGGCGAGCACTCCACCAAGGAGCTACAGCCCCAGCCCTAAATTATAGCATTTTAACTGATAATTTTGGGGACAATGCAACTAGATTAAAAAAAAACTAAAGTAAAGTAGATAAAGCAGGATGTAAAAGTGTGTGTGTGATGATTAAAGGTACATATATGTATTTGGATACATTTGCTCAAAGCTATAAAGGAGAATAGAAATCATATGAATAGGTAAGGGCTTTGGTAAAGGGTACTGGGTCTTGAACACCCTCTCATTTTCTGTGTCTATACTGTCTTCATAATAAAAAGAGGAAGATATTCTATTATTTTAAACTGTCAAAACAGTGGTCCCCATTTTCACATTCCATTCTTTTGCTTCAGAAAACAGCAGAAAAGAATCTTCTGGTCGAGCTATACCAGCCTCCCAAATTTAACAACTCTGGGCCCAACAAGCTTCCCAATGGAGTGGACTTCTGCGACATGGTGGGCAACGTGATTCGGGCAGAGAAAAACACCTTGAGTGGCAAGGTAAGGAAAGAGAGCTGGCAGCTCACCCAGCCAAGGGCCAACTCTGGCCTATGGGAGGGGTGGCAGGGGGTGGGCAGGCACAGTTGTCCCCCTTTCACAGCCTAGGAGGGACTGAGGATTCTGCTCAGGGCCACATGCTCCAGGGGACTAAGCTGAGTGAGTAACCACAACTCAAGTTCACTCCAAAACCTCGATGCCTGGTCTCCAGGGGGTCTTGATGATCCTCCGATTGCCAAAACATCTGGAGCACGCGCCTTCATAGGTACATGTCTTTTTTATAATTCTGTACATGTTCCTCTGACAGCTACTCCATTGCATATCGGTGAGGTGAACTTTTTTCCTTAATCACACATTAGCTATAATATTTTCTTCCTGCCCCCCCTGGTGAGTACAGTACCCTGAGAACTTGCTCAAGAGCCTGCTGGTACCTCAGGAGGGGAGGATGCCAAGCCCAGGGGACCCACATGCTCATGCTGATGGGAGAGAACTGGAAAGAGGCCAGCAGAGGAGGACACCAGGAAGTAGCCCCAGCAGCTATACAGCTGGGCCTCTTCCTCCATCACAATTGCTTAACTCCTGTGTCCCCAGAGCAGCTCTGGTCATTGTCCCCCCAGTTCTTAACTAGTTGCCCTGCCTTTCCTGGGACCCAGCATCTTGAACCATCTCTTCTACCTTTACTTCTCCACCTACCCTCCCCTTTCTCTCTTTCTCTTTCCCTCCTCTCCTCCTTCCCACTCTCCTTCCTGCCCTTCTTCCTGGCCTCTTCCTACTGCTTGGCTGTGGCCATGTCTGAATCAGTCCCATCTAAGCGAGAGGAGAAATTAAGGTACACAGCCCGGTGGCAGACACCAAGGAAGCATCCAATAAATGTTGCGTGTTATATTCTGACAGTGGCAGCTTCAGATCAAGGGCAGGGTTCAGACCGGTTACATAACAATGAAAGCTAAATTTTCTGCTGCCCTGAGCTCATAGATAATTTTTTTAATTTTAGAATTCCATGCCCTCCCTCCCTCCCTTCCTTCCTTCCTTCCTTCCTTCCTTCCTTCCCTCTCTCCTCCCTCCCTCCCTCCCCCTTTCTCTCTCTTCCTTCCTTCCTTTCTTTCTTTCCTCTTTCTTCCCTCTCTCCTCCCTCCCTCCCTCCCCCTTTCTCTCTCTCTCTCTTTCTTTCTTTCTTCCCTCCCTTCCTTCCTTCCCTCTCTCCTCCCTCCCTCCCTCCCCTTTCTCTCTCTCTCTCCCTCTTTCTTTCTTCTTCCCTCCCTCCCTCCCTTCCTTCCTTTCACAGTGCTGGGGATAAAACCCAGGACCTCATGCATGCCAGGCAGGCACTCTACCACTGAGCCACATCCCCAGTTCCCGTATGTTTATTATTAACTCAGAAGAATCTGATGAGCCAAGTGGTGAAAGCTGCTAACACAGACACAAAAGCCAAACTCAGTGAAGCACTAGAGTCAGGAATACACAGACAACATTGGCTCGCAACTTAATGTGAATTGTTGATATTCAGGACCAAAAGATGATTTATATGAAAAAATGTTTCGGTTGGGGGGGGGACTGGGGTTGTGGCTCAGTGGTAGAGCACTCGCCTAGCATATGGGAGGCCCTGGGTTCAATCCTCAGCACCACATAAAGATCAATAAATAAAATAAAGGGATCCAATTACAACTAAAAAATAATTTAAAAAAAAAAAAGAAAAAATGTTTTGGAAGCCTGAGAGCTATATAAACAATAGTTCTGAAAACAGAAAGGAGTATAGAGGAATTTTCTGGTCCAGTCTTTTTCGTTTGTACGATATCTACAGGGATTGCTGAAGGTTGTTGTCAGTCGGCCCTGGGGGTGAGAGCTGGAGCAGGTGGCATGGAATCCCGACACGAGTTAGTGTTCCAGTCCTGGCTCGGCCACTTGCTGGCCATGTTACTCTAGGCCAGTGCTCTCAGCTCGTCAGTCCTCAGTCTCCTGACTTTTCTAGCCTCTCATTTCCTAGTCCGTGATGGTGGATGTGTATCATAAGATTATTGAGGGTTAAATGGGAATACATAAAACACCTGGCTTAAGGCCAGGCAAATTGTGGACACATACTACAAGATTAGGTGGCTTTTTTTCTTTCTTTCTTTTTTTTTTTAATATTCTTTAGATGCTAATGAACCTTTATTTTATTAATTTATTTATATGTGGTGCTGAGAATTGAACCCAGTGCCTCACACATGCTAGGCAAGTGCTCTACCACTGAGCTACGACCCCAGCCCTGAGCAGCTTTTTTGTTGACTCCAAAGATGACTGGCAGGCGATGGTGCTCTTTGTAACGATAGCACGGGCGGAAAGGCAGGTTTTGAGTGAAGACAATTATGAATCTGGTTGCGGTTCAAGGTGAATTTAAAAAATAAATATAATATAGATTTTGTGTTTTTCTTCCCTAAGTCTTTCTGTTCAGAGAGTGAATTAGAGAAGTTTCTCTCTTCTCCTTCTCCCAGAACCTTGTGGCTGGATAGCTTTTGGTGGATGTTTCATGAAAGGTACCAGGTAAATGAGGAACTGATTGTTTCTTTGGTTTGCTTACTTTTCTTTAGAACAAATTCCAACCTCTTTAACCTGAGCTACCAGCTCCTTGGATCCCGTGGATCGCCCCTGCAGGCTCTGCTATCACTCTGTCTCCTCCCTACTCAGGTCTCACCTGTGGACGCCGCACATCATCCATCATCCAATGTCCTCTGGCTCCCCCAAGCTTTAGGAACTAGTCCACGTTAGGTGACTGGCCCAGGGCAGTGCTGAGAATAGAACTCAGGACCCATGACCCAGAGTTGGTGTGCCTCCTTCAACAGCACACTGCCTCTGGGCACACGCTTTGTGACTCTGATGCCAAAGATGAGTCGGTTATTTCATAAAGCACGTGGGGTTCATTAGCCAGAGAAGAGGATCCCTGAAAGTGAGAGTCATACTTGGCTGTCTCAACAAGGGACTCAATAATTCCTTCCCCAATTCTGTTCCTGGCAGCCAAACAAGGAGGTCCAGAACAGGCTTCTCGACAGGATAGCCCGGCACTATGCCTTCCTCTTGTTTCATCAACCCAGATCGCATTTCATGGAAGCACTCTTGAAAGTGAGTATCATCCACTGCCTAGGAAAACATAATGTTGGGTTTCTGTTCACCTCTAGTGTCGAAGAGCATGCCCTAAGCATCCTTTACATAAAGCAGTGAGTAGAAAGTTGTGGTATTGTCGCCTTCTTCACAACTAAAATACTCAGGGTCACTCCAGGTGAACTGGGCTGCACAAAATAATCACACAGAGACAGAGATACCTTTTTCTTTGGGTCCTCTGACCTTAAGGTGGGGGTGGGGGGGTGGAGAGAGAGAGAGTAGGAGGGGCAGATGCTGAACCCTCCCATTGAGGAGAAGCCATTCAAATGAGGCAAGGGGTCAGGTTTCAGGGAGTTGAGTCTAGCTTTGTGATGTCTGCTGACAGCAGGTGACTGACATCTAGGAAAGCCACACCCAAAGGCAGAGCAAGAGAAGGGGACATACAAAGGGCATTTCCATGGAACATTCTATCCCAAATAGGGCAAAGGAGTAGTATTACAAAGGAACAGGTGAATGTAGCTCCTGAAGACACTCCTACTTCCTGGGCTGGAACAACACCCAAGTCACCACGAAATGCAATGATTGGTCAGAGCCTCTTGCTTCAGGATGGAAGGCATGGGTCACTCAGAGTGGCTCCCCACATGGTATCTCTGTAACCCACTTATAATATAGCAGCTATGAAAATATAATAGAATTCTACATACCCACAAGGAGAGCTATAATCATATATTTTAAGTGAAAAAGCAATTCATACAACTCTATGTTCAAATATATACACAGTCATGCACCACAAGTGACAGTTTGGTCAACAGTGGATTGCATGTTATGGCTGTGACATGAGATTATATTTCCCAGGGACATCACAGCAGTCAGTTTATGTAAGTGCACTCTGTGGTGTTCATTCAGTGACAGAGTCAACCAACAATGCACTTCTCAGAACCCAGCCCCATTGCTGGGTGGCACTTGACTGTATGTGTACGTGCCAAAGAAGAGAAGAAAATTTGAAAAAATATTTACCAAACTCTTAACAATATTTATCTCTGAGGACTGCAGTTGTGAGAGTCTTCCCTTTTCTATTTTACATATTTCTGTGAGATTTAAGTAAGCCTGGAATGTTAAAATTAAAAGTGTGAACATACATATGTACTTTTTAGATGTGTGTGAACATAAGTACTGAAGGGATTGCTGGGAGAAAACATGACTGAATACTTTACATGACTGGGGTGAGGGAGGGCTTTCTAAATATGACTTGGAGGAAACAAGGGAGAAGACCAATAATTTAACTATATAATTTTAAAAAATTAATACAGATAAAATTAAGAGGCAAATGACACACTGCAAAAATCCTGATGGCACACATGTTACACGATATAAAGGCCCATTACCGCCTTGGCCAATGGTAACAGGGGGATGTATCTCTCGCCATCTTGTTGGCTGCACTTTGGCCAAGCTGCAGAAGGGGCTAACGGCTCACATAAAGGAGCTCTGGGGAGGGAGGAGGCTATTGGCCAAACATAACTTGATGGGTGAGGAGCAACCCTCTTATAGGATAAGGAGATGTGGAGGCAGCGGAAGACAGACATTACTTCCCTTAAGAACAGGAAGTGGGGCTAGGGATGTAGCTCAGTGGTCAAGCGCTTGCCTAGCATGTGCAAAGCCCTGGGTTTAATCCCCAGGGCTGCAAAAACAAGAAACAAACAAACAACAACAAAAAACAGTCAGGGCTGTCCCCAGCGCATCTTGGTGGCACATGCCTGTAATCCCAGGAGGAGGCTGAGGCGGTAGGAAAGAGTTCAAAGCCGCCTCAGCAATTTAGTGAGGCCCTAAGCAACTCAGCCAGATCTTGTCTCTAAATAAAATATAAAAAAGGACTGGGAATGTGGCTCAGTGGTTTAGTGCCCCCTTGGGTTCAATCTCCAGTGCCAAAAAAGGAAGGAAAAAAAATAGGACCGTGGCACAGTGGTACTCGCCTATAATCCTGTGATTCCGGGTTGGGGCAGGAGGATCACAAATTCAAAGCCAGACCCTCAGTAATTTAGCAAGACCCTGTCTCAAAATGAAATGTAAAAAGGACAGGGGATATAGCTCAGTGGTAAAGCACCATGGGTCCAATCCCTAGTACTGGGGCGGGGAGGAAAAAGAGAAAAAAGAAAAAAACAGCAGGAAGGCAGCTTCTCGATGGAAAAGAATTTTAGTGCAGGCCCTTTCTGAATTCAGGGCTCTGACATGTCGAGAAGGTTGCCTGAGCTCTGCTTGTCCCCCTAGAGGTTGCCGTCACTTTTGAGCAAAGCCCTGTACACCAGCTTCTGCTGCTGCTTCCCACAGTCCTGGTTCAACACCCACGAATTCAAGTCGGACATCTGCAACACCATCAACCTGTGGATGACAGGTGAGAGCTGGCTGCTGCTCCCGGGGGCTGCAGTTCCGGAAGGATGCTGTCCACCAGAGCCCAGGTGATTCTCATTGGCCATCACATGCCTTCATCAGGGCCATCTTCCTTTTCTTTCCTAAATACCAACGAGAGTACAGTGTCCGGTGAGAGCCCAAGGAGCATGAGTTTTCCCGCTGCCTCAAGGCAGTCCCAAGACACCCCTTCTAATCCAGGTTTGGGCCCAGCTACATCTACAGGGAGCTTGGGAGCCTCTCTTAACACATACCCAAGTTTCAGCTCAACCCTGATAGTTAGCCACGTGCCATGGGTTGAAGGATTCAAAAGCAGTAGCTGGTTAGATAATCCCAGCTTTCTACCCTCCATGTGACCAAGGGGCCCACCATGGCCTCTCCATCCAGCACCCACAGCCACCCCCCAGTGCCCTTCCCCACTGCCCCAGCTCAGCCTAGACATTGCCTAAGGTCATTGAAAACTTCTATTTATTGCAAGGTTCCTTTGTGCCAGATTCTGTGCCAAGTAAGCACTTTTAACCTATCCTCTTGTGCTGGGGTTCCCAAAGTCCCCCCACACACATTAGAAGAACTCACGGGTCTCAGCACACAGCTGTAGTCACGGCTGAGCTTTATGAATAAGGATGCGGTCAGGATACCCGGCTGGATCCCAGGGTGAAAGACAGGCTCCTTTGTGCTGTCCCCCTCCCACAAAGAGTCCCACGCAGTTACTCTTCCTCCTGCCATGAAAATGTAGCAACTTGTATGTGATGTCGTTGTCCATTAAAGATGCAGTGGCCAAAGTTTCATCAGTACTTCTCACAGTTCTAGAAAAGAAGGTGTGTGGCATAAGCCACACCATGCAATCTGGGCACAGTGAGCCCTCTTGGTATCAGAGGAAGTTTTGTATCAGTGTAAGGAACTGTTTACCTGCCAACTTCCCAGCCACCAGCCAAGAGCCAGTCTAGCAGGCTTTTCTAAGGCCTCTCTAAGGCCAGCAGTCTCAGACCTGCTGTGCTAATGTTTTTCTTTTCTTTTCTCTGTTTCTTTCTTTCTCTCTCTTCCTTCCCTCCCTCCCTCTCTTCTTTCTTTTCTTTCTTTCTTTCTCTCTCTCTCTCTTTATTTCTCCCTCCCTCCCTCCCTTTCTTTCTATCTTCCTTTCTTTCAATTGAACCCAGGACCTCACACATGCTAGGCGAGCACTCTACCCTGAACCACAACCTCAGCCCCCACTAATGCTTTTCTCTCTTTTTTTTAAATTAATTTTTTAATTTATATGACAGCAGAATGCATTACAATTCTTATTACACATATAGAGCACAATTTTTCATGTCTCTGTGTACAAAGTATACACCAATTCGTGTCTTCATTCGTGTACTTTGGATAATGATGTCCATCACATTCCACATCATGGTTTTCTGAAACCCATTTAATCCTCTTAACATGGAAGATCAATGCAGTCCAACAGCAAAGGAGGGGCAGGGATTAGTTCCAGGGGTGGCCCCTCCCAAGCTAGGCCTCTGACCACTGTGGCATTCTGCCTCCCGTTCTCTGACCCTCGCCTTGCTCTTCCTTTTTCCCAGTCTTTTGCCCAAGGCTTTATCTTCCCCAACTCATCCTCGGTAATCAAGCTCCTGTCCATTGGCTTTGTCCAAGGAACTGCGGCTTTGCTCAGGGGCCCAAGTTTCTTAAGGATCCTTAGAAGCGTCACCATTCCTGAGAACCCATTTCTGACACTTAACTGAAAGTGTCATAACACATTTAACAACCCCTTTTTTTTTTTTTTCTTATTTCTTTTCCTTGTAGTGCTGGGGACAGAACCCAGGGTCTTGCACATGCTAGGCAAGCCCTACCTCTGAGCTATATCCCCAGCTCCTGCTTAACATTTGCTCGCTACTACCTATTATGCACCAGGCCCAGCAGGAAACCCTGGAGGCCAAAGATGACTAAGACCCAGCCCAGGCCACCAGAGAGCTCATGGTCCAGCAAATCAGGGGCAGTGGGGGAAATGAGAACTGTAGTGCCTTCACATTTACACAACACGGGAGAGTCACACACCTGTCATCTGACCTCAACCCAGCCATCCATTTGGCAGGGAAGACAGGGGAGGCAGGTGGCATCAGGCCCCATTTTCCAGACGAAGACCCAAAGTCCTCTAGAGAGGAAGTGACACCTCCAAGGCCACAGGCCAGCCTGGGGTGGAGTGGTACTGGAAGTCCCACCGCCCCAGAACTGGCAGGGCCTCAGAGACTCTGTCTTCCTCTGTCCTGGGTGGTCTGCCTCCCTTCTTTTTGGCTAGTGTCCTTTCTGGCTCTCCACTCCCTTAGGGACATATCCACGCCCCCAGGGGTATAAGAGTTGGGACTACTCGGAACTGGATCCAGAGAGATTCCGGAGAGAAGAATTAATTTTACAGAGAAAACGACTGGCAAAGGGTAAGATACCAGTTATAGGTCCCTCTGCCCTCTGCCACACCCAATACCATTTATGGAGACAGAGGGAGTCAGAAAATTGATGTCCCCAGGCCAGAGTCTCTCTTAGGGACTCTCAAACCAACTGAAATGTAAGTGCCTATGAGCTGTGGTTAGAGTTCATGCAGCTCGTTTGTGGGCTGGGAGGAAAGGGTTTGATTTTCAAATAGCAGATTCCTGTGAACGGGTGTCCACGGTAGGCTGGCACCATGCCGGGGGCGCTCTCTGTTTTATTTCATCCTCTTGACAACCTGCTGCCACACTATCCATCTCACACCACAGTCAGGAAACTGAAATTCAAACCTTGCCCCGGGTCACTTGATTTTATTTCACTCAACAGTCACATCACAGGCCCTGTGCTAACCACTAAGGGGCACAGTGGTGGAGGTGAGCCAGGGCCCTGTCACCATCCATAATGTAATCATGGCACAGTGGCTTGGGCACTGTGATGAGGGGCACAGGATGCAGAGGCATGCCCAGACAGCCCACCATGGTCAACGAATGCTCCTAACTGAGATCTGAGGGTCTCAGGCAGGGGAAGGAGAGGACTCGTGTGGTAGGAGGACCAGCAGCAACGTTTTAGGAGACAGAGTGAGTCAGATTTGCTGCATTGTCCAAGTCCCCAGTGCAGCTGGGGTAGCCCAACCTGGGCACAGGGAAGAGAAGACTGCAACCCTCGGCACGGAGCAGGGCACGGCTGTTTTTCTGGAGAAGCTGGCACAGCCACCGCTTATTCAAGCCAGACACACTCATCCGTCAACTTTCTGAGCCTTCACGATTACTTACCCACTTAGCAGACAGGCTTCCTGGTGGGCATGCGCACACACAGATCTTTTTTTTTTTTTTTTTAAACACATTAGTTGTGGTTGGACTCAATATCTTTACTTATTTATTCCTATGTGGTGCTGAGGATCAAACCCAGGGCCTTGACTGTGCTAGGCAAGTGCTCTACGGCTGAGCCACCACCCCAGCCCCAGGGATATTTTTCAATGTAGAAAAAAAAAAAAAAAACCCTAATTTTAATTGTCGTCATTTTAAAAAATTCCAGTGTTGCCTATATTCAAATTTAATGACATTTTAATGAATATTAAGTTTAACATGTTATGGGCTTAATAGTTGTTTGTCATTTTTTGTGGTACTGGGGATGGAACCCCAGGGCCTAAGCACACACTCTTCTGCTGAGCTACAGCCCTAGATTTTCTTTTATAAGGAAATTCATTCATTTCACCCCACATTTACTCATTGTGATTTTCTAGGGTTCCAGGTTGTTTTTCTTTGGGAACCAGTCCTTTTTTTTTTCCCCCATGAGAGTTGCATGCTTGCCTGCACACCGCAATCTGCAATCCCCGGATGATATTGCCTTTAATTAGCTGGACAGCCCTTCATGATAGACAGTGTTCAAACTCAGGATATGAGAGGTGAGGTGACTTGCTGAGGTCACTCAGCAGGCGGAAGGCATAGAGAGGCTCCAAATTGCCTGAGGCTGTGCTTAGGGGAGAGTTTGGTGGGGGTGGCTTGTGGAGTCCCTGGTGGCAGGAAGGGACTGTCTCCGAACTCCTGGCTTCAATCTTGGCATCCCATGGCCAGAAGGGACTAAAGAACAGCTTCTTTCCTTCCTTAGGAAGATATTTCTCTTTCTTCACTCCTAAGAAGACGTTCCAGGGCAGGAGATCCCACCGCCCTCAGGTAAAGGGGAGGACTAGACCGGGACCCCTGGAAGCTCCAAGCTGCAGACACCTTGGATCCTCTAGAGCATCAGTGGCCTCTTGTCAACAGCACATCTCTGTGCCCCTGCCCTGGTTCTACCTCATCTTTTCAGTGAGGGGTCCTGTAGGCCGCCATGGCCTGTGGATGAGTGGAGCACTGAGGGGCCACCACAGAAGCACAGCAGCAGGCCAAGCACAGTGACACACGCCTGCGATCCAGCTGCTCAGGAGGCTGAGGCAGGAGGATCGCAGGTTTGAGGCCAGCCTGGGCAACTTAGCAAGACCCCGTCTCAAAAAAAAAAAAAGGGACTGGGGTGTAGCTCAGTGGTAGAGTGTCCCTGGGTTCAATCCCCAGGAGCACAAAAAAATAAAATTAGATAAATTTAAAATAAAAAAGAAAAAGAAAGAAAGGAAGGCAGTCAGCAGTGGGGGAGCAGCAGCCCAGCCTTCTATCCTGGCTGCCATGCCAGGGGGCTTCCTGCCTCTTCTTCCCCAGCAGTCCCCAGGGCAGACCTACAGCCTGGCCATCACCTTGACCCCTGCTCTTCCTCTGCCCTTCCTCAGTGTCCCTCCTATAGGTGCTATATTCTCGCCTTTTCAGTCCTGCCACCCTGCTAACTGTATCTCCTGTGGCAGCTGCCGTCCCCCCACCCTGAATGCCTCCTTACAGCCCAAACAAAACACCTGTCACATGAGGAAGCGTCCTCTCACTGCTGGTGTGGACTTTCCTGCAAGGTCTTATCTGGACTGGTCCAACCCATCTGTACCCACGGGCTCTGGGGGCTCCTGCCACAGGCCTCTTCCAGTTCCTGTGGGCACTCCACTCTCTGCCCAAACGCGGCCTCTGTACTGGATGATGCTGGTGTCCCGGGTGAGTTACCCTCTCACCTGCCCTTGTTAGCATTTTTCCTAGAAAAGTCACATGGGTGGCATGCAATTAATCAAATGCCACAAATCACAGCCTTTTTTTTTTTTTTTTTTTTCTGGAGAGCTGGAAAAAACAAATGTCCAAGGCAGAGTCTGGTGAGATGAATGAAGCCTTTCCCTGCTTCTGTAAACAGAATTATTGTTCACTGCCAAGCCCACTTATTTGCTATCTCTGTACTGAAATAGCAGAGTTGAATATAGTGATTACTGAGAACCTGCGACTGGCAGAGATGAATATTATTATCTGACTTTTTTTTTCTTAGAAGAAAAAAATTTGCTAATTCCAGGTCTTTCTTTCATCTTCTTATTCTCCTCCTCCTTCCCCTCCTTCTTTTGTTTTTGAAACCAGAGGCATTCTATCACTGTACTTCATCCCCAGCCATTTCTATTTTATTTTGAGACAGGGTCTCACTAAGTTGCCCAGTTTGGCCTCAAACTTGCAATCCTCCTGCCTCAGCCTCCCAAGTCGCTGGGATTATATGTGCCCCTGTGCCTGACCCCACCGCAGGACTTCTTAAAAGACTTATCTGTCCCCACATCTCCTTTCCCCACCTTGAAAGTGTGCCTCCAGTTGGGGCCCTAACCACGCTGGCCATTGGGCCACTCTTGCCACCTGGAGGGTCAGTCCTACAGAGGGTTTCACAGGATAGGGCATGCCCACTGTCTTTTTTTTTTTTTAATTACATTTTTAAATTAACACATAATTGTCGTCCATATCAGTGAAGTACAGTGATGTATTAACACCTGCGTACAGGGTTCTCACATCCGTGTGATCAGCATTTCTGTTTCCTTATTATTTCTCTAGTGTGGAGCCTTGAGTCCCTCTCTTCTAGATCTTGAGGAAATGAGCTCTTGTGAACCACCCCACTGTGCTGCACGATGCCTTCCTTCTAACTCTCCTGCTACCAGTTATCCAACCTCTGTCCCACTGCCTGGTCCTGCCTGGCCTCTAGGGATCACTCTCCTGCATTCAATGGACCTTTCTTTTCTTTCTTTCTTTCTCTCTCTTTTTTTTTTTAGCTCCCACATGTAAGGGAGAACTGCTTTTCTTTCTTTTTCTGGCTTCTTTCCCTTGTGTATCCAGTTCCATCCATTTTGCTGCAAATGACAGGATTCCATTCCTCTTCCTGTTGTACACATCCTGTTTTCTTACCCACTCGTCCCTAGATGGCCACCTAGGTTGATTCCATGTCTCAGCTATTGGGGATAGTGCTTCAAGAAACCTGGGCGGGTGGGCACCTCTTTGATGTCTAGATTTTGCTTCCGTTGGTTATGTACCCAGAAGTGGGGTGGCTGGATCATATGGTAGATCCAGTTTTAGTTTCTTGTCTTTTCTTTTTGTGGTACTGAAGCTTGAACCCAGAGCACTCTTTCTCTCTGAGCTACATCCCCAGGCTTATTTTTAGTTTTTTAAAGACCCCCTCCCCCACCTATTGTTTTCCACAGTGGTTGGACCAGTGCTGTCCCTTGTTCTCCTGGTAACGTGGCTCAGCAGTCCTGAACACGCATAAGGCCTGGATTTGATCCCCAGAAATGTAAAAAAAAAAAAAAAGTTTCTTGATTTCTTGATTCTGTGTTGTCACACAGTTGTCACACACCTTCCTTTGTCGCTCACTGCCCATCCTCAGTCATCTCTGGCGGCTCCCTATCCTGCTGATCCAATCTGTCCTGGGTCCCCCTCCCTGCTATATTGATTTGTTCTCCCTTAGTGACCTCTGCTGGTTTGGTGGCTTCAAAAGCTATTCATATGCTAGTTCCCCCCAGACCTTCCCCTCCCTGGCCTCTCTCAGACCTCTCTGTGGGCTCTCAGCTGCCCTCGGCCTCACATCTCCCAGCTGTCTCTAGGAGCCGCCACCTGGGCTCCTTTTATCGGTAGCCCCAGCCTAGTGTCCACACAGGAACCAGAAGGACTTTTGCAGACAGACATTAGGCGGGGCCATTCCGTGCTTAAAACCTCCAACAGCTTCTCATTGCCCTTGGAAGAAGATCTGGTCTCGTTCCACGGCGTGAAATGCCCTGCAGAACCGGCCACCATGGCCTTCTCTCCCTTGATACCTGACCATCAGCCCACTGGATGTCCCTGTGCCCCTTGGACGCCCAGACATATGCCCAGTGGGCCTTCGTGCTCCTTGTCATCTTTTCTGGAAGGTGCATTCTTCTGGCTTCTGAGGGATGTCTGGTTCCTCCTGTGCTTCTGACTCCAGCTCCACTGCCCAGGCTGCCCCGACTCCCCTGCCCCTCACCACCCCCCAGCCCACTCCCTTCCTCTGTCCCGTGCTTGTCCTCTTCCACACGTCCAAGGGTTCAGGTATTGTTTAGGACGCCCACACCTTAAAACATAGATACGCAGGCTCTCCTTGTCCTCCGTCTCCTCGCCTCGTGGTCTCTCTCCTCGTGGTCTCTGAGGACAGGCCCAGCACAGAGGGCACTGAGCAAAGCTTTCTGGCCTTCATGAATGAGGTCACATACTCACCTACGAAGCTCTTGGCTGCGCTTAGCATGTGATGGGGCTCTATAAATGTCAGCTCCCAAAAGTACAGACGGAACAGGTGCTGTGGAGGGACACTTGTCACTCAGAGATCAAGATCAAAATATTATTCAGTGTTTGGGTGCTGCCTGTCACAACTGCCAGAAACAAATGCATTGCTTTGTACTGAGACATGTAAAGCCTTCTGACAGTTATTTCAGCAGCTCAGTGAAGAGATTCAATTTTCTGCCCCTAGAAACACAAATGATAGAACACTCTGGAACCTTGAAAACAGCTGAAGCTTTAGTGGCCAACCAGGATGGAGGGGGTGACTCCTGTGGGAGGCAGAGCTTCTCTGAAAAGGGTGTCTTGGAACTGCTGTGAGGCAGCAGGAAAACTCTCACTCATTGTCCTGTCTGCTCAATGGAGTAGCTGGCGGTGTTCAAAGTATGCTTTCCAGTGGCCACAGACAGTCTAAGAGTTCATAATTCAGAGGTGTGAGTTCCAGTTTCTCTAGGACTGACCTGCGGTCTGCCCTTGGAGTGTTAGGGATTTGCCAGGAGTGAGAAGTTATCTGCCAATCTGGCTCCTTCCGAGAGGCTCAGCTGTAAATTAGGGCTCCTACCTGTTGGAAACTGAGTCATTCAATTGTTTAGTGAATCTTAGAGAAGGCAGTGAAAGGTGGTCTCTGTAAGGAGGAATCAGGGGTATAGGGGTTCTAAGGGGTTCTAATACCCCTCAGGAAGTGCTTGCTACTCCTGAACTATTCAAATTGGTAGGAAAATAGGTTTTATTCAAATTCAACTTTGAAGGAAGATGGAAGAAACTTAATTATTTCAAAAGTTCCCTCTTCACAATCCTGGAAGGTGAGCAGGATCTTAGAGAAGAGGCAGGGGCAGGAAGTGAGACAAAAGGCAGGAGATGCACGTATGCAGGTTTAGTTAGTCCTGCTGCACGGGCCCCAGCGGGCAGCTCAGCTCCCAGCTGCTTTGGCGCCTTGTCTGCAGCAGAGGAAGGGTGAAGAGCCTCCATGTTCTCATCGGCAAACTGAGCCTCACAACTGGTATCACCTCTTACAGATTCTATCTGGGGATAAATAACATCCCATAAATTGTTGTATAGTCATGTCCTGTGAGAATGTCTCATGATTCCACCCCCACCCGGGACTGGGGACTGAATCCAGGGGTGCTTTACCATGGAGCCACATCCCCAGCCCTTTTTATTTTTTATTTTGAGACAGGGTCTCACTAAGTTACTGAGGCTGACCTTGAACTTGCAATCCTCCTGCCTCAGCCTTCTGAATTGCTGGGATCCCAGGCCTGTACCACTATGCCCATCTTGTTTTGGAATTTTAACCAGAATTTTCCCAAGTTCCAGAGCGTGGTCATTAACAATAATGACCTAAATTCCTCCAGCTCCTTCTCATACCTGTGCAGCCCACTCCTTTCCCTGGTACCTGTAGGCATCCCAGATTGTATCTCATGGTCGCTCCAAACAGGCTCCCCCTGCTTCTCTGTCCCCATAACCTGAGCCCTCAGCCAGGTGACCAAGTGAGGTGAATCAGCCCTGTCTTCTCTGTGCCGGGTGAGGGCAGTCTTCCTTTACCTTGATCCTAACCATGGTCACCTTGATCCTAACCATGGTCACCTTGCCTCACCCACACATGTGTGGCAGCTGGTCACAGCCTGAGAGAATGGGTGGAAAAGTGCTTTACTTGCAAGTGGAAAGGTGTGGTCATTAGGAGAGTCCACCGCTGCGGGTTTCTTTGCACAGGCCTAGCCTCTGCCAAAGCCATAGCCTCCTGGTCCTTACAGCAGCCCACAAGGAGGGTAATTAGTAACTGCTACCTTTACGCAAGAAAGGAAGAAATAGACCCGAGAGGTGAGTGACTTGTCCCAGGTCACTGCGTGTTTGTACATCATCCTGCCCCTTCTCCCCCAATGGGAGGATCTACTAACTTACACTCAAGCTCACCTCCTTGCACTGTTCTCTCCTCTGCTAGAGATTATTACAGGCCTCTTAAGAATGAATGTTGAGCCGGGTGCCGTGGCGTACTCCCAGCAGCTTGGGAGGCCAAGACAGGAGGGTCGTGAGTTCAAAGCCAGCCTCAGCAACTTAGCAAGGTCCTAAGCAACTCAGTGAGACCGTGAGACCGTGTCTCTAAATAAAATATTAAAAAGAGCTGAGGATGTGTGGCTCAGTGTTTGGGTCCAATCCCTAGTACCAAAAAAAAAAAAAGATGAGTGTCGATGTCTCACTGAGCCCTGGGAGTGCTTCTTACAAACCCCGGCCACAACCTCAACACCTCGAGCACTGGACACACAGCTGCGTGACTTTCTCCTGCCCACTCAGATACTGTATTTATTTAACAGCAAAGCAGTTGTGGTCACTCCTGGTGGACTACTTGTGCGCCACTTGGTGGGCCATTTGTCAGACACCACCAAGCTCCTACTCGTCCTCAAGGACAGAAAGCGAGTGTCTCCTCTCTTGGAAGCCCTCCAGCACCCTCACACAGCCCAGAGTCCCCCGCTCGGACTCCACAGTCCCCTCCGCGCTGTGTCAGAGTAGCCATGGCTCCCCGACATCTGCTGTCCTCCTCATCTATAAAGGAGCACCTCTGTCTTTTAACTGGGCATCTCATGGCCAGAATAAAGATGGTACTTCCTAGTCTCCCTGCATACACGTATAGCCATGTGACCACCTCAGTGAGAGGTAGGCAGAGGTACCATGTGGCAGTTTCTGGAAAAATTTCTTTAAAATCTAACTTGTATAAGCCCTTCATCTCTGTGTTCTTTTACATCCTGCTGCCTGGAGTGGGAAAGTGATAACTGGCACTCTAGCTGCCATCTTGGACCCTGAGAACGAAAGTCCCATCTTAGGACGAATGGAGCAGTGAGCTGGAAGAAGTCAGAGTCCCTGAGGGCTTGGCACAGTACAAGTCCTGCCTCTCTCCAGACTTTTATGGAGGAGATCAGTTTCTACCTAGTTTGACCCATTATAATTCTGAGTCTCTGTCACTCACGTCCCTAACATGATCCTAATTTATTTCCCCTAAGGAATATGGGCTACCTTCTATGTTTAGTGTACTTTTCAACCTTCTCTAATCTCTGCTGCTAGACTGGGAGCCATTCTGGGACGAGGGACGAGGTTTATTGACGAGGTTTCAGTGACTGCCTGTGCTAGGCTCATGAGCAGTGGCTCAAAGAAAAGCTGAGGAACGAGGCAGGTTGCGAGACTGCTAGGCCAGGGGGCAGTGCCCTGGGAGCCCCTCTGCCAGCCAGCGAGTGCTCCGTCTGAGTGACCTGGCTGAATCCTATGGAAACACCCACCACAGAGAGGCTCAAGGACTGGCCCAAGATCGGCAGTCTCCGCGTGCAGAGCTGGGTCTGGAAGTCCACTCGCCCCGTCCCCACCCCGTGGGCTCTCCGCTAGGCCTCTTCTCTCTGCCAGGACTGCCTGGATTGTCAAACTGGGCCTGAATGGTCCTCTTCTGTGTGTTCCTTGCTGAGAAAGATGAGGAGTAGCTAAGAAGTCGCATTATTCCTCTTGCTACCAGTTTCCTAATGACGTTTTCTCCGTTCTCTCCTGGAGTCTTCTATCACACCTTCGGCCAACGACAGAGTCTCCGCAGCCAGGCTGAATTCAGGAGAGAACCTGCGAGCCCAGAGTGCTACGAGAGGTACGCTGACTTCCACAAAGAGAAATGGTGGCTTTTGACTTGGTTCTTATCTCCCAAACCCTAGTTTCTTGGGTCATTTTGAACACAATTTGCTCTACCCTTGTGGCTCTAGCCTGTACCTTGGCACCAAGCAGCCTTCATGAGAAGATATGGCTGTCTTTTTGGTTCAGTGAGCACTGATCAAGGAAAATGGTCAATTATATTTCTTTTGTGTGGCCAGATAATTCCAGTTTCTGTTGCTTTTTCTTCAATCCTGAAGACCCAGGTTTCCCCGAGCTCTCATTTTCCTCCCGTGTGAAAACAAAACTTCCACGAGAATTTCATTTAAAATAGGCCTCTTACCGTGGCCTGCCATCCCTGACTTTTCTTCCGTCTGAAAATGTCTTTTTTACACCTTCATTCTTGAAGATGTTTTCCTGGATGTGGAATTAGGGTTGAGAGGTCTTTTCCCTTAGCACTTGGAGTTGTTGGTCCCGGCTGGGGGCATGGCACGAGGACCTTGGCATGAGCAAGGCCCTGAGCTCATTCCCCCCCACCCCAGATGTCGGTCCGCAGCCTTGCAGTCCCTGAGGTTCCCGATGAGAAATCCAGCCCGTCAGCTCTTGTCCGCTTTTGAGCGATGTCCCTCTCTCTCTGTCCTCAGGACCCCGCATGGTCTTTCAGCAGACTGATCAGGATGAAACCCTGTTCACATGACATCACAGCTTCTTTGGGGCTTACTGAGTTTCTTTTCTTTTCTTTTTAAGTTGTAGACGGACAACATACCTTTGTTTTATTGGTTTATTTTTATGCGACACTGAGGATCCACCCCAGTTCCTCAGGCGGGCCCAGGCGTACTCTGCCCTGAGCTACAGCCCCAGCCCCATTACTGAGTTTCTTAAATCTATGTGTTTTATCCAATTTGGGACTTTTTCAGCTATTATTTTTCATTTTTTTTTCTTTCTTCTTTCACTTTGGGACTCTGGTGACACAAACTCTGGACCTTTTCATAGTGTCCCATAGGTCCCTGAGACTCCACTTTTTTTTTTTTCTAATTTTTCTTTTAGATTGTTGGGATTGTGTGGCATAATGATAAACTCTATTTGGCATTTGTCCCAGTTCCTGGCACAGAGCCCCTTAAGCCTTTGTAATTTCCAGAGTGAAAGAAGTGACTTGTTCATAATGGGTCTTTTTCAACCACACTGAACTCAGGCCAAATCTTAGGGTGCAGCCCCTAGGGAGCGTGAGGAAGAGCATTGGTCACCAGAAAGACTAATATACGTCCTGGCTCCATCCCCAGCCTCCCAGGAGGAGAGGTCTGCCAGAAGTGGATCACAACAGCTCCAGGACCACCACGTTGGACAGCTCCGGGCTGTGCGAGTGTATGTTGTGTGTGTGTGTGTGTGTGTGTGTGTGTGTGCCTGCACCCGCAGGGCATCGGGCAGAAGAGGGCAGAGGACCCCTGCACCTCCAGCCCTGAGATGCCTCTGAGCTGGGAGATACGAAGGAAAAACAAATCCTTGTGGAACCAGGTTTGCATCTGGATTTCCTTCCAGTTTACCTGCTACTGTGCCTTTTTCAGAGTCCTCAGACAGTGGGGCCGGGGGTTCTGCGCAGGGTTTTTAGCTGCATTCACTGAAGAACAGAGTGGAATGCGCTTATTTCATCTTAACCTAATCCAGATTCCTGATTTTTTTCATTCTATCTTTCTTACTCCGTTTTATTCTGTTTTTTTGAAAAGTTCTATATTCTGTTTACATTCTTCATTGCAGTGGATCTCAAACAGAGACATTTCCCCCCAAGGAATGTTTAACAGGGTCTGGATATAGTCTTGGTTGCTGCCTCTCAGGGGCAAGGTGCTACTGGCATTTAGTGATTAGAGGTCAGGAATACTGATGACCATCCTCCAGTGACAGGACCTTCCCCACATCAGACAGCCCTCTGGCCCCTGACCTCAGTAAAGCAGAGGGTGAGGAAGTTGCTTTATTGTGAGCCTGTGAAATCCTAGCATGCATATTTAACTTTATTTGAAGTTAAATAATGACTTAGCCCAGCCCCTTTCCTGAACCAAACAAAGACCTCAGAGCCATGTAACCCCACCCCTTCCCCACAGGCTGAATGCATTATCGTCCCCAACTCTCCCTCAGTGCTTTGGTCATTTTGCTTGACTGTTTTCCGGTTCCATTGCTATTGCTGAGAACTCTGCAGTTGTTCTGATCACCTATTTAGAGATGATCTATTGTTTCTCTACTTATCTTTGAGATATTCTCTGTTAACATTCTGTGCAAGAAAGCATAGTTTTGTGCCAAGGTTGGACCTTTTTTGTCCCTTCCTTCCTGTTGCTATTTAACTTTTTTTTTTTCCTTCTCATTTTCTTCTAGTACTAGAGATTGAACCCAGAGCCTTGTGCTTGCCAGGCCAGTTCTCTGCCACTGAGCTACATCCCCTGTTCACTGCCTACCATTTTTTAAAGACTTTAGGCCTGTTCTTCTTTATTCTGTGGCCACACAGTATCTGTAGAGAATTCTATCATGACACCTGAGTTAGTGTTACATTGATTATTTACATGTCTGTTTTTCCCCCCTCACTAAACTGGGAGATCCTTGAAGATAATCTCTTTCTGGCACCCAGAAAGTGCCTGGTGCATACATAATAGGTATTCAATAAATACTTTCTGGATGGATGGATGGATGAAAGAATGGACAGATATTAGATGAGTAAATGGGTAAACACATGGCCTGCAGGTGTGTATCTGGCTAAAAAGCAAGTCACATAAAACGCATTCACTATAGCTGCATCCACCAGAGTCTCTTTAATGATCCACATCCCCAGGCATATCCCCTTTACGGGGAAGCTGAGACCTAGACCTTGCCTGCATCGGAGCCGGCAAGCTTCAGTGATCATTCTTTTGCTGTATCACATTGACAGAGGTCCGACCCTGGTCTTGAGGAAAGCCACACCACTGGTCAAGAGGATATCAGAAGCAAGAGAAAGTGCAAATCTGCTCACTAAAGAGGTAAGCACCTGACTGGCAGAGTGATTTAAAAAGGGGGTCAGAGATGGGCTAGAAAACCTAGCTTTATGACAATGTCAGGCTAAGAACTGGGGTAGTTCTGATTTTAACTCTCGTGCTCATTCAGGAAATCTCCTAAAGGCAATTCCAACATAGACAGAGCATTTTTTTGTTTGGATTTCTTTGGGATTCAAACCACCTGCTGGAAACTCAGGAACCTGTGTATAGTGGAAGGAGAGCACTGAGCCCCAGTTTCCTACTTTACAAAAAGGGACACCCACTCAGAGAGATCATGGTGTTCTTATGAGGCTTACCTGAGGTCATGATGACAATTAATATTTAATGAACACTTATTGTGTGTTGGGCACTATGCTAAGTCTTAAAGGCACAGTGTATTTTATTTTGCTGTGACAGTCCCCTGAGATAGTCACTACTACAGTAACTAGCAGTGTGGAAAAAAAATGCTGAAAGATGATACAAATGTGGCCAAGATCACAAAGCAAAAAAGTGATACGACTTAGACTTGTCTGTCAAGAAATGTCAACATTTTTAAAAATAGACAAATTTGAATATTTTTGTTGCTATTTTGCTTTTTCAACTTAACATATAATAGGTAAAATTCATTGAGTGTTGACTGTGTGCCAGATATTGTTCTAATAACATTACATATGTGTATAAATTAATTTGATCCTCACACAGCCCTAATAAGTTTTATTTGTTGTCTCCATTGTATAGATGAGGAAAGTGGAGCTCAAAAAGAGTAAATACTTTGCCCAAATTCAAATAGCTAGGAAGTGGTAGAGCCAAGATTTTTTAAAAGATGAAGTTCATATGCCATAAAGTCCAGCATTTGAATGAATGAATGAATGAATGAATGAATGAATTTCTGCAGTGCTAGGGATCAAACCCAGGGTCTCACATGTGCCAGGCAAATGCTCCACCACTAAGCCACACCCCAAGCAGTGTATAAGGGGTGGTTCATTCACAGAATTGGGCAGTCATCACCACTAATTCCAGAACATTTTATCACCCAAAAAAGAAACCTCACACTCCTTAGCAGTCATATCCTAGTCCTCTCCCCAGCCCCCAGAAACCCACCAATTCACTTTTGGTCTTGTGGATTTGCCTATTCTGGACATTCCATATAAATTAAATTATGTAATATGTGGCCTCTCGGGACTGGCTTCTCACCCTCTGGTTTGTCTGTGCTGTAGTATGAAAGTACTTCATTTCTTTTTATGGGAAACTATTTCACTACATGAGAACACCTTATTTTGTTTATTCATTTACCAATTGATGGACATCATTTCACTTTTGGCTCGTGGATAATGCTGTGTCTGTGAACACTCATGGAGTTGTTATGTGGACAGGTCTTCTGTTTTCTCTGGTGTACACCTAGAAGGGGGGTTGCTATGTCTGTGTCTAACTTTTTGAGCTCTGTCTGTTTTCCATAGCATTTTGCCATTCTCCATTCCTACCCGGTGTGAGCATGTTGGTTTCTCCACATTCTCACTAATGTTTATTTCATTTATTTGATTGTAGTGGAAAGGGGGTGTCTCATTTGACTTGCTTTGCTCAATGACTGATGGTATAGAGCTCCTTCTGTGCTTATCAGCCACTTGTGCATCATTTTTGGAGAAATGTCTATTCAAATCCTTTTCCCTTTTCTTAAAAATATTTTTTAATTACAGTTGGACACAGTATCTTTATTTTATTTATTTTTATGTGGTGCTGAGGATCGAACCCAGGGCCTTGCACTTGCTAGGCAAGCGCTCTACCGCCAAGTCACAATCCCAGCCCCTTGTCCTCTGTTCTTAACTCCTGCTCCACTTGGGCTGCACAGCTGCACCTGGCTCACATCCGCTTCAGGGTTCTCTGCCTAGAATGTCCAGGGATCCTCCCCCAGCTCCCTATTCTCACCTAGTTTCAGCCTGCTAGGATCTGACCCAGAGGCAGCCCTCCCTGACACCCCCTGGAAAGTGGTCCCCTCAGCCTCCACTCTTCACCCCTTGACCTCCTTGCTGCTCATTGGTCACAGCCATGTTGTCCTTCCAGTTGTTGGCTTAGCCTTTGTTTTCCTAGGATTTGTCTTGTTCTCTGCTGAGTCTTCAGTGCCTAAAGTGATGTGCAGACCTAGCAGTCAGTCAATAAATATTTGCTAAATGAATTGTTCACATTTTGGTAAATATCTTTCCAGTATCATCCATCTTTCATTTTTACTGATTTATTTAATATAATTATATTTATTTAATAATTATATTTATTATAATTATATTTCTTATCCTGTTTTGCATCTCAATTTTAAAAATTTTACTGTTATACCTGAAATACTTTAGGTTATCAACTCTTCATAAACTTTTTTTTCCTTTTTATAGTGCTTAGGATGCAACCCAGAACCTCACATGCTAGGCACGCACTCTACCTTAACCTAGGTCCCAGCCCCATAAGCATTTTAAAAGTGATTTGCTGCTCCTTCGGGTGGAGATATCACCGTCTTCTCCTTAAACATTTAGCCTATTCTGAAATGTCTGCTGTGTTTGGTGACCATCTCTGCAGCAGACATCTTAGTGCCTGAAGCTTTTCTCTTTACCTTGGTTATGTCCTTAGGCTGCATCTTAAAGCTGGAGTTATGGGATGGGAGGATGGGAGTGCCATCACGTTTCTTAATATGTGCTATGAAGATGGCAGTATGCTTTATCTTTCCCTCTTTCTTTCCCCCTCAGTCTCACCCTGCCTGCAAAAAGCCCGAGCCGTCGGCAAACCTCTTCAACGTGTACGGGAAGAGCCCCCTGATCGTCTACTTCATCCACCACTACCTCACCCTGCTGCATGCCGGCCAGGATGTGTTGGTAGTGAGGAGGGAAAATACCACGGTCATCCCATATCCTTATGGCTGTAGGCAGGTCACAGGTTGCTTCAGGCAACCTCTTCCAGGAAGTAGGGGTCAGCAAGAGGTCCTCAGACTGTCACTCAGAGCCTGGCACAAGGTGGGTGCTGGCCAGGGGTAGCCACGACAAGAGCCTCAGTCTCAGGGTCCTCCCCCCATCCTAATTCCAGGTCTGGAGCCACCTCCTGAGCCGGCAGGGTAACCCCAAGCAAGCTGAACTTCCCTGTGTGCAAGATCTTTCTTTTTCCCACTTACCGGAATGAATAGGCTGATAGTCCTTATTTTTGGAAGCTTAGTTTAGGAAGCTCAATGTCTTAATCTACTTATTCCTAAACTAAGTATAGTTATACCAAACTAATAGTGTCATGATTAAATGGCACATGGGACGTTTAGAATTGGTTCCAGAGACCAGGTCTGTTTGGACCAATAGACCTATGTCATTTCAAACAGAACTCAAGTTCTGATCCCCATGGTAAACTGCCAAGACTCAGCACCCCAACACATGCCATACCTGTTTTCTTGAGATCTGAAATTTTTACCAAATCTTTAGGATAAATAGAAAAAGGGCCAGGAATTTGTTGGTGGCCTTGGAGAAAAGGGTATGTGTATTAGATGAAACCCTCACACCGACACCAAAATTGCTGATCAGTGCTGTTGGTCCTAACCCTCATCATAACCCTCATCATTATTATTAACATCATCTAGAGTAGGTATTATTATCCCTGTTTTACAGCTTAGGAAATGGAGACATAGAGGATGACTTTTATTTTGTCTGAGGCTTGTGATAAGCATAGCTTAGATTCCATCCAATCAAGAAGAGGTGGAGCCCTGTAACCCCAGCAGCTCGGGAGGCTGAGACAGGAGAATCAAGAGTTCAAAGCCAGCCTCAGCAGAAAGCAAAGCCCTAAGCAACTCAGTGAGACCCTGTCTCTAAATAAAATATGAAACAGGGAGTTCAATCCCCAGTGCCAAAAAAAAAAAGAAGAAGGTGTGGAGGGCTGGGGGTGTGGCTCAGCAGGAGAGTACCTGAGCATGCAGGACACCTCCCATCCCCAGCACGGCCCCCACCCCCCCCAAAAAAAAAGAAGAAGGAGGGATGGAGGAGGGCTGGGGACTAGCCCTGGGTTTAATCCTCAACGTCACAGAAAAGAGTGGGCCTGGAGGGCATGTGGAGCAGAGAGGCTCTTCAGCATGCGACAGGAGGTGGAGCATGGAGCCGTGGCCAGAGGGAGAGGAGGGCCTGAGCCCTTCCTGTCCACCAGGTGAGCACATTAAGGATCCCAGGTGGCCTAAGAAGTGCTGCCTCTCCCATTTCTTCATCAGGGCAGAGAGGACTGGCTCCAAGGAGAGAGCTGAGGAGAGCCTCTTCCTTCCCGAGCAGACCATGGCCGCAAGTCCTCTGCTCAGACGCCAGCTGTCCTGTCCAGAGCCCAGGGTGTTCCCCGGCTCTGCCATCCCAGCTGCCTCAGCCCACACATCAGGCTCAAACCTCTAAAAATGCAAGACACAAACACAGTCCAACAGCACAGGGTCTTCCTTGACCATAAAAACCACCGAGTCCACCCCGACGTACGCCGATGTCATCAACTTGACCCTGAAAAACATGAAGATGCGAAAGGAAAAACTCAGCAAGCTGATCGAGTTTCACGTGGAGGAATGGAATTCTTTCAATAGTTACCTAAATGAACTGCAGGACAACTTCTTGAGGTATTGGAGGGGCTTCTGGGCGGGCCACGGGTCCAGCCCTTGTCCCTTGCAGCACATCATGTTGCACCGAGGGCAGGGCTGGCTTTCTCCCCGGCGCGAGCATCCTCAGCTCTCCTGGGGTAGAATGGGAACTCCTCAACTGCAGAGACTGACCTGGACTTTTAAAAGTTTTCTTGGGGCTTGGCGCAGACACACTTAATCATGACAGGCTAGTGACAGACATTCCCTCTCGTGCTGAGTTCAGAAGTCTCAAGCCTTAGGCTTTACGTCCAGCAGGTGCCCACTCACTCCGACCGCGGTGACCAGGTCCGGAACAAGGCAGGCTTTCCCTGGCGTGGAGTGGACGGCCGGCTGAGGAGAGGGTCGCGGGGAGAAGTTGCGGCTCTCACCAGGGTAGAGTTTGGAGCTGTGAGGATCACACAGAGGATCGGGAAGGATGACAAGTGATGGGATGTCAGGTCCTCAGCAGGCTCTCCAGCTCCAGTGCACCCTTGTTTCCGCTGGCTGAATCCCTGCTCATCAGCACTTTCATCGTTAAATACCCCTGCTCTTTGTCAGATAAGGTGTAGCTCAGGATAAAGCCCAGTGCACTTTGTATTGATAAAGTGATGCTCAAAGTTTTGCCTGCAGATACACAGTGGTCACCTTAAAACACATCTGTGTCACTAGACTCAGGGCACAGTGACCCTTGGGGGGGCTTGGGGAAAGATCCCCATTGTTGGAATTACCACTGGTTTAGGCCAAGTTCAATGCTAGCTTCTTACCAGTCTATAATTTGAGCCTTATGGTCCCTGAGTACTGGACCCCTTCTTTCCCCATGGAGCCCGGGGTCTGGTATCAGTGACTGGGTCATTGCTGTGCTCAACCCGGTTTCAGCCAATGTTCCTGGCAGGCTAAGGAGCTTGTAAATATTTGCCCAAAGACCACACCGCCTGTGTCCTCCTCGGCCATGTGTGTTGTTATTTTCCTGCAGGGAGGTGACAAACATCGATAAAAAAGAAGCAGATAAAAAAAAGGCCTCTGCCTTCCTCCCACCTGCGCCCGGCTGCCGCCCCGAGGAGCCCCGGAGGAGACTCCAAGGGAGCGTTTTCAAGGAAGATGCGTTTCTTTTAAGGTTTGTTCAAACAAAAACTGGGGGGAAAGTGCAGGAATTCCCAGTGAGGGAAAGAGCACATAAAAGTTCACTTTCTTTTATGTTTTATTCACTCTAGAGTGATTTTTTTTTTTTCAATTTTCCAAGTGATGGTAAAAGCTACCAATGGTTTTGCGTTTCTGTGTGGAGCACTGGCTGTTTACTTTATGAACTGCTTTCTTTTTCTTTTTTTTCCTGCACTGGGGGGCGGAATCCAGGTGTGTTCTAGGACGGCAGCCTTTTTATATTGAGACAGGACCTTGTTCAATTGCTGAGTCTGGCCTCAGACATGATCCTCCTGCCTCAGCCTCCTCAGTAGCTGGGGTGGCAGCGTGCACTGCTGTGTCTGGCTTTGTACTTTATGAACTGTATGGATCAGAGCTCTTTGGTCACAAATGCTAGGAAGCCGGCTCCAAGCGGCCTACACAGCACATTCCACCCAAGGGGGCTCGGCGACATTTTCAGGTGCTCCGTCCTTGACTCTCTCGGCCTCCTCCCTCTGTGTGCTGACTTCTTTTTCAAGCTGCCTCTGACAGGCACTAGGCCCCTGGACCTCCTGACAGCGCCTGGCCCACAGTGAGGAGAGCCACTGTGCACAGTCAATGACACGGGGTAGAATGGGTGACCGAGACAACTTGCCCATTTTATTTTATTTATAGCTCCTCAAATGCTATTTGATGCTATCACCTCCATTTTTACTGAATAGGAAATTGAGGCCCGGAGAAGCCAAGAAAAACTTCAGGGAGGACCAGCCATGCCAGGTTCCAAGGATACAAAGACATAAGGGTTAGGATTAGGGTTAGGGTTAGGGTTAGGGTTCAAGTCCTTGACCTCAAGGGCTCCCATTCTAGAAGGGGACACAAAGCTGTGAATAGTTAACATGAGGTACAAATGCGAAACTCCCAGGCAGTCCCAGGAAGTCCCTGAAAGTCCCAGGAAGTCCCTGCTCCTCTGCACAGAGTGCAGATCTTTGCTCATCAGGGGGCAGTTTGAAGAGCTCGCCCCTGGGTGTGGCTGATGGAAGGACAGGAGGGAATGAAGGGCAGCAGGAGGCCATAGGCCACACCCTCTGGAGCCCCTGGGCAGTCTTCCAAGAGCTCTAACAGGAGCAGCAGTCAGATCAACATTTTGTTTTTGTCAAACAAATACGTGCAGGTGGACTCTAAGAATCAAGCAATCCTGTCCAGCTTCTGAGGCCCAACAGCAGCCCCTGCCCTCCCCTCCCCGCCACCCTCCCCACCGTGATTACCACCCCCTTGGCGGCTTTTCTGGGATTCTCCTCTGTTGTCTAAATAACATGCTTACACATGTAGTTTGTGTTTCCTTTTTCATTTTAGGCCTTATCTCTAGATATTTTTTGGATTGCTAAAAGCTATCAAAAGCCAAGCAAGGTTATTTTCCATATTCTCAAACGCATCCTATATGCCACGGGTTTATTCCTTGATTCAGTTGGTCCCACAGTTCTCTCTCAGGTCCTGACCTCCTCCTGGTGGCCTGTGGCTGCAGGTGAGCTCCAGCCGACCACTCGGGACTTTTCTCTCCCTCACCTGCCACTTCCCCCCCGTCAATTTGACCTGTTGGGGTCACTGTTTTCGGGCCCCATATCTGTCTAGTAGCTCCTGAAGAAAAAGTATGCAGTCAATTTTCCCAGTCTCTCAAGTCCAGTGTGTGTTTTTTTCTTAATTAATAATTGTTAACGGGCTGGGGATGTGGCTCAGCAGTAGAGCACTCTCCTCGCACGCATGAGACCCTGGGTCCGATCCTCAGCACCACATAAAAATAAATAAAGGCATTGTGTCCAACTATGACTAAAAAAAATAATAAAATATTAAATAATTGTTAACTATTTTGCTGGGAATAAAATTCTAAAATACAAATCTACTTGCCACAGAATTTTGACCTTTCTTCCCACCTCCTACTTGTGCTGTTGGGAAGTCTGATGCCATTCTGATTCCTATGGATTTTATGTCACCTCCCCACCCCGAGGGAGCTCTGAGGATGTCGTCTCTATCCCTAGCAGGTGAGGTTTCACAGTGACCAGACCTGGCACCAACCTCTTTCTTGGTGTGTTCCAGTGGGGTTCTGGAAGGTTGTGTCCTTCAAGTATGTAAATTTTTTTTTTTTATCATTTCTTTGATAGTGTCCTTCCCTTCATTTTCCTAGTTCTGTTTTTCTGGAACTAAGCAGGACTCATGAAATGGGTTCTGAAGTACTTCTCTTCTATTTTTTGAAAATTGGTATTAATTCGTCTCTGGTAGAATCCACCAGTGAAGTCACATGATCCTAGACTTTTCTTTTTTGGAAGGTTTTTGTTACCGGTTCAGTCCTCTTTCTTATAACTCTATACAGAATTTTTATTTTTTTCTTGAGTCACTTTTGGAAGTTTGTATGTTGCTGGGAATTTTTCATTTCATTTGAGTTTACTTATTAACATTCATATTCTCTTATAAACTGATTTATTTTTGTAAGATCAGGGTCATGTTCCTCTTTTTATTTCTGAATTTTCTTATTCCTTCTCCTCCTCCTCCTTTTTGTAGTCAGTTGAACCAAAGGTTTGTTAATTCTGTTGGTCTTTGAAAATAACTAGCATTTTGTTTAATTGACCCTATTTTTTTAGGGGGGTACTTGGGATTGGACTCAGGGGCACTGGACCACTGAGCCACATCCCCAGCCCTGTTGTGTATTTTATTTAGAGACAGGGTCTCACTGAGTTGCTAGAGCTCACAATCCTCCTGCCTCAGCCTCCTGAGCCCCTGGGATCACAGGCGTGCACCACATAATACAATATATACTATTTTTTTAAATTCTCTATTCACCTTCTTGGCACTACTCTTTATCAGCTCCTTCCTTCTGGTAGCTTTGGGTTTGGTTTACTCTTCTTTTCTAGTCCTTGAATGAAGTTGTTGTTGAGATCTCTCTTCTTCACAAAATGTGGCTATGAATTTCCCTCCAACTCTTCCCTCCAACTTGACCATCCTTCAGCCATTTCTTCACCTGGTCCTCAAACCGGCTGAGCCACCAGCACTGTTTTTGCTTCAGGCCATAAATTTTGTTGTGTTGTGTTGTTTTCATCTCAAAATACTTTTAAATTTGTTTTGTGATTTCTCTTTTGAGTCTCAGCATGTTCTGTAGAAAGGAGGGCAGTGAGCCCAAAAAGAAGAACGGTGCTTTCGTCAACTACTAAAGGCAGGCCTTCAGGGCTCCTGGGGACAGTCCCCATCCTGTAGCCCAGCAAGTAACATTCTGAAGATCCACACCTGGAGCTGCAGGGTGGATGCAGAGCGTCAGTGAGCAGTACAGGTTTTCAGCTGCACCAGCGCATGTCACCGCCAACAGGTGCAGGACCCGCCCCTGGCTGTGGCTGGGGCAGCTTTCCCATCCCCTCAGAGAGATGCCTCCTGCCCATTCAGTCAGTCTCTGTCACTGCCTCCGTCCCCGGGACCCTCCCTATGTGTGTAACATCACCACTTCTTTTCAGTGGCCAGCGGTCAGTCACATGGTGATAGCTGCAAGAGAGGCTGGAAAAGTAGGGTTTTTGTTTTAGGGTTTTTTTTTTTTTTCAGCTTAAAAAAAAATCTGGACCCATTGCCATCTCAAAAACTGCCTTGTTTGCTAAAGAGGGAGAGTGAGCTGGTACACACCTGATTCCAGTTACTTTGGGAGGCCCAGGCAGGAGGATCACAAATTCTAGGCCAGTCTGTGCAACTTAGTAAGGCTGTGTCTCAAAGTAAAGTTTAAAAAGGGGCTGGGGAAGTGGCTCAGTGGTCGAGCACCTCTGGTTCAATCTGTAGTACCACAAAACAGAAGAGAAAAGAAAGAAAAAGGGGAGTCTGGCCAGTGGGTTGGTAACCGTCTCCGTCACCAGTAGATAGTGTTATACTATCCGTTTTTGAGATGAAGAATCAAAACTTAACAGGGTTAAAAATCTTGCCCACGGAAACCTTGTAATCCTAAACCTTCCATTTTTTTTTTTTCCTCTGAACTGAGCAAAGACCACAATTTTTTCTTTATTAGAGCAGGTTAACTTGAGTCAAGAAATCTTACAGGATTGGCAGTGGATCATTAAAAACAGATCTTCTGTGACTGGGGACATAGCTCAGTGGGTAGGGTGCTTACCTCACATGCACAAGGCCCTGGGTTCAACCTCCAGCATCACACACATACACACAAAAAAAAAACCAACAAAAAAACAGACTTTCTATTATCCATTTTAGATTCTTGGAAACAGAAAAGTCAACTAATTCACCAATATTATTGCTCTTCCCTCCAACTTGACCATCCTTCAGCCATTTCTTCACCTGGCCCTCAAACCAGCTGAGCCACCCTCTCCTCCGGGAAGTTCCCTGACCACCCACTCGGTGGCCCATCATATCCCCTGTGCTCTCCTGAAATGTTCTGCTCTAGTCATAGATTTGCTCGCCCACCTCTTGTGGGATTGTCATTAAGTCAGGAACCTCGTCCTGGATGCCCCTGTGTCTCCAGGGCCTAGGCCAGGGCCTGGCACTCCTAGAAGCAGAACGAGGGGGCACTGGGTATTGCTTAAAGCACTTCAGTTATTTTCTTCTGCCACCATCATTGACAGATCTGCAAACTTTTTCTCTCAACACTATCAAGATTCCAGCGAACCCTTTGGAGAAGTCACAGTGAATTTCTTAACCAGTTTTTGTCGATGTCTTGTTTTCCCACAGGAGGGAAAGAGAAGAGAAGCTGAAGTTTAACCACTCTCCTCTCTTATTTCCAAGTCCTGAGGACCCATATCCCCTGGAAGTAGGAAATCCCTACAGCGCCCAAGATATTTCTGCTAACAGGTGGGTTGGAGTGCGAGGAAAAAGACTCTGTGCCCAAAGACTGAGAAATGGAAAGTCCCTGCCCTCCACATTGTAGTTTTTTCTGGGCCAAGAGGAGAGCAAAAGGGGGCATTGGATGCACGGGGCACCGCATTTATTCATATATTCACTTTCACTCATTATTTTATTTAAAATGTTACATGTGACAGTGTCCCTCAGAGCACGCCAGGCTGGGTGCAGCTCAGGGGTAGAGCGCTTGCCCAGCCCACCCAGCCCATGAGTCCCTGGGTTCAACCTCCAGATGAAAACAGCCCCCACAGGGTGTGATGACCTCAGCTCCTTTATCATTTTCCAAGCCGGCAGCCTGGTGCGGACATACCTGGTGTGGAGGTGGACCTCTCCTGAGGCAGGTGGCATCCGAGCAGCACAAACCCAGGCCGAGAGGGGTCCTGCAGGTTCCCTGCTGTAGACAGTGGGGACTAGGGAGCGGTTAAGGTCATCCTGCTCTCCAGGGGCTGGTGGCGGGAAGGCAGGTGTATCAACAAGTGAAAGGCCAAGGACCCAAGGGAGGTGGCCGTGGGCAGCCGGGAACAGAGCAGAGGCCCAGGAGCCAAGCAGAAGCCATTGAAGGGGTGATGTCTAGGACAGAGGGAAGGTGTGGGTGGGGCTGAAGGAGAGCCTGAGGGAAGGGGCTGGCAGAGCAGGGCAGGGCGCAGCTGGGAGGAGGCCAGCTACTGTGTGAGGAACTGCCAGGGGGCATGGCCATGAGGGTTTCCAAGTGTGGGGAGCCTCTGAAAGGTGACAAGTGGGAATCTTGTGGTCAGATTTAGCTTTTTGTTGTTACTGGGGATTGAACCCAGGGGCATTTAACCACTGAGCCACAGGCCCAGCCCTATTATTATTATTATTATTATTATTATTATTTTGAGACAGAGTTTCACTGAATTGCTTAGGGCCTCACGAACTTGCTGAAGCTGGCTTTGAACTCACGATCCTCCCATCTCAGTCTCCTGAGTCCCCGGGACAAATCTGGCTTTTGGAAAGTCCTGAAGGTAACTGGGCATGGTGGTGCACACCTATGATCCCAGCCCCTCAGGAGGCTGAGGCAGGAGGATTGCTAGCCTCAGCAATTTAACAAAGTCCTAAGCAACTTGGCAAGACCCTGCAACAATTTTAAATGCTGGGGATGTGGCCCAGTGGTTAAGTGTCTCTGGGTTCAGTCCCTGGAACTCTCCCCTCTCCCCACCAAAAAAAGGATGCTGAAGGGGGAGTTTATATGTATGTTTTGGGAACTTGTAAAATCTCCCACAAATATTTACCTTTACGGGATACCTGGTCTGTGTCTCTCAGTCAGGAATACTCAGGCTTTCTTGCTCTTGTGTCCCTCAGTCCCTAAATATATTAATTATTAAGAGAGCATATACCAGGGCTGGGACGGTAGTTTAGTGGTAGAGCACTTGCCTAGCACGTATGAGGTACTGGGTTCAATCCTTAGCACCACATAAAAAAATAAACACACAAAGGTAGTGTCCATTATAACTAAAAAAATTTTTAAAAGAGAGCATATACAATTATTTCTGTACTAATACACTGTGTAAGCTATAAAACATACAGAAATTTAGAAAATTAAAAGGGTGATTTAAAAATAGGCAAGGAAAAGGTTCAGTTTCTTCCCCCCAACAACTCAATGGCTCCACCTTGTGGGTGGAGCGGCTGCTCTGCCTGAGCCCCAGTTAAAACAAGCAGGGAAAGGGCTCCCTTTTGGATTCCCCCACAGAAAAAGGTGGAGCTGAGGAAGCTTTGACTCTAAAAGGTTCTAAGGCTTGACTCCCTGCCCCACCCTTTATTTGCCCCATGACTTGAGGACAAATTTTCTAAGTTTTTTGTTTGGACTTGTTTCCTGTGGATGGTTGTTAGGTGTAAAACAATCTAAACTGCATAGAGTCTTGCCTAGGCCTGGCAATGATAAGCATTACATGGTTGTTTTTATTTTCATAGTCTTTGCAAAGCCTCTTACGTCCCTTCTTCCAGGAATCCCTGGGTGTGTGGTTGAGGGCCCCGCCCAGAACTCTGAGGTTCTCTGGGACCAGGAACTAACGCCTCCTCTGCTCCCAGGGCTTAGCTTGCTGCCAACCCAGTGCTGGGCCCAGAAAGGTGAAGCGTCAGAAGACGCACAAACTCTCACCCACAGGGAAGAGCCCTCCACGTGCCTCGGGCTTGACATTTAGACCAGGCACAGAATGGATCCAAAAATGTTCCTCTAGACCCCTTTCAGAAGTCCCTGAGGACTGGTGACCCAGACCTTTTGTAGGAAGTTAGAGTCCAGCATCTGCTCTTCGCACAGTGAACACTGGAGGGAAACTGAAGGGAAGTGACCCTGGCCCTGAGCTGCTGCACGCTCAGAAGGGGCCTGTGGGGCGAGTCTGTCTTCTCCTCTCAGGCTCTCAGGGGATCTGAGACTTGTGGTGGTCCAGACCCAGGCTCCTCCTAGGTCTCCCAGTGTCAAAAGAGGTCCTCCCAAAATGCACATCTCAGCCTGGGGCAGTACACCCCTGCAGCCCCAGCCACTGGGAGGTTGAGGCAGGAGGATCGCTGGAGCCCAATTCAGAGCCAGACCCCAAGATCCTTGTCTCAAAAGCAAGGAAACAAAAACAAACCAAAATCCATATCAATCCCACTACTCCTCTACTTAAAACCCAGTTTGTCCTCATTCCTCTCGGGACCCTAATGACAAAATCCACACTCTTCATGAGGTGGCCCCTGCTCTCCTCTCCTTCCTCGCCTCAGCTGTCTCTGCCCAGGGCTTTTGGGCCTGCAGCTCCCGCTTCTTCAGAGAGTGCTGAGGTCTCCTCCCAGGTGACCGTCCCTGACAGGTATCGGACCTTCTCTGAGCTCCCAGGGGTCCTTGCTCCTTCCCCTCCCTAGAGTGTGTTTCAGTCACTTGTCACTGGCTGACTCCTTCCCAATGCTGGAAGCCTAGCTCAGGCAACACCTCCTCCAGGAAGCCCACCCAGACGCCTGTTCTGTGCTCTGCATTTCCTGCACTTGCCCCACGGAATATATCTGACTGTGGTTGTGGAGTTGTCTGTCGCCTCTCTGTATAGTGAGTCTCTCAACCTCTGGGACTTTGTCTCATCCCAGGTCAAGTCCCCGATGCCCACTTCTGTGGCTGGGATCCAGGAATTCTTAGTGAAGAAATTATCAGTTGCTGTGTGCTTAGCCTTCCACTTCCTTTAATTGCTTATAGAAAAAAAAATTATGTTACATTTTAGAATGTTGCCTCTCTGTACTTACATGTGAAGTTAGGAATAAATCCTCTTAAAAGATCACACTGATTTTTAAATTTTTAAAATTTATTTTTAAAAATATTTTTATTAGTTGGTGGACCGTTATTTTACTTATTTATATGCAGGGCTGAGTATCCAACCCAATGCCTCACAATGCTAGGCAAATGTTGTACCACTGAGCCACACCCTAGCCCTCATACTGGCATTTTAATCCATTTGTCTGTCTTTATGTTCCTCTACAGAGAGGCAGAAATCCCCAAGAGGTCAAAAACAATGCAGAAAAATGAACTAGTCATCCTCAGCCTCTCTCCTTACAGTTCAAGGGCATCGAGCCCAAGAACGGAGAAAATCTTTACGGGTGAAGGCTGCTGAATTCCGTCTAGACAAGAAACGGCGAAACAGAAAACTAGTACTGTGATTTGGGACACGTCAATCATTCCCAATCCACCAGACAAAGAATAACATTAAAGTTCACTCCTACTGTGGGCTGAAGTCAGGATTTGAGTGGAAGTTAATTCACCTCCTTCATTTAGACATGTATTTACTAATGCTTTCATTTATCTATGTATTAATAATAGTTGAAGGAACAGGTGTTATCATATAACAATAAGAGTAAGTGAGCACCACTGGCTGCTGAGTGCTCCCCTAGTCCTCTGTAAACCTTCTCTCAGTCTCCCCTCCTGGCAACACTCCGAGGTAGGTGCTGCCACCTCTCCCCCTCTCCCAGGAGGAACCGGGGCTTGGAGGGCTTGAGGCAGTGCGCTAAGTGTCTGTTCTGTGCCCTCCCCGCACTGGGCCCTGGGAATACTGAGGAAGAGAGCCGCAGTCCAACTGCAGAGTGCTGCCAATCAGGAGGAGGATGAAGGATGTGAAAGCCAATAAATACATAATGCTTTCAGAGAGAGAAAAATAAAGATAAAATAGGATGGGAGGCAGGGAAAGAGGGGAGAAGTACTAGGGAATGACAGTGGCCAAATTATCTTGTGTGCGCATAATGAATATGTAACACCAAATCCCATCGTTGTGCACAACTATAATGCACCAATAAAAATGTAGAAAAAAAAAAACCTCTTGCCTAATAAATGGGGCTCAAAGGGAAAGGGATAAACACAGCCTAATTCCCCCTTAAGATTGGGAGCCATCTCACCACAAAGGCATAAAAAGCTAATTTCGGCTTTACTATAAATTACTGCGATTTCTGCACTTGCTTGGAATGCCTACCCGGGCCTTGGACTCACCCATGCCTGGCTCTCTGACCAGATAGCATCCCTCTCTGAAACTCTAATGACCCCATAAATTTTGATGTCGGGGCCAGCTAAAATATCAACTAGCCTTTGTGCTATGCTTGTCAAAATTTTGTTAACGGTAAGTTCTCAAACCCCCCTGTGTGTAACTTTCTGGGGTATAAAGTTGTGCTCCTGGAGAGCTGCAGGGCTGTCTTCTGTTCCCGCGGTTTTCAGGAGAGGCAGCCCGGCTGGTCGGAATTACAAGCTTGCTTTAATTTGATTTCAATTGGAGTTGGTGGTCTTTTCTTTGTGTCGTGGTCTAACAGAGGATGGAAGGGATTACAGAGAGATCTAGGGGAACTTGGGGTGAGGGAAATGCCCCATCACAGTGAAGGCTCTTGGACTTATATACCCCGTGTACTTTAAGTGCTTTCTCATATATAAATTATACTTCAATAAAGATGTTGTTTTTCTCTCTCCCTCTCGTACACACCATAGTTCCCAAGTCTGTCCATTGAAATGGCCTAGAAATAAAGAGTGAGCCAGCTGTAGTGACCCGGCCTGTCGTCTTGTAAAACCATCCGCACTCAAAGGATCCCAGTATCCTTGAGGGAATGATGACCCCATATCCAGGGCAGGAGGGTCATGGGATGAACCTGGAAGTCTTACCACACTGGACTCTGACAAAAGTCCTGTCAGAAATATGCAGGAGCCATTTTAAAGAGGGTCCCATGCGCTAAATGATGGGACCATTTAGGCACTAGTATTACTACTACTAGCCATAGACTGAAGTACATCAAACATGTTTCACAAAGTTTATGTTGTTACCTTAAAGAAACTAATATAGGTCACCATTGAAGGATATTAGGAAATCAAATTGTTATTTTGAAAACTGGTAACTACAGGGAACGTGTGAGCATTTATCATGCCAGTACCACATAAACCACGTCACCAGGTAACCAGAGAGAGGGCGAGGGAAAGTTTTCTCTTTAGAAACATTCCAGTTAATAAATTGAGAAAGAATGATAGAATTAAAATATCATCATTTTGTAACCTAGTGGGTTAATGGATCTAGGCTGGTCGTTAATGGCTGCTAATATCCCCAAAAGATAAGCAGCCACCGAGCGCCTCCTGCTGGTAGACCTAGGACCACCTTGATCTGACCTGGACTCCAGATCCAGCAGGAAGTATAGAGGACAGAAGCGCAAATCTGCAAACCGGGGCTGTAGAAAACTCCAGGGGAGGGGACTCCCTTCTTTTTAACAAACCTCCAGAGAAAATAGAGGATCTATAGACTAAAAGAGGTTTAAGGGCTGTGGATATTGCTCAGTGTAGAATGCTTGCCTAGCATGCATGTGGTCTTGGGTCAGTCCCCAGTATAAAATAATAATAATAATATTTAAAAGGCAATAAGGCATGGTGGGATGCACCCCTATAATTTTAGCTGCCCTTATAATCTTAGTGACTTGGGAGCCTCAGGCAAGGATCCCAGGTTCAAGGCCAGCCTGAGCAATTTAGGGCTCAAAGTATTGCTCAAAGTATTGCTCCTGGGTTCAATCTCCAGTGCCACTAAACAAACAAACAAACATCAGTCCATTGTAATTTGTGGCCATTATCTAGATCTTGGTTGGGAAAATCTTTTGAAAATATATGATACTTCTAAGACAACTGGATATTTAAGCGCTGTCTGGGCATCTGATATTAAAAATTATTAACTTTTAAGTGTGATAATGGTATTCTGATTATGTTTTTTTAAAAGAGTCCTTCTCTTTTAGAGATACAAACTGAGATACTTACAGAGGAAATGAGATGAAGTATGGGATTCACATCTGGATAATATGGGAGGAAGAGAACGGAGGCATCAGGTGAAATAAGATTGAGCCTTGAAATTGTTGCAGTTGGTTGACGGGGTTATCTATTCTCTTACTTGTGTATATATTTGAAATGATCCATAATTTTTAAAATGAGAGGCATTTATGAGGGAGACTTCTACACCTATTTGAGGTCTTATTTCATTGCCTTTCCACTACAGCCCTGTGAGTGAAGTACAGTTTTCCCTGTTCTCCGTGGCTGAAGCCACCCTGGCTTTGACGTTCACAGTGTCCTCTTATTACTCTCCTGCTCCCTGTGCCCCCCCACCCCAGCCCATTCTCCACACAGCAGCCCAAATGCTTTGACTCCCATGACAACTCAACTCTAGGTTTCTCTTGGTTTTCAGAGGAGGAAATGAGGCACCCAGTGATTAGATCATTTTCCCAGAGCTCACAGTTAATAAATGGCTGGAGGGCTGGGGTGGGGAGCTCAGTAGGAGCAAGCTTGCTGAGCACGCCAGAGGCCCTGGGCTCCATTTCCAGTGCAGCAAGAAGAATCACACAAACAGGTAAGGTTGCTGTCACTCTGGCTTGGGGGCCTTTCGCATGTGCACATTGCTATAAACAGAAAATAAAATCACATGTGAAGACACAGAGCCCATTGTTGAGTGGTTCAGCATGGCTCAGAGAGCAGACAGTGGAGCCAAACCCTGAGCCTGGGTCACTCTGTGCCTCAGTTCCACCATGGGTAAAGGAGGAGTAAAAATAGTCCCCACCCATGGTGTCTTTGTGAGGAGTGGGTCACTCAGATGCGCAGAGCTGTCCCGACACCTGGCAGTGCTCTTTGTTGTCATCGTCACCAGGTGTGTGGGGAGTGAACTATGCCAGTAACATACACCAAAACATCTGTGTCAGAATTACCTGAATAACAAAAAATTCACAGGCTACACTTCTTTCAGCAGCGGCAGGTCACCAAGTACTCATGGGTCACATGGGAGTCATAAGCAGAGCAATCACAAGTTCTTTTATTCCAATCATAATGACATATGACATAATTCCAATCATAAAAACATTCAAGTCACACAACACACACACACACACACACACACACACACACACACAACAGAGGGTTACAGCACTGTAGGGGCTCAGGGGCACTGAACTGAGAGCCAAGGCAGAGAGCCTGGTCTTGCAGAGTCACTGTAGGTGGTCAGAGCTGCAAAGTGCAAAACTTGTTCTAGGCCAGAGTCTGACAGGCTGAGGTTTCAGAGTGTCAGCTTGACACCTCGGTTTGGAGTAGGCGATGCATGGTTTTTGTGGACTTGTGAAACCATGCTGTGCTGAGGCCAGGAGGGACAGAACCAGAGGTTTGTTGCTATGGTGACTTTCCTGAACAAGGCTAGTGATGAGTGACCAGCGATGGGGTTCGAGTGCCAACGTGTCCAGTATCGCGATGGTGCTCCTCCTCTTATGGCCCTTGGGCAAGGGGGTTGCTTCATGCAGGGGTCTGGTGTGTTTGATAAGCTCACGGGCCTGATGTTTCCAATGTGGAGTTGATATACCCATGCATCCATGTGCTTCTGATTAAGTTAATAAGTTCACAGGTGGTTATTTTTATTAGCATGATTAATTTATCAGCTTCTGCCTTATGGTTGTGCTAGGTAGATAGTGGTTGTTTACTTACACCAACTAGGTACAGAGTAGTTTCTACCTTGGCACTAGTACTCAAAATGGAGTAACTCATGGCAAACTACTGTTTTATGAAAATGGAGTAACTCACCAGGCGTGGTGGTGGCTCAGAGGCTGAGGATTGAGAGTTCAAAGCCAGCCTCAGCAACTTAGCAAGGCAATAAGCAACTCAGTGAGACCCTGTTTGTAAATAAAGTATAAAAATGACTGAGGATGTGGCTCAGAGGTTAAGTGCCCCTGGGTTCAATTCCTGGCACACACACAAAAAAAAAAAAAAAAAGAAAGAAAGAAAGAAAAAAAAGTAACTCAGGGTTAGGGAGAGCTTGAACACTGTTGCTCCGTCCATCATGAACTGTGTTCCGCAAACACATGTTCTCTCCTGGCCTCTCCTCTCTGATTCTGAGAGCTCCATTCTCACCAGTGTCTGACTCTGCAGAAACACTTGCAACTTCTAGGATGAGCCTCTGAGTTCCTTTGCCTTTCCCACTGTGCCCAGTGGTCTTCCCACCCAGGTTGAGTCCCTCCCCTGTGGGGCTCCCAGCAGGGAGAACTCTACTTGATTTGCAGAGACCTGTCAGTCCCTCTTATTCCGCCCCCAGGCATTGATCACCTGTTTCCGGCTTCTCTGCAGCCTGTTGCTTTTTGAGGACAAGGACCTGTATTTATCTTGAAATCCAGTGGAGAGCTAAGACTGAGCAGTGTTTAATAAATGTTTATGAAATAAACAGTCACAGGTGTGCCTCTCTGGCAGGTTGGAAGTTTTTCAAATTTGGAAATAAACCTGAATAAATGAGAAAGCACAAAATATATTAGGTGTCATTCATATTATATAAATCTATAAATAACTATATAAAACATTTGTATATGTCATGTATGAATGTGTCTAATAAAACATGTTTGGTACTGGGGATATATATATATACACACACATATATCGAGATATAATACATTTTTTAAATATTTTGTTTTAGTTGTAGTTTGAGACAATACCTTCACTTTTTATTTTTATGTGGTGCTGAAGATGGAACCCAGAGTCCCTGCACATGCTAGGCGAGCGCTCTACCACTGAGCCCCAGCCCCAGCCCCTATATATATATCTATATCTATATATATATCTATATCTATCTCTCTCTATATATATTTATTTATATTTAGAGACAGGGTCTCACTGAGTTGCTCAGGGCCTTACTAAGTTGCTGAGACTGATCTTGAACTCACAATCCTCCTGCCTCAGCCTCCCAAGCCACTGGGATTACAGGTGTGCCCTACTGCACCTGGCCCAAGACGTGTTTTTATACATAACAATTATTTGAGCTTCTCATGCATATTAAATTATAGATATATTGTACATATTTTTAATATTATTTTTTAGTTGACAATAGTTTACTTTTGTTTATTTTTATGTGGTGCTGAGGATTGAACCCAGGGCCTTGAACGTGCTAGGCAAGCGCTCTACCACTGAGCCACTGTTTTATGAAAATGTAGTAACTCACCAGGTAAGTCCCTTTGAACTCTCAATCCTCCTGCCTCAGCCTCCGAGCCACCACAGCACCTGGTGAGTTACTCCATTTCTCTCAATCCTCCTGCCTCAGCCTCCGAGCCACCACAGCATCTGGTGAGTTACTCCATTTTCACCCCAGCCCTATTACACATATTGTAATGTATCAAAAGTTTATTCAAATGGTTATTTATAAAGCAAATTTAAGCTAAACCAGAAATTCATTGGTGCCTAGATATTTGAACTTCTTTAAAGCTTGTTTCAAATAAACATCCTCCTTTAAAGGTTATATGCACATGAAAATATTTGCTATTTAATTTCTCTATATAAAGTTATCATGATTTGTCTTTACTGGTTCCCTTTCTTCTGTGTAACCCCTGGAACTTCAGTTACACACAGCGGAGAAGTTGTCCTAACTCGTTCGGTTGCGTTCCTTGCAATTTCTGCAAGTCGTGGTTTTGCCTTAACATTTCATTTATCTAGAACTTGGTTGGAGTCTGAATTTTTCTCAAAACAACACTAATGGTGAGTTGAAATTAATATTATGTGAGCAAAGAAAAGAGGCATCTACCCACCTCGCTACAGCATGTTGGAGCACGGTGAAATGTTTATGAAACTCAAAAGGCAACAAATTAAAAGGCAAAGAATAAAAGACCATGAAAAACAAGTGCTACCTAAAACTGCAGGAAATGCCACATGTGGATCCTGTCACTTAGGTTTGAATGACCTGTTGGTGGGGCTGCTCTCCCAGGAACTGTGGCGTCACCTTTGTGTCCAGTGCTCAGCTCACTTTGGACTCCTTTGCCTTTGGCGTGCTTTGTTCCTATAGTTCTTGGCGTAATTATTTTTATAAAGTCTGTCTTCCCTGCTGGACTGCAGGCTCTCTGGGGGGAATTGGTACAACAAATATTTTCTACAAGCTTTGAAATTTTATCAAGATCCTTAGAGCGGTCTATGCCCTTTGAATCAGTTATCACACTTCTGGAAATTCATCCTAAGAAAAGTAATCCTGTGGGCACAGTGGCTCACGCCTGTGATCCCAGCGACTGGGAGGCTGAGGCAGGAGGAGTGTGAGCTCAAAGCCAGCTCAGCAACTTAACAGGGCCCTAAACAACTCAGCGAGACCTTGTCTCTAAAGAAAATATGAAAAAAGGGTTGGGGAGGTGGCTTGGTGATTAAGTGCCCCTGGGTTCTATTCCCTGTATCAAAAAAAAAAAAAAAAAAAAAAAAGAAAGAAAAGCAATCCTAACTATGAAAAAATTATGCAAAAAAGAGCTTACATTAATTTGTAATATCTGATGTTAAGGAAATTGAGTCTATAAAACACAGCCATGCTAAGGAATATGATGTATTGTGCAGCTGTTTAAAATTATGCTTAGTGGCAGGATGCTTGTCTAGCACGCCTGAGGCCATGGGTTCCATCCCCAGAACTGCAATCAAACACAAAACAAAGCAAAGACATGGAGAATGTTTATTAGAAAATAAAAGGGTAGGAATTGAATATATGTGAATTATATATAATGTAACAATTTTTTATTAATCAGTACTTTGAACAAAAAAACTTTTTGGTTTACACTTTAAAAATAATTTTCTTAGTTGTATATGAACACAATACCTTTATTTATTTGTTTGTTTGTTTGTTTATTTAAATTTTAAAGTTGTAGGTGGATATACCAGTGCCTCATGCATGCAAGGCACTGCTCTACCACTAAGCACAACCCAGCCCTTTGGTTTGCATTTTTATTTTTAGTTTGTAAACCAATAAATTATTTTTTTCGTGCCTAACCCAGAGAGTACTTTTTGAAACAAACAGAATAAAACATTGAATGGGCCAGTGAGGCTGCACACACCTATAATCTCAGTGACTGAGGAGGCTGAGGCAGGAGGATCAAAAGTTCCAGGCCAGCCTCACCAATTGAGCAAGACCATATCTAAAATTCAAAATAAAAAAAGGGACTGGAGAGATAGCTCAATGGTAAAGCACCATGATATGGTTCATTCCCCAGTATCTAAATAAATAAATAAACCAATGGGTGATTTTTTTTCTTTCTAATTTCTATTTTTCTTCCTTAAATCTGTAGGAAGCCCCCTTAGGTTAATACAAATGCACACATTGTAGAATGGTTATTATCTCTCAGAAAATTTCCTCCCCTGCCAGAGACAATAAGCACAATATTTGAAATATCTATATAAACTGGAAGTAGAAGGAAAATGGGCATGACAAAATGGATGAATCTAAAATACCAAGAGGAAAAAAAAAAAGGTATTCGAATGTTCAGAGAATACCAGAGGTGTTTTGTAGCCATACATTCTACAAAAAAAGTATTGAGCTTCAGTAAGCACCCTCTCCTGAGTCAGTTCCTGTCTCTTCTTACTGCCTGACTAACCAGCCACTCAAGAGCCTCAGCCTCAGCTTCTCCACCCACCAAATTCCCAGAACTCTATCAATTCTTACAACTGGAGGAGAATAAGGCAAGACTCTGGCTTAAGAATTTAACCAACACTGTACAAACAGCAGTCACTCCAAACCTACGTGTAGTCCTAAGAGCAGCCACTGAGAGGCATAGGGCTCAGCAGAGGCTCCGGGGTCTCAGTCTTGGAGGTGCATGATTTGAACATGGAGATGGAGCAATGGAGCGTGGCTTTTCATAATGTTAGGAAGTACTGGCTTCATTGCATGAGGGATGGCCCACAACAGAGGAAGTGAGGACAATATTTTTCTCTTATGGGCTTGGACTGTATCATTTGAGAAACAATGTTTGTCTTCAAGAAACCCAGGGCCCGGGTAGGGCAGTATTTAACAATTTCTTGCTAAATACTTAGGGGAATATATTTCACATTGGTAGAGGATCTCAAGGGGAACAAAACTGGTGAGCCCCCAGCTTCCCTGCACCAGAGCAAGAATCATGAATGCTAGCTTCTGCCTACTCCCAAGACTATTCTAGACCCTCAGATACCACCAGCCATCAGTGAGTATTATCCCAAAGGCTCCTCCTGGGGGCTTACTCAGCACCTGGAATAGTAACTGGCACAAAGTAGGAGCTCAATAAACATTTGCTGAATTGTTGCTGTAAGTAGAATATTACCTTGGGTACAATTACTCAAACCTGAGTAGCACATCCTGTGGGGTAGAGAGGAATGTATCCTGCTAAAAAAGACCAACCTCATTTTGAACATGGGCAAAAGTACCCAAAGCTAAGTAGAGATTTACAAGGCAGAGAAAGAAAACAGGTTTCAGGAGGGAAGTTAGTGGGAGGCGAAGAACCAGGTTAGAAACTAGACTTTCTCATTTCATGTCCTGACTGTGGGAGGCCAACCTTACACATGACTGAGTTACACTCCCTGGCTGGGTGCTGAGGCTCTCAGTCACAGAAATGTGGCACCCTTCTTGGGTGCGAGGGTCCGTGTCTCGAGCATGGGTGTTTCTTGCTACAGCCCCGTGGGTGAAGCTATGCTCACCTGTTCCTTTGTAATATAACCCTTTGCCCTGTTTAGGATAGAATCTTCCATGGAAGTGCCTTGTGTGTGTCCCCTTCTCTTACTGTGCCCTTGGGTGTGGCCTACCCAGGTGTCAGTCAACCTGCTGACAGTGGACATCATGAAGATACTCAGCCCCCTGAAACCTGACCCCTTGCCTCATTTGAATAGCTTCCCTCAATAAAAGGGGTCAGCGCTTGCTCTAGCTCTCTCTCTTTCTGCGGACCCTTAAGGTCAGAGGAACCGTCACAGTGACCCCAAAGAAAAAGGTATTTGTGTCTCTTGTGTGGTTATTTCGTGCAGCCCAGTTAGCCCAGTTTAACTGGAGTGACCCCTGAGCCTTTTAGTCGCAAGAACAGAAACCTGGCGCCTGACTACTCTGGTCAGTTTGGTTGGTAGGTCCAGTTGTGGGGACCAGTAATTTGAAAATGTAAACCAGTTCTTTATGGGCAAGGTGGAAGTTCAGAATTAAAGACAGGATAAAGTGATTCGTGCCAGCTAGAAATAATCTGTATATTTATATTTAAAGTGATTATATTGGTTTAAATAATTTATTAAATGTGAGATCTCCAGATCATTCTGATTTCAAATTAAAACGTATTAATTGGGTTTAGATTAGTTATTTTTAGTTGAAAGGGGTAAGATAATTTTGCAAAGTTATGGAATATTTATGAGGACTTGAGAGTTGCTATCTTAGACTTCAATGGAGTGGTTTAATTGCTATGAAAGTTTTATCGATCAGACCAAGCAATGGAAGAAATTCAAATATACTAAAGTGAATACTACTATTTAAATTTTTTTTTTAATTTAAAAATCTCTCCCACCAGCAATCTCATTTTACATATTAACTTGGACTTATTAAAGCATCAGCTGGCACTAGCTGTGCTCTGAGGTTTTTTTTTTTTTTTAAGAGAGAGAGAATTTTTTAGTATTTATTTTTTAGTTTTCAGCGGACACAACATCTTTATTTGTATGTGGTGCTGAGGATTGAACCCGGGCCGCACGCATGCCAGGCAAGCGTGCTTGAGCCACATCCCCAGCCCCTATCTAAATTTCTTAATATAATTTGGATATGATGGTGTACACCTGCCATCCCAGGCATATGGGAGGCTGAGGCAGGAAGATCACAAGCTTAAGTCTGAAAAAAAAGAATGTAATTTAAGTTGATATAAATAGAACCATTCATTTGAAGGAGTTTGGTCTGTTAAATTTGAGTTGATTAAATGTTAATCAAAGTTCCCCTTAGAAATAATTATTAAAATGTATTAGATTTATCAATTAAATATTATTGAAGGCTTAAGAAGAACTAAAGTGTTTTTACTTTCAGAAAATTGAATGTTAACTTTTAAAAACTGCCTTGAACTTACCTATATTTTAAGTTATCTACTGCTATGCTTTCAGTAAAATTTAATGTAATGAGACAGCTGTTCATCCGTGCATGTGTGGAATGAAAAATCCCCAAATGTAAGAAGTGGAATTCAATAGGGGCAGCTAGTATTTCTGCCCCTCTGGAGAGAGATGGGGCTGGAAATTTTTACCTTTAATATAAAAGGAAATATTCATGGAAAATTAATGATCAATGGAGGTCCACTCTGAGGGTAAGCCATGACAGTAGCACTTCCTGTGATTGCCTCTGTACTTGTCTGTGATCCTTTCTAGGGCTGGCATCTTGTTATTTAAACCTAGCACCCAATGCCTAGCACAATGCCTGACAAATACATATCAATATATATCTTCTGAATGAATTAAACATGTTTAAGAAAAGATCTACCAAGTGACACTTTGTGTATAACAATCTCTGCTTCCTCCCCCCGCCCCTCTCTCTTTCTTTCTTCCGTACCAGAGATTGGTACAAAAGAAATAATCTGTATAAATTATTTCTATACAGAAATTATAGATTATTTGTATATGGAGGCCTCGCTGAGCCACATCCCCACATATTTTCAAAAATATATTTTTTTGAATATATATTTTTGAAAATATATTTATTTCGAGACAGAATCTTGCTGAGTTGCTGAGACTGGCTTTGAATTCATGATCTTCCTGCCTCAGCTTCCCAAGCTTCTGGGATTACAGGCAGGTGCTACCATGTCCTGCTCCTCCTTTAGCTCTCTATCAAAGCATTTTTGAAATTTCACCTCTTGAAACTCCAAGAATGTAAATCCACAGGCAACAGTTTGAGGAAGACTAACTGTACCCACTGGAATCATGTGCCTTTATTGGTTATAAGGTGATTGTCCACAGAGGGGCAGTAAAGTGTAATAGTTTAAAATTCAGGTACTGATGATTATCCCCACTGCCTCCTTTTCTTTTCTTTTTTTTTGGGGGGGGGTGTTGGTTACTGGGGATTGAACTCAGGGGCATTCCACCACATCCCCAGCCCTATTTTGTATTTTATTTAGAGACAGGGTCTCACTGAGTTGCTTAGCGCCTCATTTTTACTGAGGCTAGTTTGAATTTGTGATCCTCATGTCTCAGCTTTCCATGCTGCTGGGATTACAGGCATGTGCCACCATACCTGGCCTGTTTTCTTATTTTTAGAATACAAAACTGACACAGAATTGGAGAAATTGGGGTTCCCTGAAGGATTTTTAAAAATTAGGTGAACTGTATTATCTAGTTACTACTTAACATGAAACCTCTCACTTGCCATGCTCCATATCTTGGGTAGGAAAGTTGCATTTTGCCATGAAGGATTTAAATATATATGTATATGTATATATATGATATATATATGTATATATTTGATAGTATATGGTTATTTATCAATGTCTTTATGGTTTCAGAGTTTTGGGTTAAAGAGATTTTTTTGTGCTATGAAATAATAAACTTCCCCATATTTTCTTCTAGTACATTTATTAATATATTGTTCAGATTAGATTTTTTGATCCATCTGGAATTTATTTTGATATAAGGTGTGAAATATGGTTCCAATTTTATTTTCCTTCCAGATGGCTACCTAGTCATTCCAACACCATTCACTGAATTCATCATTTCCCCACTAATTTGAAAGGCCACCTACATCATTTTCAGAATTTTTGTATGATATGAAAGACTCATGTATTTTTGGCCCTGATTTGACTGCAAAGGACTTCCCATGCACTTTTTAACTCCTCCAGGGCTTGTCATTGTTTTAAAATATTTTAAAAGTTGTATATAGCCATCAATATGATACCCCAACAAGATTCTATCCTCACTTCATGAATTTGTCATTACCAAGCTCACTTCAGTTTCTTTCTTTAAGTATACTACACACAACCTTCAAATATTATGAACATTTCTCTCTCCCAGCTGTCACTACACCAACTACATATGTTAGATTTCCCTAAATCATCTTGCTGTGCTCTTTACAGCTCTTCTGTAGTCTGTTGATGTCTTCATCTCACAAGTTGCTCAAAACTTACTATAATTATTTTAGGTGAGGACTCCAGAGTGAAAGCCTATCATAACCAGTTCCTTCCAAAATGGGCATTAATTTCCATATAACAGGGACAGGTTGTATTTCTGGAAAATAACAGATTTTGAAAAGCAACGGCAGTTATTTAAACAATCTTTAAACAATCCACCTGGGAGGGAGTTCAAAATGACGGCTGCGATTGTGGGAATTGCTTGCTATTTATTTCAACAAAATGATTCAGAAGAAAAAGGGCCGCCCTCTACCAGGTCTTGTACCCAAAGAACTGTTTGCACAGATACTCGTCCAAGATTCTTCGCAACCTCTACCTCAGCAGATGCTTTTTCAAATGTTTCATGACGCTCCTCCAGTCAGTCCCCATAAGGGGAGAAGAAAGAGGCCGCAGGAGCTGGCTGTGCTGGCACGAAGGCAGGCCTAAATTTTCTATTTAAAGGCAGAATCAAAATATGTTTGTCTTCTATGTTCTATTTAAAACTTCAAGCCAGGACAAAGAAAAAGCACTCTCCGTCTTGAATGGGCCTTTGGCGTGTCAATCACAGAGAAGAGTGGCACGTGCCGAGAGTTAGGGAATTGAGGAACACGGAGGTACGAAGCCAGGTATGGGACGCCTGGAGTGAAGAAAGCCGTGGCCCGTGGGGAACAGACCACCACATCCGACCTCCCAGCCCAGGGTCCCCATTATGGTAGACATCGATGGGTCATCTCCCGCTCACATCAGCCACCTGACTCAGCAACCCCGGCCCCGATTCCCAAGGTCCGCCATCCCTGAGCCTGCCTCAGCTCACCGGACGCCCAGCGCTCTCCTCCCACCAAGACCCCTCCTCAGCACTCTTCCTTCACGTCGCCGCAGCCCCATCCCAGCGCGCCACCCCCAGCAGGCTACTCTAGCGCTAGCCCCTGCTTCCCGCCCCTTGCCCTCCGCCCGCCCCTTTCCCCGCCCAGTGGTCCTCTGACCCGCCCATCGTAGGCCCCGCCCTCTGCGCCCCGCCCCGCGCTCCTCGCCCCGCCCACGCCGAGCGCGCGCCGCCCCCCCTCCCCAGTTGGCGCTAAACCTTTTGGTCAGCTACGCGCGGGTCGTCAGCCTGGCGTTCTAGGTCGGAGTTTAAATTCTGAGCTGAAGGCGGGAAACCTAAGCTGGGGGGCTCACCGTCAAAACCTCGTGGAGACTGTGGGTTTGGGGGGCGTCGAGTGACAGAAAGGGAAAGCGTGTGGAGAATCTGAGGGGAAACGCAAGGTGTGCGGAAAGCGCGCCTCTTTGTGGGCCTTCCCTGGCGGTCGTTGCCGGGTCCTGGGCCGACGACGGGGTCCCGCCCCACGCCCGGGAGGGAACCTAGGGGTCTTGAGGGGCTTCCAGTTGCGTTTCGAGTCGAGTCGGGCCGAGTTGCACGGGCCTCCTGGGGGGCCCGGGGCGGGAGGCGGCCAGGAAGCCAGCGGGGACCTCGGTCCTGGGCCCTTTGTCCGTGAGATGGGAGGAACGGGGGTGTGGGGGGGGTAGGTGTCCCTCGGTGGAGACGGTCCGTGGCGTCCTGGGAGTCGCGATGGCCAGCTGAAGGTCCCGCTCGCATTTTCCCTCGTTCGCCCCGTGGCCGCGGGTCCACTTTGCGCTGCCTCCAGCCCCTGACTTTGCCGTTCATCGAGGAAATGGAAGAGACCTGGAAAAATTATACTCGGGGCAGGTTTTATTGTAGAGAACCTGATAACTTAAAAAAAAAAAAATCTGCAGTGTTAAACTGGAGGCTATTTACTGCCTACCAGTCCCCCCACCCCCGCCCAGCGCTGGGATTGAACCCCGGGGTGCTCTATCACTGAGCTGCATCTCCAGCCCTTTGTAATTTTTGAGACTGGGTCTCACTAAGTTGCCCAGGCTGGCCTAGAACTTGCCATCTTCCTAACTCACAGGTGTGCCCCACTACACCTGCAGCCCTAACCTTATATGGGGTATCCACTTTTACAAAATCATGAGACTAGTCAATACTGCAAAGCAAAATATAGCAAATGATTTATGAAACAGTCACCAGAGCTCCTATTCACTACCATTAAGCAGGAAGGCATTCATTATATATGAGAAAAACAAAACCTGTTTATCGAGAGTAGTCTTAAGTTTGAGGTGGTGAGGAATACAAAGAAGAAAGGCACAATACTGAGGTTCTTAGGGTGTTGTTAAACATAAGCCTAAAAAGTTAAAAGTAATAATTCTGGCGGGGCGTGGTGGCACTTGCCTGTAATTGCAGCGACTTAGGAGGCTGAGGCAGGAGGATGGTGAGTTCAAAGCCAGCCTCAGCAACTTAGCAAGGCCCTACCCAACTTAAAGGGTTACAGATGTGGCTCAGAGTTTCCCAGAATCAGCCTTGGTTTAATCCCTGGTACCAAATAATGAAGTAATAAGCAATTCTAAATCACATTCCAAGTAAACAATAAAGATATCCTCAGTCATTAACTGCAATAGAAAATCGGAAGACAATAAAAAAGTGAACAGTGCTAAGGAAAGAAGAAACTAAGCTTCCACAATGCCCCCCCCCATACAAAATAATGCCATAAGCCCAGTAGAAAAGATAGATCAGCCTAGTTTTTCCAAAGCATTTCTTTTATTGTCCTGGTCTTTGGTGACTTTGAAATGAAATCAAAGAGTCTTCTAAGCAGAGGATTTTTTTTTAACTTTATGAACTATAATTACTTCTTTAAAAATATTTCTTATTTTCCCAGAATTGACTCAACATGAAAGAGGATCAAGTTGTACAGGAAGAACCAGGATTCCAAGATGAAGAGGTATAACAAATATGTTGAAAGATACACAGATATTCAGTCATTTCACACACACGCAAAATGAAGTTCCTTGTCTCTTAGCTACTATATTTGGAAACAGTAGAAATAAGACATAGTTATGCATTACAAATATGAACAGTTTGATTGGCAAGGGATGTTAACATTAACTACTTAGCAACTGGCTTGAAAGGGTTTTTGTTTGTTTTGTTTTTGCAGTTCTGGGCTAGACCCCAGGCCCTCATGCATGCTAAGCAAGGGCTCTACCACTGAGATACACATCCAGCCTGCTGTACAAAAGTATTTCAGTAACTTAACTGGTATGGCCATGCTGGTGCCTAAGCACATTGGTACTGAATAGCTGTCTGGTCCTAAAAGGAGAACAAAATTTGGAGGGGAAGAATGTTGCAAAAACATTTAAAATGGGTCAAATGTTCCACTGCTTTGGGTAAAGGTTTTAAAATTTTAGGGAAGCTGTGGCAAAGGTTATTGGCTTTGCAGACCTTTCAAAGTTGGTGCCTCTTCTAAATATGTAATGATGTGTTTGAAAAAATGTTATCAATACCACCACAATCTGCCTAAAAAAGTGGAATTTGAGACATTTTGGGATAGGTCTAATATTCAATTAACTCTTTAAAAAATATGTAACATTTGGATACAAAGAATCAAAACTCCATTTTTTTCTTTTCTGTTCCATTTCCTTTAGGAATCTTTGTTTCAAGACATTGACCTATTACAGAAACATGGAATTGTAAGTAGTTTTTCAATGCCATGTTGAATTGTCCGATTCAGAGTTTCCCAGCATCAGCCTTATAAATATTTGGATGATTCTTTGTGTATTTGGGGGCAAGGGGTTGTTCTGTGCTTTGTAGGGTGTTGAGCAACAAGCTTGGTATTCCAGAACAACCTGGTCCCAGTGTGACACCCAAGGTGCCATGAGATCCTAGCAAAGAGGTGGGCAGATCCAGGATTGCTAAGTGCAATATACTGGGGGAATTACTGACGAAAGCACAGCCCAGGCATTGGGAAGACCAAGTAGATATCTGTAATTTAGGTTAGAAGGAGGGTATATACTTGGTTAGAATGAAAGTGACTTCATGCAAACTGTAATGTTTCTGGCTTAGCTTTAATATCAAAAAGTCAGACACATTCCAGGGTCCAGTTGTAAAGCTCTACATATCACCCTAATGGTTTGTTCTGTTTATGGTAAGCTGGGAAATTATGCAGAAAAAAAAAACAACTGATATTATTCTGGAGCATTTATGTTGCATATGGCTGTGGTCATGTAATGTCCAGATGACTCCATAAAAATGGCCTCTACTTACTCATTTCATGCCAGTAGCACTCCTGCAGCTGTAACACTAGACACTATCATATGTACCCAGGAATCAGAATTGTCCCTCATTCAGAACCACTAATCCAATTGGAGGTATTAAGAACTTGCTCTAAAATCATTATAAATCTTCTTATCTATCTAGATTTATTCTATCCATTAACACAAAATTTAATTCTGTTTGTCAGGTGGCTGGCTTAAAACTAGATGGATTTCAGCAGTAATTATTGATAGTAAAATTCTGCTGATGTTATCTTTTGAGAGCCTCCTATCTAAAGTCTTTTTTTATATTTATTTTTTTAGTTGTAGTTGGACACAATACCTTTATTTTATTTATTTACATGTTGCTGAGGATCGAACCCAGGCCTTGCATGTGCTAGGCAAGCGCTCTACTGCTGAGCCACAACCCCAGCCCTCTAAATCTTTCTATTTTAGAAAATAGAAGCAAGGAAAAAAAATTCTGTCTTTTGGCGATCTTTTTATTTGCATTCTCCTGGGGCAGAAGGAAAAATAATCTTTAAAAAATTTAGAACATTTTAATAATGAAGTTCTGTAGAAGGAAGGAACTGAACTGAGGGGGTGAATGTGTGATAAATTTGTTAGTTTTTCCACCAACAGACTTTTCTTTTGAGTTCCCTGTTACATTGCCATTGTCTCACTAACATTCTTGGGAAATCAGGGCACAGCCAGAACATTTGGCAGCCTGGTGGGTATGTTCTACTCAGATATTTCCAGAACATTTGGAAATATTTTTTACCATCCTCCTTCTTACTTTTGTCTTGTCTTCTGAAATATACCTAAGGCTCTTGCAAAGCACTCAGTATCAAAGCAGTATTCCACCTGGTTGCTTGTATAAAATTGGCATCATGATGGAAGGAGATGGACAGAAAAGCACATGACATACATAGTACGGGAACCTTTTAGGCTGGCATTTTATAAATCTGTTGTGCCCATTCTTCCATTTACAGAACGTGGCTGACATTAAGAAACTGAAGTCAGTAGGAATCTGTACCATTAAAGGGATACAGATGACAACAAGAAGAGCCCTATGCAATGTCAAAGGGCTTTCAGAAGCCAAAGTGGACAAGATTAAAGAGGCTGCCAACAAACTCATTGTAAGCAAAATCCACTCTTGCTGTTTTAGTTTAGAAGGGCTTCATGAGTCTTTGTAGCTTTTCTCATTATGTGAGAATTCTGAATTTCTGTAGATCACAATATGTGATTATCCCCAAGTTAATGTTTTAATCATTTTGGTTCCAAAGCAATATCAATCAATTTCTCAAAGATTGTGGTAGGGAATTAAGAGACCTGGAACACTAATTAAGGTAATTATTTTTACCTAAAAACTTTCCTTTTTGTCTCCCTTTATGCTACTTTTGACTTTCTGTTTCGCTGCCTTTCTTTCTCTCATTTATTTTTTTACAACCTCCTTCTTACTTTTATCTTGTCTTCTGAAACATACCTAAGGCTGTTGCAAAGCACTCAGTATCAAAGCAGTAATCCTCTTCTGGTATAATAGGCCAGTTGATAAGAGCACATTGGTGAGCAAAAGGCTAGCAGTGATTAGTTCTACATGTGTGTGACTGATAGAAATGACCATGATGATGCCACTGATGATGCTCAAGTACCCATACTCTCCAACTGGGCCCATGGACTGTGAGTGGCCTATGAGCTGTCAGGCAAAAGTATATATGCCTTTGACCCAAGCTTTTTTGTAGAGCCCTTAGGGACCACTAGGGGTACCAGCTCTGGAACTAGGAATGTACCAAAAGTAGTCACCAAGTGTCCCTTTCTGCAGAAGATCAAGCCTCTCCATTTGTATGTGTGGGTCTCAATCCAGTCAAGTCCAGAAGTTCTCTTTACCAACAGTCATTTGGTTTCCTTCTTCGGAGACAGTCAGGACTGAAGAGAGATGCAAGTGGCATTGTGGTCCTTAACTTGGAGAAGACCCAGCTGAACTCTGAACCCTCCCAGTTGCTGTAGCTTCAGGTCCACTTTGGCAGTATATCCACAGTTCAATTCCATAATTGCCAGCGTGTCTAAGGAAGCCCTAAAGCGGTATCCAGGAAACAGTTTGGGAAACTACTACTTAATAGCTCTTAGATATTAGTCTTCTTTGGAACTTAAATTTCATCATCAAAGAAAAGAACCCCTCTTTTTCTGCACCCAAAGTCTTATCCTTTCTTAGTGAAAGCCAGGTCTGGGCTTGTTCCTCCATCTCCTAAGTTCTTCAAAGTTTGAGAACCACTATCACCATATGGAATAACAAAGGGAAACACATTCAACAACACAGGGATCTACTTTCACCACTGCACTGTGCAGCTCCACCACTGTAAAGTTGTAGCTCATTAATCAGCAAATATGTACTAAATCTACCATGTGAAAAATGTTGTCATATATTCATGGAAACAGGTATTTCTGTTCTCCTTGAAACTTCTAGAGCTGGAAAAAAAAATGATAATGTAGAATGAAATCATCTGAACCATTCAGTAAAATACCATTCTGCTTTGTGCCATGAATATATTTTATTTAATGTTCATAGCTATCATATGAGACACTATTATTATCGCCACTTGACCCAAAAGTGAAAATTGATTTACAGCAATATTAAGTAATTTATCCCATATCATATAACTAGTAAGGACCAGAGATACAATTTGAACCTAGGAAGGGTGGTTCAAAGTTAGTGTTTTTAACCATGATCTGGTCTACCTTCAAATATGTCAGAATTGTAGCTCATACCAAATGATGACCTTGATAATTGAGCATATAGTTTTGAGCAGCATTTGAAAAATTAAAAAAAAAATTTGTTGTAGTTGTATAGAATGCCTTTATTTTATTTGTTTATTTATTTATTATGTGGTATTGAGGATTGAACCCAGTGCCTCACACATGCTAGGCAAGCACTCTGCCACTGAGCAACAGCACCCCCAGCATTTGAAATTGAAACCATTATCTTATACCCTTTTTGAATCTGTCTTTTTATCTTTTTGTAGGAACCAGGATTCTTGACTGCATTTGAGTATAGTGAGAAGAGGAAGATGGTTTTCCATATCACCACTGGGAGCCAAGAATTTGAGTATGTATCTCAACATTTTTTATAACCACCAAGTACAATCTTTGGAATACCATGTTTCTTTTCTTTCATCTGGTTGTTATTTCTACTATAATCAGTAGAAATAGCTTCTTTTTTTGGAGTAGCTTGTTGGGTTTTTTTCCCAAAAAATACAAACCAAAGAAATTGCAGACTGCTTATAGGAATAGGATTAAATTTATTCCAAGAAATTCAGACCCAAAATATAAGTGATTTCTGAATCAGTCTATATTAATCTATAAACTATTTTAAAAAATCAGTTTAGCTTTTCATTTCCTTTCCTTCTCCACTGATGAAGAAAGTTTCATTTCACCTTTTGAGCTTACTTAAAAATCAGTTGTTAGCCAGGCACAGTGGTGCATGCCCATAATCCTAGCAGCTCAGGAGGCTGTGACAGGAGAGTCACAAGTTCAAAGCCAGCCTTGTCAATTTAGCAAGGCTCTGAGAAATTTAGCGAGATCCTGTATCAAAATAAAAAATAAAAAGGAATGGGGATGGGCTGGGATTGTGGCTCAGTGGTAGAGCGCTCGCCTAGCACACCTTCAAAAAAAAAATCAGTTGTTAGAAGCCAGATGTGGTGGTATATGCATGTAATTCCACACTTGGGAGACTGAGACAGGAGGACAACAAGCTCAAGGCCAGCCTCAGCAACTTAATGAGACCATTAGCAAATCAATGAGACCCTGTCTCAAAATATAATAATAATAACAACAACAACAACAGTGACTGTGGATGTAGCTCAGTGTCAAAGCAACCCTGGCTTTAATCCCCAGTAACCAAAAAAGAAAAAAAAACTCACTTGTTCGATTGAATATTTTAGAATAATACAGGATTGGTTTTGCATTTCAGCAGGGACAATTTTAATCTTACTCCTATAATTTTATTCCTTTTTGTTTACTATTTTATGATTTCTAAGACATATTATCTTCCCAAACCCACGCAAATTGATTAGAATGGGCTCTTTGCCTACCTTACTAGGCAGAATTAGTCTTTAAGTTAGAGTAGTGTTCAGGAGCAATTACAACAAAAGCAGTATTAAAGTATTCCTGAAAACTCTGGCTTTATAAGAAAGGGCAAGAAAAAAGGATTTCATAGTCAAATATACCTCCATTTTGAATGTTCAGTGAGCAACTCAGGCTTCACAGATCCAAAACCAAACTTTTGCTCTTTGCCCTGTATCTGCTCCTCCTGCAGGTCCCTCATCTGAGATCTTTTTAGTGATCTTCAGACCTAAAATCTTGGTGTCATTCTTGGTATCTTCTCCCCCACCCCCCACACTACCTATAATCCATTAACAAATCCTGCCTTCTAACTAACCTGTTTCTTTCAGACCTTGCCCCTACTGTTTATGCTTGATACAAGAACCAGAATAATCTTTTTACTTATGTATGTATTTTTTGGTACCAGGGATTGAAACCAAGGGTGCTTAACCACTAGGCAACATCCCCAGCACTTTTTTTTTTTTTAATCTTTTTTTGAGATAGGATCTCACTAAATTGCTTAGGGCCATGCTAAATTGTCAAGAATGGCTTTGAAGTGCAATCCTCCTGCCTCAGTTTCCCAGACCACTTGGATTACAGGCATGCACCACCTGTTCCATCCTTTTAAAATGTAGATCAGAATGTGACACTCTACTCAAAACACTCCAATGACTTCCCATTTTAGCTAGAGAAAAAGCCAAAGTCTTCCCCAATCCCTAATCAAATCTCATCTTTTATTCTTCTGGTTTACTGTGTACCTGAAACACTAGCCTGTTTGCATTGCCTAGAATGTATCAGATACATACCTGCATCAGGGCCTTTGCATTCAGTGTTCCCTCTGCCTGGAATACTCTGTCCTTGTATATCTCCGTGGCTTGTCATCTCTTTCAGGTCTTTACTAAAATGTCACATCTCAAGAAGGCCTTCTCTGATCACTTTATTTGAAAATGTAAGCTCCCCTCCTTTAAACTCTGTAATATTTATCCCATTTCTCCATCTTATTTTTATTCATACCATTTAATAATGTCTGACATGCTACTTATGTTTCTTAATTAATTAAATTTTTGAGGTGCCTCATATATGCTAAGCCAAGTACTCTATCACTGAGCTATCTCCCCAGCCCTTTACTTTTATTTTCTGACCTCCCTCTAGAATGTAAGATCCATGAAGTAAAGGATTTCAGTATTTTTTGTTCTTTGCTTTATTCGCCAAAGGTAAAGTGGTTCTCAATAAATATTTGTTGAATGACTAAATAAACACATAATGAATAAAATAAGTTTACCAAGTCCAATCTACTATATATTCTTCTTGAAGATTCACCATGCCTTCTGTGTTAATAAAGGATCTGTGAAATCCTTCAGTAAGACAAAACACCTTTTTAACCCAGCACTGCCCCACAGAACCTCCTCTCCAACCCCCATGGAAGAGTCTTTGGAAAATCCTGCCCCAAGGCAAATTGTTGAAAATCAAGTTGATCAATAAAACTTGATTTTCAGTGACAATCTGACATTCCCCAGTTACTCTGCCTGGTGGCTTATGAACCTTTGGGCTATATAAATAAATATTGAGTCTTCATTGATGTTTGCTTTTGGGCACAGAAAAGATCACTCGGGAGCTAAGTTTTTTAAAATTAATATTTGATTCATTAGAATTTCTCTTAAACTTTTAAGTTCTTTTATAAATCTAGTAAATTTTAAGAGGGTTTTTATGATATGGTTAACTAAATTTCCTCAAGCATTTAAGTTATACATTTAGTATATTGTATTTCATCAGTCTAAAAATAAATGGAGAGACAGGTGCTCCAAAATAAATGAATTTATTTGGGAATAGTAGAGAATTGCAATTTGGAGTACACAAGCTATGGCAGGCCACAGGTGTATCCAGGAGGGTGGGTGAAAGAAAAAGAAACCAAAATTTACAAAGATCAAAAGTCACAGGAGACTGTTAACTGTAGTTGGTGTTAGCTTATTGGCTGAGACAGCCATTGCTAGGCATGTATCCTTGTAGAAGCACTCCATCTAGAACATTGCAGTCTTGAAGTTCTCCCAATAAGTTCTATTACTGGTCTACTGAGGAATGTTTTTTAATAGGTCTTGTTTGAATCATGTATGTGTGAGAACTTCTATTCTGTGGACTTGTCAGGTTCTGTTTTGTTAGTTTGACATAAGTGACTTCATTTTGGTACTGGTAGCTCTCATAATTTCCTTTAAGAACTTTGTCTAATTATTAACAAGCAAGATCTTCCCAATTACCTAAATATCTTTTGAAAACTAATGAACTTATAAATATAGTGGGACTTTGGCACTCATAAATGTTCAGATACTGTTTATGAACTTAGATATCAACTTAAAAAATCATAGCTCTATGTCATTTAATTATCCAGAGACTATTCTGCTATTATAAAAAGATCAAATTTCCTTACATTTTAAAAGTTCTCAAAGAACAAATATAAAATCATCATGAAAATTACTGTGAAAATAGTAAGTTGTGGGTTTTAAGTTTTATCTCTATTTTAAAATCTTCTTAGATATAAAACATTATTTCTACATCTAATTCTGTATTTTCCTGAGTTTCACAAATGAAATAATTATATTACCCCAAATAATCTGGGGTACACTCCTAAACAAATTTTGGAGTTACCTTTGCAGCCTGATTGTATTACATATTAACCAGAAATTGTGTCTGGTATTTTTCAGAGCTATAGCCTTTCAGGGTGATTTTTTTACAAGATGAGGAGAGGCAAGTAAAGCTCTCTTTTAGTAGTTGCCTGACCTGTTACATCTCCAAGGGCAAAGCCTCCAAATGGGGTGATTGCTCAGCTTACATGTCCTTTAGATTCAAGCTACACAGGTCAGTATCTAGATTTTTGTGTTCTTCATTGAAGTCTGTATCCCTCACTAAGTTTGTTTGTAACTTCCAACATTGCTTCAATTTACATTTAAATTGCTCTCTTAAACTAGTAAATTCTCTATTATTCCCAAATTCCCAAACTACATCCATAACTCCTAAGGCTTTGTCTAATCAGTGATCATATCTCCAAAGACTTGCTAATAGAAACTACAAAGGTTTTTTAAGTGTTCCTACCAGGTATTAACACAGTTAATACAATGTTTGTTGTATTTGATGAATGAATGAAATCATAACTAAATTTAGTTCTTTTCATATCAAGAACATTAAATGCCTAAAACATTGGGTTACCAAATAAATATATGCTATCAAAACCTGGCAATTATTCTTCTGACTGCTAATATTACCTATAACATCTTTAAGCATTTTCTATTCTGACATGTTGTCCTTAAAATTTGGTTTATGTGAAATAAGCCAAATATGATGACAATCTCTGGATTCTCCTAATATCTGCTTTTTGTGTTTCTTTTTTTTTGGTACCAGGGTTTGAACTCAGGGGTACTCAACAGCTGAGCCACATCCCTAGACCTATTTTTTTATATTTTATTTAGAGACAGGGTCTCACTGAGTTGCTTAGCACCTCACCATTACTGAGGCTGGTTTTAAACTCATGGCCTCTTGTCTCAGCCTCCTGAGCTGCTGGGATTGCAGGCGTGGGCCACCATGCCTGGAGATTTCTTTTTGTGTTTCTCATTGTATTAAAAAATTGAATATTCAGTTGACTTTTAGAAACATCGTCCCTGCACAATTTGAAAAACCCAATTAATAACTAAGATCATTGGGCTGGGGATGTAGCTCAGTGGCAGAACACTTCCCTACAATGCACAAGACCCTGGCTGTGTTCAAACCCCAGCACTGTAAAACAATAACAAACAAAGACCCTACATTTTAATTGCAATTCAATTTAAAAGAATAGTGGAGTGCCTGTAATCGCAGCCACTCAGGAGGCTGAGGCAGAAGGATTACAAATTATTATAAGCCAGCATGGGCAACTTGGCAAGACCTTGTCACAAAATAAAAAAAAATAAAATAAATTGGGATTGGGGCTCAGTGGTTAAGTGCTCCTGTGTTCAATCCCATATGCAAAAAAAAAAATGACCTTACTTACTTATTTACTTTTGGTATCTAGAAGTAAGAATAGCAGGGCTTATAAGTTGCTTTGTTGATCCACCTGCCCATACACAATATTGAACCTATGAACTAAACAGGTAGAGTGCCATTTGTTCAGACTAGAATTCCTGTGCATGTTTATAAAAATAGATGGGTGAGATAGATGGATGGATGGCAGGTAACTAATATACAAATTCCTTCTCCTTTCTTGAAATCCCTATTTCTATGCCTATTACTAATGCTTTCTTTCTATTTCCAGTAAGTTGCTAGGAGGTGGAATTGAAAGCATGGCAATCACAGAAGCTTTTGGAGGTAGGTGGAACCTTAATATTTTGTTATATGAAATATATATTTATGCATATCTTTGTATACACACATATAATTAAACAAACAACAGGGGCTGGGTTGTGGCTCACTCAGTAGTGGAACACTTGCCTAGGTTGTGTGAGGTACTGGGTTTGATTACTCAGTACCACATATAAATAAGTAAATAAAATAAAATAAAAACATATTTTTAAAATAATGATAATTAAACAACAAATAGACAAATAATTTCCTATTTTGTAACATTATGAAATCTCAATTATAATACAAGATCATTTTGGGCTGCAAATCCATCCATTAACAGATGGTTCTTGGGGCTGGGGATGTGGCTCAAATGGTAGTGCGCTTGCCTAGCATGCGTGAGGCACTGGGTTCGATTCTCAGCACCACATAAAAATAAAATAGAGATATTGTGTCCACTTAAAACTAAAAAATAAATTTTTTTAAAAAACAGATGGTTCTTATTTATATTTTTCATCCTTTTATCTCTGATTACTATAGGAGGGAGTAAATTTTTTTCTCTTATTCCTTCAAAAGATAATTGAATAATGAGGTTGATCTTACATCTAGGCAATGCATGTTCCATGAACAAAGAGATTTGTTTCTCTCTTCCCTGATTATATTCTCTCATTTTTAAAGACAGTTCATGCATAGCACATTATATACCATGTTTGATAATTCAGTATTTGCTGTCCTTGAGGAACTAAATCCGTTTTGTTGTTTTTGTTGACTTGGGGAACCAAATCTGGTTTTCGTTATTTCTATTGACCCAGGCCTAGTGGCTTATCTTATTCTGCATTTACTGATATTTGTAAGTTTATTGTTTAATTTTAATTTATGAGAGTTCAATGGACCTAAATTGGCAGATAGGGAATATAGAGAGAATTTGCTTCTACTGGTTACTAGGGGTTGCCACCAGTTTGAGATTTCTTCAGTTCCTTCAGTTCAGTGGGAGAACCCCAGGTTTTCCTTTCCTTTCCTTTGGCACCTAAACTTTCATTATGTAAATATTCCCATGGAAATGGAATAAATTAAATTTAAATTAATTTTTATTTAAAAGACAGTTCTGTGGGAAAAAATCTTATTTTTGTAACTGTTGGTATTCATATGCGCAGAATCCACGTATGAATTGATACAAGAGGTATTTTTTCATGTTTTTTTTTTAGTTGTAGATGGACACAATACCTTTATTTTATTTTATTTATTTTTATGTGGTGCTGAGGATCAAACCCAGGGCCTCACATGCTAGGTGAGCATTCTACCACTGAGCCACAACCCCAGACCACAAGAGGTACTTTTGGAGTGAGATTTGACAGTTGGGAAAAAGAACAATAATATCTTGAGTCTGTGTTTGATTTTTTAATGAAAATATCTAAAAACTAACTCTGCATGTTTTTACTACCATTTCTATATTTCACAGAATTTCGTACTGGAAAAACTCAGCTCTCTCATACCCTTTGTGGTAAGGACACATGACAACAACATAATCGCAGTAATAATCATAGCATTCAATTATTCAGCATTTACTGTGTTCCTGACACTTTACATAATCTTATAATCTGAACAAATTTGTAAGAAAATTGAAGCTCAGAGAGATCAAGTCAACTGCCTACAGTTGCCCAGATACCAGAGCTGGTTTTTGAATATGAAATGCTTGAGATACTGCACCAGGAATACCTGAATGGAAATTTAAAAAAAGGCAAATTGGTATATGAATGTTTTGGAAAGGAGAGGCATCCACTGTCTCAATTTCCCCATTCCAGCTTTTCTATGTCATTTTATAAAATAACACAAAATCTGTTGACATCTAGAATCCTTTACTTTCTGTGAAGCAAGGTTGGCCCTAAGAGATACTTAAAAACAATTTTCCTAAGACAAAATAAGCAAAATATTTCACAAAGACACTACTTTGCATTTCTTTGACTTACATAGCAAAAACTGGAATCAAAATGTCTGACTCCAGTGTTGGCTTTACCATTAATACCTGTGTGACCTTGGGCAAATTGCTTTGCCTCTCTAATTTTCCTCATCAGTAAAATAGAAATAATGATAGTGCCAAATCTTTAAAAATAAATAAATAAATTTCATTTATTTTAAAATGAAATAATGCACATACCTGGTACAAAGTAACTCGCTAGTGTTAATTATTGCAGTGTGAAAAAAAAATCATCTTAAATTTTTGTCATACATTAATTGAAAGTAACTTAAATGAGTTATAGAGCATAAATTATATTTGTCATTATTTCTTATAAAAAAGAAAATTAGTAGCCAGATGCATTGGTGCATGCTTATAATCCCAGCTACTAGGGAGGTTAAGACAGGAGAATTGCAAGTTCAGGAGCAGTCTGAGCAATTTAGCCAGATCCTGTCCCAAAGTTAAATTTAAAAATGACTGGGGATATAGCTCAATGGTAGAGTTCTTGCCTAGCATTTGTGAGGAAGCCCTTAGGTTCAAACTCTAATATTGCCCTCCCGCTCCAAAAAAAAAATATTTGAATTCTACTTCCATTTCTTTGGAACAACTAAATTGCATGAGTATTTTCCATAGTGAAAAATGTTGAAATTCTTTATTGAATTAATTTATCCCACAGAATACTTATTATTTCACCACTGATTAATAAAATGAAAAATACCGCATACTTTTTAGAAACTAAAGGATCTTTTTTTTGGTTTTTTTGGGAGGGGGTACTAGGGTTTGAACTCAGGAGCACTAGGCCACTGAGCCACATCCCCAGCCCTATTTTGTATTTTATTTAGAAACAGGGTCTCACTGAGTTGGTTAGTGCCTTGCTGTTGCTGAGGCTGGCTTTGAAATCTCCTGCCTCAACCTCCCCAGCCACAGGGATTCCAGGCTCCAGGCGTGCGCCACTGCACCTGGAAAGGATCATTTTTTGGGCTGGGGATGTGGCTCAAGCGGTAGAGCGCTCGCCTGGCATGCATGCGGCCCGGGTTCGATCCTCAGCACCACATACAAACAAAGACGTTGTGTGCGCCAAAAACTAAAAAATAAATATTAAAATTCTCTCTCTTTTAAAAAAAATTTTGTGCTAAAAATAAAATTATTAAAAAAAGGATCATTTTTTTCTTTATCAAATTTACTAAAGAATTGCAACCAGCATAAATTCAATGTGTATTTATATATTCATTAGTACAAAGTTTATTTACTCCTATTAATATTGACTTTTTAAATTGCCCCCTAGTGACGGCTCAACTTCCAGGAGCAGGTGGCTACTCAGGAGGAAAAATTATCTTCATTGATACAGAAAATACTTTGTAACCCTTTTATTTAAACAAGATGCTAACACAATATGATATAGTAATGTGACTAACAGAGAGTTTGTTTGAAATATGTAATTTTCGTAATCATTCCATAAACCAGCAATAATGAGAAAAGCCAAAGGGAAAAACAATTACTGGTCAACTTCTCAAATCAATTTTTAGTTAGATTTTCATTTTCCACATGGGATTGGTGTAAAACTGACAAAAAAAAAAAGTGGTAGAGCATTCATATAGCACGTGCAAAGTGCTGAGTTCTATCCTTAGCACCACATAAAAATAAATATTTAAAATAAAGGTATTGTGTTCAACTACAATGAGAGGGGGGAGGGAATTATATCTTTTTAATCCTCTTCTCCAAAGAAATTTGCTCATAGAAGATAGAAGGACTTTAATTCATTCAAACTATGGCCTCAAAGGGGAAATATGGAGAGAAAGAACACAAAAGGAAGAAGGGCTGAAGCTGTTTGAGTCACAGAAAGAACTTCAGCTTAATAGAAGTGTGAAGTAGTCCAGAATACAAGGTGAGGCTGGAAAGGTTAGCCACAAAAGGCTTGGAAACCACACTGAGGGCATAAATTGCATACTTTTGCAAAAATCTAGGCAAGTAATGAGAAATTGATCTAAGTGGAAGAGTGACAAAAAGAAAAAAAGAGAGAAAAAGAAAAGGACAAGAAACAGAAGGAAAATGACAGGATTTAATGATTGCATTTTTGGATAAAAAAGTTTTGAGAAACTACTCGCAGGGATTTTGTTTAGATATTGGGAGAATAATGAGGCTAACAATAGAATTGGGAAGATTATGTTTCAGAGAAAAGTGATGTTCCATTTTTTAAAATATTTTTATTTGTGAATTGACCTTTATTTAATTAATTTATTTATATGTGGTGCTGAGAATCAAATCCAGTGCCTCACGCGTACCAGGCAAGTGCTCTACCACTGAGCCAGCCCTGATGTTTCATCTTAATGAGCTTAATGTGAGGTACAGGAGGATATACAAATGGCAGTTGGAAGTACTGAACTCAGCTTGAGGAAGGGTGGGACCAGAAATATAGATTAATTAACCAAAGCAGGAAGAGAACTTGGAAGAGGGAAGAGAATTAAGAACACAACTTTGAGGTGTGGCTAAAATGAGGAACTTACAGAGGTAGAGGAGTAAGAGGCAATCTGGTTGTTGAAGCCAAGCAAAGGAAAATTTCAAGAAGAGAATAATCAATAATAGTATACAGAGAGGGAGAGAGAGGTTTTGGAAATATAGACTGTAAACTGAAAAACATCACTGATATTGGTCATCGCGAGTTCAAGGGTTAGGTTACAGTAGGGTGAGGTGATGGAAGCTTCTTGCAAATAAATACTAAGGGAGTGAGGCACATGTAATTGCCCAGTGGATGAAAGAAGAAATACAGTAGTTGGATGAGGTATTAGGTTCTTTTTAAAAATATTTTTTAGTTGTAGATATCTTTGTTTATTAATTTATTTTATATGTGGAGTTTAGGATTGAACCAGTGCCTCACACATGCTAGGCAAGTGCTCTGCCACTGAGCTACAGTCCAAGCCCCACCTCCTCACCATTTCTATGATGGTTATCACACTATATAAGGTAAATTCAGGCACTTGTGAAAAATAAAATCTGGTACAGAATTTAAGTGGTTACTAGGATCCTTCAGAATACTTTTGCATGTACACAGTTTTGGCTCCGTTACTTTACTTATTTAAGGTGTTATATTTTGTAGTTATTGTGTACTTTTTTTTGGAATTGATTTATTGGATCCTTAATCATGGCAAACTCCAGCCGTCCGGATCGCCTTCGGGACATTGCTGATCGCTTCAATGTAGACCATGATGCAGTACTGGACAATGTGCTGTATGCGCGTGCATATACCAGTAAGAGCCCCTGCAATTGGATGTTTGGATTATTATAAGTTGGCAGGACTCAGAGGCCCTGGTTGAGTCATGCCATGATTCCTGGCCCATAGAAATTGTGAAACAATAAATGTGTTTTGTTTTAATCTGCTAAATTTGTGGTAAACTGTAATGTAACAACAGATCATTAATACAATCATTATTTCTGGTAAAAAATGTCTGGGATTGGGGCTGGGGTTGTAACTCAGAGGTAGAGTGCTTGCCTAGCATGCGTGAGGCACTGGATTTGATCCTCAGCACCACAAATAAAAATAAAATAAAGATATTGTGTCAACTTACGTAAAAATTAACAAATAAAATAACTAAAACGTAAATATTTTTAAAAATCTGTGATTTAAAATTATCCACTAAAATAGAGTTTCTAGGGATAAATTTTATAGTTTAATACTTTTAAATACATATCATTCTTTTTTAAAATTTTAAAAAAGTTGACAGCACTGATTTACAATTGAGTGACACAAAATTTGGACTGTTTTTCCTTGTTTTATTAACTTTTCTTCAAATTAGTTTTCCCACAATTTTATCATCTGCTAAGTCCTCAGTTACTAAAATGCCCTCAAATAATTTCTTATTCTTTGTCTTTGAAATACAGAGGTGTGTGTGTGTGTGTGTGTGTGTGTGTGTGTGGCTGGGTATTGAATCCAGGACCTCATGCAAATATGTGAGGTATGAGCTCTACCACTGAGCTCTGCCCCCAGCCCCCAGAGCAACATTCTTTTTGGATAAAGTAGCAATTGCCATGCATGCTAAGGCAGGATATGCAATCATGTTTAGTAAAGTCATAAATAATTAAGAGAATCCTTCAAGGACTCTTTGTTGCCTGGTTCCCAGGGACACGAATGATCTTAGCGTGTGCTGCTCCTACCTTTTCTAACGTTTTCTCACTGCATTTTCCATTAGGTGAACATCAGATGGAGCTACTTGATTATGTAGCAGCAAAGTTCCATGAAGAAGCTGGCATCTTCAAGCTACTGGTACAAGCTTTTAAATATTGCTCACTCACAGAGCTATTTACCATGTTTTTCTATTAATTCCTATATTTTAATGGACTTATTACTTCTATTTTTGAATGTATATTTACTTTACATTAATCCTGTGCAGATCATTGATTCAATAATGGCACTTTTTCGAGTGGATTTCAGTGGTCGTGGAGAGTTGGCTGAACGACAACAAAAATTGGCCCAGATGTTGTCACGACTCCAAAAAATCTCAGAAGGTAAATCTTTTTTTTTTAATATTTATTTTTTAGTTGTAGTTGGACACAATACCTTTATTTTATTTGTTTATTTTTATGTGGTGCTGAGGATCGAACTCAGGGCCTTGCATGTGCTAGGCAAGCGCTCTATTGCTGAGCCACAACCCCAGCTCTAAGAAGGTAGATCTTTAAAATAAAATGGCACTATCCAAATTACTATATGTTTTGCAGAGAAGCTCAGAATAATGTCAGGAGGTAATATTTTTTACCATCATGGAAATACAACTCTTTAATAAATAAAAAAAGGAAAAAAAATTTTTTTAAAGAAATACAACTCATGGGCTGGGGATATAGCTCAGCTGGTAGAGTGCTTGCCTTGCATTCACTAGGCCCTGGGTTCAATTCCCCAGCACCACACACACACAAAAAAAAAAAAAAAAGAAGAAAGAAAGAGAAAGAAATACAACTCTTAAAATTAAAATATTGATTCTGACTTTGATAATAAAATAATAACTTTAAATAAAATAATTTCTGTTATCAATGAAAAATGGGAATATGATCTTGTTTATAAAATAAATTCATGTATAATATTCCTAAGCTCTGAAACCTAAATGATGAACTTTTAATCTTCTTATTATCCTTCTCTAAGTTTCTTAATTTAATTTCTTTGTGCAGAATATAATGTGGCTATTTTTGTGACCAATCAAATGACTGCTGATCCAGGAGCAACTATGACGTAAGCCCCAATATTCTGCTTTTGTACTTTACAGGTTAATATCAAGAGGTTTAGAGTGTAGAATAAAATAATTTCAAAATAATTACCCTTGATGTGAGTACAAATATATCACAAGTCACTTTACTGCAGAATGCATAGTATTTAATAATTGCAAATATTATGTGTTATCTGGAATCTTGTTTTTCTCTAATTCTTTATAAACTAAAGCAAGAGTTTATTTAGCAGTACTGCAGGCTACACTTTGATCTGTGACTAAAGGCGAAATGAAAGACAATAAGAAAAAAAAAATACTAGGGAAATAAAAGCTTTTATTCCAGATACACAAATGGTTTCTATTACCTTGATAAATTGTTAGCCTAAAAACTAAAAAGCAGGCTTCCTTCAGGATATTCATGAGATATCTTTTTAAAAGGCCCTAGAGAGAAGCCTCCTGCTTCGAGAAACAATTTCAGTCTATATGAGTGAATTTGTGGCCTGCTTCGAGAAACAATTTCAGTCTACATGAGTGAATTTGTTGAAGTATTTATGCACATAACAGAACTACTAATGGCTCTGTGTGGAAGATGACAGGGAACAGAAGGATAAGGAAAAATCAAATAGGATAGTAAAAGCAGAAAATATAAAAAAAAGTTTGTTGTCACTATCCAAAATTTTGAGCATTATGGATCTGAATAGGCAGTCAAAATAACCCTAAATTTGTGATATTAAATGATTTTAAAGAACATTTTCTTTAGAAATTTTTTAACTGGAGGAAAGGTGCAAGATATGTGTGTGTGTGTGTGTGTGTGTGTGTGTGCGCGCGCGCGCGCATATATATGTATACAATGTACCAGGTTCATCAATTAACATTTTATCTCATTTTTTCTCCTTTGTGTATGTGTATGTGTTGGTATGTATGTATCTATAAAATCTCTTTGTCCATACACACAAACATACTCATACATACACATGCACATACATATGTATTATTATTTTGATGTGTGAATGATTGTAAGGAGTTACTTTATTTCCTCTGATCATTGAGAATTATTTGCAGACACCATTAATCTTTACCTCTTAGAACTAGTCTATCTCTTCTAAGAACAAGAATATTCACTTACATAACTACAATATAATTATCATAATCAGGATATTTAAGATTGGCATAGTAGTGTTATCTAATATACAGTGTCTTGCTGGGTACGAGGATGCCTGTCTGTAATCCCAGCAACTTGGGAGGCTGAGGCAGGAGGATTGCAGATTCAAGGGCAGCCTCTGCAACTTAGCAAGACCCTGTCTCAAAATAAAAAGGTCTGGAGATGTAGCCCTGTGGTAAAGTGCCCCTTGGTTTAATCCCCAACAACAACAACAACAAAGATAATATATATTACAGTTGTCTCCAGATATTATAATAATGTTCTTTATAGTTGTTTGTATGTAAACCATTTTAAAGGAGTTTGTTTTGTTTTTTTACCTTCAGTTTAGGATCAGTTGAAGATCATGTATTGCATGTAGTTGTCATATCTCTTTAGTCTTCTTTAGTCAGAACAGCTTCTCAACCTTTGTTCAATTTTTATGGCACTGACATTTTTTAAGAGCAATTCTGCAACATCCTCAATTTGGAGTTGATTTTTTTTGTTGTTATTTAAAATGCTAAGACTGGGGATGTAACTTAGTGGTAGCATGCATCAAGCTCTTGGTTTGATCCCCAGCACTACAATAAATAAATACATAAATAAATAAGTGAAATGTTAAACACTTTGGGCAGAAAAACTCTATAAGTGATACACCTACCTTCTCAGTATATCATGTCAGGAGGCACATGATGGCAGTTCGTGACATTTTTAGGATGTTTGATCATGTGATTAAGATGGAATTCATGAGATTTCTTCAGTGTAAAAGACAAAAATTTCTTTTCATAAAAAGTAATTTATTGGGTGAGAATCTGAAGCTTTGTAAATATCTTCTTCTGCAATAGCTTTCACCATTTATTTTAGTATCTCATGCCTAAATCAGTTATTGTTTTGATGGTTGCAATACAAAGTTGTATTACTTTGAAACCAAGGCAACCTATTACATAGTATCAGATGTATATATTAGAAGATATTTGATATGCTAATGTAAATTCTATAAATTGTACTGAGATGAATGTCTCTTTTTAGGCTTTTTCTAAAAAGTATTGTTGCATCTTCTGCAGTTTAATACATTTCTCATTTTCAATACCTTTTATGAGTATTTTCTACTTAATTACAAGAGATTTCAACATGATAATTATTAACTATACAAATGTTATTAAGAAAGTTAAAAGAGATGAGGAAGGGAACTGAGGTTCTAGCTCAGTGGTACAGTGCATGCTTAGGGAGACCTTTGTTCAATCCTTAGCACACAAAAAGAAAAGATTGAGGAGGATAAAATCAATCATTTTTTAATTCAACATATATTTATTGAAAATCTATGTAATTGAGATTCTGGGAAATAATTCACTAGTGAACCAAGAGACAAAACCCCTTAGACAGGCCTAGAGGTACACACTTTAATTCTGGTTACTTGGGAGGTTGAGACAGGAGGATCGCAAGTTCAAGGACTGTGCAACTTTGCAAAAACCCTGCCTCAAAAAGAAAATTTAAAAATCTGGAAAGTAGCTCAGTGGTACAGCTTGCTTGCCTAGCACATGTGAGCTCCTGGGTTCAATCCTCAGTACTGCAAAACAAAATAAAACAAAATTGTAAACATTTGCCTCCATAAAGAATAATAAAAAGAAGAAGAAGGATAAGTGTTGTCCATCTAATCTGACATTTTAAACTCTTGGTATGTTGTACATTGTCAGTAGTATAATCCTTGAGTGCCTAAAGCAACCTTCATAAAGTACTTCACAAAAAGAATAATTTTAAACCGAAGAGAAATGGAAGATTTTTAAAGGCTTGCTTTAAAAAGAAAAAATGACTCATTTGCTCAGAGGGAGGAAGTGGGTTGCATTCAAATAAAACAGCACAAGTTAAAGAGCAATGTTCTGTCTTCAGGTGTGGGGAGGGAACATTGAAGAGGCCAAAACTGTCACTCTGGAGTTGGAAGGCAAAGGAAATTGGTAGAAATTAGGTCAGATAGGGGTGCTTTTTCTTATATTTGTAGAAAGTTTCAAAAAGAGTAAAACCATTTTGAATTAACTCTTAAAGATGATGAAAGGAGAAATCAAGAAATGACAGAAAGTTAATAATTGAAGAATGAGTTGGAAAGAGGAGGAGATTTGTAGTGAAGAGAGCTAAGTAGCAGTCAAAGAAGGTAACAAAGGCTAGTATTTTTGCTGGATAGGTCTGCTGTGAAACATCTCCTCCACCTAGCTGAGTTGTAAGGAAACAAGGTTCACTATAATTAGTATGTTCTAAAGTATATTAAATTATAACAGTACAGATTAAATACATGTCTTCCTATAAAGCACAAAATTACTACATCTAAATGAAAAAAGCCAGGAGAGTTTTAAACTAAAGAATTTCAAATGCTACTAGTAAACCTCCCATAAAGAAAATATCTTTGTTTCTCTGTGTTGAAGAACTCCAAGCTGCAGCTCGCCTGGAGCCTGTCAGAGAAATATCACTATAATTGGTATGAGTCCCTAAGTACACTGACAATAATTGAGGCTTATATCCCATGCATTATACTTGATTGCACATCGTATTAAAAAGGAACAAAATTATAGAGGCGTGGAGCTGCCATACGATAGAGCGAGCAACAGCTCCTAGACAAGGCTCACAGATACAGACTTTAGAACTGAAATGATCCAACTGATGAAGGCCTGGGAAATAACAAGTCAGTTGCAGCCTGGTAAGCTGCACTTCGGGGCAAATAATGTCATGAACAACAAATAAGACCATGAAGTTGCCACCTACTTCTGTTGTGTATGTTTTCCTAAAACAAAAAGTCACCTCAGAACATTTGCAGGCTTACAAATGCACAGTTTATTCCCCATGCATGTCACCTACTGATTCACATCCTTAGCATAAATCAAGAGGTGATGTGTTTAGAGAGAAAAAAATATTAAACCAGGGTCACTAGTAAAGTGACTCTTTATAAAGCATTTAAACTATTTGAACTTCTTCTCCCCCAAAATGATTTTTTGCTAGGTACTTTCATGACTTATCTTATATGTGACCACAGTGTATCTCAGCCTCCATGGGTCTCTCTGTCTTTTCTGTGAACCCAATTTCAATATGTGGCTACATTCCTTCCACCCAACAAAAAACTAGAATTCCATCTTCAAATTTTTGGGGAAAAAAATGTAAGTTTTTTTTGAGGGGGGGGGGAGTTGTTTGTGTGTTTCACATATTTTAGGGAGCAAACAGAGGGAAGTGTTACTTAACAAACTTCTTAAACATAACACTCTTTTTAAAAATGCATCTCTATATCCCCCAAATTCTTCTCTCTTGACAGTCCTCTTTTTTCTCCATGTTCCCTTAATCTCAAAGCCTCCTCCTTCTTGGGCTAGTTCAATCAGCCCTCCTCTCCTCTATGGACCTGTTTTCAAAAATTCCATCTATAAACTTGACCCTTACAAGTCAAAAGCACCAGTGCCTGTTGTCCTCAGGCTTGCCCTAGCCTCTATCTCTCAGGGTCCATACTCCAACCAAAATATGAGTAGGTATTATGAGTATTCCTCACTTATAAAAGTGGGAATGGAGGCTCAGAGTACTTAATAGTTCTCAGTCACACAGTTTAAAAAAGAAAAATTAGGAAAGCCAGGATTTGCACCCAGGTGTCTGATGTTGATGTTCTTTCAGCCTCACCATGAAGCCTCCCATCTCACCCCATCCATAACTCTGTACCTCATGACCCCAGCATCTTAATTTGAAGTTGGTAAACCAGAATGTTCTGGGTCAACACAGAACTACCCTCAATGATATAATATTCTGTATTCTGTTCAACCAGAGTGGGAGAAATGAATAATCTCTCTCAGTCCCTCTTTATCTCTAATATCCACCCGTCTCTTCCTCCTCTTCATTGTACTTGCTGTCTTCTGAGAACATGAGGAAAGTAAGGGAAAAGAAAACATTAAAGAAGAGAAAATAGAGAATAGGGTAATGGAGGGATGTGGGTGGTTTTCTGATGCTGTTTTAACTTGGTCAGAAATAGAAGTAAATTAAAGCCCTCTAAAGAATGTGAAGTGCTATTACACCTTCTTGTACTTCACCTCAAGACTTAGCTGCTAGAATACTCAAGAAGGTCAACGAAACATGAAGAAAAATTTCTTAGTCTACATTTCATTGAAAAAGTGATTGTTTAAACTGAATAATTTAATTAAATTATGATAGTTTTCATTTATTGAGGATCTCTTATGTGCCAGGATTGCTGTGAGGTTAAAGCTGATGTGTATAAATGACCTGGCACGTAGTAGGCTCCCAATGGATCATATTAAACATATCTTGAATTTTCACCACATCCCTAAAAGGTAAGATCTTTTTATTCCCATTTCACCATGAAAGAAACTGAGGTTTCTAAAAGTAAGTAACTAACCCAAGATAAATAGGTAATCAGGTTGGGGTAAGGATTAGGAAAGTAGATAATAATATCAAGTGTAGTCACTGGTCTACTGCTTTACCTCAATTATTTTAATAACTGTCGTATCAGGTACAGTTATTATTGCCTATATAAAATGAAGAAACAGAATAGCTGAATAATTTTTTTCTGAGGTCACATAGCTGACAAATCAGAATTTGAACTCAGGACAAATCCAAAGCTTATATGCCATACAGTACACCAGGGTTGTACCTGTCAAAGGGAAGGCAGGCATCCTGTCACCTGAGAGGCTTTGCAGGGCATATCCACTACTCTGGTTACCTGACTATGATTTAGGACCTTCAGCCTTGCTGCCAGAGATTTTATTAAGTCAGTCTACTGAGAACTAATGCATTTCTCCAGGGCAGACTCACATTAATTAAGTTCATGAAACTCAATGAAAAAACCAGAAAACCAGTTTGTTGATAATGAAAAACGTAACTACATTTGAAGTTCATGTGACCAGTAAGCATGTAGGTAGACTTTTATCAGAATCCAAATTTTAATCTGTAATTATTTACTAAATACAGAGCCCAAGCAAAGGGAAATAAATTATATGATTTAAATAATGTCTGTCACATAGTGAGGACTCAGTAACTCTTGGTTATCATTATGATTAATATTCATGTACACCATAGGGGAGGTTCATGAATCTTCTAAACTTAAATGAAAATTTTATGTGTGTGCATATATGCATTTTGCTGGAGGAGAATCCAACTCTTTTTTATTAAATTATCAAAGTATTGATGACCTGTAATAAACATTAAAAGCCATAAATTCTACACAGAATCCTAAATACCCTACCATGATAGAGCAAACAAAATTGAATTGACTTGAAATTCTCGCAAGTCTAAGGTTTTTATGCTGTATCACAGTCTATTTTGATTAACATCTCAGTTTATCATTTTTGATAACTTTTTATCCCTATAATATCTTTTCTATAGCTTTCCTTAGCCCTTTTGCAAATTCTATAATTTATTTCCCCATACAGTCCATCTCCCTTAGAGATAACCTTCTTAATGTTCAGGCTTTCACCTGTAATAATCGGTGACAAGCAGCAGCACCTATTCTCTTCTGTGCATAGGGCATCACACTAGTAACAGCTGACAGTAGTTCACATAGAAAAAAACACAGAACATCTACAAGCTCCAGCTTCATGCTCTTCTTTAAGTTATTTGTCATGGCCAGGGGTTGGAGAATTACCTTAATGGTGGTGGGGGATCAATCTCCTTTTATATTTACCTTTCTGTCAGAGTACTTTTCAAAAGTTCCATGATTTAAAGCTTCTTTGAAGAGATGTCACAAATGTGTCCAGAAAGACCTAGATCAGGGAGAGCCAAATTATCTTCTCTGAATTTATTCCACAATGTTAATGGAGGACATTCTACATTATAGGCACTTTTTTAGACACTGGAGTTATGAAGATGAACAAGGATTGAGAGTATAATAATGGAGTACGCTTTAAAAGAGAAATACACACTGTGCCAGAAGACCACACAGGGGACAGAAGATCAGGCAAGGGTCCCTAGAAGGAATGGCCCTTGAAGGATGAGTAGGAGCTGCATGAGCAAACCCAGTAGAATAAGGTTTTCATTTTAGAGAGAACAGTGTGTGCAAAGGCACTGAGGTATAAGAAGACTTGCTTAAATAAGAAAATTTTTAAAAAAGAAATTTGAGAGGTAAGGAGGGAAAAATGAGTGCAAATGTAAATGAGTACATAGGCCGAATATTAGCTTTCCATTACTATAACAAATACCTAAGACAATCAACTTATAAATAGAAAAATTTTATTTTAGTTTTAGAGGTTCTAGTCCATGATCAGGCAGACCCATTGCTTTTAGGCCTCTGGTGGGTATGTCAGATGTCAATGGCAGGGAGTTTACGGCAAAGCAAAACCACGTCTTATCGCTAGAAAGAAAATGAGAAAAAGGAAGAAACCAGAATCTTATGTTTGCTTTCAAAGGCATGCCCCCAGGAACCCAAATCCTCTGATTATGCCCCACCTCTTAAAGGCTTTACAACCTCCTAATGATGCCACTTTGGTGATCAATCCCTTATTAACATATGGGTCTCTGGGAGACATTTAAGATTCAACTTATAGCAGTGATAGGTGTGAGAAACACATTCACATGTCCAAACTCAAAGAATGGACTGAGGGACAAAGGAAAGGAGAAAGTGAGGCTTTAATTTAATGATAGTCTTGGAAGATTGTTACACCCAGAATTGTTACAATCAGTATTTTATCCCCTAAAGCACAATACCCCTACCAGGTCCTCATTGGCTGAGTACTATGGGATGCACAATCTTCCCAAACCTTGCCTAGGTTACTTAAAGAAATATATCTTTAGTTATTCCAACCTATTTTGTTCTCTTGTGGTGGGAAGGCCTTTCTGGGATTGAGTGCATTTTGGCATGTATGACGTTTATCTTTGTTGGTCAGGAAGGCCCTTTCCCCTCCCCTCCTGTAGTCAAGGGGCTGTGAATCTGTCACAATCAGATGCTAACTGCTGGTAACCATTTGTTCTATTTCTTCTTACACTGATTTTCTTATATCCTCAGTAATTTTATATTTAAGGCTAAAAACTGTATTCTGAAATTGGACCACCACTTTCTATTTCTCACAGTGAGTAGAAAGAAGAGGAAGTTGAGGGAGCTTCCCTCTGAGGGCCTTTGTTTTCTTTATGAAGTAGCAGGCAGTGTCATCCTAGGTGAAGGGATAAGAATGAAAAGGGGGCTTAAGGAGATAACTGTGGAAAGAGAAGTGAAGCTAACCATGGAGGAGAATCACTGAGTAGAATTGAGACAGACTGTGAGAAGCAATAACATAGCTGTTGAGACTTCTGTAATATCCCAGCAACTTAGGAAGCTGAGGCAGGAGGAAAACCATTTATTTTGAGGCCAGCCTCAGCAACTTAGCAAGACTCTGTCTCAAAATAAAAAATAAAAAGGGCTGGGGTTGTAGTTCAATGGTAAAGTACTCCTGAGTTCAATCCCCAGTACCCCAAAACAAACAAACAAATTAATTAATTAAATAAAGACCTCTTTCTGTCCATTTGCCCATTTAGCTAACCCTAACCCTGACTATTTTCTCTTATCTCCTCAAATGGAACTTTCCAACTGGTCTCAATTTTATTTTTATCTATTTACTGTGAAAGCACTAATTTTTTTCTGAAGTCAAATATTCTTAGAATTTCTGTAGATTTGATATCTTAGGCTGAGAAAACATTTGTGAGCACCAACCTTGTAGCTGGTTGCTAACACACTAAATGCAATGTGGTTTGCTCTTAAGAAACTTAGTGATAGACAGTAAGAGAGGGAGCAAGAAGGAATATAAGAAGTAAGTGAATAACAGTACTAAAAACAGAATATGAACAGTGCATTACAGAAGCATAAATCATTATATTGTTTGCAGGTTCAGTGTCCAGAGCCCAGCTGAGAATACCATCAGGGCCTAAAACAGCCCATCTTTATAGAACACAGGCTCTATTTCTTTCTCTCTCTCTCTTTTTTTTTTTTTTTTTGGTACCAGAGAGTGAACTCAGGGACACTCAACACTAAGTCACAACCCCAGCCCATTTTGTATTTTATTGAGAGACAGGGTCTCACTGAGTTGCTGAGCGCCTTGCCATTGCTGAGGCTGGCTTTGAACTTGCGATTCTCCTGACTCAGCCTCCCGAGCTGCTGGGATTGATTTTTTTTTTTTTTACTTGTAGGTGGACATAATATCTTTATTTTATTTATTTATTTTATGTGGTACTGAGAATGGAACCCAGTGCCTCACATGTAGGAGGCAAGCGCTCCATCACTGAGCTACAACCCCAGCTCTTGCAGGGTTCTTTTAAGACCATGAAGAACCACCCACAGGAAGGAGTGACCCAGAAAGTTGAGAGCCACTCCACTAAAAAAAGTGACATCAATCTGTAAGCATTATGGAGACAACTCACTTCCTCATTTCTTTCATCTTCCTGTGATACTTGATTGCTTTCATGAACCTGCAGCTGCTGGAAAAGCAGCCCAGACTTCTGATTCCTCACTGCCTGGCTTTGCTTTCTTTTCTTTCTTTCTTTATTTTTTTTAAATTTTTTAGTTGAACATGGACACAGTACCTTTGTTTTAGTTATTTATTTATTTTATGTGGTGCTGAGGATCAAACCCAGTGCCTCACATGTGCAAGGCAAGCGCTCTATCAATGGGCCACAACCTTAGCCCCTTCTTTTCTTTATTTTTTAAAAATATTTTTAGTTGTAGATGAACACAGTACCCTTATTTGTTTGTTTGTTTGTTTATATGCAGTTCTGAGGATCAAACCCAGTGCCCCACAGTGCTATGTAAGTGCTCTACCATTGAAACACAACCCCAGTCCCTGAATTTACTTTCTTGATAGTGTTTCACTTAAAATTAACTGTTCTTGTTCATATTTTATATTTGATGAATCTTAACCAATTTCATCCATCCCAGCCAGGAATTTTCTGGTCTTAACCTCTGAGCCATTTAATCAAACAGCAGTTTATGTCAGCAGACTCCTTTACCCAAGAACTTCTTCTTCCACCAACCTATAACCTACATATTTAACCTCATGCCAATCATCCACATTCTCACTACACCAAGCCTCAAGCTTAGAGTAACAAGAATCTTGAACATCATGGAGCAAGCACAATTTGAGTTAACTTAAAACTACATTTTCTGAGAGCTAAAGCTATTATATTATATTAATCATAGTTTATTTTGGTCAAGTATAGCTAGTTAGTTTACACTCAGTTCTCTTTATTAATGATTTCTAGGTTTTCTTCTGCAGCAGTTGAGCTGATCATATTAGTTTCTGCCCCCTCCACATTTTAGTAATATGATGAATTACTAATTACTTGTGTTGAACCATCCTTGCATTCCTGGGATATATTCTGCATTATCATGGTGTATACTCCTTTTGATATACTGCTGGATCCAATTTGCTAGTACTTTGTTGAGGATTTTTGCAACTAGGCTTTTTAAAAAGATTTACCATTAGGGTCATTAAGAAACTCATTTCTTGCCATGTAATAGTCCCTTATGATTATGTTTCTCAAGATGAGTTCAATGGTATTTATAACTTCCTTCATTATGTTTTTTGAATTCTTGAATCATAGAGCTTATTTCTTAAATATCCTTATTTAGAGAAATAAACTTTAGGCAACAATAATAAAGACAAAAGATACTCCAAACATCATTCTCAAATGCATGACCAGCACAGCACTGAAGGGTTCCATCACACAGTTATTGAACAAAAGAGGTTCTCAATCTGCTTTCACGTACACAGCTTAACAGAGACAGCTTGGGTAGTTCTTGTCCATTACACTAGAATAGTGCCTGACACTTAATGGGCCATTAAGAAATATTTTTGATAAATAAAGGAATAAATAAATACAGTCTTTGTATTTTGTAAAGAATAAAATTTCTTAATCTCAAGTTTATCCTGACAGTGAATAATGTTTTATTTGTGCTTTTTCAATAGTATTTTCTTCTTAAAAAATCAAACAAAACATGAGCTATTTATCATAAGAATCTCAGGAATCTGAGCTAGATGGTAATAGGGTAGATAGTAGCTCCACCCCCGCCCCACAGCACTGTTTATGAACAGACCTCTACTTGTTTAGAATACACATCTACTCCATCTCCTACCACACTACACAGACAGGTGGCCTTGTAATTGCAAATACTCATGTGTATAGTTCATGTCATGAAGACTGAATAGAGGTTTTATTAATTCAGCTTTCAGGCAGACCCAAAAAAACCCATTGGGGGACACATTCTGGCTCATGCTTCAACAACAAGAATAAGCTTGCGCAAAGGAAGAGGAGAACTGAGAATTGCCAAGATTTATGACAGGTAAATATTTTCTTATTCTTCATCAGATTTTTGTGCATATAGTTTTAAACAGAATTGTTGCTCCTGAGAGGCTATAATTATTCTGCTGGCAGATGCTACATATTTGAGTTTCCTTTCAAAAAATTATGCAATGATTGGGAAGTTATACTGTGTGTTAGGTCCTAGGGATCCAGGGATTCTGTTGACACATATATTTGGTCTCTGACCTCTCAAAGTGAAGTAGAGAATGAAATCACATCAATTCCAATTAAAGGGTGCACGGTGCCAGCGAAGTAGAGTATGGGAAAATATTCTCTCCTTTCTCTTTGTACATTAATGGCATTTGCTTTCAGGTTTCAGTAAATATCACTTTCTCAGAGATCCTTTCCCTAATCCTCGTGATACAGGATATCCTAAATATGATATCCTTTATTTTCCACTGTACTTTAATTAAGAATTATAGGCTGGTTGATGTGCTCAGTGGTAGAGCACTTGCTTTTCATCACCTGTCCCTATAAAAGACCAAAATACATACAGCTATGTTCTAGGGAGCTTCCAGCATCTCTAAAAATTTACTGTAAACACAGGACATGATGGTATACACTTGTAATCCCAGTGTCTTGGGAGCCTGAGACAGGAAGATCTCAAGTTTGAAGTCAGCCTCAGCAGCTTAGCAAGGCCCTCAGCAACTGAGTAAGAGCCTGTCTTGAAACAAGAAATATAAAGGGCTGGGGATATAGCTCAGTGGTAAAGCACCTCTGGGTTAAATCCCCAGCACCAAAAAAAAAAAAAAAAAAATTAAATAAATAAATAAATAAATAAAAATAAATCACTGCAAATATCGGTGTAGCTCAGTGGTAGCATTTGTGTTTAGCAAGCACAAGGCCCTTGGTTTAAGCCTTAGCACAAAAAATATATATATTTAAATATGACAAATGTTCTTTGTTGAATTCAATAGACAGTTCCACTTGTTACTGAAATTTCTTGGTCTATTTCATGGACAGAATACTATGCCTAGAACTTTCCCAAACACTTTTCACCCTGAATTGTAACTCACTGTTCACTGTACATCTCCCTCACAACAGGGACTGAGTCTGATTCACTAATGTCCAAGAACCTAGCCTGGGACTTGGTACGTTGTAGACACTCAGTAGCTATTTGTTGAATTTACTAATGAATAAACTTAAGCTAAATGTTCAGTCATTTGTATGAACAGCTTTTGCCATTCTTACAGTTCTAGGAAGCTGTTTGGGCTCTACAAATTCAATAAAAAATAGTTATAGTAAATTATCATAGAGATTAGTTATGTCAAGTCCCCATAAACTTGATTCAAATCAGCAAAACCAGATCAGAGCTTAAAATATCAAAACTCAGCTATGTATCATGTATTCATTTCTTGTTGGCCCCTATCAATTTCTTATGATGAATTCTCCTTGAATTCTTTGAATAGAGAAGATGATAACACTAATATTGATATCTAACATTTAGTGGCTACTATGTGCTAGGCCTTGCTCCAGGTGATTTTTATATTTTATTTCATCATTTATAACAACCACCCTAAGAGGTAGTAGTTATTATCCCCATTTTATACATGAGGTAACCAAGGCCACAAGAAGTTAAACAGTGCTCCTTTCCAGTCTATTTTAAACACAGAAGCCAGAGTGAACCTTTGTAAAACTGTTGGATCATATCTGTCCTGTGTTTAAAACCCCATCAGTAACTTCCTATCTCCACTCAAAACAAAAGCCCATGTCTCTAGGGAGTCTGCATAGCAATCTGTGGATGGCCCTGTTCCTCTCCATCTCCCACTAGCTCACTGCGCTTCATCCTCAGTGGACAGGCACTCTATAGTTCAATAAGCATGCCAGGAACTGTTGTACCTTAGAATCTTTGTACTTGTGCCTTCTGCCTGGATAATGCCACCCTCATAGTCCCCTCTCTGCTTATCTCCTTCATCTACTTCAAGGGTTTGATCAAATGTTGCCTTTTCAACAAGGCCTGTCTTAACCTACTGATCAAAACTGCAACTGAGGGGCTGGGATTGTGGCTCAGCGGTAGAGCGCTCGCCTAGCACGGGCGGGACCCGGGTTCAATCCTCAGCACCACATTAAAAAATAATAATAATAAAGGCATTGTGTTGTGTCCATCTACACCTGAAAAGTAAATATAAAAAAAAACTAATTCCCACATTTTTTTAAAGAAAGAGAATTTTTTTAATATTTATTTGTTAGTTTTCAGTGGACACAATTATTTTTATGTGGTGCTGAGGATTGAACCCATCTCCTAGCGCATGCCAGGCAAGCATGCTACTGCTTGAACCACATCCCCAGCCCTAATTCCCACATTTCTAATCTCCCTCACTCAACTCTATTTTTCTTTCCCTATAGCACTTATTTTCTAACATAACACACCTGTGCCATTATTTGTTATCTGTCTCAACCCTCCCCAAATATAAGTTCCATAAAGGCAGAGATCTTTCTCTATTCTTTTCTTCACTTACAGATCTCAAGTGCCTACCACAGGGATATAATAGGTACTTGATAAATATTTTCTTACTGAAAAAAATTAATGTATTTATGCCATATCACACAACAAATTAAAGATAGAACCAGGATTAGAATCTATGCTGTCTGAATATCTATGCATTTTAAGTCATTACACTATTTCTTAGCTGAGAAATAGTATAATAGAAGTAGCTATTTAGACTAGTTATAGTTAATCTACTATAGTTACTCTTATGGCTTCAACTACTACTTTTAAATAGATATAAAATAAAAATTCTTTTCTTTTTTTTTTTGGGGGGGTGATACTGGAGATTTTCAGGGGTAACACTGAGCTATACTCTCAGACCTTTTTATGTTATATTTTTAAATAGGGTCTCACTAAGTTCTGAGACTGGTAACCCTCCTGCCTCAGTCTCTCCAGCATTTCTTACTTAACGAGAAAAAGAATCTCCAAGATTGGGCAGAAAAGGGTTCTCAGAAGAATTTCCAGATGTGCAGGAGTTAACCCAATCTGGGCTATGAGTTTGGCTCAGTGGGAAAAGCACTTACCTAGCATGCCCCAGATCATGAGTTCAATCCCCAGCACCACATTAAAAGAAAGAAAGAAAGAGAAAGGAAAAAGAATTAACCCAATCCTCCTTTCCCTTGAATATCACTATAGTTTCTGCTTTAGCTCTCCTGCCCCTCAATTATATATTTTTTTCTTTCAAACTTTTTTTAACATTTATCTTTTAGTTGTAGTTGGGCACAATACCTTTATTTTATTTATTTATTTTTATGTGGTGCTGAGGATTGAACCCAGGGCCTTACACGTGCTAGGAGAGTGCTCTACCGCTGAGCCACAACCCCAGCCCTTTTTCAGACCTTTAAATGAGCAAATAAAAACCCCACTTTTCTTTTCTTTTTTTTTTTGGGGGGGGGGGTGATACTGGAGATTTTCAGGGGTAACACTGAGCTATACTGTCAGACCTTTTTTATGTTATATTTTTAAATAGGGTCTCACTAAGTTCTGAGACTGGTTTAAACTTGTAACCCTCCTGCCTCAGTCTCTCCAGTCACTAGGATAACAGGCATAATCCACTACACCCTGCAAAAGTTCCACTTATTTTAATCCCTAGCATACTTGAGATAATAAACTTTAAAAACAAATAAATCTATTGAATTCAAAGTAAGAACAAAGTTTTTTTTTAAAAAAATACTACAATAAAATAAAAAGGTATACAGATGGTCAAGTTTCTGAAGTATTTGATTCTGATTCTATTTTAAGAACAAAAAAAATCAATCCTAGTTCAACTATTTTGTGTGGCTTCTTTCTTTTTTAGCTCCTTGTCTTTAGAGAGAACTTCCATTTAACTTTCTGCCATTTCTAAGTAGCTTATTGAGTGGTTTTCAATCAAGTCCAAAAAGTTATTTTGTGTTGGGCACAGTGGTGCATACCTGTGATCCCAGCTATTTGAGAGGGCTAAGACAGGAGGATCCCAAGTTCAAGGTCAGCTTGAGAAATTTAGTGAGATCCTCAGCAACTTAGCAAGGCCTCAAACTAAAATAAAAAATGGTCTGGGGATGTAGCTCATTGGTAGAGTGCCCCTGGGTTGAATACCCAGTACTACAAAAAAAAAGAAAAGAACAAAAAGTTCAAAACTCATTGCAGCAACTTAGTGAGTCCCAGTCTCAAAATAAAATTTAAAGGGCTGGGGATATAGCTCAGTGGTAGAGCACTTTCTTAGTATGCATCAGTCCCTGTGGGTTCATCCCCAGCACTGGAAAAAATTTTTTTATTTTGTAAGACCACTTAGGTCTTCTTACTCAACTTCAGTTTTAGTCCAGCAAGACCTACCTTATCTGTAGCTATCTTCAGAGGAGACACTTCTGCTATTTCCTCAGGGAAATAACCTTATCCATTGCTCAAAACTACACTGCCTATTCTCTACCCTTCAAACAAAACAAAACAAAAACATTTCAAAGTCTTTTACAGTTTTCCCCTACATTAGCCTAATCAGTAAATGGTACATACTCACTCCTATAGAATCAGGCCCCTCAGGCCCATCTAGGCAATGCCTGACTCTACACTGAAAGAACACTCAGTTACCCCTTTTGCTTATTTCCAAGTTTGGGATAATTTTTCTTGACATTCAGAACCTTACGCGTAGAAGTTGGTTAACAAATGTTTGTGAAGGTGGATAATACTTTTAGGTAAATTCTGTAGTCCACATTTAGCTGTACTGACTGTGAAGTCTCAGGAGACTCAGACTGATAGGAGCAGGATGCCTGTGACATGAATATAGTATTTATAGAAGTAAAGCTTTTTATAAACTTCTGTTCCCTTGTATTCTGTTAGCCCTGAGATGCCTGAAAATGAAGCCACCTTCGCAATAACTGCTGGAGGAATTGGGGATGCCAAGGAGTAGGTGGTGAATTGATGCAAATTGCTTCTCAGTGCTTATTAGGAGCTGAAGAGATGGAAAAGCAGTCTTGCATTTCAGATCTTGAAATAAGAATTTAGTTTTTTCATATGTTATTAAAGGAAAGTCAGCAAAAGAATTACATTTTATATTTATCTTAAAAGTCTCTGATATATAGCTATACATTGCATGTCATTTCAAGAATATACACATATATTCCTGAATTGTTTATACTAGGTGCATGTGTGTGTGTTATCTACTTAACAGAAACTAGTTGGGGAAAGGATGCCACATTGCTTAACTTTCATTTTTCCAAGTGAACCACTAAGCAAAATGAAGGTCTGGGAGCTCAAAAAGCCCCTTCTCCTGCAGATGTCCCCTCAGTACTTTACCACTGAGCTACATCCCTAGCCCATTTTTTATTTTAATTTGAGACATTAGCCTTGCTAAGTTGCTGAGGCTCTCACTAAATTTCCCAAGCTGACCTTGAACTTGGGATCCTCCTGTCTTAGCCTCCCAAATAGCTGGGATCACAGGTATGCACCACTATGCCCAACACAAAATAACTTTTTGGACTTGATTGAAAACTACTCAGTCAGCTACTTAGAAATGGGAGAAAGTTAAATGGAAGTTCTCTCTAAAGAAGTCAAGGAGCTAAAAAAGAAAGAAGCCACATAAAGTAGTTGAACTAGGATTGATTTGTTTTGTTCTTAAAATAGAATCAGAAGCAACTACTGTGGGGAAGTACTGGGGCACAGTACTGCTGACTTACAGAGCTTGATGCTCTTCTGCAGTAGGAAGATGGTTAAGCAGACAATGTTTATAGATACCAAAAAAAGCTTTTTAAATTTACACTATCAAACTATGTAGTCACCTTAATAGCAACAGAAAAAACAACAACATTAAATTAAGCCATATTTTAAATCATTTGACCTTTTGACAAGATGAAATTACTTTTAAAATGTATTTCTGATGCATGCATATTCTCTTGGGAAAGTAAAAAAGTAATTAGAAAATTTATGATATTGGATAATAAAGGTAATATGATTTTTGTATTTTAAGTTTTGGGTAGAGAATTAAAAATATTTTTTAAATGTTAAAGTTAAATTTAAAATTTCTGAATAGTAATTTTAGAAATGTATAAAAGACTATTGTTGTTTTTAATTGTTAAACAAATAAAATCTAGCTTTCAAAATATTTATATGATGAAATATTTAAAATTAAAAGATTAATGATATACGTAAGAACAATCTTTATAGACTTCAGATTTAATCTTTCATGTTGCATTAACTTATATGAAAATTCAAGTATTAAAAGCACTTTTTATAAAACTTATTTGATTATCCATTAAGTCTCTTGCTCACTAGTTGTTTCTGAATGCTAAGTGCTAAGGACTATACAAAGAAAGATGGTTCCTGCCTCAAAGAATGTACACTAGTTAGAAGACTAATTTTTATAAAAATAAGAAAGCAAATTACTATATAATTATTTTGTCAGTCGCATGGTCTTGAATTGACCCTTAAAAGAAAAGTAGAAATTCAAAAGTGGCAGAGAAAAGGTATCAGAGAGCACTTACAAAGGTACAGAGGCTGGGAACCGAAAACAAAGACCAGCCTGGAGAGCAGAGACTGCTCACAGTGCAGTAATGGAGAAGCAGAGCCTTTTCTTCCTTCTACTGTTTTTAAACCACAGAAGCTACTTCTCTGAGTAAAGCAGAAATAAAAACATGTAGGAGCAAAGTTTTTGTATTCTGCAAAATTACTTTAGTGGATACTTCTGATATGCACATTGTAAGGCATGCTTTTGTCCTGCAAGGAAGGGAAGGTTTTGTTACTTGATGCTTTGTTTATATTTTTTATTTTCTGTATATTTTGATTTATCTCAAAAAGTCTTTCTGGCCAAAAAAGAAACTGTTCCTCCTGGGGCTAGCCAATTTATAGGAATAGGAGAGGGCCTTTGATATACAAACAAACCAGTCTGCATCAGCCCTCCTGTAGGTGCTATTCCTCAATCATCCCAGGCCCTAGTACCAGCCCATTCCTGTAGTTTAGAGCCCATAGAGATTATTCCAACTGGCCAATCCTAAACCAGCTACCCAACCCTGTCCTGCCCTGCCTTGCCTTTCCCTCAGAAATTTCAGTAAAGGTCATGGTCCAGGCTCTTCCTTCATTCCAGTCTTCACCTTGGTGTTGTCTCCCATGCCCCCAAATGGCATGTGGTAACCCCCTTTCTAAAATCGGTAAGTATAAACTTTCTTTTCTATGAACCTTTCCTGTGTTTTCTCCTGTGGCTACGCTGACTGACCATCCTGTGCATACACAATTTGAACAGTCTTTAACAACATTCTTAATAAAAACTGAACATCTTGAGGTCAGGCATGCCTGTTATCCCAGCAGTACAGGAGGCTGAGGCAAGAGTATCACGAGTTCAAAGCCAGCCTCAGCAATTTAGCAAGGCCCTAAGCAATTCAGGGAGACCCTATCTCTAAATAAAATACAAAAAAGGGGGGCTAGGGATGTGGCTCAGTGGTTGAGTGCCCCTGAGTTCAATCCCCAGTACCCCCCAAAAAGAAAAAGAAAAACCTGAACATCTCCTTGAGATTCTCTGGTATGGACAGCCCTGAAGAGGGAATAGACCAATTGGTCTAGAAGCCCAGAGCCCTTTGGGGAGGAAGAAAACAAAACTCCCAAGATTGGAAAATCAGAAAGTTTTTCTGGGTGATATCGAGTACCCTGACAATGGTGAATTTACCAAGAGATGGGCAATAAGGTTGGAAACCAAGATCAACAGATGGGTTTGTAGTTCTGTGAGGAGGGCTGGTTTCAATATGGCATGATGCCAAGGCAGGAAACTTGTCAGGTCCAGCCACTCTGACATGTCCTGCTTTGGAAAACAGTGGCTGAGCATGCAAATGTGAACTAAAAAGCTGTAATTTCAGACCTAACTTTGGGTTACCGCTGCAAATCGCACAAGTGCCTGGGCCAGCAAGAGCATCACCAGGTGCCCACTGAACTTCTGTAGGCCGGAGTTCACTTTCTCACTTGTTTCCAAAGCATCAATGTTTCCCAATCCTCCATCTCCACCTGAGAGTAAAAGGAGATCTGGCTTCATATTTTAAGGGAAGTGAGGGTGTGGGGCCTAGGTGTGGAGCATTCAGAAAGAGAGTTTATTGCCCGGCACGGTGGTGCATGCCTGTAATCCCAGTGGCTGGGGAGGCTGAAGCAGGAGGATCGAGAGGTCAAAGCCAGTCTCAGCAACGGCAAGGCACTAAGCAACTCATGAGACCCTGTTTCTAAATAAAATACAAAATAGGGATGGAAGTGTAGCTCAGTGGTTAGGTGTCCCAGAGTTCAATCCCTGGTACTAAAACAAAAAGAAAAAAAAAAGAGAGAGAGAGAGAGTTTATTGGTTAGGGTTCTTTTAGTTGCAAGCCACATAAACGAGCATGTTCAAGACAAGGATTCATTGGCTTAAGAGACTGAAAACCGGGCTGGGGATGTGGCTCAAGCGGTAGCACGCTTGCCTGGCATGCGTGCAGCCTGGGTTCGATCCTCAGCACCACATACAAACAAAGATGTTGCATCCGCCGAAAACTATAAATATTAAAATTCTCTCTCTTAAAAAAAAAAAAGAGACTGAAAACCCAGAGGAAGAGCTCATTTCAGTCTCAGGTGGAGCTGAGATTTTAAACTACTCGTCCTTCTGTCTTCTACTTCATTTGTTTCTTTGCTGCCATTGTTATTGGAAAGGCTATCCCAGGACAGTAGCCGTGGCAGCTCTAGGCTACCATTCCACTACGTTAGAAACCCACTAGAAAAAGTATATCTTTTTCATCATAGATTATTCATTCTGTGAAGATAAACAAAAACCACCCAAATGAGAACAGAGGCCAGGCTCAGTGGCACTTGCCTGTAATCCCAGCTACTTTGAAGGCTGAGGCAGGAGGATTGAAAGTTTGAGGCCAGTCTCAGCCACTTAGCAAGACTGTGTCTCAAAAAAATAAAAAGGACTGGAGATGTCATTCAGTGGTAAAGTGCCCCTTAACTGAATTGCTGGGTTCAATCCCCAGCGTCTGATGCCCAGAAAAAAGAGAGCAGAGGCTATTTATTCAGAGCTTGCTATAGCAAATGAGTCTGTGGCCATCATTTGCTTTCAGTAGAGCCAAAGGCAGGTGAAGGAATGGGAACGAGTTGGAGCAAAAAATGGGAAGGTTTCCGGCATGCTCTGAGTGGAGTGAGAGAGATTTCCAAACAATCCTTAAGATCTGGAGTAAAGTAGACTATAACAAGGAAGAGCAGTTTCAAAGTCCTGCAGCCCACCAGAGAGGATTATGATTCATGAAGAGGAATAAAGAAGAGTAAAAAATCAGGGCTTTTACCTGAGAGGGTTATCATCTGAGTTTGCTAAGGCTGCCATAACAAAGTGCTGCACACTGCCAGTAAACAATAGAGATGTATTGTCTCACAGTTGTGGAAGCTGGAAGTTCAAGATCAAAGTTGATTCTCTTAGGGCTGTGAAGAAGAATTGGTTTTATGCTTTTTCCCTAGCTTCTGGAGGTCATTCCTGGGCTTGTAGAAGAATCATCGGGATCTCTACCTTCATTTTTCACATGATGTTCTCCCTGTGTGCACATCTTTATGTCCAAATTCCCCTTCTTATAAGGACATCACTCATACTAGAATAAAGTGATATCCTAATCCAACATGAACTCACTTTAACTCATGTGCAAAGACCTTACTTCCAAATAAGGTTGCATTTTGAAGTTTGGGAGTGAAGGACTTCAACATGAAAGTTGGGAAGACACAAAGCCTAAAATATTAAGAATCATGTATAACTGAGGGTTAAACACCAGGATAAACAAGACATAATCTGAAGTCAGTACTGACTAGAGTCATAAACATGCAAATCAAGGGCTGATGGTGTAGCTCAGTGACAGAGCACTTGCCTAGCCAAGTGCATGAGGCCCTGGGTTCCATCACCAGATGAAAGGAAAAGAAGAAAAAAAAATAGAAGTCAAGATCTGGAGGAACCTTTACTAGGAAAAACACAGAGGTAGGAATAGATGTTCTCTACCATCCCTCCTAATTTTCCTGCTCAATACTTCTTCAAAGAGCAAAGGAAAAATAAGAACAGAAAGTCATGAGATCAGAATAAAAAAGGACCATAAAGAAGACTGAGAGATTAAACGCAAGGGCTAGCTTTCATGGAGAGGAGAGGACTGGACCCTTGACACTGAGCTGCAGCCGGTCCCCTTTCCTGCTGACCTGGGCTTGTTAGATCAGATTCACGTGGCACTTTTGGGTTGTGGTTTCCATTTCTCTATCATAATAACACTCTGGCTCTCTTTTAAAAGTCACCTCTCCCTAGATCATGTAGTCTCTCCTGAGACACGGGATACTGAATGATAGTGAAGAGCATGAGTGAGGTCATGCGGTGACAGCAGGGATGGCAGGGCAAGCAGCAGTAGCAGTGACCTGAGCAGGCTGTTCTTGCTGCTAGGCTGGAGGCTTCCGACTTCCAGACTTCCGAGTTGCTCCGACTCCCAACTATTCCCAGGCTGGTTCTCTGGCCTCCTGCCAATTCAGAGACCCTGATGTCCATCTGATAAACTTCCCTCCACTTCAGCTAACCAGAGATGGATTCTATTACTTGCCTTCTAGAACTCCAACCAAAGAACCAACCTGCTTACTTCCAAATGTTGCTTCAGAGGACTGGAAAGCCAGGAGGACCTGCTTAATCCTTAGGTGGGTGTTCCCCATTATTCATACTCTCCCTATTCTCTTACCCCCTGGTCTTCACTATTTTAAAAAGAAAGTTGGTTAAGAGACCTTTCATTGGGATTTTACTTCGTTGAATATAGGAGCAAACTCCAAAATAAAAGTGTCTGATGAAAAAATTGAGGTTTATTTTTCTCTCTGAAAAGACAGCTGAAGCTAGGCAATCTAGAGACGCTGGGGTGGCTCCGCTCGGTCATCAGGACCCCAGGCTTCTGTCTTCTCATCTTAGCTCTTGACTTCCATCTTCAAGGTCAGCTCATGACTTAAGATGGCAGCTGGAACTCTAGCCAGAGAAGCAAAGTTGGGAGAAGAAAAATGAAAGGGAGAAGGGCACCATGTTTTAAAAAAGTTCCTTCCAGCTGAGTCAGCTCCTGGGAAGCAGGCGGCCCTCCCACACAGCACTTGGGCTTACAGCTCCTCCGACATAGTCTCTACAGACAGTAGGAAAATACAGTCTTTTGTTCCAGACAGTAAGAGGCCCAGCTCATATTTGGAGTTCTGTTACCAAGGAGGGAAGGGATAATGGTTTTTGGGTAAGCAGTCTCTACCACAAAATCTTCTTGTACTTTCTCATCAGTGATAAAGAAGGCAGAACACCTTTTCTATTCTATGCAAGGCATTTCAGATTTTGTACTTGTCCTGGAGGAGATGGTTAATGAATGTATCAGTTAGAATGCCTACAGCTGTAAGTAATTAAAAAAAAATCAAAGAACTTAAACAATGAGGAAATATACTACTGTACTGTATGAAGACAGAACTCATCCAGCTCCAGGGTGGGTTAATTCAGCAGCTTTGTGTCATCAAGGGCCCATAATGTTCTTCTCTTTATTTTTCCATCCTCAGTGTGCTGGTTTTATTCTCCAAAATCTCCCCTTATGGTCAAAAGATGACCATAGAAGTTCTACCTTCACATTCATTAAGAGAAAAACAAGGGAAACATTCTTTCAGAAGGAAGTAAAAAGCTTACTCATGCAGGTGCATTTAGCCAATGGGCTTGCAGGAGGATCTAAGATGGCCTCACCTATGTATCTGGGGTCTTTGCAGAGATGATCAAAAAGGTGGAGACTACTCTCCTCATTGTCTCTCACCATCCATTGGCCTCTGCTTGCCTCCCGTTGGCCAAAGCAAGTCCTGCCCCAAGCTTAGAGATGGTGTGGAAGGGGACACACACAGGTTTGGATCCCAGGAAGTATATGTTCTGGGATGTTATCAGAGGAAGTGTATCCCTAGCACTGTGCCAGGCTCTTTGGGAGTAGGGAGAGTTTATCTTCAAGAGTTTGAAAAATGATCAGGAACATGAAGCACAAACTCTTGAAAAGTTAAGTAGTAATAAAAAATTTAAAGACTTAAATAACATTTCTAAGACAATGTAATGAAGGCCACCATGGGACAAAAATGCCTTGAGGGACAGAGGTGGTATCTTTTCAGCTGGTCGCCACTGAACTCTTCTTGAAGCAGTCACTGGTCTCTTGTAAGTTTCCACAGAAAGTCGTACATCTTGCACACCATCCTGGGGCACTTTCAGCAACCTACCCACCACCCTGGCACAACTGAGCAGTGGACATCACACGAAGTAAAACATCATCAATGCAATTAAAGACCCCTGAACATCCTTGAGGAGTAAACCACCTTTCCACAGAATTTTTCATTCTTAAAATTTGTTGTCAATGTCCCTGTGCATTTCTTCATTCTTACACCGTGTGTGTGTGTGTGTGTGTGTGTGTGTGTAAAATACAGAATTTTGCCTTTCCTTCAGCCAATACTGAGACACCAGGTACAATGGAGATAGCTGTAACTAACAAGACATGCCTGGAACATGGAGTTGCAGGAATTGTCACCCAAATAACCAGTCACAATTGCGGTTAAGTGCCTCAAAGCAAGGGTGCACCTGAGCAGGTGCTCTAGGCAGTCACATTGTCTTGATGAGGCATTCTGTACCCACGTAATTCATGAAGGCTGTGTATGATGAACCCAGCCTAATTCCATCTTAAGATTGGGAGCCATCTTGTCACAAAGTCATGAAAAGTTAATTTCTGTTTTACTATAAATTACTGCCTTGAACTCACCCATGTCTGGCTTTCCCTGACCAGATAACAACCCTCTCTGAAACCTCAGTGGCACCTCATAAATTCTGATGTTGTGATCTGAATTAACTCCCTACCTTAAAATATCATGCCATGTAGATCATTAATCTGCTATCTGCCTTTATATTATGCTTGTCAAAATTCTGTTAGCTGTAAGTTCTCAAGACACCTCTCTTTGCAACTTTTTGTGCTATAAAACCTTGTTTCTGGAGAGTTGGGGGACTGGTCTCTAGCCCGAGTTAGGAGAGACAGCCGTTGATCAGCTCTCTTTGTGTGCACAAATACAAGCTTGCTTTAATTTGATTTAAATTTGGAGTTGGTGGTCTTTTCTTTGTGTGGGGGTTCAACAGTGATGTCAACCTCTCCCTTCCCCAAGTGTCTTCCCCATTTCTTGGCAGACAGCAGAAAACCTGTCCTGATAATAAGTACTCCAGAGGCATCGACTTCCTGTTTCCCACTCCAACAGTTGCTCTTTGCGGTGATTCCAGTGGGTAGGGAAGGCAGAGTGCCCGAGTCTGCCGACCCTGACCTGAAGAAGCTGTGTCTGTGTAAAGATCCCGCAGAATGCCTGACCTTGCCTCACTAGAACATGGGGATGCCATCAATTTATTTTTATTTTTATTTTTTTGGTGGAACTGAGGATTGAACCAAGGGCTTCATGCAAGACCTCTACCACTGAGCCACATCCCCCAGCCCTTTTTTCTATATTGAGACAAGGTCTCACTAAGTTGCCCAACATCAAACTTGCACTGTATTGGCATCGGATCAATATTGTGATCAGATTCGCCATTTCAGGTTGGGAGCCATTGCATCTAGAAGCCCCAAAGTTTCGATTCTGAGGCAGTGCTGCTTAACTTCCCATGAGAACACGTCCCTGCGAAACGATCAACCCACCCCAGCTTAAACTCCTAAGCAGCTTATGAAATTCCTTTTGTGGGCCACAAAGCTGCTCTTTGAGTGTCCATATGCCACTGCTGTCCTCGAAGGACAGCCTTGTCGGTTTGCCTCGTGCTACTGACAATAAGTCTCTTGAGTGAGATTCTGGTGTGTGGCATGGTCTTTGGACTTTGCGTGGATTCTGTGAGTGTCCTTTCACAATGCACCTGCCTCCACCTCCCTAGTAGCTGGGATTGCAGGTGTGTACCACCACATCAGGTTGTGATGATACAAAATTTTCACCCAAACTAGGTTCTTTTCCCTCTTGGAGTCATGGGATCAATAACAAAATCAAGAGCCTATTATGCAAAAAAAGGAGAAATTGGGAGAAATAACTCTCAGCTCAGTTTCTCCCCACAGTACAATTAATTTACTATAACAAACTTACTAGGACACTTAACTTTTCAAGAATAAGGGGCCAGCCACGGTGGCACACGCCTGTAATCCCAGCAACTCAGGGGCCTGAGACAGGATGATCGCAAGTTCAAGGTCTCAGCAATTTAGTAAGATCCTGTCTCAAAATTTAAAAAAATTAATTAGACATTACCACCCTATGTGCATATATGATTATATGACCTGTGTAATTCTACATCATGTACAACCAGACAAATGAGAAGACTTACTCCATTTATATATGATGTGTCAAAATGCATTCTACTGTCATGTATGACTAATTAGAACAAATAAAAAAAATATTTATAAAAAATTTTTTAAATGATTAAAAAAGGGCTCAAGAGGTGGCTCAGTGATAAAATATCCCTGGGTTAAATCCCCAGCACCAAAATAAATAAAGACTAAGGGAAGAAAGGGGCATACTTTATTTTAAAAGTAGGGTAATTTTGACTTCTTGGGGAGGGGGTGCTCTTTCGATCCTTATATGGGCCTGTTGCAATCAGGGTCACAAGCTGACCAGATTGCAATGGCCCTGGCAAGTGGGAATTTTATTGGGCCATATATCATGAAGATCTAGGTGGCAGTGCATCTGGGATGAACAGCAGGTCCACTTGGTCCTTTATGTCTGAAACCAACGGGTTTGGCCTAGTTCCATTTTGTACCTGGCTTTACAACAGCAGCCACGGTCTTGGAAGACTGCACCACTGGCCAGCTGATGTCTAGTCTGGAACAGAACCATGATTAGCAAGAAGGACTGCTTTTCTGGATTTGAGAGGGTGTTAGCCTGGTGACAGGGACTGTGGAGAGATGGAATGTTGTAGGTCAAGAGCCCAAATTGCCCGGGGCTATGTGAAGCTCCTTAGCAGCCATTTATCTTCACTTCTGAATATGACCTAACATTCTCAGGACTAATACATAAAGTTTCTTAAAATGTAGGTATGCCTAAGCTTAGCAGACCTCGAGCCTCCACCAGCCCTAAAGCTAAGCCTGCTATGACATCCGAAACCTGCAGAGAAGATTTCCCAGCCTCCTTGCAGCTGCCTACCTGATGCTCCTAGTGTAATTGGTAAATGTATTGATTTATGATTTTCTCTGTGACTATAAAAGTTCATATAACCTCCTCCATGAACATGGATCATGGAACAAACATGTCATTCATGGTAACTTGAATCGTGTTCCCAGGTGATAGTCACTGGTATTTGACTCAGAATAATTATTTCTTATTTCCTTTAAAGCAAAGTCATTATTTTATGTGGACCGACTCACTTACTCTGAGCAATAGCTAGTTCCAGGGGGAACCCCAGACCAATAGTACCCCCACAAGTTCTCACACTTGCCTGGAATCACATATACATACAAGAGCAAAGTCCTGCCTTTGACTCTGCCTCATTGCCACCTAATACCAGTCGGAACTGCCCCAGGATCAGGGATGTGAGTACAGAGGTGGGTTTGTTTGTCATAGTGGTTCCTTGGAAATAACCCTCCAAATGTGTGCAAACTCTATTTTGCCTTTGTGATCAAAATTATGTGAATACCAGCACTTTACTTCCTGTGACATAACATCCTAGAAACACCAGTTGGTGTTTAACTGACCCGTTGATGTTTTGTACTGTCTCTGTCTTTATGTTCTGATTTTTGGTGCCAGCCTGTCCTTATTCATGTTGCAATGGTCTTCCCTTATCCAGTGGCGTCTATTCCAAGACTCCCAGCAGATGCCTGAAACTATGGGTGGTACTGAACCCCAGACTTACTACTTTCCTCTAGATACACATACCTATCATGATAAAGCACGATTTTCTGGGGAGGAGGGGAGTACCAGAGATTGAACTCAGGGCCACTCAACCATTGAGCCACATCCCCAGACTTATTTTGCATTTTATTTAGAGACAGCATCTCACTGAGTTGCTTAGTGCCTCGCCATTGCTAGGGCTGGTTTTGACCTCTCGATCCTCGTGCCTCAGCTTCTAGAGCCACTGGGATTTCACGCGTGTGCTACTGGCTGCAAGATTTTTAAATTAGGTCTCCTTATAACAATAATATATGAGAACACTTATTTTAAAGAAGAAAAAATAGAACAATTATAACAATATACTATAAAATAAATGGCCAACATCACTACACCTGGGCATTGGGGCTATTGTCAAGTCAAATAAAGGTTACTTGAACACAGCAGTGTGATTCCATGATAGATGATGTGATAACTGAGACGGCTATGAAGTGACTATCAGGTGAGTAGTATATACAGTGTGGATGCTCTGGACAAAGAGCTGGTTCACATCTGGCAACAGAGCAGGATGGCATGAGATTTCATCACACTAGATGACATCTAGAACTTAGGAATTGTTTATTTTTGGAATTTCTCATTTCATATTTTTGGTCTGCTATTGACCATGGGTAACTGAAACTGTGGCCAGAAAACCCCCAATGAGTGGGGACTACTGTGTTAAATATATGTATTTGCACAGTTAATTAACTATAACAAAACATGGTTAGTTCTCCTCTCTGTTCTCTTCCTTTGCAGGATGCCGCCAACTCTGTTGCTCTCCATTCAGTCCCTGTCTTATCAATACCCTTTAACTCCCTGGGGAACACAGAGGAATCCTCTGAAAAATCAGGAAACTGCCCTCCTGCTCAGTCACTAAGGAATTGGGTCTCAATTTTAGCCTGTGCCTACCTCCTTCCCCTCCAGGCTGTGAAGGCAAACTTTTCCCAATCACCTATTCTTCAGGAAAGAGAAAGACTTGTTTGTGTTATCCTGCTAAGAGCAAGCCCTCCCTGCTGCAAGGCAGGAGATGTCTGGGTCTCTCCAGCACCAGAGTCAGTCATAAGGCGTTAACCTGGAGCCCCACCCAGAGACCTGGGAGACCGGAACCCTGCAGATGGTGGAGCACAGGGGCCATGGCCACAGTAATTGACCCCCACAGTTAGTATGGGTCAGTTTTATGGCTTCTGTAGAACTGAAGAGCTGCCTCTGATATGGCCTTGGTCACTCTGCCTTTGGCCAGTCCATGCCTGTGGTAAGTTGTTTCTATTCTAGCAAGCAGTCAGGAGTCAGTGAAGTCAGCTGGGTGTGGACTCACTACTGGACAACCCAGGGACACTGCAGCCTGGGCCACAGAGGGCGTAGGAGGCAGCAGCATAGGTATGAGGCAGGATGGAGAAGCTGGGGAGCAAGGAATCTAAAGAAGGCCTCACCCCTGTGTCTTACAACTTGCTGAAATATGTCAGTGTTTCTTCTGTAGGCTGAGAACCCAGCTCTAGCTGCATCCCACTGTCCGTGTTCTTGAGTGGAGTCCATCTTGCAGTGGACCCTGGCACTCCAGGGCGTGGTAGTTGTGCCTCTGCTACGCAAACCCTGTGGCAAGCACTAGTGAGCAGTATGGATTCCACGGAACAGAGAATCATTACCTCATCACTTCTTCTCCCAACTCTTCCTTGGACAATTTTTTCCCGCTTTTCCTGGCTTCTCAAATTTTGCCCCAGCACCCATCCTTTAACACTATCTTTAAATTTAGTTATACACAGAGTCTTTGTGGACTGAGATCACCAGGACTTAGAAGGCAGCTAGGATGTATAATAATATTTTCTGTCACAAAACAAAGTTTTATCATCCCACCCTAATTAAACTTCTTTTTGTCCCTGGGCACCGTGGTATACGCTTGTCATCCGAGCTACTGAGAAACTGAGGTAGGAGGATCACAAATTCAAGGGCTGGAGATGTAGTTCAGTGGTAGAGGGGTTCAACCTGGGTTCAACCCTTGTACAAAAAATTTTTTTAAAGGTTCATTTGTTGATGCAAAGGGCAGGGTGGCTGTATCATCCTGTGCTCCTGTGCATGCCAAGAGAGAAATGCCTCGCTTTTGTGTGAGTGTAGGATTTGTCACACCTTTTAATTATAATCCCCCCTTTGATTTAGTCTTTAAGATGTATTAATACTGTTCATCTTCATGCTTGTGAGTCATTCTGTCTTTTTAATTCTGAATATTTCATCTCTAGTGAGCTTAATGTGTAGTCTGAACCTCTTCTTCCTTCCCTTGGTTGTGTGTGTATGTGTGTGTGTGTGTGTGTGTATAAGGGTTTCTCAGTTATCTATAATGAGAACTGAAAAAAATACATTGTTTTTGGATGGGAAGTTATTAATGCCTCTCAGTGTCAAAGGACAGAAAATCACTTTTTTAATCCATCTTTTTTTTTCTTGGTGGTGGAGGTTCTAGTGATCAAACTCAGGGCTTCGTGTGTGCCAGCCCAATGCTTTTCTTCTGAGCTACACCTCCATCTCCAAATATGCATTGAGAGGGACTAACCAAAAATCACAGAGGTTGGAAAAATTTTAAAATGTGGGTGAGGAGTAGAGAAGAGACTTATTGAAACTCATTCTTGTGAGAGGTTGGGGCCAGATTTTGGAAGGCCTTGAATGTCAGACTATGGAATTTATCAAAGCTGAATTTGCAGGTCATAGGGCCACAGAAAGTTGTTTTTTTTTTTTTTTAAATAGTGTTGATGGACTTTATTTATATGTAGTGCTAAGATCGAACTCAGTGCCTCATGCATGCTAGGCAAGCGCTCCACCACTGAGCCACAAACCCAGCCCACCACAGAAAGTTCTGAAGCAAGAGAGGACACTTTACTTGAGTCCCTTTTATTTTTTATTTTGAGACAGGGTCTTGCTAACCTGCCCAGGCTGGCCTGGAACTTGCAATCCTCCTGCCTCAGCCTCTTGAGTGGCTGGGATTACAGGCATGTGTCACAGCACTGGGCTTAGAACATTTTTATTGGAAATGCCATTCTTATAATAAAGGAAAATTAGGAAACAATAGGTTCTGTGTCCATAGAATACATACTTTTGACTACTTTTTCCTTCCATTTCTATAGCTGTGTAAGAAATATTGATCAAATAATTTAGTAAGTGGGATTGGAAAGAGTTCTTGTAGTAATGTCACTTGATTCGCTAATTTTCCAATTTATATGTCCAAAATCCAGTATTCTAAGTTATTTTTTATCTATCTGCTGAAAATTCCACATGGCCCTCCTTCCATTTTGTTAGGAACAAAGAACTGGAATACTTGATTACAAAAGCATATCACCAACTACATGGAATCATTCACTTTCCCCCATCAATACGGTGTCTTTGTCTCTCTATCTGGCCCTTTGGAGATTGTTATACCCATGACAAACCCAATAGTGAGATTTTGAGTAGAAAAAAGTACTTTTTCTTTTGTCAAGTGGGAGGGTGCTACTGTGAACAATTTTCTGAGTCATAACAATTTCAGAAAAGAGTATGTATGAAAGTCCAAGCTCTAGGGCTGGGGACCTGAAACACCGGTCTAGCATGGGTGAGGTACTAGGGTTCTACTCCTAGTACCATAGAGAAAGTTCGAGTTCTAGAAACAAGATTTCTGAAGGCTCTCTGTTCCTACATGCCCCTTGTTTGATGGCCTCTGCTTTAGGGTGCCTTGTTGACCAAGTATGTCAGTAGTCTCAACCTCCTGTATCTCAAGTACAACCAAGACACAGAGAACCAACAAGGGTCCACAGGGAAGAAACAGAGGCACCATATCCCACATTTCAGTGAGATAATGACTCTTATTAGTTGCGAAGCAGACTGAATGAATGTTAGCTGCAAGGTGGGCTGAACACTCCGAGCCTCACCTGTCTGGCTCCTGATCGCTTATTTGCCTCAAGTCTGAACTCAGCCCCCGCCAGTCTGGTGCAACAGAAACCCACTTCTAGCCCCTGCCCAGTCTGCCTAAGGGCAGAAGATGACACCCTTAGCGATGACTGTATGTTCCAATCACTGCACACCAACAAGGCAGCTTGCAGACCCAAAGACCCATTAGATATTGGCTATAAAAACTCCTGCCGGGCCCTCTCTCTCTCATGCTTTCGCTTGCTCTGTCACTCTCTCCTCTCTCTCACCCTCTCTCTCTCACCCCCCCTTCTTCTCTCTTTCTCTGCTCTTTTTTCTCTCTTTTTCTCTTCCTTCACTGTTAATCAGACACTGCAGCAATTAAAGATCTTGGTCACTCCGAGTGTTGTGGTCATTTTCCTTTCAACTATGAGATTGCAAAGCTGCACAAACTGCATAGACTGTACAAAATTTTGATAGTTCACAGTAAAAATAGCTTAAAAACAAAAGCTCGGGCTTTAAAACCTAAACAGGAGTCATTCTATTAGTGGTTCAAAGTTAAGTCTGAGTCTTGAATATACATTTTATCACTATAAGAATAAAATAGAAACCATTTCAATAATGGCAGTGGTAGGTATTGGCAGTCTTCAGAAGGCAAACAACATCTGGAGAAAAATATGATCAAAAGAACAAAATCAGTTCTAAGGGAGGTTGGGCAGCAGAGTGACCCCACGGCACTGGTTCTCAATTTGAGTGGTTCTCAGTGTGACCCCAGAGAGAGCCAATGTCTTGTCATCATGACTTGGGAGAGGAGGAAGATTCCCCTGGCACCTAGTGGGTGGAGGCCAGGAATGCGGCTAAACACCTTATGATGCTTAGGACAGCACCCTGTCCTAAGAAATTGTCCATCTTAATTGTCCATAGCAAAATGTCAAATCTTGCAGGGGGCTGGGGATGTGGCTCAAGCGGTAGCACGCTCTCCTGGCTTGTGCGTGGTGCTGGGTTCGATCCTCAACACCATATAAAAATAAAATAAAGATATTGTGTCCACTGAAAACTAAAAAAGAAATATTAAAAAATTCTCTTAAAAAAAAAAAAATCTTGCAGGGATCCAGGCACGACTTGAGAGGCTGAGGCAGGAGCCAACAACTTTGGTCATTACATTCTTGAGACTCCCCGGTTCTCCTCCCTCCTTTCCTAAGGAAACACTGTAGCGCATCAAGACCAGGACAAACGAAAACTTCACAAATCAGCTTTATCCAGGAACAAAGTTTCACACCGGAGAAGGGGATGCAGGGACAAATGATGCCACGGTGGGACCCACTTTTCTGGTGGGAAATGAGCCCCCAAATAAAGGAAGGATCTGGGCTTATATAGATTATTCTGAGAGGTGGTCTAGGGAGCACATCAATCTTCTTTGTGAACCCAGGGATTTGCAGTTAGTTCTATCAATCAGTGAAGGGGTCAGTTTTAGTGCCTGGGAACTAAGGGTCTGTTTTACGGGGCGGAATGAGAGGGAGTCTAGGGTCAGTGGTCAGTTTCTGGAATTTATTGAACTGGACCTGATGGAGGGCCTGGGGTCAGTGCTGGTATGTGGGAAGAATCTGTTTACAGAAGGGTTAAATGCTTCAGTCTCTTCCCAGAGATGCTTTCCAGGTTCGATGGAAACCTCTTCCTCAGGGTTTGTTTTATCACCGGGAAAGAATACATTGGGAAAGGATCAATGCTCTCAATGCATGGCTTTCCTTCTCACTGCCCTTTCCCCAGGTCTCTCTACTTTTGGGGTTTGTCATTTCCCATACCTAATACACTTTCTCCATATTTAGAAAAAACAATAAACTTCAACCATCTTTGGAATGAAAAGAGATACATAAAGAATGTGAAATAAGAGTCTCTGGATTCCTTTTGTATTAAAAAAATTTGTCTACCAGAAGAAGACTACACACTTTGTTTGGAAGGTGGGAATAATTAAATAAGGACAAATATATATTACCTACTGTGATGTTTTATGAGGACAAGAAAGCTGAGATACTGTAAGAAGGGACCTGAGCTAGGACCAAAATATGAATTATTCCCCAGCGGTAAAATACAGGGAGGGCTTCAGTGGGCCAACCTGACTTTCTAAGTCATTTATTGTTACATAGAAAGCCTCAAGGTTAATTATGAAATATATATATGAAGAGTAGGCAAACCAGTCCACAGAAATCCCTCTGCCTATCACACTCGTGGGGGCACTTAAGTCTTCATCACCCTTGTCTCTTCTTTATTCCACTCCACCTAGCAGTAAATCACTGGCTTCACTCTTACAAATAACTTCCCCCTAGCCCATCACTATATACCCGCACCAAGCCCCCTCTTCTTGTCTGGATTAATGAATGCCCTTGCCTTCTAGTCAATTCTGAATTCATTCTCTATATTGCAGTCATAGGGGATGTTCTTTGTTACTGCCTAAAACCTTCCAGAAGTTTCCACCTTATTCAAAAGGTAAGTTGTTCAGAGTGGCCCACAAGCCCATAAGGCAGCCCTCTTCTGTCTTTTCTCCTTGCTCTGCTCTACTCACCCCTGCCTCCAGGGCTTTGCACTTGTTCTTTTCTGGCCAGCTCTCTCAGGACTGAACCTAAGTGTCCCTGGATCCAGAGGCCTGACTGCCCTAGGTGTACTTCCTCACAGAACTTGTGCACTCTCTATCCCTTTTCCCACCTTTAAAAAAAAAACTTTTTTTTTTTTAAAGCAACTGCCTGAAATAAATGCTCCCCCCTGACAACCCCTCCAGGGCAAACTGGGTGCCGAGCTCGCTGGTTCAGGGGTGCCCGGCCTAGCAAAGGGCCTGGTCGTTGGGCCACTCAACACTTTTTCCGCAGGTCCACGATTGCCGCTGTCTGGCTCCAGCGACTTCCGAGTGGCCTCTCGTGAAGCTCCTCTCCTTTTCCAACAGGGTGGGAGGCACTCAGGACGGCGGGGCCCCACGACCCCCTTCACCCATCGGTAGAGATGGGTGAACTGAGGCGCGCAGGTCTCCGGGCCCGGCGGCGCGGAAGCCGGCCAGAGGGGACCGCCGAGGAGGCCCCAGGCAGGCCGGGCTTCGGTTAGCACGTCGGCTGTGCTCAGCGGGGACGGTGACATCGTTCGCTGCAGAACAGGCAGCTCGGCGAGCACCGAGGGAAGCACAGAGCACCCTAAGCTACCGGGACGTCGCCGCCTGCCCAACTCGCCGAAGAAAGGCATCCGGTGCATCCATTATGGCGCCGACGGCGGCGGGAGAGGGGCAACTGAAAGGAAATGGCGCCGGGGCGCGAGGCCAGGCTCGGCCGCCCCGGGCGGCGCGGCCCAGGGCCGCCAGGGCCACTAGGAGGGCCGGCCAGGGACCCGAAGATCCTGCTGGCTTCTGGCACTGCAGACCCTGAAACTTTGACTACAACATGGAGGGCAGTTATTGTCTCTGCACCGCAGCCAGCACAAGCAGGCCTCAAGTTCGTCCCGCGGTCGGAACTCAGCAAAATCCTCTATTCTCTAAACAGAATGCGCTACGCATACTGCGCATCTACGCAATAGTGGGCCGGGTAACGACGCACAGAATGTTACGTCGCGCCGGAGGCTCTTCCCCCCTCCCACTCCACGTTTGGGTTCAGTTGGCGCGAGAGCTCTACGCCCTCTCCGTACTTTGTTTTTCTTAGCCCAACCGCAAAAAGCGCCCATTTCCGCAACTGACGCAAAACGCTTCCAAGAATCGCCGTAGCGCCCCGCGGACCCCCTCGGGCTATTCCGAGACGCTGTTTACGTATCATCTCCGACGTACGTAGCGTTAAGTTGGAGCAGTCTCAGCGGCGGCCGCCATTTTGTGCAGTCGCTGGGAAGGAAGGAGACGCCTGAGCCGCGGCACTGCCGGGTTTGAGCGTAGCCAAACCTACCCACCGTTTTTATCACCCCGATTCTCTGTGTTTTGCTCCCGTCTCCGACGAGAGAGGCGGCGACGGTGGCGTCTGCGACGGGAGACAGCGCGTCGGAGCGAGAGAGCGCCGCGCCTGCCGCCGCCCCAACAGCGGAGGCGCCGCCGCCATCGGTCGTGACCAGACCGGAGCCGCAGGCCCTCCCGAGCCCGGCCATTCGTGCCCCGCTCCCAGATCTCTACCCATTTGGGACCATGCGCGGAGGCGGCTTTGGCGACCGGGACCGGGACCGGGACCGCGGAGGGTAAGGGGACCGCGGGGGCGCGGGGAACAAGGCTCCGCAGCGGCGGCGGTGGCCCTGAGCGCAGGCCTCGCCGCGGGGTCCCGGCGTCGGCGGCTCGGCCTCAAGGAGCGTCACCTTGCGGGAGGCCGTCGTGGAGGCTCGGCCCCGCCTTGGGGAGCGAGCGGGAGGGGCGCCGCAGCCCCGCTGGCCTCGCCCGCTTCCCGGCCTCGGGACCCGGCCGTCGCGCGGAGTCATTTGATCCGCAGGCCACGGCCTCACCTGGAAGGAACGCGGTGGGTGTTCTCGGTCTGCCGAGGGCAAGCCCGGCGCCCAGTGGCTCCACTTGGGCCGCGTCTCCAGCGGTCACCGCTAATGGCACCGGAGTGTGAAAAAACACTTTTTCCCCCCTTTGTTATTTTATTTTATTTTGCACCCAGGGTCTCGTGCAGCCCCGGCAGGCGCTCCACCCCGGGGCTGTACCCGCGGCCCCACCTCTGGTTTTATAACACAGGTTTTAATCGCCTTCGGTCACACCTCGAATAACCGCGAGGAAGCACGTTGGGATGTAAAGCCAGTGGACTTAGTTGGCATCCAAATGATTGTGTTTGAGGAGAGGGGTTGGGGTGGCGATTTTGTACTTCTAATTTTTTAGTGTGCCTGTGATCCGATCTTTTTTCTTTTTCCCTCTTAATTGTACTGCAACATCAACTTCTCGGCCTAAAAGGAAGTTTTTGATGTTGTAATGCCATAGTTAACAACACCGAGGTTGGACTTCAACTTGGGACTAAACCTGAAGTCCTCTCAGATCCAGAGATTTAAATCTTTTATTATAAGTTTACTAAAGGACCATGTTGCTTAAGGGATACAGGTATTTGCGCAGTCATCTTTTTATTTATAAAAGTGACATTTCTGGTTAAAGAGCATTGTGACTTTGGGCAGGATCCTTTTGTGACCCTCTATTTCTTCATCTGAAGGCAGCGGTAATGCCTTCATTTTGTTGTGTTCTCAGAAATTAAGAGAATGTGGGTGGCGCATTTGTCTTGCTGTAGTTAACTCTTCAGTTAATAATATTCTTTTCAAACATTTGTCTTTGGTTCAGAGGCCCAACTATCAGCCTTACTTAGTCGCAGGCACTTCAGTTATCACTTAGGCCAAATAAAAATCATTTCAGTTTATATATTGTTAGGAAAATATTTGATCTTAGTGCCTGATTTGAAGGGGAGAGCTCCACCTTTAGCCAAGTTCAGAAGTGGACTTCAATACCACCACTAAGAAAACATCTGGGAAAGTTGAAAGGGACCTTCTCTAAACTTTACTCTCAGTACATAAGACCTAGAGAAGTCCTCCCACATGTGTCCCAAGATCCATGTGCAAAAATGCTTTTTACCAATATTGTTCCTGACACAAGGATATTGGAAACAAATGTCTGGGTAAATTGTGGGTGTTCATATTTGAATACAATATAATAGTGGAAAAGAAAAAAACTTTGTTCAACTTGGATGACTTACAAACATGTTGAGCTAAGAGCCAAAGTTGTAGTAAGACAAGTTTAAGGGTATATAAATATGATATAAAAACCAGGGGGGTAAGCTGGGCCCAGTGTTGCATGCTTGTAATGCTGAGGCAGGAGGATTGAAAGTTAAAGGCCAGCCTGAGCTATCTCTACCAGGCTGGGGTGGGGGTAGGGGTGGTTTATTGGTAGAACGCTTGCCTAGCATACATGACACTCTGGGTTCTATCCCCAGTACTGCTTAAAGAAAAAAACAAGGGAGGGGGGTAACAGAATTCAAAGCAGTGGTTATGGTGGGGAGGGGTTTAAGCTAAGAATAGGCACGTGGAGAATACCAAAATACTGGTAGTGTTTTATTTACTTACCATGGGTGTTTGGTTTAACATTTCCTTTCACCATATTTATACTTTAACAATAAAATTATTTGAAAAGAGAAGAAAGTTTCTGGTTCATATTTTATCCCATACTGGGTTGTTGAGTATTAGATGACATTTAAAAAACAAAAGCTTTTTTTAAAAAGTCTCAAACAAAACAGCATTCTTCATAAGTCCAATGCCCTAACTCTGCTTTGCCTGAATTTTCCTTTATAATTTGAATTGCTATTGTTTTCATTCTTCACTAAATGTTACAGAGCTGAATTATTGTGCAGTGTAGGGTACTTTTTAAAATTTTTTTGTTTGTTTGTTTGTTTGTTTGTTTGAAAAGGGGATGGATGAGATCAGCATGTGAATGGTCCAAAAAAGATTGCACATTTAAACAGGTGTGATTTGTATGTTGATAAAAGAATGTTGAAGTCTTAAGAGCTGAATTTATTGCATAGCCAAATAAACCATTTAATCATTACTGCTACTAACTTGATAAAAGTATTTACTGAACATTGTAGTATACCGGAGAGTAGGATATGGGTAGGTGTGATGGGTGGCATGGAGATGCTCAAGACCTGGATGGGGTAAAAGACTGCCTTGAATTTTGGGGTCAGCATTATAGAGGAGATGGCATATTTTCTAATAACTTTAAACTTCAAATTATATATTTAGTATAGAGTCATGTGTTTTGAATAATAAACCAGCTAGAAAAGAAAAATGCGAGTGATCCTTTTAGAACAAGCCATAAAGGAGGTCTGGGTACGTAGCCCAGTGGTAGAGCACTTGCCTAGTCTGTGAAACCCTGAGTTTGATCACCATATTTGCATTTTTTAAGAAGTTTTGTTTTGGGGCTGGGGATGTGGCTCAAGCGGTAGTGCACTTGCCTGGCATGCGTGCGGCCCGGGTTCGATCCTCAGCACCACATACAAACAAAGATGTTGTATCCACTGAAAACTTTAAAAAATAAATAAATAAATATTAAAAATTCTCAAAAAAAGTAGTTTTGTTTTCTCCTAGATAATTTGCTTAAGGTTTGGATAACCAACACGGGAATACAGCAGAAACAGTCGATATGAAGTAGGCTGACAATCGCTAGAAATTGGGTTTTAGTATTTTAATTTTCTTCTTTGCAAGACTAATAATCTAAAAGCTTGATTTTATATTCCCCCACTGCCCCAGTGCTGGGGGTGAACCAGGGCCTCATCTATGCTAGGCAAGTGCTTTACCACTGAGCTAGACCCTCCAGCCCTTTTAAGTTGCCTAGGCTGACCTTAAACTTAGGTTCCTCCTGTCCTGGCCTTCAAGTACCTGTAGAAATGTGTGTGGTGGTGCAGTTAGGTTATATTTCTTGAAATAGTACCTGTTTCATTTGCAAGTGGGGGTGGTATCCAACCTAGGTATTAAGCCTTAAGCTGAGAGCATATTAAAGACAGTGTAGTGTACTCTTTGTGTAAGAGTAAGTTACTCTGTATATATTCTTTTTTCTCTCTGCATGTGTGGTGATGGAGATTGAACCTTGGACCTCATGCTTGCTAAGCAAGTGCTCTTCCTGAGCTGTATCCTCAGCAGCTACATGTATTCTTTTTTTAATAATATTTTGTTTTATTTGTAGTTGAACAACACTGTCTTTATTTTATTTTTATGTGGTGCTGAGGATTGAACCCAGAACCCCCGCATGTGCTAGGGGAGTGCTCTGCCGCTGAGCCACAACCCCAGCCCTACATGTATTCTTGTACTGTTAAAGCTTCTCCTCTTTTGTTTCCTGATTTCTCCTTACCTGTTAAGCAGCAATATAAATGAAATGAAATTAGCCAGGTTCTGTCCATTGAGATACCTAGTGATCCCAATACAATTTCCTGCCAGAAATGGAAATAACTAGTTATTCTCAAAGCTAAAGATTTCTAATAGTTTGAATTATAGGAAATTGAAGCTCTTTAAAATAGCTATTGCTGAACTTTCTGCAAGATGATACAAGTGAGAGTAGATGCAACAAATTAGATTCAATACAGTGTTTTACATGGAATAAGTAAATGCAATTAAAAAGGTGCTATATAATTTGTATACCAAAATCTTATTAATGTATATTAATTTAGAGAAATGAAGGCCTTCTTAGTGTTAGGATTCTTCTAGGAAAAGAAGCTTCTAATATATTTTAGGTTTAGCTAGTGGCCATGTTTGTATTATTTAGCTTTCTTATTTTAAAAGGTATATAATGGGAGATTGATTTTGTGTAATTTGTTAAATTTGAAAACCTGGCGCTGGGAGGCTGAAATAGGAGGATCACAAGTTGTAGGTCAGCCTGGGCAACTTAGACCCTGCTTCAAATTTTTTAAAGGGCTGGGGATGTAGCTTGGTTTTAGAGCACCCCGTAGTTCAACCCAGTACTTGGGGGGGGGGGTGCGAAAAAAAAACACTTTAAAAAGGTTTATTGAAGGTTTCTTCTGTCAACTAATAGTACTGTTTGCTCAGGGTTGGAAGATAAGATGGAAACAGGAGGAGGGAAAGCTCATAAATCTGATTCCTTTGGATGTTACCATAAACTGAATTTCAGTTTCAGGTGAAGACTGTCTTACTACTCTGCTTAGGTCCCATAGGCCTTTGCAGAAAAGGAAATGAAAAGTACTAGTCATGGTGTAAAGAGAGGAGGGGCCCAATAAGCTGTTCTAAGATTTGGAGATTTGGTTGATTTTTGTGGTTTTTCTCTCTGACCACAATCTTTTTGTAGATGGATACAGTGTCTTTATTTTATTTTTTTTATTTTTAGTGGTGCTCAGGTGCCTCACCCATGCTAGGCAAGCAATCTGCCACTAAGCTACAACCTCTGTCCTCCCTGACTGCAGTCTTGCCCTTAATTTAAAGCTTAAACTAATGTCTTCTATTACATGGAGTTGGGCATTGTAATGTATCTAGCACCGCTCAAAATAATATCTGGCACCAACTATTTGTTCAATATATTAATGCAACTAACTGGCACTAAGTGCTTGCTGTGGTGAGTATTGTTTAAGTACTTTACACATGCCATCTTCACAGCTTACACAGTTGGTGGTACTTCTCTTTTTGCTCTATATAGGACATTGAGGCATAGAGAAGTAAATAATTTGCTCTGGATCAAACATTAAGAAGCAGAATTAGGGTTGGAGATGTAGCCCAGTTGGTAGAATGCTTGCCTCACATGCACAAGGTCCTTGGTTCAAACCCCAGCATCTTGCAGGGGAGGGGATTAAAATTCAAATCTTGTCTCATGCCAGAATGTGTTGTAATCCCTGTGGTGTATAGTTCTTTAAATATAGCAGTATGATTTTTTTTTCTGATTTTTATCACACTTATAATAGTGTTGTTGGGTAGTAAAGGAAGTTTTTAAAAACTTCTCTATCTTCAAATTCATGTATAAAATTATTTGGGATGGGGGTGGGAAACTATAGAGTCAACGCTGTGGGCATTTTTATGGCATATAAGATATATCACTTGGGGCTGGGGTTGTGGCTCAGCAGTGGAGTGCTTGCATCACTTTAAATTAAAATATTAATGAACCAAAGACTGCACTGTGTAGCTTAGTGGTAGAGCACTTGCCTTACTAGCATGTGCAAGGCCCTGGGTTCAACCCCCAGCACTGAAAAAAGAATTTTTTAAAAAGACTAATGGACTAAAAAAATTTCTTTATGTTTCTAGATTTGGAGCAAGAGGTGGTGGTGGCCTTCCCCCAAAGAAATTTGGTAATCCTGGGGAGCGTTTACGTAAAAAGAAGTGGGATTTGAGTGAGCTCCCCAAATTTGAGAAGAATTTTTATGTGGAACATCCAGAAGTGGCAAGACTGACTCCAGTAAGTGAGCGAGTGTGTGTGTGTGTTATCTTATACAAATTAAAGTAGACATACTGGCTGGAGTGTACTTGTGTACTGCTATTGCTATGTTATATTTTATTCCAGTGTATTAAGACTGGATACTCAGGATAGGGACCAGTTTAAATAAGCACATAATGTATTCCTTGGTTCTCATTTATTGATTGTTTCCCAACCTATTTGTCATACATGATTTTAACTATTTTATGCTAGGTCAGGTCTTTTCAACAATGAAATACATTTTTAAAAAATAAATTGGCAGTGTATACTCTACTTTTAATTTAATTATAATAATTATTTTAGATTCAACCCATGAAATGGCTTTTTTTGTTAAGGGAAAAAAGTAATGAAAAGAGCACTTGGGCCAGATTTCACATTTTCTCCTTTTTCCTAGTTTTGACCTTAGGCACATATCGCTCATTCTGAGTATGTTTTCTCCTATGTAAAATGGAACCCCTTGTTCACCTGTATCATTAACTTATAAAGTTGAAGTAATGAAAACATTATATATTTAGTTTTGTTAGTGTGAATTGGGAGGTAATTGTCAGCTGGATTGTAACAAAGTTTTGAATTGTTGAGAATAATTTATACTTACTAGTCTTCATTTCTTTCTTAGTATGAGGTTGATGAGCTACGCCGAAAGAAAGAGATCACAGTGAGAGGAGGAGATGTTTGTCCTAAACCTGTCTTTGCCTTCCATCACGCTAACTTCCCACGTAAGTGTTTTTTAATTCAGAATCTTAATTGTGGGTAGAATAGTAAACATGAACATTAGGCTATTTAAAGGTTTTGACATTGGCTCTGGATGTTGTTGAAAAAATATGTATAAAGCCTTTCATGAAGGTAATAATTTATTCCATGTTACGGTTCCAAAAACATGTAAACCTGCTCAAGGCAAATCTCTTCTTGCATAAGTAAAAAATTTTCATGCTCTTCTGTTCTTCAGTTCAGACTGAGAAAAAGGTTTTTTCTATCTTCCCCTGGGGTTTTTACCTCTGTGTATTACAAAGCAGAATAAAGTTGCTTTCTAACTGGAGATAATATAAATTTGGCTCCCAAAAAAGGACTGCCCGTGATGTTAGATGCTTTAGGATAGTGGTTTTCAAAGATAGCAGTGAACTTCAGGGCAGAGTTTTAGGTTTTTTTGATTTTTTTTTTTTTTTAATAATAAATTTATTAGAGAGATGTAAAGCTGGGTAAATCTTAAAAGCCTAATAAGTTTTTGTTTGTTTTGTGGTTTTTTTTGTTGTTGTTATGGTTACTGGGGATTGAACTCAGGGTCACTTGACCACTGAGTCACATCCCCAGACTTATTTTGTATTTTATTTGTAGTCAGGGTCTCACTGAATTGCTTAGCACCTCACCCTTGCTAAGGCCACTGGGATTACAGGCATGCGCCACTGCCCTCAGCCCTAATAAGTTTTTGAAGCCTGTTTTGTCTGCATTCTTAGTTTTACTTAAAAACAATGACATGTTTATTCTCTTACAGAATATGTAATGGATGTATTGATGGATCAACATTTCACAGAACCAACTCCAATTCAGTGCCAGGGATTTCCATTGGCTCTTAGTGGGCGGGATATGGTGGGCATTGCTCAGACTGGCTCTGGAAAGACATTGGCGGTATGTACCAGCAAGTGGTAATTATTTTAGTATCCTAATTGTTACATATACTTTTAAAAAATATTTATTTTTTAGTTATAATTGGGCACAACTATAATACCTTTATGTATTTAATTTTATGTGGTGCTGAAGATTGAACCCAGGGCCTCACACGTGCTAGGCGAAAACTCTACCGCTGAGCCACAACCCCAGCTCTGGCACATATACTTTTAATTCTTCATTAAAATGTAATTAGTGTAGGTAATATTTTAGCTGTTAAATGTGTGGAAGTATTTTTAAAATTTACATTATCATGAACACAGTAATGTTGAGTTCTGTTTTTCAGTTTCCTGTTTTAAGTATTAACTAATTACTGTTGTATTTTAGAATTATTAAGATAATGGCTTGTTTTGGGGTTGGGAGTGTAGCTCACTTGGTAGAGTGCATGTCTCACATGCACAAAGCCCTGGGTTCAATCCCCAGCACCCCACAAAAAAAAGATGGCGGCTTGTTTTTAATATAAGATTCTTGTTCTCCCCAGTATTTGTTGCCTGCAATTGTTCATATTAACCACCAGCCGTACTTGGAAAGGGGAGATGGCCCGATTGTAAGTGTGTTTCAGTGTGTTTATAATTTTAATAAGAACTATAATTGTTGTATTTTAAGTTTTATGCTTTATACACGTTATCTGATTTTGTTCTTAACTCCACTCTCCATATCTGGAAGTGGTATTACCACAGTTCTTAATTGCTCAGTGATGCTGTGAGAAATATAGAAAAGATGTGAGATGGGTTCCCTGCCCTGTGGTTCTTAAAATCAGGTTGGGATTTTGTGTGTGTGTGTGTGTACTAGCCACATATATTTGAAATGAGTGTGTATATTCTTGATGTTTCAAAATACAAAATGATATATTGCTTTGCTTTATATAACATAGTGTATTCTATAGAGATTGTTCTTTTATCACTAGCTGATATGAGTGGATCAATGCATAGAGAAGGATTACTAGTTGCTCACAGTTTGTATAGTACATGTTTCAAGAGTCTTGATTTGGTATTATTTGGGCCAGATTCCATGTGATTCTGGCAGCTTACATGAACTGTTGTTTTTGCTTATGTACCCAGTGAAGAGAGCTTAAATGAGCAGTGTTGGCTCTGGCTTTTTTTTTTAAATTCATTTGTATTTCTTGCTAATATTTAATCCATAGTTGTGTTGCAGGATATTTTTAAAACTGTTTGCTTGTTTTGCAAGAGTTGTATAGTTAAAACTAGGTAATAAAATTTGTAAATCTATTTAAGTGGTACATATAAACTGTAATGAATTATAATGCATCAAAGGCAGGTGAGAATGCTGCCAGTGTCATTCCACATACTAAATAGTGAATTCTAATCATTTTTCCCCCACCCCATGGTGCCCTTCTACTTCTCTGTTGACCACGCACCCTGTCACATGATTTGAAAAGTATTAGATAATAATGGAAGAGATATTTTATTGTATTTCACAGTTATTTATGGGTTTTTATTGTTATTGTTTTCTTAACCTGCAATGTCTCAAGTGGGTTTTTGCCTATTTCAGTGTCTGGTTCTGGCTCCTACCAGAGAGCTTGCTCAGCAAGTACAGCAGGTGGCTGATGACTATGGCAAGTGTTCTAGATTAAAGAGTACTTGCATTTATGGAGGTGCTCCTAAAGGTCCCCAGATTCGAGACTTGGAAAGAGGTAATTAAAAAAATTATCAGGAATATTAGTTTATCTTACTTTACCAATTTCTGTGAATGATATAGAAGAAAGGAGTACGATATTGTGGGGAAAAAAATCAGTATTTTAGGAACTTAGAAATCCTCCGGTTTATTAGCTATTTTGGGAGAGGAATTACCATAGCTGGAAAGTCTTAACTTTGTAAGATTTAATGGTTATGCAAGAATTCTTAATGAACTAGATCTTTTTTGTTTTGCAGGTGTTGAGATCTGCATAGCTACTCCTGGGCGCCTGATAGATTTCCTGGAGTCAGGAAAGACAAATCTTCGCCGATGTACTTATCTTGTGCTGGATGAGGCTGATAGAATGCTTGATATGGGCTTTGAACCCCAGATTCGTAAAATTGTTGACCAAATCAGGGTGTGTAAAACTGATCTTTCACTATCTTTATATTCTTTGACTGTTGTTACAATTCGTTAGCCTAAAAGAAAGCCTTTCCTTTCCTGATAGCCTGATAGGCAGACACTGATGTGGAGTGCCACCTGGCCAAAAGAAGTGAGACAGCTTGCAGAGGATTTTCTTCGTGATTACACCCAGATCAACGTGGGCAATCTGGAGTTGAGTGCCAACCACAACATCCTTCAGATTGTGGATGTCTGCATGGAAAGTGAAAAAGACCACAAGTATGAAAGAGATGTTACTGTTTGTTTTAATAACACTGATGATAATGCTCATAATGATCCAAAATTAAAAGTGAATCTTAAAATTTTTTAGCCAGGCATGGTGGTGTATGCCTGTAATCCCAGGAGGCTGAGGCAGGGGGATTGCAAGTTAAGGCCAGCCTCATCTCCTTAGAGAAACCCTGTCTCAAAAAGGATTGGGGATGTAGCTCAGTGGAAAAAGTGCCCCTGGGTTCAGTCTCTAATACCAAAAAGAAAGAGAAACTTTTTTTTTTTTTTTTGCTTTCTACTAATTCATCTTTTGTGTCATTTATTGGAGCATTGTGGTTAAAGAATTTTTACTGTGATGTGAAAAGAAAGTGCTGTAGTTTGGGGAGTTAATACTGCAGAGATCTGCATAGTATGTGGGGAGGCCTTTCCTGCATGATGGCAGTAGTGTTGGTCTTTTTTTTTCAGGTTGATTCAACTAATGGAGGAAATAATGGCTGAAAAGGAAAATAAGACAATAATATTTGTGGAGACAAAGAGACGCTGTGATGACCTCACTCGAAGGATGCGTAGAGATGGGTGAGTATGGCACTGAGATGATTAGCCTTGGATTTCTAAACTGGTGTTGTGAATGTTGTATTTTAATAATGCCCCACATGCAATTTATTTTTTAAATGGATAGTCATCTTTTGCAGCCTAACAAACCTTACCAAAATTATGTAATAGCATTTCTTTTTAAGGCTTAGCTTTCCTCTTTAAAGATTTTTAAAATATTGGTTACTTTTTTCCTGCTAGTTGGCCTGCTATGTGTATCCATGGAGATAAGAGTCAACCAGAACGAGATTGGGTACTTAATGGTAAGTTCCAAACTAAAGGGCCAGGTAGTGTTTTTGGCTTTACAAACCATCTGGCAGTCCCTGTTGCCACTGCTAAACTCTGCCACTGTAACACAGAAAGCAGCTGGCCATAGACAACATGAGAAGTCATGGCCTGGCTGAATTCCAACAAAATTTTACTAAGTGGCAAAAGTAAGTATTTAAGAACTGGGTGTGGTGGTATACATCTATAATTTCATGATTCATGAAGCTGAAGTAGAACGTTCAAGTTCCCGGGCAATCAATACACACACATCTTGCAGGGGTGGGGGGTAATAATAATGGTTTTTCTTCTTCATTCCACAGCTTTTTAAGATGTCCCCTAGCTTGTTTGTATAACTTGATTTTTCATTTGTTTTTGCAGAGTTCCGCTCTGGAAAGGCTCCCATCCTCATTGCCACGGATGTAGCCTCCCGTGGGCTAGGTTTGTATAGATAGGTGTCTGTGTCAAGGGTTTATGTATCTTTTTGGTTTAAAGATTTGTCATTTCAATTTTAGAATTGTATAAACATCTGTTTAGTAAAAAGAGAAGAATATAAGTGTGACTCCCTCCCCCCACAGTTTTTTTGTTTTTTGTTGGTCTTTTTTGTTTTTTCCTCAAAACCTTAGTTGTTTTTTGTTTTTGCTTTTTTTGGGTTTTTGTTTTTTGGGGTTTTTTTTCCTCTCCTTTTATTTTCAAAGTCTCTTCCTGCTCCTAATAAACAGGCTTTGGTTTGCAGCAAGACCTAGGCATGACTATTCAGTTAGAGGGAGAGGAGACATTCACTTGAACAGCTTAACTTCTTGCTGGTTTTGCTCTGTTTTCTGGCTTTTTAGAAGGAGCCTGATTGAACCTAGCTATTGAAAGCTAGTTTCTTCAGTTATTACTTTTCCTTTTATCAGTCTGTTATAGATAAATTATAGAGGCCCAATTCTAAATCATATTTAATATATTTAACAAACTTATAATACAGTATCATTCAGTTAAATCTGTATTGCCCGGTGTAATTTACTGAAGTTAAAAAATGGTGGGCATTCTGTTATCTCCTCCTACTACTGTACTCATATCATAGATGTGATAATATAGAAGTTAAGAGCTTAATTTGAAAATGTTTTTGGAGTTTCCAACTCACTATGATGTAAGGTATATACAGATACTCTGGTACTTTAGCCCATCATTTTGAGCTAAACAGGTCTGACTCAAAACTTTTATATTTAAAAACAATTATTTCTGTTGTAAGGAAATTTTAAAACGATTGGCAGGTGTTTGATTCCTTGTCTAGTAAGGTGAGAAGTATCATATTCCCTAATACTATTTATTTAATGTAAAGAGGACACATAATCAAACTGGAATAAAAAAGTAATGGAGCCTTTTTGTCCATTGGACTTATCATTGCCTCCTTCAGAGGGGGTGACCTGCAGCCATGATGGAAAGTTGTCCCTGCCCTCTGAGGTCCTGTCTGGGTCTGTGCCGGTAGAACTTGGACCTGTTGGGAGAGGAGGTGGAGGCCTGAAAGCACTTTACTCAAAAGCTTTCAGTAATGTGGTTTTTAAACAGGCTTGCTATGTGCTGGTAGCTTCTTTGTGCATCTTGCCTAGACAATTAAAAATATTTGCTCCATGTCCCCTTGCATTTCTAAATCGAATCAATTGGCTACCATTAGAATAACTTAGACTCTTCATCCCAGTCCCCCTCATCCAAGTGAGGGGAGAGGGAAGGTACCTGAGTCTGTTTCTTGTTACTCAACATCAGTGCTTGTTTTGGGCCCCTTTGTTTGCTGCCTTGTAAAAAATCAAAAGGAGGGAGAAAACCCACCAAAATGGCAGAATTCTGACCAAGGTCCTACAAGATCCTGGAAAGTGAAGGCTTCTACCTCATAGACAGGGGTGCGATTTTCAGCTGAGTCACCAGGCCTTTTTTCACTTCCTGTCGAGCGATGATCTCTTAAATGTTCCCTTCAGGTAAGTTCTTTGATTCCCATAATTTTGTAGTAATCATCCTCAAGGCAACCACTATTCCCTTTCCACTGGGATATTTTTTATTTCTCCTTTTTGTTTAAACTACACGCTGTTAAACTAAAAGTATTGAATTTATTTTGTTTTGTTTTTTAACAGAAGCTTTGATATCAGCTGCAGATCCCTCAGTACATGGCCGAGGCAAATCTACATTGGCCCGAAGCAGCTCTAGATGGGCCTGTTGGCTAGCCTTAGACCCTCCCAATTAGTGATTGGAGATTCAGGCCATGTCCTAGGGCTTTCCAGACCAAAGGTTCTTAGGCAGCTGGCCAAAACATTAACTTTTCCATTTCTTACCCTGCTACAGCATCTTCTATAAAGGCAGCAAGATAATATTGTGGCAGTGCACAAATAACATCAGGGCAGGCTTGACTGGAGAAAAACAAATTCTGCGCTTGCTCCTGTGTGCCTTCCGCCAGCTATGTGCACACACAGGACAGCTTTCTAGTGAAGAACTTGCACCATGTCTGCCCCCTATTGAGCCCCTCCAGAAGTACTCCCAAGTATTAGATCTGAATTGTTGACTGCAACCCCCACCCCACCCCCACCCTCAATGCCAGTGCTTTCTGCTAGGAAAGCATACTTTTGTGTGTTTGTGCAGTAATTCCACTTGCTCTGCTTCCAAGGGCTATACTCAGTGGGAGCGACTAACTCTGAAGATGTGGTCATGGATTATAATCCCCCCACCCCCACCCCTCCCAACCCTTGCCCTGTAAGTTTTTTTTCTTTGTGGCATCAACGACCCTAGCCTGAGACTCACGCTGCCCCCTGTGATAAGTGCCTTCTCGTCTTTCTGGTGTGATTCGGGACTTTAGGGGTCAGTAAAGACCGAGGAGCCTTTATTGTAATAAGAAACAGACATAATGCCCCTTCTTCACAAGCCCTGTAACAACAGCCAATTTTTTTTTTTTTTTTAAATCATCTCCCCTTTCCCCCTGAAATTAATCCAGTCTGGGCAATAGATGCAGTCTGACCCTTTGGATGTAACTTACATTTTTTTTTTATTAATTATTTTTTTCTACAATCACCCCAATTACCTTGGGGGAGGCGTTGGAGGACCTGAAATTTTTACCCGAACCCAGGTTCTCCGGCGCTTGGCAACCAAATGGGGCTACAGAGAAGCATCTAAGCCAGTTCACAGAGCGAGCGTGTGTGGGGACTTCTCACTGCCACGGACCCTTGATGCATGCTCCCCGCGCTCCAGTGGTCCCGTGTCAGAAGGCGGAGTTTTCGAAAGGAGGCCGCCAAAAATAAAAGGCAAAGAGACGGGATCGGCTGCAGCGGTTTCCCAAAGGAGGAGGGAGTGTGCATCGGTCTGGTAACAAACAGAGAATGTTTTTTCATTATTTATATCACAAAAATCTGTGTTTTATCTAGGATATTTTCTGAATATTCTTTGTAAAATGCAGATTTTTTTTTCCACAAAACATTAGGATTCTGTTATATTCTTAAATTTGTTTGTTTTAAGTAGGTAAAAAAAATACATTTAGCTGAAAGCATTACACTAACATTTACATACTGTAAGCATTAGGAGATTATTCAGCCCAATTCCCAGCAGTAGAGAGAATATTAAAACTTGTGTCTCAAGGTTTCATTTTTTTCCCATGTTCTTTGGCTATCTATTTAATTTCCCAGGTCACATAGACAATCTTTGATCATTGAAACAAGTACTAAGCCTGAAGTAACCTTGAGTTGGGCAAAAAACTTCATTTGACAGAAGCTGGGTTTGGTAGTATAGTGAAATTTTAGTGTAATGTGTGCTTGTGGTAATTCAAAGGGGAAGGATATTTTTTTGCAAAGGAAATTAGGTGTGTACTTTGGCTCTGATCAGTTTGTTGTTTTTTTTTTGTTTGTTTGTTTGTTTTAATATAAGAGCAAAAAAGAATTAACCTAAATGTTAAGTCTCCTTGAAAATGTAGTAATAAAACACATGAAGCTCCTTTTTTCATTTTGCTCTGTGACTGGTTCAAAGGTAAGTTTGTTATGTTGTTGGTAGATTTTTGCCAGGCTTCTCCCAACAGAGTAGAAGTGATTTGGCCCTGTAACATAACAGTGGTTAGCACTTGCTTTCTGTATTCCAGTTTTGGAAAGGATGGCACTGGAACTTGGTGGTCTAAGGACCAACGTTGGTGCAGCTCCTGTCAGTACATTGGTCATCTATAGATGAGGCAGGAGTTTGATGGCTGGATGGGATTTCCTTAGAGTTCAATGGCCAGTAAAGATGCCAATTCCCATGCATGTCCCAAGAATCACTAATCTTCTTTTACTCTGTTGGGATGAGTCTTTTTTTGTTCCTGCTCAGAGTGGTTACTAACTGCACCTTCTCTCCTCTTGCTGTCATCTGCATTCGTGCTTCCCACCTGTTGTTGGCATGTCCTTTACCTTCTCTTTCCCTGCCACGTCAACCTACACGCTGACTCACCATTGACGTGGAAGATGTGGAAGATGTCAAGTTTGTGATCAACTATGACTATCCAAACAGCTCAGAGGATTATGTACATCGTATTGGCAGAACAGCCCGTAGCACCAACAAGGGTACTGCCTATACCTTCTTCACCCCAGGGAACCTAAAGCAGGCCAGAGAGCTGATCAAAGTGTTGGAAGAGGCTAATCAAGCTATCAATCCAAAACTGATGCAGCTGGTGGACCACAGAGGTGGCGGCGGAGGAGGGGGTAAGGGTAAGTCCTGGAGTTTTCCAGGTACTGCCAAGGTATCTTTTACATTTATTATGTCTTGGTTTATCTTTATTTATTTATTTATTTATTCATTCATTTAAGTGGTGGGGCTAGGGATCCAACCCAGGGCCTCATGCATGCAAGGCAAACACTCTGCCAACTTAGCTATATCCCCAGCCCCTGTTTTGGTTTATTAATCCTGTGGAAGCTTTAAATATATTGCTTAATAACAAAGGAGAGTGCTTAGTAATTTTCCTGAATTTTTATATATTTTTCATATATTTAGCAGCATAGTATTTCTGTAGTCATCTAAAATTGATCTTTGTGAAATATATGGTACATGTTCATCATTAAGCTAAACTACTTTTTAATACCTTAAATGCTTAGCATCTTAGTTTTCAGTTTCTATATGAAGTCAGTGATTTTACAGAAATTGAGACATGGTTGTCTACCATTGCAGAATATACTAGGAGTTAGACTTCCTAACTCCAGGTTTGTTGTGTTAAGATTGTAGTCTTGGTCATGCTCAAGAAAAGAGCCTAAAACAGTGGAGTAAAGTGCCTACTTGGGGACTGGACTAGCTGAAGGTCAGGGACTTTTTTTTTTTTTTAAGTTATTGATGGACATTTATTTATTTATATGTGGTGCTGAAGACCAAACCCAGAGCTTCACACATGCTAGGCAGGCACTCTACCACAGAGCCACAACCCCAGCCTATACCCCTTCATTTTTATATTTGTTTTTTTTGTTTGGATCATAGGCTTGGCATTAAAAAATACTTTTTATCCTTCCATCAGGAGGTCGTTCTCGATACCGGACCACTTCTTCAGCCAACAATCCCAATCTGATGTATCAAGATGAGTGTGACCGGAGGCTACGAGGAGTCAAAGATGGTGGCCGAAGAGACTCTGCAAGCTACCGGGATCGTGGTGAAACCGATAGAGCCGGTTATGCTAATGGCAGTGGCTATGGAAGTCCAAATTCTGCCTTTGGAGCACAAGCAGGCCAATACACCTATGGTCAAGGCACCTATGGGGCAGCTGCTTATGGCACCAGTGGCTATACAGCCCAGGAATATGGTGCTGGCACGTATGGTGCTAGTAGCACCACCTCAACCGGGAGAAGTTCACAGAGCTCTAGCCAGCAGTTTAGTGGGATAGGCCGTTCTGGGCAGCAGCCACAGCCACTGATGTCACAACAGTTTGCACAACCTCCAGGAGCCACCAATATGATAGGTTACATGGGGCAGACGGCCTACCAGTATCCTCCTCCTCCCCCTCCCCCTCCTCCTTCACGTAAATGAAGCCACTCAGTGGTGGTGACTCCTGTAGACTTAATTACATATAAAGGAACACTGTCTTTACTTCCCCCCTTCCCTTTTTCTTTATTTTTTTTATTGTTTTTTTTTTCCCCTCCCAACCATTGTGATTTGTCTTTTCATGCAGATTAGTTAGAATTCACTGCCAGGTTTCTTCTGCCCCCGCTCCCCCCAATCCAGTCTATAATAACAGATTTTGTAAAAATATACATAATGACTGGAAGAGAAAAATTTCTTCCCCCAACTTCTTGCATGTTGAGGATATTTGAGCTATTTTTCATCTTAAAAGAAAAAGTAAGGTATTAGGAGGTCCTTTTATGGGAGCCCATTTTTTGTTGTTGTCCTGAGTTTGTTGGGAGGCAGGGGGGGAGGACTGGATTGTCTTGCAGAAGAAGATGGCATCTGTGCTGTGAATTACTCTCATCACTGGGTTAGAAAACCAAGAGGAATTTCCCTGCACATTTTCCATGATTTTTTTTTTTTTTTTTTAAGCATTTCTCAAGTTGGATCAGGGTTCCTCCGGCCTGATGAGGTTTTTTTGTTTTGTTTTTTAAGACCATGCTTTGCCATTATCATTTCTGCTGATGGCTTGAGTGCATTTGACAGTTAAATATTTTTAATTGGTTTTCTCTTCTCTTACAGTCTGCCTTCCCCTCTCCCAGTTACTGAAAAATAACCAGTGTAGTGTCAGGTTAGAAATTGCTGAGTGTCAGTTTAATTCTCTCTTTTAATTAAAAACCACAAGGGTTAATGGCATTGGTTAAACTGCAGCATCTTGGCATTGGGGTGGAAACTTGCCTGTTTTTTCTTCCCCACTTAACCAGGGACCATCTGTGAAATTAATTACCTGGCCGGACAGTTACTGTGAGCAAATGAATGTCAGTGCTCACTGGGAATTTAATTTTAAGTAGTCGAGCCTCTGCATTCACCTGCAGTGTGTAAGGAACCTTTAATGATTAAACATTGTATTCAAAATGGGCAGATTTTCCTTTTCAATTCAGTATTTGTAGAACTAGGATAAAAGCAGCTCTCTTTGCCAGTCACTCTGCCCCTTTGGCCAAGCTATTGTGAGCAAACACTCTTAAGCCCCCCTAAGCTCTTCATGCCCTGTCCTGCGTGCTTTCTAACAGCTTCTGAAGGTATGCTATCCTCAGTATCCCTTTGCACTCAGCTTTTCACAGGTAGGTAACTCTTAGGAAATGTTCTGGAGGACTCAAGCCCAAGTCCTTTTTAATTTTCCTTTTTTAATTTTTCTCCATATGAAGGTAGGTGGGTTGGTCCCCTTCATAGTGATATTGTCTTATTAAGACTTGAAATAGCAGATGGACCTGGAAAAAATATTCTGCTTTGTGTTCACCATAACCATAGAGCGGGCGGGCAGGCAAGCAGCCTGCCTGCTCCAGAAGCCTCTTCCAGATCCACTGTGGTGGAACTGTTCATTTTTATGCTGTTACCAGTATCACAGTGCAGTTAAAGGAAAGGCTCCCCTGCGTTCTTAGGCTACGGCCTGAACATGCTTGTTGGTTTGTAAGATCTAAGAATTTAAATACTTGAGGATTTTTTTGTTTTTGTTCTCCTTTTAAAATCCTTCAGGGGGAGAGAAGGGATGGTTTCTGAGGGGTTCTGATTCAGTTGCAGCATACCAGGTAGGTTGTCAGCATAAGCTGAAATGTGTGCATGTAAAAACTTTGGCATCCTTTTTTACTTTCCACTTCCTTCCCTGCTCTTTTTGTTCCCCATCTTTAAAAATAGAGGCCGAGGATGGTAGGCACAGAAGAAATACGGCAAAACTGTTCTGTGCTTTCAAACCAAAGTGAGTGTCATGTCCGCCCCACACCTCACCCCATCCCTCCCCAAAGAGAAGGTATCTAAGCACTGATCAATCTCTTGTGGACATTTCTGTTTTACAACCAAATTCTGATTTTTTTTTCAACATAGAGATTTCACCACAGGGAATGCCCTACTCTATTGCAGCTCCTAAAAGCATCCATTTCAGGGAAAGGTACACGAGCAATATCTGGACTGCTTGCTTCCCTTTTCCATCAGGGACATAATCTCAAAATGAAAAAATAGCAAATTTCAAGAGTTCTTGTGGCCTGAGCACAGCTGAAATTTAGTAGGTTTTTTTTTTTTTTTTTAATGTAGCTCTTTGAATTTCTGCCTCTATGTCGTGATTCAGGTTCGTCTCTTGCTTCAGAACATGAGCAGACAAATCCTCATCTGATGCCGGTTACTGCATTCACAGTTGAAACTCATTTAGGGAAAGGGTTTTCAGTATTAAACCACAGGCCGCTTCTCCCCAGTCCCTCCCTAACAATTCATTGTGCGGACTTATTTCATCTAAAAGGTTGGTGGCTTTTGCTTGGGATCAGTGCTCTCTATATACATGTCCTTGCTGGTCTCTGAACACATTCCTGTTGCATTAAGACTTGAAAGATTTGTAGGTGTGTGATGTTCAGGCACAGGATGCTAAGAGCTATGTTACTATTCTTAGTTTGTAAATTGTCCTTTTGATACCATCTTGTTTTCTTTTGTAGGTATAAATAAATAAAAACTGTTGACAATAAGGTGTGAACTTTTTATTCCTTAAAATTTCTCTGAGTAACCCAGTATAGAGCTTTTGCTCTAAGACATTAAGTTGGGTGGCTAATCTCCTTAAACATCTAAAACTGATTAGTTTTAGAGCAAGAATGTGAATCACAAAACAAGATGAAGGGTACTTCTTGTAAATGCTTGGGTATCTAGCTCATCAGGAAAAGGGTGATCTTTGCTAATGGTGCCCCACTCGGGCCATTCCTTAGGGTTAAGGTTCTAAGTTCAGGGCTCCGGTGAACCTTAAGTAAAATTTAAGCCAAGTAAAGGGGACTCACAGAATGACTTCACTCCTTCCAAAGCTGGTGAATTTGGTTTGTTTATGGCTTGAAGTCCATATTAAAGTGAGATAGCTGGCTATAATCTTACCCTGACCAGTTTGGTCTCTTACAGTGACGTTTACTACAGGAACATGCCCGTAATATAGCCCACCAGGTAGGGCGGTCTCCCATGGACATTGTTGCACATTGCCCTTTCCAGGCAGGAGTTGTGCTAATATTAATCTATTCATGGATCAGGCACCTTAGTTTCTCTTTCCAGGTAGCCAGGGCTTTAGGTTTGTATTTGGCCCCAGCTTCTTGTTACCTCTTGCGTGGGTATTGAAGGAAGATCCTGCTGATGAGGCCTAGATAGAATGACCAGTGTTTTGCTGAAATCCATACTAAGCATTTTTCTGGCTTTAATTTTAATATTTGATCCCAAGTCATGGATAGGTCACCAAGGAGAACAATCAAAATGGCTTGCTCCATGTCCTTATTAAGGTGTAGGTCATCTCTGAGGGCCCTCAGATTGGCATTGGAAGACTTAACTTCTTTCCTTTAAGTACTGGAAGAAAATGGAAATGAAGTTAGAATGTATTGTATGGATCAAAGGACTGGTTTGTAACCACATAATCCTGTCTCCACATCCAGCTCCAGGTGTTGATGTTAAGGCCATAGGGGAAAGGGTTTTCAGTATTAAACCACAGATGAACCATGGACTTGCTGACCTCCGTCTTGGTTACTGACACTCCATCCCTCTTAGGGTGTAAACTTAACATTTGGCCTCAATGTTGTATTCTACCTCTTAAACCTGGATAATGCAGCAGTTCCCTAACTAGCTAGTTCTACTGCTCTGGCTTCTTTTGACCAACATAGCAGCTAGAGGATTGGTTTTTTAAATGGCTCCTCCAGTCACTGCTCTTTTTTTTTTTTAAGAAATTTTTTTAGTATTTATATTTTAGTTTTCGGCGGACATAACATCGTCGTTTGTATGTGGTGTTGAGGATCGAACCCGGGCCGCACGCATGCCAGGCGAGCGCGCTACCGCTTGAGCCACATCCCCAGCCCCAGTCACTGCTCTTGATAAGTGCAGACCCCTTACCTTGGCAGCCCAGTGACCTGACTTCTCCAGTTTTGTGGATTGGATCCTGCTAACCTGCATACTTAACATTGCACAAAGCTGGCTGATGCTCAGGAGTGTTTCACCTGTATTTTCCCAACTAAGTCAAAGGTCATGGCTCTTTTGGTCTGTTTTCTCTTGGTGCAGCATACTGAAAATCCTTGCCTTCCCTATTAGACGGAACACTGCAGAGAGGAGCCCGGGCTCACCCCTGTTCCCTTGGGTATTATGGGATGAATGAGTAACGGCCAGAGCCTGCTGGACATGCTTTCCTCCCAGCACCTACCTTTGGTCACATACAGGTAGAAGAAATCACAGTAGAAGATGGTTTGCACCACTCCTGACACCACCGCAATCTGGTCATAGAAGTTCTCAGTCTGGTACCGCCTGATCCAGTTGGCCAGGTAGAGAGCCCGGTAGAGTCCCAAGAAGAACAAGTAGTGAGTGGTGATGGTCTCGGCCTCCCCAGTCTTGCTGATCATGAAGAGCTGGGGCAGGATGGCCACTGACTCCAGGTAGATGGAGAAGGTCCAGAGGATCTGAGCCCAAGAGACAAGCACAAAGGAGCTCAGCGAGGCCAGGAAAGGGCCTGTGGCTTTAAGAGATGTAAATACATGTTTCCTGGAGGGAATATGTTCAGCAAAATGGTTTAAATTCACATTCTCAATAAAGAACTAAAGGAGTTGTGCCTCTGGCTCAGGTGGAGCCCTTGCCTAGTATGCTGGGTTCCACCCCCAGCAAACTGCACATGTGGGCTTTGAGTTTTTTCTATTTCTGGTTCTGGTGATGGAACCCAGGACCTTGCATGTGTTAGGCAAGCACTTCACCACTGGGCTACACATCCCCAGCCCCACACTTCAGTATTTTGTCACCTTTTTTTCCTATGTAAATATAATTTTGATTTTTAATATTAAGACTACAATACATAATGCTTAGAATGAGTATTTCTAAGGAACATAATTTTTAAAGGTTGCAATTTTGCTGAACTTATCATAATTGAAGCCAGAGTTTCTCAAAGTGATCCATAAATACCAGCATCAAGATCTCAGGCTTGTTGTCCACAGATTCGTAGCCATCAGGCCAGGCACACTGGCTTAAAACTTTGGCCTAAGCTTGGTCTAGGGATCTGCTAATCCTATGTTGGACTCAAGGTCTCAACAAGCAGAAGTAGGCTGGAGCCACTGGCTCATGAGCCTCTTGGCTGCCGCAGGTGTGCCTCTCTTCCTGTGGAGGACTGTGACAAGCTTGTTGCCATTTTCCAAATTTGGAACTGAACAGTCCTTGAGCAAGGGTCACAGAAGGCAAGCCCAGATGCCTCCGTGGGCCTGAGGGATGGATGCTAGGGGCACGTTTGGGGGATGTGGGCTCAGAGCCTCCCTCACCTCCAGGGGTGTAAAACTGTAGTTCTCCAGGAAGGAAAGGCCAATGACGGGGACCAGAAGAAACTCCAGGCGGAATGTGTCATTCTCGATGTCAAATGTTTTCCGAAATTTCCCATAGATCATGTACACTGTGACATAAGCACAGAGGAGGAAAACCACCTAAAAAGGGAAAGAGCCGTGAGAGCCTAGGAAGCCACTCCCCAGCCTGAAGCCTGCCAAACCCAGGGCTCTGTGCCTGCCGTCTGGCCAGCAGGTGAAATGTGCTCTTGCAATCCGGAATGAACAGCTTCTAACTGGGACTGAAATGTGCGGCCCGGTTGTCCCCTCCATCTGTGGAGTACTGGGCAAGAAAACAGGACCAGTATTTCTTAGGGGATGAGGCAGTGGCATTCTAGGGCTCCTAAAAAATCCTCCAGCTTCCTGGATCCGCATCAATGGCTTTCGAACATTCTCCCTCAGACTGACCTCCCTGGAATTATTTGGCCAGTGTTCCTTTAGAAAAGCAGTCTAATTACCCTAGCTGCCGCCCGGCAGGTAACTTCATTCAGATATGTCCTCTAACCTCCTTGGCCACATGCAGACACTCAAGCGTGAATCAGAATTACCCAGATGGGTGCACACCTGCAATCCCAGCCACTCAAGAGGCTGAGGTGCTAGGATCACAAGTTCAAGGCTAGCCTGGGCAAAAAGTAAACCGGGCTGAGGATGTGGCTCAATAGGAGAGCACCCCAGGGGGCTTGTCCCAATATTGAAAAAAAAATCCCTTAGATGGGCTGCCCTGCCCCAGCCCCCAAAATTCTTCCTTTGCTTGTTAGGTCTGAGAATTTTTGTTTCCTCCTCTAGTTGTACACGATACCTTTATTTTTATTTATTTTTATGTGGTGCTGAGAATTGAACCCAGGGCCTTGCACACACCAAGCAAGTGCTCTACCGCTGAGCCCCAGCCCCAGCCCCTAGGTCTGAGAATTTGCTTTTCTAAGTTTCCAGCTGATGGAGATGCTGCTGGCACAGTGGCCTAGATTTACCTGTCCTTCAAGACTCAAGTGACATAATTTCCTCTTCACTAGAATGAAGGACACTTGCTGTCACTACTGCTCCATGTGCAAATGTTCCCTGCAGCCCGGGCTCCTGTGTTCTGTAAATGTGTATGTACAAGTCCTTCTCCCATGCAAGAGGGCTCACAGAGGGCAGGGTCCACCTCTGAATCCCCAGCTCCTAACTCAACGCCTGGAACAGACAAATGCTGGAAAGTGCGGATGCAGCCGTGGTCCCCTGTCTCACAGATGTGGAGACTGGCCAGTTCAGGATTCCTAGGTCTCACCAGCCATGCTAAGGGCTGGTTCTGAAGTCTCAGCCAAGAATGTCCACAGCAGATCCTTGAGCAGAGGAATGGACTAGACAAGTGGCATCTGATATTCAGGTGAATTTAATTAGGTGATTTGAAGACCCCAGACTCAGGTTCACAATGAATGAGTTCAATACTCCACAAGGAGCAGCACCCTCCATCCTACCAAGCCTTGTACCCAGACGCCTAGGAGGTGTCCCTTTGGGTTAAATACCTTCTAGCTTCTGTATATTACCTCGTAATTTTCAGAACAGTCCTGTGACATAGGTAGGACCTCCCCCCCATAGGACTTCTATCAGATAATGCACCAACTAAAAACTACACTTCCTGGCTCCTTGGCAGATAAGGACACTCAATGGCACAGGGTGGAGTTTGGGGAAAGCTCTTACCCAGCTGGCAGGCACTCTATTATTCTATTTCCCACTTCCTTTTTCCTGCCCAGAATGCGATATAACGTGGTAGGAGCTGTGGTAGGACATGCATTCTGTGACCCCATGCCAACCTGGGTTCCAACTAGGCATCATTCAGGACTAACTACATTGCCAGACCCACTGTCAGACTAAAATGCAGAGCTTCTTGCTTTAAAAAACAGAATCTCAAGATGGCAACATTAAACCAAGTGGGGGCCCTGCTAATCCACTGCACAGGTCACACACCTATAAGCCCCAGTCACACAAAAAATGGCAGAGCAGAAAGTTGAAAGGAGCCTGGGCATCCGTGGGGCTGCCAATCCCAGCCCTGGGTTGCCTGCCCCCAGATTTCATGTTATGCGAATGAAAAAATAAGGCCTTGTGAAGATCACCCTGAAATCTGTCACCAGCACCCCAGCAGTCCCCGCCCACATTGCTGACTGCACCTGTGCTCCTTCCACTGAACTGCGCTGCTTAAAGAGCCAGGACGGTTCAGCAGAAGCAGGACAGTCCTCCCCCAACAGAAGGAGGGACACCTATGGCCAGGGCCTGGGGCATCGGGGTGGAACTGAAATGCCAGTTTCTTCTGAAAACTGGGGCACACTTCAGAGCCACAGCTTCTCCTCAGGACATTACATCCACACTGCAGCCTGCACCCTGCCCTCCCCAGTCCTCTGCAGGCATCTCCACCACACTGGGTGGCCCTCGCCCATTGCGCTCTGCCATAGCAGCCCTCTGTCTTCTCCGCAGGCACTGAGCTTGTTCCTGTCTCCGGACATCTTTGCACCAGCCATGTGTTTCGCTCAGAATCTTTCTCCTCTGATTGTCACAGGGCTGGTTCCTTGTCGTTCAGATCTCCACTTGAGCGTCGCCTCTTCAGAGAGGCTTTACCTGACCACACTCCCCAGGCTGGCTCCCTACTCGTCCTCTATCAGGGAACCATTTTTGAAACCGTTTGTTGTCAGGCAGTGGTGCACGCCTGTAATCCCAGCAGTTCAGGAGGCTGAGGCAGGAGGGTTGCCGGTTCAAAGCCAGCCTCAGCAATGGTGAGGCACTAAGCAGTTCAGTGAGACCCTATCTCTAAATACAGTACAATATAGGGCTGGGGATGTGGCTCCGTGGTTGAGTGCCCCTGAGTTCAATCCCTGGTAATAATAATAATAATAACTCAATTGAAGGAAATGTCCATTAAAATATGACTAATTATTTGCATAGCCCTGTCCCTGATTAAAGCCTTTCTTATTTATGATGCCTCCCCCATGAAATGTCGGTTCCATGAGAACAGGAGCCTCGCACAGCAGAGGATGAAAAGTACAGGGCACAGACAGGCAAACAAGTTCTCTGAAAGCTCCGGGTGATCCGTTGAATTGGTTTATTCTTTTCTTTCTTTCTTCCTTCCTTCCTTTCTTTTTTCTTTTCTTTCTTTTTTTTTTTTTTTTTTTGGTACCATGGATTGAACTCAGGCACTCAACCACGGATCCACATCCCCAGCCTTTTTTTGTATCTTATTTAGAGACAGGGTCTCTCTGAGTTGCTCAGCACCTTGCTTTTTGCTGAGGCTGGTTTTGAACTCACGATCCTCCTCTTGTCTCAGCCTCCTGAGCTGCTGGATTGCAGGCGTGTGCCACTGCACCAGACGGTTTGCTTATTTTTTAACCATTATAACGTTTGATGTGTGGCAGGCATTTCACATTTACTGTATTTTTTATACTTGTAGATGGCTAGCATGCCTTTATTTTATTTATGTATTTTTATGTGGTGCTGAGGATCGAACCCAGAGCCTCCACATGCTAAGCAAGTGCTCTGCCACTGAGCTACAGCCCCAGCCCTCGCATTTACTTTTATTACCTAACTTAACTTCCACAAGCAAACCCTCTCAGCTAAGGACAAGTATGATCTTCATTCTGCACGCAAGGAGGTGAGCGCGGAGAGCCTGAGACCTCGCCAAGCCAGGCTGCACGGCCACTGAGCTCTAATGCCATCCCCCTCGTCCTCCCAACCCCTCACCTTCATGACAGTGTTGTAGATGGAGATGAAGTTGGTGAAGAGGTCCAGGTACCTCGTGGTGAAGACGACAGCGAAAAGGATCTGGCTTTTCCCAGAGATGCCTGCACCAGAGGGGACAGGAGACACTGAGAACGCACATTCCCAGGCCACCCACACATGGAGCCCAGAGCCAGGGGCGTCACTGCCTGCCTCATGAAAACCCTGCCTGTTGCTCCCCAAGAGCCAGGTCACTTAGCCGAGCCCATCAGCTCACTGGAGTCCTTGTTCCTCTCATTAAGCTGAAATCAGTCTCCCATCTCCAAATAAAGATGCGAACACTGAGTTCCCAGTCCCCCTGCGTGTGCCCGCCTTGATGCTTGCTCTGGGGGTGGTGGGAGTCGGGCGGGGTGGGGGGTGTCGAGATTCCTCTCTGCTCCACCCCCAGAGCTCCAGCGACAGTCCCCCCAAAGCTCAGTCCCGGGGGCAACAGCTTACTGACTCTAAGATGCTGATTCACCAGGGAGACAGGAGCAGGCGGAGGAAGGCGCGGGCCAAGGAGCAGCCAATTTCATTTTCCAAAATGCAAAGATTTAAAAAGCCCTTTTCCTAGTTATAAAAATTATGCCTATTTTTACTCTTTATAAAACAAAAATCAGGGGTGGGGGCGTGGTTCACTGGTAGAGCACTTGCTTAGCATGGGTGAGGCCCTGGGTTCCATCCCCAGCCTCATAGGGAGGGGAAAAAATCTGACAATATAGAAAGATGCAAAGAGAGAGACCTGAGAGTGCACCCCAAGGATCACTGTGTGTGCACACACACCTCGTGACACTCACACACACGTGCTAATATGAATATCGGGCCTGGCAGCCGTGCTGTGTCACGGTGAAGATGCACCTGGGCCTGCTCTGCCCCACTCCAGCCAGCGCCCCTGTCCATAGTCTTCCCACGGCTCAGGGATCTGGCCCAGGAGTCCATGCTGCTCGGGGACTCTTGTGACCACTGTTGACACGTCATGGGGCGGGTCCCTGGCCGGGCCTTACTTTTCTCTTTCCCAGTCAGGCCATCAGCAGGGGAGCTGCAGCCCCATCACCTCCCCAGACTGCTCCTGCTCACATGCCTACTCTGTCCTCTCTCCGGAGCCTCACTGTCCTGGCTCCAGGACAACCTGCTGGCTTCCTGCCCCTCTGGCTGAGCCTGTCCTCACCACCTCGGCCTCACGCTGCCTCCTCCCTGGCCTCTGCCATCGCAGCCATTCCTTGGCCCATCACCCCATGCGCCAAGGACTCTCCAGGACCAAGCTCCCCTCCACGTTCTGACCTGTACATTCGTCTTCCTACTCTGACCATGAGCCCCCAAACTCACCACGGTCCAGCCCAACTCCTCACCTTTTCTCAACCTCCTCCTGCTCCTTCTTCATAAACGCCCCCCACCCTCCTGCCCAAGCCAAAAACCTAGGGCTTCCCGCAAGCCTCCCTCCCCTTCGTCCCTCACGTCCAGCCACCAGGCCCAACGCCATTCCAGTGCCACTCAGATGGCCCAGCCACCATCCCTAATGACTCCCAGACTGGTCTCTCCAAATCCTCCATTGCACCCCAATTCCATTCTTCACCCAGCATCCCAAGAGCTATTTAAAAAATAAAATTCTGCTTAAAGCTCTTATGTGGCTTTGAAATGCTCTTAAGATAAAGTCCCAAAGCCTTATCCCAGCTCTGAGGTCCTGGGGTGTTCCCTCCCCTGGTCTCCTTCTCCCTCCCTCCCTCCAGCCGGGGTGACATGTCTGGATTTGATTCCGAATGGAACAAACTGTCTGGGGAGTGTGGCCTCGAGAAGCCACACCCACTGCCTCCCGTCTGGTTCCATTGAACCCCTGGACTGTGCCTCAGCTAACTGTCCCTCTGGTGCTGGACATTTTCAGGGTGGGGGGACATTTTTAATGACCAAGGAGAAACACCCCTTTTAAAGCCTCTCACATTCTGCAGGGTGTGGGGTCAGTGTACCACCTGGACCAAGCCTGGGCCTCACACCTGCGTCCAGTTAGTGTCCTCCTGTGGCCTGGCACTTGAGCACTTTGAGGGTAAGGGTCCCAGTGGGGCTGGCTGTGGACAAATGAGCCACAGCAGGGTGGTGGAGGAGACTGGAAGGCAATCTTCCCAGAGGCTGCGGAAGGCCACCAGGTCCAGAGCACTGCCCCGAAACCACCTCCCATCTGCACCTACTCCAGGCCGCAGCCTCTGTCCTGCTCTCGCCTGGATTCAGGAGACACTTGTCAGGTCCCCTCCTGAGCCCCTGCCATTGCTCCCAAGCCCAGCTCCTCGGCCTGAGAGAAAAGGCCTTTCGCATCTGGGCCTCACACTCCTGGACCCTTTCTGGGACATGCCCTGCCCTCCGTGACCTCTGTGGGTTGGTGCCCCTCGTACACTCAACACCACCAGCTTCCTGGGCCTACCCCTCTCCACGGCCAGCACAGAGCAGCTCCCTCCATGAAGCACAGCTTTCTGCCTTCCCCGCTCACCGGGGTACCCCTTCACCCCATTGCCAAATGGAGGCAGCACCTCCTGGGCAGCAGGTCAAAGATGGCTGCAGGAGCCCCTGATGGCACTGGGCCCGTTTGGTGACCACCAGTCCAGCCTGGAAACTTCCAGTCCCCTGCAGGACAGCCAGAATCCTGGGCCAACAGGTGACCTCCACCCCCTCCCTGGACCTCTGCTCAAGTGGCTCCCTGCCTACTGGGCCAGGCTGGTGCCCCTCTGCCATATCACAGCCACAGGATCACCCAAGGCAGGGCAAGGCACAGGGCCTGCCTGGAGGGGCTGGGAGGGAGAGAGGAGGAGGACAGGGGAGAGAAGACCCTGAGATTGGGGACCACTCCCTCAGTGTGTCCCCTCTCTTCCCTGGTGAGGGTGGAGAGAACAATGGGGGACCACCGCCAGGAGAATAGGTGTCACCTCCTCTTTCCCATCCTCTTCCAACTAGCAGGGACAATGCCAGTTGGGGGGTGGCGATGAAGCTCAAGGCCACCCTCCCCCCACACCTCCAGGCTCTTGGTCCTTACTTTTTATGGGGGCGCTGGGAAGCTGAGCTCTTTTTGTTTCAAGGACTCCACCCCATGCCAACGTCCCCACCCAGAGCAACCTTTGTGGAGCGCCCTGCCCAAGGCAGGGGCTGGCCACCGAGGGTCCCCCTTCCCACCCGGTCGCCCCTCACCCGCGCAGCACTTGGACCTCCAGATCTTCCCCAGGAGCAAGATCATGGCCAGGAGGTGGCTCAGGTCGCCGAGGATTCGGAACACGTTCATGGTGCCGCCCGCCGGGGCCGCGCCCGCGCGCAGCAAACTTCAGGAAACTTTCTGGCGCGCGGGCGACTGCCACGTCCCCGGCCGGCCTCGCGGTGCCCCCGGCCCCTGCCCGCGCCTCCTGCCCGGCTCCGCGCGCGCGCCCGGCCCGCCGCGCGCCTCCGCCACGCACCCTTGGCCAGTCGGTGACGTGGCCAGGCCGGCCGCGGCGCGGGGTGGGAGCCAGGAAGCGGCGCCGCCGGGAGGTCCCGCCTCCCGCCTGTCCCAGCGCCTCGGGCCCAGGCGGCCGCCCAGAGCCCCGCCGCCGCCCAGGGCGCTCCAGGTGCCCTCCGCGTCCCCGGAAATAGGAGGCCTGGTCAGGGCACGGGGCCGGCCACAGAATCCCCTCTGTGCCCAGTTCCCTCTCTGTTCATGGGCCTGAGGACGCTGGTGCCAGGTGAGGCTCAGTCCTGTGTGCCTGACCTTGGCATGAGCCTGGCAGTTGGGGGTCACCCTGGATGGCGACCCACTGCTGTGATGGTCAGCATCCTGGGGTTGGACACCTCTAGCCTTGGAATGGGGTGGGGAAAGGGCCAGAAGAGCGTCCCTGTCCTCTGGCCTGTGAGTTGGACATGCACGCTGAGTGTGCACAGTGGTCACGACAAGTCCACGTGTCTGGTCAGCTGAACTTGGCTCCAGCCTCATGCTGTGGGCCTCGGGGGGTTTTGTCGTAGTGTGGGGTTGCTGTAAGATGAACGAGGGCACACTGGCCAGGGAGACCCGGGAAACTCATTCCCACCACTTCCTTCTTGGCAGGAAGGGTGGGGGCAAGGAACTTCTGGATGAGAGTCCCCTCAGTACTGTGTGGCCTGGGGGATCAGCCCCTCTCTGGGCAGCAGAATCTGCCTCCGTGAGCAGAGCAGATGAGCCAAGGGCCCTTGCTGCTGGACCCTGCCCCTCCCTGCCCCTTCCCCTACTCGGGACCCTCATCTCTCCCTACACAACTAGCCTCCGTGCACACCCACCTTTTGCCACAGATGGCCAGAGAGCCTTCCAGGATGAAAATCTGTCACTCCCATGTTCAAGACCCTCCCGTGGCCCCCCAGCTCTTCACCATAGCTCCCAGAGCAAGGTAATCCTGAGGGGCAAACTGTGGCCTGAAGACCAGCAGCGTTGCTATGCCTTGGAGCGCAGAATCTCAGCGCCTCCCAGCCCTGCAGGGTGACTCGGAATCTGCAGTCTAAAAGATGCCCAGGTGACTCAGGTCTCAACAGTGTGATGAGGAGAGATGTTATTCCCACATAGAAACAGGCACAGAGAGGTTAAATGATCTGCTTCCAGGTCACACAGACACTAAGTAGCCCTGGAGCCCAGAATCCAACACACCGTCTGACTCCAGAGCTCATGCAATTGAATCATGACATCACACTGTGGGTTACCATGACAGGTGACGAGCTCCCCGTCATGGGGGGTGAGGTGACGGCCCATTTGTCAAGGCAGGCCTCCTCAACTTCAGAGCGCCACTTCTCAGGTGAGGGAGCTTGAGGTTCCTGAGATGATCTGCACGGTCCAGGGGCCTCTAGGAGGAGGAGCCAGGCACATCCCTGGGCTGTGGCAGGTCCTGAAAGGACCCCTCCGTACCCTACTCCCCCCAGCCCTGTCCAGATGCCTCTCCTCAGCCAGCACCCAAAGAAGGCGGTGGCTATTTAAATCCCTCAGGTGTGGCTGCGGTTCTTTCTGCCCAACCAGCTGGCATCTCCCTCTCAGCGCCCACCTCCTCCATGAGCCAGGGAAAAGCACGTGCATTTGCCATTTGGTGAAACATCTGTCCTCCCGGGAAGGGGCTCCAACCCACAGTTGGAGACTGGAGTCCTCCCCTTCCCTTTATTTCTCTCCGGAGACCACAGGGAACTGGCCGAGGCTGGGGAGGTCTGAAGTGCCACCATCACAGTAGTGGAGGGGAAAGAATCAGGCTGGTGGCCCTAGGGTGCAGCTGAGGCTTTGAACCTGCCAGGTCCCCTCTCTGGGTCTCAACTTTCCTATCTGTTAATGGGGATAATGAGAACAGAGGCGCTGCTGACTGGGTATTTGGCGTCCCTTGCACCAGGTCTCTGCAATCCCCCTCTGAAATTGATAGCTGCATTCTGATCTGACAAGATGAGGACAGCGAGGCTCAACTTTGCTGCTTGTTCCCCCAAATTATATTAGCCTCCTCCCCAAAGTTCTCCTGCTTAGTACTCGGCCCTGCTTTTTTCCCACTCACCCCATCTCCGAGCGGGCACATTTTCAAAGCTCCCCAAGGAGAAAGGAGAAATTCTGTACTCACTTAAAACACACGCTCTAGCCCACACCAGGCCACCTCCATTCACTCCTGGAGGGTTAGGGTTAGGGTTAGGGTTAGGGGGGACCCTGATGTAGTTAGATACTGGCGTGACCCTCACCCTCAATTTCCTGACACCCCGAAACGTGTGTGCTATAAAATGCAATGGAGGGAGAGCCGAGAGGGACTTTTCCTTCACTTCGGAAGGACAAGGACTGTTTTCTTCTCATTGACAAAGCAAATTTTATGTTTAAGGTCAGAGTCATGGGAGAGAGACTGGGAAGGTTGCTCAACTCTGGGGCCTGGGGGACGGCAGACGTGGTGCACAGCTGCGATCCCAGCAGCTCAGAGGCTGAGGCAGAAGGATCACAAGTTCAAGGCCAGTCTCAGCGACTTAAAGAAAACCTGCCTCAAAAGAAAAAAAAATAATAAAAAGGGCTGGGAATGGGGCTCAGTGGTAAAATGCTCCGGGGTTCAACCCCCAGGATCACAAATAAACAAATATGTTTTTTAAAAGGTTATTACAGAAAAGTGTATTTGGAATCTTTTTTCCCTTTGTTGTATCAAATATCCTGCAAAGGGCCTCGGATTCTGCGAGGAAGGAAATGGGTGGAAAGTGAAAATCACTCGCTCAGGACACCCCACCACCAGTCTCGCCTGGTGGGGCCCCTGAAGGAAGCGGGAAGCAATGGCCCAAGCCTCCGGGCGACTCCAGGCGTCGCCTGGCCTCAGGGAGTGAATTCCGGAAGGAATGAACTCTTTCCTCCACGCAGTCCAGAGGTCCCCGCCCGAACCTCGGGCGAGTCCATTTCCTCTGCGCGGAGGTGGGCTCACAACCCGGCTCTCCCCGCGCCCCGCCCAGGTGGTCGCGAAGCTCTCCTGCTCAACACCTTGGGAGGCGCGACAGGGCCAGGCGGACGGCACTTTACGAAGCCAGAAGCCAAGGTTCTAAAAGCTCTCTCCACTTTAAGCTTCCAGCACATTTATTGGAGACCAGCTGTGCCTAGCACCTTGAGGACTGGAAGCAGATGCCACCTCCCGGGACTGTTCGGGCACCTGGGGGAGGGGACAGGAGGCAGAGAGCGCCAGTACCCTGGCGTGGGGGGATCGCGGGGGACGATCGCAGTTAAGGAAGGCGCCAGGGCCAGCGATGCCCTAGTGGGTTTGGAGAGGGTGGCAAAGCCTGGAGGAAGTGGGGGGAGAGGGCCAAGCCGAAGAAACCAAGTTTGTAAAGGCTCCTTAAAAGAGGCCAAGGAATGGAAAACTAGGAATGGAACCACCATTTGACCCAGCTATCTCTCTCCTCGGTCTATACCAAAAGACTTAAAAACAGCATACTGCAGGGACACAGCCACATCAATGTTTATAGCAGCACAATTCACAATAGCTAAACTGTGGAACCAACCTAGATGCCCTTCAGTAGATGAATGGATTAAAAAACGCTGGATAGATACATAGTGGAATATTACTCAGCAATAAAAGAGAATAAAATCATGGCATTTGCAGGTAAATGGATGGAGTTGGAGAAGATAATGCTAAGTGAAGTCAGCCAATCCCCCCCCCTAAAAATGCTGAATGTTTTCTCTGATATAAGGAGACTGAATCACAGTGGGGAGGTGGGGGAGCATGGGAGGAATAGACAAACTCCAGATGGGGCAGAGGGGTGGGAGGGGAACGGAGGGGACAGGGGGTTAGCAATGATGGTGGTATGAAGACACAAATTGGTGTGAATATACTTTATATACAACCAGAGATATGAAAATTGTGCTGTATATGTGTAATATGAATTGTAATGCATTCTGCTGTCATTTATTTTTAAAAGTCAATTTAAAAAAAAAGAGGTCAAGGAAGCTAGGCCGTGTTATTACAGGCCGCAAGCCTGTAATCCCAGCATTTCAGGAGGCTGAGGCAGGAGGATTGCAAATTCAAGACCAGCCTCAGCATTTTAGCAAGGCCTTCAGCAACTTAGCAAGATCCTGTCTCAAAAAATAAAAAGGGCTGGGAATATGGATCAGTGGTAAAGTACCCGCTGGGTTCAATCCCCAGTATCCCTACCCCCCACCCGCCCGTCCCAAGGAAGCCAGGAGAGTGGCACCAGGCAGTAGTCCCCGCACTTGGGAGGCGGAAGCAGGAGGATTGCTTGAGCCCACAAATTCAAGACCAGCTTAGCTTGGACCACACAGGAGAGCTGTCTCACAAACAAAAACAAGAAAAGTCGAGGAAAGAAAGATGAAAAAAAGGACCGCCAAGGTCAGGCAGGTACGTTGGAGTCTCAAGCTCTGCCAAAGCCCGATTTTCGTCACAGTTTCCACGTTGGTAAGCTGAGCATAAACCAAGGGCCGACTTCCCAGGGCAACTTCAGGGCCAAAGCAAGTAGCGCCAGCGCTTTTCAAGGAGTGAATACGCAGCACCTCTCGGTCCCTTGCTCCCCTTTTACAGGAAGCTGACACCCAAAGAGGGCCAGGGGTAGGGGCCGCAGAGCCTGGAGAAGACCGGGGACTCGCGTCCTCTCTCTCCCTGCGCTCATCCCGGAGGCGGAGGACTTCAGGAGCGCGGGAAGTGCCCATCTTCATCCGGGTGGTGGTGACGGGGTTCGCATATACGCAAAGATTCCAGGAGCACGAATGCCCTGCTGTTTATAAGGCACAATTTAATTAAAAGGAAAAGGACTGATAACCCAGGTCACGAAGCCCCCACCTTCGCGGCTGGCGACAGGTGTCTTTTGGAGATCCAAAACGCTGCTGTCACCGCGAGGGTGCTCAGGCCCCTTGCCCGGTACCCAGAGTCGTGCGCCGAGCGCCTGGCCCCGGCGAGGTTCCCACGGCAACCGCGAGCCGCTCTCGGGCGTCTCCTGAGTGACAAGGCGAGAGCGAAGACCCGGAGCGCGGGCTGCTAACTGGAGCCAGAGAGAGGCTGGAGAGAGATCGCGGCCGGCCAACTGAGCAGGGGAGCCACGGGCCGCCCTGTGCCCTTGCCAGGCATTCTGAGGGCATCCGGCACACAGCACCCCAAGCTTTGACTGTGGCCTCAGGCTGCTGCCTGGCGCACCTATGGTGATTCTTTCTCAGCTTTCCAGGTGGGCTTGGCTGATCCCGGTAACACTGGGCATATCAGGTGCAAGGCCAGGCCAGGCCCCGCCACCCTGGTGGCCTGCCTCCCACCCCACAGTGCAGCCAGGTGCACGGCCAGTAGGGCTGGGCTCTGGCTCTTCCTTGGTTTCTGGTTCTGGTTCTGCTAGAAACTTGCTGTGTGTTTTTGAAATCCCCTCTCCTTCTCTGGTCTCCGAGATGGGCCACCACCACTAATGTCTCAGAGTAGCTGTCACCAAGTGTGTGAAGTGATCAAGGAGTGTACTAGCAGCTTGCAAACTGTAAAGTGTTTTGCACATGTCAAGGACCGTCACCATTGGCTCTCTATTGCCACCTTGTCCTCTTCATCACCCCAGCCCCAAGGGCAGCCTTGGTGACATTCAACTGCACCGTGAACCTGGGTCTCAAAACTTCTCTCCATGCCCAGAGGTTTCAAGACTGCAGGTGAGTCCTCTGTGCTTCCCTCCCCATGGAAACGGTCCAGGACAGCTCTCCTAAGACCGCCCCCAGACTTGGAGGGATTCACAGAGGTGTGACCCTCTGTCCCCCTGCCTGGACACATCCTCCTTATTCCATGTCCTGTGTCTGGATCATAAGGTCCCCACTAAGTGGGGATGCAGAAGCCCCAGCACCTGGCCCCTGGACAGGGCCCACTGGGAAACTGAATACCCTTCCGATGCCTCGTGCCGGGCATGAGTTGGGACGGTTGTGTGTATCTGTGAATGTGTGTGTCCATGGACTGTGAAGGTTGGCTTCTGTGTCCATATGCCTGGCTGCACACATTGATGTCTGTGGGCACTTCAGATGTGTATTTGCGTGTGTGTATGAAAATGTGTGTATTTATGGCGGCGTGGAGGGCGCGTGCAGGTGTGTGTTGTGCGGGTGGCATATGTGTTTACCCGCACAGCTATTTGTGTCTCTGCTGTGTGTGTGAATGTCTAACGGGCATGTGTGGGGCTGCTCTTGCATGTGCACTGGCGTGTGAGGGTCTGTGGCCATGTGTGTGTGACAGTGTGCTGGGGGTCCTGGCTGCAAGGGCTGCAAGGGCTTCTCTCCTCCTTCTCTTCTCACCTGAGTGACCTTTGTCCCCACGGGCACACACTGGCTGGCTTCTGCCCTCTCCACTAACCTGTGGCTGCCCAGGTCTTTGGCCAGGGTGGCCGCCAGGGGCCGGGATGGGTGGGTGAGCCTGGGGCCAGGGCTCATGTGACACCCCTTCCCGCATGGCCTCCTCCCCTCCCCACAGCAGGAGCAGCAGCGGGAAAGGTTGGCGGAGGGGGGCTATTTTGGGAGCGTCTCCTTAGCAACAGCTGCCACGGCCGTCTGTGGCGGTTTTTCTATAGGTGCTAAAATATTCCACCCTGGTGACTACTGAGTGCTGGGGGGTGGCTGACGGAGGGGGCGGAGGGCGGGAGAGACCCCTACAGTCCTCCATCCCTGGGGTACAGCCTGCTGGGATGGGTCCTGGCCCATTCTGATAGCCCTTTTGCCACCTCCAGGATTTAAGCGCTCTGAGGCCGGCCAGCTGTGCCCTGATCTGATTTCTCAGCTAAGCAGCTGGGTGGCCTCAGTTTGTCTCCTCTGCAGAGTGGGCAGACCGGACTTTAAGGAACTCTCTGGGCCCAGAACTGGACTTTGTGAGTCTGGCATTTCCAAGTGACCCTCCCCTCTCCTCCCAGCTGTCTCACCTGCTTGGCCCAAGTCCCTCTGCCCTCCTGTTCTACATAGTCCTCTGCACATGCCCTCAGGACCCCTGAGCAGGCCGCCGGAGTGGGCTGGCTAGTGAGCACTCGCTGGCCTAGAATGACCTGTCACCAGACTCCAGGAGTTGGGCCTGGCTCAAATCCCGGCTTGGACATTTGCTTAACCCTGACTGACCATGCCAGGCTCCTCCCTCCCTCTGGGTCTCCACTCAGTCTCCTTGCCTGTGAAGTGAGGACATTCGTGGCCTCTGCCTCCAAGTTGTGAGGGTCCAAATGGGAGAAGGGGACAGGCTAGGGAGCTTTGGTGAAATGGAAAGAGGGACAAAGGACGTGTATCATCAAACTTCAGGGTGGACCTCACTCTCCTGGAGGTTGCCTCCGCCCTCAGGACGCATGCTTCTGCTTCTGTCTTGGATGATGACGACGAAGTCTACTTGCCCCTTGGGGACCCAGTCCAGCTTGTCCCATTACAGACCTGGCCTCTGAGGTGCAGAGAGGACAAGCACCTTGCCCAGGGTCACAAAGATTCTGATACATGACCCCCTTTTCCCCAGCCCACTTACACACACACACACACACACACACACACACACTGGCAGGCCTGTGCACACCTGTGTCAAATCACCCCTCCTGACCTCAACAGGGCCAGAAATTCTCAAACATGGGACGGACGATGGCAAATCCTTCCTTGATCTTTAATCATCCTCAGGAGAGCTGGACCTTGTCCCTCCCACTTTACCTATGAGGAAACCAAGGTCTAGAGCACATGGCCTCAGAGGGGTCCATGGGGGAGGAGGGACCCTTTCCTGACACCCTTGAGCCTCTTCCTTCCTGGAAATGCCCTTCTTCACTCCCTCCCAGTCCACCGCCCTTGCAGGGGCTGAGATGCCCCTGGAGTGCAGCCCAGGTCCAGCAAGGGGACCTCAAACTTGTGCTGAGTGACCTGGCACTGGGGACTGCTCCTATGGGACTAGGCACTCTGGATGCAGACCTCCCTGTCTCTCTACCTACCTCCTTCTCTCAGCTGTCTTCTTCCCTGAACCTCGGGCTCCCAGGGCAGCCCCCAGGCCAGGCCTCTGGTGAGGGGAAGAGGCTGTGGTCATTTGTGTCATCTGCATCCTCCCACTTTCAACCCCAGCAAAGGTGCTATAGGCCCCCAGCACACATCGGTTGCTAAGGGGCCTAACCCCTCTTCATTCCCACAGAGGACTGCGCCAGGTAACATCAGTCCTGGCCGTCTGCGCGGGGGCACAGCGGGTAACAAGGGGCCCAGAGCAGGTAACGAGGGACGCAGGCGTGGAAGATGCCCACCCGTGGAGGTGTGCAGTACTGAAGGCTGCACCAGGAAGGAACAGTTGTGCTAGCATAAGCTGTGAGCATGAGCTGTGCATTTCTGGTGTGTCCACCTAAGCTCATTTGCCCCTGGGGGGAGCTGTTAGAGTCCCCATTTAACAGGTTAAATAAAACACTCGCTTAAAAGCACTTAGCTCCTAAGTGCTTTTGAGCCCAGGTTGGGCTGACTCCCAGACTCATTAAGCAAGAACCATACTGTGTCTGGCCCAGGGGCCAGCACATGGTGGGCACCCAGTGCTGGCTGAGTGAATGAATGAGCAGGTAGAAAATGACTTTTGCTTGGGCATCAGGAGGCCCCCGAGGGAGGGGGACTGAGGCTGGGCTTGGAGAACAGCATTGCAGGCAGGAGGAACTTCGAGCAGCGGAGAGGTATGCAGGCATCTGGTGTGTTCTGCCATCTGTGGGAATCAGGGTGTGTGTGGGGGGATATGGTGTGCGGAATAAGGTGATGCCTGAGTGTACACTATGCTGAGGACTTGGGACCCGGGGACAGGGAGGGAAACGAGGTGGTTTGCACATTGGTAGTTTTCTGCTCAAAACCAGCTTGGAGTAGGAGCCTCTGGGATTTCTTACCCAGCCAGTTCTCCACCCAGCTTTGGGATGCCTGACTCTCCCTCTCTGAGCAGGGGCTAGTCAGAGATGGCCAGGCTCCCAAGAAAGTTCTTCTGGAAGTCTAACCACAGGTGTCTGCTCATCCTATCACCACAGAGACAGACTCACTTTCCCTCCTGTCTCCTTGGAGAACTGGAGGAGGTGGCAGAATGGCCACCAACTAGCTAGTTCACCAGGGACAGTGGGGTGCTGGCAGCTTTGACCTGGACACACTGGTGGTGAGTCTGGTAGAAGTGAACAGATCCTCCCTGAAGACGGCTTAATTAGACAAGGGCAGTGGGGGACGGTAGAGAAGGAGACAAGTTTGGTGTGGCTCTGCCACCTCTGGGTGACCTTGGGTGAGCTGACCCTCTCAGTCTGTGAAAGAGTTGATCATGAGGGTCCCTCCTGCAGGGCCACCTCGGTTTCCTGGAGCCGGGTGCTTGGGGCCCTTAACTGCAGGCACTTCGGGAAGGATCGCGGCCGACAAAGAGAGGGGCCGGCAGCCCCGGGACCCCAGGCCCCCCGCTCCCACCCACCAGCCTCCCAGCTCCCAGGAGCCCTCCCCACCTGCCCCGGGGGGCTGGGAAACACGGGAGCGGATCCCCGGAACGGGTTCTGGGAGGAGCGCTCCTGGGGCGAGGAGGAAAACCCGGGCGGGATCCAGGGCCGGAGCGGGGCCGCGCAGCCCCCAGCCCCGGCCCCTGCCCCGCGCCGCGGGCCCCGCGGGGAGCGGGTTGGAGACTCGTGCAGGCCGGGGACACCGGGCAGGGCAGGGCCCCCGCGCCCCGGGGCTGCCGAGCTGGGGGGGCGCGTGGCCTCCGCAGCGGGGCGCGGGTCACGTGTGAGGAGGGGCGAAAGTCTCGCAAAGCGGGCGGCGGGCGGCGAGTTGGGAGTTCTCGGCGCGCCGCGGGCGGCGGGAGCTCGGGCTCCCGGGCGAGGCGGGGACGCGGCGAGCGGGGGCCTGGGTCCCAGACAGAGGGGGCCGCACCGAGAGTGGGAGGGAGAGAGACGGAGGACCGAGCCGCGGGGGAGACGGCTAGAGGCGGGCAGGGGAGCGACAGGGCAGAGGCAGGGGGAGACCCGCAGGGCGACGGGGACGTTGGCAGACCCCGCTGGGAGAAAGCGACAGAGACACAGGGAGGCGGGAGAGACCGGAGAGAGACGGAGCAGAGAGGCAGAGACCAGAGGAGCGGGAGCCAGCCACCGGGGGCGAGGGCGGGAGGTGGCGGCTGAGCCGGCCCGGCGGGAGCGGGGAGGCGACCTCGGACCCGGAGGCCGAGGGTCGCGGGACCGGGGACCGGTGACCGGTGCCGGGTGCAGGGAGTAGAGCGGAGGGCGGGAGGCAGCGTGCAGTGAGACCGAGTGACAGGGAGGGAACCGCGGGGGGCGGCGGAGCGACAGTGCCTGCGGCGGGGGCGGGGGGCGCGGGCGCGGCGGCCGGGCGCCCTGGGTCCCCGAGCCCCGCGCTCTGAGCCCGGGCCTGGGGCCGAGGATGCTGACGCCGAGGTGGCGCCCAGGGCGCGGCGAGTGGCAGCGCTGAAAGTTGGGTGGCCCGCGGGGAGCGGCGCGGGACGGCCCGGAGGCGCCGAGACCCCGAGACCCCACGCCCAGACCGACCGGCAGCCGGCGAGGGGGCGCGGGCCGGCCGGCCGAGATCGCGGGCCGGGGGCGCCAGGACGCCCCTCTCCCCTCCCGGACGCCGCCCGCAGGACTGCGCCGGGGGATGTAGCGCCCGCTTGCCGTCTCCCGGACACTCGTCGGACCCTCAGCCCCGCGGTAAGCCGGGCGCTGTCCGTCCGTCCGTGCGTCTGTCTGGCCGCCTGTGTGTCTGTGTGTCCTGGGGCCGGGCCTCTCGCCTGCTCCGCACCTTATCCCTGACCCGGGTCCTGGCTGGCCCGCGCGAGCGTTTGGCGCGGTCCCGTGACTTCCCCGGAGCTGGTGCGCTCCTGCGCTCTGTCAGGCTGTGGGTCAGGAGCGAGGTCTGGGTTGCAGGGAGGAAGAGAAGAGTGGGTGGAAAGTATCTTGACCTCCTGCCCTGGCCATGACCTTTCCTTGCCTCCACCCACCCACAGTTGTCATGTCCGGGAGCTTTTAGGCAGGTGACTGTGGCAAGGTGTGTGTGGAGGGTCTCTTCTTCCCAATCCCCTACCTGCAGCCTATTTCCAAATGGCCCCTCAATTTGACAAAAAATCCTACTTCTCAGATTTTGATCACCTACTTTGTGCCAGGCAAACCCAGGGTGGGTGGGCAGGGATTCTATGAATGACAGGTGTTTTACAGTTTTGGAAACTGAGGCTGGGGAGAAAGGCAGAGGCTGCGTTTCCCTCTGATGACTCCCTGAGCAGGGAGAGCGGCCCTGCCACCTGCAGAATGTCCCCCAACCACTGTCATCTACTTTCCCTCCACCCCCACTCTGCCTCCAGTGCCCAGGCTGCAGGATGGGAGAAAGCAGGGGAGATGGCGGGCTGGAGGGTAGTGGTGCATGAGAGGCTGAGCGGTCTGCTGTGTGGAAAGATGGGCTTGGGAGTGGTGGAGTGACAGCACTGAGCCAAGAGAGCCAGGCCTGGGTCGTGCAGAGAGAGGCTCGAGCCCTGTGTGTGTAGCATCTCCTCTGATCCCATGACCTCTAGGGCTTTAGGCCCAAGAGCCTTGTTGTGGCCCTGGCATGGCCTCTGATGAGGAGGGCAAATGGAAGAGAGGGCAGTTGGGATGAGGGTGGTGTACAACTTGGCAGAAGTAAGGGCCTCTGGCCACCAAGAGAACCCATAGCCAAGTTGGAGCCAGAAGGGCAGCGCCTGGAACCTTCTCCACTGGATGGAAGGCTCTCGGGGGTTTTCCATGCAGGGCATCAAGCCTCCCGTATCCTCCGCACAGCCTCAGCAGTCCACTCCCCTCCCCGAGCCTCAACTTCCACCCCTGTGGAACCTCATTCCCAGAGGCCACATTCCCTGCCCCACTGACCTCCAATGGAGAGCTCTGGACTCCATGAGCAGAAGGCTGTCTACAGGCTGGGGACATGCTGGGCAGATGGGGGCAAGGACTCATTTCACCTTTAAAGAGGTGTAGAGCTGATGCGGGGGAGGGGATGTGAAAGGACCGTGGCTGCAACAGAGGCCCAGCCACTGGCCACCGTGGAGTGGAGGGGCCACCGTGGAGTGGAGGGTCGGGAGTTAGAAGGGGCATCTGGGGCTTGGAAGCTATTCCTCAAGGTCCCTTGAAAAGAAATTTCTCCCAGAAAAAATCCTTTGAGGTGACCATGACCAAAAAGAACTAGCCATGGTTTTCTGCTGGGGTGACCTTGGGCAGCTGGCTTGACTTCTCTGAACCTCAGTTTCTTCGTCTGGAGAATGGGGCTGTGTCACTGACTTCTTCAAGGCACCGAGTGGCTTACAGACCCTGTCAGGTCTCAGAGCAACTTGCAGGAGCCTGGCGCACAGTAGGTCCTTCACAGACATTTGTGGAAGGGAGAGCAGAGTAGCTCTAGGGTGCTGCAGTTAGACTCCTAGGCTTGGGATGGGAAGGAAGGGAGAGGAGCCGGGCGGGCTCCCAGGGCGGGCTGCTTCTTAATGTGGATCTGGGGGAGGTGGGGGCGAGTGCTAAGGGGGGTGTGAGGAGGAGGGGCCCCCTCTGCGGGGACCACTGAGTCACGAGGACATGTAAGCGACATGACAACCAGCAACGTGGTAACCAGGAAACTAGCGGTGGGAAATGAAGCTGAGCTGTGTGGGGTGGGGGTGGGAGGGCGAGACTGGCAGCGCCAGGCGGGAGGTCCTGGCAGCAGCTGGGCTGGCCACCCAGGCAGAGGAGGTGAGGCCCCGGGCCAGCAGGTGGGCCGGGCAGAAGCAGGGGGCCAGAGTGGAGGGAGGGGACACGCCCGGGCGCGGCGGGCAGGGGGCTTCTCCACACCTCCCAGGCCCGCTCCTCTCCCCCACTCTTCGTGCCTCTCCCCCTAGGATGCCAAATTTGGCTCTTGCAATCTGTCGTCTCTTCTGAGATTGGCACCGGGACGAAAGCCGAGCGCATTACATCATCACCGCTCCCCCTGCACGAGGGAGCGGGAGGGGCAGGCCCGGGCCAAGAGGCCACTGTCCTCCCTGCCCTCTGCCCACCCTGCGGGCCTCAGGCGCAGGCGCGGGGGCTTCTAGGGGCAGCTGCACGGACCTGGAGGCAGGACAAGGCCCCAGTCTAGGGGAGATCCCCAGATCTGGGGAGGAAGCCAGCGTGCCGCTGTCCCCCTGGTGAAGTGAGGCCTGTGGCGCCCAGGACCCTTCTCTGTCTTTGCTGTGCTTGCTGTGTGACCTTGGGCAGGTCCCCTCATGCAGAAGCCACATCCGTACAGAGAGCAGTTGGCTGCTCAGGCCTGGGTGACTCTCCTGGTGAAGGAGCCTGTGGGTGCTGTGCTCTTCAGGGTCTGAGGAGGGGGTGTGGGTTCTGCATGTCCATCCCCGTGACCTGGAGCAGCGAGTGGCTTCACCTCATGACCCCTTCTCCTCCTCTGAAAAGTGGGGATGGTGGATATTCAAGGCACTAGATAGGACGGAGGGCACAGGAGGGCGGACACGGCCCTGAACCGGCAGATGAGCAGGAGCCACACTGGTGGGGCCCCTGGGTGGAGACGGGGGCAAGCGGCCCAACCATTGCTGGGGTTGGGGAGGCAGGGTGGGGGTCTTCAACCAGACGGACGGTCTGAGCTTCTGTTGGAGATCTCATCCCTCGTTTTACAGACGTGGAAACTAAACCCCGAGGGGGACGTGGGTCCCTGAGGGTCACAGTGATGGTTTGAGGGCAGAGGTGACAGAGCAAAGGCCTGAACCCGGGGCTCCTGGCTGCCAACCCCCTGGAAGCAGAGAGACAGGAGCTCCATGGCTCGCGGGACAGCTCCTACCCAGGAGCTCTGACCCACTCTGCCTTGGGCACCTCCCTTCTCCATCCCCACCCTCCAGACCCCCCATCCGGGGCGCAGGTCCTGCTCCGTCTGTTTGAGGACCCCCTGTCAGGCTCATTTAGAACCAGTTTCAGGCAGTCTCTGGCAGGAACAGGCTGGATGTGGGGTGAAGCTAGAAGGTTATGATCCATTCTAGAAAATTCCTAGAACTAGAGACCAAGAAAAATGGGGAGTAACTATAGACTTTTGGTGAAATAGTGAGCTCCCCATTCCCAGGCCTATGCAAGTGGAACCAGGGATCTTGGCCTTGTGACTCCTGCTTCATGGGCAAGGTTGAATGACATCCCCACCTCCAAAATCCTAGGAGTCTTTGATGTTCTCCGGAGGAGAAGGGAGGTAGCGCCCTTCACTTCCACTCTTCCCGGCTAGTGAAGCCACGTTCCTCCCCAGGCACCGGGCTAGGAGCTTCTGCAAGTTCTCATCTAGTCCTCCCAGCAACCTGCACTGTTGACTTAATATCCTGATGTTACAGATGGCAAAGCCATGGCCCAGAGAGTCTATGTGATCTGCCCAAGGTCACACAGCAAGAAAGTGCAAAAGTGCCTGAATTTGAACTTAGACTGATCCAGTTTTCGGAGGCTGTCTTTGGGGCTTCCCTGGGGAAAAGAGTGGAAAATATTCCTCCCCTGTGCTGGGGCTTGGCAGGAGATGGTCTAGTCGCCTCCACAGCCTGACACCCCCTCAGGGATCCTCTGGGGGCTCCGTTCTGAAGACACAGACATGAACTGGAGGGGACGACTCATTTCATAGACAGGAAGACTGAGGCTCAGACAAGAGATAACCTACCCAGAGGTGTCTAGATTTCGGCCAGGAGCTCCGTTCCCTGCATGAGTGGGCAAGAAGGGGCCTTTGGGTTGATGGGGACATGAGATGTGAGGCTGGGGTCACACAGGGAAATACTCCAGACTAGGACTTGGGGCAGAAGAACCAGGCTCTGAGAACAGAGAGAGAAACCAGCAGGGGCAGCACCTCTGTCCTCCTTGTCCTGTCCCCAGGGCCACCTGCTATATCAGTGTCATATGGCTTGGTGAGGTCAGGGGAAATTGAGTGTCGAACCTGCTGGAGAAGAGATGATCTTGGAGACAGCAGCCTTGGGCTCCCTGTGTGACCTTAGGTCAGTCCATCACCCTCTCTGAGCTTGGTCTGCCCATCCGTATGACAAAGAATTTGGAAGGAAGGATCTGTTTCCAACAAGTCGCTGCCATGGGGCTGCTGTCTCAAAAGGCCCCTCCCCTGCAGACCCTGGGCCCTGGCAAAGGGGCGGTCAGGAATCCTGGGGGTTGGTGTAACCTTTCAGCCTCCCGGGCGCGCAGCCCTCCTCGGTGTGGGGGATCGCCAGCGCGGCCCTTCTTCGCCTTTTCGTCTTTATTTTTCTCCTGCTCCCTCTTCCCCTGGCTACGTGGGCTGATCGCTGCTCAAACTTTTAATTCAGATGGTAATTGAAATAATAATATGGGCTGAGGCCTCTGTGCTTGTGACGCCGCAGCTGGCGGAGCTCCTCTATGAATAGCGCTTGACTCACAGGCGCGCTCCTGCAGGCGGCGGCGCGCGGGGGGTGGGCGCGTGTGCGCGGCCGGGGGCTCGCGCTCCTGCCCGCTCGGTCCCCAGCCCCCACCGCAGAGGTCTGAGCCCGCGCCGCCACGGCAGGCTGCCTCTGGTCCCTGGGCCCACCTGGAGGACCGAGGGTGCAGGTGGCGCTTCTCATTCGTAGCAGGGGACACTGAGGCTCGGGAGGCGGGAAGCAGGCAGAAAGCACCCGGGCCCATTTCTGAACAGGTGGGTTTTGCCTGATTCTGAGACCACAGTTCTTGATCAGGACACACAGGCCAGGGAGACCCGGGAGGCTTTGCAGGGACGAGGCCCCTGCCTCTGCCTCCCATCCCGGCCTCCACCTTCTCACAGCCTCCCCCCAGCTCGCAGGCCTGAGCACACAGCACCCACGAGGGCTGCTGGGATTGCTGTGTGAGTGCTTGGTGACACGGTGACAGGGAGGTTTTCTTGGGGTGGCTGCTGGTCTTGGGTCACAGGGCTCCATGCTGGGCTTCAGATCCATGAATTCACTTAATCCTCCCAGCGCCCTCTGTTCAGATGAGAAAACCGAGGCTTAGTGGGAAGCCAGGGTGGCCCCAGTCTCTGGGCCGAGACACACACACACCCTTTGTCCTACCTATGTGCCCACCTCCAGCCACCCTGGGCCCCTCCATTTAGCCTCTCCCAGCCTGGCCTCCCCTCTCTCCCTTGCCTTGGGGTCCCTGGTGCCAAGAGTTGGCAGGTGGAGGTGGGGAGCCCTGAGGACCCTGTCAGTCACGGAGAGCTGGTCCTTGGTGTTCAGACCCAGCAGAAGCTGTGCAGAGAGAAGGCAGCGTTGTCCTGGTGACCTACCAGCCGGGAGAATTTGTGTAGGCCACCTAACGGACCCATGGAGGTCAGGGGACCTGGGGTGCTGCTAGACAGATGAGCCCCCGGGACTGGAATGAAGAAGAAAACTCTCCCCCGCTCTACCTGGCAGCCCCCATCTCCTCCTGCGGCTATCTTTTCTCCAGAACCTCTCTTGGGAGATGAAACAACAGCTCAGAGACCCACAGGGGTTTGCCCAAGGTCACACAGCAGTGGTGGCAGGACTGAGGCCAGACCTGAGCCCATGGCTCTTCCCAACTCCCCTGCCTCCTGACAGCCCCCAGGGGTGCTGACACCCTCCTCACTCTCCAGGACAACCCTGTATCTCTGGGGATTAGAGGAGGAGAGGAAGGGCTAGACCTCTGAGCACCATCCCCCACCCCCATAGGAAAATCAGGATTAGAGAGAAGGACAGGGACAGGGGCAGCACCTGTCCCATCAGCAGGGGGAAGGCGCTCAGCCACCCACCCACCCCACAGGATGCTGACCAGTTCCTGTCTCTCTGGGAAGCTCGCTGCACTCTGGGGGGCAGGGAGCACCTGTGGGGGGGTGGCCCTGCACCGGCTCTGCCCTTAGGTCATCCTCTCGGTTGCCAGAGCCCACCAGCTCTGCCGGGCCTCAGGGCCATCTGGGCAAGACAGAGAGGAGGGGACTGAGCTGTGGGGAGCGGACCCTGCCTTCCTGTTAGGAGGTGGGGGCCCAGGGCAGGGGGCTTGTCCAACCTGGAGTTGGTGGCAGAGGTGGCACCAGGCTTCCCCCTCGGGCCTCTGGGCTCCTCTGTGAGGTCCTCTCCCACCCACGCAGCAGGTCTCTCCCCGCCCTGAGCCCAGCCTCTAGGAAGCGCTCCTGCCTGAGAGCAGCGGGGGCCTCTGCCCATCAGACAGATCAGCATTAGGGGACCCCAGAGGCCACACAGGGGAGGGCAGGCACAGACAGGAGGGGCAGCCCACCTCCTCTGGCCTCGGTAGTCCCTGCTGAGGCCCAGGGTGGAAAAACAGAGGGTCTGGGTTCAGTCCAGCCACACCCCTGAGAGACTGCCACCTTGGGGACGTTGTCACCTCTCGGAGCCTGTATCCCTGCTCTGCAGGTGTGGGCCTGGACCCGTGTCTGAGGGTTGCCAGGGACGTTGTGAGCCCCGGAGTCTCTGAGTGCATGGTGGCCCAGCCACTCGGGGGCCACTGCCGGCTTCCAGCCCTTAGCCTCCCCGCGCCACCTGTCTTATCAGGGGATGGCTTGGGTGTCACTTCCCTGCTGAGCCCCAACCTCTCTCCCCTCGTTCTAGCTTGGGTAAGGGGGGGGGGCGAGCCCAGCACCGGCTCCGGGCCATGCAGCTGCGGATCCCAAGGCCACCTGACCTTGGAAGAGTCTCCGTCTGGCTGGGCTCCAGGGCTGTCCCCCAGCTACCAGGGAGTAACTGGGCAGCCAGAAGGAGAAGGACCCAGGCAGGGCAGAGAGGCCTGTGGCCACAGGCTAAAGCTGTCCCAGGTCCCTGAGGTCAAGGCCAGGGCGGGAGTCAGGCTGCCATGGCGGGAGTCACAGTTGCCAGAGACACTGACGGCAGGGCCTCGCCCAGCAGTCCAGTGGGAACGGGGCAGTCCCTGTCCAGGAGCGGGGAGGCTGCTTCTGAAGGGTCCCTGCAGGGGACAGTGGAGAGTTCTAACCAGGCCGGGTGAGGGACTGGACCTGGAACCCGCACAGCCTCTGTTCTCTGGCGGCCGTATGGATGTCCTTCGAGCCCACGGTCTGACCGTCTCCTTCATGGCCTCTGTCCCCTCTGGTTGGGCCCCAGAGCCCTGTCACAGCCCTTCTGAGGGGCCACTGAGGACACAGGTGTTGGTCCGTCATTGGGTTGTAGAATTGATTTAATGAGATGTGCTACTTATTTTTTGAATAAAATAAAAAAAGAGAGAACACTTCAAAACACTATGCACGTAGTGAGGACAAGTATTATTTTGGGAGGCTCTTGTTTCAGAGATATATACATAATATATATTTTGTATAATTGGTTAAGATTATATATATTAACATATTAAGTAGCAATCAATAACAAACAACTTGTTTGCTTTCTCTCTGGGTTTTGGTTGAAGAGTTTGAAAGGACCAGTAATCCCACACCAGTAATCCCAAGGACTCAGGAGGCTGAGGCAGGAGGTTAACAAGTTGGAGGCCAGCTTCAGCAACTTAGTGAGACCCTGTCTCAAAGTAAAAAAATCAAAAGGACTGGGGATGTAGCTCAGTGGTAGAGCGCCCCTGGGTTCCATTTTTTAGTGCCAAAAAAACAAAAAAGTAAAGAAAGACTTCGAAGTCGCTGCCCGTATAGGAATCTGAGGCAGCACTGATCAGAGGCTCAGGTGCACAGACTCCTTTTCTCCTGGATGCTGGGTTCCAGGAATTTCAGGAAGACCCTGTTCTGCCCCCAGAGGCCCCTCCAGCTGCCCAAGGGGCCCCAGGCACCCAAGCTCAGCTCCTGCCGTTATCCGCCCACCTGGACCAAATTCCCCACTCACTCTGTTGGTTAGTCCTGTCCCACAAAGCTCCTGTCCCCATCCCTGGAGCTTCCCCTGGGGGTCCAGGCCAGCCCTGCGTCCTCCTGGGACCTGCTGTCTCAGCTCCTGGCTCCTGTCCTGACACAGGACATTTACACATGGAGCTGGCAAAGCGGTGCTGTGTCTTATTCTCTTCCCCCAGCACATAGTAGGTACTCAGTAAATATTCATTCATTCAACAATTATTTACAGAGCCCCTCCGAGGCACAGCTCGTGCTGTGTTGGGGACACGCCAGGCGGGAGGGCAAATGCTGCACCAGCTCGGGACACATTTCAGCTGCTGAATGAATGAATGAATGGGAGTGGCCGGAGGTGGAGGGTCTCTGGCCCCAGAATCCGGGGGGAGACGGTCAGAAGTGACAGCTGAGCATGCTCGGTAGGCTCACTGTTGGTGACAGTCTCCTGGCTGTGCCGCAGGGTGCTGGGGCTGGAGCAGGGGCTGGCCAATCCTGCCACCCTCTCTGGCCTTCCTGGGGCCTCTGTTGGGCCCTGTCCCACAAAGCTCCTGTCCCCGTCCCTGGAGCTTCCCCTGGGGGTCCAGGACCTTGAGCCTAGGACAACTGGGAAGAAGCCAGTGTTCGGTGGAGGAGAGGCCACCTGCTGTGTCCAGTGGCACGGAAGGCCTCTTTCTGGTGTCTGCTCAGAGCCACCTCCACTGAGAGGTGCTCCCTGACTGCATGTCAAAAATAGCTTCTCCTTAGTCACAGTCTGTGACATCGCCCTGCTCAGGCCCTTCAGGGAATTATGACAAACTCCAAGTGTCGGTCCCTGTCAACTGTTAGATGTTTGCCTGGCTCTGGGGCTGGGGGAGGCAGAGCCAGGGTCCATGGCCCGAAGGACCTGGAGAGGGGGTCGGCTGGGTCCGCGAGGGCAGGAGGATCAGGAGACGCGGGGCCTCTGGATGCAGAGGTCTGAGTGGACCCCGTGTGGGAGGGCCCCGGAGGAGCCTGGAGAACTCAGCCCACAGCACAGGCAGCGCGAGGCCCCGAGAGGATGGGCGTGGTGTGAGGGGACAGGAAGGAGGCCTGAGTGGCCGTGTGGCTGGGAGGGCAGGTGAGGTCGGAGCAGCTGGACAGGCCGGGGCCCATCCTGAGGGCGTGGGCAGCCCCGGGGCCAGAAGTCCCCAGTCCCAGGGGCCGTGGACATTTCTGGGTGGTCACATGACCAGGTCCAGCCCCAAGGTCCCCTGCTGTGGTGCGATGCCAGCAGCTCTGTCTGGCAGGTATGGCCAGGGCCGAAGCCAGCAGCAGGCTCTGGGTGCCCCGGCTCCGGGGGTGTCAGGCTGGGTGGTCCCCGGAGGGTCCCAGGCTGAGTGGGGGAGGCCCGAGGCCAGGAAGGGCCTCACTTTCTCTGGGTCGTGCCGGGCTCGCCGCAGCCCTGAGGGCCAGCGGACACCCGGAGCAGGAGCAGGGCGCCCTGCCCAGGGCAGAGCCTGGCTGGGGGTATTCTAAGCCGCAGGACTGGACGAGATCACAGGGTGGACTGCCAGGAAGACTCGGGAGGTGGATGGTGGTGGCGATGGCCAGGGCTGCCCCTGGGCTCAGGGTGGGAGAGGGAGCGCGAGCCCCCAGGCTCCATCAGGTGGGGGCCAGGGGAGTATGGGAGGTGAGGAGAAGGAGGCGGGGTCCTCCCCTCCAAGAAGAGCCTCTGCACTTCCCAGTTTACCAACCCCTGTCTCCCTGCACACCTGTGCAGCGCGCCTTTACAGTGGGCCTTCTTCTTCCCCACTTTAGGGATGTGACTCAGAGAGGTTAACACATTTCCCATAGCCACACAGCCCACAGGTGAAGTGTTCTCAGACTTTCTGGGGTCATAGTCCTTGTTGGGGATCTTATGAATGTTATGACCTTTCTCTGAAAAATACACATATGTATGCACCAATTTTAAAACTTTTCCTATATATTTTTTTTCCATAGGTAATACATTCATATGGTTCTAAAATTAAAAAGACGCAAACGAAAAAACAGTGAGGATTCTTCCTCCCACCGGTCCCCAGCCACCTGCTTTCTCCCTTGGAGGCAGCCCATGCCACCAGTTTCCTGGGTCTCCATCCAGAGACAAGCAAATACGTGTGTCTATAAATTTCCTTCTCTCCGTTTTTACACAGCGGCAGTACTCTACTCGCTGTTCACGACTGTTGCCTTTTTCACTTAAAATACATCTTGAAGACCCACATGGCTGCGAGAGTCCCTCCCTGTTCTGCGCCTGCGCGGCGGCCGCTCAGGGTGGGCGCGGGCAGCTTCCCAGCTGAGCTGCAGAGCAGGGCTGCTGCGCGCCAGGTGCAGGGGTCTCGGGCTGGGGCTCCCAGGGGCACGGAAACCCCAACTGCAGTGCCCACTCTCCCTACGCCCCAGGCCTCCCCTTCAGGTGGCTCCCCTGGGACATGGGTGCGTCTGTGAGTGGGGGCAGCGGCTCCCACTCCCCAAGCTCTGGGGGACCCCGCTGCCCTCCACCAGCAGCCCCAGCTCCTGGAGCCTTGTTTGCTGGGAGTCAAGGGCATGGCAGGGCTTGGGGACAGTGACACTGCCCCCCTCCCTCCTCCCTGGGCTGGCTGCAGGGGTGGGGCAGACGCCTGCTGTGCCCAGGTCACCTCTGCTCCCGCCCCCTGCAGTCCAGCCCAGCAGGGTTCCTGCACCCCAGGATTTTCCAGCCTTCTGCCTGGGGGCTGGGAAGGGAGGGAATCCCAGCGGGGCTCAGGTGGTCTGGGGGGGGGGGCAGCCACATGGTGCTGCCTGAGTCTCCCCTGGTCTCTGCGGCTGCCCCAGACCCCTCTCCTGCTCTGAGATGGGGTCCACTGAGACCCTCTCTCTCCCCTCAGTAAGCTTCTCACCACCATCCACTCAGGTGTTCTCCCGACTCTGCCCAGCACTCAGGGAGGCCCAGATCTGACATGGGGTGGGGGGACAGCTCCATCTGGACCGCCAAAGCTAGAATCCTCCCTCTGAAACCCAGTCCTCTTCATCTTCTTCCATCATCCATGGCTTTTGACACTGCCACTCCCCTTACCCACATCCCACTGCCCATCAGTCCTGAGGACTCTTTGTCTAGATGTGCCCACATAAGCTGGGCATGGTGGCACATGCCTGTAATCCCAGCGGCTCAGAAAGCTGAGGCAGGAAGACCGCAAGTTCAAAGCCAACCTCAGCAACTTAGCGAGGCCCTAGCAACTCAGCAAGACCCTGTCTCTAAATAAAATACAAAAAAAAGGGCTGGGATGTGGCTCCGTAGTTGAGTCCCCCGGGGTTCAATCCCCAGTACCAAAAAAAAAAACCAGAATGTCCCTGCACCCCTTCTCTTCTCTCTCTGGCTCCACGGCCACCATCCCCGCAGCTCCAAGCCACCACATCACCTCCTCGCGGTCCTCCTGCCTCCACTGTGCCCCACAGAGACCAGCCTAGGACACTTTGTCACAGTGATGTGCCCCAAGCCCTGAACACTGCAGAGCTCAGAGGACAAGGACAGAGGGCCACTGTGACAGTGCTGGGAATTGTTGGGTCCTTTTCTTTGCAGTGCTGGGGATGGAACCCAGGCCCTCACACTCCCAGGCAAGCGCTCTGCCACTGAGCCCAGCCCCGGCCCTCTTTTAAGTTTTCATTTTAGGCAGCATCTCACTGAGTGGCCCAAGATGGCCTCCAACTCGCCATCCTCCTGCCTCAGCCTCCTGAGTAGCTGGGAGTATGTGTGGTAGGTGCAGCACCACACGAGGCTGGGATGTGTTGTTTCTTAAGTCTGTTGTCACATACCCAGGGATTATGGTTTTATTCCTTATTTCTGTTTGTCTTAAAGTTGTCACATGAAAACTTAAAAGGACAGACCTGGCAAAATCCAGCCACCTGCCTACCCGCTCCCCGCCCGCCACCTCCCACCTCCAGGCCTTCACCCTGGGCAGCTCTTCCTCTTGCTCACTTCACTGCTGCGACTGGGCCTCTGCAGATTCTCACAGCACCCAACTTCTTCTGGAATGTTCTACACCCCATTTTCCACCCAGACATACATTTCCCTGACCAACGCCCACTTACCACTGGGTCTCAGCTGACTGCCAGAGACTGCATCAGCCAGAGCGCCCCACCTTCCCTCTCGTCTCACGCCACGCTGTCCCTCCACCCGTGTAACCTGGCTGTTCATTGCCCGCCCAGACCCTCCTGCCCCTCGAGCATCCTCCGGCTGATACAGAAGCTGGGCGGGCAAGGCCTGTACCGACCCCCAGCAAGCGTGCAATCAATAGCCACCTCAGAGGCAGCTTTGGAAGGGAGGCTGAGCAGGCCCCGGGGGCCCCCGAGGAGGCAGGGATACCTGAAGCCCCAAGTGTGCTCTGGACAAGAGACGCCTCTAGGAACCCCTTTACCATCCAGTCCCCGTAGGAGCGAGGGCACAGGCATTTGGGGCGGCCGCTTTATGGGGTAATGACCTCTCCATCAAGGGCAGAGGCCAGCAGGGCGCCCTGTGTGTGGGAGCAGGAGGCCTCTGCGTCCCCACCTCCAGCTCGTGCAACTGGCCCTGACAGGAGGCCTCCTGGACGCTCCAGGGAGCCTGGCTCAGCCTGCCCACCTGCCCCGCATTCTCTGTCTGGGAGGTTAGCAGGGCAGGGTGGGGGCAGAGCAGGGGAGTGGGCGGGTTCCATCACCCCTCTCAGAGCCTGTGTGAAGCCCAGACTTGCCCGTGTCCAGGCCCTGGCTGGACCTCAGATCAGGAATCTGGCTCCTGGCTCCAGATTGTTTGTGTGATCCAGCTTCTCCTTTCCCAGTACAACGGGTGTCACTGAACCCAGCACATAGTAGGTCATGTTTATCAAACGGAAGCAAACGAGTGGGTGACAGTGTCTTTTCAAGGCAGGAGGAAGCATGCCTTGGCAATTTCCTGGTGCCAGCTGCCAGGATCCAAGTCCTGGTTCTACCACGTATGAGCTGTGTGACCTTGGGCAACCTCTCTGTGCCTTAGTTATCCTACTTCTAAAATAGGAATGATAACAGTACTTTCCACTGAGGTCACTGTGAGGATGTAGAAATCGATCGTCGTGAGCACTCAGGGCAGCTCCACACAGAGTATGTTTGTGCTAAATGCTCAGCTGCTCAGAGTAGATTCTGCAATGTCACAGGGTTCGTCGTAGGGGAGGGGCAGGTATGCAGAGGGATTTCAGGGTCCAGAGGAAGGTGTGGGGGGAGGAACAGCGTTTGCTGAGCACACACAGTGTGACAATCTGCATCTGACCCTCGGGAGCAGCCCACAGGTAGGCACTGCTACGCTCTTTCCTAAGTGGAGACCCGGAGTCCCACAGAAGTCGATGGCCTGCCTGCGCGCGGGACGGAGCCCAGTTCTGGGTGATTCTGAGGCCACCGTCCTGCCCACTTGCTCCCTAGTGCGGTGCTGCCCACTTGCTCCCTAGTGCGGTGCTGGAGGACAACCCAGGCAGGAAGGTGTGGTTGGGTGCGGGGGTTCCAGGACATTGCCTCTGAGACCCTGGGGAGGAGACCCAGAGGACAGTTCAGCCCTGGAGAGATTCGCACCTGGCCCATCACCCACTCTGTGCCGGGCACGGGACACTCCCAGTCCAGGTGTTCCCGTCCCCGTGGCAGTGAGCTCTACTATTAGCTTAACCTACCGATGAGGTGCGCAGGGAGCGGAGAGGTCAAGGGGCCTGCCTGAGGCCACCAGGTGGAGAGTGGCACGGAGACGGGAGAGTTGAAGCCACCCCGCTGGGAGGGGGACGAAGCAGCTCTTGAGATGCATGTGGGGGGCAGTCAGATCCCCAGAGTCTGAGGAGCAGGACGGGGTGTTGAGAGGGCCTTGAGTATGTGGGGACAATTTCCCCTGCGAATAGCTTTGTCCCCAGTTCCCCCTGGCACTTTGGAGGGTGCAGCTCAGCCTTGGGCCCCCACTTTCCCTGAAAAGACCCACACATTAGAGTGGACAGGGGCCCCCTGCCCTGGGGGCTCAGGTGAGAGAGGCCTCAGACCTAGAGTTGGGACAGTCTCCGTGCCCTCGAATGTAGGGAGATGGGACGATGATGACACTGTCTCCCACCCCCCAGGGAGAGCTGCCCCCCGAGGACCCTCCTGGGTGCAACGAGTTTCCCTGTGGCCCTGCCCCACTGCCCTGTGCCCTCCCTTGGGAGAGTTGGCGTCCCCTCCAGCTGGGGGCTTGGGGATGGGTGGGCTGGGGCCACCTTCCTGTCACCCCCCCCCCCGTGCCCCAGATCCTGCTGAGCGCTGGGCTGCATGGCAGCTTCCCACCCTCTGACCAGGGACGAATATGGTCCCCTATTTTGAGGACAGAGAAAGGCCCCTGGCCAGAGCACCGTCAGGTGGGGCCAGGACTAGAAGGGCTGTCTGTGGTCCCGGCACGGTTCCTAAGTCACCATTGCCATCACCTCTGTCACTGGCAGGTCTCTGTAGGGCCGCGGGTGACACTAGCTCCATCTTCAGATGAAAATCTGCGGCCGGGGAGGTGCTCAAGGGGAGCCCCAGGGCCAGGCCTGGCCACCCCACCCAGACGTGGGCATGTTGGTGCCATGAGGCTGGTCAGAAGCCGGGTGGAGGAGGACAGCCAGGGCCCGCAGTGCGGCCAGGGAGGGCCCCGGGGAACCTGGAGGGACACGCAGGGCCTGAAGGGAGACGGTGAGGGGCACAGGACGGCAGGTGAAGGGGCCGAGGGCGGAGTGTGGGGACTGGGCGAGGAAGACAGTCCCACTTGTCATGTGAGCTGAGCGACCCTGGGGCTCAGCACCTCCCACCTCTGTGGCCAGCGGCTCCTCAGCTGGGAGGGTGTGACGACCCTGTTGTGGCTGCAGCAGGTGCTTAATAAATACTCGTGAGGCCAACAAGGAACGCCACCGTGTTTCGTGGAGAGAGACCCTGCCTGGCACGCAGTGGGCCCTTCCTGAGTGTCCCTGCTCTCAGAGAGGCTTCGGCTGGGCCCAGGCTGAGCCGCGTGACCTGGGGCGGGTCACGTCACCACATCACTCGCCCTATTGTCGCACCTCAAAGTGCAGTATCAGGGACCTCAAAGGATCATGGCTGGCGGGATGGAGTGTGGGGAGGGCTGGGGCCACTGTCTGGACCTGTGCCACTGTACCATGTGTCTCACGGGTGGGGACAGTGCAGAGAGGGAGGGGTGCCCGTGAGGACCACCAGGTTTCTGGGACCCAGGGGCTGCCGGGACGTTGACTTTGCTTTTACAAATGGAGTTGTGGACATGGAGGGGGCCTTTAGTGTCATTAAGTGCCAGGAAAACCTAAGAAGTGACAGGAGCCGGGGGTCTTCTGCCTCCTGTCCACCCGCTGGCAGGTGGGGCCTGGCCCCACTTCGCTCCTCAGACGGGGCGGGAAGCCCGGTGCCTGCACTGCCAGCCCTGTGGGTCACCTCCACGTCCCCCGTGCCACCTGGGACACCGCGTGGCTCTGCTCCAGGCCTGTTTCCCTCCTTGTCCAGTGGGATCTGGACTTGGCTCCCGGGCTGGGGCGTGGGCAGCGTAGTAAAGTGAACAGGGAGCCCAGCTCGGTCGGGGCTGGCGAGCGCGTCACGTCCGTCTCTGGCCCAGGAAGGATGTTCCGTTTTAAGACCAGCCAGCTTCTGCTGTCACCTCGTTTCCTAAAGAACCTTGCCCCTGAGGATCCAGGATGCCACCTTGGAATGGGGACAGTGGCTCCACTGTCCTGAGCTTCCTTTAGCCCTGGGCTAGCCACCTGCACCCAGGGGTTCGGGAAACCCTGGGTCACCTCTGCTTCTATCCCTGTCGAGCTCCGTGAGGCTGGATAATGGCAGGGACACGCCTAGGAGGAGGCGTCGCCGCAGGCCTGGGGGGCACTGAGGCCAGGAAGAGGAGGGGCCTGTTTGAGGTCAGGCCACAAGGCAGTGGCAGAGGGCCGGCCTCCCTGACCCAGGGCCTCCACCCTCTCAGGCCAGGGAACAAGCCAGCTCGGGGCCTCCAGAAGACGTGTTTAATGGCAGGAACTCATTACCTACATCAGAGGCTCCAAGTCAGCGCCTGTCCTGTGTCCCTTCCTGTCATCTGCACCCCTTTTCTTTTGCACCACGTAATCCTCTCCAGGAAGCCCTGGGTGACCAGGAAAAGAAAGCCTGGCATGGCCCTGTGATGTCACCTACAAACACAAGGCCCAGCTGGTCCTTCTCACTTTTTGGTGAGGTGGGCGCTCCACCCACACTCTAGCAGGTGACCATCCTGCTAAAGAGGTCCGCGGTGGCCAGAGCGGCTGCTTAGTTGAGCAGGTTGCTGCAGATGGGGTTTTCAGGAGGCTGGGGAGTCTCAGCGAGGGCGCAGGTCTGGGGAGGTGACTTCCTCCTGGTGCTGCTGAGCACCAGGACCTTTGGGAGCCTTGAGGACCCACCCAGGCCCCCACGGAAGGAGGGAGCTGCTTTGGCCTGGAGAGGGGCCACAGCAAGGGGTGAACTGTGCCCCGGGCTGCACTGGGGGCCACAGGAGGTGGGGAGCAGGGCCTGGGGGTGAGTGGCCAAGCTGGGGTGAGGGTCTGGTGTGTGGGCTCAGCGCCTGGGACTGGCCCTGCCTGGGCTGGCTGAGGCTCCTCATCTTCCCTCACTAATGGGGAGCAGTGGCCAGGGCTTGGGAGGGGAGGTCCTAGCGCACAGCCACGGGGCGGGGGTGGCTCCTCAGCCCCTGTTCCCAGGACCCCTCCCAGAGGGCAGGAGCCCGCCAAGAGGCCTCTTCTGCAGTGCCAGGTGAGCCACCACGTCAGGAGCCATTTCTTCTGGGCAGAGGGCCAGGGGGACTCGGCAGCCTGGCCTGTGCTCAGCCCGGGCAGGACCCTCAGCCTGTCTGGAGCTCAGGAGCTGCATCAGGGCGAGGCCTCCAAGCCCCGTTCTCTCTGCTTCTCCTGCAGGGATGTGGGGACACGCCGGGGCCTTCCTGGGAGGAGACGGATGAGGCCAAAGGGCCCCCCTCCCAGGGCTCTGAGCAGGCCTGCTGGAGCAGCCACCGGCCCCACTCGGGGACCCTCAATGCAAGTGCTTTCCGCCTCTGGACCTCCCCAGCCTCAGGTGTAAAACAAGGGTCTTGAATTCCGTGACCTTGCACACCCCCCAGCCATGTGTGTGTGTGTGTGTGTGTTTGTGTGTGTGTCTGAGGGAGGGCAGAGGCCAGGTGGGGAGAGGCCGGGGAAAGAAGACCTTGCTGAAAACTGGGCTTTTGAACCAGAAGCACAGGTGGCCTCCAGTCCCCCAGGCCACCACCTGCAGCCCTTGCTTTTGTGCTTTTGGGGAGGTGACAGCGAGAACCTGGGAGCCTAGTGATAGTCAGGACCTCCGAGGGGCCAGTTTGCCTAGGGGCTGTTCCCACAGGCCCCCCGGGGTCTTAGAATGCTGGGCTTGCTGGTTCCATTTTCCAGATGAAGAAGCAGGTTCAGAGCGGTCGATGTCCTGCCCAGGTCCCACGGTGGGGCCGATCTGGGACTTCCACCCAGAACTGTGGGCCCAGGGAGATCCTGGGTGGGGTGGGGAAGGGAGAGGAGCCAGGGGTCGGGGTGGGGTGGCCGCGGGGCGGGGTGGGGGCTGGGCTCAGTCTCCCTGGACAGGGAGAGGGAGTTTCTCGGGGGAGAGGCAGCCTCTGAAGCTGTTGATCTCTAAATTATAGCGTTGGCGCGCTCCAGTTGCTGTGGCAACCGAGTTGTCCTGAACCGGGGAAGTGTATAAACATTGCCACAGATGCACAATTAGATCAGGAAGAAGAATAGAACAGAAAATAGAAACTCCCAGCCTTATATAATTCTGGGCCAAAATGTTATCAGGAACCCAGGCTGGGCCCTGGCCCCGGCAGCCCCAGAGCCCCAGGGCAGGCCCCAGCTCTGCTCTGGGCTCCGATGGCAGGGCTGGGGACGGGGGGCAGAGTGTCTGCTCTGGGGGCCCAGCTGCTGTGTCCGCCACCAGGGTAGAGGGGATGATGGGCCTCCTTCGCTGAAACAGCTGGGGACAGTGACAGGCCAGCCTGCCTGTCACCAGCTCCGGGGAAGCGGGAAAGAAGGAGCCTGGCTTTAACTTCTTGGGTCTTGTGAGGTAGGGTTTCTTTTTTTTTTTTGGTGGTGCTGGGGATGGAACCCAGGCCCTCACACATGCTAGGCAAGTGCTCTACCTCGGAGCCACGACCCCAGTCCTTTTAATTTTCTTTTGAGACATCTAAGAGTTACTGAGGCTGGCCTCGAACGTGCCATCCTCTTGCATCAGCCTCCCCAGTCTCTGGGATTGCGGGTATGTGCCATCAACCCAGCCCAGGCAGGGGTTTTGACCCCCACTGCTGTCCCCAACCCGCATGGGCAGCTGAACTTAAGATGTGAATCTCCAGGGACATCAAATAAAACACAGACAGAAACTTTACCTTTAAACAAGCTTCAGGACCGCTTCTCCGCTCTCGGCCTCGGGCTCCCCAAATGGGAGAGCAAGAGAAAGTCACGAGAGGCTGGCGAGAGGGCGAGCATGTTCAGAAGTGGGCTTTTATTGGGGGGACCCTTGTTCTTAGAAAGTTCCATCCAAAAAAGGCCAAAAGGGGCAGGGTTACCAGGGACAGGTGAGTGTAATTCAACCCAAGGGGCCTACATCTACATCTCAAAGCATGCTCTCAACTTCCTGGACGGGGGCACTGTCCAGGTCACTACGAGATGTAGTGACTGGTCAAAGCCTCTCGGTTCCAGGATGGCAGGTGCAAATCATTCAGAGTGGCTCCCTACACCCCACTTTGACCCCCAAATGAGGAAATTGAAGCTCAGAGAGGGACAGTCCAGGGGCAGAGCTAGGCAGGGTGTCTGCCTCTCCTATTCTATTCTTGGTCTCCACATCATGAATTCACTTACTTCCCAGCTGTGTTGTCTTGGGGAGGCCACTTTCCTTCTCTGAGCTACTTGAGAGCAATGATGCCTACACAGGACCAAAGCCTGGGCTTCCCATTGTTCCATCCTGACCACCCCACCTGATTTTCACCCACCACGTCCCAATAAGTGTAGAGACAGGACAGGAATCGGGCTCATTGGCCAAAAGCAACACTGAGAGAGAAGAGTTCAAGGGAAAAAATCCATCAGAGGTGGGGATGCAAGTCCCAACTTTCTGTAATGATGCTAACATAACCTATGACTGCAGCTGTGATGGTGCACACCTTTAATCCCAGAGCCTGGGGAGGCTGAGGCAGGAGGATCACAAGTTAGAGGCCAGCCTTAACAACCTAGTAAGACTCTCAGCAACTTAGTGAGACCTATCTCAAAATAAATTTAAAAAGGGCTCAGGATACGGCTCGGTGGTAAAGCACCCTTGGGTTCAATCCCTGGTCCAAAAAAAAAAAAAAGGCTTATGTCTTCTCTGTCCAGTTTGGTGGCCACTAGCCACAGGTGGCTACTGAGCACTTACAATGCTAGTGCAAATGTGAAGCTGAATTCAAACTTGTGTTTCATGTTAATTAAATATGAAGAGCCACGGGTGGCCAGCAGCCAGCATACTGGGCATCACGGGAGGATGTCCAGCCTCGGAGACACCTGGAAGTGCAGAGGCTGGATGCAGGGAGGCAACTGAGGTCAGAGCTCAGAACAAATGGAGAGCAGAGTCAAGATGGGTATCAGGAAGCTTCTAGAACAGTGAGCAAAGCACCGTTGGGGAAAGGGGGGGTTCTTAGGACCTGGATCCAGGTGGCCTTGGCTTCCTGGTTGGAGATGGCCAGCCTCAGGGCCACCAGACCTACCACCTCCAGCCTGTGGGGGCGGGGGCGGGGGTCCCCCGACCGCCCAGTCCAGGCTTCTGTGGTGCTGAGTGTCCTTGTGCAGGGGCCCCCGTCCCCGAGCCCGGGGCCCCCCCAGGCAGCCCGTGCTCCCCAGCACCTCACCTGTCCGGCTTCTCCTCCGCAGGCCCTGCCTCTTCCCAGGTGACCACGCCGGCCTCAGGACATGCACGGGCACAGCCGCAACGGGCAGGCCCACGTGCCCCGGCGGAAGCGCCGCAACCGCTTCGTCAAGAAGAACGGCCAATGCAACGTCTACTTCGCCAACCTGAGCAACAAGTCGCAGCGCTACATGGCGGACATCTTCACCACCTGCGTGGACACGCGCTGGCGCTACATGCTCATGATCTTCTCCGCGGCCTTCCTCGTCTCCTGGCTCTTTTTTGGCCTCCTCTTCTGGTGCATCGCCTTCTTCCACGGTGACCTGGAGGCCAGCCCCGTGGTGCCTGCGACCGGGGGCCCGGCGGGCAACGGCGGGGCGGCGCCCGCGGCCCCCAAGCCCTGCATCATGCACGTCAACGGCTTCCTGGGCGCCTTCCTGTTCTCGGTGGAGACCCAGACGACCATCGGCTACGGGTTCCGCTGCGTCACCGAGGAGTGCCCCCTGGCGGTCATCGCCGTGGTCGTCCAGTCCATCGTGGGCTGCGTCATCGACTCCTTCATGATCGGCACCATCATGGCCAAGATGGCGAGGCCCAAGAAGCGCGCGCAGACGCTGCTGTTCAGCCACCACGCGGTCATCTCGGTGCGCGACGGCAAGCTCTGCCTGATGTGGCGCGTGGGCAACCTGCGCAAGAGCCACATCGTGGAGGCCCACGTGCGGGCGCAGCTCATCAAGCCCTACATGACCCAGGAGGGCGAGTACCTGCCGCTGGACCAGCGGGACCTCAACGTGGGCTACGACATCGGTCTGGACCGCATCTTCCTGGTGTCGCCAATCATCATCGTCCACGAGATCGACGAGGACAGTCCACTCTACGGCATGGGCAAGGAGGAGCTGGAGTCCGAGGACTTCGAGATCGTGGTCATCCTCGAGGGCATGGTGGAGGCCACGGCCATGACCACCCAGGCCCGCAGCTCCTACCTGGCCAGTGAGATCCTGTGGGGCCACCGCTTCGAGCCCGTGGTCTTCGAGGAGAAGAGCCACTACAAGGTGGACTACTCGCGCTTCCACAAGACCTACGAGGTGGCCGGCACGCCGTGCTGCTCCGCCAGGGAGCTGCAGGAGAGCAAGATCACCGTGCTGCCCGCGCCGCCGCCCCCGCCCAGTGCCTTCTGCTACGAGAACGAGCTGGCCCTCATGAGCCAGGAGGAAGAGGAGATGGAGGAGGAGGCGGCGGCCGCCGCGGCTGTGGCTGCAGGCCTGGGCCTGGAGGCGGGCTCCAAGGACGAGGCAGGCATCATCCGGATGCTGGAGTTTGGTAGCCACCTGGACCTGGAGCGCATGCAATCCACCCTTCCGCTGGACAATATCTCCTACCGCAGGGAGTCTGCCATCTGACCTCCAGCCCTGCCCTCTGGCTCCTGCAAGAGCCTCTGCCTGAGGGTGGGCTGCCAGACACCTCCCCACGCTCAGGACAGAGCTGACCCTGGCTCCTTGGACCTTCTGGAGGAAGGTGGGGGCTTCAGAGACGGTGGGACCCCTTCCTGCTGACTGCAGAGCCCAGCCTGGGAAGGGCCCTGCCCGGTTGGCTAGAGATCCCCAGTGCCTACCACAGGTGGCTCTGGGCCCCGCCCCTCCACCCTTCCCCCCTGACCCTTCAAGGACACGCCCCCTCTGCTCTCAGAACCTTGGGGAAGGTGGCTGGACCGCTGGGGGGTGGGCACCCTGGGGTTGGGGAGGGCAGGTGTGGGGCTGGGGGAGGGGGGAGGGGCGTTTCTTTTGCATGACTGTGGACGTGCTCATGACTTTCTTTTGTAAATATCCATGAACAGAGCAGGATGGAGGCCCCAAATCCATCTCTGCTGTTTTTACCTGCAGGACCAGGAGATGCCATCCCTCTGTGCACCTCCCCCCATCAAGACTAGCCCCTCCCCACCCAGCTGGCTGGCCCCTGGGGGCCCCCAAAGACAGCCTTCTTAGTCCCTGGATGATGTGGGTTTGGGTACAGGGTCAGGACCGGGGACCTGGAGAGGCAGGATGGGGACCTGTCCCTCTCCCTCCCTGCGGTCCCTCTGGGCCCCCTGGCCCAGCCCAGATTGACAATGGAGTTTGTAACTATATATTTTTAATAAAGTATATGGTCCAGTAGGGAAGGCTGGTTGAAGACGGAGGGGTGGGAAGAGGCGGGACAGGAGCTCACTGGTGAATGCAGCCGGCTGTGTGCCCCCTGGTGACTCTTGCAGGGGCTCCATCACCTGCCATTCTCCTCCCTGGGAGTCACCGAAGGGCCTTGAGTGGGCATCAAAGAACTGGGTCTGGGCTGGATGGGGCCTGGTGGAGAAGGCCCATGGGGCCTGCGCGAGGCCCTGGGTTCCACCCCAGCACTGCACAAAAAGGGGGAACCTGGGTCTGGGTCAAAGTTTGACTCTGATTCAGGAAAGTGGGGGGGGCTACTCATTCACACACACACACACACACACACACGCACACACACACACACACACACGCTGATAGGGCTGATGCAGGTCACTGTGCGGGGGACTGGAAACCTGGTCATAGTCCAGGCTTGGTCTCTGCCTCACTTCGGAACCTTGGGGAAGTCCCCCTTCCTCTGGCCTTCCATGACCCTTGCTGTGTGACAACTGTACCCTCAAACTCAGGCAGTGATGAGTTATTCTTTCTCGAGTTCCCTGGGTGGGCCAGAGCCCCCAATGTGGTTTCTCCCCGGCTCACTCAGGCGGCCACTGGCTGGAACGTCAGGTGAAAAGTTCCAAGGTGATGTTGCCTGGGCTCTGCATCTCCCCCAGGGATCTCTCCTCCCCACATTCCTTCTGGCATCTGGGAGGCTTCAGGAGGCAGAAGCTGCAAGGGTTCCGAGGCCTAGACTTGAACTTGTAGAGTGATGCTTCCCATGTGTCCCCTCGGCCTGTCCAGGACCCCAGGCCAAGGCAGGTGCAAAGGGTGGGAGACCGTGTGCAGCAGGAGGGCGCGGCCTGGCGCCTGGGGGGGGCCCTTTGAAGGTCGGAGGCGTCCTTGGGCTGTCACTATTGCACATGCCTGTGACTGGGAAAGGACCGATGCTCAGATGTCCCCGGACCTGGAACACACCCCGAAGATCCAGCTGTCCCTTCTGGCAAGAGGCCAGGCCGTGGGGTGGGGAAGGGTGCTCTGAAGGCCTGCCCTCACAGGGCATCGTGGGAGCCCTTCAGGGTCCCTCCCCAAATCTCTCACCTGCTTGCCAGCTGCTCAGACACTGTGGCAATTGCTCCTTTGAGGCCCAGCTTCCTGGTCACAGCAAGGTGAGCCGTGGGGACCCAGGAGGGGCAGGCTAAGCAGGAGCTAGGACTTTCTGGAGTGCCTGGGGGGAGCGCGGGTGGGGGAGCCCGTCTGCAGGGAGGATGCTGCTCTCTGCAAGCTGCCTGCTGGCTCAGCTCTGCTGGCTGACTCACCTTCCCTCTCCCACCTGTTCCCCTTCACAGCCCTCCCACCCGCCTCGCCTCTCCTCCCCTCTCCAGCTCGTGCAGCAGATCCCATCTCTCCTTCCACTCCGGGCTCCGGCCGTGGATCACTGAGTCTGGGGGCGGGCGAAGCTCAGATATCCCAGAGCTTCTTGGAATCACGCGAAAGGCCAACTGCAGGGGACCTGAGGGTGCCCAAGCCCTCCCCACCCCAGTCGGTGCAGACTCCCTGCAGAGTCAGGAGCCGGCCACACCCACCCTGCCACCCCACTCAGTCACAGCCCCAGGGGAGAGTGGTGGGTGGCAGGGAGCAGGAAGGGGGCACAGGTGGAGAAAAGGGAGGCGAGGTGGGGGCCGGAGAGGAAGAGGTGTGGTCCCAGGGAAGCAGCAGCCTCACCCCCTCCTCACCCTGCCCCCCCTTCCTGAAAGCCACCCTTCAGCACCCGCCCTGCAAGTGCTTCCAGAAAACCCATTTTCCTTTGGACTTAAATGGCTTAAAGAGAAATCCGAGAACATAGGTGGCGTTCAACTCGGCAATTTCACGGGTCCACTTCACTCCCTGAAGTGAAGTCCCTGTCAGTCCTTTCTTAGATCACGGGGCTGTGATCCGGCCCTTCTCCCTGTGTGGCTTTGCTCATGGCCATGTGTTCTCGATGCTGACCTTTCTGGGTATTGATGGATTCTAGTTTCCATTTTTAATGCTGCATTAGGAGCCGGCGTGGCGATGCACACCTATAATCCCAGTGGTGCGGGAGGCTGAGGCAGGAGGATTGTGTGTTCAAAGCCAGCCTCAGCAAGGCCCTGAGAAACTCAGCAAGACCCTGTCCCTGTCTCAAAATATTAAAAAGGTCGGGGATGTGGCTCAGTGGTTAAGCATCCGTGGGTTCAAAACCGGGTACAAAAAAAAAAAAAAAAAGACCACCTTGGATTCTGAAACTCGTCATGCTCCCTGGGCCTTTGCACATGAGGGAGACAACCCCCCTTTGGGGGAAACTGAGGCCTGGAGCAAGGTAGCCTTGAGCCAGCTCTCCCAACTCCCAGGCCAGTGCCTTTCCCTCTCCTGGACACAAGCCTGCTACATATTTGGGGACCCATGGCTAGATGGAAATGTGGGTCGCTTGTTTAAAAACGAAGAAGCAGTACATCGAGGCCACTAAAACATGAAGCCTTTCCTTTCTTGCGATTTCTTCCTTTGCTTGTGTGGCTACTGCATTGCCCCACGGAAATTCACTTACAAAACACAAGTTCAAAGACAAAAGTAAGAACTTCAAGGCAAAGTTTGCAGAGCATGAGGCCAAGCCAGTCCCTCCCATGGAGCTGGCCCTGTGCTGAGTTCCACTGGCCTAATGCTTCGCCCACAGAGGAGCGAGGATTCTGATTCCTGATACGCAGTGTGGTGATGTGCATCTCTGTGCAGTCTTTTTTTTCTTCTTCTTCTTGTGGCTGTTTCCTTAGGGTCAGTACTCAGTGAAGGAGCAGACAGAATTCTGGGCTATGTTTCCTAGAAGGCAAAGCCTCAGAATCCAAATCCTGGACAGTGGCACACACCTGTAATCCCAGCAGCTCAGGAGGCTGAGGCAGGAGGATCGCGAGTTTGAGGCCAGCTTCAGCAATTTAGGGAGACCCTAAAGTAACTTAGAGAGACCCTGTCTCAAAATAAAAAATAAAAGGGCTAAGGATGTGGCTCAGTAGTTAAGCAGCCCTGGGTTCAATCCCCAGTACCAAAATAACTAAATCAATAAATAGATAAATTAATTAAACAGATTCTTCCACAAAACAGGCTAAACCTTAAAAAGTTGGGAAGGGATGAAGTTCAAAGCCAGGCTTCCCTCAGAGTTTCCCAGGGGGTTCCCAGTAGGAGACTGAGAGCAGGTAAGGAAGGACAGGATGCCAGGCAGCGGTATACACTGATGGCCCCAGGACATGGAGCCAATCCAGCTGGCATTTCCTTGACTAGTACAGAAAGGAAAGATCCTGGGTGTGAAAGCCTAAGTTTGGATTCTGCCTTTGCCACTGTGTGACTTTGGGCAGATTAATTTATGTCTCTGAGCCTGTGTCTATTCACAAAAAAAGAAGAGCCATTCATACATCTATCCCACATGCCTGTCATGTGAATTAATGAGATCTTGGATGTGACCAGATGTCAGGCACATTATTGGATTAAAATAAATGTGAACTGCCTTCTGTAAAGAATTTTGACTGGCTTTCAATATGGATACTTAGCTCTCAGTACTGAGGATTGGGAGGCAAGAGAAAGAGCTGTTTTCTTGGTACCGGAGACCCACCCCTCAGCCTAGCAGTGCCACGTAAGTGCTCTGTCACTGAGCCACCTCCCCAGCCCTTTTTATTTTATTTGAAACAGGGTCTCTGCTAAGTTAATGAGGCTGACCTTGAACCCTCCAGGGTTATGGTGTGTGCCCTGTACCCAGGCTAGAGCTTAGTTTTTGATTCACTGAGTGTATCCAGGTCATCTCGGCCCTCCTCTGGGCTTCATTTCCACCATCTTCGAATTTAGGAGGTTAGACCTCATGACCCCCAGGTCCTGCATGTTGGGAGACCTAGGGTTCTGTTCCTGTGTCCTTCAGAAGATGGTGGGGGGTCTGGGGGGGAGCGTGGGGCAGGACAGAAATCTCACTTGGTAAAATTGGCCCAGTGTATCTTTGCCCCCTCCCCAAGCTCCAGCGACCTTCAGGGACACCCCTACTCATTTCTGACTGCCTCAGATCCGGCATAAAATTCCCAAGGAGGCCCTCACGGGAAGCCCCAACCAAAAGTATTTGCCTGGAGCTAGTGGTCAGCACATCTGTCCACCCCGCCCTTCACAGAGTCCATCGTAGTCAAAAGGCCTGGAAGTGATTCGTGATAGATTCTAAAGAGCATCTCATTTCAACAAGTATCTGCTAAGCACCTACCGCGAGCAAGGCCTGTCCTACGAGAGGGGATCCAGTGATAAACCAACAGACCTGGCCCCCAGTCCCCAACCCTGGCCATGACTGGAGAGGAGTTTTGGGCTAGGAGTCCAGGCCTGCCCCTGCTTGGGACCATGGACAAACCCTGCCACTGCTGCTCAGACCTCGGACAGCAGCTGAGGTTCCTGGGTCACAGTCACCAGGCTGCCCGCTGTGGCGGCAGGTGCTATGGCAACAGCACAGCCCTGTGGGATGGAGGCTGTCATGGGCTCCCACAGTGAGAGGAAGACCTGGGGACCCTGGGGGCCCCACACGCAGGAGGAGGACAGGCCCTCAGTAGTGGGCTTGCAGACACACACCGCAGGGTGGCCCCTGGCCTCATTCAGAACCAGGCTCCTTGTCCCAGCCCCAAAGTTATCACCAGGGTCACCTGCTCCTGGGATGCAGCCCCTGGGATGGGGGTCTGGAGGCAGCACTGGCCAGCCGGCTCAGCAGAGCCAAGGGACAGCTCCCCTAACCAGGAGCTGGTCCTTGTCCAGGCCCGTCCAGCCCCTTCTTCTCCCTCCTCCTGGGCCTCTGTCAATACCAGGTCTGGGGGACGAAAGGCGAGTCCATGGAGGTGTGAGGGGCCAAGGGAGGGGACAGTGCCATGAGGCCAGAGCAGCTGACGGAGAGAGGGGAGGGGAGAGGAGACGTGGAAGAGAGACAAGGTAGAGAGAGGGCCCGGGAGGGGAGCGAGACCCAGAGCAAGTCAGAGAGGCGAGGGAGACTCAGCAGCCTAACAGGAGCACAGCCGGCCTCCAGGGGGAGGCCAGCACCCACGTGAGGGGACAGAGGCACTGGCTCACCCAGGGGTGGGGAGAGGAGGTGCCTTGGCTGGGACAATGCAGGGGAAACGGTGGCCTCCCACCCTCTCCAAGGCCTGGTGTGTCTCTGGGGAGGCAGCTGGACACTCCTGGGGCTCCAGAACACAGCTCCTCCGGGGGGCAGACAAGAGGGGGCTGGGGCTGAGTGAGGGGCGTCCCTGAGGAGAGTGGTGGTGTCCCTGGGGAAATCCAGAGGAGGCCGAAGGGAATGCAGGGTGGGGGACCACCGGGCGGGGGGACCACCCGAGAGATGGGGCTCCGAGGTCTGCCCTGTGGGGTGGAGACAGGTGGCACCCCTGACCTGACTGTGAGTTCCTCCCCAGGACCCTCATCCCGTCACACACACCCACCCAGACTCTTGGGAGGTGGGAGGCCAATCCAGCCTCCCTTACACGGAACAGTCACAAGGCCCTCCCTTTCTGGGCCCCAAACCCCTGCCCTCTGATTTTTGAGGTCTGCTCTCACCCCGTCTTTACAGCTGAGAAGGCTCAGAGGGCCACCGTGTCTGACCCAAGGTCAAGTGGCAAGTCTCGCTGGCCCTTCAGCCCTGAATCACACAGACTCTGGCTGACAGCGGGGGGGAGGCTGGGGAAGGGGTGTGCGGCCCGGGTGGGTGGGGGAGGCAGTGCTGGGGAGCCGGCCAGCAGGATGTCAGTGAAGGCACAGGACCTTCTCCCGCAGGCCACAGGGAGCCCAGGGCGGTCCAGGAGCGAGGAGTGAGTGACAGAGGTGGCACTCAGGAAGCCGCATGTGGCAGCTGAGTGGGCTGGAGTTGGGGAGCCAGGGGGGGGCTGCAGACCAGGGCAGGCAGAGCGGCAGCCGGATGGGACCCAGCCATCCTGCAGCCTCTGCCAACCCCCAAGTCTCAGGGACAACTGAGGAGAGCTGGAGGGGACGGCAGGGACAGAAGGGGCAGCCTTCTGGGCTCAGGAGAGACAGGCAGGACCCTGGAAGCTGCCAGAGGGTGAGGGAGGGGCCCCAAGTGGGGGAGGCACACGACAGACTAATGACAGGGAAGAGGAAGGGACAGTGGCTCCAGTCCTCTCGGTGACAGGTGAGAGGAGGGAGGCCATGGGCCACTGAGCAGGAAGGAAGAACCTGCTGTGAGGGGACAGGCTATTTATGGCCCAGGCTCTGCGGGGAAGGAGTGAGGGGCCCCAAATGACCCTGCCACCCGCTGGCAGCCAAGGACCCCGCGGGGGGGGGGGGGGGGGCCAGAGGAATGCGCAGGCCCAGCCGCCCAGGGAGGGCGGAGCTTAGCGGGCAGGGCTCCAGGTCCAGGCCACCTCCTCTCCAGGGAGTCAAGGGCAAGCTACTCTCCCCCCCTCCCTGGCCACAGGTGTCCTCCCTGAGGGTCCCGGTAAGTGGGTTTGCTGGGAAAGGCAGGCTCAGAAAGGCCTCTGTTGTCCTGGCCACCCCAGCTCCCTGTCAGCTCCCAGGGGACATGTCACAAAGCCTCAGAGCCGAATGGGTCCTTTGGGCCTGACCCATCTCAAGTTCAGATGGGGAGGTTGAGGCCCACTGCAGGGACTCAGGTGCCCACTGAGGCCGGCCTGTCCTGCACCTGACTTGGCCTTGACCGTCTGTGAGACCAGGATGATGAGGGCCTCTTGCCAGGGTGGGGCCCAGGGCTCACCCAGCGGGTGTGCACAGAGGGCTGGAACCCAGTAGGTGCACAGGTTCCTTCTGCTTGCTGAGGTCACAGCTGCTGTGGCCAGGAGCCAGCTTGGGCTTCAACCAGACCTGGGTCGAATCCTGGCCCTGCCTGCCGCTCACGGCTGAGTGACTCCGACGAGCAGGCCGGCCTCTCTGAACCTCGCCTGCCCCTCTGTCAGATAGGGGGAGCCTCAGCGACCTCCTTTTGGGGTGGTTGTGAAAATGGAGTGAGGCAGCCGCAACATCAGCCCCAGACCTCTAGCGCCTGGGCTGCCCTGTCCTCTCCCACACCACGGCCTGCACCCCGCCTCGCACCCACCATCAGAAATCACACAACGCGCTCCTACATGGGTGGGGGACCCAGTCTTAAAAACACTGGGGCAACCTCTCTTGTCTGGCAGGAAAGTGGCTCCCCCTGCCCGAGGCCTATTTTAGCCTCCTACTCCTGCCTGGAGAGGCCCAGAGCATGAGGCCAGGGCCTCCAGCACCGTCCTTGGAGCCCTCCCTGACCCACCTGCCCTCCGTGGGGCAGTCTGTGCCTGGGGGCTCTCCTTTCTCCTGGTCCCTGTCCCCTCTCCAGGGTACTGAAGGCATGACCAGTGGGCATGGAGAGGCCATAGTCTCACTGGGGGACCTGAGTGGCCTAGCTAGGGACCCTGCAACCTGGGTCCAGAGTTGGGGGAGGCCAGGGGACTGAGAACCAGGAGGGGAGGGAGGAGGGAGTCCAGATGTTGGCCCAGGCCCTTCCCGGCGTCCTCTGCAGCAGCAGAGGAGCCAGCTCCTGCCCAGGGAGATACTGGTGTCTCTGTCCCTGGGGAAAAGCCAGCCCAGGCTTGAATGGCCCGAGTCCCTACGCTGGGCAGAACCAGGACTCTCCCAGGGCTCTGAAGCCCGGGCTTTCTGCCATCACAGCGGCTGTTGGTTGAAATAATGGGGGTGCACTTCTCCGCCTCAGTGTCCCCTCCCCAGGAAAGTCCAGCCCGGACACTTGTTTCTAAGAACTCCCCTCTGGCCTCCACCAGCCCTGTGGCCCGGGATCCCTACGCGGTCCCCGGGGTCGCTGTCCCACAGCGCCGCCCCGTGGCGGCCCCGGGAAGGCAGGAGGACGGAGCCGGCCCCGGGGACCCCGGAGCTCTCGGGCTGCAGCCTCGCTGGGCCCTTCTCCGCCCGCAGACCCGCCCGCCTCCCGGCCCCTGCACCCCGCTGTCCAGGCTCTCGGGCTGGACACCTCAGGCCCATTTTGCAGGCGCCGAGGCTCTGAACGCAAGGGGACTGCTGGGACTCAGAGAGGAGTTGCAGGTGGATTTGGGGGGAACCCGAGTTTACAAAGAGCATTTTGCAGACATTATTCAACCCCATATTTCCCCCAGGGTCCCCGGACCCCGCGCCGCCCCCACCCGGGCTGTGCTGCCCAAGGCAGACACCACAACCCATCTGAGCACTCAGCTGGTCTAACTGAGAGAGCTGTACCTGTGAAACACCCCTGGATTGGCAGATAAAAAAGAATGCAAAATATCTTATTAATAAACTTTAATTATCGGTTACATTGTTTAAATGACAATATTTCAGATACAGTGAAAGTATATAATTAAAATTAATTTCACTTTTTTTTCCCCTTTGCAGTGCTGGGGATCAAACGTTTGCTAGGCAAGGGCTCCACCACGGAGCTACATCCTCACCCATTTTCACTGTTTTATATATTACTAGAAATTTTAAATTGACATGTGAGGATCATTTCTGTGGTGCACATATTTTCATAGAACATCACTGGACCAAAAAGACAAGAGATGCCATTCCTAGCCCCACCTTGACCCTGGCATCCTGTCAGGGATGCACCAGGCCCCAAGTGTTCAGAAGCTTTCTTTAAGGAATCTGAAGACCACCAAAATCTGAGATTTAAACTGCAGAAATCTCTCTGGCTTGGTCACCATTATAATTCTTAGGATCTTGCATGGGACCTGGCACAGAGTAGGTGCTCATTAAATACTTGTCCAGTGAATTATCTCAATGTTCATCGTAGGTAAGTAATGGAACTAATGGAGCCCGTATGTGTTAAAAATAATGACTTACAGGGGTCTGTGCACCTGCTAAAAACCCCAAACTTGACTTGTATGTACTAAGAAGAAAGATGTCCCATTATATGGCTATTTTAAAGACATTTAAAATTTGTACTTTTTAAAAATATTTTTATTTAGTTGTTGATGGACCTTTATTTTATTTACTTATATGTGGTGCTGAGAAGCGAACTCAGTGCCTCACACCTGCTAGGCAAGCGCTCTACCACTGAGCCACAACCCCAGCTCTGTACTCTTTTTTAAAGTTGACAAACAAAAATGGTACATATTGCCAGGTGTGGTGGCTCATGCCTATAATCCCAATGACTTGGGATTACAGCCTGAGGCAGGAAGATGAAGAGTTCAAAGCCTGCCTCAGCAAAATCAAGGCGCTAAGCAACTTAGTGAGACCCTGTCTCTAAGTAAAATACAAAATAGGGCTGGGGATGTGGCTCAGTGGCCAAGGGCTCCTGAGTTCAATCCCCGGTGCAAAAAAAAAAAAAGGGGGGGGGGTACATATTTATTGTACAACCTGTGTACAACAGGTTGTTTTTGAAATCCGTAAACTCCATAGAATTACACTGAACAATTAACATATGTAACATCACATATATTTTTGTGCTGAGAACACTTTAGATGTACTCTCTTGGGGCTAGGGTTGGGGCTGAGCGGTAGAGCACTCACCTAGCACGGGCAAGGCCCTGGGTTTGATCCTCCGCACCACATAAAAATAAACAAAATAAAGGTATTGTGTACAACTAAAAAATAAATATTTATTTAAAAAAAACCCAAAAGATGTACTCTCTTAGCAATTGTCAAAAATATAATACAGGGGCTGGGGATGTGGCTCAAGCGGTACCACGCTCGCCTGGCATGCGTGTGGCCCTGGTTCGATCCTCAGCACCACATACAAACAAAGATGTTGTGTCCGCCGAAAACTAAAAAATAAAATATAAATAAATATAAATATATATTACATTGTTATTGCAGTAGCCCATGCCAGCAACTGAGGAGGCTGAGGCAGGAGGATGGCAAGTTCCAGGCCAGCCTCAGCAGCTTAGCAAAGTGGCCCTAAGTGAATTAGTGAGATCCTGTTTGTTTGGTTTTTTATATATATATTTAGTTGTAGTTGGACAAAATACCTTCATTTCATCCATTTTTTTTTTTTAATGGCGCTGAGGATTGAACCCAGCACCTTGCACATGCTAGGCCAGTGCTCTACTGCTAAGCCACAGGCCCAGCCTCATGAGATCCTGTTCAGAAATTAAAAAAAAAAAAAAAAAAAAAAAAATTAAAGTACTGGGGGATGTAGGTCAGTGGTAGAGTGCCCTTGGGTTCATTCCTGGTACAAATATGTAGAGATGATACACTGATGACACATTATTATTAACAATATTATACAAGAGAATGCCTGAACTTATTCCTGGTCTAACTGACACTTTGTATCCTTTGACCAACATCTCCTGCCTGCGGCCTCTGCCCCAGCCCCCGGTAACTCTGTTCTGTGCTGCTCTGAGTTCAACAAACAAATGAGACCGGTTGGTTTCTGTCTTTTTGTAGCTGGTTTATTTCACTTGACACAGTGTCCTCCAGGTTCATGTGTGTTATCACAAATAGCAGCATGTCTCTCTTTTTAAAGGCTAAATCCTATTCCATGTGTAGCTGGACCTTAGGGTTCCAAATCCTGGCTACTGTGGGTGACACTCCAGTAAACACAGGGCTTAGGGTGGTAGGCACACTGATCCCATTCCCATGGCTCTGCCGGGTATGAGACCGTCACACCCTCTCTGGCATATACTGTCCAATATATGTTGTTAAAGGTCATTATATTTATAATTTCATTAAAGACACTTTTGTATAAGGGACAAAATTACTTGATTTTTTCAATGAACAAATTGTAAGGAAAACGAGAGGCAGAGGAGGAACCTTTAGATTCACTGAGATTTAAGACTAAGGTGCCATCTATTCACTTTATCCACATCTTGTCTCTAACCAAACAAACTGAAAGACGATGTTTGATGACATTAGGGAATTATAGAATGGTAATAGTATAGATTTTTTTTCCAGTACTAGGGATTGAACCCAGGAGCCCTCTACCACAGAGCTACGTTCCCGGCCCTTTTTTATTTTTTATTTTGAGATGGGGTCTTGCTAAATTGCTGAGGCTGACCTCAAACTTTCGATCCTCTTGTCTCAGCCTCCTGAGGCCCTGGGATTACAGGTGTGTACCACTGCCCCCAGGAAGAGTTGTTTTTTTTTTTTTTAGAGGATACATATTCAGATATTTAGGGATTAATTTATATGACGTGAGATTGGCTTGAAATTAACAGGGGAGGAGGAGCAGCGGGAATAAATATGTTGACTTGGTATATGTCTAAGATGGCTGATGGATACTTGAAGATTCATTTTCTATTATTCTGTACTTCTGTATATGTTTAAAAGTTTCCATAATAAAAATATTTTAAAATAAGAAATTGAGTCACCTCTCACAAAGGCCAACTGGAAATTTGAAAGTGATTGACTCAGATAAGAAGAGGGGGAGGCAATAAAATGTCCTTCTTTGTCTGGAAAAAGATCAAAATCAAAAGATTTGTCATTATATTAATGTCAGACACACTAGGGTTCAAGGCAAAAGCACTATTAGAACAGAAAAAGACTATGGAACTCCAGGAAGATCCAGCAGGTCTAAACTCTTATACACCTGATAACATTACCTTAAAATGTAAAAAGCAAAACAAGGAGAAATTAACAATTCCATTGTCATAATTAGAGGCTTTATCACACACTTTCAGTGACTGACACATCAAGAAGATGAAAGAATCACCAAGGATGTAAAAAGATATAAACAAAACAGATACTCAATATCATTAGTAATCAGGGAAATGCAAATTAGAGCCACAATGACTCGGAATCTTACTCCCACTATTTTGGCAGACATTATGAAGTTGAACGGTGCCAGATTTGGCAAGGATATGGATCAGTGGGGACTCTCATCCACTCTGGGTGGGAGTGTGAATTGGTTCAATCTTCTCAGAAAATAATTTGGCCTTGCCTAATAAAGTTGAACATGTTGCAAACATGATAATTTAACAATTCTCATTTCAAACTCATTATTTAAAGAAACACAGATGTGACCAATCTGTAAAGAAAATCATAAGAGGAAGGAGGAGGGGCCCAGGGGTGTGCTTGTGAGGTGCTGGCGATCTTTAGGGGTGGCGAGGACCTGGGTGTCCCCTGCTTTTCTTTAAATTGTATGCCTTTGGAATGTATATCCTGCCCTAAAATGCTATGTCTGTGTGATTCACCTATCACCCCTGTACCTAAAAGCAAAAGAGTTCAGGGAGGAGACCCCAGTCTGTTCACAGTGGCTCTTCCAAGAAAGCATTATTGGGGGAGTGGGGCAGAAAGGGAGGGGACTCATTTTAGATATTTCTGGATTCCTGGAATGTTTTTACATAAGTATGTGGGACTTGAGGAATTTTCTTTTATTATTATTTTTAAAATTTGCGGGGTGCTCTGCTTTGAGATTCCTAACCACCCTCCCCCATTTTTTTTCCCTTTCTTTTTTTGAGAAAGTTGCCCGGGCTGGGCTGGCCTCACACTTGCGATCCTCCTGCCGCCTCAGCCTGCAGCGCTTCAAGGATGACAGGCCTGCGCCCCTGTGCCAGCTGACTTGGGTGACTTTAAAGACCTAATTAAAGCAAGCAAAGCAAAGCAAAGCAAAACAACATTAACCTGGGTGAGTGGAAATGCCCAACAGGCACTGGTGTGATGGAGAGATGGGCTCCTTTTTGGTGAGTCACGTGACCTGCCCAGGGCTCCTCTGTAGATAGGCCCAATGGCGTCTGCCTGGTCTTATGGGGTCCGTGGCTGGCAGGTTGGCAAAGGGCCGGGATTCACAGGGAATGTTCAGAATATGGAAAGAAGGGACAAGTGTTCTGGGAATTCAGAGGAGAGGGTTGGGGGCTGGAACAAGGGACTGGAACAGACTTTCCTCTGTGGGCCTGGGGGACCGGGAGAAGGGAGCAGGGAGTGACATATTTGGCTGAGGGCAGGGAGTTTGTCCAGACCAGCCAGCTCTGGAGGGGCCAGATTTCCTGGGGATCCGGCAGAAGTGAGGACAGGGGATAACACAGGCTTTATTTGGAACTAGGGATGTCATGCAAATATATGCAAAAATAATGCAAATGAGCCTGGCTGAGTGGCCGGTAGGAAGGAGGACCCAGCTGGTGATTTTGTTCCCAAAGTGTGGTCCAGGACCACCTGTGACAGAACTACCTGGGGAGCTCATCCTGGTCCCTGCCACCCCCAGACCTGCTGCTTCTATGCTTTGGAGTCACAGCTCATGTTTGGGGAGCTCCCCAGGTGATTATTTACTTCTGCATTCATTTATTGAACACGCACATGGGAGCACATTATAATCATAACACATTGTGATCTGCGCACGTTGTGATAGAATACAAACATTCAAACACAAAAGTAAGTCTCCCTTTGCCTTCTCCACCCCCACCCTCGAGCCAACCAGGGGTCCTTGTGTTTCCTTCGGGAAGCTCCTCTGCACGCGGCAGGGCCACTCAGCCTCTGATCTTTTAGCTCCACAGCATCTTAGAGTCTTAGGGTGATGCTCTGGGTCACTCAAAACAGAAACTGTCACTCATGCTTGTCTTTGTTGGCTCACTCACAATTCAGTAGGAGCCTGCAGGATGCCAGGGCCATGCTGGTGAGAAAGGCTGCAGCCCTGGCCCAGGAGTCGTGAGAGGACAACCTTGCATTCGCAAAGGGCAGTGCGGTCTGGTGGTGAGAGCGGGGCGGCCTGGATTCCCAAGACTCGCCCTTCATCTCCCTGTCTGCGTCAGGTGTTGATGGCACCTGCTTCCCAGGGCGTGATGTCGTGACTCAAGATCTCATGAGCCAGAGGAGAAGGGGAGCCTCTGCCTTCAATCAATGGGGGCTTCTTTCTGGAAGCCGAGGCCTGGCCTCAAGCAGAGGCCATGGGATGAGTGACCCTGAGGACACGGGGTGGGGGGCCAGGGGAAGGGGAGGGGGAGTGTGCTCATCACCTGCCTGCTTCCTGGGCACCTGCCACTGGGTTTGGCAGTTTCATGCTTCAAAAAAATCTAATTCAGCCAGGCGCAGTGACACTCGCCTGTAATCCCAGCAGCTCAAGAGGTTGAGGCAGGAAGATCAGAGTTCAAAGCCAGCCTCAGCAACTTAGCGAGGTCCTCAGCAACTCAGTGAGACCCTGTCTCTAAATAAAATATTTAAAAGGGCTGGGAATGTGGCTCAGCGGTTGAGTGCCCCTGGGTTCAACCCCAAGTACAAAAAAAAAAAAAAAAAATCTAATTGACTCTTCCCACCCAGGGCCTGGGGGTGTGGCCCCGTGGAAGAGCTCTTGCCTGGCACTGAGGCCCTGGGCTCCATCCCAGCACCACAAAATTGTAAATCAGTAAACTTAGATAACATCTCCCAACCCTTTGGGAGACAAGTGTTTCTGAAACTGAGGCTCAGAGAGATAAAGTGACTTACTCAAGGCCACACAGGGAATCAGTCTCCAGGGGGGACTTGAGTTTGCCCTGTCCTCTTCTTGGCTTCCTGTCACCTCCCAGGGCATGGGCTGGGACAGCTCAACTTTCAGCTTCAAACACTCATGGCTGGGTAATCCTCTTCTCTGATCTTGGTGATCTCATCTGTTAAATGGGGCTTGGCTGGCCACCAAGCAGCCTCGGAGGAAACCTGTCCCCAAGAGCATCTACGCCTCTAGCTCTTCCTGCCTGCGCCCCTGGAGTTTCCCACAGCCCTCCAGCTCAGGGGCTCCCCACAAGCTCGGGAGCCCTTCCCTTGCAGGGACCTTCTGATCCCACAGCCCCATTTCCTGGACCAGAGCCCTTGGGGTCACCCTCTTCTGCCTGCACATGCAGTCCTGTTAGCGTCCCTCACCAAAATGCCCCAGCTGGCACTGGTCCCTACAGGGCTTGGTCTACAGAGCCCTCCCATGGGAGGGCTCCTGCTGGCTCAGCTCAGAGAGGTCCATTGCAGAACAGGGACCGCAGCAGGTGCTGGCGGGAGGCGCTGACCCCCCTGGCTAGCTCTGGCTGAGAATCCATGGAATCTGCGAAGGTCACTTCCAAATCCACACCAAGTTGCCAGGGGAGCCAGGCCCCAGAGTCACCACCGACTCACTCAGTTCCTTCCTTTCACAGTCATCCAGGATGGGCACATGTCGGGCCAGCAGGGACACTGCCTGGACTGCGGCAGCAGCTTGTCTCCTATCAAAGAGGAAAGGCAGCAGGCAGGGGCCCCAGCCAGCAGTGGGCTCAGAAGACACCTGCTGTGTGGAAAGTGTGCCCAGAACCCTGGCCACTCCCTCCCTCCCGGAGTGGGGAAGGGAGATGGAGGCGCCTGCAGCTTCCTGCCTTCTCACCCCACTGTCTCTTCTGTTGACACACCTGTGTGCTTCTAAACTATTTTTACATAATGGTTGAAAACTTGCTTTTAACTTAAACAGTTTTATTTTAAGGACTGGGGGATGTAGCTCAGTGGTACAATATTTGTGGGTTGGATCCCTGGCTTGGGAAAAAAAAATATATATATATATATCCAGGCGTGGTGGCACGTGCCTGTAATCCCAGCAAGTCAAGACTGAGGCAGGAGGATTGCTAGTTTGAGGCCAGCTTCAGTCACTTAAAGAGGCCCTCAGCAATTTAGTGAGCCCCTTTTTCAAAATAAAAAAAAACAAAAAGGGCTGGGGATGTGGCTCAGTGGTTAAGTGCCCCAGTGCCCCCTCCCTCCACAAAAAGAAAAGAACGATTTTATCTTTATTTTACAAGGAAGCTTCCGATCATCAGCGGAAACCACTTCTAACTTGCCCTATAGATAAGATGGAAATAAGTACAAGAAACTCAAACCGGGTGTCCCCACTCCTGCCAGGTACTCCTACCATCAGCGTTGGCAAGGCCAGGGAGGTGAGAGTGTCACAGGCTGACCCTGTCTCCTGCCACCTTCCAGGGAGAAGGGCCGTGAATCAGGACGCGCCTCAGCGTTGCTTCCCGCCCAGTCCCTGGGCTGCAGGCGCCGGAGCCATCCCCGGGAGGCGCAGTGTCCTCCGCGATTCCGGGCGGAGGCTGGGACAGTGCTCTAAACACCTTCCTAACTGGTGGTCACGTGCCTGGAGGGGGACGGGTATGAGCGACCAGGTCCTGCTGAGCAAAAGGAAGTTGAGAGAGCGAAGGACGGCTGGGTCCCGCGCTCCCGAAGGCTGGAACCCCGGTCAGTTCCAAAGCCCCCGCCCTGGCCGGGGTCCTGCAAGGCGGGGCGCTCCCAAACCTCGGGACCCCCTGCTCGAGTGACCCCGCCTGCCAGAGCGTCCCTGGTTTCCCGCTTGGAACTGAACGTGTCAGGTCACGTCTCCAGAGTTTCAGGGAGGGTCTTCTCTCTGTCGCTGCCCCCACGTCCGCCCTGGACTTGGCACAGAGAGGCCGCCCCGCCCCGCGCGTCCAGGACCTGGGGACACCGCGGCGCCTGGCTGCAGTACCCGACGGCGCCACACGGGGGCAGCAGGCGCGCGCTGCCCCTCGCTCCGGCCGGCGCTGGGCTGGGGGAGCTGAGGGCCGGGGACGCCTCGCGCCTGGGACCCCAGACAGGTCGCTTCACTCCGAAGCTTCAGCTTCCCCATCTGTCAGATGGCAGAGGCTTTCTGTAAGGGCGTTTGATATCCTGGCAGCCCCCGAGGGTCCCTCCTTGGTCTCCCACGAGCCTTTCAGACCCAGTGGAGACAAGTCACTGGGGACAGAGGTGAGTCCCCTGAGGTCACAGGACTCCAAGCAGGGCTCTGGGTCGTGGAAACCCCTCTGTACAGATGGACAGACTGGTCCCACAAAGGAAGGGGATCTGCCCATGCCTCATACCAAGGACAGTGCCGGCTGGCCCTGGGACCCCAGGTTTAGAGGGGGTCAGAGGCGGGGCCAGCACTTGAACCTTCCTCTCCCCAGGCCTGTCTACACCTCTGGACTGTCCTCTTCACGCCTCAGGGCAGAGGGATGCCGGCTGAGCTGAATGAAGTCCTTATCTCCCTGGGTGATCCCGCCAGGCCACCCTGTGCCCACTTACAGATAGGCTGGCGCCTGCTTAGCAGACTGGACTCTGACTCCCCAGGTCAGAGTGGCCTGAGGTGTGACTGTCTCTTGGGCAGGGCCTCAAGGGCTGCTCACCTACGTGGCTACAGAGCCAGGGGGTGGCAAGGGAGATTTCCCGGGTGTCCTGGGCAAGTCAAGGGACCCCCACATGCCTCCGCTTCCCCAGACCTCCCCACTCAGCACATAAAGAAGGACCGAGGCGGACTGTCCAGCACACCGGGCAGCGAGTTACAGTGGCCGGATGGGGTGGACCACGGGGCAGCCTGTGAGCAGCTTCCCCTGCTGGAAGATAAGGCCCAGGGGCTAGAAGGGCCCTTGGTCTCTGGGACCTGAGGCCGAACAGTCGGGGAGCCAGGGAGCATTCCAGACCAGCCTTGCGGGCCCCCTAGGCTGGGGACAACCAGGGCTACCACTGTGAGCCTAAGGGCCTTGGAGGAGGGGCAGAGGGGCTGGGCTGGTGCCGTGAGAGCCCCAACCCTCTCCCACGACCCTGCAGAGGGTGGAAAAGGCTGGCGCTGGCCTCCGGACACTGCCCAGGCTTGAGCGAGCCACCAGCCAGAGAGCCAGAGATTCTTCCTGCCCCTCATCATGGACTTCAGAGTTTCCTCCTTTGGCCAGACCGAGCTGTCCGCGGAAGCAGAGGCTGGGGAGGAGCCCTCTGGAGGCCACAGCTTGTTTGGGTTCTGGGCTGGGGGTGGGGGGCCCAGGGCTTGTAGCCTCTGCCTGACTCCTAGGGAGGCGCAGCGGGTCCTGGAGCAGGTGGTACCCAGGGAGCGAGGATCCATAGGGAGGGGACTCCTGGGTGCTGGGGCTGCAGGCCGGGAGGTGGTGGTTGACAGGGGCAGAGTCTCAGTGGGGCGGGACGGGAGTTCCCATGATCGATGGTGGTAAAGTTCGCACCTTAGAAATGGTTAAAAAATAACTTCCTGTGGTGTCTATTGGTGTCTATTTTACCACAACTTGTAGAATTACTTTCACTTTAAAAAAATGAAGAAGAGAGGACAGTGGGGGGTGATGGGAAAGACAGCAGAATGAATGGGACAGAACTTTCTATGTCACATATGAATGCGCGACCAGTGTGACTCCACACCATGTGCCACCACAGGCTGGGAAGCTAGACTCCACGCAGGTGGAACACACTCCACCATCACGTATAACTAAAAAGAACAACAACAAAAAAAACCTTTTTAAAATGAAGGCATGATCAGGAATTGGGCAAATAGAACAGGAGAAGAAGTTTCCCCAACATTGTAGAGGGGTGGGGAGTGTCTCCAAAAGCAAGGACAAGAAATGGGGACACAGAATGAGAAAGGGGCTGGTAGGCCCAGAGGCAGGGCATGGCCAGCACACACTCATGTCCTCCTGCCCAGTCCCCACCTCCCAGCCCCTCAGACCCCACCCTGCTCACACAGCCATACTAGACAAGACCCTGAATGCTCATGACACCTCTGAGACACCGTATGTCAGGGAGTCAGAGTCCTACAGTCCTGCATCTGCCCAGCTCACACACACAAACACACACACACCCCTGCCTGCCGGGAGACCCTCAGGTCTGGCCTCAGCTGACACTTTCTGGAACACCATGATCTACAAAACTCTCTTCAGGGCTTTGGTCTGGGGTTCAAGGCACCTGACCTGCGGACCTCTCCTGTCACTCTTGAGGATTGCTGGGCCCCCACCCTGGGCCAGATCCTGATGAGACCCTGCGGGCACCATGCCCACCTCCAGGAGTAGCCTGGCAGGACCCCTGCTACAGCCTAGATCCTGAAGCCCACCTTGCCCCACCTCCCAGCCCTTGGCCTCCGCCCTCCCTCTCTCTGGGAATGGCATCTCCCAGCCTTCAAGGTCAACTTTGCTCCCCCTTCTTAGTGCTTCCTGTGCGGCTGGTGGGGGCCCCTTCCCTGAAGTTCCCATGGTGAGAACTCCAGGCCCTCCCTGGTGTCGGTGCACAGTCCGGGATCAGCCAGAATCAGGGGCTCAGGGGCTGTGGGTCCTGCCCTGATCCAGATTTGCTGCGTGACCTCAGGTAAGTGCCTCTCTTCTCTGGGCTTTGCTTACAACCTTCTAGGAAATGTGGCCTCCTGGGCAGTCATTCCTATGGGATGTGCTCTGTCACTAGGCAGCAAGAGCCAGGGCAGAAGGAGTCACGGAGGACTGTGACCCGAGGGTGGGACAGAGTCAGGTGACACTCACACAGATATCCGGAGCTACCGTCAGCGCTCAGCTGAGCCTGCCCCAACCTGCTGGAATGTCAGGGCGGGGCCCGAGCTTGTCACCGCCACCATCCCATCCCATCCCATCCCATCAGCATCCAGAAGTTCAAAGAATTTCCTCCTCTGGAGGCATCTCTGGCCAGGGCCAGGACTGCTCTCTGGACACAACAGACTGGACAAAAAGAGCTTTCTGGACTGTCTGACCCTGACCTCCTCGAGGGGTGAGAGAGGAGAGAGAAGGACCCCACTCTACTGAGCACCTGCTGTCTACTGGGCAGTGGGTTTCACCTCTGTGGCTTCAAAGGCAGGATCCGTATCCCCATTTCACAGGCAGAAAAAGGGAGGCTCCCAGGGTGGTGAACCTCCTCCTCCAAGACCCTCCTGCCACCTCCCGGGCACAGCTGGCTGCCCCTCAGCAGCCTCCCTTCCCTGTGCAGTTGGGGGCATCTGGCCAAGAGTCCCGAGCGTTCCTGGCATCCTGGGATCTGCCAGTGCCTGACTGAGTGTGTGCACATTCCTGTCCTCCTCCCACGACTACCGGCACCGCCTCACCTCCCAGGAGTGTGGGGAATCTTCTGTCACCCCATCTCAGCTCGGCCTTGTGCCCCGGGAGCCGAGATCCTCCACCTTCCTGTCTTCCTGCTCCATCTCTTCCTGAGCCTGGACACCCCCTGGGTTCAGTCCTGCCCTCCAGGAGCCTGGAGTCCTGACATTCCCTATCCAGGGGCTGTGTGATCTTGGGCCAGGGCCTGCCCGTCTCTGAGCCAAGAGCCACTCAGCTGTAAAGAGGGAGAAGAACCAAGCTGAATGGTCCTGTGGCCTTGGGGTCAGAAGCTTAGGTCAGTCAAATTCACTCCTGTGGATCAGATCCCCTGCTCGAGGACAAGGTCTCTGCCAGGTGCTGGCAACCAGTAGATCCTGTCCCCAAAGAGCTGAGCCCCTGGTGGCAGCAGTCCTGAAAGCCACCTGGTGTGACCAGGAAGCCGGGCGCAGGCAGGGTGAGGGCTGCCGTGGACAGGAAGAAGCAGCCTTCCACGAGATTAGCCAAGAAGTGGTGGGAGGCTCTGTCTCCCCTGGAAGCCCCTGGAAAGGTCTAGAAAGGCTTCAGAGAGAAAAGGAAGATTAAGTTTTGAAAGAAACACCATAATTCAATCCAAAAAAATACCCCGTTAATTTTGTCAAGGAACCAGTTAATTGAATCGAATTTCTTTCCAAATCCAGGCCTATTCAGAACCCAAGTTCTGCTAAATTTAAAGTAAACTCCCTAAATAATCCAGCGACTGGGCCAGCTGAGTCCAGTCCCTGGTAAATCCAGCCCCGAGCCATTCCAGTCCTGTGACCACTCTCTCAATCCGCTTAGCCAATTTTTTTTTTCTTTTAATAAAATGTAATTTAGGCAAACAATGGTCCACTTTGGTCAAATGACCAGAAAGTTTAGACTGAAGGGGCTGGCGCCAGTTAAATGAGAAATTCGTCACGCCAGCTGGGGTGGCATGGTGTGGGGCCAGGGCAGGTGGGGTGCCATGGATGGGACTTGTGAGCCCAGGTGCCATGCTCCCACTGTGACCCTCAGTTTCTTCATCTGAATGAAGGAGAGGCAGCTATGGAGACCAAGCCAGGAACCTAGGGAAAGAGCCCTCCCAAGACCACCAGAGCAGGTTTCCTGGCTTCCCAGCTTCCCCTGGCCCTCCCGCCCTCCCGCCCTCCTCCATTCTGGGCCTTGTAGGGGAGGAGCTAGCCGATTGCTGGCCCATCTGGTTTTCCTCCCTGTAAAATGGACCCTGAAATTCTTACTTTTAGTTTTCTTGGTCCTAGGGATTAAACCCTAGGTGCTTAAGCACTTGAGCCACATCCCTAGCCCTTTTAAATATTTTATTTAGATACAGAGTCTCACTGAGTTGTTTAGGGCCTTGCTAAATTGCTGAGGCTGGCCTTGAACTAGCAATCCTCCTGCCTCAGCCTCCCGAGTTGCTGGAATCACAGGCATGCGCCACTGCACCGGGTAATTCACTTTTATTTGGGGGATAGAAAAAGACTTCATGTCGGGCAAAATTCAGTTACCAAAGAAGTAACAGGTCTCCCTGGTTCCTCCCTGTCCTCAGCTACTCTCGTCTCTCTGGGAGGAAACCACCCTGTCTCCAGCCTCTCCGAGTGCCAGCCAGAGACAGCCATATCAACACATAGAAAAGGCTGGTGTGGCCCCTCCCTGCCTTTGTACAGTGAATAACCACAAACTGGAACCGTCCTGGGGACCCCACTTCCCCGTTGACAGACACTCCGTGCAGGGCTTTCTCCATCTGTACGGAAAGAGCCTCTTGATCCATCTGCACGGTTTATTGGGTTCCATTGGTTGGATGTTCTGTGACCATTTCATTATCTGGTATTAATGCTGTGCACACAGGGGCTTAGGCCACTCCCTCCCAGGTGATTAAAACACACCTGAGCCTGAATTCCTGGGACAAAAGAAATGTGCAATGTCATTTCCACAGACACAGCCCTCCCAGCTTCCGCGTGTGCCAAGGTACTCCCCAGGTGGGGGTGCCTGCTTCCTTCCCTGGAGCCTCACACTCAACGGGACCGATTTTCTTTGTCTTTCCTGGACCCACAGGAAAGAGTAGAATCTCAGTAGGTTAAATCTCCTTTTTTCTTATTGCCAGTGGGGTTGCCATCTTTACCTGCCTTTAAAAAGTCCGTGTTTCCTTTCTTGTGAACTCTTGTTCATATTCCTAGTCATGTTTACATTCCATTTTCTTTTTCTTATTGACTTCTAGATGTTCTTTACATATTAAGGAAAGCATGGGCTGGGGATGTGGCTTGGTGGTAGAGCCCTCGCCTAGCATGTATGAGGCCCTGGGTTTGATCCCTAGCACTGGGGAAAAAGACAAAACTATGTGAAGAAAGCATGACCTGCTAATAATGTCTTCCTTCTAGAACCTTCCAGAGTTATTCTATGCACATAACATCAAATACATTATAAGAAGCACTTTGAGTTAGGGTTTGCAGGAGTTCTTTCCAACTCATCATTTGGGGTATCTGGGTGGATCCCTGTGGCCAGAATCCTGGGGCTGGTGTTGAGGACGAGGGCTGGGGAGGCTTCTTCCTTCCTGGGACGGGAGCTGCTGACCTCCCAGGCCTCTTTCCATCAACTCTTAGGCTCTCAAGCATCACCCAGGCCCCTCTCGCAGCCGGAGGAGGTCCACTCATGTCCAGCGCTCCATGCACTCTCCATACCTTGTTCTCATGGCCTAAGCATGCCGTGGGCCTCGCCCTCTTCCTCCTGCCCAAGGGCAGACATTCGTGTGAGGTCCTGTGTGGTGAGGAACGGAGTCCTTGGCCACAGCCCAAGTCACACCTCAGGCCTTACTCGGGTGGAGGGTCCCCTCCGCTGCCTCACTCCCCAAGGCGAAGCCTACACAGAGCGGAGGCTGCCGCGGTCCCTCCCTCGGGGGAAGACTTCCCGGACTCCTGCCTTGGGGTCCTCTGCCTGCCCTGTCCTTTACCCAACAGGAGCCGGGCTTCCCGTCTCCCTGTCCTGCAGAATCTCCTGGTGTGACTCACGAAGGGCCATCGTAATGTTAGGCACCCACAAAGGGCAGTTGAGAGGGTCGTGGAGTCCGCTCCTGTGAAGGGCTGCACCGAGCGGCGCACACAGGGCTGGTGCCCCCAGCTGCTGCTTCTCACCCAGGGACCCGGGGTTCTCTCGGCTTGGCTGAAGGGTGGAGTAGCAGGCCTAGTGGACGCCACCAGGGGACACGGTGGCTGAAAGGCGGATAGGAAGCTTGATGACAGAAGGATGAGGCTAAGGACCCTAAAGCTACCGACCAAACAGTGTCCCTACAAGGTGGGACGGCCACACGGTACTGTGACTTCAAATTGTTGTATGTTTAAATTTTGCCATTGGGCGGGGGCGGGGGCTCAGCCATAGAGCACTCACCTAGTACGTGCGAGGCCCTGGGTTCCATCTTCAGCACCACATACAAATAAATAAATAAAATAAAGGCATATATATATATATATATATATATATATATATATATATATATATATGCAATAATAAAAGGTAAAGTATTAAATGGGTTGACTTTTTTTTTGGTACCAGGGATTGAACTCAGAGGCACTTAACCACTGAGACTTTTAAAATATTTTATTTAGAGACAGGGTCTCTAAATAAAATATTTAAAATATTTAAGGCCTCACTAAGTTGCTGAGGCTGGCTTTGAACTCGCAATCCTCCTGCTTCAGCCTCCTGAGCTGCTGGGATTATAGGCGTGTGCCATTGGCCCAGCGACTCTTCTTTTTTTCTTTTTTGGTACTAGGGATTGGACATAGGAGTGCCTTGCCACTGAGCCACATTCCCAGCCCCAGGGTCTCACCAAGTTGCTCAGGGTCTCAGTAAATTGCTGAGGCTGAACTCGAATTGTGATCCTCCTGCCTCAGCCTCCCAAGTCGTTTCAATTACCGCCATGCCGAGTATTGGGTTAAATTTTATTTTCTACTTCATATTATATTGAGTTCCCCAATTTTCTACTAAATATCTATTACTTTCATAATCAGAAAAACATATTAAAGATATAAAATTAACCGAGGTGGCTGAACTAGCTGACTTCTTAGCCTTCAACTCCACCTTGGGAGTCTGTCTTCCCTGAGGGATTCCAGGCAGGGCTCAAAACCTCCTGGGTGGGAGAGAGGGGCCCCCTGTCCAGGGAAGGGCATGCTGGGCTCTTTCCCCCACACCCCAGGGCCCCTCTTGCATCGCCTCCCCTTGAAATTATTACCAAGGGTGACAGGACAGTTCCCTCCTGGCTCCTGTCAGACAGTTGAGTCTGGTGGCCCTTTTAGCTCAGCGGATAATGAGGAGACTGCTTAAGAGGTCCCCTTGTTGGTAACACAGAAAGGCCTGGCTGGCCCTTGGGACTCATGTGACCCTGGTAATGAAACTCTCAGAACTTCTTTTCCTCACTAGTAACATGAGGGATACAATAATTCTTACCCCAGGGCTGGTGCAAGGATTGTACAGGGGCTTATACGATCATAGTAGGTGCTCAATTAATGGGAACTTAAGAAACAAAGGAATTTCATAAGAGTGAAATAAGTCCACTGGATGTTGAAAATGTGTGAAAAGAGAAGGATAAAGAACAAGCCTCAGCCAGGTTCAAAACCAGCCTCAGCAACAGCGAGATGCCATCAGTGAGACCCTGGCTCTAAATAAAATACAAAAAAGGGCTGGGGAGGTGGCTCCGTGCACAGTTTCTTCCATGTTCCTCTGTACGAACAAATTGTATTTTGTTTTGAAGTTCAACTGTAATCCTGCTGTCACTACATATTTACACCCTGCTTTTATTCTCTCCGCATTGTAACATATTTCCTTATGTGATCATAAACTGTTTGTAAACATACTCTTAATGCTTGTGTAATACTCCGTGGTGTTGGTGCTGTTAACCAATGCCCTTTTGTTGACACCCTCGCTCTAATTTTCTTCCTCATAATGAACTCCACACGAACACGCATCTTCTAGACAGCTTCCTCAGGACAGATTTCCAAAAATGGAGTTGCTGGTCCAAGGCAAACACATTTCTAAAGCTTTTGGGTAGTGGGCACCTTTCCAAAGCCCTTGACCTCTGCCCTTGACCACCATAAGCCGGCTGCTGCGTCAACAAAGAATTTTGTCAAATACAATCTCAGATAATGCAGAGAAGACAGATACAGACCCCGCATGTGGGGAGATCCCAAGATAGGAGCAGCCAACCGCGGGGCGCCACCCTCCCCTCCCCCACCCGGCCCAGGAGGGTGGGATCCAGGGAGGCACGGGGGGGGGGGGGCACCGACAGAAGGACACCCCGGGACCGTCCTGCACCCAGGTGACCTGAACCCGGAGTCCAGGACCAGACAGTTCGAGCTAAACCAGGGGGTGAACCTGTCCTTGAGGTCCCCCAGGCCCCAGGGCCGCCCTGGGAGGCTCCTTGGGCGTGCGCGTCCGTGGAGCTGCGGGCACCTCACCGCGCAAGCACGAGACCACCGACCCGGGGCCGAGGCCGGGAGCCGGGGCGGGGCCGCGGGGCCGGGGCGGGGCCTGGCGGTGACGTCACGGCCCCGCCCCCGCCCCGCCCCGGCCGGCTCCCTGCGCCCCGCGCGCGCCCGGCCGGCCGACTCCTCACCTGGAGCGACAGGTGTGCGCATCTCGGAGCCGACCTCCCGGGCCAGGTGAGCGCCGGCCGCAGCTGGGGGTAGGGCTGGGGGCCGCGCCGGGGTCGCGACCTCCCGGGGCGGAGGGGACGCCTTGTCGGGGAGGCTGGTCGCGGGGAGCAGGAGCTGAGCGCGGGTCCCCGGAGGTGCCTGTTGCTCCCAGAGCCCTTCTTTGTCTCCGGGTCGTGGCTTCGTTGTCCTGAGGACGCAGGCTTGGGAGGGATCTGAGACAGAAAGGAAGTTGAGGAGGAAGTGGCAAGTTTTCAGAGACTTCACCACAAATGTTTGTTATTTTAGAATTTTATTTATTTATTTTTTGGGTACCAGGGTTAGAACCCAGGGGCGCTGAACTGAGCCACATCTCCAGCCCTTTTTTATATTTTATTTTGAGACAGGGTCTCGCTGAGTTGCTTAGAGCCTAGCTAAATTGCTGAGGCGGGCCTTGAATTCACGATCCTCCTGCCTCAGCCTCCTAAACTGCTGGGATTACAGGCGTGCGCCACCGAGCCAGGCCACAAATGTATTATTATTATATATATATTTTTTACATGATATTTTCTTCATTGTAAAAGAAGCGTGAGCTGATTTACTATTTGGTAAATGGAGAAGAATAGGAAATCTTCTGTGGTATTAAGTCAAGTCAGGCATGATGGCTCAGGCCTCCTGTAATCGCAGCTACTCAGGAGGCTAAGGCAAGTTAGAGGCCAGCCTCAGCAACTCAGTGAGACCCTGTCTCAATGATAATAATAATAATAATGATGATGATGAAAAGAGTTGGGGATGTAGCTCAGTGGTACAGCCCTTGGATTCAATCCAAGTACTGCGAAAAGAAAGGAAGGAAGGGAGGAAGAAAGAAAGAAAAGAAAAGAAAGAAAGAAAAGGAAGACACATGCAGAACCACTGCCTTTACTTGGGTCTGTTCCTTCTAGTCATTTTTATTTATGATCACTTAAATATAATTGTATCATACCCTATTCACAGTTTTTATGTCTTGCTTTTCCTCTCACCATTTTCTCATGGTGTTCTTGATCATCTGAGTCTATGTAATCATTCTTTTTAATGGCTGCATAATTTTCCATGTGATGGATTGGCCATGGTTGGGTACATTTCGGAACCCTCAGAGGAAGGAACTGAGGGGAGACAGGGAAGTGATGTACAAAGAGCCCAGGCTCTGGGTGGGACAGGCCCTTCGCTGCCTCTCAAGCATGTTCCCCACCCCCGCTGGGAAATGGATACCTAAAGCCACTCCCAGGGTGATGTGAGGACTACTGTGGACCGGAGGGAGGGATCTGGACCAGCTGAAGCCGCTCGGGGCCAGAGTAGGAGAAGAGCTGGGGAGAGGGGAAGGAGGTCTTGGAGAAATGGTGAAGTCAGCGGGTCTGGGGCAGGTCGACCTGAGCCAGCAGGAACCGTCCACATCATCTTAACTCCCTGGCCATCTTCAGAGGGGGCCTGGGCACTAGTCTGCTCAGTCGCTGGGGTACCTGTGGCCACACCTCAGTTCAGACGGGAAGTCCACTCTGTGAGAGGCAAACACAGCACCCCTGAGGCCGCCCTTTGACCTCCCGCATCCCAGATGGGTTCAGCCTCTTGGAATGTGCTTCTGGGGAAGAGAAGTAGGGGGTGGGGGTGGAGGCAATCAACCCATTATACACACAAGGAAACGGAGGCTCAGAAGACATGATTTGTTCACGCTCCACACGGGGAGCAGGGATGGAGCAGGTTTGGACCTCATGGCTCCCAACTCCCCCAGGGGTCTCTCTATCAGACCAGCAGATGCAGGAGTGTGGGGGATGGGGATGGGAGTCAAGCCTGAGTCATCACTGCATGTGGACCAGCTAAGGCTTGCTTAGAAAGAGCAGAAGTCTCTGTTCTCTGGGCCTCGGTTTCCTCATCTGTGAAATGGGAATAATGCCCCATCTACCTATTTACTAGGCCTGTCCATCAGTGGGTAGCCAGGCCTCCTCTGCCTTCGAGGGAGATCATGTGGCCCCACCCTCCTGACCCCCTCAGTTCTTAACTCCCTGGCCATCTTCAGAGGGGGCCTGGGCACTTGTCTGCTCAATTGATGGGGTACCTGTGGCCACACCTCAATTCAGATGGGAAATCCATGTTTCCTGGAATCCACAGTCCCCAGCCCCTGTTCTGGGTTCCCAATTAGGTTTTGCTGTGATGGGCACCCACTGGTGTACTTACCGAATGGGTGACAGGGGGCCCTGAGCCCTGGAGGGGAGAGTGCCCAAGTGGCAGGATGACCTTGTACTGAGGGTCCACCCCAGCCGTCCCTTCCACTTCTCCTGTCGCACAGTAATGGGCAGGTCAGGCTCCCTAGCACCCGGGACCCGGGCGACTCTCCTTCCTGAAACACAACTGGGGCAGTCACCCCTGGATTTACAGAAACTTGGTGGTGGCTCACTCCACAGTCACACTTTAGTCACTTGGAGAGACAATTAGCCTCAGGACTCAGCATCAAGTCCCGCCTTGGGCCTGGGAAACACCCCTTTCAGAAGCGTTCCAGTCTCTACCACTGGCCTGGTCAGGAACCAAATTCCCGATGATGACCAGAGCCTCGCCCCCAGCCCCCCTGTCCACGAGCTTCAGAGTAATGTTGGGCTTTTTTTTTCCTTTTTCTTTCTTCCTGGTACTGGGGACTGAACCCAGGGGCACTCTACCACTGAGCAGCATCCCCAGACTTTTTTTTTTTTGAGAGAGGGTCTCACTGAATTGCCCAGTGTGGCCTCAAATTTGTGATCCTCCTGCCTCAGACTCCCAGTTGCTTGCGCTATAGACGTGAACCACTGTGCTGAGTGGCATGTAAGTTCTGCTGCGTTAATGTGTACGTTATAATATACACTGAAATGGAAGAGTTAGAGCTGGGCTTGGTGGCACAGGCCTGTAATCCCAGCTATTTCTTTTCTTTAATTAAAAAAAAAATTTTAGTTGTAGATGGATACAATATCTTTATTTTATTTTTATTTATTTTTATGTGGTGCTAAGGATCGAACCCAGTGGCCCACGCATGCAAGGCAAGTGCTCTACCACTGAGCCACAACCCCAGCCCTTAATCCCAGCTCTTTCGTAGGCTGAGGCAGGAGGATTGCAAGTGTGAGGCCAGCCTGGGAAACTTAGTGAGATCCTGAGTCACAATAAAAAGGTCCGGGATGTAGCTTAGTGATCCATCCTGGGTTCCATCCCCAGTACCCCCACAAAAGAACTTTTAGAAGGCTAAGATTAAAAACAAAATAAGAATATAAATTCCATTTTGTTCCTTCCCGCATTCTGCTGGTCACCTAGCGAGCTTGCTGGGGCACAGTCATCTACTTGAAGAAAGCTGCCTTCGTGGTCAGCAGGGTCCCTCCCCTGGATGCTTCCAGAGTGGGGGGGTGGGTTCCTGGTGTCTTAAAAGACAAAAGGACTCTTCGGTGGTGGGGGCCTCGGATATCTGGGAGCCCTGTCTGGGAGGCCCTGTGGGCATGCGGCATGCGCTGGGGGAGACAAAGGCAGGGTGGGATCCAGGCCCCAGGCAGGAGGCGGCTCCTGGGGGGCTTGCCCTGTGAACGTTCCCTTAGATTCTCTTAAACTCTCTGGTCCTCTGGCTTCTACCTGTAAAGCAGGTGGGGTGGGGTGATCTCCAGCCTGAGGGACTGTGTGGACTCCATGGTCAGGGCCCAGCCTGGGGGCGTCCATCCAGTGAAGTCCCGCTCTCGCCCCTCTCCCCATGCCAAGCCCTGAGCTGCTCTTGGCAGAGCCAGTGGACAAATGCCATAGTCAGCTGCCTGGGACCGGAGACCCCACCCACCTCCTCCTTCCCCTTTACTCTTCTCCCCAGAGGGAGGGGAGCCCTGGTTCCCCTTGATGGTTTCCCCATAAGGTGCCCCGCCCACCCCCAAATGGCCAAGGTTTCTCCTTACTTGCTGGGCTGGGCTGTTCCTCCCCCGACCTCCCACCAACCTTTAAGACTTTAAGACCCCCCCCCCCCTTTCCTCTCTGCCTGGCCCAGGAGGTTGTGTGTTGGAATTTCTCTGTAGACAGGTCTGGGAGGTGGCATGTTTGTGGGGCAGGGGACTCGGGGACTGGTCTCGCAGTTGTACTGTGTAGCTTTTCACATGAAGAAAACAGGGCCCATGTGGAGCCCGCAATCCCAGGCCTGGGATGTCGAGGCAGGAGGATGCCTTGAGCCCGGGAGCTGGAGGCCAGTCTGGGCAACAGAGAGACCCCAGGGCTGGGGGCTTAGCTCAGTGGTAGTGCGTGAGGCCCTGGGTGCCATCCCCACCCAGTACCACTCAGGAGGAGATAGGTGGGAGAGCAGCAGTGGGGCTGCGCAGGGGTGGAGGGCGTGATCTCTCTGCGGTGCTCCCCAGTCTTTGATCTTGCCCAAGGCCAGCCCCTGTAGTTGGGGGGGGTGGGTAACGCAGGCGCTGGGGCCGACCTCTCAGGCTCTGTGGCATCAGGAAATGTTTGTGGACAGACTTGTGACGTGGCAAGGACCCGATGAGTCGCACAACTCTGCCGGGCCCAGGAGGTTGTGTGTGGGAATCGGGATCATTAGTGGCTCTCCACGGAGTCCCGTGGGCCAGCTAATGAGTGGTTGTGTCTTGGGAAGAGGAATCCTCGGCTTCCCAGAGGGTGGAAGGAGCGAGTTCTGGAGACCGGTGGCAGTGGCAGCAACAAGAGACTTGGTGCTGAGTGGAAGGTCAGCTGAGCCCAGAGGGACAGGGAGCCCAGAGGTAGAGGGAAGAAGAGGCAGGGCCCAGCTCGGAGCAGGGCAAGGGGGCCTTTGGGGACACTGGGGGATTTGTTAGTGCTCCCTGTGCCTGGGGGACATGTGGCAGGGGTTCTTGATCCTCTGTAAATGGCTTCCCTGAAGGAGACAGCAGCATAGGGAAGGCCGAGAAGGGGTCTGCCCACCTCTGCCAGGTGGAGAGGGAGGACGGAAAGCCCAGAGGAAGGGTGGACAGGGTCAGGAGGAGCCACAGGACAGGGCCCGTCCCTCAGGGAAGGCTTTTTGGCACAGTCTGTCCAGAGATGGAAAGTGCCCGGCCTCAGGCCTCCCAGGACTGTGCGCCTCGCACGGGGGTTTACGGGGCACCCACGGGAGGGCTGCTCTCTGTTGGAGCAGATGTTCAAGGATGTTAAAAATAAATGGGTGTTTGCAGGCAATTCTAAGTAGCATAAGGAAAATAAAGCAGGCATGACTAGCAGAGGGGAAGAGTGCGGTCAAAGAAGGCATCAGGGAGAGGTGGCTTTCTGTTTTCTCTTTTGTGGTGCTGGGGACTGAACCCAGGGCCTTGGGCATGCAAGGCAAGCACTCTACCAACTGAGCTGTGTCTCCAGCCCAGGGGGTGGCTTTTTGAGTTGTAACCTGAGCTATGAGCAGGAGGCCTTTCAAGGATCTGGGCAGAGATCTTTGGGCCCAGGGAACCACAGGAGCAAAGCCCTGAGGGCCATGAAGTGAAGCATCAGGCAGGTAGGGGCCAGTTTGGAGCAGGCCCCGAGAAAAGAATGTGAATTTCCTACATGGTGTATTTTCAGTAGCCGAGGACACAATCTCGCTGGTTCACAGGTAGCTACAGGAACCAGATGGAAGACACAAGGTAAGATGCGGCCTCTCAGGAAATAGCTGGGAGAGCTGACAGGCCCTGCTCACGGTCGTTTAGTTTAGCTTTTTTTTGTACTAGGGATTGAACCCAGGGGTCCTCACCACTGAACTGTACCCAGCACTTTTTCTGTGGGGGGGATACCGGGGATTAAACTCAGGGGTACTCAACCACTGAGCCACGTCCCCAGCCCTATTTTGTATTTTATTTAGAGACAGCGTCTCATTGAGTTGCTTAGGGCCTTGCTGTTGCTGAGGCTGGCTTTGAACCCGCAATCCTCCTGTCTCAGCCTCCTGAGCCACTGGGATGACAAGCATGGGCCACTGTATCCGGCCCCAGGCCTTTTTTAAACTTTGACACAGGGTCTTACTAATTGCCCAAAATGGCCCTCAATTTACATCCTCCTGCCTTGGCTTCCAAGGAGTCACTGAGATCACAGGTGTGCCCCACTGCGCCTGACTACACCACTCACCTTGGAAGATGGGGGTGTGGCACGGGGAGCCTTTCCCCACTGAGCCAAGATTTCTGTAACCCCAGAGTCTTTCTCAACACAGGGCCCAGGGTGTGGCGTGTAGGGGATGTTCCCCATCCAGCCTAGCCTCTACTTTACAGAGGGGGACACTGAAGACCTCTAGAGGTCACTTTGCCCAGAATTCACAGAGGGCCTGTGAATTCCCCAAGGTTCCACTGATGTCCAATGACTGGCCTGGGACTCAAACCTGGGCCTCTGTGACCCCGCCCTCCTGGAGCTGGAGGAGGTGGGAGGAACCATTGCCCAAGGATGATGCGACCAGGCATGGCCGTGTGGTGAGGTCACCTAGGAGAAGCATCTAAAGGAGAGGCTTGTGAGGGCACTTCCCCTGCAGGATTTTGAGGTGGCGGACCATCATAGAGGGTCTGGGCACCGGGAGCCAAGGTCTCACTGGTGAGAAGTAAATGCACTAAGGCAGTGTCTTCAGCCCGCAGGCCTGGGGGGGGGGGGCTCCTGGAGCCCATGGGCCGCTGATCCTCAGAGGTCTTGGGAGAGACAGGAGCAGAACCTGAGAGAGGCCGGGAGAACCCCCCTGCAGCCCCACCCCAAAGCCAAGACCAAGATGGAGAAGGGGAAGGGGGGCCGCAGCCTGCGGCGCTTGGAGTCCGGGCGGGTCAGGTGGGCGCCCGGGTCAGGTGGGCGCCCGGGTCAGGTGGGCGCCCGGGTCAGGTGGGCGCCCGGGTCAGGTGGGCGCCCGGGTCAGGTGGGCGCCCGGGTCAGGTGGGCGCCCGGGTCAGGTGGGCTGGTTCTGCCGCTGCTCACTGACTCAGCGGAAGTGCAGCAGCCCCCGCCCCCTCACGCCGCCTCGGGCCAGGCTGCTTTTGTGCATTATTACCTGTATGATCCCAATTTTACAAATGAGGTTCGGAGGGTTTAAGGACTTTAGCTGGTGTCACATGGTTAAAAAGTGGCAGCGTCAGCTGGCTCGCTGGACCACCCCTCCCTAGAGGGTCCGGGCAGGTGCCTTATGGAAGACAGCAGGGACATCCTCTGCTACCCTGGGTGAAGTGGCTCTGGCAGGCCGCAGCCTCCTCCCAGGGTGGATACCGGCACTGCATGAATCAACACAGGGCTGGCCCAGCCAGGGGCTGGCTCTTCACGTGTGGTCAGAGGGAGGGAGGCTGCCTCTTCACAGTCCATTCATTTGCTGTTTGTTAAATGCCTCCTAGGTGCCAGACACTATTCCAGATATTGGCGACACAGTGGTGCCCAAAATAGCATTAAGTCCCTGCCTTCATGCGACTTAGTTTCCCGAGTGGGGGATGCAGACAAAAAATAAGAAAAGATAAATAAAAAGTACCATATAGAGTATGCCAGATAGTAATGAGGGCCAGGGGAAACGTGGGGCAGACCAGGAGAGCTGGGCGCGGGCAGGCAGGCCTCCCTGTGAAGGTGACTGAGTCAGGCCCCGCGAGCCCTCGGAAGGGCCAGGGCTAAGGCCCTTTGGCTGGAGCCTGCCCGGCTCCTTCTATGAGGCAGCATGGCAGGAGCAAGGAGCCTTTTAGAAGCTGAGTGAGGAGAGCTGGGAGACTGAGGACCAATTTTGGAGGGCCGTTTTCAGGACCATCCTTCATATTTTTAGTAAGACTCAGGCTCCTCTGCAAGGTCCTAAAACCTTTCTCCCTGTCCCAGGGTTTCATCTGTTAACTCATCTGCCTGTGCTGTCCTTGAGGCCTCCAGCCCAGTGCTCTGCAGTGCCCCCGGGGTTCTGAGGGGTCTGAAATTAGGAATCGGGTACAAACATCAGCTAGGAAGGGTTGCTGGGAGTGAGTACTGCAGCTCCCGAGTCTGTGCAGAGCCCTGGAAAGCCAGCACAGCCCTGGTGGCCTGGGATTCCACAGTTTCCATTCATCCCCTGGGTGGCGGGGAGGGTGGCTTGGGAGCTTGAGTGGCCCCGCCCTTGGGCTTTAAAGTTGGGAGTCGCTGAGGGATGTCTTGGAGAGGAAGTTTGGCTGGAAGGAGGTAAGATTTCTTTGCTCTGGAACAGCCTCAGCTCCTTAGCTGATTTGCATCACGTCTGTTTCCCCTTAGAGCTTAGCTGCAGAGCTCTGTAGAAGGACTCACGCTTGGACTCATGGGGGAGTAGGAAGAAATGGGACTTGGACCCAAAATGCAGCTTGTTGGGCACAGGGTGTGTCGAGGGTCCCTCCATCCAAAGGAGAGAGTGGGTGGGGCCCAAGGGAGAGAGATTGGGAGGGCCCAGGAGCTCTGGGCTTCTTATAGGCCCCTGGGGACCAGAGGCTCTTCAGACAGTGTGGCCTAGGAATTGATCCATCTCCCTCAGGGCTGGTGGGAGTGGGGGGTGGGTGGGAGGCAGGCCCACAAGTCCTGGAATGGGGAAGGGAAGCTGGGACAGTGGGTTGCTGACCTTTCTCTGAAGGCAGTCTGGGTGAGGATTGCAGGAGAGGTTTTTAGCAAGTTCCAGGTTTGAGTCTCCAGTGAGGTTGATCTATGCTAGAGAGCCTCAGATTCCCCTTCTGTAAACGGGAGGCCGGGGGGCACAATTCAATTTATTGTCCTTGCAGAGGATTCAGTGAAATTGCTACCAGGGTGCTTAGTTGGTGCTGTAGACCAGGAGGGGCCAAGTTTGGGAGGCAGGACCCAGGTTGGAAGGCCACAGTGGTGAGGACCAGAGGGCATAGTTGTACCAGGGTCCCACTGCCTGGGCTAATGTGGGGACACAGAATGAGGCCCTTGGGCTGCTGCCCAAGCTAGTGTGGCATGTGGCTAAGTAAGAATTTGTGCCCAGGGTGCTAGATCTCCCAAGGCTTCAAGACAAGTCAGGAATTTGGATCTATAATATGAAATCTGCCAACTGGGAATCAATTAACAAAACAAAAACAAGAAGAAACCATCAGGCCAAATCAAGCCTGCCACATGTTTGGTGACCTCCTGCCCCAGCAAAGGTGGCACTGAGGGCAGGTCCCAGTTGACTGCCACAGGCATCATCTCTCGGGATCTGCTTCCTCCTCTCTCCTGCTCTTGGAAACGGTCTCTGAGGCCCAGCTTCCCACACACCATTAGGAGAATGGGCTATGTAGTGTGCTGTGTGGTTCTGGATAAACCCCTTGCCCTCTCTGGGCACATTCTGATGGCCTGCAAAAGGACCTGGTCTGTAGGGCTCCCACCAGTGTGAACAGTGTGTGACTAAGTCCCTCCGGCTTGAAGGAAGATGCGGTTATTATGGAAGTGAGTCTTCCTGGGACATGTGCTTCCGGGATTGGGTTGCCGTGTGCTTGGGCATTTTGTGTGTCTACAGCCACAATTGTGTGTGTGAGAATGTAGGTGTGTCATAATTTGGAGCTTCACACGGCACAGTGTAAATATCATCATTTTAATAACCCGGTCTTGAACATGTCATCAGCTGGAAGCCTGTAGGAAGCCTTAATTAATTCTGCCCGTGACCTAGGGAGGGCAGGGTCTTCTCCCCCCCCCCAAGCTCGCAGCCGGCAGGTGGCTTGACTGGATGTGTACTCAAGTGTTGCATTCACGGGAGTGCTGGAGTGCGTGGGGCTGCTCACTCAGTGAGGGTCTGCTCTGTGCTTAGTCTGAGCCGCACGAGAAGAAAAGGGTCTTCGCCTTTGATTTTCCTCCGGGAGGAAGGTGTAACTGAACCCCGAAGGCTACCTCCCTGGGCCCTTTGTCAACACCCCTCCACCCCTCCGCCTGCACCAGCCCCTGAATCAACAGGGCCTGTGTTCTCCATAGCACTCAGCCTAGAGGCGCACCGAACCCCAACTATCTAACATCTTCCTTTGTGGTGCCAGGCATAACCACGGGCCTTCGGAGCGGAGAGAGAACCTGGCAGGGCGGGAGGGGGCTTTGGGGATAGAAAACCCCGCTCTAGTGCTGCCTCCTCTTTCCCGTCCCACTTTCTCCACCTGGACCTGGTGCTGGCGCTGGCTCCGGTGGCGGTGACTGCTTGCGCACCCCGTGCCCCAGGCGCGAGGCTGCGTTCCTGTACGGTGCTCCTCCAGGGGCCGGGGACACTGCGTTTCCTGGCTGCCCATCTCCTACCCGCCTCACTCCCCCAGACTGGGAGGGCGCGGGCCCTTTAAATCCTCCGGGGCGGCGACGGCGGGCCGGGGATGACATCAGCGGGCGGGCCCGGGGCTCAATGGGAGCCGACGGGCGCGCGCCGGGCGGGAGCGCGCGAGCCGGCGGCGGGGGCGGGCGGCCGGGAGGCGGCGGCGGCGGCGGCGGCGAGAGCCCAGAGCCTGAGCCGGCCGGGGCGAGCGGAGCGGAGAGGAGCGCGGCGCGACGCGGCGGCGGCGGCGGCGGCGGCGGCTGGGCCGGGAGAGGCTGGCGCGCCGGGCGGCCCCGCGAATCCTCCGGCATCCGCCCCGGCGGGCCGCCCCCGCCCGCGGCAGCCCCCCGAACAGCGGCCCGGCACCGGCGCCTTCCCGGAGGGGTAAATATGGGGGGTCCGCGGGCCCGCCGAGGGGCGCAAACCCGGGGGGAAACGGGGCTCCTCCGCCTCTTTGTTTTTGCCGGGAGCGGAGGGCGACACGCGCGCGCTCGCGCGGGGCTGGGGGGGCACTCCGGGCGCCGCCCGCTCGGCCCGCGAGGACAAAGGCGCGGCTGGGGACCGAGGAGGGGGACTGTTATTTTGCAGGCCTGCGGGGGGAGGACCCCTCGGCCCCGCCCGCCTCCGCCTCCCCCCGCTGGACTGTCCAAGGCCCCGGCCGCCGAGGCGGCTTCAGGGCCGTGACTTGGGGACGCCGAGGGAGGGACTGGGGTGCTGAGGGCGCCCGATACTGTTGATTCGGGCTTCCCGGCCAACCCTGGGCTTCTGTCGGCTTCGCGGACCATCACGGCCCCCCCTGCTCCCTGGCCCGGGTGCCCCAGAGCCTGGGTCAGCAAGGCTGTTCCGCTGGCGGGAGGGGAGTCCTGAGGTGATGGGGTGCCTGGTCGCCCAGGCCAAGGGCTTTGTTTTCCTTTGTGGAGAGAGGAAGGGGGGTTATTTATCGGACGCGATTCTCCCATTTGTGGGTGAGAAATCCTGTTCTCTAGGTCTCTGGAAGCAAAACTGTGGGTGCCCCGACCTTAGAGAGAGGGTTCCCAACTGGAAGCACCCAAACTCAGGGTGTGGGGACCCCCCTCCCCAAGTTTGCCCTTAGTTTCTTTACATGTTTTCTTGTTGGCCTAACCTCTCAGGCAGAAGGATTGGGGGCAAGAAGGGTGTCCTAAGATGCTTCCAGTACAGGGCCGGGCGTTTGGGTCTCCTTTGCCTGGGGGCTGGGATACCCCTTCAGTTTTTATCTTTAGGGTCCAGTGACAAGGGTCCTGCCTCTAGGGAAGGGAGGAGGTGTCAGGAAGTAAAAAACCTGCCCATGTGGCCCTCTGGTTGGTAGTTTGTCTCATTTTCTAACCCACTGAAACTCCTGACTCCATGTCTGCCTGTTTTTTGTTTTTTTACTTTGTTTATCTCCCCCCATCCCTACCCCACCCTCATGGGAAAAGCAGCCAGAGAACTGGAAAGCTTCCCCCATTCTCGGATGAACCCTTTCCCTTCTCCTTTGGGGGATGCTGGGACACACAAGGCTCTCCCTAGGGCCCTGTGCCCCCAGCGCTGGGGAGACCCTGCTGTCTGGGTGGCTGGCACAGAGCAGTTGGGGGGTCCTGGAGGGCTGGTGGTTTGCACCCCTGTTCCCTTCTCTGCAGACAGCCCGGTGAGCGAGGGGGGCTGTGGGGTTATGTGCAGTATATTTATGTAAGACACCCAGACAGAGGGCATGGGTATTTATATAACCCGGCATGGGTATTTATGTAATATAGGATGCGGGTATATTTATGTTTCTTTCCTAACCTGCGGCTCCCCGGCTGCCATGTGTGGTCTCTGAATCAGCGTTGGTGGAAACGGGCTGGGGGGGGCTGTGTGCGTACTCGCCGGCCCCCCAGCAGGGCTCATTGCTTGTGTGCTTTCCTCACTTCCCTTGGCGGGTACACACCGGGCAGCTGGACGGCGTGTGAATGTGGGGTGTGTGGCGTGTGGGTTTCCTGCAAGTGTGGAGTGTGCTGCTGGAAGCCGTGGTGCCTCAGCTGGGCCAGGCCAGGCATGTGGGCAGAGGCTCTGATGGAGAGCCCCGAGTTTGGCTGCCACCGGGTGGAGGCTGTTTCCTGTGGCTGCCGATGGCTTGAGGCTTCTCCCTGGGAGCCGGCCCTGGACTGGGATATTACTCTGAGGCAGGAGCTATTGGCTCCTCGCTCTGCCCGGTTCAGGGAAGTCTAACCTGACCACCAAAGGAAGGAGTCTCTCCCAGCTCCCTTCCCAGGTCCCTGGCTTCTGGGGGCAGCCCTTGGCATGGGGAAAGGTCAGCACAGCTGCTTTCCCATCTTCCTGCTTTGCCTTCCGTCCCTGGCATGAAAGAAGCCCTGTGTGTGAGGGTCGGGGGCTGGGAGGGGCAGCAGGACCCCTGTCAGCTCCTTGTTGGGACCCTGGCACTGACTGCTGCTGGATGGCATGAGGGCTGTGGCTTGGTCTCTCTGGGCCTGAGTTTCTGTCTGCAAAAGGAGTCCCCTCTTGCTCATGCAGACTAACCCTCTTGTAAACATGCTGAGGTCTCTTGGACCCCCCTCCCTGTTTCCCAGTCTGCCATTCCCTGCCATTCTCACCAAAACTGCCTGTGAGTCTCCTCTTTTGCTGGCAGGAGCACAGGTGCCCAGACCTCTGCCCCAGACCAGTACAGAGATCCCTGCCAGGGTGGCTTAGAGGTCCCTGTTGTTGGTGGGCTTGGGGTACCTAGATGAATAGCAGAAGGAAGGGGAGCTTCTCAAATCAGAATGACTCTAGTCCCACAGGGACTGGACACTTAAAACTGGCTTGGGTTGCCCCAGCCCAGGGCCAGTTCCGAGGGAGAAGCTCTCCTAATCTTGAAAAAAGTCAGCCCCAGACAGTCTTTCCAAAGAGATGCAGGCAGAGGGCTGTGAAAGGCTCTTGGTGTCAGGAGTGGAGGACGTGGTGGTTGGCAGGTCCTTGTCCTGCCTCTCCCCCAGTGTGGATCAGGCCCCCTCCCTCAAAACACACTGGGAACTGGCCAGGCTTGGGGGTGGGTTAGAGGTTGGGCCTAAAGGGGGCTGTTTTCTCTAGTGTCTTGTGCAGGACCTGCTGAGGCTGCTCCCAGATGTGTGGGTGTGGCTGCTGGGCTACCTGACACCTGGTTGCCCTCAAGCAAAGTGAGGTCAAATTGCTTCCTGGGTAGTGGGAGGGAGATGGTTGGTCTTCCAAGTCTCTTGTGGCTTTGCCTGGCCTTTGGTGGGGAGGGGTGGGTGAGGCCCCTTCCCAGCTCCCAGTTCTCTGACCCGAGTTCTGCTTCTCTCTGCAGCGAGAGTGAATCATGGAGCTACGCGTGGGAAACAAGTACCGCCTGGGACGAAAGATCGGGAGTGGGTCCTTTGGAGACATCTACCTGGGTAAGTCTGCCTGGCCCAGTTGGAGCCCTGGGATGGTCCTGGGGATGAGGAGGAGAAAAGATCCCAGGATTTCAGGATCTGAAGCCAGAACTGTGCTCCAGTGGCTGGTCTTGCCTCTAGGAGCATCCCAGGGGGAGAAGGAAGCCTCAGGTGGAGGGAGGCAGCCGGGGGATCCTGGCTCTATCTGGAACCCCGTCTGGCAGGGCGGGGCTCCCACTTGCTGTGCTGGGCAGAGGAGGATATTTTTAGCTGCAATTTCCAGCTGCAGCTGACCTGGGTCTCCATCTGGGCCTGGGAAAGCCCAGGCTGGGTTGGCATCCCGTGTCCTCTGTCCTGGAAGAAGGGTGATGGTAGGGAGAAGGCCTAGGCTACCACCTGGCCCCAGCAAGGCTGTCCCTGTGGTTGGCCTTCTGGAATGCAGCTTTGGAATGACCCGGGGGTGGGGGGGTCCTCCTCCTCCAGGGAGTTCTCCCTCCGGATGTGCTTCCTGTTAAATCTGAGTTTGGTCAATGTTGTCATTTTAAACAAATCATTGACATCTCAGCCCTCTCTGGCCTGGGAGAAGTGGTGCTTGTGCCACTGAGTGCTGCCTTCTCAACCTGCTGGGGGCGCTGCTCCCAGGGTCGGGTTGCAGCCCTGCCTCTGAGTGTTGGTCTGAAGCTGGTTGTTCCTTGATGATGGGCTTGGGGTTACAGAGCAAGGTGGCAAGCTCCCCTGGGGTTTATCCTCCATCCTGTCCCTGTGCCCTGGTAAGCAGAACCGGGCCACATCTGCTTCTCTGCTTGGGAAATGAAAATGAGTTGGTTCTGTCCTGGGCAGGAAATGCGACCCGTCAATGTGCCTGTGCACCAACTCAGACCTTGAGGGTTCCTCTTCACCAGCGGTCAGGGCCCTGTCCCCACAGAGGAGATCTGCTGCCCAGGGGGGCTGGGGCTCTCAGGTGTGGGGCGGGGCACGGCACACGAGGTCTATGAACACTTACCTGGATGTCCTTTCCAACGTTACCTCCCTCATGGAGCCCCTGGAGATGCTGCTGGTGAAGATGAGGCACAGCATAGTCAGGGTGACCACCCAAGGTTGCCCCAGGAAACTGGAGAAGGTGGCCTTTACACCACACGGTCCTGAGTGGGTGCCGAAGACAGGCAGTCCTGTGTTCTAGGCCTCACTTTGTGTGGCTGTCCTGTGATCTCAGGGTCCCCATCTGTAAAGTTAGCCCAGCTAGCCAAGTGCTGTTGGAGGTACAGGTGAAGTGACCATGGGAAAGCGCCCTGTGGGCCATGGAGTGCTGGCCTGGTGGGCAGCTCCCCGCCCGGTGCTTGGCAGGTCGCGTCCCACAGTGCTGGGGTTCAGAACAGGAAGCAGGCCTGTGTGGCTGCAGCCGGTAAAGATCTTCTCCAGCTGGCGCAGTGGTGCGCAGTCCCAGTCCTTGGGAGGCCAGGTGGGAGCCACACTCGAGCCCAGGGATTCAAGGTTTTCCTGGGCAACGTAGTGAGACCCTGTCTCAAAACTTACTTAAATCAAGGTTTTGCTGCATCTCTGAGCTCCTGGGAGGCAAGCATAGTGTCGAGTTTGCCCACTCTCTCCTGGGCCTGGCGTGTGGCTTGCCCCAGTGGGTGTCCAGTGACTGTCAAGTGGACAAGTGCTAAACCAGGGACCAGGGTGTGCAAGAGCTTCATGGCAGGATTGGAAAAGCCTGGGATTTGGGGACTGCACCAGCTTTGGGTCCCAGTCTTTTCCTGGTTTGCTGTGTGATCTGGGATAAGATACTTTCTCTGAGCTGCAGTCTTGTCTGTGTGGTGGAGGTCCCCATCACCTGTTTTGGAAGATGTACAGGTGGGGGAAAGGACGTTCTCACCACTGAGCCTTGGGCTCGGGACTGCAGGGCGCAGACTTGGCTCTTGGCACAGCAGGCACCCGCTCCTAGGCAGCACCCTTCAGGCCCTCTTTCTGCAGACGGAAGTGGGAACCTCTGGAGGGAGGGGCCTCCCCAGATCACTGAGAAAAGCCACCGTCTCCCTGAAGGCAGGGCTTCCCGTTTCTCCACAGTCATCTCATTTATTGTAAAAAAGTCCAGATTCACCCCTCTTCTGCCAGCTGTGGAGTACGTTTGGCCTGGGTTTGGATATCGGTGTTTCCTTTTCTAGCTGTACACCCTGAGCGAGGGGTGACTTCTGCCAACCTTGACTTCTCCATTTTTTTTTAAAGTTGTGTGTAGGTGACAGTTCTACGGCGGCAGTCGGTTTTCTTAACTTTCCTTTCTCTGCAGCCCTGGGTAGTGGACCAGGGGTGTTCCTACCACCCAGCTATATCCCTCGCCCTTTTTAAAATTTTGAGACCGGGTCTCACTAAGTTGCCTCTCACTTGGAATCCTCCTGCCTTAGCCTCCAGAGTCCTGGGATGGCAGGCTGTGCCACTGCACCCGACGGGCTTCTCAGGGTGGAGGTGGGGTTGTGAGGAGTTTGAGGACCTGGCGTGGAAAGCACCTGCTTGCTGAGCCCAGCAGGTTCCACATCATGTCCCGCCCCTGGGCTGAGTTGGGAGTCGTTGCTCTCCGAGGATCTGGGTCCTCTTGGGCCTGGGGGTCAGGGAGTCAGTTTGCACCACCATCCAGACTCCAGTGGTTCGAGGGTGTGGGGGCTCTGCCCTGAGGTGCCCTCCCGTTGGCACCACCCTAGGCCGGTGTCCTCCTGGCCTGGAGACAGCAGGGATTGTGGGTCCCCCCGGCCGGCCTTGCTGGCTCTCTTTGTTCAGAGCTCTGGCCACTGTCTCATTACCAGTGCCCAGGCCAGGGCCTGACTCCAGATGGCCTCTGCAGGTGGGGCTGGACACGGCTTCCAAGCTGCTTTCCAGGATCAAACACTGATGGCCTCATTAGGGGTGCGACTGCGAGCCCCACAGCTGCTCTCCAGGGCTCCCAGCCCTTGTTGCTGAGGGATGGCCAGGAGAGTGCGCCCACTTTGTTAAGGGGCTCAAGTTGACTGCACAAGGTCCAGAGGCGGCTTGCCCTGGGCCTGCCCACTGACTGTGCATCTTGGGCAACTCTCTAGACTGCTTAGAAACGCTGCCCTAGCCTGGTGTGGTGGCATATGCCTGCAGTCCCCGTGACCTGAGAGACTGAGAAAGGAGGATCACAGGTTTGAAGCCTGCCTGGGCAACATAGTGAGCCCCTGCCTCATAAATGTTTTTAAAAGGACTGGAGATGTCACTCAGTGTAGAGTGCCCTGGTTTCAGTCCCCAGTCCCCCTGCATGCACACACAAAAAGGAATCCCTGTCCTCAGCTCTTCAGGTGGTTATGGGGGTCCCTGGTTGTCAAGGGGGACACTCCAGGCTCTGACACTCGGTGCAAAGGTTGCTACTGCTGCTGTTGCTGGGCAGGTGGGTTCAACCCCTCCCTGCACCCCATGGGTCCCTATGGCGTCTGTTGTGAGCCCCATGTGAGGCTGGTTACTCCTGTCCCCACCAGGCCCCCCATGTGGCTGCTATATAACCAATGGGCCACATTCTGCACTTGAAATGGGGCCATTTCTCTGGCTTCCAAGCCTTTCCACCTAGGCCCCCTCCACCATTCCTAGACCATTCACCTCCCAACGCAGCGTCTGCCAGGAAGCTGCGGCCATCTGCCTCCATGGGCCCCGCCCCGCGCGGTTCTCGCCAGTTATGCTTTACTGCATCGGCCGAGGGTGAGCAGAGCTCCTGCACGGGCCTGGGCTCCTGGTCAGGGCTCAGTACCTGTTTGGAATTGGGTGAGCCGGATGACAGGGAAGTGGAATGGAGAGAGAGCAGGGGCCTTGGGAGCATTACTTCAAGCCCTGCTCTGCCCCAGGGGGTCCTGTCCCTCATGGGCCAGGCACTTTCCCTCTCTGCTGCTCAGCCTAGTGGCTGTGAGAAAGGAGGACGATCTGGCAGCCTCAGTGGGATCTGAGGCACCAGAGGGCTGGCAGTCGGGGAGAACACTGCGACAGAAGGTTTCCAGCACTCTGGGGGCCAGAGGCTTTGCCCAACAGCTTGAGTCCCTGTCCTTGGTAAGTTGTGTGGCATATGGTCACTCGACCTTTGGAGTTTGAGGTTTTCATTATGTCAGATAGAGATGTAAGCAGTAGTTCTAGCAGGACAGCGCCAGGGCTCGGGGGACGAAGTGCCCCTCCTGTGTGCCACCCTCCCCCACACACCCCGCCCACATGCAGCTGCTGCAGTTCTCTGTGGCCAAGGCCCTGCCTCGGGCATCATCCACATCTGCACCCTGCCTGGGCAAGGCCACCAGCAGCTCCTGCCTGGACAGCTGCAGTGGCCACCTCCTGGGTCTCCTGACCCCCTCGGGTCCCCTCCAGCCCTTTCTGGTACACCAGTAAATCTTGGTGCTGACTTTTTCCCCCCATGGGACATCTGGCAAGGTCTTGGAACACTGTTAGTTACTACAGCTTGGGAGGAGGTGGGTAGAGGTCAGGGCACTGCCAACACCCGACAAGGAGCTCCCACACAAGGGCTTCTCTGGCCTCAAGTGTCAGTATCGGTGAGATCCCAGACCTCGTGCCTGGCTGGAGCCCTCAGGGAAGGCCGCACTCTCATCTGGCCTCTCGAGGCCTTCAGATCCCGGCGCTGCCCTCGTTTTCCACCCTCCTTCAATGTCTGGGGTCCTGCTGTACCAAACCACTCAGAGTTGGCTGCATGCCCCCCGCTGGCCTGTGCCTGTGCCATGACCTCTGTGCCTGGCTCAGTCCTGCTCCTGTGCTGGGAGCCCTCGGCTGTCCGGGGAGGAGCGCCTTTGCTCCCTAGGGCCGCCCTCACCCCCTCCTTGGCAGCCTTCACATTGGTAGAGCTATGCCTGTGCGTGCCAGAGCCCACTGCTGAGCTCTGTGCCTGGGGCAGCCCAGGAGCATAGCAGGTGAGGCACCTGGGCACAGAGTGCGAGGTGACTCACCCAGGCCTTGGCTAGGAGGTGGGGAGTCGAGACAGGGGTCAGCGGCTTGGCATGGAGAGTACCTGCTGCGTTCTGCTGCCTCGTGAACCTGTGGTGAGAAGGGGCAGGGCAGCGGATCGAGGATGCCCTGGCTCCCCTCCCATGCCACGTCTTCACTGTACCCTGAGACCTGTGGACTCTACCAAGCAGTGAATGCCAATGTGTCAGAAGCACTTTACAGTTTGCACTTGCTTTCTCCCATTGCTCACTGGGCTTAGTCACCTCTTCTTAATTTGTGTGGCTCAGAAATCAGAATATATATCTATAGAACTAACATCCAAACACTAAACTGTTAAGTAAAAGAATCAGATCATACAGCTCAGGAGGCTGAGGCAGGAGGATGGCAAGTTCAAAGCCAGCCTCAGCAATTTAATGAGGCCCTAAGCAACTTGATGAGACCCTGTCTCAAAATAAAATACACAGCTGGGTGCAGTGGCGCATGCCTGTAATCCCAGCAGCTTGCTGAGGCAGGAGGATCGGGAGTTCAAAGCCAGCCTCAGCGATGGCGAGGCCCTAAGCAACTCAATGAGATCCTGTCTCTAAATAAAACACAAAACAGGGCTGGGGATGTTGCTCAGTGGTTAAGTACACCTGGGTTCAAGAAGGTCAACAAATGATCATATATGATTCTGTTTTTGTGAAATGTCCAGAACAGGCAAATCCAGAGACAAAGTAGATTAGTGGTGGCCAGGGACAGAGGCTGAGGAGGGTTCTAAAAGGTACCCATGTCTTGGGGGTGATGGAAACATTCTACCCTTGCTCGTACATCCTTGGAAATATACCAGAAACCCGGGAGTAGGCCAGTTGGAGGGGTGCGTTGTTACCCTGTTCGGTTACAGTTCCTGGTGGAGGAGTTGCATTTAACAAAGTATCCAGCGAGCGCCCTGGTCGCCTGGCTGCTTCCTCCCGTTTCTTGTCTGCAGTGCTCTGTGTGGATACAACCAAAGGCAGATGCCGCTTCCCCAGCTTGCCCCGCAGCTGGAAGGAGAGGACAGTGTGGTTCAGTCCTTGGCCCTTCGCTTCCTGCCTTGGAGATCTTCCTCTCCTGCACAGAGAGCCTCCTCATTCTCCCTCCATTGTGTTCTGGCCTGTGGATGGGCTATTCTTTCTCTAACCAGTTCCCCAATGATGGACATTTGGGTCATTTCCAAGCTTTTGCTGCTGCAAACAGCCTGCAGCAGACAGCCTTGTCCAGGCCTCGGCTTGCACAGTGCAGGGGTGTCGGTGTTGGCTGAACCCTCAGATGTGCAGGTGCTGCTGGACTGTCTCACGCTGGCCACCTGGGGAGGAGCCACCTGTTGCGAGCCTTGCCAGCAAACTTGCCAGCAAACCTGCCCTATCTCACTGAGGACCTTTGATGGTCCTAGCTGAGAAATGGTCTTTGGGGGTCACTGGAGTTTGCATTTCTCTTAAGAGAAATCGAGGCCTTTGCTGAGCGAGCCCTTCGTAGTTGGTCTTCCTCTGGGAAGGCGCTTCACGGTCTTTGCCCTATTTCCTGCTTCTATTTCCTACTGGTTTGTAGGAGTCTGTTAGCTGTCAGCTTTTTGTCTGTGATAAGAATTGAGTAGTTTTTCTTTCTGCTTCATTTCTGGTGGGTTTGCAGTTGTTTGGGGCGGTGCTGGGGATTAAACCCCGGGCACTGTACCACGTCTGGCATCTCTGCCATACGGGGGGTCTTTTTAAGTCCTGCCTAACCCTAAGGTCATATGGGACCCTTCCCTGGGAACTGTGCAGTTGAAAGAGGAGGCCATTCTTGTCCCTTTCAAGGCCCCTCAGTACCCCTGCCTGTCCTGTCATCTGCCTCCCCTCACAGAGATAACCACTAGTTGACATTTTAAATTATTCCCTTTCATTGAGGTTTTATCACGTTTGTATCCTTAAACTATATCTTTACAGAGCTTTGAAATTGAGACAAATAGAACTGTACTTTCATCTGTCACTTGCTTTTCCTCCTCTTTTAAAAATTGAGGTGAAATCCACATAGCATAAGATCAGGCATTTTAAAGTGTACAGTTCAAGCCAGGCAAGATGGCACATGCCTGTAATCCCAGCAGCCGGGAGGCTGAGGCAGGAGGATTGCAAGTTTGAGGCCAGCTTTATCAACTTAGACCCTGTCTCAAAATAACAAAGGGTTGGGGATGTGGTTCAGTGGTAGAACACCCCCAGTTCAATCCCCAGTACCAAATAAATAAATGTGCAGTACAGTGGTTTACTAAAACATTGTGCAGCCACCACCCCATCTAGTCTCAAAGCACGTCCCAGAAGAAATCCCCATGCCTGTTAAGCAGCCACTCCCCACCCTGGTCTCTACTAATCTGTTTTCATCTCTATGGATATGGACATTTTATATAATGAATATAATATAATAGAACCACATTTTCTTTTGTGTACGGCTTCTTTGGCTGGGCAGAATGTTTTCTTTCAAGGTTCACCTGTGTTGAGGTATGTGTTACCAGTACTCCGCTCCTTTTCATGGCTGAATAATATTCCGCATGTATATGGACCACTCTCTGTCTCCATTCATCGGCTCTGGGCCATTGGGTCATTTCCACTGTTTGGCTATTGTGGTGGCTGCTCTGGCCTGCTGTCTTTAGCCCAGTGTTGAGGAGCCGGGAGTGGCCTGATTGCCGGGTTAAAAGTATCACCATCTCTGGGACTCCTTATGTGACCACATTGCTGTCAGCGACTCAGCTGCCAGGCATCAGGGCTGTTGGTTCCAGTGTACATCCTTGTCCTTTCCCCAGATGTCCCCTAGGGCTTGTGCTCAGGAGTGGGGCTGCTGGTCGAGGGTGACTGCTTCCTCTCCTGGGTGTGTGCAGAGTGGTTGTACTTTTTTCATCCCCTTCCTCGTGGACCCTTTCGCTGCACTTGGACCCCCTGGTTGTGGTGTCCGCCGTGGGCCAGGGTGTTCCTTGTCTGGTCCCGTGCTTTCCCCTGGTTTGAGGTGCCGATGGTATCCTGCCCCATGGGATGTTCTGTATTTGTTCCCTGGCTTCCTGTTGGGTGCCCGTGTGACTCTGCTCTGGTGTTTGGAGCTGGAGGCGCTGCTGGCCCTTGAGGGGAACTCGCTGCCCTGCAGGTGGCCCCAGCCCTGCAGCTCAGCCTCCATTGCAGCTGGAGACACTGAGGCAAGGCTCTATCTGGATTTGGTCTTTCTGGTGGCTTCTGGAGCCCTGGGGCGGGCCCAGGCTGCGAGCTAGGCCTTGGTGTGTTTAGGGTGTTTCTTAGGCCATGCATACCCCTCAAGGCTGCAGTAAGAAGACACAGGGGTTGCAGGCAGGACCCTGTCTACACCTAGACGCCGAAGCCAGCAGAGCTGGGGGTTGACCCCAGGGCTGTGGTGCCCCTGAGCTGCACCCCAGCCCCTTATATATTTATTATTTCTTAAGTGTAGAGGCAGCGTCTTACTGAATGAGCCAGTCTGCTAAACTAAACTAAGAGCCTGCTAAGCCCAGGCTGGTCTTGAACTTGTGATTCTCCTGCCTCAGCCTCCCAAGGGAATGCAGGCAGGTGCTACCGCGCCCACTTAGGTTTTGCTCCCCAGTCCCCCAATTGCCAGCCTTGAGTGGCTTGAGTGACCTTGAGTGGCTCTCAGCCTTCTCGTCTGTGCAGGGGGAATGATACTCCGATAATAGAGGAGGGGACGTCCTGGGACAGAACGTTCTGTCTACCTTTGAGGGGGGCAGCTTTGGTGGGCAGGCAGGTGCTGGTCAGTACCTTCTGCAGCTCAGGGTGTCAGGGGGGGCAAAGTGCCCATCCCTCTGGGCTTCTGGTCCCTCCACATACACCTCAGCCCGCCACACCCAACTGGCCGGCCTGTCTCTGGGGTTAAGTGCCACCCCTTCTGTGGTCTGGGCACCATTTGTGTGTCCCCTCCCCCATCGGGCCCTCTCGCAGCCCTGACCTGGGGTTCTCTGAGCAGTTGGGGGCGTCTTGCCTCCTCCCGTGGTACATGGTACTGCTCACTCTCCCTCGAGAAGCCTCCTGGCCACCTCTCTGTCCCTGAGAGGCAGATGCCCAGTTGGCCCCACACCTGAGCCACAGCAGCCTCAAATGCTGGATGGCAACCACCTGGCTGGCTGGGAGTCACCTGGGCCTTTGCCCCTCCACCCTGGGCAGGTGCCAACATCGCCTCTGGTGAAGAGGTGGCCATCAAGCTGGAGTGTGTGAAGACGAAGCACCCGCAGCTGCACATCGAGAGCAAGTTCTACAAGATGATGCAGGGAGGAGGTGAGGCGAGGGCTGCTGTGGGCCGGTGGCTCGGGTGGGGAGGGACCGCCCTGACAGCCCTGTCGCCCCGCCCCAGTGGGGATCCCGTCCATCAAGTGGTGCGGGGCGGAGGGCGACTACAACGTGATGGTCATGGAACTGCTGGGGCCCAGCCTGGAGGACCTCTTCAACTTCTGCTCCCGCAAGTTCAGCCTCAAGACGGTGCTGCTCCTGGCGGACCAGATGGTGAGTCCTGCTGCACACTGTCAAGGTGGCCTGCCCAGCTGCCCTGCAGCGTCCACTTCCCCATCTTGCTAGTGGCCATGGATACTAACCCTGCATCCTGCCTCCAGAGGAAAGTAGGGGAGGGGGCAGGGACAGGGACAAGACAGACCTGTTTCCTGGGCCAGGAACCTTAACTGCTGGCCTCAGCGTCCTGGACATTTGTTTAAATGCAGATTCCAGGCACCACGCTGCCAGGTCAGGGTCTGGGGAGGGCCCTCGGTTCTGCCCTGTGGTGATCACACAGGTTGTGTCCTATCCCGGTGTGGGAACCCGAGGTGAATTGCTGAGCCCCTCTGAGCCTCCGTCACCTGCTCTCAGTCTCCCCCTCCCTGGGGTGCTGGGATTAAGTGGGAAGCCACACAGTGCCTAGGCCAGAGAAGGTGTAGATCCTTAGGCCCTTTCCATTCAGAGGAGAGCTTTTTAAAAATATAAAATGCATAGCCAGCTACTCAGGAGGCAGAGGCAGGAGGATTACAAGTCAAGACCAATGTGGGCAACTTAGCAAGCAAGACCCTGTCTCCAAAAAATCGAAAAAGGCTGGGGGTGAAAGTCAGTGTAGCATGTGGTTTAGCATGTGTAAGCCCCTGAGTTCAGTCCCCAGTACTGGGAGGAAAGAATCGAACTTTGAACCTAGTGGGGACCATGTAGATCTTGTCTTGTCGCAAGCACACTCCAATTTTAGACTGTGGGTGCGCAGAGGAGGATCGTGAGATTCTCACAGGGTGAAATTCAGTAAAGCTCCTGGAGATATTTTGTCATGCCGGAGGCCCAGAGCTGAGCATGACATGCCAGAGGACCTGTCCTGTGCGTGGATCTTAATTTGAGTTTTTGGAAATTCTTAAAGGGCCAGATATGGGGGCACACACCTATAATCCCAGCAGCTCAGGGGGCTTGAGACAGGAGGATCACAAGTTCAGGGCCATCCTCAGCAACTAGCAAGTCCCTAAGCAACTTAGTGAGACTGTGTCTCAAAATAAAAAATAGGGCTGGGGGCGCTGGGGTTGTGGCTCAGGGGGAGAGCACTTGCCCAGCATGTGCGAGGCACTGGGTTTGATCCTCAGAACCGCATATAAACAAATGGATAAAATAAAGGTCCATCAACATTAAAAAAAAAAAAAAATAGGGCTGTGGGGATATAGCTCAGCTGGTAGAGTGCTTGTCTTGCATGCATAAGGCCCTGGGTTCAATCCCCAGCACCACCAAAAATAAAAAATAAAAAGGGCCAAGGGTGTGGCTCTGTGGTAAACTATCCCTGGGTTAAATTGCCAGTACCCCCATCCCTCCAAAAAAAGTCACACCCTGACTCTGGTGTCCTTTGGAAGCCAAGTGGAGTCAGGACTTGGGTGCGCCATCTCGCGCCTCTGCCCGGTTTAGGCCTCCTCGGTGCTCCCACCTGCCCCTCCCCCAGTTGCTTGCCTCTGGGCCCCGTGGCGGCAGGCCACTATGGTGGCCCACGGTCCTTCCCCCGCACCCTCCTTCCTGGGTCTCGCCCTTACCTTTCCTTCTGGCTCCCACTCCCTGCCGCGACATGAGAGCTCATCCTGGTGTCACTGTCTCCCGGCAGCCTTCCTTGGCCTGCACCTTGAAGCCATCCTTCATAGTTGGGGACAAACCTTTCTCCCTGGCCAGGGCAGGGACCCTGGGTGCGTTTGCCATCTTTGCTCTTCTGGGGCCTGGCCCGAGGCATGTGGCAGCGGCCCCTCCACTGACCCTGCCGGCTAACCCCCCAGATCAGCCGCATCGAGTACATCCACTCCAAGAACTTCATTCACCGCGACGTCAAGCCCGACAACTTCCTCATGGGCCTGGGGAAGAAAGGCAACTTGGTGTACATCATTGACTTTGGCCTGGCCAAGAAGTACCGGGATGCCCGCACCCACCAGCACATCCCCTACCGGGAAAACAAGAACCTGACTGGCACGGCCCGCTACGCCTCCATCAACACGCACCTGGGCATCGGTGAGTGAGCTCCCGGACAAGGGCGCCTTGGGCCGCGGGCCGCCTGCCTCCCCCCACCTCAGTCGGAGGCCCCCGGGTACTTTTCCTGGTTGGCCCACTGAGCGTCTCTATCTGAGTCTGCCCTAAGGCCGGGACCCAGCGTCCACATCTTCCCTTCATAAGTAGAGTTGTGTGTGCTGGCCACCCCTTCATGCCCGGCCTTGTCCTCCTGGCAACCCCACTGAGTGGGGGGGCCATGCTCCCCAACTGTTCCTCTGGGAAGCTCGGGCCAGTTTAACATGGGCTGCTCCAGGGCACACAGCCTCGTGAGTGCTGGGACCGGATTTGACCTCGGCCCGCCTCGTGCCACAGCTTGTGCTGCTTCTGTGGGGTGGGCAGGTGGCGGGTGCCCACTCATAGTTGCTGAATGAAATAACCCCTGAGCCAAAAAGCTGGACCCAGACTGAGGTGGGAAGGTGCTGCCTCGGGCGCTGGAGATGGCCGTCTGCTGCCAGATATGCAGTAAAGAATGCGACCTGAGGAGGAGCTCGGGGCCTGTGTGGACCCTGCCCCTCACCTTGCCTCTGACTCTGCAGAGCAAAGCCGTCGCGATGACCTGGAGAGTCTGGGCTACGTGCTCATGTACTTCAACCTGGGCTCCCTGCCCTGGCAGGGTCTCAAAGCAGCCACCAAGCGCCAGAAGTATGAGCGGATCAGCGAGAAGAAGATGTCAACGCCCATTGAGGTCCTCTGCAAAGGCTACCCCTGTGAGTACCAGGTGGGGAGGACGGGCGCAAGAGGACTACCCGGGGCTCTGCGGCTACACGGCATGTAGGAGGCCTGGAGCCCCAGCCTGATGTCACAGACTGGGTGTCCCCTTCCACACTCGTGCCTCGCCATCTAGAGCCCTCTCCTGGCCCAAGTTGTTAGAGGAGGAAGTGGCTGTTTGCCTGCTGTTGCTTAGATCGTGTTGGGAGTGTGTCCACTACAGAGCCCTTGGCCGCCCTTTGAGCTGTGGCTGCTGTGGGCCACAGTCCCCGGAGCAGCTCCGAGAAGAGGCTGTGCTCACGGGACGCGAGCACTAGTAGCATAGGGAGGCCTGTGGTTCTGTTCTCATCCTGCCCCCTCTTAGGTTGAAACTCTTGAGAGGGACAGTGGGTGGCTTGGGCAATGGTGGCTACCGGGGAGCGCGGGCCTCACAGTGACCTCCTCTGTTCCCTGTCACCCCCCAGCCGAGTTCTCCACATACCTCAACTTCTGCCGCTCCCTGCGGTTCGACGACAAGCCCGACTACTCCTACCTGCGCCAGCTCTTCCGCAACCTCTTCCACCGGCAGGGCTTTTCCTACGACTACGTCTTCGACTGGAACATGCTCAAATTCGTGAGTCACCCGGAGGCCAAGGCGGGCTTGGGGGACTGGATGGGGAAGGCCTTGCCTCATAAGGCCAGAATGGCCTGGTGGGGGGCAGGGCTCCCTACAGATGGGAGTTATGAGCTGGACAGCACAAGTGACCTCGCCAGGGTCCCAGAGCCACCCCTATCCAGCCACATCAGTGTGGACGGCATGTGCTGCCACAGTGGGCAGGGCGTGGGCAGGCTTAGGAGGACCTGGCTCAGCCTCCAGTCTGTCCTGGGGGCCCGGGGCAGGGCGTGGACGGCTCTGCTGGGCCCTCCCGCTGCCCTCCTTGCGGCCTGCTCCATCTTGCTCCTCTTGTTCTGCACGTCCTGGGTGACCGCCTTCACCGAGGCCCCCCTAGCCAGCCTGGACCCATTCAGAGTGGCTTCTCTCTTCCTGGTCATGGGACCCTGGGTCTTGCTAGGCAGTTGTTCTGTCTCCCTCTTTTAAGGGTCCTGGGGGTGGGGTGGGGAGAAGTGGTCGCCAGCCGTGCCTGGAGCTCTGGAGTCCGTGAAATCGTGTGTCTTGTTTCACATCTCTTCTGGAAAAGGGGGCTTCTTCGAGCCAGGCTCAGCCCCGGGACAGCGAAGCTATTGCAGCACCCCGCCCCCGCCCCTGGCCCTATGCCGGGCCCCCGTATCCATCCACATACTGGTAAGGACCTCCAAGGCCTGGCCCTTCCAAGAGTTGCCACTTGGTCAGCCAGCACCAAGGTTGGACTCAGCTGTGCCCTCTCTGTCCCTTCCAGGTGCCCGGCGATCCTGGGCACCCAAGGCCCCCCAGATAGGCCTGTGGAGGAGGTGGAGGAGATGCCCCCTCAAAACTACTGGCCTGTGGTCTGGACTCCAGGGCCCCAGTTCTGACATCACCAGTGTGCCTGAGCCTGATAGGGCCAGGCATGAGGAAATGTCCCTTGGGATGGTGGGGGCACCCATTCCTGAGGTGGCCCTGTGGTGGAGAGTATTGGAAAAGGCCCTACTTGGGATCCTCAGGAATGAACCAGCTGCCTGAGGCCAGGACGAGCCCGAAGAAAACTGTGGCCCTGCCTGGGGCCTGTTAGGCCCTGGACCAGGACCAGGACCAGGCCCCGTGGGTGGCCTCTGTGTCGAAACTGAGCTCATTAAATGTCTCCTGCCTTCGTCCTGGTTTGCTTCTTTTACATCGTGTCCCTCGGTGCTCCACCAGATGCCAAGGGCCAAGGCCGGGTCCTTCTGAATGCTGAGGTTGGCGTGTTGGTCCTGGGTTTCTCTTCTTCTTGGGTCCCAGGCAGAAGATGGCCATCTCGCAGGTCAGGGCTTTGAGGAGAAGGCTGTGTTGCCCTCCTCTGTGAGGGCAGAGAGGGAGATGGGCATTGAGTTCCTTCCAGCTTAGAGCATGACTGAGTGCCTGGGCACCCAGGCACCCCTTCCTCCTGCAGTGCGTTTCAGGGCCTCGGACACCAGACCCTTGCCCTATAGGAAGTTGTCCCCGAGTCTGGTTCTGTGATGGACTTAGTTCTTTGGCTCAGCCCAGCTCTAAGAAAGGGCTTTGCATTCTCTTGGACTGTGACGTCCACTTCCGTAACTGCTGGTTACATGGAGAGTTTAATTAGAGTTAATCAAAATGGAAAATGCAGTTCCTCGGTCACATTCGCCACATTCCAAGCTCTTGGGAGCCACGAGATAGTGTCTGCTGCATCCAATGAGACAGATGTGAGCATCTCTGTCGTCCTGGGAAGTTCTGTGGACAACGCTGTTCTAGATGGCTCCTTGACAGTTCCCCTTGTGGGACTGACCAGCAAGAAGATGTCTTCTCAAGCTGGGCCAGGCACTCCTCCCCGTTGCTGGCACTCTGACTCCATTCCTGGGGTCCCCTTTGAGTCAGGTTCTGGAGTCCGAAGCTAGGCAGGGCCACTGATAGTCTCATCCATCACCGACGTCTGCAACATCACCTCTGCGTGAGCCCCAGGCAGGAGCAGCCACATGATGTGCAGTGGGGACCATCCACAGCCTTCCCCCAAGACCAAGACCCCCACACATACCTTGCAGGAAGCCATACCAGCTGGCAGGACTCCATGCTGGGCACCATGGGCAGTGACTCTCCCATGATCTTGACCTTGACCTTGGAGGAGCCTATCTGTGTTCCTCGGCATGAGGGCATTGGAATTCCTGGACACCTGAACCCTGGGATGCAGTCGGCACGTGTTCTCAGGACAAGCCACCGACAGGAGGAAGTTTCACACAGCCCAGGACAGACGTCCACGCAGCAGGGGCGGATGCTCGGATGTTGACAGTTTTATGTTTTCTTATGGGCAAATAAAGGCCAGAAAAGCTCCTTGGTGCGCATTTCTTAAGGGGTTGTTTGGGTTGGATAGCAGCCGGGGCAGTAAGTAGTTCTCTTTCTCCTGCACGTGGACTGCTGGTGGCCTGAGCTGTGGGGCAGCCGCAGGTGTGTTCCATCTACTCAGCTGCTGGCTCCAGGGCTGGGCGGGCACCCGAGCGCATCATTCAGCCTCCCTGAGCCTGGTTCCCACGAGGGAGTGAGGCCATCCCTGTCATAGGAGTCAAGCTGTGCTGCGGCTCCTGCCCAGTGCCAGCCTGGGGCTGAGTGGGTGGAGCCTTGGTGGGCCTAGGCCTGCCTGGTGGGCTTCTAGTGGGAGGAGTGAGGGGTGTTTTGCTGGGTCAGGCCTTGAATAGTCCTCTTGAGGTGCATGGTAGGACTAGGTCCCCAGCTCTGTTGTGGCTGTGTGACCCCAGGCAGGTCGTGAGGCTTTGTGGCCAGGTCAGACAAGGATAAGGCCCGGGGCACCTCTGCCCAGCAGTGGGGCTAGGACTAGCCTGGCTTGGCTCCTTGCTAGGACTCCAGATCATTCTGATCCCAGCTGCTTCCAGAGGTGCCCAAAGGCAGGTCTGCTCCACTTCCCCAGGGCACAGGGCCCCTCAGCTAATTCCCCAGCCCATGTGAGGTCCCCTGCTCAGCCCGCAGCTCTCTCCTCCACAGATGCGGCCCCCCTCACGCCAGCCCCCTGCCCTTCCCTGTGGACGGCCCCGGGACCAACTAGGTAACACAGCCAGGCCCTGCTCCCGCACCACTTCCTCTCTGGACCTTTCACTTCCTCCTGTGGGGACAGCAGTGGCTAGAGGGCAGGGCCCTGAGGGGCACCGGGCACCCTTCTCCAGCCTTGTCTGTCGCAGGGCAGCTAGCCCGGCTGCTTCCCTGCTCCCCTGAGCTCCCATCCTGCGGCAGGCAGTTCAAGGCTGGGCCCCAGGTCCCCTGGCCAAGTCCTGGCCCTGCCTTCCCCGAGCCTTGCGACTCCTGTCCCCTTGATGTTCCCTGCCTTCTGCTAGATGGGCCTCTGAACTCCTTCCCTGCATGGTTTGGAGACCCTGAGGGGCCAAGGGCTCTTGGTAAATGGAGGGGGCCAGGTCGGGAGACCAAGGGTTGCCCTTGGTCACTGTGGAGTGTTAGCCACTCCTCTGGGCTCCAGTGCAGCCTGAGCTCCCCTGCTTCTCAGTGCTGTCTGTCCTTCCTCTGAGTGTTGCGTGGCTATTTCTCCTCTCTGTGACTCAGGGTCATTTCCAAGCCTCTGAGATCAAGGATTCCCACTTTGGGAAGGAGGCTGGGCCAGAGGGTTTGTGAGATGCCCCCAACTCGCTTCTCCTCTGTCCTGCAAAGGTGCTGGGCACAGAGCACCCAGGTCTCGGGGCTGACCAGCATGCCATCTCCTGTCCCTGCAGGGTGCAGCCCGGAACCCCGAGGATGTGGACCGAGAGCGGAGAGAGCACGAACGCGAGGAGAGGATGGGGCAGCTGCGGGGGTCCACAACCCGAGCCCTTCCCCCTGGCCCACCCACGGGGGCCACTGCCAACCGGCTCCGAAGTGCTGCCGAGCCTGTGGCCTCCACCCCCGCCTCCCGCATCCAGCAAGCTGGTTAGTAAGGGCCTGGGGCTGTGAGCTTCGGGATGGGCCAGAGGGCTGGGGTCCTGCTTCTGTCCCCAGCTGAGGTCTGCTCCCCCCTCACCCTCCAGGCAATACTTCTCCCAGAGCGATCTCACGGGTGGACCGGGAGAGGAAGGTGAGCATGCGGCTGCACAGGGGCGCGCCCGCCAACGTCTCGTCCTCAGACCTCACTGGGCGACAGGAGGTCTCCCGGATTTCAGCCTCACAGGTTAGCAAGCGGCCACGGCAGAGCCAGAGATCCCCGTGCAGGTCAGGCCTCTGGCTCTGCTCTCTTCTCCCCTTGACTTGGGTAACCCCAGAGCAAATCCCTGGCCTGGGCTAGGACTTGCCCTCTTTACTTCCCTGAGGTTCATTAGCCCCCCTCACTGAGCAAAGCCAGAGACTGAGGCTCAGAACAATGTGCCCCAGCAAGTGGCAGTTCTGGGGTCTGACCCTCGCTGCTGGGTGCCCATCTTGGTGGGCATCAGGGCCTCAAAGACAAGGTGGTCACAACCTCTGCCATCAGGAAGCCCCCAGTGGTCCTCACTAGCTTTGGCAAGAGCATGGGATAGAGGGACAGGTGAGCTTCTATCTGATGGCTTCTCTTTTTGGTGCTGGGGATCGAACCCACGGCCTTGTGCATGCAAGGCAAGCACTCCACCAACTGAGCTATAGCCCCAGCCCCTGGTAGCTTCTCTTAAGGTCATATTTGGACTAGGAGAGGTCGGAGGGAGGGACTGTGTCCAGCTGGAGGGGAGTGGGAGCCCTGCCCCCATCCTGACTACGCAGGAGAAGCCTTAGTGGACTTGTCCCTGAGAGTGAACCCCTCCTTGGCCCACTGACTTGGGTGTGGCCTAAAGCAGTCACATTGTGTGTCTCTGTGCCCTGCCCCTGCCAACTCTGTCTACAAACGAGGACCTCCTAGGGTCTCTGGGATCACCCCTTCCCTTGATTCCCGGGGCTTACCAGGGGTGGGGCTGAGCTACACAGCAGGGAGACTTAGGTCCTGGCCTTGAAGCTCACCCACCTCTCTCTGCTCCTACCCCACCCCCTGCGAAGACAAGCGTGCCATTTGACCACCTCGGGAAGTGAGGAGAGCCATCGCTGGACCAGTGTTTGCTTAGGTGAGTGGGACCTGCCCCAAGCCAGCCAGCACAGCCAGGCCCGGAAGCACATGGCCCTGGGGTGGGGGGGACGGCAGATGGCACCTGCTAGCCCCAAAACAAGGATCCTCGAGGGAGCGCAAATGTCCAGTCCTGCAGGTTCCCAGCAGGGCTCAGGGCTCATTTGGCTGGGGGTTGACTTCTGGGAAATCAGCCCTCCACCCCTGTCCTTGACACTTTCTGGAACCTTGGTTCACGCTGACCTTCCACAGGGCTTTGGCCTGCCCCGGCCTCCGGGCTGTGAAACAGGTTAGCTCATGGGAAGGACTAGCACAGGCGAGCAGAGAGAGGCCGCTGGCCAGTGTGCACCGAGGTGGGACTGCTGCTGCTGCCTGGCAGGAAGCCGGGTGGTGACTAGGCCTGGCCTAGTGAGGGTGGTCCTCCGGGGAGGGTGGAGAGCTGAGCTCCCTGGGGACAGTGAGTGGCCCGTGTGCAGTGGTTCACCAGATGGGGGACGGACGTGACCTCTACCAAAACACCCTGAGCATGATTCGCTCAGAGCAATTGGCCCACAGACGGAGCTGGGGCGTGGGACTGGGCTCCCTGCCTCGGACGCCCAGCTTAGCCCAGGAGCCTGTCTGTCCACAGATGGGCAGAGACAGAGTCTGCTCCCTTCCCAGGGAAATGGAGTACCTACTGTGTGCTGGACTTGCGCCAGCTCTGGGCCCTGAGAGGGGTGGCCTCAGGGACGAGAAATTAGGGTGAAGGGGTCCAGCAAGTGGGGGAACAGAGGCAGCGGGGCGCCTCATGCGTCTTTTTTCTTCCCCTCTAGTGTCTTCACTGTATTTTCTTTAAAAAAACACAAAACAAAAAGATGGAAAAAAAACCACTCAAATGAACAAAAAGAAAAAACCCAGCACAAAACCGACGATGGATCTTGTTTCTTTGATTTATTTTGCCAACGGCAAAAAGATGGGATGCCCTTAGCACTGAGGACCGTGTCCCCTTGCACTGCCCGCTGTCCCCAGCCTTCAGGCTGCCAAATGCTCCCCGACAACACCGGCTCACACCAGCCAGATGCCAAGGCCCCACTTCAGCCACCTGTTCCTGCCACCACCATCCGCCTGCCGGGAGGGCGCCCCTCAGTGTGGGAGAGCAGCCAGCAGGGACGCCGGGAGCCCAGTCGAAGGCGGCCAGTCAAAGGCGGGTTCCACCGGGCTCCCTGAGCCTTGGAACCAAGGAGATGCGCACAGTCCCTGTCCCTCTGAGATGACAGTGGCCAACTTTCTGTGCTGGACTTTCCAGCATCCCCCTGAGCATTTGGGTCCTTCCTTTGTCTCTCCATGAAGCCTTGAGTGAGGTGGTGGCCACTATTGCCTTGTGTGTATGTGTGCGTGCGCGTATTTGACCTGTGTCCCAGAGCAGTGATGCCCCGTCCCCACCTGCCAGGCTGAGTTTGTTATCCCCGTGGAAGGGATGTGGGGGTGGACAGTGGCCTCCACATCCCTCAGGGCACAGCGGGTCCTTGCCACCACCAGTCCCCAAATGCCAGCCTGTGGCGGTCCCATCTTCCATTCCTGCCTGGTCTGGGGCAGAGACTGTGGAGACTACTCCCAGCCAGCACCTGCTCTGGGTTATCAACTACTTCTCTGGTCCTGACAGTCACCTGGGGTCCCCCTCCCCTGGGCCCTGCCTTCTGGGGAGGAGCCTGGGGTCAGGGCTAAGTGTTGGATTTTCCATCCTTCCTAGTTAACACCTGTTTTTGTTTATTTTATTTTATTTTTGTTTGTTTTCTCCGTGTGTGTATTTCCTAATTTATTTACCTCTGTTTCCCCTTTTTCCTTTTTTTTTTTTTTAATTAAAGAGCAAAGGTTTTTATTACTTTGTAATTTAAAAAATTGAAAAAAATACTGAAGAACTTTGGGGGGAATTTTGTACTTTTTTCCTGTGTAAATATCGGACTTTTTTGAGCTTTATTGTGGTTGTTAATTTGAAGTAATAAAGTAGAAGAGGATAATGTGGTGCTGCAGCCTTCCGTCTGCGTGTCTGCCCTGCGTCGTCTTCTCCCCAGCAGCCTGGGAGGCCTGCTGTGTGGGGCTGGGGACAAGACCTCACTTCATGGGGCTTCTTAAAGCACAGCCTTTGATCCAGGGGTCCTGGGGCGGGCTGTGAGCATGCGCCCTGCCTCCGCCAGTGATGCCCACGCCCAGGGCCATGCTCAGCAAAGCAGTCCCCTGAAGCTCCTCACCACCTTGTCCACATAGTTCTGGGAGCTAGGACCTCTCGACGGCCCTGCCTTATGCCAAAAGACAGTCCAGGGCAGCATGGCCTGCCCAGGGCTGAGCGCTCAGATGGCAGAGCAGGGTTTGAACCCTGGCCACCTTGCCCCAAAACAAGGGTCCTCAAGGGAGCAGAGGACAGCTAGTGTCCTCCGCATGACTGGCCACACAGCTCTGTGAGAAATAGTACTGGAGCTAGGTTCCAGGGGGTTCCCCAGGTGGGCCTGGGCAAGTTCCAGTGTAGTCTTCAAGGGCAGCCTTGAACCTGGTGGGCCTTTGTCTCACGAGCATGTAAAAGAGTGTCCATCAAAGTGGGTTTATCCGACACAGTTTACTTTTTTTTTTTTTTTTTTGGTACTGGGGATTGAGCCCAGCAGTACTGTACTAATAAACTACATTTCCAGTCTTTTTTATGTTTTATTTGAGACAGTATCTCCCTAGGTTGCTGAGGCTGGCTTTAAACTTGATGCCTCAGCCTCCTGAGTCACTGGGATTATAGGTGTGTGCTTCAGGTGTGTAACGCGGTTTGCTTTTCGTTAAACCAAAAGCACTGTTTGAACCCAGAGATAGCAAAGCCATCTTGCTGAGAGGCCAGCCCTGTGGGGTGGGCTCTGGGAGGCATTCTTTGGGCATAGTTCCAAACTCCTTCCAGGGCTGGAATTTGAAGACCTGGTGACCTCAGCCTGGCTCATGAGCCTGGAACTCATACCCCCATGTGCAAGGTGGAAGCAAAGGTGGGTTCTTTCTTTTTTAAAGTTGTAGATGGACACAATGCTTTTACTTTATTTATTTTGATGTGGTGCTAAAGATCGAACCAGTGCCTCACATGTACCAGGTGAGCGCTCTCCCACTGAGCCCCAGTCCCAGCCCATGGATTCTTATTCACAGACATCAGGTCTGTCAGGGGGTGTCACCCAAAGCCAAGAAATGCCAGTGGGCCCTGGAACTACAGTGAGCAAGACCTTCCTGGGCTGGGTAAAGATGGGGCGCCATGGTCAACTGGTCGACCTAGGATGTGCCTTCCACTCACACACACTTGGCCCAATGAGGCCCTGGGGAACCCCACAGAAAACCCCCCGCCCGTCCCTTCCCTGCTTGGAGACTTTCTGGGCTGGATACCTGACCACACAGTGGAAAGTTACCAACTGTGGCCCTGAGAGAGAAATCTGAGGAGCTTATCCCTTCTCTTAATCTTTTATTTCTTTTACAGTGAAAATTGTAATAACACTAGTGTGTTTACTTGTTTGCTGTATTCTACAATACATTTGAAAATAACAATTTTAATATTACTGACAAAAATAAACCTGTGGAGGAAAGCTTTTAAAAATATTTTTTTCTTGTCCTTAAAAACATTACAGTGCTCAGAAAGAACTTGAAATATTCTCTGGTTATTTTATCAGTTTTAATAAGGAATTAATGCATTCCCACACACTCACCCCAATTTGGTTTATTATTTTGGATGTGGGATGTTTACAGATACAAAAGTCACGCTATACAAAGCCATAATCAGAATCATTCCTGAGGAGGGCTCTTCCCCTTCATTCTCGCTAGTTTCCGGTTTGTCCTTCCTGTGTTGCTTCTTCAGGGAGTGCACTATGTGGGAGGGGACAGCAGTTGACATTAAGGTAATGACATTAAGCTGAGGCCAGAGGAGTGACCATCATGCATCACCCAGTCAGAGTTTATTACTTAACGCCAAACATTCACCAGGATATTTTGGTCTGACCAGAGAGGGCAAGCATGCCACCTGTGACTCATCTTCCATTAATGCAGCTAACAAGCACCTGACTGGGCTTGTGTGGGTGCCAGGGCTATTTGAGAGGTGCTAGATTGAGGTGGGGCAGGGGTGGGGAGCACAGGGTTGGAGTCCAGAAGGCCAGTTGGACACCTTGGGTACCAGGTCACAGTTTTCTTTTCTGCAAGCGAGCGGATGATGTGTGCTTCCGAGGGTCCTCAGAGTACAGAAGACCACGGATGGGCACAGGGCTAAATTCACAAGGACTCACCTGGGCCAGGCCGTTTCCAGTCCATTGCTCATGACAATCCAGTGAGGTGAATGTAGTGTGATCCCCATTTTGTAGATGACGAGACAAAGGCATGGAAGAGACTGGACTCTACCACCCATGCTCTTGACCTTCACTGCTCAGGTAACTCACGAGTGACGAGTGTAGTAATTATACATTTCAAACTTGAAGTGTGAATCTTGGCTTCCAGAGGCCCACAGCCTCGTCAGGGGAAGGAGTCAGGCTACAAGTGGCTCATCCAAATCCAGAATCCATCGTGTAATGTCCAGTTGTCAACGTAAGGACAAAGGAAGATAAGGTACGTGGTGTAGAGGAAGGTGTTTCGGATACTACTTGACCTTGAAGTAAATGTGAGTGGGAGTTTGCTGGGGGCTGGAGAGGTGGAGAAAGTCATTCCTAGATTGTGCAAAGGCCCAGGAGTTGGATCAACTCCCTTGCAAGGAGTTGCAAGTCCAGGGGATGGGGGAGGCACTTCGGAGCAGCTGAGACTGGAGGAGGCAGAGGCCAGAGTCTGCAGAAGTGGGTATAAATAGCTCTCCCTTGCCCTACCTGCAAGCTGCTCATCCTTCTTCAGCTCTGCTTTCCTCATCTGCAAAATGGGAACAATCAGCTCTAGAGATGCTGCTGTTCACCACAGCCCACACCACTTCACCACCTGACTCATCAGCAGCACCTGCAAGGTGGGGAGAGGACACAGGATGCTAACCTAGGAATGTGAATCTGGCCATAGTGGGCAGGCAGACTGAAGGAAGGAGAAAAGGGCAGGGAGAAGGGTTAGGGAGCTATGGTCACCACCACAGTGGGAGGTGTCCAGAGGGCAAGGATGATCCGGAGGCTCTGGGGCTACCTGCCCGGAGACCTGGGATCAGGGACAGAAAGCTGAATGGAATCTGGCACAGTAGCACACACCTGTAATCTCAGCAACTAGGGAGGCTAAGACAGGAGGATCGAAAGTTCAAGGCCAGTCTGGGCAATTTAGGGAGACCCTATCTCAAAATAAAAAATAAAAGGACTAGAGATGTAGCTCAGCAGTAGGTAAGACAGAAAAAGCAAGCAGATGAGGACATGGATGAGGGAGGGGTGCATTTTCAGTCCCAAACCTAGGAGAGGCCACCCGTGAGGCAGATGCTCAGTTGGGAGGGGTAGATCATCCAGGGAGCAAGGTGGGGCCCAGGGGAGGCTCAATGTAACCCAGCCTTAAAAAGGGTGAGGCTGGGAAAACTGATCTTAGCTGATCAATTCCCCCAGGTCCTTAAAAAAAAATCGAATTATAGTGTATGTCTAAAGTGTGCACATCCTAGCTGGGAGGGCTGTGTGGCAGTCATTTCCTCTTGCTAGCCGATTCCCACCAGTAGGGGTGGAAGTGGGTCCTGGGTACAGTTAACAAACAGGAGGCTGGGGTGCACTCCTGTAATCCCAGCGGCTCAGGAGGCTGAGGCAGGAGGATCGCAAGTTCAAAGCCAGCCTCAGCAATGGTGAGAAGCTAAGCAACTCAGTGAGACCCTGTCTCTAAATAAAATACAAAATAGGGCTGGGGATGTGGCTCAGTGGTTGAGTTCCCCTGAATTCAATCCCCTGTACCGCCCCCCCCGCAAAAAAATGTGCACATCCTGCATTCAGCTCAGTTGCTTTTACCCATTCCTGTCCAGCTGTGTCATCACCCACTGGATGAAGATGTAGGTGGCTGTGGATACTCCAGCAAGTCCCCTCCTGCTTCTTCCCAGTTTTCTCCTTTACACCCAGTACCCCTGCCCTACTCCGTGCCCACACGGACCACCGCTCTGTGTTCTCTGTAGGTTTTGTGCAGAGAAGAGTCAGAACAGGAGGAGAGGAGGGGCCTGAACCCAAGGGAGACAGGAAGTGGGGCCTGAGCCCAGCTCTCCGGATGGACGTAGCAGGTGTTGTGAGAATCAAAGGCCTGCGAGTGTTTTGGAGGCCAGAACCCTGAGGGTGGACCCTTCCCTGTACTTCTCTTCCCTGCAAAAATACAAGCCCCTCACATCACTGGCCAGCTCCTTCCCAGGACTACAAGCCACCTGCCCCTTCTCCTCCTCCTCCCTCTGCTGCCTCTTCTTTCACCCTAGCTTGGAGGCACCACCATCCTCCTCTGTCCCAAGTGAGGCCGTGTCTGGTAACCTATTGGGATTCAGGGAGTGCACCCCCAGGGCTTAGCCTTCCTGGGGCTGGTGGGATGGGAAGCGCCCAGGCAGCTGCTGGGGTGAGCAGAGCAGAAGGCTCGGCCTTGGGCTGCAGGGAAGAGCACTGCCCCTTTAAGGAGGCCTCCCTGGAGGCCCCCCATCATGGATGCGGGCAGACAGCAGCCTGGCTCCTCCTAGACTCTTGGAGAATCTTCTCAGGTAATTATACCTCTAAGGCTTTCATCCCGGCACCTTCAAAGCACCTGCAATTAAGGTGTACCCCACCCTCCCTTTGAAGCACTGCATCCAGGTTCACCCAGGGCAGGCAGGAGGCCTAATGCGTCCCTGCAGTCCTAGGCCTGGGACACCCAGGTCTCTGGCTCCCTGTCCTCCATTAAATCCTCCAGGACCAGACCCCCAGGTCCCGGGACGCCCCTGACCCACAGGGTGCCTGCCTTGCCTGACGACAGTGGTCCTGGATCCTTGGCAGCAACTAGGGATTTTGTAAAGAACCTAAAACCTGTTCCAGCGACTCCAAGGACACTGGCCGTAAATCCTCCTCTGTGGCCTGCTTTGTTGGCGAGTCTGTTTTGGCAAAGCAAGTTTAAAAAGGGACCCACCTACCTGTGTTGGAGGTACGGGTCCAGGTCCATGCGCAACGAGTCAGAGAGAGGTTTCTTCCCTCCTGGGTCTCTGCTCAGGCTCGTCTCACAGCCTCCTGTCAATCATCTCAGGCCAAGTCTGTGATTCACTCCCACGCCCCAGGTGGTGCCCCCCCAGGAATGGCCTAGTTCTGCTTGCTGAACGTCACCACCCTGCCTGCCGGGAGGGCTGCGTGGCAGTCATTTCCTCTTCCTGGCTGATTCCCACCGGGAGGGGTGGAAGTGGGTCCTGGGTTCATTTAACAAACATGCTTGGGGCCAGCTCTGTGCCAGGCTGCTCCTGTGGCATCGCCAAGGAGCGTTGCCTTCCCGCACCTCAGTTTCCTCGTCTGCCGATTGGCAGTCAGCCGGCAGTCACGGCTGCTTGCTGAGTTCTCCAAGAGCTTTGTGCTTGGCCTTTCTCGGGGTGAGCACTCAGGAAACAGCAGTTGTGAGGAAGACGCTGAAGACACGACTGTCAGTCCCTGAACGTCAGGCTTGGGGACACAGAAAGGACTTGATGGACTTCTAGAATTTTCCTGCTCCTTTAACCGCACACCCATAGGTAAACGTACACGCATACATTTTTGCATACAGGACACAGCCGATGTGTCTTCCAGGGTGTGATGTTTTCTTTTTTCCTCTTAACCACATACCTGGGAAAACTGAAGCTTTATCAGGGACTTGAAGGAATTTAAGAAAAGGACAGGGATGGAGGTCAGAGTGAGGAAGAGTATGTCAGGTGGTGCTCCAGCCTCGGGACACTGGTGTTCAACCAAAAGAGGTTGCTGGAGTGGAGTTGATGGAGTCAGTGTTTGGGGCAGGTTCGCTTCAAAATTGGTCCAAGGAGCTAGGTGTGGTGGCCACACGCCTGTAACACAGTGGCTCAGGAGGCTGAGGCAGGAGGATGGCAAGTTCAAAGCCAGCCTCAGCAACTAGTGAGGCCCTAAGCAATTCAGTGAGACCCTGTCTCTAAATAAAATCTTAAAAAGGGCTGGGGATGTAACTCAGTGATTAAGTACCCCTGGGTTCAATCCCAGATACTAAAAAGAAAGAACTAATTGATAAACCATTTGTTAGCTTTTCTTGGGATCTTTCCTCTAAGCACTTTTTTACAGAGTTCAGACCAGGCTATAACACAAATGTATTACTACCTTTTTTACCCAATATCATTCCTAATTGTTTCCCCCATGGAAATGATTAAGTGTGTGTAGGAATCTGACATAATATATTTCATAATTCTTAAGTGATTTTCAGGTTATTTTATTTATTTATTTATTTTTTTGAGAGAGAGTATTTTAATATTTATTTTTTAGTTTTCGGCAGACACAACATCTTTGTTTGTATGTGGTGCTGAGGATCGAACCTGGGCCGCACGCATGCCAGGCGAGCGCGCTACCACTTGAGCCACATCCCCAGCCCAAAGGTTATTTTAAATTTATTTTATTTCATTTTTTATTTTTTTGGTTAGGGAGAAACTAATTAAAACAGAATGGGGAGTCGGGCATGGTGGCGCACACCTGTAATCCCAGCTACTCAGGAGGCTGAGGCAGGAGGATGACAAGTTTGAAGCCAGACCCAGCCACTTAGCAAGGTCCTGTCTCAAAACAAAGGTGCTGGGATGTAGCTCAGCGCTCTCCTGGCCTGTGGGAGGCCCTGGGTTCAAGCTCCCGTACTGCACGAAAACAGAGGAACCAGGCGGTAGTCTGCCTTGGTCCTAGCTGTTTCCTGGGTAGAGAGGGCTAGTGCCTGCGGTGAGGGAAGGCTTTCTTCTTCGTTAGCCAGTGGGCTGGGAGACCGCCATAACTGTCCAGAAGTTAAGGTGGCCGAAACCAGGGTGGTGGACACAGGCCTGGAGAGGAGATAGGACAGAGATAGGGAGATCTCTGAGCCTCCACAGGAGGGGCGGATGGGCGGAGATAGGGAGAGGCAGGGGCAAATCTTTTCTTCTTTTTGGAAATCCTGAGCAAAGACCCCGACCGGAGAGGCTTGTATCTCCAAAGAGGAGCAACCAAGGAAAGTTCCCAGGGCCACCTGTTGACCTGCCGTGTCACCAGGCCAGGTGACTTTCTGTCTTTGAGCCCCTTTCTGAGGACCCATGCCTAAAAATACCCACCACCTGCCTCTGCCCCCAGCAGCCTTGGGCCTCTGTAAACTGAGACCAGTGGGTGAGCGTCCTTGTGGAGCAGGGACTGGGTGTGGTTCGGCCTGAAGGCCCTGCTTAGGACGGTGGATACCAGGTTGGGTCTGGTTATAAACATGCGAGACATAGCCTGGTTGGCACCAGGACTTTGTCCTTGTGGAGGGAGGGAGAAGTGGGAAGTCATTAACAAATGATCACAATGTAATTGATAATCCTGGTCCTGAGCCCGCAGGGACTTCATAACTGGGCTGGGAAGGGATTTTTCTAGAAGGACTTTGCTTTCACAGGATATTTGTTCATGCTACGAATACACTGTGTACCCAGGTTTGCTCTGTTAACTCCTGTGCTAAGTACTGGGGTTACACAGGGGAATTAAAAGGATTAAAAATCTGTGTCTTCTTTGTATTTATGTTCCACTGGGAGAAAACAGAGAGCAAAATAGGCAAACTAATGTGATAGAAATGGAATGTTACTAGGAAAACAGAGCGTAGTGCAGGGGGGACAGGGTGTGCATGTGAGGGGTTTGGCTACTTACCAAGGTGAGGGACAATGGAGCAAACCCTTGGACACTGAGGGGGAATCATTCTGTATCTGGGGAACAGTAACAGAGAAAACAGCCAGTGGGAAAGACCTGAAGCCAACTGTGTTCCACTAGTTCCAGGAACAGCAGCGGGTCATGTGGAGAGCCTGAAGGGTCCGAGATGAGGTCAGGCATGTCTGGGCAGGGAGAATGGCAGATCAAGCCTTTGTTCGGACTTGTAAGGGCTCCAGTTTTTATTTTGAATGAAATGAGAGCTGGGCATAATGGCACACACCTGTAATGCCAGTTAACTCAGGAGGCTGAGGCAGGAGGTTCACAAGTTCAAGGCCATCTGGGCAACTTAGTGAGACCCTGTCTCAAAATAAAAAAGAAAAAGGGCTGTGGGTGTAGCTCAGGGGTAGAAGATTTTGCCTGGCAGATGTGAAGCCCTGGTTCAATGGGCAGTACTCCCCTCCCTCTCCAAAAAAGAGGAGTCAGTGGAGGATTTTGAGAAAAATGCTGTATTTGACTCAGGATTTACTTATTATTTATTTAGCCGTGCTGTGGATTAAAATCAGGGCCATGCACATGCCAGGTGAGTGTTCTACGGGTTTCAGAATAATTCTTCTGATTCCCACACTGACATAGACCAGACAGAGAGCAAGAGGAAGATGGCTTTGGAGAGACTTGCAACAACCCTGGGTAGACCAGCAGTGGGGGTGGGGTGGAGGAGGTCAGAGCCTAGGTATATCCTGCAGATAGAACCAACAGAATTTCCTGCCTGCCTATGTGGATAGAGGCAGGAGAGGGGATTCAAGCATGATTCCAGGTGCTGGGCCACAGTGGCACATGTCTGTAATCCCAGTGACTCAGAAGACTGAGGCAGGAGGATGGAAAGTTTGAGCTCAGTTTTGGCAATGTATTCAGACACTGTCTCAAAATAAAAAGGTCTGGGAGTGTGGCTTTGTGGTAGATGGCCTCTGGGTTCAATCCTCAGTGCCCCCACCCTACACTACCCAAACCAAAGGAGTTCTGACCCAGAGAATGAAGGATGGAGTTGGCCACAGCTGGTGGGGTGGTGGTGAAGGCTGGGAGAGAGCAGATTTGCATGTGTGTAGAAGGGGTATGTATGACCTTGGACCTCCAAGCAAGAGATGTCAGCAGAGAGTTGGGGGAGGTGGGGGGGAAATATAAATTTGGGGCTCTTGCTCATCAACCCAGAACTTGATTGCATTTTTTTGAATTGTCTTTTTTTTTTTTTTAATTGATTTCATTTTATGCTTTTCAGTTCACTGGCTGAAGATGTGGACCTGGCAAACAGAAATAGGTCAGGCGGCTGGAATGATACCTGCAGAGTGTGGCTGGTCGGGCCATCTAGAGCGAGGAGGGGCAGGAACGAAGCGCAGCTAAGTAGAATGGGAAGAAAAATCCGCTTTCCGTGCTTTGCCGATTTGTTTCGTGTTCCTGCACACAGCACTCGGTATACGTTCACGCCCCAATTCCACACGCATCTTTCACGCCACAAATAGACACTGTTTTTAGTTTCACCTTCAAAACAGGCTCAACTGGAAGAAATTAGGGTTAAGAGAATTGAAGCGGCGACAGGACGCCACAGAATTTGTAACGGGTGGTTCTGAGTCCAGGAGCCCAAGGAAGCTCTGTGATGGGCGGAGTTGCGGGGACGCGTTTTGGTGTGCTAGCGCAGGAGAACCAGGTCACCCCCTCCGAGCGAGCGGCCCGCTGCGCTGGACTTCGCGGCGAGGCTCCTTTAAGGCCGGGCGGGTGACCTCAGCCGCGCGCTCACCGCCCCGCCCTCCCGGCCGCGCGCCCAGTGCGCAAGCGCGCCGCGGCGGCACTCCGCTGGGCTCTGGACGCGCCGGCGGCGGCCGACACTCCGGGCTGCGGCGCCGCCCGCCCGCCCCGTGCGCAGAGCCCGACCGCCGCGCGTCGCCCGCACACGTCCCCGCCATGGGCTCCTGAGGTACCCCGCCCGGCCAGCCTCGCGCCGGAGGGGGCGGCCGCGGACTCCCGGGGGCGGGGGGCTGCTCGGTTCGGGGAGGCCGGCGCGGGGAGCGTCGGCCTCTGGTCCCAGGGAGGGATGGGGACGGAGACCGCTGGCCTGGCCGGGGAGGGAGGGAACGTCCATGGCCCCGCCGGTCCCGCCCTGTGCCCCCTCTCCGCGCCGCGGGTCGCGGGCGGCTCGTGGGTGTGCCTGCCCCCCCTCCCCGCCAGCGTGGCGGGGGCCGCGTCTGGAGTGTAATCGGACCTGCCCGTGGGGGTGGCCGGCGAGAGGGGCGGTGGACGCAGGCCCTTTGCAAGTGGATCGTGTGCGCTCGGGTGGGTGTGCTGGCGCCTGGCACTGCCGAGTGATGGGGGAGGCATCTGAGCCCTGTGCGGTGGCGGTGACCCTGGGGAGGGTACTTGGCTGGGGAGGCCTTTAGGGCAGCGTGCATGGATGGTGTACAAGCCCCATTCACTGTTCCGCGTATTTGGAGGGGAACCTGGGGCTCCAAGTCTGTCTGCCTGCAAAGAGACCCTGGAGGCTGATTTGGGTATCATCCTGTGGGTTGTGCATTTCTTCCCTTGGGCCCCTTGCTTGGATCTACTTGCATCAGTGCCAGGTGACTCCAGGCCATGGCAAGGGAGTGAGGCTGGGAGTGGGCACAGATATCCAGTCCATGTCTTCTGGGGGAGGGGTTGTTTGAGGCCAGACATTTCACCCCTCCCTCCCTTCCAGGGCATCCTGGGTAAAGCAGGTGTTTGCATGCCTGATACCTGTGTGTGAGGTGAAAGCCATGTATTATTTATTTGACTGCTGGGTGTTTTATGTAAGGAAAGAAGTAGAATCTGTGCCCTGGAGGCTGGTGTGCTGCAGAGTCAGCCTGGCAGACAAGCTCACCTGCACCTGCAGAGGAGGTGAAGGTCTCAGAGGTGTGACTTTCTTGACAGGTTATGCATGTAACGTCCCTTTCCATGTCCCTTGTCAACATGCTCGGTGGGCCCTTGGGTTCTGCACATCCGAGTATCTTGTTGAGAGTGTTGTGCATGTTAAAGTTGGGACTGTGGGGTGGGAGAGCCCTCGAAGCCAAGCCTGTGCCCACTTGAGGCCCTGAGCCTCAAGGAATTTTCAGGTGGGTGAGTGTACACAGACTTGGAAACAAGTAATCACAATGATGTGAAAAACACAAAACAAAGGAATAGGAGTGCAGAGGTGGGTTTAGTGCTGGGGGAGGGGAATGTGGCACAAAGGGACAGTTGAGCCATCTGATATTCCTTTGTGCTTCCCATGTAGACTTTCACAGTTAATTCTCACAGCAGTTGTATGAGTAAAGAACTGTTGTTATCCCTATTTATGGATGAGGAAAACTGAGGCCCAGAGGAAATTCATGGCTCACTTGTCCATCATGCATTGAGTCCTGAATGGAGTCATCCTTGAGCCAAGGACCTCCCTTGCTTCCAGATCTTGTTGCCTTCTAACTTATTAAACATCTAGTATGTGCCAGAGACCATGCTGAAGATGAGCACAGAGATCTGAAGATGAATGGGTTCTAAGGGCCTGCTCTAGGGTGGCTCACAATCTGCTAAAGAGATGGAAATAGAGAGTGACCCCAATCTAGGTGACCCCAATGGCCAGTAGGTAAATGCACTGTAAATTCTCTCCAAGAACCATAGGCAATCTGGGGTGCTTTTTGCAGTTTGGGGGGTTTTGAATGTGTTATAAGTTGCTCTAATGGTGGTGATGGATTTTACAAGGAGTCCCTTCTAAATGTCCCCACTGGGGTAGAAGAGCTTCCACATACGGCCAGATGAGTGACCTGTTGTCCTAGTTCACTTTGTGTCTGCTGAGTTCTGGGAGCCTGGGCTCCTGCCTGGAGGGGTTTTCTCCCACTCTCTGTCGTGAAGGTTTGGCTGCTGGCTGGCCTGCCCAGCCCTCTCCCTGCGAGGGGCTCAGTGCTATTTCTAGTCCCTGCTGTGCTCATGGCTCTCCATGCATTCCCTGGAGTAGAAACAGCCTTGGCAAGGCAGGGTTCAGCCCTTTGTTTTGAAACCAAGTAGCAGCGGATAGACTGGGGATTTGGTGTGTGAGTTCAGGGAGGCAGATGGGCTGGGGGAGCTCTGAGTGGGGTCTGCTCTAGGACCTTCGGCTGAGGCTCTTGTGGCAGCAAGCACTTTCTGAGTACTTACTGTGTGCCCTGCACTGTGCCAGACTTGGGGAAGAAAGGCCAGAATCATGGGTGGTGCCCTAGAAAAAGCTGTGGCTGGCTGAGGGAGCCCAGCATGTAACCAGTATGTGCAAGACAGTGCTCTACTTGTGGTGGAAACAGAGGGCCCTAAAGGGGCCCAAAGGACAATAGGAACAACAGCTCGTTTATTGAGCACTTACTGTGTGCCAGGCACAGTTCAAAGTACTTTCCTGAGTCATTGTGTTTCATCCTTGCGCCACCAGTGAGAGGGGCGGTCACCTGCATGGAGGCCAGGCTGATCGGACTTCAGAGCCTTGCTCTTCCCACTGTCCTAGGATGTGCGGCAAGTCTTCTATGCTCTGAAGGACAAGGGGCGCTGGACCCATGGAGGAAGGGAGAGATTCTAGGTAGAGGGGGACCCTGGGCAGCTGTGGAGGCTTGAAATGCCTCTCCTCCTAGATGTGGCTGTGATGGGTCTTGGGGAAAACCTTTGAAGACCATGCTAAGGAATTTGAACCTGATCCTGATGTGGTCGCCAAGGAGTCTTGAAAGTTTCCAAAAGGAAGTGACATGTTCACCCTTGTGTCACCTGGCAGTATCATCATCCCACATCGTCCTTCCTTCCTGCAGATAACTCCAAGAAGACCTGCTTTCCTCCAGAGTGCTTTCCCTCTTGTCCCTGCATCCTTTTAGTCCTGCTGGTCTTCATTTCTCTTCTCCCAGCGGCTTCTAGTCTGAAGGCTTGTGTACCCAGGGGGAACCTCTGGAGCCATGGCAGCTGGCCTCTTTTGCTGACTGAGCAGGCTTCACTGAGCTGGAGCTTGTTTTATTTAACGGACTGAAGGTCTCCACGAGCAGGACTCATGAATCCTCACTGACCTCTCATGCCACAGATCTGCCACAGAGGAGTGCCTTGGAAGCCGTGGCTCATCATCCAAGCAGCTCTGTAAATACAGGCAGAGGGGAGCAAGGGACAGTGCTGGAAGTGGAGCAGGGACACTGGGTTTACCTGCTGGGTCTCATCTGTGAGCTCATTGCCTGTCCGCTTTGCTGGGGTTTGCCTGTTGATGCAATGACAGGCTAGTCCCACTAGGGTGTGGGGAAATAGATGCCATCCCTCCGTGTGCGGCTGAGAGCTGTGGGTTGATGTTCTGGTTGGGGTCTTTGCAGAGTACTCTGAAGCACAGCTGCAGGAGGGATATGGGAGCTGATAGGGTGAAGGATGTGAGGGCAGGAGTTGAGGAAAACTTCTGAATTGGGGGCCTTAGGATAGGAGGATGAGGATTCAGGGAAGGGTCAGAAATGGTCACTGGAAGCATGGGAACAGGTGGGAGATGGGGAGATAATGAAGGGAGCAGTTCTGGTGACCTGAAGAGATAATTCAGAGATATAGTTCAGATCCTTGCTGTTATTAGTCCTGTGGCCTTGTGCAAGTTGCTTACCAGGTTCTAATTCCTGTTCTTTAAAAATGGGGGCGGGGGTGCATAATGTAATATCTTTCATCTGCAAAATGGGAGCACTAATAGTGCAGCTGTCATGGGGCTGTCATGACCAAATGTCTACTTGGAGCTTGTCAAGGCACCTGGCACATAGTACATGCTCAACACACACTAGGTTGTACTGTTACCCTATAAGCCTCTTGCTTCATTCAGAAAAGAGATATTGAGGGCCTGTGTATGTGAGGAACTGCCCCAGGGAGCTGAGTCCAGCTGGGGAGACAGGTGTCAAACACACAAGTTAAAATTGTCTTGGGTGCTATGAGGTCATTCTTGCTGGGCAGACACTTTCCTGGTGAGGTGATGATTAAGCTGTCACCATGTGAAAAGGCAGAGGAGATGGGCTGTAGGCAGAGGAACAGCATGTGCAAAGCAACGACTGATTTCACGTCTGCAGAATTGTATGGCAGACCCATACAAGGACTCAGCACCTAGTATAAATCTTCGTGGAATGTGATCTTCAGCCTCAGATCAGAAGGGGAAGCAGGAGAGTAGGAGGGGCTGTGGAGAGAGAATCGGGTGGTCACTCCGTGCGGGATCTTCTCTTCATTCCCCCCCATCACCTCCGCCTCTGCCAAAGGGACTACAGCACAGGTACCTTAATGCAGTGCACACCACATGGGAAGAGGGGGGGCTACCGGCTTTCTCATTAGGTGCTCCTTGAACTCTGCTTTTCTGAAGGACTGGAGAGGAAGCCACATGCAGAGGGAGTTGAGAACCAGAACTAGGCTGATACCCAGAGCGCTTCTGCTGTTGCGTTAATGTGGCTGAAACCCTGGGCTTGGGTGCAGCATTGAGAGCTGGCCAATAAGCAGGTGGTGGCGCACGCCTGTAATCCCAGCAGCTCAGGAGGCTGATGCAGGAGGATTGCAAGTTCAAAGCCAGCCTCAGCAACTTAGTGAGGCCTTAGGTAACTTAGTGAGACCCTGTCTCAAAAGAAAAAGGCTAGGGATGTGGCTCCATGGTTAAGTGCCCCTGGGTTCACTCCCCAGGACCAAAAAAAAGGCTGGCATGTGGTTTCGCATGGGCAGCATTTCCAGTCTTCAAACGGGGCTCAGTGTTGCTCCGTGTCTGGCATGAAATCTTGCACAGATAGGTTCTGAAATAGCTTTTGACTGAGCAGATGAAGAGTTGGATGGGTTAATGGCATTATCACACAGGATAAAACTGGAATTCTCTAAAAGTGACAACAAGGGCAATCAGAACAGAATTGTTAATTGGAACCAAGGTGGGGTCATCAGGCTCCTGTGGTGTCCATTAAACAGATTTTGGTTTTCCAAGGGCAGTCGCCCATGGGAGGTGCAGGAGCTCTCAGGCCTAAGGAGAGAGTCAGGAAGCCTGGCAGACACCTTCTTTCCTTCTTCGGTGGGGAGGAAGCCAGAGGGGAAGATCCCACCCAGAAAACCTTTGTGCCTAACCTGCGTCACTTCCAGCTTTACTGTGTTTTAAAAAGCTACACACAACTCAGCGAATGTTATCCTGGTGAGAAGTTTGCAGTGTTCCTGTCAGTGTTTCCACCTTGAGAAACAAGACACAGTGCTTGCTGGCAAACTCAGAACATAGAAAAGGTTGAAATAATTAAAGGGCTGGGGTTGTGGCTCAGTGGTAGAGCGCTCGTCTCGAACGCACGAGACCCTGGGTTCGATCCTCAGACCACATAAAAAATAAATGAGTGAAATAAAGGTATTCTGTCCAACTACAACTATAAAACAAATATTTGAAAAATAATAAAAAATGTTTTAAAAAAAGAATTAAAATCACCCCACTTTCACAGTCAAGAAATGATTTATTGAAGTTTGGGTGGATGTTCGGGCGAGAACTGTGTTATCTCATTGTTCACTTACGCTCCGTCAAATACACTTACCCTCAAAATTGAAGTTAGTCATAGAAAAATCAGAGAATTCCTAAACAGAGCCCTGGTGCTCTGTCTCAAGTTCCCTGCGGGAAAGATGAAGGTCCCAGTCTGTATCCTGGATCACCATCATGGCACCAGTGGTGGACAGGGTACTGGGCTGAGCCTCAGAAACTGGGGTGATAGCCTCCAGTGGGTCACTCGCTCTCTCTGAGGCCCCCCCCTTCTCATACCCCTTCCCTCCTCCCAGTGCCACAAGACTCAGGGGAGTTCCCAGGTTAGAAAGCCTTGAGCCACCACAAGGGCGTGGCTTGGAGTGTGAGCAGGTCACTTGACTGAAGAAGGCAGGAGAGGGCGATTGTGTGTATGTGAGTGAGTGTGGTGCCTGTGTGTGTGTTGCTTTTTTTTTTTTTTAACTTTTTTTTTTAGTTGTCAATGTACCTTTATTTCACTTATTTATATTCACTGCTGAGAATTGAACCCAGGGCCTCACACTGCTAGGTGAGTGTTCCATGACTGAGCCACAACTCCAGCCCCTGCTGCTGCTTTTCTAGTAGATGGATGCAATACTTTATTTAATTTATTTATTTCTATGTGATGCTAAGGGGTGAACCCAGTGCCTCTCATGTTCGAGGCCAGCCCCCTGGGTTGCTTCTTTCTCAGTCTGGAGTCTGTTTGGGGATCCTTCTGAAGACTTGCCTCCTTGCTGCAAAGCCCTGATCTGTGGTCACGCTGGTCCCACAGTGGTTGGATCCCCCTCCCCACAAAGCAGGTGGAGTGAGACCTCCAGATGTTACTGCATCTGTCACCCTGAAAGGGATTTTCAGATCAGACAGCTTCCCCACCCTGAGGGACATATGGTACTTTTATTTTTCTCCTGCTGCAACCCTTGTGGACAGTCTGCACTGAGGGTGGCCCTGACCTGCTGGCAAGGGGCTGAGAACTTCCACTCTTTGGGCGGGGCCGTTCCCCCAAGCCCGCTGGGTCATCATTTACAGAAAAGCTCCCAGAGAAAAATAACTCACCCCGTGGTGTGCTGTAGCCACTGGCAGAGCCTCCTGGTTTCTGCCTCCCACACCCGTGGTTTCTGCTTTATCTGGGATGGGCAGTGAAGCTGGGTGCCCGCGCAGCACAGTGACAGGGGTTGGCAAAGGCTGTGTGAGGGTATTAATATTAATATTAGCAACTAATTGTATTAATTTTGTCCTCACTGGAATTTGCATTGGGCTTTGCCAATTACATTTCATATCTATCTTTTCATTGAATTTTCCCAATGGCCAGGAACCTTGAAAGAATTATTTATTTTTTGGTACTGTGGATTGAACCCAGGGGTGCTTTACCACTGTTCTACATCTCCAGCCCTTTTTATCTTTTAATTAAATAATTAATTGTTATTTTTTAAGTTGTAGTTGGACACAATACCTTTTACTTATTTATTTTTATGTGATTCTGAGGATCAAACCCAGTGCCTTGCTTGTGCTAGGCGAGTGCTCTACCACTGAGCCACAACCCCAACCCTTTACTTTTTATTTTGAGGCAGGGTCTTACTAAGTTGTTTAGGGCTTTACTAAATTACTGAGGCTGGCTTTGAACTTAATGATCTCCTGTCATGGCGTCTGGAGTTGAGTTGCTTGGATTACAGGTGTGTGCTACCAGGCCAAGCTATTTTTATTGTTGTTGTTATTTTGTAGATGAAGAGACTGATGCTCAGAGGGTAAATTGCCTGAGATCCTGGGGATGGAAGCACCCAACTTTCTGTCCCTTTCTGTCTTGAGTGGCCACCCCAACACTTCCTGCCCACGGAGAACGTGTGGCAAACTAGAAAGCCCAGCACCTTGGATTGCTGCCTAGACTGTGAAACACATTGGCAGGATTCAGGTCAAAACAGTGGGGGCCTCAGATGCTCTGCCGAGGTGTGCTGCTCAGGATTGCTTGGGACAGGTGGAGGTCCGGGGAGAGCTTTTCAGGTAGTGAGACCACCTGGAGCACACAGGCAACTCTAACTGAGGTTGAGTGAGCCCTCCTGGGGCTCTTGGGGTCCCTGCCTCACCTCCAGGAGATGGCAGTGCATCTGTATGTGAGTTTCTCAAGGGGGTTTAAACAAATAGGACTTGTGAAAATCTGGATTCCAAGACAGTGGGTATTTACTTTATGAAGGATGGTTGATGCACCGTGTATCGATTAGAAAATTATAATAGCCACAGCCCGGGTGCAGTGAGGTGTGAGTTCCCGCTGGCTCAGCCAGTAGAGCTGGGTGGTGCAGGCCGGCAGGGCTGGGAGGGTTCTTTCTCTCAGGGGCATCTTTCACCCAGCCGGGCGAAGACCTTTCCTTTTATCCACGCTCATTAGCAGGGGCCCTCGTTTGGGAGGTGGCAGGAAGCCCTGTCCTGCTCACTGCATATGTTCAGCTGTCCTCATCCTCAGGGAAGACACTCAGTTTCCTTCTGGAGAGTTCTTCCATTCTCCGTGGGTCACTAGCTTGAGCAATGCTTAGATGGCAACAGCTGTTGAGCACATGAGTTATGTAACAGGTTTGTGATGGGCCAGGAACAGAGCCAGTCAGAGTGAGTGTGGGCACCCCCTGTTGGGTCCCCTCTTGCCTGTGGGGGCTTTGTTTTTTTTCCCTTCTCTCTTGAACAAATCCTGCTCTTTGACATGGAAAAAAAAAAAAGAGTGAGCCTGGGTGTCCCTCACAGCTGCTATGGCCTGAAGCTTTTGCAGCGGAGGAGCGGTAGGTGCACCCTGCTGGGCTGTGCTAGTCTGGGAGCTGACAGCCCTTGGGCTTTGGGATCTGCCCCACTGCTCCCTGCGAAGCCCACCCACTCCTCCTCTGTGCACTGGCACCTTTACCCAAGAAGGCCAGTTACAGCTGAGTGTGTGGGGACCCAGTCTGTCCCTTTATGCTAACCCTGGGACCAGAACATCAGAGCCAGAGCTGGGAAGGACTGAGAGGCCCAGTGGGTCTAGCCTTTTTTTTTTTTTTTAATCCAATCCCGTTTTTGACTGCTGGAAATCAAACGCAGGGCCTCACACATACTAGGCAAGTACTGTACCACTGAGCTACATCCCAGCTCCAGGGCTAGCCTCTTACCTAGTTAGGAAAACAACTTTGACCAGAGCACTGAGCAAGTTGGGGCTCATCTGGGTCTAGCACAATCTCCTGACTCAGAGCTCTGCTTGCTGAAACTCAGCTTTTCTCTACCATTTCTTCCTCTGGACATCTTAAAACTACACATGGTCAGTATTGTATCTAACTTTGAAGTTCATTTCTTGGATGAACAGTTTAGGTATATTCTGCCTCTCTAGTGATAGTTCTCAAAACTACATTTCTTAACACCTGGCAACTGTACTTCTAGGAATTTATCGTATGGATGTGTTAACACAGGTGCAGATGACTTATTTGCAAAATTAGTCATTGCTGCCTTGTTTGGAATAGTATAAGATTGGATGCCCCCAGGCATGGTGGCTGCCTGTAATCTCAGCAGCTCCTGAGGCTGAGACAGGAGGATCTAGTTCAAAGTTCAAAGCCAGCCCCAGCAACAGAGAAGCATGCTAAGCAACTCAGTGAGACCCAGTCTCTAAATAGAATACAAATTAGAGCTGGGAATATGGCTCAATGGTCAAGAAGTGCCCCTAAGTTCAATCCCCAGTACCCCCCCTCCCTCCAAAAAAAAAAAAAAAAATTGGATGCAACTTCTGTATCCATTCAGAGGGAGCCATAAATTATGGCTCATTTAAATCACAGAAGATGCACAGCTGTAAAAAATAAAGTGAGGATGCCACACGCTGAGACAGAACAATCTCTAAGGGAGGGGGAGAAGCAAGCACACAGGGCACTGGGTCTAAAAGCCAGCCTCTGCATAAAAGTGCTTATGTGTATACAGAGCATCTCCAGCTGGGGGTGTCTGTTTGCTTGTTTGTTTTGCAGTACTGGGGCTTGAGCCCTGGGATGCTCTGCCACTGAGCCACATCCCCAACCCTTTTTTAACTTAATTTTTTTATTTTTAAGATCTTGTATTTTTCTAGTACCAAGAATTGAACCAGGGGTACTTTAACGACTGAGCCACATCCCCAGCCCTTTTTTTTTTTTTTAATTTTGAGACAGGGTCTTGCTAAGTTGCCTAGGGCCTCGCTAAGTTGTTGAGGCTGGTCTTGAACTTGGGATCCATGCAGGTATGCACCATTATGCCTGGCTTAATTTTATTTTATATTTTTGTCTTATCAAGGTACTGAGGCTGGCCTAAGCCTCCCAAGTTGCTGGGTTTACAGGCATGTGCCATCAGGCCTGGTGAGAAGCTGGGAATTATGGTGCCTCTAGGGTCAGCTGGTGCTGGAGACCTTGTGTATCCTCTTTTCCTCCCCCACAAAAAAACAGGATCTTACTGTGTTTCCCAGGCTGGCTCCAAACTCCTGGACTCAAGCAATCCTCCTGCTTCAGCCTCCTGAGAAGCTGGGACTAGGCATGCTGTGTTCCTTTTGACTGTCAAAATATGAATGTATGACCTTTTTGAGAAATTCAGATAAATTTAAAAACACAAGAACTGTAGCCTCACCTCTTGCCCACTGTAGGAAGATCAAGACTGTCCATCTCCTCAAGGACAGCCTCGCTCAGGCCCCTGACTACCATCTAATCAAAAACTTTTATCTAGGCTGGGGGTGTGGCTTTGCCTAGCATTCTCAGGACCTTTAAATCATGCCTAGTTCTTGTGAAAGGGATGAAGGACAAGGGCTTGGGGGTTCCTTGGTAAATACCACCCTCAGCCCAGAGAGGAAATTACCTCCCCCACTGACATTGACTGTCTTTGTCACTTTAAAATCCCTTCTGTGCAGGAAGGACAAGCCCCTGCCTGGGCTCCTTTCTTGGGGCTCCTGTGATTTCCTCTACAGAGGAGGACGAAGAGCAGACCCTACTTGTGGGGGGGACTTGGGCATTGGTCTGGCTACCTCCAAAATGCCTACATTTAATCAATTTTTCTGCCACCTCCCCCGAAACAAGGCCCACCTACTCCCATGACCTTTCCCTGCACAACCTTGTGGTGATATCCGAGTACATTTTCTTCCCCACTAGACTGTTGGCTGTTAAAGGGTCAGAATCTTGTCGTATATTCCCTTTTGGACCTAACACATAGAAAGTGCTCAAAGGTATGTATTTTTTTTAAAATAGTTTTTTAGATGTCGATGGACATTTATTTTATTCATTTATTTATATGAGGTGCAGAGAATTGAACTCAGGGCCTCACACGTGCTAGGCAAGTGCTCTACCACGGAGCCACAACCCCAGCCCCTCCAAGGTATGTATTTTTGAACTTTTTATGGAGGTCTAGCTTATTACAGTGATGTGCACACATCTCGGCTGTACAGCTGGGTGGACTTTGACATGTGCAAATACCCACGTAACCCTCTGTCCTGGAGAGGCAGGCTGCACTAGACCCCAGCATATGCAGGCTCCCATGGCCCTGGGGACCTGCTGCACATGCCTCCAACACAGGTGCTTCTTAAGCCTGCTTTTGAGCACCCACAATAGCAGCCAAGAGAGCACTCTGGCAGTTGGCTTCTTGCCTCTGACGGTCAGCCAGGTGGCCCAGCCAGGTGGCCCGGGGGGTTGTGTGTGGTCCTTTGTTCTGTTCCCTGCAGCAGAGGTGTTTGTGTTTGAACATCTCCCATTCACGCATTCGCAGCCTCTTCTGCAGCCTCTTCTGTGGAGTGTCTTGTGCTTGCCCTCCGGCTGCTGCATGTGCACAGCGGTGGGGTGGGGCTGGCTCTCCCACTCACTCCCTGTTTACAGGAATGAAGCTCAGCTTGGGGTCTCTCCTCAGGTGTCTTGGGGTGGAGCTGAGCTTCCTGCTGGCAGGGTCTCAGGGGACAGACTCAGGGGCAGCTATGGGGTTTTTGACTTAGACACCTGCTCTCGTGGGCATAGTAGTATTGGGGTTCAGGACTTTGCACTCATTTGTTCAGTGCCAGAGGGGATTTTAGCTGGCTGGAAAAGTGGTCACATGTACAGGGGCTCAGAGACAGCATTGGCTGGGTGTTGTGGCACATTCCTGTAATCCCAGCTGCTTGGGAGGCTGAGGCAGGAGGATTACAAGTTTAAGGCTAGTTTGGATAACTTAGTAAGGTCCTGTCTCAAGATTCAGAAAGGATTGGGGGTGTAGCTTAGAGGTAAAAGAGCTCTTGCCTACCATGCTCAAAACCCTAGCTTTGATCCCCAACAGGGTGCGCACGCACACACACACACATTGGTCCATTGGTTCTAATTTGGGAGAAAACTAGAGTGATCAAAATTCAGGCTGGTATATAGTAAGAAGATGAACTCCAAGGCTGAATTCAGTGGTCCTTTCTGAAAGCCTCTGGATCTCTGTTGGTCCTAGTCATTCCTTCGTCTCCTCCCTTGAGTGCTGGGAACGTAAATGGATAATTTTTTCTTGCAGGCTTAGAGATTTGGGGACTATGGCCCCCGAACGGGAGAGCTGTGGAGCCCAGAGTGGCCTGGGCTGGTTTGTGTGCTTGGCAGGCAGTGGGAGGGAGATGTGGACCCCTATGGCCGCGTGTGGGCATGTGATCCCGGCCCACCAGGCAGAGCTGCAAGTGCTGGCTGCTCCTTCCCTCCAAGCCCCTCTGGAGAAGGAGCAGGCTGTGGTTGCAGACCTGTGCCCATGTGCGTCTGCCTCCCCTCTAAAGGCAGCCACCCAGCCACTGCTAACAGCCTGAATGGCCCCTGAGGCAGGAGAGTTCGCTGTCATTCCCAGGCAGCCCAAGTGGGGACAGCAGGGTCAGTTCAGATTAACAGTGCCCAAGTCAGATTCCACCTCGAGTTATGTGGAGATGGAAGTTCCTCTATGGGTAAGAAATGCAAGAACAAAAACCAACCCAGGGTGCTTAACATTCCAGAGATGTTCCTGAGAACTTGCCAGTTTAGCTCTGTCTGTGGGTGGCAACTGCCTGAGTGAGTGCTTGTGGCTACAGCTTAAAAGGGTTGGGATCTGAAACTGATGAATGAAAATCTGACCTTAGCAGGTTTCAAAGGAGCAAACTTGGGGCTGGGGCTGTAGCTCAGTGGTAGAGAGCTTGCCTAGCGCATGTGAGGCACTGGGTTCAATCCTCAGCACCACAAAAAAATAAATAAGATAAAGGTATTGTGTCCACCTACAACTAAAAAAAAAAAGGCAAACTAGGCTGAGGATGTAGCTTGGTGGTACGGTGTTTCCTGGGTTTGATCCCCAAGACAAAACAAGCAAACAAACTAACAACAGAGCAGGTCACCAGAGACAGGACTGGCCTGGGTCTTGGAGACTGTTGGGAACATAAATCCCACAGCCTGACCTGAGGATGAAATGTCAGGGAGGGAGGAGCACTAGTGTCAGGTGACATCACATGTGTCAGGCCCTGGCATGGACTTCCTGTCAACATGTGCATCCCCACAGCTGCCCTGAGGTGATGTGGCTGCACGCCCGTTTTACAGATGAGGATGCAGCACAGAGAGGTTGTGAACTTGCCTAGGCCGCACAGCTGCGAAGTGGTGGAGATGAGAGTCCCGGCCAGGTGGTCTGGCTTCAGGGCCAGGGCTCTTGCAGCCTTGGAAATCTGGGGATTGGTCTGATACCGCAGGGAGGGTGGTGTGAGGAATCAGGGCAAACTGCCTGTGGCCTCACATGTATACTTGGTGTCTGAGAGCACAAATGCTTATCAGTTTTTGGAGTTAGAAAACCAGAGTGTCTCACTGGGCTGAATGGAGGTGCAGCAGGGCCCACCCTCCTCTGGAGGCTCTGTGGGAGGAGCTGGTTCCACGCCTTTCCTGTGTCAGGAGGCTGCCACATTATTTGACTGTGGCCCCTCCTCTCTCTCCCAAGGCAGCAGCAGAGCATCTTCTGCTCCTCAGCTGTCACACCGCCTTCTTCACACCCGGGGGTCCAGGGTGGCCCATCTCCAGATCCCCAAGTCAGCACACCTGCAGAGGCCCCTTGGCCATGACGGGGACATGTTCTCAGGTTCAGGGCTAGGACATGCACCTCAGCCCACCATGCATGGCTTAAAGGGTGGACAACAATGAGGTGTCCCTCAAACACAAAGTGAAAATGACTCAGAATAGAATCAGGCTGAGGTGGTGAAGTGCTCTGGGATGCTCGGATCCCAGGGTGGCGGCCAGGGGGCTTTATGTAGCTTCATGGCTTGTCTGGAAATGGATGGTGTTTGGGGAAGAAGGATCAGTCAGAGCCCATCTGTGTTGGAGAAGTATGCAGATGGGCATGTTCTGGGGGACATGGGAGTCTGCATCAGTTTTCTGGGCTTGGTGTAGTTCAGGCTTCCTGTGGCTGGCTGAAGTTTACTCCACACCACCTCCCCTTCCTGCTCCCCTGTCCTCTGATGTCCTGGTGGCTGGTTCAACTTTATTGGCTGTCTGGTGAGAGGTAGAGGGGACATTTGTAAGTTGACCGCTCACTCTGACTTGTTGGATAAACTGGGCTGGCCTCAGCCAGTTCCTCATTCCCAGCAGCTCCAGGCCCTGGAGCCTGGACCTTGGGCCAGAGAGGCCTTGTGGCTTGTGGCTCCGTGGGGCCAGCCTCCTGCTGCTCTTAAGGCTCTTCAGAGAACTCGCGCACCCGCCTGGGTGCTCTGCCTGGATCAGACCCACTGCTCATGGCTGTCAGAGGGCTTTGTGAGCTGGAGAGCACCCTTCGCCCCCGCCGTGAGGTTCATCCCACAGCTGGTACTGTGCTCTCCACACCCGCCTGCCCAGCATCCACAGGCGACACGTTGTCTCCATGCCTTTGTCCATGCTATGTCCTAAAGCAGCTGTTCAGCAAATACTTTTCAGCATCCACGTTAGCCAGTCCCTGAGCCAGAGGCATGGTGGGGACCAAGGAGGATCCCATCCTGCTTTCTTGGAGCCTGCCTCTCCAAGAGGAGTTCAGTGACCAAATATAATCTCAGTTGTGGTAAAGGCTGCAAAAGAAAATAGCAGGCCAGGGAAAATGTGGCATGCTAAACATAATGAGGGATGGATGGGTGGTAGTTGGGGACAGAGCCAGTGAGAACCAGGCACCATTCCAGTCCCCAGGGCTTGTGTGCTGATGGAGAGTCACAGTTTTAGAGTTGGAAGGAACTGTAAAGGGCAGACATCACCGTTCCCTTGTCCAGCCAAGGCATGTTGGGGGCCAGCTGTGTCCAGGACCTGAGACGGACGTAGCTAAGACAGTCAGGAAGAAGACAGGTGCCTGGGTCAGTGTCCCTCACCCAGGGAGCATCTAGCTGTGTCGGGGGTGGAGGTCTCCTTATGCCAGAAGCAAACAGCACGTTGACCGAGCATCCTGGTTGGTGGGAACATCTCTATCTTGGCAGACTCACCTTCCCACTGTCCCCACCAGGTGGGTTGGGCTGCGTCTTGAAGAAGCCCTTTGCAGGTGCCCTTGCCCTTGTTGGCGTGGCCTCTCTACCCTTGGAGACCGTGGATGGACTCAGCCTCCATCATCTGTCCTCCCCAGCTTCCCCCAGCCAGACACCTTGGTCCTTCGGCCATGGGGCGGATCCCGGTGACAGAGAGCCTGTGGAGTGTGGGGTGGCTCAAGGCCAGGTGCTCAGTCCCCCAGGCGGCTGCATGGTTCTCTTCTCTCCCAGATGCCCGCAGATGCCTGGCCTTGTGCTGGGTCAGCCAGACACAGGAACAGGGCAGCTGCCCCTTTCAGTACTTTGGAGTGAGCACAGGCAGCCACAGTGTTGGGGATGAGTTAAGAGGGGACGGTTATGGGCCTGCAAGGACCAGAGGTTAAGGCACATGGGCAAGGGCTGGGCCCAGCCTGCTGGCACTCAGACAGGTGACTGGGAGAGAGGCCATTGCCATGGACTCCCTACCAAGGAGCCAGGCCCATGTCCCTTGGCCAGCTCCTGACGTGTTTTGAGTGGATTTCAGGTCCAGACTGGGGGGTACTGTCACGTTTGAAAGTCAGCATACGTCAGCCACCCAGGAGGTGGTCTGGCAGCTCCAGAGGACCACCCTGGCCATACCCCTTCTGCCCTGTTCTGGAATCCAGAGCACTCAGAAATCCCAAAGGCTTTTCCTAAGTCTGCAGCAGACTAATTTCGTGGCAAAAATCTGACCTGAATTGATGCAAGTCTAATTATAGTCTTTATAAATATCTTGCCTGGGGTGATCAGCGCATCTTTCCCTGTGTGAGTTCTGTGTATCTGATTTTGGGGGGCTGCCCACATCCCTGTGGGAGTGTCACACTGTGCACAGCACTGTAGTTCTCTCTGAAGTCTAGAACATTCTGAGTTCCTAACCTCATTTAGATTGGGCTCAAAGGCCACGGTGACAGGACAGTGCACACCTGTGCTCTGCTCCCCAAGGAGCAAAGTCAGACTCTAGTCACCCTCCCAGGCCCAACTCAGGTGACGGGTGTGAGATTCCAGTTCTACTCCCTCACTCACGGCCTGGGACAAAGAGCAGCCTGCGGGCAGCGGGCAGCTGTGGAGTGGCTGCGTGGGTGGGCAGGTGGGTCACCCGAGGGGGCTGGGCCAGTGCTTGGCTTTGTATCTGTTTGATCTGAGGCCTTGGACTGAGGAGCTGGAGGCACGTGTGGGGCAGTGTCCAGGGAAGAACAGGACAGAGAGGCAGAGAGGTTGGAACGGGGAGTGGCGTTTGCCCTTGGGAAGCCTTTGGCCTGAGCCCAGTACTTGTGGCATCAGACTTTTCTTGGGTTGCAGGTTCTTCCCAGTAACAACAAAACAAAGCTTTTGGAGCACCCCCCACCTCCCCAGTGTGTGGGTACTAACGTGGGTAGAGGGCTCTGCTGGGTTGCCTCCTTGTGTGCAGGACAGACTGCTCCAGGTAGTCAGAGACAGCAGGAGACAGGGCAGTTGAGCTTCTTGAAGGTACCCGCACCTGGCTCCCTGCGCCTGGCTGTCTGGGCAGTGCGCTCCTTCAGGAGGCAGCCTCTGCAGGGCCTGGCTCAGCCTTTGGTTTGTTTCTCCTGGGCCTTCCCTGAGAAGGATCCTGGCCCTGGCCATGGACCGCATTCGGAGGAAGCTTCGTTGGCCCTTTCCAAGTCTGCTCACTCATTTCACAGCCCATCTCCTGAATACGCAAAGGGTTCCTTGAAATTTGGCTAGTACATTTCCATCCTCCCTGCTGCCAGTCAGATGTTTTTGTAAATGAAATAAAAGGTATTTTTTTTTTTTAAGATCTTAACACGAGTCCAAAACGCGCTCAAATGCTTTGGAAAATTTTTAACAGACTAGTAAATTCTGTTACATAGTTTTTTAGTTTAGATATGAGAGTTTTGGCATTTTTTTAAAAAATCAGTGTCAGACATACTTAAAAAAAAAAAAAAAGTCCTGTAATAGTAGAAACATTCCAGATATACATTTTCTGAATGTTCGCTCTAGTCCAGGTCTCAGAGCAGTGTCTTCTCATTCATTATGACAACACACCCTTCCTATGAAAGGACATCTTCAACACGCTTAAAGATGTTTTGAAACCAGCACTAAGAAGCATGTCTTCAACAGCCAATTGTAGAAAAGGCAGCCAAATGTGTTGAAAAATTTTTGTAAAAGGAAAATGTAACTGTTGTTATGTTCAGTTTTTTTAAAAAATCTTTTTTAGTTGTCAATGGATGATTATTTTATTTATATGTGGTGCTGAGAATTGAACCCAGTGCCTGACACATGCTAGGCAAGTGCTCTACTGCTGAGCCACACACAGCCCCAGCCCATTACGTTCATTTATTTATTTATTTATTTTGTGGTCCTGGGGATTGAACCTAGGGCCTTATGCATGTGAGGCTAGCCCTCTACCAATGCAGCTATAGCCCCAGCCACTAGGTTCATTTTTTGATGTTAGTTCTTTGTGGTGCTGAGGACTGAACCCAGGACCTGGGGAGCGCTGCTGGAGTGCTCTCCCATGAGCCAATCCCAGCCCCTGTTATATTGGTGGTGTTGCTTTTCCAACCCTGAGCTACATCCCTAGCATCTCCATCTTTTTTTCTTTTGGGGGGTGGTACCAGAGATTGAATTCAGAGGCACTCGACCACTGAGCCACATCCCCAGCCCTATTTTGTATTTATGTAGAGACAGGGTCTCACTGAGTTGCTTAGTGCCTCACTTTTGCTGAGGCTGGCTTTGAACTCTAGATCCTCCTGCCTCCCTCTCCTGAGCAGTTAGGATTACAGGTGTGTGCTCAGCCACCCCACCTTTTCTAAAATATTGAGACAAAGTTTCACTAGGTTGCCAAGGCTGGCCTCCGATGTGTGCTCTTCCTGCCTTGGCCTCTAAATCACTGGGATGGCAGCAGGTGCCACTGCGCTGGCCTAGGTTGTCAGTTCTGATCCTCTTTCGCTGCTGTTCCACGAGATTACCTGATCAGTTCCTCAGTTGCTTCCCGTCTCAGTACAGATTTTTGTAGAAGAGTCTACAGTTCCACTGTCTGAAGTGTTTTATGGAAAATTTCAGACACAGGCGAGCAGTCGTGGGAGTGACTGTAGCCTCCGAGTTGCCGCTGGGTGTGGTGCCATGGCATCTTCCCCTCTCCCGCTTTAGAAAGAAAACTCCAAGCTGGACCAGGTGGTGTGCACCTGTGATCCCAGTCCTCGGAGGCGGTCTGGGTAATGCAGAGAGACTGTGTCTCCAGAAAAAAGAAGGAAACTCTCAGAGGCTGCCAGGTTATTTTTATCTTTAAAAGATGTCAGTATGTATTTCTACCTGATAGAGAATTTTAAAGTAATTGGAGCCTCACAGGAAGTTACATACATAGCATAAAGGGCCCCCGGGCCTTCTCCCAGATGCCTCCTTCGGTGACATCAAAGCCAGGACACGGAAGTGAAAACAGCACTAGGAACTGGACTAGAGACCACTCGGCGCTCACTGCTTGCTCAGGGGGAGTGTGTTGTGTGTGTGGTTTGATCACTTTTAGATTCATGCAGCCACACCACTGTCAGCAGGCAACTGTTTCCCTACCTGGAGGGAACTCCCCACACGGCCCTTGTCACTGCCACTGATGTCTGCCAGCCACTGGCCTGTGTGCCTTCTTTGTGGTGTGTCATTTTGAGACCTTTTTTTGTGTGTACTGGGGATGGAACTCAGGGGTACTCTACCACTGAGCTGTACCTGCAGCCTTTTTATTTTTTATTTTGAGGCAGGGTCTTGCCATCCTCATGCCTCAGCCTCCTGAATCATTGGGAATACAGGCACGCACCACTGTGCCTGGCTTAGAATGTTCTATAGATGGGATCATACAGTATGTGACCGCCTGAGATTGGCTAGGAGGTCATTAAACATCATGCCTGGGGTCCCATACAGATTGCTGCAGGTATCAGTAGCGCCTGGTCTTTTATTGCCAGGCAGGTTTCTATGGCCAAGACGCGTCTCGGAGTGTGTTTAATCTTCACCTGTTGAAGGGCAGGTCTTTGGGTTGTTTGCAGGTTTTAGCAATTACAGGTGTAGGAGTGTGGAGGTTTTCGTGTGGACATCAGTTTTTGTTTCTCCAGGGGAAACAGTAACCATGGAGTTGTGTGGCAGATGTGTGTTTGTTTTATAAGAAACTTCTAAGTTGTTGCCCAGAGTAGCCTGTGCTGGATGCTTCTTGCCACAAAGTGTCGGCTCATGTATTCCGCCCATTTTCTAATCTCCTATAATTGCCCCTCAACTCTCATTTTTTTGGTACTGGGGTTTGAACCCAGGGGCACTTAACCACTGAGCCACATCCCCAGCCCTTTTTTGTATTTTATTTATTTAAAGACAGGGTCTTACTCAATTGCTAAGGGCTTCCCTCAATTGCTGAGCCTGGCTTTGAACTCCTGATCCTCCTGCCTTAGTCTCCTGAGCAGCTGGGATTACAGGCGTGTGCCACCATGCCCAGCCCACCTTTGTTTTTAAGCCACTAATTTGTTTAGAGCCCAGGCCACTTGTCCCATGGACTGTCCCACTGTCCAGGATGGCCATTGCTTTTCATGGTGTCATGAATGCTGTTCCTCTGTCTCTTTTCTGGATATTGGTGGTTGGTTCTGGAGGCTTGGCTAGATTCCACCTCACACAGGCCAAAAGTCCTGCCGAGGGTGGGGCCTCATGCTCACACTATATCCCTCCGGGAGCCTTGGGATGGGGGGGCTGCCTCATGTTAGTGGTACTGATGTTGCCCTGTGCCCACGGCTTGATCTGTGCATTGCCAGGTTTTCCATCAACACTTCACTGCACCTCCTTTTTTTTTTTTTTTGGTACCAGGAATTGAACTCAAGGGCACTGGACCACTGACCCACATCCCCAGCCCTATTTTGTATTTTATTTAGAGACAGGTCTCACTGAGTTGCTTAATGCCTCACTTTTGCTGAGGCTGCATTTGAACTCGCAGTCCTGCCTCAGCCTCCCAAGCTGCCAGGATTACAGGTGTACGCCACTGCACCCAGCTGTTTTTTTTTTTTTTTTCATACCAGGGATTGAACCTGGGGTGCTTAACCACTGAGCCACATCCCCAGCCCTTTTTATATTTTATTTTGAGACAGGGACTTGCCAAGTTGCTCAGGACCTCACTAAGTTGCTGAGGCTAGCTTTGAACTCGTGATCTTCATGCCTCAGCTTCCCCAGCTGCTGGGATTACAGGTGTGCACCTCTGCGTCTGGCTCACCTCTAGTTTTATCATCAAGTTACATCATTGTTTGTATTAGGAATTACAAAATAGTCACTTTTTTTCTGTTGGTCTGTCTGCATTTATTAATAGGACTTCTGTAACCTGGAACTTTCCCTTGTCAATTGTGACTTATCATGGAATATTATAGATGGGAGAAACTAAGGCTTCGAAGGAAGTCACTTGAGCAAACTCGCAGACGGCAATGTCTGGTAGGAATTCCGTCCGTGACTTCAGGGAGTTCACTTGGTTCTGCTGCTAAAGACCCGGCCCCAAAGTTCCCATCACTGGGCCAGGCCAGCAAGCCAGGGTTGTCATTTCTCATCAGTGCAGAGGGGTAGGGTCTCCAGGTACCCCTGTCCTTTAGTGCCAGCAGAGTGGCTGTGAGCCCCCACGGCTGAGGCTGGGTCTGCTGTGCTCAGCAGGAGTCCAGCAGCCTCACGACATGTATTCAGCATCGTGCATCAGGGCCTCTGCCTGTTCTAGGCAGAAGTTATGGTGTGATCAATTGAGAAAATAATGGGAGTTGGTGTGGTGTCTATGGTCCACACCTGTGATCTAACAACTCCCAGGCACTCAGAAGGCTGAGGCAGGAGGATCACAAGTTTGAGCCAGCCTCAGCAACTTAGTAAAATTCTGTCTCAAAGTAGAATTAAAAAGGGCTGGAGATGTAACTCGATGATAGAGTACTCCTGGATTCAATCTGGGTACTGGAAGAAAAAATAGAAAGAGGCCCTGCTAGATCTCTTGTATCCCCCCATCTTGGGGTCCATAGACTGCACCGAGAAAGGGGAGCCATGGAGGGCCCCCTTCACCAGGGGAGCAAAGGAGCCGCCTGCACTGGGCACAGTTATCTTTGCTTTCCAAGGCCTGGGGCTGGGTGTGGGGAGACGAGAGTCCCTTTCCAGGGAGGTTCCTGCCCCAAGTATGAAAGGATTGGGCCCCAGTGTCTATTCCTGTCCCATCCAGCACACGCTGGGCAGTCTGCAGGGCCTAGCACAGAGCAGACTCTGTGGGCTGCTCTGGGTCCAGGGAGCAAAGCCACCCCCGCCTTGAAGAGGTGCCAGCACTGGCCACTCACGGACACTGGGCCTTGCGACTGTGAGCCAGGATCTTGCTCTAAGTATTTTGGGGTTACTATAAAAGCCCTGGGATCATTTGGTGCCACTGGGGAGCACTGCAAAACTAAATTCTGCATCTCTTCCCTTATCTCCAAAATGTAGATAATGCTACTTACTCAGAGGGCCGGGAAAAGACACCTGAGGTGACATTTGGGAAAATGTGAAGGGTTAGGGGTATCTTGGCTTCCCTGCTTCTCCATCTCCCATGTTTATTCATTTAATTTGCAACGATAGACAAATGTGGTGATTTACAACCCAAATCTTTTTGAGGAAACATTTCTGGCACTGGTTTTCAACCTAGCAGCCATGCTTACAGAGCTATTATTAGATTGTCACTGTCTTTTTTTTTTAAGAACTTGCCACCAGTCTTTATATAGACACCTCCATTTTTGAGTTTCTTAATATAGATGCCTTCTCCAGTTTTGAGTTTTTAATCAGTTCTTAGTCGGTGTGTTAGGGACATTTCTATGTAAGAAAATAGGAATGCGAGGGCTCTGTGTGGGTGCCCGTTCAGAGCAGGAGCCAGTGGCTTATGGAGGCAGAGGATGCTGGAGACCCTGGCAAGAAGCCAGACCCAGGCAGGAGGTGAGTGAGCAGCAGACCAGGAGCCTCTGGATCGCAGGGTCAGGCCCGGTGCTGGCACACTGGGAGAGCCAGGGAACCCTCCTGGTGTCACTGTGTTCTGGTTTGGATATCAGCTTGTGGACTTGGAAGGGACCCTGGGAGGATGACTTGGGGTTCAGGTCAAAATGCTGATTGAGTCCTGGGCTTGGGGATGCCCTGGTCCTGCAGCAGATTCCCTGGGGCCCGGTGAACCTGCACCAGGGCAGGTGGGAGCTGGGATCCTTGCTCCATCCAGGTTCCTTCCACAGCAGCCTCTCTGCTTTGTTCCTGGATTTCCTCAGCTGTCCTTGGGTTCATGGTTGGTAGAGTTAGGCTTCCAGGTCACTGGAAGCACTGACCAGCCTGTCTCCAGGGGGCAACACTACAAAAGGCCATACACTATCCTGTTTTCCCCATTTCTAGAGTCTGGGAAGTGCAGGATCAAGCCTTGGCAGATTCTGTGTCTGGTGAGGACCCCCATCTACTTTCCTCACGGTGTCCTCATGGGCAGAGGGCAGTGTCTGTCTTGGACTTTTTTATTTTATTTCTTTTTTGTGTGGGGGTAGGTACTGGGGATTGAACCCAGAGGCGCTTTCCACTGCACCACATCCCCAGCCCTTTTGTTATTTTTAATTTATTTGTTGATGAACCATTTAATTTAGTTGTTGATAAACCTTTATTTTATTTATTTCTTTTTTTATGTGGTGCTGAGGATCGAACCTAGCACCTCGCACATGCTAGACGAGTGCTCTTCTGCTGAGCCCAGCCCCAGCCCTTATTCATTTCTCTATATGTGGTGCTGAGAACCAAATCCAGTGCCTCACACATGCTGGGCAAGTTCTCTACCACTGAGCCACAACCCCACCCCTTATTTTTCATTTTGAGACAGGGTCTCACTGAGTTGCTTAGTGCCTCGTTTTTTGCTGAGGCTGGCTTTGAACTCATGATCCTCCTGCCTCAGCCTCCCAAGCTGCTAGGACTATAGGCGTGCACCACTGTGCCTAGCTCTTTGGGTTACTCTTTGTGTGTGTGTGTGTGTGTGTGTGTGTGTGTGTATGGTGCTGGGGATTGAACCCAGGGTCTTATGCATGCCAGGCAAGCACTCTATCAACTGAGCTATATCCCCAGCCCTCTTTGGGTTATTTTTTAATGTGAAATTGTTTATTTATTACCAGGGACACTGAAGTCACACTAGACTGGGACCTGTTTTCTTTCTAGAAAGACATTTCTTCCACTGAGAAGCCTCCTTGTGTCCCATACCTTCAGCTTCCCTTTCCCATCCAGGATTTTCTTGGTGCCACTCTCCATAACCCTTTATTATTCTTTGCTTTCTCTGTGAGGCATCTCAAATTCCTTTTGAAATAAGAAATGAAAATCAGTAAATAATAAAAGTGAATAGCAGCAGGATGTGGTGGTGCACACCTGTCATCCCAGTGACTTGGGAGGCTGAAGCAGGAGGATCATGAGTTCAAGGCGAGCTAGAGTAACTTAGTGAGACCCTGTCTTAAAATAAAAAATAAAAAGGGCTGAGGATGTGGCTCAGTGGTAAAAGACCCCTGGGTTCCATTTCCAGTACCAAAATAAATTTAAATAAATAACTCTAGGTACATGTAAGACTACACATGTGGTGTGATGCTACATCATGTGCAACCATAGAAATGTAAAGTTGTGCTGCAATTGTGTAAAATGAATCAAAATGCAGTCTCCTGTCACATCTACCTAATTAAAATAAGTAAATAAATTTAAAAAAATAATAAAAATTCAGCATAAATAGCCTGAGTGCTACATTGAGTGCTGGGGGCTCAGGGGGTCTTGTCTCATAGTAGGCAGGAGGGTAAATGGGTGATTAAAAGATGGAACCACTTGCGGCAGAGAACAGTAAGGGCACGTGAGATGGAGAGAAGGGTCTAGTGGGAGAAAGTGCACAGGGCGGGCTTCTAGGAAGGGAGCTTCAGGAGCGGAGTTACAAGGTGAGCAGTTTGGAGGTTGGGTGGGGCTCAGGGCCAGGCACTTGCCTGCAGTGTGTGAGGCACTGGGTTCCATCCCCAGCATTGCAAAAAAAAAAAAAAGCAGTTTGAAGGTGCAGAAATTGGGAGAAGGCATAAAGTTACCACAGTAGCACAGCTTGGGGGGTGAGGAATGGGTGTCAGCTATTAAGAAAATTGGGGAGAAATGGTAAAGAAAAATGCAGGCCCTTTAAGGAGGTGACCTGATCAATAAAGTGATTTTACTGTGTCCAGCAGGTGCTTACAGAATGCTCTGTTGCCCACCTCTATTCCAAGTGCTGCAGAGCAGAGCCTGTGCCCTCAGAGAGCTTACATTCTATTTGGGGACAGTGGTGACAGCTAATAGGTAATATGAGTAAATATAGTTGGTTAGACAGAGTCAGATATTTTGAGTGTCCTGGAAAAAAATAAAGCAGAGGGGTCATGTGTGCCACTGGGGGAGGGCCATGTTGGAGCCAGTGGTCAAGGTAGAGGCCTGAAGGAAGGGTGGAGTGAGCCACGTGACCGGGCAGAGGAAGGGGCCATTGCACAGGCCCAGCGACAGGAGCAGGGGTGGTGTGTTCAAGGGGTCCATGTAGCTGGGCGTCTGTCGGGGGGGAACATGTAGTAGCTGAGATCAGAGGGGTATGGCAGGCCCTCAGGTAGTCTTGTGAGGACATCAGCTTAGTCCAGGAGCTGGGAGCTGTGAGAATTTTGGCAGAGGAACGGCCTGGTCTGGCTAAGGTCTCAAAAGGCTCACAAGAGTGCCGTGTGTGGCCTGGACTGTAGGCAAGGGCAGAGCTGGGGCTGTAGCGACGATTGGGGTCAGGGTGGCTCATGGAGGTGGCACAAGACCTGGAGGACTCTTTGATGCCGCCACTCACCCGGGATCTCTTCTCTCTAGGCTAGCTGTCCCCACTCCCAGGGTTTCTCTTAGAGAGCCTCCTGCTGGTGGGCACCATGACAGTAAGGGGGGCTGTGCTGGCCCCAGGTCCAGCGTTGCCTACAACTGCAGCAGCTTCACCCAGCGTCTCTGTGACCCCCGAGGGGAGCCCCACAGCCATGGAACAGCCTGTGTTCCTGATGACCACTGCTGCTCAGGCCATCTCTGGCTTCTTCGTGTGGACGGCCCTGCTCATCACCTGCCACCAGGTACACAGCTTGTCTGGGCCCCTCAAGAAGGATCCTGAGGGGTTTCTAGTCTTAACAAGATATGGCTGGGGTAGGCACACCAGGCTAGAGGAGCCTGGTAACCCCGAATTCTCAGCACCTCCCCTGGTAGAGCTGGTTTCCTGCTCATGTCCGACTCAGCCGAGCGCCGGTCAGGTTGGCTTTTGCGGCTCGAGCATCAGCGGGCTGAAGGCTTCGTTCTTCTGACCACCAGGGAGATGGGGTGTGGGAGGCAACTGGGTACTTGACCACCTCAACCCAGAAATGACACAGAGGGGTCATGGCCATCACTGTCACTTCTGCTCACCTGTCACTGGCTGGACTGGTCTTGTGTCCAGCCTAAGCTACAGGGAGTTGCAATGCAGGGACCCCTTGCAGAGGAGAAGCTTCAGAGCCCAAGAGCCAGGGGGAGAGAGCTGGTTGGTCACATGCAAGTTGGTGGGAGGACAGGGAAAGAAGTTAAGTCTCCGATTTCTTGTGCTCTTGGCCCCAGAGGGGGCTGGTGTGGGCCGGCTGGGCCTGGGCAGCTGGGAGGAGGTTGGCAGCTGCCCAGTGAGAGGGCAGCTCCTCTATCAGCTCCTCTGCAACTGTCCCTTTCAAACCCTGTACATCTAAGGCAATTTTCTTTTCCTCCTCAGTCAGGTCTCAGTTGGGCCAAGAGTGATGTCACAAGAGCTGGGACAAGATACTCAGGGGCTGCAGGGGCTGCGGGCTGGGCTGGGTGATTCTCGGCCTCTGCGGCAGCTTTGACCTCCCGTTTTCATTCAGCTAACTGCTGGCGGCAAAGTGCCTCAGTGTGGGGACGGGGCACTGTGAGCCTGTGCTGTGGCCGCTCAGCCAGGAAGCATGCCCACGTCCCCTACAGGGGCTGCCTCTGCCCCGCCCTCTCCACCATCAGTTAAGGGACAGAGCAGGGTGGCCACAGCCAGATGGCTCAGTGCTGCTGCTGGGAGACCCCAGAGGCCAGGCTCTGGGGAAGGTGGAGGGGTTGGGAGCACCCCCAGAGAGCACCCCAGGGAGCTTGCAGGGCTGGGAGTTCTGGCCTTGTCCTTAATGCTGCTGTGCTCCTGGGTGAGGTCTCACAGTCCCCTCTATCTGGAAGCCTGGCCTGTGAGCCCCTCTGCATGTTTCCTGACAGCTTCATGCAGCCCCGTGGCTGCGTGATTCGTACAATGGATGTTTTGTCACCCGTATTTACCGAGCCTCTGAGGCTCTGAGTCAGTGACCTGAGTCAGGCCATAAAAGGAGTAAGGGCAAAGCCGGAAGTGAGACATGTTCCTGTCCTCCTGTCAGGTGCCTTCTCCCAAGGAGCAGGAGCAAGAGGGCGGGGGGCGGGGAGGACATGGTGACAGAGGGGTCTTGGCCAACCCTGTGCTTCTGCCTGCAGATCTACATGCACCTGCGCTGCTACAGCCGCCCCAACGAGCAGCGCTACATCGTGCGCATCCTCTTCATCGTCCCCATCTACGCCTTCGACTCCTGGCTCAGCCTCCTGTTCTTCACCAACGACCAGTACTACGTGTACTTCGGCACCATTCGTGACTGCTACGAGGGTGAGGGCAATAGGAGGGCAGGGATAGGAGGGAGGGCGTCAGACAGGCTGGGAGCTGGTGGGCCTGCTGGGGCCCTCTCTGAGGGGCACTGGCCCTCGTGAGGACTGGCTTGACTCACCCCTCACTTCCTTACCCACTTTGGGGTCAGCACGTGGTCAACGCATAGGTGGCAGCACACTGTGCACTTTGCTGCAGGGCTCCCAGAACCTGGGTGGCTGCCTGGAGCTGGGGCCTCGCCTGCATCTCTTTTCTCAGGTCTGGCATCTCCAGGTAGGGCAGGCGGCACTGGGGGGTCCTCTTGTGCATCGAGGCCTCAGGCAACCCCAGGTACAGGTGGCTGGGGTTCACCCAGTTATCTATGGCAAGTTGGTGGCACAGCTGGTCCTCCATCCCCATATGTCTTACTTTGGAGGACTTTGTCCCATGAGAGGCTCTAATGCACTTCCTGTTGTGGGCCTTGGTTCTATGCCTCCTGCATTGACCTCAGCCGTGGGCCAAGCTCTGGGTTGTGAGGAGGAAAGCCAGCCCTCACCCTCCCGGCCCTCTGGAATCGGTGGCCCCTAAGTAGTCACAACAAAGAGATGAGCAGGTTGCTATCCCTGGAAGAGAGGAGTTGTCCGACCAGACCAGGAGGTCATGGGGGGCGGGCGTGTGCAAGGGGTTGATCGTGACCAGAGAGAGGCGAGTGGCTGGAGAGAGGTTGTGCTGGGAGTAGGGACAGAGGTGGGGCCCACCCTGCAGGCTACAGAGAAGTTTAAAACCATGACACTTGGAGATTGCAGGTTAGAGCACTCTCACATGGAGGTGGTGAGGAGGGAAAGTCCAGAGGCCCCAAGACAGGTCATGGTCCGGTGGGCCCAGACCTGGCCATGAGCAGGCCAGCAGGGAGGGAAAGAGAGCTCCGAGTTCAAGATACCTGCTCTAGCGCCCACTGCCTACCCTCCTGGGCTGTGCAGAGGGCTCCCTGTGTCCGCCCGCTGGCTTGGGGCGAGCTGGCAGGGGTGGTTCCCGTGTATGCAGGCTGAGCGGGTCCATCCGTGCCCGGCAGCTGCTTGCTTTGCTGACCCTGGAAGGGTTGCTGTGACTGGGCTCTGTGAATGTTGGGGTGTAGCACGCTCAACCCCAAGCAGCTGGAGTCTTTCCTCCTGTCCCACGTGGAGCCTTGTGAATCCCCAGGGCTCACAGGACATGGAAATGCCTTTGAATGTGGCAAGGAAATGGAGGTGCCTACACAGCACCCTCCCTGCTGCGTCCCCCTCCACCTCCACACCTGCCCTCGCCCCCTCCTTTGCAGCCACATTGGCCTCTTTTCTAGCAAGAACGCATCAGGGGTTTTCTGTCCCTGTGCCATTTCCCTGGCACCTGGGAACCCGTTCCCCACCCCCCTGTGGCCTGCCCCCTCTCGCCCTACTCGCTCCCCCGTGGTTCAGCTGGAGAGGCTCCCGTGCTGCACGCTGCCAGCACCCCGACTGCCCTCCTCGGCCACACAGGTCACAGTCCTTGTTCATTCTCTGCCTCAGGAGACCCAGCCCCAGGAAAGCAGGCTCAGTCAGGTGTGTGGCCCAGGCCAGGTGGAGCCACGCACATGGGAAGTGTTATAAAATAATTATTTTGTATTGGTGCTGCGATGGAACGAAGGGCCTCGCCCTCGCTAAGCATGCGCTCTGCCACTGAGCGACACCCCCAGCCCACCCCATAACTTTTGAACAAAGAAGGGACTTTATTAACTGGTGGGGCCTCATTGATTCGCAGTGCTCCTGCCCCGTGCTTCCAGGAGAGAATGCGAAGGTATGCGGGGGCCCACCCCCAGCTGGACTAGGGCTCTAGCTGTGGCATCTGTTGTTCTTGGAGTCCCCAGGGGAACCTCTGGGACTGGGGCAGGGCCGAGAGTCCTTTTCCCTTAGGTGCCAGGTTCGCATGGGTGCCCTGGACAGCCTTCACCCAGAAGCAAAAGGCTGTTCCTGCCAAGGGGGACTAGTGAGACTAGACCCCCTTCTTGGCTGGCCCTGAAGTTGGAGTGTTTAGCAGAAGACAGGGGCACAGTCAGAGAACCTCTGCTTGGCCCTTGCTCTGTGTCCCAGAGGTGGTGGCAGATGGTTGTGGGCACCCCACTCCAGCAGCCTCTTTGTCCCTGTCCCCCATGCCCCTACCCTGCTGCCTGCCCTGGCCCACCTCCCAGCCCAAGAAGCCCTGGAAGCCTGTCCCCTGTTCAGCCATCCCCTAGCAACACTACTGTTCCTGCCTGGGCTCTCCCAGGGAGTCTTCCCACAGCAGGCAGCTACCCTGGACTTGACCAGCTCTTGGAGTCTGAGCCAGTGCGCCGGGCCTGGCCTACCTGTCCCTCCCGCACCTCCACACAGGTCTCTCCCCACCCCGTCCCTCTGTCTGTGTAGCTACCCCTTGAAACTTAGGCCTCCCACTTGTTTACCTTCCCCCTTCCACACCCTCTCCTCGGCACCCCAAGGCCTGCAAGGGGCCTGGGCCAGAGAACCCTTACCCCAGCCAGCCCATGCCAGGTCTGGGCATCACACAGTAGCCTCGAAACAAAACAAAAAGCTGATTAAAATCATGCCAAGCAAGGTGCTGAGCAACTCAGTGAGACCCTGTCTCTAAATAAAATTCAAAATGGGGCTGGGGATGTGGCTCAGTGGTCGAGTGCCCCTGAGTTCAATCCCTGGTACCAAAAAAACAAAACAAAAAAACCCCCCAAACAAACAACAACAAAAAATCACATGCTAAGAAGTTATTTTTGTTAAAGTAATACATGCATGTGGTTGAAACTCAAAACTGCCTCATCAGCTCCACACTTCAGGTTTACAGCGTTTTCAACTGTTTTGTTCTAGAATGACCTAACAGTGTCTTGTTTCTTGGTTTCCAGCTGGCTGTGGTGTTGGTAGTGCCCTGCTCTGTGGAAGGTCTTGCTGCAGGCGACCCCGCACCCCCACACACGTGTTCACATGCACTTTGCTTACCCTCATCTTTCAAAATGACTGTTGTGATTTTTTTTTCTTCTTTTTGTGATGTTGGGGTTTGAATCCAGGGCCGTGTGCATGCCAGGCAAGCACTCTACCAGCTGAGCTACAGCCCAGCCCTGTTGTGATTTTTTTTTTTTTTAATTCTGCATTGCATCATTATGTATCTCAATTTGTTTGCGGGGTTTTCCTTTGGGGACTGTTGGTCCTGCTTCTTAGTTTGCTCAGTGTTCTGTGTCTGCTGTCCACTTATTCCCAAGTGCACCCACTGAATTTTTAAAGACCAGCCCTGGCCCTGTACGCTGTTGGGCTTGTTGCACGGAACCTGTGGGCTCCGGCCTTTCCTAGCTGCATTGCTCCCTCTGCTGTGGGTGGACTGCTCACCCTCCGGCCTCCACTGCTTAGCGCTGCCCTGGTGCCATCACTCCCCATCTTCCTGGGACATGTGTTTGCTTCGGTGCTGTGTCACCTGTTCCCTGGATGCATTTCTCCCTTATTGGTTTGTTCTCTGATTTGAACGCATCCTCTGCGAGCTTCCTGAGGAAGAGGACACTTGGGAGTTCTCTTTTTTGAAATCTGAAAGTATCTTTATTATATTTTTGTGTGTTCCATGTGCAAGGAATACAATGCCAGATTGGAGCTGGGCATGATGATGCACTCCTTGTGATCCTAGCTACTCAGTAGGCTGAGACAGGAGGATCTCAAGTTCAAGGCCAATCTTGGCAATTTAGGGAGACCCTGCCTCAAAAATAAAAAGATAGACAGTGCTGGGGTTGTAGCTCAGTGGTAGAGGGCCCCTGGGTTCAATCCCCAGTATGGAAAAGAAAAAAAAAAAGTTGGAAATCATTGTGTCTTTGAATTTTGAAGGCGTGTTTTAGCTTCTGTTTATGTTTTTGTTTTGGTCTAGGGGATTGAACCCAAGGGCACTTTACAAACACTGAGCTATATCCCAGCCCTTTTTATTTTTAAATGTTTTTTATTTTGAGACAGGCTCTTGCTGAGTTGCTTAGGACCTGTCTAAATTGCTGAGGCTGGCTTTGAACTCATGATCCTCCTGCCTCAGCTTCTGGAGAGGCTGGGATTACAGGCATGCACCACCACGTCCTCTTTCTTCTCTATTCTTTGTAGAGGCCCCTGTTCCTGGCATGAGACAGAGTGTTCCTCTACTCTCTCTGGGGATGTCAGTTGCAGTTTTCTGCTGCTCCTGCATCACCTCTGTCTCCTGAGTTCTTTCATCTGGTTAGAAGCTCTCCTCAGATATCTCGTGTCTTGGCTATTTTTTGTATTGAGAATGAATCATCTAATTGCTGGGCCTCCCGATGGGGTGGCAGACCACGTGTCTTTCTTATGCAGCAGTGGGGCAGTTGGCACGTGCAGGCTTTTGATTCTGGGCCTGTTTCCCCAGAAAAGGCTACTCTTACTGCTTGGAAGGAAACAGGAGAGACGAAGTTATGGGTGCAGAGAAGGACCTTTGGGGCTCCTCAGCCTTCTTGTCCAGCCTTAGTTGTCCTCTTCTGCACGTCTCCCCATTACTGACCTCAGCTGGGCCAAGTTCTGTCTCAGTCCCTCTAGAAAGTGGCATTCAGTAGCTCCGTGGGGACCTGGCGCGCTTTCCAGTTTCCCTCTCCAAAGCCCCAGAGCTGCTCGCACGCCCAGGGCTGTTTTATGAAGTTCCTGGCTCCTCCCCTGCCCAGGTCAGTGACCTCAACATGTCATCCAGAGCTTCTGTTGATGTCTGTCACTAGTGGCCACCATTGCCATCTCCTTCTCCTTACAGGTCTGCCTTGCCCCTTGTTCTCATTTCCCTGTGCTTTGCGGGAGGAGGTGGGGATGTTGTCTGTGAACCTTGAGTTGGTAGCATAGGTAGCCTGCCCAGGTCCCCTGCTTGCTCTGTTGACCCCTCTGGTGAGGGCCACAGTCCACACAGCACTGGGTACACCATGGTCAGGGCGCAGGGGCTGAGAGGCGGGGCAGGAACCAGCCACCTGCGTGCATCTGCTATTGGATTGTGATTGGGGTGGGGAGTACCCCCTAAAGAGGACCTGAGGCGGACATGTGACTGCTGTGGTTGCCCTCTGCGGCCTGTTTTGTCACGAGTGTTATGTGACACAGTTTTATCACATGTTTGTCAGCACTTTAGCTCATTGTCACCGATAGAGTACACATCATCGAGCCTGTTAAACACCTGTGGAAACAGCTTCCAGTAGGCAGCAGACTTGCCCAAGATAATCCAGGGGCCAGACACCCCCTCCAGCCCTCCCACCCGCTACCCTCCGCCTCCGGATCCTGGGAGCTGCTCTGAGCCAGACTTGGCAAATATGGGGACAGGACCAGCTTCTCCCCTAGAGAAGTAGGAACTCTTGGTAGGGAAAAAAATTTTATTTATTTTATTTTTTTACTACTTTTCCAAATTTTCTTATTAGTGCCTTATAATTATACAGAGTAGGATTCATTTTGCCATATTTGTACAGGGCACATGACATAATCCGATCAATAGGCAAAGAGATTTTACATGTGTGAGAGGAACAGGTAGAGCATGGTGCTCTATTCACCCTGTTTCAAACTTGAGACAAACGGAGCTTCTGGTGTCTGGCCCAAGCGAGCCATCTCCCAGGTAGAGAGAGTGCAGCCGCTGAACAGCTGGGGGCCCCAAGTGCAGGCCCCCAAAGCCAAGGGTTGGTTTGCTGCCAGAGGACACTGCTTGGTAGTAGCTCCAGCTGGCCATGGCTGACGGCTGATGACGAAGCCGAGAAGGACAAGAATGCAGTGGATCTGGGTAGAGGAAGCCATTCAGAGGAATCTGTGGAAGAGAGAAGCCAGACACAGCACTGGGGGTGGTGAGAAGCACTGCTGGAGTGGTGCAGAGTCGGGGCACGTGCATAAGGGCAGGTCTCCTGCCTGCTGTGGGTGGCACACTGTACCTACCATTGCCTGTATCAGTCACCTGCCACTGAACGGGGTGAAGAATGTCCTGAGGCCCCGTGTACTCAGCAGAGGTGTCTGTCCATAGTGTTGAGAATGCAGTCTTTCAGGCTCGTCTTCCAGGGTCTGGAACCTGGCGGGCCCCATGGCTGTCTAGATCCCCAGTGTTCTGTGCAGCAGAGACAGCTGGGCCTGAGGCCAGCTGTGAGTGCTGAAGGGGTGCAGAGGAGGTTAGCCTGCAGTGGCCCAGCGTGCCCAAGGCCATCAGGTGGGCACACAGTGCATGGCACCCAGTGTTGCCCGCGAGTATTCACTGAGTGATTGGCCGGATGTGCCTGCAGCTGCTGGCAGAAAAGCCTGAAGGGTACTTCCTAGCGGTTCTGATTCTCCCTGTTGAGCTGTTGGTTAGCAGGGTCTCCAGCTGGGAGCACAGTTTTCTCTTGGGGTACAACTTCCTGTCCAGGCTACTCCAGGCTTGAGAAGCTGCTGTGAAAACAGGAAGTCTTGGATTTTGGAGTTGGAAGGGACCCTGTTATACTGTCTGTACCGAGGGACTCCTGCCTCTGATGCACGCTCCTATTGGCAAAAGCTCTCAAAATAAAAACTAAAACAGTCTGGGGATGAAGCTCAGTGGTAAAGCACCCCTGGTTAAAACCCTGTACAAAAAAAAGAAAAAAATTTCCCCATTAAGCTTAAGTCCATCTGGGATCTGCCCTGGGGCCATATAAGGCCTGTTTGGCCTGGTGGCTGGGTGCTTGTCATTTGCATGAAGAGAAAGGCCCTTCGTCTTCTCTCCAGTCCTCAAGACCCCAGTCCAACCCTTGTTTCATCTCTGTCCTGGTCCTTCTCTTCTGATCACCTTTGTCTCTAGCTCAGGATTTGCTGGCTAGAATGGAGCAGAAATTTGCAGTTGAGGGCCCAGAAAAGGATAGAGGAAAAACATGCCTGACCTGCGGGTCTCTTGTCACTAACATGCTTCAGGGCCTCTCGCGGAGCCTGGGCAGGGCTCTGGTGGGTGATTAGGGAAGCACCGGGCCATTTTGTAACTTGGGAACCTCTCCAGGGGCCAGAATTGGAACCGTGGTCTTCAGGGGGATGGGCGACAAGCCTGCTGCTGAGTACTTTGTTCCTGGTTGAGTCTCTCTCGTGTCCAGGCCACTGGATTGCTTGCTGTTTCTGGAATGTTCGTGGAGGGTCCATTTTAGGCACTGTTGCTGGAACGTTGGGGATGGTGTTCTGTGCAGTTCCGTTATTTCCTACGAAGGGGCTGGGTTTGTCCAGATGGCAGCAGGCCTTGGTTTGGGTTGGTTGAGTCATATCCAAGGAAATTGTATGGTCTCCTTTCTCTAAGAATCAGTGAGTCTGTTATTGAGTCACTAATGATTCTTTAAAGGAAACTGTCAGCAAATTGGTATTTTACAGACGAGCTGGCCCTGGGGCACCTTTAAAAGGTCAAGAATCTTGAACTAAGAGATGTATGAAATTCAGTGATTCTGACCGGCTGGGTGCAGAGCTGGCTATGATCAGGTGGCCCCACCCTGGCCTCAGGAGGGTGCTCGTGCCCCTCATGACACAGGAAGGGACCTGAGCTCATGCCAAGCTCCTCTCAGGAGCAGATTGCAGGGATGGCCTTGCCTGGGAGGGGCCAGATGACCCCAGGTCCCTGTGGCTTGTCTTGAGGGTCCACCTTGGGGGAGGTGGGCTTTCCAGCCTGCCAGAGGACGCGCTCCACAGCTGGGCCCTGGGGACCACTCAGGGTGGAACTTGCAGGTGGAAACTGAGTTCCATCCGAGTTGCAAGCCCTCTGCTCTGTGTGGGAAGAGGGACAGTCACAGTAAGGTTAGTGCTGTGGGCTGTGTCTATGCAGAGTGCTGCTTGGAGTCTGGAGCCCTGGATAAAGGGCCCCGAATATACACCTTTCTGACTTGCTGAAGGACTTCTGCCTAAAAACATATCACCAGGGTTTTCCGTGCTTTAGTCAAGGCAGGTGAGTGTTTCTTCCATGCCTGGTGTGTGCTAAGCATTGAGCCTGCATCCTGAGCAAGGACGCCCCCTTTCAGGAGTCATGACCTGTGAGGCTGGTTGGTGACTTACTTTCTCTCTCTCTCTTTTTCTTTCTTTCAACATTGAGACATGCATTTATTTTCCATATTATCAGCCATGGGGCATGGCCTGATTATGTGTGGCTAAGTCTTGTATCTTCTCAGGAAAACAGATTTTTTTTTTTCTGGGGCTGGGGATCAACCCAGGGCCTCAAGTGTGCTAGGCGCATGCTCGGCTGCACCCTAACCCTGCATACCATTTTTAAGTGACATGGCATCCCGTGCAGAACTGCAGTGTTTGGTCACAGCATCAACAGCTTTGGTTGCACAGTGCCACGAGCCATCTCAGGACTGACCTGTGCTATGAGCCATCTTAGGAGTGACCTGTGCCAGTAGGTGGGTGTTATGCCCACTGTGGGAAATTCTGGGAAGTGTCTGCTGATTCAGTTCAGTGGAGGGAGTGTGAGACTCCATGTTGGTCCCCAGAGACTTCAGAGCTGGGGTCAGGGTCCTAGGAGTGCAGAGAGGAAGCGCCCCCCCAGGCAGTGGGAGCTGAGAGCACAAAGATGCCAGAGGGTGAGGACCCGCTCTGGGGTGAGAATGGCCTTCAGCGCTACTGGGAGGTGTGGGAGCGGCAGGGATCCCGTCAGCACAAGCTGGGTGGCACGGGGGCCTCAGGGACTGTGCTGCAGAGGTGATGGGGCCAAATGGGCAGGAGCCCTCTGGCTGCCCTTGTCCTCTTGCCTCATGCTCTAGGTCTTGGCTGCTGCCGTCCTCATTGCTTTTCTGGGTGCCTTCCCTTGGTGGCGCCCTCTGCAGGGCCCGCTGGCTCCTCCTCCTGCTCTCCTTCCAGGTGAGGCACACCTGAGAGCCCTGGCCGCACACCCCTCTGTCTGCAGCCGCACATTTCCATCTACTTTTCCCAGGCCATCGCTCACCCATGAAGATTTCAGGTCTCTATGGTGACGTTGCGCTGTGTCCCACTTCAGAAGGAGCCTACCAAGTTTCCCAGGTTGCGCCCTGCCGCCTGCGCAGCTGTCCTGTGCAGTCAGAGAGTGCAGAGCTGGGCACGCATCAGGCCACCCGGGCACATGGCCGGATGGAGGTTCTCCTCTCCCTCTTTGTTTACAGTGTCTCTTGAGATCCCAGCAGCATTGTGTTGTAAAAGTGTGACACACAAATAGACTGGTGAACCAAACTAGTAGATAACTAGCGAGCGACACCATTTCGCCCAGAATGTACACACGCCAGCCCTCAGCCCTTTGGCACTCGCCCTCCGCTCCCTGTGCCATCCTGGATTTATGGTTGTCGCTCTGTGCCTTTCTTTAGGGTATTACCACAGTGTAGGTGCCACTGAGACACTGGGGATAAATGGCACCCAATTTTAGACTCTCCCATTTAGACGGTGCTAACCTGCGGCCTCTGGGGCAGTCTCGTGTCCCACGGCTCCTCCCTGTTGGCTGTGGCTCTTTCGTTTTCGGTTGCTGTGTAAATTTCGCCAGCTGCCTGCCCGCTCTGCTGGGCTGAGTGGTTTTTCTGGACACTCTCCGCAGCCTTGGTCATCTATAACTTCCTGAGCCTGTGCTATGAATACCTCGGGGGAGAGAGCTCCATCATGGCGGAGATCCGAGGGAAGCCCATTGAGTGAGTAGAGTCTCCCTGGAGCCCCGCGCCTGGGCCTGGCTTCTTCAGGCTGTCCTGGTGTCAGCTGGACACAGACATCTCTCCCACACTCCTGAGCAAACCCCTTCCTTAGGACTCTTGGGAAGGTCTCGTGGCTCGTCTCTTCTCTTCCTGTCGCCCTTCCTTTCCTGTCTGTCTCTGGTGGTTTTAATTCTGTGCTTCCTGAGTTGGTTTCTCAGCTGAGGGCCAAGGCAGCCCTCTTCCCTCACCACCTGCTGCTCCTGCAGAGGCTGAGCTATGCTCCCCCTTGGGTTTGTGCTGTCCCAGCTCCATGCCCCCAGCTTGTCTGATGGCGGGGAGGATGGCTGCCCAGCCCCACCTTTCCCCACTCACCAGCCCCGTCTGTGCTTCTCTCTCCCAGGTCCAGCTGTATGTACGGCACTTGCTGCCTCTGGGGAAAGACCTACTCCATTGGATTCCTGCGCTTCTGCAAACAGGTGTGTGTGTGGCAGCCGCCTGGGTCTGGAGGTGCGGGCTGGGGACCAGAAGCCAGGCCTGTGCCCTGGAGGGAGGCCCCTGCTGTAGGCTGCCCTGGGCCCCACCTGCGGGGTCCTGCCAGGTGCCCGACTCTAGCCCTAACCTGTTTGGGAGGCACCGGGTGAGTAGCATGTGCTCAGATGGACAGTGACCTGCATCCTGGGGTTTTCTGGTACAGCTCTGGATAAGAGCAGGTGGTCGGTCTCAAACTCTTGCTCATTTTGACCAAGTCTTGATGTGTGAGACTCAGAGAAAACTCATCCATTGTGGCTGGCTCTGGAGGATATTGGCGTTAAAGACACATGACAGACAGACCCGCGTGGCTCCCTTCTCCCTCCTGTCCAGTGACTTCCGGTTTTCTCACTGCCCTCCCTGGGGCCCAGAGTAGCCTGGAGGAAGACATGTGGTGGTGTCCTTCAGTGCTAGGCCCAGGTCTCTAACTACTCACGTTTGACTTCCAGCTTCTCCTCAGACTGTGAGACCTCAGATAATCTACTTAACCTCTCTGTGCTTTAGTTTGCTCCTCTGTAAAGTAGACATAACAACACTTATCTCCAGGGGTGATGGTAAGGAACAGGTGAGGTAATGGATCTGCCTTTACCATAGTACTGGCTCATTCAGGGAGGTAGAACCTGAGGTGACACATCCAGTCTTCATTGGTTTGGCCCTGGTCTCCACAGGGCCCCTGCCTGTCCCTTCAGCATCACCGAGTAAGTCACAGGGAAAATGAAACCCACGGCCAAGTCATCGTGGCCTGCCTGAGGGCTGGCCCTTCTGCTCGCTTCTGTGCAGGGTCCAGGCCCAGCGTGGCATACCACAAAGCTTCCACCGGTCAAGCCAAGTGTGCAGCTCAGCTTCCAGGCCTTCCTTCTCCAGGGTGTTTCTGAAACCAGATTCTCACCATTAGGCTGCAGGGAAGGAGCAGAGCTGCCAGCCTGGGTGGGGTGTTCCGGCTGTTTACAGCAGGTTCAGCTGCCCAGGCCCAGGTCCAGCTGTGACTCAGCCTCGTTTGAAGTTCTGTCGTCCACACATTGTTGTGAATGGTTCCCCAGCCTGTGTGCTCAGATGCTCTGCTCTCCTCCTGGAGGAGGTGGGAGAGGTAGGATGAGAAAGAATGGTGAAGCCTCTGGTCCCTTTCTCACACCCAGAGCTGCTGCGAGGGGGCCTGAGTGTCCTGCAGCAGCCCAGTGTCTGACTCTTCTCGAGTGCTTGCCAAAAGTAGATTTCCAGACCACCAGCCACCCCTCCCACGGGACAGGTGTGTGGTGGTGCCAGCCTGGCCTGTGTTGCAGGCTTCCTGGTGACTGCGATGTCCAGCATGGCCCGGGAATCTGCCCTGACCCAGGTGTGGTTGGGCAGTGGCTCTGGGCCTGCCGACTCAGTTTCCGGTGCTTCTGCGGCCACGCCAGCTGCTCTGTGCCTCAGTTTCCCTTCTGTGACGGGGGATGCTGTGGTCTCACATCACAGGGAGGCACCACCCAGCAGCTCCCCATGCACATTTGGTGGGAACCGCTCTCCCCTTTCCCCAAAGGGTGTGGGTCCCACTTCCTCTGGGCCAGGTTCAGGGCCAGAAGAGTTCTGTGGGGTTTTCTGACAGCTCTGCCATCAGGGTCACCTGCACTCTGCTGGGCAGCCCCAGTGCAAGCTGCCCGGGGCCCCTCAGACTGGAACGGGTCCTGGGGACAGGAGCGGGTTCTGCAGCAGCTCATGCTGCCCCAGCTCCTTGTACCCCCTGACACCTCCCTAGCTCAGCCTTGATGACCAGAGCTCCAGCCACCTCCACGAGAGGCCCCATGCTTGGGCTGACTTGCTCTCAGGAGACTGGTGATTCTCGGTTCTGGGGTACAGTGTCCTGTGTGAGAGTTGTGGAAGCCTGCAGAGGGTGTTGCCGAGCTCTGGGGGGGCACTCCCAGAGTCCTCACTCCCCAGCAGTGATCCTGCATTGTGGGGCTGGTCACCTCCCTTGTCGCAGGGAGGCAGCACTAGGTCAGATCTGCCACTGCAGCAAGCAGTCAGCCTGGCCTGCACGGACTCGGCCTTCAGACTCCAGAGCCCACGTCTGGGCAGCCGCTTCCTCACCTGCTGCCCCGCAGTCCGCCACCCGCCCAGCCTGACAGAAACCCTGGCCTTGGGCCCAGTGTGGGACAGGGAACCAGCCAGGAGCTCTAGAGCTCCCGGCCCAGCCCCCGCCCCAGCCTCCTCTCCCCAGATCTCGTGCCTGCGCTTGTCCACTCTGCCCTGGGCTTGTGCATGAGCTGCTCCCTCTGCCTGGTATGGAGCTGCCCCTGTTGTCGCTGGCCACCTTCCTGATGGTCCCTCATCGTCGCTGGGGCTCCCCTGGCCTTCCTTCCCCATGCCTGTCTCCTCACAGGGTCTCTTTGGGTTGTCATTGTCTCTTGCTTATTCTGCTCCTGTAGCCAGCAGTCCCCTTGGGGACCTGCGTGCCCCCCCCAGTGTTTGTCACAGGCCTGCCCGAGGAGGAGTCTGGCACACTCACTGTTCGCTGCCTCCTTTCTCTCCCCACAGGCCACGCTGCAGTTCTGCGTGGTGAAGCCGCTGATGGCCGTCAGCACCGTCATCCTCCAGGCCTTCGGCAAGTACCGGGACGGGGACTTCGAGTAAGCAGTGGGTCGTCCCTCCGGGTGTGTGGGAGGAATGCCAGTGCCCTGGTCTAGCAGGGTGCCTGTGCCCTTCCTGGGTTTCCAGGGCTGCTCTGAGCCCAGGCCTGGCAGTGCCCACCTTGAACTTGGCCTGACGCTGGCCGAGGAGTGAGCCTGCCCCTCAGTTATGTCCTCGCAGGCTGCATGGCTTCCCCAGGCGGAGCCGTGAAGGCCAGTGAGCACTCTGAAGGTGGGGGTGAGAGGGGAAGAGCCCGAGAGGCCAGCTTGAGCCCCAGGTTTCATGTGGGGCAGTGAAGGTGGCCCTGTGCTCGTCAGTGCTTCACACATACTGCCCGTGACCCAGCCACAGCCCCACCCAGGCAGGTGAGCGAACTGGGCTCAGAGCTGTACCCTGGTCACACAGCAAGCTTGGGGTCAACCACTTGGACACCACTGACTGGCTGTCAGTCTGTAGCCTCCAGCCTGACTCTGGTTTTCCTGCCAGTGTGTCCCAGCAGTGGGCCCAGACCTGGGACAGCACGGCACAGCAGAGGGAGCAGGCCGACCAGCACCGTGGGCGCACAGCCCTGTCCCACTTGGGATGCGTGCCCTTGACTGCCATCCCTCCCTCCTGCAGCTCACTGCACTCTGGGGAGGGGTGCGGGGGTCACGTGTGGCAGGGCAGGTTGGTCCCAACCAGAATGTGCCCGCTCTGCAGCGTCACCAGCGGCTACCTTTATGTGACCATCATCTACAACATCTCGGTCAGCCTGGCCCTCTACGCCCTCTTCCTCTTCTACTTCGCCACCCGGGAGCTGCTCAGCCCCTACAGCCCTGTGCTCAAGTTCTTCATGGTCAAGTCCGTCATCTTCCTCTCCTTCTGGCAAGGTCAGCTCCCTCCAGCTTCATGAGGCCCCTGCCTCTGAGCCCCTTTCCACCGTCCCTGCGATTGGGTCCTAGGGTTGTGGAGCTCAGGCCACAGGGCTGTCCTAGGTGGTCCCAGCCTGGGACTCAGGGAGCCTGGCCCATGGGGCGCTCTCTGCACCCTCCAGGGCTTTTTAGAGAAGCTTTGGGAAGCTCCGGCAGAGCTAATTCATGGATGGAGGACCCCAGGGACCCCGTGTAATGGATGTCTCAGTCACCTCTTTTAGGTGACTGGCAAGGAGCTGGGAGAGTGGCTTTCTGGAGGCCTTGGCTTTGTGTCACCAACCCTGTCCTGCAGCCATGCTCCCTTACCACTGTAGTGGGCCTGAGGGTGTCTGGGGGTGTGTGGGAGAGGGGCCTGAAAGTCCTCACGGGCCAGGTGGCGCCTCCCCTCAGGTATGCTGCTGGCCATCCTGGAAAAGTGTGGCGCCATCCCCAAGATCCACTCGGCCCGCGTGTCGGTGGGCGAGGGCACCGTCGCCGCTGGCTACCAGGACTTCATCATCTGCGTGGAGATGTTCTTCGCAGCCCTGGCGTTGCGACACGCCTTCACCTACAAGGCCTATGCTGACAAGAGGCTGGACGCTCAAGGTAGGAGCCAGGGTCTGGGGGTGACTCTAGTGGGGGAAAGGAGCCAGGGTCTGGGGTGACTCTAGTGGGGGGAGCAGAGTTCCAGAGCACCTGCCATCCTCCAGTGCCCTGCAGGGGCGAACCCCAGTGGGAAAAGGGCCTCAGAGGTTGGGGAGAGGGGATGGCAGGACCAGGAGAGACCCCTCCCCATCGCTGGCACTACTGATATGGTCCTGGAAGCTAAGCTCACCTGTCCCTTGGAGTAGGTCCCAGTGTGGACACAGGGATGACGGGAAAGACTGGCAGGAGACTGAATAGGCAGATCCCCAGGCTCCCGATGGCCAGGCCTTGCTTCTCTGTTGTCCTCCACTTCTATCCTCTTTAAATTTCTTTTTTTTTTTTCTTTCTTTTTTTGGTTGGGGCTTGGGTACCAGGGATTGAACGCAGGGGCACTCTACCACTGAGCCACATCCCCAGTCCTATTTTTTGTATTTTATTTAGAGACAGGGTCTCACTGAGTTACTTAGCACCTGGCTTTTTGCTGAGGCTGGCTCCTGAGCCACTGGGATTACAGGCCTCTTTAAATTTCTTTAAAAACAAAATACCGTGCTTACTCCTAAGAAACAGGTGGTGTGAGGTCTGACAGCTTTCTCTTTACACCTGCTGATCTCCTAGTTGGAAGGTGGTAGCAGACTCACCCCCTGTGCCAAGAAGGTCTGGAGCCCTCTAACCCCGTGCCTGCCCCACACTCTGTCTGGGGCAGCACTTGCCTTAGAGCTCCTTGGTGACTGGATAAGCAGTGGGCTGGGAGGATGGGGACCTGTTTCAGGAGAAGGAGGAGGTGGCAGGGCGAGGAGAGGGAGCCTCTCAGCCCAGGTCCTCCCCGTCGCTGCCCTGCTTGGAAAGAGCACTGAAACTCCTCTGCTGGACTTTGTCCTGCGGGCACTCCTGCCGCTGGGCTCTCAATCACTCTTCAGTCTTTGGTCACACTGTCCAACTCTCTGCCAACTGGGAGGCCCCCTCCTATTTCCCCTCCAGACCCCCATTTTTACCCCCAAAGTGGGGAGGATCTTACAGATGCCCACCCAGCACTGAGGGCCTTGTCCCTTGGACCTGGTCTGGCAGAGCCTATATCCATGGGAATGCTACCTGGGGCCTGGGGCCTGGAGCCTGGGACTGTCCCCAGAGCAGGCAGGGCTGTAGTGGAGAACCATTTCCATACCTTGGGCTCTGCAGAGGCTTCCTACCGCCAGCCTGGGCATCCTGCGCTCGTTGTCCCCTCAGACACACCCACCCCAGCAAGCAGTAGCCTGACTGGCTGTACTGCCAGGCCAGGGACAGCTGCTGCTGGCCGAGCTTGCCTCCCTCTGGCCTAGGCCCAGGGCCCATGGGCAAAGGCTCCTGGCCCAGCCTCTGAGGTGCCCAGCCCCTGTCACCCTAGGGTGAAGGCCAGCTCTGCTGAGCCTTGAGGTGAGGAATGGCCACTCCATGCAGAGGTGGCTCTGGCCAAGCCTGAGAAAAGGTGGAACAGGGGACACCTCTAGCCGGGGTGCCCTTTGTGAGTGTGAGCACCATAGGAAGAGTCATCCCTGGGCAGATGTCCCCTCAGGCCTCGGGGTTGGGGGCAGTGGGAGCCGCTGAGGTGCCCGGGTGGGGGTGGGCCAAGGGCCTGGGGTGGGCGTAGTGCTCACTGAGCTCTCTTGTCTTCTCTGCCTCCGGCTTCTCTCCCTGCCCCTTTGCCTTGCATTTGCCCTGGGTTTGGCCGTGGGCAGTGCCAACATACGGCCCTTACGGTAGGTCCCACTCTTGTCTGCACGTCTGTCCTGCACGTCACTTCTGGTCACTGTCACCAGCATGCCTCTCTGTAGCTCCTCTGTGTGCCCTTCTCCTCCCTGCAGGCACCCCTAAGGTGGGAGAGCCCCAGCACCTGCCTGCGAGGCCCCTCCACCTGCATTTGTCTGATCTCCCATTGTTCTGGAACATGCCCTGTGTGGTTCTGGGGCACAGGGCCCCCTGCTGGGGCAGCAGGGCCTTCAGTGCTGTTTTCATGGCAGAGGACATGGGGGGTGGGGAGACTGGGGTCTGATTCCGAACCCAGAGTTGGGTTGTTCACTTGTGCCTGGTGGCCTGAGCCATTTCTCCCCTCTGAGCCTGAGGGAACGCATCATTAGAGGGGATTAGGAAGAAGCATGTCCTCTCTAGGGGGAAGCCAGCGGCCAGCCTGGTCCCCTCCCCACAGAGGAACCCTCCCGGGGCAGGGTGTGGGCCTGGCACTGCGGAGCCGGGGGCATTCCAGGCTCATGCCTGCAGCTCGCCAGTCTCTATTGGGGTCCCTTTCTCCCGCCCTGGCTTCCCCAAACGGTGTATCACTTTGCCTCTGGCCGGAGGCCAGCCCACAGGATGCCCTGGCTGCTCCCTCCCGCTGGGCAGCGGAGTTTGCTTCTTGCCTGTCCTTTCTCATGTCTTGGACCCGTTCTTGGTTCAAGAGGGAATGACTGGATGACAGCCTGGGTTGGGGGTCGGGGCAGGGGCCCACCCCTCACCCTACCTCCTGCCTCCTCCTTCAGGCCGCTGCGCCCCCATGAAGAGCATCTCCAGCAGCCTCAAGGAGACCATGAACCCACACGACATCGTGCAGGACGCCATCCACAACTTCTCTCCCGCCTACCAGCAGTACACGCAGCAGTCCACTCTGGAGCCTGGGCCCACCTGGCGCAGCGGCGCCCACAGCCTCTCGCGCTCCCACAGCCTCAGTGGAGCCCGCGACAACGAGAAGACTCTCCTGCTCAGCTCTGACGATGAGTTCTAGGTGTGGCGCTGCGGGGAGGGACCCGCACCTGGGCAAGGGCGGGCCATGTCCTCCTCCAGCCTCACCGCGGGGCCAGGAGGCCACACAGCTTCGGTGTTGCCCTTATTTATTGGACCAGAAACATATCGCTTTCAGAGGAACAGCCAGACACCCTCTGTCTGGGGACATCACAGGCTCTCCCGTGAGCCTTTAGGAATATTTATACATGGCTAATCCTGCCTGCCCGGGCCAGGGCAGAGGACACTGGGAGAGCTCCCATACCCCTGCTGCCCGTCCTGTGGTGGAGGCACCTCGGACCAGCCATGCCCAGGCCTAAGTGCTTGTGTGTGGGCCATGGCTGCAGCCTCCCGGGCCTTCCTGCAGGAGGAGCTCATGCTGAAGTCGTGCCCCCCACCCCACGCCATGCTCTTCCCTGCCTGCCTGCTCCTCCCTGCCTAGGGAAGGCTCTTCCCAGGTTCCTCCCGCCTGCTTCCCCCTGTGTCCACCCTGTCCAATGCTAGATTGCCTCAACCTGGGCAGGAGGAGGGAACGTGGACATTCTGTGGCTGTCCCTCCTGACCCAGGCCTGCCTGGCGTGCTGCAAGGATCAGAGCCAGACACCAGGGGACCTCTAGGAAGGGTGCTCTGGTGCCTCGGAGCCCTTCTGGTGAAGCAGGGGGCCTGTGGGCCCCAGGTGTCCTCGCCAAGGCCGCCTTCTGCCCACCTCCTCCTGGCCCTTTAAGGGCAGCCAGCAGCCTGCACTGCCCTCTCACTTGGTCCTTCTCTTGAAGGCGTTGGGGCAGAGCCAGCTGCCTGGCTGTTCACAAGTCGGGCTTCAGTCCTCCCCCCAGACGGAGTAGTCAGAGCCTTTGCTGAGCCTCTCCCCGGGGCTTCTCCCTCCCATTCAGGAGAAAGGTCTGTGTCCCACATTTCAGACCAGCTCCTGGGGGAGGACAGTGGGGATGGCCGTGCAGCAGGGAGCCAGGAGGTGGAGGGTGTCCCAGACTCCTCTCCAGGGCCCTCTGTCCACACAGGGCCTGGTGTTCTGCCTCATCTGGCCCCCAGCCCATCTCTTCTGTGCCTTAGTCACATATAAAAGCCCCCTCCTCAGCCTGCATCTGCCCCAGACACCCCCTGGGGACTCCTTACTAAGCTGCTGGCACTCAGGATCCTGCAGTGCTGGGCCATGTGCCCTTAACAGGCCTTAGGAGTGACCAGGGACCACCAGTTCCTGTCCTTGCCCTCCACATCCGTGTATCCAGGGCTGAAGTCCCCAGGCAGGCTGGGCTTTTTGCCAGCCTGTCTTAAGAAGAGCCTCGTGATGTAGTGCACGTTTGTGTAGCAGGGCGTTCTGTTGCTTGAAACCCAGGCAATACTTGGGTCTGGAGTGGAGTAGCCTTGATCCAGTGAGGGAGAAGGGTCCCCTGTCTGGTGGCACTTGCCAGAAGCTCTTTTGGTCACTCCTGGAATGAACAGGCTCCTGCCCCTGGATCTAGGGGAGGGTCCAGGTAGAATAGCTGATCCCAGCAACCTTCCTGACCTCCTTCCTTCCCGTGCGGCCCAGAGGCCTGCCCTGGGCTCCCGTCTGGGTGGGCGGCAGCTGGCAGGCACAGGCTGTCCCAGGAGCGGTGCTGGCTCCTTCCCGTGTCTGCCTCCATGAGTCGAGTCTGCCTCCCTGACACATTGCCCCTCCTTCCAGGCCAAAGCGTGTTGCTGATTCCTGCCCCCTCTGTCCTCGGCTGCTCTGGCACGCTTGTCCTCTAGCGTGGTAGGTAGAGCTGGGAGCCAAGTGGCAGGAACTAGCAGTCCCTGGGGACACAGGGATGGGGAAAGTGTTCCCAACTGCTGCATCCCCTCCTCCTTCCTAGGATGCATAACCTACCTTGTCTTTTTTTATTATTATTTTCCAGATAGAGTAGCCCTTTGTATATAAAAATACTTGAAAATTAATTGTATGATGTATGAGAAGACAGAGTCCCTAGTTTTGTATCTCGTCGTATGACTGCCATGAGTTTCCACCGAAAGCCGCTCTATTTTGGTCTCTGTGACATTTTAAATGCGTGACAGAAGTGAGCAAATAAAGTGAGGAAGAAATATATATATGAGATAATATAGATTGTACTGAAACCCCCTGCCTGCGGTGAGCTTCTGTCCCTGCCTCTTTCCTGCCCCCCTCCACCTGGGGGGGGGTGTCCACTTCGTCCTTCCTGAGTGTGATGTCTAGGTGATGGAGGGGAGTCACATTGCCAGGGACTAAAATCGGCATCCAGGTCCCCACTGGGCAAAGTGTCACCTCCTCCCCCAGCCAGCAGGTCACAAGGAGCTCAGCCTCCTTGTGACATAAGGGCTGGGCGCCATGGGGGAAACCAGTGTCACTGGCAGCCCCTCTGCAAGGACTTCCAGGGATCCTCCAGAATACCAAGCTCCCCTTTGCCTCTACCCTGGGACCCTGGGGCCAGGAAGCTGGGGTGGGGGTCCTAGGCAACAGGCACCTTCCCTCCACCCTCATTCCTTGCTGGGGCCCAGCCTCCAGCTGACAGGAGCTCTCAGGAATGCAGCGTGGGTGGGGGAAATTCCCAGTAACCTCGAGGTAACAGCCACTGGTCCCTCCCAAGGCTTCCTGCTGCCCATGCCCCAGGCCTGTGCTCAGCATTTCACACATCTAGGACCCGCCAGAGCCCCGGCCTGAGGGGAAGAGAGCTCCACAGACCCAGTTAAGCCCTGTGGTCTGGCCCTTTCCCACACTCAAATTCTGCAGCTTCCCCAGCCCCACCATCTCCCTACCCAGCCACACACAGGGTCCTCACCCGGGCCCTGTGTGACCGTGAACACCTGCAGCTCCTCACCTTCAACCTCTCCGGCCCCAGTGCTTTCCTGCCTATCTTCTGATAGCACCTCCACTTTGTAGGTGGATAAGCCGAGGCTGCAAGAAACCCAGTTAAGCACCACAAGTTCCACAGCAAGGAAAAGAGACCCTGGAGCCAAACTCTGATTCTGCTGACCCCACAACCACTGTCCACCCGCCTTAAGGGGCCCTCTGAGGCCTGGCAGATTGGGATGACAGGAATATGGGCCTGGAATAAGGCCCAGGAGTAAGACTTAGTCCTGTAGGCTGGGACTCAAGAAGCCACTTCTCCCCATGCCTCCTTGTGCTTTCCAGAACTGGGGAAAAAATTCTGACTTGATCATAGAAAATCAGACCTTGGTATAAAAGAGCTGGAAAGATGACTCTAAAATCCAGGAATTGAACTACCCTAAGGAGGCTCCTAGGCTCTAGATGGAAGGTACAAATTTTTGGCACTGCCCTCCTCTATTCCTGTCCCCATATCAGCCAGCAACACCTAGCGATGGGGGCTTACCCTCCCACCCTCCAAAGGGTCCTGAGCACCCCATCTCAGGCCGCTTATTCAGTACACACACAAAACAGGCCAGGATGTACACTTCTCAATGGAAAAAGAGATCTTGACTTTATTCAGAAAGTCTACAAAATACAGAAGGCAGACAATGCTCACTGTAAGTCAGAAAATAAATAAATTCTGGGGCCGGGCAATTTTAAAAAACATATTTTTGTGATTGCCACCTGGCTTTCCCTAAATATAAGATAAAATGTGATTTATTTGTAGGTATAAAATATAAAGTCCAGCTCAGGGCCACATGCCACTCTTCCCAGGGAGCAAGAGCTGGGCTCTGGCTGGGGAGAATAACTTAGATTCGTGCAATAAATAAAAAGTGGGGAGGGGCGGTTGTATACAGTGTTGGGGGGCTGGGCTTTCCAGGAGGACTGCAAACAGTGGCAGTGGCCAGCCCCCACCCCACAGAGGATACAAAGGTTGAAGGGGTTCCTTACATCCAAGGACCCCAACTCCAGGCTTTGGGACTGTGGATCTGTCTCCTGGTCTCCGCATCTGTCATAGTGGTCACCTCCATTCCCCTTTCTCTTGGACTAGCCAGCTCCAGGGCACCCTGGCTGCAAGGAGAGCCTTGCATGGATCCAGGCCGGCTCCCTCCCTCTCTTCCACCTGTCACCTTCTCTCTCCCTCTGCTTCTCTCTCCCTCCCTTACAGAGAACTGCTTCCCAGGCCAGGGAGGTCCTCCTGCCACCTTTTTCAGTCCCTGTTCACTGTCCCCTCAAAAATCATGGCTGGAATCTTGGGGCAGCAGTAAGAAGGCCCAGCTTTTGGTTCTAGCTCAGACACTAAGTGATATGTCGCCTTGGCTATGTCCTGTCCACTGTACGGCTGCCCCATCTCAGCATTTCGAATGACCCTCCTAGCTTTAGGAAGCCCGGCACGCCCTGGACCCAAAGCAGAGGTGGGAGGTCTCTTCAGTGCAGCTTCCCTGCCTGGCAAGTCACTCACAGGGCCAAACCTAGTCCCGAATCCTGGGAGGTTGGACATTGGCATGATTCGAGCAGTTTCGAACAATGAGCATGCCTTCCTCACCCGATTTCACTCCAGTCCTAAGAAGGCGGAATTTCAGCAAGGAAGACCCTGGACCCGGATGCCCCCGCAACCTAGCAAAGTTGCCCCTCGCCAGGGCCATTAGGTCCCAGTTTGGGGAACTGCAAGAGGAAGACAGAGCCTGGGAAGGAAATGTGTGTTCACCACAGGGACAGGTGACCGCAGAAAAACAGGACCTGGGGACAGAAGGCGCTCAGGCACTTTGGGAGAGGAGCGCGTCGGAGGGGCGTGGCTTTGGGTGGGCGTGGCGGGAAGGGGAGGCGCGGCGCGCACTAGGAGCAGGCGGCCGGGCCGGGGGCGGGGTCCGGGCCGGGGGCGGGGCCCGGCGCCGACTTGACGATGGTGATGACGCTGGCGGGCGCCACGAGCGCGGCGGGCCCGCGGGCGGCGGCCACCGAGCGCGCGAAGCCCTGCAGCGCCTCGCACTTGCCGCGCAGCGCGTCGAGCTCCAGGCGCATGGCGGCGTTCTCGCGCGCCAGCTTGTCCACCTCGCGCTCCAGCTCCGACTTCTGCTTCTGCAGCTCCTCCTTCTGGCACACGCGCTTCACGCGGCAGCTGGCGGCGTAGCCGCGGTTCTTGAGCGTGCGGCGCCGCTGCTTGAGCCGCGTCACCTCCTCGGCCGAGAGCCCGCGCAGGTTCCGGTTGAGCTCGCGCACCGACAGCCCCATCAGCGCCTCGTCCGACAGGTGCGGCGTGTTCTCGCTCAGCTCGCGCTTGACCTGCGGGCGGGGGAAACTGAGGCCGCAGCCGCTCCCGCCCCTGGGTCGCGAGTCCCGGGCCTGGCGCGCAACCCGCGCTGGGGACGGTCCTCTCCCTCCCCCACTCCCCCCCAGCCCCGTGTTCCTCCGTCGCCGCCTTGGCCACAGAGGCGGTGGCTGGACTTGATCCAGGCCCTTGAAGGGAACAGGAATCCGGAAGGAGAAACCAGGCCAAACCAGGATAGAACTCGAAAGGAGGCCACCCCAGGGCTCTGCAGAAATCTAACCAAGCGTCAAGTCCTGGACTCAGCCAGAACCCAGCCCGGAAAGCACCTCTGAATGGGGAAGCAGGCCCAGAGTGGGAAGTGACTTGGCCCCATGCCACCATAAATGCCTGATGCCGGCTGAGCCACCCACCCTTAGGGAGGCCAGGAAGGGAAGGGGAAGTTAGGATGTGGAGGCTCTGTGTGGGCAGAGAGGGAGCAGAGGACAACAGGAGCAGACACTTCACCTTCAGGGCTTTGCTGGATAAGGGATCCACAGACATGGTTGCAGAAGGTGCCCTCTGAGCTGCAGACCTAGGAGACAGAGGAGGTCAAAATCACTTTGGGGTCCTCCCACACACACACTTAGAGTAAAATCCAAACTCACTACCTGAGAACTGAAGCCTAACACCTTCCTCTGACCCCGAGGGTGCAGCCTTCTTAATTAAATAGATCATTCTAGCCTCAGGGCCTTTGCACTTACTGTTTTCTTTGCTGTTTTCTCCACTGTTCTCTCCCCATAGTGACTCCTGGTCATCCAGGTCTTTGCCCAATGCTGTCTCCTCTGAGAGATCTTCCCTGACCATCCAGACTCAATCCCCACATTGTGTCATATCATTAACTCCATTTATCAAGCCTCATAACAATCATCTTTTGTGAAGTTCTATTTGGTTCCAATTCTGGCTTATGCCTTGTCTCTCCCTCCCACACCTCTTCCACCAAAATTTCAGGCCATAAGAATAGGGCCATCACCTGCCTTACCACTTCATCCTTCTGCCCACTTCCAAGACTGACATGCAGGGGGCTCTCAATAAATAGGCACCGCCCACAGGCCATTCTTCCGAGAAGCTAAGACATGCCTATTTGATGTTTCTAAAAAGTTTCATGGAAGTATAACCTACAGAGAGACTGTGCAACAACTTGGGTGGGGCTGGGGGTGCAGCTCCATGGTGGAGTGCTTGCCTGGCATGCTCAAGGCCTGACTCCCCCCCCCCACTACCACCCAGTAAACCCAAACCAAAAAACGCATGCACAAAACGTGTACAGTGACTTCCCAAAGTACAGCCAGCACCGCAACAAGATATGACATCCCAGTCCCCTCCCCAGGTCACCCTCATTCAGGCCTGTATTTTAGGGAAAGCTTCCCCAGCTGCCTGGGGGCAGCTGGGCACTAACTCAGCTTGTCCCTGGGCAGATGGGGTAGCAGCCCTGGGCTGGTGAGGAACCTTCAGCCCCCAGTCCTTCCCTGTGGGCCTGAATGTTCTAACAACGACCTGTCAAGCAGCTACTGTTTGCCAGCCATATGGTTGGCCCTTGGGGAATGGAGGTGAATACAGCACTCATGGAGGGCTAGGCGTGGTGGTGCACGCCTATAATCCCAGCAAGGAGACCTCCTCTGGAGGCCGAGGGAAGAGGATCACCAGTTCAAGACCAGCCTCAGCAAGTAGTGAGACCCTCCCTGCCTCAAAAAAAAAAAAAAAAAAAAATATTAAAAGGTCTGGGGATGTAGCTCACTGGTAAAACACTCCTGGGCTCAATCCCGAGTTCAAGAAACAAAACCAAAAACATTTCATGGAGGGGACATTCAAGAGGTCAGTGGTCATCACTTTAGGCTGGAGAAGGGACCCACCTCCCAAAGGGGACCATGCCCCTTTCAGAAGGGATCCTCTGTCCCCTGTGGATCTGATCTTCTCTCTGCTTTAGTGTGCGCCTCAGTTTACTCACGGGACAATTCCCCTGGGGAGGGGACAGTGGTAAGGAGCAAAGAAAAAGGCAGGTGTCGGGGCTGGGGATGTGGCTCAAGAGGTAGCGCGCTCGTCTGGCATGCGTGCGTCCCAGGTTCGATCCTCACCACCACATACAAACAAAGATGTTGTGTCCACTGAAAACTAAAAAAATAAAATATTAAAAATAAATAAATAAAATAAAAATGGAAATGACTGCCATTTAAAAAAAAAAAAAAAAAAAAAAAAAAAAGAAAAAGGCAGGTGTTTTGTGATCTGAGGTGTGGCACCCTAGGCACTGTCATTAGCGATACCCAGGAGGCGAAAGCCGGTCTGAGCTGTCTGTGGGTCAGACCTCATGGGTCAGCCCAGCCTCTGACACATCCTGGCAAGGTCCAGGGGTCTCCTGGGGACACATCAGAGAAATGGAAAGTGCACGGACCTGGTACCAGACATACCTGAGCCTTTTGGAAGGGTCCCCTTGCCAACCATGGGGTTCTGGCGGGTATGTGACCCCCTCTATGCTCGCTTTCCCCTTGGTGACAGAGTAGTTGGGTGTTAATCAGATCACCTCATGCCAGTCTTGGGACCCTTCCAGGGCTCCCATCTCACTGGAAGTAAAGCCAGGTCATCACAGTGGCCACAAGGAACTGCCCAATGTGCCCCGCGCAATCGCCTCTGACCAGCCACTGGCTTCCCCGTCTCTGTTCCGCCTGGACCCCTCCTCGCGGCTCCTCCAGCCCCCATGTGCTGCTCCAGGGCCCCTGCATGGCGCCTGCTCTGCCTGCATGGGTATCCACTAGCTACCGCAGAGCTTGTGCCACCCCTCAGGTCTCTTCAAATCTCAGCGTAGAACCAACCCCGGCGCTGGCAGAGACCCACACAAGCTCTCTCCCCTTCTCCCGCCCCTGCCTGTGTTTACAGCACTTTTCAATTTATAATTATTAGTTACAAACATTTTACATATTTGTTCAGCATCTGCCTCCCCGAGAGTGCCTGCTCCCGGAGGGACAGAGCTTGCACCCGTGGACTCCCCAGGGCTTAGAAGAGCGCTTGGCCAGAGCGCATGCTTAGGGTGCTAGTGGCTGAGTTCTCAGGGTGACTCAGGCTGAGGTGGGGACAGTCCAGGGCTTTTTGGGAACCCCCAGCCCCTGCAGGCCCACACAGTCAGGGGTCTGGCACCTCAGAGGGAAGCAGCAGACAGAAAAGGGAAGTTGGCATTTCAAGAGATTCCTCGGAGAGAAGAGCCACTGCGCCCCTGGGGCTGGGAGGGTCTTAAGAGCCACCAGGCTTCTGGGGTGTGCTGAGAGACCCAAGGCCTGAGTTTTAGGAGAACTTCCCCAACTGCCTGGGGCTGCTGGGCACTAACTCCACTTGTCCCTGGGCAGATGGACTGGTGAGGGGCGGCCATCGGCCCCCAGTGCCTTCCCTGCGGGCCTAAAAGTGTTCTTCTAACAACCAAGAGAAGGCCCTAGGCAGCTGGGAACTTCCTCACAGATCCTGGTGGGGGCGCAGGGGGTAAGGCCCACTTCGTAGGGTGGACCCCTGAGCTGCAGCCCACATTGCTAAACGCAGGCTCAGCCTGGGCTCTGGCCGGGTTCCCTTCCTGGCCCTCCAGCCACTATGGGGCTCGGGCCCTGGTTGCCCCTTCAGCTGTCCTTGGGGACCTCTACGCCCTGCCCACCCCTCCTGTCTGGACAAATATGGAACGTGCCAGCCTCCTGACTCAGCGGATGCTACCTGTAGATGTCCACACACCACTCATATCCCACCGGCCACACAGCCTCTTGAAAGGGCGCTGCCCCTGCCACACACCCGGGGAGTCCAGCATGCCTTGCCGTTGGCCTCAGCCCCCCCTCCCCACGGCAACTGGAGAATCTTTCCACCAGGTGAATGTAAGCCACCCCCATGGCTCCCTCCGATCCTGAGTATGCAGTCCAGGCCACCCGCGCAGCACCCCAGGACCTGCGTGTCAGCCCTGGCCCTTTCCCACCACAGGGCTCCGTTCTGCATTCCAGACAGGAGGAATTTCTTTCACTTCCTCCCACCCCCATGTTCATGCCTCTGGGCTGTCCCCTACCTTGTGACACTTTCCGCTGTTCCCTCCTCCCCACTTCTCCCACCAGACTCCTGCTCATCCATCCGCCCTGGGCACAGACCTCTCCTCCAGGAAGCCCTTCCGAGCCCTCGGCCCTCCCCACCACAGCCGCCGTCCCAGGGTCAAAACGGTGGGTTTCCTTTCCATCGATGAGCTGAGTCAGCCCTGGGGGTTTAAGGCCACCCAGCGCAGGGCCCTGCAGGGCAGGAGCCAGCACTGGGAGGGGCTGGGTAGTCTCTGATGCAGTCGCCCAGCTGGTCAGTGTCCAAACCCAGTTCCGAGCCCAAGCCTAGTGCAGAGGAAGCCCCCGGCCCGGTCTCCAGCTCTTTCTGTTTCCCTCTGCCTCCTTGTGGAGAGGTTACAGATGCCAGGAGAACAGGAGGGGAGCAGTAGGGACCCCATCTATGTGCAGCTGGGCCCGCAGAGGGCGAGGGAAACAGAGAAAGTGGCGTGGTCAGAGGCGAGCCCGGTTTCAGTCCCATCCCCGTGTTCTCCGGGCTGTGTGACCTCGGGTGAGCTGCTCAGCTTCTCTGGGTCTCCACTTTCCCATCTGTAGGAACAGAACAACACCTGCCTCATGGGGTTTTGGTGGAAGCAAGTGGTATAACTGCAGAGGTCAGTGACCATCCAGGAGGAGCGGGGTTCAGGCCTGCAGCCAGCACTGGGGTCCCGCTCTGATTCAGTGCCCTTCCTGCTGGCCAGAGTCACACAGGGACCTGCAGGAAAGGCTTACAGGCCATTTGCCCCCACCCCAACCCCATTTTGCCCAACAGGAGGTAGAGACCCAGAGAGGAGCATCATTTGCCTGAAGTCACACAGCAGGTGAGTGGCTGCCTCCCTGCAAAGAGAGAGGAATTCCAAAGGCTGTAGAAGCCCAGGACTGAATCCTGATCCCTTCCCTCCACTCCATCCCTGGCCTTCCTGACAACTCTGTGAAGTTGCCTCTGACAACTCTGGAGTAGCCCACCCTGAGGAGGCCACCGGGGCCGCCTGCCTCCTCACAGTGTGGCCCTGGCAGAGCCCTTTCCCTGTGTCCTGTTTACGCCCACAGAGGAAGTGGACTTGACAGTCTCCAGGCCCCCTCAGCTCTGGAACGCCAAGATTTGGGTTAGGCACTCAAGTATCCAGGGCCCCTCTCCACGGGCGGATTGGGGAGCTGGTGTGTTGAGTGATGTCTGGGCCACACGGAGACCCAATGGGAGAGGGAAAGCCTTTTCTGGCGCAGGTAACTAAGCCTGCTGGGTGCTGGGTGCTGGTGCTGAGTACTGGGTGCTGTGCCTAGCACAGAACCTGGGTTGCATAGCCTGGCCCCTCACTCGGGTCACTTTTCCTCTGGGAGCTGGTCTCCCCATTTGTAAAGCACGGGAGGATCGTAACTGCATCCACGTAGGGAACACAGGCAGCTTAGACAAGATCGCGGCTGCGCACGGTTGGCTCATCCGCATCACCTCCCCTTCTCTCTGCTCCCAGCTCCAGGGACACCACGGCCCAATCACAGCACTTCCCCAGGGAGGTGAGACTCAGCCCCCACCCTCTCTCAACACTGAGCGCGGACACAGCCTCGGAATCCTTCCCAGCACAGCCCCCAGAGGAAGCCCAGGCTGAACGGCGGCCGTCCCCTCTTCTGGAGGCCACCGAAGCCGGCTGCGCTCTGAAGACTCTCAGCGGTTCCTCCCGCCTGTCCCCCACCCCCTCCTGCCTTGCCTCAGCCCCCTGACGGCATCCTTGCTGAGAGCTGGGGCACCCTGTTTGCCCAGGGACGTCCTGGCCCGGCAGTTAGGCAGCTGCCGAGGCAAAGTCACAAGAACCGGGAGCTTTCCTACGGCCCTGGGCTTTCAACTCCAAGGCCCAGGCCGGGACTTCTAGGACGTGTCCTCCACCTCCGTCAGGCTGGCTGACCTGGCCCGGCCCTGCCAGCTGCTGCTCTTCTCCCTCAGAGACAGCAGAGCGGACCTCAGGTCTGGCTTCCCAACACTCTTGGGCGCTCCACGCGGTGAGCTGACTCGCGGTCGTGGGCTGCCCAGGCGGTGGCCGTGAACCCTCCCACACACCCGGCCTGGCCCCCGGGGCCACTCCAGAGACACCCTATAGACAGGCCCACCCACTGGCACAGGCTCCGCCCTGGCTGCTGACCCCTCTGGCTTGCTCTGTGAGGACAGAGGGAAAAAATGTGTTTTCCTGGTTCTTGGCAGCGGCGCTGTGGAGCCTCCTCCCTGCTGGAAGGGGGAACAGGCAGGACAGGGCAGCGGTGGAGAACAGGCAGGACAGGGCAGCGGCGGAGAACAGGCAGGACAGGGCAGCGGCGGACTGGGGAGACGCCCCAGCTGCGCAGCCCACTCACTCGCTGTGCGGCGTCAGGTGTGTCACCCCATCTCTCTGGGCCTCAGGTCCCCAACATGCCTAACTTCCCCAAGCTTAGGGAACCTCCTACAAGAACCATCTCTGAGGTTAGAGATTCTAGCCCAGAATGCAGCTCCCAGACCCTCAGCAGAAAGGGGGCCTTGCAGGAGGGGAAGGGAATCAGTGAGGGCATCCTGGGGGCAGAGGCACCAGACACAATGCCATCTCAGCCTTGGTCATCCTGCTCCGCCTGCACAGCCTGGCTACGTCCTCTTTCAGCTGGACCAGGACCACAGCCTTGGCCTTGAGTCTTGCCTCCCGTCATCTCCAGCCCCAAGAGAGCTCAGAGGGGTCATCATGGACCCCAGACTACAAACCTGGCCACGACTGGCATGTTTAAAGACTGGCACTACCAGCCTCTCCTCCAGCCCACGGGGGTCCCTGGGGCCTCAACACGTCTCCTCCACTCCCTCCCAGGATCAGGCTAACAAGGAAGGAACAGCAAGCAGCAGACCTCCCTAATTACTGTCTCCCAAAAGGGACAAGGGGACTGTGTGTGTAGAACAAAATGACTTGAACTCTACAGGATCTGCTCACTTGGGGAGGCTGCCCACAGCCTAGCTGGGCACAGTGGCGCACACCTGTAATCCCAGCAGCTTGGGAGGCTGAGGCAGGAGGATCGCGAGTTCAAAGCCAGCCTCAGCAAAAGCAAGGTGTTAAGAGACTTGGTGAGAGCCTGTCTCTAAATAAAATACAAAATAGGGTTGGAGATGTGGCTCAGTGGTCCAGTGCCCCTGAGTTCAATCCCCAGTATAAAAAAAAAAAAAAGAGTCCCACAGCCTATGCCCTGATTTTCTGCTTCCCTGGGGTCTCAGGCCTTTTTCTCCATGTGTCATGGAATTCTTCAAGGACATGAACCAGGTGCTCGATTATTCAATCAGTAAACATCCAAGAAGCACCTGTTGTGTGAAAGGCTCTGTGTTGGGCTCTGGGCCAGAGGAATCAAGCCCCTGCCCTCAAGGGCTTCACAGACAGTTACGGCTCCACCAGGCTCTGCTGAGTAGTCACCTCCCCTGGGAAACCTGCCTGGATTGCTGGCTAAATCAGAACCCTGTTAGATACTTTCAAGCCAGAGTGATGTCCGTCCACCCCATACTGCCCACAGCCCATCTCAGCTGTGGCTTTGCGTACAGTTTTGTGGCTCTTCCTTCAATGCTGTTTCCTGGGCTTGGCTGTAAACTCCAGGGATGGGGGGGGGGTGTCTCTGGATCTGGTTTGTCGTCTCCCAGCACTTGGCCCACCATAAGGCCCAGGGGCAATGCAGGACTAAAAGCATCAGTGAGGAACCCAGGTTGGGTCCTGGGCCCTAGTGGGTTCCCAGGATGACTGGAGGGGAGAATGAACCTTTCACTACTCACTTTCCATCTATGACTGAGCAAACCAGCCACTTCCCTCATCCCCTGGCCCTGACCCCTGGAGATGGGCCTGCCTGGTTCCTGTGCCCCTACTCACACCTCACATGCTCCTGGACACCCCCATGGCCCGGGGCTTGGCTCTGTTCTCTCTCCTACAGTTGCCCAGGAAAATAGGCTGTGTGTGGAAACTACTCCAGATGGCCCGTTCCCCTGCTCTGCCACTGGGGAATTGCTTAGTTCCTACTGCAGGTAGGGACACAAGGGGAGAGGGGGACACAGTCGCCAGATGTGGTAGCAGAGCTCACCAGGGCTCAAAGATTCAAAATTAGATCACCCCAGCAAACAGCAAACTCAATTGCCCCCCCCCCCCGTAATGCCATAGACCCGGGGGGTGGGGGGCGCAGGAAGGCACATTAGGTAAGAGGGCGCCTTAGCCCCAGCCCATCCTGAGGCTGCAGAACAAAACGGGTAGGTGCTTTGGGCCGGGATGGTGGGTGGGTGGGGCTAGATCGGCTCCACCCCTCCCACCAACCCTTCAAGAGGAAAAACACCTATGCCTACTGCCTGCTGATCCTACAGGCCAGAGGGGCGTTGGGGGCGAGTGGAGGGACACTCCAGGTCTACCAACTGGCCCAGGTCCTTAAGTAGCCTCTGGGATCTGACAGTTCATGCAGGAGCCCAGTCCAACTAGTCCCACCTTGAATTGAAACTACGTGGAGAGTGGACTAGCTCCGCCCTATCCTCCACGACCCAGCAGGTACAGCCACCAGATCCCAATGAGCCAGATCCTTCCCTATCCCCATCTCTGCTGTGGGTTTTTTGGCCCTTCTTGTTCTTCCTGAGACTGAGGGGATGGGCAGTCCAGAGGTGTACAAAGTCCCAAGGGTCCGCCCTCCCCAGGGAGCCCGAAAACCTGGGATCAAGGACCTGGGCTCCAACCCACTCTGTTGCAGGTCGCTCTCGCCTCGCCCCCTGCTCAACTGGGCGGGGGGTTGATACCTCCGCCCCACCCTGTGGCTGCAGGCGCCGGCTCTGGGCGGAGGACAAACACTGGAGTCACATGGCTGCGGCCCTGGGAAACTCCGCGGAGGGCAGGGGCTGGGCCGTCCGGGCTGATGGCAACGGGGCGGCCCGGCGAGAATTCCCAGACCCTGTGACCGGGCCGCTTCCTTCGCTCGTGACCCTATTCGGTTTACTCCAGTGGTCACCGTGGGACGTCACCGTGGGACGCACCAGCTCCGGGGAGGGCACGCGCGGACACGCGCACACACCCCGAGTAGACCGCGCACGCACTCGCCGGGCAGGAGCCCAGGACGCCTGCCAGGGGACACACGCACGCCCGCCGCCGTCGGACGTAAACAAACCGCGCACACACCGCCCGCGGGCGCCGGGCCAGGGACTGTTCCCTGCGAGTCACGTACGTGCACACCGCCCCCGCCCCCGCCGCCCGCCGGCCTGCGCGGCCCCTTCCTCCCGCTCCGCCGCCCGGGCCGGCGCCGGGGAAGGGGCCCGTCTCCACCGCACCCCGCCCAGCTGGCTTCGGCCGCGTCTAGGTGTCCCCAGACTTCGGTCTCCTTTTCCCCCGCGCCGACCCGGCGAGGGATACCCAGGGCCACCGACGGAGCGGGCCCCGGCGCCCGCGCCCGGCACCACCCCGGGGCGCAGGAGCCCTGCCGCCCCAGGGTCCTGCGCGCCGTCCCCGACCCGCGTCTCTCACCCGCCTCTCGGCCCGCTAGGCCTGGCGCCCTCCGCACGCCCGCGTCTCGCTGCTGTCCCCGCGGCTGTCCCGGCCCGCGCCCGGGTCCGTCTCCCCTCCGGCCAGAACCGCGGGGCGCTCCGAGCCGAGCTCCGGGGAGCGCTGAGCCGAGTTTTGTTGTGGAGCGGGCGGCGCAGGGGGCCGGGGCGCGCGGAGTTGTAAAGCGAGCTTCCCGGAATTACTCACTCACAGGATTCCTTTCATTCATAAAAACCCAGTCATGCGGTGACGTCACCGCCAAGCCGCCCCCGGGCCCGGAGAGGCAGCCGAGAGCCTTAGCCCCGCCCCGCCAGCCCCGCCCCTGGGGCCGCCGCGGTCTTGGCGCTGCCTGGGTTCTTGGCCCTTGTTCCCAGGACCCAGGGATACGTTCATGTGACACCTCCGGAGAGACTCGTAGGTGGAAGTGTCGTTTGCTTCATTTTACAGTGGACGGTCCCGGCCTCTTTCTTTTGAACTACACCCTCTGCCTGGATGATATCATCCAGTCCCGTGGTTGCAAAGGTAACTTGTGTGCCTGACTCCCAGGTTTGTGTTTCCAGAGTTCCAATACCTTCTTTGAGTCCCAAACTCGCAGCCAGGTGCCCATTCATTCCACGCTTCCACGTGGGTGTCAGATAGGGACTGCAAACATGACTCGACCCAAATTCAACTCCTGATGGTCAGCCCTGCCTCCGGCTTCCCCGGTCACACGCGTCTCAATGCTCAAGTCTTGTCCATCCCTCTTTTTCTAAATCCTAAGTCCAACTAGCTCTACCTCCAACAGTCCGCATAGAAACCTTCAAGCCATCGCCGTATCCCTACTTTCCTTCTTCTGGGAGTGGAACTCAGGGCCTTGTGCATGTGAAGCAAGCATTGTGCTACTGAGCAATGTCCCCAGCCCTTTCTTTAATCCTTAAGGGCTTTCATGTACCAATCAATGTCACAGGGCTGGATGACACCTGGAGTCCCAGCTATTTGGGAGGCTAAGGCAGGAGGTTTATAGAGCCCTGCCCATCTGGCCTCTACCCAACCTGTCCACACCATATGGCCCGTTCCCCCAAAGCACCAAGCTCATTCTTGCCACAGGCTCTCTTCATGGGCTGTGTCCTCGTCTGTTTACTTGCCTGGCTTTTTCTCATCTTGCAGGTCAGCTTAGATGTCACTGTTTTAGAGAGGACTTCCCGTCCTTGGTTAAAGGAATGTTCACCTCTGAAGTTTATTCTAGTGTTAGTTTAGTATCTCTCTAGGGTGTTAGTCTATATGTTTGCTAACTCTTAGTCTGTCTTCTCCAACCAGAATGGAAAGAAGGCAGGACCCTGAGATCTTGTCACTACAGCATGTGCAGTTCCTGGGAGAGGAGGGCCACACTAAATGCATGTTGAAGGAATAAATGGGTGGAAACTTTGACACTGGGCACTTTGGTCAACCTGGTGAGACGTTCTAAAGTCACTCGGCCAGGAAGTACGAGAACTGGAATTTGCATCCGGGTCTGACTGACTTCTGGTCCAGATATTCTGGAGGTACACCTAATGGGCAAGGAGGGCAGCGTCCGTGAGTAGTGGGTGCAGTGGCTGGGAGTCCCCCTCATGCCGAGATTTCGGAGGCAACAGGGAGAAGGCTTGCAGTCCATTCATTCCCCTTTGCCTCTGCTGGGATTTCTCACTGCCGGGAGGCTGTCACTCCAGCAGCCTGGGCTCTGGGATGCTTATTCTACCGCACAGGGTGTAGGACCTCAAGGCTCTTTCCCTTGACAAGTGTAACTAGACTTCAAGGTCCTTGTTAGGCTTTCCTGCCTCCCAGCCTTGGTCTCCCTGGCACTGTGACATCTGTCCCTTACCTCCCAGAGGTTTCCCATGCAGTTGACCCACTCGCTTCCTAAGTGACCAGATGTTGAGCCAGCTTTCTCTAGGACTCAAAATAACATCCCACACCAATTGCTCACTGCCCTCTGCTTGCACAGCTAAGAGAGCCACTCGGGTTGCCTCTCGGGGCACAAAAGTCCTCAGTTCTAGAAACATCACAATTGTGACTTGTCTATCTTTTCCACCCTCCATTTTCTCTGGAGCTTCTCAAGAACTGGGGCCACCTCTGATGCACAGAGGTGCTCAACTAGTGAGTGATCCGCGGACCTGCACAGCACCCGTGGTCCCCGTGCTACCTAGAGCCCTTGCTACCTAGAGTCCTGGCCTGGAGGAGCAGGACAGTCAGGGCTTCATTATGGACCCTGAAGGGACTGCTTCCCACGGATGTGGTTCATTTTCTGGTCAAGGGGTATCATGTAACATTGTAGTTAAAAGTTTCTTCCTGGGCTGGGGATGTGGCTCAAGCGGTAGTGTGCTTGCCTGGCATGTGTGCGGCCCGGGTTTGATCCTCAGCACCACATACAAACAAAGATGTTGTGTCTGACGAAAACTAAAAAATAAATATTAAAAATTCTCTCTCTCTCTCTCTCTAAAAAAAAATAATAATAATAATTAATTAATTAACTGCTGTCATGGGAAAATCTGAAAATTTAAAAAACAAAAAACAAAATAAGTAGTGGAAATAGTGACTTATAACCTATTGAATAAGATGAGAATCTGTGAGTCCATACTGACGTAAATATGTAAACAGACCAAGGGGAAAAGGGAACCTTCTCAAACAGAAGGTATGATGGCATTGGAAAATGACCATCCGAGCTGGGTGCGGTGGTGCACGCCTGTAATCCCAGTGGCCCTGGAGGCCGAGACAGCAGGTTCACGAGCTCAAAGCTAACCTTAGCAAAAGTGAGGTGCTAAGAAACTCAGCGAGGGGCTGGGGATACGGCTCAAGCGGTAGTGCGCTCGCCTGGCATGCATGCGGCCCGGGTTTGATCCTCAGCACCACATACAAAGATGTTGTGTCCGCCGAGAACTAAAAAAATAAATATTAAAAATATAAAAAAAAAAGGGCTGGGGATGTGGCTCAAGCGGTAGCGCGCTCGCCTGGCATGCGTGCGGCCCGGGTTCGATACTCAGCACCACATACCAACAAAGATGTTGTGTCCGCCGAGAACTAAAAATAAATAAAAATAAATAAATATTTAAAAAATATATATAAAAAAAAAGAAACTCAGCGAGACCCTGTCTCTAATAAAATACAAAATAGGGCTGGGGATGAGGCTCAATGGCCGAATGTCCCTGAGTTCCATCCCTGGGCCTTCCACCTGCAAAAAAAAAAAAAAAAAAAAAAAGACCATCCAGACGCCGCCATTACTACCGTGGTAGTAATGGATTGTAGCAGGTGTCATCAGTGCGTATGAAAATTCAATGAGAAGCAAGATATTTACATAGTTTCAAGATATTTCCCCACAAGACAATCATAACTATGGATGGAAAATAATAACTCTAACATTGAAGAAATTAGGCAGATCCAAACCTTCACTAAGAGACTCCCAAGTTAATATTGTCAGTTAAGTTAATGAGAACCGATTCCAGGCACAGGCTGGAATCCCAGTGACTCAGGAGGCTGAGGCAGAGGATGGCAAGTTCAAGGCCAGTCTCAATAATCAGCAAGACCCTGTCTCAAAATAAATAAAGAAACTTAAAAAGGGCTGCAGACGTAGCTCAGTGGTGGAGCATCCCTGAGTTCCATCCCAGCACAAAAAACATTTCTTTTTCACCAGTAATGGGACGAAGGGGTCTGTGGTTTACAGTTAGGTGATGGCATTTTATGGATGTCAATTTCCTTGTTTTGATGATTGATCTATGGCAATGTAGAAGGAAAAAGTAAGAAAAAATGATGGCAGTGTCAGAGAATGTTCTTGATTTCAGGAAGTTATGCACCGGAATACTTAGGGGCAAAGAGGCCTCATTCTGCATTTTACTCTGAAATGGTTCAGGAAAAAAAAATTGGAGATAATATATGGATGGAATTGTGTCTCCCCAAATTTATCTGTTAAAGTTCTACCCCCGCCCCGCCCCTGTGCTTCAGCATGTGACTATACTTGGATGTTAGGGTTTTTGGGGGGGAGTGGGGCAGGTACCGGGGATTGAACTCAAACACCCTGCCACTGAGCCACATCCCCAGCCTGTTTTTATATTTTATTTAGAGACAGGGTCTTAGTCTAGAGACAGTTGCTTTGAGGCTGGCTTTGAACTGGTAATCCTCCGGCCTCAGCCTCCTGAGCTGCTGGGATTACAGGCATGCGCCACCACGCCTGGCGGATGTCGGGTTTTTAAGGAGGTGAAAGGGCAGTCCTAATCCCATCAAGCTGGTCTCCTTATTAGAAGACACAGTCTGGACACCCAGATGTCTAGGCTGCCCACGCAGGGAGAGGCCTCATGAGGACACAGCCAGAAGGTGGTCAGCGGTAAACCAGGGAGAGAGAAGAAACCAGCCACTCTTATACCTTGAGGCTCAGAGCTTCAGGGAAATGAGCTGCTGCTGCTGAGCCCCCCACCGTAGATACCAGGGGTTATTATAAGGGCACTTTGAGGCGTCTGGGCCAAGAGCATCTAAAAATGCTCTATTATACTTTAAATTTTCTTTAAATCTGAAATTATGTCATAATGAAAAAACTTGTAAGCAGGGACCCAAGTTAGTGTGTAGGATGGAAACCCAGCCCTATCCCGCCCCAGCTGCCCTCCCTGTCCTCTGTGACCTGGCTTCCTAATAAAGCCTACTTCCGGGCTCTGAAACAATGTAATTCGTTCACACTTAAGTTGTGAAATATGATATATCAAGAACTATGTAATGTTTTGAACAGCCAACAATAAAGAAAGAAATGAGGGAAAAAAAAAAAAAAAAAGAGCCTTTGGCAGCAGGTGCTGAGTGTGTAATAAAAAATCAATTATATGGGGTTTGACAGAGAGTGCCCCTAGAGTTCCTAGGACACTCCCTCTGAGAAACCTGCTTCTCCCAGGGGTGAGTGACTTTAGTGACACCAAGTCACCCTGCAGAGAGACCTCACCGGCCACCCACAGGGAGGGGACTTGTTGCCAGTTTCTAGAGAAGAACCCGCCCTCCGCCTGTTGGGCCCCACAGAACTGTAACTAGTCCGGCTGGTTCCCCTGTTCACCTGCCAGGGTGGGGGGGTCCAAACCACAGAACAGTGCCCGGCCGAGTCCCAGCAGAACTGTGGCCCGCGGTGGAGGGCATGGCCCCTGTCTGATGCTCAGTGACAGAAGAGGGCTGCGACCCAAGCCCAGCCTTGCACTTCAGACTGGACACATGGCTGACTCCATGGGAAGTGGGAGGCGTTCCTCTCCCCAGGCTCAGTTTCCCCATCGGCAGACTGCGAGGTGAGTGGACAGCCTGAAGCCACGCTGGACTTGCTTCAGACAGAGGTCACCCTGCAGCATGTCCCAGGATGGAAAGCAGCCAGAAGTTGGGCTGCCGTGGAGGAGCCAGGGCTGGCTTCCCGCGCCCTGGTCAAGGGACTAGTGATGTAACTCAGAGGTGGGGCACTTGGCTACTTGCACAGGTCCTGGGCTTGAGCCTCAGCACCCGGTGGTTGATATATGGCCTCTCATTATGGATGTGCTGCTCTCTGGTACCGAGATTGACTCCCCATGGGCTTCTGTCCTTGGGACTCTCAGTGGGGCAGACATCCAGCCCTGGGTCAGGTCCCACATTTCCATGGGTCCCTTTGCTGGATTTAAGCGATGCCAAAGGAACCCCCTTCTGCACTGTTGGCACCTTGTCTTGACACTTCCACCCACCACAGACTCACACCAGTTTCTTATTACTGGTAATTAATAATAATTAATCTAATAATGATGATTAGAATGTTAATGAGGCACTTCCTCTGGGCCCGGCTCTGTGCTCAGTGCTCATGACCTGTTAGTATTTTGTATTTTTTCACCCACTGTTTTCTCTCACTGCCAAGAAACTGGGTGGGGGGGGGGGAAATAGTCTGACACTGACATTTCAGAGTCTCAGCTTTCCCTACTCATGAAGCCTTCCCTGGTGAGGGGACTGGTACGCACTAATGATCACCAGCTCAGAGCTGAGGAAATGGGCAGATCCATGAGTCACCAGCTGCCCTGGGACCCAGGCCCGGTCCCCAGTGTGTTGCTCTGTGCCCTGACTGCCCCTAACACTGTCCCGCATTGGAGCAGTCAGGTGTGGTCATCACCATGCTGTGACAAGAAAATGGAGACCGTGAGAGGTAAGGAAATCAGCCCAACATCAGTCCCCGGTCCCTGCCAGAGGAGGTCTTGAACTCAGGTGGCTCAGCTACAAGGGCTGACTGGTGTCCCCTGCTGCCCCTGCCAGGGATGGGCTTTTCTGGGAGAGGCACCCCCAAGCCACAGAGGGCACGGAGCCCTGTGGGCACCAAGTTTCTTCCCATTCACACACACCTAGGAGAAATTAGGCACAGTAGGAGGTTAATGACAATAGCTGATAATAAATAGAAGAATGATCACAATGAAAGAGCTAGGTGATTGCCTCTCGAGGGAGGGCAGGCCCCCGGGGTATCAGCCCTAGTTCCCCCTCTGACTTCTACTCCCCCATTGCTCCCCCCGCCCCCAAGCCCTTTTGCCCTCTGACAGCCTCAGCCTCCGGGCTGTGTGTCCCGCATCTGAAACACTGGGAACCAGGAGGGTGTCGGGTTCCTGGTTTAGAACCTTTGCTGTGCCTCGTGAGGTGCCTGCGGGGGGGCCCAAGTCTAAACTCGGTCCACCCGTGCTCCTCACGCCTGCTCACTGTCCGTCCGCAGGCGACGTGGGGTACTGCTGGAAGCGTCTCACTGGACTCCGACTGTCACGTGAGGTCAGGTGTGGAATTTTCCACAGGTGGCTTCACGTCAGCGCTCAGAAAGCTTCAGATCCTGGAGCTGAGGTGCCCCGAGTGGCCTGGAAGAGAGCCATGCCTACTAGGCGTCCAGGCCCTGCCAGGGCTTGTCCAATTGTAACCCGAGAGCCGCCATTCCGCCCCGCCTGCTGCGCCCTGCTGCTCAGGGCCCGGGAGAGAGCCTGCAAGGTGGTCCTCTCCGGGCCCACCAGGCCGGCAGAGTGGCCAGGGGTCCTTCCTTCCGGTCCCTGCTCACCTCAGCACCCTTCCTTGTCCTACCACCTGTGGCTTCAGCAGGAAGCAGGCCAGGCCGCTAGACAGCTTCTGCCGGGGTTCCCAGCCTTCTCCCAGTCCCCCAGAAGCTTGCCCCAAACCCACCTTTGCCCTTCCTGGGCCCTCCCACGGGCATCTGTCCCTCACCCCTGGATTGTTCTCAAGTGGCTGTCATGTCTAACAGTCACCCCTGAGCCCCACCTCTCCCTCGTCCCTCACCCCAGCCCCACCCTGTTCCTTCTCCCCTGTCGTGGCCCCTGCCTCTGGACCCCTCCCAGCTGGGTGCTGCTCTACCGCAGGCCTCTAGCTGAGGTCCCAGGACCTCTCTGTCACTAAACCCAGGGTCTGAGCTAGTCCTCATCTCTCTCGTCTTTTGACAGCAGGCAGGCCAGGTGCAATTTAACCTCTTTTTTTAGTTTTTAATTTTTTCCTCTTTTTTTTTTTTTTTTTGTGTGTGTGTGTGTGTGTGTGTTAGAGATTGAACCCAGGGCCTCACACATGCTAGGCTAGTGTTTTACTGCTGAGCCTCATCCCCAGCCCTTTTTATTTTGAGACGGTCTTACTAAATTGCCCAGCTGGCCTCAAACTCGCCATCCTCCTGCCTCAGCCTCCAGAGTAGCTGGAACGACAGATGTGCACCCCATGACCAGATTTTTTTCCCTCTTTTTGAAACACTCTTTCTAAAGCTTGGCTTCTAGAGGCTGGATTCCCCTCAGCCTTCCAGCCTCCATCCTGCTCTCTCCTGAACTCCTAGTTAGTAGTGAGACTCAGCCTTGGCCTGAGCATCCGTCCTGTGAAATGTGACCAACTCCCAGGTTGTGCTCAGGGCTGTCTCCCATGCTCCAGGTCCACTTCTGCCCTTCCCAGCCAGCTCAGCATTGTCACAGTGGCACTTATCATCACCCTCCCACCTGTACCCCTCTCATGAGCTTTAACAGGTTGGTGACACTACATTTCCGTAGCCACTCTAGAGAGAGAGCAGCCAGCCTCCTGCCCAGCCTCCCTGCCTCCAGAGGACAGAGACTTTTCTGGACTGAGGATGTGACTCAGTGGCAGAGCACTTGCCTGGCATGTGAGAGGCCCTGGGTGAAAGAGAAGGAGCGCGAGTTTTCTGAACCCTGACCTTGGCCTGGCCACGCCTCTTCTCCAAACACATGGCCCCCCATTGCCTCCGTCTGCTTCACTGTCACTCAGGACCTCTGTCTCATGGGCACCTCCAGGCTGTCTGGCCGCAGCGCCCTCCACCTGGAGCCCCCAGCCTGGCGTCCTTTCTTCGGCAGGCTTCCTCCCGCCCTGCTGGCGTGGTTCCCGGCGCCGGGTAGGACACAGGGGGCACATCCCTGTGTGACAGTGTCTTTGACTCAGTGTCTTTGTGGCTGAAACCACAGGCTCTCTAAGGACAGGGAGCCTGTTTTTCTCACGTTTGTGTCTCGCCCAGGGCTTGGCATGTGGTAGGAGCCGAGTTGGATGAATGAAGTTGACCTTGGGCCTTGGGCCTGGGCTGGAGAGGGAGGCTCAGGCTGTGGCAGAGCGGGGAGGAAGGAAGGGGGCGTTGCTCACCTCCTAGAAGGTCCCTTGGCCCCCTGACGTGGGCCTGCTTGTGTCACTGACTGCCATCTCGTCCTGCCAAAGGCAGGGCCACCACTCTGGCTCTTGGGATCCTTGCCATTCCCTGCATCATCCCCGAACAAGTCCATTGGACCTGCCAGGAAGGCGTGATTGGCAGCAGTGGTCAGGAGACCCTGGGACCCAGAAGAGGACCCCCAGGATGGCGAGTAGGTAACTGGTGCTGGTGCAGCCTGGGCTGTCGAGGGGTGCAGCCTTTACTCGACCTCAAGCCCTCTCACTCTCTGCCACTTCCCTCCCCAGGCCTCCCGCCTGTCATCCAGGATTTCCCACCATTCTCCACTTTTGAGGCTTCGGGCACCTCCCCAGACCAGGGCACCTCCTGGAGGGCTCAGAGGGCAGTTGGGTGCTGTTGTGTGACCAGTGCACTCCTCCTGCTGGCTCTGCCCATGCGCAGCCATCGCAGGAGTCGTCAGAGCTGCTGGTCCCAAGCTGAGCCAGTGGTAGCTCCTGATTCCTGGCCAGAGCTGCTGCTCAGGGGCGGGCGCACCACCCACCTTGGCTCTGTTCGCCCTCCCACGGGGACCCAGGGGAGAAGGTCAGTGTCTCTCCAGCCTAGTGCTGTGGGTTGTAGGGGCTGTGTCCTTCCTTCCTGGGCAGAAGAATTGTCGCGATGAGCAAAAGGTGTGACTTACGCAGTCGAGGGGAGAAACAAAGAATGTCCACGTACTTCTGCCTCCTTCAATGCTTTATTCACTCAGATCCCCATACAGCTTCACTCTATAGGTTCTTAATCAAGAAAACAAAGTCCTACTGCTGGGCACTGCAACAGACATGATCAATTCACAGCAAAAAATTCTAGGTTAATTCCAAGCACTGCAAACACACTTACTCATGACAGGCTCATGACAGACACTCCCTCCGAGTGATAAGTTCAAGTGCCAGATCTAAAGTCTCAAGACTTGGGCTCTAAGTCCAGCAGGTGCCCACTCACTCAGCCCACGGAGATGAGGTCAGGAGCCAAGGCAGGCTTCTCCTGGGGTGGAGCTGACACCAGTTGGTGGAGGAGGCGGTCGTCGGGAGAAGTCGCGGCTCTCACCAGGGTCAAGAGGTGGCTGTAGGTTTTGACAGTGGTGAGGACAACACAGAGGACCAGGAAGGTGAGAAGAGCTGGGGTGTCAGCCCAGGCTCTCAGGTGAGGGCACCCGTGTCAGCGCTGTCTGCTCACTTGCTCCATCATTTATGCTAAATTTTGGGGTTTCTGACCCCGCTTTCGATCCCTATCAGCTACTACTGGATTTCTCAGTGACGTCATTTGTCCTGAGGTTAAAGCCTCTGGTCTGGTGGTCCCCTCCCTGATCTTCTTGCTTCTCACTCTTCTTATGGGGCCAGGGCAACATGCCAGAGGGTTCACTCTGAGCTTGTCAGGGTGGGGAGAAGTGACGTGCTTGTGCCGAGGGCCACATTGGGGGGCTCCGTGGGTGTCCCTGGGGAGACCGCAGGTGTCAAACTGGAGCTTTAACATGGAGCTGCTTAGGCTCAGGCCCAAGGCCATCCCCACAAGAAGCCAGAGAAAGGAGAAGGAGTGACTGTGCAGAAAGACAAGCCGTGGAAGGCCCACCGAGGGATCACCCTGATGTCTCCACCACTGGCTGGCCCCTCCTTGTACTCTGGCAGATTCTCTGGTTATTTTCCAGTGGTGTACTCACTCGCCCACACTGATGTTGAGTTGGGTTTCTCTCACCATCAAGAGAGTCTGACTCATTCTGATCTTTCTTCTTGCTCCCGTAGAACCCTGGCCCTCTCAACTCGGGCCCCTGCCAGAACTCCCTGAAATGCATTCGCATCGTCGTGTTGAGCTCATTTGAACACACTGGAGAGACTTTATGCTGAAGGTTGATGGGGAAGATGAGTTGAGTTGACTAAGCGTGAGGGCTTTCTGTTTTCACAGACAAAACAGAACCTCTCACCTTGTCAATCAAGGTAGAAGTCACGTGGGATTTCATAGATTTCAGTTCTTCCCTCCCTCCTTTGGCCATAGGGAAGGCTGCATTTCCCACTTTCTTTGAAGTTGGGTATGACCATGTGGCTTGCTCTAGCCATTGAAAAGCAGAAGCATCATGTCACTTCTGAGAAGTAGCTTTAAGAATCAGTACCTGATCCCCCACAGTCCCTCACTCCTGCCACAGAGGTCATGGAAGCTCATGTTGAGAGTTGCCCCTTAGCCTCTCCACAAACAGAGACCCCTATCCCTCCTCACACTGGACACACAGAGTGAACAAAGACATCATGCTGAGCCAAGATTGAGGGGCTGTTTGTTACTGCAGCATGCCCTTGCCTCTCCTACTTCCTATAGGCTGGAATGTAATCCACTGAAATTTTATAATTTTGACTACATTTTCATGAATGTTGTCTAAGCCTGTTTGGACCACCGTAACAAAACACCTTAGATGGGTAATCTGCAAACAGCCATTTGTTGCTTACGGTTCGGGAAGCCACCGTAACAAAACACCTTAGATGGGTAATCTGCAAACAGCCATTTGTTGCTTACGGTTCGGGAAGCTCATCAGTTCTGTCCAAGATTGAGGCATCAGCAGATTTGGCATCTGGTGAGGGCTCACTCTCTGCTTCAGAGACAGTGGCTTGGTTTCCAAGTCCACTTACACAGTGGAAGGGGGTTGCAGAAGGGGGCAAACAGGCTCCCTCAAGCCTCTTTTATTTATTATTATTATTATTTTTGTGTGGTCCTGAGGATTACCCAGGGCCTTGTGCATGCTAAGTAAGTACTCTACTATTGAGCTAAAATTTGTCTTTTGTTTTTAAATTTTGAAATAGACTGAGTTGCTTGGATTGGCCTCTAACTTGTAATCCTCCTGCCTCAACCTCCTGAGCACCCGGGATTGCAGGTGTGCACAGCACACCTGGCTTCAAGCCTCATCTAATCACATTCTTTTTGGGGGGTACCAGGGATTGAACACAGGGGCACTCAACTGCTGAGCCACATCCCCAGCCCTATTTTGTATTTTATTTAGAGTCAGGGTCTCACTGAGTTGCTTAGTGCCTCGCTATTGCTGAGGCTGGCTTTCAACTCACGATCCTCCTGCCTCAGCCTCCCAAGCCATTGGAATTACAGGTGTGGGCTGCCACCTGGGCCTCACTGACTCACACATGCCTATGTTCAATCTGTTCATGTTCCCCAAACAATCCCCATGATCTCATGATGGTGACCTTTCCCCAGAGGAAAGGGGTCCTCCTACCTAGGATGTTCTTACTCTCCTAATCCAGCAAACTCCTATTCGACCTTTGAAACCCAATTTCAGAACAGGGCTTGGTAAAAAAAAAAAGCATATATATATATATATATATATATATATATATATACACACACACACACACACACACACACCACACACATATATATGTGTATAATACATGTGTATATATGGTATATATATAATATTTTTATAACTTTATTTTTCTTATTTACTTTTATATGGTGCTGAGGATCGAACCCATGGCCTTGCACGTGTGAGGCGAGCACTCTACCACTGAGCCACAACCCCAGCCCCATTATATATATATATAACATTTTATACACACACACACACACACATAGTGTAAAGGGCCAGATAGAAATATTTCAGGTTTTTCAGTCCATACGATTTCTGTCCTAGCACTGAATCTGCGGTTGTAGGAAGTGCAGGTGGAAGCAGAAGATGGTGGGCTCCCTCCTGCTCCACAGTCAGCTCTCAAAGCTCCCACAGAGGAGAGCTAATGCCTCCAGCGATGGCGACTTCTCACACCACCCTGCTGTGATGATCCAATGGAGGGGGGTCACTCCATTGTCTCTCATCTAGATTTCTGCCACAGTCTCCGCTGGCCTCCTGGCTGGCCTTCTCACTGCCTTAGCCTCCAAGTCCACTCTCAGGGAAGGACCGCATCTGTTAAAATGTAAGTCTGAGCCCATCGCTCAAGGCTCCCTGTTGCTCTGAGAGGGAAAGTCCACAATGTCCTACAGGCCTGACACTCCCCACGCCTTATATTTCTTTGACCTCATTACCTACTATGCTCCTGTATTAGCTTTCTGTCGCTGTGACCAAATACCTGAGAGAAACAACTTAAAGAGGAAAGATTTGTTTTGGCTCCAGGTTTCATAGGTGTCGATTCAGGTCACCCGGCTGTGTTGATTCTGGAGTTTGGTCATCTGTGATGAGGCAGAACACCCTGGTAGGGAGTAGGTGGTGTCACAAAGCTGCTTACCTGTGGAGGCCAGGAATGGGGCAGGGAGGAGGGACAGGCGGACTGAGAAAGAGAGAGGGAGAGGGAAAGGAGCAAGGGCTGTCTTTAACCATCTACTGTTTCTACCCCCTCCAATAGTCCATTCACTGTGAATACATCAAGTAATCCATTGATGATCCAAACACTTCCCCAAAGCCCCACTCTGGACACTGCTGCACTGAGGGCCAAGCCTTCCACACCCAAACCTTTGGGGGACATTCTAGATCCAAACCATGACAGTTCCTTGGGAACTGTCACAACAAGCTCCTCTGCTTTTCTTGAAACAAGCGAGGCCAACTCCTACCCCAGGGCCTTTGTACTTGCATTCTGGAGCATACTTCTCCAGATTATCCACCTGGCTCACTCCCCTCAGCTCCATCAGCTCTTTATTTAAGTATCTCCTTTCTCAGTGGGGCCTTTCCTGGCCATTCCATTGAAAACTGCAGGGACCGGGGTGTCTCCGTTGTTCAGCACTTGCCTAGCATGCACAAGCCCCTGAGATCCATCCCCCAAATCAAAACAATCAAAACCCCCAAAGATCAAAAATTACAACTCTCCATTCTGCTCTTACTCAGTAGCATTTACCATTCCCTAGCACACTATGTATTTCCCCCAACTTTTTAATTGTACAAATTTGCAGATGATGGAAGGACTGGGGCCGTGACACTCGAACACACAATCCCGGAATCCACCTTGTGGCATTTAATTAAATTAATTAATTTATTTTTGGCGAGATACCGGGGATTGAACCCAGGGGCACTCAACCACTGAGCCGCACCCCCAGCCCTATTCTGTATTTTATTTAGAGACAGGGGCTCACTGAGTTGCTTAGTACCTCACAGTTCCTGAGGCTGGTTTTGAACTCGCGATTCTCCTGTTTGCAGCCTCCCAAACTGCTGGGATTACAGGCGTGTGTCACCATGCTGGGCTCCACCTTGAGGCATTTTAAAAGAAAGATGCTTACTTCTCTGACTTCTGGATGCCTCAGCCAAAGACTTTAGCAAAACACACTCCAGATTTCACTGTTCTTGTTTATTGTTCCTCTTTCCCTGCTGGGCTGTGAGCGAGCACCTGAGGGCAAGGGTTTGTGATTTTATTCACTGCAGTTTTGTCTGCACCAGGAACTTGGCCTGACTTGTGGTGAGTACAGAAAAGACAAGACAGGTTCTGACTCCGGTTCTGCCTCTCACTGACATGCTCTTCTGGGGACCGTTTCCTCTCACAGAACCTCGGTGTCTCCATCTAAAAAGTGGAGATAATGTTATTACTTCTCAGGGGTTTTGTGAGGATCAAAAGGGTAAGAGGTGTAAGCCTGCACTGTTAGCATGTTAGTTACTTCCTTGAGGGAGTGGGCTTGGTCTAGTCTGAGCCTCTGGACTCCCAGAGGGCAGAGACCTTGCTCTCTGATGTCTGCAGGGCCTGGCGCAGCCCGTCAGGAGATCGCGGACTTGCACTGCTGACATCTCCAATGCAAAGCCCAGCAGAAATTCAACAGAGCACACATCCTTGGATTTACCTGCTCTTCCCTTGACATTGTCTGCTCATTCGATGCTACCTAGTAATCCCCTATACTCCATCTCTTGATTTCCCACTCATCTATCAGTTTCCACCAGAAAAAACTGGGGAAGGGACACTTAACTACATCAGGCACTGAGATTTTTTTTTTTTCAAATTTGTCTTTGTTTCCAAAGAAACAAAGACTTCCTGACCTACACTTCCTTGGTCTGCTCTGCATTTCAGATTCAGCTGTGTGTCTGTGTTGCCAGACTTGCCTCTCAGGCCACTCTGAACACAGGGTGGGTGTTTGCTGAAGAATGGGACTCATCCTGTTAACCCTATGGATTTTCTTGGGTCAGACTGCATGGTCGTGGGTGCGTAGTCCTGGCCTTTTGTAAGCTCGCTCATTACCATCACCCTAACTTCACTTGTTTGGGGTGTGGAGGGCAACATATTTTCACCAAGAATTCATCTCTTTCTTTCAGATCCAAGCTGAAACTCTTCTTCCCATCTGCAAAATGGGGGAAAGAGTTACTACAACCCATAGAAGACGAAGATGAAGTCACTTTATAACTGATAAAGCTCTATACAAATATTAGTTACTATAATTAGCTTTATTAACTTGCATAGAATCTTACCTAAGCCTGTGGAACCACTTGCATTCACTATCTGAGTCTGGGCACTTATCTTCGGATGGAAGAGGAGAACACCAGCAGCTACACTGCTCACATGGACAGAGGTAGTCTGGCATATGGTGGGCAAAAGGTGCGACTTATGCAGTCCAGGGGGAGAAATAAAGAATGTCCACACACTTTTGCTCCAGTCATTCAAATCACTCAATACAATTTCACTCTATAGGTTCTTAATCAAGAAAATGACAATCCTTAATGCTGGGCACTTCACTAGACATAACCAATCCACAGCAAACAATTCTAGATAATTCTAAGCACTGCAAACACATTTACTCATGACAGGCTCATGACAGACATTCCCTCTGCGTGCTAAGCTCAAGTGTCAGATCTAAAGTCTCAAGCCTTGAGCTCTAAGTCCAGCAGGCGCCCACTCACTCAGACCGTGGTGATCAGATCAGGAGCCAAGGCAGGCTTCTCCTGGGGTGCAGCTGATGGCTAGTTGAGGAGAGAGTCTTAGGGAGAAGTTGTGACTCTCATCAGGGTACCAGGGTCAAGATGTGGGTGTAGAGTTTGAGAGTGGTGAGGAAAAAGCAGAGAATCAGGCCAATGACAAAAAGTGCTGGGATGTCTGTCCAGGTCCTCGTCAGGCTCTCAGCGTGAGGGCACCAGTGTCGGCTGGCTGAATGTCTGTTCATTTGCTCCAATTATTTATACCACATTTTGGGGCTTTTGACCCCACTTTTAATCCTTCTCAGTTGCCACTGGGTCTCTCAGTGACATTATTTACCTTCGGGTTAAAACATCTGGTCTGGTGGTCCCCATCCTGATCTTTTCGCCTTTCCCTCTTATTGGGTGAGGACAGCCTGCCAGTGCTTCACTCTGAGTTTGCCAGGTGGGGAGAAGTTAGTGCCTGAGCGCCACACTGGAGGGCTCCGTGGGTGTGCCTGGTGAGACTGCAGGTTTCAAACTGGAGTTTTAGAATGGAGTTGCTTAGGCTCAGGCTGGTTGGGGAATCATCAGGTAAAGAAAAAGCCCAACCAAGTCTGGTGGGCTGGACCCAGAAAGCCTGCTTAGTCAGATGCACACAACCTCATCATTGGCATTGTTAATCCTAACAACTGCCATCATTGAAGTCCCACTACGCGCAGGCAGAAGGGCTAAGTTCTTTCTGGTCACAACACACACCGCGGTGGGGTATTCCTGCACCCACCTCTCAGGTTCACTGAGATCATCTGTCCAAGTAATAAGATCTGCGTGGAGTAGGGTTGTCAGACAACAAATAAGATTATAGCACTACACTGTACTTACACCGCATTATCGTTATCTACACTAAAAATTCATTTATGGGTTACCTGAAATTCAAATTTAATTGGAGGTCCCCTATTTTATTATTTGCTACATCTGGCAATCCTAGTTTGGGAGTACCCGGCAAAAATCAAAGCAGGTTCCTCCCTGTCACGCCCTGTGCCTTCGCTGGCTTGACTGTGACCTGTATGAGCAGTCACCAGCAGTAAGTCCACAGGGCTCCCCGGATGTTTCAGGGGGCGCAGGGAGGAAAGGGACAGGGCGGCTGCCCCTCTTCAACATGTCTTTCAACTAGCCCTCCCAGGGACCTTCCGCCCGGCACAGACATGGCCGCGCCCCGCAGCGGACAATTGGCTCCTGCGGAGAGCACGTCCTCCCTCGGCTACCAGAGCCCCTTCTATTGGGCAGTTATTCAAGATGGCGGAGCCCCGCCCCCGCCCGTCCTCGTGCGCGGGGCTCGCAGGGCGGGGGCGGAACTTCAGCGGCGACCCGGGGCCTGGGCTCTGATGATTGGCGGAGAGCCGAGGTCGGGCCGTCACGTGGTGCGGCGCGCGTTTGTTTGCGGAAGTAGGAGGCGGCAGAGTGCTGAGTAAGCCGAGGTGAGTGACGGCGCAGCGGGGCGGGGCGGGGCCCCGGGGCCTCCCCTAATCTCCGCACCCCGGGCTCCGATGTCTCCATCCGGACCCTGCTTTGGACCATCCTGGTGTCTCCGATTCTGAGGCACGTCCTCCACTGATCTTTGTGCGACCGTCTGAGTGTCTCTGGTTTCTGTCCTTTGATCCCCCCGACGTCCCCAACTCCCATCCCATGGCCGCTCTTGGCTCATTTCCAACTGTTCTCTTTTAGGGACCCGGCCTCGTCCCTGGACCCCTCTTCAGTGTCCCAGTCACCTTCTTGTGCTTCCCTCAGTACCCTAACTTCCAGAATCTTCCCCTCCCAACCCTCTCAGCCTCCGTCTTCCACCCTGGGACCCTTGGGTGGTCCTCAGCTTCCTTCCGGTGCCCTCGAAGTGCTCCTGGTTCTCTCCCACTGTCTTTGTCTCCTGCATTGTTTCTTTTGTGTTTTCTTCTTTTTCAATTTCTAATTCCCTCTCCCCGCTTTTTCTGTCTCATGTGCCTCTAGATTTCCTCTGCTCCCTGCTTGCCCACAACCTAATCTCCAATCCCGTGTCCACCTCCAGCTCCCACAGATGACCTGGAAGCTGGTGACAGGGAGCTTGTGAACTGGGTGACCATGTGACTGGTCAGGGTGTGGTTTGGGACAGGGAGGGCACAGGGCTTTGGGATCTGTGCCCATTTTCTTAATGGGCTACCCACATGACCCCAAACAAATACCATCCCTTCCTCTGAGCTTCTGGGTCTTCCCCTCACCTGCCCTTTTACCAGCCCAACAGGATGTTAGGCAGGTTTGGTTTGGCAACACTGAAACTCCACCCTTGGGCTGAGTGCAGTGTTTTTGTTATTGTCTGTGCCTTAAAATGTTCCTGAAGTTTGGAGGCTATTTTCTGTTCAAGTCTCAGTTTTCTCATCTGTGGCAAGGGACTGTAGTTCCATGTGAAGCTGCCATATGGTTCAATATTTGAGAAAATGTAGAAGGCACAGCATTGTAACCTGTGTGGCCATTGCTGTTGTATCAAAGGCAGGACAGAATAGAACAGGAATGGAAAGAGGTGAAATGATAAGAGAAAGATGAGTGCATGTCTTTCCTTTGTCATTTGGCAGTGTTTATTGAATCAGGCTTTTTATATATCTTTACCATTTCATTTATTCATTGAACAAATACTAATTTGACTCCAGTGTTTTAGGATATGCTCCATGTAGCCAGTGTTATTCCCATTTAGCAGGTAGAGGAAAAGAGGGTGAAGGAGTTGCCTGAGGTCATACCAATTAGGTTGGAGCTGGGATCTGAATACAGTGTGCATGATCCCCAGTTCTCAATGGTTTGACTTGATTTTTTTGTACTGAATGATGATACAAAGGCAATAATGCTTTCAGTAGAAGCCATACTTTGAATTTTGAATTTGAGTATTTTCTTGGGCTAGGGACATGTGGCTTTGTCCTCTCAATGCTGAACAGTGGTGGTGAACTGTATCCAGTCAGCTAGTGGATCACGAGGGGAAATGGTGGGCGCTTCCCAGTGTGCTGTGTTGCTAAGTTATGATGTCTGATGACATCATACCAGGGATTGAACTCAGGATGCTTGACCACTGAGCCACATTCCTAGCCTATTTATTTATCTATTTTAGGGGCGGTACTGGGGATTGAACTCGGGGCACTCAGCCTCTGAGCCACATTTCCAGCCCTATTTTTTTTTAAACATTTTGTTTTGAGACAGGGTCTCACTAAGTTGCTTAGGGCCTTGCTAAATTGCTGAGTCTGGTTTTGAACTTGTGATCCTCCTGCCTTAGCTTCCCAAGCTGCTGGGATTACAGGCATGTGCCACAATGCCTGGCTCCTAAAAATGCATTTTTAAAAAAATATTTGTTTTAATTGTCAGTGGACCTTTATTTTATTTATATGTGATGATGAGAATCGAGCCCAGTGCCTCACACATACTAGGCAAGCGCTCTACCACTGGTTCACAACCTCAACCCCTAAAATGCATTTTTGATTTGTGATATTTTCAAGTTATGATGGGCTTATTGAAGCAAAACCCCATAAAAAATCAGGGAGCACCTGTACTGTCCAGTGGGGCACCAGAGCCTGTGTACACAGACTGTCCTGCTGTGTACGGGTTGCTCCTGTTGTCTCGGTGTATGGGAGGTTTTCTCTCCCTTGGATGGTTACTTATATATTAAATGACTTTACTTTTCACTCAACAGAATGACATCACCAAAAAATGGATAAAGGGGGAATTTAAAACTGTGTGCACACATGTGTGCTCACCTGCTCTGGGCATGTGTGCAGGGCAGTGGGTGGGGGAGGGCCATGGTGAAGGGAGTGTTCCCAGCTTCACTGTATCTTAAGTGCCACTTCTCTTTTTTGTCGCCTCATTTTCAAGTGATCTCATCCAGTCTCATAGCTTCAAAAGTACCATCTGTACTGTAATAGCCCTGCAGTTTTTATTTTTTTACTTCTTTGCAGGGCTGAGGATGCAACCTAGTGTGTGCATGCAAATCTTTGCCTCTGAACTGCATCCCCAGCCCGACATTCCTCTCCTAGTCTGGGGAGATCATTTCTCTGGATGATAGACTCACAGTTCTTGATGCTCACTCGCCATCTCAAACTTAGGCATTTCACAGTTGAAGTATTCAGAGTCGAACTGTATTCATCCCCCCCCCCCCCCCCCGCCCCATTCTGGAGCAAAACCTTCCCTCCAGTTCTCTTTCCCGCCTTTGGAATTGGCAGCATTACTCTTTCAGTTGCCAGATCAAAGCTGTGAGATTATCCTTGGGGTCTCTCTTTTTTGCTACCCCATATCCAGCCAGAGTAATCTGTTAAAATGTCACTCATTTTCTCCAAACTCTGCTGTGACTTCACTCCCTACACAGGCCTAGTCCCTGTTCTTCCCGTTTGTTTCCTTGCTGTTCCTGGAACTCACCAGGCGTGCTGCAGCCCCAGGCCCTTTGCACTTCTGCCTAGAAGAAAGCTCTTCACCTGGTTCCCATATGACTTTGTCCTCTCATCTTCCAGGAATTTATCCAAGGTCAAGTTCTTAGTGAGGGCTCCCCTGGACACCATATCTAAAATTTCAGTCTCCACCTCAACCTTTCCTTTCTAATTTCTCAGGTTTATTTTTCTCCTCAGCACCTAATTAGCGTGCGCGCACACACACACACACACACACACACACACACACACCTTATTTGTCTTCTTTATTATTTGCAGGCCTCTTTGAAATATAAATTCCAGTAGGGCGGGGATCTTCTCTTCTCTGTTCATTATTGTTCCCTCAGTAGGTAGAACAGTGTCTGCCATAGCAGGTCCTCATAAATATTTGTGGAGTGAATCACAAAATGGGCCACCTGCACCAACTTCAGGGGCTCTCAGATTTTTCCTGTGTCACTCTCTCCGGGTCTCCTGCAGTCCTCTGGACAGTTGGCTCTAGCTGTGCTCTGGCCAAGCAGAGTGAATGAGAGAGACACCTTTTCCCCTTTATTTATTTGTTTGTTTATTGGTACTGGGGATTGAACCCACGGTGCTTTTTGAACCCAGCCCTTTTTATTTTTATTTAAATACAGGCCCTCACTAAGTTGCTGGGGATGGCTTTGAACTTGTGATCCTCCTGCCTCAGCCTCCCCAGCCACTGGGATTACAGGCTGTGCCACCATGCCCAGCACCTTTTCCCTTTTCAAGGGGCACTTTAACCTGGCTCCTGTGATCGCGTTTTAGGTGAGGACCTTGGCTTTGGGAGTCCTGGAGGCAAAATCAAGCCTCATCCAGCATTTCCGGCCAGCTTCTTCCTGCAGGTGGTTTGGGCACTAAGTGCTGCTGCTCTGGATTCCAGCAAATTGGGTTCAGATCCTGGCAGTTACCTGGTCTGCTTGAGCCTCAGTGCCTCGTGAGACACGGGGAGACCTGCCTTCTCTTGGGGTGTGCTGAGGATTAAGATGGTGATTCATCTCATGAGGTGTCTGGCGCTCAGTAGATGAAGGTGGCAGTGCTGCTGGGGTGGAAGGTGACAGGACTGAGCCCTTTCCCTTCCTCACTCACTTAGCAAAGAGGTTGGAGCTGGAGCTAGGGTGAAGGGCTGGAGGGACCTTTTGGTGGGTGCAGCCTTGGAGGTGCAGGGGTGGTGGCAGGTAGATGTGACCTTTGACCTCAGCTAGCCTTCCCTGTGAACTGCACACCTGCCCTGTGATGGGCCTTTTGCCTCCTGCAGTTCAGGACCCAGCCGCAGGCAGAATCCCCACTTCCTGTCTCTGGGCTGCTTTCCTGTGGACACTGCAGCTTCCAGGTTTCTTCGTGAGCTCAGAGTCCACTAAGAGATGTGGGATCCCTTTGCTCTCCATAAAATGTGGCCACCTGTTAGAGGATGGGGTCCTGTGGGTGGGGACGTGCTCCTGTGTGGGTGGTCAGGTGTGAGAGCTGCCGGAAGGAAGCCCGGGGGTGACTGCAAGCTGGTGCTCTGATCAGACCTTGTGTCCTCCATTGGCTTTGTCATGACGGGGTGGCAGGAGGTGTTGGTGGTTCGGGGGGTGTCACTGTCCTGCTGCCAGGACCAACCAGCAGTTGTTCCAATCATGGGACATCCTGCTGTAAGTGGCCAGGACTCTGGTGGCCTGATTTTCACCTTAGGCAGTTCTGTATGCTCCTAGAACCCCCACGTGGCCTGTCTTGTGAGGCCTGCTCCTGGCCGGGTGCCTCTGGGCTCCTGTCACCTCCTGGGCAGCTGTCCCACTCTTGCGGAAGCCTGGGGCCTGGAGAGTTTCCCTGCTTGGAGTAGGAATGAGCTCAGCTGTAGGCACCCTGACCAGCGTCTGTGAAGCTGAACTTTCCAGACCAGGGCTCAGAGAGGGACCCGCCTGGCACTGGGTGCCCCTCCTAAAGCTCAGAGGTGCTGAAGGAGGGTTCTCTGGGTGGGGGGCTGAGCTCCTCTCAGTGAAGAGCCGGCAGTGCTGTGGGCTGAGGGGTGGTCTCCATTATCCCCTCCGAGGACCTCCTGGGTGCCCAGCTGGTGGGCTTGCCAGGTTCTTTAGGTTTCAGCCATTCGTTCTTGTGACAGTCATTAGACCCCCACTCTGAGGCACAAATCAAGAAGCCCACAGGTGCACCGTCATTGTCCCTTGGTAAGTGCCCCCTGGGCTGTGTGCTGTGACTGGGCTGCTGAGGGGAAGCTGGGAGGGCTCCTGAGCGAGCCTTGAAGGACAAGAAGGGATCCTTCCCTTTATGTCATTCTGTGGCACTTCTGGGGATTTTGAACCCAGGGCCTCGCTGAGGTGCCCAGGCTGGTCCCAAACCTGTGATCCTCCTGCCTCAGCGCCCGAGTCCCCAGAGTCCGGGTGTGCACCGCTGCGCCTGGCTTTTGTCAGTGTTTCCTTTTGGGTGGGAGTCGGCATGTCCCACTCTAGTTGCTCTTTGGACACTGACCGCTCGAGGCCTCTCTGTCCTCTTCTCTCAGGGGGAAGCCAGAGAGCCTCGGCCTCTGCAGATGCCGTTAGTTTTCCCTGAACAAACCGGGCGGGTGCGCTGGGCCTGGGACAAGGGACTGGTGAGCAGAGCAGGAGAAAGGCCACTAATATCTGGCCTCAACCCGGGGAGACAGACTGGCCCCTGGGAAGAGCCTGGAGTGGCCGTCACTGCCATCACTGGTCCTGGGTTTTGTTTTTCTGCTGGGCGCGTCCCAGGAGCGCGTCGCGGGACGCGCATCGTGGTGGGCCAGTGGTGCGCAGGGAGCCAGCCCAGGTGGGCGGCAGGAGGGACCGTTGTTATGGGTTAAAGCAGATGTTTACACCCGGGAAGATGAAGGGTGGAGGCTGGAGAAGCGGGAGGAAGTGAGGAGGAGGCTGTGCAGGGTCAGGCTGCAGTACAGGCCCCAGGTCCCCGTGGCTACCCGCTCCCCCGCCCCGCCTCCTGCCCCCTGCAGCTGGGCGGGGAGGAGCCTGGCCCTGGGCTCTGAGTGGGGGACAGAGGAAGAGGACAGGAACAGGGAGGCACGTGCCTGCCTTCCCCCCACTGGCCCCCCTCCTGGCCAGGACGGTGCCAGGATGTGGCCGGTGGTTTCCATTTCCTTTCTCCACCTAGTGATGGCGATGGCTGCCGCTTCTGTGCACAGTGGCCAGTGTCCTGGACCCTTCCCTCCACTGCGTCACTTCATCCTCACGCCAACCCCAGGAGGCTGGGTGGGAGCCAGGCCATCCTTTTTGTGGCCGCACTGCCGTCAGCCTGTGGGGGCGCCCCGCCAGCCCTGGCGCTGGGGCCTGGGCTGGGACACCGAGGCAGGGCCTCCTCTGGGCTGGGGGTCGTTTCTGAGGCAGCTGGAGCCCGCTGGTCAGCTTCTGCCTTGGCCCCAGTGGCCCTGGCTGCCAGTGCTCCTGATGCCCTCCCCTCCTGGGGGTCCCCCGCGTGCCTGGGCCTGCTGCCGGGACGCCTGTCTGCCCTGTTCTAAGCCACCCTGACCCCACTGGCCCCCCGGAGCTCAGCCCACTCCTGCTTTCTTTAGAAACGTATAATCATTCGCATGCCATCGGGAAAACCCGGGAAAGCAGGAGGCCTCCGTAAGCCCAGCGCCGTCCTCTGTGTTGGTATTCTGGTGTTTTCTGTCTTGGTATTATTTTCTTCTCAGTTAAATTCTGATCTGACAAACTTGCTGTGAGCTAGGGGTGAGCTAGGGGTGAGAAGAGCCCCAGCAGGGGCTCCAGTCCTCTGTCCTCTGCCACTAGCTGTGTGACCTCAGGCCCATCACTTAACCTTTCTGTGGCTGAATCCCATGTGAAATGAGGATGCAGATGTAACTGTTCGGTCGGGTGGTCCTGCGGGGGAAATGGGGAGAATGCGGAGGGGACGGTGCCGAGCACAGGGAGGGGCTGGGTCGTGTGGGGGGGGTGACTGGTTTGAAGCTTGTCGTCTGGCGGGGACACTTAGGACACACTGGGGCAGAGGAGTGGAGAGTTTTTTGACTTTTGTGGTGGTGGAGATGGGACCCAGGGCCTCCCACGTGCTGAGCATGTGCCGTCACTGAGCTGTACCCCCAGCCCTGAGGTGACTTTAAAACGAGGGGCAGCATCGAGCAAGGAGGAGACCTGGCAGCTGGAGAGGCGTGCGCAGAGCGATTCAAGAGCGTGTGAGAGCTGAGCTTGGACTTGAACAGCAGCAGGCCTTTCCACACAGCAAAGGAGAGGGTGGACCCTGTGCAGATGGCCCCAGCCAGGCAGGCGGCCGGGGAGTGCTCGGGGCTTTACTCTCCCAAATGCACAAGGTTTGGAGTGGACAGGGTGTGAGGCCCGGAGCTGCGGCTGGAGAGCCTGGGGGGGGGGGCCACGGGCGGCAGAGGCTACCAGCCCCCTGTGGCTCATGGGAGCAGCACAGGCAGCGGTGTGGACTCGTGTCACCAAGTTTCTCCTGAGTGGCCACACTTTGTAGTCACAGCTTTTAGTGGCCACGTGGTACTGCCTGAGTGAATGGAGCCACGTTCACCATTGTACATGGGTGTCGAGGCATGGCGATGTGCGTGCCGGGACCCATTTTGGTTATATTTTGGGTGGGGGGTTCCTGGGACCAATTCCTATGTCTTCCCTGGCTGTGGAGAGGGACACAATCTCTCCAGCTTCTCTGTCCTTAAAGCCCCCAAGTATGGGAGACAGAAGGAAACGTGGCAGGTCTGAGTGTTCTCACATTCTCCTGCAGTCCTCACACTGTGAGGGAGGTGAGGCTTGTCCCCATTTGAAAGGAGAAAACTGAGGCTGCCTTCCCACACTGCACCCTGCTACTAATCCTAGAGGGAAAGACATTGCAAAGCTTCGGTGTTTTCAGAGTCCTGCATTCAGGGTGCCCTGAGCCTTAGTTTCCTTATCTGTAAAAAGGTAGCTAGTGTTCATTGAATATTTGCTATCTGCTGTGTGCTATTGCTAGGCGCTGTTATTAAGGTTTCTGTGAGACAGATGAGGAAACTGAGACAGAGGTTAAGTAACCTACCTAAGGTCATGGAGCTAAGTGGTAAGTCCAGAACTTGAACTCAGCCAGGTTCTAGACCTGCACTGTGTTTTTTAGTGTATCTGCCTTGTATGGTTTTGTAATAAATAAATGAAGCAATCACATAAAGTATTTAACTCAGGAATTACTGCACAGTAAGTGGTCGGTAAACATCTCTAATGCAATTACAGTAGTCTTCCCTTATTCAACAGGGGATTCATTCCAAGAACCCCAGTAGATGCCTGAAACCAAGGATAATACTAAAAACTATATATCCAGCATTTCAGGGCTTCTCTTTGGCATTTCCAAATCTCCAGTATTACTACTCATGTACCTTAAGGCCATCATTAAGCAATACAGGATCACTTGAACACAAGCAGTGCAGTACAGTGGCCACTGATCTGGCAACTGAGATGGCTACTAAGTGACTTACTGGGTGGGTAATGTATATGCTGGACAAAGCAATGAATTGACCCTCTGGTTGGGACCTAGCTGGATGGCATGAAATTTCATCTTGCTACTGACAACAGCATGCAAGTTATAACTTAGAAATAATTTAATTCTGGAATTTTCCACATGATATGTTTGGACTACAGTCACTGAAACTGGGGAAATTGAAAACTCGAACAAGGGGCTCATTTCTGGCCCCCTTCCCCAGAGCTCTTTGGGAAGCCAGTGCCAGCAGGAAGCGAAGGAATGCGATGCATGCTCGCATGCCCATGGCCCCTTCCCCCAAGGCAGAGTGGTGAGGCCTGATTCCCTGTGGTGTCTATTGGGGAAGGGATCTGAGTTTGCTTCTGGAATTGAAATGCTGAGCTCTTTGCCAAAAAATTGTTTCTATAATTTGTGGAGTGAGAAGCCCTTGCTCGCTCAGGGCCTTCCTGCCGACAGCATGTGCTCCCACCTGCTGTCCCATTTGACCACCGATGAGGAAATCGAGTCTGTCAGGGACACTGGGTCAGGGAGCGGGAGGTTAAGGTCTCTGTGCATCTGGGTCTCCAGCTGGGCCCTGGGGGCTGCAGGGCTTCCTGTTAGACCTCTGACTTCCTGCTCAGTGCTGTTTCTTTCTCTCTCCCCCCTCCTTTTCAGGTCCCTGCAGGCCCAGACTCAAGGGACAGCCTGGTGGGGGCCACAGGTGCCTGTGCAGGATCCAGCTACGTTGGTGAGGTGGGCATGGGAGACGGAGCCCAGCTGACTGGAGACCCTGTTCTCTTCCAGACTGAGGGGGCAGGCGGCAGGGCCTCCCCACCTGCCCCACAGAAGATGCAGTTCTTCGGCCGCTTGGTCAATACCCTCACTAGCGTCACCAACCTGTTCTCTAACCCATTCCGGGTGAAGGAGGTGGCAGTGGCGGACTACGCCTCAAGTAACCGGGTTCGGGAAGAAGGGCAGCTGGTCCTTTTCCAGAACACTCCCAGTCGCACCTGGGACTGCATCCTGGTCAACCCAAGGAACTCGCATAGTGGCTTCCGGTGGGTGATGATGGGCAGGGCCACCCACCCACACCTCTCCTTTCTTGGTGCTCTGCATGCGGGGAAGCCACTTATTTGGGTCTCCAGCTGAGGGAGCAGAGGGGAAGGGGATACTGGATCTGGGGAGGAGGGAGGCTTCCCTCTTTGCACACTCTGGGCACTGGGAGGAAGCCTGGGCATTTCCTGTCCGCAGGCCTGACCCCTGCCGATCAAGGGAAGGGGTGGGGTGGGAGAGGCAGGTGAGGTCCATCAGCGTGACCTTTACCCCTGGGCCTTTATAGGCATGACCATCCTTGTAGGGGCTGGCCAGGATTTGATCAGGAGCCTGTAAGGGATGTCCAGAGATGTCCCTTCTCAGGCATGTTGGGACGACCCCCCAGCTGGGAGGGCAGGACAGGAAGTCAGCCCAAGGCTGAGGTCATGGGGCCAGCTGGGGGACCAGCTGCAGGGATGGCATAAGCCAGGCCTCTGACTGCAGGGGTCATTGTGGAGGTGGGCTCGTGCTGATATCTCCTTTCTGCCTGTTTGTCCCTCTGACTGTCCGCACCCATCCCTTCGGCACGCACTGAGTACCTGCGGAGTCTGGGCTGAGGCCAGGCCCCACGGAACGGGGGGTGACAAACGTGTCTTTAGGGAATGTGCAGAGCAGGGCCTCCTGGCACAGGCACCAGGACACCCTCGGGAGCCAGGCACTTCCTGTCGGGTTGAGCCTAGGGAGTGGGGGGAAGGAAGTGACTACTTCCTGGTGGGCCGGCTAGAGCCCCCGAGCTGCTCTGGAAGGACCGGGGGAGTTTGTCCTGCACACAGGCGGTTCTAGACCTGGGAGGTGCACGGGGCCGAGCCGCAGGCAGGGCCCTTGTCTGACTCCCAGGCTCTGGTGAGAAGTGAGGCCCAGGGACATCTGGGTCCATTCTGGTTGAGGAGGCGAGGCATCAGGAGCCTCAGAGAGTGGCCAGCTGGGGGCCAGGGGCCAGGGGCCAGCTGCCGGGAGAACAAGGCCAGTATCATGGCTCCGCCCAGTCAGGTGAAAATTCAGACCTGGCTCCACAGGGAAGCTGGGGTGGAGGTCTCCACAGTAGGTGCTGTTCCAGATGCTGGCAGCAGTGCCGTCCAGATGCCGAGTGCACACGGCTGGGGTGGCACCTTCTTGCTGGCCGTGATCAAGGCCAAGGACAGTGCAGCTTGCCCCTGCAGCTGTTGGTGCTGGGAAGACACAGCAGAGCAGGGCAGCGAGTCCGCTCCACAGGGGACCACTGGGACCTGCCCTGGGGACCCCACCGTCTCCATGTGCAAGTTCTGTGGGTTGTGAGGACTCTTCCCCAGGAGTGCAGACTTGCCCCGGTGACCCTGAGCTCTGTCCTCAGCACTCCTCCTTCCCAGGGGGATCAAAGCCCTCATCGGCAGCGTATTGGCCACACTGATAAATTGTGTGTACTTCTTCTTTTTTTGTTTCTTCTTTCAGTGCTGGGGATGGAACCCAGGGCCCCCGCTTCTAGGCATGTGCTCTCCCACTGAGCCACCCCCAGACCCCTGCTCTTCATCAGGTCTCCTTGATAGTTTCCAGAATGGGTTCCCTTGTTACCTATTGAGGTAGGCCAGGAAGGCGGCATCCCCTCGTATGGGTGGGGAAACCGAGGCTGGTGGGAAGTGACGCACCCGGGGTGGCGCAGGCCGCAGTGAGGAGGCAGAGTCTGTGTCTTCCTTTCCTAAGCCAGTCCTCTCTCCGTGCCTTCGTGTCGCTTCATATTTTAGATGGACTAAGGAGCATCGGCCAGTTTCACGCTGAGTGCTCAGTCTCCCCTCTTACCTCCAGGTGTGCCTCGCCTGGCTCTGGAGTCGCTCCATCTCAGCCAGTGGCAGCCCCACCCTGTTCTGTGGTTGTGTGATCCAGAAACCCTGCTTGGCCCTTGGTTCTCGGGGCTCCTTCACCCCAGATCCAGGTCATTACTGGGCTCGGACAGGCTGTTCCTGGGTGGGATTGATGTGCTCCTGCTCCGCTGGCAGTTACACCTGGGTTGCGATGAGTGACAGGAAGCCCAGCGTGATGGGGGCCAACCAGGGTAGAGCTGTGGTCTCCTCCAAGTGGCATCCATGCTGGACAAGCGCTGGGCTCCTGTCCTCTTTCGACTAAGTGAGGCCTCCGTTTATTCTCTGTCACCTATGGTCCCATCTGGCTGTACCAGATCCACCCGTCACGTCTACTTTTCCAGCCAGCAGGAAGGCAGAAGGATATTCTCTCTTTTTTTATCTAATTCTTTATTTGTACTGGGAATTGAACCCAGGGGTCTTTACCACTGAGCTACACTCCAGTCCTTTTTATTTTTTATTTGAAATGAGATCTCAAAATAAGATGCCCAGGCAGATCTCAAAACTTGCGATCCTCCTGCCTCAGCCTTCCGAGTAGCTGGGATTACAGGTGTGCGCCTCCATGCCTGGCCAGTCTCTCTTTAGGGACAGTTCTTGGAAGTTGCACACATACCTTCTGTTTGAACTGAGTGTCCGGCACAGCTCACTGCTGGGAGGCCGAGAGGTGTAGCCTGGGCCCAGACAGCCGCGTGCAAACCTAAAGCCCGGCTTCCACTTTGCTGCCAGCTCCTCCGGGCCACCGTCATGGCACAGGCGGACCCCCGCTGCACCCAGCCTTCCAGCCTGTCACTGTTGCTGTGGTCTTGCTGTCCTTCTGTCCCCTGCCAGCCTGCCGAGTGATCTTTGGGGAGGGCAGTCTGTTGTGCCCCTCGTCTGCTTAACCCTCGTGGCTTCTTGTTTGGTGGCATATCGGAGGCCCAGCCTGGCTGCGAGGCCCTGTGAGCAGGCTTCTGCTGGTCGCTCTCAGCTCTGCCACCTTGTGCTGCTGACCTTTGCCCTAGTTCTCACCGTCCCCTCCCTTTGCTTGCCCTCCCATGGCCTTCAGGCTAGAGCAGGTGCTTCTACTCTGTAGGCACCATCCCTGCCCTGGGGGGACTGTCTCGTGTTCCTGGTATCCCCAGCACCCAGCAGATTTGTGGATGGGGGACAGTGATGTACTTATTCACCTCTAACTGTACTTCCCAAGGACACCATGTGCTGTCCCCTCTTCCAGAGGGTGGACAGCGGTTGGATTCAGGGAGTAGGGGGTGGACCAAGAAGCAGGAAGCAGTGGGTGGAGGCTGCAGATGGGCTACAGAAGTTCAGGATATGAAGAATCGCAGACATGGTAATGCCAAGGCCAAGAGTGTGACCTGGCAGTGGGGCTACCGTGGGGACTTGGAGGAAAGGGTCAGGGCACACACTGTGCCGAGCCCTGGGGGGCTTGTCGAGTGGTGTATCAGTCCGGGCTCTGTTGCTATAATAGAATACCCAGCTGGCTACTGTGCACACAGAGGCTTATGTAGCCACCGTTTTGGGCACTAAGATTGGGCAGCCCTGTCGTGACCTGTATGAGGGCCCTTTGGTTGTGTCATGAGATGACAGGTGGCATCATGGTAGGAGTGCATGGGAGAGATCACATGGTGAGACAGGAAGCCACAGAGTGGCCTGTCTTGTTCTTTTTATAACTACGCACTCGGGAGAATAACTGCAAGGCCAGCATTAAGCCCTTCTAAGGGTGGTGACTCCAGTGACTAATTAATTACCTGCCACTCCAAAGACTCGAGCACCACTTAATACCCCCACGTCAGAGAGGTGTCAAGCATATGAACCCTTGGGGACATGCTGGGGGACGTGTCACTGGCACCCTCCTGACCCCCTGAACACCTTGCAGTTTGCAGGGAAGGCCTGCTCTACCCGCTGTCCTTCCAAGGAGTGGGGTTCTGCCTCCTAGATGTCTCCTCAATTTCTCTGGAGGGCTTTGGGCCCTCCCCAAAGTATCTTCAGTGTTGAAGTCACGTGGAGGTCTGTGTTGGCCTCATGTGGAGGTGTCCTGTCCTGCTGTTGCTGCTTTTAGCTGTCAGGAGCCGCCCTGGGATGGGGATGGAGTCGGGACCTGAGTCTCACTCCTCAGGTCACACTCCCTAAGGCCTGTGAGTCCCACATTGCCCCTTCTTGCGGGGAGAGATGGTGACACCATCACCAAATACCTGGTTTGTTAGTGGCCGCTGTGAGCTTGCTGCGGTCTAAGCGTTTGCTCATTTTGTGGTCACATGGCCCTGGGAGGCTCTTACTGCTGACCCTCTTACAGACGTGGAAGCAGCCTGAGCACCTTGCCCGGGTCACAGCGGGCCAGTAGCTGAGCCCTCCGCAGCAGCCTTCCAGCTCTGCAGCCGCCTCTTATCCCGGGGCCCGTTTGCAGGGTGTGCAGCAGGGGCCGGGAGGGGGGCAGCTCTGCTCACCTGGGCCCAACCTGGGCCCTGCTTGACCTGTGGTGCCACCTTGGCTCTTCAGGCGTGAGCTCCTGGAGATCACTTGTCATGGTAGGGTAGCTCGGGTACTTCTGCTCCTGTAGAAATCAGTCATTGCTGCAGCACCTGGGGTTGGTGGACCGGCAGCCCTCGTGGACTCGGCAGGTGCAGGCCGTTCACCCCAGGAGTCCCGGGAGGATGATCCCAGTGGGATATGTGATCTTGGCCTCCCTAGAGGGCTCACTTTCGGGCCCTCTGGACAGGACGTTGCCATAGAACTGGTTGTTGAAGCGTCATGCTGGCAGGTGGCCCGCGTCCGGCCATGTGTCCTGGACTCTGCTCCTTCACCCCCTTGTCCGGCCACAGCCCACCTGCAGCAGCAGAGCTGAAAATGGCGGGTCTCCTCCCGCAGGTCACGCAGGCCGGAGCCAGGTGGACGTGGCCCCAGCATCCAGTGGGACGGGTGTCACAGTGGGACCGTGTGAAGCGCTCACGTTCCCAGCAGGCCTCACTCCCCGGCCAGCCCCTTTGGCCTGCTTTTCCTCGGCTAAGAGTGTTCTTCCCAAGACCTTCGCGCGACCCCTCTTCACTGCTCTTTTTTTTTTTTTAATTTTTATTTTTTAGTTGCAGGTGGACTCAATACCTTTATTTTATTTTTATGTGGTGCTGGTCAAACCCAGTGCCTCCCACGTGCGAGGCGAGCCCTCTACCTCTGAGCCACAAGCCCAGCCCTCCTCGCTGCTCTTCTGTCCCCTCACGCTGTCCCCTTACTTGGTGGCCACCCTCTTCTGTCCCCTTACTTGCTGGCTACCCTCTTGCCTTCAGGTGCTATGTGTCCCCCCATCTGCCATTCCCCTGGGAGCCCAGTCCCTCCTACTCCTCATGCCCTGTGGGGCCGGTGTGCACCAGGTGCATGGGAATGTTTGCTGAGCACCGGGCCAAAAGCCTCTGGCAGGAGGGCGGGAGCAGGCTGCACTGGGGCGGCTGGGGAGGGCCTGCGAGGGCTGGAGACTCAGCAGGTAGCGTGAGCAGAAGGCCCAGCAGGGATGGCCCATCATGGGTTAAGACTCAGAGGGACAGAAGGACAGGGCACCAGGAGGCCCTCAGGGAAGAAAGGCTGTGCTGGCCTGATGGCTCTGGTTCAGCTCTGGCCTGAGACGCCCTTGAGTCCCAAGGGACCCTCTCTGCCCCCAGATGCACATCTCCCAACAATACCTGCAAGCTCAAGAGGTTTGCAGACACCTGAGACTCACCCACAGACCCCTGTCCCAGGGCAGAGGGGAGACTCCTCGGAACAGGCCTGGGTGGCTTTCGTCCGGGGGCCCGTTCCAGGGGAGGAAGGGGACGCAGGCTCTGGAGCTCCAGCCTCCCCCTCCTTGTCTTTCTACCTCCTCGGGCTGACCACTGGCTCCCCTCAGCCCCCTGGGGTGTTTGCTGTCTCCCCATCTCTCCCACCTCTCCTTGACCCTCATGTCCTCCTGTGATGCCACCCGCTCTCCATCCTGTGGCAGGTGTCCCTGACCCTGGGGTGCACTCGCATCCTCAAAGACGGGAGCTCTGACGGGGTGTCGCCTCAGGCTCCTGTCCCCTCCCTGTCTGCATGGCGCCTCTGGCTCCTGCCCCGCCGCTGTCCGCATGGTCTCCTGAGGAGACCTTGTGATGACCAGCCTTGTGATGACCAGTAACAGCCGCTCTTCTACAAATGCTGTTTCTGGCTCTGCCTCCTGGCTGCCCAGCTCATTCCGTGTCGTCTTCTGCTGCATCTTCCCTCCCCTGGGACCATAGGTGACCTTTCCCCACTGCCCCATCCTCTCGTGTTCCCCACCCTTGCCCTGCTCACGCCCCACGGACCTTCCTCCCACTCTCTGCTCTCTGGGTGCTGCCGACTGCAGTTCTCCCCAGCCCGGGAGACGTCCTGCGCCGTCCTGCCACCTGACCTCACTGGGGTGAGCGCATGTGCCCTGCCAGGTTCGAAGCCTCTGTGCGTTTCTCTTCGCCCCGTCCCGCTCCCCAAGCCCTGCCTTTTCCTCTCCCTTCCTTCCATCCTGCACCCCACAATGTGAGCGGATGGCCTTGGTGACCTCACTCTCTCCCATAAGAGGAGGACCCTGAGCTGCCTCTGTACCTGTGTCCCGCCTCCCTGTGGCCCAGAGGTGCTCCGTCCATCCACTCCGGCCACGGTCCCCCAGCCACTTCATGACGTCATCTCCTCAGTTCCCACGCAGCCCTCTCCCTTCACTGTTAGGTATTTCCTGCCAGGGACTGAATGTCTGTGTCCCACAGAACTCATATGTGGCTGCCTCAATCCCCAGCCTGATGGCATTTGGAGGGGGCCTTGGGAGGTGATCAGGTCATGAGGGTGGAGCCCCCATGAATGCCATCAGTGTCCTCATAAGAAGAGACACAAGAGAGATGCGCTGTCTCTGCCACGTGAGGACACAGCAAGAAGGCCACATTCTGCACTTAGAAAGAGGGCCCTCAGCAGGACCCGTCAGTGGCACCGTAGATTCCCAGCCTCCAGAACTGTGGTTTAAGTCCCAGGTCTGTGGGGTCTGGCAGCCTCCAGCGAAGGCCTTGCCCTTTACTATGCAAATGTGCTCCTTTTCTTTAAAGGTCTTCCTTGATGCCACTTTCCCGCCAGGCCCTGCCTAGGTTTAACTGTCTAGTCTTCTCCTCCCTCTGCCTTTCTAAATTTTTTGTGGCTTCATGTTTGAGCGCTTGCCAGGCACACACAAGGCCCTGGGTTCCATCCCCAGCACCTCACACACACAAGAAAAAAAATAAAACAATATGGAAAAGTATCTATGGCTCAGTGATCTATTAGCCACCTCTGTGGCCACCACTCATGTCAAGAAACAGAACATTGTCGCAGCCCTGAAGTGCCCCTTCCCTGCCTCCAAAGAAACGTTACCATAGCCGGACTGGGACGTTAACAGCTCTTGTGTTTGGCCTCTTTGCTCCACGCTTTGTAGGGGAGATGTGTGTGAGTTGTATGAGGCCACGTGAGTCACGTCCATGGTGGTAGGATTCCACCATACAGTAGTGCACAGTGGTGTCCCGTGAGGTCAGTACCTAGTGACAGCATAGTCATCCTGGTCTCTATAAGTCTACTGTGATGTTTGCCAGTTGCATTTCTCAGACACAGCTCGGTCGTCAAGTGGCACGTAATTGTATATCACAGTTTTATTTACTCATTCTGCTGTTAGAGATTTAGGTTGTTTGGGTGCATGAAGGATGTGTGCATCTGTTAGGCACACACGCAGCAGTATTCTGTTTGGGACATAGGCCGCGTCAGCTTCCGCTTCAGCACGTAACACTCATTTGATTTTATTTCCTTTGTTTGTTTTATGGTACGGGGGATTAAGCCCAGAGATGCTCTGTCACTGAGTTATATCCCAGCCCTTTTTGTTTTAGAGATAGGGTCTCACTAAGTTGCTGGGGCTGGCCTCAAACTGTGAGCCTCCTGCCTCAGCCTCCTGAACCTCTGGGATTAGAGGCATGTGCCGCTGTACCCAGTTTATGGAGCTTCTTAGCCTGTGTCTTGGCGTCTTTCCAGTTTTGGAATATGATCAGTCAATATTTTTATTGCTTCTCTCCTCTCCTTTTGGGATTCTAATTGCGCATATATTAAATCTTTATACTATTTTCTATATGTCCTTTTTTTTTTTTTTCTTCCATTTGGTATCGGGGATTGAACTCAGGAGAACTTGACCACTGAGCCACACCCCCAGCCCTATTTTTTTGTGTTTTACTTAGAGACAGGGTCTCACTGAGTTGCTTAGCACCTTGCTTTTGCTGACACTGGCTTTGAACTCGCGATCCTCCTGCCTCAGCCTCCCCAGTCTCTGGGATCACAGGCGTGTGCCACTGCACTGGCTTCTCCTCCTGGTTCTTTTTCCCTTGTCCGTCTCTGGTCATTCATTTCTGTGAGTGAATGAGTGAGTGAGTGAGTGAGTGAGCATGCCTGGTAATTTTCTTCTTCATGCTGCATGTAGTCTGTGGAATGATGGTGGCCGGGGATGGTGGTATCTTCCTTCAGAGGATTTCACTGAGTTACATTAAGGTTCGGGTTTGTTGAGGCCGGCCTGTCTTTTGGATTCCCACTCCTAAGTCGTGACCTTTACTCTGGAGGACAGCGGCTCTGAAGACTCTCGGCTGACAGTGTTTTTCCAGGGTCTGTTTGCCTTCTCCCTTGGTGGCCTGAACTCTCCTGTTTCCCCACTACTAAACAGCTGCCAGAGCTTCTTCTCCACTCTCTTCTCCTTGTTGCTGTTTCTGTCTGGTTTCTAAACCGTGCTCTGGTTTAGTAGGGAACATCGTGTGCAGAATTTAGGGCTCATTCTCTGATTCCCTCAAGTTCTGGCCACCGGGAACTCTGAGCGCAGCGTTGCCCGTCCTGGGGAGAGTGCCAGGAGCAGCAGGCCGCAGCTTAGACTTGGTGTTTGTGACTCTCCCACAGGTCCCAGGGGGCTGGAGTGAGAATGTAAACACGAGGCGCTTATCTCTGTGGGCTTCTTTCTTTTAAGTCTTGGCCCTATGCATCCAGCCTGCCTCGGTTTCTCTTTGGTCTTCAGACAGCTGTATGCATTCCCTCCTGCCTTCGCACTTGCTAAGCCGAGGCTGGTCTGATACCAGCTACTGGGTCACGGCCAGGAGCACAAGTTCATTCCTCAAGTTTGATAGATAATGTTTGCATAATCATTGAATAAGATATTCCCTAAACTTCACTGTGACCTATTCTTTGAAACTTAGATAATTTACGTGTGTCTTCTTAATATTTAAACATGGCACGGTTTGTAGTTATCTTTTTCTGTTGATTTCTAGCTTAATTGCATTGTGACCAGAGAACATGGTCACATGTTTCAGGTCTTTGAAATGTGTTCAGATTTGCTTTCTGGCCCTCATAAGCCCAGCACTGATAATGCTTATTTGTGTGTGATTGAAAAGAATGTGCCTCCTGTGATTGGTGGGAAAGCTGTTTTATGTTCTGTAGTCCAAGAGTTCGTGCCCCACTCGTGTGTTAACCCTGGGTCCCTGGTGTGATTGTGTTTAGGGAGGGGCCTTTGGGAGGTGGTGAGGCTCATGAATGGAATCAGTGCCGTTATCGAAGAGGCCTGAAGGAGCTGCTTCCACAATAGGGACGCACAGGAGGTGCCACTCTGAGGAGCAGGCCCACGTCAGACACCCTGTCCACGGGCACCTTGTCTTGGACTTCCTGCCTCCGAACGTGCGAGTAATAATTTTTGTTGTTTTAACCAATTCAGTCTCTGTTTGGTCAGAGCAGTCCACGGGGACAAAGACGGCAAGCCCGTTAGGTCAAGCTCACTAACTCTTCTACATCCAGAGGGTTGCTGTTTGCTTTTGTCTACTTGTTTTGATTGTGAGTAACAGAGGATGGGTAAGTATCTCGCTGAGGTGGTGGATTTGGCTATTCTCTTCATTCTCTCTCCTTTGGCTTTATTTGGGAGTTTTCTTATTAGGTACACATTGATTCACCATCGTCGTGCTTTCCTGGGGAAGTGTGACTGCTCTGTGACTCGGGGAGCACTCTGGGCCTGACGTCATGGTGGTCCCTGGCTTTCCCCTGGTTTGTGTTTATAGATTTCCTTATACTTCTAGTCTTGCCAAAGGTGTGCTGCCTGTTACTCCTTACTCTCTATTTGGTGTATTTAGTTTATTTCTACTTAACGTAATCCTGACATATTGGGGTTGCAATCTACCATCTTACTCTTTGCTTTCTTTTCTGTTCTACCTATTTTGTTTCCTTCTTTTTTTCTTTTTCTTTTTCTTTTTTTGGTACCTGAGATTAAACCCAGGGATGCTTAACCACTGAGCCATATCCCCTGCCTTTTTAATATTTTATTTAGAGGCAGGGTCTTGCTGAGTTGCTTGGGGCCTTGCTAGGTTGCTGAGGCTGGCTTTGAACTTGTGATCCTCCTGCCTCAGCCTCTGTGCTGGCTCTTGTTTTCTTTTGCTGTGTGTGTTTTTTGTTTTAGTTGACTCTATTGAGATGCAATTTACAAAAATAAAATTGACCAATTTTAAGTGTACCATTTGATGGGTTTTGATAAAGGCACATGTTCATGTAACCACCACCACAATCAAGATAGGGAATACTTCTGTGAGTCCCCAGATTTCCTCTATGCTCCTTTGCCATAAATAGATCCCCTGCACTCGCCCCAGGACCTGCTTTCTGTCACTGTGGTTTTGCGTTTGATCCTGTAGCACGTGGGCTTCTGAGCCTGGCATTTTTCACTTAGCATGATGCTTTTGCAGTTAGTGATTGTTTTCTTATTATTCTATTTCCCCTCTTTGTTGGCTTGGAAAGTACTCTCTGTAGTTATTTTTAAATTGTAACTCTTGGAAACGGTTCCCCAGTTCCCCATAGTCCATCATGTTGCTTTCTGTGCATCTTGGTAGCAGAGACATTGACTTTGTTCCAAGCTGTCTTTTCGAGGCTGTGTGTATAGCAGAGAGTCTTGGAAGATAGAACTGGGGTTTCCGAGAGCAGAGGGCAGCTTTGCTTTCTTTTTAGTACAAAAAGTTCTTCCCCGGTAGCAAAGGATAGACTGGTTGTTTATTGTCAATTATGAAAGAGTCCAATTTCTGAGTTGGGGTTTCCCTCTTGTGATACAACATAAGCAAGTGACATCTGCCCTCTTTATGTTCTCTGAGGGAATTGGGATCCCTGGACATTGGCACAAATGTTGAAACCTTGGCTATTGCTGTGAGTAGTAAACAGCCTTTTGTCTTTGGCCCAGGAATTTTGTGTCTTCTCCCAATATCTGTGAGACTGTGTCAGGCTGACATGTTCATATACAAGTAGCATGAAATCAGGAACCTTCCACAGTCCTCAACAGGACCCTAGAGGTTACAGCTCACTGAACTGTATGGTATGATAGCCTCTTCCAGAAAAGCAAAAGGGTCTTTTGATATGCCATGTGTTGTTTTTAAATTGTGCATTTTATTTTAAACCCAGCAAGACATTGTGCCACCAATGTTCTACGTAGATTCACTCACACATCTGCCATGTCACGGTGTTTCATTCTCTCTGGCTCCTTTGACCATCCACCTGGGATCATGTTCCTTCTACGTGAAGAAAAATCTTTCATGGGCTGGGGTTGTGGCTCAGCGGTAAAGCGCTTGCCTAGCATGTGCAAGGCTCTGGGTTCAATCCTCAGCACCACATAAAAATAAATGAATAAAGATGTTGTGTCCAACTAATTAAAAAAAAAAATCTTTCATATTTCCTTTAGTGTAGGTCTACTAATGACAAGGTCTGTGGGGTTTTGGGTGTGTGTGTGTGTGTGTGTGTGTGCGTGCGTTTGTGTGCGTGCGCGCTTTGCTGGGGGTGGAACCCGGGGCCTCGTATTCCAGGCAAGTGCTCCACCACTGAGCTGCACCCCAGCCCTTCCAGTTTACCCTGAAGGGGTTCGCTTGCTTCCTTGCAGAGTGCAGGACTCTGATTGGCATATATTCTCTTAGCTCTTTAGGGACGGGATGTTATTCTGTTATCTCTGGCCTCCGGTACAAGAAGCCAGCTGTCATTCTGATGGTTGCCCTTTGAAAAGAACCTCTTTCCTCACTATTTCCCTTATTTTCTCCTTACATTTTGTTTTCTTTCAGCCGCTGTGTTATGGCAAGGTATCATTATTGCTCTCATGTCAAACTGTGTATTATTATCAGTTGTTGTTATTTCACAGACTACCTCAAAACGTGGTGGCCTAACACCATGATTATTTATTTTGCCTCAAGCTCTGCAGTTTGAGCAGAGCTCAGTGGGAAGTGCTTAATTCTAGTCTGTGTGCCGTCAGCTGGGGTGGCTTGATTGCAGGATCGGCCTTGAAGATGTCTCTCCTGGCTAGTAAGTTGGTGGGAGTTCACCTGGGGCCAAGGGTCCTCTCTACACCTTGCTTGGGCTTCCCCTGGTATGATGGCGGGGGCCCAAGAGAAGTAGAAGCCTCCAGTCTCTTATGACCTCAGTCTGGAAACTGGGACAGCATCATGACTGCCACATTCTCTTGGTAAAGCAGTTACAGAGCAGGAATAAAGGGTAAAAAGATACAGCTTCCCACTGTTCAGCAAGAGGAGTGTCAAGACTTTGGGGCCATGCTTTAAAACCTCTACAAGATGCTAAGTTTTCGTGCTTTTGTTTGCTTTTTGTAGGGAGAAGGGCTTATAGGATACAGTGAATCAGTGGAATAATTTTAAAAAACAGTTTTGGAAAGCATAGGCATCCGTTGTTCAAGTGAGGCCTGTCTGCTGCATTTTCTGTTCTGATTTGGACTCACCCATGTTGAAGGGGGAGCTGCTCATTGCGTGCTTGACATCTCGCCTGCTGTCCCGCAGGTTCCCGTTTCCTCTCCATGTTGTATTCTGCTTATTTCCCTGATCTTTCTCCCCATTGCCAGCGCTGTCCTAAGGCCACATTGGAGGGGCGCAAGCGAGGCTACCTCTAGCCCAAGTGGTTATGGGACCTCGTTCTCCAGAGGAGAGTGGCCGGGCCCGGATGGCGGGCACAGGGCCAGCCAGACGTAATGGACCCGGGCCTCCTCTAGGTCGTCCTCACCCTCTGGCTGGGGTCCTCGGACTGTGGCTCAGCTTCGTCAGTGTCTCCCGTCCATTTTCCTCCCCTTCATCCTGAACTGCCTCACGGAGCCCACCGGGCTGCTTTCCTGCTAGCCCGCGCCCCTACCCCCGCCTGCGGTTGGCACGCTTCGAAGTCACTGCTCTGTCTGGTCCAGCGGCGACTGAAGGTCTGGTCTCGGGCCTCCCCGAGGCTGCCATCTGCCATTTGCTTGGATGGGCGAGAATTGACCCCAAGCAAAGGCCAAACTGCCCGGGCCGCCTGGGCTTCTCCTGCCCCAGACTTCTCGTTGCTTTCTGGAGCCCTGCCCCTTCCCCAGGTCTCCCCGGCACCAGAGCCCTCCCTCGGTCCCCAGACACCCCAGGGCAGTCCAGACTGGACTATTCTCCCTGTACCCCGAGTCAGCTCGGCCGAGAGGTGCCCTAGACACTTTCCACTGAGCCACTCCCAAGCACGAAGATCTGGTGACTCTTCCTCACAGAACGTCACTCTCTGTTTTCAGGAACTGAGCCAGCTGGGCCCCGACTGTGTCCCTCTCCACTTAATTAGAGTGTCCAGGGTCATCGGGTAAACCTTTTTCTGCCCGTCGAGTTCTTTGACGTCCCTGGCTCTAGTCGGCTGCTTCTTCCCAACCCACATCGCGCGTCACAGCATTTCTGAAGCGCGCTCCCCCAGGGCTACCTGGAAACCCACCCAGCGTCCCTGGTCCCCGCGCCACCTGCTGCCCCCGACCAGCGCAGGCAGCTGAACTAAGATCACTCGTGTGAATTTACAGGGACACAAAATAAAACACAGACACAATTTACCTTTACATGAGCTTCAGGGCCACTTGCCCGGCCCTCGGCCTCTGGCTCCCAAAAAGGGAGAGCAAGAGAAGGTGACGAGAGGCTGACGAGAGAGAGAGAGGGAGCACGGTCCAAAGGGGGCTTTTACTGGGGGAGACTCTTGTTCTTAGAAAGTTCTGTCCACAAAAGGGCAGAAGGGGCAGGACTCAAGGGAACAGGTGAGTGTAACTCAGCCCTAGGGGCACGCCCCCCAAAGAAGACCTCCTTGCCATCTGAGCTGTCTGTGACCAGGCCACCACGAATGCAGTGGCTGGCCAGAGGCTGGGGCATCAGGACTGGAGGGCGTGGTCATTCGTGTGGCCCCCACACCATTCGCTAGTTGTGTCTCGTCACTGGCTGTTCTGCTAATATGCCTGTCTGCTGAGCTCCTGATTTGGCAATTGTATTTTAGGATTCTATTTGATTCTTTCTTCAAAGTTTCAAGTTCTTTGTAAAAATTCTCAATTTCCTATCTTCTTGAGTGTTACCATAATTATTTTAAAGTCTTCATCAGAGAACTTCAGTATTTACAGCCCCCTTACAGACCTGTCCCTGTTGCCTTCTTTCCTGTCTGAGCCCACCTGTCCTGTGAGTTTGAGGATGTGCTGAACATTGTATTTGCAAATGAACTGGTGGGAGTCAACTGAAACCTAGTTGATGATTCTCCACTGGGAGCAGAGTTATTTGGCTTCTCCTGGGTACCCGGGGACAGTTTCAGTCGGTCAGTCTCACTCCAGTTTCTGGAACCGAGTGGTCTGAGGCCATGCTGTGTTCCTGGGAGGACCTGGCCCTGTGTGCCTCAGCCTCCTTCCTGGACTGTGATCCTTCTGGATCCCACCCAAAGTGAGAGGTGCACCCCGGGCTGTGCCCTGGCAGACCCCTGGCCTGAGTCCCAGGAGGCTGTCAGCATGCGGTTTATCTTCTGTCCTCTCAAACAGCATCCATCCCTTGACTCCGGGCTCAGGCAGGGCTGGCCTCTGCCACCCCTTCCCAGTCGGGTAGCTCATCACGGTCTTAAGAGGCAGCGAGCATCTTGTGATCTCCTGTCCTGCCCCTGGGCTGGGCGCCGTGGGCGTCTGTGTCTCCTTCATCATCTGCCATGGTGGACTGGGAGGTCCTTCCTGCCGTCCCCTTGGTCATTCAAAGGCCTGTGCCCTTACCCATCGCTCCTCTTCTGCGTGTGCTCCTTGGCAGCAGCCTCCTGGGAACGTCATCTGCACCTGCCACCCACAATTCCTTACTTCCCCATTCCTCAAGCCCACTCCCGACAGGCTGTGGTCCCACCACTGCACTGAAGGCTCCTGTCGGGGCCACTCCACAGCCCTGGTGCCGGACCCAGTGACCGACTCCCGGCTGCTCCGTCTGCCCAGCAGCTGCGCTCCCCGTGGTTGGGTTGGTGAGTGGTGAGATGGAACCCACTAGCCGAGGGGCGGTGTGTGTGGGGGGGGGGGGGCGTGTTGGGGGGCCTCCTTGTCCTTCCCACTTTGTGCCAGTTGTTGTTCCCGTAGCACTTATTTCCCGACAGTCCGCCCAGTTCTGTCTTCATTGTGGCTTTTAAAATCTTCCTCTTCTTGCTGATCTCTAAGAACACAGGCTCTGGGAGGGCAGGGCGTCACCCACGGTCTCTTCATTCCTCTCCCTTTAGTACGGGGTCTGGCACAGGCCACAGGCTCAGGAGGTGGCTGTAAGTGATCCCACTGTGTAGGGCCTGCCCTCTGTTGAGCCCATACTGGGCCCTGCCTCCTCTAGACCAGCTGGCTGCTGGGCTTGTGTGGGTGAGGCAGAACCTTCTGGTATGTTGAAACCCTGATCACAATTTCAAGTAGCTGCTGGGCTCGGTGGTGTAACCCCGTTGGCTTGGGAGGCTGAAGCAGGAGGATCACAAATTCAAAGCCAGCCTCAGTAATTTAGCAAGGTCCAAAGCAAGTCAGGGAGACCCTGTCTCTAAGTAAAAAATAAACTTAAAAGGGCTGGGGATATGATTCGGTGGTTACCCTGGGTTCGATCCCTGGAACCAAAAAAGAAAAAAAAAATAAGAATTTCAAGTGGCCATCACTGACATGGGTTATCATGGCTTTAGTGTGGTCGTATTGCTTTCTCATCTGTCCTTACGGCTTCCTGTGAGGAGGAGGGACAGATACAATTAGTCTTTGTTTCAAATGGGGCTCAGGGAAGGAACGGGTTTTCTCAAAGCCACACAACAATTTAATAACAGAACTTGAATTCAAACCCAGTTTCTTAAAAATAACAAAAAATTGTTTTCTGATTATAAAAACATATGCTCACTATAGAAAATCTAGAAACTACAGAAATGAATAAGAACATTTAAGTTATTTATTATAATATCATGCAGATTTTGACATATTTCCTTCTAGTCTTTTTTTACAGAGTTGTAGTCACATTGTAACATTTATGATTTTTTTTTTAAAGAAGATTGTTTAGAGAGAGAGAGAGAGAATTTTTTAATATTTATTTTTTAGTATTCGGCGGACACAACATCTTTGTTTGTATGTGGTGCTGAGGATCGAACCCGGGCCGCACGCATGCCAGGCGAGCGCGCTACCGCTTGAGCCACATCTCCAGCCCCCTAACATTTATGATTTTTATTCTGCTTTTTTACAAAATAAATATTTCCATGTCCTTTTTAAAAACTATTTATTTTTAGTTTTAGGTGGACACAGTATCTATATTTTATTTTTCGTGGTGCTAAGGATGGAACCTAGTGCCTCATGCACGCTAGGCGAGCGCTCTACCGCTGAGCCCCAGCCCCAGCCCCAGCCCTCCATGTTCTTTTAATTTCATTTTACTGACTGCTTAGTGTCCATCCCACGGATGTATCCCAATTTATATGCTCTTCTATTGCTGGATGTTTAGGTTAAATTCTTACCATGTACCAGGGGCCAGATATTGGAGACTAAGGCCTGAGATGTGACGATCAAATTAGAAAGGGGCTGTGACAGAGCTTTGGTTAAATAAAATATAAAAGCCAGTGTGGGGGGGAGTTTTGCACTCCAAGTCCAAGCCAGGCTTCTTTCAGGGGTGTGGGCGGGAATGAGGCTGGCTCTGGTCGCCTGCATGGGGACACCATGGCTGGGACTGCACAGGGCTCAGGGGCCTGCCTGGCTCTGTCCGGTCACCTGCTGTCCTGCCGCAGACTCTTCCAGCTGGAGTCGGAGGCCGACGCGCTGGTGCACTTCCAGCAGTTCTCATCGCAGCTGCCGCCCTTCTACGAGAGCTCCCTGCAGGTCCTGCACCTCGAGGCCCTCCAGCACCTGACCGACCTCATCCGCAACCACCCCAGCTGGTCTGTGGCGCACTTGGCCGTGGAGCTGGGGATCCGCGAGTGCTTCCATCACAGCCGCATCATCAGGTGCGCGGGGCTGGGTTAATTTGAACTAAAAAGGAGCCGCCTGGCCCTGGGTCAGGACTCAGGAAGGCCGACTCAGGTCAGGAGCAATAGAGCATGCCCAGTCCTCAGCTGGAGAGGGCTGAGTGGGGGCTCCCACCTGGTGTCTCCTTCAAAGGTCTGGTGCCCTTTTGGCAGCTGGATGCCTCTGTGGTGTGTCCACTGGGCCAGCAGTGAGACCCATGGAGAGGACGCTGCCGGCTCTTGTACAGGATGCCAACTGGCCAGTGCCCAGAGGTAGCCACGCCTCCTCTGGTTCTCCCCCCAGGACCACTTGGTTCAGCCCCTGGGCCTGCAGCTCAGGCCCCACTGTACTCATGTTTACATGCAGGATCCTGGACGTCAAGGTGTCTGATGTCACAACAGATCAGTTTCCTGGGCAGGTGCAGCAGGTTCTGTACGTGACATTTAAGCCCAGAGAGGTTAAGTGCATTGGTCAAGGTTAGCAGGATTTCTGCGTCCTGTGCCCTTTTCCATGTCACTCCGTTGCCCACCTCATGCTGGTGTGGCCCTGGGTCACCTCTCTCACTCAGATGTGAAAGTGAACTAAACCCTGATACAAATCATCAGAAACACGATAAGTGGCGACTCAGCCCTGAGTCTGAACCGGCCTGCTTGAGCGGGGTGGGACTGCTAGCACAGACTCCAGCATGTCCTGACTCCCCAGCCCGCGTCCCGTTCTGTGCCTGGGCTTCTTGGCCCCTGTCTGATCACTCCCCTGTCTCCCTGCAGCTGTGCCAACAGCACGGAGAACGAGGAGGGCTGCACCCCCCTGCACCTGGCCTGCCGAAAGGGGGATGGCGAGATCCTGGTGGAGCTGGTGCAGTACTGCCACGCCCAGATGGACGTCACCGACAACAAGGGAGAGACTGCCTTCCATTATGCTGTGCAGGGTGACAACTCCCAGGTGCTGCAGGTGAGCAGGGGCAGGGCAGGTAGTGGTTCTGACCACACCTCCATGTACCGTACCGCAGTTCTCTCAGGGGCCCTGGGCTCGTGTGTCACGTGACACTTGTCAGGAGACAAGGTTGGCCTCTGCTGTGACAGCCTGGGAAAATCCCCCAACCCAGCCAACTAAACCACATCCACATCCATCTCCGGCCAGTTACACCGCCGTGAGCCTGCCCTCTGTGAGCCTGCCCTCTGTGAGCCTGCCCTCTGTGAGCCTGCCCTCTGTGAGCCTGCCCTCTGTGAGCCTGCCCTTTGGGCTGGTGCCTCCAGGTCAGACCTTGCTTGGGGGCTCTGGCTCCAGGAACTCAAAAAAACAAACCAGACTCCTGGCTCTGGTAGGTGTGTGTGTCAGAGGTGCTTGTGTGAATTTTTTGATTACTTAGAAGGTTTTTTTATTTTTTAATTGTTATTTAAAAGCTACTGTATTAGGTTGAAAGAAAACAGGAGAATATCACATAATGTTTTAATCGTCTAGAAAGAGCAGCCCCATCTGAAGGGTATGTCCTTGTCTCTGCCTTGGCATCGGATTCTTCTGGAAATTGTGAACTGTACCTTGTGCTTAGTGTTCCCTGAGAGTGTGCTGCGGGCACTACCTCGAGGCCAGGAACACACTCTCTGGTCACTATTCTTGATCAACTGCTGATGGGCTGGCCTTGTCCTGAATGCTGTGCTCTGGTCCACCCTCAGGAGGCCCCTGGCTGGGGCATTGTCCACTTCTTACTCTCTCCAAAGAAACTGAGGTTCAGACCCCACTAAGGGCCACAAAGCAAGAGGCAGGTGGCCCTGGCCTCCAACCTTGATGTCAGCCCTGTTGTGTCACCAGCCGGCCTGTAGGCCCAGGGTCACCATGAGGTGATCCTGATGTCACATGGGTGTCCAGTGGCCATAATTAACCTCAAGGAGATAGCATGCAGCAACAGTGAGAAACAAACCCCTCTCGACTGTACCAGGACAGTGGTCTCCATATCTGAGGATTTTACATCCACCGACTCCACCAACTGAGAATCGAAATGTTTTTAAAACATTGCTTCTGTACTGAACATGGACAGACTTTTTTCTTGTGGTTATTCCCTAAACAACATAGTATGAGAATTTTTCATATAGCACTTACATTGCATCCGGTCCTGCAGGTTATCAGAGATGATTTGAAGTGCGTAGGAGGCGGGCACGGTGGCACACCTCTAACCTCACTACCTGGGAGGCCGAGGCAGGAGGATCAGAGTTCAAGGGCAGCCTCAAAATAAATAAATAAATACAATGCAACAGAGAACGTGGGAGGGTGTGTGTTAACATTCATATAAGGACATAGACAACCAGGGACTTTGGAATGGGGACATGTGTCCTGGAACTAATATCAAGGAACAACTGTCCTTTTCTTGAAAGTATAACATTTGCACATAGAAAAAACATTGAAGCTGAACAGGAGAATAAAATGGATAGCAAGAAAGGCTTCTACCTAGAACCTCAGGGCCCGTCCCTAGATGCCACCACCTTCTAAGCTTCTTGATTGAGGGACTTTGCTGTGAGCCCAGTGGCCGCCCCTCCCCGGTCGCCCTGGCCACCTGGTGTGCCACTGCTTTTCCCACAGCCCCCTCTCCCTGTTGGTCTTCTTTATTTTCTTAGTGGCATCCTCAGGGCATCAAATCCCTTCCCCTTCAGTTCCCCAGAGAGGTGGCCCCGGTGGGTGTCCGGGGAGCATGCAGGGGGCTTCTCTTTGTCAGGCTCCAGCCTGTCCCTGATGTCCTGCTGTCAGCTCCTAGGGAAGAATGCCTCTGCTGGCCTGAACCAGGTGAACAACCAAGGGCTGACCCCGCTGCACCTGGCCTGCCAGATGGGGAAGCAGGAGATGGTGCGCGTGCTGCTGCTGTGTAACGCCCGGTGCAACATCGTGGGGCCCGGGGGCTACCCCATCCACACCGCCATGAAGTTCTCCCAGAAGGGGTAAGACCACCCTCCGCCCCAGGGAGCAGGATCTTCCACAGACCTCAGAGCAGAGGCCCAGGTCCCCGAGCCTCATCAGATGCATATCAGCTGCACGCCAGGGGCTTCCCGACAACGGGGTGGTGGCTGTGAACTTGCTCCACAAGCTCACCTATGCAAGGAATGGAACTTTCAGAATTTTTCTGTACACACCTTAATTTCTGACCGTGAACCTCCCTCTGCCAACATGGAGAAGGTCCTGCAGTCTCGGTCTTTCCTGAGGTCCTCCCTTCTCACCCTGCTCTACACGCAGCTCCACCTTCTGCAGTTCGGTGCAAGCTGAGACTTGGAGGGGTCTCCTCCTTCCTGGCTGCAGTGCTTGGTGGCTTCTGCGCCTGGCTCAAAGCCCAGGGATGTTTGGCCAGTTTGGCCAGGGTCCTGTCTGGCCAGATGCGTTGCTCCCTCCTGGATGGTGGCAGTGCTGAGCCCATGTCCTGGGAGCTCTAGACACTGTCTTATCTGTCCCCTTCTCCCAGACTTGGGAAACTCAGCCTCTGGAAAATTCTTCTACCAGTATGAGTGGGGAGTGGAATCAAAGAGGCGAAATGTCACAGAGTAGCATTTAGCAGGAATGGTATCTAGATTGAATGAATGGGTGAATGACTTCATTGGCCCATTGACCCTGTGGCCTTCCAGAAATGAACAAAATGAGCCCTGAGCCAAGCAGCTGCAGGACAGGAGACCCCAAGTCACCCAGAACCTCGCAGTGCAACCTGCTGGCGGGCCGTGTGTGCAGACGAGGAGGCTTTCCTTCCCTGCGGCTTGCGCCTACTTCCCTGGCCCCACGGGACACCATTGTCCCTCGTGAGGTCTTGTCTCAGCTGAGATGAACCTGCCTCCTTTTTTTTTGATACTACAAATTGAACCCAGATGTGCTTTATCACTGAGCTACATCCCTGACTCTTTTTAAATTTTTAAAAAATTTGAGACAGGGTCTTGCTAAATAGCTGAGGCTGGGCTCAAACTTGTGATCTTCCTGCCTCAGTTTCCCCAGTTGCTGGGATTCCAGGCGTGCCCCACCATACCCAGCCTAAACCCTGCTTTCTTGATTTTCCCTAGCACAGCCAAAATGGACTGGAACTTGTCAGAAAGACTTGACCAAATGGTTACAGAAAATACCAACACCCCCAGTGGTCAGGTGGCCTAGTTGCGGGTTGTGACCTGAAAGGACACCAAGTGACAGGTGATGCTTTTCTGTACCCAGGGGGCTGACACATACCTAGCTCTTGCTGGCCTCTAACCACCCCAGGCTTCTTTGTGCAGGAGTCTGGTCACTGCCCCATGCCTCCCTCTTCTGCCCCTCAGCCATCTCCCCTCTGCCCCCCGGGCCATCCTGTATGGGCCTGGCATCTGAGCACACTAGGAGGATCCTTGCACAGAGGACCAAGGGAATGTCTTGTGCTGTGTTAAACCCAGCAGGGTGACAGCTTCCACACGGAGCCAGCCATGTTCTCTAAGAAGCGCGTGTGTCCTGCGTGTCAGTTGTTCTGAGAGCCCCTGTCCTGGCTCAGCCTAGCAGCCCCTTTGCTGTGTCTGTCAATTCAGTGACCTTGACCAGAGCTGGGCGTGTGCCTGCACTCAGGTGTTGAGGTCCCCATCCTGGAGGAAGGGAAATGTGAGGCCAGGTAGTGAGAGGGCAGAGACGGAGGGCACGCGGGTTACCCTCCGAGCTCAGGAGGGTGTCCAGGCAGCGGGGTTCAGGGAAGGCTCAGGGGGAGTGGAGCTCGAGCCTGGCCACGAGAGGCCCCCTGGAGCCGGAGGCCCGAGAGCCCAGGGGAGGAAGTGGGCTCAGCTGCACAGCCCAGAGCTGGGCTCCTGGCCCTGGCATGAGGGCTGTCGGGAGATGAGGCTCTTGTTCCACTCTGGGGGCACCAACACCACCGTCATGGCGGTCACAGGTACGAATGGCAGCTGCTGCTGCCCCGCCTTTGGGTATATTTCCTAGCAACCCAGTGAGCTGCTGTATCTTATCCCATCTTATAGATGAGGGACCAAAGTCTTAGGTTAAGTAGCTTGCCCAAGGCCAGGCGCTCGTGCAAAGGGCGTTAAACTCAGGCAGGCTGTCCCTAGAACTGGACTCTTTTTTTTTTTTTTTTTTTTTTTTGAGTTGTAGTTGAACACAATACCTTTATTTTAAAAGAAAGAGAGAATTTTTAAAAATTTATTCTTTAGTTTTCGGTGGACACAACATCTTTATTTTATTTTTATCTGGTGCTGAGATTCGAACCCAGGGCCTCACACGTGCTAGGTGAGCACTCTGCCACTGAGCCCCAGCCCCAGCCCCCTCTTTTTTTTTTTTTAACAGCTTCATTGAGATGTGATTTGCATGCCATATAATTCATCTGTTTAAAATATGTGATTCAATTGTTTAGGATTTTTTAAAATTAATTATTATTTTTTTAGCCAGAAAAGGAAGGAAATTCCATTACAATTTATCGGTTGTTTTCTGGCTATTGAGTTGCAAGAGTTCTCAGTAAACTTGGGTCTCAGCCTCTTACTTGATATGTGGTTTGCAACCCCGCCCCCCACGTGTTACTTTTTGTTTTGTTACTTGTTTCCTTTGCTGAGCTGCAGCTTTTCCTTTAACATAGTTGCCTTAATTTATTTTTGCCTTTGCGTCTTGAGTTTTTAGAGTGCGAAGAAATCGTTGCCAAGGCCAGTGGGTTGGCTTCATTGCGACTTTATATGCAGGGGAAACTATCCCTCATCAGTAGGCAAAGCCCCGAGTCACGGCCAACCCAGCACCCAGCTGCCTGCCTCTCCTCACTTCTGCGTGGCCCCTCTCCCCGCAGGTGCGCTGAGATGATCATCAGCATGGACAGCAACCAGATCCACAGCAAGGACCCTCGCTATGGGGCCAGCCCCCTCCACTGGGCCAAGAATGCTGAGGTGAGCGGGGGCCAGGGCAGGACAGAGCCCTGTGTTTGTCAGCACCTGCAGACAGGAGGCTCCAGAGGATCTTGAAGGTGGCCCTTGGGGGCTGGTCTCATAGTGAGCCCGTGGGAGATAAGCCCAAGGAGAGGTGAAGTCCTGTCTTTGCTCTGCTGCTCACTGGCTGGAGGCAGCGTCCCCTCTGTGCCTTGGTTTCTTTTCCATGAAGCAGGGTCCTCTGGCCTATCTGCAGGTGTGGGATGGTAGTGCCTGAGAACATTCTGCATGAATTGTAAAGTGCCTCGCAAATAGGAGGTGGTGTGCTGGTGGCCACAGTGCTTGCTCAGCTGGCCCTGAGTGCTTGGCTGGGCATCCCAACTGTGATCCCAGCTGAGCTGGGATCGGGGCCTCTGGTCTCATCACCAGGAAGTGCCATTTATAGTCCATGCATGCCCACGACCCGGCCTACTCTAGGCCTGCCAGGCCAGGAGGAGGAGGTGCCAGCCTCTGGGGACCTCTGTGTACCCGGAGTGTCACACCAGTCAGGCCCTTTCATGTATGGTTCCTTACTGTCACCACACCCTATGCAGTAGGGACTTGCAGTCCCAAATCTACAGAATAGAGTGTGTCTGGTGCCAAAGTCCAGGTTCGTCCCCTTGGCCCCTCTGCTTCTGGACTGCAGGGAGCAAGGATGTGGCTGCCAAGGCCCAGTGAGGGTGATGCCTTGGCAGGGCCCCAGGGAGGGCAGCAGCTCAGGAACAGCGCCCAGAGGAGCCTTGGCAGGGAGGGATGGGGATTCGCTCCAGGAAGGGACTGGAAGCCCTAGAAACAGCACATCTGGCTCTTTGTCCCTTGTTCCTGGGGTGCTGTGGTGTAGGAGCCAGGGTCTAGGGCCACCCCGTAACCGGGACCTGCCTCTGGACTCCTGCGTTGCTGGAGCTTTCCAGAGGCCTCAATTCCGGAGGGCCTCTCGGGGAGGGAGCACAGTGCCCAGTTGCCGTGGACAACGGCTGCTCCCCAAGTTCCCCCTGACTCCTCCTGGCCTGTGCCCCCAGATGGCCCGTATGCTGCTCAAACGGGGCTGCGACGTGGACAGCACCAGCGCCTCGGGGAACACGGCCCTGCACGTGGCAGTGATGCGCAACCGCTTCGACTGCGTCATGGTGCTGCTGACCTACGGGGCCAACGCGGGCGCCCGCGGCGAAAACGGCAACACCCCACTGCACCTGGCCATGTCGGTGAGCCTGCCCCGCGCCCCACTGCCTGGCTGCCCGGGTGGGCCTGCAGGAGACCTCAGAGCGGGGCTCACAGCCCTCAGCCCCCCTTCCCTCCGCTGCTCACAGTCTTTTTCTCCCTCTAAGGCTCAGTTCAGACGCTGCCTCCTCCCTCAGGAAGCCTTCCGTGACCCCCCTCAGCCCCAAATGACACGTCCTTCCTCTTTCTCCAGGAGCTTGTCCTCCTGTGTCCCAGCACTCACGTGGCAGGAAGGAGAATCCCACCCCGGCTGCCAGCAGCTGTGGTCTGGGGCAAGTCTCATCCGTTGTCAGCCTCTGGAAAATGGGGTGTCATTGCCCAGCCAGGAAAGTCATCACAATGATTAAATGGCAGGCAGGAGGTGGCTCTGTGCGCAGTGTCTGCAGGATATAGGAAGTATCTGGCAGGGGGCGGCCACCCAGGGAAGGGTGCTGCTGCCCTTCAGACTGTCCTGTGGATTCCTCATCTCCCTAGGGGGGACCGCAAGCCCTGGGACAGCAGTAGCCATGGTGGGGGGTGGGGTGGGGTTTATTCAGATGGAGAGGGTGGGGGGTAATTCCTGCCCTAAAGCCCCGAGCCTCCTCAGACTCCATCAGGAATGTTGTTCCTCAGAGAGCGGAAGATGCGTTACAGGCACACATGGGTGTGTGTGCGCGCACGTGCCGTGGGGTCTTTATGAAAGTTCATCTGTCTAGGGAGTCTCAGAACAGGAAAGACCCCTGGGACTCTAAAAGAAGTAGAGTCAGGACAAATTCAAAGATATCCTGTTTTGTACCAAAGGTCAGAACTGTGGCAGAGACATTGTTGCCCAAGAGACTAAAACTATAAATAAGACTGGACATTTTTAGCTCTTGACTGGGCCCTTGGAGTGATCTAGTTAAGCAGTTCTCAAAGGCTGTGGCCTGTTTGATCCCTTTATTCTCTTAAAAAATATTAATGATCCCAGAGACTTTCATTTATATGAATTTCCTCTATCTATATTTGCTACTTCAGAAGTTTAAGACATTTTCAAAATATTTATTAATTCATTTAAAAATGGGTCAAGGGTTGGGGTAAAGCACTTGCCTAGTGTGCATAAGGCCTTGGGTTAGATTCCCAGATCCCCAGCACCCCAAAAAAGAAAACAGTAATGAACCAAGCACATGCCAAATAACATCAATGACATTTTCATGGAGAACCAACTCTATTTTCCAAAACAAAAAATAGTTGATGAATGCGAAAGGTTGATATCATTATACATTTTGTGAATCTTTTTAATGCCTGCCTTCACAGAAAACACAGGGGTTCTCATGTCTTCTACTATACCTATTCTCTAAACAGTATGCTGTTTAGTTGAAGAGTATGAAGAAAGTCTGGCCTCACAGGTATATAGTTGGAATTCCAAGATGTGAAGTTGTACCTCTTCGGGTAATTGTAGATATTGTTCAGTATTACACCCAAACTCAACGAGTAACAGTTTCTGACACAGTTGCAATGGGCAATCTGAAACCATCTCCATGAACTTTTCAATCTTTTTTTTAATATCCACTGGTATCTCTTGTACTTTGCATGTTTTTTTTTTTACCCATGCAGGATTTTGTGTCATTCTTGGAAAATATTGGTGCACTGAGTTTGCATAGCTTCCAAATGTTGACCTGTCTCGTTGGACAGTATAGGTTGAGCTTCTCTTATCTGAAATCCTTAGGCCCAGAAGTGTTTCAGATTTCAATTTTTTTTTTTAAATTTTGGAATATTTGCATAGACTTTACCCTTTGGCTATACCTAATCTGAAAATATGAAATTGTCAGAAATATGAAACTTTGAGGTACAAATTCCAGATCTTAGAGCATTTTGGATTTCATACTTTCAGATTAGGGGATGCCCAGCCTTGTGTCAAAAACCTACATTTGTGAATCTTGCCACCTGCCTCATCAGAAAAGTCTTTAAATTGGGGGAAGATGTTCAGCCCATCATGACACATTCAGGTTTTCTGAAATTCTTATTTTTTCTTGGAAGCTTCAATTTTATTATGGAAAAAAGAAGTTGCCAGTTGGTTTTCTTGAAACAACAGGCTGACTGCATTCATTTTCTGAGGAAAATGTCTCCTGAATGTCTAAGGCTGAACGCTCCTGGTTTATCTGTCAGTCATTCTTTCCAATAAAAATCATGTCCACGGGCTGGGGCTATAGCTCAGCTGATAAGAGTGCTTGCCTTGCATGGTTCAATCCCCAGCACCACAAAGAAAAAAAAAATTATGCCCATAAAAAAAGGAGCTAGTTGGGCTGGTAACTGAAGCAGCCATGTAATTCTTCTTGTAATGCTTTATCAAGGGCATTCATTTTTTTTTTTTTTTTTTGGTTGTAGGTAGACACAATGCCTTTATTTTAGTTATTTATATGTGGTGCTGAGGATCGAACCAGGGCCTCGCACTTGCTAGGTGAGTGCTCTGCCGCTGAGCCACAACCCCAGCCCTCAAGGGCATTCTTCAGTGAAGCTAGTTTATTTATTTATTTTCAAAAACTTCTTTTGTACTTTGAGTGTGTAGTAGTGAAGAAATATGAGCCGGCTATTAGTTTGATACCCTCTCTTGAGCCACCAACAATTTTATCTACTGTTTTCTCACTGTTAGTGCAAATGTAAACAAGGTGCCAAAGGCAGGTGACGTCTTGGTATTTTTTCTGAAAATAGCTTTAACTTTGAAAACCCTGTGAAGGGGTCTCTGCATTCATGGGACCCGCAGGTCTCACTTCGAGGACCGCGCCTTGTTCCCGATGCGCTGGTCATTTGCATACCATCTGTTTGGGGCATCTTCATCAAGCACCTTTTCAATGTACTTGATCGCTTCTTCAAACTTGCTTGTTTTAAAACGTTACTTAAATTTATTTGGAAGGCAAAGTTTTTATCACTAGTATAAGTGACAAACCAGTGCCACACATAAAAGGAAACCCCAAGAGAAATACGTCAACTAGTAATTAAAACCCATATTTTCCTGCACCCATATAAACCCTAATGGAATGGGAATCCTGTAGAGATACACTGCCTCAGTTTGCAGGCAGCCAGTGCATTGGTTTGTTCTTTGCCGCCGGGTCATGCCCACCCTCCGCCCAGCCACCAGTTTAATGCAACACTGTGGAGGGAAGCTGCCCCTGGAGGCTGCTGTCAGGAGGCTGTGCTCAGTTTCCCTGGACTCCGTGGGGAGGACGGCTTTCCCGTTCCTCAGTCACCCTCTCCTGTTGCTCCGGAAAGCCACCAGTAGCTGGCTCTTCAGTGTCCCCAGGACTTCTGGGTTGGGGTCACAGGTACATTTCTTCCTTGGAGGAGGATCCTGGGTGAGTCACCCCCAGTTCCTGCCTGAGTTCTTAAGCCTTTATCTGGGGATACTTTGAAGCCCATTTGTAAGGGACTGATTTTCAGCCACAGATGTTGGAGTGCCGACACCCCTGGGGCACGTGTCTCTACCCATGCTGAGAGGCCCACAGAGTGAGTTGGCAGGAAGGGGTCCTTTTCTCTTTGTTTCGTGAGCTGTTGCATTTCTGCCCCAACAGAAAGACAACGTGGAGATGATCAAGGCCCTCATTGTGTTCGGGGCAGAAGTGGATGTCCCGAATGACTTTGGGGAGACTCCTGCTCTCATAGCCTCCAAGATCAGCAGACGTACGTGTTCTGACCCATGGGATCAGAATCCAGCGGGGTTTGGGTTCAGGGACTGAGAAGAGGCAAGTTCCAGCCCTAGGCCCTGCTGCTGCCTGCTGAGAGTGGCCCTGAGCATGTGGGACTCCAGGAACTTCCTTCCCCCAAGACAGTGGCCCTGAGTGTGGGTGCAGCCCACCCAGGGCTGGCTGAGCGAGGGTCCTCTTCTGTGCACCCTGGCCCATGTCAGGGTTTCCAGGCTGCCAGTGGGGGTGGGGACAGGACAGGTGGCAGCAGAATAGCTGTGGGATTCCTGCATGCGCTGCACTCTAGTGTGCACAAGCACGAGTGTGCACATGCCTGCACGAGCCTGCACCTCCCTGTGGACGCGAGTGTGTGTGTGCCGGCCCTGCGCCCTGCCCGCTGAGCCCTGCTCCAGAGCTCCGAGAGGCAGGTCCTCCTCACAGGAGCCTGGGACACCCTCTGGAGGATGGAGGGTTTTAGGGAGCCGTGGGGTTCTGTGGGTGGGTGTGCGCAGATGGGGGTGCTGCTTCCCATGGCATCCTTTCCATCACCCCGTCCACTGAGGGCTGGCTGGCTGGTTTGTCCCTTTCAAACATCCACGTGGCATTTTTGAGAGCTGCTGATTGTGGAAGTGGGAGCCCTGGTCCCTTGGGAGTGGGAGGAAAGAAGGGATTCCCCAAAATAATCAGGCAGGGTGACTCTGCCCTCCTCCTGCCTTGTGCCATGGCCAGCCCCAGCACCTTATCTGGCCCCAGGAGACTGCTTTGGACAAGACAGAGGGGCACACCCTGTCAGGGTGGCCCCACCCACATCTGGGTCACCTGGTAGATGGGACAGGGGTCCATGTGTGGAAGGAGGGGCATGTTGACACTATCTCTATCCTCTGCCAAACCATGACAAGATGCCACCAGGAAGGCGCTCTTGACTCTGCTGAGAACCGTGGGGGCCAACTACCGCATCTCACTCCTCCAAGAGGTTCCCACAGAGCAGGGTTCCACGGCTTCCTCTCACCCCCTCATCTTCCCGGAAAGAGCCCAGCCCCCGCCGATCAGCCTAAACAACCTAGGTAGGCCACGCCCACCCCTCTGCTGCAGTGCCCAGGCCCTTGGACCAGAGTCCCGACTGGAAAGAAGCAGGGCCCCAGGGTGGAAGTCGTTGAAGGCAGCAGGGGAGGATGAGGCGAGGTTTAGCTAATGACAGCAGGTGGCAACCCAGGGGCCCCAGAGAGCTGGAGTGCCCCTGGCTGAGGTCCCACAGTCCATTGCCCCTGAGAGGATGGACATGGTCTCGGGTTGGGTATTTCTCACTGCACCCATGAAGTGGGCACTCTCAGGGCCTCCCTTGTCCCCGCAGAGAGCTGAGAGAGGCGCACACCCCTGGCCTTCTTGTTTGAACGTGTCCAGTGCGAGGCCTGGTCTGCCACCTGCTGGCCCCTTCAGTGACCTACATGCCTTTGAGTGTGGCCAGGCAGCCAGCATTTGCCCCTGTGCACCCTAGGTGTCCTCAAAGATAGCCTTAGACGAGACCAGACCCTGCTCCGGGCTTTCTGTCACCTAGTCCACTCAGGGACCTAGATTGATGGTGAGCAGAGGATCCGCTGGCCAGGCCTGGGCTCTGGAGGGACACAGCTGCGGCCGCCTCTGTCCCCAACGTGTCACCCGAGAGCTCCAGTCACCCCCCTGTATCTTTCCATCTTGCAGGCAGTCAGTCACCCACGCCAGGCTGGACAGTGGGCCTGGGCTGTGGCAGCACATGGGTAATGCCTGAGCCTAGCGAGGCCGTGGAGCCAGCCAAGCCCCTCACTGGCCGTAGCTCTGGTTCCGTCTCCTCTTCCCAGCCCAGACAAGCGCCCTCCCTGCCCCGTCCCCGGCTGTCTGCTTCCGCCTCCCGCCCAGTCTCCTGCTTCCTTGGCTGCTTCTAGCTCCTGCCTGGGTGCAGCTTGCCTGCCTTGCTGCCAGTGGCCTCCCTGCAGTGGCCTTTAGGGTCACAGTCGCATGGTCCTGCTGGGTAGAGCCACTGGGGGCTGTCCTGCTTAGGAGGGTGAGCATGGGGTGGGGGCTTGGGCACAGAGGAAGACTGGATGGGTGGACCTGAGCCTGGAGGCGACTGGGGACCAGGACACAAGCAGTCCAAAGGCTGCTGGGATGTCTCCCTTCATTCATGTAGTTCAGCTCCAAGCAGTCTCCTCCACAGCCCTTTGGCTGAATGACCTTGGGTAGTTACGGAGCCTCCTGGAGCCTCTTTGGGGCCTGCACTGGCTTAGGTTGGGCATGATCCTTATGCCTCAAGGTGGCTGTCAGCAGCATGAGCTGACGCATGGAGAAACAGGGCACGTCGGGAGTTCGTGCTTTGGGGTTTCAGGAGGAAGACACTGAGGAGAATCTGGGAGCAGCTGAACTGGGTGGGGAGCCTTCCCAGAGCAGTGGGGCATCTCCTTGGCAGGCCTGTGGCCCCTGGCTTAGCTCTGCTCTGGGGCCAGGGCTCAGACGTGGGCGGGAGCACAGTGGGTGGGCACAGCTCCAGATTGGCTCTGGGGATCTGTGGGGCACAGGGTCAGGGACCTGCTGGCCCCAGCGCATCCTGCCCTATGCCTCGCAGAACTGCAGGACCTCATGCACATCTCCCGGGCCCGGAAGCCGGCTTTTATCCTGAGCTCCATGAGGGATGAGAAGCGGACGTAAGTGCAACATGGCAGGGGACCGTGGTGAAGCTCTCCTGGTGCTCCTGCAGCCCAGGCTGTCCCCTGTGCCCCCGGGAGGCAGCTCTTCCGCTCCTGCAGTCATGGCAGAGGCTGAGGCCTCAGGGCCTTCATTGGCTCCTTAGTGACAGTGGTGCAGGGTCCTGGGGACAGTGTAGTCCTGCAGCTGGGTGCCAGGGCCAACACGGTGTGGTCCTGACCTTGCCGTGGTCTGAGGAGCGGGAGGGCCTCAGGGGCCCCTCTGGAGAGATCCCAGCAGCAGCTTCCCTCTGTGTCCACCTGCTGCCTCGTCCCCTCCCTCAGCACGGTCGTGGCTTCCTGAGCTGTGTGCCCAGGCCCAGGAGGCAGGCCCGGGTGAGGGCACAGAGGGACCAGTCCTGCCCCAAGGGACCGGCTCTGGTGCCTAGAGTGAAGGTCTAGGCGTGCGACAGGCAGTGGGTTTCCAGCCCACGGGACTCCCCACCTCTGTTGGCGGGTTGTTCTTTGGGGGTGACCTTCCCCTCCTTCTAGCGGCCTTCCTAGGGAGGATTGGGAACCTCGCTTTGCAGATGCAGAGCCTGAGCCCGCGGGAGGGGAAGGGACCTGCTCAAGGTGCAGCACGGAGGCTCACGCCAGGGTCCTTCCGACCTGGGTCCTCTGCTGCTCTCTGGCACAGCCGCTGCCCAGCCCACAGGGACAGCACTCCTATCATCCGATGCAGCTCGGCTTCCAGGCCAGCAGCCAGATCTTGTGGCTCTGTCACCCTTGCCTGAGATGTCAGTGAACCTTGGCCATCACCCGTTTCCATGGCACCCTGGTGTGCGTGTCCTGGATGGCGCCTGGCCCGCGGCACCCTGCCCTTCCCTGTGTGCCCTGCGCAGGGAGGCTCCGTGGCAGGCCTCGTTGGCTTTGTCCCCGCCTGCGCCATGGTGCCTGTGCTTGGGGGCTCGCGCTGACCATGCAGAAGTCAGCTCCCTCGTGACCACCACTGTCCTCACTGCAGCCACGACCACCTGCTCTGCCTGGATGGAGGGGGCGTGAAAGGCCTGGTCATCATCCAGCTGCTCATCGCCATCGAGAAGGCCTCGGGCGTGGCCACCAAGGACCTCTTTGATTGGGTGGCAGGGACCAGCACAGGGGGCATCCTGGCCCTGGCCATTCTGCACAGTGAGCACAGCCCCCGAGAGAGGGGGCAGGCGGGCAGGGTGGGTCCTATCTGTCCTCACGGGGGCCAGTGCATTGGCATAGCCTTGCAAAAAAGTGGTGGTGGGCTCTGAGGGAGTCTGCAGGCCGTAGGGCTGGCCCCAGGCTGGACGGAGCAAGGCCGGGTGGGGGCTCAGCTCAAGGGTTTGGCTAGTGTAGGAGGCCATGTCCTGCAGCTTCCTCTGCCACCTCCACCCCTGCAAGGCAGCGCCCTGGTCCTCACCGCCCCTGCACGTGTGGCTGGAGTGGGCAGTCAGGAATGAGGAGCCATGGAGTCACAGAAGGCCAGAGCCCTGGAGGGCCCTGGAAATTCAGGTGTCAGGGTGGCCCAGGGTCACAGAGCTCATCTCTGGTATTGCTCAAGCCAAAGCAGTCCCCTACACACCCATTATGTCCACTATGTCCCAGGCCTCACAGGCCATGAATCTGTCTCCTTCCACAGAGCCATGCAGAGGTGACAGAGTGCTCGGCATACTAGACGGGCCACCATATAGGCCCACGTCGCCACTCGAGTGGCGTCTCTATGGAGCTGTTGAAGCCACGTGAGGCTCAGTCAGGGCCCAGCTGCCGCCAGCTGTGCGTCACCCTCCGCGTCCCTGGCTGGCATTCCCTTGCCTGGTTCTGGTCACCACCTCCAGGCCACTTTCCAAATCTAGATCCTGGTGACCCAAGGCCCTGGAGGCAATAGGGGAGGACCCTACCCCAGGGTAGGGGCCATCGAGGCCCGTGAGCCATGCCTCTGCCAGGCACTGGGCATGCAGAGCTGAGTTCCCGTCTCGGGGAACCCAGTCGATGGGGGTACAGGCATCTGGGCACCTGCTGGGCCAGGTGAGGAGGCCAGGCTGGGAGGTGCAGGGTGCTGCAGGAGCAGGGGCTTTGCCTACCCAGGAGGCTGCCAGGAGCTCCATCTGGAGGGTGGTCCTTTGGCAGGGTGCAGGGAACTCCGTCGCTCAGCAGTTTTGTGGGGTGTTGAAGTTTGTTTTGACGAGTCTCACCATGGCCATGAGGTGGGCAGCCAGGGAAGCTGAGGACCAGGTCAGGTCACCCAGTGAGTTGGGGCAGAGGCAGGTCTGGTGTCTGGCTCCGCCCAGCTCTCTCCCCCTTTCTGGTCTCCTGTGAGAGAAGAGTCATCTCAGGACCAGCCCAGCTGCCTCATGAGACCTGGGCCAGCAGAGTTGGTGGAAGTCCCAGCCTCTCTGGGAAGGGCCACCTTCTTCAGGGACCGTCCTCCCACAGCCTGGGTCTACAGATGCCCCGCAGCTATGACAGGGGCCCGAGACACTATCTAGAGAACCTCCTGCGGGGAGCAGCCCCGCCAGATTGGGCCTTTATACACTTGGACACTTTGAGGGCCTTTCTTTAAAGAAAATACTGCAAAATTATGAACACACTTCTAGGCCCAGAGCCTTGGGGCTGTGGAGGGCGCTTTCTGTCTACTTGGGAGGGAAGATGTCAGGAAGGGTCCGGAAGTTCAGGTGCAGTTCCATGGAAGATGCACCGCCTCCCTCCCCTGCCTCCTGCCAGTGCCGGCCTGTGTGCGGGGTGCTCTGTGGAGTCCTGGTCCCCCCAACCGCTCCCCTCCCTGTTCTAGGCAAATCCATGGCCTACATGCGCGGCGTGTACTTCCGCATGAAGGACGAGGTGTTCCGGGGCTCGCGGCCCTATGAGTCCGGGCCCCTGGAAGAGTTCCTGAAGCGGGAGTTTGGGGAGCACACCAAGATGACCGATGTCAAGAAGCCCAAGTAAGCCTGTCCACCATGCGCCTTAGTAGAGGGCCCTGCTCCGCCTGCAGCTCTGACCCTGTGGCCTCGGGAGGAGTCGCCTGGAGGGCCCTGGGCCTGTGGGGCAGAGGGACCCTGCAGGAGGCTGGGCTCTCCTTTAGAGAGCCCAGGGCAAAGGCGGGGCCTGACCTCTGCACCTGGCCAGGGGCCTGGCTGTCTGGAAAGAGCCTGGGCCTCCCTTAAGCTGGACGGAGGCACAGTTCTTGCTGCCCAGGCCAAAGGAGCCCCAGCCTTTACAACATGTGGCTGGACACTTTGTCACACTCAAATAGCGCTTGCTCCCGTGTTCAGAAGCCTGGTGTCAAGTGGACAGCCGCGGTGCTGTCTTTGCTTTAAGGCCCTCAGACTGGAGCTCATAGTGAGGCCGGGGCTTAAAGGAGAGTCACGTGTCCAGGAAGCGTTTGAGAGGCCTAACCCCAAGAGGGTCATTGCAGGACCAAGCCCAGCATCCGGGCCTTCCCTTGGGGCTGGATGGAAAGGGTGCCTGAGGTGGGACTCGGGCAGGTCTGGACCCCCTTCTTGAGCTTGAGGCCGGGCTAGGGAAGGAGAAGACACACAGCAGGGATTTGCCTCTGGCTTCTGCACAGAGCTGGGTCCCACTGTCCTCCAGACTCAGCCCTTTGCACCTGCAGGAGCCTCCCTCAGTTCGCCCAGCCTCCAGTGACCATTGGGTTGGTGGGGGATAGGGCCTAAGCAGCAGCCACGCCTTCGCCTTTCCTTGCCTGACACTGGTCTGATGTCCCGCCGGGGCTGTTCCCTCTAGCTGCACACTTGGGACCTCTTCCCTGCAGCCTCTGTGTGGGGGGAAGAGGGAGGGTGCACCTGGGGGGTGAGAGGCTGGGAGCACTGGCCGTCTGGTGGGAGACGAGCTGGAAAACAGCAGCCAGGCAAGGCAGCCCTGCCGCAGAGGTTCCAGAAGCTCTGCAGTCCACAGTGTACACCCCACCCCACCCTGCAGTAAGGTTGCCACAAGGCTGGGAGTTCTGGAAGGCAGGGACATGGCTCCCTTGATTTTCTTTGTAGCCCAATTCAAGCACAGTGCCTGCCACAGAGCAGGCTGTTAAACAGGGTCCGTCAGCTGACTGGAGGAGCAAGAGAAAGGAGGTGGACTGAGGTGAGGTAGTCAGGGAGGCCTGCCTGGAGGAGGCAGAGTGTGAGCTAGGCCTGGAGGCATAGGGAGAATTTCCTTTCATAATAAAGCTGTTTGCTTCCTCTGTGGTCCTTTGTTGCAGGCTTCTCCCACAGAGAGACAGGACATGGGGCTTTCAGCGTGAAGCAGCATTTATTTGTGCGGGCACTGGCCCAGCAGATTTGTATCCAAAGGCTGAGCCCTGAGTGCCGAGCGCTGCAGGTTCAATGTCTTATATGTCCCTGGCTTGTTCCCGTAGTGCTAGTCCTTTGTCTCCCCCGTACGGTAGCACACTTCTGACTGGGGTTCTGTAGAGTCGCAACAGAGTTGACCTCCTACACGTAGTTACTCCCCTTGTCTTTGTTCTGGGAGAGCCCTGGCCACACCATTTCCAGAAGGATCTTGAGTTCAAAACCAGCCTCAGCAACTTAGTGAGGTGCTAAGCCACTCAGTGAGACCCTGTCTCTAAATAAAATACAAAATAGGGCTGGGATGTGGCTCAGTCGTCGAGGGCCCCTGTGTTCAATCCCCGGGACCAAAAAAGTCTGTGTTTTTCAGCACTTACGTTTTTTTTCTTTGGCAGGATTCTTCCTAATCTTCCCACAGTATTCCTGGGAATGGAAAACTAGCATCTTTTTCCTGTACAGTTTTTTGTTCCCTTGCCTTTATGTGTTTTTCATGGCATAACAGATGTCTGGGCTCCTCTGAGCTCCCTTTATGAGCCTCTTTTGAACGGTTGCAAAACAGTCCCCTCTTCCTCGCCCTTTGCCCTTCCTGCTGGGCTTTCCCTGTCAGTCCCACTGCTGTGAGCTCCAGTCACAGGAAGCCCTCATCCTGGTTGAGGTTGTTCCTTTGGGATGATCTTCCAGGGGGCGAGTCTCAGATCCAAGAGTCAGGATATCCAGATACATATCAGGTTCCCTTTCTTTTTCTCTGTTTTTAGCACTGGGGATTGAACCCAGAGGTGCCCTGCCACTGAGCTACTTCCCAGCCCATCCCCAAATTTTTATTTTGAGGCAGAGTCTTGCTGTCACCCAGGTTGGCCTCAAACTTACTATCCTCCTGCCTCAGCCTCCCAAGTCGCTGGGACGACAGGCGTGTCTGGGCCTGGCTTACCTGTTAGTTTTCGAGGGGCCGTGCCAGCAGGCTTAAGGGCATCTGTTTCTTGGAAAGGACAGGCATCAGAGGTGACGGTGAGTTCTCCTCTCATTGCCTTCCTGGAGCTGCAGCTTCCAAGTAATCCCCACCCCAAAGTCAGATCCCTGCTACCAAGCGCCACCATGGGGCCTCTCAGATTCGCCCTCTGACCCTGCAGGGAGGCCCCAGCCTTCTCTATGCAGTCCTGCGACTTGGCCTCCCGCCCTCGTACATGAAGCCTCCCAGCTCCTTCTGCAGCCCCACCTGTCCCCTGGGGGATGAGCTGCAGTATCTGGAACTGTCCCACTGATGGGCACGTTTTGCTTTAATAATGGACACTGCCACCCATGTGGCACATTCTTAGGACAGACTCACAGAAGCAGGTCACTGGGCCTGAGGATTGACCCCAGGTGGCCTCAGCAAGGTGTGTGGATCTGCCCGCCCGCAGTGTGCAGGGGACATCTGTGCGGGGAGGGTGGTGGCTGGGGGCAGCTGGCAGCAGCTGAGTGCCAGCCGGGAGAGCTGGGGGGGATGCCCATCCTGTGTGTTTCTCCCCAGGGTGATGCTGACCGGGACGCTGTCTGACCGGCAGCCAGCCGAACTCCACCTCTTCCGGAACTACGAGGCCCCGGAGGCCTCCAGGGAGCCTCGCTTCAGCCCCAGTGCCAACCTGAAGCCCCCGACTCACCCCTCAGGTTAAGGCCGTCTCATGGATCCGCGCGGCCGCAGGGTGGGGGTGGGGGTGGGAGTGACAGGCTTGCCATCGGGCTCCGCACCCCTGCAGCCCCCCATCGCCCTGGCCTTGCCTGGCTGAGGACGGGCACAGGGAGCTGGCAGGCCCTGGCAGGCTAGCGGAGGCCCCAGGAGGTCCTCGGTGGCACTTGCCTTCCCCAGGAGGCCAGGGCCTGGGGTAACGGAGAGTCCCAGGTCCCCTCTTTCTGCACCCCCTCCCGCATACACACGCGCGCCCTGAGATCTGGAATGCATAAGCTTCTGCCATCCCTGTGTCACTCGGCCACCCTCCTCCCTGTCCCCAGACCAGTTGGTGTGGCGAGCAGCCCGGAGCAGCGGGGCGGCCCCCACCTACTTCCGGCCCAATGGTCGTTTCCTGGATGGCGGCCTGCTGGCCAACAACCCCACCCTGGACGCCATGACTGAGATCCACGAGTACAACCAGGACCTGATCCGCAAGGTGAGCGCCATCTCAGGCCCGGGGGAGGCTGGGCGATGGCCCACGATGGCCCACTCCTGCTCGGCCCTGGAGGGCTGTGTGGTGCCCGCTTGATCCTGGCCACCTGGGCTCCGGCCTGCAGCACTGTGGTAAGAGGGACCCTGGGGTCCAGGCGGCCCTGTGTGAGGATCCTGCCATCTGCTAACTCCGTCTGCCGTCAGTGGCGGCAGCGTGAGTCCTGTGGACCCGCCACTTGCCCAGCCCAGGCTGTGGGCCTGCCCTTGAGGAGCACACCCTCGGGTCACACCCTCTGGGCTCCCAGGTGCTGATGGAGCGCAGGTGGGGCTGTCAGGTGGCTCGTCTCTGCTCCGCGCCTGAGAAGACCTGTCCCGAGGCTTTTGGGGATAGAGAGGTGCAGAGTCAGTGATAGTGTCGGAAGGACAAGTAGCCGCCCCACCCTGAGGAGCTGGGGCAGGGCGGGAGGCCTGGTGCCCCGGGGAGGCAGTGTGGGGCAGCGGGGGGCTCGGCTGCCTCTGCCCCTGCTTGGCGCCAGCTGCTGAGCTGGGTGAAGATGGTGCCCACCGGGGATGGTCACATGGTGGCCTGTGAGGCCTTGGAACAGCGCCTGAGTGGCCAGAGGTGCCTGCTGTCGTGGTTGTCTGAAGGGCAGCCTGGGCAGTGCGGCCCTGGGGTGGGGAGCACCTGCCCTCTGGGGCGGACCAGGCAGGGCTTCTGCTGAAGAAGTCAGATGACGTGGGGGGACTCAGATGCACCCAGTCTAAGTCACATACCGTTCAGCATGAGGAGCCTGGGCCCAGAGCAGGAGGGTTCACCCCATTGTCACCTGGCAAATTGGCAACAGAGGTTGCTGAGCAAACTTGAGGTGGCCCCCCGGGACCCCGGGTCCACGCCTCAGCTCTGCATCCCACTGCGTGGCCCAGGAAGGCCTCCCTCCTGCCCAGACTGCGCAGAGGATCCTTGTTTGTGAAGCGGGGTGGCCGTCCCGCCACAGACGGGCTGGAGGACTATGGGATAATGGTGTGGACACCTGTAGTCCACAGGGAGGGGGCCTCCCGCCCTTCCCTGGGGAGCCTGGGTCTGGGGCAGTTCGTGGCCGGCCGAGCGTGCTCAGTGGACGTGGAGGGACCTAGGGTGCTTTCCAGTAGACCACGGTGGTGCCCACACCAGCCCTTCCAGCAGAGGGGCTATAGCTGAGCCCTGGCCAGACCCTGCCTGCAAGGGCACCCAGGACCGGTGGCTTAGCCCCAGGTGCACTGCGCTCCCAGCCCCTGGCCTAGGGCCTCGCTCTGACTGTCCAGTGAGCGTCCCCTCTGACTCCCCTCGTCCTGCTCTTTACAGGGTCAGGCCAACAAGGTGAAGAAACTCTCCATCGTCGTCTCTTTGGGGACTGGGAGGTCCCCACAGGTGCCTGTGACCTGTGTGGATGTCTTCCGCCCCAGCAACCCCTGGGAACTAGCCAAGACTGTTTTTGGGGCCAAGGAGCTGGGCAAGATGGTGGTGGACTGTGTGAGTGTGGGCCTCTCCCCCAGGCCCACTTCCCTCGGGGTTTCCAGCTAGGTCAGCCCCTCCACGAGGGGCGAAATGACAGGCTTTGTGGGTCCTCTTTGGCCAGCTCTTTCACATGTCCTTTAGCTGTGGGTCCCTTTCCCCCCAGAACCCTGAGTGGAAGCCCAGAATACACACGGACAAGAGCTGTGGGGCGGGAAGGGAGGCCTGTCCATCAGCTGCTGCACACGCTGCCACCCAGTGACCCTGAACAGACTGCTGAGCCACATGGGAAACCAAGGCCAGTCACAGGCCTGGGGAGGGACTCGCTGATGGGCAGCTAGAGCCCAGGGACGTCTGGGGGGCTCCAGGGCTGCCAGGGCCAGGCTCAGGCTCTCACCGAGGCTGTCTCCCCAGTGCACAGATCCAGATGGGCGGGCCGTGGACCGGGCGCGGGCCTGGTGCGAGATGGTCGGCATTCAGTACTTCAGGTGAGGCCAGGCCGGGCCGCCCACCCCGCCCCAGCCGGCGGCATGGGCTTTCCTACCCCTGGAGACAGCCCTCCCAGTCCCAGCTCTTGTCCCCTCCCAGGCCAGGCACCCCCGGTGACACCTCCTCCTTGTCTGTACAGGCTGAACCCCCAGCTGGGCACGGACATCATGCTGGACGAGGTCAGCGACGCGGTGCTGATCAACGCGCTCTGGGAGACCGAGGTCTACATCTACGAGCACCGGGAGCAGTTCCAGAAGCTCGTCCAGCTGCTGCTCTCGCCCTGAGCCCCTCCCGGCCCCTCTGCAAAGCTGGGTGAGGCCACCCACCACGTGGCGCGGAGCCAGGGCCCCACGGCTCCATCGTCCAGGGACTGGGGCTCGGAGCCTGCACCTTCCTGCCTGAGGCTGGTTCTGAAGGCCTCTCCCCACCGCCTTCCCCACCACTTGTCACTCCAGACCCAGAAAGCCCAGGGTCCCTCGGCCCGCTTCCCGACTGTGAAGGACACCCGACTTGGCCCGTGGCCCCGCGCCCAGCCGCTAACACTAAGGGTGCCCAGTGTGTCTCCAGCCGGCCTCCCAGGGGCCTGCGCGGCTCTCAGTCCCCAGCAACTGCAGCCCACCGTCCTGGAGACATGGGGCCCCCCACCCTGTCAGCAGGGAAGCCCGGGCTCCAGGAGCCGCGTGCCCCATTTGACTTTGCCCCTCAGCACACACCAGGCACCCCACCCTCTGGCCCCACCCCGAGAGCCCTCCCAGCTTTCAAAGGTTACCCTGTGAGTTCACATCTTCCCTTTGGAAGTGGCTTGAGAGTGGTGAGGGGCTCAGGGGCCCCCAAACTGTGAAATAAATGGCTTGGACTGAAGTTCGCCTGTGTTGTGAGCCTGTGGTGTGGGTGCCCTGTCCCCACCCTTGGCTGAGCTCCCTCAGCCTTGGCCTGGCCTCTTCCTGTGCCCTGTTTTCTGGGCCCTCTGGGTAAGGGACACCAAGTCTCTCCTCAGGGCCTCCCCTGAACAGGCCAACGGGGTGTCCAGAGGCAGCTCTGGGCCCACTTTCCCCAGGCAGGCCCCAGGGCCTTCGTCCTCATGGTGAGGGAAGGCAGAGAGCCGCTGCAGATGGAGCAAGGCAGGGACCTGGGGATGGTGAGACGGCGAGCAGCAGGTCTTGGAGACTGGGTTTGCACCTCCCCTACGGCCTTTGAAGGAGTAGAGGATGTGCCTCAGCGGCCACAGCCCCTCGAGGGGCAGCACTGAGGGGCTCAGAGCAGAGACAAGGTCGGAGGACAGTGATGGTTCACCTGCGAGCTGGCCTCCTGCCAGGCGTTCCCAGGAGGCCCAGAGGAGTGCGTCAGGCAGGGCCCTGGGGAGGTGGGTGGCAGGACAGGGTTTCCCCAGGGCCGGGGGTCCTGGAAGAGGAGGTGACTGGGAAGAGTGGCCGGTGCACGCATGCCCACTGGCCTTCCCTCATTGGGGTAAATAATTGAAGGGCAGGTCACATGAACCCACCCGCGTCACAGGATGCCTTCCCCGCCGGATCTGGTTACACCCCAGATCGCATTGACGTCCCGGCTGGTGAATAATTAAGCGGTCTCCTCCTCTGAGGCAGGCCTCCATCTGCAGGCCGCACTCTGCAGCCTCCTCGCTGCCCACTGAACCCCGGGTGCCTGTAGAGACCGACCCTCAGTGCTCCCCGTCTCCTGCTCAGCACTGGCACAGCCACCCTAATGGCACCCGAGATGGACCAGTTCTACAGGTCCACCATGGCCATCTACAAGGTGAGCATGTGGCAGCCCGGGCCAGGTGTGGAGGTCAGGCCTGCTCCAGGAGCAGGGGGCAGCCTCAGGCTGCAGGTGCTCTGGGAAGGAGGGCCTGGGCCCAGGCCGGGCAAGCAGTGGGCAAGGGAGTGGGCATTCCTGGAGCCATCAGCCACACCACCCAACAGGACCCCAACTGCACCTGCTCTCAACAAGGAGGACGGGGCCCAGGCCCGGCGGGCTGTAGCTGCGCGCAGAGGGCAGAGGAGCTGAGCCGAGATGGGAGTCCCGATGGGGGGAGCTGGCCCAGCATGGGGAATGGGGGCTCTCTGTCTCTGTCTCTCCCATTTCTAAGCATCTCAGTCAGAACTATTTCATCTCCGGAGGTTGCCACCATTGCCATAGGCACTTATTGAGCTCCTGCTGTACACAGGGCCCTTTTGCATGTAAGCCTCACATCACCCTACCTGTGAAGTAGGAAATAACCACCCTGTCTGATAGATAAGAAAACGGAGACCACAGAGGTTAAACAGCTTGTTCAAGGTCACAAAAGAAGGGATTTGAATCAAGACACAAGTTCAAGTCCAAGGCCAAGGCTTGGACTATCACAAAGTGTAACACACAGTGACCCAGGGGTCTCTTTGAGAAGGACAAGATTGACCCCCACCCCTGAGGTGACTTTCAGCAGCACCATCTGTTCAGCCCTGTGAGACCTGGACGCGGACAGGGCCATAGCCCATGGACAGGCTCAGCCCAGGGAGGAGGAGAATCTTTGAAGTAGGCAATCCCCGGGGCCGGGGCAGGTGTGATGAGGACAGGGCTGGCTGTGAGGGGACCTTGGCCTAAAATGGGCCTCCCCAAGTGGCCTCTGAGGGACCTGCAGCTGAGAGCCAGGTCGTGAGTCACCCCGGGTCTCTGGGCGGCTCCCGGAGGCCGGAGGCTTCTCAGCAGGGCCGTGCCCCTGCTCCTTGACCCTCTCTTCATCTCCGTGCCCTGCCTCCCTTGCCCTTGGGTCCAGAGCATCATGGAGCAGTTCAACCCTGCCCTGGAGAACCTGGTGTACCTGGGCAACAACTACCTACGGGCCTTTCACGGTGAGTGCCCTGTCTCAGGCGCCCAGGCGCCCCGCCGCTCGGCCTCGCCCGCCTGCTTCAGTCCCCTGAGCTCCAGCCCATGTTCTCTGCAGCCCTCACGAGACGTGGGGCTCAGCCTCAGCCCCACGCACCTCACCTGCTCTGCTGCAGCCAGAGAGGCCACGCCCAGCCCTTCCTGTGCAGTCTCTGCCCCTCGATCCCAGTCCACACCCCCTGTGCCCTGAGATGCCCCTGGGAGTGAGCACCAGGCCCGGCGGGTCCCTCAGAGTCAAGTGCACACCCCGACATTCATTGCTGTGTCACCCGTATGCCATCTACAAAACCCACTCCCAGACCCAGTGCCACCTCTGCACCCAGCCTCACGCCACAGCTGGCCACACTTGCAGGTACACTGCAGCACCCCTGTGTGGACAGTCACCCTCACCTGCCCCGTGTGGCCACTCCCATCTCTCAGCACCCAACAAGGTAGAAGCTGAGGCCACCACTTGCCCTGCCTCTTGGGACCACAGAATCAAGTCCTGCTCTCCCAACCCATGCCAAGCCCTGCCCCACCCCATGCCAAGCCCTGTCCCGAGCCTCTCCACACACCTGTGCACACCCTCGTCACGGGCACACACAGAGGCTGCACCCACCTGCAACGGACACAACGGAGCATCCTGCTCAGTGCCAGGCTGGAGCAGAGCCCCCTCTGTTGCCCCTGGTCAATGCCACACTCTGCCCAGGGCACTCCTCCCTCTCACCCACACACACTCCAGACCCAGAAGGTCCCCTCCACACACACTCTTCTGACCAAAGCGGGAGACCCAGAAGGCGGGGTCAGAGGCCAGGCTGGGGCTGGGCTGGACGTCCCCTCTCTCCTGTAGCCCTGTCCGAGGCAGCTGAGGTGTACTTCAGGGCCATCCAGAAGATTGGGGAGCAGGCCTTGCAGAGTTCCACCTCGCAGATTCTGGGTGAGGCACTACCTCCACTGCCCCCCATTTCTCGGGTCTGGGCCTCCCACCTGTGTTACTGATGCCCCCCCTCAAGCCCAGGCCCCACATTCTGGGGCCCAGTGGGGTCCTTTTACACACTGGCCATTCCAGGAGTCCCCACCCCACAGGCCCTGGCCCAGCCTGCAGCTCTGAGCCCAGATGCTGATTTGGAGCCCAAGCTCCTCCCTGTTCCTTTCCGGGCTGCCGCAGGGCTGGGACAAGGGTGGCAGAGTCCCCAGAGCTACATGGGAAATCCCTGGACTTTGGTCCCCAAATCCAGCCTCGGGTGTGGGAAGAGGGCAGGTGGGGCAGGCTCCCCCACACTAAAGCCACGCCCCTCCTGCCCCTAGGGGAGATCTTGGTGCAGATGTCGGACACCCAGCGGCACTTGAACTCAGACCTGGAGGTGGTGGTGAGTATCGGTCGCCAGGCCTGGGGTCACTCAAGAAGTGGGCTGTGTTTCCACCCCCAGAGCCTTCTCAGGTAGGACCTCCTGCCCCCACCTGGCTCTGAATGATGAGACAAAGGCCACTCTTCCCAGCAGCTGCCCTGGCCAGGTTCTGTGGGCACATGTCCTGCGATGGCTTGGTTGGGCCACCAGAAGGCCCGGGCCATTTCCATCCCCACTTTACAGAAGAGGAGACTGATTCTCAGAGAACCAGTCCTGGCTATTCCCCCAGAGAGAGGGGGAGCTAGGAAGGGAAGGGACCACTGCCCGGTGCACCAGTCCCGCCCGTCCCTTCCTGCTCACGCCACCTCTCAGGGAGCAGCACCCTGATCGGACCATCTCATTCAGGAGTAGAACCCTTCCATGCCCCGGCCACCCTCAGGACTAAACATGGGCTCCCATTGACCCAGCAGCCCAGACCCCCAGTGACAGCCCAGCCTCCTGGAAGAGCTAGCCTTCTGCACTGGGCTGCTGTCCTGCTGTTATCCCAGCCTAGAATGGCCAGCCCCTCCCCCACTGCCCAGCATGGTGTCCCTTCCTCCATGACCCCTCCCCTGACCCCCAGCAGTTGTAGCCACCCCTCCCTGCTGACCCCACAGGTGCCTCTAACTGCTCTTGGCACGTGGCAGTTAGGAAAGGGAGCGCCGCAGCCCAAGCACTGGGCTCAGAGTCCAGCACCACCAGTCGCTGACCGTGCCTCAGTTTACCTGCCTTGTAGGGCTCCCAGGTGGATGGAATGAGTTAGTAAGTGTGAACTGTTTCCCCCGTGACCCCCGTGACCCCCATGACCCCGCACCCTGCCGAGCCTCAGCTGAATGACCAGCAGCAGGATTCAGCTCGCCTGGACACGGGGGCGCTGAGCAGGGGCTGGGGGGGTCTTCTTTTCCCTGTAGCTCCATGATCTAGGGGTCCCAGCAGGGCTTCACGGAGTGTGGAAGGAGCTTGGCTAGGTGGAGGGGAGCAGAGAGCCTTCTGGAAGGACCCAGCTCCGGGCGGAAGTAAGGCAGAGCCCAGAGGCTGGCAGAGTGGGGAGAGGGTGGGCCTGAGGGTGCGGTGATGTGGGGCTCAGAAGGAAAGTCAATCAACTGTCCCCAGACGGGGTGAGGGGTCCGTGGAAATCAGGGTGCTCTTTGTAAGATGCCACCTGTTTGGTGCAGAGACCAATTTTACCAGCAAAATGTGTGCATCACATCCACACAGGAGCACCACGCCCCGCGCCCGGGCCTCAAGCCCTCCCTGGACACTGGGGTGTGGCTCTGAGCCCCACGGCCCCTCGGGGTGGGCAGTGGTTATGAAGCCTATGGCTTCCTGTCCTGTCCTGTGTTCAGTGGCTCTCCAAGCCACTGGTGGTCCACCTGTGCTGGCCAGGGGTGAGCGTCACCCAGGCCTGCTCTGTAAGGAGAGCTGCCCTCTCCAGGCACGGTGTCTTGGCTGTGACACTGGGCAGGCCCCAGCCAGGGCTATGCCAGGTAGGACAGTGTCACAGTCGCCTCCACCTGGAGCTCAGTGCCAGGCACTGATCGGGCACCAGAGGCCCGGCAGCAGAAAGCCCTGTCCCCACCGAGGGGCAGACAAGCCGGGCTGCGGCTGTGTGGACGCATTAGGTGCAAACCTGCTGTGGAGAAGAGAGGGCCCGTAGCGGTGTCTGGGGCCATTTTTGGCCGGCGCTCAAGGAAAACATGACCAGAAAATATGAGCGAGGCCTGCAGGTGGTGAGGGGGTGTGCCAGGAGGTGCCCGGGAGAGCTGGCGAGCCAAGGGGACGCCGTGGAGAGTTCCACAGCTGCAGTGGGCAGCGCAGGCCGTGGGGGGTGACGGGCCGGCACCAGGGCCACTGATAGCTGTCCTCTCTACGAAAATGCCACCACTGTGGATTTTGAGCAAGAAGGGACAGGACCTGGCTCGGGTGTGAGAGGTGTTGGCTTCGAGTGGTTTTGTTGTTGTTGTTTTGTTTCCGACTTTTAAAAATTGTAAACTAAAAACCAGATACAGGGACTCCCGTGGAACAAATCAGAGCTGGTGAGGCCAGCCAGCCCGGAGGCTGCTCTCAGGGGTGGAAGGAGGCCAGCCTCCCAGACCCTTCCTCCTCCCCGTCCCCAGAAGGGGCCTCTGGCCTGAGCTGACACCCGCTTTGTTCCTTCCTGTTTGTCCCCTGCATGGACATCCCGCGACACGGGAGAGAGGTTTCACTCTTATAAAAAATAGCTTGGAGTTTCTCTTAACCTGCTGGTCCTCTGCGTCCATTTCTTTTCCTTTCTCTGTCTGTGGGAGACCTGGGCAGGGTGACTTGGCTCCCACAGATAAAAGTCGCAGATCCTAGGTTCCCCGTGAAGCTTAGCAGTGCCCGTCCTGCCCAGGCTTGCTCGGCCTCCTCTGTCCCAGCACATTGGCAAGACTCAGGGACAGCAGTGTGTCTAGGCCATTTGTACATCCAGTCACGGCGCTGTGCCCAGAGCACAGGGAGCCAGAACACCTGTGGACAAGGCTGCGCCGCCTGCTCTTTGCCCCCAGCCGCGCGGTTCACATGGGAGAAGCCGGAGAAAGGCTCAACCCTTCCCTTTAACTCATCAGTCCTCAGGAGTGAATTTGCTTCCTGTCCCCTCCCCTGCGGGGACACATCTGATTTTTCACTAGCATCAGAGCTGGGGTGTAGCTCAGGATGGAGCACGTGCCCAGCTCGCACGAGGCCCTGGGGTCCAATCCAGGCTTAAATCTTGTATGTAGATCTGAGCCCATTAGATGTGCTTCGGTCCTTTGCAACCGTTATCTGCAGGGAGGTGAAAGTGTACATCTCTGGCCAGTGGTGGCCTCCTCTGTCTGCCTGGTCCTTCCACTTTGGAAGGACTCCAGTGGCTTTGACAGCTTTTCTGCTAGCCTGCAAGACAAGGAGCCCTGGCCTCTTTAGCTCCTCTGCTGCTTTAAACGGGAATCTAACTTTCTTCACAAAGCCTAGTGTCTTTGGTTTCATTGGCCAGTGGTATTTTGAGACCACAGTCTGGCTCAAGGAGCCTTCGCTGCTGTTGCACTGACCTGTGCTTCCAGCTCTCCCAGTGGCCTGCACTGTGCACGTGTGGACACCTCCTCACACACGTCCATACCTGCATCTCACTAACACACAGCTGTCCCTGTGCACAGCTACACACAGAGAGCTCTCTAGACACACATAGGATTAAACAGCCAGGCGGGATGGCGCACACCTGCAATCCCAGGGGCTTGGAGGCTGAGGCAGGAGGATTGCAAGTTCAAAGCCAGCCTCCACAATGGAGTGAGGCCCTGAGCAACTTAGCCAGACCCTATCTCTAAATAAAATGTAAAAAAGGGCTGGGGATTTGACTCAGAGGTTAAGTGCCCTTGGTTTCAATCTCTAGTACAAAAAAGGAAAAAAGTTAAAATATTTCAAATAATCATGATACTTCCAATCCAGCCTCAGCACTACTGTGTATTCATTCATTTATCTTTGGTGAGGATGGAGCCCAGGGCCTTGGGCACGCCAGGCAAAATGCTCTGTGCTGAGCTGCATCCCCAGCCCTTGAATAACATTTTTTAAAATCACTTTTTAAAAAAACGTTTTAGCTGGAAATGGATACAATACCTTTTATATATATATTATAGTTGTAGTTGTCAATACCTTTATTTATCTTTATGTGGTGCCGAGGATCCAACCCAGGGCCCCGCACGTGACAGGCAAAGGCTCTACCGCTGAGCCCCAGCCCCAGCCCCACCTTGAATTACATTTTTAGACTCTTTTTGGTTCCCTTTCTTTACTTTTCTACTAGGGACACCTATTGCCCTTATGTAGGTCTTCATGGCCTACCTTCAACATTTGTCTCTTCCTCTGGGATGTTTTTCACTTTTTTCTTTATTTCTATTTAGTTCTGCTGCCAGATACTATGGTTTAATGCCTGGAGCTAGGACCTTACTGTAACGTGGATCTGTAGCCACAGGTATTTGCAGGTATCAGTTTTATTGAGACATAATCCACATACTATAAATTCAGAACCTTTGAGTATATTAGTAGACTGAGGCAACCATCTTCTCTGGCAAGACCTAATTTTGAAACATTTCATTACCCCCCAAACCTGTGGACATGTTGCTTTATTGCTTTTTTGTTTAAAAATTTCCTTTCCTCCTTTTTCCTTTATATCTCTCATAAGGCGTTATAGTTAATTCACTTTCATGCTCCTTGAAGTCTGATCTTCATTACTGAACTTATGTTTTACTGTTTAAATTTCTATTTCTGTCCTGAATTGTCACCCACTTCTGTCTGGTATCTGCTTCTTAATGGGCGTTTATTTATTTATTTGGTGCAGAGACCGAACCCAGGGCTCTGAGCATGCCGGGCAAGTGCTCTGCCACTGAACTCCATTGCTAGTCCTTTTTTCAATTAAAATAAATTTTTAAAAAATTATTTTGTAGTAGGGATTGAAGTCGGGGCATTTTACCACTGAGCTACATCCCCAGCATTTTTTTTTTTTTTTTTAAGATACGATCTCACTAAATTGCCGAGGCTGGCCTCAAACTTGTGATCCTCCTGCCTCAGCCTCCAGAGTCGCTGGGATTACAGTCGTGCGCCACCACACTGGCTTTCTTAATGTCTTTAAAACTGCAGCTTGTGTTTTCCTTCTGTTTTGCTGATCTTTCTGGTGTGCTTCTGTGTCTGTGGAATGTTACTCTGTTCTGGGTTCTGTTTTCTCTCTTAGTGACTGTCGATGGGATCTTACTTCACAGATCCTTTGTTGCTCTTTATTATGGGAAATGAGTTTCGCTCTGAAATTTGGGAGGAGGCGCAGTGGGGCAGTTTCCTACCTTAGCAAGACTCTCCCTAGTGTCATATTTTCCTAAACATGGCGGCTCCCTCGTGGGAACCCTTTCTGCAGCCTCCTGGTTCTGATCCCTCCCATGCTTTTGTGGCTTTCTCTGTCCCTTAAGGGCGTCTGTGTCATTTCCCCCGTCCTGGGATGGAGCTGGCTGATCACTTTCAAGAGCTCCTGGACACCCAGCTCTCCAGCCCTGGGGCCTCTACGAGGGACCCCACCCTGGCCCTTCGGGACTAGCAGGCCCCCCTCCGGGTTTCGGCTGCTGTTCAGAGTGGCCTGTGTGCGGTGCTCCTGTGCCCAGGACCCTGGACACCCAGTCACCTCCATGCCTCCTGCTCCCTGTGCTGGCCCCCACTGATCTCACGGCGGACAGTGCTTGTATCTGGGGGCTGCAGGTACATAGGGGGTCCCTTCCCTTCGGGGGGTGTGTGTTGAGAACCCCGAGGGGGCCTGAAGCCACAGGGAGCACTGGCCTTACCCAGACCCTGTTTTCCCTGGGATTACACACCTGAGATAACGTCTGACTTATAAATTAGGTGCAGTAAAGATTAACAGCAATAACTAATAACAGCAGAGAACTGCTGGGTGCTGGGCCCACACCTGCAATCCCAGTGGTCAAGTTCAAGGTCAGGCTGGGCAATTTAGCAAGATCCTGTCTCAGAAAGGAAGCAAACAAAAAGAAATATATGCGGAACAATTATAATGATATACTAAAGCAAAAGTCATTTAAAATTTGTGAATCATTTATTTCGGGAAATTTCCACTTAGTATTTTCAGACCTCAGTTGTCTGAGGGCATCTAAAACTATGGAAAGCCAAAGTGTGGGTAAGAAAGAGCCACTGTATTGTCGCCGACTTTGGTTCTGGAGGCTGTCCTGAGTTTGGGTTTCACACTTGAGTTTCTCCATCTGTCTTATGAACCACACCCCCTCGTCCCCCTCGTTCTAGACCCAGGCTGACTTGGTTTCTCGTGGTACAATTCCCATGCACTAAAAGCCCAGCTAGTAAATGCTGAGTTTCGAGTTTAACAACCGTATGTGCCACATAACCTCATGCTAAACGAGATCCAGGACGTTTCCATCAGCCCAGAAAGTTCCTGTGTCCCTGTCATCAGTCACCCGCCCCCCCAGGGGCCACCATGTTCTAACTTCTGTCTCTCGAGGTTAATTCTGCCTGTTCCAGATCGTCACAGGAGCAGAATCAAGTGCTTTGTTTTCTTCTGTGTCTGGCTCCTCTGCCGGCACAGATCTGCAAGGCTAGCTCCTGTCGTTGGGCTGCGGACATCCTGTCCTGTTTCACTGCTCGGTCCTCTTTGGTATGAGCATGGTGCCATTTGTTTACTGGTTCCTGTGATGACGGTCACTTGGGTTATTTCCAGTGGAAGGCTATTATGGGCTGGTATGAATAACACTGCTACTAACGTTCTTGGGCAAGTCTTCCTGTGGGTGGAGCTGGCTACAGAGCCAGGAGGGGACGGCGTGGGTCATGGCGTGGCACATGCTGCCAGAGCTCCCCGCGGCTCTGGGACGTGTCACAAGGTGCTGCCCGAGCTCCCTGCGGCCTGGGACTGTTCCCCACTCTCATGTCAGTGAACGACGGTGGCTGTTGCTCTCACCCCGGCGGCTGGTGGGGACTGTCTTTTTCTCTGGGTCTTCTGGTGCGTGGGGAATGGCAGCTCTGCGTGGCCCTGCTTTGTAACGACTTTTATGGGGCCTATTAGACATTTGTACACCTTCTTCCACGGGAGTTTGTTTAGGGCTTCACCCATTTTTTATTGGGTTCATCTTCTTGTTGACTTACAGGAGTTCTTTATTTAATATGATTCCTCTCTCCAAAGCCTGGATGGTGGATACTTTCCCAGTCTGTCACCTGTTTCTCTGTTCATTTTTCTTAATACTTTCCATCTTTGATGAGTAGAAATTTCTAATTTTTTTAAATAGTCCACGTTTACGTACCAGCCAAGAAATCTGTCATGGGGAGGGTATTAAAATACCCCGTATTCTGGGCTCTGTGGTTATTTCTATTATCCATCTCAAATTTTTTTGTGTGTGTATGAAGTGAACCAGGTCCATTTTTCCCTGTGAGGGTAATCAGTTTTCTTAACATCATATTAAAAAGATTTCTTTACCCATTGAACTACTTGACGCCTTGGTTTAAAAATCGACTTGTCCTCTGTGTGTGGGTCTGTTCCTGGACCCGACCCCATTCCATGAACTTATTTGTCTCCTTCCCCCAGCGCCACCCTGTGTCAGCTACTGTAGCTTTATAATGGCTTCCAGGACCCTCTCTTAAAGTGGGGCCCAGGGTAAGGTGTGCAGAGAGCGTTCCTCACCTGATCCTGGGGGCAGGGACTTCTTTTTATTGAAATCAAGTGGTCTAAGAACTCCTTTGTTGTTTTTCAAAATTGTTTTCTCTCTTCAAGATCCTTCGTCTTTCCATATAAATTATGGAATCAACTTGTCCACTTCTTCCAGTAAGCTTGCTGGGATTTGTGCGTGTGTGTGTGTGGGGGAGGTGCCAGGGATTGAACTCAGGGACACTCAACCACTGGGCCACATCCCAGCCCTGTTTTGTATTTTATTTAGAGACAGGGTCTCATTGAGTTGCTCAGCGCCTCACTTTTGCTGAGGCTGGCTTTGAACTCACGATCCTCTGTCTCAGCCTCCCAAGCCGCTGGGATGACAGGCATGGGCCATGGCGCCTGGCCAGCTTGCTGGAGTTGTGAAGGGGTTGTATTGATCTGGAACTCAGGGGTCGTCTTAATGTCGCATCTTCGGATCCATGAATATGGTATATCTTCCATTTATTTACTTATTTACCTGTTTTTCTGGCCACGTTCTGCCTCCCCGGCACAGCGGGGCTTGCTCATCTTTTGATAGACTTGTTCCTGGGTGTTTGGTGTTTGTTGAAGTTGTCGTAAATGGCATTGTGATTTTATTTTACGATGTTCATTGCTAGACTTCTGTTTTGGTGGGATGACGCTAGATCCTGTCGTAGAGTAAAGGACCAGGGGAAGCAAAAGCAGGAGCAGGAAGGCCAGAGAGGAGGCCAGTGCCTCCTGGGGAGGGCTGAGGTGGCCGGGAAGGGGTGGCCGCCACGGGGACTGGTGTGGGAGACATCGGAGGGAAGGTAGTGCCAAGAGCATTTTCTGAAGGCTCTGATACCAGGCGTGAAGGAAAGAGAAAAGTCAAGGACAGTGCCGAGGTTTTAGCCTGACCAGCGAGAGGGCTGGCCCTCAGCTGTGCCGTTTCCAGAAGAGCTGTTGAGGGACATGGGGTTTTCAGTGGTAGGGCTGAGCCTGCGGGGGGCGGGGGGTGCTGTGCACCTGGGGCCATCGGCTCAGGGCTGAGCAAGCCCACCAAGGGCGGAGCAGGACAAGGAAAGAGGCCCAAGGCCTGTACCCTGGAGCAAGCCAGCCTTAGGGACCAGGGGACAGGGGACTTAGCACAGGACAGAGGAGGAGCAGCCAGGGAGACAGGAGGAAGACTGGCGAGGGCCAGAAGAAGTGGAGGGAGGTGTTTCCAGCAGAGCGAAGGTCAGCCATGGGAGAAGGCGATGACAGGACAGTCACTGAGGCCCAGCGGTCACCTAGCAACGTGGAGCCAGCCATGATTTTGACAAAACGTTCTCAACAGGCTGAGCTGAGGGAGCTCAGGAGGAGGCGGGAGGAGAGCTGGGGGTGGCCGGTGCAAGAGGACTCCTGGGGGCTGGGAGGACATGCCACTGACCTTGCCATGCGTGTCTCACCACCGCGGCTGCTCTCAGCTTCCTGCGCTTCTGTGTCCAGAAGCTTCCAGAACCCTCCTCTGAAGTGTGTGGCCCAAGTGTGGTGTGCAGAGGGAGGTCCTCAGCGGGCCCTGCAGTTGGTGACTTCCTTGTGTCCAAAGCCACCTGCTGCTTACCCACAGTCCTCCGGTCCCCACAGCAAGAACTCAACCTCTCGGGAGGCCCACTTCTTCAGGAGCTTGAGGAAGACTTCCCGCGAGCCCCCGAGCCCCCGGTGCCTGCGCCCGGCCGCTGTGTCTCTGCCCCACTGTCAATCACAGCCACACAGCAAGAATGGCCGTCGGCCTGCACTGCTCTAAGGCCACTTCCACACACCTCAGATCCCATGCGACAGGAAGCAGAGGATCCGTGCTGCCCGGCATGGAAGCGGCATCTGCATAAGGGACTGTCCTGGGCACGGGGACATGGTCAAGGGGAGCAGGAAAGGAATGAGCCCTGATTTCCTGCCGCTCTGAATCCCCAGAGCTCTGGAGGCTGCATTTTAAGGACATTTGAAAAGCGCTCCTGCGCCGGGGGCCTCCTGGGGAGGGCCTCCTGGGGAGGGCCTCCTGGGCCTGCCAGGGCCCTCGGGCAGGTTGTGCCCTCCTGCTGACCCCCAGTGACCCCCCTGCTGGGTTCTGCTTCCCCCTGCGAGGTGCCTGCGGGCCGGCCCTGCCATGGTTAGGCCTTCCCTGGCGTGTCCACTCTGTCCATTTTGTCTCCTGGGCTCCAGCGGGAATCCAGGCGGCCTCTCTGTGGTCCCCGTCTTTATCAGAGCTCTGGCTCCGCAGGGGCCTGGGTTGGAGGACCCGTCCCAGCCCCGCATGTCCCATAAGCCCTGTTGGTTAGGTCGGGCGTCGTGCAGGGGCTGAGGATCTCAGGATCCGCCCTGTGGAGTCCCAGCAGGGATCCTGGACGGCCCTCTGGAGGGACCAGGCCAGGAGGCGTGGGGACCGTAAGGAGGCAGCCCCCAGCTCCCCACCGGCACAGGGTGGGGAGACCCCCTTCTCCTGGAGCCCAGCGGGTGGAGGCCTCCTGTCTCGTCTGCAGTCCTGCCCCCGTCCCCCGCGGTGCTTCCCAGGACGCACACCTGGCAGGCTCCATTCTTAGCACCTCTGTCCCCAACACACACTGGCAGTGACCGCTCAGGGTTTTAGGGCTTGGCCAGCAGGGGGGAGGGGCCCTCAGCTCCCCAGCAGACCAGCACTTCCCTGGATTTGGAAACAATCTTGGGAGGAAACTTTAACTTTAGAAATGCTACAGCGCACTGGCTTTCCCGCACACCGGGGGCACTGCCAGCCTTGCTGTTTGGTGTAGCCCCTGGGGACAGAGCACCTGCGCAAAGCAGGCGGACCCAGGGTGGCGGGAAGGCTCCTGTGGGGAAAGGGTGAGCAGGGGTGGGCGGGCTGGAGCAAGGGGGTAGCTCCTGTGTCCCCTGCGCAGCCTGTGCCCAAGGGCAGGCAGCTGGGTGGCGGGTACATGAGTCATGGAGGAGACCACCCAGCCCACAGCACCAAAGCTCATCAGGTCCTGTAATAGATGGGGAAACGAGGCTCAGAGAGGGTGGCCACTTGCCCAAACTGCTATCCTGAGCCCTGCCGCCCACCACAGCCTCCCCAGGTGGTCAGACACCTACTTCCTTCTTGTTAAGAGAACCCCCAGCTGCCACCCCCCCCCCCAATCTGGGCCCCTTTGCTGGGCCAGGCTCTGCCCATGGTGCTGAGGACAGAGGCGGGCGGGACTTGGCTTATGCCACAGCAGCTCCAAGGGGCTTGACCGTGGCCAGGGACACACTGTGCCACGTGGCTGCAGGAGGGAGCCATCGATGAACAGATGTCCAGAGCACATGAGGGCAGGGGAGGAGCCGTGGCTGCTGCTGGGGAAGCAGGAAGTCTCAGCAGAGGGCAGGGAAGCTGGCACTTGGGGACTGGTAGGAAACTGAGCAAAGCACAGACTAAGACTAACCCAGGAACCAGAAAACTTGGACGCATTGATCAAGGCTGTGTTTTGAGCTGGTGATTACCCCAGCTAAGTGAGCTTCTTATCCCCACTTCTCTGACCAGTGGGCAGGTGCCTGGTGTGTCGGGAGCACAGTGGGCAGCACACTGCAGCAGAGAATGCCGGGGGGTGCTGGGGCCTGGGAACAGAAGGGCCGCCCTGATCAGCCCCACCCTGCACTCCACACAGGTGCAGACATTCCATGGAGACCTGCTGCAGCATATGGAGAAGAACACCAAGCTGGACATGCAATTCATCAAGGTGAGTCTGCCCTCCCCACCCAGCGCCCAGCTCCCCACAGCAGGCCACCTTTCCCAGCACCTAGCATTGACCAGGCCCAGGTTAAACACATTCCCAGCCCTGGGATGGGTGTCCTGGACACTTGGACCCCTGTCTCTCCACCCTCCTCAGGACAGCCGGCAGCACTACGAGATGGAGTACCGCCACCGAGCCTCCAACCTGGAGAAGTGCATGTCTGAGCTGTGGCGCATGGAGCGCAACAGGGACAAGAACGCCCGGGAGATGAAGGTGAGCGCAGGGTCCAGTCTCAGGGGAGCCCCCAGCACCCCCTAAGTCCCCCGCCCGGCACCAGCCCCACGGTGGCCAGCACAGCTAGAGAGGTTGGCCAGCTCCCGAGGCCCCGGCGCTGCTGGTGCCAGGGCCACGCTCGGCACCCCGCCTGCCCCGGGGCCTCATGGCTTGTCCCAGGCTCCTGGGTCCCTCCTGGAACCCCAGCGCCCCTCCCCCTCCTCCTACTTCACCAGGAAACTGAGCCCCGGGTCCTGCTGCCCTCAACTTGCAGCAAAGGTGCAATCCCAGCGCCCCTCCTCCTGCCCAGCCAGAGGGCCCTGCCCTGGCCAGGATTAGCCCCCGCCTCTCCGCCTCCTCTCCTGGCCCCTCTAAGTGAGCTCACCTCCCTGAGAGTCTCCCCTCCCAAGTCGGGCCTTGGTGATCTTGGCCACCACATCTTCATTACCCAACCTCCTGGGGCCACTCTGCTCAGGCCTGTGCCCGGTGCCAGGGGCAGAGTGATGGCTCAGGCACCCCGCCAGGGGGACACTGAGGATGCCCACGGGGTAGGCTCGGGAGCTGGGACCGGCTTGGGGTGGGGGGGGCCAGGAAGAGGCGGCTAAGTCAGGACCCGCAACCAGAGCCTCCCGCAGGAGAGCGTGAGCCGGCTGCACGCGCAGATGCAGGCCTTCGTGACCGAGAGCCAGAGGGCCGCGGAGCTCGAGGAGAAGCGGCGCTACCGCTTCCTGGCCGAGAAGCACCTGCTGCTCTCCAACACCTTCCTGCAGTTCTTTGGCCGGGTGAGTGGGGGGGGGGGGGCGGAGGCTGCACACAGGAGTCCTCCTCCGTCCTTCCTTCATCTGGGCAGAAATTTATTTAAAAAAAAAAAAAAGAAATTGGTGCTAGAGATGGACGCTACAGATGCTTGACCACTGAGACACACCCCCAGCCTTGCCCCTCCCCTCTCTCCACTTTCTGAGACACGATTTCCTAAGTTTCTGAGGTTGGCCTCGAACTTCTGATCCTCCTATCTCAGCCTCCAAGTCGCTGGGATTATAGGCATGGGCCACTGTGCCCCACCAGAAATTGACTTTTTTTTTTTTTGTACCAGGGATTGAATTCAGGGGCACTCAACTAACAGGGGGTTAAGATCAGCATCTCATTGGGGGGGTTCTTCTTCCTGCCAAGGAGGGTGTAAGCCACCTGAAACTTAAAGTCATAAATAATAGTGAAGAACAAAACACAAATAGTCAGAAATATATTTACAAACAGCAGAGCCCCTGATAGATCTAGCCCACATGGGGGCTGGAACTGGACAAGGAAGACAGCTCCGTCATTTATTTAAGGGGCAGCCTTGCTTCCTGATGTCTTGAGTCAGCAGGTTGATTGGCATCTGGGCAGGTCACACCCATCTCAGGTGCTGTGTGGGGCTCCGCAGAGCGGGACAGAGAGCCACAACGTCTCTGAGCAATTGGCTGGGGATAGTCACCAGAGATAGTCTAGAGTCTGACCATTCCCAGACACTAGAGGTTGCTACCCACTAGGCTTCGATGCACAGTGACCCACACACAACCCAGGGACAGCTGGTGACACTCAACCATGGAGCCCTATTTAGTATTTTATTTAGAGACAGGGTCTCATTGACTCTAGGGCTTCGCCATTGCTGAGGCTGGCTTTGAACTCGAGATCCTCCTGTCTCAGCCTCCCCAGCCGCTGGGATTGCAGGCATGTGTCACCGTGCCTGGCGCAGAAATTGATTTTGTTTCACTCTGTCCACCCATCTTTGCTTGTTGCTGTGTTTGTGTCACCATGTGTCCCCTATCTATCCCTCTATTCGTGATTTTGCTTCTGCAAGGCCCTTGGCTGGGTTGTAATGTGCTGGAGCTGCAGGAGAGAAATGGCCACTCACTGTGGCCAAGGGCAGGGCTGACCGCGCACTCTGAGTCACTGCAGAAGGTGGTGCCCTTCACCTGTCTCCTCCACAGACCTCTCTAAGCATCGCCACTCTGGGGACCAAACTGCCAGCCCATGGCCCTTGGGAACCCCCTCAACTGTGCCCAAGCCACAGCACACACTAGCGCTCACCCTCGGAAAGGGTCCATTAGAACCTCCCTCACCCTGAAATCCCCAGCACCCTGTGGCGGAATCCGCCCTCCTCCTGCCCCCACCACTGCTGATCTCCTCTCTGCCTCAGAAGATGCACCTGTTGTCACTGTCGACATTTCACACAAAAGCCACCGAGCAAGTGTGTCCTCTGTGATGGCTCCCTTTGTTGGGCACGCAGCATCCGGCTGTGTGCATGGATCCCGTTGATGGACGGGCGCCCAGTGATGGGCGTGTGGGTCGATCCGCTGGGGCTGTTAATGGCTTCTCTGTGTGGACAGACTCTTCCTGCTCTCGGTGTGAGTGGGACGGCCGGGCCGGGTGGTGACTGTGTGTGACTGTTCCAGCGCCTTGGGTGGCGTGGCTGCAGTCGACCCGCCCGTCAGCAAGTGCGTGGGGGTGTCCCTTCGCCACACCCTCGCCAACACCTGTGGCTCTCTTTTGCTCCTGGCGTGCAGTGGTTCCTCGGTGTGGTCTGGTCTGCATTTCCCCGTGGCTAGCACTCAAGCCCGTATTTTTAGTTGATGAGTTATAGTTGTATGTCATGGTGGGGTCTATTGTGACACGTGCATACGTGCACACAACACGTGGTGGCACAGTATAATCTGGCCACCACCCCTCCCCAGCACCTCCCCCCTCCTCCTGCTCCCCACCCATCCCTTTCCTCTGTTGATCTCCCTTGAATTTTCATGAGGTCCCCACCTCACACCCACCTTTCTTTCCCTTGTTCCTCTCTAGTTTCCACAAATAAGAGAAAACATATCACCCTTGACCTTCTGAGTGTGGCTTATTTCACTTAACACAATGGTCTCTAGTTCATCCATTTTCCTGCAAATGATGTGAGTTCATTGTCCTGATGGCTGAATAAACTCTGTGTAAATGCCACGTTTTCTTTATCAACTCATCCCCTGATGGCCACCTGGGCTGGCTCTGCAATTTGGCTCTTGTGAGTTCTGTTGCTATGAACGTGGGTTTGCGGTTGTCACTCTAGTAAGAGACTCACTCTTCAGGGTAAATACCAAGACGTGGTCTAGCTGGTCTTTTGAGGAGCTCCACACTGATTTCCACAGTGGTCACACAAACCTACAACCTTTTGAAGAGTGTCCAAGTGTCCTTCTCTCCCTGCATCTTCTCCAGCACCTATTGTTGTTGTTTTCTTGAGGACTGCCCTTCTGACTGCTGAGAGATGAGATCTCAGTGTAGTTTTGATCTGCGTTTCTCTAATTGCTAATGACATTGAACATTTTTTCATGTTTGTGGCCATTCGTATTTCTTCTTTTGAGAAGTACCTGTTTCATTCATTTGCCCACTTGATAACTGGGCTATTTGGTTTTTGGTGTAAAGTTTTTTGAGCTCTTTATAAATTCTAGATACTAATCCTCTGTCAGAAGAGCAGCTGGCAAAGATCTTCTCCCATTCTGTGGGTTCTCTCTGCACATTCCTGTTTCCTTTGCTGTGCGGAAGCTTTTTAATTTGATGCCTTCCCATTTATTAACTCTTGGCATTACTTCCTGAGCTTTAGGGATCTTATTGAGAAAGTCATTGCCTGTGCCTAGATGCTGGAGTGTGGACCCTACGACTTCTTCTAGGAGTTGCATAGTTTCTACTCTATTTCCGAGGTCTTCGATCCATTTTGAGTTGCTTTTTGTGGAGAGTGAGAGATAAGGGTGAAGTTTCATTCTTCTACATATGGACAACCAGCTGTTACAAAGGCTGCTTTTCTCCAATGTATGTTGTTGGCACCTTTGTCAAGGATCAGTTGACTGTAGATGTGTGTGATTGTCTCTTATTCTGGACCATTGGTCTGCGTGTCTGTCTTTAAGCCAGCACCGTGCAGTTTTCGTTACTGTAACTCTGTTGTATGATTTGAAGCCTGCGTATTGTGACGCCTCCGGTATTGCTCTTTGGTTTAAAACTCCTTTAGCTATTTTGGGTCTTTTATTTTTCAAAATTAATTGTTTTTTCTTTTTGCTAGTTCTGTGAAGAATGTCACTGGTATTTTGATGGCAATTGCACTGAATCTGTATATTGCTTTTGGTAGACAGTCATTTTAACTATTAATTCTGCTTCTCTGTGAACATAAGAAGTGTCCATCTGCTGAGGTCTTCTTCAATTTCGTTCTTCAATATTCCATAGTGTACATTGTAGAGGTTTTCACATCCTTGGTCTGATTTATTCCTAAGGTTTTGTTTTTGTTTTCGAGGCTATCGGGAATGGAGTGGTTTCCTGATTTCTTTTCCAGCTGATTCTTTGTTGGGGTATAGGAAAGCTGTTAATTTTTGTTTGCAGATTTTATAACCTGCTGCTTTGTCAAAGTTTGGTGTTTTTCTTTTTTAATCTTCTAAGTACAGGATCTTATCTTCAAACAGTGATGATCTAACTCCTTCCTTTCCTGTTTTTATCCCTCTTATTTCCTTCTCTTGCCTAATTGCTCTGGATGGAATTTCTAGCACTGTATTAAAGAAGAATGGTGAGAGTGGACATTCTTGTTCTAGATTTTAAGGAAAATGTTTTTACTGTTTCCCCATGAGGTTGGCTTGGGTTATGCACACCTGTATGATGCTGAGGGAGGCTCCTTCCTTCCTAGTTTCTTCCATGTTTTTATCATGAATGGGTGCTGAATTTTATCAAAGGTTTGCTCTGCATCTGTTGAGATTACTAAGAGATTTGTGTCCCCAGTTATATTGAGATGATGGATCATATTTATGGATTTGCATATGTCCAGCCATCCCTGCATCTCTGGAATAAAACCATCTTGGTTGTGATGTATAACCTTAATATGTTGTTGAACACAATTTGCTAATATTCTATTAAGTATTTTTGCATCTAAGTTCACCAGGGATGCTAGTTTATAGTTTTCTTTCCTTGGTTTTGGTATGAGTGGGATATTGGCCTTGTAGAATGAATTTGGAAGTGCTCCATCCCTTGCTATTCATGAAATAATTTGAGGAATACTGACATTGTTTTTTTGTTTGTTTGTTTGTTTGTTTGTTTTGGTACTGGGGATTGCACCGAGGGGACTTAACCTGAGCCACATCCCCAATCCTTATTCATTTATTTATTTATTTATTTATTTAATTTTGAGACAGGGTCTTACTAAGTTGCTTAAGGCCTTGCTAAGTTGCTGAGGCTGGCCTCTAACTTGCAATCCTCCAGCCCAGACTCCTTGGATTACAGGTGGGCACCACCAAGTCTGCAATATTGGTTCTTCTTGAAAGGTCTGGTAGAATTCAGATGAGAATCTATGTGGTCCTGGGCTTTTCTTTTATTACTGCTATTGTCTCATTACAAGTTATTGGTCTGTTGACATTTTCTGTGTCCTCTTGATTTAATTTTGGCATATTGTATTTATCTAAAAAATGTATCCATTTCTTCTAGATTTTCCAATGTATTAGAATAGAATTTTTCAAAGTCGTTCCTGATGATCTGCTGGATTTCTGTGATGTCTGTGGTGATTTCTTCTTTTTTATCTCTAATTTTATTAATTCGGGTCTCCTTTTCTTCTGGTTAGTGTGGCTCAGGGCTTATCAACCTTGTTTGTCATTTTAAAGAAACTACTCTTTGTTTCACTGACCCTTTGTATTATTCTTTCATTCTCAAGTGCACTGACTTTGGCTCTGGTCTTAATCATTTCCTTTCTTCTGCTGGTTTTGAATTGGTTTGTTCTTCTTTTTCAAGGAACTTGATGTGCACCGATGGGCTGTTTATTTGGGATTTTTCCTATTTTCTTATGTAGGCGCTCATAGTTATGCCTCTTAAAACTAACTTCATAGTGTCCCAGGGATTCTGATGTGTTGGGTCACTATTCTCATTTGACTCTAAGAATTTTTAAATTTCTCCCCTGCTTTCTTCTATCACCCATTTATCATTCAAAAGTGTATTGGTCAATCTCCAGGTGTTTATATAGTTTCTGTGGGTTTTTTTTTTTTTACTTTTTAAATTTCATTCCATTATGATCTGATAAGATACAAGGAATTATAGCAACTTTCTGTACATGCTAAGAGTCGCTTTGTGGCCTAAAGTAGGGTCTATTTTGGAGAATGTTCCAGGAGCTTCTGAGAAGAAAGTATACTCTGCTGTTATTGGAAGAAATATTCTATAGATGTCTGTTAAGTCCATTTGATTTATAATATTTTTCAGGTTCAGGGCTGGGGTTGTGGCTCAAGCGGTAGCATGCTTCTGCTGGCATGCTTGTGGCTCAGGTTCGATCCTCAGCACCACATACAAAGATGTTGTGTCCGCCGAGAACTAAAAAATAAATATTAAAAAATTCTCTCTCTCTCTCTCTCTCTAAAAAATATTTTTCAGGTTCAAAGAGTCTTTACTGAGTTTGTGTCTGGGTAACCTGTCTAATGGTGCGAGAGGTGTATTAAAATTGCCAGAATTATGGTAGTGGGGTCTGTCTGAATCTTCAATTTGAGTAGTGTCAATTTTATGGAATTAGCTGCACCCACGTTTGGGGCTTAAATATTATTTTTGTATCTTCTTGTTGACCTTCTTTGTCTTTTCTGATTAATTTTGGTGTGAAATCTGCTTTGTCAGATATGAGTGTAGCTACTTCTGCTTGTTTTCAGGATCCGTTTGTGTGGGATGTCAATTTCCATCCTTTCGCTTTCAGCTGGTGGCTCTCTTTGCCTGTGAGGTGTGTCTCTTGCAAACAACATTTAGTTAGACCTTTTTTAAAAAATCTGTTCTGCCAGCCTCTGTCATTTTTGGGAGGCAGGTACTGGGGCTTGAACTCAGGGGCACTCTACACTGAGCCACATCCCCAACCCTATTTTATATTTTAGGTAGAGACAGGGTCTCACTGAGTTGCTTAGCCCCTTGCTTTTGCTGAGGCTGGCTTTGAACTCACGATCCTCCTGCCTCAGCCTCCGGAGCCACTGGAATTACAGGTGTGCACCCCTGTATCCGGCAGCCTATGTCTTTTAAGAGAGTTGAAACCATTTACATTTGATGCTATTATAGAGAGATGTTTATTAATCCCTGCCATTTTGATTTATTTATATTGTTTAATTTGGTCTGTTTCTCATTTGCCAAGATAATTTTCTTTTTTTTTCCTTTAATTTTTATTGTTGGTTGTTCAAAACATTACATAGTTCTTGACATATCATATTTCACACTTTGATTCAAGTGGGTTATGAACTCCCATTTTTACCCCGTATACAGATTGCAGCATCACATCAGTTACACATCCACTGTTTTACATATTGCCATACTAGTGTCTGTTGTATTCTGCTGCCTTTCTTATCCTCTACTATCCCCCATCCCCTCCCCTCCCATCTTCTCTCTCTACCCCATCTACTGTCATTCATTTCTCCCCCTTGTTTTTTTTTCCCTTTCCCCTCACATCCTCTTGTATGTAATTTTGTATAACAATGAGGGTCTCCTTCCATTTCCATGCAATTTCCCTTCTCTTTCCTTTTCCCTCCCACCTCTCACCCCTGTTTAATGTTAATCTTCTTCTCATGCTCTTCCTCCCAACTCTGTTCTTAGTTACTCTCCTTATATCAAAGAAAACATTTTTACCAAGATAATTTTCAAATGATATTTGTTCATTTGTGTGCTCTGAGGTTTGTTTTTTATTTCTTCTGTGCGGAGTGTTTCTTAAGTAAGCTCTGTAGCGGAGGGTTAGCACTCATGAATTCTTTTAGCTTCTGCTTATCGTGGAAGGTTTTCATTTCTGAAGGATAGCTTTGCTGATATAGCAATATGGGTTGACAGTATTTTCTTTTAGGACTTGGAACACATCTTTCCAAGCCCTTTGGCCCTTAGAGTTTGTACTGAAAAATCAGAAGTAATTCTGATTTGTTTGCCTTTAAATGTGACCTGATGTTTTTCTCTTGAGGCTTTTAAAATTCTCTCTGTAAGTCAGGCCTTTTACTTATAATGTGCTGTGGAGAGGTTCTCTTTCAGTCTTGTCTGTTTGGGGTTCTGAATGATTCCTGACTCTGGTTGTCTATCTCATTCTCAAGGTTTGGACATTCTTCTGTATTATTTCCCTGAAGAGGTCATCAGCTCCATTCGCCCGCCTCTCCCAACCCTCCTCACTCGGATGCTGCCCTAGAGTTCTGTATATTCTGATCACGGTTACTTATATCTTTAATACTCTGAATGTTCAGAGGATAGAATCTTAATGACAAATGAAGAGATCGTCTCCATTGAGGTGGCCAAAATAGCTGACAGGACCATAGGTGGTCGCCGTCTATGCCCAGCTCTGTTTCTTCGCGAACACTGCACAGAGAGCAGCCAGGTGGGGGTGCGGACCCCTCCCCTTTTTGCGCTGCTCTCTGAGCTGCTGGTTGCCTGGCCTGCGGCTGAAGCAGCCTGGAGTTACTCTCAGCTTCCCTTCCCCCGTGTGAGGTAGGAAGGGAGGGGAGGGCTGTCAGCTGGGGTTTGCCGACCACATGGGTGCCCTCCCAGGGTGGAGCTGCCGCAGTTCCATGAGTGGAGTTCAGGCGGGTGGCACTGGAGTCTGACCAGGCCTCGGGGGCTCTGTTGGTGGCATCTACTTGGGAGAGATTAGATCAACACCCCCCAGGGCCTGCAGGTCTGTGCCAGGAGTGTGGCTCTCGGGAGCCTCCTAGGAGTCTTCTCGTGGGACAGTAGACCCCTCTGGTGCCCAGGAACACAGACTGGTGGAGTCCCCCAGTGTGTTCACACCACCTGTTCAGATCCTCGACCCCTCAGCTGGTCACATGAGCCACCAAACGCAAAGGAGAAGTGAGTTGGCTCTCTTTGCTGTTCAGACTTGAATGCCCCGGGTACAATCCCCTCTGGGCCTGTTCCACTCTGTTCTGCCAGGTGCACCTGGGCTGCGGCAGGCGCCTGGGGACAGGGTGGTGGTGTTGGCTCCACCTGCAGGCTCCACACAGCAGCTGCAGTGTGGCTGCCTCGGGAGGGCGCTGCCCGAGCTCCCCGCGGCGGCTGAGAAACACATTGAACTTTCTGATCCCCAGTGCCCAGTGCAGCCCCTGGACCAGCCGGGCTCAGGCTGCTTTTCTGATCTGGGTTTCTCCGGACCAGATGGTCCTGTCACTCTGTTCATAAGGCACAGTGGGAACAAGAGTTGAAGTATCAGTGCTTGGGCACAGCGAGGTGTCCTTCTCATTCATCCCGACAGCCCAGGTTTGGACGGTGACTTGGCTGGGGTGTGCACAGCAGGTGAGGTCACGGTCCTGGGATCGCGCCTTTCCGTGCCCTGGACAGTGGCCTCCGAGCAAAATGTCTGCTCCTGGCCGCTGGAAAGGCGCCGATGAGCAGCCACTGTCTCAGGCGGGCTCGCTGCTGCGCGTCAGGATCCTTTCTTATCACTCATAGAACTCGGCCATGACTTGCTGTCAGTCCGCCGGGTATTGCTCCCAATTTCCCTTCCCGCCAGCGACCCGCGCTGAGGAGATGAACTGGGTTCAAAAGAGCTGGCGGCGACATTAGGCGGAAAAGCGCCGGACACAGAAGTAATTTTCCTATGGAGGGTGGGACGGCCCTGCGACCTGAGGGTCCGCTGGAAAAGACAGCCCGCACCCGGAGTCCCTTTATTTTTATTGGGGACCCACAAGGGAGTCTCGAGGCAGGCGATGAGGCCCCACGGGTGTCCCGCGCGTGGCCGCGAAGGGGATTGGGCGATGCCAGGCCAGCGCCCGGGCTCCAGCAGGATGCTCACTCCTGGGCGGGCGGCTCCCACATTCCCAGTGGGTTGTGCCATATGGAAGAGTCCCCCGTGGCCAGGTGTCCCTGTGCTTCTGTCCAGAGTCAGGGTTTGCCCTGCTCAGCAGGCTCTTCCTCTCCGCACGAACCTGGAATTCGCGTCTAGGTCCACACAGAGGTCCTTCCAGTCCGGCGACCTGCCCGGGTGGGGGCAGCTGAGCGCTGTCCAGGCGGTGTCTGGGGGCTGTGGTCGTCCCTCCCAGGACCCCCTGGTGCCCACGGTGTTTTCCCCTGATGCAGACAGAAACCCCTTTAAAATTACCATCCTCAGATGTGCTGAGTGTGAGGCATTCTAGAAATGGTAGCTTGTGAGCTGCATTGTGAGCCTCCCTTTGCTTCCTGCCTCTGGGACAAGTGCAGTGAGGCCCCAGGCTCTGCCTTTGGCTATTTTACTAATTAAACACTGCGTAAGATGATGGGGTGTCCACTGAGCAACCAGGCCAGCCGATGGGACACTCATCGCTGCCTGGTGGTGCTAGGCTGGGTTCCTCATCACTGCCTGGTGGTGCTGGGCTGGGTTCAAGGAAGGAATCATTGAAAAGTCTGGTCATAAAGGGGGCAGGATGGTGCACACCAGTAATCCCAGCAACTCAGAGGCTGAGTCAGGAGGCGCTCAAGTTGGAGGCCAGCCTCAGCAACTTAGCAAGACCCTGCCTCAAAACAAAAATTTTAAAAAGGGTTAGGGATAGCTCAGCAGTAGAGTGCTTGCCTAGCAAGGGGAGGCCTTCAGCTCCATTGCCACCAAATCCCAAACACTGGTGGTGTATTCGTATGTGAACACAGGAGAGTCAGGTCCACCTCATTCTCCTGCTCCCCCATCCCCCTCCCTCCCTCCCCTTTGTCTGACCCTGAACTCCTGTCCCCCCACTCCTGGGAGTGGGTCCACACATCAGAGAGAACCTTCAGCCTTTGCTTTCTGGGGCCTGGCTTATTTCTCTTAGTGTGGTGGCCTCCCAGACGGTCACCTCCCAGATGTCATTCTTATGCACATGATGACGCATCAGCTGTGCCTCAGGTCTGTGCCAGCAGGTGGCATTGTTGACCTGTGCAAACAAGGTGTGGAGTCTTCCACCTCAGCCTTCAACTCAGCCTGGAGTAGCTCATGGCAGACCACCACTCACAAAATGGAGTGGGCAATGTTGGGCACCCCTGGACACTGCTGCTGCGGTCACTCAGAGACGGCCCGACCTCCAGGCTGGTTGGCACAAGAAGGGCAGGTCCCCAGCAAGCGGCTCACTCCCCTGGGACGGTTGGTTTCTCCAGGAGTAGCAAATCCCCAGGATGTTAAAGCATCTTAAAATACCGGAAATAAAAGTCATGATCAGACACGCGGCGGTCTAACATTTACAGGGACTTTGTAGGTGTGGACTGTGCTCAGCTGCTGCGCTCCCTGTCCTTGAAAGTGTTCAACAGGAGCCGAGGCTGAGTGTGAGGTAGAAATAGTAGCTTGTGAGCTACAGGGACACACTGGAAACTGTTTGAGAGGCCTCTTTCAGAAAACCACTCAAAGTGCCTTAAATGAAAAAGGGTTAGTTAACTAGAGAGATTTCAGATATAGCTTGATCCAGCTGCACAAAAGTATGCCATCGGAAGTCCGCCACCATCTGATGCTTAGGTCTTAGCTTCCTGTACTGGCCCCACTCTACCTGGGCATTGCCAGATGGCTCCAGGGTAGGTACTGGGCTGGGGTCTTCGGTCACAGCTTTGGGGAGGGAGCATGCCCAAGCCCATCTCTTGTCATCAGGAGGATGGGGCCGCCTGGTGGCCAGGCCTGGGCTTCTCTGCTACCCATGAAGCTGCCGGCAGGACAAAGCTCACAGGCTGGGCCGGACAGGGGCAGCGCCTCAAGGAGGACTGGAGGGACTTTGACACAAGGGGGGGCGAGGGTGGCAGTGAGCAGCCTGAGCGGCCCCCAGGGGTTCCCGGTTCCTCCCAGAGGACATCGGCCATCCCGAGCTTCAGGGCCCGTCCAGGAGCCCGCAGACTCCGGGGGCCGCCGGACGCGGCTGACCCGTGTCCTCCCGGCAGGCCCGGGGCATGCTCCAGAGCCGCGTGCTGCTGTGGAAGGAGCAGTCGGAGGCCAGCCGCAGCCCGTCGCGCGCCCACTCCCCGGGCCTGCTGGGCCCCGCGCTGGGGCCGCCCTACCCCGCGGGCCGCCTGACGCCCACCCGCCTGGACATGGTGAGGCCCTGGGCGCCCCCGCCACCCTTCGCGCCCCCGCCGCTCCCGGCGGGGCCCTGGAGCCTGCGGCCCCCCAGGCTCCCGCCCTACGCCGCGCCCCTCGGGCCGCGCTTCCGCCCCGGCGCGGCCTCGGCGCCCCCGTGGTGGCCCGGCCGCCGGCCCCACAACCCCTACGCCGACGTCTGGGACTGGGGCTGGGGGTGGGGGCTGGACTAGGGCGCGGCCGCCCCCGCCCGCCCCACCCGCCCTGCCCTCTCCCCCGCAGCCCCCCAGGCCTCTGGGAGAGTTCAGCTCCCCGCGCAGCCGGCACGGCTCCGGCTCCTACGGTCCTGAGCCCGCCGAGGCGAGGTCCGCGTCCCAGCTGGAGCCAGACCGCCGGTCCCTGCCCCGGACGCCGTCGGCCGGTGAGTACCCCGGGTTGGGCTGCAGCAGGAGGGATGGAGGGCAGACTCCTGGGAGGACTTCCCGCTCATGCTCCGCTGCGCTTTCCGCCCCGGCAGCCTCGCTCTACACCAGCAGCTCCCAGCGCTCGCGCTCCAACTCTTTCGGCGAGCGCCCGGGAGGCGGCGGCAGCAGCAGCGGGGGCGCCAAGAGAGTCCGCGCCCTGGTCTCCCACTCCGAGGGCGCCAACCACACGCTGCTGCGCTTCTCGGCCGGAGACGTGGTGGAGGTGCTAGTGCCCGAGGCCCAGAACGGCTGGCTCTACGGCAAGCTGGAGGGCTCCTCCGCGTGAGTGGGAGCAGGAGGCAGGGAGGGGGGCGGGTGGGGGCCTGGGGGAGAGCTGGGTTGGTCTCCAGAAAGGGAGTGTGGAGGGACCCAGTGTCCGCAGGAGAAAAGGGGAAGTTGGGGGCCTGCTGGACCAGGCAGTGCCGCCCAAGGGACTTTGTGGCAGGACAGCTAGAGGTGCCCACTCCCACCCACGGAGGAGGAGCAGGGCCCGAGTGAGTGGACAGGTGCTCAGGTGGCCACCGTGGCCCCAGTCCATGGGAAGATGAGTGGGGCTGGGGATGGCCACAGGCAGATGGAGGGCTGGGTGGCCAGACGGGTGGGGGACTGCTGGGTGGGTGGGGTGACCTGGGCCAGTGGGTGCTCTGGTGGATGCACAGTAAGCGTCCAGTGGGAGGCCGCCCAGGTGGATTGTGGGTCCTTGGCCCAAGATGTGAGTGAAGTGCAAGGTCGGGGCTGGGCAGGTGACCCAAACCCAGAGCAGAAGGGGTCAGACGCCTGAGAGTGTGGGTGGAGGCCGCCCTCCAGTGCCCACAGCCGCCCTGTGGGAGCGGCCTGCCTGGGCCTGACACTCCCCTGCTGGCTCAGGGCTGCTTCCTCTGTGGGGAGGTGACAGGAGGTGTCATCTTAGGCACATCCCTGAAAACAGGCGGAGGCTAGCCAATGGCTGTGTCTGTGCCTGGAGGCTTCACGGGCTGGGACGCTGTGATTGGCTCCTGGGGACATTTCCCGGGTGTTCTGAAGAGTGATCAGGCTGGGAACTGCCACCGTGTCCCTCCCTCCGGCCAGCCGGCCCAGCTGCTCTAGAGGGGCGCCCAGGTGGGGGCGGTCGGCGCTGGGGGGCAGCCGTCCCCGGGTCCTCCGGGGCTGCTCAAGGCCCCTGGCCTCTGCCCCACAGGAGCGGCTGGTTCCCCGAGGCCTACGTGAAGCCTTTGGAGCAGGTGCCCGGGAGCCCCCTGAGCCCCGCGAGCCCCGTGACCTCCCTGAACCCCGCGAACGAGCTACCTTCCAGGTACCTTCCCGGGGTGGGCCGGGGGCCGGGGCAAGGGGAGGCAGAGTGCCACACCCTGGGCGCATGGAAGGTCATTGTGTCCATCCCCCTGCCTCCCTGCAGGCGCTCCCTTGCGCTGACTCCCTCTCACCCAGGTCCAGAGAAAGAAGCTGGAGGATGCTCAGGGGACCAGCAGATGGGGTGGGGACACCAGGGACGACCCCTGAACCCCGTCTCTCCCTCCTTTCTCTGGACTCAGGTCCTACCCGCTCCGGGGCACCCACAGCCTTGATGACCTCCTGGACCGGCCAGGCAACCCCGCAGCGTCCTCCGAGTACTGGGACGGCCAGTCTCGACCCCGCACCCCAAGCGGGGCCTCAAGCCGCGTCCCTAGCCCTGCGCCTGCACCCTTGCCTGGCAGCCGCCGAAGCAGCATGGGGGGTGTTAGTGATGTCAAGGTGAGTCCCCAGCCGTCCTAGGCCCTGGGCAAGGAGGCGGGACAGGGAAGCCTTCCTGTGCTGCCTGGCAGGCCCCCATCTGTCCCCAGGCTGCCCCTCAGTGCTGGGAGGGAGGGACAGGGTCCTGAGCCTCGGGGAGGGAGGGGACAAGTGTCTCAGGGATGCAGCCTGGTGTCCCGGGGTGGGGGCCACTGACAAAGTGTCCTGGGGCCACCACAGGCAGGTGAGGAGGGAGGGGACCCTCCAGGGGAGGGACAGCCTGTCCCAGGAGATGGTGCCTGCGTGCCCAGGGCTCTCTTAATGCCGGTCTCCTCTCCCCAAGTCTGGTCTCTGCGTCCAGGCCTTGGCCTGCTGGGGTGCCCAGGGCTGGCCTGACCCACCTCCTCCCTCCCCCACAGAAACTGATGTCCTGGGAGCAGCACCCTCCAGAGCTCTTCCCCCGGTGAGTCCCGCCATCGGGGCCAGGGGGCAAGTTGGGGTGAGGGGTGATGGGGTGACCAGGATGGCCCGGAGGTGGAGCTGGGCACCCTCCCTGGCCCCGGGTGGCCAGGAGCCTGGACCCTCATGGTAGCCTCTCCCTCCACACAGGGGCACGAACCCCTTTGCCACCGTGAAGCTGCGTCCCACTGTCACCAATGACCGCTCGGCACCCATCATCCGCTGAGGGGCGCCCCTGGGGGGCCCGAGGTGGCCTGCGCACCTGCGTGGAGCTGGTGTGGTGGCCGTGATGGCAGCAGCAGCCCCCGCGGATCCCAGATGCGGGAGCCCTGACCCCGCGGGGCCTTCCCCACCCGCCCCTCAGCCCGAGGGCTCAGGACAGCGGCCTGTGGTCTGGGTCGTCACAGCGCAGCAGGGGACTGAGGGACAGAGCAGCCTCTTCCCTCAGGGGCCGAGAACTCTCCCAGGGCAGCCTCCTGACCCCAGCCCTGCCCCCACTCTCCCCGTGGGGAGGAGACCCCTGCCCCCCACGTGTCCCCTTTCACTTTTGTAAAGGATGAAAATAAAGGCAGTGGGCGTGGCCCAGGTGTGGTGTGTCTGACTCGGGGACAGGCCGGGAGCTGGGGAGGGAGGACGGAGTCCATGGCGGTTCCTGGGAGGCCCTCACTGCCGGCTCTCCTTCCCCTCACTTGAGCATCGCTCTCGGGCTGCCCTCGCCCTCAGATCCAGCCCCCGTGTCCACTCCAGAAACCCAGGAAGGAGTGGGGGAGGTGGCATGGCCCAAGTTGGGGACCACCGCCTCCCTGGCGGCCTGGACACAGCGGCCTTTGTCCCAGCCCCCCACCCCCACGTTCCCAGGCCGGATTAGCCTTATCCAGGGGGAGCCGGGAGCCCTCCTGGAATGTGGCCCGGGACTGTGGGGCAGCCAAGGGGCTGAGGTGACAGCCCAGGACAGGCTGTGCCCCCAGAACCAGGTCCCCTGGGCAGGCTCTGTGTGACTTCCACCTGATGCCCCAAAGGTAGAAGGGGTGTCCTTGTCCGTCTTTGGGCTGGGACAGGTCACCCCACCGTGGAGGCCCACCTGGCCCAGTGTTCATGGTCCCTCTCTGCTCCGTCCCCATCCTGGGCAAAAGCCTCTTAGCGCAAGGCTGGGCGGGGGCAGGGGTGGGGGACGCTCTAAGCCCCGGGCGGGGGAGGGAGTCCGCAGGAGAGCTCTGGCCACTGCACCAGGAGCGCCGGGCAGAGGGGGTCTGCAAGACCCATCCAGAAGGTTCCCTGCAGGCCTCGGGAGATGTGAGGCGGGCACCCGAACTCGGGCTTGGTGAGTGTGGGTGAGGCCTGCCAGGACTCCTTGGTCCCTGTCCTCGCAGCTATGGTGAAAGGGGACAGGTAAAGCCAAGTCCTGGGGCTGGTGGAGGGCAGAGTCACAGAGCCCCCTGGGGAGGGGGCCTGTCTTGCCAATGCCAGGAGGGAGGGCACAGACACCCAGAGCCGCAGGAGGGAAGGAGGCTGTGCCGGGAGCCCTGGGCTCCTGCTGCCCTCTGGGCTGGTCCACCTTCCTCCTCGGTCACAGGGCCCACAGGGCTGTGAAGAGACCCCCAGCTGGAGCTCCAGGGTCTCTGAGCTCTGGAGCCGTCATCCCTGGATGGAGGGTGGATGGGGAGCTGGGCTGCCGGGGTTGGAGGCAGGTCTACCTCCTGTGCCTCTCAAAGGTCCCCACTGGGCCAGGCACGGTGACACATGCCTGTAATCCCAGCGGCTCGGGAAGCTGAGGCAGGAGGATCGAAAAATCAAAGCAACTTAGCAAGACCCTGTCTCTGAAAGGGCTGGGGATGTGATTAAGTGCCGTGCCCCTGGGTTGGCACTTAACCAACCAGAGCCTTTGGTAAAGGTTCAGGGATTGGTACAAATAAATAAATAAATAAAATCTCACTGTCCAGTGGGATCCAGAGCCCCTTCCCTGACCCCGAGGTTTCCAGCTGGCCCAGGAGTGGTCATCAGCCATCATACAGGTGGGAAAACAGACCCAGTGAGGACAAGGGACCTGCCCAAGTCACAGAACAAACAGGGCCTGGGCTGGACCTCAGCACCCGCTTCTGAGACAAGGCTGAGGTCTGTGGTCACACGTTTCCCTGTAATGTTCTGGTGACGACAGTCATTCCTGATCATGGAGACAAATTAACATCCCATAAGCCACAGAGAAAGGTCGACCTGCTCAGGCCCTCTCTACTGCTGACACCCGTCCCACTGAGTGCTCCTTGTGTCCAGAGACTGCCACATGTACTCACTGGGGACACTGGCAGTCCCAAGCTCCCCCTGGGCACCTGCTGGCTGCCAGCCTCTCACCTCCTTCTCCTGCGTCACCAGGTCCTGAGGGGAGAGGTGCTCTCCCGGGAGCCTTCCTGAAGCCAAGCCTCAGGTAACCAGTAACCTCGCTCCCCTTGCAGGAGGGGCAGGGCGCTTCCCCCCACGCCGTCCCTCCTGCTGCGGGGCTCTCCGGGGTCCCCTCCGCCTCGGTCTCCTCTTTGAGCCCTCCATCCCCCTGCTGTGCGCTACAGCCTCACTTGCTCTGTCTTTTCCCAGCAGCAGCGGTGGTGATGGGCGCTGGCGGACCCAGGCCAGGTGTGGGCCCCCCAGACGGCGGCTGGGGCTGGGTGGTGCTGGTCGCCTGCTTCGTGGTCACGGGCTTTGCCTATGGCTTTCCCAAGGCCGTGAGCGTCTTCTTCCGCGCGCTCATGCGCGACTTTGGCGCTGGCTACAGCGACACGGCCTGGGTGTCCTCCATCATGCTGGCCATGCTCTACGGAACCGGTCAGCGCCCCTCCCAGGGCCTCCGCTCCCCAGGGGCCCAGGACTGGAGGGTTGGGTCGGGAACCAGCAGACACCAGACCCCTGAAACATCCCTAACCCCCTCCTTCCTGCGGAAACCCTGCACCAGAGGGAGGGAAGGGGACAGGAAAGGGACAGCAGGCCTGGCTGACCTGGCCAGCTCGGTCAGCTGCAGGGTGGAACAGGGGCTCCATTCCTGCCAACGGACATGCACCCACTGTTCCTCCCCGGCTAGGCGAGCCCTCTATGCCGCCCCAGCCCACCCACCGGTTTTACTATGGAAACTGAGGTGGCAGGAAGCATCCTGTCCCTGTTGCCCCAACCACCTGTGTATGGGGGAGGGGATGAGGGGGCGACTGGGGAGGAAGGCAGCCGGTGGGATTCCAGGCTGTCGGTGGGGACTTGGAGTTGTGAAGATGAAAAGCCAGAGAAGCCTCCCTTTCTGCCTTGGGTTCTGGGTTCTCAAGAGCCATGAGGGATGGGAGCTCTGGTTCAGGACAGAGCCTTTCCCCACCGCCCCCTCCGCCTGTCCTCGCCAGCCTGTGTGACCTGGCCAGACACCGCCCTCTCTGAGTCTCTGGATGTGTGCGACTTTATCCCTTCCAGGCTGGGAGTTTCGTAGCCTGGCTGATGTCCCCTGGGGCGGGGGGATGGGCCACCTGGCCTCGCTGGTGAACCTGCCCTGCCCACAGGCCCCGTGTCCAGCATTCTTGTGACTCGCTTTGGCTGTCGCCCGGTGATGCTGGCGGGTGGGCTTCTGGCCTCAGCGGGCATGATCTTGGCTTCCTTCGCCACGCGCCTGCTGGAGCTGTACCTGACGGCCGGGGTGCTCACAGGTGAGGGGCACTGCTCTTCTTTCTCCCCCGCCCGGTGGGGGTGCGGGTCGGGAGTCCTTCCTGTCAGACAGTCCCTCCTGTCCTTCCTTAATTTCCCCCACAAAGTGCCCTGGCTCAGTTCCCCAGGGGTTTGCCCTTCCCGTCGGCCCGACCTCTCGCTCCGGCCGGGCCGGGCGGGGTGCCCTGGGGAGCCGCGCCCAGCGCCGCCTCGCCCGCAGGCCTGGGCCTGGCCCTCAACTTCCAGCCGTCGCTCATCATGCTGGGGCTGTACTTTGAGCGGCGGCGGCCTCTGGCCAACGGGCTGGCGGCGGCGGGCAGCCCCGTGTTCCTGTCTGCATTGTCGCCGCTCGGCCAGCTGCTGCTCGAGCTCTTCGGCTGGCGCGGCGGCTTCCTGCTGTTCGGCGGCCTCCTGCTGCACTGCTGCGCCTGCGGAGCTGTCATGCGGCCCCCGCCCGGGCCCGGGCCCCGGCCCCGGCCACGTGCAGACCGCGAGGAGGACTGCGCGGGGGACGCCCCTGGAGAGGCGGAGGCGGATGCCGAGGGCACGAGGCTGCGGTTGCGCGAGGCGCCCCCTGGCGGCCGGGCCCGCCGGCGCCTGCTGGACGTGGCCGTCTGCACCGATCGTGCCTTCATCGTGTACGTGGTCACCAAGTTCCTGATGGCGCTCGGGCTCTTCGTGCCTGCCATTCTGCTGGTGAACTACGCTAAGGACGCGGGTGTGCCTGACACCGAGGCCGCCTTCCTGCTGTCCATTGTGGGCTTTGTGGACATCGTGGCGCGGCCAGCGTGCGGAGCCCTCGCGGGTCTGGCGCGCCTGAGACCACACGTCCCCTACCTCTTCAGCCTGGCTCTGCTGGCCAACGGGATTACCGATCTGAGCAGTGCGCGCGCGCGCTCCTACGGCACCCTTGTCGCCTTCTGCATTGCCTTCGGCCTCTCCTATGGCATGGTGGGTGCGCTGCAGTTCGAGGTGCTTATGGCAGCTGTGGGTGCGCCCCGCTTCCCCAGCGCGCTGGGCCTGGTGCTGCTCGTGGAGGCCGTGGCTGTGCTCATCGGACCGCCTTCTGCAGGTGCCCCCCGCAGGAGGAGGGGATGGATGGCAAGGCTTAGTGCCACTTAGTCCCTGGGAAGCTCTCTCCCTGTCCCAAATGGAACTTTGGGGATGAGGGGAAGGGACCAATGACAGAGGCAGCTGGTGGGTGGACTCCCCTTGTGGCCAACCCCTCCCCCAAGCAGGAACCACCTGTGAGTGGAGAAGGAAAAGCCAGGGAGGAGCCAGGAAGAAGCCAACCTGATAAGGCCCCCAGCCACGGCAAGCAGGGGTGCAAAGGCCCAGGAAGCGTGGGTGCTTATTCTCATTTTGCAGATGGGAAAACGGAGGCAGTGAGGCACTGCGGGCCAGGACAAGTTGCAGTCCCAGAGTTAGAGCCATAACCTGCCCATGCTCACTGTCCACCCCTTGAAAACAGTGTCTGGATGGCTTAGTTCCTGGGCCTGTAAGGGGGACAGCTATGATGTCTTTGGGAACCAGTCTCAGGGACAGTGTGAGGGTTCTTAGAGGGCAGCCGGCAGGAGGAGAGGCACCTGCGCCTTTCACTGTGCAGGCTGCTTGCAGGGCGCTCTCCGTCTATCACCTGCCTTGGGCAGTCACCATGATGATGGCCAGGGGTGGTGTCCTGTAGAGCTCCCTGGGGTGGGCACAGCATGAACAGGTGCAGGGTTTGCCTTGAACCTTAGGAGTGAGGCAGGACTAAGACTGGAGAGACGGGAGTCAGGGTCACGTGTCTTCCTGGGTTGCCAGAACAGCAGGATGGGGTAGTGACAGGGATGGAGGAGGCCACTTGTGCTGGGGCCCCGGCTGCAGCTGAGTTGGGGGGAGCTGCCCATCTTCCCTCCAGGATGGGACTAGCATTGCCCTCATCAAGCTTTATTAACCTGCCGGACCCAGTGGCACTCATGGGCATCCTAAATCCAGCCCCCAGAGGCTTAGGAGCCCACCTGCCATTTCTTGTCCCTGGAGTGGTTCTAATGACCAGAGAATGCATCTCTACAGGGCTGAGTTTGGGAGGGGTGGACTGGCTGGCTGGGCAGGGACCAGGATGTTTGGAGGAAGGCTGCTCAGAGGAATATAGGTGGGGAAGCTGGCCTGGGGGATACCAGGGAACTTCCTGAAGGTCACAGACTTGATTGGTCAGCTACAGGAATGCTCCAGAGAGAGGGTGGGGCCCCCAGAGGAACCACAATTTAGGGGATAAATACTTGCAGTCAGAAAAAATTTCAGGTGCCAGCATCTGTGAGGTCCTGCCTGATTCAATCCCCAGTGTGCACACATGCACACATGAGCATGCGCGCAAGCACACGCGCACACACGCACCAGGGCAGAGGCTGAAACCTGCTCAGTCGGGTGCTCGAGGCCCAGGGAGGGCAGGAGGCTGGAGGAGGATGAACCATGTCCCTGAAGACCAGGGCCGTATGCAGAGAGAGCAAGAGCTGGAGTCCCAGGAGAAAGGGTTGAACCAGGGCCCCTCCCCACTGCCACCTGGGCAAGTCACAGGACACTTATACCTGGACACATGCAGTACCTTCTATACTCTATAAAGAGCTGCCTCACCCCGAGTCCCACAGTGCTTAAGAGGCCCAGGGAGAGGGAGTGACATTTCTAAAGTCTCAAGGGGCAGAACCTGTGTGGGGCTTGATGTCTGTAGAATAGGATAAAGACAGGGGCATGTGACAGTCACCAATGAGCCCTACCACATCAGCAGCGCTGCCTTTCACTGAGGGCGACCCGCCCAGGCCCTGACCTCCTGTCCCCACCCCCAGGCCGCCTGGTGGACGCACTCAAGAACTACGAGATCATCTTCTACCTGGCTGGCTCAGAGGTGGCCCTGGCGGGGGTCTTCATGGCTGTCGCCACCTACTGCTGCCTGCGCCGCTCTCGGGACACCCCACCTGGCCCCACCACTGGGGCCAGTGACACTGAGGACGCTGAGGCGGAGGGGGAACCTGAGCCCCTGCCTCCCGGCACCCAGGAGCCCCGCAGCCTCGAGAGCCTGGAGGTGCCCAGCCCCCGGGCTGGGTCTGTGGGACAGGAGCGGGAGGCAGACCCAGGGCGGAGCCGGGAGTCTGTGTAGCACTGGGCGCGACCCCAGGCTTGCCCTCTCAGAGGGCCTGGTCAGGGTGGTCCCTCCAGGGGGCAAGTTTGGGCTGCAGTTGATCCCTTGGGTATCCCAGGAATGTCCTTCCCGCTGCCGGCCTCTGTCCCCTCGCCAGTGAAGCCGTGTGGACTGACAGGAACTCAAATTGATAAAGCTCAGCTGAAGCACGAGTTCTGTGCCTGCACCTCCATCCGGGGTCTGGTCACCACCAAGTTGGGGGAAGGGTGGGGGTGCTGAGGGGTCTCCCCAGGGCCCCTGGCTGCTGGAGTTGGGCAGTGCCAAAGACAGATGGAGGGCCAGGGAGACGTCCCAGGCTGAGACCCGGGCTGTGGCCGAGCTGTGCACTGAAGCCCGTGGGCTGCCGTCTACCTGCCTCTCCCCGTCCAGGTGGCCGGGTGTTGGTAGCACCTTAGGCTTGAGGGTGGGTGTTGCTCACAGATGGGGGTCAGAGTAGCCTGAGAGAAAGAAGGTCCCAGGGTCAGCGTGGGCACTGGAAGCTGTGCTGTGGCCTGGGCCACCTCCTCACAGAGCTGAGGACAAACAGGAGAGCATGGGGCCCTACTGTCCTCTCCAAGGGGTGCACGTCCCCTCCCTGTCCTGAAGGCACCCTTCCTCTTGAGAACTCACCTGTCCCTGGGGCTATTGCGCTGGACGGTGCTCCTGAGGACACCTGTGGCCTGTGGACAACCTGGTCATCACTGTCCTTGGCATCTATCTGCTTCCTCAGGAGTCTCAGTGCGTCTTCCCTCCTGCATTTGTCCCATGTGCAGGGACCTTGTCCTGCCAGCACAGCCCAGCCATGGTGGCCCTTTCCCACTGTCTGGGTGGACCTTCCTACAGGTGCCTGGCTGACCCATCCTTTATACCAGTCGTCCCCCCAGGCCACCAGAGCAACACTGCACTTAATGCCCCCGAGGGCTGACCTGGGGTCAAGCACCTTTCCAAATGTCAACTCCTGTGATCCCCAGCCACCCGCTGAGGCCGGGGCCATCAGTGTCCACCACTGCTGCCCACACTTTGCAGTCTGGGGAACTGAGGCCCAGGGTGGCAGAAGCCAAGTCTGTGGGGCAGGGTCAGTGCCCTTGGCTGCCTCTTCAGAGGTGGAGTGGCCTGTCAGCTCGGCAGGGACCCCAGGGATTCCTGGTGCCAGCCCCTCTCGCTCTGTGCCCTACACCTGCCGAGAATGCCACTGGGTTTGTGCCAGGACCGAGCTCAGGGCTGAGGAGAGCTCAGGTGCTCAGGAGTCACACCAGCTTCCGCCCTCGTCCAGGGGTCCGGCAGCCCCGCGGATATTCCTGGGCGGCCCCCAGGCTGCAGTGTCTTCCTCCTCCTCGTCCTCCCCATCATGAACTTGCCCTGCTGCCTCTCGCCCTCCCTCCTGTCCTCGGGACGACCATACTCACTGCCCTAATGGGGCACTTCAGTGTGAAAGGGCCACAACGTGGGTTGGACCTGGCCAGGCAAAGCAGGACTTGTGGGCCACCTGTCCTGTCACTTTATGGAGACCCAGAGCAGAGGGTGTCATTTTCCCAACACCCCCATGGCCACAGGGAACAGGTGCACCTGATGCTAACCCCATCTCCACCACGGGGGGCCTCGGGCCTGACCAACATCTGTCCTGCCCTCCCCTCCCCCAAATAGGGGTTTACTTCATGTCCAGAAGCACCCGGGGGTCGAAGACGAGGGAGGATGTAAAGGACTCCAGAGGAAGGGAAAAGGTGACAGCCTGGGACCTGCCAGATGGTGCTCAGGTGCCACTCTGTCCCCTGGACAGCAGTGGGGACAACAGTGTGACTCCTCCTGCAGGGTGCTGCAAGGAATATGGGATCAGCAGTGACCCTGTGACCGGGAGGCAGGCAGGAGGCAGCGAGGCGTGAGGAGGGCCTGTGGCCATGCAAAGAGCCGGCTCCATCTGGTTTGTTTATTGATACAGGCCCAGGCCCAGCCCTGCTCCAGAAATGGCTGAGCTGGGGACAAATAAATAAAGGCCGCCGAGGTGTGGGGGGTGGAGGGGCCAGCGGAAGGGGTGGGGTTGGTGGGACCAGCGGAGGGTGTGCAGGACTCGCCTGCTCCCAGCAGGCGCAGCAGGTCCTGGGTTGGATGCCACCTGCAGCCCCTCGTCCTTCTGCCCTCTCCTTCCTAAGTAAGGTCCAGAGGCCTCGCTCTCCTGGGCTGGGGAGGTGAGGGAGGGTGGGCCGGTGTCCAGGGCTGGGCCTCAGCCTGGCACCTTTCCTGGGCAGGAGCCAGGTTTGCTGTGCGAGGACAGAGGAGCAGGGAGGCAGGCGCCCGAGCCAGCAGGCTTTATGCGCCACCACGTGCACCACTGCCCAGCCCCGCTCCTGCTGCTGTCTGCCCACTGCCCTTCCCCCCTGATCTGCACCCTGGGTGCTCAGGAGTCACACCAGCTTCCGCCCTTGTCCAGGGGTCCAGCAGCCCCGCGGAGATCCCTGGACGGCTCCCGGGCTGCAGTGTCCTCTTCCTCCTCCTCCTCCTCCTCCCCGTCAGTGAACTCGCCCTGGCTGAGGCCATAGGCCAGTGTGGTGTGTGCCAGGTCCACCTCGATGGGGAAGACGTCTGCGTCCCGCAGCACGGAGTAGCAGTCGTTGTAGTACTTGGACATGGTGGACACGAAGCGCTGTAGCTGGAACACGATGTCCTGGACTGGGGCAGGAGGGCAGGGGACAGGCCCGGTGGCTGTGTGCCTCGTGGAGACCCGTGAGCCTGCCCCGCCACCTCCTTCCCCTGGGCACTCAGCTGGCCCCTCAGGCCCTGGGAAGGGGCAGAGGTGAGCACCGGGCAGCCCGTGCGGCGGCCTCCCAGAGGACCCGGTGTCTTGGCCCCCAGTTGAGAGAGCAGAGGCTGCAGGGCATGGGGCCCCCTCCAGGGGCCCACCCAGACCAGGCTCGGGGAAGGTGGACGGGCAGCTGCCAGGGCCTGGCCCTGGGGCTCACTTAGGCACTTGACTTCTCTGGGCCTCGGATTTCCCATCTCTACAATGGGGAGAAGCAGGCCGCCACCCTGTACCAAGGCTGTCAGAGAACAGCCCACCACGGCCGCGCGCCTCTGTGCGCCTGTGCCCTCACCGTGCTTCTGATCCAGCAGCTCCATCTTCTCCAGCACGTCCTTGCGCATCTGGGAGAAGCGGGCGCGGGCCTCCTGGCGGCAGCGCAGGATCAGGCGATACTCGTAGTTGCCTGTGCTCACTCGGTACAGGGGCTCCCCTAGGGCCTGGGGCGGGGAGCACGTTAGGGATCCTGGGTGCAGTGGGGCCTGCTGGGTCGGGGGTGGGGTGGGGCGGGAGGGCTGCAGGGCTGACCCCCCAGCTCAGCCCCACAACACAAGGCATTTTTCAGAGCCACCACAGTCCCTTGTTTGAGATGCCAGCACTCATTAGGAGCCCATGGCAATAGCTTTGGAGGGAGAAAAATCCAGAAAAGACCCAAACCCGTCACATTAAACGAATGAAGACGGGTCCTAAGATTGACCCCAACAGCAAAGATATTGAATTGAGTAAATTAAAGTGCCACTCAGGAGTGAGGCTGGACAGCCTCCCTGCAGGGGCCTCACCAGCTTGGAGGTTGTGGGCGAGGAGTGGGACTGAGGAGTGGCCCCATGGCAAGCTGGCCGGCACTCCAAGGCCCAGAGGGACTGGGTGTGGATGGCCCCATGCTCCAGGAACAAGAGTCCGACCAGGCCCCCAGGACTTTCCTGGGATGGACTGACCCACCTGATGCCCCTGGCAGATCCAGGACATTCTGGGGACTCTGAGGCAGGTAGGAGAAGGTACGTGCGCCCCAAGCCTTTCCAATACAAGGGCTGGGCCCCCTCACCCCTCGATACTCACGATGCAGCTGTATTCCTCGTCGTCCATCTCCTTCACCTTCAGGCAGTACGACTGTGTGGGACAGGTGAGGCCAAGCAGTCAAGAGGCTGCAGCCTCCTGGACATCCGCCCCAACATTCCCAGCTCCGCCCATGTCACACCATGCCCCCAGGTGACCCAGGAGGCTGGCCCAGCCAAAGAACTGCCAGGCCTCCTGGCTCCTGCAGACCCCCGCTGGGATCAGCTGCGACCCATATGGGAGAGGCTGGTGGCAGGTGTGTAGGAGGCCTGGGGAGGCTAAGAGCGGCTGGGCAAGGGCTCTCTTTGGAAGGGAGGGCAGGCCTGAGGGCTTGGGTGGCTCAGAGTTGACCCAATTCAGGTCCCAAGGGATGCGCTGGGGGCTGGAAGCATGGTTCAGTGGTACAGCACCTGCTGGGCACCTGCAAGGCCCTAGGTAACAGCCCCAGGAATGAAGGGGAAAAAATACCCTGGGAAAAATGGTTCCCTCCAGAGATGGCACACAGGCCCAGCCTGGCTCTGGGAAGTCCCACAACGGAGCTTGGCTTCCCAACTCTTGACCACAGAATTATTACCTAAAACCAACATTCCCTGGCACCAATTGAAACTACCTAGACCTAGACATTATGGTTTGGATGTGAAAAGCCCCCTAAAAGCTCATGTGTGAGACAATGCAAGACACCGGGTTGAGAGACCTTAACCCAGTGAATTCGTCCCCTGATGGGATTAACTGAGAGGAGAAGGAGAGCAGGTAGGTGTGGCTGGAGGAGGGGACGCTGGGGGCGCGGCTTTGGGGCAGACACTTTGGATCTGGCTAGTGGAGCCTCCCTCTGCTTCCTGATCACCCCCCTCAACCAAGCTCTTCCACCAGGGTCCTGCCTCACGGTAAGCCCCAAGGAATGGCGCCTGCTGTCTACGGTCCAAGATCTCTGAAACCGTGAGCCCTAAAATAAACCTTTCCTCCTCTAAAATTGTTCTGGCTGGGTCTTTTAGTCGCAGTGGCAAAAAAGCTGACTGAAACACTCATTCACTATTAAAATGTGATTTAAAAAAAATTAAAAAGTCCCCCAGGGTCAGAGTGACGCGACCAGAGCTCCAGTACCAGCCCCAGGCCCAACGAGGTGCCTCTGCATGGCCAGCAGGCCTACGCTGCTCCGGGATCTCCAGAGATTCTGGAATTTCCATGTCCCAGTCAGATGTGACGGGGCTGTACGTAGCTGGATGACACAAGGCAGGGCAGGCCTCCAGCGGGGCTCACCTGCAGGCTACTCACCAGGTACTCGAACTTCACGTCCAGGTACTTCCTGATGGTGAGGCGAGTGTCCGGGATGGCCTTGTTGAGGTACGTGTTCAGGTCTGTCAGCATCTGGGGGTGGGGGGGACGTGCTTGGGTCTTCCCGACAGGGGGTGCCAGGTTGACAAAGAGTGGCACTGTGTCACCTGATTCAGGTGTCACAGCCCACGGACACTGCCCAATGGCCTTTCCCATCTCAAGGTTAGGACCAAGTCTAGGCCATGATGAGCTGTGATCTGGTACAAGGCTGACCAGCCTCCAGGTCCCCACAGGCCTGAGCAGTGCGGCAGCCTGCTGAGGGCAGCCATGTAGGTGACCAGGCAGGACCCACACCCCAGCCCCTGGCTGCAGTGGAAGAGCCCTGCACGCCACGCTGTCCCCTCCCTGCCCTCACATGCTGGACGTACCGGCTTGATGGTCTTCAGCAGCCGAACGCCAAACTTCTCCATGCTGCGGTGGGCATCGGCAAACTTCACAAAAGCCTCGCTTGCTGCCGGCTGGGGCTCCCGCACCCCGATCACGGAGAACACATCCCCAAAGGCTGCATGACAAGCATGGCTTGAAGGCTGCCCCCACCTGACCCCCTGATGGAAAGCCAGGGCGTCACCAGGGGGCTGGCATGCTGGAAGACAAGTCTACGTGGGGTCTGCACCCCGGGAGGGCATCTGCATCTCTGAGCAACGGCTCTGGAAGAACTGGGAGCACACAAACTGGGGAGCCGGGCTGCGCGCCCCAACGGTGGGACCAGAGGAGAGCTGAGCCAGCCTGAGGTGGTAGCGCTGAGGGCACAGCACTGGTCTGGGAATCTGGGTTCTGATGTCAGGACCACCCAGTGGCCATTTCCTGCCTGGGCTTCACTTCCCCACCTACAAATGGGGCTCACCGTGGATGTCCCGCACAGTCTCCCGGCCTTGTAAGAAATGGGACACAAACGAGGGGAACGCATGCATTCAAGTGGCAATGTAAGGAGTAGGGTGGGCCCTCAGGAGGCCAGCGGCCCAGAGCTTCCACTGGCCCTCGCTGCCACCCCAGCTGGAGGCTGAGCTGTTTCTCCCCAGCATGGGTACAAGGCCCCGGGAGGAAGGGAAGCTGGCCACTTTCTCACTGTTAGGGTCACTGAGCCCAGAGAGAGGCAGGGACTTGCCCGGGCCATGCAGCAGGCTTGGGGAGGCCATTACCCCGGTGGGTCTGTGAGAGTTCATAAAAAGCCCGGAGGAGATTCTTCGTGTGTTCCGTCATCCCTGGGGAGGAGACCCAAATCATGAGGATGGGGGCACATGTCACAGGCCACACAGGCCAGGGCACAGCCCCAACCCCCACCCCATTCAGGCCTTCACTGGTACTGGAGCCACTGGGTCTTCCCACAGCCCCACCAAGAGGCCCCTCATTCAGGGGACTGGGACTTTGTGTGATGCAGGACGACACGGCCTCTCAGAGGCTGCACCTTTGGGAGCACAGGGATTCTGGGGACTCATAAGTTTAGAGGTCCTGGAATTTCTCAGGTTGGCCTCCCTGCCTCCAAGGCCACTCTCTCTGGACAGGTTCCTAGGCAGAGCCAGGGCCCGGCGCTTCCTATCCAAAGCCTCACGCACCTTTATACAGCTCAGCCGTCCGCTCCAGCTCCTCCAGCCTCTTCACCAGCCCATCTGTGGGGTTCAGAGAACAGCTGAAGTCAGGTCAGAGGTGAGGAGCGTGGCCTGAGGAGGCCAGGGCAGGAGTGGGGACGAGGGGCGGGCCCAAAAAACTGGCTTCTACACAAGATGGGGGCCCAGGCACCCCAGGGTCGGCAGTTCAAGAGTGATCTGTAAATGGCCTCGGCACCCAAATGAGAGGCGAGCAGGGGACTTGCTCCTGGGATGAGTCCCCACTCCACCCACTGGGGCCAACCCAGGAGCACAGGTCCTTCCAAAGGTCTTCAGTGCAAAAACATTGGGCCCCCCAAGATGAAGCCGGTGAGCAGCTCCCCGTGCTGTAGGAGGCAGGCTCTTGGTGAGCAGCCAGGCCTCTGGCCCTGCTGACACAGCCCAGCCAGGCAGGGGACAGGCAGGGGACAGGCAGGGAGATCTCAACCCTTTCCCAGGCAGGTTGGGAGCGGTTGCTGCCATGGCAAAGCACGAGGTGGCTGGCAGGTCAGACAGGAGGCAGAGGAGCGGGGTCTGGGAAGGGCTGGCACTGGGTGTAGGACTTGGTGGCCCAGCTGTTGGCTTGGCAGGCATCGGCCAAGCACCAGCCATGTGCTGCTACCGTGTCAGGCCCAGGGAATGACTAGGGTGAACATGATCCAAGTCCTGCTCTAGGCTCCAAGAGCAGAGGCACAGGGAGAAGTGGGGGCCCACAGCCTCACAGAAGGGCCGCCCAATGGGAGGACACAGATGACCAGGGATGGGCGGGATTCCAGCCTGGGGAGGGGGCAGTACAGGGAGCACACAAGGCCAGCCAAGGGCCAGCCTGAGGAGGAGCCAGAACTCCTCCAGCCAACAACTGCCACCCTCCCCAGGGCTCCCAGCAATCCCAGATAGGTCTCCACCTGGTGAGGACATAGGGCACACACGCCTCTCCATGGGGAACAACGTAAGGGACAAGCCTGTGCTGGTGGCTTCTTTATGCAGCCACCTCCCAGGGCAGGCTGGGCCTGTAACAGCATTTGTACCCACAGCACAGACCACTGGGCACCAGGCCCACTGGAGGCTCCCTGGGCAGGTCTCAGTCCTCCTTAGTTTGAGCTGCTGGGACAGGAACTACTTCCCCCATTCTACTGAGAAAACCAAGGGACAGAGAGGTAAAGCAATTTGTCCCAAGTCACACAGCTGAGAAGGTCTAAATCGGGGTCTTCTTGCTCCCTAGTGTCCTGTACTGACCAGGGTTAGGGTCTTCAGAGCAGGAAGAGGAGGGGGGAAGGTGGCTGGGGAGTGGGCTGCTGGGGAGGAAGGGTACCCTAGAGGTCTTTGGGAGGCCCTGGCTCCCTGGGCCTGAGCACGTGGCCGGCAGGAGAGGAGCCGTGTAGGCACCCGCTGTTGTTTGTAGCTGGGTCATGGGACATCATGACAGCTTTGATTTTAGAAACCCTATTTATGGCTAGGGAAATTGCAAGGTTTCGGGGGAAAAACACAACAACCAGTTCTAATTTCATCTCAACGCATGGTCGCTACGGGAACAGGATTTATAGGCACCAAGAGGCCCAAAATAGCAGCCACCACTTTTGTACCCCATTTGGAACAGGCTCAGGCCCCACCCCCACGGCCACAGCCACAGCCAACAAAGCCCAGCGTGCCCAGCTGAGCCTACAGTTCTCAGGTCTCTCTCCCTGGCCATGGCACAGCGGTGCTATTTATGAGCCCGGCTGGCGATGGAGGGAGCGGCCTATGTCTCTCTAGCCTCCCCAGGACAGAAGGCGTGCGTGTACCCGTGTGTGTACACGCGGGCATGTGGCTGCTCCCCGCCCGGGTGGCCACCTCCACAGCCAGCCTGGACAGGGACCAGAGACAAGGGTAGCAGCGCCACCTCCTGGGGAAGGGAGGGGCTGATGAGGCAGCGGGAACCAGGATGCAGATGGGGAGCCGGCTCTCAGGCTGGCCCTGGCTCTTGGCCCCCAGCCTGGAGAGGTGGAGGAGGCACCTGACCTGAGTCTGTCTCCTCCTCTGTGATCTGAGGGGCCCTGGTGGTGAGGGTGGCCCAGGTGACAGCTGTGGGAGCTCTCTGGGAACCAGAAAGGCCTCCAGGGACACAAAGAGATGGTGACTATCAGCCCCTCAGGCAGAGGCAGAGCCCGGCCAGCAGGACCCATACCAGCCTGGCAGGCAGCCATAGTGCCCCAGCCCATGGGCCTGAGTGAGAGTCCTTGCGCCAGAGCTGGGTGGGACAAGGGGACTCACCATTGCACAGGATGGCCCGGCTCAGGCCCAGGGCATCAGCCGTCCCTGAACTCATGTTCTCCACCAGCCGGTGCTTGACCTTCTTCAACACTGGGGCCAGGAGAGGAAGGACCCAGTGAGTTGCTACTGAGCCCCAGGCCATCCCTGTCCTGGGTCCCCTCACAACTGGCTGAGAGCTGGACTGGGGCTCGGGCTGGGAGTCTAGGAAGCAGCAGTGTCCAGGGGGGATGGCCTGCACTCTTCACCCCCCACTTCGGGGGGCTGGCAGGCTGGGGGAGGTAAACGTGGGGTGTGCGGCCCAGGGTCCGCCTCACGCCAGCTGCTGGCATCACTGAGGGCCCAGATGGCCCAGGCTCAACAACAGCCACCAGGCCAGTCAGGAGCCCGTCCCTCGCCCTCTTTGCTTTTCATCAGGACTTAGAGTGGCCTCTACGAGGGAAAGGGGAAGGGTCAGTGTCTGTGCTGGTTACATCAATGTTGTGGGTGCCGAGAAGACTTTGAAGCTGTTGTCCCACTGGTCCTTTATTTTACTTTTGTGCCAGGAATCTAACCCAGGGCACTTTACCACTAGCCACATCCCCAGCACTTTTTTACTAAGTTGCTGAAGCTAGCCTCAAACTTGCAATATCCTCCTGCTTCAGCCTTCTGAGGCACTGGGATTCCAGCGTGTGCCACGACGCCTGTCCCCTCTTATTCTTAAAGCTTCTACAGAACCAAAGCCCAGCCCCTCTGGCAGGAGGCACCCTGTCCCAGAGCATGCTGTGGGAGAAGGGCTGGCCTATGACCTTCTACCCAGTGGCTAAGGTCTGTTCTAACCCTGCATCTTCCTGGAAGCAGAAGGCAGGGAGGGGGTCAGGGAGGAGGGGTGGGCAGGTGGACACGAGGCACTGGCCAAGGCTGGCTGCCTCCCTTTCTGGACTGCAGTAAATCCAAGCGGCCTACAGAGGACAACCCTAAGACAGCAAGCTCTCAGCGGGGCTAGTTAGGGGACAGGGTAAAACTGGGCAGTGAGACACAGGGACAGGTCAGCCACAGGGAGAGTACCCCAGGTCCTGCCAGGCCTTTCAGACTGTCAGAGACCACAGCCACAGAGCTACTGATGACTTCATAAGGAGGATGGGAGCTCCTCTGTGTAGGGCTGGGGTTGGTGGGCAATGGCGCCGCTGCTCTGGCCAGCTTACCAATGTCCAGGGACATGCCCTGCTTGGGGTCCGCCTGCAGCTTGTTGTAGTGGATGGTCACCTCCCCCTGCAAAAGCAGCACAGGCAGCATGTGACAAGGCTCTTGAGTCCCAGGCCCCTCCCTGAAGCCTTCTTTATTTGTGCCTAGTGCTAGGACACCTAGCAGAAGGGGCCAGGGACAGCCAAGCCCTGGGGCCCCATCCATCAGGGGAGGTCAAAGAGAATCAGAGAGTCACAAGAGTTGTGTTCCAGCGCTGAGAAGGGAGGGCTTCTCTGCAGAGCTTGGACTCCTCCACGAAGCCCTCCCTGACCACAGGCCACAGTGGCCACTCGTCGTTATAATCCTAAGGCACTTGGACTTGGGACTAAATCCACCTGAATATAAAACAGAATTTAAAACTCCGTCCCCAGTGGGAATGGAAATGAGCCAGCACAGCTGGAATCAGGAGCGGGTGAAACCGCTTAGGAGGCTGCGGGACGCTCTGCAGAACCAGCCCACGGAGCAGCTGGGGTAAAGGAGGCTGCCGTGGGGGGAGGCCGGGCCCAGGACCGGTTCACGCAGTTGAGCCAGTTTAGCAGGTCACTTCCTCCTCTGGACACCAGTGAAGTGTGGGGCAGCGACTCCTGCCTGGCACTCAAACTTGAGAGTTGGGGGAACCATGTTCAGGCCAAGGCTGCGTAGGAACAGGAGCCCCGTCCTCACGGCAGCACGAGGGGCTGGGGAGACAGGCCTGCGGGGACAGGTCCACGAGCCCGTAGCAAGGAGCCGGAGGAAGGGGCTGCTGGAGGGGCACATGCCTCCCACACCGGGTATGCATGGAAGGCCGCCTGTCACCTGTGGCCACCAGGTAACGCCTGTGACACAGCCGTGCAGTGGTGGCTATGGGCTCAGTGAATCTGGCTGCTGCCTTTAGCAGCTGGAGCCCTGAGGCCCAGTCCCTGGCTTCTTCCTTGGCTGAAGGGGTGCTAGAAGGCGGCCTCGCAGAACTGGAAGCCTGTCCCTGAGGTAGGAAGGCACATGGGGATGACTTGGCCACACAGGGCCTTGGGGGAGAAGCCACAGAAGGGGCTTCCGGGTGGAGCCAGAAAAGGGACGTGGGGAGGTGGGAGCAGCCCTGGTCCCAGCGTGGAGTGGGAGTGCTGGGCCTGGGGCAGGGCGGCAGCTAAACCACTGAGCCAGCCTCTTCCACGGTGGGCTGTGCCTGCCCCCAGGGCCTGCCAATCACCCTGCTCCCTGCCTCACGCTGCTTCCTTCACTGTACCAGTTTCCCAAGAGCCACCAGCAGCCAGATGTTAGGAAGTGGCAGAAGGGCCTTGGGCTCACTTCCAAAGTGGCCAGGCTGCTGCCTGCTGCGCAGGGAGGAGGTCCCTGTAGAGACCAATATGGCCCCGCTAACATTAGTAGGATCTACTATCCAGGGAGGGTCCCCTTGGGCTTTCAGCTTCTGCTCCAGCCCTGACCAGGGACACCATGGTTTGCCCAAGTGCGTCAGAACCCCCAAGAGTGGCGCCCCACAGATGCCTTGTGTCCTGGGGCTCTTTCACCAGGCCCAGCACAAGCACAATATTAGTATTTACTGAAGAAAGGAGGGAGAAACGGAGGGAGACCCGGGTGTACCCCTGACACTGTGATACCAGGAGGGGAGCAGCGGCCCCCCTGCAGTCTGCACGGAGGGCTCAGAGCAGACCTGGCGGCTCCAGGCCCCACCGCAGCGGCCTTACCTTCACCTCCTGAATCATCTTGGCCACCTCCACCTTGGTTTTCCCCTTGATTGACCTGCCATTGACGCCGGTGATCTCATCGCCAGCTGCCACCGTGCCATCGAGGGCCGCAGGTGTGTTGTCAAATACCTGAAGATGACGTGGGGGGCGGGGGGGGGGGGGACACGACACAACGGACTGAGGTGAAGCTGGGAGACGGTCATTCCCTCCACCCACACCGCCTGGTTCAGTCTCCAGCTCTGCCCTGTGGCTTCTTGTGTAGAGCAAGCAAGGGAGGGATGACCCCACGTTCCTGAAGAAGAACAGGACATAAATCTGAACCGACGAGACATTCCTTTTCTAATGGCAAATACACCAACCGTCACACATCCATGTGAGGGTTTGCTCCTCCAATGTTACCTCTTGACTCAGCATCCCAAAGCGCCTCTTATCAATTCTACACCTCACTTTGGTCCCCAAAGAACAGTCCATGTCTGTCATGAACAGGGGCCCCAAATGCCTGTGAGCCCCTAATCCCAAGTGACCCCTTCAATAGGATCCAAGCCCACTGGCTGTGTGAGGCTGTGTGTCTGCTGCTGAAGATCAGAACTACAAGTGACACAGCAGGGAGAGTCGGCCACCTGGTGTACAGCAGACTGTACCCAAGAAGCCACCAGGAGAGAGGCCCGCATCATCAGCAGTGGTTCTGATATTGTATTCCTTCTGCCCTACCTGCAATTTCTAAATTTTCTACAAAAAGAAAAAGAATGCTTCACAACTTATAATATTACAAGGAAAAATAAGATAATTAAGATGTACATTTCTGCTGCATCCCAGAATCACACTGAAAACAACAGTGAAAGACAGGTACGACAGGTACGATGAAACACTGCTCAAAGTAATAAAGACAAGTAATCGGAAGTGCATCCCACGTTCACGGCTGGGCAGCCCGAGCATCCCTCAGATGACACCACCACCCTAAGCAATCCACAGAGTCGGTGCGAACACTGTCAAAATCCCAAAGAGATTTTTATTTTTTTTTTAAACAGAAATAGAAAAATCCACCCTAAAATCCACCTGGAATCTCAAGGGACTGCAAAGGCTAAAACAATCTTGAAAAAGAAAAACAAAGCCGGGAGACCCAGAGTTCTTGATTTCCCAAGTTTCTACAAAGCTACAGTAATTAAAACAGAACAGTACCGGCATAAAGGCAGATGGACAGACCAAAGGAACAGAACAGAGAGCTCAGAAATACACCCTTGTGTATACGGTCAAATGATTTTTGACAGGAGCCAAGAACATTCAATGGGGAAAGGAAAGTCTTTCAACAGTGGGTGCCGAGGGAAAGGGGATCCACATGCAAAGAATGAAGCCTGTCCGTGGCCTAAAATGATACACCAAGTCTAACTCAAACTGGATCAGCAACCTAGACGTAAGACTAAGACTGTAAAACTGAGAGGAAAACAGAAGCTTCGGCCCAGGGATTTGGCAATGACTTCTTGAATATGACACCAAAGGCATGGGAAACAAAGAAAGAACACAAACGAACTTTGTGAAAAAAGTTTTTTGGTTGTAGATGGACACACTAACTTTATTTATTTATTTTTATGTGGTGCTGAGGATCAAACCCAGTGCCTCACCCGTGCTAGGCAAGTGCTCCACTATTGAGCCACGACCCCAGTCCAAAAGATTTTTAAAATCTGTGAATCAAAATCCACTATCAGCCAGGTGCAGTAGTGCACGCCTATAATCCCAGTGGCTTGGGAGGCTGAGGCAGGAGGATCTCAGGTTCAAAGCCAGCCTCAGCAACAGTAAGGCGCTAAGCAAGGCACTGAGATCCTGTCTCTAAATAAAATACAAAATAGGGATGGGGATGTGGCTTAGCAGTTGAGTGCCCCTGAGTTCAATCCCTGGTAGGATAAAAAAAAAAAAAAAAAACCACTATCAACAGAGTAAAAGTCAATCCACAGAATGGGAGAAAATGGCATTTGATAAGATATTAATATACAAATATACAGAGAACTAACAACAAAGCCAACAACCCAACTCAAACATGGGCAAAGGACTGAACAGAGATTCTCCAAAGAGACATAAGTGGCCTGTAAATACAGCGGATGCTCAATCTCACTAATCACTGGAGAAATGAGAAGCAAGGCCACCAGGAATCACCACCTCACACCCATCAGGAGGCTGGTGCAGACCACAGAGAAAATAACACACGCTGCGAGGATGCGAGAAACGACCTTGCGCGCTGTTGGTGGGAACGAATAGCCACACAGGCCTGTGGAGGGAAGCACAGCGCATCCTCAGAAAACTAAAAACAGAACGGCCCTCAGCCCAGCAATTCCGCTCCCAGGTGGACACGAGAAGAACTGAGAGCAGGGTCTTGAGGAGAGCTCTGTGCAAGCTGGCTCAGAGCAGCCCGGCTCACAACAGCCACGAGGTGGAAGCAGCCCAGACGTCCACCAGGGGAGGACCGGCCAAGCAGCGTGTAGTGGAACATTCCTCAGCCTTTGAGGGGAAGGACCTCCTGACACATACCATGCCACGGAGGAACCTAGAGGACATTACAGTAAAACATTCCAGGAACAAAAAAACACCACCCACGATTTCACTTGCACGAGGGCCTGGAGCAGTCAGAACCAGAGGCAGAAAGTGGAATGGGGCTGCTGGGGACTGAGGGGGCGGGTTGGGGAGCTCATGTTTAATGGGTGTGGAGTTTCAATGTCATGAGATGAAGGGCTCTGGACAGTGCCAATGGCTGCACCACACTATGAAGATATTTAATACCGGTGAACTGTGTAGTTAAAAATGGTTAGGATGGGGCTGGGGTGGTGGCTCAGTGGCAGAGCGCTTGCATGTGCGAGGCACTGGGTTCGATTCTCAGCACCACATAAAAATAAATGAATAAAATAAAGATCCATCAACATCTAAAAAAATATTTTAAAAAAATGGTTAAGATAGTCAAACATGGTGGCACATGCCTGTACTCCCAGCAGCTCGGGAGGCTAAGGCAGGAGGATCACAAGTTCAAGGCCAGCCTCAGCAACTCAGTGAGGCCCTCAGCAACTTATCGAGACCCTGTCTCAAGGATAAAAAATAAAAAGGGCTGGGGATGTGGTTAAGCAACCCTGGGTTAAATCCCTGGTACCCCCCCCCCAAAAAAAAAGAAAAAAGCTTACGATGGTAAAGTTTATGTATTATGTTATGTACATTTACTACAATTAAAAAACTGCAAAATGGAAGAGAGAGCAAAGACCATGGAGGGCAGGATGTCCTCTATTAGTAACACAAAAACTCTCATGTACAAGAGAGCAGTGCTCTGAGGAAGCCGTCCCCTGGGGAGCCAGCCCAGACAACAAAGAAGGCCCATGCCAGCAGTGGTCCCCGTGACACCTCAGGACCCCAGGGGTGAGGAGTTCCCAAAACCCTTGACAGAGCAATAACAGGCACATTAGAAATAAAGGGTCTCCAAAGAGAAGGGCGATAGCTCGGAGGCCACAGGGAGGAGGCCACGCCATCAGACTTCTAGTCAAACAGGCTTCTGGCCTGACATTTATTCTTTTTTTAAAAATTTTTTTTAGTTACACGTTATACAATAACTTTGTTTATTAATTTTATGTGGTGCTAAGGATAGAAACGAGTGCCTCATGTGTGTGTGCAAGGCAAGTACTCTGCCACTGAGCCACAACCCCAGCCCCTGACATTTATTCTTTTTAAAATAAATTTATTTTATTTTTTATTTATCTATGACAGCAGAATTAATTCTTATTACACATATAGAGCACAATTTTTCATATCTCTGGTTGTATACAAAGTATATTCACACCAATTCATGTCTTCATACATGTACTTTGGATAATAATGTCCCTCACATTCCACCATCATTTCTGACCCCACGCCCCCCCCCTTCCCCTCCCACCCCTCTGCCCTATCTAGAGTTCATCTATTCCTCCCATGCTCCCTCTCCCTACCCCACTATGAGTCAGCCTCCTTCTATCAGAGAAGACATTTGGCATTTGGCCATTTGGGATTGGCTAACTTCACTTAGCATTCTGACATTTATTCTTGAGTCTGATAAGCCAAATGTCAACTGAAAAGAATATGGAAGTGACAATGTCAAAAAAAGATGTGAGGGCATTCAAAGACAAAGATCTCAAAGCTGATCTTCCACACAACCTCTCTCAGAAAGCTATAGGCCAGTCTCCACCCAGACAGGGACCCTGGAGAAGAGGATTCCAAAAGAGGACAGGGAGGGAGAGGGCCCAGGGCGCGGTGGGGAGATGGGGGCAGAGAACAGACGGTAGGAGGATGGGGAAGGTCTGAGTGGAAGGCGTACCGAGAAAACCAGGAGACTATCGTGAAGAAAAGGAAAGAGAGGCTGAGCTAAGAAGAGAAACAGGTTTCTTAAAAAGTTCAACACAGAGCCACAGGATGAAAGCTCAGGAAGCAAGGGGCTTGTCTTCTCCATCTCTTCAACCCCTGTCACTGCAACAGAGCTGCCAGGCATTCAGAAAAGATCTGCTGAGCAAAACACCTGTCGAACTTAGTGTCTTAGCCCAAAATGCCAAGATGGCCATGAGGGGAGAATGGAGCGGGAGGGAGCAGAGTGCACCAGCGCAGGCCACCGACCTTCACAGGTGATAGACGAAAAGCAACGGGACAAGCGCCCTGAGACAAGTGCGGCCCTGTGTGAAGAAACAGCGAGGGGGTGGGGGGCAGGGAGCCGCAGCCACACACAGGCCTTTCTGTGCTCTTGACGCGTCAGAGGCAAGTCAGATGGTACTTTGATAAAAACAAAATTGAATTTTAGAGGAGACATTCTAATAGTTTATAATCCCAGTTCATATTACACAAACCCGCCCACCAAGTCTCCAACAGACGGGGAGAGGGAGGTACCAGAGAGGCTGAACAGGCACATGGCAAGAAGACCAGGCCTGGAAGAGGCCTCTCTAGAGCCTCCTGGGTCAGAGGAGGCCAAGTTCACACCCTGGGCAGAGACATGACCAGAGGATCCTCCCAAAAGCCATGGTGCCCACGTCCCCCAATGGCTACTTGGCCAGGAGGGCTGAAACAGCTACAATCCAGACCTTCCAAGGCAATAGAAAAGTCACTGACTAACTGCCACATGGTAAGGAGACCTCCCAGCAGGATTGTCCCCACTCCTATGTCACAACTGATAGAAAAACATCAGGGCAGCTCCCTCAGCAGGGACCACAAAGTTGTCCATTATCACAGGCAGAGCAGCTAAGGAAATGTGATGTGGCCAGGAGTTGCCAGCTGCTGCTCAGGGAGGGCTTCTTCAGCACCAGTGTATTGTCATTCTGTTCAATTTTTAGAAGAATCCAAAGATGTTTATGCCTATGTATTTCAAATCCTCACTTTCTGGGAGAGGAAACAGGCCCAGAGAGGTTAAAGAACTTGCTAGTAATCAGGGAAGCTATTTCATAGCCTTCCCACTTCACTTGGGCTAGCACCCAAGGCTGACAGCTCTGCTGATTCATCAAAGACATTTTCACTGAATGTCCACTGCATGCCAGGCACTGTACCTGGCATCAACAATGGTGAAAAAGCAGACTGCAACCCTGCCCTCATAATGCCAAAAGCCTGGCAGGGCAGCCAGCTGTAGAACAGGTAGCAAGGGAATGATTATAGATGGCGACAAGTGCCACGGGCAAAGAAGGGGTTCAAATGACAGAGAAAAACATGGGCAGCAGCTGGTCCGAAGGCCTTGCTGAGGTCAGATCTCAAAAATGAGAAGGAACCAGGTCCTTCAGAGCAGAACGGTGAACCTGCCCCTGCCATACCCAGTAGGGAGATGACTCCCTCCATCCGGACCCTACCGCCACCTCCAAAGTGCCGGATACCTGGACAATGTACAGGCAGGGACAGTACTGGGCCCCTCCTCCAATGCTGATCCCGATCAGGTTCTGAGCATCCTTCTGCAGGGTCACCTTCCCAGGCACAGTAGGGATTCCACTAGAAAGAGAAGCAAATGAGGCTGAGCCTCCTGGAGGACGGAGCTGGAGGGGGAGGGCCCTCCAACGGCCCACAAGGCACCAAAGGCTGCGCAGCCTCTCCTCTTCCTTATTTGGCCAGAAACAGCAATTTGTGCTAGAACATATGCTGCTCCTGGAGTTGTGCAGAGGTGAAAAGAAACCCCAGCCCTGCCACTGCTCTGCCATGGGACTTGGTAAATCACCCTCTCTGCATCTCAATTTCCTCATCCATAAAACGGGAAGAGTCTCCCTTATCCGGTTCCCACAGAACGGGCATGGAAGGCACCAGGGCCAACCCAGCAGGGCTGTCCCCACTCCTGGGTCACAACTGATAGAAAGTCACCACCTTCCTGCTCTTCCCTGACTTCAAACTTTCAAAAGATTTAGCCAGGCTCTGTCACCTTCGGAGAAACATGTGGAACATTATAACCACCTCTAGAGAGTCTTTCCCTGTTATTCAACTATTCTCCTGCCATCTCTCAATTCCTCTACTCAATTACCCCTCAGTTTCACTATAAATTAGCAGCTATTTACATTCTATGGCAAAAAACATAAGTGTATTAACTTATTCATTCAAAAGACAATTGTTAACAAGCTATTAGTTAACCCAAACCTACTAAGTGCTGAGAACACAGAAAGGCGTTAGACCCAGTCCTTGTCTGAGACTACATTCTAATGAGCAGATAACTCTAATTTTGCAACTCTGTCTTACTAATTATCTATACTGCAGCAAAACCTGGCTGCCTGGCCACCTCTGTGAAGCCTTCCCTGACCACCCAGCAGGCAGAGGCACTGCTCCACCTGCTCTGCTTTCCTTAGCACTGACCGATGCTGTAGGTGTCCTGTGGCCTGCACAGTAGTCATCTACTAACCTGTCCACAACCCCCTGCGGAAGATGAGCTCCTGAAGGGTAGGGCCTGTTTCTGCTACGGTACACCCGACTCCCCCATTGAGAAGAACGGGTTTGTGGAGCTGGGAAGTTCAAGGAAATGGGGGTCACCTGAGCCCCGGAACTCCTAGGTCTTGTGGGGAACAAAGTACTCACAGTTTATCCTCCTCGATGTCATAATCCAAGTCTGCAAACATGGTTCCGAGAGTCGGGGTGGGCTGGCCAACGGCCCGGCTCGGCAGGGGAATGGGGAACTGGGTCAGGGAAAGAAAGGAGCACAGGGCTCAGGGGACCGGAGTGCCCGAAGGCCGGCCCCAGGCCCCCACACCCCATCAAGGACCCAGGGCCTCCCCGGCCTCGGGCAGGGGGCGCGGCGTGCGGGGTGGGCGGCGGCTCTTACTAGGTACAGGGAGGGACTCCAGGCCAGGGCGGCGGGCTCGGATCCCAGAGCCAGCCCCACGGGTCTCCAGGCCCTTGGGAGCTGCCTCTGTCACTCACGGGAGACTCGGTTCCACAGCAGGGCCGGGGCCGGGCTGGCACCTGAACCCACCTGCAGTTCCACCTGGCGGCGGCCGCAACTGTCGCGTCACTTCCGGCGAGACGCGGAAGTCCCGCCTTCCCCCGGGTACGTGCCCCGGTGGCTGCCGTCCGCCCTTCGCTTCCCGCTCCCCGGCTCTCAGGACCGGGGCAGAGAAAAGCGCTGGAGGGAGCTCGCCTTTGTATGGAAAAGCGGAAACAACGGAGACGCCTTCACCGGCCGACAGCGCCGGGCCCCGTCCCTCGCGCGGACGCCGCCATCACCGGAGGGCAGGTCCTCCCGGCTTCCTCCGCGGCACGCTGGGGACCACGCCGGCCCTGGCGGTTGCCATGGCAACGGAAGCATCCCTGGTCCGGAGTTACTTCCGGCCGAGTTCAGTGGACCACACACTCGGAGACCTTGCCTTTCACGTCGTCACCGTGTCGTCCTAGGAAAAGCCCATGACTTGTCGACTAGAGTGACGGTACCAGAGACGGAAGGGCCCCTGGAGGTCCCAGCCCGAGCCAGCTTGGCAGACAAGGAAACGAAGTACCAGAGAAAGGAAGTCATTTTGTCCAGAGCCACAAGGAGTTGGAGGAAGATCTAGATCCTGGCCGCGAGCACCCCTGCCGCCGTTGGCGCCTCGGTTTCCCCCGCCCTTCCCTTCCTCCTTTACCGCTGCGCACATCCCCAGCTCTTTTTATTTTTGAGACTAAGTTGCCCACGCTGGCCTCAAACTTGCCATCCTCCTGCCTCAGCCTCATGAGTAGCTGGATTACAAGCGTGTGCAGTGTGCCCAGGTGTCCAGTGCCCTTTGAACACTCACACTAAATCTGGATCCAGGAGAGGTGTATTCACTTCTGATAAGGACTGATTGGACTTGTCACTTTTTCTTTATGAGCCTCAGTTTCCCCATATACAAACTAATGGCATTGAGTAGATGCTTTCCGTGGTATTTGTTGAAAGATTCCTCATACCCCACTCCTTCCCTAAGTCCTGAGTACACTGAGGTGACCTTAGCCTCCACGTCTCTGAGACTCAACAAACGCCATCAATGTTTCCCAGTGGAGGAATCCGCATCTTATCTTCCCACTTGATATTATGTAAAACGGGTTCCCTGGAGGAGGTTGGCTGTCACAGGACCACCGCTCTCTTGGTCACCACATTCAGGCTGCATGGGAACCGACTTATCCAGGGTCCTTCCCCAGCTGCCCCAGGGTCCATGAGGGAAGAGGATGCAGAGGGATGATTATCTACATATCCCAGGTCTGATGGAAGCCCTCCCACCCCTTCCGTAGGGAGCTGACCTGAGTTTGGGCAGGTATGCAGAGGGCTGCCGTGGCAACAGCTCTCCCTGTGCCCACTGCTCTGGAGTTGAGATCACTTTCACAGAATTTTAAAGTTCACCACCACCCTGAGAGGAGAGCAAGCAGGGAGACTGAGGCTCAGAAGCAGCTCCGCCTTTTTCACATGCTCTGGGCAGAGCTGGGATCACCTGTTTTCAGGCCACAGTTTCAGTCTTGAAGAATGGCTGCCTCCAAGCCCAGGTGCTTTAATGTGGATTGTGGCTCTTCCACCCACTCAGCCCCAGCTCAAGCCCGGGCCCTGCCATTTTGTAGCAGATTGTGGGCAAGTCACAGCTAACTTTGAGCCTTGAATGGGAAAATAGTCCCTCCCACAGATATTTGTGAAAGTCAAGATTAAAAGGAGAAACAGGTTTGAAGTGCTTTGTAAACAATTCATATGACACAGATGTTTCCAGAACCTCCAAACCCCCAACCTATTCTGTTCCCTCCCCGCCCCCATTTCTGCCTTGTCTCGCACCGTCCCCCAGGCTCAGCTGCCATCCCTCTCTCTCAGCAGCCTCAAATCTGGTTCCTTTCCCTGAAGCTCCTGAAGCAGTTATTATTTGGATCATTCTTTTGGCAACTTTGTCTTGTGAAATCCTTTGATGGTTTCCCTGAACCTCTTCTGAGGGGATTGACTTATTACATGCTGTATTTTGTGGGGGGAGGATTTTTTCCCCTTTAAAACTGGGGCTTAGCGGGCTGAGGATGTGGCTCAGTAATAGAGAACATGTGAGGCCCTGGCTTCAATCCCTCAGTGTTGAAAAAATGAGAATAATTAAAATTCAGGCTTAGGATTCATATCCTGAGAAATTGTAAAATACTTCTCCCAACTTTCTCCTTCCTGGGCTTCCTTCTCTACTGACTTTACCATCCCGGGATTCCTGTCTTCCATAGATGCTAGGAATCCATCAACAGACAAACAAGAAAAAGGAAACCAGATTTCTTTGTAATTAATACCATGACCCACTTTATTTATTTATTTATTTTTGGTGACTGGCTTTCCTGGGTCAGCCCACCCAGCACAGGAACACGTTCTGGCCAATTGAGGAGGCCTGATTGGGACCACAATTTATCTGAGGGGTAAGAGCTTTCAAGTACCTTGCTTCATCAGCAAAGTAAATGCTTCTTGTCTTCCCAACTGGACAGAGACCCTGGCAGTGTCCCAGATTTTCTCTATGAAGCTGGAATCACCAGACTAAGGAAAGGTCCTGAATTTTGGATTTTGAGAAACAGTTTCCAAATCTGGAGACCTGCATGCAGACCATCGCCCACCCTCCCCAGGGGTCTGGTTTCAGGTCGGGATAGTGGACAAGGTCACCCTTGAGCCTCAGGTTCCCGTGGAGCGATAGTCCTCCCCAGAGAGCAGCTACAAAGAAGAAGATAAAAGGGAAATGCTGCTCTGTGAGCGGTGAGTGGCACGTGTCAGAGGTTTGCACTGTCGCTCTGAAGGGTAACTGTTTTGCCAGTCACTTCAGAAGGCAGGGCCACTGGTGCCCGGGTCTTGGCATCAGACCCTTTCAGGAACCGTCCTAAATGTATTTTCCTGGCTCCATCTCAGACCTGTGGACCTGAATCTCTGGGGAGAGGGAGACCCCGGAGTCTGCATTTTCTCAAAGCTCTAGGGGTGACATCCTGCCAAGAGCGGTCTGCACACCACTGTGTCGGAGGCCCAGGGTGCACAGCATTTCCACACCTGGGGTCGGGCTGTTTAGGGCACCAGGCGTCCCTGTGGGGCCAGGTTGTTGTGTGGTCCTAGAAGCGGAGCAGCTGCCAGAGCCGCAGGCCAGGCTCCCTGGAGGAAGGGCATCTGCAGTCCTGAAGGAGGTGCTGGTGCTGCCCAGGCAGAGGGAGGGCAGGTGCACAGGCTTCGGAGGCAGGATGTGCAGGTACAAGGCACAGTCCCTGCCATCAGGGAGTCACAGTCTGTGGTGTGACGGTGACTGACAGGAGGTGGCTGTTCTGCCAGTCCTTAGGGAGGCTCAGGGTGAGCCCACCTCTGTCAGCATGGTGGTGAGGAAGGTCAGCCAGGGCCTCGGAAGGCAGTGCTGCAGTTCCTTCCTCGAGGAAGCGAGGGGTTCTGGGAGTTGACCCAGGGGGAGGACAGCTACCCACTGCAGGGAGCTGAGCGGGGCTGGAGCTCCGAGCCTCTCTCCCAGCGTCTCTTTCTTCTCCCCATTGCTGCTCCTGTCTCTCCAGGAAGGCGGGTGATCTTTCACCCAGCCCAGCCCTGCCACTGAAAGCTGTGAGAAGGAGGTCAAGTTGCAACCCCTCTCTGGGCCTGGGTTCCCACCAGGACTCCATCCCTATGACCCCCAGCCTCAGATTCAATGGCAAGAGGTGGCCCGCCAACTCTTTCCCTGAGGAAGTGCTGCCACCTGGTGGCTGTTAGGAGAAATAGCTCCTGGGAAACCAGAACCGCCACCATCCTCTCTGGTGCTGAGCCTGGAGACTGTAGTTTAAGGATGATGGATGAGGCTGGTGTCAACAGCTGGGCTGTGCCTAACTACTGGCCCCTAGGTCATCACTGTTCCCCAGCACAAGGTCTGCAATCCTCACCGTCTGACCTGCCACCCAGCATCGAAGTCTTCTGTAAATAAAGGTCAAGAAACCTAGGGTGAGCCAGGTGCGGTGGCTCACGCCTTTAATCCTAGCAGCTCGAGAGGCCGAGCAAGGCAAGAGGATCGAGAGTTCAAAGCCAGCCTCAGCAATGGCGAGGCACTAAGCAACTCTGTGAGACTTTGTCTCTAATAAATTCAAAATAGAGCTGGGGATGTGGCTCAGTGGTCGAGTGCCCCTGAGTTCAATCCCTGGTACCCCCACCCCCCCAAAAAAAAAAAAAAAACCAAGGGTGGGTCATGAGGATTCAGTTCACCAGCTGCCTGGAGGTGAGAGTGTGGTTTCCAAGCCCAAGGGGACTAACAGCAGAACCAGCAGCCCGGCCTAGGAGCGCCGGCCATGGCTAGAGCCTCCCATCCACCTGGGGTCTGACTCCTTCGCTCCTCCGCGCACTGTCCAGTGGACATGTAGTGAGCATCTACCATGTCCAGGTCATGAGGACACATCCAGGAAGGAGACAAGCTCACAGGACGGGCAGGCAAGGGCCCGTTAAACAAGGAAATGGGCCAATTTGGGCTGCCACTGGCCTCCAACCAGAACCAGACCCGGAGGCATGTGCCTGACTCTGGGACCCTAGCGGGGGAGGGAGAGAGCTGTCAGAACAGCTCAGAGCCCATTGGCTACTTGGGCAGATTGAGGGGTCCAGAGGGGCCCAATGATAGAGGTGGGGGCACTGTCTCCATCCCCCAGCTTGACTTAATGTGGGAGAGGGGACAGCATGACAGGGCGGCTGGGCAGGAGAGGAAGAAGGGAAGCTCCAGGTGGGCCAGTCTGGGGGACAGTGGGTCTGCCAGATTTCCTAGGGGCAGGAAAGTGTCCCCCCCCCCCCGCCGGGGCTGGCTGGGGAGGGGACGAGGGCTGCTTGCTTCTTTCCCGAAGCCGTCCCTAGCTTCCCGGGGGAGCCGGGGTCTCACCGCCCTTGGTCACAGGGCTGCCCTCTCCTCTCTCCTCACTGGCTGCCTCTGGTCAGCTGCCCTCACTAGAGGTGGACCCGGGCCTCCGTGGGGCCCAAAGTCCCTGCAGCCACCCCCAGGAGGCTCCATTCCTAGCTCAGCTTGGCCTGTGGGCTGACCTCTGACCTGGCCCCCCCCAGCACCCTGCCCTCGGGGTTAGGTTAGTGATGAAAGCTGCTGGGAGCCCAGGGGCTGAGGGGGCGAGGGACAGTGCCCGATTGTTCCCCACCCCTCCTCGTCAGCAGCGGCGGGTCTTTGCTCCTACTCCCCCCACCGCCCACCCCGTCTCTCTGCCAGGGGCGCTCAGACTCCCTGCCCCCACCCCACCCGAGACTGTGAACACAGTCTGGCTCGGGGCCAGAGGCTCAGGCACAGGCTGGGGAGGCTGGTCGGATCAGGGCCAGAAGAACTTGGGTGTCACTGGCCCTCTCTGAGCCTTGGTGACATCGACTGTGAAATGGGAGCTTGGGATGCTGGACTCTAAGAGCCAGGCCAACCCCACAAGAAGGCTCTGATACCTGAAGATGGACGAGGGCTGCCCTCCTTTCTCCACGCCCACCTCCGTATCCACTTGGGAGAGGCCTGGGCCAGGCTCTATACCTGGTGCTCAGGTCCCGCAGGGCAGCGGGTATCACGCTGGCTAGAGTCCATCCTAAGCCTCCAGGTGGCAGGGCAGGGGTCCCTCTGCCCCTGCGGGGGCATCTCAGCCAGTCTTCATACTTAGCTCTTTCTTGCTGGTTTTCTGAATCTGCTTGATAAACTCCACCAAAAACCCTGTGGTGGTTTCCGTCAGAATTGAATTGAAGGTAGACATTAATTTGGGAAGAACTGACATCTTCACGTTGAGTCTGTGCACATCGACTGATTCTCTGCATCAAGGGAGGTCCTTTTAAAAAAATTTTCACCTTAAGGAAATTTTCAGCCAAGCGTGGTGGTTCACACTGCCATCCCAGTGATTTAGGAGGTTGAGGCAGGAGGATTGCAAGTTTGAGGCCAGCCTCAGCAACTTAGCAAGGCCCTAAGTGTCTTACTGAGACCGTCTCTCAAAATTAAAAATAAAAAGGGCTGGGGACATGGCTCATTGGTAAAGTGCCCTTAGGTTCAATCCCTGTAGTACAGAAAAAGAAGGAGAAGGAGAAGGAGAAAGAAAGAAAAAAGAAGAGCAATACTAGAAAATTTTCAATGCACATAATTAGAGAACAGCAAGGCTCTTTGACCCACATCCAGCTTCACCAGGGTCCCCAGTGGTCATCTGTCTTCAGCCACAACCTGTCCGTGCTGCACCCCTTCTCCATCCCAGCACTCCTCATGTGGGGTCTTCTTTAATGTTTTCCAACAACACTTTTAGCTGCTGTTGTTTATTTTTTATGGTGATGGGGATTGAACCCAGGGCCTCATGCACGCTAGGCAGGTGCTTTACCCCTGAGCCATCTTCCCGCTCCTCAATAATATTTTCTGTGTAGGTTTTTATTCTCACATAATTACAGAGTCACAAGAAGTCACAAAACTGGTAGACAGGACCCAGGGCCTTTTCCAAGTTTCCCACAGACACGTATCTCATGTAGCTAGAGAACTTGGTCACAACCCAGGCAGTAGTGTCGTTCCCAACTCAGAGCTGAATCAGGGTCACTAGGTCTTGCGTGTGTGTGCACATGCGCGTGTCCACGGACCCTTTAAGAGCCCTGCGGTTCGGGCTTCGTGCTGACCCTTCCCATTCATGTGCCAGGACATTTTCATCATGTGCAGATGCGGAGGTTTCTGTTCAGGGTGGAGTTGGTCACATGACTTTTCTGCCTGAATCTATCCACACAGAGTTCATTGACAGATTTCCAAATGTCAAACCACCCTTGCGTTTTGAGGCCTGGTGTGTGCGTCTTCTCACACTGTTGGCTGGACTTGTTAAGATTCTGTTTAGGGCTCTGGCACCTGTCTCGCAGCAGGTCGGTCTCTCTGTTCCTTTGTAGAGAGAAAAGGACCACCCTGAATCTCTCTGCTGTCTCTCTCAGGGTCTCTGTCCCCTGTCTCTTTCCTTCCCCCTATACTCTGCTTTGGCATGAAAGAGCCAAGCGGGTGCTCCCAAGGGTGGCACAGATGGAAGTCACCTGCTGGACGTTCCCCCACCCACTGCCAGGCAGCCATGGGGGAGTGAGCTGGAGCACTGGGGCCCCGAGCTTCATAAAGGCCTGCAGAGCTGTGGTCCCCAAACCAGCCAAGAGGAGGCCTCTCCTGGCCTGACAGCAACCCTCCCCTCCCAGCGCTGGCCCAGCCCCCACGGGCCCTCCAGAGGAAGTGGCTGAAAGGGGCCAGGTCAGGGGTTAATGACCCCATTGTGCTCAAGCCTGATGGATGGCCCGCTTGTCAGTGACAGTGGCAGAGCCTCAGCAGCCCCAGGGAGATTCCCCACTGCTCCTCCACAGTCATTGGAGGGAAGGGTTCCCGCTGGCCTTGGATGGCCACTAGGATGCCATCCTGCTGGGGGAAGCCAGGCCAGCCCCACAGTGTAGCCCTCCGCTGCCCCTGCCCCACCCTGACCACAGGGAGATGGCGAGACCCTGTCTGCTCGCGGGGACCTGATGGGCCGTCCCGGGCTAGCCAGGCCTGTCTTCTGTACAGCCAGGTCCTGGTGAGTGTCTGGTGACACCTCGATCACTGGGAAATGGGTGGTGACTTGGCCCAGGGACATGAGCAGCAGTGGAGCTGGCCCCGACTTCCTGCTCAACATGCCGGATTAGCCGGCACGAGGGAGCAGTTGCCAGCCGAGCACAGGGCCGCCCCCCAGGGCCTTGATGTCTGGCGGGGTCGGGAGGGGTCTGTGCGTGCACTGAGAATCTAACTCAGTGGGCAAGGTCAGGGAGGACAGCGCTGGGGGGTCAGAACGGGAGCCCCGCCCAGCCAAGCAGTCAGGGAGGCTGCCAGGGGAGCTGATGCTCTTGGGGGATGAGTAGGAGTTAAACAAAAGTGGATGGGGCAGCAGGGAAAAGCATTCCAGACAGAGGGAACGGCATAAGCAAAGGCACAGAGTAAAACTCCATGGTGTGTGTGAACCACAGCAGTTCTGTGGTGAGAGGGGAGGCCAAGTAGGCCAGCAGGACAAGGTCTCCAGGGCCCGGCACACTATTTTGATGTTCAGATTTGGGAATTTGTCACTGGGATAGGGGAAAGAGTCAGGATCTGGGCTCTACCCCTGCCTCTGTTCATCCACATATTTGGCTCACAGAGTGGCAATGTGACCGTGGGCAGGTGTTGTGGTTTAGATGTGATGTGTCCCCCAAAGTTCCTGTGTGAGACAAAATTCAGAGGTGAGCTGGGGACTGTGTGCAGGAGGCTGAGGCAGGAGGATCATGAGCTCAAAGCCAGCCTGGGCAATTTGGTGAGGCCCTGTCTCTAAATAAAATATATAGAGAACTGGGGACGTGGCTCAGTGGCCAAGCACCCCCAGGTTCAGTCTCCAGGACCAAAGAAAAGCCAAGTTCAGAGGTGAAATGATTGGGTTATGAGAGTCTTCACCTAACCGTGCAGGGATCCCCGATAGGAATTAACTGGGTGGCGACTTAGGCAGGTGGGTGCGGCTGGAGGAGGTGGGCCGATGGGGATGTGCCTTTGGGGTTTATACTTTGTGCCTGGTGAGGGGACTTTTCTCTCTGTGCATACTGGTGCCATGTCCTGGCTGCTACCTCCGCCACACCCTTCCGTCATATCTCTGCTTCACTCAGGCCCTCAGCAATGGAGACCCCTGAAACCACGAGCCCTTCAATTAACTTTTCCTCCTCTGAAGTTGTTTTTGTCAAGTCTTTTGGTCACAGCCGTGAAAACGCCGGCTAACACAGCAGGTCACTTCCTGCCCAATGCCCTCCGGTGGGCCCAACCCTGCACTGCCTGGTCCTAGTCCTGGTCCTGGTCCCCACGCAAAACCTGGAGACAGGGCTGGGTGAGCTCAGCAGGACCTCACCTGGCACCCCACCTCAGGAGACCAGGGCCCGGCGGGCACACAGAGAGCGTGAAGGCTCGGAATGTTGAAAATGGGGAGGGGACTCGGCTGGAGCCTTGCCTGGGGTAGGCAAGGTCCTGGGTTCAATCCCAGGCACGAAAAAAAAGTGATTCTCACAATGGCCCTCCGTAACTAGAACGCACGAATAAACAAAGCAAACAGGAGGGGGAAGAGATGGTTTGGGGTGAATCACAGGAAGTTGCCCCTGGACCCAGGGAGCTGGTCCACCTCGGGTCATGAAGCTGCAACAGGCCCTCGTGGGGACGTCTTGTCAGGGGAACTGCATGTGAGTCAGGTTTTCTGTCATTTGTAGTAAAAGGCCTCCCTCCCTGGTTCAAGCTGAAGACATGAGTTCACTTCAAGGACTGGCCTGTCCACAAAGAGATTTTTGCAGAGACACAGGACGAAAACATGGACCTGCTCCTTGAACACGGGACCTGCTCCTTGATCATGGGACCTGCTCCTTGAACATGGGACCTGCTCCTCACCTTCATTTCCAGTAACTTTAAAATGTGTAAGCAGGGTTGTGGGTGCAGCTCAGAGGGGGAGGGTGTACTTTGCACACACCAGGCCCTGGTTCCATCCCAACACTGCAAAAAAGAAAGAAAGAAAGAGAGAGAGGAAGGAAGGAAGGAAGGAAGGATTGTAGAAATATGGAAATGAAAATAAAAGCATTAAAAATTTTAAAGTCAGATGGGTGCAGTAGCGCACACACCTGCAATCCCAGCCGCTGGGGAGGCTGAGGCAGGAGGATCATGTGTTCAAAGCCAGCCTCAGCAACTTAGCATGACCCTGTCTCAGAATAAAATTAAAAAAAGGGTTGGGGATGTGGCTCAGTGATCAAGTGCCCCTGGGTTTAATCCCCCAATTTAAAAACCACTCGAAGTGCTACTCCCCAAAGTAGTCAGGGTTCACGGTTTTGCAGGGAGCCTTTCTTTCCCATGTATTTTCAATGAACTTGAGCTCCAGCGTGCTGCGTTTCTCTTTCTGGTTTTATTGAGTGTATTTTTTATTGTGTGTGTAGCTCCTTATATCCTGGCTTTTCACGGGGCTGTAACCAAAGACGTTCCCAGGTCGTTCAGATCCCTCCTAGGCGTCAATTTAGTGGCCGCAGCATCACGTTCTGTGGCAGAACAAAGCAGGTCACATCCGTCCGCCCCGCGCTGCCCAGGGAGGTCTGGCCACTGTTCCCAGCTGGACGCGTGGCAGCTCCTGTACTTCTACCTCATTTCCTCTAACAAAGTGTCACAAATTCGGCCTCCAGTGGCCAGCAGTGCTGTCTGTGTGTCCTTTGACAAGCAGTCCCCGCGGCAGAGCCCTGAGGGCCGTGGGCCTAGCAGCTCCCACCCTCTCTGAACCCCAAGGCTTTCTTCGGCAGCTTTCAGTGGAGACACCAACCCTTGGGGGGACCTCCCAGGCCCTACACCTCCCCACACCTCCACTGCAGAGAGGACGTGGAACAGGAGGCCCTCAGCCTCCCCTCCTGGAACCTGGACAGCTCTCAGCTCTCAGCCCTCCCACCCCATGGGGACCCCCTCACATACCTCCAGGCCACCCTGCCTGTCCCCAGGAGGCCCCCACTTGGCTCGCCTCCTCTGTACCAATAACACTCCTCCCCTCCTTTCTGTCACCCATAAAAGAAAGACCCAAGTTCCCTTGACTCTGGCCCTGTGTCATGGTCTGGATGTGAGGTGTTCCCCAAAAGCTCACACGTGAGACAGCACAAGAAGGTTCAGAGGAGAAACGACTGGGGTGACAGCCTTAACCCAGTGAATCAGTCCCCTGCTAGGGATTAACTGAGTGGTCGCTGAGGTGGTGGGTGGGTGGAGCTGTGGGAGGTGGGCGTGGGGGCGTGGCTTTGGGGCTGTATATATTTGTGTCTGGCACTAGGTTCCCTTTTTTTCTGTTTTGTGATCATGAAGTGGACGGCTTCCCTCCTCCACACTTTTCCGCCACAATGTTCTGCTTCCCATCAAGCCCTGAGGAATGGAGCCGACCTTCTGGTGGCTTTTGGCCACGTTTATTGTGATATTCAGAAGCAGAAGGCAGAGCAGAAAGATTTGAAAAACTTGGACTTGAAAGGCAGGTCCTTAAGGAGGTTGCAGTTGTTAAAGACATTTTGTCACTGAAGAAATCCTAAAGACTTTTCCTAGGGACAATAAGAAAGATGACTTGAGGTCATCTGAGGAGCTGGTGTGAGACCACCCCCATCTCAGGCTTGAGGGAGCAAAAGTGAAAATTCTCTTGAGACCGTGGGGCACCCTTCTTGCACAAGGGGACCTAGGAAGTTTTTTCAATGTGCTCAGCCACCAAGACACTCAGAGACTGCTCTGACCACAGGATTGTTACCTAAAACTCACTAACATCCCTTGGCACCCACTTAAACCACCCACACCTAGTCTGTTTTGGTTTGAGTGTGGCGTGTCCCCTAAAAGCTCTTGGGTGAGACGACGCAGAAGGTTTAAATGATGGGGTTGTACGTATCTTAACCCAATCAGTGAATCAATCCCCGATTGGGATTAACTGAGTGGTAACTTAAGGGGTGGGGTGTGGCTGGAGGAGGTGGGCGTGGGGGCGTGGCTTTGGGGGATATGTTTGTACTTGGCAAGTGGAGGCTCTCCCTCTGTGGTCACCCTGTGAGCTGCTTCCCTCTGCCATTCTCGTCTGCCATGACAGAGCTGGCTGTATATGGACTGAGACTCTGAAACTGTGGGCCCTGAAGTGAACTTTTCCTCCTCTACCGTGGCTCTGGTTGGGTGCTTTAGTCACAGCGGTGAAAAAGATGACTAAAATCCCTTGTGTCTCCCTCCTCCTCCCAGCAAGCCACCCAGAATCAGAACCATCTACGCTGCGGCCTGCACCTCCTGGCTCCCAGATGCTCCCGCCTCTGCCCTGGGGAAGGCTCCCCGGCACGGGAAGCCTCCCCCCTGCCCTGTCCCCCTCGTCTCTACAGGCCACTTCGCTGGCTGCCCTGGCTTCTGTGACCCTGTCCTTGTGGGGGGGCAGGTTAGCAGCCTCCTCCTCCTCCCCTTTCTGCCTTGCCCAGGCTCGCCCTGGGGCCACGGTGGTGGCCCCACACAGCCCCGTCTGTGGCCTTGGCTGTGCTCAGTCACAGTCCCTGGGTGCAGGGCAGTTGGGGCCTTTCACACTCCGTGGGATGCTGATCGAGGAGCTGGGTGTCACCATGTTTCCGGGACCTCTGGCTACTACCTGCGGGGCCAGGAGTGCTGGGAGGGAGGCCGCCCCCATTGCCCGGGGCCCCACAGACCCTGGGCTGGGGAATTGTCCTTCCAGAAAAAGCAACTGAGGCCTTTTCCTGCCCGCAACCCCCCAACACTCCCCCAAATCATTATAGCAAGCATTTAGAAATCGATGGTTGGAAGCCAGGCACAGGGGACTCCTGTCGTCCCAGCTATTCAGGAGGCAGAGGCAGGAGGCTCGCCTGAGCCCAGGAGTTCCCAGGCAGCCTGGGCACCAGGGAAAACCCACCGCAAAAAAAAATCATCAAATAGAATAACACAGATGGCGGGGGGTTACCGTTTCCTGAGATGGAGAAACTACAGCCCAGGGCAAAGATGTGCAGGTACAAAATGACAATGTCATCCTGGGAGACCTCCGCTTCCAGATGTGCCCTCCCACCTGCAAGACCTGGGCCCTCCACCCATGTGGACAGGTCACCATGGAACCCAGAGGGACAAACCCCTGGGGACACCCAGGCCTCACCCTCAGACCAGCCAGAGCGGCTGGGGCTACACACCCTGCAGCGGCTGCGCTGTGCAGCCTCCGGGCACCTGGGCCACCTCCCGGGCACCTGCCCCCCCCACCGCCTGATACCAGGCTCCTGGCTGGGCCCTCACTGCCCGCTCTCTGCTTTGGGAAGCAGCTTTATCAAGATGTGACTCACGTGCCATCGAATCCCCACGTGAGAGCACAGGTGTGGGTTGGTGCCCTGGGGACCTGTGTGTCCCCACAGTCGCCGCAGTGCACTCTCCACCATGAAAGAGAAGCCCACGCCCTTTGGCCACTGCCCAGCCGATAGCAACCGCTCACCTGCTCCCCCCCTTAGGCTTGCCTACCCCAGGCATCCCAAAATGTGCTTCTCTTGCTGGGCACCTGGGCCATCTCCCCACCCAACACCAGGCTTCTTATCAAATGGGGGTGCTAACAGGGCCACCAGTTTGCTGGGAGAGCTGAGATGAGGCCCTGAGCGCCAAGGGCTGCATCTGGCCGAGGCCACGTGCCCATCTGCTGTCCCACCGTCCAGGGCTGCGGCTGCACGCGCGCTCCCCTCGCCCTTGCCTGTGAGCTCATTTCACCCTCCTCGCCACCCCGGCAGCCCAAGCCCCTCTCAAGACCCCAGACCTCCCGGCATCTCCTCTCAGACATCCTGGCAAGCCCTCTGTCTGCCTGCTGAGTCCCGGCGCAGTGAATGGAGTGACCCTCTACCTGGTCACCACCCCTGTGCCTCCCCCTACCCCCCATCAACCTGTCAGCCTGAGGCAGGTCTCAGCAGGCTCCTCCGCCCAGCGGCCACCAGCCGGGCTCTAGGGTCTTCCATCCACCTGCTGGCCTGGTGCTCCTGTCTGAGCCCTAGCTTCCTGGATGACAAAACGGGGTGACAATAGAGCCTTGTCCCCGGGTGTTAGAGGGTCGCATGAACGGAGCACCCGCTAACATCACTGCTGTTTCCACCCTCCCTCACCTGGATGACCGGCGCTCCTGCCCAAGTCCCTGCCTCCGGGTCCCCGCACCCTCCATGCGTGGCCTAAGGGCACCAGCTGCGGGGTGCTGACCACGAGCAGGACAGGGAGCCACCACCAGGTTCCTTTAAGCATCGTGACACTTCCACGCATGCTGTTGCCCTCATTTCCCAAACGAGGCTTGGAGTCCCACGGGGGGAGCTAACCATTGCCCGGGCGCACGCCGGGCCTCGGCGCATGGATTCCAAACATTTACCGCGTGTGCCGGGCACGGAGCTAGACCTAGGGAACCACCCCAACCAGACCAGCACCGACCCAGCCACAGGGCAGTGATCCTTCCAGAACACAAATCAGACCTCTCTAAAATCAGGGACCATCCCTTCTGCCCCCAGGATCCAGACAACCTTTTGGGACACCCTGGGCCTCCAGATGTGCTTCCAGATGTGCCCCACTCTGCCCACATGGCTCCTTCCCTCTGCCCACTCCCGCACTGTCCCTGTCCTGCTCTACTCCAGCACATGGGCAACACGGGGCCCTGCACCCCGCATGCTCCTTCCCCCTCTCCCTCCAGCCTCTCCCCCAGGGCCAGCTCTCCCACCCTCTCTCCAGGTCTTTGCCTGCAAGACCTTCGGGAACTTCATCCTTGGTCACCTCCTCCAGGAAGGCTTCCTTCTTGTTTCTGGGGAGGGGTGGGAGCACTGGTACCTCCGGCCCCCTGTCTTGCACATGAGACTTGTGTCTTCTCTTGGAGGGCCAACCCTGGGCCTTCGTCCTTCTGAATGGCCACCCTCTACCTCTGTGCCCCACATCCCATCCACCACCAGGTCTCCGCCTCCCTAGGACCCCGGGCCCAGTGTGGTGGTTTCAAGGGAGCAGTTCCACACGGCCAGCATGCTGAGTGACCGGCCACTGGGCCGTCTCCTCTCTGTAAACACAGGAATGGAGGGACAAAGAGGGAGTGCTGGACGCTGGGGGACTGGACACCCCAGGGCTCTGGCTTCTGTGACTCCAGACCAGGGCACCAGGGGCTGTGAACCACCTAACTGTCCACTCCCTTCCCTCGCCCCAGGCCCTCTCCAGGGCAGGCAGCGTCCTGGGAAGAGATGACCAGAGCTAGAGTCCGACCAAGAGCTCAGGATCTGACCGTGCAGCGTCCCTGGGCCTCAGTTTCCTCATCTGAAAAATGACCTCATCTGTGCGTCCTTGCCTGTCTCAGGGTGGCGGCGAGGGCTGTGGGAGGAGAGGTGACAGAAGCCGCCTTTTCAGAGGGCAGACGCTCATTGTCTGGCTGGCTTCCTGACAGTCCCATCTTGGACACACTCTGTCTCATACTATAAAAAACGTCCCAGTGAATTTGGCTTCGCTTTCTCTGGAGGCCCAGGCCAGTGTGGGTGTCCCCTGGGTTGGGGTCTGTTGGGAGGGTTCTTTCTGGAGATGTCCCGGGGGGAGCATGCAACCCTCCTGCCCACTGAGGACTGGGCTAGACCCCACCTCCACCTGTCCCCACCTCCCAGCACTGGCCACTCGCTGGCCTCTGGAGGCCGCTGTGGGGACCAGGGGAGGTGGCCACAGAAGGTGTCTCGCCTCACAAATCAGGGAGGCGGCCTGGGCTGGGGCTTGGGGACAGGAGGGTCCCACATCTCCCTAGAGGATAAGAAGGAGCCACAGAACACCACCCTGGGCCCCAGCCACCCCCAGTGTGGCCACCCTGACCCCGCGGCCTCAGAGAAGCCAGGGACGCCCAGAAGGGTGCTCTCAAGATGGCCGCCGCGGCCGCCAAGGCCCGCTCTCCTCCCAGGCGCCTTGGGAGAGGGAGGGCGCCAGGGCCAGGCCATGGTCACTCCCCGCAGCCCAGGGGTGCCGAGTGGGGCGGGAGGCGTGGGGAGGAGGGAGTTGGGTGGGTGGGGGGCCGGGGAAGAGCCAGAGAGAGGGGCCGGGAGGGAACAAAAGGTCCCTTTGTGGCGCAGGGCAGGAGACGAGCGAGCGCATTACCCAATGCCCAGAAGCCATGTTGGTAACAAGAGAACCATTCTCTGCCTCGCTTGGAAAACAACTTGGAGCAGAGAGAGACAGGGAGAGATTTAACCCCATGGGCGCGGGCGCAGGGCCCGAGGCCACCGTTGGGTGGGGGAGCGAGGGCACGCTTGGGGCCTTCCACCGAGCGGGCCATTTCCTGTCTCCCAGGCCTGGTCTGCAGGGGCTGCGACCAGAGTCCCAACATGGCCGCTTGGCCAAACCCCAGCAGCCTTTGGACCAGGGACGGGAGCCGTGGACATGGCGGGCCTCTACCTGCCTGGCCTGGGCAGGCGAGCAGCACCCTCCAGGCCTCAGGCCTGGCCCACCCCAGCCTCTGGGGGGCCCTTGCACCTCCTGGCCTCGGGTTCCAGGACGGGCCCCAGTTCCAGGGCTGCCCAAGCTCCCTTCCTCCTGCTGCCGACAGGAGTTGCCTCTCCCTGGGAAACCCCCGTCCATCTTTGCAGTTTTGTCCTGTAGAAAGTTTTCCCTAAAATTGAATCAAAGGTCCTCATCCTCATTCTCGGTCCAGCTTTCTCCCCTTCTGGGGGGGGCGGTGGGGTGGATACTGAGGGAGCCTGCCTTCCCCTGCAGCTCTGGCCATGCACCCAGCCCTGTTCCAGCCCTGGGGCCATGGCTGTGGACAAGACAGACCACCCTTGCCCACAGGGAGCAGATAGTCTCATCAGGAAGATGGACCATGAACCTTCACGTTGGAGTCTGCTGGTCATAAGCCAAGCAGGTAGAGGGACCCAGGGGAGCTGCATTAGAAACGGTGGTCAGGGAGGACCCCTGCAAGGGTGTGACCTGGATAAAGAGCTGCATGAAGAGAGGAAGAATATGGGGGAAGGGTGTTCCAGACAGGGAACAGCAACGAAGGCCCTGGGGGAACATGCAGCAAGAGCTGGAGACAGTGTGGTGGGGGCAGATGAGAGAAAGAGAGCCTGGGCCCGGCAGGAGGGCCTGGCTGGGGAAGCCAAGGTGTGAAGGCCCTCAGGGACTTTGAGCAGGGACCCTGTGGTCCAGGACTCTCTGGCTGCCCTATGTGGACTACCCTGAGGGAGGGGGTCAAGAGAAGAAGCTGGGGACCTAGCAGGACATTGCTGCAGCCCCTACACTGTGCACACTCCTGACCTCAAGGCCAGTGCCCTGGGTTGCCCACTCCTCCTAAATACAATGCAGCTCCTGCTATGCAAGTTTACCCAGCACCTACTCTGTGCCAAGAGGGGCCTTGTTCCTATAGGACAGGTGCCCAAAGAGAGCAGCCCTGGCCTGTGGGTCCACAGGAAGGTGAGCCTCAACTATGACGCCCTGGCTGCATGTAATGAAGCCGCCTCTCTGGGTGTTATTAAACTTCAAAGGGCCTTGAGCACACCCCACCCCCAGCCCTACCTTGCAACATCAGCAAATTTCCCAGAAAAGCAGAGGCCCAGAGCCCCCGCCTCCAACCTCAGGCGGGTCCCTGGACTCCCAGAGCCTCAGTTTCCTCATCTGTAAAATCGCAGCCAGCAGGAGGTTTGCTGGTACGCGAAAAGAAGACAGGCAGAAAAGGACGTGCTGCCAGGTGAGGCCACAACCCTCAGTCACCTGGCTGGGAAGAGACAGCATCTCCCAAGGAGCCCTTGTGACAGGTCTCGCCACCTGCTGCCACGGCCAGTGCACCTGCCAGGCCTCCATTCAGTCCTGGGCAGACAGGTGCCAAGTGCCTGTGTCAGCAGCACCTGGAGCGTGGGACTGTCACTGCGGAAAGTACTGACAGTGTCGGGGCCTCTGGACAGCAGAGAGGCCTATGGGCAGGAGGGGGTTCACAGCCCTGGGGACGGGAGTGGGGCAGGCTGGGCGACTCTGCCTGAGCGGAAAGGAGCGTGCCAGGACTGGGCACCCACCCTAGCCCGCAGGAGAGCCACCCCCGGCCCCTGGCCGCCCCTTTCTTGCCATTTGACATTGTCACCCACCCGAGGGGCCCCACAGGATGGTGGCGGGAGTCAGTTGTGCACGTGCTGAGTGTGCGAACCCCTGGGAGGGGCTGTTGGTGGCGACACTGGAGGGGGCCAGGCACCATTTACAAAAGAATCCTCGTGCGGGCAGAGAGAGACAGGGACCTCAGGCAGAGATGGATGGACGGAGGCCCCCAGGAGTCCTGGAGGAGGCCAGAGGGAGGACTCGTCCTGACTGGGAGGTGCAGGGAGGGCCCGTGGGGCAGGACCCGAGCAGGGACAGGCATGGAGCAGCACATCTGCTCAGAGGACCGGGGAAGTCAGCCCCAGACGGCAGGTGGGGCAGGAGGCGGCAAGTGGCTGCTTGGGAGCTTCACCCCCAGGCCACAGCTGCCAGCCTCACCTCCTGCCACCCAGACTCGGCTTAAGGCTCCTGCCTGGTTAGTGTGACCTTGAGCAAGCACTGACCCTGTTAAGTTATCTTTTTATCTGAAAAATGAGAAGGTTTTGGTACCCACCTCATAGAACTGTCTGGTAAAATAAGCTTCAGGGAGGGGAGGTGGCTTTATAGTCAGCATGTGCAATGGCTCTGTCCCCAACATCACGCAAAGGCGCGGGCACACACACAGCAATAGCAATAAACTTCAGTGTAGCTGTGGTGCCTGAGGCTGATATACAATAAACACTAGTTTCTGTTTTTGAAAAGTCAGTTCATTTTTTAAAAGGTTCCCAACCAGCCGGGCGCAGTGGCACACACCTGTAATCCCAGCAGCTCAGGGGACTAAGACAGGAGGACGGCCAGTTCAAAGGCCCTAAGCAACTCAGTGAGACCCTGTCTATAAATAAAACGCAAAAAGGGGCTGGGGATGTGGCTCCGTGGTTAAGTGCCCCTGGGTTCAATCCCTGGTACCAAACAAAAAAAAAAAAGTTCCCAACTGTTCTGCACCAGTGGGTGCTGCCCGCCCTGCACTCCCTCCTGGCACCACGTGAGGCTCGACTCACTGCCCCAGCTCAGTGCCAGGGACCCTTCCAGGAAGCCTGGCCGAGGATCTCGGCAGCTTGTTCATTCCACCCCGAGGGGAAGGGACTATCCTCAACCCATTTTACAGCTGGGAAAACTGAAGCTCAGAGAGCCGCCGGGCTGCGCGCTGGCGTCAGAGCTGGATTCGGGGTGAAAGGCCAGGCCTCGCCCGCCTCCCAGCCCCACCCTGGGCCAGGTGCCTCTGTCTCATGGATCCGCTGCCCAGAGGTCACCGGTGGCCTCCTTCCTTCTCAGAGGAGGAAGCTGGAACCCAGACACGGGCTGGGACTGCCAGCTGCCACCCAGCCAGAGGTGGCCAAGCAAGTCCTGAGGAGGCCGACGGGTCTGCGGATGCAGGGGCGGATGGGAGGACAGGAGCCCCAGGGGGACAGGCCTGAGGAAGTCTGGGGACAGGGGGCAGGTGGCCTCAGAGGCTGGACAGCAGGAAGGAGCTGAGCAGGGGCAGCCGGAGAGGCAGGGGGAGCTGGGAGTTCAGAAGGTGACTGTGCCAACCTCAGGTTTCGGGGCACCCCTGCTGTCCAGGTACTGCCCCCCATGTGGCTGAGAGTGGGGGTCAGCTGCGGTCAGGACCACTCTCAACTCACAGGATCAAAGGGGTCAGGGCCCAAGTGCACCCTGGGAGACGGCGGTCACGCGGGTGGTCAGCCATGTGGGCCCAGAGCCTCACCCGGCTCCCCCACTTGCCCGGCAGCCCAGGACGGAAGCCTCCAGGCACTTCCACGTGGCACGGTGACAGTCGGCTGAGTCACATGGGGGGCAGGCAGTGGGGCTGTGGCGCCTTCCGGTGGCTTCCCCGCCTCCGCCACGCCCCTCAGGATCCTGCCACCACGTCTGGAAAACAACCGCGGAAATCAAGTGGAAACCCAAATCCGCCACCCTGCCAGCCCGGCTCGGCTCGCCTTGGCGAGGCCCCGAGGGCACCATGCTCGTCCCAGGGTTCCCAGCAGCTGGGCCTGTCACCCATCGAGACCTGGGGCCCCTTTACCTGGGACACTAGGTAAAGCCTCAGGACTCTGGGACCCAGGGCCGGGGAACCTCTAGGCCTGGCTCCCCCAAGACTCGCTGGCCACCCTCCCCTCACGGCCCTCAGCTCATGCAACAGGGGGGACATGCACTGCCCGCTCAGAGGGCAAGAGGAGAGGGAAAGGGAGGGAGAGGGAGCAGCTGTGCTGTGTAAACTGTGAAGTGCTGTCCCCAGCTGTGATGTTTACCGGCCTCCAACCTGGGAGGTCGGCTGCAGATGGGAAGCCCAAATTATGGATGGCAAGAGGGGTCCCAGAGGCTGCTCACCTCCGATCTGCGGCCCCCAGTCCCAGCCCTTCCCAGCCAAGCCACAGCCTCCTACCCTGGCCTCCTGCCCCTTATTACCCCAATCACGGTCACTTCCCCTGACCACAATGTGGCTCTCAGACAGAGCCCTCCTCCCTCTCTGCAGTCTGTCCTCTGTGAAGCTCTGGACCCCAGGAATGGCACCCACAGCCCCTTGGAGGTATCTGCAGTGTGGGTGACATTATCCACCATGTCCCCTTCAAGGGTGTGGACTTTGGGTGGGTGGGTGGCTGTCACAATCATCCTCGTTCCCAGCCCTTGCCACAGTGGAGGGCACCTGACCATGAGCTGGCCTGGGATCCCACCCAAGTGGCGTCGCATCCTCCAAACAGGGTCCCTTCCCCCTCCCCCAGGTCCAGTTGCATCCGGCCACTCCCAGCCTCTCCTGGGCCCCTCAGCCTCAGGGGACTCCAAGGGGCAGCGGGGGCAAGTCTCCTTCCCCGCCTGGTGCAGCTGTCCCTCCTGGAGGGCCCCTGCCAATGGACCCAGAGTCCGACTGGGCGCTGTGGGTGGGAGGTGGGGGGCGCTGGCCATTAGAGCACAGAACCATCCAGACTTCAGATCAAAATAGACCAAGAAAGAAGGGGCTAGAATCCCAGGGATGGGGGTGGGGACAATAAATGTGAACCCTGTCATGGCCTATGACAAGCCACCGGGGGTGACAGGGACCAATGAGTCAAATGTCTCTGAAGTTTCATGCCTGGGTCATGGGAAGACAGTGGGGCCGTTGATGGGGCCAGGAAGTAGTGCGGGGGCTGCCTTGGGGCAGAATGGTGACGTGGCCTTGGGACGTGGACAGTTTCAGGCTGGAAGAAACCTACGAGATGGCCCGGGTCACACAGAGGGGGAGGGGGCTTGGAGAGGAGCAGCCCTGGACTGGGACACATGTGACATGAGATGCCTGGGACAGGGTTGGTGTTGGTGTCAGGGCCGAGGCTGGGGACCTGCCGGTGTCCCAGGGTATGAAGCCTGTGCTGGTCTGGGTCCTGGACTGGGCTGGGGGACCTGGAGGTGACTCAGACCCCCTGCCTCAGGGGTTTGCTGTTCTGCGGGGGAGACAGACATGGTCATCATTCCAGCTCAGTCTGCGGGGCTCCTGGGCATGGCTGGGGCTCAGAGGGCCAGGCCCACCTAGGGGGGGGGACGGGCAGGCAGCCAAGGGACAATACTGTCACCAGTATCAAGAAGAGCTGCCTGGTGTCAGCCATCCTGACAAGATCCGAGGTGTTCCTGTGCCCCGTGTACAGATGAGCTTGAGGTAACAGACCGTCGGGGCCCGGGGCTGAGGGTGCCCGAGAGCCCTGAACCCTCTTTGTGGAAAAGCTGTGCTGGAGCTGTGGCCTCGGGGCTCTGGAGCCGTGTCCCGGGAGACAGGAAGGCGGGAGACAGCACGTGCCCGGGCCCGGAGCCCCATCTCCCCGACGGCAGAGCCGAGACACCGTGCTCTGTTGCCCGCCTCCCTGCCTCTCGCCCAGCCCAGGGGGGAGCAGGGCTGAGCCCGGGTGGGCGACTTGGGCAGCTAAGTGCGGCTCACGAGGTCAGCTCGTCGCAGCTCCTGAGAGGCAACCGTTTGATGTTCTGTGACCTTCCAGCCTGTGATTTTACCTCGGAAGCTTGAACCGTCCCCACGGGAGTTCTTCCATGATGAAGACCGCATCTGACCCTCCAGCGCCCACCGACAGAGCTGGCCCTCAGGCATGGCCAGCATGTTCCGGGCCCAGGAGTCCCCTCTCCTGGCTGCTGAAGCTCGCTGCCTAGCCTTAGCTCTTGGGAGGGGTTGCTGTCACTCAGTGTCTCCCACGTGCCACCAGCGAAGGCCCCAGCTACTGCCCCGGGTCTTCCAGGCCAGCGTGTCTCCAGCTGGGCCCTCGGCCGCCCGCTGCAGGCTCCAGGCCAAGCCACGCAAGGAGGGAGGATGCGGGCGGCGGGGGCCCGGGCTCCCCCACCTCTGCCACACGCCCTTCCCTGCTCCGCCCGTCCTCCCGCCCCATGTGGCCAGTTCCCAGCTGGAGCTCGGCTGACCTTTCTCAACAGGACGGAAGGGAACCCGGTGGACACCCCATAGTAGGGGGGTCCTGGTGCTGTGGGAGGCCGGACCCCCAGGAGACTGAACCCCCACCCCTGCATGGGACAGAGACATAGGAGAGCGGCCCCCTTCCCCTTGCTGGCAGGCTGTGGGAAATGGACATGGGGACAGGCTGACCCCCGACTTCAGGAGCGGTCAAAACAGAAGCCAACTCACACCACCCAGGGCCACTGCAGCCAGACCCTCCCATTCCCCATCATCCTCTCGGATCCTCTGCAGCCTTCCAAACCCAGCCCAGAGGCTGCCTCCGAGAGAGTCCCACCCCGCGCCTGCTCACCCTCTGGTCGGCGCACTCATGGCGCCGGGTGACACTTGTGGGTCCATCTGCCTGTTGCCAGGCTAAGCACAGCCACCTGTCAAGAACCTGACCTAAGGTGAGTCCTCCGCCTGGTGCCCCCCAGGTTCAGGAACTGCACGCCTTTTCCGCGTGTGTTACTGAGGACTGGACTTCAGGACCCTCTCCCCCTGAGTTACATCCCCAGCCCTTTAATAAATTTTTTCATTTTGAGACAGAGTCTCGCTAAGTTGAGGAGGCCGGCCTCCAACTTGTGATCCTCTGGCCTCAGCCTCCTGAGTGATGGGATCACAGTCCCCACTGCACCCCGCAGGAGCTGTTGGCTGAATTGACCTGAATTGACTTGGTCACTGTTTTGGGCAAGTCATACCTGCCCCCTGGGACTCAGTTTCCCCCTCCCCATGAGCTGGACTTAGACTCGGTCATCTCTGAGGACTTTCCAGGCTTCTGCATTTCCCCCACCTCCTCCCGTTAGTCACTAATCCCTGAGCGTCCCTCTGAAGTCCCCAGCCTCCAACGGGAGACTCCCCTTTCTTGGCAGCCTTCACCCCACCCACCTACAGGCCATCGTCACCCCTCAAGCCCTGAATTCCACTTTTCAGGGTGCTCTTAGGTTCCCCTGAAAGGGCTGCCGAGGCCCCGCCCGCACGCCCCGGCCCCCCTTGCTCACTGTCAGGGACGCAGCGCGCCTAGTGCCCATCAGTCGGCCGTGATGGAGTGGCGGGGCTTGCAGGGCCTCGGGTGAGCTGGCAGAGTCCAGGTTCAGACAGGCCGGAGCCGCCCGCCCCCCCGCCCATCACAGTCGGAGGTGGCTCCCTGGAGCCCAGGGCAGACGGCCTCGCACCTTCTGGGGACCCTGCCCCTCTCCCCAGCCCACAGAGAGGCTGTGGTGGCAGGGTGGCCACTGTCCTCTCCAATCCCTCTGCCTTCCAAGTGCACCCGGGGACAGACAAGTGCATGTGCTTGAGCAGGGAGACGTGCACACACAGACACACGGACACACAGTCACATGTGCACACGATCACGCACACCCCTGCCCCCCGCAGTCACCCTGAGCGGCACCAGGAGCGTAGGCAGGTGTCAGCGTGCTGTCCAGGTGTGCTGTTAGAGGGCTCCGATCCCTGGGGGGTCTCGGATCCCAGACCCAGGACCCCCCACCCTCCAGAGGCAGCGACCTGCAGCAGGAGGAAGCCGTCCCTGGCTCTGCTTTGTGGCTGTCGCTTGGGCCTCGTGTCTCCTGCAGCGACCTCCTACGTCTAGGTTTTCTGGGGGTGGCAGAGGGGGTACAGGGATTGAGTCAGGGGCACTTGCCATTAGCCACATCCTCAGCCCTTTGTTATTTTTTTTTTTGTTTTTGAGGCAGGATCTTGCTGAGTTGTTTAGGGCCTCAATAGTGGCTGAGGCTGGCTTTGAACTTTTCTTTTTCTTTTTTTATTTTTTTATTTTTAGAGAGAGAGAATTTCAATATTTTGGCGGACACAACATCTTTGTATGTGGTGCTGAGGATTGAACCCGGGCCGCACGCATGCCAGGCAAGCGCGCTACCGCCTGAGCCACATCCCCAGCCCGGCTTTGAACTTTTCGATCCTCCTTCCTCAGCCTCCTGAGCCACTGGGATTACAGGCGTGCGCCACTGCACCTGGCCGACTTCCTACATCTCTACCTTGTCTCTTTGTTTCTCAGGTGACCAGGGTAGAACACAAGAAGCAAGTTTAACAATGTCCAGAGGAGAAGCCGCTGTAGGCCAGGAGACCTGGGGAGCCGGCAGCGCTCGGTGGCCCTCAGTGGTGCAGATACAAGGGTGCAGAGCCTGGACTCCTGCCTCCTTCCCCTGGATCGGGAAGACCTGTGCCAAATCCTAACCTCTCCCCATCTCAGTGTCCCACCTGTAACACGGTAGCAGTAATAATGCCACCTAACACAGCAGTTGGGATTAAATGAGTCCACAGACGTCTGCGGTGTCTTGCATGCAGTACGTGCTCAATAAACACCAGTTGCTGCTGTTGGGCGGGCGGAGGGGAGGCATCCGACATCCCTGCCAGTGAACTCCACACTAGGTGACAAAGATGCCAGCAGAGCCGCTCCAGGCCCCACTGAACATGTGGACACACTGCCTCCGCCTCTGGATGTCGGGGGGACACCAGCGAGGTCAGCAGAGGGGCCAAGCCCTGATGGAGGATCGGAAGCCATAAGGGCTCCCCGAAGAGGAGGGGAGGAGAGGAGGGAGCCCCAGGGGGAAGGAACAGCTGGAGCCACGGCTCAGACATGAACTGGGCCAGGGAGGGTGTCCCCAGGACCCCCACCTCACACCACCCCTTCTGAGCTGGCCTTGGCCCCACCCTCCAAGGACTCCCCCCCACAGAATGACAGGCCACCCTTCCCAGGGGTCACAGAGGCCCTCCCAAAGGTGCCTCCACCATGGTGGGCATGTCCATCTCCCGCCAGGACGGGCCCTCTGAGACCCCAGACAGACGAGGGGCTGAGTGACTACCACACCCCTGCTTCCCGCGGGTCACCTGATGACTGGCACCACCAGGCATCCGTGACCATGCCACACAACCCACGGGACGCTGACACCCCCGGCTGGGCCAGCGGCCTCCCAGAGCCTCGCCTCCACAGCCACGTGGAAGCAGAGCCGCTCCTACGCCCCCCAGTCCTGCGCCCCCCCCAGCCGCCACCACCCACGCACTGTCCCTGTCGCCTGGGGCAGCTGGTGGGAGGGGGCTGGGCCAGGGCAGGGGCTGGGGAGGCTGGGAAAGTCCAGGCTGTCCCTCCTGGGTGGGGGCGGTGGCGGGCGCTCACAGGGATGGAGGAGGGGGTCGCCAGCCCTGTACAGCTGCGGTCCCCTCCCCAGCAGCCTGCCCGGCACAGAAAGGCCTCTTTGTTCTCCGCCTTTAAAGGGTAAGAGAAACACTTACGCATGGCAAATTAGCCCAAAAATGTATTTCTCTAAAGCACCCAATTGTCTCCCCAGCCTGCAGCTGCAGGCAAGTCCCAGGGAGCCAGGGAGGGGTGGCTTTGGGGTGACCCTGGAGGACAGGGAGAGGAGGTGGGGAAAGAGGGGCCATCTTGCCTTCCCGCTTCTCTCAGAATCTCACTGTCACAGAGGGCACAGCTGGGAGGGCCCCAGGGCCAGGGTGACCGTCACAGAAAGGGAAACTGAGGCCCGGGGTGGGTGACCAGCCTCAGGTGACCTCACAGGGCGAGCGCTGGCTGTGCAGGGAAAGTTCTCCTGGACTCTCAACTCTCCCTACTGCTTTGTCCATGCCGGGAGGGACAGGGCTCTGTGTCCCCAGGGTCAACCAAGCCAGCTGTCCCGGGCATGGAGAGGGAGCAGGGGTCAGGTGGCTCTTCTCAGAAGCAGCCCACTCAGGGCTTTTGGGTCAGGAAGATGGGCAAGGCCACCTACCGAGGTGGAGGCCGCAGGCCTGTGGTGATGGAGAGTCGGTGGGGACACTAGGACGTCTCCAGGAGCCAGCGGGGGAACCGGACTCCATCAGGTGACAGGCAGACGCAGATGAGGAGGTTCCAGGGTCCCGAGGGCGCACCTTCTCTGGAAGCCAGCCCTGAGGGCCTTGGAATGCCATTAGACTTCCAGAGAGGCACCAAGACTCGACCCCGCAACCCAGCTGCGGAGGAGGCAGATACAGAGGAGGGCAGGCCAAGGAAGGCCCCAGGGGAGGCAGTCGGAGGGCCAGTCCAAGCAGAGGGTACAGCACAAGGACACAGCAGAGAGCCACCCCTTTGACGCCCCGTTCAGACTAGTTGATGTCTGAGGATCTGTTGACCATTCCTGATCCAGTCACATCCTAGATGCCAAGGAGGAAACAGGTCCCGACCCTGGGGATCCTGTCCGCTGACTTGACCAAGTGAGTTTCATGGGTAAGAAATGGCACAAAGCCTAGCACAGAGGCCACATCTGTGACCTCAGTGACTTAGGAGGCTGAGGCAGGAGGATTGCAAGTCTGAGACGAGCCTCAGTGACTTAGAGAGGCCCTAGGCAACTTAGTGAGACTGGCTTGAAAATAAATAAATAAATAAAAAGAACTGGGGTGGGGGTATGAGGATGTGGCTCAGGGATTAAGGGGCCCTGGGTTCAATCCCCAGTATAAAAAAAAAAGTACCAAACCGACTATAAAAGGCACCAGAAAAGGTGCAGATTTGGTGCCCTGGGACCCTGCCTGGGGCTCCTGTGGGGCAACCCAGGTTCATTGTGTGCACCTGTGTCATGAGGTGACCACGTGTCCAGCAGGACTGTCCCGAGGCGTCAAGAGAAGACACGGAGGGAGCCCCGCCTGGTCTCGGTGCTCAGCCAACATACAGAGCAGGGGTGTGGAAATGTGTGTCAGGGGAAAGGGGAGGCAAGAGGGAGTGTGGGTGCTGTGTTGTGTGAAGGGCCTGAGTGTGTGTGCGTGTGCGGGTGTAGGAATGCAGGCTGTGATTTGTGACCGTGCATAGGTGTGTGCGTGTGAATGGGAAAGGGGTGCACGTGCATGAGTGGTCGTGGTTGCCTACAAGTGTGTAAGTGTGTGTGGGTTTTGTGATTGTGTCTATGTATGTGTGTTGTGATTGGGTGTGAGTATGCGTGCCCGTGTGTGATTGTGTGGGGGGAGGACCTATGTGTGCAGAGCGAGTGTATGCCCATGCACGTGAGTGTGTGAGACTGTGCATGCACATGTGCGAGTGCTGGGGTGAGTGTGTGTGAGCGTGCGTGTTCTGGTGGTGTGAGTGAGCATGTGCGACTGTGCAGCTGCGTTGACATGAGGGCTGGTGCTCGGGTGCTTCTCTGGAAGGGACTGAGCTAAGCCTGACACTGTCAAATACATGAAGAGGCCACGCTGCCTGGGGAATGTCCTTTGGGGTGACAGGAGGGACCCAAAAGGACCCAGGGAACAGAAGCGACGCCCAAGAGGCCTGGAGACTCCGAGAAGGGCCCTGCTGTGGATGGAGGGGCAGATGTGGAGCCCTGGGGCCTCTGAGTTGGTTTCTGAGGATCTCTTGACTGTCCCCGCAGCTGAGCCTGACGCTGGGCTGCAGGGGGTCCCTCGCCCGTGTTCAGGAATCTTCGTGGCCTTCTCTTCCCCCAGCAGAAAGCCAGGCTCCTCAGCGGGACCAACCTGGGCAGGCAGCCCCGGGCTCTCCCTCCTTCTGTCCCTGCCGGGCTCTGGGGCGCCCTGCACTTCGGCCGAGTTGTCACCCTGTGTGCCCATCTGCCTGCCCCTGTACCCCAGCCTTGCCTGGACCTCCACAGACGGCTCCCCAAGGCGTGCTGAAGCCCAGGGAACCGTGATCCTTCACCCAGGAAAACGCGTCCAAGGCTCCTCTCTACGCAAGGCCCCTGGAGTTGAGAGTGGGCATCTGCCCACCAGGCTCCCGGATGCACGTCCATCGACGGGCAAGGGGACAAACTGTCCACCCATGGGATGGACCATTCATTCAGCCATAAAAAGGAAGGGACTCTGACACGGGCTGTGACATGGGTGGACCCGGAGGACATCACACTGAGCGAAATAACCAGAAACCAACGGAGAAGTGTGGTGGCTCCACTCTCAGGACGTACGGTGGCCACTCCACCAGGACAGAAAGCAGAGGGGTGTCATCGGAGGCTGGGAGCCCGGAACAGAGTCAGTGCTTCCAGGAGGCTGGAAAGATCACGATGGTGCTGATGGCTGTGCAGTATGCATGTAGTTGACGCCACTGAACTGTACACTTCGTGGCTCAAAAAGGAAATGTTGTGTTATTTTACCCCCCACAAACCTCCTTTTGGGTGGTGGAACCCAGGGCCTTGTGCATGCAGGGCAAGCTCTCTACCAGCTGAGCTGTAGCCCCAGCCCTTTATTCTTTATTTTGCGACAGGGTCTCATTGAGTTGCCCAGCTGGCCTTGGACTTGCAATCCTCCTGCCTCAGCCTCCCGCGTCACAGGGATTATAGAGTGCACCAACCACCTGGCTCACCAAAACTTTTTTAAAAAGGCACCAGGCCCAGACAGGTTCATGAGGAAGTTCTTTTTATAGATTTTGAGCAAGCATTCTTGCGATGTAATCTGGTGTTGATAGTAGAACAGATGTCCCCGTCTGCGGAGGCAATGTCACATTTCACTGTCCTGGACATCCGGTCCCGGCCCAGGCGCAGGTGGAATGGTGCCCAGTGGAGCAGACAGATGGCTCCTGCGCGCAGGTCCCTCTGCCCTTGGGATGGCTGCTCTGGTGGCTTCCTCCCCGCCCCCCCAACCCCCACTGCAGCTCAGGCAGCTTCAGAGAAGGCTGGGCCACCCCAAGAGGACATGAATGACCTGCTGGGGTACAGAAAGAATCTTGGTGCTTTTGTTTCTACTTTGACTCATTATTCAAAAGCCTCTCCTCTGAGTATGTGTAATATAATAGAAGCTTATCTGAGCTGTGTACAGCTCTGACTTGGGATCTGACTCTGGGGCTGGCTAAATCTGAGCAGATGTCCTTCACGGTCCAAGATGCAGGACCCAGATGTTGCACTAAGAAAGCTGGGCACAGAGGTGCACCCCTGTAATCCCAGCTGTTGGGAGACTAAGGCAGGAGGATCGCAAGTTCAAGGTCAGAGTGGGCCAACAGCACCCTGTTTCAAAATAAAAGAAAAAGAAAAGGGCTGGAGATGTAACCCAGCGGCACAGCACTTAGTACGCCCCCTCCCCTCGGTTCCATCCCCACACCACAAAGACTAAACTGAAAACCAGGGGTGGCCTGGGTGCAGCTCGGTGGCAGAGCACTTGCCCAGCCTGTGCCGGGCCCTGGGCTCCAACCCCAGCACTCAAAAAACCAAAACAACAAACAGAAACGGCATCTGATTCTTGTTCCCCACACTCAGAAGCTAGTGAGGCTTCTGTGCCCATCCTGGCCCTCGGTGCCCCCACACGCTTTCCAAGGAGGACACGCCATCAGACAGACCACAGACAGCTGCCCCAACTGCGGGGGAGAGAAGCCTACGGCCCCACTTTACAGACTGGAGGAGAGAGGCTCCAGCCTCCTCACAGGGCCCCCAGAGACAGCTGGGATTACCCCCTCACAGGGGAGGAACCTGGGGCCCAGAGAGGTCCACTAGCTTCTCCAAGGGAACAGCAACGCAGAGAGCCCTGGAGCCAAGGCCAGCCTGGGTCTGACCCCAGACTGCTCTCTCGTGGCAGTTCCTCTCACCCAGGGTCAGGAGCAGCTCCGCAAGGGCAGCCCCGGGCCAAGTGCCCCTATCAGCCAGCTCCGGGCCCCAACCCAGCACATGGGCACCTGCCGGAGGCCCCTCCCTAGCTCACGCCTCAGGGTCAGAAGTCGTCCCTGTTGTCTCCCCCTCCACTCACTCCCTCGGCCCTGGCCTTCCTCCTGGCTGGCTCCCCCAGCCCAAGGACAGGCCCAGGTGGGTTCTCCCGTGTGGCCTGATGCTCAGCCAACAGCCCGGTACACAATAGGTGCACAGCAAGTGACACTTGAGGGCGTGGGCTGGGGCACCCCTCAGGTCCCTCCCGGTGCTGATGCCCTCTGACAACTCTGACCCCAAGCTCCTGAAAGCGCAGCCGACCCACGGACCAGAGTCCACATCTGGGAGCTGCACCTGTGCTCAGTCTCCTCGCAGAGTCCTGGGAGCGGGCCGGGAAGGGAGGAGAGGAGAAAGGACGCGGTGACAGGGCAAGCTGCCAAGGCCTCCATCCTCTTGCCTCTGCCTCCCCAGAGGCTGGGAGTACAGGTGATCTCAGGTGTGCGCCCCTGTACCCGGCCCCCCAACTTCTTACAAGGCCACTGAGGTCGCGGGCTGTTGGGCTTCACCCATGCGAGGAGGAGATGCCCCTTCTTCCTCTCCTGTCCCACCTCTTTCACCCCCTCCCTCTCCCGCCCATTCTTTTTCCCATTAGCCATCCAACCCCGAAGCACCCCAAGAGTCTTTTGGAAGTCCTGAGGCCAGTGGATTTCTCCTGTCCACACCATCCTGGTCTCCCAGAGGTCCCTCTCCCCTGCATCCCCTCACACACACCACACCTAGCTCCTCAGGGGTCACCTGGAGGAGTGACACCCTCCTGTGCTCCAGCTTCGTCTGTCCCCGCATGCCCTGGGTCTGCCAGCTCTGGAGGTGACTGCCAGGAATTGGCATCCACCGTGGAAAACTCTGGTAGGCTGGGCCAGGAGGACTGGCTGCACAAAAGGCACATTCGGGAGTTCAGCCCGACCTGGGGGCTGCCCCAATAGTCAGAGACACAGCCTCGGACCAGTACCGACTCACGTTACAGCTGGACCCTGACCCCAGCCCAGCCGCGGGTGGACTCTGGTTAGATATTGTCCATCAAAGCTGGATGAGAGCCAGCGGACTTGACCCCAGCCTGAGCCCTGAAGCCTAACCCTGGCCCTGACCCCCACCTGACCCCTGACCTAAACCAGAATAAATCCTTATCAGCCTTAATCTTGGTGACAGACTGGACCCTAATCCTAACTCCAAAAATGAACACTTACCTTGGTCCTAGCCTGAGCCCTGACCCAGACTGGACCATTAGCCTAAATCCAGAACGAACCCCGACCCTCTCTCTGACACTGTTTCTAAACTGAACCCTGTTCCAAGCCCTACACAGCTCTGATCCTCCTCTAGCCTAGATCTTCACCTGGCAGAACCTCAGCCTTGATCCAGGCTGAACCCTTACCCTCTCCCAGAATGAACAGTACTCCAGCGACAGGCTGAGCAAGCCCTGGTTCTGGTCGCAACCTGGACCGAGATCTTGATCCCAGATGGAGCTCGGATCCTAATCCTAGAATGAGCCCTGATCTAACCACATCCTGAGTCCTGAGCCCTCACCCTGCCTATCACCTGCTTCCTGACCCGAAGCCAGGCCCTTCAGAAAACTCTGCCCTGTCCTACACCCTATTCCCAGGACCGCAGACTCCTAGTGAGACCTGGGGGCCTCTGGAGAAACCCCACAGACCACGTGATGGGCTGCTGGGGGCAGGGGAGCAGAAGACAGCTGTTCCCATTTCACAGGTGGGGAAACCGATTCTCGGGGAGGCTCAATTTGGTCATGTGATTCCACGGGATGCAATTGGAACCCAAAAGTAGAAGCAACAGGGAAACAAAGTTCAGAGAGAACTTCCCAAAGTGCAGGCCGGGCAGGACAGCGTGGGCCGCGTGAGGAGCAACGAGCTCGCGTCCCTGGAGGCATGCCAGCAGAGGCGGATGACTTCTTGGCTGGTGCTACAGAGAGACCTGCAGGAAGTGGCAGGGAGAGGCCTCTGACCTCAGAGGGCCCCCCAGCACTAAGATGTCAAGGGGCTTCGTGACTTCGGAGGCCCTGAGCTCTTCCCCACCTGGATACAGTCCAGGGCGCCAGACTTGGAGGGACACTCAAGTCGGTCACCTGAGGAGGGAGAGCCCCAGTCAGAGACGGGGAGCCACCTGGGAGCCCTCGGCAGAGCCAGGCAGAACCAGGGCTCTCCCCTCCTCCCCTTCCCCTCTGTCCCAGCCCAGATGGGAGACAAGGCTCCCAGAGCCAAGCTGGCATTGGGCACGATCACACTGGGGGCAGTTCAGGCTCTAACCCAGCTGCGTCCCCTACTCCACCCAGGCTCAGAAGTGCAGCCCCGAAACTGTGGAGGCTGCACAGCCTTTTCAAAATGCCAGCACAGCTCTCTCCCTCAGCACCCGCCTCACAGACCTTGGACACCAAGACAAGCAAAGGCTGCCTCGGGTGGCACAGCCAGGCAGGGCCACGTCAGGATGCGGACCCCAGACCCTGGCACCGCCCCCTCGGTGCAGACCACAGCTGCCTCAGGAGAGATGGAGGATGGTGGGGGGACCTGGTGCCAGGCGGCAGAGGCTGGTGTGGGGGGCTGGCTGGCCCCTCGCACCACCCCCCGGGCACCCCGGCCTGGTTCCATCCAGCCCGGCTGCCCAGCTGCCGGCACATCCGCCCGGGCCCAGACATCAATCCACACCAGGGCCCTCTCGGCTCTTTCTTTGCTGCCCTCCTCTTCCCTCCCCAGCTCTTGTCTTTTTTTTTTTTTTTTTTACCCCTCTCTCTCTCTCTCTTCCAACATGTCATTACAGTAAAACAAAAAGCACGGGGACAATGCGGGCATTGACAGCAGCCCCCTCCTGCCCCCTCCCCCCGCGGTGCGTGCCAGCACTCTTTCCACCCGCCCAGGGCTGGAACCGCTGCCAAAGGAGCCCTGCTCATAAACAAGAGGAACCAGATAAACCAGGAACACAATAGAGGGATTTGTTGCACTTAGAATGGTGGGAACAATGTCAACGTCGCGCGCAGCTGCTTCTAAGCCCCCACCCCACCAAGTCCTGCCAAGCAGCCCCTTTGCCCCCAGCCCCTCTGATTTATGAAAGGTCAGAGGGCATCATGGCTAAAGGGCCCCTTCCTTGCATCCCTCGTTAACCCTTCGGACACAATGGTCCCTTCTCTGAGAGGTGGCGCCTGGGGGCTGGTGTCAAGCACAGCACTTCCTGGAGCATCCTGGGGCCCACGGTGCGGAGGGAGGAGTGGGCTCCCAGATTCCTTCAGGCTGGGCTTCTTCCCCATGGAGGGAGGTCTCATTGGAGGGGGTCTTCTTAGTGACCCATAAGGGTGTGGCCACAGCCCACGTTGGGTCAGCAAGATGGTGACGCGGGCTGTAGCCCCAGTTCTGCATTTGAGGGCAAAAGTGACTTGCCAATGCCCTAGTGGGTATGAGGAGGACAATACGGAGTCCCTAATGTGGGTGACGAGTGAGAGCGAGCCCAGGGAAGCAGAGTGGGCACTGCCGGCACTGGACTGGGAGTGGAGAGGACACAGGGAAGAGTTCCAACAAGTGGTGATGCTTGAGCAAAAGCATGACAGGCAGTTCCCAGCGGATGTCCTCCTTTACCACTTGGGGGCTGAGAACCTCTCCACAGCTCCCTCGCTGTAAAATGGAGGCCATAATCCTTATCTCACAGGGTACTTTGGAAAATTAAATGAATGAACACAAATAAAGTACTGAGAACAGAGTGCGGCAGATGGTCAGGTTCGACAGGTGTAGCTACTGTTATTGTGGATTCTCATAACCACCTTACCTTTGTATCATGGCTCCCACAGGTGAGCAACTGAGGCTGGGACTTCCCTCAGGTCATGTAGCTCGCATTTACAGAGCCAGGATTCCAATCCAGGCCTAACTTCAAATCCAGGAATCTCCTAGCCATTCAATTGCTTTGGGAAGGGGAACCTAAAACTAGAAATTGGGATTGAGAGAAAGGGGAATGATAGCAATCTTTTTAAGGGCTGATCTCAAATTAGGCTTCTACATGTCACTTTTCCTTAAATATAAAATTCTCTTGGCCCCTTCATATTTAAGACCATACTGTTAGAAGGAAGACTCAGGAAAGTTTCTTGTTCAACCACCTCTCATCTCTGCTGAGCAGGGGGACTCTTGACAATACCCTGACCACCTCTCTGTTCCCCATAAATCATCCCCACCATGCCCACTGTAGTCACTGCCTCTTTCTCTAATAGGAAGTTAGTATTCCAAATAATCACTAACCTTCAGTCCTTTAGAAAATCCTGTCAATCAACCTTCAAAGCACATCTAGAATGTCCAATTTCATTTCCATTCAGCATTGTACTAGAAGTCCTAGCCAGTGCAATAAGGCAAGAAAATGAAATAAAAAGCCCAAGAATGGAAAGAAAGGAGCAATACTATATTTATTCACAGAAAACATAATCATCTACCTAGAAAATTGGAAATAATCTACAAAAACAACTATAACTAATATATCAGTAAATGTGAGTTTAGCAGGCTTGCAAGATATGAGGTCAATATACAAAAGCCAATTACATTTCTATACACAAGTAACAAGCAAAATAATTTTTAAAAAAGGGAGAGAGAGAGAGAGAATTTTTTAATATTTATTTTTTTAGTTTTTGGTAGACACAACATCTTTATCTTATTTTTATGTGGTGCTGAGGATCGAACCCAGCGCCCTGCGCATGCCAGGCGAGTGTGCTACTGTTTGAGCCACATCCCCAGCCTAATTTTTTTTTTAGAGAGAGAGAAAAAGAGAAAGAATTTTTTAATATTTATTTTTTAGTTTTCAGTGACACAACATCTTTATTTTTATGTGGTGCTGAGGATCGAACCCAGTGCCCTGCGCATGCCAGGTGAGCACACTACCACTTGAGCCACATCCCCAGCGCCCCCAGCCTAATTTTTAAAAAATATTTAAATTCATAACAAAATATGAAATATTGAGAGATAAAGTTTTATTATAGATGTATGTCATAATGACACCGAGGAAGGTAGAGAAACAAAGAGATGATCTAAATAACTGGACAGTGGTTTTTATCTAGACTCTGGAGGTTAATAGCAAAAAGAACTATACACGAATGCTGTATGCCAGTTGGTAGGTTTATTTCTGACGAGGTTACAGGATAGCAACTATGATGCCATTTTACATATATATTAAGATTGAACAAATGGGTAAATTATAAATAGTGGGAGCCAGGTTTCTTGTTGTTGGAGAAAGACAGTATAAGTAAGCGATACAGGAAGCCTAGAATAAACCCTGCCAGGCCAGAAGTGGAGCTTCATTTCCATTTCCTTGAGTATGAATGGGCCTTTGACCCTCACTTCTAACAAATAGAATATGAAAATATTGTCTTTATGGGGAAGTCACCAGGCAGACAGCACCTTAATTAAGTAGCCAGGGTTGCCATCACCATTAATAAGATATGGCAGTACCTGTGCCCCTAAGACAATGCAATGACAATGCCCTGCTGTGGCATTCTTCCCCCAAATCCATACCTTCTGGCAGGTGCAGTGGCACATGTCTGTAATCCCAGTATCCCAGGAGGCTGAGGCAAGAGGATCAAAAGTTTGAGACCAACCTCAGCAACTTAATGAGAACTGTGACTAAAAATTAAAAATGCTGGGTGGACATGGTGCTCAGTAGTAGGGTACCCCTGGGGGTGAGGAACAGAAAGAAAAAGAACAAAACAATTCCACACCTTCAATCTAATAAGGAGAAAATAACCGAAAAAAAATTAGAAACCTGCTACAAAATGCCTAATTCTTCAAAATTGACAAGGTCCTGAAACACAAGGAAAGGCTATTGGGAAACTGTCCGCAGATTATTGGAGGGTGGGGGTATAGCTCAGGGGTAGAGCACTTGCCTAGCATGCACCAGGCCCTGGTTCTAACCCCAGGAGCGCGAGCGCGCGCGCGCGCGCGCACACACACACACACACACACGCACGCACACACATGAGAGACAGAGAGAGAGAGAGAAATAAAATAAACAAAATAACAACAACCAGGTTGGAGGAGACTAGGAGACGTGAAAACTAAAGGCCAGGTGGGATTGTGGCTTATGTCCTGGAAAAAAAACTGAAATTAGTGGAAATTTGAATAAGTCTATAGGTTACTTGATAGTACATCAACCAATGCTAATTTCTTAGCTTTGGTAATTGCATTGTAGTTATATATAAGATACTAACATTAAAAAAAGCTGGGTAAAGGATATAGGGAACTTTTTGTACTGTCTTTACAAATGCTTCTAAAAATTTGAAATTATTTCAAAAATTAAAACAAGAAACTTATCAGTTAAAGTCGCATAAAAATATCAAATGCTTAGGGATAGATTTAATAAAAGATTTGAAGACTTATCCATGAAATCTATAAAATAAGAATATGTCAAATATTCTTAAAATATCAATTTCCCCAAATTGTTCTACAGATTAAATTCAATACCTGTTTTAAAAAAAAGCAAAAAAAATTTTATAGAAAATAACAAGCTGGTTTCTGAAGTTTGTCTGGCACATCTAGAATAGTCTAAACAGTTTTGAAGAAGAATCACAAAATTGGAAGACTTATACTACCTGATCCCAAGACTTACAAAGCTACAATAATCAAGATGGTGTAGTATTGGCATGAAGAAAGATCAATGGAAAAATAGAGAACCCAAGAAGAGAATTGCACAGATAGTCAACCGCTTTTCGACAAAAAAAAAAAAAAAATACAAGAAATACAAATACAAGAAAAAAATTAACTCTAAATGCATCACACACATAAATGGAAAATCTAAGCCTGTAAGACTTTTAGAAGAAAATATAGGAGAAAACATTTGGAATCTTATAGACAAAGATTTCCTAGATACAACATTAAATGCACAATGTACAAAAGAGAAAAAAAATGATGAACTGGACTTCATCAATTTTAAAAACATTTGCTCTTCAAAAGACACCATCCAAAAAGTGAAAAGACAAACCAAAGACTTGGAGAAAGTATTTGTAAAATGTCTATCTGAATACGTGAAGGACTCAAAACAATAACACATACAACCCAGTTTCTAAAATGGGCAAAAGATTTGCAGAGATGTGTCACCAAAGAAGACATATAGACGGCAAATAAGCTCCTAAGAGGCTCAGAATGATCCGCTACTGACGAAATGCAAATTAAAACCACGTGAGAAGCCACACCGGGCTTATTAGAATGGCTGCTGTTTACCAGACTGTCCACCCCGGGCTCATCCAGCACGTGGAGGAATGGGAACACCTTACACCCTGCGGGTGGAAATGTGAAAGTGCTCAGTCACTTTGGAAAACAGCTTGAGTTTCCTAAGAAGTCAAATATACTTCCCCTCTGACCCACCCCATTCCACTCCTAGGTGTTTACCCAGGAGAAATGAAATCGTGTGTCCACACGACTTGTACATGGAGGTTCACAGCAGTTTTCTTCGTAACAGCCAAACCTGGAAACAACCCAAACGTCCATCAACAGGATAAACAAACCACGGTCTCTCCATACAGTGAGATATTCTTGTGTAATAAAAAGGAAAAACCACGGATACACACACTGATGAATCTCAAAACAATTATGTTGGAGGAGAGAAGCCAGATCCCCGCCCCCAAGTACACACTGTATGATTCCATTTAGATAAATTCTCGTAAATGCAAATTAATCCACAGTGACAAAGCAGTTCAGTGGTTGCCTGGGAATGGGGTGGAGGGAGGGACGGAGGAAGGGATTACCAAGGGGCAAAGAAAATTGGGGGCGATGGAGATGTCCATTACTTTATGGAGGCGATGGTGTCGCATGTGTGTCCACGTGTCAGACTCCTCTGTTTGTGTCAACTGTGCCTCCACGAAGCTGTTCAAAAAGTCATTTTTAAAGCCAGACCCACCCCTAATCCCAGCTACCTGTGAGACGGAGGCAGGGGGATTGCAAGTTGGAGGCCAGCCTGGACCCTTCAGGGAGACCCTGTCTCAAAAGAAAAAACAGAAATGTCCGGGAAGGTAGCTGGGGTAGAGCACCCGGGTTGGATCCCAGCACAAACAAACCCAACCAGGAATCTGTCGACTTCTTGCCCCGCCACTGCACCCACCTCCCTTCTGAGTGGCCCCGGAGCCTCCTCACTGGCTTGGCACCTCCAGTCCTGACCCTCCAGCCACTCTCCACTGGGGAGTAGAGCAGGGGTCCTTCGAGCATGTCGGTCAGATCTCAGCTGGCTCTGCTCCGAGCCTCGGTGGCCACTCTGCCCTCACAGTAAAAGCTCAAGTCACACAGTGACCACCTGGTGGCCTCTCTGACCTCTTCTCCCACCACATCCCCCTCGCTCCCTCCATTCCAGTCACCCTGGCCTCCTGCTGTCCCTGTGTGCCCTGGCCACATTGCCCCCTGGATTCTCTGTACTAGCTGTTCCCTCTTTCTGGAATGTTCTTCCCAGGTACCCCTGTGCCCAACTGCCCAGCAGCTTGAGGTCTCGGAGGGCCTGCCTCAGACCCTGACACTCTTCTCTTGGCTCCTGACACTCGGTCCCTGCTTGACCCTCCCCTATATCATACAATAAAAAACGTCTTGATGCTGGTCCCTGTCGGCTCCCCTCAGCTGCAGCGCGCAGGGTGCGAGCGGAGCAGGTGTTCAATGAATACCCATCGAAGGAATGTTCTGAAGTCCAACGTCCCGTCTCAGCTCTTTCCACAGATCACAGTAACCCCCCAGAAGAGGCACTATTGTCACCCCCATTTTTATAGATGAGGAAACAGACACGGGGCAGTTAAGCGTGCCCAAGGATATTCAGCCTGGCGACCTGGCTCTACAGCCTGTGCCCTTAATCAGCACTCTCTGCCACCTCTCACCAAGTCCAAGTTTGGGTGACCTGGTCACAACTAGACTCCTCCCAGCATCTGGAGTCCAAGCCCCATCTGTGCCCACCTCCAGGCACTGAGGCCTGTCTCAGAAGAACCGCAGGGGACGACAACCCTTGGGGACCAAGAGTGCTTCCTGCCTGGGTCCGAGGGGCCCAGCCGCAGGTGGCTCCACCCTAAAGGAGGCGGGACCGGGCTGGAGTCCAGGGGCAGAGGCTGGCCAGGTGTGCCAGGAGGAAGCCAGGAGAGAACCCGCAGAGCTCAGAGGGAAGCGGGGTGCGCTCTCTGTGGAGACCTCCGATCCCCCTGACCAGGCAAAGGGGCCGTGCTGGACAGCGTCCTCAGGACAGACGTGGCCATCATAACTAGTTTTAACTGCCCTCTTCCTCCCTCAGGCGTTGAGCCATGAGGAGGGCTGTGCCTGCCCCGGAGCTCTGGGACCCCGCGGGGACAGAGCCTCTGGACCTCTGCTGTGGGCACCTACTGTGCATTCGCCCTGCGCCCAACCCTGGGTGGCACTGCTCCTTCTGGCTTTGCAGCTGTGGAGGCAGGTGTTGGAGACGGAGAGCCCACCCCACCCTCCGGTCCCTGCCTCCTCCCTCCTCCGGCTCAGCACCCATGGCCGCCCTCCTCCTGCAGGGCTTGCCCTCTTCCCAGATCCTGGCCGCCAGGGCCTGCCTTCTTCCAGCTCATCCTCGCAGGCCAGGGTCTTGTCTCTGAATACGAGTCCCTGCAGGGGGACCCTGCTGCCTGGGCTACCTTCTGTCCCCAGGGCTCTGCCTGTCCCAAGCCTACTCTCTCTCTGACTTGTCAGGTGAGAAGTGCAGGCCCGGGGCCTGAGCTGGTGCCATCAGACCTCGCGAGGCTGGGCTGGGGGCTTGCTGGAGAATCGTCCCACCCAGCAGCTCTGGGACTGTCCCCCCCCCGGGACCTCATAGCCCACTCGCTGCTCACACTGCCCACCTCAACCACATCGCCTCCTTTATTTATTTCTTTACTTTTGGTACCAGGGAAAGAACCCGGGGGCGCTTAAACACTGAACCACATCCCCAGCCCTCTTATTTTTCACTTGGAGACGGGGTCTTACTAAGTTACTTAGGGCCTTGCTAAGTTGCCGAGGCTGGCCTCAAACTTAAAATCCTCCTGCCTCAGCCTCCTGAGCCGCTGAGATTACAGGCATGTGCCCCTGTGCCCGGCCTCCCCTCCCCTTTTTAGGGTTCAGTTTATTCACTGTAAAATGGAGCGCTGAACCAGGAAGACCAGGTTCCTTCCAGAAGCCCAGAAGAAGCTAGAGCAGACACCCAGAAGGCTGACGGAGCTTCCTGTAATCAGGGTCTTGTTCATTTCAGGTCACCTGTGGTACAGCAGAGGAAGCTGGAGCTGAGAGGTGACCAACTTGCCCAGGGTCACAGAACAGGCAGAGTGGCAGAGCTGGGCCCACAGCTGCTGGCCCTAGTCCTGAGCCCTGCCTCCCCTCTGCCTGAGCCAGGCCCTTCCTGAGGGCTTGGGGGAGGGGTGGGCCCCATGGAAGAGCCCCTCTCTCTGCTCCTCCAGGAGCCGAGTTCACAGATCCCTGGGGAGCGGAGCAAGAAGGTGGCAGCTCGAGGGACAGGGACAGGTCTGGCCCACTCTCTTCTATCTTCCCAACGTGTGCGTGGTGCCTGGCCTGGCACCGAGGACGCCCTTGGTGAATAGTTGCTGGATGACTTGCCAGGGGATGGGTGGCCGGGGTCAGCTACCCATGATCACTCTGATCCCCTGACCAGTCCCAGGTCCCTCCAGTATATACGTAGCCACCTGCCTGCCCACCTACTGCCTCTCTGACTCACTGCCCTCCCTGGACACCAGCATCCATCTAGACTGGAGCTTCTCCAGCTCACTGGGGTGAGGGACATTAAAAAAAAAAAAAGAATCTTTTGTGGATCAATACTTTAAGAACAGACAATAAAAATGAATGACTAGAAGCTGATTGCCGTCTTGGAGACTGCAGCTATGTTAAATCGCTCCAGGGTTTCTAAGCTCTACTTACCGGTTACCTTCCTGGCGACAATTCAGGAACGGCACCATCTATAGACTTCGGTGAGGTCCCTCTCGAGGGACAGTATCATCCCTCCGCCCCTGCTCTGCCTGACAGCCCCTTGCCCTTCCTCCTGCGTGGAACAATCAGCCACCAACTTCCTTCTGTTGTAAGGTCTGGTTGCTGGACCCCCCTCTCCTGCCTGCTGTCTTGCCGCTGCCTGGCCAGGACAAGGTCTCTAATGTTCTACAGGGCCCCGGTCACCCCTGAGCTGAAACCCGTAATGGCTCCCCATTAAGCTGCAAGCTGGAGCTCGGCCACAGGCCCTCCACAGCCCGGCCTTGCAGACTCCCGGACTCCTCTCCTGCTGCTCCCATGAGCCTGAGGTCCGTCGGCTGCAGCATTCCCCCATCTACGGGAGCACTCTGCATCAGGACTGCCTCCCACAGGACACATCTGACCTCAGCCCCTCTTTAGCCAAGCAGGTCCTGCCCTGCTCTCTGTCCCAGCTTAGGTCCCTCCTCCCCACCCCAGAAGCCTCCCCTGAAGACCCTGAGCTTTCTGCCTCCACCCTCCCTCTGGCTCCAGCAGGCCCTCTGCCCAACGCTGCTGCAAAGCCTGGTGTCCCACCCGACATTGTCCCAGCGCAGCAGGTGAATATGCTCTCACCCACGGACCCTGGGGCAGCTGCTCCAACAACTCCAAGCCCTCCACTGCACAAGGCCCAGCAGACAGAGCACTCACGCAGAGGGATGTTGCAGTTTTAATGCAAGAATTTTCTCATTAGTCACAACAACCCTGTGAAGGTCATACACCCAGTGAGTGTCACAACAGTATTCCACGCTGGGTGTGGTAGTACCCACCTGTAATCAGGAGGATGATAAGTTCCAGGCCAGCTCTCGGCAACTTAGTGAGATCGTGTCTCAAGACAAATAAAAAAGGACTTGGGATGTAGCTCAGTGATAAAGAGTTTGATTCCCAGTAGCCCCTCTCCCAAAAATAGGATTCCAACTCTGTTTTTTTGGCCTCTGAAGTTCAAACTTTTAAATATGTATGTGTAGCCAGACCTGGTGGTGCACACCTGTAATCCCAGTGACTCAAGAGGTTGAGGCCAGTTTGAGGCCAGCCTTGGTAATTTATAGAGATCCTATCAAATTTAAAAGGCAGGGATGGGTGGTACTGGGGATGTAGTTCAATGGTGGAGCACCCCTGGGTACAATCCTTAGCATCCAAGAATAAATATCTACATGCATAATAAATATTTGTTGATAACAAAGGCATACTAACCAAACATAGATCAGGGTTGTAACCTTGTGATATGACAAGGTTAGATTTAGGACAAAAAGCATTTAAAAATAATGAGAAACATGAACTTGATAAAGCCAATAAGCTAATCCTGATACAGATAGAAAAATGTAAAGATATAGCACCAAATAACATGGCATCAAAATCCACAAAGCAGATACAGGAGATTTGAGGAGAAAATGAATTACATTAGGTAGATTGTAATCTACGTTTCTCAGTCCCTAACAGAGTGAACAAAAGGGAGAATCTAGAACAGTTTGCTGACCAAGAAGTTGATGTAAACCCCAAGACATATATGCTCATGTAGGCAGACACACAGACGTCTACCCCTCCCCAGTTCAGAACCAGTTCATCCACTGTGCATTTATTTCACTGTTCAGGTAGACACAGATGCATCCAGATGCACCCATCCGCACACACGCGGGGATAAAAGTTTGGAAATGTTTAAATCAAACAGTCGTATTCTCTGGACATTGCAATTAGAGGTGAGTTTTACTTTTTGTTTCTCTATATTTTCTAGTTTGTCCATGGGAATGTCCATCATATGTTTTTACATTGTTTTTAAATGCAAAGCACATGAGAATTCTGGTTAGTTGAAGGTTCACATGATGCAGATTCCAGTTATATCAGGCCTGCCCCCACCTCTCCCTCCATGTAGGAGTTATGGGGGTCCAGTGAGGGGACACACTTGCCATACATACGCAGGTACATAGAAAGTGCCAGGCCCACGGTGAGTACTCGGGGAGTGGCAGGTGCCATGATTACCACCGGTTTCCAAAGTCTTTCACTTCAGCCATTGCTTGGTCAATTCTCAAATCTCTCCTCTTCTCTCCCTGCCTTGGCCCCCTCCCATAAGGCTTCATCATTTGTCACAGGGTTGACACTCCAGTCCCCTAACAGGCTGCTGGCCTCCAGGCTGTTCCAGCACCTCCCTCCCCCTCCTCTCCTCCAACCTTGAAGCTCTAGTGATACTTTGAGAATTCTTTTGTTTTAAAGCTGGTGCTGGGGTGTAGTTCAGTGGTAGAGTACTTGAGCGTGCCCAGCGTGTGTAGGGCCCTGGGTTCTATCCCAAGGAAGGAAGGAAGGAAGGAAGGGAGGGAGGGAGGGAGGGAGGGAGGGAAGGAAAGGAGAAGCCGACCCGTTGCCACCCTCTGGTTCTTAAAACGCCTCCTTGGCTCCCCATTGTCCTTAGGATGAAACCCAGGCCTGCCACCCTTCCTGTTGTCACCTACCTTTCCCTGCATGCTTCTTTCTCTGTGCCTCTGTTTATGCGTCCCCTACCTCAACCATCACTAGGCCAGTTTTCCTTCTGTCCAACCCTTCTCCCTCTTCGAGATTTGACCCAAATACCACCTCCCCTGGGACGCCCTTCTTGATTGGCCCCAAACGCAGCTGAGTTCGCTGAGCACCGGGCTCTGGTGCACTGGGACTGCATCCTGTAGATTCTTGGGGGCCCTCTCTTGCCCGACACCTGGATACACTAGAATGTGCCCGCCTCGCATAATGAATGGAATTGTTAGGCTACAAACAAGTTTTAAAGGACTTTTGCAGGTTAAATTGTAAAGTTTGAATGTTTCTATTTTGGCGTGTGTGTGTGTGTGTGTGTGTGTGTGTGCGGTGCACACCCTCGCACGCGCGCACAGGGGACGGAGCCCAAGGCCTCACACAGGCCAGGCAAGCCTTCTCCCCTGAGCCACATCCCCAACCTTTGCCGTTCCCTTTGTGTACTTTGCAGCTGGCTGTTTTTGTTGTTATTGATTGTTTTCTTTTGATTGCAAACATTTCTGTGGGCCAATAAAAAGCCTCCAGACCCGTCCCCCCAAGATTCCAGTGTGAAGGGTTTAGAAGGTCCCAGGCACTTTCTGCATCCCAGCGCTGACCACTGGTGAGTGGTCTTGACCCACCTGCCTCCCCCATGGGACTGGGGGGCCTCAAGGGCAAGGCAGCGCCTAACTCCTCTCTGTGCCCTTGGAATGAATAAATTCACAAACTCCCCTAGAAATCTGCCTTCTGTCTCTCTGGACCTAATCTCCTTGCAACTCATTTATTTCTGTATCTGTCAACTGTGTCTCTATAAAGTCCCCCGGAGGTCTTCGTCAGTTCTCTCTGAAGCTCTGTGTTAGAAACACTAAGTGTCCAGCAGGTGTACAGATGAGAGCCTGCCAAGTCCCCGTGTGTCCCCTCTCTCGAGCCTCATGACAGATTCTGTTATCCAGATAAAGGAACCGAGGCTCAGTGGAGGGAACCAACGTGCCACGTGGGAGGTTGCGCTCCCACCACCTGCCAAGCCCTGCGCTGGGAATTGAAGCTGCATCAATGAACGCCGAGGGCTCAGGGTATGGGTCCCTCAGAGGCAGGGACCTATCAGAGCAGAGGGTGGCGGGACCTCATTGGCCCACCAAGGGTACTCCATCGACTGTATGTCCTCAAGAGTTCCCAACTTTGACAACGTTGGAGAATGTCACCTTCAAACACCTACCACTCCCCTAAGCTGAGAGGGACCCCTGGGATACCCCGGCCCTCACTCCTGTTGGATATGTCCCTCTGGGTAAGGCCTCCATCTGGCAGTCGCCCTCAGGCCCCCACCCAGGGTTGGTAGAAGAGCTCGGGCAGGCCTGGGACACCTGCTGTCCACCTTTCAGATACCTTTCTAGGCCACAGGATCAGCACCTTCTCAAAGGGTCCCAAAGAGAATCTCCCACAACCCCCCATGTTTGTAGTTCACAGTGTGCAACAGGCCCCACCGCCTTTCCACATCCTCCCCCTCTCCCACTATGGATAAGGAACTATCTAGGTCCACTGGCTTCAAGAGGGAGCATTTGGGCCAGGACCTGGGAGTCCAGCCTCCCAGCTCAGTGTAGAAAGACTGAAACTCAGCTCAGCCCCAGGGCCTTAGAAGGGGTGCTCCCTTTTCCAACACCCCCTCACCCACTCCCCAGTCTGCACAGTAAGACATCTGGCAGGACAGCCTCTAAGGCCTGCCAGCCACAGCGTGCCCAGAGGCTACCACGACAGGGAGGCTGGTCATCTTACCAGCTCTCCGGAGTTGCCACTGTGGCTGTGCCCCTGTCCCCACACAGGCCACTGGGGAGGCAGTGCATTCCAACAGGACCAACAGGATGTCACCAGGTATGGAAATGAAGCTGGCAGGAGGGAGCTCTGGGAGCCAGGATCTCCCCCTCCAAAACCTCAGCTGAGGAGGCCCCAGAAGGATCCCTGTGAGTCCCGCAGCAGGGCTCAGGAGCCGAATGGTGTGCATGGCAGGCCCTCCAGCCCAGGGCAGTGGAAGCCGCCCAGCCCTCCAGTGACAATAATAGTCACAATAACAACAAGGACAGTAGGGCCCTTGCATCTGTGTCCAGCGCTCTCCACCTCTTACGGCTTCCACTCCAGAGCGACGCTGCCTGCTGAGGACGACGGGCCCATGAGGACAGGAGGCCCAGGGCTTGAGAATCTAAGGGGCTCTGCCCCGGCCACAGGTCGGGGAGTGGGGTGCCTGCTCTGACTGTCCCGAGCCCTTGCCCTTTGCACCCCTCTGGAAGCTCCAGTTCTCTGCGCCCCACACGGTAGAGGCATGTTGCCACCTGGTCCCTGGCTGAGGCCTGGGAGCGGGCAGACGACCCAGGCTGACCCGACTCAGCACCCCAACCTAGGGCAGGCCAGGGTCCTTCTGGGCCTCTGCCTGCAGGTCCACAAAGCCAGAATGTGACCTGGAGCTCCTCCAAGGCCTGCCTTGTGCTGTGACATTCAAGATGTCTCCAGAGGCGGTGGCTGACACAGGGGGCTTGGCTGAGAAGCTGTGGAGGCTGAGTCCCTGATGGCCCAGTGCCCAACGCCCCCACACACAGCAGCTCAAGGTGTCTGCAGTCACCGTGGGATGTGTCTAAGCTGCACCTGGAGCCAGGCCAGCAGGTCTGAGACAGAGGGCACAGCTCAGGGACCGGGTGGCACTCCAGAGCGCCCCACAGCCGCTCCCCCCAGGGTGCACCGAGGACCCCTAAGCAAAGATGGGGGACATCTGGGATGCCCAGGAAGGCAGGCCTGGTGGCCAGCCCTGACAGGCCCACAGCCTGGGCTGGGCTCCAGGCCCCAGGGGAGACGGCAACCTGGGGGTGGAGGGTGCAGCCTTTTGGGAACAAGGAAGGAGAGAAGAGACTTGGTGTGGGAGCAATGAGAGGGGTCCCCTCCTGCACATCTGGATGAAGAGCAGGCCCCACCTCGGGGTGGAGGGTGGTAGGTGGTGCCCCCTGCCAGGGCGGCTGTGCTACCAGCCGGGCCTCAGTGCCCTTCCTTTGACATCAGCCTGAGGCCTCCCACACACCTCTCCTCTCTCCCTCTCTCCCGCTCTCCCTCTCTCTGTCATTCGCATTCCTCTGGGAGTCGATCAGGGCTTGAATGACACCCCAGATGACTCTTGCTATTAATTCCCACACAGAGAATAGGCCCCTTGTTCTCTCCCAGAGGAATGGCCAAAGCCATCCCAGAGCTCCTGACTTAACCCTTCTCCCGGCTGCTCCCCACACCCAGGCCACCGGGCCAGCAGGGGGTGGGGCACAGTCTGGGAGGACAGGGGCTCCTCCGGCCCGAGATCCTGGAACAAAGTCCCAGGGAGGGAACAGAAGCCCACCCCAGCCGTCAGGGGAGCCTGACCCCAAGCTGTGCCTGTGGTTCTGGGCAGGCCCTGTCAGCCAGGCCTCTGCAGCCAGACATGGGAGGCCCAGGGAGGCCTTCTGAGGGGCAGGTGGGATGCAGGCCCTCCTTGCACCAGCCCCGAGAGGGTTAACAAGGACTGGAGGCAGGACATGCCCTGTCAGGGCCTGCTGCTGAGAAGAGATGGGTGCCCCTGGCCTCTTTTGATCCTCTGAGCCTGGAGGATGGAGAAGGTTGAGTGGAGGCCCATGGGCCCTTGGGCCCCGCCCCGCCCTTGCTCCCACCAGAGGCCGGAAAGGAAAAGCCAGCTGCGACAGTGACAGTGGGGAGGCCGCCAGAGGCCACGTGCCTGTCACTGTGCCACGGGGAAACTAAGGCCCAGGAAGGGGCAGAACACAGCCGCCCTTCCCCACGGGCCTGAGGCACAGCCCAGTTCCCAGGCCCCTGAACCTGACCTTCTCCTGCCTCTGCCCAGTTCTGCAGGCCTGGCTGGGAGACCCCAGCAACCATCTTGGGCTGTGCCTGAGGGCACCTGCCCTGTCATCCCTGCCTCCCATCCTGTTGTGAGGGTGAAGCTGAGACTCCGTGAGGGTCCTGAGGGTCACGCCCCTGAAGGCACAGCCCCTCCACTGCCCCCTCCCCACCTGCATCCTGCCTACAGCAGAGCTGTGGAGCACAGGGGTTGGGGAGCAGGGCTGCCAGTGGTCAGGGCCCAGAGGCAGGGGCAGCAGAGCTGGGAAGGCAAAGAGGGGCCCAGGGTTCTGGACGCGGGCCCAAGGAAAGGGCAGGGTGACCCAGGTTATGCCGGTGGACTGGGCTGGTAGCCTGGGGAGGGAAGGTCCTGAAGTCAGGCCAGGAGGACCCCTCGCAGCCCAGAGCAGCCATCGCTGCGGGCATTTGCATAAAGCTTGGGGTTCTACCTTGTCTTCACTCTCCATCTCCCTTCTACCCAGGACTTCGGACCCCCAGGCAGGCTCCCTGCATCTCCATGGACAGAGAAATGCAAGGAGAGAGAGAGACAGAGAGAATGTGGCCGGGAGAGACAGATAGAGGGGGACCTCAAGGGCAGAGACAGGAATGGAGAAGGAGAGGAGCAAGGACAGAGAGATCATTTCCGGCCAGGGCTAGTGAGGGCCCCAAAGGGAAGAACACAGAAGTAACTACCTGGGGGTCAGAGTTGAGAAGCCCCCAGAGCGAGGAGACCAGACAGAAAGAGGAGGAAGCAGAAGCAACGTGGAGAGAGGCAGAAAGAAAGGCAGGAGCAGGGGCCCTGAGGGGAGTGGGGACGGGTGGAAGGCGCGGGCCGCTGGGCTCTGTGGAGTCCCTGGGCACAGCAGCCTGCGCCTAGGCTCTGTGCCCCCAGCCCTGGCCTTCCCACCAGGGCTTCAGATGAGGAGTCACCAAGGGAGCTCCCTCAGTGGCCTGCCCAAGTCGGGCAATTTTCAGGCCGGGGACCTTAAAAACTATCTCCTGGGCTGGGGCTGGGGCTCAGCGGTAGGGCGCTCGCCTAGCACGCGCGAGGCCCTGGCTTCGATCCTCAGCACCGCGTAAACATAAATAAATAAAGGTCTGGTGTCCAACTACAACTAAAAACTAAATATTAAAAAGAAAATCTCTTCCCATAGTGCCCCACCAGGTGCGACAGAATCACTGCTGAGCCCTGAAAACTCCGAGTCCCACCCTAAGCTGCAGCCTGAATGGGGCCTAGGAGTCAGTATTTATAAGTTCCCCAGCGATCCGGCTATGACGCCAGGTTTGGGCCACTTTGGCAGCTAAAGAGAACAACGGTGGCCAGAGAGGACCATGCCCCACTTGAGGTCAACAGCAGTTCCCAGAAGAGCTGGCCGCCCAGCCTGGGGCTCTTCCTCCTGCCAGGCAGGCTGCCTGGTGGGCGTCGCACAGTGCACAGGAAGGGCTTAAGAGGTAGTGTCCTCTCTGCTTCCCTCCGTCCCTCTAACCTCAAGGCCCAGGTCCAGCTCTCCAGGGCTGCCAGGGCAGTCACCCTCCTAAGACCCAGAAATGAAATGGGAGAGAGGAAGGCACTCGGCCAGGGTGGATTTTCTGTCCTGCCCGCTCCCCTGAGTGCTGAGTGCCAAGGCCTGGGGCTGCAAGCTCTCGCCAGAGAAGGGGTGGAGGGTGGGGCAGAGCGAGGAGGGAGGACACCAGTGCTTCCTGTCCCCACTTTGCCCTGCCTCCCTAGGCTCCGGGCCGGGTCCCCTGGGGCAGTGTGTCTGAAGCTGACAGATCTGCCCTGTCCTTCCTGCCTGCTGGGGAAAGGGGTGGAGAGGGCTTGGATCCCCATCCCCTCCTCCCTTCTCAAGGTTCTCAGGGGCTGGGCTCCCCACTAAACCCAGCCAGACCCCCAGGGGCCCAGCTCCAGAGGCAGGAAGTACATTGGACTGGGAACTGGACAGGGAATCACACACCTCCCTCCGTCGCACGGGGCCTGGACAAGCCTCCCTCGCCCTCAGCCTCCTCTGGGCTCCCTGTGCCTCTCTGGCCTCCCACTGCCCCTCCCGCCACCCTCCCCACGAGGCTTCATTAATTTGTTCTCTCATTCATCACTGGGCCCCTCCCACACACCCCGCCGCACTCAGGTGACCCCCGGAACCACGGAGCTGACATCCTTGTGGGGAGACCATGAACCCTGGGGCAGCTTCATAAAGTGCGCAGAGTGCTATAAAGGGAAAGTCCCCAGGCCGGCAGAGAGGAGAGGATTACGGGTTCTGGAGGACAGGGGAGGTGTCTCCTCTGCACATGTGACCTATAGGCTGAGCCCAAAGGAGGAGCCGGCAGGGAGGGGTGTGGACCCACACCGGCAGGGGCGACCTGACCCAGGCCAGGAAACGGGCCTGGTGGGGAGAGAAGGGAGCAGAGGTTTCCGTGTGTTACTCCACAGTCCATGAGTTCATAAGCACTTACTGAGCACCTGCTGGTTGCTCTGTGTTCAACCCTCAGCAGAAGTTTGGGTGGGAGACCAAACCAGCCGTGGGTCTTTCCCTACGGAACCCTAAGCCCCTTGAGAGTAGATCTGACAGAGTCCCTGGAAATGTCAGAGGCCAGTTCCCTCACTGACAGATGAAGGAATGCATCCAGAGAGGGCAGCTGATTTTCCCAAGGACACTCAGCAAGAGCTGGGACCTTGGCAGTGAGGAAGAGTCCCACTGCACCTGCCAAAGCTTAGTCTCCAAGATTTTAACTCCAGAGTCTAAGTCTGGAACAGCAGCATCCAAACTCTAATTTCTCAACCTGCCACCTGGGAGGAAGGTGGGACAAAATACCAGACGTCATGAGGCAGACGGGCCTGAAGGTGGCAGGTGGGTATGTGGAGGCCTAGCCGGCAGCCCAGCGCCACTCCGCAAACCACAGCTCCCTGGCTTGCGCAAGGCCCCAGGACCCTGCCCCTGTTCCTGGTGGTGCTGGAGTCGCCAGGGCCCCTGCTCTCATCTCAGGAAGCTCAGCTCTTCACCCTGGGAAGGGAGGACCACCCTGGGCTGCGAATCCCAGCCCCCTGCCAGGTGGACGCTGAGCACTGAGCCACAGCTCACGAGCTGGGAAGGTGACCGCCTCACACTCCTTTGTCCCCCGCATTGAGCTGAGCACTGGCCATGCCTTGATCCTCTTTGGGACACCCCCACGAGGCAGCTATTGTCACCTTCATTTTACCCACGAGGAGACAGAGGAGCAGGAAGATTAGATAACGTGGCCCATCCCTCCACAGTAGTGGGGCCAGGGCCAGCCTTGAACTCTGGCCTCTGGCTTCAGACCCCAGGCTCCACATCACTCAACTCTCAGCAAGAGTAAGGGCCTGCAAGCTCACAGAGAAACCCCGCCAGGCCGTCCCGGTTTCAGTCCTAGGGGACAGAGGTAGGCCCCGCCAGAGCAAGGAGACAGCATCCCAGGATCCGCCTCGCCGGCCAGTCCTGTGTAATGCCCAGGACAGCAGAATACAGTGTGACAAGAAACCTGGAGTGGGAACTCAATGTCCAGTGGTCTCCTGCAAGTTGGGCGAACTTGACCAGCCCCTGCCCCAGGCTACCTACCTCTGAGGGGTGACACCAAGGGCCCCGCCTCTGAGGGGTGACACCAAGGGCCCTTTCCCCCTCCACCCTCGTGCTGTCTCCATCCTCACGCTTGTCTGCACCGTGTGGCCCGTGCGGCCCGCAGGATGGCCTAGGGTGTGTCCAGACAGCTGGAGGCAAAAGTCATGCAACAGGTCCAGGACCAAATGTCACATGGCCTCTGTCACCTGCTTCCCTTTCGTTTGGTTCAGTGAACTGGTGACCTTGCCCTTGCCCTGCCAGCCTCCAGGACTAGCTGGGGGCAACACTCGATGGCAGCACCTCAGCAGGACAAGAACCAATGACTGCCTCAAAACTCAAGGTCGGCTGACAACCACCCTTGGCAGACAGAGCCCTGGGAGGCTCATGACAATCACTGCCATTTCCTGGGCTCCATCAGTGCCAGGTGCGTCCTGCGTGTTTACAGACACGCCACAGCCTGGAAGGAAACTGAGACCCAGAGACCTTCAGCCATTTGCCAAGGACTCACAGCTCACAAGTGGGGGTGCGGGAGCCACACCAAAGCTGTGTGACCTGAGCGCCTTTCACGCCCCACATGCAGCCTCCCCCTCCCTACACAGGACGTTCATTGTTCCTCACTTTGGCCTTCCCGGTGCCAGGCCTCAGGAGAAGGGGGCAGGGAGGAGGGCCTACAGAGAAGGTAAGCGAGGCAGGCCTTGGCAGCAGGCCAGCACTGGACCTGCGAGGGTTTAGGGCCATGACAGGGAGCGGGTGGACGGGGCTGCAGCTAAGGTCAAGGCCGAGGTAGGTTGGGGCGTGGGGTTGTGAGCTGAGCTGGAATTAGAGGTGCTGAGAGACTGAGGACAGTGCCCTAGGGACGTCCAGACCTTGCCTGGGTCAGAGCTTGAGAGGGAGGACAGAGAAGGAGAGGACAGGAAGCAGGAAGACCCCCAAGTCAGAGGACAGGGGCTTGAGGGAACAGATGGAAAATCACAGGCAGGGAGGTGGGGTCTCTGGTGGCATGGACGTGGGCCCCTGTGGAACAAGAGCCTATTCTACCTAGCCCACCCCTGCCCAGGCCTGGCACCAAGCTGTCACCCAGCAAATGTCCAACCCAGTGGAAGAGAAGGAGAAGCCAGGGCAAGGTGACCCTCGGATGAGGGCAGCCACACCTTACTCAGGCACCAAGGTGCTTCTGGGATCACTTCCACAACTATCCCTGTCTGGAATAGGGCGACCCTGTTCGCCATAAAGCTACCAGATATTAGTAAGGGTTAAAAAATAGTAATAAGTTGGGGTTCAAATTTAAACAAAGGGCAATTTCTTAACTGCAAAACTTGGGACTTTGGCCACACTAATAAGCCCTGCATCCCTAGTACAAAGCAGCCTTCCCAAGCAAAGCCGCCCCGGAAATGCATCCCAAGAGAGGCCGACTGATGTCCTGAGGAACACCAAGGGTCTGAGTGTCCCCTGTGGCAAGGCCGGGTCAGGTATGGCCTCCTGTTTTGAAATCTAAGTCATGGGCTATCAACTCTGAGAACACCCTGAGAGAACATCGAACTGCTCCTCACTTTACAGATGGAGAAACCGAGGCCAGGCAACCCAGGGCGTCTGCAGCCATCAGGACCTGACCCCATCCCTTGGGCTCCAGGGGCCCAGCCCCAGCCACCCACGCGGCTGATCGCGCCCCTGGATCTCCACGCCAGTCTTACCCATGGAACCCTGAGGTTGTCATCATAGGGCCTGGTCTGCATCACCTGGCCCGGTGCCCTGCAGGGCACAGTCACAAAAGAACACAGCAGCGGGAGAGGCTCAGAGCAGAACCCAGGAAGGGCTTTCCTGCAGCTGGGTTTGGATGACAGGAACGAGTAGCCTCCTCTGAAGGCTTCTAAGAAGAGAGAGGCCAGGCTGCCCCAGGCAGCCTCGGGCACTGGCCCCAGCTTCCTTCTTCCCGGAGAGGGTGGGGCTGAGAGAGAAGGAAGATCCAGGCCCCTGGAGTGGCCTCCAGTGGAGACCAGCAACAGGAGGGGCGGAGAGCGTTCTGGACCAGGCCCCAGAACACCTCCTTCAGGCCCTCTCGGCCTTCAGGAAGCCACTTCTACCTACTCTGACCTCTCTTGCCCTTTCCTCGTTGGACTACCACTCAGGGAAGATGACCCCAAGGTCATGCTGGGCCCTGGAGAGGCCAAGACCTAAGGGGAGAGAATGGCCCTGTCCTCAGGGGCTCCAACAGGAAGTAGAATCTGGCCTAGGCACCATGCTGGGCAAGGCTGCAGGAAAGAATTCCAACCAAGGTGCCCAGGAACCACTCCAAAGAGGAGCGTGATCTAGGCCAGCAATTCAGGCCTCCGGCAGGCACAAGAGGCTCAAGACTCCTGACCCCAAGGAAAGAGAGCATGTGCCAGGGCCAGCAGGAGAGGAGGAGGAGGGGACAGGTCAAGAGGCAGCAGACAGAGCAGCAGGGGCTGATGCCAGGCCCCAGTCTGTGTCCTACCATCATTATCCAGGTGAGCGCAGGGCCATATGGAACCTCCTTACGCCTCAGCTTCCTTCCCAAATGAAAATAATGGGGTCACCTGCTCATGGGATGGTTAGTAAGATGGAGAGAAATGACAGGAACCCTCTGGCCCACAGGAAGCCCTGGAAGTAACACCTCTGCTACTGAGGAGGTGCAGGCAGGGAGGCCCACCTGTGAGGGAGGAGCGTAGCACACCTGGTCTGAGCTGCTGACGGGAGGTCCACGGGGCCTGCTCACAGGATCTGAGCAAAAAGACTGGATGAAGTGGCACCCTCCACGCCTCCCTGACAGGCCTAACACTAGTTACTTCTCTAATTAACATTTATTGAGCAGTTAGCAAGCTAGGTGCTGGGTGTGTGTGTGTGTGTGTGTGTGTCCTTATTTCTCTCGTCCACTTGGGGAGACAGTGAATACATGAAACCATCAACACTTTACACATACTAAGCCAAGTCCTGAGATTCATACCACAATTTGCCCAGGGCCACTTGGATACTAGTGGTGGAATCTCCTGACTCCAAATCACTTTCTATTACATCTCAGACTGAGGCAGATACAGCCCTGCCCAGAGATGGGGGTGACCTAGGAAGTGTTCAAGGGAGGGCCTCACCTCCAGGAGCTCCCGCAGGCCAGGCTGAGGCTCTCCAGGGTGGCTGGTGGCTTCTGTCTCTGTCACAACTCCACCCTTGACCCCTAACCTGCCCCTCAGTCCTCCACCTCCACAATGCACAGCCCTTCCTGGCCATGCCCCCAACCCCCTGGATGCTTCAGGGTGACCTGTAGGTCTGGCCTTCAGTTCTGGGCCCATAGCCTCAGCCCTCCCCTCTCCCTGGGATTCTGGCTCCGGCAGGGGGCCCTTCCCAGCCTCCAGGTTCAGAGACCCACCTCTGAGGGAGACAAGTCCTGCCGGGGAGTCGCAAAAACCCATATCTGCCCTTGTCCCCAGAAATTCAGAATTAACCAGTCTGGGGTGGGATCCAGACTTTAGGGAGTCTAACGCCACAAGCCTGGGCCATGGTGGTTCATTTGAAATCCCAGCGACTTGGGAAGCTGAAGCAGGAGGATTGAGAGTTTGAGGCTGGCCTGGGTGACTCAGTGAGAGCCTGTCTAAAAAAAAGAAAGAAAGAAAGAAAAAAGAGGAAAGGAAGGAAGGAGAGGGGGAAGGAGAAGGGAGGGAGGAAGAAAGGAGATGATTCTAAAGGGCAGGGCAGCAGGGATGGAATCCCTCCGGGCAGGGCCTGGGCCTGGTGGGAAGGCCGAATCTCAGTGTCCGGGAAGCACTGAGCCAGCCCTGTGCCCAGGGAGGTAGGCAGGGCCACAGGCCTGAGGCGCCAAGCAAGAGGGCAGCGGGACCCCAGGTCACATCCACACGTGCCTAGAGGTGGTGAAGGCTTCCCTGCACCCCTCCCCTGATCTCCCTTGTCCTGCAAGGGGCCCAGGGCAGAGTCGTGATCACGCAGGGAAACGGAGGCTGGGCAGAGGCTCTCCGCCCTCACCACGGCTTGGCCCCTGGTTTTGCTATAGAGCAGATTTCCTGACCTTCATCTCCATGTGTGCAAGGCAGGGCGGGGGCTGGATGGGAAGGAGGGATCATCACCCATGTGACAGATGAGGACTTGGGGCCCAGGGCCTTCCACGAGGCAGCACCGGTGAGAGAGAGGGCTGGGAGTGGAGGGTTAAGGGCCACTGCTGACCTGGGCGGCTCTGCTCTGACTGACAGCATCTCATCTCTTGCCTCCTCTCAGGGCCGTCTTCTGAGAAAATCTGGGAGCAGGCTGAACAGAACCCAGACTGGGTTCCAGGGAACCCGTGGCTCCCGAGAGGCCTCCGGTGGGTGGGAGGAAGGAGGCCTGAGCCCCACACGCCCCCAGGCCTCAGCCCCTCTCTGCTCCCTGCACACCAGGAGACGGGTGGCCATCGAGCCCACCAGGGCCTCGCCTTGATGAGGACAAGCCCTCCTTTCAGGGCAGATTTGGTGGGGGGTGAGGTCACAGCCGTTCCTGGGGGAGGGTCAGGAGTGAGGGGTAAAGAGACTCCCCACACCCCAAGCAGGGAAAGGAGCAGAAGATGGCATTGGCTTTCCTGGCCATCTTTCCAGGGACAAGGCCCAAAGTCTTTGCCCAGGACCCCTCCCCACTCTTCAAACTCCCTGTTCTGCAGGGATGAATGGTGGGAGGGAGCTTTGCCTTCCTCTGCCAGAGAAAACTGGGTTCCCAGGGCCTGGGATGGGAAGAAGGGATCCCAGTTCCCAGCCTGGTGGGCAGGGGTGTGCTCCAGTGGGGACCCCCGCAGGCACAGCCCTGGTTATCTGGGAGCCCTCTGGGCTCCTCTGCAGGCCCACCTGCCTCACTGGTACCTCTCCACCGGGAGCCCAGACACCACGCTCAGGAGAACAGAGGAGGAAAGAGAAAGAGGGAGCTGGCCCTGGCCTGGCAGGACTTCTCTGGGGACCAATGTGCCCACTGCTCTCCCCACCCCTTCCTGGCAGCAAGGCCAAGGAGAGTGAAGGGGGCAGGGAGTTAGAGAGGGGAGCGGCTGCGAGACCCCATGTCCAGCTCACTAGCCCTGGGCCCTCTCCCTCCACAGCACCCCTCCCTGCCCCAGGGTCTCAGGCCCAGTCACAGACACAGCAGGGAGCAGGGAGGTCCTTCCCTACAAGAGGAGGGACCAAGGGGTGGGAGGATGAGCAGGGACCCACCGGGAGTGAGATGCCAGGCAGGCGGGCAGGCGGGCGGGCAGCAGCGGGCGTTGGAGACCGCTGCAGGGCAGCTGGGACACGACTGGCTGGATGCTCGTCCCTCCGTCCCTCTGTCCATCCAGGGCGGCTCCTCTCCGGGCAGTTCTGAGGCCGGGCGGGCGCTGTTAAAAAGCTTTTTATGTGTGTGTGTGTTAATCACATGATTGCCGTTCACCTGTATTTCGAACAAAGACAGCTCACTGTTTCAAGGCCCCGAACAAGAGTCTGGGCACAGGGAAGAGAAGGGAGGCGGGGGGAGGAGGGTTGGCAGCGCTGGGGGTGGCGTCGAGGAAAACTGGGGGGAGATTGTCCAAGGCCAGCAAGCGAGAGAAAGAGAAAACCCTTATCAAACTCCTAATTCACTGGGCTCCGCGGCCCCAGACACACTGGCCCGATTGTCTGGCTGGTTGTGTGTGCGCGAGCATGTGTGTGTGTGTGTTCCAATGTCCGCCACCCCCCCAACATGCCTTTGCCTCGTGTGACTACCTCATTGTGTCCCGTTACCCACCCCCCTCCGCCCCCTGGGCCTTCCGAAGCATGAGGCCTTGCCTCCCCAGACCCCTGTTCCAGCCCACTCCAAACAGGGCCCTCTTGGGGTGGGCCTGGGGCCTCGCCCACCTGTAAAGGAACTGGGAACCACACATGGTCACCAGCGCAGCCAGGCTCTTCCATCTGTCCCTACTCACGCCCCCACCTCTGCCTAGCCACCAGAGTGGGGCTGCCTGTGACCTCTGGAAGGGACACCTAGGAGAGAGGAGAAGAAAAGGAATTGAGTCATGGGGGTGGTGGGAAGGAAGAACAAGCAAGGGGAGGGGGCAGAGAGGAGGGAAGCAGAACAGGGCAGTGCCACCCCTTCTCAGGTTGGGGGGGGGGGACTTTGTGACATCCAGGACTAGGACTTCCCCACCCTCTCCCAAGACAGGCTGAGCCCAGTGTGTAGGGGTTGGTCTCAGGAAGCGGCACCTAGAAGGTCTCTGAGACCTACTTGAAGAGGACCCACCGCACCCCACCTCAGCCTCCCGGGTCTTTACCTTGGGCCAGGCCACCCCATCAGCCTGTGCAGGGTGACGGAAGAGAAGGGCCGGGGGCTGGGTGGGTTCTGTGCCTTGCCAGGCTGGGACCTAAAGGCTCCCTTACTAAGTTGAGGCAGCGAGAGCAGGGGAGGGGGACAGAGCGAAACTGGCTGGCCACAGTGCCTGGCACGCAGTGAGCACCCAACATGATTTATCAAGTGAAGCAACCAGGCCTGCCCCCCTCACGGGTCTGTGGGGCCTGCCTGGCCTCTTCCACATCTCTCCCCAGTCCTTTGCCAAGTTCGCATCCCACCACCTGAGGCAGAGGTCTGGGGTCCTGGTTGGGTCTGATTTTCCTCCAAGCAACAGGTTCTGACCCTGCCACCAGCACTTGTCCCTTCCCTGGCCTAACACCTCCCTCCCACGCCTGCCTGCCCAAACCCAGGCTAAGCCTAAGGAGTCGGGCCTGGGCAGCAGGGCAGGAGCCGGGATGGGGGGGTCTGGGCGGGGTGGAGCCCTGGGTGCTGGGGATGAAGGCTCGAGCTGGAGGCTCCACCTTCTGCCCTTCCCTCCCTCCTCTCCCCCTCCCCCTCCTTCCTTCCCCAGCCCTCCGCAGCGGCTCAGTCGCTCAGTCAGTCTCAGGCTGTCCGGCCAGGGTGGTTGGTGGTGAGGATTCAGGCTCCGTCCTAACCAGGAGGTGGCCTGAGGCTCAGGGCCCCCCAGCCCCTCCCTCCCAGTCCACCAGCGTCACCCCCCAGCCCCGAGCTGGACCGCACACCTTGGGACACGGTTTTCCACTTCCTAAGGACGAGCCCCAGACTGGAGGAGAGGTCGGAGGAGGTGAGTGCAAGCCTGCTCCTCCCTGGCCGGCCAGCCGGCCAGGCCCCCCGTGGGGGGAGAGGCTGACACTCGCAGCAGCTCCCCCCAACTCCTCTAGACCCGCCGGGGTGGGCGGAGGGGAAGGCGGAGAGGTGAGAGAAAAGGTGGGAAATTCCAGGGGCCGGGATTAGAGTAGAATAAAGGGTCCGTTTTTCTTCCTTTCCATCAACAAACCTCCACCCGAAAGGAGGTTAAAAAGAAAAACCTCACCCACAGCCAGAGACGGTTGGGACCAGGTGGTGGGAAAACGCGGAGGTGGGACGCACCCACCTAGGGTCTGGCATGTGCTGGGGCCCAGAGGCCCGAGCCGGCACCGCGCGAGCAGGAGGACCGCCACCTCGGGGCTGCGCCACCTCGGGGCTGCACCGTGTCCCTCCCTGGGCCGCCCTCGGGGCTGCGCCCGCCGCCTCTCCATCGCGCCCTTGTTCCCGTCCAGGTGGGCGTTGGGCTCTTCGCGAGGACCCCGGCGGCGGGCCCGGGGGAGGCGGCCGAGGCGGCGGCGACCGGGGCCGACATGGCCGAGGAGCAGGACCTATCAGAGGTGGAGCTGAGCCCCGTGGGCTCGGAGGAGCCCCGCTGCCTGTCCCCGGGGAGCGCGCCTTCGCTGGGGCCCGACGGCGGCGGCGGCGGCGGCGGCTCCGGCCTGAGAGCCAGCCCCGGGCCGGGCGAGCTGGGAAAGGTCAAGAAGGAGCAGCAGGATGGCGAGGCGGACGACGACAAGTTTCCCGTCTGCATCCGCGAGGCCGTCAGCCAGGTGCTCAGCGGCTACGACTGGACGCTGGTGCCCATGCCGGTGCGCGTCAACGGTGCCAGCAAGAGCAAGCCGCACGTCAAGCGGCCCATGAACGCCTTCATGGTGTGGGCGCAGGCGGCGCGCAGGAAACTCGCCGACCAGTACCCGCACCTGCACAACGCCGAGCTCAGCAAGACGCTGGGCAAGCTCTGGAGGTGAGCACCCCCGAACCCCCGCGAGCTCTGCCGGCCCCCAGCTGCGGGAGGACTCGGCTAGACGGGGGGCGCCCCGGCCTCCTGCCCCACTCGGTGGGCACCGCCTGGGCCCTCCAGAGGGAACCCAACTCTTTGGAAGACCAGGCGTGGGGACCATGCCAGCCCGTCTGCCACAGGTACACGTCCGGGGTTCGGCCACTGCGCACCCTGGAACTCCGAACTCAGGGGTCAGGCCGGGTCTCCCCCCCTGGGGCGGCGGGTGGGAAGGCGCCCCCTCGCGGCTGGAATTCTGTCCATGTCGGAGCGCAGGGCCTCTGGGGCTGCCTCCTGAGCAGGGAAGGAGGGCCAGTGGAGGCTCCACTGGCTCTTCCTACGTCCCCACTCGAGGGTGCCACTGTCACCAGTGCCACTAGTCCGGCGGATATCAGGGAAATGCTTGGGAAAGAACTGAAGGCATGGCTGATGAGCCGGGAAACTGAGGCAGCCGGATGGAGAACTGGGGGAGGATCAAGGGAAACAAGGAATTCAGAGGAAAGTCTTGAAAAGTGAGGGCTACGAACTATGCTCCCTGCCGCCCAGAGTCTCCTCCTGCCCCAGGTGTCTTCCTGGGCCTTCAGGACCCCCTCTCCTTTGGGCTAGCGGCTTCTTTATTCCCCAGGGGGAGGGGTACACAGAAAGGGGGCTCCCCCTCCCACCCTGTCCCAGAACCAGAGCTAGTCTCTGGCTCCTTTCCTGCCCCTCTGAGTCGGCGCCATCTTTCCTCTCAGGGCCCCACCCAAGGTTGAGCAACTCTTCACCGGAGCTTTGGGAGCTAAAGCTGAGTGCCCTAGCCAGGAGGAAGCTTTGGCCCCCTCCCTGCTGAGGGTCCCTCAGGGACCAGCTCTGACTTCTAGGGAAACATTCCCCCAGCAGGGAAGTCTCCAACCCTTGGCTCTGAGGCCCAGCCTGGCCCCTTGGGCGTGTGTGGAGCAGGGCAGCCTCCATCCCACCTAGGAGTCTCAGGGCAGATCCCAAAGAGAACAGAGGCTCCAGGGGATGCCAGTTTACAGAAGTTACCTGATCCCCACCTGATGCCCAAGAGACAGGCCCAGAAAGGGACTGCAAAGGTCACAGAGCAGTTGGTGGCAAAGTCAAGGCCAGACTTCAGGTCTCCCAACTCTTCATCAGGGATCTTCCCTATTAGTCCCTGATGACAGTAGTGGGTCACCCTTCGCTCTAAAGAGTGGTCAGGAGATGGCAGGGGTGGGGGCAGGGAAAGGACAGCAGGAGCGAGGCATATCTGGATTTGAGGAAATCTGGGGTCTGTCAGAGGAGTCTGCTCCCTCCCCTTTGCTGCCTCAGAACTCTAGATTGGGGTCAGTGGAGATTGGGTCTATGAGGCCAAAGGCGTAGAATGGTTGCCTGGGCAGGAGGCTCCCCTAGAGTCCAGGAGATCTGCCTCCATCACCCTGGCCTCTCCTTGCCATGTGCTTGCTGATGGCTGGTCCCTCCTCCAGCCTCTCGGCCTTCAGCCCAGGCCTACCCTGGGCAGGCCCTGGCCGGGCGGCTGGCTACTATGTGGACCCAGATAGTCTAGCTCTGCCAAGAGCAGAAGTCACAGCCAGCTCCTCCACCCAAGGTTCCTCTAGACCCCAGTGGGGCTTAGACTAAGCTAGTGCCTTTGGGGCTATGGGACAAAGAAGAGGAAGTGAGACAGACGGCCAGGAGGGAGGTGGACAGGCAGACAGAGCAGGCCCCGGGGACCTGGGCATGTGAGGAGACCACTGAGAAGCAAAGCAAGAATGGACTGCTGCTTCCCCACCCCATTGCCAAGGGTTAAGAGGGCCCTCCATTTTCTTTGTCGCAGTTCCCCCACCCAGAACCCGGGAGTTGGGCCCCCTTCAGCAGGACTTCCTCCTGTCCACCACTCAGGCTGCGCATACAGGGGCCAACCTGAGGCGGGGCAGGCAGGACAGCGGGCCTGCTGGCTAAGAGCTCAGTCCCAGGGGTGGGAGTTGTCATGACAATGGCAAGGACCTGAGTCTGTGCTAACAGGTGGTGGCTACCTAGGTCCCAGGAGGGGGTCCTGAGAGACGCTGGGATGTGGGCTGAGTTGGCCAGTCATTCTAGGGGCTTCTGAACACTCCCTCCCAAGCTCGCCACTCCCAGGACATCAGAAAAGGGGACAGTTGGGGTCCTAAAACTGAACAGAGACTGGGGGTACTGTCCTTGGGTTTTGGGTCAGATGTACAGGAAGACAGGTTCTAGTGGCTGTGTGAGCCCCACCAGGCTCGCTACCGTTGGGGACCACTGGGGGAGGAACAGCCAGATCCCTGGGTGGCTGTGCGCTGCTTGACCTGTCTGGAAAGAACAACCAGCACCAAGAAACTGGGGAAGCGGTCGCAGGCTGGAGCCTGTCCTGTCCCACAGTTCCACAGGCCCTGTCCCCCGGCGGGGAAACAGATGCCACAGCAGCCAGTGCCCCGACTTGGGGTTTCTAGTTTGAGTGGGAAACCAGCCTTCCTTCTCCCTCGGCTTCATTCCAGATCTTGGGAACCAGGAGGAAAAGGGCTGGTGAAGGTGCAAATGAGCATTGGGCTGAGGGTGACAGGGGGTGGCAATGCCAGTGAGGGCTGGTGCTGGCATTGTGATTAGCTGGGAGGCTGGGTCTACCTGGCAGGTGGGCTTGGGCCTCAGCCTGGGCAGAGCCTGGCTGGGGTTGGAAGTAGCAGCTGGTGGAGGTGGGCTGGGCTCAGGGCTGCGGTCAGGGCTGGCTGTGGCCTCCGGTTAGTTTCTGTCGGGGTTACATATGCTGCTGCTGAGAACTGGCGACAGCAGGGTCCAGGGTTGGAATCTTTCTCCTTTCTGGCTTGTGCGGCCCCCTCTACGCCCCTTGCCATTTTTCTGATGATTGCTGCTTGCCAGCTGGGCAGGAGCCCAGGTAAAGTTTGGGGTGTCAGAGTGAGCTTAGTGTTGCCAGCCCCCCGGGCCCCTGCTGGCCAAGCTGCTCTGCCGGCAGAACTGTTCTTCCAGGGCAGGTGCCTGCATCCCACCCTCTGCCCGGGCTCTCCTCCTCCCATCCTGAAGGTGTCTCTGACCCTGATAGTCCTGCTTGGCTAGAGGGTCCCTTGGAGACAGTTGGGGCAGGGGCGGGGGCCAACAACGGGCTAAGCTGCCGAGGAATGCTGCGGCCAGCTAGGAGGTGCCTGGTATGACCACCCCCTCCCAGCCTCAGGAGCGGCTCAGCCTTCTGCTGCCTGGGGCTGAGGCAGGGGGGTGGGCGCCAAGGGGGGGCACCTACTGGGCCAGGGGGCGGGGCGGCTGGAGAGAAGGGCCCTCAGACAGAGGGCCCAGGCTGCCTCCCACAAAGACTACTAGATGGTCAGTCCCCTATGTCTGGGGTTCTATAAATCCTGTACCTTCACCTCAACCCCCTCTGCAGGTACCCCATTGTGCCCTTCTCACCCTGGGGCAGCTAAGCCCTTCTACTCCTGGCCTGAGGCTGGGCACCGCCTCCAGGGCTCCTTCCCTCCATTGGCAGATCCTGGGAACTGTAGTAGGGTCCAGAGAAACTTGAGCTTCCTCTACACTTTGTCACCCCTGGATCTCCCCAAGGAGACCATGCCCCATAATGAAGAGGACTCACACCCAGTTCCCCTCAGACCCACCATCCTGGAATCCACCAAATCAGTATTCCAGAATTGAGGGGCCCATCCCTGGCTCCCCCAGGCAGCGTTAGAACAGCGCCTATTTCTCAAGTGCCTCCCTGCCCAGCCCTGGGACAAGGCCCTTCACATCTGTTACTCTGGTGACCGCACACCCCAGCAAAACAGTCACTACCATCCTAGTTTCATAGGTGCGGAAACTCAGGCTCAGCTGCCCGAGGTCACACCCAACTAGTGAGCAGCAGGGATGGGGGCTGTGTGTTCCAGCACCTCCAGTCCCGGGGAGCCCGTTCCACCTGCGGACGGCTTTGGTGACGACAATGTTTTCCCCTCCTTGAGCTGACATCTGCGCTGGCTCTGGGCCTACCTCTAACCGGCCCTCGGGGCTGGCCCCTCTCCTCCAGCCCCTCAGAGCTCTGGGGACAGAGATGACAGCTCTCTTAGTTCCTTGGCCTCTCATCTTCTAGTCCCCACAAGGGTCCTACCCCTGGGCCTCCCCTCCAGGGCCCTGCGCTTCGGGCCTCCGAGGGAAACCAGCGGGCGCTCTGACATTCAGTGCGGCTCTGCTGTCCTCCTCACTGCCCCACCCAGGCTGCTGAACGAGAGTGACAAGCGCCCCTTCATTGAGGAGGCTGAGCGGCTCCGCATGCAGCACAAGAAGGACCACCCCGACTACAAGTACCAGCCCCGGCGGCGGAAGAACGGCAAGGCGGCCCAAGGGGAGGCCGAGTGCCCGGGCGGGGAGGCCGAGCAAGGAGGGGCCACGGCCATCCAGGCCCACTACAAGAGCGCCCACCTGGACCACCGGCACCCAGAAGAGGGCTCTCCCATGTCTGAAGGGAACCCTGAGCACCCCTCAGGTGAGCGCGGGGCTGGGAACCAGAGTGCTGATGGCAGGGCTGGGGCTGGTTCAGGGAGGCGGGCAGGGCAGAGCCAGGGGGCATGAGACCCTGAAACTCCCCAGCAGCCCTGGGCTCTGGATGTAGAGGCCAGAGGGAGCTCAGGGGCGTCTGGGGCAGGGGGAGCAAGATGGCGCTGGCCGGGGCTGATAGGAGAACCTCACTGCTGGGCACAGCCAGTCAGGGAGAACCTGAAAGCCGCGGGCAAGAAGGGCTGTAGCAGTGACCAAAGGAGAAGGGCGCACAGGGTCATGTGGGGAGCTGGGAGATGGGAGATGGAGGAGTTGCAGCCTCTGGCCCTCCTGCTCTGACGGAGGGACGTGCACGTGATTTGAGCACAGGCCACACATATGATACCTTGTTCAGTTCTTCTTGGTGATCATAAGAGGGACATTAATTGAGCACCTACTGTGTGCCAGGCACCATGCTAATTGCCTAACTCATTCAATGATCAAGTTGGCCCTGAACGGCAAGATGAGCACCTACCTGCCGGGGCTCAGGCTCAGCTGTGTGGCAGGTTACTGTCAACAGACACATGAGGAAACAGAGGAGGAACTTGCCGCACAGCTGAGACCTGCGCCCAGGCAGTGAGCTCCCTGGGCTCTGCTTGGCACTACGGCTACCTCGCTTCCTTCAGGATGTACAGAAAGTGCCACACTTGAGTCTGGCACACAGGAAGTACTCAGTAAGCAAAGCTCTGCCTGCTGAGTCCTACTTTGTGTCAGGCACTGAAGGGGACTCCAGAGGTACCACCAAGAGAAGGCCACAGTCCCTGGCTTAAGGAGCCCACATTTAGAGGGAGGAACAGGGGTCAAAGCAAGTGAATTATGCTCAGGATGAAACAGGTACACAAGAAGCCCCCTGAGACCCAGGGTGGCAGCATCCATCCGTGTAGCCAAGTCTCCAAAAATATCAAACTACCCACTAGACTGCAGCAGAGAAGGCAGGAGGCAGAGGAGTCAGAGAAGGCAGGAGCTGCTTGCTCTTATCACTGTGTAACCATAAGGAAACTGCTTAAGAGAAGACAGTGGGTCTTCCCACATCCCACAGGAGGACAGCCAGGACTCAAACCCAGGCAGGCGTCTTGAAGGCCAGAACCCTTGGCCAGCACTCGGCACTGCCTGTGGTCTGATGGGGGAGGCCCAGGCCTCCCCTCAAGAAGTTCCTGCTCCCATAAGACCACAAACACATCTCTGAGATGGAAGCCCAGCGCCACCATCTCTCACGAGAACCCTACTCCTCACCTTCCGAGATTCAGGGACACACGTACACACACACACACACACACACACACGCACAAGAACATACAGAACCACCTCCCAGAATGAAGCTTGCTGTGGACTTTTTCTCACCCTTCAAGGCCCCATCCAGACACTTCCTCAGTGAGACCTCCCCCAGTTGCCAGGGGGGTGAGCGGCTTCCTCTTCTGGTCTCCCAAGTCCTTGGTACATCCCCTCATCAAAGCACTTCCTGCTCTAGGCACATGCCGGTCTCTGATCTCCCCCAAATTATAAGCCCTTGAAGAGTGGGCCCTGTCTCAGTTCTGTTTGTACCCCCACACCTGGCAAGAGCCTGGTGGATGAGGAAGTGAACAAGGAACAGGGACCAGTGGTCTTGGTCCCCTTCTGCACAGGAGGGAAGGCAGCTCCAGGGCCGGGGGGCAGTACAGACCTGTGTGTGATGGAGCTGGGCATGCTCAGCAGGCAGGTTCGGGCGAGAAGTGGAGTTGGAGGGGACACAGTGCCATTTGGGGTCCTGGGTGGCGAGAGGCACAGGTGAGTCTGCTAGCGAGATGGTACAGAGCAAAGGGAAGCACCACCTAGGAGCAACAGGAGCAGGAAGGGAGCCGTCTTCAGCCACGTGGGAAGAACTTGCCAACAGAGAGGGCTTCCTACCAGGTGGGTAGGAGGGTGGGAGACAGGACCCAGCAGAAGATCTGAGGATGTAGTCAACAGTTAGAGACCAGGAGGAGACATGTAAGCCCCCTGCGTCAGTGGAGGGCAGGCCTGAGCTTCCAGGAGGTTCAGCTGTCTGAGAGTGGCCAGCCACTGCTGCCACCTGCCTCTGACATATCTTCTCCTTGCCCTTCTGTGCCTCCCTTCATCCCAGGCCAGAGCCACGGCCCACCAACCCCGCCAACCACCCCAAAGACAGAGCTGCAGTCCGGCAAGGCAGACCCCAAGCGGGATGGGCGCTCGATGGGGGAGGGCGGGAAACCTCACATCGACTTCGGCAATGTGGACATCGGCGAGATCAGCCACGAGGTAATGTCCAACATGGAGACCTTTGATGTGGCTGAGTTGGACCAATATCTGCCACCCAATGGGCACCCAGGCCACGTGGGTAGCTACTCAGCAGCTGGCTACGGGTTGGGCAGCGCCCTGGCCGTGGCCAGTGGACACTCCGCCTGGATCTCCAAGCCACCGGGCGTGGCTCTGCCCACGGTCTCACCACCTGGTGTGGATGCCAAAGCCCAGGTGAAGACAGAGACCGCAGGCCCTCAGGGGCCCCCCCACTACGCCGACCAGCCGTCCACCTCGCAGATCGCCTACACCTCCCTCAGCCTGCCACACTACGGCTCCGCCTTCCCCTCCATTTCCCGCCCCCAGTTTGACTACTCTGACCATCAGCCCTCAGGACCCTATTATGGCCACTCGGGCCAGGCCTCTGGCCTCTATTCGGCCTTCTCCTACATGGGGCCCTCTCAGCGGCCCCTCTACACGGCCATCTCTGACCCCAGCCCCTCAGGGCCCCAGTCCCACAGCCCCACACACTGGGAGCAGCCAGTATATACGACGCTGTCCCGGCCTTGAACAGGGCCCTGTCACCACCAGCCCCTGCCCAGTCCCTGCTGGGCCCCGAGCCCCTTCCTTCCGCTGTGCGCCCTGTTCCTCACCAGTCTCGGGCCTGGTGGTGGCGGCGGAGGATGCTCCAGGGGCTGACAGTGGAGGGAAGGCTGTCTGCCTGCTCCCTGCCCTGATGACCTGCCGCCCCATCCAGGCCCCAGAGGCATGGCCCTGGCTGACAGCCTGGGCAGAGGAGGAGGAGGCTGGCCGATGCCCCTAGACTGAAGGATGAGGCTGCACCTCCCCCAGAAACCCTCTATCCCAGGACCTGAGGAGGGCCTCCACCCCCTGGGAAGGGAGGAAGCATGCAGGGTGGGACAGCACGGGAGGCTGGGCCACTCCTGTTTCCTTCTCATGGACAGCGAGGGCCTACAGGCCCCTGTGCCACTGTGCCTAAGCTAGGCCACCAGGGACTGCATCAGGGCTTAGAGACCCTGGCTGTGTCACTCAGGGGCCGAGGACAGCTTTGAACCGCTTTGTGGGGTGGGGTGGAGCTCAGTGGAAATTCTTATCCCTTCAACGCCCCTTCCCTCCTGAAAACAGGAAGGAACCGGCACAGAGGCCCCCCAGATCCAATTCTGTGCCAATAACCTCGTCTTTGTCTAACTGGGGACAGCCCCTGGTTTCCCTGCCATGAGCTCCCAGGCCTTGACGCCCACCCCAGGTGAGGAGGCAGGGCTCCAGGGAAGGGTTCAGAGACAGTCCCCCAGTCCTCCTCCCTGGCTCCTGGTCAACTCCCTGGGTCCTCTCAGCTGTCCATGGCTTCCCTGGTTTCTGGGGTTAGAGCTGCATAGGCTCAAACCCTGGCTCCAGAAGGAGCCGTGGGGCCAGCACCAGGTGGCTGGCAGCAGGTCTAAGACCCTAAAATCCTGCCCTATACATTTTGCCCTTGCCTTTTGCCCTTGGCCTCCAGTGGTATCTGAATAAAGTATGTAGCTATGCCTGCCCCGTTTGTTCCGCAGCCCCCAGTCCACATGTAACACGTTTGCTACCCCCTTATTTATCTCGTAGTCCCCTGTCTGCTCCCCTCTCCTAGCTACTCCAGCCCCTATTAACTCTGCATTAAGCATTCCAAGTAATAAAATTAAAGGTTCCGGTTACCTGCTTAGTGGGTCTGACCTGGCCTGTTTCTTGGTCTCTTGTCCCTTTACCTGGGCTTCCTCAAAGACTCTGAAAGTAGCTAGGAGGAGGGTGTGAGGGGGAGATAACCCAAGAGTCTGGCTGTCCCCTGGGTAGGTGGAGTGGGTGAGGACAGCTGGCCCCCAATGGATGGGACTGGGCGCAGGGGCTAAGACTTCCAAGAGAAGCCTTTCCCCAGGCCAGCTCGACCCCACCCTGCAGGGGCCACTCACTGACCAGGCCCAGCTAGAGCTCACGAGGGCAGCAGCAGCCTCACTGCCCATTCAGCAGGGAAGAGTTTGCAAAAAATTCCAGGGACGGCTGTTTGGAAAGAGGTGGGTTGAGTCTGACTGCAGTCAGGCCTGTCCCTTAGGATGCCTGGATGGCCTTCTGTTGCCACACCCCTACACCTGTCACCTCTGGCAGAGATCATGCAAGCACCAGGGACCATGCCAGGTCCAGCTGAGCCTTCAGAGCAGCAGCCTGTGCCCAAGTCTAAACCAAGGGCATCAGATGTGCAGTCTCCTCCTGTGCTCACTCCCTCGGAGCCCTGTCCTCTGCAGGCCAGGAACCACTCTGGTCCGAGACCCCAGGGAAGGGGACTCTCTTCACCTTCCTGCTCTACTGATGGCAGCTCTGAGGCTTGTAAGTTCTCTATCACCTACTGCGCTGAGTGCTTACGTCATTTGGACCTAGATGACAGTGAGTCCTGTCCTCATCCCTGATTTCTAGATGAGACTGAAGCTTTGGGAGGTTGAAGCTCAGGAGAGCTGGCGCCAGAATCTGAACCCAGCGCTGACTCCAAAGCTTATGCTCTTCCCCATCATCCCCTCCACCTGCCCGGGGCTAGCAGGCTCTGCTTCCACTTTAAGTGGCGCTTTAAGTCTTCTTCCACTGCTCCAGACTGATCCTCCCTTCCATCTGTGGTCTCTACACCCCTGCACCCTTCTCTTGGTCAGGACCTGGGGGAAGGTGGGCTCCAGGAACTAACCCAGTCCTCCCAGGTGAGCAGACCCCATCTGGAAGCTGCACCAAGCTCTTCAGGCCACCTTCCCCAAAATGTTGGCCTCATGAAGTTTGGTAACTGAAACCCCTGCTCTCTCCAACAGTATCTGTTGCAAAGTCACACCACCCAAATTGTATATAAAGTTGTTTTTGGCATTTCATTTTGTCGTAGATAAATGCAGGATTTTATGCTGATCTTTAACAGACTTCATCCTGTTGGATCTGACCCTTTTCCCCACCTACGTTAAGTCTTGGAATGCGGCTCTCCTTCAGAGCATTATGTATCTGCAAACTTGAATATCCTCCTTTAAGTCACTAATAAAGGTCAAAATGAAGAGACGGGGCCCTGCGTACAGCACTAAGTACTGCTGCCCATTCCTTCTGCTCTCCACACTCTCAGGGAAGGACTGTCTAGTCAGCTCTGAAATACCTCTTCACATCACTGCTCCCATGGCGCCCGGTCTTCATCCACCACAGGGCCTGGAGACTGCCCAGCGATGTGCTAAAATCGAGATTCACTGATAGGTGGCATTCCCTAGACCCGTGAGACCAGAAACCACTGGGAAAAAGAAACTGATGTGACAGGATTGACCTTAGATACTATCCTGTAGTTCAGTGGTAGAGCACTTGCCTACGTATGCAAAGCCCCAGGTCCATCCTGGTTCTGGGGAAAAGAAAAAAGAACCCTAGGCCAGCCCCCGGATTCCTGCAGCGTGATCTGAGGGCTCAGGCGTGTGACCATCCATTCTAGAATTCTGTCAGGTACCCTTCGGGACTAAACTTAGATGCTCATTTTAAAACTCAACCCTTCCCCTTTATTCAAAGATGGGACACTTGTCCATTTCCAGTCTTCACGGCTCCTGATCTTGGTGGGGGTTGTGGATATGGAGCTGGAGGAGCACATGGAGAGGCTGACACCATCCCCAGGACCCTGAGCCTTGGGAGACTGGCTGGGAAATGACCAGAGTTGTGGGAGGGTAATGACTCACAAAAGCCAAAAGACCTGACTGTACACAGCCCATAGACCAAAGGCTCTGGGCATGTTTGGGCCTTGGAATGGCAGGAGCTCCCTCTGTAAGGAGAGCAGGATCCAGGTGTTTCTGGCAAGGATGTGCTCAAACCCCAAGAAAGTACAGAGCCAATAGTGGCGGCAGGTGACTTCATACTCCAGAAGTCAAACCTTGGCCCGGCCAGCGGAATAACAAGGGTCTCCTCAAAGAAGAGAATGGGAAGGGGGAGGGGGAGGAAAGAGAAAACACCCTTTCCTCCCACTTCCTTTAGCCCTTTCCCCAAAGGGTTAACTCTCCTCCTCTCCCGCCCAAACCTCATCTCCCTTTAATCACATCTGATACTGAGCGGCCCAGCAGGGAACAAAGAGACCATTTAGAGAAATGGGGCCAAGAAAGTGACCCCCGCACTCCGGGGCGGCCGCCTGGATGCCGGCACAAAGGCGGCATTTCAGAGCTGAAATTTCAGCACCCAACTTGATTAAAGGATTCCATGGGCTTGGAGGAGGGTGGCAGGGGTGCGAAGTCCACCCTCCCTGAGTTAACCCTTCTCCAGAGCAGAAAACATCCCGCCCACACTTGCGGTCACTCATCCTTCCAACCTGGGCGCAATAGTGGGGGCCCTGCCTCTTACAGAGGTGAGGGAGCCGGGCTCCTCCTCTTCCGGGAAGACAGCTGGCAGTAGAAGGGAGGCTAGGCTGGAAGCTTCAGGGACCCGATCTCCCCTCCTGCCTACTCCTGTCTGTGTGGGTGTGCTGTACCCTTTCTCCTTACTCCCAGAACTGGGTAGCCAGGTGACAGGGCCTCCGGGCCAGGGTGAGCACCGGGGAGAAGAGCAGCAGCCCCGCTGGTACCTAGGCCAAGGAAGGGATGCCCCAGCTCCAGCTGAAGCCATCCCTGCGCAGGCCCGAGGACCAGGAGCCCCCCAGAGGGAAGGGCATCTTACAGCAGCGGGAAGGGCAGGGCACAGGTGTGGCAGGTCAGAGATGCGCCACGAAGGGCAGTGGCCTGAGAAGTAGGACAGAGTGGGGAGGATGAACAGGTGCTCCGCCCTTGCTCCAGCTGCTGACTTGCCCTGCGGGGCTGCGCAGGAGGGTGGAGAGCCGCAACCCCAAGCTTCCTGCTGGGGCGCTCTCCTGAAAGGGGATCCGACCTCGATAAGAGCTCCAGGCAGGTCCTTAGGAAACAATGGGTGGCTTGATGAGACCTGCTCTGTGATACTCCTGAGAAGGGAGAAGCCCCTGCAGCCAGTCCCCACTGGAAAGGAAATTGGGGGTTTCCCTGGCAACCAGCTCCCTGGGCACAAAGACTCGTCTGTCTCTGGGAAGGCAGCTGAGGTATCTCCCCTGCAGCCGCCTTTGCTCTGGTGAACTGGGAGATGGAGGGAGGGATGTGGGGGAGCCACAGGGGCCAAGGGCTGACAGTCCCAGGGCCACTGGTAAGTGCTGAGTGTGCGCTCCCGGCAGCAGGATGGGAATGGGGAAGAAGCACGAGGTGGCATCACACAGCTAGAGGAGCGGGGCGGGAGGTGGAGCAGTTTATTATTTACACGTGTAAAATGGGCACAGAGACGGGGTGTGGCCGGGTCCGGAGGTTCCAGCTCAGTCGGTGATGATGAGCTCGTCCACCCCCCAGTCTTCATAGCTCCCATCGGGCAGGTAGCGGCGAATGATGATGGGGATCTTTCGGGCCCTGGGGCAGGGGAGAAGTCACAGTACATGAGAGATGGTGACTCCAGCGCTGCAGCAGAAGGAACAGTGTCGAGGTCCATGTCTCAGTGACGCCCTCCTCTCAGCTGGTCCCCTCTTCCCTGTCCCTCCTCCCTCCTGGTAGGCTGACTCTGAATGGACCCCGGATCCTGGGAACAAGCACCAACTGCCCCGCCAGGGAAGCCTGAGAGGGGCCTGCCTGGGCGACTTACTTGAGCTCCTTCATGGCGATGAGCAAGGGGTCTGTCTCCCCCTCCAGCTCCACCATCACGGGGGCACACATCCTGCAGGCACAGGACAGGTGTCGGGAGAGATGGCAGGCACAGGGGGAAGGGCCCAGCGGGCAGCAAGGGCGGGACCAGCATCCTGGCCCTCACCTAGCAAGGTCACTTTCTAGGTAGGCAGGTGCGGTGGGGAGTGGCGGAGAGGGCACTGCCAGAGGCTGCCCACTGAGGGAAGAGAACAGGACTCAGCAGATGGACCCCAAGGTGCACATGTAAATGGTCCACAGGCAAGTCACTTAACTTCGCTCCAGATCTCAGTATCCCCACTGCAAGACAAAGGAAATGACCCCCGCCTGGGTGAGGGCTCACTACGCACCAGCTGCTGCTGCCCGCTCCTTTCACATACTATCTCATGGGAGGTGAGCACTATTTTGATTTTCATTTTACTGACAGTGAAACTGAGGCACAGAGAGGACAGTAACTTGCCCAAGTTCACACAGCCAGGAAGTGGCAGAGCCAACATTTGAGCCCCACATGCTCTCCATGTAATAAGCTCAAGACCTAAAACTTAAGGTGTTATAAATGTGACAAGTGTGAGCTTTTATTACTAGGCCACATGACAATCATCATGTCAGTCCCCCACCAAGAAACTTGCCTGCTCCTACTGCAGACCCCAGTTCTGTGGCCATGGCAGAAAATGCCACCCAGAAGTGCACTCTACCCTGACCACCCCAGCCAGCACCACGGCCCTGCCTCTGTGCCCAGCCCCGTTTTCCTGCTCTAGCATTCCCCGCTCTTCAGCTTGGCTCCTCCCAGCCTCCACAGACACTCATCCGCTCCCAGCCTGCCTGGGCTCCCCATGGCCACTAGGCCAAAAGTCAGTCTATTCCCTGTTAACTTTTCAAGCCCTTCTTAGGCCACTTCCCCAAGTTTGCCCCACGTTCAAGCCATACCAACTACTATAGTTCCCTGGTGCTATGGCTTGAAAGTGTCCCCCAAATTCATATGTCAATGGTATCTAGAGGTGGAACCTTTAGAAGGTAGTTAGTGTTAGATGAAGTCATGAGGGTGGGCCCCATGATGGATGGCATTAGTGACTTTACAAGAGAAAAGAGGGCTGGGGCTCTGGCTCAGCTGGTATAGTGCTTGACTCGCATGCACAAGGCCCTGGGTTCAGTCCCCAGCACCACAAAAAAATGAAATAAATAAGAGGAAGAGCCCTGAGCTAGCCAGCACACTAGCTGTCCCACCACAGGACGCCCTCCGCCAGGTGAGGATGCAGCACAAGGCCCGCCCAATGTGGAGCCATGCTCTGGGACCTCCCTGCCTCCACAGCTGCGAGCCAAATGACCAGCAGACTACAGTTAAGGCCCCTGGACATTCACACTGTTTCTGTTCTGAGTCCTCCTCAAGCCCCTTCTCTGCATGCCAACATGGGAGCCAGAACACCTCCTGGAAATGCCCACTGCACCTCCAGCACCCTACTCAGTGCACACGTGCTTCTCTCTTCTCGCTGGAGCACTGTCCACAACAGACCGTGAGCGGCTGGTGGCCCAGGACTCGTGATTCCCCACAGGGAGGACGGGACAGGCCCCAGTTACTGCCTGGCCCAGAGCACAGGCTCCAAACACAAACAGGGGAAAACTGAGTCTAGGCTACTGCCTCTTCCAGGAAGTCCATCTTAATTATTCCAGCTTGAATTGACACTAATGGATCCAGAATTACTAGGAGAGCATGCTAAAAATACAGGCTCCAGGGTCCTTCTCCAGACCCTCTGAACAGGATCTCTCATAAAGGGGTCTGAGAATCTGCATTCACAAAGATACCCAAATTACTCTGATAATCAGCCCGCCAATTACTAATTTTATCATTAAACATTCTGATTTCTGTTACTTTCAAAAGCTTAAATATTTCTCAAGGACAGAAACCAAGCTTAACTTTCCCTATATCCTTTCTCAATAAGTATTTAGCCAGGGGCAGGAAGCGAGCCTAAAACCCCAGCTACTGGAGAGGCCAAAGCAGGAGGATCGCAAGTTCCAGGACACCCTGGGAAACTTACCAAGGCACTCTTCAAAATAAAAAATAAAAAGGGCTGGGTATGTGGCTCAGTAGGAGCATGTCCTTAGCATGAGTGAGGCTCTGGGTTCAATCCCTAATACCAAGAAAAAAAATTCAACAAATGTCTCCAAAATATAAAGCTTTAAAGAATGTAGCAAAATGCTTGTCCTGACCTTCCTGTACCTTCTCCCTTTCAAGATATGAATAACTCAAGGCCATTCATTATCCAGTGCCCACCATAAGCCCACAATTTGCAAACTAGGGTGGACCCCTAAGTAATCTATATCTCACTGCAGCCTCCGCATACACACATGTCCCCTGTTTAGGAAGAGAGTATGAGCAACTTCACGAGCCACCAGGTGGTGCTAATGAACCAAATGGAAACTTCAGCACCTGAGTGCAAGGTCACAAGCCTGTCTGTCCAAGGGCACCAGATGGTGTCTTATCCCTTAACTGCAAGGAGCAACACAGAGTGCTCCATGCTGGACCATGCCTTGCTCCCAAAGAAAACCAAGACACTCGGACTTGGGAGTGATCTAGACGTTGGCTTCAACACTTTGAAGTGCTCCACACTGCCCACCAGATGAATGCCAGTGTCACTTGGGCTCTAGGGCATCTTTTACAGTGTTGTGCCCAGGCCACCCGCCGCCAGAACCCATAGCCACCTGTCTCTAACTGGACCTTTACTTGTGCCACTTCCTGCACCTGGAGTACCCACAAACCCACCTCCCTTTATCCATCCCTGCAGAAATGGGTATGCACCCTAAACCCTTCAAGGGCCCCCCCCTCCTTTTCTGTACCCCTTCTAAAGTACCACCCATTTCTGCCCTGGGTTCTGCCTAGGTCCTCGCACAGGTCCAGCTCTCCTGCAGAAACACCCAGCAGGCTGGAAGTCACATCCTTAACATCTTCACCTCCCTGACAGGCGCTGGCAGTTTCTCAGTGTCAAAGAGCTGACTGACTGCACATCTTTATAGTCTATTTGTTTGAAAAAAATTAGGAAATATTCTTCCTGCTAGTTCATTTTCGCCTGGAGGAGTATGCCCTGCAGAGCAGCTTCCACAAGGGAAATGGATCCGTGCTTCCCTTGGGGCGGCCACCAGCCACCCAGGGCTGCTAACTACCTGGTAATGTGGCCAGTGAGACAGAAACCAAACTTCTTATTTTATTTTACTAAACTTAAATGGCCACATGGAACTAGAGGCTACCATAATTGGTAGTGCAGGCCTGGAGGACCTGATCCCAATGGAACCAAAAGATATTGCACTGAATGTACGTTTCTCATCTCACTTAGAAAATCAAGCAGTGCGACCAGCCTGGTAGGGGGGCTTTTGCTGAGAAACAGGTAAGAATATTGCCTTCCCCTAAAAACCTTTATCAATGTAGACAGGGAGGTCACAGGTGGTCACCGGACTGGAGGAAAGAAAAGTCCAGTGCTAGGGGCTGGGGTTGTGGCTCAGTGGTAGAGTGCTCGTCTAGCATGCATGAGGCACTGGGTTCAATCCTCAGCACCACATAAAAATAAAATAAAGATACTGCTTAAAAAAAAAATGTCTAGTGCTAGACAGCATCGCCACTCCTCAGCACACAGGCCCTGCTTTGCCTCCTGGCCTGATTCCTTCCTTGAGTCCCCCCTCCTCCAGACTCCCACAACCCCCTGCACTAGCCTGTCAGAAGCTTGGCGTAGGGATTCCTTTCCTTTTCTCACATATCCCAGTGCATGACATTAGAGTACCACTAACACTACTGACCTCGCACTGTCCCCTCCCTTACTCATGCCCAGGTAAGCCTGGGGAAAAAGGCCTGTGCCCAGCCTCTTCAAGAGGCCTGCTTGCTCAAAGACACCTGCCAGCAGAAGATGCCACTGGTCTGTTCTCCATGTGGCTGAGACATCAGAGGCACAGGGAGGCCTGCACCACTGTGCTCATTAGGTCACAGCCTGCTCTCCACCCAGCTACTGACTCTCCTTGGATCTTGTTCTTCTAAACTTGGGAAAGAAGGAAAGGCGGCTAACTGTCAAGTCCCTAAAGCCCGTCACTATTCTGGGCTATGATCTCCCTTGAATAAAGAACCAGTTAAATGCACAAGCCCTGGGTCTGAGCCCCAACACCAGGCAGGGAAAAAAAGGACCTGCTAAGTCCCAAGGGTGCTGGGGCAGCCCTCCTGACTACTGGTACACAATCAATCGTCTAGGGCTCTGAATTCACACTCTTGTTTTGCTTCACAACCTAACAGACAGCCTCTAGCTGTTGTTCATTATTTTCCTCCTACAATGTTATTTGACTTCTCAGTTACTTCTCATGCTCTCCTATTGGATTACAGCTTCTGAGGGATGAGTCCAGCACAATGCCTGGCATGCAGGGGCAGCACTACTTTTGTTCAGATCTGAGAGCAGGGAGGGTTTGTTTCCGAGTGCCAGGCTGGGCAGGATCGATAGCAGGAGCACTCACTGTGGCCCACCTGATGGAGAAGACAGTGAAGGGGCCACACTTACGCAATCTGAAGAGCTCGGGTGCCCAGCACTCGGGCTCGCTCATACTTGGTCATGTATGGGGTGGTGATTCGCTTCTGGTTGGCCTGCGGTCGCTCCCCAGAAGGAAGGATCTCGACGTTCTCCTGGCCCTCCTGGACACCAAGACAAAAAAAGAAAACTTCAGGGTACCTTCCTTGAGTGGGGGGAGGGTGAATGATGACCAACACCATTAATGCTTACTGGATGCCAAGGGCCACGCTACTGCTAGTACCTCGTTAATCTCCATACCAACCTTATGAGGTAGGAATTACAGTCCCCATTCCAGAGGTCTGGAGAGTCAGCTAACATTGCCAAAATTTCAGACCCAGTAATAAAGAAGAGGAATTATAAGTGGTATTCCAAAGCCCAGTTCCTCAACCAAAAGGGAGTGAAACAAAAAACTTGTAGGACCAGATGGGCTGGTCCCAGATTGGTTGCCCTATAAGAAGTCCATAAGCACACCCTAAGCAGAAAGCTAGGCAAAAACACCTCTCTTTCAGATAGGGACACTGAGCCAGTGGGTCAAGTCAGGGTGGCGCAGGAAGAGTCATACATTCACACACTGAAGAGCTACTGATGATTGGGCAAGGTGGTGCATTCCCATAATCCCAGCAACTCGGGAGGCGGAGACAACAGGATCTGAGGCCAGCCTCATCCATTTAGCGAAGCCCTAAGCAACTCAGTGAGACCCTATACCAAAATAAAAGAGAAAAATGGCTGGGGATATAGTGAGCGGTAAAGCACCCCTGGGTTCAATCCCCAGTGCTGAGAGCCACAGCCGAGTGACACATGGCATTTTTGCCAGAACGGAGTAGTTGAGAGGTGAGAGGTGACGCCAGCAAGCCATTGAGATGATGATGGTTATGTTAGGCTGTGAATTCAATTGTATATTAGACCCCTGCTATCCGCCTCGGGAGTTCCTTCCCGCTGGAGTTCTCGCAGGGATTCCTGGAGAGTTCGTGTTGGTTGGGGAAGTGCCGGAAGTGCCAGAGGAGGGATTTCCGGTTGGCGGTGTTCCTGGAAGTTCGAATAATAAAGGAGTTCCTGTTTTGAACCTAAGGTGCCTCGTGGCAGCTGGGGTATTTTGTGCCCAGCCAGACTGCGGCACCCCAGTACCAAAAATAAAAAAATTTTAAATGAACAGATAAAAGGAAAGCTCTGTGTACTCTGTTGAGAACATGATATAGGGCCAAGAGCAGAAGCAGAGAGACCACTGAGGGGCCCAGTAGTGATCAATCCCACAGGCAGATAAAAACATGATGGTAACAGGACAGCAAGCAGAGCAGCACTAGGCGAGACACGGGCAGGGTGGCCGGCCACAGTCTCCTGCCAGGAAGCAAATTAAGAGTGACATTTCAGCCAGGCTAAGGCACCAGGAGTGGAGAGACAGGCAGGACAGAGCACATCTAGGAGACACAATCAAAAGAACAGGGACAGAAAGGGGACCAAAGGGTAGAGAAAGCTTCTGACTCAAGTGAACAGATGGGTACCTGAGAGTGTCGGGCAGAGAAAGAAAACACAAACAGAAGGGCTCCGGCTTCCAGCCTGAAAAAAAATTGAGGGATCTCTCTCCAGGAGACATGCAGCTCTTCTCTCTCCCTCAATCTTACAGGAAAGAAATTTTTTATCCTCAAACCTGGCAATCCATCCATCTAGCTGCTCCAGTCGGAAAACTGGGAGGCATCTGACTTTCTCAGCTTCAGATCCAACTCACTAAAATCTCTCTTCTGTCTTCTCATCACTTACTCTACCAGCACCCACATCTAATCCCTGGGCCACTCACCTGGAGGTCCCTGATTGGTCTTTCTCTCTTGTCCCTAACACACTCCTTACTCTTGGAATTTTTGTTTTGTTTTTTGTTTATTTATCTGGGTACAGGGATTGAACCCAGGGCCTCATGTGTGTCAGGCAAGCACTCTACCACTGAGCCACATCCCCAGCCCCACTTCTCACTCTTCTTGAAGTCAGAATGTTGCATTCCCTTTTTTTTTTTTTTTTTTTTGGTACTAAGGATTAAACTCAGAGGCATTCGACCACTGAGCCACATCCCCAGCCCTATTTTGTATTTTTAAATATTCAGAGACAGGGTCTCACTGAGTTACTTAGCACCTCGCTCTTGAATTTATGATCCTCCTGCCTCAACCTTCTGAGCTGCTGGAATTACATGTGTGAGCTACCACACCCAGCCCAGAATGTTGCATTCTAAAATAAAAACTGGATCGTGCCAGTCCTAGCTCAAAACTTGGCTTCCTACTGGCATTAGGCTCCAAAATCCTGCCTGATCTTGGCCCTGCTTACCTATGCAGCCTTATCCCAGGCCACTTGCCCTCATGCTCCCTATAGACACCCAACTTGCACAGCACCTGTCAGATAATAAATATCCAGCACATTTGTGAATAAATTACAGCGATGTTTCAACTATTAGTTTGGGGCTATAGACCAAATGGGCCCCACAGGATCGCTCTGCTACCCAGGACTGAAACACTTCAACTGGGAATGACTATGGCAGTATCCTGGACCACAAAGAAGAGTAAGAACAATTAGACAATTATCACCTGCCTTGCCATCTGGCAGCTGAGCTGCCTAAGGCTGAATACTCACCTCCTCAGCATTCTCCAAGTCATCTAGCCCTTCATCCTCCTCCACATCATCAAAGTCATCACCATCGAAACTATTCAGGAAAAGAGATCAGTCACTTAGAGCCTTATCAGAATCAAAGAAGCAGAGCCAGGGACTGAGGTGCACATCTGTAATCCCAGTGGCTCGGGAAGCTGAGGCAGGAGAATCACAGGTTTGAAGCAAACCTCAGCAACTTAAGACTGTAAGCAACCTAGTAAGACCCTGTCTCAAAAAAAAAAAAAAAAAAAGAAGGCTGGGGATGATGGGCTCAGTGGTTAAGCACCACTGTGTTCAATCCCTGGTACCATAAAAAAAAAAAAAAGTCAAAGAGTCAGAGATCTGAATATCTTAGCTGATCTGTAGGTGGCATTTGATAACTATCTACTTGATGATCAAATCAAACTTTTCTCTCATTTTACTCCTTCAATCTTACCCCATGGGTCCCCCAAATTTTGCTAAGACTCATTCATCATCACTGTTTCCTTCTCTACTGAATTACATTTAAACATAGTTATTTCCTCATCTTTTTTTTTTGGACCTGGAATTGAACCCAGGTGCAACCCCTGGGCACATTCCCAGCCTTTTTTTTTTTTTTAATATCTTATTTAGAGACAGGGTCTTGCTAAGTTGCTGAGGCTGTCTTTGATTTTGTGATCCTCCTGTTTCAGCCTCCCAAGTCACTGGGATTATAGGCATACGACACTGCACCCAGCTATATCCCCATCTTAAAAAAACAAAACAAAACAAAAAACTTATTTGAAACTGGGGAATACAGTTCAGTGGTAGTGTGTACAGCATGCATGAAGCCCTGGGGTTCCATCCCCAATACCAAAACAAAACAAACAAAATCCCCAAAACCCCACAACAAACCCAACAACAAAACCCACCTTTCTTTTCTTTTTCCTCCCTTCCACAATCCTAATTCCAAGTGCTCTCTTGGTGCAAAATCTGTGACAAAGCTGTCCAGCTTCACTATCCCCAATTTCTCTCTCTCTCCCTTCTATCATAATCTTACTACAAGCTGGGCGTAGTGGTATATGCCTATGATCCTAGAGACTCGGGAGACTGAAACAGGAGGATCACAGACTTGAGGCCAGGCTCAAGAACCTTGGTAATTTAGTGAGGTTCTGTCTCAAATTAAAAAAGGAGCTGGGGGCTGGGGTTGTGGCTCAGAGGTAGAGTGCTCACTTAGCATGCGTGAGGCACTGGGTTCAAATCCTCAGCACCACATAAAATAAAGATATTGCGTCCACCTATAACTAAAAAATAAATATTTTTTTTAAAAAAAAGGAGTGGGGATGTGGCCTAGCAGTAGAGCCCCTGGGTTCCATCCTCAGTATCAATTCCTCCCCCGCCCCCACCCGCAGGGTGCGGTGGCGCACGCCTATCATCCCAGGGGCTTGGGAGGCTGGGGCAGGAGGATCGTGAGTTCAAAGCCAGCCTCAGCAATGGCGAGGTGCTAAGCAACTCGATGAGACCCTGTCTCTAAATAAAATACAAAATAGGGCTGGGGATGTGGGTCGGTGGTCAAGTGCCCCTGAGTTCAATCCCCGGTACCAAAAAAATCCAGAATTTAAACCCACTTCTCACTACCTCTGCTACATCACCCGGTCCCTGCGCACACACCATCCTCTGGAGGCCTCTCATTTGCTATTTCCACTGCTACGACCCCGCAGGGTCTGCCTATGGGTCTGTCCCTCTTCCAGAAAGGGAGCGCCTGGAGAGCGGGGGTCCACTTAATTCATCTCAATATATTAATTCCACCCACGACACAGTGGTGCACTGCTCGGTGCAGTCTGCTGGAACTCAGCTTTCCCGCTGCTCCACTCCGTCGCTGCCCAGCTTCGGGCAGGTGCACGCTCCAGTGCCGGCCCCTCGACACACCGCGCGATGCCAGGTTCCCCACCCGCCTTCGTCCAGGCCCCGCCTCACCCGTCCCTCCCGAGGTTCCAGCGAAGGCCGTTCCACTCCCGCACTCACTTGTCCTCGTTGTCTGACATGACGCCCTTTGCTTCAGTAACCCGGTCCCCCTGTCCTGACCCGCGCGCAGAGCCACAGGGAGCGACCCTCCGCCCAGCGTGTTACCCGCGTATCCTGCGCCTGCGCCTGCGCCGTGACCCTGAGGAAACCACTTCCGGGAAGCCGGAGGCGCGGCAGAAATGCGCATGCGCCGCTCGGCCTGCTGGTTACCATAGTAACCAGAGCCGCTGGCTACGGCACTGGTGCCTGGAATTCCGCAGCTTTTGTGCCCGGCGTCCGCGCGAGAGCGGTGGTCACTTGGAGCCCGCCAGCCGCTCTGCATGAGGAGGGGACACCAGCGGGGGCCTAACAATAGGGTGAGGTTTCAGTTTTATCCTGTCACCCAATGGGGACCTCGGCTATCTTAAAGATGTGTCCTCCCGAGGGGATTCACCTTTCGCAGGCACCGGGGGTCAGGATAGGGGCTCTGTTATCTAGCTTGGGTGGAGGTTAGGGGATCGGCCCTGTCGCAGTATTAACTTGGGTGTCCCAGTTGACCCCACTCCCAGAGGGTGGGGGTGAAGGAGCAGAGATTGGGACTGGGAAACTGGGAGGGTCTGCGTGTGTCTTTCTCTTCTAGGCCCTGGCATGGCCTCACAGAACAGAATGGAGGCAGTGACCAAAGAAACAGCGTTCTGGCGCTGCCCCAAGTCAGCCGTTTATACCCCAGAGACCCGCAAGCTGCTCAAAGGTGAGTGTGTTAAGAGGACACAGGTGGGGGAGCAGTGGTAGCAGTTACCCTGTGTAACTCTGTTCTCCTCTACTCTACATGACCTGTGGCTGGGGACACAGTGGCTATTCTCTTACGAACAAGGATCCTGGGGTTCAGAAAGGTTCAGTGTGCTACTGCTGACCAGGAGCTAAAAGTCAAAAAAATAAGAATTTTGGAGTAGTTTATTTCTATGCATTCTTTACCTCCCACTCTCAGTGTTCCCCAGGAATCCTTATCTCCTCCCCATACCACCATAGTGGGACCAGTGGTTAAGTGCCCTCAAAGAACTGTTAGACCAGGACGCAAGAAAAGACCACTGACTCCAATTAAAATCAAATTAAAGCAAGCTTATTATTTCGACTGGCCGGGCTGCTTCTCCTTCCCAAAACGGCGGGAACAAGACAGCACCCCACCTTTCCTACAGCCCAGCTTTATAGCCCAGAAAGTTACACAAAGGGGGGTTACAGATAACAGAACTCTGACAAGCATCACAGTAATGGTAGTTTACATTTTTTTTTTTTTTTTGCTGGCCCCAACATCAGAATTTATGAGGACCATTAGAGCCTCAGAGAGGGTCATTGTCTGGCCAGGGAAGGCCAATATTTATGAGGTGTCACTAAGTTTCAGAGAGGGCTGCTATCTGGTCAGAGAGTCAGGCATGGGTGAGTTCAAGGCACGGGCAGGCATTCCAAGCAGGTTCAGAATTTGCAGTAATTTATAGGAAAGCCGAAATTATCTTTTCATGGCTTTGTGGCAAAATGGCTCCCAATTTTAATAAAAGATCAGGTTGGGTCTATCAGAACCCAATCTCCCTACACTGGGTTCAGCACAACCTATAGCTAGATATTTAGTGTCCCATCTACACCTCTAGATAGTAGATTCCATCAGGCAGGGAGTGGTCAGTTTCTGCTCACAATTGTAGCTCCAGCCCCTGACACATGATCGAATAAGTATTCATTCATTTACTCCACAACAAAAAAATGTTTAAGCCTACTCTGTACTTTGGGCACTGTTCTAGATGCTGGGGATATAGCAGTAAAAAAAAAAAAAAAAAAAAGCTGTAAAAAAATTCTTGCTCTTATAGAGCTAAGAGTTTAGTAGCATAATAAATAATAAATAAAATTTAGGACTGGGGTGTAGTTCAGTGGTAGGGCGTGTGCTTAGTATGCACGAGGCCCTGGTTTTGATCCCTAGCATGTGCACACAGGTGTGCGTACCACACACACAAAACTTAGCCATTGCCTGGAGATGTAGCTCAGTAGTAGAGCCCTTGTCTGGAATACACAAGCCCTGGGTTCAATCTCCAGTACTGAAACAAATTAAAAAACAAAACAAAAAAAAACCATCCATAGCCAAGCATGGTACCACACACCTGTAATCCCAGCCCTCAAGTGGCTGAGGCAGGAGGATTGTAGGTTGAGGGCAGCCTTGGACAATTTAACAAGACCCTATTTCAAAAATAAAAACAGGGGCTGGGGTTGTGGCTCAGAGGTAGAGTGCTCACCTAGCATGTGTGAGGCACTGGGTTCAATTCTCAGCACCACAAAAAGTAAAATAAAGACATCGTGTCCACCTATAACTAAAAAATAAATATGAAAAAAAATAAAAGTAAAAGCAGGGATGCAGCTCAGTGGTAGAAGAGCCCAGGGTTCAATCCCCAGTACCACAAGAGAAGAAAATGGAGCAAGAAAGGGAGGGGGCGGGGGCTCAGCAGTAGAGCATCTGCCTAGCACATGCCAGGCCCTGGGTTCGATCCCCAGCACCACATAAAGATAAATAAAATAATGGTGTTGTGTCCAGCTACAATTAAAAAAAAAATTAAATGAACATAAAAAGAAAGAGGGAGAGTGCAGTGCAGAATGGAGTAGGAGGAGATACAGTTGCCGTATACAGTGAAATCATCTGCTGCAGCTCAGCCTCATGCAAGTGCTTTATTTTGCAGAGATGATGAAGGAATCCAAACTAACCAGCTTCCAGCAGCGCTACCTCACGGACACTATGAGAAGTAAGAGGTGTTCGGTCCACAGAAGCTTCCTGGGTGGAGGGATTGGGGACACTCCCCCTTCCTCCTCACCCCCAGTATTGGGGACTGAAACCAGAGTCTCACAAAGTCACTGAGGCTGGCTTCAGATTTGTGATTCTCCTGCCTCAGTCTCCTGAGTTGCTGGGATTCCATGCACCACCACACCTGGCTTGGGGCCACATTTTTAAAGCTCCTCCATGTTAAGAGGGATAGAACCTCATTTTAAAAGGAAAAAAAAAAAAATTGAATACATAGTATTCCTGACCCCTAGTCCTTGGGAATTGACCTTTTGTGTGGCCTTTGCTACTTTTGACAGGCACAATAAGCCCCCTACAGGCAGGCTGTCACTGACCTTCCTAAGAAACTGTGGCCTAAGCAAGACTCCCTTCCCATCCACAACAGCCTCAGCACTGGAGTGTCTGCAGTCTGCATGTCTGAGGCAGGAGGATCAAATTCAAGGCCAGCCTGAACAATTTAGCAAGACCCTCTCAAAATAAAAAGGGCTGGGGATATAGCTGATGGGTACAGCTCTCCTGGGGAGAGAGAGGTGGGGGGACATGCCAGAAGGTCCAAGCTTGCAGAATTTTGCTTGATCTACCAAAACTGTCGCCTTCTCTAAAGATGACGAGGGCACCCAATCCCCCCCACAAGCAAAGAGGAATGTCAGGGGCAAATATGGACAGGGAAGCTCTGTTCACCAAGTCAGGGGTCAGATCTCCTTCCTCATTGTGGACAAGGACAACTCAGACTGCAAAAGGCTAGTGCCATCACGTTTCAGTCATATAACCTCCACATGCAGCAGTCTGATAGTGTGGTGTCTCCTGTTAGCATAACCATAGAGAATGTGCTAGAAGTCCCACTGAAAGTCAATACTGTCATACCAAAGACTGTCTCCTTTGCTCAGCACAGTAACCCAGCACCTGGGGCAGGTGCATGATTCGTACTGAACTGCTGGTTACATCAGTGGTTGGACAACACAAGCGACTACTTTGCCTAGCAGCCTGGTTTTCCTTAGATGTTTTATTTTTAAAAATTTGCCTTCAAGTCTGGGTGTTGAGCCTGGCTTCTCTTGGAGGTCCTCCCCTACATTTCTTCTCTTAACCAAATCCTACCAGTTGCTTTGAGTCTTAGTTCAAATACTGCTGCAAGCCACAAATCCCTCCCCTCACTGGAAGGCCAGAATTATTTGTTGAGAAGGGGCCAAAGGAAGAGGTTGAACTGGAGAGTGGGAGGTGTGAAGGACATGCTGGGAATCAGCGTTTCTTCAGGAAAAAGAAAAAGGCATGTAGAGGCTAGAGCCCTGGGTAGAGGGCCTGGGAAGGGAAGGTCTGTCCTTGCAGTTTTGGGAGTTATCCTTGACTCCCCTTTCTCCCAAACCCCACATCCGCCCTTTCTACACGACCTTCAACCCATGTCCTGACCACCCCTCCCACCTTCTCGCTGGCCGCCATGGCTGCACACTACCTGAGTGGCTCCCAGCTGCCCTTCCTCCCCCGCCCTCAGCCCTGGGCTTCAGATTTTCAACAGCAGCCCACAGAGGGCATGTCTTTTTCTCAGAACCCTCCAACTGGGCTGGGGTTGTGGCTCAGCAGTAGAGCACTTGTCTAGCACGTGTGAGGCACTGGGTTCAATCCTCAGCACCACAGAAAAATAAATAAAATAAAGGCATGCTGTCCATCTACAACTAAAAAAAAAAAAAAAAAAAAATGGGGTGAAGAGAAGGGGCCCAATGACCAGATAGGAGCGACACTTGGATGGCCTGGGGGAGGAGCCCAGGCATGGGGCAACAGGGGGGATGTATAGCAGGTGGCATTTGTGTCTATTACCATCCAAACTGTTCCCACTAGTCCGTGGACCAAGCAAAGAGAAAACAGAAATAAAAACACCAGGACAAAGACGCAGTGTACAGAGTGTTTATTGCAGCATTGTTTGTAGTAGTAAAAAACCAACCAACAGAAAACCTGGAAACAAGTTGAACTTCCAAAACTAGGAGATAACTGAATAAATAAGGTAACCATTCTAATGACTAGTATATAGCTATAAAAAATAAGTTATATATAAACAGATTTTTCTGGAAAGATGTCCACAATAAATGGTTATGTGAAAAGGGACTGTTATTGACTATTATACAATATGATCCAGTGTTTGAAAAAAGAATCTTATGTGCACATAAAAAATATATGCACACATCTTTGAGCATGTTTATATAAGCATCAAAAAGCAAAGAGACCACCAAATTGTTCCCACTGCTCATTGTAGAGGGGTGGGCTTAGTGGGGATAAGAAGATTCTGCTGCACCATTTGACTAGTAAGATGAAGGAAAAAAAAAAATAAAAAGCCATGAGACCCTTCCACCCCCAGGAGGAGACCCTTTGCCCCTACAGTGCAATCCGACATCCAGCCAGCAAGGCTCACCTTCCAAACAGCTGCCACCAGCCACCCACCTGCCTCCCACCCTGGTAGCCCGGTCTCGCCTCCGGCCTGCCAGCATGTGCCGAGCCAACGGGGCCTACAGCCGTGAGCAGTTCAAACCTCGAGCCACCAGTGAGTTGAAGCCACCCACTTTGGCTGGGGACAGGGTGGGGGGGTGTTTGGAGACTATCTCAACTTGACAAGCTCAGGAGCACCCAGGAGGGAGGCTGCTGGGTCTGCACACCTGTCCCTTGCCAGACAGGCTGCAACTCGATGCCCCCCTGGACATGCAACTGGAGAGAGCTTTATGCCTCAACTAGGCCATTTGGGGGCCCTACAGGAGATCTGGAAAAGGAGAAGCAAAGACTCCAAACTATCCTTGCCACTGGGAAGGACCCGGCAGAATGGAAAAGGAAGGCAGCCCCTGTGCGGCAGCAGGACCCAGCGCCTGAGCCAGACCGCTTTGAAGAACGTGAGCCACTAGGGCAGGGGCAGGACCACTCCTCCCCCACTACACCCCTTTCATAGAGCCCCCTGCCCTGACACCCCTTTTCCTCTCTCTAGTTGTGAAGGAAGTCCAGGAGAGGAAGGAATTCCTGGATGCCATGGAGGCCCTGGGGCAGGGCAAGAAGTACCAAGGAATCATCCTGGCTGAAATCTCCCAGGTAGGAGGAACCAGGAAAGCGGGGAGGGGCGGGCCCAGAACGCGGAGTCAGAGTGAGGAGAAACCCCAGCCGGCGCTGAGAGTCTCGGGAGTTGAGCCACAACTCATCCTGATGCTCCTCAAGTTCCTAACCCTGATACCAACTTCCCCTGCTGCCCTTTGCAGAAACTACGGGAAATGGAAGACATTGACCGCAGAAGGACTGAGGAACTTAGGGAGGCTCTTGCCACCACTTAGAGACGGCAGGGCAGCTCACACTGGACCGCCGCAGCCCACCCCTATGCCAACCAGTGTCATCCAGGCCAGCCACTCATGTCAGATGGCTGCCCAGCATGGCACTGTCATAGACTGCAGATGCTGCTCAGGGATGCTGGGGACCACTGGTGGGGTCTCAGAGCCACCCAATGACAGGGCTTCAAGTCTTCTGGGGAAAGAGTCCCAGACACAGCAACAGTGAAGGCCCAAGTCTCACCACCTTGGAAGTGCGTCTGAGGGCATCTGTGGCTCTCTTCCCACCACCTCCAACTCCTGTGTCCTGCTCAGTTAGTTTCTAGACTTGGGGATGAAGACGAGCCTTCCCTCCCGTCTGTCTTAGGATCTACTTATTTGATGACTTAAAGCCTTGGGCAAATATTTAACAACAGTGATTAATTGGCCAATAAAACACATTTAACGTGGGTCATTACACGTACCACCTTGTTGTCACAGGGATAATGCTTATTTGCACAGTTAGACTTTGTCCAACATGGACGGTTTCTAGTTGCCTGTTTTGCACATTTCAAGAGGAAATGGGACTCACACTCTTGAGTACCCTATGGCCAGTAGCCATGGCAGGTGAACTTCAGTTAATGATCTCAACAGACGGCGTGAGGCTTCATCATCCCTTGTGAAAAATAAGGTTCAAGGGCATTTTAACTAGTGAACAGCCTTCTCAGGATTAAAAGTTACTTTAGGTCTAAATACAGACCAGAGCAGCAGCACACAGGGGTGAGAGGGACCCACGCTGACAGTGCACCTGGCTTTGGGGTTCCAGCTGTAGCATGCACCATGTCTCCTTGTGCGCCCATGGCCTCAGCTCTGTTCCTGCATGTGGCTGGTCCTGGGCTGAAGGGTGGCTGAACAGTCACCTGACAGGAAAGCACACCCTGGCCTGGAAACACAGCATATTAGTCCCACACCTTGGGCTCCTGACACTCACAGGTCTCCTCCTCTAGTGTTCTGTCTTTTCCTAAACCCCCCACAAAAAAAAACCCTACCTGCTGTCCCCCACACCTGGAAGGAATCATAATCCTATCACGTCACACAACCCATGTTTTGTGTGCAGAATAAACATGGCTGTGCAGCAGCCAACCAAGAGCAGGCTCAGGAACCCTCATGGGAAGCCTGTGTCCACACCCACAAGAGCCCAGAGCAGAAGCTGCAGTAGGACAGTACCTCCACTCACAGGCCACCGTCACATGACCCAGAGGCAGCAAAACAGAACCAGGGCAAATTCAGGCCAGCCCAACAAGTTCAGACCGGGCGCTCACAAATCACACACATACGAAATCTGAATCCCCAGTTTCTTTTGAAAAATGGAAAAGATTTGGCAACCCTGGGTCCACGTACATTCCCACAGGCTACAGTGGACTACAGTGAGGGGCCCTAACGCTGGCAGAGTCCTCCCAGTCTACCTACACCCGACCCAGGTCAAGTGTGTTACCTGCCTGGTTCCTGAAAGGCCTTAAGGTGGTGACCTCAGCCCAAGGTCAACAGGCACATTCAGCAAGAGACTGCCAGAGGCTGCCCAGGTGTGGAGAGGAAGGGAATCCCGCCCAGAGGCAGGCAATGAAGGCCAAGGTCCCACTCAGTGGACAACCTCAGCATGGTCCCAGACCCTCCAAGGCAGGCAGAAATACCTGGCCATGGAAGTGGGGCAGAGGCAGACAAGAAGGCAAATGTGGCCATGGCCTGAGGCTGTCCCCATTGAATGTTGTTGAGGAATGTCCCCAAGTTAATACAGTGCGATCTTGTCCCCCAGGGGCATGGAGGAGGGGGCCTGGAGGCCCCCAGAGCTTATGACACAGTGTTTTGACCAAGAGCTGCCAGGCACATTCCCTGGGCAAAAGTGACATCACCATCACTTGTCCCCTCCCACAGGGGATGGGTGGCCATCAGTCCTCAAGTGGGAATGAGTCCGGGAGAGGACAGACAACAAAGGAGACAGACGGGTGATGACCACAGAGGGGAGCGGGCCCCAGGCCCTGGGTGGGGAGGAAGCCTCAATCAGGTTAGCACCTACCTGGAGCACCCTCCCTAGGCTGATGCACGGGACCAGAGCTCTGACTGGGTGGCCTCCAGAGGCCATGTCCAGGGGACTCGGCACTGGGGCAGCTAACAGGAGCACCCACCTGCCCCAGCATGGCCACCAGGGCACTGTGGCATCTGGGAAGTAAGTCTTCCCACAGAACAGGGGAGGTGAGGGAGAATCTCCTAGAACTCGGAGGCAGAGGAGGTGGGATCTGCCCAGCACAGACCACTCAGTAACTCATTTGAACTTAACTGCAGACTTGATAAATAGAGCTCCTGAGCAAGGTGACATGAGATTCTGGGCACCTGCACTGGACAGAAAGACAGACTCAGGCTGGGCAGGAGGAGGCCAGCACAGCCCGTCCTGCTTCGGCCTGTTAGCGGGGCAGAGCTAGGCCAGCGCCTACAGAGAAGAGAGGGGAGGCCGAGGAGCTGCCCCGCCACGGCAGGGACCATGGAGCGAGTGGGTGGGTGTGCGTGGCCACTGCCCCTCCCTGGACTGGAGTCCCTGCTTGCCTTTGAGTCTGTCACAGCATCTGGCATCCTCAGATCTGACTGGGCGGGGCTGGGTCACAGCGGTCTGGAGTGCAGAGAAGAGGGAGGGAAACTCTGGCCCAGACAGACGGAGACCTCAGTGGGGGAGGCTCACCCAGAGACACCCTCCCCTTGAGTCACCTCCCCTTTGACTGATCCACGGCAGCAGGGGGCTCCCTCCAGCCCGTGAGGATCCAGGAGGAGACAGTCCCAGCAGCTTCCCTCCCTGTCAGCTCTTGTCCCCAGGGGACTTGCTCTTTGTGTCACGCTTATTTCCCAGCAGCTTCAGCATCTTCATGGTCTTGAACTTCCCCTTTTTCTTGCCCTCGGGTTCAGCCTCCCTCTGGAACTCTGAGCAGAGAAAGGGAAAGATTTGACTCGAGGGAGTCCATCGGGGCAGGCTGGGGTGAGTGACTTGTGTCACTGACCAGGTGTGTGGCTAGCAGGACGGCCCCACACCAGCCTGTGTGAAACTGGGCAGTCACTTCACCATCCCAGGCCTCCCTTATTCCCTAGAGGTTAGGGATCCTCCTTGCCCGGTGTCTTGGCAAGGACCACAAGAACAATCTGGGTGCCCTGTCACTTCAGCTACATGGGCACACGATTCTGTGGGCTGCAACACAAGCACCAACACTCAGAGCGAGAGGAAACTCCGGAAATGACCTCTCCCAGCTCCGAGTTTTAGCCTCTGAGATGAGCCAATCCCAGCTGAGCTTTTGTGGGTGCCAGGTCCCAGGCTAAGGGCTCCCCACCTGCTCCCCCTGTGATCCTCAGCAGTGCCAGGGAGGCAGCGCTTGGTACCCCGTTCTGCAGATTCAGAAAGGCTACGCGTCACCCAACGCATCCGTGTCAGAGCTTGGACTGCATCCAAGCAGCCTGACTCCAGCCCAAGTGGGGACAGTGAGCGGCTGGTGGAGCTAAGACCAAACCCAGACCAGCTTGCAGGCCCAGGATTCCTGCCGTTCCAGGCACTGTCTGATGCTGAGCGGGCGCCACCGTTTGGGCCCACACACCCCACACCACCAGCTTGCAGACCAGGAAGGAGACACCCAAGGGCAACCCATCCTGGGGCTGGAACTGTCCCCCACACACCAGCCCTCCGTGTGTGGCTTCTGGCTGTCGGCTGGCCTACCTTGCTCCAGCGGCCTCAATAGAGACTGAGTCTGCACACCGGCTCCTGCTGGACTGCACCTGCTCCACCTGCCCCTCTCCTTCCACCCCCAGGCTGAAAGCAGGAGTTGAAGAGGGAAGAGGCCCAGAACCAGAACTGTCCTCCCCTGGGGACAGGCTTCACCTTCCTCCTTTACTATTTGTCTCATTCTTGCAGCACTGGGATCAAATCCCGGGCCTGTGCATGCGAGGCAAGCAGCTCTACCACGGCTACACCCCACCCCTTTTAAGTTTTTAAAAAATGTTTGGTACCAGGGATTGAACCCAGAGGCGCTTAACCACTGAGCCACACCCACAGCCTTCTATTTTTTATTTTGAGACAGGGTCTCGCTAAGTTGCTTAGGGCCTTGTGAAGTTGCTAAGGCTGGCCTCAAACCTCCCAAGCACCTGGGATTACAGGTGTGCACCCCCATGCATGGCTTAATTTTATTTTGAGACGGGGTCTAAGTTGCCCAGGCTGGCCTTGAACTTGAGATCCTCCTGTTTCAGCTTCCCAAGGAGCTGAGGGTTACAAGTGTGCCCATCAGGCCCAGCCTCACCTTTCTTCTTGATCATGGCTTCCAACATCTTGTCTTCCTCTTCTTCTCTGAAATGAATAAAGGAAGCTGAGCACCCTCAGGAGGAAGGACCATGTCATGGTTTGGGTCTACAGTGTGTCCCCAAAGCCTTGAGCTGGAAGCACAGTCCCTGGCATCAAGGTTCAGGCTGGGCCTCTTAGGCAGTGACCGGGTCACAAAGGCTCTGACCTCACCATCATGGATTAATCCACGGATGCTGGGAGGCAGGAGGAAGTGGTTGGAGGAAGCAGGCCCTGGGGCGTAGGGCGAGGGGCAGGATTCATCCTCTTCCCAGCCTCTTGCCCTCCCTGCTCCCCGATGCCAGCCCTTCTGCCAGGATGTTCTGCCTCACCTGAGGCTGGGGCAGTGGAATCTGCTGAACTGAATTCTCTGAAGCCATGAACCAAAGTAAACCTTCCCTCCTCTAGATTGTTCTTGTCAGGTTTTTTGGTCACAGTGACAAAAAACTGACTATCCCGGTATCTCTTCAAGTCCTTTCCAGCCTCCGAGTCCCCCCAGGCTGAGCAAGAGTGTGCCTGGATCACTGGTGGTCAGGGCAGGGCTGGCCTGGCCCTGGGGTGTGGGCCTGTCTTGGGCTCTTCCAGGGAGTTGTTTGACCCATGGGGCCAAAGGTATAGCCCACTCTGGGCCCCTCCCCTAGCCGTGTCACCTCTGCCGGTCCTCGTCCAAGCAGTTGACAATGGCATTGCGCTGCTCGATGAGGGTCACGAGCTCCTGCATCAGCACCTTCTCCCGGCCCCGATCTTCCTCGGTCCAGTCCTTCTCTGCCAGGGGAGAAGGGCCAAGGTATGAGTGGTGGTAGACCCTCCACCCCAGCACACCAGGAGCCACTACAGCATGCACAGGAAGGAGGCCCAGAGGGGCAGACCTTAGAAGTATTTGGGGGAAACAAAGGTCGTTATGGAAGAGACCAAGTCTGCTTAAAAAAAAGCACCCTTCAAGGGGCCCCAGGAGGGCCAGTGTGAGACCCTCTAAGAACAGAGGCTGGCACACCTACGGGGCCTCCCGCTCAGTTCACGCATCTGGGCAATAGATGGGCAAGATGGCCTCTTGCAGCAGACAGGACCCGGCGGGGAGACAGCAGGGACTCCCGGGGCTCCTCCTGCAGAGGCACTATGACCCAAGGGGCACACTGGGGCAGTCACCAAGGAGGAGGGAAGATGAAGGGGACACTGGGGCAGGAGCCCAGCTAGGAGGTTCCCCTGCTGCCCCTTTGAGCTCCTCTCCCCTCCAGGTGCAGAGCTGTCCCACAGGTCCACCCTCAGGGGCCCACCTGTGCCCTTGACTTCTCTCTCTGAGCCTGCAGGCTCCAGGGGATGGGTGGCCCACTTGGCATTACCTCCCCAGCATCTCCCACACATCTGGAATGACAGCTGGGCCCCTGAGCCACTGCCCCACTGGCCTACTACCTCACTTTGCCAAAGTTCAGGGGCAGGGTGCCCAACTTAGTTCTAGGGACAGAATATGGGCTTCAGTGTCACCATCCAAGTTCATATCCCACTCTATTACTTCCCAAATCTGGAACCTGGGTGACTTATGTCCCTAGTCTACATGTGGGGAGACAGGCTTAGGGAAGCTAAGTCCTTGGCCAGCACCACACAGCAAAGGTGGCCCAGGATTTGAAGTGGGGCAGCCTGACACCCCCCAGGGGACGGCTGTTGCAGTGTCTTGAGGCTCTCCAGTCCACCTGGGGCTCATCCTCCAAAAACAACATCTGAGTCAAGCCCAGAAGGTGCTGCCCATAGAAGGGAGGCTGGAGGGACCACGGGAAACCCAGGGCCAGGCTGGCCGGGGAGATGGAAGTCCTGAGCTCACTCTAGCCACAGGGTGTCGCTGTGGCCCCCTCTGAGTGGCCACACCCCAGCCTCCTGGAGGTCTGGGTGGGAATGACTCACAGCTGGTACTGGACCTGGGCCATCCTGTGACTTTCCCAGGGCCACCTGCCTCCCAGGTTCCCCAGCCAATGGAGAGGCAGGACCAGTTACAGAGACGGGAGAGCTGGGTGTGCAGGGACAGGTGCTGGGTGTGCAGGGATAGGTGCTGGGTGTGCAGGGACAGGTGCAGGGTGTGCAGGGACAGGTGCTGGGTGTGCAGGGACAGGTGCAGGGTGTGCAGGGATAGGTGCTGGGTGTGCAGGGACAGGTGCAGGTGGGAGACGTGGAGGGAAGGGCACCTGCAACACCCACGGGCAAGCCCCTTGGCCCTTCTGGCCCTCCGTTCCCCTGTGTGTTAAAGGGTGACGGTGGCCTGCCACGCAGGGCTGGCACCATGCCCAGCCATGGGGAGAGGTCAGAGCTGTGGCTTCCACAGTCCTGAGGTCTCTGCCCCTGGCTACGGTTCACTTCATACCGCGGCCAAAGGGCCCTTGAAGAGCCTCCCTCACCAGACTCCAGCTTGGCACTCAGTCCGCGGAGCCCAGGGAGCTTCCGCATCACTGTCTTCTGTCCCGAGAACGCCCTATGGGATGTGTCCCTTTATTCTCACCTCACACATGAAGCCACTGAGGCCCAGTGAGGCTAAGCAACCCGCCTAATATCACACAGCAAGTCTGATCCCATGCTGCTCCTGGTCCTGTTGTTCACCGAGAGCTGGTCACCCTGACACCAAGGACATCCCCCCTCACCTGTCGCGTGGTCCGTCTCCTCCATGGCACTCACCATTTATGCCTACCCTAACTGCTCCCAGCCTCTGAGGACCCAGGGCGCCTGCTGGCCCCTTCCTGTGGCCCATGTCCAGCCCACCCACACACTGCCCGTGGCGGCTCAGGGTGGAGACCTGCCCCGGGGCCGCGTGCGGCCTTACCCGGCTTGTTGAGAAGGCATCGGAGCTCGAACTCCACGTCCGCCTGGCGCTGCTCCAGGTTCTGCTGCTTGAAGCTAGAGGGTGAGAATCGGGGACAATGGACAATTCTGCCCCTACCTGGCTGCCCCACCCTGCTGTCACCAGCCCCAGGACAGGAGGGCGGGCAGGCCTGCAGGACTCACACGTAGATGAGCTCCGACTCCCGCCGCACCAGCAGGTGCTTCTCGTGGATGAGCTTGAACCAGTCTACCAGCATGTCGTCCTCTCGGCCCTCTAGAAGCCAGACACCCCCTGAGGCCAGGGCGGGCCACCTGGCTCCCCTGCTCGCTGGCCCAGGAAGAGGGGCACCACCCCAGACCCTCCCGGGCTCCCGCACCATTCACTCCGCCACGCAGCTTCTCCTCCAGCAGGACCCCGCGGTGTTCCAGAGCATCCAGCTGGCGCTCAATGGTGTCCATCTCTCCATAGATGTCCTCTTCCGGGATGTACTGGTCAGCCTGGACCTGCCCCCAAATATTCTGGTCACCTAAAGGCCAGCAACCCTCTCCCGCGTGCCCTCCCCTGCTCAGGCTGATGCCAGGAGCTCCACCCCTTTTTCTGGCCACCACAGGCTCCAGGGACCCAGGTACTGTGGCACACGCCAGCGCAGCAGGAAGCAGGATGGGCCAGGGGAAGAGGCTGGTGTGGGGTCACCCCAACCCCTCCGTGCCGTGAGTCCCAGCACCAAAGCACCCCCATTTCCAGCTTTGTGGAAACTCCTCCCCCTGCCACTCTGAAGGACTTCACAGCAGGAGTGACAGTGGCCGATGTCGAGATGACCTGGAGAACAAGCCTCTCACAGGAGTGCCTGATGCTGCACTATCGTTAGCCACCAAGAAATGCAGAGGGCTGCTCTGGGCTGCCAGGGCCCCTGCGGCGTCCCCCTGGCTGAAGCCCGGGCTTCCAGAGGTGACCTAAGAACCCTCCTGAATATCAGGGCAGCGACCCAGACACTCGGCCCGAGGTGACAGGGAGGCGGTGGTCCCGCTGCCTGCGTCCCAGGGCTCCCAGCTGGCACCTTGCGTTTGATGAGCGGGAAGCCATGTCCGGGCGCAGGTGGCCTCACTGGCTTGGATCCCTTGGTGGCCTTCCTTGCTGTTGGAGATGCTGCCGGTGACGGCTTCCGATTAAAAGGATTCTCTTTGCAGGAAGACTAAAGGCAGGGACATGACAATGGGCAGCATGGTCACACGAGGGACACAGAAAGCGGACCAGCTTGGTGGCACACGCCTGCAATCCCAGCTACTCAGGAGGCTGCGGCAAATTCCACTCACCCGACAGCATTCCAGTTCTCTCCTTCCTTCCTTCCTTCCTTCCTTCCTTCCTTCCTTCCTTCCTTCCTTCCTTCCTTCCTCCCTTCCTCCCTCCTCCCTCCCTTCCTTCCCTTCTTTTCCTTTTTCTTTCTTTCCTCTTTTCCTCCCTCCCATCTTCCTTCTCTCCCTTTCTTTCTTTCCTAGAGATTGAACCCAGACACTTTGCCACTGAGCTACATCCCAGCCTTTTATGTTTTTTATTATGAGACAGGGTCTTCCTCTTTGCTGAGGCTGGTCTCAAACTTTAGGTCCTCCTGCCTCAGCCTCCCAAACGTCTGGGATTATGGTGTGCACCACCACACCCAGCACGCATTCTTTTCTCGTCTTTTTTCTTAAAGCTCTTACTTATCTTTTTAAGTGCTGGGAAGAGTCTGGGGCCTCCTGCATGCTAGGCAATGCCCTACCACAGGGCGGCCCCCACCAAGCACTTCCATTCCCAGAGAACCTGCAGTGTGCAGGTTACTACAGCACCCGATGCTCTGGATACATTCCTGCTCAGATCTCAGATCAGGGCTGGGCGTGGCTCAGGGGAAGAGGCCTGCCCAGCATACTCAAGGCCCTGGGCTCCATTCCCAGCACGACCCCCACCCTTCACCCCCGCACAAAAAGTTTCGTCTCCCCACACCTACAAAGCAGGTATTATAAAGTACATTTTATAGCCAAGCAAGGAAGTCTAGGCCCAGCAGCCCTCCAGCACTGAGGAACTGTGGGCAGACCATGAAGAGCTCACAGAGGCCTTGCAGACAGATGCCCTTCCCAAGAGAAGCCTCTCACACAGGGTCACCCAGCCAGGAAGTACAAAAAGAGGACCCTGACCCTCTCTCCTGCAGCAGATGGTGAAGGACATCTCCCTTCTGGACTGGGAAAGGCCCACCCTCTGCTGCCCAGCCAACCACAGACATCCAGAGTTCAGGCTCTGTCTTTCTGCCCCTCTGGGGAGACCGCTGTCCCCTCTGAGGCCGGCCCAGCCAGGCAGCCACACCAGGCACGGCAGGCCCCGCCCGCCCCATGCACACTGTCAACGGCAGCTCCTGGGAGGAAAACACAGGAGCCCTCGCAGGCCTTCCTGAGGCACACTGAGGTCTGCAGCCTTCTCCCAGCAGCTGGGGAGGGAGGGCCCTGCCCGTCCCCTATGCCAGCTCAGGGAGCCACCTCTGAGGCTAGGAGTCTCTCTGGGACACTGAGGCAGGAAATGTGCCAGGGCCAGAGTGCAGCCACACAGGGAGGTCCTCACCAGTGAGCCCAGTCCAGGGTCAGCTCGGCCACCCAAGACCTGGTCTCCTGTCTCCACTGTCTCCCAATCCTGGAAGGAGTGTGGGTGGGCTCTCCAGAAGGAGGATCACTTGGGGTTCTGCCTCCTGCCTCCATAAACACCCAGAAGACCCAGTAGAGTCCAGGAGCCTGAAGCCTCGACCCCTCAGGGGCTTCAGCCCTTGTCAGCCACAGGCCACCCTCACACCCACCCTCACACAGCGATGGATGGGGGCAGATGCCTTGAGCAGAGAACCTAACCCAGCCACCCCACCTCTGACCACCAGCGGGCCCAGGGGCTCCTCAGAGCAGTCTGGAGCCTGGCACAGCCCAGCTCCTCTCTCTCAAGGGGAGCCCGAGCCCAGGGAAGGACAGGGCCTTCTCAAGGTCACTGCAGGTGGCACCGCCAGGATCACTGCACCTGAGGCTGTGGCCCAAGCCAAGCAAGGTCCAATGGTGTCTGAAAGGCACACAGGTAGGTCCAGACCCACCACAGTCAGGCCATGATAACAGCTGCCCCCGTAAGCATCCCTGCCTTCCCCTACTGGGGCATGGACAAGCCCTGGGTGCTGAGAGGCCAGCAGAGCATGCACTGTGGACACAGGAGGGCATGAGCTAGGTGCCCAGATCCCAGGCCACCCCAGGTTGTTGGCACAGGGCAGGGAAGTTGGTGAGCCTATGGCTGACCAAGCTTCTGGAAACCAATTCTCCTTGGCACCGCACCTGAAGGAAGACACCACCCAGCAGGCCTAAGGGGGCCCGAGGACACACCTATCTGCCCTCTCCAAACACCTCCGGGCCACACAGCCAAGGCACTCAGGAACTGGGTCCTGAGCCCTGCAGCCTGTCAGGGGCTGACCCTGCCACTGCCAACCCTACCCATAGCTCCGCGGTCACCAGAGCACCTCCCCAACCTGGCTGAGAGCCCCTCAAGGACAGGGACCATCCTCGCCCACATCACCTCCGCGGCCGGCAGGTGGGTCCCTTCCCTCTGTTCTACCCCAGATCACCTTCTAGAACAATCAGAGTCATGTCTCCCTGAGCAGCCTATGAGCCCCCCAGGGCAAGTCAGGGTCTTAACGCCATTTCGACCCCAGCCCGACAGCCACCGAGCGGGAGCGGAGGGGGGGTGGACGGGCCGTGAGCATGAAGGCTGGGGTGGATGGTCCCAGGGGTTCAGCACACAGGCCTAGGACACCAGGTACACAGGCGCTGGACATGTAGTACGCAGATGGCCAAATGAGTGGACAGGTGAACAATTGGACAGGGGATGGACAGAGGGATTGGTGCCTCACTGCATAGGGTGGGAGTGGCTTGCTGGACATAGCCAAGGCCACTCGAGAAGTCAGGAGCCAGCATAAACGGCAGGCCCTGGACATTCTTGCCTGGAGACCGGACCCATGTCCATGAGAGAAGACGCAGCTGGAGGAGGGAGAGTGGGGGTGGACACTTACCTTCACCTGCAGCTGTGGGGACGCGCTTCCCGGGGAAGGTGCAGGGCTCCTGTCTCCAACCAGCAAGAGAGGGGTGGGGGTGGCACCGCTGCAGGGCTTGGCTGGCAGGGGACTTGGGCTGCCCCTGGTCCTGGCCTGTGGTGTCCGCTCCGTGCTAGGCTGCACCATCTCCCCAGAAGAAGACAGGGAGGAGTCGGCGGAGAGGCTGGCAGAGTTCCCAGGGGTGCCGGGGGTGTCGGGGGCGTGGACAGCAGGCTCCGAGGAGCTCTTGGGCACGGCGGGCGGCTCCAGGAGCTCAGCACTGGCAGCCTGGCCTGAACTCTGGGAGGACAGGCTCTCCACACTGAGGGCCGGCGACGGTGTGGCCGAGGGGGGCTCCGAGCGGGAGAGGCGGGAGGCGTGGAGAGCTGTGTGAATGAATGCCACGTGATCTCGTGTGACCCGCTGGGCCAGGCCTTCAGCCTCACCTGACAGGATCCCCGCCCCAGAGCTGCAAGTGACCCAGGAAACCCAGCCCCTTCCCAAACGGATGGGCGCGGGCCCACAAGACAGCAAACCTACGGCAGGACCAAATCACAAGTGTTCCCATCGCCAGACCTGGCGGGGCAGCACTGGTAGGCACCACTGCTGGGCATCCTCCTACAGACCAAGTCTCCAAGTCCCTCATCCCCGCTTTCCAAAAGAAGCAACAGACTCAGAGAGGGCACTTGTCCCCATAAGGGCTGGCCTTGAACACAGCTGTGGCCAATCCAGGTTCATGCCCCTCAGCTCACCCAGAGCCTGCCCACCGTCTCCCCCTGGGCAGCCCAAGCACTGCTGGTGCCTCCCAGGGTTGAGACCCCTGGGCACCTGCCTGTGAGCATCTCTAATGCTCTTGGCCCCACCGTCTGAGTGGTCCCCTGAGCTCTCAGAGGCCCGGACCCCAGCAGAGAAGGCAGGTGGCCAAGAGCACAGGAGACCTGGGAGACCGGAGAGCCCAGGATGCAGCTGCCCAGGAAGGAAGCTCAGGGAGGGCAGAGGCCCAGCACCCTGGAGCCGACCTGCCCACGTCCCAGAGGGGAAGACTGAAGACAGATGTGGGGAAGGAACGGCTCCCAGTCCTAATCTGAGCCCAACGACGCAGTGACAGTGTGTGAGCGAGTCGGGGTGAGAGCCGACCCCTACCACGTGCCCCGAGGGGCCTGGCCTGGCCTGCGCCAGGTACTCCCCTGGGCCCGCAGCAAAAGTATGGACTCAGGATCTGGAGCGGTGGTGTACACCTGGAATCCAAGAGACCAAGGCACCAAGGGCACAAGTTCAAGGCCAGCCTGGGCAACTCAAGGTGTTGTCTCAAAATAAAGTCAAAAAGGGCTGAGGCTGTAGCTCAGTGGTAGAACACTTGCCCATCATGGGCAAAGCCTTGGGCTCCATCCCCTGTACCACAAAAACAAAACAAAACAAAAAAACCCTAGAGCCAGAATGCCCTCACATCTTCAAATCCTGCCTTCATCGCTTCAATACTGCGAGGCCCAGGGAAAATCACTAATCCTCTCTGTGCCTGTCTCCTCACCTGCAAAGAGGCAATCATGACATGGCCTCACAGGCTGCTCTAGGGTTCAACAGGACACTGCGAACCCCACAGGGTCCCTGGCCTGGAGAGCCTCCCTGACCACACCGCCCAGCCCGGGCCTATGCAAGGGTCAGGCAGCTGCGGGGCAAGTGGGTACTCACTGAGTGGAGATGTGCTGGGCACTCGGGGGGCGGGGCGCTTCTTTGTCTTGGGGCTGCTGGTGGGGGTGATGCCATACCAAGGGTGCAGGGACTTGGGTGTGGACTCTGGGTGGGCCAGGGCAGGGCCGGGCACCGGGCTGGGTGCTGCAGGGAGTGACTCCTCCTCTTCTTCATCTTCCTCAAAGGGGTTGTAGGGCCTGGGCTCGGGGCCCTCCACCATGGCCCCATTCTCCGCCTGCCTGCTGGCCAGAGCCAGGCTTGGTGGCCCAGGGCTGCTGCTGGGAGGCAGCGGGGCTGGCTTCTTCTTTGTCTCTGCCTGAACCAGTGTGATCCATGGGGGGTCCTTCCTGGGGGCTGGCGTCCTGGAGAGAGGCCAGGAAGCAGAGGTGAAGGCAGTGGTCAGTCTTCTATCTTCCTGGCACAGTTTCAAGTCCACATTAAAGGAGAGCAATGAGGAGCTTCCCAGCCCAGGGGCCAGTCTGGGCCCAAGGATGAAAGGAACTCTTACAGTCACATCCCAGCTAGGCACTCTGAGGCGCAGAAAGGGCCAACCCTCAAGTCACACACCCAGGAAAAAAAGAAACCAGGGGTCTGGGGAACACCGGAACATAGTCACCTGGCCCCTCTAGGTGTCAGTCTCCTCATCTGCTAAATGGGGACGATGACACCTCTTGGGGCTGTTGTAAGAATCCAATGAGTCTCACGCACAGGAGCTCCATAAACATTAACCACTAGGACAGCTGGGCCACCTCCCTCCCAACCCACCATCCAAAGCACGGCTCCTGAAGAAGCCGGAAACTGAGGTCCTCCCTGCAGGGTCGGGGAACTGAGAGCCAGGCGCCAAGCTGACTTGACCAGGCCTTTCTATACTCCATGAACAAGGCCTACATCTCCGTATTAGGGAGGATCTGGAGGTTGGGGAAGGGGAAGGGATTCCAGAGGCAGCTGTCCCCACGGGAGCAGGTCAGGCAGTGGCAGTGGGAATCCCGGGGCAGCCATGGGGGAAGGGGCGGTGGGCCCAGCTCTCCTGCCCACCAGACAAGCCTCCTTTTCAAGCCCAGCTGCCCACCCCAGGAAACCTAGCCCCACCCAGGCCCCAGGGACCCCGTTCCCACCAAGCCCTCCATGGCAGAAAGCCTCTCGTGGGCCAGCTTACCTGTCTATCAATTTGGGTGTCCCTCTCGGCTTGGGGACAGGAGGGTCCTGCAATCTTCCTAGATGGGAAAGGACCGTGAGCCAGACCTTCATGGGCAGCAGAGAGGGGCCCCCAGAGCCAGCCAGAGAGCTGGCCTTGCTGAGGAGTGCCCTTCCTTCCCACCTGGGAGGTCATAGACCCCAGGTGGCCATGACAACCTCCCCTGTACCCTGGTACCTCCCCTGCCCAGCCCTCAGAGAGATTAGATAAGCACTGAAGGTGACCAGGAGAATGGTCAGGTGGACAAGGCCAGGCCTCCTGAGACTCCATCTATATTTCAGTTGAGAAGAGAGAACCCAAGTCCCTTCAGATCGATTCCCAGTGTGGGCCGGAAAGACCATGTCACTTTAGCCCAGGTGCCATCTCCTCCTAGAAGCCTCCCCTGACTCCCAGGGTCACCCATCTCAATAAGATCCTGCACTCTCCTAGGCACCTGAGTCTGTCTCTCTCCTCCTCAACACTGGAGGGCACAAGGAGGTCTGAACAGTATCTGTCCCTAGTGCCCAGCCCCTAAGCCAGCCCTCGGGAGCACAGAGCGGAACGAACAAGCGGAATGAACAAGCAGAACTTCTGGTGTGTCCCAGGGAGGCCAGTGCATCCGGGTTATAGGAGCCTCCTTTCTTTCCATGCGCTCCTGGAAACTCAGGGAGATCCTTTGGGAATGTGTGCAACACAGGGTGAGGGGGGGACCCAGAGGGTGGGCAGGGGTTTCCACTGCAGTTCAGACTAACTCAGAGCTGCCCGACCTCCACCTTCTCCCAGTCCCTCAGTTCTCCCAGGCCAGGCTTGGCCAAACACAGAGGCTGGGTACATGAGGTCACCTGGGAGTGTGCCTCGGGACTACCCAGGGCATGGGAGTGATACCAGCTCAAAGGCCCCAGGACACACAGTCGCACACAGCAAACACTCCTACACACCTTGGAACACAAGACCGACACAAAAGAACACAAATACCCAACACGCAGGACGGGGCAGGGGAGAGGCAGGGCCTTACTCTGCCCGTGAGAGCTGCACTGGCTCCGGGAACAGCTTGGCTCAGGGGCTTGCGGTGGCTACTTGCTGTGGGAATTACCAACCTCAGGACACAGGGACTCCCCGGCACACTCACAATGTATGCAGGCCCAAGTGGAGAAAGTGGCTCACGGATGCTCCCAGGTGCACACAGACAAGGCCCAGACACAAGGGCCACCCTGCCCCGCTGCACCCTGCTCACCATTCACGAGGCCGCTGTCGCCCTGCTCCACTGGGCTGTCCTGCTGCAGGCTGGACCGGGGCCGGGGCGTGGGGGGCATCAAGGCTGTGCTCTCAGAGGACTTCCTGGGCGCAGGTGTGGGCCGGCTGGCTGGGGGGCTGGCCAGTTCCTGGGGTTTGCCGGGCACTGGGGGCTTGGTGAGGATCTGCGGCCGGGCCTCAGGGCTGGCCTTGGGTCCATCGGCCTTGGGTCCATCGGCCTCAGGCCCTGCAGCCACACTCGGGCTGGGGCAGCCTCCCTCGCCATGCTTGGCTTCTTCTGTGAGCTGCTGCTGCTTTGGCTGTGAGGGGGGTCCAGGCCTGGTCCCTGGCCACCCCCCTGGGCCTAGCCTGGTACAGTGCTCCGCACACACAAAGGTGCCCTCCTCAGGTCCGCTCCGGTAAGCCCCGGGCAGCAGGGTGCTGGAGCACCGCCGACACCTGCAAGGGGGACAGGACAGGTTCCGCCAGGCACTGCAGAGGCCCAGGCTGCTCCCTCCTCCCTTCACCAACTGCCCCGTGCATCCAGCCCAGGACTTGGGTGTTCCCAGATCAAAAAGAAAACGGTAACTGTCGGAGACACATGGGAACAACACAATCAGCAAACCACTTGTGAAACACACCTTCAGTTTGTGCTGCAAGAGGAAGAAGCAAAGGTTTGCCCCAGAAGTACCTCGGGGGGCTGCCACCCACTAGGCCCAGGGAATCAACTGGGTGGTTTTAAACCAGCCAGGTTTGTTTATTGTGGGTTGGTTTGTTTTTTCCCTTCTTTTTCCCTCACAGTACTGGGGATCAAAGCCAGGGCCTCATAATTGCGCAGCTACCAAGCTATACCCCCCAGGTTTATTTGTTTTTAATAAAGCAGAATAAAATATATCAGTAAATAATGCAAGCAAGGATAAATACTGCTTTATGAGACTCTTATTCTGTGTGTGCGACTATTGACAAGAGTTTCATTTCAGGTATTTACACCAAGCCACCAATGTCAAAAGCATGTTTTACTAAGAGTCACTGTAAAGAGTTTCTCAAATGCTGCCTAGGTGGCCAGATGTGACTGTATTGATGTAGCCTGTTTCCCTGGGCCTGGGGCTGTACTCATATGTACAGGCACCAAACCAGATCCAGTATGCGCTAGAATTCCATGCATGTCTGCCCTTGACTACATATTTTCAATTTTCCTTTCCGGTTTCTTCTTTCTAACATAAAATGTTTGGGGGCTGGGGGTGCAGCTCAGTGGTGGAGCATTTGCCTAGCATGTACAAAGCCCTGTGGTACATCCCCAAGACAGCACTAAAAAAAAAGCTTTTCACTAAGTTTTTGCATTTTCCTTGCTTGTTATATTCTACTTCCTTAAAACTGGCTTGCACCACAGAGCCAACTTAAAGCAAGTTGTTACTGGGGTTTTTTTTAAAACTTTTTTCTTTTCCCAATGGCTTTCAAGTATATGCTGTTCATTAGTCAAGTAGTTATCCTCAAGAGCTAGAGCACTGCAGCAGAAACCCTGAGCTCCAACCGTGTTGGTCACGAGATTTTGATCTAATTATGTGACTGAGCAGGTCTTTCCCATTACTAAGCCTTAGTTTGCTTCTCAGTAAAATGGAAATAAGCCAGACACTGTGCCCGGCTGTGCCAGGTATCTTAATGGCACAGCCGGGCACAGTGATGTGCACCTGTAATCCCAGTGATTCAGGAAGCTGAGGCAGAACGATCCAAGTTCAGGGCCAGCCTGGGCAACTTAGTGAGACCTAACTCAAAATAAATCCAGGGTGACAAGGGACGTGCATGACCCCTACACTCACCGAAAGCAGTGCCGATGGTACAGCCTGCCCTCGGCCAGGTACCGCTGCACCAGATGCACATGCTGCTGGCAGGCCGCACAGGTGCTGTTGGGGGCCCGCTGGGGGGCCTGCTCCGACAGGCTGCCAGGGGGGAGCTCCTCGCCCTGCAGGGAATGGGTACAGTCACCAGCCATGCCGTTCAGAACAGAACACGCCCCTTCTCCTTCCCTGTCACAGCCACTGTCCCTAAAGTGTGCACCAAGCTTCATGGTGGTAACAGGCAAGGATCAGAACCCTAGGAGGGGCAGCGAGGGTATCCTGTCAATGTGCCCCTGATGAGGAAGCCAAAGCCCAGAAAGGGGAAAGATTTGTCAAGGTCACTGAGCTAGGATGGAACAGAAAACCTGACTTCTGGTTTCTGAGGATTCCTGCCCCCAGGAAAAGCAGTGCCCTATGAAGGCGCGGCCTCTCCTTCCCTCGGGTGGCCCTCCTTGAAGGCTGTCTCTTAATTCACCTCATCTGCCTGTCTTCCCTCCTAGAGCTGCAGGTTTAAATCCCAATGTCTCTACTGCCCAGCACTGTGACCTTGAGCATGCCTGAGACTTGGGTCCCACCTATAGAATAACCCTTGCTAGTCTCAGTCCCACATAGCCTCCCTGGGGACCCACTTGGGCCTGGCTCTCTCTGGAGCATGTGTCACTGCAGTTGTCCCCCAGCCTACTCTGCACCCAGGCATCTGCATACCTGGCCCTTGTCTCCTGGTTCCGCCACAGTGGGTGTTGCAGAGAGTGGGGGGGAGGGTGCCAGGTCCTTTCTGGGGGGTGAGATGCCACCTGCCAAGAGATAGGAAAGGTGCCTGAGGCAGGTGGGAATCCTGCAGCCGCTGGAGGCCCCGCCCTGCCCAAAGAGGTCAGCTCGAAGCCTTCAACCCTGAGGCACCACAGGACGAGAGGAGGCTCCCCCATCACAGTCCAGGAGCACCTTCACTTGCAAGTCATGTGCTAAGGACAGGCCACCTAACCTCACTGAGCCCTGTAAAAGGGGGACAGTAATGACTACTGCGCACAGCCCATATGACAACAGGACGATCAGAGAATGATCGATGGACGCAAGGCAGGAGGGCAGTTTCCTTCCCAGCCCAGCGAGAGGGCTGGAGGAGGGGAAAGCAAAATGCCTACCTGGTGGCTGGGGATGCTGCCTCTCCTGTGGCCACTGCTCACCTCACAGGTGAGCAGCTGCAGCTCAGAACCCTGCCCACTGCCCCTCAGAGAGGACAACCCCCACCCAAGGCTCCCCTGGGACCCAGCTCCTTCCTGCTCCAGCACATGTTAAACTGAACACCTGCTCTGGACCCCAGGATTAAAACAAACCCCAAGTCCACAGAACTGTGTACCCAATAAAAGGCCACTGATGATATTTTAAAAATTTAATCACAACAGCCTTATCTACAATGCACTGACCAAACGTCAGACCCCTGAACACATCTCAAAGCATTGAGGAGATGTCGACCAGCACGTTCACAAGACGGAACAGAACAGAAAATATCTGCATGTTGTAAAGTGCATCACATGTTCTAAGGGGAAGAACTGTTTCCTAAAACTTGTTTCAGTTACATACGTGTGCGTGGCCTGGGAGCGTGCCAGGAAATGTCCTTACTGTGAGTCACCCTCAAAGGTTTGGAAGCCCAGCAGCCTCAGCCAGTCCCTCCAAGACCTGCTCTGCATCCTGCCCCGCCTCCTCCCCATCACTCACAGCAGCACATGCCCCCTGCTACCCCAGCCAGCAACATTCCCCCCCACACCAGGATTTTCACAGGGCCACCTGGGCCTCCTCCTCCTTTAAGAGATCAAGCCCTCCGTGACCGCCCATCTAAGATGCCACTCCCTCCCTTTATTACTTTTTTTTTTTTTTTTTTTTGGTACCAGGGATTGAACCCAGGGGGTTTTAACCACTGAGCCACATCCCCAGCCCTTTTTATTTTCTATTTTGAAACAGGGTCTCATTAAGTTGCTTAGGACCTTCTTAGTTACTGAGGCTGACTTTGAACTTGTGATCCTCCTGCCTCAGCCTCCAGAGCCACTGGGATTACAGACATGAGCCACCGCACCCAGCTTTTTTTTTTTTTTTCCTTCTTTTGAGATGAGGTCTTGCTGTATTACCCAGCTGGCCTTGAACTCCTAGGCTCCAATTAATCCTCCTGCCTCAGCCTCCCAAAACTGTTTTTTGGTTGGTTTGTTTGTTTTTCAGTACTAGGGACTGAATCCAGGGGTCACTGAACCACTGAGCCACATCCTCAGCCACCCCCTTTTTTAAAATATTTTTTTTAATTGTACATGGACACAATACCTTTATTTTACTTTTATGTGGTGCTGAGGATCAAACCCAGTGCCTCACAGATGCTAGGCAAGTGCTTGACCACTGAGCTACAGTCCCAGTCCCCCACTTTTTTTTATTTTGTTTTGTTTTGTTGTTGTTTTGAGATAGGGACTCGCTTACTTGTCCAGGCTGGCCTTAAATTTTGATCCTCCAGCCTCAGCCTCTCCAGTATCTAGAATTACAAGTGTGCGCCCCTGCACCCCATTTACCCCATTGCTCTTCATCCTGCTCCTTATTTATTCCTTGAAATGATACTACTTACTGATCTGTTCTCCCTTTCGCCCTCCTCATTAGAATGTAAGTCCTGAGCCTGTCCCCTCTTAGTGGTCTCCCCAGCATCTGGCAAAGGCCTGGCACATATTTGCTTAAATGTGTGAGAAAATGCCAGGTGCTGGGGCTGCACACCATGAACAAGACAAAGATGGTCCACAGGAGAAGGAAGGGGGGTAAGGCAACTCTTGGGGACCGGGGCAAGGCTCAGTGGGGGAGCCTGCACTTAGTGTGCACAAGGCCCTGGCTCCACTCCAGCTCTGAAGAATCTGTACCCTACACCACGACGGCTTCCCCATGGGGTGGGCAGCAGGAATGTCCACCTGGAGAAGGCAAAACTGGAGACAGGAGGGTGGGCAGGAGGGAGCCCACCAGGAGGGAGGCAGGGGCAGACCAGCAAGCAGCCGCTCAGCAGGACGGGACGTGGCGCTCAAAGATGCGCAAGAAACTCAACAGGACTGCAGCTGCGGCAGGGAGCAGTCAAGCCCACGGACAGAGGCCCAGGAAGCCCAGGAAGAGAGGCCCAAGAAGCCACACGGAGCTTCTGGGCCTCCTCCTAGGACACTTGCCCTGCACCCTGTGGACAGGTGCCCCTCTGTGGATTCCCATGACTGCGGGGCTTCCTACACTCAAGCCCCGACTCCCTGGCCAGGCAGGGGTCACCTGATGTGCCCAAGGTCACTGGCACCCTCAAGCCCCCCACACAAGCTAAACACAGTGCAGATCCAAAGCTACCAAGTTCAGTGAAAGTCAGTCTGGTCAAAAATCACCCCTGAAACCCCTTCCCTGGCCCAGAAAGCTCAGTACAGGAGCATCTGGGGAGCCACCAGCCAGCTTTGCCTCCGGGATTGGAACACTTCGCTGTTTCCTCTGCTGGAGTAACAGATGGGATAAAAATGGTCTCATTTAGAGGCCAAGTGGTATGTGTGAGAGGTACCAGCTGTACCCTTCTCAATGAGAACCCCCGCAGGGAAGCAGAGCAGCCCACCAGGGCACACCCACCCTGCAGGTCCCCCAGGAGGGGTCTGCCAGGAAGGACTTGGTACAAGGACACTGGGAGATAAGTTGAGATTCAGGTCACAGTCCATTCATAAATCCTGATCATTAAGCAAGAGAAACAGGGATCAGCGAATAAAGGGGCACAAGTGGTCCCACGCTTAAAATGGGGTTTGTGCCCCGATAAACACATCACACCTTGGAAATTTCCTAAGTCAGAAATTCATTTATTACCCCAACCTCCGGGACATCACAGCTTAGCAACACAACACACTGTAGAGTATCAGCTGTTCCTGGCTCAGAAAAAGGGCAAAATTCAAAACTAGGAAAACAGTTTCTACAGAATGCATATTGCTTTCATACCACAGAAAAATTGAAAAATCAAGTTGAATCATCCTAAATCAAGGACCATCAATAATCTAGTTTTTAGGGTTTGTTTTTTTTTGGTAGTATTGGGGGGGTTGAACCCAGGGCTAAATTGCCAACTACTAAGCTGCATCCTCAGCCCCTTTTATTTTATATTTTGAGACAGGGTCTCAGCAAGTTGCTGAGGCTGACCTTAAACTCATCATTCTCCTGCCTCAGCTTCCGGAGTAGTTGGGATCACAGATGAGCACCACTGTGCCTGGCTAGATGGGCACTATTATCCTCATTGTCAGGGGGAAACGGATGCCCGGCACAGTGGCACACACCGGTAATCTCAGCAACCTGGGGGGGGGGTGGGGGGGGGGGCTGAGACAGGAAGAGAACAAGTTCAAAACCAGCCTCAGCAATTTAGTGAGTTCCTAAGCAACTGAGCAGGACCCTGTCTCTAAATAAAAAACTAAAAAATGACTGGGGATGTGGCTCAGTGGTTGAGCACCCCAGGTTCAATCCCTGTAGCATTAAAAAAGAGGAGAGGCTGAGAAAGGGAGGTGAAATCGCTGTCACCCAGAGGGGAACTCCTGAGTCCACGCTCTGAATCTCCACTCCAGCTAGACTGCCTCACCAAAGACTGTGGTGCCTAGAAGTGCAGTAGTTTTGGGTGCAGATGCCAAAATTCCCACCCGCACAAGCCCCTTATCTAAAATGGTGACAGAGCGGGTGCAGGGGTTCTCACACCTATAATCCAAGCAGGAGGATCTCAAGTTCAAGATCAGCCTCAGCAACTTAGTGAGGCCCTAAGCAATTAATGAGGGAGACCCTGGCTACTAGGGATGTAGCTCAGTGGTAAAGCACCCCTGGGTTCAATCCCTGATGACAAAAGTATTTTTAAAATAAACAAATTAAATAAAATGACGATTTACATATAACCTATGTACATCCTCCTATGTACATTTTTTAATATTTATTTTTTAGTTGTAGATGGACACAATATCTCCATTTTTTTTTTTTTAATATTTATTTTCTAGTTTTCGGCGGACACAACATCTTTGTTTGTATGTGGTGCTGAGGATCGAACCCGGGCCGCACGCATGCCAGGCGAGCGCGCTACTGCTTGAGCCACATCCCCAGCCCTCCATTTTATTTTTATGTGGTGCTGAGGATCGAACCCAGTGCCCCACACGTGCTAGGCAAGTGCTCTACTACTGAGTCACAACCCCAGCCCATGCATGTACATTTTTTTAATATCATACTGCAGACTTTAAATCATCTACAGATTATTTTTAATATGTAACACAATGAAAATGTCATGTAAAAGGCTGTCCTACTGTTTTGTTTTGTTTTTTTCCCCTCTGTTTGTTTGTGGTACTAGGATTAAACTCTATCCCTGAGGGTCTCCTTAAATTGCTTAGGGCCTTGCTAAATTGCTGAGGCTAGCCTTGAACTTGCTATCCTCCTGCCTCCACCTCCAAAGTAAATGGGACTGCAGGATTGCACCACCTCACCTGCTTGGCCTACAGTACTTTTTAGGAAATGATTACCTGAAAAAAGCCTGTAGTTGCTCAATACAGACAAAACTTTTTTGTTTTGTTTTGTTTTGTTCTGTTTTTCTTTATAGTGCTAGGGATGGAATCCAGGGCCTCCAGCATGCTAGGCAAATGGTCTACCACTGAGTGCATCCCCAGCCCCTTGAATAATTTGGCAGGAGGTTTGTTGACCCTGCAGGTGCAGAATCTAAGGACGCCTAGAACTATGTCCTTTCACTCTGACTTCTATTAAAATGCACAATGCAGTTTGTGCACTATGACATCAACCCTGGTGTTTATGGGGGAAGCAAATAACAAATTCTTTTAATTTTTATGCTTTTTCTTTGTTCTAAATTTTCTATAGTAAACATGTTTACTTTTAGTAAAAAAATAAAACCACTGACTCCTTTTTTTTTCTTTTTTAACAGATGGGCTGGATCTGTCCATAATGGAGAACAGAGGCAGGAGGCAGGACCCAAGTGGGGGCCCTGAGGACCCATGGGCAGCAGTGACCCCAAGTAGGATTGGGGGCTCCTGGATTCTCCTCCCAGCTGATCAGCTTTTCTGCTGTGTTCCTGAGCACTGCTCCCCCTCTCTGGGCCCACTTCCTCTCTGCAGATGGGGAGGCCCAGCTGTCCCAGGAGGGGTTTCTGCATAGGACACCCAGCCACCTGGCTTGGAGCAGAGAGACAACCTCATTGCCCCCAGCCCAGTTCCCAGGTTCTCAGTTCTCAGGCCTTAGAAGTCATCTCTGTGAAGGACACGGCACACAGCCCAACAGGACAGGGCCACTGTCTTGCTACAGAGAAAGACAGGGAAGCATCTGCAGACAGGAAGTCAGGGCTGGGAGGTGAACTCCCAGAGCGGATGAGCTCGCACTCCTGACAAAAGGTTCAGGTTTTGGTTTCTGTGCTTGTTATCACCTCCCCGTGGGGCTGTGCAAACTAGAAGCAGCAATCGCCCAACAGCTGCAGCAGGCCTGGCGCAGCGATGTTTCCCCCAATAAGTATTCAAAAGTGTGAACTGATGACTAAGTGGACAGCCGTGGCCATCTCCCAGCCGCCTGCTAATACCAGAAAACAGAAACAGGCCCTCGCAGGGCCAGCCTCCCAAAGGTGGGTCCCCTCTCACCTTGGCCAGGACTGGCGAAGTAGTTGTAGTACTGGGACACATAGGTCATGATGCTGAGACAATCAGGGACACTCATGGAGACCATGTCATTCGGGTCCAGGAGAGCAGGGATGCCCAGCTCCTTTTCAGCCACTTCGAAGGCCTGGGGTAGGGGCAGGAAGAGCCACGGCAGAAGAGGACAACGAAGAGGCAGTTAGTGGACACGCCTCAGCCCAGGCCCAACTCCTCACAGTAGGACAGGGCAAGGTGGCTCTAGGACCACCCCAACCCCACAGGATGGCCTGGGGGGCTGACGCCAGGCATGGCCTTTTCTAGGACCTGTGCCCCACATGCAAAGGCAGCCGCCCTGCAAGACCCCTGCCCTCACCCCCAGCCCCCCCCCCCCACAGGCTTCCATCCATCTGGGGACTCACCAAACGGTTATTCTCAAAGACATTGTCCTTGGAAAGTGAATCAAAATCTCTGCAAGAGGCAAAGGAAGGAAGAGCACTGGTCAGAGAGGAGGGGACGGCTCAGGAGTGTGCTGGGGCTCCTGAGGAGGAAGCCAAGGCAGCCAGCACCTGCCAGGAGGGAGCCAGGGCATCCCACGGCGCCCTGCAGGCAGAGGCTGGGGAATGGCTGGGAAAGGAGGGTTTAAGACCCAGCTTTCCCTATAATCCCAGGGAGGTGGAGGTGGAGGTGGAGGATCGCGAGTTCAAAGTCAGCCCCAGCAATTCAGCCAGGTGCTAAGCAACTCAGTGAGACCTGGTCTCTAAATAAAATATAAAATAGGGCTGGGGATGTGGCTCAGTGGTCAAGTGCCCCTGAGTTCAATCCCTGGTACAAGACCTAGCTTTCAAGTCCAGACTCTTCCCTGGAAGCCATCTGGAGTCAGGGCAAGCACCCTCAATGACAGGACCTTCATCTCATGAGCTCCTTCATCTCATTTACATGATCCGAGAGGCAGCCCTATGGCAGGCACTTATCCCATTCCACAAATAAGGGCACTGCGGCCTCCAGAGAAGACACCACCCAGCCCTGGTACGGATCTCTGGCCTTCTGCTTGTCATATCACAGAGTCACACAAGTCCCACCAACTCACTGAATCTGAACCCTGCCCAGCCCAGGGATGAATGCTTTTATTAACTGGGCCAGAAATAGAACACGTTTGGACAAGAGTGGAAGTGGGACACACTCCAGGGCTGCTGGCCCTCATCAGCTGGCTCGTCACTCTGGGTCACTCCTGGGGACAACTTCCTTTGATGTGGAACAGTGAGGGGGTCCCAGGTCTTCTCGGTGGGCCAGGTGAGAGGCCCCTGCTGCCTTTGCCTACCCCACCCTCCCTGCTCCGGCTGCGGGCGCTCTCCTGGGTCCACCCACTGGGGCCTTCTGCTTCCTTCTATGGCTGGAAGCTGCTGCTGAGATAAGTGGCCCATGTCCTGGACCTCAGTCCCTGCTCTTGCAGGCCAGGCCGTGTGACCGTGGGCAGGCCTGCCGTCCTTCCGGCCTTCAATTCCCCAACTGGGGAAGCCTACACCCAGCTCCCAGGCTAGTACGAGGGCTGGCAGAGCTTGGGCTTGGTGAGGGGCAGGCCCCCCCAGACGCAAGGGAGCAGGCAAGCAGCCCACAGCCCCTCACCCCACACTTTCCGAGGCAGTGTCCAGGGACCACGGACCCCCGGGGGGAAGGCAAGGAAGGGCTGCGGGCGAACCCTGGCGGGGCTCATGGGCAGGGGCCAGGCACCAGTTCTGATCCCCTTGGCCAACTCTGGCCTCGACCCTCAGCTGCTTCACTAAGTCTCCTGTGGGTGACTTTAGGCAAGTCATTTAACCCCCTTCACTTAGTCTCCTTGTCTGTGACACCTGGAAAGTTCTAGACTCTAGGGGAGACAAAGAAAAATGAAATCCACATGGTCCCTGGCTTCAAGGGAGCTCAGCAATGCCTGCATGGGGATGGGTGCCAGCGCCTTCTCCCCCACAGAAGCCTGGGCCAGCACTGGTCCACCCTGGCAGGGCTCACAGTGCCAGGAGCTGAAACCACTGTACAATACCGGCCTTGCCCTGAGCCACTGTACAAGGCGGTTCTGGCCTCACCCCCAGCCCCACACCTTGGCTCACGGAGACCCATCCCACCCATCATTCTCCCCTGTGGGACCTGGGCCTCAGTTCTTCTCCTGTGCAACTGGCTGTTCACTAAGGCCTGGCTTCCCTAGCAAACTAATGGCTGGGTTTGGTTCTAGATTTCTTCTTGGGAGGGAAGCCACTCTCTCCTCCACACAATTTTATTTTTTCCCCGCTACTGGGGATTGAGCCCAGAGGTACTTAACTATTGAGCCACATCCTCAGCCCTTTTTATTTTTCTTTTGAGACAAAGCCTCACTAAGTTGCTGAGGCTGGCCCCAAACTTGCCATCCTCCTGTCTCAGCCTCCCAAGCCGCTGGGATTACATGTGTGTGCGCTGCCACATCCAGTTGTTTTGAGGTTTGTTGGTTGGTGTCTCTACTACCTATACAGTGTCCAGCACAGACAACTCTATTATAAGTACTTGTTGGATGAAGGAGTAAAAACACCGTCATCCTCCCCTGCTGCCTAATAACACCACTTATAATAACTAATGTTAATTGCATGCTTATTACCTCATTTAATCCTCACAACAATCCCTATTATTCTTATGAATCAATCCCACCTTACAGATGCCTGGGGGAACCCAAAGACTTCCTAATCCTAAGAACCAGGGAGCCTTCACTTGGATGCCAACAGGCTCAGGGCCACCAAACAGGTTAGCTTGACACCCAAGTCCATTCTTGCTCTAGGCTTGGTCCCTGCCCTATGCCGAAAGAGATGACCCCTCCAGCCTCTGCTCCAACACAGGGTCCAGTCCCACCCCCTTCTCCTCCACCTCAAGCCCCTGCTCCTGAACTCCACAAGTATAGTGTCACATGCTCCACGGAGGGCAGCAGGCCACCTATGTCACCACCTCATCTGTTCCCTTCTATACTGATACCCCCAGAACCCTCTCCTCCTGGGCCCAGCCCTCTCCACAGACACGGTGCCACAAGGCACAGAGTAAACTGGGTGCATGTACCATCCAATTCTTGGGGTGATCCTTTCAGAGCCCTGCCAGGGCAGATGCAGGGTGAAAGAGCACAGAAAGACTCCAGGCCCTGCCAGGCTGGAGCAGGAGGGGTTCCTGCCAGCAGGCTGTAAGCACAGAGAACTAAGAACCAGGACTTCAATTCAAAATTTGCAATTGAGACCAAAAGCAAAAGAAATGGTGAGCACCAGATAAACTTTCACTTATTGTTTTATGAATGAATAAGTGAAAGGAAGGAAGAGATTCCAGGGTTCAGGCCAGCAGAGAGGGTTGAGGCAGGAGCCCAAGTCTCAGGGGGACTGAATACATTTTCCTACTAGAACCTCACTGGGCAGCTCCAGGCAGGAAGGGGTCACTTCTAAACCTGGAAAAGCTGATTGACGGTTCTCAATGGGAACTTGTGCACCTGAGTCTTCCCAAGGCACATACCTGACTCTTCTCTAGCCCACCTCATGCCCTGCTGAGGACAATAGGGGCGCAGGGCACACACTGGGAAGGCAGGCCTGATTCCTAATTGGGGAGGTGTTTGGGGACATGGTGTGCCTCCTGTTATCTAGCAATCATTCATTAATCTAGGGGCTCCTCTGTGCCTGAATGGTGCATTGGGGCGTCAGAAGTGAGAGTTCACTGGTCTTTCCAGAGCAAGTGGCCCCACAGGGTGATCAGCCCTCAGTGCCTTATGGAAGTGTGGGGGAAGAGGATGGCTTCCCTCCACCCTTCTAGATTCTTGGCTGGCCTATGAATTAAATTGACATAAAATAGTTGAACAAAACAAAAGAGAAACTATATTTAGTGACATATGTCAGCCTTGAGTCCCATAAAATATGGGGCTCTAAGAACTTAGAGTGGGATTGAAGCTTCTATAGCATCCAGAGACGGCAAGGAACTAGGGCTGGGGTTTCTGGGGCTGGGGGAGGGGAGGAATTGTGTGGCGAGCGAAGGTCGAGCAGGGAAGGTCTCTCCCGAGCAGGGAAGGTCTCTCCCGCAGCCAGCAGTCCCCAGCAGCCTTCCTCCCAGGGAGACACTTTACTCTGGTGGATCCCCTTACAGACGTAGATTTCCCTAATGTGTGAATTTCTTTTACAAAAGGACCGGGCGACCCCAGAGTCTGCCATTTCTCAGATCAGCTCAAACCTGCGGAAGAAGTCTATCTTGGGGTGACAGATTCTGATCTCCTACAATCAGATTCTGGGGTGGTGCGTCCTGGGCACCAGTAGGGAAAAGGCGGACTCTGTGTGTCCCCAGAAAGGAGTTTAGCGTAAAAGACGCCCAGGTCCCCAAGGTGGGGCTCAGCGCTCCTTCGCAGGGTCAGGGCCTGCGAGGCTCGGCGTCCTTTCGCCGGAAATCTGGCCGGGTGGCGCGGGTCAGCGCCCCAGGGCTGGCCGGGGCTGGCGTCCCAGCGGGCGGGGTCGCGGCTCGGTGGGGGAGGGGTGCCGGGTCGGGGGTCTCTGGCGTCCCGGCGTCTTGAGCCGCTGGCCCGGTCGGGGTCTGCGTCCCAGGGCGGCGCCTGCCACCGCGTCACTGAGGGGGGCGACGGTCCCCGCCCGCCCGCGCGCCCCGCGCGCCCCGCCACTCACAGCAGGTCGGGCCGGTGCCGGTGCAGGATGGCGCAGAAGGCCAGGCCGTCCCGGAAGGAGCTGCTCAGGTCGCGGATCTCCACGCCGCCGTAGCCCTCGCACTGGCGGCGGCACCAGGCCAGCAGCGCGCCCCGCGGCCCCGCCATGGCCGGCGGGCTGCGGCTCGGGCTCCGGCTCCGGCTCCGGCTCGGCGGCCGCGGCTCGGGCTCGGGCGCGACGGGCGGGCGGGCGGGCGGCCTCGGCGTCCTCCTGGCTGCGGCGCGGCCCGGGCTCGGCTCCCCGCCGCCCCGCCCGCCGGCCTGCCCCGACCTGCCCGAGAGCCGCCGCCCGCGTGGCCCGGCCCGGCCGGCCGCGGCTTACTCACCGCGGCCCGCTGCCCTCATTGTGGGCCGGCCGCCGGCGCCCGTCGCCTGCGTCCCCGCCCGCGCCGCCGGGGAGCGGGAGGCGGCCGGCGCCCCACCCCGCCGCGGCCCCGCCCCCGCCGCGGCCCCCTCCCCGGCCCGGCCTCGCCCCATCGCCCCGGCCCGCGAGCCCCGCTCCCGCTCCCGCTCCCGGAGCCCCGGGGCGACCCGCCGCTCCCCAGCCCGCCTCCCGGCACCGGGGACGCCTCCCTCCCCTCCTCCCGGCTCCCGACGGTCCGCGGACTTCTCAAAGACCCCACCCACCCGACCCCGCCTGCAACTTTATTGAGGCGGCTTCCCGGCAGACCCCAAAGCCCACCCACTCCCAGAGGGCCACCACCTTTCCCCATCCCATCCCACCACTGTAGAGCGCCCCTGACCACCAGCCAGCCATTCTGGCCTCCGGGGAAACCCCATCAATCTCCACCTTCTACCCAGGTGTCCATGCAGTGACAGGACTGAGCCCTACAGCTGCTCCTGCACAGTTCCCCTCACTCATGAGCCCTGTGCCAGCTCAGGGGACTCCCACACCCCTCTGGGGTCTCTTGGCCCTGATTAGAGTGGCAGTGAACTGGCTGCCCTGGAGGGACCTATGAGAAGCAGGCCCATGCAGGCATTTACATCTGGCTTTGGAAGCTCCCCAGCCCACTATCTATCTGCTGGTCCCTTCAAAACTCAGAGGACCCCTCCCCCAAGCCTCTGCTGACCACAGGCAGGCAGATGATCAGCTGCAGGCAGTGATGTCACTCTGACCAGTGCAATGGCTAGTTGGAAGGGTCTGTCACCACCTTCCAAGAGAAGGAACAGGTCTTAGTCATCTGGGTTTAGGAGTCATATTAACCCCAGGCTCAGATCCTGGTTTTCCCCCCTCCTCTGGCACGTGATCTTGGGCCTGCCTGAATCTCAGCTCCCATATTTCTTGAAAATGGGGACCATTTCTGCTTTAAAAGGTGATTTAGAGATGGAAATGTAACATGCCTGATGCCCCTACATTCTAATTACTGGTACCTGGTACCTGGTAAGCATGTGATGAGATAAATTGAAACCTTTTGTACCCAACTTGTCATCTGAGCCTTTTGGGGCCAATTGTCAGGGAAAGAGAGAAACTTGAGAAATTCCTTCACCTCAAAGTCCACAGATCCAGGACCCAGAGCCCGAGGACTCCAGCTTGCTAGCCTGAACAACCTCACGCCCCTGGGCTTGTCCAAAGCTGGAAGGCCACTATCTTGGCCTAGAAGGTGGATTCTCAGGCCACTAAGTAAAGGGCTGCCGGGACGTAAATGCCCGGCCAGCCCTCTTGGCTCCTCACCAGCCCTGAGCTTCCTTCCACCAGTCCTGTCCCCTGTGGAAAGCAGCTCCCAGGAAATCAAAGTTCCAGATACGTCCATTAAATCATGAATGTAGGAGGCTGGCGTTGTGGCTCAGCAGTAGAGCGCTCACCTAGCACATGCGAGGCACTGGGTTCAATCCTCAGTACCACATAAAAATAAGTAAAGGTATTGTGTCCCTCTACAACTAAAATAAATAAATAAATCATGAACTTAGACTCAGGAATCTGATATTAGACCTTGGTCTTCCAACTAGTACACTCATTGCAACCCAGGAGGGGAAGGGGCTGGGGATATAGATCAGTGGCAGAGCACATCTTTAGCATGCACAAAGCCCTGAGTTCCCTCCCTAGCACCTCCCAAAAAAGAAAATTCCCAGAAGGGATTGTACCCCTGTCCTAAGGGGCTCCTGATCTGACTTGGATGCTTCCCATTTCCATAATAACAGCTTATACAGCACAGCCCTCTAGGCCCCATTAACCCTGTGGGCTTTATAAACTCGGCCTGAGTCAGCTCTCCAGACTCTGAAGGGAGGACCTCTATCACCACAGCTGTGTGACCACAGCTGGGTGACTGCAGGCCAAATAACTCACCCCTGTGAATCTCAATTTCATACCCTGTAAAATGGGGATGATAATCTTTTCTCTGTCTGCCTCCCAGGGTTGTGAATAAACAGATGAGATAATGGACGTGAACATGCAGGGCAGACTGAAATCAGGGTTCAGGTGGAAGGGGGGTCTGTATTCACAGGGAAGGCCAGAAGCCACAGGCAGGCAAGTCCCGCCACTTGCCTGAAGTCAGACTATAATTTCAGGATTAGGATTGAGGGATTTGGATCCTTAATTCAGTGCTTTTCTGTTTTGTTTTTTAACTGTCAGTAAGTGGGGCTGGGCCTGTAGCTCAGTGGAAGAGCACTTGCTTAGCATGTGTGAGGCCTTGGGTTCTGCCCCCAGCACCACACACACACACACACACACACACACACACACACACAAAAGCGGTGAGAGGTTTGCCTCTTCCCAGTTCAGGTGTCCCACTTGGGGAGCAGGGTCCTGGCAAGGAAGTGCAGACTAGTCAGGTGAGGGAGCTGTCTCTGCGTCTGGCCAGGTAAGGGCAAGGGGAAAGGAAGCCCAGGAGCAGGAAGCCAAAAGGAGTCTGCTGGTCTGGGTGGGAGGTGCAGGCTATACTTTTCTTCCGCTTACCCTTCTTCCAGCCAACAGGCTCTGCAGGAGAGTTGAGAAAGAGGAAGTGAAGGCAAGAGGAAAAAGAACCCATTAGTTAGGTGTGGGGGTGCACGCCTGTTATCCCAGGGGCTCAGGAGGCTGAGGCAGGAGGATGGCAAGTTCAAAGCCAGGCTAAGCAATTTAGCAATGACCCTGTCTCTAAATAAAAACTGAAAAGAGTTGGGGATGTGGCTCAGTGGTAAAGCACCCTTGGGTTTAATCCCTGGTACCAAAAAGAAAGGAAAAAAGCACCGATTGCGGGTGGAGAAAGCTGACATTTCCTCAGCTCTAAGAATGACGAGTGCATGTGATCAGGACTGTGGCTCACATTTATTTTCACACTTGGATCCAAAGGTAAGTTTCAGAGAAATAAAAGGGAGAGAAGTAAGCTGGGCATACAGCTTAGCGGTAGCACACTCGCCCAGCATAGTGTACTCAAAGCCCTGGGTTAGACCCCCAGGACCAGAGGGAAAGAGAGGAAAGAAGCACCATGAAGCGGGAGGGGAGGGTTTGGGGACAAAGATATGTGTTTCTGGGGGTGACAGCAGTGCCCACCTGACCTTTCTCCCACCATCTACTCTCTGCCTCTGACTTACTGGAGGTCGCCTGCCTGAGGTCCAATGTCAGCAATATCTATAGAAGGTGAAGACCTGCCCACCGGTGATGCGCTGGCCCACCCGTTTCCAGCACTGTGTCTAGAAGTGCCATCAAGGGCCCTGCGACTTACATGCTGAGACATTTATGGTTGGGCAGAGCGAGTGGCTCGGTGGTGGAGCGCTGACCTAGCATGTGTGAGGCCCTGGGTTCCATCCCCAGAGCGAGACAGGTGGTTTATTACCCACCGACAGCAAAGCACTGGGAAGAGGCCTGAGTATGGAGGTGCTGAGGTTCAAACCCAGGCAAGCGCTCTACCCTGAGCTACATCCTAGCCCTTTTCAAATTTTATTTTGACAGGGTTTGCTAAGTTACCTAGGCTGGCCAGGAACTTCCAATCTTCCTGCCTCAGCCTTCTGAGCATATGTGAATGTTCTTTAGTAAGGGACTGGGTAGTTAAGTTTCAGCACAGTTAGACGATTAAAAAAAAAAAAAAAAAAAGCACAGCTGTTAAAAAAAAAGTCATCGGCCTGGCATGGTGGCACACGCCTGTAATCCCAGCAGCTCTAAAGGCTGAGGCAGGAGGATCACAAGTTCAAAGCCAGCCTCAGCAACAGCGAGACGATCAGCAACTCAGTGATACCCTGTCTCTAAATAAACTACAAAATAGGGCTGGGATGTGGCTCAGTACTTGAGTGCCCCTGGGTTCAATACCTGGTCAAAAAAACAGAAAAAGAATGTCATGGGAAGGGCCAGGAAGGTTGGGGAGCACCTATAGTCCCTGAAGCAGGAGGATCACTTGGGCCCAGGGGCACAAAACCAGCCTGGTTGCTCAGCCAGACTCCATGGCTTTAAAATAATGTCATGGAATTACATCCTCAAAAAGAGAGGGAAAAAAGCAAGCTGTGATGTAATAGGTATGATAGGATCCCAGTTTTTTGTTTTGTTTGACTGTCTTGCTAAATCGTTCAGGCTAGCCTACATAAATAATATATACATTTAGATACATAAATATACATTATATATATTATGCACATAGAGAGAATTTTATTTTTTTAAGAGAGAGAGAGAAATTTTTATTTTATTTATTTATTTTTAGTTTTCGGCGGACACGACATCTTTGTTTGTATGTGGTGCTGAGGATCAAACCCGGGCTGCACACATGCCAGGCGAGCGCGCTACCGCTTGAGCCACATCCCCAGCCCAAGAGAATTTTAAACATCAGGAAAAAATGATTCATGTCCAAATTCTGTCAGTGATTAATTCTGGGAGTGAGATTGAGGGCTATTTTTACAAGCAACTATGGTTTTAATTTGTATCAACAGGTATAATTTTATTTATTTATACTTTTTTTTTAATGTGATGCTGAGGATGGAACCCAGCCTCACGCGTGCTAGGCAAGCGCTCTACAATGAACTACAACCCCAGCCCTGACTTTTTAAAATAACAATTAGAGCCAGGCGGGTGCAGTGGTGCATGCCTACAATCCCAATAACTCGGGAGGCTGAGGCAGAAGGATCTCAAATTGGAGACCAGCGTGGGCAACTTAGCAAGAGCCTGTTTCAAAATAAAAAGGAGTGGGGATGTAGCTCAGTGGTGGAGCACCCCTGAGTTCCGTCCCAATACCAAATAAATAAAAATGAAAATAACAGCTGTATTGAGATACAACTCGCATGGTGTAACATGATTTTATCTTTTTTCTTTTTATAATTTTATTGATATATGACAGTGGAATGCATTACAATTCTTTTTTTTTTGACATTTTTTTATTTGATTATTTTTTATTTTTATTTTTTTGAAGGCCACTGTCTTTATTGATCTAAAAAACTTTACAAGGACAGTGACTGTTATGCCAAAAAAGGTGACAAATGGCATCAAACAGACCAGAGGTGAAGGTGGGGGTAAGGGCAGGGGCCAGGAATCCAATCAGAAAAGCTGGTTAATGGTTTCCACGGAACTGGCAGGGGAAAGAGAAAGGGAGTTGCAGGCAAGAGCAAAACTTCCAAAAAAATTGAAATGGTGAGGGGAGAGAACTCCCAAAGACCCTGGAGTAGACAACAGCAATCTTTTCCTTTGTAGAGGACCAGGAGCCCCCACTCAGCTGCAAACTCTGGAGACTTGATAATGGGGCTAGGGATTGAGGGCTCCCCAGAGAACATCACAAGAAGGCGTCACACCATTCTTGAAGGCACCCAAAGCAGTCCCTGGACTGCTTGGCATTGGCATCACATGTATCCTTCAGCCATTCTCAGAAGAGGTCTTCATCTTTCTTTAGCACCAGAAACTGCCCGAGGACAACATATGCCTTGTCAAAGCCCCTTTCCTCCAGCTTCTTGCCCAGGACTTCACAATCCCAGCCAGGCTCCCCACTGGCTTTCCCCCATAGGCTCTGCCACAAAGTCTCGATGCTTTTGGGAGGTTGTCGTCTTGATCGAGCTTAATAGGCAGCTCTGGCTCCTGTAATGGTTGCTCTTGCTACTCCAACATTCATGATTTTAAAGCAGACTGTTCAGTTGTTTTTCCTGTATTTATAGACTTGTGCAACCATTACCACTATTAAATCTTAGAGCATTCTCGTCACCCTGCAAACTATGTTCCTAGGAGTACTCACTCCCAATTCCCTGCCTCTGATGCCCAGTGATCTGTCTTCTGTCCCTGCGAATCTGCCTGTCCTGAGCAGTTCATATAAATGGACTCCGACATCCACAATGCAGTCTTTGTGTCTGGCTTTTTCACTTAGCATAATTAGCTAATATAACTTTTTTTTTACTATTTTTTTTTAATTTTTATTGTGGGAAAATATATATGACATAGAATTTGCCATTTTCTCCACACCAATGCACACAGTTCCATGGTGGTGAGCAGTGGGTGAGCAAGCGCGTTCACATCATCGTGTAGCAGACACCACCAGCCCTCTCCAGAACTTTCTTTTCTTTCCCAGCTAATCAGTAACCCACTAATCAGTAACTCCCGGGTCCTCTCCCAGGCCCCACAGCCACGATTCTACTTTCTGCCTCTCCAAATTGCCTACTCTAGGGACCTCATGTTAGGAAGAATTGTAGTATATTTACCACTAGTTAATTTTTAAACTTCTGCTCTGGTTATACTAGTAAGCACTTGTTCATTTTAAAAAAGCATTTCAAGCCAGGCATGATAGTGCCTGCCTGTAATCCCTAGGGCTTGGGAGGCTGAGACAAGAGGATCACAAGTTCAAAGTCAGCCTCAGCAATTTAGGCCCTAAGCATCTTAGTGAGACCCTGTCCCTAAGTAAAAAATAAAAAGGGGTGGGAATGTGGCTCAATGGTTAAGGTATCAGGGTTCAATCCCTGGTACCAAAAAGAAAGAAAGAAAGATGTGTCTGATTTAAAACCAGTTCTAAAAAAGAAAAAAAAAATTACCTACTCCATATCAGGGCCCCAGGCAGATCACTGGATAGAGAGAAATCCGGGGACCTCAGGGAGGACCAAGTATGACTTTTATGATGAGAAATAGATGAGGGTAGGCCTATATGCGTAGGCCACATGTCAGGGCTGGACAGACTGGAGCCGCGGCACCTGTGGCTTCTAATCCAGGGCTGCATTTTTCTAAGCGTCTTTGAGGGTCGGACTCCAGGATTCTTGGTTTAGGATTCCCAAGGGCCATGACTTCTGTGGGTCTGACCACTCTGCTTCTTCACCAGGCTGCTCCCTGGGAATGAGCGCTGCCCAGGCTCTGAGCTGTACCCTAGGGCAGCCTGGCAGGGTGGTGGACAATGGGACCATTATAGGGCCTCTCCAGCCAGGGCGAGGACCAGTGGAAGTTGTGGGCAGCTCAGGGGCAGGAGTGGCATCTGCCTCGCTGAGCAGAGGTGGTCCCGAGTCTGGACTGCCACCACCTGCACGAGGCCTGGGTCCCTGGAATCCCAGCTATGTCTGAAGACAGGCGGCTGTCCTCAGCCTCTCTCCCCAGACCATCCTGCCCCTACATGTACACATTCTACAAAATCCTCCTGGTACTGGGGCTTGCCCCTTCCCTCTCAAAGGGAAAAAAAAAAAAAAATCCTCCAACTAAGCCCTGGAGAACAGAGGGCCACGTGCTGCCTGTCACTGGGAAGGAGCAAGCCTGCGGAGCTGGGAGATACTTGGGCTTTGTCTCTGGAACTGTCTCAAGACGGGGTCAAGTCAAAGAAGCCACTAAAATGCCAGATCTGGCATATTTCCTTATCTAGCAAAGCCCCCTCCATGTTCTGGGAGGAGACCCTAAGGCCAGGCAGGGGAGGTGTTCGCTCAGGGTCACAGAGACTCTTGGAAGAGGAGCCCGAACCCCTCCACCTGGCTGCAGCTGCTGTTGAGCCTCCGCCTGTCCCACTGCTGCTCTTCCAAACTGCACACAGGCTCAAGACCTGGCCAGACATGGCCTCCTCCCCCAAGGCTCCCCAGACAGCTCCCTCAGAATCCCACCCTCAGAATTAAAATGCAGCCCCAAGGGGAAGCCAGTGCTGAGTGCATGAGAAGTTCCACCGTCTGTCCTGGAGGGACTGGTGGCCAGTGTGGGAGATGTGTGTGACAATCACAACCAACCATCACAGGAAGACAAGACCAGGGATATGATGGAGGCTTGGGCACAGTGTACAGGGCTTCAGAAAGGCCTCTCCCCTGAACCCTTCCACCACGAAGCCTGCGCGGGCCGCTCACATGGTCCAGTACATATGGTGCGCAGGAATCTGTACCCACTGGACTGTGAGATGCCCACAAGACACACAGCTAAACCCTCCCTGCAACAGCCGTCCTCCCGAGCTGAGCTGGGCTGCTTCTCCTCACGGTGAATTACCTGTTGATTCCTCCTAGTTCTTTGAACTAGTCTCATATTACATCCATTTGCTAATGAAGGTGTGGCTCAGAGAGGCTAAATAGCCTGCAGGAAGACACATAGCTGTCACAGGTGCAGTGACAACTCAGCCTAGCTCTTTCTGAGCTCATAAAGAACTTTCTTCACCACTAAGATATTTCCCTGCCACGAGCACCAGCTCCACAGCACTGAGGCACTGCCCCACCATGCGAAGGCCAACCCTGGCAGGCAGCCTCAAGCCTCCAGCCTTGGTCTTCTGGGGACATCCCATCTCCCTTCCAAACATGGTACGTATTATTAGTGCTGGGGTTTTCCCAGCAAGGCCGCAGGATTGAAGTTTAGTGAAAATGTGGTCTTCTGGGCCCTGAGGGTTGGGCTCCTGTTGCTCTATAGGAGAGCAAAGAGGCCCAGAGGACCTGGCGTGGGGTCCGTGTACGCAGCAAGCCCCGATTATGCTTTGGCTGTGGTTGAGGGGGGACCTGGGGTTACAGGCCACTCGAGCCCTCCCTTCTCCCCATCAGTGTCCACCTGGCCCCTTGGCAGGTGGAGTGGAAGCGGTTCCTAAGCCTTCCTAAAACAGCTGGGTCACCTCTCAGGGAGAGGCCTGGGTGACGGGAAAGGTTGTCACACAGCTTCCCAGGTGACGACCACCCACGCGGTGCTGTGGGCCAGGCAGTTCTTCCTGTCAGACATAAAGCGAGACTTGCGCACCTTGGAGCTCTGGGAGCTGCTTCTTCCTGCCAGGAGAGCAGAGGTTAGCTGGGGCACGCCTCCCCCAGGTGACACAGCCCTGTGTGGACATGAGTGAGCACCACACCCCTGCCAGCAGCCTCCAGAGGGTCAGGAGCTGGGACTTGGAAAGGCTCAGGTGGGAGAATGACTGGCTCCGCTTGCCTGATGAGGAAGCAGAAGCTCAGAGAGGTTCAGCCGTGTGCCTGAATCTCCAGGTTAAGGGGCAGGGGCAGGGCTTGCACCCTGAAGGGCACCCAGCCATGACCACAGGCCTCTCAGCACCTGCCTGGGGAAGTTGTGGGGGTGGGGTGAGTACAGAGAGGAACCCTGGTTTTATTTAGTATTTTTAGTTGTAGAGAGACACAATACCCTTATTTTGTTTTCATTTTTAGGTGGTGCTGAGGATGGAACCCCGGGCCTCACAGGCGCTAGGCGAGTGCTCTACCACGGAGCCACAACCCCAGCCGCCCCCCGCCCCCACCTTGATTTTGATCAAGTGGCAGGATAGGGTGAGGGGGGGCCAGAAATAATGAAAAACCAGTGTTTTCACAGCAGGCTTGGTAGGAATGGGGAGCTGCAGGAGCCAGGACGAGTCGCTGCTTCCCATGTGCTTCCGGAAGACCTCAGGAAATGCTGTCCCCTGCCTTCCTCTCAGCCTCTTCCTGAAGCCCTTCCCCCACACAGGAGGCCAGGGCAGGGGGGCAGCCACTGTGAGGAAGAGCCAGGCAGCACAGCATGGTTTTCCTGCACTGAAGGCTGTGCCAGAGGGCATCTACCCATCCTGTCCATCCACGCTCCCCCATTCTATGCCTTTGTGTCCCAGAAAGCATTTAAGGCAGCTCTACCACCGCGCAGCCACCGAGATGTCCCATTTGGCCCCCGCTCACTTGTTCCTCAAGCTGTCAGCCATGCGTGCAGCAGGGTCTCTCTGCTGCCAAGGCCACCGCTACCAGGCGCTGCCTCTCTCACCTCCAGTGTCCACAGGGCTCCTGGCTTTTAGACCCTAGAGGTTACCCAGGATTCTAGAAGGGCAGGGCTGAAGCCCACAGCTGGCAGCATGTGCCCCTGCCTCATTTTACAGCCAAGATGGTCAAGGACGGGCAGGGAATCACATCCAGTGTGTGAGGAAGGCAGGAGGGAGGGAGGGAGGGGGAGACACAGACGGACGGACAGTGGAAAGAAGGTGGGCCAAGACCACTGGAGGCTCCACTAGGATCTGTGTCAAGGCACCAGTGCTAACCTGGGGCTGAAGTGCAGGGCTCTGGTGCCAGCTCTTCACTGCTTCTCCCCAGAAGTCATGCCCTAGGCACCTCTACCCAATGTGCCACAGGCTCCTTGACTCCGGTGTAACCCAGGAATCCACCCACCTGCGTGCCTCTCCGCCCAAACCTGCTCCCACACTGCTCCCCCTCCGAGGACTCTGCCCACCACCTCCGAGCTGCAAAGGCCAGGGACCAGGTTGATCCTTCACCTGCAGCCCCACATCCAGGCCCTGTCTTCCGCCTCCACGCCTGCCACCGCCACTGCGCCAAGACCCAGCTCCTCTGTGGCTGGGCTGCCCTAGACAGGTGTCTCCGCCTCTCTGTGAACTGTCTTTGTACTCCCTCTCCACTGGTCCTCCCTTTGGTGTGGAGACTGAACTCAGAGCCTCCCTCAGGCTAGGCAGGTTCTCTGCGGCTCCCTTTGGTCCATGGAGGAACAGGCAGTGAAGTCCTAGGGTCCACAGGCCCCAGCTGCACCAGGAAGTTGCAGGGCTATTCCACACATGACCTTTCTGCCAAGGTCACAGCCAACTAATAATGGCCTTCACTCCCTAATGACATGCCAGGTGCTGTGCTAAGAACCTCACGTCATTTAATCAACAGAATGATCCCGAGGCAGGTGCCATCCCCATTTAATAGACAAGAAAGATAAAGCATTGAGGGGCTGGGGCTATAGCTCAGTGGGTAGAGTGCTTGTCTCACAAGCACAAGGCCCTGGGTTCAATCCCCAGCACCAAAAAATGGAAAAGAAAGAAAAGAAAGGTAAGGCACTGAGAAGTCAAGTCCTCTGGGCCACCCACACAGGGCTAGCGTGTGGAGCAGTCAGGACTCAAGCCCAGGTCTGACCAAGGCCAAGCCTGGTCACACTCCACCAGCTGCCCTGTTACTGACTGAAGCTTCTGGAAACACACCACCCAGAGCTCCCCATTTCCTGATAACAAAAATCCTTGCTCTCTTCATGCTTGGAGGATTCTGGACCTGCTTGCTCTGCGATAGGCAAGGGAGACTCAGAATCCTGTGAGCTGGCTGCAGCTGCTGAGCGCCACATTCCTCCCGCGGTGCCAGGCGGAGTGCAGTCGTGCCTGCCCCCTCCCAAGCACTGCTGGGCCGGGAGGTGGCCGGGAGCCAGGCGCTCACACACACTGGGCCTGTGTGGCCTTGGGCCCCTGAAATAGCCTGTCTTCCAGCTAGGTAAGGGGAGTGCAGAGAGGTCCTACCAGGCAGCACACTTTGACGAGATTCTAAAGATGAAGCAGGAGACCTTGACGTGATCCATGAAATTGTGGTGTTGAATAAAAACAAGTTAAGCCAGGCGAGCTGCTCAGGTGAAGCTGAGCTCCAATTAGACACCCTGCCAGGCATCAGGACTGGTGGGAGGCACAGCAGAGGACATTCTCTGCCAAGTCAGTGCATGGCACCCACCCCTGCCAGGGAATGGGGGTGGACATGTGGGGGCTCAGGAGCTCTGGAAGGCGTCAAAATGTTTGACTGGCATTCACGAGGACCCACCAGGTAGCAGATGAAAAGATTCGAAAGTTACCGAGGGTTTTACAAAAGTTGGATTTGTTACATGTGAAGGGAGAAGACTAGCATTTTCTTCCTCTGGGGGTCAGGGTGTCTCCCAGAGGAAGCTCTGTCTGAGAATCAGGCTGACCTGGATTCAAGTCCTAGCTCCACCCTTTCCCTCTGGGAGCCTGGACAAGTTCAGTCCTCTCTTCGGTGAAAACTAGCTTTCCAAGTCACTCAGTCTCAAAGTCTCAGTCCTTACTGCCATGTATGATTGACTGGGTCCCTGGCTGTTCACTTTCCTACCCCTTTGACTCATGACTGCCCCCCTTCCCTACTTTTGGTATAGGGGATTGAACCCAGGGGTGCTCGGCCACTGAGCTACATACACCCCAGCACTTTTTGTTGAGACAGGATGTTGCTAAGTTGTTGAGGTTGGCTTTGAATCTGAACTTGTAATCTTCCTGGCTTAGCCTCCCAAACCACTGGGATTAACAGGCATGCACCATACCTGACCCTTATTTTTTTTAATCTTGCTAAGTTTCTGAGGCTGGCCTTGAACTTGAAGATCCTAATGTTTCAGTCCCCCAGAGAAGCTGGGATTACAGGCATGTGCCACTATGCTGGAGCCCAACTGGCCACTTTTTTTTTTTTTTGGTAGGTGGACACAACACCTTTATTTTATTTTTACGCAGTGCTGAGGATCGAACCTAGTGCTTCATGTGTGCTAGGCAAGCGCTCTGCCACAACTCCAGCCACACTTCTTGCTACATTCCCTTGGCACATTAAAAACCAAAAGGGCCCAACAACATTCACCCAAGGCAGGCCCAGTTCTGCCCAGTAGCAGGTGCCAACCTGCAGAGGACCTTGGAGAAAGTAGTGGTGTGGGGCCAAGTCTTGGCATTTTTGTAGCCATGTGACCTGGAGAGAGTCAATTAACTCAGGGTCCACTTCCACACCAACGAAGCGGGGAATTACTACTAAAGCCAGGGTATATGAGGCAGTATTTTTAGAGGCCTCTTGGATAGTTCTTGGCAGAGGGAAGTGGCTGGAAGTTTCTTCCCAGGACTAAGCACTGTTCAAAAATTTCATGATTAACATGCCATGAAAATCATGCAGGCCACGTAGACCCCATGGGATTCTTGTGAGGCTCAAGTAAGATACAGAATGTGAAAACGCCTGTGAATACGGCACGTTACGAACAGGGGGACGGAGATCTCAATTCAGGCGGATGCGGCACACCTGGGACCCAGCTACTCAGGAAGCTGAGGCTGGCTTTGAACTCTCCATCCTCCTGCCTGGGACCCAGCTACTCAGGAAGCTGAGGCAGGAGGATGGAGAGTTCAAAGCCAGCCTCAGCAGATTAGTGAGGCCCTAAGCAACTCAGCAAGGCCTGTCTCTAAAATAAAATATTAAAAAGGACTGGGGATGTGGCTCAGTGGTTAAACACTCCGGGTTCAATCCCCCGTACAAAAAGAGAGAGAGAGGTGCTGGGGATGTGGCTCAAGCTGTAGCGCGCTCGCCTGGGATGCATGCGGCCCGGGTTCGATCCTCAGCACCACATACAAAGATGTTGTGTCCGCCGAAAACTAAAAAATAAAAAAAAATAAAGAGAGGGGAGGGGAGAAAATGACTTCATTTCACACACGGGTAACTGATGAACTGATGCACCACGAAAGTAGGACCCAAGGGAATAACGCCTTGTCACTAGAACACAGGCTCTCCCACAATAACGAGGCGGCAGATCTGGCTCCCAAGATCCTTTACTGGGACCTATTTACAGCATTTCTGTTCTTAATCTGAACAGCTAATATTCAAAGGCTTCATGGTGACAAAATACTTCACATCCACAAAACCAAAACAGGCTCCAACCAACCCAAGCATGAGTGTCCTCAGGGTCTCTGTCCCATCTTCTTCAGGGTTCGATTAAGCTAGAAGAAAAAGAAGCAAAGCTAGATCAAGGGTTTTCCCCACCCATTCCAACAGCGTGCACACCAGACAGGCAGGCTCCCAGCTGCCCCTGGAGGCCAGGAAGAGGCATCTTGGGGTGGGCGTCCACACGTGTGGAAAGCCCCAATGCCCATGTGGCCCTGCACACTCAACAAACCCAAGCCCTACCCGGCTCTGCCTGTTTCCTGGACAGGAAAGGGGCTGGGATAGGCGACTCCAGTTGAGCTTCAGAGCTCTCCTTTCCCATGGACAGGATCCAGGCAGGAAGCCAGCCCCAGCCCACTGCCCCTACATGTGTGACCCAGACAGCGGGAAGGTGAAGAGCACTGGGCCCTCTCAGGATCCTGCAGGAGGGCCAGGCCTTGCTGGAGGACTCAGCACTCCAGGATGCAGTGGCTCCAGTAGTGGCCACGACATGAGACCCCACACCCTGTGCTGTTTGGCCTGACCCAGAAGACCCATCTTAGGGCAAGACACAGAATGCACGCAGTGTGTCAGGATGCAGCATCCTGTCCTCCAGCCTCAGGAACTGGCCAGACCTGTCTCAGCTGCAGAACACCACCAAGAGGGGAGGGAGGAGGGCGGGTAGGAACAGGCAGCAAATCCACCCATATTAGGAAATACCAGGGAGGGCGAGGAGAGCAGAGGGCGATCTTGGAAAGAGATGCAGAGAGGGCTGAGGCAGCAGTCCTAGGGGCCCACCCTGCTCGCTCCCCAGCCCCAGCAGCCAGCCAGGCAGCTCTGACACTTAAAGGGCCAATCTCAGGCTTTCTTGAAAACAGACCCGAGAAATAAAAATTTAAAAGCTCCCCACCCACTTCCTAGAGTCTGTTCCCAGCCAACAATCCTCTCTCTGACCTCTCACCTCTTCAAATTTGTGTATCTGACGAATGAAGAAATCCCCATAGCGCCTGGCGACCTTGGTGTCTGCAATGTGGATCATGTCCTGTGGGAAAGGACAGGCAGAAGAGCGTAAGTGGAAGGGGCTCACCCAGAACAGGAGCCACCTGCACACAGGGACGAGGCTAAGCTATATCAAACCCTGTGCTACTTTTCAAAAGCAAAGGGCGTATGTGTCTGCACACGCACGGGCAGGGCAGGCATGGTGGTCCTGGAGGAGCATGACCAGTCAGCTGCAAGAAGAGGAAAAACATGCAATTAAAAAAAAATTTGATGTGGGCCTTGAAACCAGGGACACAGTATTAATTTAACCTGAATATAGTGGCAGAGCAAAATTTTACCTACAATAACCACACTGTTAATTCCTGCAGAAGTACCTTATTAGATCATCTGGGTGACTGGAACTAGTTAGGCGGGGCCCCTGAGATGACAAGGGATGTAGCAGGTAGGACAGTGCCAAAGGTGGACATTTCAGGTGCTGAGGAAAGGACGGAAGGTATTTGACAGCACAGCACAGGGGAGAGGTAGTTGTGTTTTGTTATTAAAAGCATGATTAAAAACAACATTGAAAAATTCCACTACTGATGTGTTTACTTTTGGAGAGTCTGCTCATATCAGGTTTAGTTAAGTTCTGCCAAAAACCAAGTTGTCCAAAAGCCATAAAACCTAAATGAAATTTATTTAGTTTAGAGCAATATGAGCTTTAAAAAAAACAAAAAATCTAAACTGACCCAGCACATCCACAACTAGATACACACTCAAGAAAATTAAAAACATATGTTCACTGGGAGTGGTGGTGCACGCCTGAAATCTCAATGGCTCAGGAGGCTGAGGCAGGAGGATTCCAAGTTCAGAGTCAGCCTCAGCAACTAAGCAAGGTCCTAAGCATTTTAGTGAGATCTAGTCTCAAAATAGAAAATAAAAATGGGTTGGGAATGTGGCTCGGTGGTTCAGTGCTCCTGGGTTTAATACCTGGTACTAAGCAAACAAACAAAAACAAAAAACATGTTCAAACCAGGTATAGTGTTATTCCAGTTACTAAGGAGGCTGAGGCAGGAAGATAACAAGTTTAAGGCAGGCCTCAGCAACTTAGTGAGATCCTGCCAATTAACATATGGCTGTATCTTGGTGGTAAGTTCCCCTGGGTTCAATCTCCAGTACCAAAACCAACCAAACAAAAACCATATGTTCACGCAAAAACTTATGCATGAGCCAGGTGCGGTGGCGCACACCTGTAATCCCAGCAGCTCCGGAGGCTAAAACAGGAGGATCCGAGAGTTCAAAGCCAGCCTCAGTAACTTAGCGAGGCACTAAGCAACTCAGTGAGACCCTGTCTCTAAATAAAATACAAAATAGGGCTGGGGATGTGGCTCAGTGGTTGAGTGCCCCTGGGTTCAATTCCCAGTAACCCCCCCCCCCAAAAAAAAAGAAAAAGAAAAAACTTAAGCATGAATATTCACAGCAACATTCTTTTTTCTGACCCAGGAGTTTGCCATGTTGCCCAGGCTGGGACAACTCCTGGGCTCACGCGATCTTCCTGCACAGCTTGACTACACCCAGCTCTGCAGCATCCTTTTTTGCCATCACACTGGGGGGAACCCAAAGGCACTCTACCACTGAATGACAACCCAGATAGGGCCACACTGAGTTCTGAGGCTGGCCTGACACTGGAGATTCTCCTGCCTCCTCAACCCTCTGGGAGCTGGGGTTACACAATGCCTGGCTTGTAGCATGATCCTTAATGGCCAAAAAGTGAAACACCTCAGTGCCAACTGAGGAACAGATAAACCAAAGTGTGAAGTACTCTGACAAGGAATTCAGCCATTAAGAAAGAATAAAATACTGGTGCTTGCTTCGGCAGCACATATACTAAAATTGGAACAATACAGAGAAGATTAGCATGGCCCCTGTGCAAGGATGACACGCAAATTCGTGAAGCGTTCCATATTTTTTGTATAACCAATGTGATTCTGCAACCTGTACAATCAGAAAAATGAGAAATTATACCCCATTTGATTCAAATGTATGAACTGTCAAGATCATGGTACTGTCGTGTGTAACTAATAAAAAAAAGAAAAAGAAAAAGAATAAAATACTGATGCATTAAGTTACAAAGTGGAGGAAACTTGAGAAGTACTCAGGGAAGCACCTGCACAGGGGGCCAGAGATCATGGACTCAGCTGTACAAAGTGCCAGGAAGAGGCAAATTCAGACACAGACAGGAGGTGAGTGGGTGCCAGGGGATGGGGGAGGGAGGGGCTGGGAGTGACTGCTAATGGGCGGAGTCTCTTTTTAGGGGGTTGGAAATGTTCTGGCATTAGACAGTGGTGCGGCTGAACCATGCTGTGAATGAGCCAACAATCACTAACCAGTGTGCTTGAAAACCAGGCCATTTCCATCATGAAGGTACATGTGCAAATTATATTTTAAAAACCAGTCAAAAATACTATTTCTAATAGCACATTTAGACCAACACCCAGGTATACTCTATCACAGAGCTACACATTCCAGCCCGCCCCTTTTTTGGGTACAGGGGAATGAACTCGGGGGCACTCCCCACTGAGCCACATGCCCAGCCCTGTTTTGTATTTTATTAGAGACAGGGTCTCCTTGAGTTGCTTAGTGCCTTGATAAATTGCTGAGGCTGGCTGCTTCAATCCTCCTGCTCTGTTTCCCGAGCCACTGGGATTACAGGTGTGCACCACTGAGGTTTTTTAAAAATTTGAGACAGGGTTCTGCCAAGTTGCTGAGGCTGACCTCAAGCTGTGATCCTCCTGCCTCAACCTCCTTAGTATAGATCAACATGCTTTCTGAAGAAAAAAGAAAGGGATTTTTGATTTTGTTTTTTAATCCTTATAACATCAAAGAGCTGATAAGCAAATAAAATAATTATTAAGGGAAAAACAGAAAACATATAGGGGATCAAACCCAGGGCTTCATGCCTTCTAGAAAGAGCTACACCCTCAGGCCAAACAGAAATCATTCTAAGCAAAGCACAGTAGCCCTCTGTCCTAAGGACATCTGCTGATCCTAGAAAATTTTGAGTGGGGAAAAACAGAAGTCAGGGCAGTCTCCTTACAATGCTAGGATCCCAAAGGGCTTTATCCTCCACAAAGGTGAGACAGAGGTGAACTATCATCTCCATCCCAGTCCCAGCAAAAGGCTGTCAAGTGGGGAAGAAGCAGAAAAGGGGCCCATCCCAGAGATGTTATTAAACACAAGGCGACTCTCCAGCCCACTTGCAATCTGGCTAGTCTCCTGGATGGTCTAAGGAACTTGGGCTCTAAGCTTAGTTTATGGGGGGTTCCCTGTTGATAACATCCCAAACACCTTGAAGAACTCAGAGAAAATCCCTCTAGAGGAATAAATGTTTATCCTAGGCCCCAAAGAATGCTGGCAAATAGTGTTTGAGAAGAGCAAACCAGCCGGGCACGGTGGAGCAGGCCTGTAATCCCAGTAGCTTGGGAGGCTGAGGCAGGAGGATCACAAATTCAAAGCCAGCCTTAACAACTTAGTGAGGCCCTGTCTCAAAATAAAAGCATAAAAAAAGGGTTAAGGGGCCTGGGTGTGGCTCAGTGGCAGAGTGCTTGCCTAGCATGTGGGAGGCACTGAGTTTGATCCCCAGCACAAATAAAAGTAAATAAAATAACATGTCCATCTACAACTAAAAAAATATTAAAAAAAAAAAAAAAAAAGGGATTGAGAATGTGACTCAGTGGTTAAGGGTCCTGGGAGGGAGGGAAGGAAGGAAGGAAGGAAGGAAGGAAGAAAAAGCAAACCATGTATACCAAAAAATAATCATGCCCTTAGACACTGCACCATGAGTATAAAAAAAAAAAGATTTAAAAGGCTGGGGATGTGGCTCAGATCCCCAGTACCAGGGGGGTGGGGTGAAGCATAAATAAAGTTTTTAAAACTGTCTGTCATGTGCATATGCTGTGTGCCTACTGCGCTCTTTCATGGAAGGACATGCAAGCTACAGCAAGGTTTCCAGTGTTGTGACTTCAAGTTCAAGCTGGACACTGTTCTGTTTCCTGTGCTACGGAGTGAACCTGAACGTCCCTGCACACGAGGCGAGTGCTGCACCACTGATCTGGGGTCTCTTGTCCTAACAAGATGTTTCTGTTGTTCTTGTCGGCAGCATTGGAAACCCAACTCAGGGCCCCTGGCACGCTGGGAGGTGCCCTACTGTTGAGCTACACCTCCGGATCCCCATGAGCTTTTTCAAAAGAATTAAGATGCTGGAGCCACGTGGTGGCCAGTCCTGTAATCCCACTGTAATTCCAGTGGCACAGGAAGCTGAAGACAGTAAGGTCACAAGTTCAGTTGGTTCTGAACTTACCAACTAACAAGGCCGTAAGCAACTAGCAAGACCCTGTCTCAAAAAATAAAAAGGGCTGCCGGGCACGGTGGCGCACACCTGTAATCCTAGCAGCTTGGAAGGCTGAGGCAGGAGGATCACCAGCCTCAGCAAAAATGAGGCCCTAAGCAACTCAGTGAGACCCTGTCTTTAAATAAAATACAAAATGGGGCTGGGGATGTGGCTCAGTAGTTAAGTGCCCCTGAGTTCAATCCCTGGTACCAGGAAAGAAAAAAAAAAAGGGTGTGTGTGTATGTGTTAGGGATGTGGCAAAGTATCCCCATCCATGTTCAACAGCCAGTACCAAAAAACAAAAGCAAAAATCTAGTTGTTTTGTTTTTCTGCATGAGTTTTTGTCAGACTTAAAATACTCTAGACTGCTAGAACTGTTCTTTCTAGGAAGCACTGCCTCCCCATTTATACTCAAGAGTGAAGAAAAGAGTGCTCAAGGATATGTTTGAAACCCGGGTAGGGAATATTAGATCACTGAACTAGTCCTTTTGTCTCTTCTAGAATAGTCTTAGCCAATATTTCTTACACATTGTTTCTGTTTCCTTCCCCTTCCAGATTTTTTTTTTTTTTTTTTGGTGGGAATGGGCAGGGGTTACTGGGGATTGAACTGAGGGGCACTTCCCCACTGAGCTATATCCCCAGCCCTTTTTTTTTAATGTTTTTTTATTTTGAGATATAGTCTTAGTAATTGCTGAGGCTGGCCTCGAACTTGTGAACCTTCTGCCTTGGCCTCCTGAGTTGCTCAGCAGAATTCTTTTTTTTTTTTTTAAATTTTTTTTAGATGTTGATGGATCTTTATTTTATTCATTTATTTATATGTGGTGCTGAGAATCGAACTCAGAGCCTCCCACATGCTAGGCAAGCGCTCTACCACTGAGACACAACCCCAGCCCCTGCACAGCAGAATTCTTATTCAATGTATGTTAGACCTTACTGTGACTTCCATGTGGCTGTCTTTTTTAAAATACACACATCCATCCTACCCTGCCAGTACTGGGGATTAAACCTAAGGGCACTTTACCATTGAGCTACATCCGTGGCCTTTTTTGATTTTTTTTAATTTTTTTTTTAGTTGTAGATGGATACAATATTTTTATTTTTGTATATATTTTTATGTGGCGCTGAGGACTGAACCCAGTACCTCATGCTTTCAAGGCAAGCGCTCTACCACTGAGCTATAACCCCAGCCCTGGCCTTTTTCATTTTGAAACAGATCTTGAACTTGCAATTATATTGCCTCGGCCACCTAAATCGATCTTATGCATACTTGTTGCAATAGCCCAAATGACCCCATGTTCATCAACAGGGACAGACAAATGGCAGTTGATGTGGGACTCTCACAGGGCAGTAAGCATGGCTGAATCCCAGCTGCACATAGCAGCGATGGAGGGTAATTCTCTCCAAGCCAATGTTGAGCAAAAGAAGCCGGTCACAGACACCACGGACTCCTTACACACACCAAGGACAGGCAGCAGCAGGCGACAGCAGGACAGTGGCTCCCACTTGCAAAGTGCTTCCGCTGGCCTAGAGTATCCCCACTGCCATCTCCAACCTCATTTCCCACCACAGTTCCCCTCTCAGGCCACACAGCCACACTGCAGTGGTCCCTCAAACACAAGGGCTCCCCTCCGCGCTGGCCTTTTGCTGTCACGGGGCCCTCTGCCAGCTCTTCCTCGCCTCCCAGTCTTAGTGTAACCTCCCCATCTCAGCCAAGCCTTGCTGGGCACATGTTTTAACGTGGCAACCTGTGCCTCCCACAGCTCTGCCCGTGCGCTAGTCCTCGGCAATGTCTAACCTGCGAGAGCTGGCTAACTGTAACACCTGGGTTGATCACTTGGAGAGGAAGTAACAGAGTGCCGAGACGCCAGCAGGGGACACCTTACCTTATCGATGTAGAAGTCAACCTCGGAGGCCGACTGGAATTCGCCATCTAGGGCGGAGATGCCACTGGTCCACACCAGGTTCTTCATCTTGTGTTTGAAGACAAGCAGCTGGATGCGGAACTCCTGCTCGGTGAGGTCCAGGAAGCCGGCCAGCTTGGCCACGGGCATGGTGGTGTAGAGCTTGAGGAAGCTGCGGATGGTGGAGAGCTGGGCCTGCTGCTGCACTTCGTCAGAAAACACCTTCAGCTGCTGCAGGAAGGGCTCTTTGTGGTAATTGGGGTGCACGTTGTCATAGTTGGGCACCACAGGCGACAGGAACTTGGGGCAGGAATAGCTGAAAAGTTCCTCATAGACCTGCGGGTCACCTTTCTGCATGCGCAGCATCTTGTCCCCGTACTTCTCCCGCAGCTGGAGGTGGATGCTTTCGTCAATCCGCATGGGGTACATGGTGAGCGCGATGGCCAGCAGCGCGTGCATCTGCTCGTTCTGTTTGTTAATCTGGGGGTGGAGAGGACATGAGCGCAGGGGCAAATGAGAGGGACTTTTGGGTCCCCCTAACCCACCGCCCACCCTCCCAGCTGCCCTCTGCACAAAGCTTTCACCTCTCCCGTCCCCTTGCACACAGCAGTCGGAACCTCCCCAGCCGCGTCCACTCCACCCCTCGCTCTCCTGGGTCAAGCCCTCCTCCCCGTCTCCTGGACTCCTCACTGGACTGTCTCAGCCTCTCCAGTCAGCCCCACATCACTGGCAAGCCAATCCTTTTCTACCATCCAGAATCAAACCGCATGTCACTCGATGCTTGAGATCCCAGCTGGCAATGGCGCAGTCTAACCCCGACCCACTCCTCTCCTGCCACAGCCAGTGTGACCGTGCTGCTGCTGTCACCACACTTCAAGACCCGAACCGTCTGCTCACGCTCTCCTTCCTGTGTGAAAACCACCTCCCAGCCCACAAGTCCAGGGTGCCCCCTCCTGGCTAACTGCTGGGAAGCAGTGTCCATGCAGGAGTCTTTTTCTTCCCATTGCTGGGGATGGACTCGGGGGTTTGTGAACCTAGGGTGTTCCTCCATGAGCCGCATTCCCATCCCCCAACTCCAACTCTGTCAAAGCCCAGAGGAGGTCAGTGGTAGAGCACCTGCCCAGCAAGACAAATGCTGCATGCTCTTACACACATGCAGAAGCTAGAAGAACTTATTTTATGGAAGTAGAGGGTGACGATGGCCACTAGAGAGCAGGAAGGGGAGGGGTAAGAGAAGAGGTGAAAGAATGGGCACCAAATAGGAGGAGAAGGCACTAGTGTTTCCCAGCACAGTAGGAGAACTAGAGTTTACAACAATTTACTTATTGATTTATTTGGGGGATACTGAGAATTAACCCAGGGCCTCCTGCACCTCAAGAAAGCACTGTACCAGTGTGGGACACCTCCAGTTGACGTTTTTTAAAGAACTAGAAGAAAGGATCTTAAAGGTTTCCAACACACACAAAAAGAGAAATATTTAAGGACACAAAAATGCAAATTACTCCAGTGTGATCACTACAAACGATATATGCGTGTATATATAGGTACTGTATGATCACACTGTGCCTCATAAATATGCATGACATTCTTTAAATTGGTGCTATCATTTGGATGTGAGGTGTGCCCCAAAGGCTCATGTGAGACAATGCAAGAAGGTTCACAGGAGAAACTCTTGCACCTTAACCCAACCTGTGGATCGATCCCCTGATGGGATTAACTTGAGTGGTGGGTGAGGGCAGGCTGGGGAGGGTGGGTCACTGGGGGCGTGCCTTTGGGGTATATACATCTGGTAATCAGAGTCTCTGCTTTCTGATCATCATGTGAGCTGCACCCCCATCCATTCCTCGAGCACCACCAGAGTCAGCTGTCTGTGGACCAAGACCTCTGAAACCTTGAGCCCTAAATAATTTTTTCCTCCTCTACAACTGTTCTGGTCTGTCTTTTAATATCAGCAGCAAAAAAGCTGACTAAAACAATTATGTTGGGTTGGGTTCTCCATGTCATATATAACCACAAGAATGGGAAGTTATATCCATGTATGTATACTATGTCAAAATACACTTTACTGCCAGGTATACCTAAAGAGAACAATTACAAATAACAATAAAAATAAACCAAACCAAACCAAACCAAAAACCCAACCAAACAAACCAAAAGAACCCCCTCAACTGGGATGGATAAAAGCATGTAAAGTTGCAAATCTGGGATGGCCCCAGGAGCCAGCTGGTGGACACCCTGGCTGCACAAGCCAGCCCCTTACCATCTCATACTTGTACGTGGTCCTCTGGAACATGCTCTTAGTCCTCTGGATGTAGAGGAGGATATTGGCAAAGACCCGGATGGCATCCTGGTAGCGGCGCATCATCAAATATGCAAAACCAACATAATAATATGTGGTGACCTGGCACTCCGGGACCCGGGAATACATGCTCTATAGAAGGTGGAAGATAGATCCGTGAGTCCCAATTTATTCCAGATAGGCCCTGAACTTTCAGAGGAAGCAGTGGCTCTGGAGTCAGAGCTGCTGATTAAGCTATATGATTTACGGCCCCCATCTGCTTAGCTGTGACATAAAGGGAATGGATATAGAGGGAATGGACCCTCTATATCTCAGTTTCTTATCTGTCCTTGCTTTTTAAAATAACCCCTATATACAAATGGACAAACAGGAAACACACATGCACACAAACCAAATGCTAAGTACCCATTTTCCCAAAGCCAGGAAAAATGCCAGTGTATTATATCAATAAACACACCATCTTAGAAGTAAATCTTTTCTTTCCTCCTCGTCTGGTACAAAGGAGTGAACCCAGTGACACCTAGCTAAATCTCCAACTCTTTAAATTCTAAATTTTGAGATAGTATCTTGCAAAGTTGTCCGGGTGGCCTTGAATTTGGGATCCTCCTGCCTCAGGAGGAGCCCGGATTACAGGTGTGCACCCCTATACCCACTAGAGCCAGATCTTTTGTTAATTCTTTAGACTGGTGATGTTGAATAGTAAAAAGCTCTCATTGCCACTCTACTTGAAAGCAGAACCGAAAGATTGCTGAATATCCCGTGTCATTAACCACGTGGTATTCAGCGGTTTACACAACTTTACTCTCAATTTTCACCTGGCCTAGGGAAAGAGTCCTTTCCTGAAAATGTGTCCTAAGAGACCGGAGGCCCTCTCAAAACAGATGTTCCAGCTCTGGGAAGATGGGCTGGAGGCCACAGCACGTACCTTCTTGTTGAGTTCAATATTCTCGAGCACCTTGATGGCCTGGTAGTAATCCCCCAACAGGGAGTGCAGACGCAGGAGCCCCACCAGGCTGAAGTAGCCTAGCATCTTGTAGAGGGAGTGCCGTCCATATTCCCCGGCCACACTCTCGGGGTCACCTGAGAGGGACAGATACTGTGAATGCTTCAGCAGGGGCAAGTAAGGGAAGGCAAGGCTGCGTTGGAATGTCACTCAGTAAACTCCTCACCTGGCGTCAGCCTTTAAAGCTTCTGTAAGAGGGACTAACTGCCTTTGAGGGAACACTGAGCAGCAGCACACCTGGCCTTCCGCTAATCTTAATTTTATCCACAGCTGCATGGGGAGGAGGCAGTTCATTTTGTTTAGTTTTGTTTTTTATCCCAACACACCTGAGAATGTGAGCGGCCTCTCAACTCTCACCCACCCAGCCCCAGGAAGACAAAGCCGGTTGCTAATAAGATGCTGCTGCCTGCCCCACGAGCCGTACGATGACAATGCAAAGACGACTTCACAGAGCCAGGCAGCCCTGCGCCAGAAGCCACTAGTTCTCTTATTGCTCCTAAGAGAACTAGTCCCTCATCGTCAAGGAGCTCCATTTTTACTTGAAAAAATGCTGGCACACACAAACCAGGGTTACTCAGATTTGGGTTATTTGGAAGACGTTCTCTTTAAAAAATAAACAAGGTAAAACCTAACACACTTTAATGAAAACAACTGACAGTATTTCATGTCAGTTTAAAATTTGAGCATTTAAGCAAAACTAAGATTTTGTAAAATTTCTACCCACCATGACGAGTTCAACAGCTGACCTGACAACAAATATGCTTTTCCTCTTTTGGTGCTGGGGACTGAACCCAGGGCCTTGAACACGCTAGCATGTCTCTACCATGGAGCTGCACCACCAGCTCCAAGTGATTTTTTAAAACAGATGTGTAATAACATCTGTTTTAATTGAAAGATCTTTATAATTAAGAATGCCAATATTTAGAAAAATTGTACATGGAAAAAAGACATTTAAATTGCAGAAAGACCAATAATTTATTTATTTATTTGTTACTGGGGATTGAACTGGGTGCTTCACCCCTGAGCAATGTTCCCAGACCTTTTTATTTCTTTATTTTGGTAGGGTCATGCTAAGTTCTATGGGTGGCCTTGAACTTGTGATCCTCCCACCTCAGCTTCTAGAGTTGCTGGGATTACAGGTGTGCACCACTGCACCCAGCTAGAACAATAACCTAATCTAACAAAGTTCCTCACTGCAAGTAAATTATACACAATTACCACTGGTCAGGTTTCAAAGAGATACATACTGCTCCTGATATGGAGGATGAGAACATCGGTTCCAACTGAAAAGGCTACTGAGACTAATGCAGAAGCAGGAATAAGACCACAGCTGCTGCTATCTTCTACCAAGTCAGACACCAGAGATCTGCAAAAATGCCATTTTCAGGGCTGGGGTTGTGGCTCAGTGGTCGAGCACTTGCCTAGATGTGTGAAGCCCTGGGTTGGATCCCCAGCACCACATAAAACTAAATAAAACAAAATAAAGGTATTGTGTCCATCTACAACTAAAAATATTTTAAAAAATTCCATTTTCATTGAAAAAAAAAATATGTGGTTCTCAGTGTTTCAAGAGCATAAAGTGGTCTTGACCCCATAAAGTTTGAGAAATGCTAATATAAACAAAAGCCCCTGGATAAAAAGTCGAAGAATTCACAAATGCACATCTCAATAAGATAGGTTCAAGCCAGGCTGGGTGGCAGATGCCTAGCAAACCAGTCCTAGGAGGCAGGAAAATTCCGATTTTAAGGCCAGCCTGGCCAACTTAACAATATCCTATTTGAAAATAGTTTACAAGGGGGCAGAAATACAACCCAGTGGTACAGCGCTCATGTAGCATGTGGGAGATGCTTGGTTTAATCTCTCTCTTTTTTTTTTTTTTAAAGAGAGAGAGAGAGAATTTTTTAATACTTATTTTTTAGTTTTCGGCAGACACAACATCTTTGTTTGTATGTGGTGCTAAGGATCGAACCCGGGCCGCACGCATGCCAGGCGAGCGCGATACCGCTTGAGCCACATCCCCAGCCCCTTGGTTTAATCTCAAGTAACAAAAGAGACAATGACTGATTCAACCAGGCGTGGTGGCTCAAGCCCGTAATCCCAGCAACTTGGGAAGCTGAGGCAGGAGGAGCCCAAGTTCAAGGGCAGGCTCAGCTACTTAGCAAGGCCCTAAGCAACTATATCAAAACAAAAAATAAAAAGGGGCTTAGTGGCAAAGCGACCCTGGGTAAATTCCCAGTACCAAAAAAAAAAAAAAAAGACGGCTCCAGTCTGTTGGCCAATGCAACGCCCTGGGAAGCCCAGCATCGGCACCGGATCCTATTCAAGTAAGGAAGAGCTACACCTTTACCTGAAGAGAGGCCGGCACCTCCCTGCTCTACTGCAGCACCTGCCCTTGGGGGCGGAGGGAAGGTCCCTGGAACTCAGGTCAGGGCTCTCCTCAGCCTGCTGCACTCACCTCCGCTTGTGTACACCTCCAGCTGCCGGTTGATGTTGGACTTGTCTACCAGGGAATGAAGGACATTGAGGACGCTGTGAACATTCCAGATTTTGGGATTGGAACGCAGGAAGTCAATCTCCTCCTCTGACTTCTTGGCAGTCTTGCAGCGGTACTGACTGAACGACTGGAACTGTTGAGGAAGAAGGGGACCATCAGGGGTACAAACCCAAGTGACAGTCCACGTGCACACTGTTGAAAATGAGGCCAGGCCAGGGCTCTGGATGCGGAAAGGTAAAGGCGGGACGGTTGTTTCTCATTGTGAACGTTATTTATTTTTATGTGGTGCTGAGGATCGAATCCAGGGCCTCACAAGCGCTCCCAAGAGGCAAGCGCTCTCCGCTGAGCCACCACCACAGCCCCCGAACATTCTCTAACACTGCTCTTCTTTTTTTGAGACGCAGTCTTGGGGTGTTGCCCAGGCTGGGCCTCTAATTTCTGGGCTCAAGCCATCACCCTGCCCTGGCCTTCCAAGTAGCTGGGAGCACAGGTAGGCACCAACATACCCAGCTTACTGTTGTGGTTTTCCAAAGCCATTTTTTATTAAGCTGTAAATCTTGCTGATATTACTTATTCTACAGTTAAGTAAAAATCTCTTAAGACTTGAGGTAATTTGTGGAAAAAATCTATTGTTTGGAGTCAAATACAACCTGCAGCCATTTACTGTCTCCAAGCCTCACAATCAGCTGACCTGGCCACCAGAAGTGCCACAAACCTGTCTGCAGTGGGTCTACACACGTATGCTGGCCACGTGAGTCAGAGTTATGAATGATGGTGTGGAACTGAGGCGGGAGGTGTCCATAGAGTGCCACCTTCCCAACTGGAGTCAACTGGCAACTTCCAGTCTGTCACCACTACCAACCAGAGCTTGGCCAACTGTAAGGTACATATGGGGACATGCCACAGGTATTTATCTGGGGCAGTGGCTCCATGAGTCATGCAGAATAACACAACAGATCTACCTAATCAATCAGAACTTTTTAAAATTCCTAGTTGATTCTGGTGTGCGCTGGGCTTGGAAACCAGTGGCCCAGAATCTAGGTCATGGGTTACCCAGGACTGCTCTTTAGAAATATTATCTTCCTCTAAAAGTATGGGGCAAAAAGTTTCCAAGTTTATATTAAAGAATAAGATCCAAGCTGGGCATGGTGGCACATGCCTATAATTCCAGGAACCAGGGAGGCTGAGGCAGGAGGATCACAAGTTCCAGGGTAGCCTGGGAAACTCAGCAAGACCTTGTCTCAAAAATTAAAAAAATAAAAATAAATAAGGCCTAGGGATGTAAGTCAGTGGTTGAGCACCCGAGTTCAATCTCCAGTAACTAACACACACACACACGGAATAAAATACACAGTCTTCTTAAAGAATTCTCATTTATCAAGAATGAAAGACCAATCCAATAGAAAAACAAGCCAAAGCAGCATTAAAACAGAATAAAATCATGGCATTTGCAGGTAAATGGATAGAGTTGGAGAATATTATGCTAAGTGAAGTAAGCCAATCCCAAAAAAACAAACGCTGAACGTTTTCTCCAATATGAGGATCCAGGGATGGAGGCTGGAGAAGCATGGGCGGCGGTGGGGGTGGGGGGAATATGGAAGAACTTTACACAGGGCCAAGGGAGGGAGAAGGGAGGGGACAGGGGTAGGAAAGACGATGGAATGAGATGGTTATCATTACCCCAAGAACATGTGTGCAGACACAAACGGTATGACTCTTAATTTGTAACCAGGGACATGAAAAGTTATGCTCTGTATGGTAACGACGAATTGAAAGGCATTCTGCTGTCATATATAACAAATTAGAATAAATTAAAAAAAAAGAAAAACAAGCCAAGAATACTAATGATCACATGGAAAGTGCTCAATTTTGTTAGTTATCAGAAAAATATAAATTTCTTTCCTATCAAATACAAAAACTAGAAATAACAACATCTAGTAGGGAAAACAGTTGTTCTCAAAACACTGTTGATTACAGTGCATTTTGATACAATCCTTTGCAAGAGTAATGTGTTACTATTTGTTAAACTTTAAAGTGATCATGTGTTACCTTTTCCTGCATATGCCAGGGAGCAAAACTGGGCACCCCTGAACCCAGGGCCCTCCACCACTAAGCTACACCCCCAGACCTTGAGGTGCTGGGACTACAGGGTGGGGGCACTGTGCTCAGCACAATGTTCTCTACCTTGACCATGGCAGTGTACACACAGTGGAACCTCCTCAACTGTACGCCTTTTACAGGAGCATTTACTGTACATAAACTATACCTCTAGAAGGTCGATTTTAAGAACTTAAAAGGCACATCTCTATCAAGCAACAATTCTACTTGTAGGTAGCAATCCCTAGAGCTATACCTGTGTATACATAGAGTGTTTATTGACTCACTATAATCGTGAAAATTGACAGCCCACAAGTCCATTACCAGAGAGGACACATCCATCCATGTACACAGAAGAGGCTGGGTATGTCCCAGCAGCACACTCCAGGCCCTGGCTTCCATCCCCAGCAGCTAAAAACCAAACATTTTGGAAAAGGCAGGTCTCTATGAAGACTGGGTTAAGCATTCCAAGTCACAGCAAATGGCAGAACAGAGCATAATACAACTCGTGTCTCCACATCCAGCTTTCTGTAAACACCTGCAAATCGTTCACGTGGTGCCTTTCCTTCCAGACACTCGCCGATGCCTCCACAAGGCGAGGAAGGCAGGCACTTTCACTCTATCTGCCAAACAAACCTCTGAGCAGTAATAATACTCTGATACAGTACTTAGGTAAACAAGAATGAATGACAGAGTGGTCAGAAGAGCCACTCACCCTCTGTGCCCTCACGGGACAGTCTGTGGAGACAGAAAGCCCCATAAGCCCCTTAACAGGATCACTCCAGCTAAGCCAGGAGAATAAAGCTCTTCTTAAGGGGATGACGAAGCTCAGCACAGAGGGTCCCCCTCACTCACTACGAGCCAACAGGATGCCAATGTCTGAAACGATGCCACATGGGAGTATGACACAACCAAGGGGCCAGAGAAGCCAAGCGGGGCCAGTGCAGTTTGTGGTCTTCCCCTGAGAGGCACCAAAACATCACCTTGAGCAGGAAGGCTGTCTCTCAGACAGTCCTATGGAGGTTTTTCTCAGCACACCAATCACAACTTGTCAGCGTCCTGTGCTCTCGAAGGCTCTCTGGTATATGGAGCTCAAATACCATTTTTACTTATTTATTTACTTTACTTTTGGTACTAAGAACTGAACCCCAAGGCACTTTACCACTGAGCTACATCCCCAGTCCTTTCAATTTTTTTCAAGTTGGTCTCACCAAGGTGATGAGGTTGGCCTCAAACTTACAAACCTTCTGCTTTATCCTTCCCAATCATTGGAATTACAAGGAATATATCACAATGCCCAGCAAATACTATCTTTATTAAGATACCTATGTCCCCCAAAGTACTCAACGAGAAGCACACTGTCTCAATAAAACACAGGGAAAACTGGGTGCAGTGGCACACAACTATAATCCCAGCCACTTGGGAGGCTGAGGCAAGAGGATTGCCAAGTTCAAGGCTTACCTGGTCAAGTTAGTAGGACCCAGTCTCAAAATAAAAAATAAAAAAAAAGGGTGTAGCTCTGTGGTAGAGCACCTCAGGGTTCAATCCCTAGTACCACCAAAGCAAAAAAACAAACAAACAAAAAACCCAGGGAGAAAAATTTTTTTCTAAATTCTATTAAATTTTTTAAAGACTGGGCAAACCAGGCTAGGAATACAGCTCAGTTGGTAGAGTGCTTGCCTTCTTGCCTTGCATGCACAAGGCCCTGGGTTCAATCCCCAGCACCACAAAAAAAAAAAAAAAAAAAAAGAAAAGAAAAAAAGACTGGGCAAATCAAAAGAAGATGGAAGAGAACAACAATACTGACCATTCTCATAACAGGAAACATTTACAACTATTCAGTGACTAAGTACGTCATATGTAATATCCCAGGAATCTTCCCAACAATCCCTCTCCTAGAGATGAAGAACAGATGTTTAGTGCAGCCAAGTAACGTTCCTAACATCCAAGGCTAGTAAAGACCAATAACGAACTTCTAACCTCCAGACTACGCAGCCACTGGACTGAGCGCGGGGCAAATTCTCGGTGGAACCTCAAAGAGAGCACCCATGGCGCCTCCCTGTGGACAAAACGTACTACTGCATTCCAATCTAGCCTACACCCAAGTAAACATCACCACCATCAAGATATGCAACACTTGTGTTTTCATGTTTGTTTTGTAGGCAAGGAAAGAGAGAGCTTAGAGACTTTAAATATTACTGTTACAGAGATTCAGGTGGCAGCCCCCATATTGGAACCTACTTCCATATCGTTCCAAAGCCTGAGACCTGCATGCCTGGCAGACCGCCTCTGAAGGTCAGGTGAGAACCTGGTTAAAGTCAGGACCTCTACTCTCCCAAGTTCCCATAGCTGCATGGCGTAAGTTTCACTGCTCTCTTCAGAAAGCCACCTGACCAGGGTGTCCACTGCCATGGGGTATTTTACACTGCAACAGGGATATTTTTACAACATTGCAGCTTTCTTTTTTTAACAACACAAAGTTCACAGCTGCTCCTTGCTAGAGCCTGTTATTTCAAATGAAGGCTGAGGCTGATCAGATACCTGGTAGATGAACTCATCGATGATGTCCCAGAGCCACTGGTTGGGAAGTTCAAGGGGAGCAGGCCCATCAGCATCTGTATAGACCAGAGAGAAGTCAGATTCCAGACAATGACTCTGCCCACTTAGTGTGGCTGCAGAATGCTCTTTGTAAATTCTCTACTCTAAGGACTATGTCTCCCCCCAACCCCCTCTTCTTACTTGCTAAAAAGAATTGGAGGCCCTCATCAAAATTTCACCCCTTGGCCAAATCTCAGACTTACTAAGAATGTAGTTGAAGAGATTGCAATAGTTGTAGTAGGATTCAAATCTCTGCTCTAAGGAGGGTCCCCCCTGTAAAGAGAACGGAGACGTCAGGATAGATATTTAAGTGTCTTATTCATGGTCTACCATGATGGCTGAGAACAAATACCTAAGAACCGCTGCCTGCCCTCTCCAGTAGCAAAAGTGCTCAAGGGAGAGGGAAGACAGTCCACTATAGCGGAGGGGGCCCTGAACATTGGACCAGGGTGACAACCACAGACCTTGACTGATGCTCAGATGTTTAGAGAACAGGCACGCAGGGGGGCATGGTGGGGCAGAGAAGGGAAGGAAAAAACGCTGACAAAAGGCAAAGAGGGGCTGGGGTTGTGGCTCGGTGGTAGAGAGCTTGCCCAGCATGTGTGAGGCACTGGGTTCCATCCTCAGCACTGCATATAAATAAATGAATAAAACAAGGATTCATTTACATCTAAAAAAAAGCAGAGGTAAAAACATGAAGTAAAGGGAGTTCGAGAATAGGCAGCATTGGGCACAGTGGGCTACAGAGACAGGAACGGAAAGGCTTGTTGGTGCCAAGCACAAGAGGCTGGGCCAGCAGGTCAGCAAATCCACTCCTGCCTGTTTTATAAAACTTGCTATCTTAACCCTTTGCAGAGAGGGTGGCTAACCCCTGATTTAGACCTTTTGTTGGTAGCAATTGAAGACCACCAACCGTCTCTGGGCTAAGGACCCCCCACAGTGAGCCACATATTCATGGAGGAGCAGAGGACTGCCTGGAAGTCTTATTTCCACCACTTCCTTTCTTTTTTTAAATACTTTTTAGTTGTAGTTGGACACAATACCATCATCTTATTTATTTATTTTAATGTGGTGCTGAGGATCAAACCCAGCACCTCGCACGAGCTAGGCAAGCCCTCCACGGCTGAGCCACAGTCCCACCCCCACCCCTACAGCTTTCTAACCATGGGTCCTAATAAGGTGGGTTTTTTGCTTTTGGTACTGAGGATTGAGCCCAGGGGCTTTACCACTGAGCCACATCCCCAGCCCTTTGAGACAGCATCTCACTAAGTTGCTGATGCTAACCTCAAACTTGCAACCCTTCTGTCTCAGCCTCCTGAGTTGTGCACTACCACACCCAACTGACAGTACACGCCTGCAAAAGACCATGTCTCTGTAAGCCGTGAAGAAAAGACGGTGACTAGTCACATTAAATTAGGATGATACGCATTAAGCTAGGACAGCAGCGCACACCTGTAGTCCCGACTAAGGATCCTGTGCAAGGCCAGCCTAGAAAACGTAGTGGGACTCTGTCTCAATGTAAAGAGAGCTGGGATGTGGCTCACTGCAAAGCACCCCTGGGTCCAATCCTAGTACTGTTACAAATAACAACAACAACAATAATAATAATGGGCCTTGCACCTTACACAACAAATGCTTGTTCAGTAAAATCCCTCCCTGGAGAAAGAAAAAGCAAGAGACCTCAAATAAATCTCTAACACGATATGCTAGTGACGAGTGCTCTGAAGTGCCATAGAGCAGGGCTAGAAGCCTGGGGAGGCAGGGGTAAGTTGTAGAAAATGAAACTGGCAAGAAATCATGGGCCAGAGGTGGTGGGACCATGGCTCAAATGTGGGGTTTTCTTGTAAGTATGATGGGAAGTCAGGGTAGAACCGAGAGGACCTGATAAGGCTGTGTTTCAAAAGGATCACGCTGGTTTCTAGGCTGAGAGTAAACATAAGTGAGCAAGGGTAGAAAGCAGCTATTGCAGTAAATCAAGCAAAAGAGAACGACTTGATCCAGGGAAGCAGAGAGGTGGCAGGCAGACGTGGCTGGCTTAAGAGTGTGCTGCCAGGTGGGATATCAAGTCAGAAATGTAAAGAACAAGGCCAAGGTTTTCAGTCTAACTGGACACAGGATGATCTATTTATCAAGATAATGAATTTGGACGGAGTTTAAAGGGAAAGTAACAGTTGAGCTTTGGGAGTAAGGAGCTGGAGACGGCTGTCCAACAGCCAAGTGGAGGTGCCGAACAGCCACTGCACATACAACTCTGGATTCCAGTGGACAGACCAGCACAGAAGACAGATCTTTTTTTTTTTTTTTTTGGTACCGAGGATTGAACTCAGGGGCATTTGATCACTAAGCCACATCCCCAGCCCTATTTTGTATTTTACTTAGAGACAGGGTCTCACTTTTGCTGAGGCTGGCTTTGAACTCGGTATCCTCCTGCCTCAGCCTCACAAGCTGCTGGGATTACAGGCTTGCGCCACAGCACCTGGCTAGAAGACAGATCTTTTAAAGTCATCAATATGAGGCTGGGGATATAGCTCAGTTGGTAGAGTGCTTGCCTTGCATGCACAAGGCCCTGGGTTCAATCCCCAGCACCACAAAAAAAAATTAAATAAATAAATAGAAAATAAATTCATCAGTATGGATGATAGACGAGGGACACTCTTAACATTCAGAAATCAGGAAGAACAGAATTCATCAAGTGCCCAAAGCTGGGGCAGCGAGTAGAACACTGTTACAAGCCTCGGTTCTAGAAGTTTTGCCACTCATCAGTTTTGTAAATTTGAAAGCAAATACCCCCTTTTGCATTTCTCTCGCCACCTGGCAGGGCCACGGAGGATATTAGAGGTATGCAGATTTGTGCCAAGCACCTAGCATTGTGCCTGGTGCATGCTGACCCTGTTGCGTACACTTCAGAGCGAAGGGAGACTCAGCAGAGGCACTCTAAGGGGAAAAGAATGGGCATCCAAGAGGAGGAAGCAGAAGGTACCTAGAAACACTCATGAGAATGGCAGCTGGGAATCCAGTGCGCGGGGATCAGAGTGCCCTGTCAGAGAACTATGGGAAGGAGACGTAAAAAGGACAGAGAGACTGCATGGTGTTAGTTTGCCTGCAACAGTGCCTAGCATTCTGGGTTAGATCATTTCGCCCACCGCATCCTCAAAGGAAGCTCAGAAAACATGCCAACTGCTGTTAGATACAGAACTATTATAAATAGAGACTGTTTTCTAGGGATGAAAATGGCATAATTAAAATAAAACTGCTAGTAACACCTCAAAAAAAATACTCACACTGACTTTGGCATATATATGCCTGTAGTATAATTCTTTGTACAAAATCAGGAAAACAGCATCTGAAAGAGATGGCAAAAGGGTGCTTTAATAATCTACAAAACAAGTGCAGTCTTCCGGCTGTTTTAATCTTTAGAGAGAAGAGAGAGAGGTGATTTTGGAGACTAAACAGCATCTAAACTCTTGTGCTGGGCCTGGGGGTGTAGCTCAATGGTGGAGCTCTTGCCCAGAACAGGTGACACCCTGAGCTCAATCTCCAGTACCACAAAAGAAGAATATGTGTATGACAAAATTCTAATTTCTCTCAGACTTACTCCCCTCCATTATTTAGACTTCTATTCCAAGTTCTTTAAATAAGCCAGCAAATAACAATTATAGCCCCAAAGAGAGTAGTAATATACTATCAAAATTACAAATACAATATTTGTATTTTTGACTTAGAAACTGTTATTAAAGGAAACTGTCCTATTGATATGATGCACTATGAAAAAGAAAGAAAAAGACTTTGAAGGCTGAGGCAACAGGATCACAAGTTCAAAGCCAGCCTTAGCAACTTAGTGAGGCCCTAAGCAACTTCATAAGACCCTGTCTCCAAATAAAACAAAAAGAACTGGAGATGTGTTTCAGTAGTTATGTGCCCCTGGGTTCAATCCCTGGCACCAGGGGGAAAAAAGAAAAGAAAGGACTGGGGATGTGGCTCAGTTGTAGAGCACCCCTGGGTTCCATCCCCAAGGAAGGAAAGGAGGGATGGAGGGAGAGAGTGGGGAAGGAAGGAAGGAAAGAAGGAAGGAAGGAGGGGAGGAAGAAAGGAAGGAGGAAGAGAAGAGAGCAAAAGCTTTTTAGGGATTGATGCTGCAGGAAGAGTTAACAGGAGGCCTGAGACTGCTATCCTTAGTAAAAACTGCTCCTGAGGCTGACCTCTGGGAACCTAGATTTCAGGACGGTTTCACCATTTCACTAGGGAGTGGATAAGGATGGCCTGTGGTGCCTAAACTTCTGTGCAAGCAATAAGGTTTATGATGAACACCTGTTTTCCTTCAAGGAGCCTGGAATTCTATTGTTAGGCAGAGGGCACCTACATGACCAGGCTCTGGTAAAACTTCTGGATACTGAGTCTCCAATAAGTTTCCCTGATGAACAACATTTCACATGTCACAATTTGTTGTTGGAGGAACTGAGTCCCACGTGACTCTGACCCCTCTTAACCCATACAACTTCATTCACATGTAATTTTGCCAGTTAATACACCAAACTCTGGTGAAACAAAATGCACACTGGACACACAGCTCACACCTACCGTTGCCAACCTGTGGAGCAATAGCTTCAGCCTCAGGCCAAGGTGTATTCTTGAAAAATCTTTCAGTCAGCTTCGTCCAGCTGAAAACCAAGCAAAAAAACTCTAGAACTCCAAAACAAGAAAGACCAGAGAGAGCCAACCCTCACATTTTACAGATGGGAACCCAGGCTCAGGGAAGGGGAGAGGTCACAGAAACAGCCAGCGTTCTCCCAGTCCACAACCTTCAGACAGCTTGAGGATCCCTATCTGGATATTCAAACTGCTCCAAAATCCAAAACATTCTGAGCATTAATGAGATTCCACAAGTAGAAAACCCCACACGTGACAGGGCAGAGTTAAAAACACAGGTACAGGGCTGGGCATGGAGTTGAGTGGTAGAGTGAGGGCTTAGCACGCGTGAGGCCCTGAGTTCAGTCCCCAGCATGCATGTGTGCAAGCATGCATGGACGCGTGTGCACATCCGCACACACAAGATGCTAAAACTTGGGGTTGGGGTTGTGGCTCAGCGGCAGAGTGCTCACCCAGCACATGCGAGGCACTGGGTTCGATCCTCGGCACCACATAAAATAAGTAAAATAGAGGTATTGTGTCCAACTACAGGCAAAAAATTTAAAAGAAACTAAAACTTTTTTTAAACACAACCTTACTAAAAATATTATGTAAAATTATCTTCAGGCTATGTGAATATGAAACATAAATGATGCTTAGACTTGGGTCCCTGTGGGAGGCCATCCTCACACGTGATTTGAGTTACCTCCCTGGCTGGGTGAGAGGCGCTCAGACACAGCTGTGTCGGAGCTCTCCCCACCCTTCTCCAGCTCCAAGGGCTTGTCCGTGCAGAGGCGTGTCTGGCCACTGCCCCGAAGATACCAATCGACGCCCCTGACTTTGGGATGCTGCCCCCCTTAATCTTCATTGGATGGGATTTTCCCCAGAATTTTTTGTTCCCCAATAAAAGTCCACTCCCTGGTGTGTTTGTTCTCGTTCGCTCTCTCTCTCTAGCCTCTTCAGTAAACCTCGCTACCACATTCGGTGGCTTGGGGCTGGAGCTGGGAGGAGCCGTTCTACAGCTGGTTTCAAAGGTAATTAGAGGGCTGGGGATGTGGCTCAAGTGGTAGCGCATGCGTGTGGCCCGGGTTCAATCCTCAGCACCACAAACAAACAAAGATGTTGTGTCCGCCTAAAGCTAAAAATAAATAAATAAATATTAAAAATTCTCTCTCTTTAAAAAAAAAGGTAATTAGAGTCTTGTCTCTTTAATTTAAAACTCCCTAGCATTTTCTCATGATTCGAACCTTCTTTCATGAAGCCAGCTTGGGTAGCAGGCTAGAGGTCCCATCCCTATGATGACTCATTATGTAATGCAAATATTCCAAAATCTGAAACGCTTGTGGTCTTAAGCATTTTGGTTAAGGAATATTCAACTTGTACAATAAACACTCTTTTTACATCAGTTAGTTAGGCACCCACCAAACTTTTCAGGGTCTTCTCCAGCCTCTGCCTCGTGAACGTAACCTATTTAACTGCTCGCCATTCCTGGTATGAGAACTGCTTTCTTGACGAGCCTGCTTTTGTCCCTGTGTACACACAATTTCCATCCCCTGGAGTATGACTCTTTCCAAATTTGGAAGCAAATTAGTCTCTCTTGTAGCCTGATGCCACAACTGACCCAGAACACCCAAACACTGCTCCTTCACAACCCCACAGGAGATTGCTGCTGGCTTCCCTCTCCTGATGCCCTCACCAGCTATTTCAACTTCCCCTCTTGAGCTCCTCCTCCCCTTCTCTGGCTCTTTCAGTCTAGCACATGAACACACTCAAGTCCCCCTTCAAAACACAGAACAAGGGTTGGGGTTATAGCTCAGTGGTAGAGCACTTGCCTCACACGCACGAGGACCTGGGTTTGATCCTCAGCACCCCATTAAAAAAATAAATAAAAATAATGATATTGTGTCCATCTACAACTAAAAAAAAAGAATCACCACAGGACAAAATAGAAAGCTGTCCAATGAGCCTACGAATCCTCTATACCTATCTATTCCTCTCCCACCCCATTGCCTCCACATTCTGTTGAAACTGACCTTGCTAAGATTACCCAAGGAACCACCAAATTCAACCAGCTCATTTTCATCTTTTTAGGGTATAAGTTGCAAGGCTGGCCTCAAATTTGCAACCTTCCCACCATGGCCACCTGAGCCACTGGGATTATAAGCCTGCACCACACACAGCTCCTTTCTCACCTTGACCTCACTATAGCATGTAACACCTGTTCTTTTTTCTTGTGTTTGGTACTGTGAATTAAACCCAGAGGTGCTCTACCACCCAGATGTATTACCAGCACTTTTTTCTTCTAAGACAGGATCTTGCTAAGTTGCTGAGCTGGCCTGGTACCTGCGATCCTCCTGCGTCAACCTCCCAGGTAGCTAGGATTACCAGCATGTACCCCTGTGCCTGACCTAGTACTTAACGTTTATTGACCATTCCCTTCTTCAAAGTCTATTCTGAAGGATCTGGTTTCTGTGACCCTTCTCTGCTGATTTACTTCTACTGGTTTGTTTGTTTGTTTGTTTTTTAAAGAGAGAGACAGAATTTTTTAATTTTTTTTTTTTTAAGTTTTCAGTGGATACATCTTTATTTTTATGTGGTGCTGAGGATCAAACTCAGTGCCCTGTGCATGCCAGGCGAGCGCACTACTGCTTGAGCCACATCCCCAGCCCTTGTTTGTTTGTTTGTTTCTTTCTTTTTTGTACTGGAAATTGAACTGAGGTTTTATCACTAAGCTACATCCACAGGCCTTTTCTGAAACAGGCTCTCACTAAGTTGACACCTGCCTTGAATGTCCTATCCTCCTGCTAGTCTCCCAAGTTGTTGGTACTACACGTGTCCCACTGCGTATGCATACACCCCTAAAAGAATGCACTTCCCAAGGAACCGGCCATGATTCTCAATACATTCTCCTAAGGAAAGATACACCACGTGCTCAGCTTTGACTACCACCTATATCTGTCTACATTGCCCAATGCAGGAGCAGTTGTGTGACTGTTACTGAAGAACTGAATTTTAAATTTCAGTTTTAATTTAATTTAAATTTAAAATAAACACTTAACTTAGTTGTCAGAAAACTTCTAAATATATTTGGAATAATTTGAGTATGTGAATCTACTTTTCCAATTCTTAAGTTTTATGAAACTTAAGATGAAGTATTTCTGATGTACACAAATTAAGATGTACCACACATGTAAAATACACCCTAGATTTAGAAGACTTGGTCAAAAAAGAGTAAATTGCCTCACTGGTTTCCAAATACTGGGCAGGGGGCACAGCTAAGTGGTAGAGTGCTTGCTCAGCATGCTTAAGGTACTGGGTTGAATGCCTGGCACCACAAAAAAAAAAAAAAAAAAAATGTTGGTTATGAGAAAATAACATTTTAGATAAGTTTTCACCTCCCACCTTTTTTGTTAGTACTGCAGACAGAATCCACGGACACTCCACCACTGAGCTAAATTCCCAGTCCTTTTTATTATTTATTTATTTGGGCGAGGGCAGGTACTGGGGATTGAAGCCAGGGATACTCAACTACTAAGCCACCTCCCCAGCCCTTTTTTGTATTTGACTTATGTGGCTAGCATTATATGTCTATTGAACTGTGCTATGCACTTCTAATAAGAAAAACCTGAAGAACGTGGAAACAGATCCGAGGTCAATTTGTATCCATTAATCCAACAGGTCTCTGGCTGTTTATGTTCTCCCCCATTCCAGGACTTGCTTCTTTCCTTAGTGAAGTCTTTTTTGACTATCCCATCCGTGATTGATTTCTCTTGTTTCTATTTTATAAGCACAGTCCCAGGCTGGGTTTGTGACTCAGTGGTAGTACACTTGCCTAGCACACGTGAGGCCCAGGGTTCAATCCTCAGCACCACATAAAAATAAATAAACACTAAAAAATAATAATAATAATAAGCACAGTCCCCTCAAAACTGCTTTATAGCTTGGTTTATCCGTGTATCAGCTGAAAGGTTATATAGTTTCGAAATTAGCTCTGGTGTCAAGCCTATGCAGGTTCAAAACTCAGTAGTACATCCACTTAACTAGCAATGTGACTTATTTCTGTCCAGGTTTCCCTAACTGTAAAATGAGAAAAACCATAATATCTACCTCATGGGATTACTGTGACAGATAAATTAGTAAATACAGAAAAAGCACTTTGAATATTGATCTATACTGATAATATATGCTGGTATTATTATAATTATTAGTAATGACATCATTTTAGGCCTTGTGTAAGTTTCTTGGGAGACAAAGTCCAAATGAATAACATGTCTCTAGGCCCAAAGAACAAAGATCCCCTGAGCCTTCTTCATAGAAAAATGATTATAGAAGACCCTTTGCTGCACCAATAGACTAGTCCCTCCCAGAAAGAGGTCATTTCAGCCAGTGGCCCATACCTGTTCTCATAGATGTCCTGGATCTCATACACCTTCTGGTCAATGACATCACTGGAAACACGACTGGCCTGAAGCTCGTATACCTTCTGATCAATCAAATCCGAGACAGTTTTGTGGAAATATTGGATGAAATTTTTGATCACTTCAGGGATCACTTGATAGGTCTGCTGTTCATACTGACGTTCATAAGCAAGGTCCTGCTTTGGATCCCCTACAGGTTGGACACAATTGATTTTTCAGAGCACTTTCAAACTCATGTGTCATGGAACACAAGGGCAAGACCACCCTACAAACTCAAGTCTATAAAAACCAGTATAATTTGGGGCTGGGATTGTGGCTCAGTGGTAGAGTGCTCGGCTAGCACATGGGAGGCCCTGGGTTCAATCCTCAGCACAAATAAAAATAAACAAAATAAAGGAATTGTGTCCAACTACAACTAAAAAATAAATATAAATACAAAACAGTATAATCCCCTTTTAAACAATCAGAGACACAAACCTGCCAAGTCACTTCCAATTCCACTGCCCTTTAAAATTACCATTATGAAAATAAGAATGTAAAGTTACTTCTTACTATATTTTTGTTCCTAGAATCTAAAAAGGTTTTAAGGTCCGGAAATTTATCTGTCTTGCATGTAGATATACTTTTACGTGGAAGATCTCTGTATGTTGGGGGAGAGGGGAGACACTACGAAGTGGTAATAGGTATTTAATATTTTTTGAATAAATAATTGCCATCTCTAACTAAATGCCTTTCAGCAAGTTACTAACTTCTCTCTGCTCAGCTGTCATCTTTAGGAGACAAACTGAGCACATATAAATGTGCATATTAATGCACATGCTTTATAGAACTGGATTAAACGAAATACTTCAGATAAAGTACAAAACATAAAAACATAACAGTAAGTCAAGCCAAGTCACTATAACATTTCAGGAAACTTCAAAAGCCTCAAAAGATTTAACTTGGGCTTAGTTTGAATCACTCAAAATTTCATACCAAGATTTTCTTCTTTGGGGGCGGGGGTGCAGATCAGTGGTATATTGTGTATTTAACATGCACAAGGCCCTGGGTTCAATCCCTAGCACCAAAACAAACAAAACCCCAAACGATTTTCTTTTTCAGCTAATATTATAAACAAGAAAACCACAGCTAGGTCAGTAATCCTTTTCTTCTGAGACTGAATTGGACCACAAAAAAGGGCTGGTTTATTAGGCTCTACACAATCCCTCCCACTGAGGGCTAATGATTGACTCCAAACCTGGACCATCAAGAAGCACTTTTTAACAGGTGTGTGTCAGTGCTGGTTCTGAGACACTCACAAGGGTGCCAATCTCTGAGCGTACTGAACTAGCCAGACAAACTGTGGCCTCACCTGTGTGCATATCATAGTCTCCGGGGTAAGCATAGGGATCATAAGCAGCCTGTAAGGGAAGAGACAAAGTCAGGACAGTCACCCTCTGGTGAACCAAATGCTCGGCCTAGCGTCTATGTGCCAAAGCGGAATACGGGTACAAAGGCGTATAAGACAGGACACAGTCCCCACTTTCCAAGAATCGCCATGCCTGCGAGAAATGGGAGAATAAACCGGCCGTGGATGCAAGGATCAGAGCAGAGCGCCAGAGGCAGCAGGCGGCGGGGAGTTCAGAGCAGACGGAGCCCAGACGAAGAGCTCGGTCAGAAACTCGGTAGCGCGTCACCTGCCTTCGCCCAGGTCTTGGGACAGAGAGCTAGCGGCTCGAACACGCGAAATGGGCAGCAGGGACAGATCCATGACGGGCCGGACGCGGGGGGGGGGGGGGCAGCACGGGGCCACGCAGGAGGCAGCCGGCGATGGTGGCCATCCGCGCGGACTCCCGGGGAGGCCCAGATACCGCCACGTTCCCGGGTATCCGGGGAGCCCTGACCCTGCCGCAGAGCCCGCCGCGCGTTTACGACCACGTTACCTCAGACTCGTAGTCATCAGCCGGGTAAGACATGACTGCGGCGCTTGCCAACACCACGGGAAAACGTGAAAAGAGCGGTCCGCGCCTGCCTCTCCAAGGCCGGAAGTCACACCCCGCTAGTATAGCTGGGAAACCGGAAGCGCTCCCGAGCCAGCAGCATCAGGATGCAGCCATGATAAGAAGGTGAAAGACTTTAAAAAGTCACCTAATTTTCTTTAACTCTTCAATTAGAGGCTTTTAAAAGAATGTAACTCTATATTACTGGTGCGAATTCCGAAATAAGAGCATGATATAGTTCGGCAAAGAACAGGAAAAAAAGGAATCGCAAAGAATGCCACACAAAAAATGGCTGACAGCTTCCTCCGGCGGCTTCTCGTGTGAAGGGAAATGCAGCCGTAGGGGGCCTAACCTTAGATTTAGGTGTAATCGGTTTGCCTGCAGGAGAAATATCTTCAAAAGACTAAATTTAGCAGGTGTAAAAGCTGATTCTCGGACCTATGCAGTGAGAAGGTAGTGAGAAGGCATTGAGAGCCCCCCACGCACCAAATTCAGACACTAAGGTTGGCAGGCAAAATTGAGGCCAGCTGTGGTTCAAGACCTCAGACCTAGGCAGCTCAGGAGAGCTCAGGACTTGTTTTTTGCCTTGAGGTACTAGGTATTGTACCTGTGGCCTCGCATATGCTAAACCACACTCTACTACTGCACTACATCCCCAATCCTTTGTTCATGAATTTACTAAAAAGGAGTTGTGATGGTGGAAGAATTTTTTCTAAATTATCAATAATATTTTTTAAGCTAAAATGCTAGAGGAAAATGTAACTGTGGTCCATTTTATGCTTTAAGTATAGCCCTTGCTGCTCGGTCAAGGTAATTTATTTTTAAGATGGACATGTTTCTCTTCCTCTCTCTTCCCCTTCCCTAATTTCTCCCTTCTCCTCCGTAATCTTAGGAGAAACAGGATTACCTTTCTTCCCCATTCTAGGCAGCGTTATCTGTTCTTGAGCGCACAGATTTACGGACAGTATTAGAATATCTAAAAAATGACCATCTTTATCCCCAGCCCTGAAAAAAATAATAGTTAACATGGCCAAACTGAGGTTCTGATTTTTTGCTCCTCCCTCAGTTTTCCAGTTAATGAAAACTTCATTTTTTCAGCTGCTCAGACCAAAACCTTCACAGCCATCCTCCACCTGCTTCCTTTCTCATAACCCACACTCAAGTGCATCTGCAAATCTTGTTGGTTCCATCTCCAAAATAGTTGCAGACTTTCAGTCTTACCACCTTGTCTCTATCATTCTTGTCTGAGCCCCATCATCTCACCTCTATTAACAAACAGCTCCTCACACTTCCTGCTCCCAATTCTCAACCCATATTTGTACAATTGAATTTGAGTTGACATTTATGAAAGAAAAGTGGCACAGGACTGATCACACACACTAACACCTGAGATAAGAAGCGGGTTTATTGTCAGGAGCCTGACAAGTCTGTTCAGCACGAAGCGGAACAGCAGCATCAAGTGATAGAGAGCCGCAGCAACTCCCCCATGAATGTTAGCTTCCACTGGCTAGAATCATGGCTGTGGCACAATAAGCATCCCCTGATCTTGTGGAAGGCAAGTTTGTTTCTTAGGAACTGAGATGGGCAGTTTTCTATCTCTCAGAAGAGGGAACAAGGAAACAGACATGTCCCTTTATCTTCTCAAGGAGAGAACAGGGAAACCCATATGTCCCCATCTCAGGGGCTGGTAAGTTGTCTCCTCTCTCCCAATGAGAGAACAGGGAGAGAACTGCATGGCACGTCTCCAGGCCAGTAGGTTTTATCTCAGGCTAGTTTCTATTTCTTGAGAATAAGAACTGTATTCATAAGTGGGGGTGGAGGAAAGGAAGATGGTTGCAATTATGCTAACAATTTAGTCCATTGAATGGCAGCACATTAAGCCAGCTTGGCTTAGAAATGCGACTTTGACACAAAAGCAGACCAGATGGAACCCCATTACAGACCATGAAATGTCTGATCACAGGGTGTTCGATTTTGCAAGGTTCCCGTGTTAATGGGAAACCAGGACTTCAAAAGGGTGGAAACTGAGCAGACGAAAGCTCCTGGAATAGAGGATTTAGCAGCTGAAATGCTGCTTGGTTTCTCTTGATCTTCTTTTGCCTGGGGTTTGAGGCAGGAAATTGTCTGACTTGGGAAAGTCAGGCATATTTCACAGTCTGCCTGGATTCATTTCAAGCTCCATTTCCTATATGCATGAGATCAAAGTCTCCAACATACTGCTCTCTTAAATGAAAAGCCTGCTGTAAACCTGACTTCCAAACAATCCAAGCAAGATCTTTCTCAAAATAAAATTTAAGGACTGGGGATGCAGCTCAGTGGCAGAGCACTTGCCTAGCATGTGTGAGGCACTGGCTTCTATCCTTAGCATCACATAAAAATAAACAAAATAAAGGCATGCTGTCCATCTACAAATAAAATAAAAAAAACTTTAAAATAAATAAAAATAAAATTTATAAAAGGGTTAGGGGTAACTGGGCATGGTGGCACATGACTGTGATTTCCATACAGGAGGCTGAGGCAGGAGGATCACAAGTTTATGGCTAGTCTCAGCAACTCAGTAAGGCCATAAGTAACTTAGCAAGACCCTATCTCAAAATAAACAAATAAATAAATGGCAGGGCATGGTGGTGCATACCTGTAATCCCAGGAGTTTGGGAACTGAGGCAGAAGGATCAAGAGTTCAAAGTCAGCCTCAGCACTTCTTCGAGGCACTGAGAAACTCAGCAAGACCCTGACTCTAAATAAATAGAAAAAAGGGCTGGGGATGTGGCTGAGTGGTCAAGAGCCCCTAGGTTCAATCCCCATTATCAAAAAACAAAATAAGGTAGGAATGTAGCTCAGTGATAAGAACACTGGATTCAAGCTTCAGTACCCCCCACTGCACAGTGAAGTCAGGAAATAACAGTAGTTTACCTGTTTGTTTCACTTTTCTGAGCATCATCTCACAAACTCCCACCCACCAACTTTATTGCAGTTTTATGTTACAAATCAGAACTAGAAGCATTCTCAGGGATCATCTGCTATATGAATCATAGGGCAAAATCTCCTTTTTCGGGGGTGCCAGGCATTGAACCCAGGGGCACTTAACCACTGAGCCACTTCACCAGCCCGTTGCTTAGGGCCTAATTGCCAAGGCTGTTCTCAAAATTGTGGTCCTCCTGCCTCAGCCTTCCAAGTTGTTGGGATTACAGGCGTGCACCACCACACCTGGCTCATAGAACAAAGTCGAAACTGAAGCCCACTAGGTGTTAAAAGGGGCTGTATGATGGCAGACCGTTTCCTGACTGCATCTCTGTGTGGAGAGGTACACTGGGGCTTGAACCCAGTGCTCTATCACTGAGATACACTCCGAACCTTTTTTAAATTTTGAGACAGGGTATTGCTTAGACTGCCTAGAAGCCAAGTTCACAGGAGGCTTTTCATTTAAGAAAGTAGTATAGCCAGATGTGGTGGCACACATGTGTAATTCCAACAATTTATAAAGCTGAGGCAAGAGGATCACAAGTTTGAAGGCAGCTTCAGCGTTTAGTGAAGCCATGAGCAACTTAGTGAGACCTTATCTCAAAATAAAAAAATTTTAAAAAGGCTGGGGATGTTGCTCATGGTAGGTTCAGCACTGGTAGGTTCAATGCTTACCCCCGCCAAAAAAAAAAAAAAAAAAAAAAGGAGCATCCTAGAGAAGACTATGGCGTCTTGACGGGTCTAGGTTCAACTCTCAGTTCTTCAACTTTCTAACTCTATCCTGAGAATTCACACAGCATCTTAGAGTCACAATTTCCTGATCTGCAAAGTGGTTGTAATAATATCTACCTGGGGCTGAAGATAGAGCTCAGTGTTTTCCTAGCATACATGAAGCCCAGGGTTCAATCCCCAGCACAGAATGAACAAAAGAAAAAAAAATCTACCTGTTAAATCCCTAGAGATGGGAACTAAATGATATAATGGGTGTTAAGTACTTAATTGATGGTACATTTTCAACAATGTTTGTTTCTCTGTTTCCTTCTAGCTACAAGTGGAGTTGGCATATGTCTTAATAATATGAGTCAGAAGGGGAAGGTTCAAATGAACACAGCATTTTTTCCCCCATCTGGATAACGATAATTCTCACAATGGTGTTCTGTAGGCACCACAAAATCTGGAAATGATTCTCCAATCGTCAAAGAAAGATTGCATTTTAACTGTGTGGAATGAAACGGTTTATATTTGGGAAGAAATTTTGCCTCTACACAGTCCTCCTCACTTGAGAACTGGGCCACCATGAACGAGTCCCTTATCTCTGTTTTCAGCTCCTCATCTACTAAACAGGAATGGTATTGTTTGCTTACTTATAGAACTGTTTGTGGGGTACAGGTTGTGAGACATCTTACAAATAAGTGCACCCGGGAGATGCGAGATGTAGTTAAATGCATCCTTAACTGCTTTGCAGAACTTGTTTCCAGGACTCTGACTTCTCCCCCCGGTGGACTGTGAGCATCACGGGGGCACGGGTCTGATCTGTGTCCAAGACCTGGCGTGGAAAAACACCTGCTCAGTGACTCTCTTGGACGGAGGTGCTACTCTGATGTAAGGCCGCTGGATTGTAATTCCAACCCTGCGATCAACCCTGGGGTGACCAAACGAATCCCGGCGGAAGGAAATCTAATATATATAGAAGCTATTACTCCCTAGTTCGTGCTAATATCTCCAAATTTTAAACATTTTTACTTTTTTCACTTATTGAGACACGGTTTCGTTAAATTGCCAGGTTGGCCTCGAACTTGGCGACCTTCCTGCCTCAGTCTCCCCGGTAGCTGGGGCTTGTGCCACAGCGCATGGCAAACTTGAATGTTTTCCTTTTTCTACTTATATTTTCTGGGAAGTTCTTTTTTCCTCTCGTTTAAACACGCCTAAAGCTACACGCAGTGTGGCTTCTTGACTTTCCTTCGTGATTGGCTGCAGATCACCTTTCCGTGATTGGCTACGACATCTGCCGGTTTCTTTTCCATGATACGACAGGGGAAATGGGGAAAAAAAAAAAAAAAAAAGAGGGTCTTAAAAACCTCGCCACTTTATTGGCTCGGGTAGGTACAGCCGGCGGGGGCCCTAGGCTTTCAAATTTATGGTTGGTTCTTATATCCGCCAGTCATGTTGCTGGAAATCCCGTCCAATTATCTTGTTCGTACTATGCCCTCTCTGCCCGATTGGCTGGGAGGTGCAGGTTGGAAGGATCCTCATTGGTCCAAGAGCTCCAGCTTGTGAACCCTCCCCTCGCCCGGTTGCCGTGGTTGCAGGCCCGGCCCGCCTGCTCGCTCGCTGACAGCGAGACTTAGGGCGGAGGGAACTGGGTCCGTTGGTCGGTCGGGAACGAGGCTCCATCGGCCAGGCCCGTGCGGAGCCGTTACCATGGCAGCCGCCGCCGGGGGCGCGGACGACGGTCCGCGCTCTGGCCGCTCGAGCTCGGATGGCGAGTGCGCGGTGGCGCCGGAGCCGCTGACGGAAGCCGAGGGCCTCTTCTCCTTCGCCGACTTCGGGTCTGCACTGGGCGGCGGCGCGGGCCTCCCAGGCCTCCCGGGCCGGGCGTCCGACGGGGCCCAGTCCCCGCTGCGCTACCTCCACGTCCTGTGGCAGCAGGACGCGGAGCCACGCGATGAGCTGCGCTGCAAGATCCCCGCCGGCCGGCTCAGGCGCGCCGCCAGGCCCCACCGCCGGCTCGGGCCCACCGGCAAGGAGGTGCACGGTGAGCGGCGCGAGCGGCCGGCTCTGCCCAGCCGCTCGTCGCGGGGGACCTGGCGCGAGTTACTGGCCCCTTAGAACCGACCTCCGACTCCCCCTTTCCGGCAGCTTGGAGTCCTCCGACGGCTGGCTTAGAGCCCAGGGTGACCCTTCGGTCTCCTTTCAGTGATAATAATTAGTATAGCTGCTAAGGACTTTTTCTAAAGAAAGTCTTCCTGCTCGGAGCCGGTCTCTCCAGACTCCCCGCACTTTATAATTCTTGAGAAGAGATTTTCCACGACTGCGGGTTTTATTAGTAGATAATAATACGGGATTCTGAGAATGCTTTCATCATCAGAGAGAGGGGAGGCTAGAGCCTATAGCTAGGTTGTACCTGCTTGCTTAAGTGCACAGACTCCTCTACCACACTCAGCCTTTTGGGGAAACTACAGGCCTTTCCAGCCTCGGTTTTCCATGTGTAAAATGGGTATAATACCTGCTTTACAGGAATGTTGCAAGAGCACCAAGTAAGGTACGGAATGTCTTGAGGCAGGCTGTCTACCACTGAGTACATCCTGGCTCCTAAATCCTATATTTTGTGTGTGTGTGTTTGGTGCTGGGGATTGAACGCAGGGCCTTGTGCATGTGAGGCAAGCACTCTACCAACTGAGCTATATCCCCAGCCCTAAATCCTCTGACCATTTGACTTTCTTATCTTCATAATGAGATGTATTAGATCAGATATACCCTCTTGACTGATTCTTTGTAATCCTCACTAGAACTCTTTGAGAAACAGAAATTGTGACCATTTTAGTGATGAGGATCAGAGAAATTGTCTTCCTCCAGGTCACGTAGAAAGTGCATGTGCTGATATTAGAACCCAGGTCAATCACACTGAAAACTCCCGCTCTCAGATGTCTACCATATTGTCTTCTACCTTTTATGAATGACACTGAAACCAGGTCCTGAGATAGTAATAATATCGATATTTAGGATCTCCTCAAACAAACTATGATTAACCCATTTGTTGGTGTTGTGAAAATTAAAGTGCGGGACATGGTGGTGCACACCTGTAATCCCAGTGACATGGAGTCTGAGGCAAGAGAATTGCAAGTTCGAGGCCGGCCTTAGCAACTTAGCCAGGCCCTAACCAACCCAGTGAGACCCTGTCTTAAAATAAAAAAATAGGGGCTGGGGTTGTGGCTCAGTGGTAGAGTGCTGGCCTAGCACGTGCAAGGCCCTGGGTTTGATCCTCAGCACCACATAAAATAAAATGAAGATTATCGTGTCCAACTACAACTAAAAAATAAATATTGTAAAAATAAAATAAAATAAAAAATAAAAGGGGGCTGGGAATGTGGCCCAGTGGTTAAGTGCTTCTAGGTTCCATCCCTGGTACCAAAAAAAAAAAAAAAGGAGCTATATATATTATGAGGTACTACATGGATGTAAGGATTTGTTATATCTGAGTTGCAATTTTTCGATCATTTCTCTGATGATGAAGGCATTGATTTCTATTAGCTCTAATATAGAAGTAGTATCATTAAAGGGGAGTATGTTTCCATTTGGAATTACCAAATTTAGGTAAGTCATTGGGAATGACCTGTTTGGGGAGGGGAATAGAAGATGATTGGTATAGTCAGTTCCCAAGAACTTCCATGTAAATCACCTCATTTTGCATTTGCAGCCATTTTGAGCTGGCAGGGCAACTCACCCTTGTTTTTCAGATGATAGAATGAGGAAAGGCCGTGGGGTGTTAACCAGCTCACTCAAGGTCAAACCCAAAAGTCAGAATTGCTACACAAAGTGGCCTTTGCTGTGGCTGAGGTGCGGTTCAAGTTTCTCCTTGTTCCCCGTGTGGTGTTGTGTACCCTGGCACCTTTACTTCCTTTTTTTTTTTTTTTTTCTTTTTGTTACTAGGGATTGAACTCAGGGGCCCTTAACCACTGGGCCACACACCCAGCCTTTTTTATATTTTATTTAGAGACAGGGTCTTTCTGAGTTACTTAGGGTTTCACTAAATTGCTGAGGCTGGCTTTGAACTCGAGATCCTCCTGCCTTAGCCTCCTGAGCTTCTGGAATTACAGGCATGCGCCACTGCGCCTGGCTGTTTCCTTTAGATACTGTGGTGGTTAAAGGGTGAATTAAGGAGGAATAGAACTAGTAAGCCCTCCTTGTAAGTCATGACTTTTTTTTTTAATGGGCATTTCTTATTCTCGTCACAGCTTTGAAGAGACTGAGGGACTCTGCCAATGCCAACGATGTGGAAACAGGTGAGTGTGTGCTGTGGGTCCAGCTCCAGGGACCTGTGGGCTGCTGGGGAGGGGAAGGGCCAGGAATCAAAACCTGGGAAGACGCCGCCAGTTGGCCTGTTATTCGTTCTCTGGCTTTGTAGTCATTTTGAAGAAAGTAAGACAGCTTAAGTACTCACTCCCCTTGCTCCTTGTCACCTGGAACCGCCTGATCATGGCATCTTGGACCTGTGGGTCCCCTGTTGCTGGGGACCACGTCTGCTTTTGCACCCAACACAACTCTCAGCAAGAGCTTTTGAACTTCAGGCTAATAGGAGTGAACTTACCTGCCAGGTGCCATCTGCCACCTCCAGCTGCTCCATGAGACTGTGGTCCTCAGATCAACTTGTGTGGTTGACAAGGCGTGGGCAGGGCCCTCACAGGACTCAGGGGACTGCTCTCCTGCATTCACTAGGTGGTGGCGGCAGCAGCAGCAGCGTGTAAGGCATCTAGACAGCTTCTAGGACAGAAGAAGTTAACTGTGTCCACTGGCTTAATTCTCCCTGTGAGTCAGGGGAAAGTGGTGCATTAGTTTTCTATCTGCTTTAACAGAGTACCCAAATGTAGTGGCTTAAGCCACATGAATGTATTTTCATGTAACTCCATAGGTCAGCAGTCCAACAGGGTCTCACTGACCAGGCTAAAATCTGGTGCCAGCTGGGTTGCATCTCTTTCCAGAGGTTCTGGGGAAAACGTGTTTCGCTGACTTTTCCAGCTCCTGGGGGCCCCTACGGTTCTTGCTTTGAAGTCTCTTCTACTGTCTCCAACTCCAGCTAAGAAGAGTCCTTCTAACCCTGCAGGTTCTCTGATGCTTGAAGCAGGGGAAGATTCTGATTTTAAGGACTCACAGGTGATTAGATTAGACCTGGATAATCCAAGATAATCCCTGCATCTCAAGGTCCTCAGCCTTGGTCAAATATGCAAAGTCCTTTTGGACACCTAACATCTACAAATTCTAAGAATTAGAATGGGGCATCTTGGGGGACCATTATTCTGCACATCATTCTGCTTTGGTGGTAGGATGCTGTGGTCAGCAGCTCAACTGTGAGCACCGATGACGAACTGTGGGTCACAGGCGCCCACTCGCAGCAGGGGTGAGGGCAGGTGTTGCCCGATGGGCTTCAGACTCTCCCCCTGCTTCTGGCACAGCAGTGGTCGGCAGGTCTAGCAACTGGAGGGGTTTCAACTCTCTTCACTTTGGTCTTTTTTCCATGAACTTTAATATTTTGGAATATTCAAGCAGCAACCTAAGATAGTTCCTCAATGAAAAACAGTAACCATTGTGTTTTTAATATCTCCAGTGTATGACCAGAGAATGTTTAATAACACTCACCTCCCACAGAAAGTTCAGTCTATCTTAAATCAGGTGGTTTTAGTACTTTGATAGAAATTCTGTAATTTTCCATTCAGAGCCTGTTAGAGTTACCTGAAGGACTCAATGGTGTTTTTCACCATTACTTTTTTTTTTTTGGTACCAGGGATTAAACCCAGGGGCACTCAACCACTGAGCCACATCCCCAGCCCCCACCCTTCTTTTTAGTTGTAGACAGACACAATACCACAATACCTTTATTTTATTTATTTATTTTTATGTGGTGCTGAGGATTGAATCCAGCGCCTCACACGTGCTAGGCAAACGCTCCACCACTGAGCTACAATCCCAGCCCTTTTTTTTTTTTTTTCAATATCGTATTTAGAGACAGGGTCTTGCTAAGTTGCTTAGGGCCTTGCTAAATTGCTGAGACTGGATTTGAACTTGTGACTCTCCTGCCTCAGCCTCTGGGCTGGGATTACCATTTGCACCACTGCGCCTGGCTCACCATCATTTTCATGGCATTTATGGTGAGCATTTCTGTTCGTTCTGAACATGTTGGGTTTTATAAAATTTAACAATTATAATGAACATACAGTTTATATCCTGTTGTTATTGTCAAGTCATGAATGATTTTCTATGAGTTCCTGATCACTTAAAGTATGTTGAGGATGAAAATAACAGCTGCACTTAAAATGTTTCGGAAGTTATAAAAACATACAAGAAAAATATCCATACTGTTAGCAATGGATCTGATTGCTGTTCACTTTTTTTATAATTTTTGTTTTTTCATATATATATTTTGTTAGTTGTAGATGGACACACAATATCTTTATTTATTTTTATGTGGTGCTGAGGATCAAACCCAGTGCCTCACACACATGCAAGGCAGATGCTTTACATAAGCTATAGCCCCAGCCCTGCTGTTCATTTTTTTTTAATATCTTTATTTTGCTTATTTATTTTTATGTGGTGCTGAGGATCGAACCCAGGGTCTCACACGTGCGAGGTGAGTGCTCTACTGCAGAGCCACAACCCCAGCAGTGCGTGCACGTGCATACACACACACACACACACACACACACACACCCTGTTCATTTTTTATGGTGGCCAGGATTGTGGCTCAGGTAGAGCGCTTGCCTAGCACATGTGAGGCACTGGGTTCAATCCTCAGCACAACATAAAAATAAATAATAAAATACAGGTATTGTGTCCAACTACAACTAAAAAAATAAATAATAAATAAAAATATTTTGTTGGTATCTGTCCAGTCCCTTTTCCTGTGCATAGAAATTTTCTTTTTGGGGGCTGGGGATGTGGCTCAAGTGGTAGTATGCCCGCCTGGCATGCGCAAGGCACTGGGTTCAATCCTCAACACCACATAAAAATAAAATAAAGATATTGTGTCCACCTAAAACTAAAAAAAAAAAAAAATTTTCTTTACGGGTTTAAAACGGCTATGTACACTTTTTTGTAGCCCACGTAATATTTTGTGTATTATAAACATAGTCTGTGTAACCATTTGTTTTATCAAAATGCAAATATCTCACCAGGTGTAGTCGCACACACCTGTAATCCCAGTACTTAGGAGGCTGAGGCAAGAGGGCTGCAAGTTCAGGGCCAGCCTCAGATATTTTAGCAAGGCCCTAAGCACTGTCTGGAGGGACCCCAGCGCTGCTGTCCCCCCGCTGGAGACTGAAGTTCAGCTAACACTGCTGCTGTCCCCTTCCTCCCCACCCTGGTGGTGTCAGTGCAGCAGCTGCTGGAAGATGGCACCGATCCCTGTGCAGCTGACGACAAGGGCCGCACGGCTCTCCACTTTGCCTCCTGTAACGGCAACGACCAGATTGGTGAGTCCTGGGAGGGCCTGGGACTGGGCAGTGGGGGGAGCTGCCGCCTGCACAGCGGGGCTACAGGGAGAACCGGACAGGAAGGAACCTGGCACCACAGCCCCCTGCCCCTTCACCTGTGGAACCAGCACTGCCAGATGGGGAAGGACTATGAGTGACTGAGGGAGGAGTCCGCTGGCGGGGACAGAGCCCTAGACAACTGGCAGCTTTCCTCAGGGAGGTAGCAGGACGGCTGTTTTTGGTTTTAAATGTGGCGCAGCTTCAGACAATGAACCGTGCCGTGTCCACCCCTGTCCAGTCATCAGCTGTCTCAGCTCCTGGCAGCCCCACACCCTGTCTAGATCCCACCAGGCTCTCACCCTGTCTAGACCCGTTCCCTGCCGTCTGGGCTGGGCTGCTTTTGAATTTCACATGAACAGAAGCACACAGCAGGGCCCTCCTCTGGACACACCCTCAATCAAAGTTACATGGGGCGGTTCATCCAGGCACAAATGTTGTGCGGGTCAGTAACTTGTCCTTTCTTGTTCTGGTTACTACCTGGCTGTGTGCTCTTCCCCAGTTCACCTGTCTGTTGATGGACATGTGCATGGTTCCCAGGTCTGGGCTAGAGAATAAAGCTGCCGCAGACATTCTCGGACTTGCATTCGCTGCTTGACTCTGCGGGGTGCAAGCCCTGGAGAGGGAGTGGAAGCACCAGGGTGGACGTACCAAACTCTTCCCTAAAGTGGACGTCCCAGCCCCCCTTCCCCTCCTGCCAGCAGTGTCCCACATTGTCTCCCTCCCTCCCCATGCTTACTGCCAGTTCTTTTTAAATTTTAACAGCTCACAGTGGTTTAATTTGCATTTCCCTGCTGACCAGTGATATCGAGCACCTCCTTATGTATCTACTGGCCATTTGTAGGTCCTCTCATGTGAAGCATCTGTTCAAGTATTTTTGTCTATTTTCTAAACAAGTTTAGACATTTTTTTTTAAAGAGAGAGACAGAATATTTTAATATTTATTTTTTAGTTATCGGCAGACACAACATCTTTGTTTGTATGTGGTGCTGAGGATCGAACCCGGGCTGCACACATGCCAGGCGAGCGCGCTACCTCTTGAGCCACATCCCCGGCCCCAAGTTTAGACATTTTTATATGAAATTTTATTCTCGGCATTTTTAAAAAATGATTATAATTTTATTTTAAAAATTTTAGGCATTCTTTATATATTCTAGGTATGTATCCACTATTAGTGCCCTTCTCTCTGAGTTTACCTTTCCCTTCTATGAGTGGTATCTTTTTGCGGGGGATGGGTAGATATTAGGATTGAACCCAGGTGCTTTATCACCAAGTTATATCCCTAGCACTTTTTACTGTTTATTTTGAGATAGGGTCTCCCTAAGTTGGAGAGGCTAGCCTTGAACTTGTGATCCTCCTGCCTCAGCCTCCCAAGTTTCTAGGAACACAAGCATGCACATAGCACATACCACTACCTACAGAGCTATATCCCCAGCCATGAGTGGTATCTTTTTTTTTTTAATATTTTATTTTATTTTATTAGTTTTTGGCGGACACAACATCTTTGTTTGTATGTGGTGCTGAGGATAGAACCTGGGCCGCACGCATGCCAGGCGAGCACGCTACCTCTTGAGCCACATCCCCAGCCCTGAGTGGTATCTTTTAATGAACACAAGTTCTTAATTTTAACGAATCTAGTTGATCAATCTTTTGTTTTTTTTATGTTTAGTATTTTTGTGATTTTTACAAAATCTTAGCCTATCCCAGGGTCATGAAGATATTCCCTGGTTTTCTTCTAGAAGCCAGGCTATTCCACCTCTCACAGTTAGGTCTGTGGTACCTCTGGAATTAGTTTTTGTGTATGGTGTGAGGCTCAGTCCAGTGCTCCCACACAATGTCCTGGACCCAGTTGACCTTCCTGAGTATCCAGTAGGGTAACTGGCAAACCCTGGCAATACCACAGGCACCCCTGAGGTGACCCAAGACTGTCAAGAGGGGATGTCATTTACTGAGTTCAGCATCCTCAGTTGGCCTATTTCTCACTGTGGCACTTGGTCAAGGGAAGAGAAGAAAATGATGTGGGCAGCCTTCTCTAGTAACTTCCTGACCCCTAAAAATAGCCCCCTTGCGGGGTTGGGGATGTGGCTCAAGCAGTAGCGTGCTTGTCTGGCATGCGTGTGGCCCGGGTTCGATCCTCAGCACCACATACCAACAAAGTTGTTGTGTCTGCCGATAACTAAAAAAATAAATAAATATTAAAAAAAAAAAAAAATAGCCCCCTTGCACCTGTGTGTGCTAAGGGGCCCTCCTGGGATCTTGAGTTCCTGGATCTGAGGGTCCTGCACGTGAACCCCATTGAGTGGTGATAAAATGAATGAATGAAACAACATAGGGAACCGGGTTTACAAATTCAGCATCCCGCACTGAGCGAGACTCAGCCAGCTGAGGGGACTGGTCCGGGGCGGAGAAGCTGCTGACAGCTCCCTGGGTTTTCCTGTTTCTAGTGCAGCTGCTCCTGGACCACGGGGCCGACCCCAACCAGCGAGACGGGCTGGGAAACACGCCGCTGCACCTGGGTAAGTCCTCAAGTGTCTTCAAGACACCTGTATTAAAATACATCCTACTGTCACGTGTAACTAAGAAGAAGAACAATAAAGACCCTGTGTAGCACAGACATGCTCCTGAGATGGAGGGTCTGGGGTCCTGCTGGCTCCCAGCATCAGGGGACAACCTGAGCGTCCAGGCCCCACTTCCCAGCAGCCTGTCTTCCGTAGACCATCTAGTCCCTCTGCAGTTGGCAGTGCCCTTGGCAGAGCCCATGTAGCAGCCTTGACCTGCCAGCAGCACCTGTGGGAGTGTCGGGAGGCCTTGGCCTCGCTCTGGCCTTGCTGCTGACTTGTGGCTTGTGAGGCCTCAGTTTCCCCAGCCGCACAGGGAGGGAGGTGGGCTGGATTGCCGAGTGCTGCCCGTCGGCTGCCCTGGGGACACCTCGTGGGAGCTACAGCTTGGCACAGGCTCACTTGGAGCCACAGCCCTGACCCCTGCACTCAGTGCTCCCGCTCTGACGTCTCTGTTCCTCCTCAGCGGCCTGCACCAACCATGTCCCTGTCATCACCACACTGCTACGAGGAGGTATGTGGTCCCCTCTCCTGCCCCTCCTCCCTCACCCTCACCCCCAGTGTGCTCACCTCTGCCTCTCCCCCCAGGAGCCCGTGTGGATGCCCTGGACCGAGCTGGCCGCACACCCCTGCACCTGGCCAAGTCGAAGCTGAACATCCTACAGGAGGGCCATTCCCAGTGCCTGGAGGCTGTGCGGCTGGAGGTGAAGCAGGTGAGCCTGGCCTCCTGTGCCGAGTCCAAGGCCCTGCGCAAGCCCTGTGCAAGGCCTTGCTCGCCACAGACACCCTGCCTCTGGCCTCCGGGCCCCTGATCATCTCGAGTTAGCCCCAGAAGGCTCCTGCTCTGCTGTGCCTTTGGCAGCAGAACCCAGGTCGGGGGTGCCAGGTGGCTCAGCCGGCCCCCCTCTTCCAGATCATCCACATGCTGAGGGAGTACCTGGAGCGCCTGGGGCGGCACGAACAGCGGGAGCGGCTGGACGACCTCTGCACCCGCCTCCAGATGACGAGCACCAAAGAGCAGGTGAGCACCCTTAGCGGTCCAGCCGGGTGTGACAGCCTTGACGCCAGTCCAGCCCTAGTCCAGCCCTGCGCCAAGGCCGCCAGACCCTCGTATCAGAGAGAGGCTGTGCCTGTGGTCGGTCACAGCCTACCATGCCCCTCCCAGCCTCATCCCCTTCCTTTGAAGGTGCAATGGCTGGGATGTGTTCCCCAGCCATGCTCTTGGTGGCAGCCTGAGGCCACCTAGTGTCAAGGATCAAGCCCTTGGTAAATTATTCCATAGTCAAGAGAAGCCTCCAGGTGCCCTGGGAGGAAAGGCATGCCCGGGGCGGAGCCTGTGGTACGGGGAGGCCAGGGAGCCTGGCACCTGGACCAGAGCCTGGGTCTCCTCCTACAGGTGGATGAAGTGACCGACCTCCTGGCCAGCTTCACCTCCCTCAGTTTGCAGATGCAGAACATGGAGAGGAGGTAGCGAGGGAGGCCCCCGCTTCCTGCTCTGCCACTGCCCCCCGCCCCTCTGATCTCTCATTACAAAGAAAAGCTGGGTTTCTGGGACTTTGAGCTACACTTCTCTGGTGAGGACCCTGCCCTCGCCCTCAGAGGCCAGGGGCAGAAATGTTCTCCCCACCACCTCAGAACTGCTCCCAACCATAGTCTCTGTCCCATCTCTGCGGGCCGGGACCACAGCCCCTAGCTGCTGCTCCAGCTCCCACAGCACCAGCCAGCTCTGCAGCCACACGCACACGCTGGCCCTTCGTGCTGTCCTGCTGGGCCTCACGCATCCCAGGGCCTCCCGGGGCCCTGTCCGGCCCCGGCGCCGAGCCTTCTCTATGCACCTTCCCAGCCTCGGGCTTGTTGCCGTTAGCTGACTTGGGGCAGGCACCCTCAGGCACCCCCTGCCAGCAGGCTCCATGGGGGCCCTTGTCTGTCCCCGTACCTTTTTCTGGTGCTTAGGTTTAGGCTCATCCCAACTTTCAAGGAGACAGTGCAGGGAGTTCTCTGGTTGGAACAGAGGGTTGGTGACATCCAACAAGGTTAGGAAGGACCCTGCCGAACCCAGAGCAAAAAATCTCCACTCCTTGCCCTCTCGGTCACTGAAACACCAGGAAGGTAAGACGGCTCTGCAGCCTGGTTGTCCTAAGCTGATGGTAACCCAAGGTGCCCAGGCCTCAGGTCAGGAGCCTGCAGACAGGTTTCGTGGGTGCAATGAAGTCCAGGGTCTTTACCGAGAGCAGTGATCCCAGACCACCCAGGTGGGCCGGGTACCATCACAGAGACCCTTGGAAGAGGGAAGCAGGAGGTGAGAGCAAGTGGGTGTGCTGACGGAAGCAGGACATTGAAGAGGGAAGGAGTCGAGAAGGAGTCACAAGCCAAGGAATGCAGGCCACCTCCAGAAGCCATGGACTGTCCCCCAGACTTCCAGAAGGATGGCGCTGCTGACACCTGGACTTTAATTCAGTGAGACTGATTTTAGATTCCAGCCTCCAGAACTATAAGAGAATAAATTTGCATTCTTTGCTTAGTGTGTGTGACTTGCTGCGGGGTCCCGGCACACCAGTGCTGTAGGCTGTAGCTGAGGCTCGGCAAACCCCAGAGGCCTTCATCCTCCAGGCCCCACCCCACTGTGGACAGGCGCAGGCAGGGCCCCTCAAGGCAGGGATCTGCTGTAAGGAAACCAAAGACCCCTTGGCCTGCCCCCTCCAAGGAGGCATTTGGCCACAACTTCAGATGATCAGGCCACAGCTCGTCTGGCCTGCCCACTTGCCCTCTTGCCAGATTAGAAGCCCTGACGACTTTCAGAGGCCCCAGCTTGGTGTGCTTCAGGTCTGAATTGAACTCTAGGACTCAGCTGCTCCTCAGACCCTGGAGAAAAGGGGTGTGAGGTACTGGCCAAGCCCAGGGTTGCCCCCAGCAAGCTGTGGGACGAGAAGCCAAAGCCCGTGTTGGCAAGGCCAGGGAGTCGGGGTGCTGCGGTCCCCAGGAGGGGAGGCGGGGGGGAGGGGGAACACTAGGTTTTCATGGATCTCAGGCTGCTGCAAGCACAGTGCGAATCCAGGGGTCAAGTCGTGGTGGGAGTGGCCTTTCTCCCTTCTACATTCAGGTGACACTCTGCAGTGAGCTTGCCTTTTTCCAGGGGCTCCCCTTGGACCTTGGCCATGGCTCAGGGTGGGCAGGGCAAGAGGGAGTGGACCTTGATCAGCGGGGCCCTTTCTTGGTCCCAGCTTCTCTAGGCCTCCTCCCCCCAGGCTGACCATTCCACAGAGTTGAAGCACAAAGGCCGCTGAACCTCAGGTGCAGGAGTTCAGTTAGGGGGCCCTTAGGAAGGCACGAGCCCTCCTGTAGGCTGGGCAGACAGGCCTGAGACCGGTGACACCACCTTGTACCTGCAGAGTCGGTGTGCTAGGACCGCGAGACTGCCCCAGGTGACTGGGCACGTTCCCAGGACAGCCTGACTGACCCCTCACAGTCCTGGGCCCTGACAAGCCAGGCCCAGCAGGGACACCAGGGCAGACCTCCTGCTGCATCTTCCACCCGGAGCCCCAGGCGGCGGAGAGCCAAGGCAACACCTGTCATTGTCCCACCCCTTCCAGCCACAAGCCATGCAGACGGTGACAGAGGGCCTGATAAGTCAGTCATTAAACACTCACCAGCCAGCTGACCAGCCTTGCCAGAAATATCCCAGCCAGGATATTTCCGATAACTTCAAATCTGTCTGAAAAACCAGCCAGATGAAGTCGGCTCCAGACACTGGAGTGAGTCAGAAAACACCCAAGTGGTCCCGAGTGCTGGGCAGGGCGGGCAGGAGAGCACGCGGCGGGCAGGAGAGCATGCAGCCGGCGGAGGGTGTCCTCAGAGTTAGTTGGTTGCCAGCTCTGCAGCTGCTGCCCTCATGGCAGTGGGTGGAGCAGAAAGGAGCTCCGCAGGAGCTGAGCCCCCTCCGGTGAAGACTGCCTCACACGCCCTGGGTCACCCGGGTGAGCCCTGTGTCCTAGCTGGCCTTGCTCCAGGTGGCCTTGCTGCCGCTTAGAGGGAAGCAGGTTTGCCAGGGTCACCCCACCAGGTTGCTGGAGCTAGAACCTGATCCACCCCGAAGTCCCCACTGTTTCCACCATGTTGGCCTCTAGAGCCCTCTCACACGCAGGGGGACATTTGCTCACATGCAGGGTGACGTTTGTTGAGTTACTCTGCCCTTTATCCAAGCCCTTTGGTTTAATATTTGCAATAAGATGTTGTCACTATTTTATGTATCCTCCATCTTGGAAGAAAGAGAGAAGGGAACTGGCTTGAGGTCAGGCAGAGGTGCCTGGGCCGGGTTGAGCATTCCTTCTGCCAGGTTTCCAAATCCCAGGGTCCCCAGTGCTTCTGGGACATACTTGGTGGGGACTGTTGGACTGTGCTAAGTGAATCCCTGTCTCTGTGATCATTCAGTGTTCCCAGACAGGGAGGGTCTGACCCTTCCCTGAGCACATGACACCCCATACTCAGGGGACAAGGCAGGCACCTTGTCACCTAGGGAAAGAGGATGATATGAGGTGATGGAGCTGGGCTGGATCTGGAGTGGTCCCTGATGATCTTTGGTAGGTGGGAGAAGGGACAGTCTGAGCCAGGCCTAGGTACCCAGTAGGCTGAGAGGCTGGCTAGGTCCTGAGGTCTGAAGTTTCCCCACAGGCAAAAAGCAGATAAGGCAGGCTGTCACCTCCACCCTGGGGGCTAGATGCATCCTTACCCCAGAGCAGGTACCCAATGCTCCAGCTCTGGCTGTGACCTCAGTCTGGGGTAAAGCCCCCCTTGAGAAAGTCCTCCCCACCAGAACAGTCTGCTCCCCAGACTGCATCAGACATGGAGTCCACCCTGGGGTAAGGAGGCCGATGATGTCTGGGGTAATCCCAACAAAGTCCCTCACCAGGCCTGGGGTGCACACCTATAACCCCAGTGGCTCTGGAGGCTGGGGCAGGGGGATTGTGAGTTCAAAGCCAGCCTCAGTAACTTAGCAAGGCTGAGCAACTCAGGGAGACCCTGTCTCTAAACAAAATATTAAAAAGGGGCTGGGATGTGGCTCAGTGGTTTAAGTGCCCCTGGGTTCACATCCCAGTACCCCCCCCCCCAAAAAAAAGTCCCTTGCTCTGGGTATTACAGCCCCTAGCTCCCATGCTAGCCCCGAAGCTCACACTGGACCTTGGGGCCTGCAAGAAGATGTGACCAGCTTCTGTAAGCAGAAAACAGGCCGGGCAGGTAGGTAAAGGGGGCTGGTAAAGGGGTCTTGCCTGGCACCCCAGATGAGGACTCCAGGACTCTCTTGTGCTGTGCCCACAGAGCAGTCACTCCGAACCATGTGAACTTGGCAAATTTCTGTGACTTTGGAAGCCCAGGAGGTTGGTCCATGTCACACAGGCATTTGGGGGTAGATCTGCCCAGTGGGCAGAGGCGATGGGTTGAATCTCCTCAGTTGGACTCAAGGGCCTCCATGGGATAAGGATGAACAGACAGGGAGCCCCCAGGTGAAGGATCCCCAGCGCCTCTGATAAGACTCTGCTTAGTCAGAGCTCAATTCTGCAGGTCACTGAGACCCAGGGAAGTCATAGCTAGAAAGTGCAGAAGCCAGGATCCCAACAGAGCATGGCTCCAAAGCCAGTGCTTCCCCCACACGGTCCTGGCTCTGAGCTGGCCTCCCAGGCCCAGGTTCCCTGAGCCAGAGCTTCCCAGCATCACGACCAGCAGAGGACCTCAGAGCACCCAGAGGCACTCCACCCTGGTGCTGGCTCCCTTTCTCCTGCTGCAGCCTCACCCCCCTACACAGGCCACTTAACTTGGTACCAAGCAAATGCCTCAGGCTGGGCATGTGGCCCTCGCCTGGAATCCCAGCTACTTGGGTGGCTGAGGCAGGAGAATCCCAAGTTCAAGGCTAAGTTGGCAACTTATGGAGACCCTGTTGCAAAATAAAATATAAAAGACCTGGGGATGTGGTCCCCTGCCTGTGCCTCAAGTGTCACCCAGGCATTTTGGACTCATCCTTGTTTCCTAAGAAGGGAACTGACCTTGAGGACTCCTGAACCAGGCTCCCAGTAGCCAGCAGCCCCCCCCACACACACACCCATGGCCCTCCTTGCACCTCACCTGTGGCTGGAGGGGAGACCTGTGGGCCTGGGCTTCTCTGGAGGCCGAGAGCCCCTCCCCGTGGTGTCCCACTTCCTTCATGCCTCCAGGGAGCGGCTCTTCTGGGTTTTCATGGAGTTCTGTTCAGGACTTGCCCTTCCTTCACAGCTGATTTGAATGTAGTTTTCCATTTCTATTTATTTGCACAATTAAAATTAAAAATTAAATATTAGCTGGGTGCGTGGCACACACGGGCAATCTCAGTGGCTCAGGAGGCTGAGACAGAGGATCGTGAGTTGTTCAAAGACCAGCTTCAGCAACGGCGAGGCGCTAAGCAACTCAGTGAGACCCTGTCTCTAAGTAAAACACAAAACAGGGCTGGAGATGCGGCTCAGTGGTTGAGGGCCCCTGAGTTCAATATCCAGTGCCCAAAAAAAAGCTCAGCCCAACAGCTGGAGTCCTTAAACCAGAAACAGCTTCACCTGTGCTCCGCCTGCCCCCCACCCACACCATTCTGCATGCAGCCAGGGGCTCACAAATGAGGCCTTCATCAGGGCTGAGGCACTGCTGTTCATTAATGGAGAACTTCAGGGTGGTTAATTGGTATTTGTTTCCCAGGTCCACGCCTCCAGGCTAATAAATGGCCCTGTTCCTGCCAGCCACAGCAGGGCTGCTTAACAAGGCTGTTCCAGGGCCCTCCCCTTACCTGCCCTGGCCAGGGTCAAGGGTAGCCCTGCCATGGTCGCTACACGGGGGGGGGGGGGGGGGGGGGGGGGGGGGGGGGCTCTTCTGCCACTGCACCCCTTAAAGATCATCCCCCAAGTCAAACAAACCTAAGTTAAAACCCCAGCCCCACCATCCAGGCTCTTTCAGTCTCAGTTTCTCTGTCTTCAAATTCTAAGACAGATGAGACCCAAGTTCAGGGCTACACATAGGCCTCACACCTGGTAAGTATGCACACAGATACCCCTGGCATGTCACCCAGGCCCCTGGGTCTCCTCTTGTCCCACCAAGCTCATCATCTTCCCCCCAATTTCCCCCCTTAGCCACCCCCAGTAGCCCAAGCCAAAAGTCTGGGTGTCACCTAGGACCCCTCTCTCCTTGTCCTCCAGCTGTCACCAGGCTCCGAGCGAGCATTGTACCTCCTAAGTAGTCGACTCACCTGTTCTCACTGCCCCCCACGGCCATATCCTTGGTGATCTCAGCTCCCTGGATTCTCACCCAGCCTCCTGCCTGGTCTCCCTGCCATGTCTCTCTCTCTGCTCTGCCACCCCATGAAAATCAGCCTTGGCAGCCAGAAACACTTCCCTAAATCTTATCAAGTCACTCTGGTTTACAAACTTTCAATGGCTCTCCATTGCCTTCAGGACAAAGTATGGCCTCCATTTCAGATCAAATTTAGAGTCCTCCATGACTCCTCCCCACCTCTCCCACCTCCCCCCTGTGGGGCTCCCCTATCTTGTCCTTGACCCCACGCCAGGCAGCCCAGCTCCTGTTTTGTCTCCTCCTTCTCATCTGCCCTGATGAATTTCCACTTCAAGGCTGGATTTGGGCACCTCCAGGGTCTTTTTTGTTGGGCCACCAGGGTAAGGCCTCTCCAGGGCTCCATAACCCCCGGACACACCCCAGGGGTGTCCAGATATGAGCATTTGGGCTCCTCCCTGAAAAGTTTGCACATTCAGGAAAGCAAGAGGGCTGCAGAATCCAAACCTCCCTCCATTACGCAGGGCTCCTGCTGAAAGCAGTGACGCACACTGTAATCCCAGCAGCTCGGGAGGCTGGGGCAGGAGGATCTGAGTTCAAAGCCAGCCTCAGCAATTTAGTGAGGTTCTAAGCAACTCAGTGAGACCCTATCTCTAAATAAAATCTTAGAAAGGGCTAGAGATGTGGCTCTGTGGTTAAGTGCCCTTGGGTTCAATCCCCAGGACCAAAAGAAGAAGGGCCCTTAGCTGGCCCTTCCCTCCCTGTCCCCACATGCGGTGGAGAAGTCTGTGGCTGTAGAAACCATATCTGAAGTCCCAGAGACTCGGGAGGCTGAGGCTGGCTTGGCAATTAGGTGAGATTCTGTCTCAAGAAAAAAAAAAAAAAAAAAGAGAAAGAAAGAAAAGAAAAGAAAAAAGAATTTGGGATGAAGCTCAGTGGCAAAGTGTCCCTGGGTTCAATCCCCAGAGCTGAAACACAAAATGAAAGAAAAGGAAGGAAGGAAGGAAGGAAGGAAGGAAGGAAGGGAGGGAGGGAGAGAGGGAGGAGAAAATGGCTGCTCCTTCTGGATCCCCGAGATGCTCCAGGCTCAGCCATGGACTTGGCAGGTCCTAGACCAGGTCCTTCTCCTGGGCCCTCAGGGGCAGAGGCCAGGGCTCACTGAACCCCTTCCCCAGTGCCACTGCTTCCCTTGCACTCGGGGGATGTTTCAAGATGTTTCAACCATCTGCTCTTCCAGGTATTTCATCACCCACTGAAGCAAACCCAGGAGCCGCTTGAGCCAACTCCAAGCCCAGCGGCAGGCCATCCACTTTCCTGCCACATCTGTGGCAAAAATAATTTCCCAGCCCTGGCCCAGGACTAGCTGGCTTCCCACCTAGGGCTCAGAACAGACCTTGGTGTCCTTCCTCCCAGCCTGTCCCCGGCAACCCTGCAGCTTTCTGAGCTGCATCTCTCGGGGGCACCTCCCCTCCTGGAAGCCTGCTTTCCCCACATGCCCTCTCTGCCTCCCCTGCTGACCCCCTGCTTCTACTGCACGAGCCCACTTATTGCTCCTGAGCCCCCTGCCTTGTGCGGGTTGCTGCCCACCTGGTGCCCCTTTCCCACCTCCTTCCTGAAAAATGCACGTTAAATGTCACCTATGGGATTCCTGCTTGCACCTCCCGGGAAGGCAGGCTCCCCACTCTGAGCCCTTTCAGAACAGGGCGTGTTCATGTTACTGGGCTGTCCTCTCTTTGGCGTTTGGACGTCCAGTAGGACTGAGCACTCCTGGAAGGCAGGGACCAGGGTGAGCGCAGGCTGTCTCTGTCTTCTCCCAAGCCTCAAATGTTTTGAGGATCAAGAAGAGAAAGAAGGTCAGGGTCAAGTCTTCCTTCCCGGGCGCCCCTGTCCTCCTGTATCAGGTATCTGCTGTGTGTCTGCCATGTGTCAGGCTGCACAGTCCTCTGCTACTTGGGGACCTGGACCTCCATGTGGCTTCACTGGGCCAGAGAGACCTGCTTCAGAACCAGGGGATCTCAGACTGCCAGCCAGGGCCCTGGGCCATACAACTGCTCTCACCAGCTGAGCACAGTCCCAGAACCCAGGGCCACCGCAGAGGGTTCCTCTGACCAGCTCCTTTCCGGGATTTCTTGCAGGTCCGAACTCCAGTCTGGGTGCTCTCTGGCCAGGTGATCTGGTCTCCTGTCCATCCCAGGCACCTGTTCACGCCAACACAGAGCTGAGCAGCTGCCACCCAACCTAGGACACTAGGTTCCCACGTCAACTCTGCGGGCACCCACCGTCTGTGGTGCAGTGAATCTCGTCTGCTACCCTTCCCTGTTTTGCTGAGGCTGCCCGGCCTGCCCTGCAGTGATCCCTCAGGCCTAGTTGGATCCCAGCCCTGCAATTCATTTTCTGTTTTATCCTGGTCATATTACCCCACTCCTTGGGCCCCAGCTCTCTCTTTTATTATTTATTTATTTATTGTAATTGTAGATGGACAGAATGCCTTTATTTATTTATTTGTTTTAAATTTTTATGCGATGCTGAGGATCAAACCCAGTGCCTTGCGTATGCTAGGCAAGCGCTCTGCCACTGAGCTACAGCCCTAGCCCCACCAGCTCTCTTTTTGAAAATGGAGACGCTCTCCCTTTCCTGCCAGGGTTGGTGAGGCACAGGAGAGGGCAGGGTGACGGCTCAGTCACACTGGGTGCTTTGTGGGGGCAGCATCCCACCCCCAGCCTCCAGGAAACACCCCGACTGCCATGTCCAGAGTCAGCTGCGGGAACCTAGGCAGAGACGTGGGGGAAGAGTGCCGGGCTGGTGCGGGAGCCTGGGTCAGGCCCTGGAAGCATGTGGCTCCTCCACCTGGCCTCAGACTCCCGCTGCCGCTGTGACCACTGGGTCTGTGGCAGGTGGCAGGCAGTGATGGAGACGTGGCAGCTGTGTTTTGTCAGGGAAGGTCCTTCCTGGGTGTCCCAGCAGCCAGGACGTATAAATAGTGGGGAGATGTGGAAGCCGCAGGGCCTCAGGCCTCAATCCCAAAGCTAATAAACATTATTGATGTGTGGGGAGGGAGGAAGAAGGGGCAGCTTTAGAACCATCGAGACTGATTTATTGGTTAATTAGTGGTTTCTACAGCCACAGACTTCCCCACTGCATGTGGGGACAGGGAGGGAGGGGCCACAGGGCAGCCAGGACTGCGGGGAGGCCAGCTGGGGCCGCAAGTAAAACTCAGTGTCTTCCTAAGCCAGGAGCACTGAAGAGCTAAAGGAATACTGCAGGATGTTTGGACCAGGGAATGGACCCAGGACTGACTGGAAAAGGAGGCCTGACTGACTGGCCCTGCTGCCTGAGTAGCCAAGCAGATCTCTCTCTCTCTCTCTCTTTTTCTTTCTCTCTCTCTCTCTCTGTAGGCTATTGAACCCAGGGCTTCACATATGTTGGGTAAACACTTTACCAGGCCCCAGCCGTCTTAATTTTTATTTTGAGATAGGGCCTCACTAAGTTGCTGGGGCTGGTCTTGAATTTGAGATCCTCCTTCCTCAGCCTCCCAAGCAGCTGGGATTACAGACATGTGCCATGGTACTTGCTACAGAACACTCTCAAGGAAAAAAACTGGGAGCCCTCAGAGTTTTTGAGCCCCTCCAGTCAGCTATGGGAAGCTGGGGAGCTGCAGGTTTGGAAAGTGAAGTAGGAAGAACCGAGAAAAACTGGGAAGCATGGAAATGGAGAGGAGAGGCCCCGGAAGTAGAAAAGGAAGCCCACGTAGTAGAAAAGGTCAGACAGCCATGGACTTGAGTCCAACTCTACCAAACACTAGATATGTGACCTCGGACAGATCACTAAGCCTCTCTGATCCTTGATTGCCGTGGTTGTAAAATGAGGCTAACCCTATTTACCTTGTAAGGCTGTCTTAATAAGGAATGTAGAGCTTGTAAGTATTCGCTGTTAACTGCTAGTGTCCAGTTACTTAGGACAGGGTTTGGGACAGAGAAGGGACTGGTACAGACGATGGAGGAAGCAGGGCCTGAAAGGTGGGGCCAGATGGATGGGTAGCAGGACTGCTCTCCTGCCTGGCTGGCTCTGGACAGGGCCAGGACGGGACATTTTCACTGGGCTGGAACCCTGATCTGCCGCGGCTCTGCTGTGGAGCTTAGATAAGTCCTGCCACCCTCTAAGCGCCTCCTCAAAGGGCTCTTGGCCTTGGCCCGGTCCCCTAGCCCAGTGGCGTCTTGCCCTACAGGAAACAGCCCGACAGACAGACGGATGGACAGATACCAGCAGAGTCCAGAAAGGCAAGGTTTATTCGGGTCCTCGGGCACACAGGGCTCGCCCGGCCTCTCCAAGGCGGGCGGGCTCCCGGCTCCAGCCGCCCCCGGCCGGCAGCCTCCCGCGAGGCCCAGCGCCCCCGGGGCAGACGGCGGGGCCCGAAGACGCCGGGCGGATGCGCCGGAGGGCGCGGCGGGCGCTCGCGGGGCAGCGGGCGCGGTGGCGGCGGCGGCGGCCGCAGGGCCACAGGCGGCGGAAGCGCGCGCGGAAGTGGCGCGAGGCGAGTGCGTAGACGAGCGGGTTGAGGCAGGAGTTGGCGTAGGCGAGGCAGTGCGAGGCCAGGCGGCAGGCGTAGGTGGCGGGGCTGAAGGCGAAGTGGCCGTACCAGAAGCAGAGGATGAGCGCGTGGTGCGGGCCCCAGCAGAGGGCGTACAGCGCGGCCACCGCCAGCATGGCGCGCCCCGCGCGGCCCGTGGCCCGTCGCCGCGACTCTGCCGCCGCCGCGCCCGCGGGGCCCACGGCGGCCCACAGGAAGCGCAGCGTGCGCCCGTAGGCCAGGCTCACCACGGCCACCGGCAGCAGGTAGCCCGCGGCGAAGGTGGCCACGTCCAGGGCGCGGCGGCGCGCGTCCTCCCAGGCGGGCACGCAGAGCTCGAGCGCGCCGTAGCGCACCGTGCCGTAGTAGCTGAGGTAGGGCGCCGAGAAGAGCGCCGCCAGCAGCCACACCAGGCCCACGGCGGCGCGCGCGTTGCGCGGGGTGCGCAAGGCCCGAGAGCGCAGCGGGTGCCGCACGGCCAGGTACCTGCGGGCGGCGGCGCGGGGTCAGCGGCGGCCTTCCCCCGCCGGCCCGCGTCCATGCCCCTGCGCAGGGGACCTGTGCCGGGGTGGACCTGGAGCTCCTGGACTGACAGTGGGGGGATCCTAAGGACCCAGGGCGCTATCGCTACGTGCTGAGAGCCAAGCCTGACACCTAGCAAGGGCCCAATCGCCCTTCGATGTTATTTTATTTTTTGGTGTTGGGGATTAAACTCAGGGGCGCTACAACCCCCCCCCAGCCCTTTTTATTTTTTATTTTGAGATAAGAGCCTCGATAAGTTGCTGAGGTTGGTCTCGAACTTTCAATCCTTCTGTCTCAGCCTCCCAAGGCCCTGAGATTATAGGCGTGCACTTAGACTTTATGAATTCTTAGATGTCCAGAATTCTTTCACATCGGAATCAAGTAAGGGTGAAACAAGTAATTGCCCAAGGTTATCAGCTAGGCACTGAGCCTGGATTTGACCCCAAGTTTCAAGCCATTTGATGCAGGTGTGAGCATGACCGGGGCCTGGAATGATCAGTTGCAAAATATCTTAAAACATTGGGAATTTCTTTTGCCAAGAATTTCACCTCCTATGTCAACTCTTGAGACTGAAGAGATGTCCCCTGGACTCTATAGTGGAGGTGTGGGGGGGCAGCATGGTCCCCTTAGGCATGCCCTGCAGGGGCCCAGAGAGCTCTCCTTCCCACCTCCCTTGTCGGTCCCCCATTCTCTCCTTCCTAAGTTCAGTGAGAATCTGTGCAGGTCTTCCCTCCCCAGCTGGGCCCCAGGCACAGCCCACCTGTCCACTGAGACGGCAGCTAAGGTGAAGCTGCTGGCATACATGGTGAGGTAGATGAGCAGGTGTACGGCCTTACAGACGAGCGCCCCAAAGAGCCAGGCCTCCAACGTGTAGATGGCGGCCTGGAAGGGCACGCAGCACAGGATGAAGCAGAGGTCAGCCACGGCCAGGTTGAGGATGAACAGATCTGTGGTGCTGCCCGGCTCCTGCCAGGCGCTTGGGCCTGGCTGCAGCAGCACCGCCAGCACCAGTCCATTGCCCACTGTGCCCAGCAGGAAGATGAGGGCAAAGACCACAGGCACTGCCACGGCCCCCACACTTCCAGGGCTCTCCAGCGAAATGTTCTGGGCATCAGCCATCTCCTCATCAGATGGACACCTGGGGAAGAGAAGCTGGAGTCCTCAGGCAGTGTGTCCCCCGCTCTGGGCACTTGTCTTGGAGGCCCTAGTTCCCCTAGCCTGGGTCTGGCCAGGTGTCCTGGACTGGAAGCTCATGGGTAATGGTGGAGAGGGGCAAAGCCAAAAGTCAACACTGAGACCCACTGTGTGAGCAAGTCCCTGGCACAGTCACATTGGTGGTGGGGGGATGCAGTTCCTCAGTTTCCTAGGGAACACTCCTGTGACCCAGGGTGCAGAGGACTCTGAGTTATTGACGGACACCTTCAAGTCATGAGGCAGATGAAGACCAACAGAACAGGGTGAAGATATGGCAGATGGGGGAGGGGCAGCATCAATCCCAGGAGCTTGATATATTTCCCTTATTTCTCGATGGGGCTCTGAAGCTCAGGGGAGACCCTTGGACATGGGTTCAGGACTTTCTCTGGCTGGTAGCCTCAGCAAAATGTGTGACATCCCCAAGTCATTGGTGAGTCTGGTCTAGTGAGATTCCTCACGAGGGCAAAGGTAGGAAAACCATATGGTCTTTTCTGAGCATGGAGAAATTGAGGCCCAGAGGGGGAACAGGGTGGTGAATGGCACACCTTGGGTGCATCCTGTACCCTGGCTCCTAGGCCGGGGTGCTCATTAGAGGCTGTAACAATGGTACCACTGACAACCTTATCCTTGCCCCATCTCCATCTGCTACCTGTGGATCCCCTTGCATGCTGGGACAATGGGGTAGGAATGGATTAAAAGCTGGGGTAGGGAAGCAGGGAGGAGGGAAGAAAGGCACCATCTGCTCCCACCCAGGACCCAGCATGCAGCAAGCCCCCAAGCCCAGAATAGGCAGCACCCACCTCAGCCCTGGGAACTGGGCCCTCCTGGGTGGAACGGCCAGGCCAGGGCTGCCTCCTGGCTCAGCGGCTGCCCCTTGGTGCCTCCCTGCAGGTACAGGTCTGCCTCCTACTTCTCCCTTCGCCTTCAAGGCCCCTCCTCTCCTCTGCCCCCGTCTGCAGAGTCCGGCTTGGGCACTCCCTCCAGAGTAGCCACCAGCCACCCGTGCTCAATCCCTGACTCCCCGGGGTGGCATGCTCTTCTGCCTGGCTCTTCTCTGCCTGTCTGCGTTGCTGCTGCCGCCTCATTCTCTCTTTCCTGGGAGTAACCCATTGATCTCGCTCTCTGAGATTGGCTTTGTAGTTAACCCCTTGGTGCCCAGAGCCCAGCACATTCCTGACACTCCCACCTCCATCCGCCCTGCCGATGACTCCACCCCTTCTCTTCTCCCCTCTCTGCTCCAATCCATACTAAGCAAGGACAGGATTCCTAGTCTTTGTGTGTGTGTGTGGTACTGGGGATTAAATCCAGGGGCCCTCTGCCACTGAGCTGCAACCCAGCACCCCACCACACACACTTTTTTTGAGACAAGATCTCATTAAGTTGCTGAGGCTGATTTTGAATTTGTGATCCTCCTCTCAGCCTCCAGAGTAGCTGGAATTATAGGAGTACACCACCAGGTCCGTCTGAATTCCTAGTCTTAAAGGGCTTTCCTGAGCTGGGAGGCCAGTATATGAGTACCCTTCCTGCAGACTTCAGGTGGGACCCCCTCCTCAGGCCCTTGTGAACCCCCAGAAACCCATCTCCCCTAAACTTATTCCAGATGGTTCAGGAAACTGTCCTAAGAGTTTCTCTTTAGTTTGAGAGTAACAGGGAGCTAATGAAGGTTCTAGAGCAGGGACATGACCTGCACATTTTATTTTGAAAGAAGTTTATTATGACCTGGCCACCTGGCATGACCTGCCGGCCTGCACAGACCATGCACATCAAGCTGCTAAAAAAAAAAAAAAAATGGACAGAGAGAGAAACCTACTCAGAACCTCTTCTCCAGGCAACAGCCAAAGAAGTTAAAAGGTCTAGGTGAATGGCTATGTGATTCATGGGGTGCTGGCCTGGACCCTTTGGAGGAGTGGCACATAGCCAAATGCACTGGGGTGCGGTGCAGTGGACTGGATTCATAACCAGGAGGTTGCTGTCATATTGGACAGGTGTGGTGAGGCAGAAGGCAGTTTGCCCTGAGTCAGGAAGGGTCTTTCTAGAAACTGACTGGGAGGGGAGACTGTAAAGAGTGCTGACAGTGTTGAAGCTTCCATTGGAGGCCAGAGGAGCTGGGGAAGACCTTGGGATCAGTTCCTAGGAGGCCAGGGCTGTTCACCAAGGCTCAGAGGTGCCTCTGAAGCCCTGCATTACCAACTCCAGATATAGAGAATCCCCAAAATTTTGGAGATAGAGATTCAGTGAATTGAAGCTATTGGGAATCAGACCTAGACTCTCCAAACCTGAATCCAGAACCATCAAAACTGAATGAGAGAATTAGCATTGTAGGATCTTATGATCCCTGATCAAGGGAATTTGTAGGATTATGGCTTAGTGCAGTAGGTTTTTTGGAATCATGGACAGTAGTAGCGTGGAAACACCCAGAACCGCTTGGAAAGCCCCTGAGATCCATGACCAGCCGCCTCGGGCTCCTTGGGAGCCCCCTGCCCTCAAGGCCTCTCCTCGAGGGGGTTGGGCTGGCAGTACTAGGGCCAAGGGCTTCTGGCAGCGGCAGGGCTGAGCAGATGATAGCAGGAGAGGAGGGGAAGAGAGGCGACCACGGAAAGTGCGGCTGGGCAGGCAGGACTGGCGTGCGGTCATGACCGGAGCTTCAGGGTGTCCCTACTGCCACCTCCTCCCCTTGCTCCTGCTGCTGCTCACGGCCTTACTCATGGCCGCGCCCTTCAACCAGGTGCCTGACGAACAGGAAGTGGACCACGAGTCCTGGGAGCGGTCCCCAGAGCTCTGGGCCCCCGCAGGACGCCGACTTGCAGCTGATCCGCAGCCGGCCCTCGGGTCCTGCGCGGCCCTACGGCTTGTCGCGGGCGGTTGGCGACTACCAGTAGCGCCCAAGCCGAAACACAGGCGCCCGGATCGGCTGCTGAGCGCTTCCTACGATCCCTTCTGGATGACGGAGGAGGAGCCTCACGGTGGGAGGGGCGGATGGGCACGCTGAGCCGCGAGCTGGCCGACAGCATGGAGCGCTACCGCGGCCAGCTGGCCCGGGAGGTCGCCTGCACTGTGGCTGCCAACACCAGCAGCGGCGCCTGGGAGCTGTGGGAGGCTGCGAGCATTCTGCGCCACTGGCTGGTGGATCTCGCTTCCTGTGGCCTCACCTCCTTTTGGGTAGATCTGGGCCCCGTGTTCTGGCCCCGCTGGGTCCGCCACACCGACTGCGATGCATCGCCTCCTGCTTGTTCCTGGCCGCCTGGCATGACCTGCCGGCCTGCACAGCCCATGCACATCAAGCTGCTGGCCTGGCACTGCTGGTTGAGTCCCAGGCTACCACCAGGCCAGGCACTCCCCCTGCAGCAGTGCGCATGGCGCCAGGTGCTCTACCCCGTAGTGGCGGCCTGCAAGTGTTCCTGCCGCTGATGTGGCCACACCTGCCGGCCTTGCCGCCTGATCCCCTCGGGCACCATGACCTCCTGCAGGACTGCAGCCGCCCCAAGCTCCTCCGGATCGTAGGCTACAATGCCCCGAATCTCAACTTTAAGCACCCTCAGGATCCGGCCAGAGCTCCCCCAGGGCTGGAGGTGCCAGAGAGTTAATGACAAAGAGCCTTTCCTCCCATGTGACACACCAGGCAAACTACGAGCTTTCCAAGGCCATGCCACGCTGAAGCTGGAGCTGCACTGACTCAGAACTCAGTCCCCACCCCCACCAGCACCGTGAGTCCAGGAGCCTGAGCCCAATGCAGGCACTCCCCTCATCCTGTGACGCCTGTAGGACCAGGGGCAGACCAGGGGCAGCGACTGTGGCAAAGAGGCTGGCACCTCCAATAGGGGAGCGGCGAGTCGTTTGGGGCGGGGAAGGGAGGATGGGGCCTTGGAGCTGCAGATCGTCCCTCCAGGCCTTGGCCGCCGAAATCACCGCAGTCCAAGGCCACCAGTCTGAAGTGGGCGGGGCAGGCGGCAACCGCGCGGCGACTCAAGCCTGAAATAGCTGCGCCCTCTGGCGGCTGATCATCAGGCAGTAGGCCTGGGAAAGAGCGCAATGGAAGAGCCTAGATCACAATGTAACAGCCTCTCTGTACAGTAGGGCAAACTGGGACACACAGGAAATGGGGCTTGCCCCAGGTCATGGAGTCAGGGACAAAGTGGTCTGGAACACAGCATTCCAGATTGTCAGGGGCTTCTCAGTAGCGAGTCACATTCTTTTCTTTAGGGCCTAAATGCCCTACCTCTCCTCCCAAAAGTGGTTTTGGGCACGCCATCTCTTCTTATCTGGGTACTACAGGATATTCTTTGGATGGGGCGCAGAGGGCAAGGTGTCCACCAACCCTAGACTTGGGGGGCTGCAGAACAGGGTGAGTGGCATGGGAGGGGGTAAGCAGGGCTGGTTCCCAGCATAACATAGCATCACAGAATGCAGCTGAGCCAACATGGCCCCTGCTTATCTCCCAGACACTCCTCTCTGTCTTCATTTGGAGAGGAGGTCAGCCCTGGGAGGGACAGTCCTCTTGCAGGAGGCTTCCTTGCAATCCTGACTCCTGTCTACCCCACCACCGGACTGGGCCTCACAGAGAATAAAGCAGACCGGAGTCACAGCACTTCTTACACTGTTGTCTCACACCCTCGTGGCACAAGCACAGGCCTTCTCTGAGCCAGCCCAGGATTTGGGGTCAGGGCCTCTGGTCTAATCAAAGGCCCCCCTTTTTGCGGTGGCAGTAGGGGATCTTGGTTCTGCCGCTGTGCCCGGCACTCAGGGCAATGCTTTGTGCAAGCGCCCCACCTCCACGAAGGCCTCCACACACCGGTCAATGTCCTCCTCGCTGTGCACCGCTGAGATCTGGACCCGGATCCGCGCCTTGCCCTTGGGAACCACAGGGTAGCTGAACCCGATGACAAAGATGCCTGTGGAGGTGGACAGCAGAGTGCAAGAGCTGCACAGGCTCCAGGGACACCACACCCAGTGCCGGCTCTCCCGAGGCCCGCACAGGGCCAGGAGCTGCCCAAGGTCTCAGACATGGTGCTGCCCATGTCTGGGGTTGTGGGGCGGGACTCACAGCTGGTCTAAGAGAGGGGTGGGGTGGGGAGAAGGGAGACCCACAGTCTTTGGGTTCCCATTTCTTTCCTCTTAGGATCCCTCGGTCCTCCTGCCCCAGCTCCTTACCTCTCTTCAGCATGTCATCAGCCATGCAAGAGGCCAGCCGGGCGTCACCCAGCATTACAGGGCAGATGGGGTGACTGGCTCCCGAGATCGTGAAGCCAGCAGCCTCCATTTTAGTGCGGAACCTGTGGACAGAGCAAGGTGACTGAGGGACATCCACAGGGCTCCTGGGCACATGGCTCAGGATCTGTGCCCAAGTTTGCAAGATGAACCAACAAAGACAGAGGCACAGACCCTACAAGGGAGGGGGAAGCAGACCCAGGGCAGGCAGGAGAGAGGGGGGAAAGGCAGGACTGATGTGGTGGGGGGGGACGACACGGAGACTTCAGGAGGAGCCTGTGGCCCAGGAAGCCCTCACCACACCCCCACTCTCCGCCTGCCCAACCCCTGCTGGGAACCGCACCGCTGGGTCTTGGCAGCCATAGACTGGACAATGGTGTTGCTCTCCATGAGCAGGTCCAGGGCCTTGGAGGCACAGCCCACCACAGCAGGAGGCAGACTGTTGGAGAAGAGGTAGGGCCGGGCCCGCTGCCGCAGCAGGGACACCAGAGGCCCAGGTCCTGTTGTGTAGCCCCCTGAGAACATGGGAGGGGCGTGGGGTTGGTCAGGGCCCAGAGCCCAGCCCAGTCCCCTCCGGAATACAGTGAGTGCTGTCCTCTGCTGCCCCCCACTTCCCTGACACCCCTCCAGGCACCTGATGCTCCACCCAGCGCCTTTCCCAGGGTGGAGTTGACGATGGTGACCTGGTCCATCACGCCCAGCAGCTCATCTGTGCCCCTGCAAGGAAAGCAGCCACTGCTGCCACTGGTCTCTTGAGTGCCACCCGTGGGGCAGGCTGGGGCTGGCCTCCTGGTTTTCCACCCACCCTCAGAAGCCCCACCCAGGCCTCAGGTGCCACATGTTCCCACCGTCCTGTGGGCCCCAGGAAACCGGTGGCATGACATTCATCCACAAAGACCAGGGCACCATATTGAGAGGCAAGGCGGCAGATGTCCTGCAGGGGGGCGATGTCACCATCCATGGAAAAGGCTCCATCGGTGGCCACTAGGCGCAGCCGATGTTTCTGCGGGGAAGACAGGAAGGCAGCGAGCGCTGTGGTGAGCTGGGCCTAAGCACCTGCCCTGCGCTGCTTGAGGGTCTGAGAGGCGGGCACCGAGGTGCTGCCACTTTTTGGCTGCAAATCCTCTCCCCGGCGAGCACCTGACTGAGCCCTACACCTCCTCAGGGCAGCCTGGAGCCACACATAGCCCCGGGCAGTGAGAAGTGTCCCAGGCATCACCTCCTGGTCAGGTCCCAGAGGGCAGGGTGAGGTCCTGCCAGGTCCTGCAGCTGTTTCTACCCGTCCTGGAAGGTGCCCGTTGCCCTCAAGGTAGCCATGCGGCTGAGGCTTTGGGTTGGGATCCTGGTGGCGTCAGACCTCCAGGCTGTACCCGAGTGAGGAGGGAGCCTCCCCAAGTCTCAGCGCCTTCACCAGGGAGGCTGAGGGCAAGCTCCAGGGCCTCATCCCACCTGGGCCTCCTGCAGCTTGGCTTCTAGGTCAGCCATGTCCAGGTGACTGTAGCGATACTTGTGGGCCTTGCACAGACGGATGCCGTCAATGATGGAGGCATGGTTCAGCTCATCCGACAGCACCGCATCCTCAGGGGTCAGCAGAGCCTGGAGGGGGCAATCGGCAGAGTCATCACCCAGCCACCTTGGCATTCTCTCTCCTTCATGATGCCCCCCCAGGTCAGAATTTCACTGCCAGCCAGGGTACTCCTCTGGGCAGGGAAGCAAGGCCCCTCCACCTCCACCTGGTTCCCAGTGCCCACTACAGGGCTGGACAGGGCCCTCCTCCAGTGAGAGCAGGTGAGACATGGCCTGGTGAGTCCCAGGCCCCGCCAGCCCCAGCCTTCCAGCTGATGTCAGTTACCCCCAGATGCTCTAGAACCGGGGCTCCTTGCCAGCCCCAGGCTTCCTCCTAGAACACCTGCGGGGCCCAACCATGACCTCCATCAGAAAGGGCACTGGAACTTCCAGGAACAGCAGCCGCATCCTGCTGGGTTCCCCTGATGGCCCATCCCAAACCATCCGTGGCTTTGCAGGCCCCACCCAGCTCCCACCCACAGCCTCCACACACCTCAAAGAGGCCAGCGTTGGCATCGAAACAGCTGGGATAGAGGATGGCATCCTCCCGCTGGTGGAAGCGGGCTATTTTGGCTTCTAGACTCTTGTGGATGCTCTAAAAAATGGACACAAGCCACGTAGGTATTCATTCCTGTGGAGTCCTGTGGGACTAGTCCTAGAAGACAGGCTTAGAGAGCCTCAATCAGACCCAGCCCAGAACCCAGGAGGCTGCAGCCTCAGCCTTGCCCACCTGCCTTCTACCAATGAGCTACATTCCCAGGCCCTGGATCCCTCTTTCTGCACCGCACGGGTTATCCCAGAGCCGGCAGGAACCTGACACATGGTTCCTACTGAGTTGGGGACTTACTAGGTTTCCTATCCTGGATGGACCTCATGGTGGAATCGTGGGTGCTGATGGGAAAGAAGACATCTTCCTTCCTTTATTTATTTAGAAACAGGGTCTTCCTAAGTTGCAGAGGCTGGCCTTTAACTTGTGATCCTTCTAACTTAGCCTTCCAAGTCACTGGGATTACAGGCTAGAGAAGATGTCTTCCTAATAGCAAAAGGAGTGTCCCTTTGGTTGCTTCATGACAAAGAAGAGGGTTGCATGGTAACTGTTCATTCGGGCGTCTGAATCTTAGATTTGAAAGCTATTGGGTCTGGCTGGGGGTTTTGTTGGAGAGTATCTATCTAGATGGGAGACAGGGATTCTGCCTGATGTTCATTTCACCCTTACTTTTCTTCAAGAAAAAAGTGAGCCAGGCTACCTGGGTCCAAATTCCACCATGACAAGCTGTATATTTTTGGGCAAATCACTTAACCTCTCTGAGCCTCCATGTCTTTGTGTCAACCACAGAGATCAGAAGAGCATCTAACCCTCAGGAATATCAAGAGAATTAATGGGTTAATACTTGTAATGTCCTTAAAAGAGTATTTGAGGCGCTGGGGCTGGGGCTCAGAGGCAGAGCACTTGCCTAACATGTGTGAGGCACTGGGTTCGATTCTCAGCACCGTATATAAATAAATAAAATAAAGGTCCATTGGCAACTAAAAAAAAAGAAAAAAGGATTTGACACATAGTAAGCACTGAATATATTTCATGTTTAACATGAACATATTTTATCACACAAAGTAAACAGTAGCCAAAATTTACTAAGTGTGGGCCAGGCACGGTTGTAAGCATTTTTACATGTTCTAACTCGTTAATTTCTACAGTCCTATTAAGTACTATTTTCCCCAATTTACCAGTGGAGAAAACCATGAGGAACTCTGCTCTGCAGGTGGGGAAACAAGCTCAAACAGGTAAAGTTTCTTATCTTGAGGTGTCTTGGCCAGAGGCCTGCGCCCAGCCTTTCTACGACCTGCTCTGGGCAAACATGGGCCCAGAGCACTGGGACTAGCTGAGCTGGCTAAAGCAGCCCTGCTGGCTGTGGGAAGCGGACAGCTGGGGCCAGCCACCCCCAACACCCACTGGGTACCTGGGTCCCGCAGATGAAGCGGACTGAGCTAAGGCCAGCTCCAAACTCCTCCAGAGCCTGCAGGCCAGCCTGGATCACCTCGGGGTGGCTGCTCAGGCCCAGGTAGTTGTTGGCACAGAAGTTAAGGATCCCTGAAGAGGAAGGCAAGAGAGGGACACCTCAGGCAGGGCAAGGAAGGGCCTGGAAGGTCACAGCGCCAGGCCCCGGGGAAATGGTCCAGAGAGGAAAGGAACCTGGATTCACCTATAAGAAAGCTACAACTACACAGATGCTCCATTCTGGGACAGAGGCTAGGACAGGGGCTGGGGGTCCCCCAGGAGGCAGTGAATCCAACACTACAGAGGAGGCAGGTTAGTGAGGGGTCCTGGCTCAGCGCTGCACTCGGGGAATCACATTCCACCTAAGGAGGAACTTAGCCCTTCGTCACAGGCTTCTCCAGCCCTGAAGACCCCACCAACCTCTCTTCTAGGTCTTGGATTCCTTGTGGGTAAAAGGAGAGGGCTGGGTCAGATGCCCACTGCAGGGTTTCTTTTTTTGTTGTTGTTGTTGTTGTTTTGTTTTGATACCAAGAATTGAACCCAGGGGCACTTATCCACGGAGAAAACATCTCCAGACCGTTTTTAAAAAACATTTTGATAGCGATTTGCTGAGGCTGGCCTTGAACTCATGATCCTCCTGCCTCAGCCTCCTGAGCTGCTGGGATTACAGGTGTACGCCACTGTGCTTGGCCCCACTGTGGTTTTGATTCCAGAGTTTTTTGTTGTTCATACAGAATCACAACCCCAAGTGTGGTCCCTGAGGCCCTGGTCCTCAATTATAAAGCCCAAAGGGAGCACAGCTGACCTGAGGAGAAGCCTGAGGCCTGAGGAGAGGAAGGTTCACAGCCTGAGCAAGGTGAAGACAGGATGAGCACTTGGTCTAATTTCCCATCTTTGGTGCATGTGTGTGATGCTAGGGATTGAACCTAGGGGTCCTCTACCCCTAAGCGACATTCCTAGCCCTTTTTTATTTTTAATTTTAATTTTGAGACAGGTCTTTTTAAGTTGCCCAGGCCCGTCTTGAACTTGCGATCCTCCTTCCTCACCCTCCTGAATAGCCAGGATTACAGGTGTGCACCAGCCCAGCTAACATCCCATCTTTTGATTAAGTACCTCTGTGTTCATTTGGGCCTTTCCTTAGATTTGGACTGGCTGGGGTTCTGTTGGACTGCACTGATTGGAAGACGTGTTTCTACCTCCGACATTCTTTTTGCCCTCACCAATCTATGCTTCCTGTGGGGGAAGACAAGGATTTCCCAGACTTCCAAATGAAACATCAGTACCAAGGAGTTCACGCCTATTTCCTAGGCAGTCAGAAGCTTCAGGAACCTGTTGATAACCACCACTACTCATCTGAGGCCAGCACAAATAGGATGGGCAGTGATCACTGAGTGCAGTAACATGAGGAAGACCTGGTGTGGACCACGCATGTGTGGCTTCTGTAGCAGCCCTGGAAGCTGGCTGGTTTTGACTTTGACTCTGAAATTGGCCTCACTGGCCAGTTAGCTAAACTTCCAGGTCCAGATTTCCACAACTACCCACAGCCAGCTGGGGGTTTCTGGGCAAACTACATCTCTGAATTCCAACTTCTACAACGTAAATGACATTAGTCACTCCTAGGGACCAACAGGAGCCCATGTGCGAAAATTAGTAGAGCCTCTTCACAAAGCAGCCGCTTAAGAACAGATTCTTTCCCACCACCTTTCCCTGGAACCACACGATGGAAGGCAGCTGGGTCTCTTTTTCTCACAGTGCCGGGTCTAGGCCTATCCCTGCCCTCTGCCAAAAAGGTGCTCCAGGGTAAATCACCTCCCTGCGTCGAAACAAGTTTAACCAGGTTAGAGTTAACTCTGGGAAGCCATGACAGCCTGGCAGATGGGAAGGGGACCCAGAGCTCTATTATGCAGGCGCCGTTCCCAACCCCCGCCCCGACTCTAGGATCTCCATTACTGTGCTAGCCCTGGACAAGCTCTCGACCACCCAGCCAGGTCGGACGACTCCCAGGAGCGGAAGTTACCTCCGGAGACGCCATCCACATGGATGTGCGGCCCCTGGCGGGAGGTGATGATCCGCTCACTCTTCCAGGTGCCAGCCGCGCGGATCCCTTCCAACTCCCCCTCCAGGATGCCGCGCAGTTGAGCCACCGCTGACTGTGAGCGACAGCCGCAGGGAGCCCGGGAGAGCGCAGCGCGCCAGAAGCCGCCAGCCCACATCGTGCCCACCGCTCCGGTGCCCGCCAGCCAGCCCGGAGCCGTATGCACGGGTGCCGCTGGCTGTCACGTGGCCGGGGGCCGGGCCGCGGCAGCCAATCGCAGCGAGAGTGGCTCCCTTCAAGGGGCGGGGCCGGGAACCCGCGGGGCGTGGCAGTATCAGCCAAGGACGAAAGTGGATTGATTCGTGAAGAACCCGAGGAAGTAGAGCCCACCAGGCCCCCCATCTCAATCCCATCCCCCACCTACACACCCACCTCTTAGAAAGGGGGTGCCCCCCGGGCCCCAGAGGACAGAGCCTAGACGGAGGCTGAGACACGTTCTACACCTTCCAGTCCCAAAGTTTCCGTCCAGCTCTCGGAACCCCCCCACCCCCGGGCATTCTCAGGTGCAAACTCGGCCCCAGATGTCCTCCCGCGCCCAGCAGCCCGACGGCTCCGCATTCTCCTCCCGTCTTAAAGGTATATATATAAAAAAATACACCACTCCGTTTTTTTTTTTTTTCCATTTCCCAATTTTATTTTAAAGTTTTAAAATTACAACGACAGCAAATCTTTTCCCGGCACGAATAACACTTGTTTAAAAAAAAAAAAAAGTGGGAAGGGAGGGGGACGCGCAAGTGCGCGATTTTCTTATTAAAAACAAGAGGAAGACAACTGTACAGGTTTCTTCTCCCAGCTCCCGGTGCGAAACGTGAGCACGAGCCCTGGACAGGCGGACACAGACACATGCACAGACCCAGCTGCTAACGCTACTCGGCAAAGCCAAAACCGACTGCAAGTCTGACGGCCACTCCCCGCCCTCCCCCTCCCCGTCTACAGCTACTTATAAAAGATTCAGAAGTAAAAAGAGGTCGGTCGGGAGGTTTCCTCAAGTGGCTAGTGAGACCTAGTCTTACACAGGAGGGACAACAAAACAGTCCTCCTAGGGCACATCCATCAGTTGTGTGGAAAAACCCAAGTTAGCAGGGCACACTGAGGCACTTGGCTGACTGACTACCCTCCCTTCCCCAAAAGTTTCCACTCCCACTTAACAGGGGACTTTGCCAAGCCACAAAGACCCTCCGATGCCTAGTTTCCAGCTGACTGGGAGAAGCATTGGCTTCTCCCAACCAGCTGTCACCTGGACCCCCTCCCCTTCCCTAAGACAATAGAGGCCACTAGGGCACCAAAGTGAGGAGGAACTGGCCACTGCTCACCACCGGGAGGTCCACCTCTCTCCTTTGCCGCTGGTGGCTGCCACCGCTTTCCTCCGCGCAAAGGCCCTGAGACTCTCACAAGGGGCACCCAACTTCAAGACACTCCCACAGCGCCCCAGTTCCTGGGCTCCCTCTTGTCCAGCCAGAACAAACTGCCTCCCCCACCTACCTTCATAGCAAACAAACCACCCAAACCCCTGACCCCAGAGACTACTAGCGAATCCACAGAACACAATGTGCAAGCCCATCCCGGCACCACACAGCCCAGGTCTGTCGCTGCTGTCCTTGCACCACTGTTAAGGAAAAGGGGACTATCCCACAAATTTTGAGGAATCCAAATTCTGTCTCATAAAGTCAGAATAGAATGGGGCAAAGGGTTGCAGAGGAGGATGGAGAGAGAAAAGGAGGAGAATATTTACAGAAAACAGAGAGGAAGGAGTGTCCATAGAGAAGCCTTGGCTGTCACTTCTTCTTGCCGGCCCTCTTGGCACTGGACTTGGCTTTGGGCTTCACTGGTTTGGCCTTCTTGGGCTTGGTCGCCTTCACGGGCTTGGCTTTGACGACCTTGGGGGTTTTGGCTTTCCTGGGCGTGGCAGCCGGCTTCTTCTTGGCCTTCTTGGCTGGGGGGGCTTTGGGCTTCTTGCTGGGGGCTTTGGTGGCAGCCTTCTTGGGCTTGGTTGCCTTCTTTGGCGTGGCCACCTTCTTGACTTCTTTCTTGGTCTTCTTGAAGGCCACGGACCTCTTGGGCTCGTCGCTCTTGGCCAGACGGAAGGACCCCGAGGCACCCACCCCTTTGGTTTGCTTGAGGACGCCGGTGGTCACCAGGCGCTTGATGGACAACTTGATCTGGGAGTCGGCGTTCTCCCCCACCTTGTAGTGACTCTTGATGTACTTCTGGATGGACTGGCGCGAGGAGCCGGCGCGGTTCTTCTCGGCCTGGATGGCAGCCACGATCATGTCTGAATACTTGGGGTGGTCTGTGGACTTCTTGGAGGCCTTGGCCCGCTTGGGTTTGGCCGCGGGAGTGGACGTGGAGTTCTCGGTCATGGTGGCCCTCCTGGTCCTGCTGCCGAAGGCGCCTTCCAAAGGACCAGCCCTCGTCGGAGGCGGAGCGAAGCCTGACTCGGGGTCTGCTCTCGGGCCCCTGACCCGCGGGCCAGTGCGGGGTCCGGCTGGCGGGGGTGCGGCCGAGGGCTCGCGGCCTCTCCTGCCGGGCGCGGGTCTCAGGAGGGCTCGCCGGGCCGGCTCTGCGTGGCCCGGCCGCGCGGGTGTGCGCTCGGCTCAGGCGCCGGGCTCGGGCTCAGGCTCCTGCTCAGGCTCTGCCTCCGCCTCTTCTGCCTCCCTTTTCCCAGCTCCGCGTCTGGCGCTCGGGCGGCGCATCCGGGTATTTAGCGGCGGCGGGCGGACCGCGGTGAGGACAGGGCTGCTGGCTGCCTGCTCCCGGCCCGGAATGGCGCCGCGCCGCCGCCATCTGTGTTTCTTCCGCCGAGCAAATCCGACCTTTCCCCCCGGCCCGGGCCTTCCCGCCCCCCGCCGCCGCCCGGGGCCGCTGCCCGGCTCCCTGGGCTTCCCTGCTGGGCAGCCCGCCGGCCCCGCCGCCGCCCCCCGCGCCCGCCACGCGCCCCAAACGGCGCCGAGGACCGCCGGGGCGCCGGGACATTTCCCCTTTGCGGGGGGCTGGCTCTGCGGGGCCGGGGAGCACCGCGGCGGGAAGCACCCCGTTGCAAAGCTCCCCCCTGGGGCTACCAGCGACCCGGCTCCCGGCCCGCTGCGACGCCCCCCGGCCCCGCGGCGCGGCTGGAAAGCAGCCCCAACTAACACACGCGGCCCCGATAGGGGAGACTCCCAGCCGGGCTGAGCCGGGACAGGGGGGAGGGGTCGCTCCCCCAGGGTCCGGCCACCTCTCGGGGGTCACCCCGCCCCCGACCCCCCCGCACCCCTACCCCCCGCCAGTCCGCGGGCCCCCCGAGGAAACTTTCCCTGGAAGAGTTGGAAGAGCACTTTCAAACTTCGTCCCTTCCCCCTCCGGAGTCCTCTCCCCCAGCGAGCCCCCCGACTTATGCGTCGAGGTCCCCTCCTGAGGCCGGACCCCCAGTACCACCTGGGTCCCCAGAGAGATGGGAAGGGGCCCCCGGGTGGCCTGCTCCCCTGGAGGACCCCCACATCCCTAACGAAGAGATCATTTATGTGCCTCCCTCGGCCTGGGAGCCTTGGGGCGGAGGAGGCTGAGCTCGCTGCCCCGCACCCCGAGGCCCAGCCTGGGGGTCCAGCCCCCCTCCCAAGGTCCCTAGGAGCCTATTGGGTGTAGGGTGTGGGGGGTCCACAATGGAGGAGCTGCCCCAGAGGCCAGCCAGCCCGTTGGTCCTGGGCGTCCCAGGGATGAAGAGAGGCCCTGAGTGCTTTTGAGACTTGGGGAAACGGGGTGCTGCAGGCCGGGCGAGGAGGGGTCCCATTCCCCGGCTCGTGACTGATCCTCGGGAAGAGTGCAGTTATCCAGGGAGCCCACCGCCATTTTGCTGGGAAGATGCAACGTCTTTGTTAAAATGTACAGACCAAGTGGACAAGGGGCGCCCCGGTCTGTGCGCAGTCCTGGGCTCGGGGTGGGGCTTTAGGGGCTCAGATGCCCGCAGAAGGAACCCCAGAGACCCCAGGAGCCCTGCTCACGGTGCCAGGTCCTCTGGGCAGGGAGTGGGATCCTTGCCGGGATAGGACTCTGGGACGCTTGCTCCTGGGCCCCTCCCTCAAACAACCCGCTTTTATTCCTTAGCAAAAAGGTCTGTCACTCTTTAATTGAACAATACACTGGCAGTGGGTTTTTGTAGCTGGTCAAAATAAGCACATCCCTGGTATGGCCGGCCAGGGAGCTGTGTGCAGACCGTCCTGCCCGGGAGGGGTGGGGGAAGGAAGGCTTAGGATGGGGGGGATTGTAATTGGGGGGCTGCTGGGAGGGCTCCTGCTGGACCTGGGAGTCCCGAGTCCAAGGCGAGTGAGTGGGTTCCCCCCACACACCATGGGATGGGTTAATCCAAATGACGGGGGGAGGGGAGGAGACAGGGAGGGGGAGGCCCAGACGTTGGAGATGCCTTCTCCCCAGGCTTATCTCCGTGGCACAGGCCGCAAAGAGAAGCCCAAGGGCCAGGTTGGTTGGAAGGGTCAAGGTTCTCATTTCTGTGATGTCGATTACCCTGAGGTTTCCTGATTTGAAGACACAACACTGTAGTAGGTTTGTTTTGGCTATTTTCAAAGACAGTTCTGCGGGTGCCCACTAAGATCTGGAAGGGGAAAATGCATTCCCAAAGAGCTACCCCTAAACCACTGTTCCACCCTGCGCTCCCAGAGACTGTCACCCCCACACCCGCCCCCAGGCCCATTTTGCCTCAGAATAACGACTGCTCGAATCCAGTGACAGGAGGCTGAAAAACATAATTCGCGCAGCGCACTACAGTTTGCAAAGTGCTTTTCACCAGTTTCTTGATCCTTTGTGCCTCCCGACTGGGAGGCAATGTGATCAGTACCCCATCACCCCCAGTTGACCGTGGGGGCCACCGAGCTTGGAAGGAGGGGTGGGGCAGGGCGCTGCCAGCCCTCTCCTGGGGAGACCCCGGCCTTCAGTTCATTTTGCGGCTCACCCGCCTCGTCCCCGCCAGTCCCCGCCCATCCCCGCGACCTGTGAAAGCCAGAAATGGGGGAGGGGTCGGCGGGAGCGGGCCACCAGCCTGCGGACACCCTGCTCCCCCTTCGTCGCCCGTCCCTGTTGGGAAGCGCTGGAGGGGGAGGGGAGGGTCCCGGGGGCTGGGGCCCAGGCCCGGGCTGGCGGGGTCGGGGGGCAAAATGAGGAGAGGCCGCCTCCAGTCCGGCGTGGCCTCGCCCTGTGGGCGCTGCTGGGCCGAGGCCCCGGGGCCCCCTCGCAGGCGCAGGCGGCTCTCGGGTCCCTGCCCTCGCAGGGCCGCTGGCCGGCCGCAGAGGTGTCGCCCCCAGCCCCCGCCCTCGCCACGCGAAGCCCTTTAAAGGCCGGAGCCGCAGCGCGCGGGAAGCCGCTCCTGGGAAATGTAGTCCCGGCAGAGCCCCGCGCCGCCCGCCGACCCTCGGCCTCCCGCGCGGGGCGTGGGTGCACCTGGGACTCGGCGCTGTCACAAAGGGGCGCTGCCGGCCTCGCGCTGGCGGAAGGTCAGGGGAAATCCTGCGTGGACAGGTGGACCCGCAGCCAGGACTGGGCGCGGGCGGGTGGGGGTTCCAGCGTCCACGGAGCCCCGACACACAACATCTCCAATTCGCAAACCGGGGGCCCAGAAAGGCTTGATGACACCCCAGGGCCGACAGACGCCCAAGCCATGCCCCTTCCGTCTGCCCCCGTGGGCTCGTGAGACCTTGGCAAGGCGGTCACCCGTGTTTTGGACTAGGAATCCTAAGGTGTCCGCTTCCTATGTGTGACATACTGGTACATGCAGGGATCCGGCCGTGAGTGAGGAGAGGAGTCCCTGCCCCGTGGAGGAAAGAGAAGCATAAAGAATAAACCGAGATTATACAAAATGCTTGAAAGTGATGGTTGTAAAGAACAATCAGAGCGGGGTGGGGAGGTAGAGGCAGTACAGAGTGGAGGTGGTTTGCAGTTTTAAATGGGGTGGTCCCAGGAGCCTCATTAAGAAGCTAACATTTGAGTAAAAACTTGAAGGAGGTAAGGGAGGGAGCCATTTTTATTCTTAGTGGAAGGTTCTTCCAAGCAGAGGGAAGAGCTAGTGCAAGGGCCCTGTGGTAGGAGTGGGCAGAGTAGCCAGATGAAGGCAGGCAGGGAGGAGAGTTTAAAAAGGTGTGAAGGGTGGGTAAGTAAGGCTTAGAAGGAGGAATCTGGGGAGGGCAATGTGCTTGAATCCAATGGCAGGTTTTGTGTGTAGGGCCTTAGGTTTTCACCGAGTGAGAAGCTATTGGGGCGCTCTAAGCAGAGGAGGGCATGATCCCACCCGTGGCACCTCTGGCTGCTGAGTGGAGAAGAGGCTGCAGAGGCCCAGGCCAGAAGCAGGGTTAGGCGCTGTTGCAGGGTCCAGGTGGTCAGAGGAAGGAGGAGGACAGAGAGTGCGGTGGGACCTGATGTGGAGGTGGAGGTGACGTAGAGGTGCTGGCAGAGGACACCAAGAGGGAGCAACAGAGGGGTGAAGAGAAGCACAAGGAGGAGGTGTGTGTCCTGAGGCTCAGGAAGGAGAGAGGGTCGATGCCACAGGCCAGGGCAGCAGACGTCCATCCTGCCCTTAGCTGGAAGGTGAAGCTCCTGGGGTTCCGGAGCACCTCCCACCCTCTGGGACTCACAAACAGGGACTTGGGGGCCTCCAGCCTTGACATGTCTTCCCTTCAGGGACAAGAGGAAGCAGGGACTGTGGCAGGGGGCAGGTTGTGCGGTGAAGGATGAGGAAAGAGTCCGGGGGACAGGACCTGGGCTGGGGAGGGTGAGTGGGATTCCGCGGGGACGGCTGTGTGTCAGGGCAGGGTGGCAGGAAGGGGCGTGGGTGACTTTACCAGCAGCAGGAAGGAGCCTGGCTGGGGAGCAGCAGGAGGGGCAGGCCAAGGAGCCTTGAGCAGGGGCAGGAAGGCCTGGGACTCCTTCCTGGTGACACAGCCAGAGGCTGCGGGGTGCGGGGCGGACCCTGTCTGAGAAGTGGCGGCCCCTGGAGAGGCCTGGAGACTAGGCCTGGATTTTAAGAGACCAGAGTGACAGGTACAGAGAGAGGTGATGGAGGCCAAGGTGCCCGACGTCCAGGTGTCCACAGGAGGCCAGGGTGTGGACTGCGGGGCAGGGGAGGGTTTGCAGAGCCTGAAGGGAGAGGTGCCCAGGAGGCAGATGGCCGGGGAGTTGGGGGTCCAGAGAGCTCTGGGCTGAGGGGGACAGGGAGTGACGTGAGCTTTCTCCAGGAGTGTGATGGAGGGGGGAGCCTGCCAGGAGCTGCAGTGGGGGAGAGCCCGGGCCGGCCACCCCTGCCCCCTGGACATCCGAGCCAACCTCAGGGCCAGCCCAGGACCCTCCTCCGTGAAGCCCCGTGGACTCCAGTTCTCCCTGGTCCGTGCGTCAGTGTCCTCTCCGCCTCACAGTGTGGTTCAGATGGGGGCAGCTCTGCACCCCCGAGGGCTAGCTGGCCGTGCCCGCTGCAGAGAGGTGGGGTGAAGTAACTGGCCCAGAGTCACCATGGAGCAAGTGGCAGGGCCGGACTGCAAACCCAGGCGTGCTCGACATGGGAGTTTGACTGCTCTGTGGCTTCTTCATGAAGAACAAGTGCAGAAGGAAAGGCCGGTGGCCAGGGTGGGAGCTCCTCCGGCCCAGGGTTCAGGGCACTGGGCCCTTCACTCCCCTACCACCCTCTGCCCTTCTCTTGGAAATGCAAGGTGTTGCCAGCATTGTTTTTGCTTTTGTTTTTGAGACTAGATGGAGCCCAGAGGCGCTTTAACATCGAGCTGCATCCCAGCCCTTTTTAGACTTCAAATTTTGAGACAGGGTCTCACGAGGTTGCTGAGGCTGGCCTCGAACTTGAGATCTTCCTGCCTTAGCCTCCGTCTGGGTGTCCAGGTGGGAGCCTGGCTTCGACATTCTCGTACTGTGTTCAGCAGGTCAAGTGCACTCACATTTCTGTGCAGTCTGGATTCTTCATCTTACAAAACTGACTCTTCACCCTTGAATAGCTTCTTGTGCCCATCCCATGACGCAGCCCCACACCTACCATTGCTGTTCCTATGAGCTCACCAACTCTAAGAGCTTCCTATACAAGTGCAGTCATTCTACTTGTTGGTCTTCATTTTCCTGGTCCTGGGAATCAAACCAAAGGGTGCTCTATCATTGAGCTGTATCCCTAGTTCCCCCCCTTTTCTTGAGACAGAAAGCTTGCTGAGCTGCTGAGGCTGGCCTCAAACTTGCCATCCTCCTGCCTCAGCCTCCCGAGTAGCTGGGATTACAAGGCTCCCCGACTGGCCCCAGTGGAATCAGACAATTTTGTCCTATTGTGACTAGCTTATTTCACACAGATCCTGTTTCCAAGGTCCATTCATGTTGTGGCACGTATCAGAATTTCTTCTTTTAGAACATGGTGTGAGGTTCCGTTGGCTGCATGTACTGCGTCTTGTTATCGCTCGATGCGCACTTGGACCGCCGCGCCTTTCGCTGTTGCCAATTGTGCTTCTGAACATGGGTGTGTCCAGGCTTCCTGTAAGACTAGAGGAAGTTTTGCGCCCACAGCACCCAGGCCAGGTCAGAGAGTTGTGTCTGGCATCCTCGGGGCTCTTGCTTCTACTCCGAGGAGAGGTAGAAGGGTAAGTCACCCAGTGTATGGTCTTCTACTGATACCGTGACAAACTACCCCAAACCTGGTGGCTTAAATCAACAAAAAGGAACCGCCTTCCAGATTCAGAGGTCAGAAGTCCAAAATGGACCAAAGTTACTGGGTTAGCTGCTACGTGTCCCCTCTGGAGGCTCCAGCAGAGGGCTCGTCCTTTCCTGCTTGCAGAAGCCACCTGCATTCTGTGGCCCCTGGGTCCTCCCGTCTTGGAGGCCAGCAGGGCTCACACAGGCCTTTCTCCAGCACCGGGCATCTCTGGTTCTCTCGCTCCCGCCTCCCTCTTCCGCATTTAAGGATCCTTGGATCACATCCCCACCCCCCATCCAGGTGACCCCATCTCAAGGTCAGCACACAGGCTGCCCCCTGCCTCCTGGCCACAGAACAGAACCTTCCCTCAGGTTTCGGGGGCGAGGCTGTGGTCCTGTGCTGTTCCCTGGGTGGCGCGGGAGGGGCCCGGTGTGCGCGGAGTCCCCCTGGACCCTCCCCGTGCCAGGTGCCACCCTGCCCAGGCCCAGGCTGTCGCCATGTCCTGAGAAGCGGAGCTGAGCTGGAGGCAGGTGGACGCTGTCCAGCCACTACGCAGCAGGGTGCTGGTGCAGAGGGAGGGACATTCGTAAACGCGGACCCTCAAATGTTGGTTGCTCTTCAACCGAAAGAATCCAAGTGACACTTGGTCCAGGTGAGGGCACCCCCTATTTCCAGCAGGTTCCCGAAGTGTAACACAGGACTGAGCTGAGAAGAGGGGACTCAGGCCTGCAGGGCAAGGCGGTGTCCCCTGAGGGAGGGGACCGTCCCTTGTCCCTCGTGACCCATCCCTCTGTCTCCAGGTCTTGCTCTGGGGTCCTCAGTAGCCCTCGCCCCCCCCCCCCCCCCCCGCCTGTCTGCTCCACAGAGCGTGAGTCTCCCACAAAGTGCAGAATTCAGGTCGCAAGGAAAGGGAGAGAGGTGAGCGGCTGGCCGAGGGACTTCGAGTCAGGCCTGGTCTCCCAGAATCCAGACTGCAGCGCTCTCCGGGCACAGTGCTTGGGGTCAGTTCATGTCAAGCCGTGGCCAGAGCACAGACTAGTTGTTTGTTTGTTTGTTTAAATATTTTTTATTTGTTCTAGTTAGTTATACATACCAGTAGAGTTTTGCATTTTGAGACAGCTTATATAAGTGGAGTGTGATTTCTCATTCATCTGGTTGTACGTGATTTGAGTTACACCGGCCGGGTAATTGTATATGCACATAGGCTAATAATGTCCAATTTATTCTACTATTTTTCCTATCCCAGGCCCTCTCCCCTCTTTTCAATCCCCTCTGTTTAGTCCGGAATACCTCTGTTCTTCCCCCACCTAACTGTGAATTAGCATCCACATATGAGAGAAAATATTGGGGCCTTGGTTCTTTGGGATTGGATTATTTCACTTAGCATAATATTCTCTAGTTCCATCCATTTACCAGCAAATGCCATAGTTTCCTTCTTCTTTTTTTTTTAATTTTTAAATATTTATTTATTTATTTTTAGTTGTAGTTGGACACAATACCTTTATTCCATTCCCAGGTCCCCACGCATTCTAGGCGAGTGCTCTACCGCTGAGCCACAATCCCAGCCCTAGTTTTCTTCTTTAAAGCTGAGTAATATTCCAGTGTATATATGTAACACAGTTTCTTTATCCATTTATCTGTTGAAGGGCACCGAGGTAGGTTTGTTTTTTGATACCAGGGATGGAACCCAGGAGCACTTGACCACTGAGCCACATCCCTAGCCCTTTTTATATTTTATTTAGAGACAGGGTCTTGCTAAGTTGCTGAGTGCCTCATTAAGTTGCTAAGGCTGGCTTTGAAACTGTGATCCTCCTGCCTCAGCCTCCTGAGCTGCTGGGATCACAGGTGTGCAGCATCATGTCCGGCACAGACTAGTTTTATAGGCCCAGCTTATTTGACTATAGGGTCCTCTTCAAAACCCCACAAAATTATAAAACAAAACCAGGTAAAAAGTGATTTTATATTGAGAATGAGACAGATTGAAAAAAAAACAAAACTGTAGAAGACCAGTTATGGTGTGACGCCTGTCGCCTGAGCCCAGTGCTCAAGACCCACCTGGGCAACAGAGCAAGACCCTGTATTAAAAGAAACAAAAAAACTGAAAAATATCACAAAGTCCGGAATCGACATGTTTGTATTAATTAACTGACCTACGATGCCAGGGTCCCCGTGAGGACTTGCAAGGGGCTTGAGCAATGGAGGGACCCTGAGACATGAGTGTGGACAGCTTCCCAGCAGAGCTGTCCCTGAAGGCAGCGTGTTCCTGCGCAGGGAGAAGCCGCCCTTGTCTTCATGGCTCCCGGGTCTCCGTCCTGACCCTCCAGCCTGTGCCCGTGCTGTTTCCTGCGGGGGAATGAAGCCTGTGGGGGGGCAGGGCAGCCTGTGTGCCGACCTTGAGATGGGGGTCACCTGGAAGGTGGGGGGCGGGATGTGATCCAAGGATTCTTAAATGAGGAAGAGGGAGGCGGGAGGGAAGAACCAGACACAGGAGAAAGGCTGCCCCTTTGGACCCACCCAGCCCGGGAGGTTCCGGGGCTATTCTGGGAGCGACCTCAAGAGGGAGACACGGGGCTTCTTAAGCACGGGTAGACGCTGGAGGTGCAGCAAGTAAAACGACTGCTTTCTCTGAGGAGCGCAAACCCGGCTCCCGGGGGCTTTATTTTCGACCTCACACTCCTACAGTGTCTAATACCATAGCCCATCAGCACGAGTTATTCTGTAAGATGAAGAGGGCACGGCCACAGTCAGCTCTCACCTGCAGGCGCAGATCCCTGGTCCAATCCCAGCCCTGCAGGAAGCAGGGAAAGGAAAGGGGGGTCTTCATAACGTCAGAAACACTCGATGAAAAGGCAAATTATCACCTAGAAAAAGCCTTGGGGTACAGAGGAGCAGCGGCAGACATCCTAAGACATCAAAGGCTCAAACAAATGCCCCAAAGAAAGCCGTGACCCCCCATCAGGAGAAAGTTGATGAACACTGTTTCTAGAGAAATCAGTACAAGGAGCTCATTTCACGTCACAGGCCACGGAGCCACACAGCTGTGAACAGCAGCAAGTCGAACTTTCCACCAAGATTAACTAAGACTTTTAGAAATGACGGTGGGGCTGGCCGAGTGTGACAGAGGCACACCGCGTCCCGCCAACCTATTTAGATAACAATTTGCTTCTAGGAACAAGGACCTTAAATTGGTCAGACTCAGCCTGGGTCCAATCAGACAAAAGAACGGGGGCAAAACACACTGAGGACATTTGGCAGAATGCTCGGCCAGGACCTGCTGACGTTAATGTCACAAAGGTCCACAAGCCGAGCTAGCACGGGGATGCACGCCTGTAATCCCAGCATCGAAGGAGGCTGAGGCAGGAGGATCGCAAGTTCAAAGCTAGCCTCAGCAACTTAATGAGGCCCTCAGCAACGCAGCAAGACCCTGTCGCAAAATAAAAATAAATAAATAAAAAGGGCTGGAGATGTGGCTCCGCAGTAAGGCACCCCTGTGTTAAGTCCACCGCATGCCCCCCAAAAAACAGATGAAAAAACGAAGAGCCACAAAATGCCAGAGATTGATTCCGTCTTAAAGGAGACAAAGATACCTGGCAATCAAACTCAACATGCGACGAGGACACTCCAGGAATCTTGAGCAAAGTCGATTGTGACTTGTGGTGCCTGTGACCCGCTTCCGGGGTGTCTCCCTGGGCTGTGGTCATGCAGGCCAATGTCCTCGTGCTTGAGGTGTCACTGATGATGGCGTCGGAGCGTCGAGTGCCCCGTTGCTGCATCTGGGACCATTCAGCAGGCGCACGTGTTGAAATGTAGACACAGCTGTCTACTCTGCATACAGTCGGCTCAGCGCACCGTGGGCTCAACCAACCGCAGACCAACAATATGCAGAAAGAGGGCCACAGCTGCAGTGGGGTGGCAGAGCACTTGCCCATTGTGTGGTTTCAGCCTCTCACTGCAAGAAGGAAAGAGAGAAAGGGGGAGGGGAGACGGGGGAGGGGGAGGGAAGATAGCGCATTGTGCTGAACTTGCGGACTCCCTGTCCTCAGCCTGGTTACTCTTTCTCCAAACAATACAGTGTAACAACTGGGCACACAGCGGTTATCTTGCATTAGGTAACAGACTGACTGTTATGTGTATGGAGGGCCTGCGTCACTCCTGTGCAAATTCTACCCCATATTGCATAAGGCACATCAGCATCTGCAGATTTCTGTGTCCAAGGAATGCTCTGGAATCCAGCCTCGTGGACACCGAGGGACAACGGTCTTATCTTTCAACAGAGAGCTCGGCAGAGAAAGCGAGGGCTGTGGAGGGGAGCGGCTGTGAGCCTGGGCAGGCGCGCGGGCCCTGGGTGCTCTCCTGGCGCAGCGCAGTGTCAGTTTGAAGATGCTCCCGGTAAGTTGGGGGGTGCTCGAGGTCAAGCGAGTCTTGCGAGAAGCTCCTTCTAGGACACACCCCGGAGCAGCAGGGCAGGCGTGCCAGCTTCCTGGGCTGCCTCTGTCCTCAGTGCCACCCACCCCTGCCCTGTCCTCAATGCCATGCCATCCTGGAGCCCCACCCCCACAGCACCTCCAGGAAAGGCTGGACTTTCCACAGGGGCCTCCTGCCCCAGCCCCTTCCTCCCTCCCTCTTCTCCTACGTCAGGCCCATGATGAGGCCAGACCCGGATCCTGGTCCAGAGCTTGGCGTCGACGCTGAGTTTGACAGACACTGGGTTCAGTCCTGGTGCTGCCTGTGGTCTTCTGAGGCCCTGACCTGCGCTGGTCTGTGTCCTCACCCGCGCTCATCACCATCCCCAGGGCTCTGAACACTCAACATCAGCACTGTTTTCCTGATGTTGGGCACGTGTTCTGCCATCCGAGTGGGCAGCTGAGCTTGACCTGGTGCCCCTCGTGTGAGCAAGAGCCTGCCTGGAGGAGGAGGTAAGCAGGGGTCCATGGTGGGGGGACGAGGGCATCTTAGAGCAACACAGAGAGGAGGTTCCACAAAAGACAGCAAAGTTCTTGCTCTGAGTCCCTCCCTCCAAGGTACCAAGTCCAGCTGACCCTGACCCTGGACTTCAGAGGAGGAGCAATAGCCTTCCCAGAATAAAAGGCAAAGACTTCTAGAATCAAAAATTCAGAATAACAGAGTCACAGGAGCTAAGAATTCTGGACCCACTTATGTCACTTTATATTCTAAAATGTAAAGGGTCAGAGTGGCCCTCTCTTACAGTTACCGGGCAAATCCTTCTCTCCTACTCCACGCATCAGGCTCTGATGCACCAGCCGGTGCCCTGACCAGCAGCGGGCACCAGAGGGACATGGCATGGAGACAGAGGCCCAGGCCCATGCGCAGGACCCAGCTGCCCGCCTGGAACCCAAGCACGGCTGCTGTCACTCCCTGTAGGTGTCCAAAGCGTGCTTTGGCAGCGGCTCAGGAGGCTGAGGCAGGAGGATCGTGAATTCAAAGCCAGCCTCGGCAATTAAGCAAGGTCCTAAGCTGCTCAGCGAGATCCTCGGCAATTAAGCAAGGTCCTAAGCTGCTCAGCGAGATCCTATCTGTAAATCAAATCTATTAAACAGAAGGTCTGGGGTGTGGCTCGGTGGTAAAGTGCCCCTGGGTTCAATCTCTGGTGCCAAAAAGCAAAAAAACACCCACCGTGCTTTGGCCCTGCTCCAGGCAGTGGAGGAACCCTGGGGGCCGCCTGGCTCCTTTGCACATGTCAGGGACCTTTCCCCTGAAAGAAGAGGCTGACACAGGGTCAGGAGGTGGCAGTGTCAGCCGTTGGCATCGTGGCTGGTACTCCAGACGCCCAGGTAGACTTCACACGCTTGCCCCAGCAAGGTGGCAGAGACACATGAGCCTGGAGGGTCTTCATTTCTGGCTGATTGATGTGGATTCAGTGAGGGACAGTGACCTTCTGCTGATTCAAAGCTCCGGTTTTTCGGTTTCGCGTGGCTCTGCTGAAGGTTGGAGAATGCAGGAAATCTCTAATTTCCTAATGGAGTTTGAGACCCAAACTTTTGAAACATGGAAGAGGTCCACTATAGAAACGTCACCTAAGGATATAAGCAGAAGTTCAGCAAATATGTTAGAGTTCAAGGGTATTCGCTGTAGCATGATTATGTTTTGAAAATATTTTTATTTTTATTTTGTATTTATTTATTTTGGTACCAGGGATTGATCCCAGGGATGCTTAACCACTGAGCCACATCCCCAGCCCTTTTTGTATTTTATTTAGAGACAGGGCCTTGCTGAGTTCCTGAGGCTGGCTTTGAAGGCTCGATCCTCCTGCCTCAGCCTCCTGAGCAGCTGGGATTACAGGCGTGTGCCACTGTGCCCAGCGGTAGCAATATTTTTGATCTTTGAAAAACTAGGGGAAAGGGGCTGGGGTGGTAGCTCAGTGGTGGAGAACCTGCCCAGCCTGTACCAGGCCCTGGGCTCTATGAAAAAATAAAAAGTACACTTTATTTTATTTTTTTATTTTTTGCTGTCCTGGGATGGAACCCATTGGCTCTTTCCCACTGAGATACATCTCAGCCTTAAAAATTTTTTGAATTTTGACAATCTGCCAAAATACATTGTACTGTCATGAATGTCTAAAAAGAACAAATAAAAAAATATTTTGAGATAAGGTTTCACTAAGTTTCCCAGGTTGGCCTCAAACTTGTGATCCTCCTGCCTCAGCCTCCTGAGTCGCTGGGATTACAGGGGTGGGCCACCAGGTCTGGTTTTATGACCATCTTCTAAGGTGGGGTTGATTATTCTTATTTTATAAATGAAGAAGCTGAGGCCCAGAGAAGTTAAGTGACATGCCCAAGGTCACACAGGGGGAAGGGGCTAGAGCCAGGTGTCAAGCATGTTGAACTCTAAAGTGCAGCTGAGCTCTGGCTACCGTCACTGCCAGCGCCTCTCTGTGCAGCTCTATGGGATGGTGAATGGCTGGAGTCCATCTTTGGCCAAGTATCATGGTGCATCCCATAACCCCAGCAACTAGGGAGGCTGGGGCAGGAGGATTGCAAGTTTGAGGCCAGCCTCAGCAATGTAGTGAGACCCTATCTCAAAATCAAAATTAAAAAGGCCTGGGGATATGGCTCAGGGGTAGAGCACCCCTGGGTTTAATCCCCAGCACTGCAAAAGAGAGAGAGAGAAAAAAAAAAAAATATATATATATATAGTCCGTCTTTCCCTGAGTAGTTTCTATGTTCCGGACGTACAGAGAATCTCCAAGATGGTTGGTCTCTGAGTCTTAGGCAGCTGAGGTCAGCAAATACTGAAAATGTGAGGCCAATGTCCACGTCCCCCGCCCCCCCCCCAGCATTGGGACACAGCTTCTGGTGGTTGCTTAGGCTCGTGGCTGCCAGAAATGGTGACTGCCTTTCGCAGCCTCTTCTGCAACTGGGAGTGGCCATGTGATCAAATTCTGGCCAAAGAATATCAATGGACAAGTTGTGCTAGAGCTTCCTGGCACGGGCCAGGGAGAGACAGCTGACGGGCCCTTTGTCCCTTCTTTTGCATTCCTCTTCCCCCTCCTGCTGTCAAATGCTGATGTGATGCCCGGAACTAGAGCTGCCATGTTGGCCCCTTGGGGAAGGGAGACTCTGGAGTCCGGCTCCCAAGAAGGGCGCGGGGTCACCGCGGCACAGCAATGGTCCTTCCCTGGGGCTTTTCAGGGTTAGATAAACACAGGTTGTTCTCACAGCCAGATGTCTTCCATTCACATGCAACAATGGCCGCTTTTCCCCAGATCCCAGGGTATTGCAGGCCCCGGCCTCAGTGCCCCGTGTGGAGGCCAGCGTGGCAGGAGAGAGCAGAGGTGGCCTGCGGGGGTGTGCACGTCCACACGCCTGCACGTCTCGTGCCAGGAGAGTGTGTGGACACACATGCGTCGTGTGCATGAGCTTGTGAATAGGCGCACACAGGCTTTTGGGTGTGTGTGTCCAACACTCGCACACGATGGCTGCCTCCAATAAAACACCAGGATATCCCAGGAATATGGACACATAAGGAAACGTCGTCACATGGTCAGATACGTGAGTATGCGGATTTTTTAGAAGATATTTTCAGTTGTAGATGGACACGTGCCTTTTATTTTATTTGTTTATTTTCACGAGCGGCCGACATGGAGCCCAGCGCCTCCCACGTGCTAGGCAAGCCTCTGCCCGGGCCACGCCCCAGCCCCTGATTCTGCACCTTAACGTACACGTGGGGAATCCTCCTGGGAACAGCAGCAGCTCGGGCCTGAGATCCCAGCAACTTGGGAGGTGGAGGCAGGAGGATTAAAAGCTTGGGGCCAGCCTGGGTGACTTAGCAGGACCCTGTCTCAGAACAAAAAGACCAAAAAGGCTGGAGATGTGGCTCAGTGGAGAGCACCCCGGGTTCAACCCCCAGGACCAGCAAAAACAAGACCAAAACAGAAAACCTCATGGTCCTGCACACTCTCCAGGTGCTCCTCCTCACATCCCTACATGGTGGATACGTATGGCCATGCAAGAGGTGGGGGACCTGAGGCCCAGAGAGGTTGAGTGACTTCCCTGGGGTGACACAGCTGCTGTGCACCCTTGGAAGCAAATACACAGACACGTGAGGAGAAGAGACGCGCAGGACGGGGCGGGGTGTGCTAGGTGTTCGTGATGGAGCGTGTTCAGAGCTCTGTGTGGGGAGGACGTGGTGAGTCCAGTGGGAGTTTTCTTCATGAGTCTTAGTGGCTCTGCTCCCAGGCCTAGGCACCCTCCCTCCAAGGTCCCCAGTTTATCTTTGAAGATTCGGAGGAGGCGGCACCTCCAGGCCAGGTAGCCTCCCCTGGGTCCCCTGCTGGGTCGTTTGCTGCTCTTCCTGGTTGTTGTGTGGTGGGGTGAGGGCTGGGACAGGGTGTGTCCCCCATTATCTGTGTCACCCTGGTGCCTGAAACAGGCTTGACCAGGACATTAACAGCATTGGTAACAGCTGTCCCTCCGCAGGTGTGGACATGACTTAACCCCACTTAGTGACCTCATCTGGGGGCGGGGGTGAGCTCTCCTGGGCAGCTGGCAGGAGCAGGCAGGGAGGAGCCCGGTCGTGAACCTGGGCTTGGCTGCACCCTGGGGCCCCACCACCGTCCTTCTGGGATATTTTATTATTAAAAGAGAAAAACGAAACTTTATTTCTATTAGAATCTACACTGGAGCAGTTCAGAATGTCTGAGGGCACCTGATACTGAAATAAGGGTCCCCCGTCCCCAGGCCCTGCCTTCCCCCAGGAAGCAGCCGCGCGGTGGCCAGGTCTCGAGTGCCAGGGCCCCTTGGCCCCGGGTTCGCTGGCCCTGGGTGTGGAATGTTCTGGAGAGGTCTTAAGGACGTGCAGACCCACGCGAAACCCCACGGGCCGATTCTCCTCCTGCACAGACCGCGGCCGCCCGGCGTGCGCCTCTGCCGCAGGCCTGCTCCCTTCCCGGTCCTCTGGAAGGCCTGTCGCCCTGCCCCGGAGCCCAGGGGACAGGGGAGGCTGTGAGGGGAGGCCTGAGGTGGGGGCCTGGCCGAGGGGCACCTGCCTTCCTAAGGAGAAGCCAGAGGCCAGGCCCCAGGCGAGGGTCTCTCTGCAGGGCCCCTGGCACCCCCTCATGAAGGCAGCTGGGCCACCCGCTGAAGCCGGGGCACACCTCGCCCCTCTCGGACCTTGGCCAGCGCTGCCGCAGCCTGCTCCGAGGGAGGATGTGACCGTGCAGCCAAGGACACGGGCCTGAGGGTGGCCAAGCCAGGACTCAGAGCGAGTGACCAACCATGAGACCTCACCCTGCTGCTTGCCGACCTCCCGAACCGGGGGAGGAGCCGCCGCGGCCTGCGGGGGTGGCCGGCCCTGGGGAGGTCTGGCTGGGCGCCGCGGGGTGGCGAGGAGCTCCAGGCAGGGGCCGTGCGGGAGCTCAGGGGCTCTGGGAGGTGCGGTTGGCACCGCATGGGGATGTGGTGAGGCCAGAGCTGTGGGATCCCGAGGCGGCCAGCCACGCGGGGCCCACGCCCTCCTGCCCTGTCCAGAGGCCTCCAGCGTCCTGGGCCTTTGGAAGGACGCTCTTACTCTGCTTCTCCAGGAACCGGCGGGTGTGGAGGTGGCCCCTCAGGGCCCACGGAGGTCCCCCGACCTCCCTCCATACGCAGCTCCTGTGGGGGCCCAGGGCCCCTCATCTCTGGGCAGCCTGCAATGAGAAGAGCCCGGTCAGCTCTGGAGGCCACCTGGGCTGGGGGACTGGCACCCCTGGACCTCAGCTCTGTGATCAGGTGATTTGGCCCAAATCTTCACCTGTAAACTGGGGACAATTGTGCCACCTCTGCACAGGCTGTTCTGGGGATTAAAGGAGGGGAGGAGTGGGAAATGCTTCTGCAGAGTCCCTGCCGCAGCCAGTGGTGACGAAGGTGGATAACGTTGCTGTCAGGGCAGGCGGGGGACCAGGGACAAGCCGGGCTCTGGAGCCAGACCTCCTGAGTTGTTGACCTTGGCTGAGTCAGAGGCCCTCTCTGAGCCTCAGTTTCCTCCTCTGTAAAGTGAGGAGATCCATGGATACTTCAAAGGGTTGTGCGCATTAAGAGGAATGTTGTAGATAAACTTTGCACGTGACAGACGCTCCCTGGGCCTCAGAGCCCACAGGGCCCTTTTGAAGTCCAGATGGGACGCCAGGATGACAGGGATGACTCAGGATTACAGCCCAGCCCTTCATGTTCTGGAAACTGCCATTAGCCTCCAGCCCCGAAGGCTGAGTGCTGGGCTTCCCAGCAGGTTTATGGGGAGACACAGCCTCTTGTCATTTTGTGGGGAGCCGAGGCTGTAACTGTGCCTGGCTGGGTGGGATTCCTTTCCAGCCAGCCAGCCAGTCAGTCAGTCAGTCAGTCAACAAACACTCATTCAGCTGAGACTGGGCTGGGCACTGGAGACAGAAGTGAATCAGAGCCAGGGTCTTCCCAGCCCGGCTTGTCTCCTGGTCCCCCGCCTGCCCTGACAGCAACGTTATCCACCTTCATCACCACTGGCTGCGGCTGGGACTCTGCAGAAACATTTCCCACTCCTCCCCTCCCTTATCCCCAGAACAGCCTGTGCAGAGGTGGCACAACTGTCCCCAGTTGAATTGTCCCCTGTGAATCAGGCCCTGAGCTCACAGTCTGGGGGAAACAGAGAGAATGTGCCACAGGCAGGGGCTGCGAGAGCCATGGTGGGACCAGGGATAGGGCTTCCTGGTGAAGAGGAGGCTCGGGGGTGTCTACACCCTAATAACTAAAGCCAAGGATGAGGGGTCAGGGGATCACAGGAGAACACCAGGAGGAGAAGACAGGAGAGGGAAGACGGACCCTGGGGACCAGGTGTTAGGGGGCTGCGCAGACTCCTCCCCGGAGACCTGGGGGGAGCTGCTGGGGACAGGCGCGGGAGCAAGATGGCTCTGGATGGGCCACGTCTCTGCCCCTGCACTCTGCTGTCATCCTGTCCCCTGGAACCGGCCTGGACAACGTGGTCGGAGCCGCGCTGCAGCGTTGCCAAGCCTGACCTGGAGGAGGCAGGAGGCCCCACGGGTCTCGATGTAGGAAATGGGGCTCCAGACGTCCCACTGTGCAGCGAGGAGAGCCAGGGATGGCCACATGGAGAAAGGGAGGGACGTGTCCTGGTAGACGCACCGACCCCCCAGCGAAGGAGCCACCTTGATGTGCACCCAGAGGGGGCTCCTGGCGACTCCAGCCCCTGCCACCAGTCGATTGCCACCGTAAAAGGACACCAGGAGGACTGCCCAGGAGAGCGGCTCGCCCAGGGGACCCCGTGAGCACAGGGCTTCCTGGGCCGCGAGGTCGTGGGGTTGGTTACAGGCCGCGGAGCACTGGAGCAGTGGGCACTTCAGTACCGCGCAGCCCAGGGGACATCACTGCCCCTCTAACACCTGAGGAATGTGGCCCAGGGCGGGAGGTGACTCAGGACCAAGCCGGCTGGCGGGCAGGTGGGCGGGGCGGCCGCAGGGCTGACCCTTCTCTTTCCGGAGCTCCAAACCACGTGGATTTGGCCCAATTCCCAGTGTGACGGAGGTTACGGGTGTCCTCCAGGTGGCCACCTGATGAACCCTGGCTTGGTGTTTGTTTGTTGTTGTGTTTCAAGCAGCCATTTTATACACCCAGCCCAACTGGTGTCCCTGTGACAGCCCTGTGACACTACCCAGCTCGAGAGACAGGCATTTCTGGCACCAGAAACTTCCTCTGTGCCATCTGCCAGGCAGCGCCCCTGCCCCGGCCCCGAGGCACCCACCGTTCTGATGGCTGTTGCACCCGACTGTTTGCTTTGTGTGGTGTTGTGTTCTGTGACCTGGATCAAACCCAGGCCTCCAAACGCCAGGCAAGAGCCGCACAGCTGGGCCACACCCGGCCCGTTTTATTTTACTTGGAGACAGGGTCTTGCCAGGTTGCCCAGTCTGGCCTTGAACTGGCAATCCTCCGGCCTCAGCCTCCCGAGTGGCTGGGACTCCAGGCGGGCACCGCCATGCCCCGCTTTGCATGGCCTGCTCTTGGACGTCACGCAGACGAATCCTGCAACACGTGGTCTTCTGCGGCTCTTCTGCTCATCGTGCGTGTTTCTGTATGCAGTGGGGATTCTTCTTTGCACTGCCGTACCGTACAGTGTCACAGGGTACAGACACGCCCCAGCTTGTTCATCCTGTTGTTGATGGACAACTGTTATGTCCCCAGATTTGGGCTCCTTTGAATGAAGCCGCTGACTCGTGACTCCGCGGGCTGGCTCCCGCTGGCTCCTCTCTGCTGTGTGCACAGGAGTGAAACGCCGGCCGCTTCCTGGGTGGCTCACAGAGCACCCTCCCACCAGCTGTGCAGAACCAGCCCAGCTGTGTCCTCGCCAGCACTCGATAGGGTCAGTCCTTCTAGCCTGGGTGTCCCAGCTGCAGGCGCGTGGCCTTCTAATGGCGATGCCTGGCGCCTCCTGACTCCTGCCGGCCAGCTGCTTCCCGCGTTGGCCTGGGGCTGTCCCACTCACCCAGAGCCCTGGGGAGGAGGAGGGGGGACGCCAGCCGGGAGGACACTGCCACAGCCCAGGTGAGATGGTGGTCCTGAAGCGGACTGAGGCGCGGTGGAGGGGCAGTGAGGGCCGCCTGGGTAGGTGGCGGGGATGAGGAGGGAGAGGAAGGGCTCAGGTCCCTCAGGTGGGGCTGCCAGCTGCAGATCTCCATCTCTGAGTGGTGGGGGATGCTCCTCGTCCCCTAAGAGGTCCTGAGGCAGGTTAGCCCTAAGCCTGGGTGACTTGAAGGCCTGGGGACCCTGACTACTCTCTGATTCCCAGCATATGGATGAGACAAGATGGCGGCAGCATGAGGACTTCACTCAATGCCGTCTAGAGGCCGAGGGGGCTTTCTTTCCTGTGCCCCCTCTAACAAGCAAGGAACAGGGCTGGGGATGTGGCTCAGTGGTCAAGTGTCCCTGAGTTCAATCCCTGGTACCCGCCCCCCCCCCCAAAAAAAAAAAAGAAGCAAGGGACACATTCCCGAGGACCCTCTCCACCCCACTCCTCCGTGCACCTCACTGGCTGGAGCTGCTTTCCCTGCCATCTCTGAGCTAATCCCGGGCAGGGGGTGGCACGTTTCCCCGGGTCGCTCTCCTCCAGGGCACACTAGGGATAGGCTCAGGATGTGTTCCTGCGGCTCCTTCTGCTTAGAATCCCTCCTTGACTTTCCCATTTGGAAAAGTCGTATGTGCAAGCTGCTTCCAAGAGCAACTGCAGGCCGAGCAGGGCTCTCGAGTTCCCACAGGCCTCTGGGATCCAACCCAACGTGGTGTTTCTATGGTTCAGAAATGGGGCCTCCTCCCAGCCCAGTGTGACCATGGCCATGGCCAGCCGATGCCCACCTTGCTCAGAGCTTTCATGGGCTCGAGGCCAGTCCTCCATGCAGGAACGGGGTTGGAAGGAAACGCCCTCTAATGGAAAAGCAAAGTGAGGCTCGGAGAGGGTGACCCGCCAGGGTCATGGCCAGCGGCAGCCTCAGCTCCCACCCTCTGCAAGGCCTGGGTGCAGGGCCTTCCCCCAGGGCGTGCCAGACTTGGGTGCTGATGGTTCCCTAGGGACCGTGTTGGAGAGCAGATGGCTCCAGCAGGTCAGGGCGGGGCCTGCAGGACACTCAGATGTCACATCCTCGCCTCCTGGAAGAACTGGCTTCTCAACTCCACCCTCCAAGCCACATGCCACCACTCACGAGGGTGGGGCGCTATGGGGCGCCGGTGAAGAAGCCACTTGAAGAAACCCCACTCTCCATTCCCCGCTGCCTGGCCACCCAGGGAACCGGAGTTGCTGGAACGTTTTATTAAGTTAAGGAGGTTCACAGAGCAGGAGAGAAGCGCCCTCATGGGTGGCGCCAGCGTTTCCATGCCCAGCACCCCTTGGAGGAGGAGGTGGGCCGTGGGGCAGCTGCTGGCTTCCTCGGTCCCACTGTCCAGAGTCCCAGGGTGTGGGTCCACCCAGGGCAGGAAGTAGTTAGTGGGAGGTAGGCAGGAGGAGGGTGCTGGCTCGTGGCCTCTCCTCACCAGGGCCACCTGCCTGGCTGCTGCCTGGGCCTCCTCTGTGACCCCGGGCAGGGCCACAGCTGATGCCCCAGCAGGGGACTAGAGACAGGGGACTCAGTGCTGGGGCACACACCACCAGGAATTGCTTTTTAAAAAGTATAAAGTGTTCTGCAAGAAAAAATCTATATAAAAATCTCTTCACATATAAAATCCTGAAGAAGGTGCCAGGTAAGACCCAGTGCAGGGCGCGCTCAGACCCGCAGAGTGTGCACGTGGGGTGTGTGTGTGTGTGTGTGTGTGTGTGTGTGTGTTGGTACACGTGCATGCGCGGCCCACAGGGTGGCGAGAAAGCTTGGCTTCTGACTCCATCCATCAGGGAAAGAGGGCTATTGGTCCCTTGGGCTGGAGGGTCTGCAGCTGGACTGGACCATGAGGACCTGGAAGGCAAGGGCGGGTGCTGAGGGCCAGGAAGCCCCAGCCGCAGGCCCACCTGGGGTCGGTCCTTCCACCTCCTCCCTTCCTGAAGGCTGCGCCAGACCCTGGCTTCCCGAACAGCCCGTGGCCTTTCCCGTGTGCCTTGGGAAGCCTGCACGCCTGGGAGGAAGAGGACACTCAGGCAGGCGGGCCCTGGGAAAGCAGTGAGGAGAACCCCTGATGTGCGGGGACCCCCGTGTGCACAATGCACCCCTGAGGTCTGGCCTGTGGCTCTGGGAAGGGGCAGAGCGCCTGAAAGTGGCACTCCTGCATCCCCAATAGCCCCGTGGTGGCCCAATCAGGCCACAGAGTGGCCCTGGAGAAACTTAGGCAAACAAGTTCAGTGCAGCCCGTGGCCTGATTCTGAGCTCCCAGGGACAACCCTGTGTGGCCAGGGGGTGACCACTCACAGAGGGGGAAGGTGGCCCGGCAGCAGGAGGGGCAGGTGCAGCTCCCTCCCCCAGACCCAACACCCACGGCTGCCCGCCACAGGGCCCACCGCTCACTCTACTGCGCCAGGCTGTTGCGCGTGGACTCCTTCTCCTGCAGGGCGGCCATGGCCAGGCGCAGGTGCTCCTTCAGCTGCTCGATCTCCCGCTCTGACCGCGTCTTGATGTGGTTCAGCTCCACGTACACGTCCTGGTACTTTCCCGAGGTGAAGCGCTTGTCCTGGGGGAGGGGGTGGCTATGAGGGCCTGAAGTCCCCCTACTGGGCCTGACCTGGGCACATTCCCACCTTGCTGCTGACCACACAGCGCCAGGTGGCCAGGCCCTCTGCAGCCTGGTACTTTGGCCCCTTTAGGGCCCCTCCTGGGCCACCCCCTCCCAGCCCTACATGAGACACAGGTTTACTGTCATCTCATCCCATTGGGGTGAGCACTGAGGCTTGGAGAGGTGACGTTCTGCCCAAGACCACAGGCAGTGAGTGGCAGGGACCAGAACCAGGTCAGCCTGGCCAGTGCCGGGGCCGGCTCTTCAAGTGTGGTGAGCCCCATGCTGCTCACACATGCCCAGAGCCACCAACATGTCCACTTCTGGTCCCAAACTGGCAGAGTGTGTTGGGGCAGGACATAGTAGCCAAGGGTGGGCCAGCCAGGCCACAGGCGCAGACCTGGCCTGCACCCCAGCACCCCAGCACCCAGCCACGTGGCCTGGGCCTCACTAGAGTGCGCACTCCTCAGGGGCAGGGATCTTGGTCTGCTTGTTTGCTGTCAGGACCCAGCATGGTGCCTGGCACACAGCAGGCGCTCAATAATAGTAAGCAGACAAAGCCCTGCTGAATAAATGAAAGCAAGTGTCGGCCTCGTCCAGTCACTTCCCCTTTCCTGGCCTTTGTCTCTCCGTCTGTAACTGGGATAATGACACCTTCGTGGGACACACAGAAGAGCCTCAGGAGAGGAGGAGCTAGAGGGTGCCTGGCACCCAGTGTCTCTCAAGCACCCCTGTGCCCCCGCCCCAGAGGCCGGTGCCCACCTTCTGCATCCCCTGGAGCTCGTCGCGCAGACACCGCACCTCCTTCTTCAGGTACTGGAGCTCATTCTCCTTCACTCGCAGCAGCACCTGGGGACGGGGCGCCGGGGTGAGCCAGGGCCGGAGGCCAGAGCACCCAGGCCCACAGTGCACCCAGAGGGCCTCTCGCTGCCTCGGAGCCTGCTCCACATCCGGGGTGGACTCCCTGGGAAGCCCGCTCTTCTCTGTCCCTCCCCCCCCCCAGACCCTGTCCACAACAAGTGCAAGGGAATGTGTCACTCGTACCTGCAGCCCCAACCCAGCACCAGGCCTTCCTTGCTGGGGGCAAGGAGGTCAAAAGGAGGCTGTGTTGTGGACTGACGGTCAACCAGAGCTAGGTGACCATGGTGGGCTACCCCCAAGGCCCAGGGGCAGGGCTGCTAACTTGACCAGGGGGCTGCAATCCCAGCTGGGCCCGGAAGGCTTGAAAGCTGTTTGTGTGTGTGTGTGCTGGAGATTGAACCCAGGGCCTTGCACCTGTGCAGCCAGCTCTCTACCAGCCGAGCTATAGCCCAGCCCAGCTTAAAGGCTCTGATTGAGTCCGCCTGCCTGGTTCAAGCCCTGCTCCTGCAAGGAGGAGTAGGGGACCCCAGGAAAGTGCTGACCTCCCCGTGTCTGCTCCTCCTCTGTCCAAGAGGACATGGAACTCACCAGGGTTGGGAGGTTGGGCAACAGAGGTGAAGGACTTACACAAGTGCCCTGCTGCGGGGTGCCTGGTGTACCTGTGTGTTACTATTACAATACGGGGTGACCCTGGATCTCACGCAGTTTCCCACTCTACGTTGCCTTGTAAGGGAGGCGCTGGCCCATCCTACAGAGGCTCACGAAAGCAGCGGGACAGGACTGGATGGGAGGGCCCGACCCTGGAGGCTGGGTCCCCAGCTGCAGGTGACTCCGTCTGTCACAGGGAGCTCTCTGCACAGCCCGGGCCAGGGGCCACCGTGCCTGGCGTCGGGGAGCCCCTCACCTCCAGCTCACAGGAGCTCCGCTCGGGGCGCCCGCAGCTGTTACCGGTGCCCTGCGAGGCAATGAAGCTGCGCAGCCGGTCGATCTCCTCCGACAGGCGGGTGTGCAGCTCCTGGAGGGGGGCGCCATCAGAGGGTGCTGGCCCGGCCCCGCCCCGCCCCTGTAGCCCCGCCCCCCGGAGCCCCGCCCCGGCCCCTGCAGCCCGCCCCCGGGTCAGGCCCACCTGGTTGTGGCGCAGCAGCTCCTGGCCCTCCTGCTGGCAGCGGCGCAGGGTGTCCTCGCGCTCCTCAGCCTGCCGCGTCAGCGCCCCGATCTCCAGGCACTTCTGCGAGTAGCGCTCCGACAGCACCTGCAGCTCCCGCTTCAGAGCCTCCACGTCCGACCTGCGGGGAGGGAGGGCAGCCAGCTGCAGGCGACCAGAACTCCTGGTCCCTCCCCAGCTTGCCCTCGGCCCACTGGGGCCTGGGGGACGGTGACAGCCTTTCTGGGCTGCAGGGTGGTGGCGAAGGCCTCTAGAGTCCCCGAATTCCAGAACTGTGTTCTGTGGCGGGGAGGTGACACTGCCCAGGCCTGGGGACACTGAAGGGGTGAGGAGGAGGGAGGTGGTCAAGACCAGCTCAGACAGGCCAGAAGAGCTGTCACCGGCACTGGCCTGGGCTGGCTGTGGCCCTGCTGTCCCTGTTCCTGTGTGAGACTGGGCAGGAGCCTCCACGGGGCACACTTGTGTCTTCTGCCAAGCGGTCAGTAGGGCCCTGGCTCCGAGGCAGACCCTGCCCACGGGCTCCAGGGCTGTTCCCTCTTACTGGTGCTGCTTCCGGAGGCCGTCTGGGCCCTGCTGCAGGCTGCGCGTCTTGCTTAGCTCGCGGCTCAGCTCCTCCTGGTAGGCCTTCTTCATGGCTTCGATGGCTAGGACGGGGCAGAGGGGAGGAGAGGTTGGAGGGGGGAGGCACCAACCCCAGCCTCCTCTCAGCCTCCACATGAACTGGTAGAGACAAGATCAGGAAGTGGGTTCATAGTCCAGCTGTGCCCTGAGTGGCTTTGGGCAAGTGCTCAACCTCTCTGAGCCTGTCACGGAAGACGAATCTTGTCTGATGGACTCTCGTAGGGAGACCACGATGTCTAACCACTGGTGCCTCCTGTTAGTAACTGTGGGGTTGGACCTGACATGGGGGATTATCCCTGCAGAGCCCCGAGGGCCCTTGAGCAAGACCCGTCTGCCTCGCCCAGGCTCAAGGAACAGAGCTGGAGCTGGACAGTCTGCACAAACCTGTGTGACTTTGTGCAGTGACTTAACCTCTCTGTGCCTCATTTGGAAAGTGGGGAATCAGCTGCGACTCCACTCCAGGGTTCCTGGAGGATGTGCGTAGAGCGTTTAGAGCAAGGCCCTGCACAAAGCGGACATTAGCTGGCTGTTTTTCTCAGACCATGAGCTCCCAAGGCCCGAGTACTTTTCCACACCACACAGGGTTGTGGTGAGGCTTAAACAAGTCGCCATCTGTAATTTTACCCACAATTCCCAAATCCAGAAGCTCTGAACACAGAAATGAAAGTTTCCTATCATTCTTCTGATGGAGGTCCCCAATGTGAAGGGACGTGAGGCTGTTCATGGTCTTTGCTTTGTCACACAAATGCCACTCCATCCATCTCACTGCAGAAGCTCTAGTGCTGGATCACAGGGGGCACCTGGATCCTGCTGGGTGAGGGTGGCAATGGCGCCTGCACAGGGTGACCTCCCCAAACACGAGTCCCCGAGCCCAAGGCCCAGCACGAGGGACTGTGGGCTGCACAGGAAGCACCGTGTCCAGAGCTGGCAGCTGCAGCTCCGCATCATGTGGCCTCTTTTATGGCTCCTACGTTCTGCCCTGGGTGCCAGGCCACAAGCCCCCGGGTGCCAGGCTGTGCCAGCACACACCGCAGGCGTGCAGTGGAGGGGGAGGAGGTGTCGCCACCTTGGGCAGTTGCTGCTTCTGGCTTGAAGGCACAGGGGGACTCAGAGCGTGACTGCAGTCAGAGTGCTTGGGGCTCCAACCCTGGCTCTGCCACCTCCAGCTCTGCCTTCTGGGACAAGTCAGCAGCCTCTCTGAGGCCCAGCTTCTTCACCTGGGAAACGGGCTGCTCTGGGAGCAGTGAGGGCTAAGGACATCTCCTGGCCAACACAGAGTGGGCACAGCGGCCTGGGGCAATGCTCACAACCAAAGCCGGGCCGCCCGGGTCTGGCCATGTGCCCAGGGACGGGGCACACCTATAAGGACAGGGCCTGTGACTTGAGGTGGACGCCAGGGGCTACAGGCCCTGAGGGAACGCAGTCACAACCCCCGGGGCAGTTACTTCCCGTCTCAGTCTGGCCTTTCAAAGGAGGGCCAGAAACCAGTTCTGCCGACGCCTCCCAAGCCCGACACCGAAACCCTGCCTCTTCAGAGCCTCCCCAGTTCCGTCGGGAGGCTCAGTGTGGAGGCCGAGCCTGGCGCGTCCTCACCTGAGGCCGTGGCCGCCGTCTCCTCGGCCAGCAGCCACTCCTTCTCCTGCTGCAGCCGCTGCAGCTCGCGGTCGTGGTGCCGCTGCAGCTGCTCCATCACGTGCTGGTGCGAGGACTCCATCTCCGCCAGGCTGCGCTCGCAGGCCTCCTGTGGGCCAGAGGCCAGGAGGTCACCGGTTGCGCCACGACCCAGGCCAGCAGCCCTTCCAGGCAAGAGGCCTCCGGCAGCTCCTCGGCACTACCCGGACCTGCCCACCAGCTGCACCTGCCCACCCCGCCCACCCTCCTCACCCAGAAGCCTCAATTGGCACTCTCTGGCCTCACACCCTCCAGGGCTCCCCACCCTGCAGGCTCCAGTCCCTGTCCCGCGGCTGGCCTGGTGGCCCATCCCTCCCAGCAACCCGCTATGAAAACGCAACCCTGGGCGCGTCCATACTCCGAGCTTTAGCGCACGCTGTTCCCACTGCCCGGAATGCCCCGTCCTCTCCCTAGGGAAGGTGCCTGGCCTGCGGCCCAGTCAAGATGCCTCTCAGAGCTCTGTCCCTGGGCAGCCCCTTCCCTGCCTCCAAAGGTTCTGCTTCTGCCAGAACATAACACCCCCAAACAGGGACCTCTGACCCCTGGGGTCCAGGCCAGGGCACAGCACACAGCGGATGCTCAGCAAACAAGCTGAAGTTAATGATGTAATACCAAACAGGGTTCTGCAGAAGGGGGCAGGGGTTTTAAAGACTGGCGATGCCCACCGCTAGGAGTGCCCACCATGACGGACACGTGCGGGTGGATTTGCGCATCATTGCACAAATGTTTGTTTGGTTTTGTTTTTCTGTGGTGCTGGGGATGGAGCCCAGGGCCTTGTGCATGCGAGGCCAGCCCTCTCCCAGCTGAGCCACATCCCCAGCCCCGCGTCACCGCATTTGAACAATTTTATCCCTTGACTAGCAGGTCAACTCTGAAGTGGTCACACAGGGAGTCACACAGGAAGCCACACGTGTACAGACTCGGGGACAAGGGTATTCCTTGTGGCAAGGTTGGCAACAGATGGAAACGAGAAACAACCTAAATGCCAACGGGAGACCCTTAAATAAATGATGGCAGGGCACCTTCTGAAGGACTCCAGGCAGTTGCTAGGACACAGATGCCCCTCTAGCTGCTGCGGAGGGTGTCCCAGGAGCCAGGCCATGAAAGCTGGCTGTGACCATGCACACAAAGTACTCCCGCTCACAGGCAAATCACATCTGGCTCTGTGTCCAAGTCGCGTGTGAGAAAACATAGACGGGCACAGACTGTGGGAGGGAGGAAAACAGCACCCCAAGATGTCCATGCCCTACTCCCTGGGCCTGGGACTGCGTGTCAGTCCATGGCAAGAGGAATCAAGGCTGTGCGGGATGCAGGTTACTGGTCAGCTGACCACAAACTAGGAGATTAGGCTGGACTATGGGGCCAAATGCAATCACAGGGGAGCAGCAAGCCGAGGGAGGGAGATGTGACCAGGAAAGAGTGGTCACTGGGGCAAGAAGTGACAAGGACCAGACTTCCCCTCTGCAGTCTTTGAAGATGAAGGAAGGGACCAGGAGCCAAGAACAGGCCTACCACCAGAAGTGGGACGTGGCAAGAGCCACGGAGGGGAAGGCCGTCCTGCAGCCCGGCCAGACGGCGCCAGGCGCCAGCCTCCCAACCAGTGGAGACCTGTGCTGTTTAAGCGCTGTCTGTGGTCATCTGCGCCAGAGGAGACAAATGGAGACGAGGTGCGATGGTCACTGGGGTGGGAGAGGCAGGGACACGCTCATTTCTAACCTTTCAATTTGCTTCAGTCATTACTATTATTTTTGTGGTGTTGGAGGTCAAAGCCAGGCCCTCACCCAGGTCTGGGCAGGTGCTCTACGACCACCAAGCTCCGTCCCCAGCCCCTGTGAGAACTTCTTGAAAATGTGAACATGTCTCTTGTGTCAGCTTTTGAGGGGTACCAGGACTGAACTCAGGGGTGCTTGACCACGGAGCCACATCCCCAGCCCTATTTTGTACTTTATTTAGAGACAGGCTTGCTTAGTGCCTCGCCATTGCTGAGGCTGGCTTTGAACTCATGATCCTCCCACTTCAGCCTCCCGAGCCACTGGGATTACTGGCGTGCACCACCGCGTCCAGCTCTTGTATCATTTTGTGAAAATGTTTCCAGTAATTAAGAAAGGCAGGGAGGGGCCGGGCAGGAAAGCACTGCTCAGAGCCAGGAGAGCTTCGCGGTACCCTGCAGCAGGCCTCTTGGAGGGAGGGTAAGGGCCTCCTGGATGCAGGTGTTCTGGTGGGAGAGGCACGTCTGCCCTCTGGGCCTCTCTGCTGTGTTCCGAATGTCCCCTACTGAGGACCACAGAACATGGCTTCAGAGCCCCACAGAACGGATTCCTTAGGAAGTGGATCTGCAGAGCCCCACTCTCTGAGCTTAGCTTCAGCCTCTCTCAAACTGGCCTCACAAGACCAACCCACGAGGCTCCCTGAGCAGAGGGACCGCTGGGCACAGGAGGACAAGGTCAGCACTGTTGGGGGAAGCCTGCATTCTTAAAGGGCCAGCGCAGGCAGGCAGGCAGGGCAGCTGAGGGTGTGGGGTAACCGTAGGAGGTGCCCATGAAGAGGACTCCTAGAAGGCGAGGTGCTGCCCTGACCTACCTTCCTGAGTGGCCCCAGGTCCCGGTACTGGCTGCACCTCTCCATGAACACCTCGGTGAGTGAAGAGACACTGCGGCACCACCGCACGGGGCCGGAGGGGTCTCCTTTGCCAGCAGAGGGGCTGAAGTCCCAGCGCATGAAGCCAGGCCCCTCAAGGGTGCCGAGCCCCACAGGAAGGGCGCCCGCTCGGCCTGAGACACCAGGCTGGGGAATCTTCCCCAGAAGACACCTCTCCAGGGCCCGCTGAATATCTAGCCACCTCGTCCTGTGCCTGAGGGGGACAATTGACAACTTCTCTTTTGCAGCCTTCCATTCCAACTACCTTCCTTCAGCTGAACCCAATCCGCCTGCTCCCCACCCATCCCATCCCGAGAGGAGAGTGCCGAGGCCTCTGGAGCACACACGGGGCAGATGGCCTGGAGCCCAGGTCTGTGACAGCCCAGGGCCACGCCCCTTCTATCTGTAAGTCAGAAGCCAGACGCTGCTGTTCAAGCTTCATTTTAGTGGCAGAAACACTTTCCAAATGGATCAAAAGCTGGTTCATAGCAGAACAGATGAAGGCGGAGCTGCTGGGTTCCAGGGCCCACCCAGAGCACCTGGAGCTTCCTGCCCTGGGGGGCCTCTGAGGTCTTCCAGGTGCCCCAGGCTGTGGTGTGGGCCCAGCTTGAGGAGGGGCCCTGCCCAAGGCACTTTGACAATACCGGTTCCCCTGCACCCCCAGTCCTCCCTCCCCAAACCCAGGGACCCCAGGCTAGCCCTCCTCACTAGCCCCCAACCCACTCCCTCACTGAACTCGTCACCTTCAATTCGGCCTTGGGTGGCCCCAACTAGCACAGCAGCCAGCCTCGAGGGCTCCCCTTGGCCTGCCCAGGGCCCAGCCCTACAAGGCTCCTGCCAGCCCACTGCCCTCCAGCTCGGCCCACTCCTTGCCTGGGCTCTGCCCTCTCCAGACCTGCCCGTGTCCCTGGCAGACCTCCCCAGGCCAACTCCTCAGCTTGTCCTTGGAGGCCCTCAAGAGGCAGCGGCTGGCCTTCCCCCCACCACCACTCTCACATCAGTGCCTGCCCCTCAGGAAGCCTTCCTGGATCCCCCTCGTGGTGACCTCCCCCTTCCCCTACTGGAAGCTTCCAGAAGGGTCCTGCTCCCAGGGTCTGGGACCCCAGGGTTCTTTTCTCCTCAGGCAGTGATGTGCTGACCGCAGACAGCTGATTATCAAATTTTTAGGAATTTTATGACTTCATTACTAAGCAAGACCATTTCAAAAAATTAAATTTATATATTTATCATTAAATTAATTACATTATAAACAAAAATACTCAGGATGTATCACTCCCTAATTGTTTCCCCGTGTTTATTAGCACGCTTACGTCCTGAGGGTGTGCCTGATGGTGCCAGAAGGGGAAGCGCTACCTATCCTGCGGTGTTTCCTCCCAGACCCTGGCTCCAATACGCCAGGGACTTGGGCTGGACTCGTGGCACTGGCCACATGGGAGTGTTACACCCCGGAAACCCGTACGCGTCACAAGTCAGGGCTCAGGTTATTGCTTCATGGATCAACTACAGACTTCAGCCAGTGACGAGGAAATGCGGAAAGGATGCAGGTTAGACTCTGAAGTGCGTCATCGATAGCTTTAAATGCACACAGAACCAAAAACTGGAGAAATATTCTTAATAGAATATTCTCAGTAGAAACTATTATCTGATTCAGGAAAGAAGTTTGCTCACATTTACCAAGTTTCAATGTACGTCTTCTTATTCATTAGCATAAACCACATATCCATCAACACACACATTACAACTACACGTGGACACGGCACGGAGAAGTCACCAGAGCCCTGAGACAAGTCCATCTGCCATATGGAATTCATAATAAAAAGTATTTCATCATTTTTATTTGTAAGTTATATACTAAAAACATCCTTTATATGGGGAATATTTATAATAAATGTGTACACACACACACACACACACACACACTTTCTGGCGAGCTAGTCGTCCCAGTTGTGACAATCAAGAGTTTCCAGACACAGCCAACTCTTCCTGGGGGACAAAAATCTCTCCCAGTTGAGAGCCGCTGTCCTGGGAGGACAGTGTGCTCCCAGAGGGCCACTAAGGGGGCCCGTGTCCTGCAGACCTCCTTGGAAGGCACAGGCAGGCTTTCCCTGTGTTTAAGGAACAACTCCCAGGGCCACTGGCTCCCCACTTCCCCAGGGTGATGCAGGGGAGGGGTCCAAGTGCAGAGTGTCACACGGGGACTCACACACAGGCTCTGCAGTCAGCTGGACCCAGGCTCAAATCCCACCTCTGACACCTGCAGGTCGGGTGACCTCGGGCAAGTCACATAACCTCTCAGTGCTCAGTGGCCTTGTCTGTAAAATGGGCACAGTGATCATGCCCACCAGCTGTGGGGAGATTAAATGAGATGACGCATGTCAAATGCCTCACGGTTCCACCGGGCAGGAAGGGCTCCCAAAACATTAGCTGTTTTCGGGTAACACAGCAACCAGGAACCTGCCCCCAACCCCTCAAAACAACTCCGTGCCATACCTGGGAGATGTAGCCTGGGGGGACGTGGCCATCCTCCTGGGACTTGCGTGCATTCTGAGGGGTCTCCCCTCGGAGGCGCCACGCCTCCAGCTGGGCTCGAAGAGACTGGACCTATGAGGGGAGGAGACCAGGTCAGTGGGCGCAGAAGCACGAGGGACCTGGTGGGAGGCAGGGAGGGGCCCACAGGCCTCCAGCTTCCAGGTGCTTAGGAAGGGCTCAGGGGCTGAGAGGGACACGCAGCCCTCGCGTGGAGGTGCAGGCAAGGGGACGGTTGGGCTGTTTCCTGGATGGCCGAGTTCAGCCCAGAGAAGCCCAAGCAGGTTGGGAACAGCACACGGCAGGCACAGACCTTGCCCACACCGGGGAGGTAGCAGGGGCACCTTAAGTCTGTTTTGCCACCAGTGAAAGGCCTGCACTGTGGGATCCCAGGTTGCCCGGCGACTGAGTAACCAGTGAAGCGGACCCAGGACCAAGGACAAGGCCTGGGGTGTACAAGATGCACATTTGGTGACCTCTCTCCACCTCCATGGCTTAAAATTAAGGGCAGAAGCGGAAAATACCCACGCGACTAACGCGGCCCAGCCTGGGGAGGGCTCCCTTCCCGGGAAGCGGGGCATCAAATCGGGCGACCCCCCACCCCGGGAGCTAGGCCAAAGCAGCGCCAGGGCGTGCGTGCGTGGTGGGCGCGGCCGGGCAGGGGCCCACCTCCTTCTCCAGGGCCTCGTGGCTGTCGCTCGGGGGCCCGCGGCGCTCGCCCCGGCTCTGGTTGAGCAGGGCGGTGAGCGGCACCCGCTTGTTGTCCCGCAGGGGCAGCTTCTCCAGCTCCTGCCACTTCTTCTCGATCTCCTCGCTGAGCCTGCTCTGCTGCTCCTCCGTCAGCGGGGCGCCCAGGCTCCTGCGCGGCCCCTCGCCGGCGGGCACCTCGGGGGCCCGGCTGTCCTCAAACCACTTGCGGCGCTCCTCGGAGCGCTGGGCCAGGTCCCGCTCCAGCTCCTCCTGCTTGGCCGGTCGGTCGGGAGCGCGGGCCCGCTGCGGGGAGCCCTGAGTCAACGGGGACAGCTCCACATAGTCCAGGGCCTGCCGAGGCCCATCCGCCTTCCGGGGGCCGGCCCGGCCGATGGCCTCAGAGCCGGCCCGCTGCTCCCCAGCCTTCAGGGAGCCCTTCTGGGAGCCATAGCCGTGCAGCGTGTTCTCTTTATTGCACTCCGAGAGCCTAGGCAGGGCACAGCAGAGAACTCTCAGGGGGGACTTGCCCACTAGGTCCCCCAGGAGCACTTTCGGCGGGCGGCTCAGGTGCCAGGAGCTGGACAGGGCCCAGGGGAGTAAGCAACCCAACCTGGAGGCCGAGGACCTGAGTTTCACTGTTTACAGACCCTGGGGGCATCCCAGCTCTGCCACTCAGTGGAGCCTCCGTTATCCATTTGTAACATGGGACAGCACTGACCCGAGCACTTAGAGAAGAGTGGGACGCACCAGGAAGCCCTCGCAAATGCTGACCAGTGCATTATTACCAAAAGCAAGAAACAAAAAAACGTATAAGACAAGGCCCAGGGGCTGGGGCTGGGGCTCAGTGGTGGAGCGCTTGCCTGGCGTGTGTGAGGCCCTGGGTTTGATCCTCAGCACCACATACAAATAAACGAATAAAATAAAGGTATTGTGTCCAACTACAACTAAAAAATAATTATTTTTTTAATATTTAGTTTTTAGTTTTACATGGACACAATACCTTTATTTTGTTTTTATGTGGTGCTGAGAACCAAACCCAGTGCCTCACATGTGCTAGGCGAGTGCGCTACCACTTGAGTCACATCCCCAGCCCAAAAAAATAAATATTTAAAAAAAAAAAGACAAGGCCCAGGGTTTAAGGGGCTCGTGGTGGAGCAGAAGAGGGGTGCCTGTGGTCTCTACAGATGGGGTGAAGACTTTGGGACTTTTAAGTGACTGGCAGTTCTCTTCTTCCACAGTATAGGCGGGTACACTGTCACCCAGCCAAAAACTACACTTCCCAGCAGCCCCTGCAGCAACCCCTGGCCATTAGACTGCATTCCACCAGCAGGTGCAAGAAGCTGCTCCCTCTATGGGGCTGGGTGATCCTGGCTCCTGACAGGGCCTCTGAGCCATAGCCCAAGCTCTGCACAGAGGCTGCAGAGCAGCCCACCAGGCTAGACTCCACACCTTGGGGCTCATCTGGAGAATGGAGTGAACAGCTATCTGGCTTAAGCCACGGTGTCTTGAGTGGCTATGTCAAGGCCATGAGCCTGTATGCTGAACAACAACTCCGCTGCACTGGACCTGGGAGCCTACCAAGGCTCTGGGCACATCTGCACAGGTGTGCAGACATAAAGCCCAACACGACAGATGACAAATCTGAAATTCAGATGGGAAGTCATTGGTCCAGGCTGAGCCGCCAGGGTGTGGCCAGGCTGGGGGACTCACCTCAGCCCTCTTCAATAGCAGGCTCTCTTCCTGCTGCCCAGCAGCTTCAAGTCCTGGCCCCAAGAAGGCTCTGCCACCAGGTAACAAGAACCCCACCCTTCTGCCCCGGCAGCCTGGAGCAGGGGCTCCCCACCTGGGAAGGGACTGCACAGACGCCAGAGGACCCAGTCTCTCCCCTACAAAGGCGCAGGTATGGCCCCCAAGGCAGAGAGGGAAGAGCCACCTGGCAGGGACCTCTGACTCAATGCCTCTTCTCTCAAGAGCTGAATCCCCTTCCCACTCTTACGGGATGTGGGGGACATGAAGGGGGAGAGGTCAGACTTCAAATCCTCAATGTGTTTCCGGGCGAATGCCAAGAACCCCCGCTGTTCTTGCCTAGCTTATGTTTTGGTGCTGGGGGTTGAACCCAGAGATGCTCCACCACTGAGCCAATCCCCAGCCCTTTTTATTTTTTGAGGATTTCTCGCTAAATTGCTTAGGGCTTTAGTAAACTGCTGAGGCTGGCTTTGAGCTTGTGATCTTCCTGCCTCAGCCTTCCAAGTCGCTGGAATTACAGCGTGTGCCACAGCGCCCAGCTCCCTACTTTGTTCTAGAGGTACCGAGGCCCAGGAGGCTCAGTCTCAAGGCTGTCAGGTGAGTTCCCAGAATCCCACTCCTCAAGATGTGAAGGCAGGGACACCTGCCCAGCCCAGCCCAGCACTTACTTGGTGACATCTGGCGCTGAAGTTGGACGCACAGTCTTCCTCAGAGCCTCGATCCAGTTCCGCCGGATACCTGAGGTCATGGCTGACAAGGTATAGACAGCATCCTTGGTCTGCAATCCACACCGCAGTAGGTTAACACGTGGTCAACCCCACAGTCTCCCTGCTGACGCAGGAAAGGTGGCCCTTCCTTCCCTGGAGGGGGTCTAAGGTGATAAGCAAAGGGTCTGCAGAGGGCGCAAACGTCCTCCACGAGCCTGGGCAGGCGCCAGTGGCACCAAGCTCTCCCCAGAACTCCCAGGTGTTGGCACCAAAGCTTGACTGGCTCTGCGGAGAGGGTCTCTGCATAAATGGGGGAGTCACGTCCGATACCAACACCTCCTCTGGGTCCGACAGCCACGCTGCCCACCCCCCACCTCCCCCAGCCACACGCAGCCTCACGTGGATCTGGAAGCCATAGTTGCGCTGCACCGCGTACTCGGTGACGTCTGTGCAGGAGCGCAGGTCGATCTCACCGTCCAGCTCATCTGCCTAGAGCAGAAGGCACGGCAGGGTCACATGCGCCCTGGGGAGTCCCAGTCTACCGAGCCCGGCTGGGGCCTGTGGGCACCGGCTGCCTCACCTCTTCCGCTGTGGAGTCTCTGTAATACTTGAGGCTTGAATCTGTCAGCACGAACCAGTGCTTCTTCCACTGTTGGGGAGAGGGGAGGTGAGAAGGGCTGAGGCTGCGGGAGGCTGGACCGCGGGGGCTGTGCGCGCCACCCTGCTGGCTGATGGGGGGGCTGTGCGTGCCATCAGAATGGCTGACCCGGGAAAGCAGCCGGGTCAGAGTCAGAGCCTCAAGCACCTCCCAGGTGCAGATGAGGGAGGGGCGTGTCCTGGGTAAGGCCACTTCCTGGCCAAGTCAGGGGCTAAGGGCAACCAGAACATCACCCAGGCTTTTTTCATACACCCGTGGTCAGGGACAAAAGACTTCCCAGACAGGAGAAAGAGGCCCAGGGGAGGGGACAGAGAGCTGGGCACAGGCAGCGTGTGAGCTCCGCCAACCTGTACGTGATGACTTGGGCATCTTTCTGTGGTGCCCATCTCCTCTAGTCCAGGGTCAGGTGGCAAAACATGTTAGTAAGGGGCAGGGGCGCTAGATGCACTCTGGGCTTTGGCCTTTCTACTGGAATGCCACGGGCAGTCCGTGTCCTGCCAGGGTCAGTGCGTGTCGCCCAGGCCCCAGCCCTCCTGGGGCTCCCCGTCATCAAGCCCTACCTGTGCTGTTGCAAGCACTTAGTTTCCTTTCCTCTGGGCCATAGTCAGTTTTCAGGGGTGTGCAGGGATGACCTCCCCACTTATTCCCACTCAGTATCTCCTGGGAACTCGGGTGTCACATCCAAGGACCTGGGGTGTGCCTGTGCCCTTGTTGGCTGAGTGCCTTTGTGCAGCTGTCTGCACTTCTCTGAGCTTTAGTCTTCTGGGGCTACCAAGAAGTCCCCAAGCCTTTGGCAAGGCGAGAAGTACCTACCCCTGTGTTTCTCACGACACTTGGCACGGGCCTAGCCGAGGTTGTTGGGAGTGGTCCTAAGAGGCCACTGGCTCAGCCACCCTGCCCTCCCTAAGTAGGACTTCAGCTGCCTCTCTGAGAGCGGCAGGTGCTGTGGCAATGGGGCTCTGGTCCTTGCAGGACTGCTCTGAGATGGAAGGGAGGAGCGCCATGGGCCTCAGTCCCGAGTTGTAGGCCTGGGCCGCCCAAGGTGCTGCCAGGAGAGGAGGGGACCACCACCCTGGTGGGCCTTCTCCTGCCTGTGCACCAAGGGACTGGGCTGGCTGGGCTCCCAGGGCCCTTCCAGCTCGGACATTCCAAAACCCTGTGAAAGAGGGTGAGTAACAGCCAGTTCTGGGCGGGGCCCATAATCCTCCTGCCCTCCGGGGACCCTGGGTGGGGAAGCCAGGAAGGGGTCACTGGCAGGGCGCCAGGCCTTGTGTGAGTCTGGAAAGCAGCCACCAGAGGACAGCGGCAGGCAGCAGGGACGGAAGGCTGTGGGCTGGAGGGAATAAAGCATGTGGGCAGGAAATACAATGAGGTCCCCCCTGGCCCGGAGCCCTGCCCGGCATGCGGGCTGCAGGCAGCCCCGAGCCGCAGGCACACGCAGACTGGGGTAGGCTGTGTCCCCTCCCAGGCTGGGTGGCGGGGAGCCAGCTCTCACTCCCAGGCAGGCCTGGCAGCCGAAAGGGCAGAGCTGGTGAAGTGGTCACTGTCCTCTCTGGTTCCAAAGACAGATATGACAGAAAAAGGCAGGGGTCATCACCCTAATAGGTGCCAGGGCTGTGGGGACTTGTCCACGCTTATCTCTGTGCCTCTGTCTCCACTCAGTTCCCATCACGGGTATATGACAGACGGAGCTGCTGAGGCCTAGAGAAGGCTCTGGCTCCACCAGCGGGGGCCCCAGGTTGGTGAGACTCCTGAGCTGCGCTGAGCCCCACCCTACGGCTGAGTCTTGGGGATCTGCATGTGTCAGGCCTGGAGATCTCTGTGGACCTTCCTGCCCGACCCCGTGGAGTCCCAGTCAGAGTTACTGTGAGGGGGGAGGACAAGCGGCCCCTGGTGAGACCAGAGGATGGGGCCTGGTGTGTGGACCAGCAGGCCTCTACTCCCTCCACTCAGGGTGACCCACATACTGCAGATCATCCAGGAGGACGATGCCCACTCCTCCCATCGGCACGACCCAGGCCCTCTTCTCCACTGGACAGGAAATGTACCCCCAGGGTTTTCACTCTGGGCCCCACTCCCACCCCCAGAGGCCAGGGCTCTAGAAGGCTGGGAAGGCAGGGAGGCCCTGAAGAAGCCCAAGCCAGCCTCTCCCCTGGCCCGGCCCTCCTACCTCTCCAGGCTCATCCAAGATCGACATCCATCCCTTCTTGAAGTTGAGCAGGTCGGGCTGTGGGGGGTGAGGAGGCAGAGGGTCAGGCCCAACAAGAAGCCCCCGGGCGGGGGGGGACGGGGTACTACACCCACCTGCCCCAACCCCGGTAAGGTTGAGGTCTTGAGAAACCAGGGAGGGCTGAGGGCCCAGGTAACACCTACCCCACATGCAGGTGGGCTCCCCACCACTGAGGCAGCTTGGCCCCTTCCCCAACACCTGGCATGAGAGCCCAGGGAGTGGCCAGTGGCCGATATACACACCACCCATGTCCAAGCTCCCCTCCCACCAGCCTTCCTAACCCAAGATGGGGAAAGAAGGGGTGAGGGGACTTTGCCTGTAGAGTCTCCTAGGGGCTCAGAGGACAACACAGAGCAACAGTCGGAGCAAGCTGTCCCGTCCTCTCTGACAGGCCGAGGGAGCCCAGGTGTGCACCTTAAAGCTCTGCCCACCCCTTGCTCCGACCCTCTGAGGTCCCCCTAGTCCCACCCTCTACTCATCTATTGGAGACCCTTAAAGACGGAGCCAGTCCCAGGCTGGGGTCAGAAACCCTCTGGTCCCCCAAGTCTCTTTGGGAAGGCCCAGCATCTCACTCCTGGCAAGCCCTACCTGCCAGGTGCTGCCCAGTGGGGCACGACCCCGGGGCCGGGGGGCTCCCAGCTGCAGCATGCTCCCTGGGGAGCCTGCAGCTAGAAACCCCACTCAGGCCTACAGGAAGAAGCTGCACATCCGGGCATATCCCTGACCATGTCCATGTGAAGGGTGCCAGCCTCCAGCCCGTCCCTGCCTGTAGGGGTCCTCTCTTGTTTATGTCCTGGTCCCTCTGCAGTCTCAGTCCCACAGGCTGGGAGGCTGGCAGACAGGGAGGAGGCAGCCACCTGTTGCCATGGCTCTGAGCCCACCTATCAGCACCTGCATCGCAGCTTACAGGCCGAGGTATCTGGTTGCCTGGAGGGAGCCGGGTGGCATGGCTCTGTGGGGTGGGCGGCGACAGCTGGAAACCAGAGCCACCTGACCTGGCCACCTCTCCTGACCAGTCCTACTCCCAGGGAGCCCTGTTCTCCTCAGGTGGAGGAAGCTGGCTGAGAGGGGCTTGGGCCAGCAGCCTGGACATCCAGAATTATGCATGGCCATGGTCAGGGGACCTCAAAGACTGGCGGCCTCACCCTGCTACCTGTCTGAGCAAGGAGACAGGCTCTGCTCTGAGCCAGGAAGCCCCAGGGCTGTTTTGTCCTGTCTGCTCTGTGTTCTGCCTGCCCCGTCAGCCACCTGTCCCAAACCAAGCCTGAAAACCAGTGACCACACTTCTACTTCCCTTCAGACCCTCCACGGCCCGGGGCCTGCCACAGGGCCTGGCTACAGCAGGCCTCAGAAAAAGCTGCCAATCACACCTCTTCTTCCTCCCTGGACTAAATTCTTGTGCTTCTGGGCAGGGCCCATGGAGCTGATCCAGGGGAAAGCCCCAGGGGAGAACCCCTGGGTGGGCTGAGCAGACGACAGCCAATCGGGCCCAAGAGGCTGAGCCAGGGATCCCCTCACCTCCCCCCCTCACTGCAATGACAGGCGGGGGGCTCTGAGAGTTGCCTGGAAAGTGGAACAGCTGTGACCTTTCTAGGACACATCCCTCTTGGAGCCCCGGATGCCTGATATGGCAAGTGACTGAGGGTCCTGCCCTCCCCCAGCCTTCCAAGAGGCCGGAACCTGCCGCAGACAGAGCAGCCTGGTGACCCTCCAGAGATCAGTACAGACCAGTACAGCCATGTCAGGCACGACCTAGCACGGCGACCTACGAGAAAGGAGGCAGCCAAAGCAAGTTTTTAAAATCTCTGGCACAGAAACCTAGGGCCAGGTTCAAAAGGTACGGCCAACTCCATTTCTCCTGTTTTGCCCTGGCTCTGTGGCCAGTCACCCTTTGGCACTTGCAGGATGCTCAGTGCTCCCGTTGTCCTTTCGGAAGTAGCCACAGGCTCCTGCGGCTGTCCTCCCAGACCTTGGTCACCGGTCAGCCCTGCCTCCTGCCTGGACCAAGGCCATGGACCCCTCTAAGCACACTGCTCACTCAAAGAGGCCTAGTGTCATAGGGTTGCTTAAGACCTGCAAGGTTGGTTCCAGGTGTCTCCAAAACAAAGTATAACTGCCTCAGGATGTGACAAAAGCCTCCACCTGCTGTCCCAACCTGGCTCCCCCAGCCTCGGCGCCCACATCATGCCAGGCCACCAAGCCCTTCACACTTGCCCCTGTCCTCAGCCTGAAATACTAGGTGCCCTCATCTGTCGGCCAAGCAAGTCCCCACTGGTGCCTCAAGAGTTGCCCTAATTGTCACCTCTGAGGCCCCCTTCCCCATACTTACCACCCACCAGCCGCTCATCCACAGCCCCTTACAGAGGCCCCACTGTGTCAAGATTGTCTTAAGACCTTTACTTCTCCCCCTGGTGGGCTGCTCACCCAGACCCCACTGGAGCTCAAAGAGTCTTTGCAGGAAAAACAAAAAGCAACCTTTTTTTTTTTTTTAGGCACCAGGTACTGTTCTAGGGCAGGAAGCCAGCTGGGAACAAGAGCTGTAGCCCCTGCCTTGGTGGGTTTGAGTGGCAGACCGTAAACAAGAGAACAAGCACATAACTTGACGCCCAGCGAAGTTGTGCTGGGACTAAGGCAAGAGTGGCAGACAAGGATTCCGACCCCAGGTCCAGCGCCAGATCACCAGCTCCTACAGCCTCGAGCAGTTACCTGCCCTCAGTACTGTGCCTTCTGCTCGGTCAGGGGTGGGGGCCAGGGAGATGGGTCAGGCACAGGAGAGGCAGCTTGGAGCAGGCTCAGATCCAAATGGCAGCCAGGTGAGCACTTGAGCCCCAGATTGGTGACTAGGAGCCTGTCTCTGCTCCCAAACCTGTGATGGCTCCCCTTTCCCACGACCAGGCTTTCCTGAGCCTCCAGGTGCTCTTGCCAGCCCTCCTCTACGCTCTCAGCATCCCCAACACCAGCCTTCACCCACATGCCCCTCCCCCATAACGCTGCCCTCCTCCCCAGTCCATCACCTGACAAAGTTCTAGAATCACAGGAATCTCCCTCCCCAGGCCCTCCTCCCACTAGCGGGGAGGAACTGTCAGCCTACTCTTGCTCAGCGCGTGCAGCGCAGGAACTGCAACCACACACATCTCTTATCTCTCCCTAGGAAAAAAAAATGGGACAGAACTGGACACAAACTGTGGCCCAGCCACAGAGGGACCGCGGGCATGCTGCTTCACCTCTCCACAGCTTAGCTCCCGTAGCTGTCTGATGGGGACCACACCGCAGACCTTAAAGGCTCCATCTGGTAGGGTGAAAGCACCCAGTGCAGGGGCTGGCAGGCACCCAGTGGGCAGTGTAAACACCTCCCCCTGGCCCCAGGACACTGACTCAGCTCCTCCCCCCACGTCCCCCTCTGCTCCCTGACAGGGAAGGGGAGGCTGCTGTCGACAGGAAGGGCCAGCAGGGAGGTGGCAGGATGTGCGGAGGCCGAGGAAGTCCAGGCAGCAGCGCCAGGTCATCCCGCTCACAGGGGCAGGGGCCCCACATGGGCCCCGCCTCCATCAGCCCAGCCCACTCCTCACTAGGACTTCACTCACTGGAAGGTAGAATGCGCATGTGCCGTGCATGTATATGTGTATGTGTATGTATGTATGTATATGTGTATATATATATATATATATATACACACACACACACACACACACACACACACCACACACACCCTGCTCATCCTAACCCCAGGAGGGTCACCAAACTCTGGAGCCTCCCTAATGCATTAGCCAGAAATCAAAAGCAGCTCCACCCCTCCCTTCCAGCACATCATGATCAGTTGGCCAGACTGATCTGGAAAGGGGCACTTCTTCCCTTACGTTAGGGGCAACCCTCAGGCAACTCACCAAGGCCCTCCCAAGCCTCAGTTTATCTTGCTGTGAAATAGGAACAGTGAATTCAGTTATGAGGCTCTACATGATCGTTAAGGCGCAGGTACTGACAACGCCTGAGTAGACCTTATCCCCCAGAGAAATACAACCTCCTGCCATCATGCCCACCGCCCCACCTGCAGTGTCGCCCCACTCAAGGCCCCAGAGCCCAAGCGGGGGAAAGTATGTTATCCCGCAGCTTCAGAGCCTCAGAATGGCTCCCGGGCCGTGGGGTGGGGCCGGCCGCCCTTCTCGCCCTCCTAATCTCGGGCCAGCGCGCACACGGGTGGCCAGCCTTTGCAGGCCAGGTCTGTGCGACCCAGTCAAGCAGCCCGGAGACAACCCAACCCAGGCCAGGCCCATCTGCGCTCCTCCCGGGCCGGAGCCCCTGGCAACCGCGGGAAGTCGGGTCTTCTAGGGAGTCGGAGGGAAGGTGGGACAGGCTCGCTCGAGTCCGCCCGCCACTGGTCCCGTCAAGGCGAGCGGGGTGCAGGGGACGGGGAGCTCCCAGCTCCTTGGGGTCGCCTGGGCTCCTACGGTAACGAGGGGATGGGGCGCGGAGGCAGGTCTGGCTGCCGACACCACCTCCCAACTCCGGGAAGTGAGGAGGGGGCTGCCCGGGCAGGGAGCGGAGGGGCTCCACCTCGGCGGCGGCGCGCAGGCAACGGGGCGCGGGGCACTCACCGTCATGGCGGCGCCCCGGGGCGGCGGGACCAGGCGGCGGGACAGTGGAAGGGGCTCTCGGTCCGGGCTCCGCGGCGCGGGGACCCCGCCGCCGCCGCCCCTCTCGGCAGGCGCCCGCCGCTCCTCCAGCCCTGCCCTTCCCCAGCTCAGTCCCGGCCCCTTCCATCCGCCCATAAAACTTTTTTTTTTTTTTTTCAAACTTCCTGGGAGGACCCGGGCGGGCCAATGGGCGGCGGGAACGCCGGGACAAACAGCGGCGGGGGGCGCGATCGGACCAATGGGGGCGCGGGACGGGTCCGGGGGCGGGGCCTGCCCGAAGGGACGGGCGCGCGGGGGTGGCAAGGCGGCAGGCCCCGCGGGCGGATGGGGGCGGCGGCAGGGAGCCACGGAGGGCGGGTCCGGCTCCGCAGCCGGTTGCCTGGCGGAAGGAAGAGCCCGGCGTGCAGGTGACTCCGTCCAGCCACTGCTCGGGGCGGGAGCTGGGGGTGGCCTCCTTGCCGCCCTGGCTACCCCCAGCCCTAGCCCCCAGCTAGGGGCGTTGGGCCAACCACGTCTCCGCGCCTTGATTGGATGGGGACATGGGCGAAGCATCTAGCCCTAACGACTCGAGGGGCACACCTGTTACCTTGTAAACGACTTTTGTCCTCACCATAGACCTGAAAGGGAGTGCTCCTTGTCTCCATTTTACTAATGAGAAAACGGAAGCTTAAAGAGGTGGGCCAACTTGCCCAAGGTCACAAAGTAAGACACAGAATTGTTAGTAAGTAAGATGGCACGCAGACTGAGTTCTTGAATGGTAAAGGCTTCCCCAAATGTTCCCTCCTGCCAAGCAGATCCTTCTCATTTTTGGTTCTTGTGGGTGGGTGTGCACCCGTCGATCATGTTCCCAGAGCTCTTGACAGTTATAGGCTCTTTGGCTGCAGATCTCATCTGAGGCCTGCAGATAAGGAGTCCTTGGAGGAATTTCTTGGCTACTGGTAGCCTGTGTAGCATAGCCAAACTGTTACCTGAAGAAAGGCACTGGATTCTGCCTCAGTTTCACCCGTTGTAAATGGACTAATGCTATTACCTCATCTGGTTGAGATGAGGATTAAGCTTTAATCCAAGTAAGGCATGTGAAACAACCTCTTGATCCCTACTTAGCCCTCCTTAGGTGGGAGGCATGGGAGGCAAGGGAGCCTGGATTACCCACCATTTAATTTCATCTGACGACTTGGGGTTAAAAATGATTGCCTTGTGGGGCTGAGGTTGTAGCTCAGTGGAAAAATGCTTGTCTAGCACATGTGAGGCACTGGGTTCAATCCTCAGTAACATATAAAAATAAATAAAATAAAGGTATTGTATCCCTTAAAATGAAAAAAAAAAGATTTTAAAGGAAATTATTGCCTTGTAATGACTATCCCCATTTCAGAGATAAAGAAATGGAGGTCCAGAGACCTGCTGTTCTTTCTCAGCATTTTCTGCTAGGAGTCTCCCCACCATGAAGAATGAGGCTGAGGATAAGTCCACCTCACTCTAGACACTGGCCTTCAGGCACCTGTGTGGCTTCCCACTCTCCTCTGTACTTCCCACTCTCCTCAGGCCTCAAGAGAGTGAGGAACAGACCGAAGACCCCACCTACCCCCAGGGGCCTGGCCCATGGCCTGGGAACTACGCCAGCCCCACACTCTGGTTTTCTGGTCAGGGATTCACCTTCTAGTACCCTCAACCCAGTGACCAGAGCACTCCACTGTACAAAGTCTTTCCTCACTTAATGCATACTAACAGACCAGCTGTACCTTCTCATCCTGGGGAGTCATCACAACCAGGCCCACCTACTGTCCCCCTCTTACGGGTACGTTCACATTCAGGGTCCATAACGCCGCACTACTGGAAATTCCCGGGGTTAACCAGCTCCTTTGTACCTCCTGGCTGCCATGTCTGGAATACTTCCCACCCTGTCATCCACACACCCATGCACGCATGCACACACTCATTTCCTCTCTCCTCACCCCCCTGAATGTCTGCCTGGACTATTCTCTTCACCCTTCATGCCTCAGGCCAAAGGGAGCCAGAGTGTCCAGTTAAACTTAGAAACTCCCTGCCACGTGCTCCCTCCAGAGTGATCCCTGCCTCTGCTGCCCAGACCTGTGCCCCTGCCTCTGCACATCCCTCCACCAAGGTCATGGCCATGCTGTGTTCTAAACAGTTACCTTTCAGGGACCTCACCTTGCTGCTCTCCTTGTGGGCGGGGATGGAGTGTGCCAGGCCTTGGCCCCCAGTGCTTCCTCAGTGAAGGTTGGTTAAATGGATAAACACCAAATAAAGAAGCCATGGCCCAGGCTAGCCAAACACAACTGGCAACGCCAGGAGTGAGTTTTTAAGATGGCAAAGACCACAGCCCCAAACGCAGGCAGTCCGGCCTCAACCCACTACTCCATTGAGGATAATAAGGTAAGGCTCAGAGAAGGGGGCCACGGGCCAGAGCGCACAGCAGGTGAGGACTCAGGGAAAACAGCAGGTGCTGGGCAGGGTTTGCAGACATCCAGCTCTGAGATCAGCCAGAGCAGGGTTTGAATCCCAGCTCTGCCGCTTGCCCTTTTGTGACCTGGAACACGTGACTTTCCTCTGTGCTTTATTTCCTCATCCGCAAAATGGGCAACATGTGTCTAACTGTGACTGGTGGTGAGCATCAAGTGTGGTCAGGCGCACTGCGCACTGAGCATGGAGCTGGGCATACAGTAGGTACACAGTCATTGCTGGTGACCATCACCATCATCATTACCCCAGGGTGCTGTCCTCAACTTCTCTCCTCCTTCTCTCCACCGAGGACGAACGTGTCCCCTCCTGGCAGACCTGCTGTGTGTTGGTGACTTTAGCTAGTCTGATAAGGTAATTCCTGCCCCTGCCTCGAAGGTACCACCCTACCTGGATCACTATGTTTGCCCAATTGCCCTTGGTGCCCTGATCCCCTAAAGAGGAATAATGATGTGGATGAGAAGTGGATGACCCTCCCCAACCTCTGTGCCTCTGGATCTCCCAGAGCCCTCCCTGCAGCCCTGAGATTCTCGGTAGATTTTCCCCAAGGGATGTGGCAACCAGGGCTGGGTAAGTTTGGCCGCAACCCTTATCTCACATGAGAAGCGGAAAATCAGCTCCAGGACACCCAACTGTGTGACTTCAGGTCAATCAGCTCACGTCTCTAAGCCTCAGTCCCTTCATTTATAAAATGGGTACACTGTCTCTAAGGTACCTGGATCAGTGCTAGCGCCAGGACCGACTATACAAAGTACAAGAGTTGGCCTGTCACCAATAAAGGAGATGCCATGGGCAAGCCTGCAGCCCCTAGACATGCAGCAGAAGCGAAGGGGACAGGAGGGTACTGGTCCCAGATGCCTCCCTCTCTGCCCTTGAGGAAGCCCCAACCAGAGGCCAGAGTGTTTACAGGCCTCTCTGGGCAGGGGATGGTTACGTAACGCCAGATGTTTGTGAAACTGGCTCAGACCCAGGCACACTTTGCAATCCCAGAGCCCCTTGCAGGCCTCCCCCGCCTTTCCCTCTCCCCAGCCTGGCTCCCCTGGCGCAGGGCTGGGGGGAGCTACCAAGGAGAAGCTCTCAGTCACTGGGCTGTTTGGTTGTCCTCACCCCCAAAGCCAAAAAGAGCCCCCACCCTGCCCTGGAGGCAAGAAAACCCACCTAGCAGAGACTGTCAGGAGCTTAAGAGCTCTTTCTGTGTGGGGCCCCAATCCCTGCTTAGCCCCCTCACTATTCTGGGACTAACATCAGCCTCCTCCCTGCCCTCCCTCCTCTGCCACCCTCACCCCTCCAGCCCCGTGGAACCAGCCTACCCTTTGCCACCTGAGGACCCCCAGAGACAGCAGGAACGGATTGAACAGCGTGGGTCGGTCCCCGGGCATCCGCCATGAGGTCACCAGTCGGCCCTTGAGTGGGCTCCCAGCCTTGCCCTCTGCTGGCCTCTTGTCTGCCTGTCAAACAGGGTCCAGTGTTGGCCACATGTCCCTTTGGCAGGATGGGGGCATCCCTGGCCACAGCCTCCCCTGCCCATTCTGCCACCTCAAAAGCCCAGCGTTCCCGTCATTCTCCCCTCCCAGAACTGCCCGGGAGAGAAGCTTGCCAACTGGTTCACACCTCACTGTGTTTGACAGACAGGGCCCCTGGGGCTCAGCATCCTGGGGATGTGCACCCCACACCCTAGAGTCAAACCCCAGGTTGCCAAGGGGAGGGTTACGTGTCCTAGACGCACGCGTCCACCCCAAGAGATGTGGGCAGACTGTTTCACATTAGGTTCTAGAGACGCAGAGACCGTTAAATCTGTGCCGAACTCTAGGCTCCTCTTCCTCAGAGCAACAATGTCTGGAGCCAGGGGGTCATACAAGTATCCCCCAGCCCCTACTCCTGTCACCTGCCTAGCCATCAGGCAGTAGATTTGTGACCCCAGGTTACATGAAAGGAATGAGTCACAGAACAGACACCTGCAGACACCTCTGGCAGAGCCCCAAAATGTTCCTTTGAACTCTTCCTTGTTGGGGAAACAGACCCCAGGGAAGCAGAGGGACTGGCCCAAAGTCACAGGGTTATGGGCAGGGGTGGGGCAGAGCTACGCGTACCTCTCTGGACGCGTACCTCTCTGGAATCGCAGATTTTCTGGGCTTTCCTTTGGTCTTTGGTTTGGTTGCAGGGCTGGGGATCGAGCCCAGGGCCCTGCACGTGCTAGGCCAGTGCTCGACCACTGAGCCACATCCCCGACGCTTTTTGGTTTTGAGTTTTGCTAAGTTGCCCAAGCTGACCTTGAATGTGCACACTCCTGTTTCCCCCACAGCCTGGTCCAGCCCCCCAGATCCCAGGAGGGGGGATCAGAGGCGGCGTGCCCCCGTGCCCCCGACAGCTGGAGTCCACACTCCCTGGAAGCAGAGCTGGAAGCCTCTAAGCAGAGGCCAGTAAGGCTTTGGAGGACAGAGTGCCCCACCTGGCTACCGTGCCCCCATCGCGGCCCTGAGCACCAGCTTGGAACGGGCCTGCGGTGGCACTCCAGCTCCGGCTGACCCAGCCCTGCACACAGATGTGCGCGAGGGAGCGCACAGATGAAGACCCAATGGAGCGGTCAGCACGTCTGTCTGCGCAGTCAGGGCTGCTGGGGGCTGGCTGGGAGGTTATCCACGTGGCTGGGAGACCAGAGGGTCCCCCAGTATTGCTATTTCCTCTTTGTTCACAAAGCTGTGGCTTCAGGAAGTATGAAGAAATTACTCCAAAAGAGGAAGAGCAACATTGTCAGAACCCAGATAGTGATCAGAGTCCCCTGTCCCATCCCCATCTCACAGAGGGAAGACTGGCCCAGCAAGCTGCTAGCAAGGAGCACGCAGATCAGGGGAGAGCTGAGCGGGAGGCCAGGGGCAGAGGGAACATTGGGTGGGGGTCTTGAGCCTGGGTTCTAGTTCAAGTCCAGCCATTGACTGGCTATGTGACCTGGGATGACCCCTGCCTGTTCCTCTTCTGCACAGGGAGGGGTGCACAGATCCCCCAGCTCCCAAGCAGCAGGGCCAGACTCGGGCTCCAGGCTGCCAGACAGATGCTCTCCTGTCACACCTGGATTTTCAGGAGGCAGCACAGGGAAGAGCAGGACCAGGAAAACAGCCCTGAACAGTGTGTCGCCTGCCCTCTGCCCCTCTGCTCTGATCTCAGCCCTCTGGAGGCTGAGGGTGATGAGAATCATCTGTTTGGCAGGTTGTGGGGAGGGGTGGGGCAGAGCAGGGCGCTCCAGCTGCAGCCTGGCCCCAGAGCGGCCTCACAGGTCCCCCCCCCATCACATGTCCCTTCCCCCAGGACCTGGAGACCCTCCAGGCCCAGCTGACCCAGCCCTCCTCAACACTTCTTTGGCTCTTAAATGTCCCACCCTGCCCCTCAGCCTGGTCCAGCCCCCCGAACCAGAAGGACCTTGCCCTCAGAGACCATCAGGGTCAAACCACGTTTGCCTGGGGAAAGGCAGCGACCTTTGTAGGGCAGCCCAGCAAGTTAGAAACAGCCCCGGGCTTTCAACTCCGGGACCAGCCACTCCCGGGTCTCCAAGCCAGAGTCACCCTGCTGTCCAGCTCTCCAAACCCCCACCATGTGCACAGATGACCTGGTTTCCCACCTGATTTCCTTCCCTTCCACTCCCCTGTGCCCATGCCCACACTCATCACCCAACTACCGGGTCTGCCTGCTTCTGGTCAGTCAGTAAATCTTGGCCTTTGCCTGGTTCTGACGTCTCACACTCCTCGGGTTGGAACTGGAGATGAGAAAGAATACAGATTAACCCAGGTTCTTCCCCAGGGTCCATCTGTCTGTCCGCTCTCATCTGTCCCACTCTCATCCATCCATCCAACTTGTATCTCACACCCAGCGTCAGTGGGTCCAAGTGTCCATCCGTCCATCCAACGTCATCCACCCTCTCATCCGTTCGGCATCCACCATCCGACCGACCCCTACTCCCAATCCAGCTTCTATTTATTCAACACCTCTCCATCCATCACGTATGGATCCTCCTCCGTCTGCTCAACATCTGCTCATCCATCCACCATCATCCCAGCCCTCATTTCCCATTCATCACCCAGCGTTAACTCATCCCTGTGACATTCTCCATCCATAGCCCGCCAGCACACCCCGCAGCCACCCTCTACTCTTCCAGCATCCGTGTATCCACCATTGGTCATTTGTCTGTCATCCATCCATCTCATTCACACATCTGGCACCTATCATTCACCCGTCTACCCGCTGTCCCATGGCCTCCCTGTGTTTCTCAGATGCTCCTCGACGGAGCCATGACCAGCCATCCACTGAGCCAAGCCCCTTCAGGCCTGGGCCAGGGCCAGAGGCACACAGATGAAGAAGGCTGGGCTCCTGCCCCTGTGGAGCTCATGTTTCATATGGGGAAATGACAGCCCAGTGTGACAGATGGAGAGAAGCAAAACTGCCAAGCTCAGAAGGGGAGCATCAGAAGGGGAGCTGGGGGTGGGGTGTTTGGGGAGGTCTGAGGACAGGACACCCAAGCTAAGGCTTGAACAACAAGCAGGTGTTTGGTGGGTAAAGAGGCAAGGAAACAGCACCCAGGCAGGGGAGCGGCATATGCGAAGGCGGGAGATGGGCTCAGTCCTGCAGACCCCCAGAGAGGAGGCTTTGGACGCTGCACCAAGGACGTCTTAGAGAGGAGCTAGGCAGCCCCAGCCACCATTCCTGAGCCTCCCTGGGACCCCTGAGCTGAGGCTGGACCACCTGCCTCCCTTTTGACAGTCCAGCCTGCAGCACCCCAGTGGCCCCTGGGACACAGCACCATGTCCTCCTCCCTGAGCTGCTTGTGGTCTCCTGACCTCCCTAACTAGTCCAGGGGCAGCTAGAGGGCAAGGGCAAGAGCAAGCTGGCTCTCCCTGCATCTCTGATGTCTGTGCACTGAGCTCATTAAAAGACCAATTTAGAAAAGTCTCAGGGTGGGGCGCAGTGATGCACGCCTATAATCCCAGAGGCTTGGGAGGCTGAGGCAGGAGGATCACAAGTTTAAAACCAGCGTCAGCAATTTAGTGAGGTTGTAAAAGCAACTTAGCGAGATTCTGTCTCAAAATAAAAAAATAAAAAATAAAAAAGGCTGGGTATGTGGCTCAGTGGTTATGCCCCTGGTTCAATTCCTGGTATACACACACACACACACACACACACACACACACACACACACACAAAGCCTCAGGGATAGACCACCAGGGAGGCCTCCCCAGTCCCACCCTGGGCTCAGGGCTTCACAACACCACGGCTGAAAGCACGGGCTTTGGAGTGGAGGCTTTACTGTCATTTCTCCTAACGTCTGCATGTGTGGTCCCCAGCAATGCCTAGTGAATCTGAGTCTCAGTTTCCTCATCTATAACAGGGGGCCGTCGCAGGTCCTTCCTGTCCATCTGAGGCACAGATGGCACAGCACCCAAGATGTCACATGGCAGCAAACGCCAATGCCGAGAAGCTCACCCTCCTTGGGGAGGGCTGTATGGGTGAGTGAGCAGGAGCCTTCCCGTCCCCCCAGTGGTGCCGCGAGTGCTAGGTCCCATTTTATGGCCAAGAATAGGCCGAGAGCAGCCAGAGCAGCCAGAGCAGCCGTGTTCCTGGTGAGCTACAGCCAGGTGGCAGGTCTCTCCCTGCCCCCACCTTCAGATACAGGCTCTGGGCTTGGAGGACGCACCAAAGTACCACTGAGATGGGGGGGACTTGGGGAGCACCTACTATGTGCCTGGTGCTGGGCCTACTCTGCACACAGTCCCCATTTAAGCAGTCTGTCTTGGCAGCCACCTCGACCCAGGGAGCACTCCCCAGCCTCTTCAGTGTCTGCAGAGTAGGGGCCCCAGGGAGAGGTGAGGCTCTCCTGGACTCAGCAACTTGGCATGGGGCAGGGGGAGGGGACACAGCCACACTGGCTGCAGTCCCAGGCATGGCCAGGTAGGGACCACAGACACAACACAAACCAGGTGCTGTGTGGCTAGAAGCAGAGAGGCCCTGACCAGAGCGCCCAGCTCAACGCATCAGGGTGACCCCCAGGGGGCAGACTTGGTTCTCCCTGCCCAGCCCTCGCTACCTGTGGACAAGGCGGGGCCTCGGAGTCCTTCTCCTCCAGACTCGCACCTTCCTCATCAGGGTGCTGTGGAGACAAGGGAGACAGGGCAGAAGAAGCATTCGGGCCAGGGCTGGGCTTGTAGTAAACGCTCAAAACAGGGCTGGGATCCAGTGTTGGGAGCTGGGACCGTCTTAATCAGCAGGGAGGACAAGGAAAGAACCCGGGGGTGGGGGGGCTGGGGTCGTGGCTCAGTGGCAGAGGGCTTGCCTAGCATGTGTGAGGCACTGGGTTCGAATCTCAGCACCACATATCAATAAATAAAATAAACGTCCATTGACAACTAAAAAAAATACTAAACAAACAAAAAGAACCGGGGGTGGGGTGGGGGAAGTGCATGAGCTGGGGTCATGCCACAGGGAAGCCTTTCTAAGAATTGTCTGCACTGGGGTGGACTTTCTGGCCGCCCTTCAGAGGAGGGACAGACTCACCTCCAGCACTGGGGGGCTGGGCCCGTCGGTGGGGCTGCTGCTCCCCAGGTGGCCTATCTGCTCCAGAGTTGAGGTCTCTAGGTCACTTGTCACTTTGGTCTTTGGCCACTGGGTGGAGGTGGAGGTGTAGGCAGGGCAAGGTGGCTGGGTCGGGCTCTGGGGCCGCTGCCCAGGGATATGTCCATTCACTTGAGTGGTCTCCATCCAGTCTTTGGGTTGGCTGTGTCGCTCTGGCTCTGGGGCATCTTTTGTGCCTGGGGGGACCAGCTCTGGTCCTGAAGTCCTGGCAGGGTCACCCCAGTGTCTGGCTGGGTCCTTGTGGGGCAGCCGGGCCTGCAAGAGCTCCAGGAGACCTTCCCAGTCCAGCCTTGGGAGTCGGGCCCAGGCCCCCTCCCCAGGTGCCCGGAGGAGGCCCAGCAAGTCCCTCCAGTCGAGGTCAGGTGGCTTCTCGGGGCCGGGAAGGTGTGGGCATGCTCCCTCACCCCTCCAGCCCAGGGCAGTGGGTGTCTCTGGCTGCGGAGGGTGTGAGAAGTCTTGGGGGCCTGCCCAGGAACTCTCTGGGAGAGTCACAGGCTGGTGGGGACTGGATAGCTCCTGCAGGCTGCCCCAGCCCCCCTGGGCTGGCTCCTGGAAGGGGTCCTGAAGCCCATTACTAGGGGGCTCCTCCTTCCAGGCCTCTGACTGCCCCCAGCTGTCCCTGTACTCCCTGGGAAGGCCTCTCCATGTTCCCTCCAGGGTTCTGGCAGCCCCCAGGCTGGGCTCCCCAAGTCCTGGCCAGCCCTCAGGCCCTGGGCCTTTCTCGTGGTTGCTCCAACTTCTTTCCAAGTGTCTGTGAGAGCCCTGGGACCCCGTAAGCTCCTCCTGACTCTGCCACCCCCCCAGAGGCTGCTGGGAGTCTGCTCGGCTTCCTTTAGCAGGTCTCTCAGTCCGTGGCTCCCTCTCAGGGGGTCTGGCTGATGTCCTGGAGGGCGGTGAGGGGGCCTGGAGTCGCCGGTTACCCTCAGGCCGCCTCTCAAGACTCCGGGACCCAGGGGGCTCTGCTCTGCTCCGATGGGCGGCTGGTTCTGGCTGCTTGGCAGGGAGCTTGGTCACCTGAGGAACAGGTAGGAGGCGGGTGAGGCTCCCGGGACTGGGCTGAGTGGCCACTGTCTGTCTTGGCCGGGCCCGGGACAGTCAGCTATGTCCTCACAGTGGCTTGGATGGAGCAGACTGAATGAGCCAAGGCCTCTGGGGTTCTTCCCCTCCAGGGGGTCAGCTCTGCCCTCCCACCCATGTCCCCAGTTCCAGAGAGGGGCGTGCAGAAGCTGCTCACTCCCCGGCTCCCCGGGCTCCCCCTTCCCCGAGACACCGATTCCACCCTGGGCTATCGGGTGCCGGAATTTCCACCACCAATCCCCAGTTCCACTGGGGTGGGCCTCGCCCTCTTCGAGCTTCTTGGGAAACACAATCCCCACCCTGGATGGTGGGCGGTGCAGCCCAACCTTCTCCAAACAGCAGGGAGCTAAAGAAGAAAGGGCCAGCACCCAAGGGCTGTTGGCAGAGACTAATTTGGGTCCTTTACATTTTACCGAGAGCTTCTGGCCCCTGAGGAGGGAGGAGGCCTGGACACCCGTGACTGGGACCTGACCATTTCACAGAGGACTGCCCTGCCCAGGACCCTGCCTTGCAAGGAGTGGGAGGAGGAGGCAGTGACTGCCCCTGGGACGCGACGGCTGGCAGTGCTCACCTGCCTGCTGGGGATGGGGCTGGAATGTCTTCGGTGAAGCTGGCTTTGACTTTGGCTGGGCCGCTGCGACCATCCCTCATCCCGAGCCTGGAAGGCCCCTGGTGCCTCGGACTTCCTAGGAGCGAATGCAGTTGCTCCTGAGGCCTTCAGGGCCGTTCCACCCTCAGTGCCCCAGCCCCTCCCCTCCCACCCAGCGGGAGGAGATGTGGGGGGTCCAGAGACCCATGACAGCCCTAAATGAGGGTTGACCTTCTCGGGCCTCAGTCTCCCCTTCTGAGAAATGGGGCTGGGCAGTACCACCCTACTCTGCCAGGAGAGAAGCAGGGTCAGGCCTGGGCCACGTCTCTCCTGTGTCGTGCTGCCCAACAGTCCACCAGCCACTCTAACAAAGGTAGACTGGCCCTTGTGGGAATTCAGGTTTACTGAGCACCTATTGTGTACCAGGCACTGTGCACACAATGTTTAAGCAAACAGTTTTTGAGCATGGAAAAGTAAGAACATCAAGCAGACTCTGGGCACATTTGTCCCCTCCCTTAGTAAGGAGGTCACCTCTGTAGACCCAGCCACTCCATGAATATTTTCATGGGGTTTGAGAGTCTGACTTCATTTAAATTGGCAAGCAGAGAGGGAGTGGGTGGGGACGGGGTGGCTCAGTGGCAAAGCATGTATTTAGCATGTTTGAGGCCCTGGGTTCAATCCCCAGCATCTCAAAAATAAATAATGAAAATAAATTGATGATTGGAGTCATGTCTCTGGAGAGTGAGCTGAACTGGGAGGAGAGGCCTGAAAAGGATGAGCCTAGAGTGAAAAGGGAGGGGAGAGGAAGCGGGCCTCCCTGGGAGCCGCCCTGCAGCCTGCTGAAGAAGCCTGGGAGAGCGGCAGGGGTTTTGCAGAGTCTAAAAAAGTGCAGTTGGGGTTTGCTGGTCACGTGGCTTTTGCCAGCGTCATTAGAACCAGATCCACAGAGCAATTTGGGTTAGAATACACGCGCCCTCCCACCGAGCTGCGCCCAGGCTGTGGTTTGAGTTTTCTGCAGTTCTTAGCAGCTCACACAGAGAAGAGCCCAGGTCCCCTGGAGAGCTTGTAAGCTGGGGCGCTCCTCATCAGGTTCACTTTTTAATGTAATTGGAGGTGCACGACTTTCCTTTCTCCTTGAGAGCCATAAAGGGGAGTTTTCTCTAGAACTGAGGTCTGGCGGCTCCGTGAAGCAAAGCCCCAGGCGTGACTGGTGGATGCGGCTCCCTCCTGGGAGGGAGGGGAGCAGGATAGGAAATGCCACTCCAGGGAGCAGGGCAGAGCTGCCTTCTCTCCCCAGTGTGCATTTCCCAAACTTCACTTGCTAGATGGGCACTCCTTCCGGGAATTCTTCTTTCTTCCCCGTGAGACACTGAGAAGGACCTAGGGATTCTAGAACACTCTGAGGCCCCTACAGAGACCCAGCTTTCCTTATCAGAGGGGCCCCTGTTCCTGAGGGCTGGTGTGGCCACAAGGAGGAGGACTAAAAAGTTTCCTTTGGAAGCATAAATGGGCTCATCGACTTCCAAGTCATGAAGTCTAGCACAGAGAAGAAAGGCTCTGTTTTAAATTCAGGTGACAGCAAAACACACATATGGTTCTAAAAGAAAAGATTCCAAAGGTATCTAAAGAAAAAAAGGTCAAGATATCAAACTAAAACTCCTGATGCTTTGATGTGATAGCCCTTCCAGAAAAACGTTCCAGGCTCAGAACAATGCTTAGACAGAGTAGATGCTCAATAAACACAGCAGGATGGATGAATGGGAGACAATAGAAGTACTACTCTACCGCCACCCACCCACTCATAACTTCCAGTCTGTCCCTCACACAAATGCATAGTCTAAAAATTTGTCTTCAGGGGCTGGGGCTGAAGCTCAGTGGCAAAGTGCTTGCCTAGCGTGTATGAGGCACTGGGTTTGAGCCTTAGCACCAATAAAATAAAACAATTCTATCCATCTACCTACAATTTTTTTTTTTAATTTGTCTTCAGAAGACAATTGGCATTCCCTGTGGAAAAGTGCCACATAAGGGGAAATTTTACCCAGAAGAGTTATGAAACTTTGACCAAAAGGTAAATAATCTACTTTGAAGAGGAGCAGAATAAAATATGTAAGACTGTACAAGAATAACTAAACTGCTAATAAAAGGGCAAACAAATCCCTGATTTCTGTTATAAACCCCTTTCTCTCTCCAAAAGTCATTTCGGGGGGAACAAATTTGAAAGTTAACTTGGTTTAAAGATTTCAGAGTCTCTGGGCTATGGTTGTGGCTCAGTGGTAGAGCACTTGTCTCACAAGTGTGAGGCCCTGGGTTCGATCCTCAGGACCACATAAATAAAAAATAAAGGTATTGTGTCCACCTACAACTAAAAAAATAAAAATAAAAATATTTCAGTGTCTCTGTTGAATTTTCAATAAAACAGAGGTATACAAATTGGCATCAGTTGGGCACAGTGGCACATGTCTGTAATCCCAGCGAATTGGGAGACTGAGGCAGGAGGATTGCAGGTTCAAGACCAGCCTCGGCAAATTAGTGAGGCCCTAAGCAACTTATCAAGACCCTGTTTCAAAATTAAAAATTTAAAAGAGGTGAGGAGGTGGTAGAGTGCCCCTGGGTTCAATTACAGTACCAAAAATAAATAAATAAATAAACAAATAAATAAATGCCAAAGAAGGAATGACACCAATGCTGGAGTCCCCAAAGGTTGTCACTTGGATATCAAATGGATCAAGTGTACTGGAAAAGGAAATTTGAAGAATAAGAGATAAGGTTTCTTGTGCAGGTTCAGATCTCAGAGAAATGTCTCAGGGACAGCAAAGAGGAATTTTAAGCACCAAATATTACCTAAATAATATGGTAGAGCGCTCGCCTAGCACAGGCGGGACCCGGGTTGGATCCTCAGCACCACATAAAAATAAAGACATTGTGTTGTGTCCATTAAAAAAAAAAATAGGTATTTAGGGAGTGGGATATGTTTTAAACTAGGCTGTGGTGATGGCCCTACAACTTGGTAAATATGCTAAACTTCACTGGAAGTTCTGAGCTTCAGACCTGCTTTCCTCCCCCTAATCTCCTTGACCTCAACTAATGGAATTCTAGCTCTGGGCCTTGAAAACTCCGCAGCCAGCACTGCTGGGAAGGAAATCTCAGCCACCTAATGAGGGGGACAGTTCCCCTTCTGGCACCAGTTGAAAGTTGAAAGTTAACTTGGTTTAAAGATTTCAGAGTCTCTGGGCTATGGCTGACCAAGGAGGTTCACACCTGGACTCCAGGCATTAGCATTATGTCCCAGGAAAATCATATGTAACCTCTGACCCTAACTCTAACCCTGACCCTAACCCTGCCAGTCTGTGAGGTCACTTATTTAAAACACGGGGCTTCTGGTTGGGGGTGTGGCCCCAGGTTGCATCCCCAACACTGCCAAATAAATAAGATAAAATACATGGCTCTGGCTGTACATTTTAAATGAACATCTCTGTTTTTGGAATTGCAAAAGGGCCTGTGAGTTTTCTTTGTTCCGTCAGAAAAGAATCATGTTCTTTCCCATGCAAGAGAGAAAAATATATAAATAAATAAAACATCCCTGACTATGGGTCAAACAAAAGTTCTGAGAATTTAATTTCATTAAATAAATGTGCTATTGCTCTCCCTCCTTTGACAGAAGAGGAAACTGAGGCTCACATGGGTGAACTCATGTTAGCAGGTCACACAGGATGTGAGTGGCTTGGACCCTGGATTTGAACCCAGCCTGCCTGACTCTAGTCTACATGCAAAAACAGAGATAAAGTGCCTTGCCCAAGGTCACTCAGCCAGTGGACAGCAAAGCAGAAGGACTGGACCCTTGCTTCTGGCAACATCACCCTGAGTCCACCTGCCTTGCGCTCCACCTCCCGCAGGCCCCCTGGACGCCACTGCCCACCCAGGGCTCACCTGCGCTCCTGCCCGAAGAGGCGCTCCACCTCTGCGCGGCCAGGGCTGCGGGTGCGGCCCCCGTCGCTGCCCTGTGCCTGGGGTCCTGGCTCCCTCTGGGCCAGCCTCCTGGGCGGGGGCAGGTCAGCCAGCACGGTGTACTCCTCCCTTTCCAAATTGTGCCTGGTTTCCCAGGGGGCTGCCGAGCCCCGGGAGCCTCCTGAGCTGCCAGGGGGAGGTGACGGCGCTAGGAGCGCCAGGTCGCTGGGTGGGTGTCGGGGAGGGGAGGACGCTCGGGGTGCATCTCGGTGGCCAATGCACACTTGTGGGGGCAGCAGGGGGGAGCCGCTCAGGGAGTCGGTGGAGGGGGCCAGACTCTCCATACTAGCCCCGGGGGGGTCCTGGAAGCACAGGGAGGGCTCGGGGGCCTGGCGCGGCGGCGAGGAGAAGGAGGGGGCATCCCGATGGCCGATGCACACGGGGGCGGGCCTGTGCGGGGGCTCGGGCAGAGAGTCCGTGGAAGGGACGAGGCTCTCGGTGCTGGCCCTGGGGTAATCCTGGAGCAGGAAGGAGGGCTCCGGGAACTGGCGTGGCGGGGAGGAGGCCCGAGGCGCATCCCGGTGCCCAATGCACACAGGTGGGGGCAACTGAGGAGGGTCGTGGTGCGGGGGCTCGTTTTCGTTTTCGGTATCTGATGTGTCTGGGAGGAAGGGGAAGGGGTCGTACTGGGTGTGGCGAGGGGGCGCGGATGCCCAGGGGGCATCGCGGTGGCCAATGCACACAGCCGGTGGCAGGGGGGGCGGGTCATGGTGGGGCAACTCCATCTCAGAGGCTTGGGGGTCTGGGAAGAAGGGGAAGGGGTCGTGCTGCAAATAGCGGGGCGGTGAAGAGGCTCGAGGGGCATCGCGGTGTCCTATGCACACGGCACATGTTGGCTGGAAGGGCCCAGAAGAGAACTGGGGCGCCCCACGGGCCCCAGGGTACAGAGGCGAGGACATGCGCCAGGCACTGAGGTGGCCGGGATCGTGGGTAGAAGAGGTGGCCCCCGAGGGCAAGGTGTGCTGGGAGGGGCCAGCAGAAGTCTGGGGTGGGTCCCGCTGGGCTGGTCTGGAGGGAGAGGAGGTCTGAGGCCTGTCACCTTGGGTTGGCCGGAGGGACACGGATGCCCAGGGCACCTCACTTTGCTTGGAGCGGGATGGAGAAGAGGATCGGGGGCCGTCACTCTGAGTTGGCCGGAGTGGAAAGGAAGCCCAGGGGATGTCCCTGTTGGTGCGGTGGGGAGAAGGGTTCCCGGGACTGTTTCTCTGAGTGGAGCGGCAGGGAGATGGTGGTCCCGGGTTGTCCTCTGGGATACTGGTCTGAAAGCTGGGAGTCCCAGGGCCGTCCCGCTGAACGAAGGAGTGTGGGGAGTCCCGCTGGGTGCAGGTGCTCCTGAGGTGCTCCCACCTAGTACAGGAGGCTTTGGGGTTGGCTCGTTGGGCAGGAGAGATTCTGGGGGCGTTCTGTTGGACGGAGGAGGTTCTGGGGGTGTCCCGCTGGGTGGTTCTGCTGGGGGAGGAGGTTCTGGGGTTGTCCCATTGGGCACAGAAGGTTCTAGAGCTTTCCTTCTGGGTGGTTCTGTTGGGAGAAGAAGCTCTGGGATTGTCCCGTTGGGCACAGGAAGTTCTGGAGTTGTCCCTCTGGGTGGCTTTGTTGGGAGAAGTTCTGGGGGTGTCTCGGTGAGCACGGGAGGCTCTGGGGGTGTCCCGCTGGGTGGTTCTGCTGGGAGAGGAGGTTCTGCTGGGAGAGGAGGCTCTGGGGTTGTCCCGCTGGGTACAGGACGCTCTGGAGTTGTCCCGATGGGTGGCTCTGCTCGGGGAGGAGGTTCTGGGGTTGTCCCTCTGGGTACAGGAGGCTGTAGGGTTGTCCCGCTGGGAGGTTCTGTTGGGAGAGGAGGCTCTGGGGGTGTCCCGCTGGGTGGTTCTGCTGGGAGAGGAGGCTCTGGAGTTGTCCCGCTGGGTGGCTCTGCTTGGGGAGGAGGTTCTGGGGTTGTCCCTCTGGGTACAGGAGGCTGTAGGGTTGTCCCGCTGGGAGGTTCTGTTGGGAGAGGAGGTTCTGGGGTTGTCCCTCTGGGTACAGGAGGCTCTGGGGTTGTCCCGATGGGTGGCTCTGCTCGGGGAGGAGGTTCTGGGGTTGTCCCTCTGGGTACAGGAGGCTGTAGGGTTGTCCCGCTGGGAGGTTCTGTTGGGAGAGGAGGCTCTGGGGGTGTCCCGCTGGGTGGTTCTGCTGGGAGAGGAGGCTCTGGAGTTGTCCCGCTGGGTGGCTCTGCTCGGGGAGGAGGTTCTGGGGTTGTCCCTCTGGGTACAGGAGGCTGTAGGGTTGTCCCGCTGGGAGGTTCTGCTGGGAGAGGAGGCTCTGGGGTTGTCCCGCTGGGCACAGGATGTCCTGGGGGTCTCCCGCTGAGAAGTGGGAACAGAAGATTGTGGGCTGTCCTGTTGGGTAGAGGTTCCGAGGTTGTCTTCCTGGGCAGCTCTGAGGGGAGAGGACAGTTGAGGACGGCTTCCTTGGGTGGATGAGCTTCCGGGGCTACCCCGCGGGCTTACTCTGGCGGGCAATGAGGTCGCCTGGGTGTTCCGCTGGGTGAAGGAGGCCCTGGGGGTGTTCTGCTGGGTGGAAGAGGGCCTAGGGTTGTCCTTCTGAGCGACTCGGTGGGTAGAGGAGGCCCGGGGGGCTTCTCGCTGTGCAGAAGCAGCCTGAGCAGAGGCCGGGGTGGTGGCGCTGTGAGGTCTGTGCCGTGGTGTCGCAGAGGAAGCCTGGGCAGGGGCTGAGTGCTGTCGCTCCAAGGAGAAGTACCCGCCTTCTCCCCGGAGCTTGGCCCAGTGCTGTGCGGCACAGCGGCTCCCAGCGCCCGAGTCTGGAGGGAGACGCAGAAGGTGAAGGTGAGGAGGGCGCCAGGCCAGTCCCCACGCCCTATCTTTCTTTGTCCCCAGGGACCCATGATGGGGGCAGACCCTGCTCCTCTCCATAAGGCTGGCTGGACCTCCCTCTCCTCTGGGGCTGGGATTTGAAATCAAAGCCAGGTTCGCTCGCCAGCAGGGGGCGCCAGGCCTGAAGCCACCGCACAACTCCCCGTCCAGTCCTGCTTCCTGCAGAGGGGGTTCCCGCGAGTTGCTCCGATGTCTTCTAAGGAGCCTCTTGTGTGTGACACTCTAGAGGGCTCCTGTTCCCTGTGCCTGCCAGCTCTTCCAGCTCCGGAGGCCCCGCCCAGCACTGGCTGTCTACAGGGAATCACAACCTCAGGCCCTGCCCCCATGTGCACGGTCAGCATTGACCAGATTCCAGACGACTTAGGCACCTCAGAGCTTCAGAAGCGCTGGTCTAGGGACAAATGAACTTCCCTCAACAGTCACCTCTTCCCGATCCCCAGGCCCATGATGGCATTGCCATGACCTTGGTGTCACCTCCACCCCTGATTCCTTGGCCACCAGCTGTGTCCTTGGGCTGGTGGTCAGGTGAGCAGTACTGTGGCCTTGTCTTGAAGGAACCACAACTGCCTTCCTGGACGTCCCCTCTCCTTTGCATTCAGCTCCGTCCCCTCCACCCTTGCTACGCGGGTGTCACCTAAATCTGGATCCCTAGCACTGCTGTTCCAGATGGGCTGATGCTCCCGGGCCATGCTGAGCGTGTCCAGACCCACCCGCTTCTCTCATCTCCAGCCTCCCCTCCACCCTGCCACCGCCGTTCCTCGCCTGGGTGGTTGCAGTAGCACGGGCATGTGTTCTTTGGGTCCAATGTCATGGTTTTCCCCAGGGAGATCCTTTCCAAAGCAAAATGACCAGATCCCTCTGCTCACAGTTTTGCAGGGGAGGATGAAAGACCAGAAAGCTGTCCCAGAGAGGACACAGAGGAGACCTGGCAACTGATGCCATGTGGGAGGCTAGAGTGGACATAAAGGGCTGCTAGAGGAGAAACGAGAGGCTCCCAATGAAGTTGTAGTTTAGTTAATAGTGTCACACCCCAGCGTTCATTAATTAACTAATCAACATTTTTTGGTACCAGGGATTGAACCCAGAAGCACTTAACCACTGAGCCACATCCTCAGCCCTTTTTTATATGTTTTTAGAGACAGGGTCTCGCTGAGTTGCTGAGGCTGGCTTTGAACTCACGATCCTCCTGCCTCAGCCTTCCAAACTGCTGGGATTACAGGGAGGCACCACTGCACCCGGTTCTTTTCTTTTTTGTGCTGGGGATGGAACCCAGGGCCTTGTACACGCTGGGTGAGTGCCCTACCTACCTCCCCAGCCCTCGCTGTGTTCATTTCTTAATTCAGATCACTGCACTGTGGCCATATTCGATGCCAATATCCAGGGAACCGGGGCAAACGGCATAATGCACCTCTCATACCATCCGGGCAACTCTCGAATAAATTTTTTTTTTGGGGGGTGCTGGGGATTGGGAACCCAGGGTCTTGTGCATGCAAGGCAAGCACTCTACCCACTGAGCTGTATCCCCAGCCAAATTTTTTTTTAATTTTATTTTTTAGTTTTAGGTGGGCACAATATATTTATTTTATTTTTCTGTGGTGCTGAGGATCGAACCCAGTGCCCGATGAATGCTAGCTGAGCGCTCTACCACTGAGCCACAACCCCAGGCCCTCGAATAAATTTAAGAGTATTTCAAAACAGGAAGTTAGAAAGAGAGAGAGAGAGAGAAGGGGTAGAGAGGGAGAGAAAGACACAGAGAGCAGGGCTTCCTACTGCATTTGAAATAAAATCCCCAATTTCCGCCGCCAGGCTGGCTCTGCCCCACCCCCCACGGCAGCTTCCGCACCTGCCTACCTTTGGGTTCCTGGAACACACCACAGACACCTCACCACCCCAGCTCTTGCTGCTGCCTCTGCCTGAAGCACGCCCCTCTTCACCTGGCTGGTTCCTTCAGGTGCCCCTGTCACCGGGAGCAGCCCTGAGTCGCCTCCTCACATGGTCTCGTTCACTTGGTCCCCGGCTCCCTCCCCAGCAAGCTCTCTTCAGGAAGGGCCTTGCCCTCGGGATGGGGCTTGGAAAAGCGCTCAGCACACAGTAGGTGCACAGTACACACTGTGCTGCCACCTCCAGCTCTAGCTGTGCTTGGGCCTGGGGTCCCTGTCCTTTGAGAGTGGGCACTGGCCGAGCTGCCCCTGCAGGGGGCCCAGCTCCTTCCCACCATCTGAAGCAGCCCTGGCCCTTCCAGGACCGCCCTCACTCCCACAGCCCTTAGTGATCACAATGGGGTAGGCGCCTGCGTGTCCGTCCTCCGCCAGGTGGGCTCTGTGTCACCTGCCCACCTGGTGAGCTCTGCAAACAGGCAAGAGCTCAGAGAGTGGAGGGCGGAGCCCTCAGCATCCCAGAGTTGGCCAAGTCCTGGGCCTTAGCCCCTGGCCTGCCATTTAGGAAGATGCCACCAGGTGGACAGTGGTGTCCACTTCTGATGAAGTTGGGCACAGAGCGAGGCTGCCCACCCATGTTGTAAGGTGGGGTTTTTTCTTTTTTTTTTTTTTTTTAGTATCAGGGATTGAACAGAGGGGCACTTAGCCACTGAGCCACATCCCCAGCCCTTTTTATTTTTATTTTGACACAGGGTCTTGCAAAGTTGCTTTGGGCCTTGCTAAATTGCTGAGGCTGGCCTTGAATTTGTGATCCTCCTGCCTCAGCCTTCCTAGTTCCTGGGATTACAGGTGTGCGCCACCACATCCGGCCTACAATCTGTTTAGGAGCAAGAAACCAGGGGCTCAGTGAAAACCCCCACCTGCCCTTCCAGGACCCCTGGCCCCCATGGGGCCAGGACTGCCCACTGGAGCTCAAATGCAGATGCTCTGGCCCCCTAACCTCAAATCCTGTCCCTGCTGAAGACAGAGACAAGGAGACACAGAGCAGTGGCGATCAAGCGAGGGCTCAAACTCTGGGATTCAGCATCCTGGGCACGTATTCTGGTGAGCACGGCCCCTGTGGGCTCGGCCTGATGACAGCCTCTCCCCTCTCTGGTAACAGTCATCCTCATTTCTCTCCTTTCCCCATATCGAAAGCCATGAGGTTCATCAGAAGCTGACCCTGGTCACCAGGTGGGCACATCCTCCATCCTGAGTCCCAGCGAGAACCCTTCCTGAGACTAGCCTCAGGTTAGAGAAGACTGGACCCTCCTTCTAAGGAAGCTGATGAGCTGGTGGGACACACCTAGCACAGCGGTGGCCATCATGCCAGGGTCAGGGGAGGGTCTATCTAAGGATGGAACCACCTCAGAAGAAAGCCGAGCAGAGACCAGTTTCCTGATGCTGCTGAACACCTGGATCCAGCCATGCCTGAAGTCACACCCCTGAGGCTTTTTATTTATGTGAGTCATTCCATTCATGTTCAACCAGTTTCTTTCCTTGCAACTTACGGATCCCAACCTGGTTATGAAATGATGTATTTAAATCAGGCAGCCTGCCCATCACGGTTGTCCCTAATTCCACAGAAACTTTACTATTATTAAGACTCAGGTCACCAAAGTAAGCCCTGCCCGTGGCCCATTTGCCAGTGAGGTGGCTATCTGGGGAACTCCAGGTCCTTACCATGTCCATGGTCACAGGGACTAGCCTGATAGAAGGACTCACCATCCTTTTTCTGGCCTGCAGTGTCTCCTCTTGTAGGGGACCTGGTGACCCTTCGGGCCCCTTCGGCTCTTTGCCCCTCCTGGGGCCTCTGCGGGATCATCGCAAGCAGGTCCCAGCTGGGGACTTCCGCCCACCTCTCAACAGTGTCGCAGTCCTACCAGGAAAAGGGAGGACAAAGCTGGATGGGGGGGGAGGTGGCCCTGGCCTGCAGTCCCAGCACAAGACGCCAAAGGAACTGACCTTGAAGGTGCCCACTGAGTGCCCTCACCGACCTCCCACCAACCCCCCACCAACCCCGGCCAGCAGGCAGCCAGAGAGCCCAGAGTCTGTCCAAACCCTCGCAGCCAGGAGATCTGGGTTCAGATCCCAGCCCTGTCACTTCCCCTCTGTGTGGCTCTAGTGGCCATGACCATCTCCAGGACAGAGGGAGGTGGAGCCCCAGCCCTGCACACAGCCCGGGCCACCTGGGGGGCACCGGCTGGGGTGTTAGGCTGAGCCTGTCACTCCCCGCCAGGTTCCTCTGAGGGAGGTTCTCATGACAGGCCAGCCTCCTCTGCCCCCTGACGGCCCCTCCACCGGAGAGCTTGAGAGGACTCCAGGCCTGCTCCCGCACCATTGGAGGGGCCCAGTCCCTGCCAGGACGATCCCTTCCCTGTCCTTGGAAACCAATGCCAAGAGTGGCCATGGGCTCAGCAGCTGTGACCAGGGCCCAGCCCCAGGCCTGCCCTGGACACAGCGCCCACATCCCAGCTCTCTGGGACTCGAGAGGCTTTGGCAGCCTGGGCGGGCGGGTGACTCACCTGAGCCTAGTCAACCACCTTCGTCCCCACCACCCCAGGCCCAGCGGCCGGGAGACCCTCCCAGTTCCTGCTGTGAGGCACCGGCTGGGCTCAGGGGGTAGATCCTCTCTTGTCCCCTCTGTCTCCAGCCCCCAGCTCACCACAGAGGATGACCTGCTGGTGTCATGGGTGGAACTGCCAGGGCTCCAGCTGGTGTCAGAGTTGGGGTCCTCGTAGCAGCTGCCACTCGGGGAGGGGGCCAGGCCCTCCAGATAGGGCACTGCCTCCAGCTCCTGGTGCCTGCTCCTGGGGGCAGCTTTGGGGTCCTCCTCAGGAAGCCCTGCTGTCAGGGACAGGCCCCTGGGACAGGAGACACTCGTGACTTTCCCCCCAAAAGTGATAGGGAGTTAGGGAGCACTCCTCCGCCCAGATGCACACGAGAACACACTCTACAGGGGCCGGGGATCTGCTGTCATTGCAGAACAGGGAGCCACACCAAGGGCCTCATGAGCTGTGCGACGACAGCCTCCCTTTGAAGTACAATGATTCCCATTTTATAGATGAAGGAAATGTGACTCAGAGAGGTCAAGATACTGGCCACGGTCACACAGCCAGAAAAGGACAGAGCTGGATTGTGAACCAGGACAATTGCCTGGGATCCAAACCCTTGTCACCAGAGCAGGAGTGGGGACTCTAGGCTCAGTAAGAATAAGACGATAGACTCATGCTGGACTAATGCGGGGAGGTGGGAGACTGTGGGGCAAGAGCTGCAGAGAAAAACCTTGCTTTAGAGAAGCCAGTCAGGGCAGCCACGGACCCAAGGAGGCATGTAGCTGACATCTTTCAAGATGGGGACACACAGATTGACCTACAGGCTGGTAATGAGTGATGACCCCAAAAGAGTTCTATAGTCAAGTTTGGGACAAAACACATGTCTCTGCCTCCCGCACCCAAACCCACCCCGTACCCACCATGCAGATGCATGCCTACAAACTAAAAGTCCTGCTGAGAAAGCATTCGACTTCCCCTATCCCAGGGTTTCTGAAATGTATTTGAAAGCCGGGCTTTTCTTTAAAATAACGTCTTGGGGTGAGAGATGTAACTCAGCAATACAGCGCTTCCTCAGCGAGGGCCGAGGACCATAAAAAATGAATGAATAAGTAAAAGTAAAGCCTACTGTGAGGAGCACATGTTTCCAAGCAAGGCCATTTGATTCTGCACGGTGAGTGTGTGGGTGTGTAGGTGTGTGTGCGCGTGCGTGCGCATGCACACACACTCGGTGCTGGGATGGAACCAGAACTTCACACGCGCTGGGCCAGCACCCTACCACTGAGATGCGCCCAGCCCTGACCTGTCCCTCTTATTTTACAAAGAAAGTGAGGCCCAGAGAGATGGACCAACTTGCCCGAGGTCCCACAGCCTCTGAGGGACAGACCAGAAGCTGGGACCCAGGTTTCTGGATCCTGAAGTCATGGCCTCCCCAGGTTCCATGACCCCATACGGGGAGTCCAGGGGAGTCCAGGTGAGCGCAGGCGTGGGTGGAGGGAATCGAGAGACTGGCGCAGTGCACAGCCAGGAGAGAGGGTGACAGCTGGTACCCCACTAAGCGCAGGCCTCCTCTGCATGGCCGCTACCCCCTGGAGAGAAGCTGAGCTAGGGAACTAGCGAGTGGGTAGCACCCTCAGGAAAGACAGCCAGGGCTGGGGACAGTAGGCTCAGAGACCCAGGACCCCAAAGGGACAGTCTGATCCGAGTTCTCCTGTGGGGCTGAGGCGCATGCCTCCTGCCTGCCTGTGCCCAGAGCATGGACTACCCACGTGACCCCCTTCAGCAGCATCAGGCAGACGCTGTCCCCGTGGAAAGCGCAGGAGGGGTAGGTGAGGCCACCCTACCCCAGGGAGCCCTTCCCTGGGTCCTTGGGCTCTACCCACCTCTTGGGCCCCTGGCCCACCGCAGACTGGCAATCGGAGGTGGAGGTGCTAAGCGGGTCCTCAGGGGCTGGCGGGCAGCGGGGCAGGTCGTAGTAGGGCGCCTCAATGCTGGAAGGGCTCCCCAGCTCCTGAGGCAGAGCAGGAGAGAGACGGGCTCAGTGCCTCCCGCACGGGGCCACGGGGCGGGTGGGTTTCAGCCATGTCCTCAGGGAGCGCCTGCTGCTGCATGAGGCTGCGCCTAGGGACCCGGCTGGGGCTGGCAGGGCCTGGGGTGTGTACACAGCGGGCCTAGGCTCAGGTGCCGAGTTCTAAGGTGTGTGTGTGGCGTGCGCACGTGTGCATGGGACTCTTGAAGGTGTGTGCGCGCACAGAGCGTTAGGGGCGTAGGGCGTGTGCTTGTGTGAGCGCACGCAGGTTCATTCAGGGGTGTTTCAGTGCGTGCGTGTCTGAGAAAGCAAAGTGACCCAAAAGGGCCTCTGGTGGCCAGAAGGCAGGTGCACGATGCCTGGCCTGGCGAACAGGGAGAGGTCTGTGGGGAGAAGAGCCGAGATGGGAAGCAGATCTCAGAGGAGAGAAGAGATTTGCCCTGCTCAGGGCCAGGCAGGGGCTCAGGACAGGAGGCTGGGGCCCCAGGTGTGGAGAAGGCCATGGCCCTCGTACTCCTCTCCCCTCCTGGCCTCAGCACGGCCACACCTGGGCCCTGGAGCTGGGCTCACCCAGGGGGAACGGCGGTGGCTCGTCTCCACCAGGGCCCCCCCAGTCCTCCGGCTGCCTGGAGTGGCAGGGCCTCCCCTGGTGGTGGGACACCCGGCCATGGCACCCGTGCCCCGCCTCCTCTCGGGTTACCTGGGCAGCGGCTCCTGTGGTAGCAGCAGAGGCTGGCGGCTGTCAGCACCCTCGTCCCCGGGGGGCTCCAGCTCGGGCCCCCGCACTGCCGCCCTCCTGGCCCGACTCTGGGCCGTGGCGGCAGCAGCAGAGGCAGCGGAAACCTTAGAGGGGCCGGCCGGGAGCAGGGGCCCCTCATTACTGTTTCATGAGCCAGGGCCCAGCCAAGAACAATGGGGCACATGAGACCCAGGAACCCGATCCCCGCGGCTCACCTGAGAGCCAGGGCGGGTGGGAGCCTGGGTGGGGCTCCCTGGGGACCCTGGGACTGGAGTCCAGGGCCGAAGCTGCGGCCTGATCAGTGCCCCAGGTGGGCACAGGCTTTCCTGGACCCAGGAAAGTCACCCCCAGCAGGGCCTGGGAGTGCTGAGGTGTCGGCTGCGACTCCAGCCAGAGGAGGCCGAGGGGATCAGTTTCACCCCCTGCCCCGCAGCCAGATTCTGATCTGATCAGCGCTTGGCAGCAGGAGGTGTCAGATCCACAGCCGGGCCCGGCGCCTTGGCCACCCAGGGGACAGCGCAGCAGGAAAAAGAGGGAGTGGCTTGCTGGACACTACCAAGGGTCCTGGCTCAGCAGCACCTCCAGTCTGGCATGGCACCTGCTCCCACTTTCACCCCAACTGCCACCCACTGCCCACTCACTGCCCACTCCCCAGGCCGGCAGGCAGTCCCCACTCTGACTACTGTCTGGGGGTCAGCGCGGGCTTCAGTCTGAGACCTGCGTCCTGTCTGGGCTCCTTCACTGCCCAGCCAATGGCCTCACCAGGGCCTTGTCTCTGTAGTGCAGGCAGAGGGAGGCATGCCCAGGATCATGGCCATGATCTGCCCTCTCTGTGCCTCAGTTATGTCATGCAGAACTGGCCTGAGCCACGTCCTAGGGGCTGCCAGGAGAATTAAATGAGTTAATATCTGTAAAGGGCTCATCTGCCCTTTCCCATCGTAAGTATAATAACAACGAAAGAGCATTAAATAAACTGTAGACGCAGGCAATTGTCAGAGTAATGCTAAATGCAATCAAGACTCTGTGGAAGGGCAGGACCCGACCACCCAGCCACCCACCTTCCACTGCCTGCCGCCCCGCACCTGGCTGTGACCTGGACAAGGTCATGTGACCCCTCCCCTGGCTCCCAGCCTCTGGGAGACTCAGCTGTGAATAGAGAGGGACAGGAATCCAGAGCCAGGGGCCTGTGGGAGCTGGATTCCAAGGACTCCTTGTTGACCAGTTGGTCAGCAGTTGGTCATTCTTGGTGATGATGGGGACACCCTGGGACATGGCCATTGACACCTATTCTAGAGTGGCTGAAGATGTCAGAGTGGACCTGGCCCTGCGTCTCTGTGCCCACTGTGAGTAGAAGTCTGGCAGGAAACTTCAGTCCCTCAGACTGGAGGCGCTTTCTAACAGAGGCTTTTCCGTTTCACATGTTTGAAATCTCAGGGGCCATGAGGTTTGTTTGTATTTTGTTTTGTTTGGTGCTGGGGATGGAATCCAGGGCCTTGCACATGCTAGGCAAGAGCATCCCCAGTTCTTTGTATTTTTATTTCTTCATTTTGAAACAGGGTCTTGCTAACTTACCAAGACCGGCCTTGATCCTCCTGCCTGGGTCTCCCGGGTAGCTGGGATCCCAGGCATAGTCATTTTAAGGGGTCAGTTTTTCCTTTTACATCTGCTACACAAGAATTCTGTCCTCCATTGAGCTGGGTCCCACGGCCGGGCTCAGCCCTGGGAGGCTCAGGGGAGTTTCACACCTTGGGGTCTCGTCATTAGAGCAACTGGAAACTAAAGGATTTGGTACCAGTACCCTTCTCTGGTCATGAAACCCACTGTACCTGTATGGGCTGCGTGTCTCTGTCCTCCGGGATTCTCCGCCTCCTGTTACCTGGGGCTAAAAGCTGATTCAGTGGCCAGAGCTTGTCTAGAAACAGCTGTGTCCTGGCCCTGGGGGCCTCTCCTCTTCCCACCCCATACTCTGCCCAAGACTTTTGCTGGAGCCAGACCCCAACGATGGGCACGGCTCCATCTCCTGCTGCGGTCTGACGCTAAGTGCAGCCCTGGTCCTCTGCAGCCTCCCGTCTCCACCGTGCCTGCAAGTGCCCCACTCACCAGGCCCCAGCAGCTCCACGCGGACCTCCACCCCAAGTAGCTGCCCACAGAAATAACGAGGGGTCAGCCAGGGCTTCTCTCTCCCCCACACCCAGATTATCAGCTAGTTCTCCAGTGCGTCCTCTGTCACCACCCCAAAGCCCCGTCCTCTCTGGCACAAATGGGTACTCGCACATTTTCCTCACTGGTCCCTGATTCACTCCTGCCTCTCAGCACTTCATTCTCTGCCCAGAAATCACAGTGACTCTGAAAAATGCAAATCGAATAACATTCATTGTCACTTTTTTATTTAAATTCCTCAGTGAATCCCATGACTGTCTGAACAAAATCCAAAAATCCTCAGCTTGTCCACAAAGCCACATGAGGCCCCACCTGGTGAGACACAGGCTCCGCCCGTTTTCCATCCAGCTTCATCCTGTAGCTTCAGTGTCCCTCCCTCTCACCACTCTCCAGTCCACCAATGTGCCTCCTCCTTTCTGCCTCAGGGCCTTTGCACATGCAGTAGTACTACTGTCTTCCTCTGCACTTCCCCAACTTCGATGGCTAATTCCTGCAAGCCTACCCCTAGCAGCCAAGTGTCACCAGGGAAACCTTCCCCATGCGCCATCATTTACCCTCTGCCACTTGCTATTACTTATGGCACTTATCACAACCATGACTAAATAATCACGTGCAGAATTTCTGACTCTCCATTTCCCTGACTATCAGCTACACAAAGCAGGAATATGACTGTCTTACTTATCACTATGTCCCAGTATCCAGCACCATGGCAGGCACATTTTACGCACTTATTCAATATGAATAAATACGTGAGTATTTGCTGAGAATAGGTGAGGTTGATGCTGGAACTCACACCTGTCTGAATCCACACTGGCGTCTCCCCACCCACTGGGAGGAGGTCACTAGCATGGGAGACGGACTTACAACACTTTTGTGCATCTGTTGTCCTCAGGGACAAGGTGGCAGCTGTAGCTGGAGGTATGGAGACTGGTGTAAAGGAGCCTCCAAGCTTACCTCTCTGGTCAGGAAGGGGGTAAAGAAGAAACTGCAGGTACTGAATGGGCATAAGTACTGGCAGCGATCCAGAGTGAGGAGCCTGCTGCCCCCACGGACCCAGGAGGACAGTAAAGCCAGAGAACGTAAAGGGCCCAAGGCCACACAGCCGTTAAATGGTAACCCCAGGACTGCGCCTGCAGCCTGCTGGCTCCCAAACCGAAGAGTACCCTCCACCGCGGCCGCTTTCAGATCTCAACCCCTGCAAGAAGCTCGCTGCCAGGCTCAGGAGGAGCCTCAGCCCCACAGGGAATGACGACGTCAGAGGGGGTCAAGGCTGGAAGGGCCTCTGGAGATCCAGGAGCCCCACGCCTCCCGGGGTGTGTGTGCCAGGCGCTCTGGGATTACCGTACAGGGGCTTGGCATCGGACACACCAACCGCACAGTAAGAAAACCAAGACTCTTTCGCTCTCACAGCAGCTTCAGGAAGAAAGTCTTTGGCAGGTTCTGGAGTAGTTTTAACACCCAATATCTGCTAACCTGCCTTCTTTTTTGGGGGAGGGTACCGGGGATTGAACTCAGGGGCACTCGACTACTGAGCCACGTCCCCAGCCCTATGTTGTATTTTATTTAGAGACAGGGGCTCACTGAGTTGCTTAGTGCCTTGCCATTGCTGAGACTGGCTTTGAACCCACAATCCTCCTCTCAGCCTCCAGAGTCACTGGGATTACAGGTGTGTGCCACACATCGGGTTAGGCCCTGGTCTTAATTTCTTATTTGTGGTGGTGGTGTAAAGTTTTGTCTCATATAAGTGAAAAAAAGATGTTGCTTTTGGGGTTGGGGTGCAGCTCAGAGGTAGAGCTTGCACAGGGCCCTAGGTTTAATCCCCATTATCCCCCCACAAAAGATTTTAATCTAAGGAACAATAAGTAATAGATTAGATGAAGCTATGGTAAAAATCAAAAACTGGAGGAAAATGACTAAAGATTTTAAAACATCGACATGGTTCAGCCACCTCATTGTATCAACAGGTAAACTGAGGTGCTGGCCAGAAGGAAGCATTTGGGTTCAACTTCAAGTTCATGGCCCAGCCATTGTGATTCCCCCATCCCAAACCACCCCAGCCACCCAGGAAAGCCAGCTCACCTGGTGTCTTGCTCCATGGGCCTCCTCAGGGTGGAGGCAGTTTTGACAGCAGCTCTGGGTAAGCATATTGGCCTTGAAGGGTTCACAGGAGACCTTCTCAGCCTCATGCTCCATAATGGGTGAGCCAGGCCAGGGCAGCTCCTGTGAGCCACTGGCTGACCTTCTAGAAGGGGCCTGGGGAGAAAGGGGGAGTAGTTCAAGGACCAGATGACTGACTAGCCATCCACTCAGACCCTAGCCCCAGTGTCTCCAGGCCAGACGAGGACCAAGGATCCATGGCTATCCATCCACTCATGTTCATTTATTCACTCAGTAAACACTCCTCAATCCCTAAGCACCCAGGCACACTGCCAAGTATTTGACATGTGAATTTTCAGCCCTCACTACAGTGTTGTTCAAAGTGTGTTCCAAGGACCCTACGTTACACAATCCTGGTCTGCTCATAAAGAAATACAGATTTCCAGCTGCTAAAGAGGCCAAGGCAGGAGGCTTGCTTGAATCCAGGAGTTCAGGATCAGACTGAGCAACATAGAAAGACCCCTGCCTCTTAAAAAAATGCAGATTCCCTATTCCTTCTCCTGATTCACTCAGTCAGAATCTCCAGGAGGTGAGGCCTGGGGGTATGTCATTTAAACAATTCCCGTGGGAGATTCCAGCAAGCACCCCCAAATTTGAATACCTTTTTTTAATAGCAATCCTGGCATTGCAGTTCAAATTCATGCTAATTTCAGATCGGACAACTAGAGCTCAGAGAGGTTCCCTGACAGGCAAGGTGATGTGGCTGAGCGGAATTCAAATCCAGGTCAGTGTGCGCCCACTCTCTTGGAGGTGGAAGCGAGGGGCCCTAGGGTCACACTGACAGCTTACACAGTTCACTTGGGAAACACAAGGAGAGGCAAAAGGCTACCCAGGTATTTTTAGGGTTGAGGACTAAGTCTTAAACAAAAGTAAACAGCCTAAGATTACACAGCAAGTTTGTGACAGAGCTTAACGGGAAAGAAACCCTGATGCTTTGACCTGAGCCCAGGGCTCCAATGTTCAGCCTCTGGAAACAAAGCTGGGTCAGGAGAGGGATTGGAAGAAGCCCTCCCCTCCGGTAAGGAGACCAGGACGGCAGGGGCGACATCTGACTCCAAACACACAAACACCTTAAGGCTCCCCCTGCCACCCCATACTTACCGGACCTGGTGACTTTCCTCCAAAGCTCCCAAGGGATCAGGCCTTTGTTGTCAATCTCAGCTGAGAGCTGTGGAATTTCACGTCTCCACGGGGGCAGCAGGGGAAGGCTCCATCTCTTCCCCAGGAGAGAGGACCGCAGAGGGGACAGGGTGGGGCACCCACTAGCCCGCCCGTGGCATCGGAGCCTCGGATCTTCACGAGGCAGAGGCAGTCACCTCCCCGCCTGGCTCCCTGTTGCCGACGGTGGACAGATGCTCCGCACCACCTGGGCGGTTCTTTCCCGGTTGGTCCACATAAAGGAGTACCGCCTTGGACGGAGAACGCCATTCATTTCCCTGGGGGCGGGGTGGGGGGCTCCATTCCACGTGCCCCCAGCTGCTCCCGTTCTCCCCTACCCTCAATCAGTTGGCAAAATCTTTCTCTAAGATGCACTTTAGATTTAACAACGAAACCATAAGTGGCCACGCCTGCCCCACCCGGAGAATGGACCCCTGGACCTCTCTCCATCCATGCCGGCAGCCAGTTCCTCCCGCATCTCTCAGCCCCCTTCCCCTCCCTAGCCGCCCTTTTCCACCGCTCACCTGGGCTCGGGTTTCCAAGCACTGGGGCTGCGGGGGTGCGAGTACCAGGGTCACGGCCTTTACATTTTAACAATGAATCAAAACGCTGCTGGGCGGTGGTAGGCTCGCTCTCAGAGCCTCATTTACATGAAGGCCGTGGGATTGGACCAGCCGAAGACGAGGGGCGGGGCGGAGGCGGGCGGTACCCCGCAGCCTCGGAGCGCGGGACTCGGCACGTTCTGCCTGGGCAGCAGCATCCCCTCCCAGGCGCGGTTCCCAGGGGGCCCACGAAGCTGGCACGGTGGATCTTCTCTTTGGTTTATTCAGGCCACAGTGCCCTAAGCCGACTTTAGCCGAGACTTCACCTCTCCGCCTGTTTTTGGAACAGGATATGTAATAGTACCTATGAGAATGAAAACAAACAGTTTGCACGTGGCTCAGGAGGCTGAGGCAGGAGGATCCGAGTTCAAAGCCAGCTTCAGCAAAAGCAAGGCGCTAAGCAACTCAGTGAGACCCTCCTGTCTCTAAATAAAATACAAAATAGGGTTGGGGATGTGGCTCAGTGGTTGAGTGCCCCTGAGTTCAATCCTTGGTACCACCCCCTCCACCCCCCATCCCTCATCTAACAACAACAACAACAACAAAAAAAAAACCCAAAAACTGAAGTGTATCAGAATAGGCACCCAGTAAATGCCAAACAGATGCACAGAACTAACACAGCATCGCAGTTGTGGCCTCAGGGACCACCAAACATCCCTGCAGGAAGGCTTCAACCTCCACTCCACATTTCCACCAACTGGAGCTCAGGCCCTCCCCACTTTGACGCTGACCTTTGATCTGTACTGTCTGCACGCAGGCTCCTGCACCATGCCCTGACATTCAAGAAGACAGTGTCACCTACCAAGGGAGTCCAAGGAGGTCCTGGAGAAGGGGACCTCAACGCAGGATGTTGTCCTTGACATAGTGACTGAAAAGAGTTGTCAAGTATCAGATATGAAGGTACAGAAAGTTACTTAGGAAAGCAAGGAATTCATGTTCAACAGAGAATTGGGGATGTGTGGGGGGAGAGCAATGTGTGCTTTTGGGATCTTAGGCTCTTCTTTTAAAGGAAACCTGGCGAGGGGTGTGGTGGGAAGATTCATGGGGACATCAGCCTGGTGATGACAAGACTGATGGTGGTGGCAGTCTGGCACTTTCAGGACTCTTAGGTTGGCGTCTTCTCCACTATCTGATCAATAGATAGCACTGGGAAAGTGCCCCAATAGCAAGTTTTGTTTCTCTTTTTTCTCAATCTATTCTAAAAATACCTATATCTGTGGATAATTAATAGTGCACAGGGAAATTTTCAAAAGTGAATAAATTCCCAGTGACTTCACACCTACAATCCCAGCTACTTACAAGTTCAAGGCCAGATTCAGCAATTTAGTGAGATCCTGTCTCAAAACTTAAAAATAAAGGGCTGGGAATGTAGTTCAGTGACAAAGCACCCCTGGTTCAATCCTCAGTACAGGAATAAATACACAAGTAAAAGACCACCGTGAAGATTTGTAGATTTTCCAGAAATGTGGGAGTGACAGGCCTGGGAGAGAGAACTAGCTTGGGGATAAAAGGTACGAACTTTGGCACAAGTCCTTCAGATTAGAGATATAATGTCCTTTTTCTTTCTTTTGTCTCCTTTCTACCTTTTAAAAATAATCTCTGGCTGGGTGTGGTGGTATATGCTTGTCATCCCAGTGGCTTGGGAGCTTAGGCAGGAGGATATTGAGGTCAAAGCCAGCCTCATCAATTTAGTGAGGACACAAGCAACTCAGGGAGACCTGGTCTCTAAATAAAATATTTAAAAATGGGTAGGGGGTCCTGACTGTGGCTCAGTGCTAGAGCGCTTGCCTAGCATGTGTGAGGCACTGGGTTTGATCCTCGGCACCATATAAAAATGAAAACTTAAAATAAAGGTATTGTATCCATCTACAACTAAAACAAATATTTAAAAAGGGGATTTGGGGATGTGGCTTAGTGGATTCAACCCCACTATCCAAAATCAATTCTACCTCAATAGTTATTGCAGGGTGACCAGCACCCCTCCAGGGTAGGTTCCTGATCAGGAGGTGTGAGCCACCTGGGCATAAAAGTCGGAAATAATTAGTACGAAATAGAGATGGAACCAGATATTAGATATAAGAAGAGGAGCATCTGGACGAGGTTTCAGTGGGAGGAACGGTGGGGTTTGGTGCTTGTTTCTCCATATGGCAGGGTCTTGTAGTAAACAGGTTGATTGGCATTTTGGCAAGCCACACCCACCTCCAAGAGGCTGTGTGGCTCCAGCGGGTCACCCCATCTCTTATGCTGTGCTGAACTTGCAGTGGAGCTGGGTAGGAAGCCACATGAACCAGGCGTTCTCTCAAACCAGCCAGGTTGCTACTGGGAGTTCCAAATTCAAGGCTTTCCTCCTAATGGCTTCCAGATTGCTGTAGTTCATGCACATGGCTCAATTCACATATGGGTCATGGATGGCTTCCAGCCAATATGCACCTGAAGGACTAAGTACTAAGGTCCCCATTTCACAGCCACTGAAGATCAGCGAAGTTAACTAACTTGCCAGTATCACACGGTTAGTAAGTGGCAGAGCCAGGCCTAAAACCCCTGTGAGTCACCACAGATCATCTTCACTTCCTGATTCATCAGACCTTCGCCTGTGACTGGAACATGCTAGGCCACCACGGAGGGTACAGGGGAGAGGAGAGAAGAATAAAATGTGACTCCTTCCAAGGTGAGGGGCCTCCTGATCAGTGAGAGAAACAGAATCCTGAATGGTTCATCCTGGCCCAGCATGGAACTGGGTAAAACACACCCACTTAACAAGGGCCACAGGCTTCCTGCCTGGCCCCTCTTACTCCAAGCAAAACAGAGGCTAGAGAGACCCCCCCTCAGGAAGTGCTCATCTCCCCCTCGCGCTTCCTGGCTGGAGATCTTGAAGAATGGGACTTGCCTCCTCTGAGCCTATGGTGCTTGGGTTGAATTTGAAGCACAGGGTGTGGCCTCGGCTCTCTGCCCCCACCCACAAGCAAAACCTAGAGCCAACTCAAGGCAGCAATGAGGACAAGTCATTTATTAAATATTTACGGATCGCCTTTGTCAGTTATCAGGACAGTCTGCAAACAAAGGCTCAGTCTGCTTCTCTGGTGCAGAGAAGGGCTTTTAGCAATCCAGTGACAGCAGCCCTCCCCTTGCAAAGCCTCTCTCTTGCTACACATGGGCATGCTGATACCCATGCTGTCCAGGGCACAGGGAGAACAGCCTTGTTCCCATTTTATCATAGGGACAGGGAAGGCTTCTTGGAGGCGGTGGCCCAGAGGCAGGGAGGGTGAGCAGGGCTGGGACCAAGGCTGCGAGCAGCCTGTATCATCTGAGGGCTCTTAGAAGCGGGCTGCTGGCTCCCGGACTGCCTATCGGCCAGCCCTCTCCAAGCAGGCAGCAACCTGGGTGAGCCAGAGCACCCTCCCGCACAGCCAAAGGAAGGTCAGCACCTTGAAGTTGGGAACCCTGGAGGAGACAGAGGCCGAGGCCACCCTGACACAGGGACCCTCTCTTCCAGTTCCTGACCCACCTTGCCCACAGGGAGCTCAGGCCACCTCAAAAGAACCTGCTAGAAGAGATTCCTTCCCTTAGTGGACTGAGCCAAACTCCCAGGAACCACGGCCATTGCTCCTCGTTGTCCCAGAGCAGGGCCTGCCGAGGAGGGACCTGAGGGAGGGTAATGTCTGCAGATCCCCATCACAGCCTTGAACATTTGGCTTTGGGGGTAGAATCTTCTGGTTGCCAACCAACTCCTCTTCTCCTATTAGTAACATAATCCTCATATATTTTATTTACTTTTGTACTGGGGACTGAACCCAAGGGTGCTCTTCTGCTCTACCACTGAGCTACATCCCACTTCTATTTTTTTGAGACAAGTTCTCACTAAATTGCCAAGGCTGGCCTTGAACTTGATTCTCCTTCTTCAGTCTCCCATATTGCTAGGATCACAGGTGGGTGCCACCCCCTATAATCCCCATTTTTTTTTTACATGTACTTTTTTTTTTTTTGCATTACAATTCTTATTACCCATATATACCACAAATTTTCATATTTCTGTTAGTATATGAAGTAGGTTGTCACCCAATTGGAGTCTTCCTTCATGTACTTTGGATGATGATGTCCATCACATTCCACCATCCTTGCTAATCCCCTGCCTCCTCCCTGCCCCCCTCCTCTGCCCTATCTAGAATTCATCTATTCCTCCCATGTTCCCCCTCCCTACCCCACTATGAGTCAGCCTCCTTGTATCAGAGAAAACATTTGTTCTTTTGGGATTAGCTAACTTCACTTAGCATTATCTTCTCCAACGCCATCTATTTACCTGCAAGTGCCATGATTTTATTCTCTTTTATTGCTGAGTAATATTCCATTGTGGATATATGCCACATTTTTTTTTTATCCATTCATCCACTGAAGGGCATCTAGGTTGACTCTACAGTCTTGCGTTGCTATAAACATTGATGTGGCTGTGTCCCTGTAGTATGCTGTTTTTTTTTTTTTTTAAAGAGAGAGAATTTTTTAATATTTATTTTTTAGTTTTCAGCGGACACAACATCTTTGTTTGTATGTGGTGCTGAGGATCGAACCCGGGCCGCATGCCAGGCGAGCGCGCTACCACTTGAGCCACATCCCCAGCCCTAGTATGCTGTTTTTAAGACCTTTGCGTATAGTCCGAGGAGTGGGATAGCTGGGTCAAATGGTGGTTCCATTCCCAGTCTTCCAAGGAATCTCCGTACTGCTTTCCATATTGGCTGCACCCATTTGCAGTCCCACCAGCAATGAGTGTACCTTTCCCCCACATCCTCGCCAACACTTATTGTCTTCATAATAGCTGCCATTCTGACTGGAGTGAGATGATATCTTAGAGTAGTTTTGATTTGCATTTCTCTGATTGCTAGAAATGATGAGCATTTTTTCATATATTTGCTGATTGATTGTATATCTTCTTCTGAGAAGTGGCTGTTCAGGTCTATTTGTTGACTGGGTTGGTTTTTTTTTTTTTTTTTTTTTTTTGGTCCTTAGCTTTTTGAGTTCTTTATATCTGATGTGTGAGGGGTAAAGATTTGCTCCCAGGATGTAGGCTTTCTGTTCACCTCACAAATTGTTTCTTTTGCTGAGAAAAAAAAGTTTTTACTTTGATTCCATCCCGTTTATTGATTCTTGGTTTTAATTCTTTGCTATAGGAGTCTTATTAAGGAAGTTGGGACCTAATCCACATGATGGAAGATTAGGGCCTACTTGTAATCCCCGATATTCATCCGGTATTTGGTTTCCCAGGAAAGGCCAAAGTCCCCAGCCTCTTTTGCAGCCAGGACTTCCTTCCTCCACTCTACCCACCCCTGCACCCAGGCCTTTGCCTTCCGCCTGGCCAACAAAACCCAAGTGTTGAGAGTTCTTAAAAGTAGTAAGTATCCTTCTTACCTTCCCCTTCATCCTGCCAGCTGAAATGCAGATTTGATGGCCTGCAGCTCAAGCAGCCATCTTGGACTATGAGGCAGAAGCCATGTGTTAAGAATGGCATAAAAACTAAAACACTGGTAGAGAATCCCTGGGTTCAATCCCCAGTACCACAAAAACAAACAACTAAATGCCAACCTTCCCACCCTTCAGCCTTCCCAGCTCCAAGCTGGTAACCTCCTATGTCTGCCAACTAGAGAATTAGTTGTTTCTTAGTTTTGTTTGATACATATAGCTAAAACCCTTTGAAATTTTATTTATTATTATTATTAGTGTGGTTCTGGGGTTGAATCTAAGGATACTACCACTGAGCTACATCCCTAGCTCTTTTTCTATTTTTTCTTGGGACAGAGTCTTGCTAAACTGCCCAAGCCTCAAACATGAGATCCTCCCGCCTCGGGAGTGGATGGGATCACAGCGTGCACCACAGGCCCAGGGGGAACCTTTCTTTCCTTCAGCCCTGAGGATTGGACCCAGGGTCTCAGTGGTGCAAGCAAGTGCTCCAGCACTGAGCTGCATCTCCAGCCCTTTTATTTTGAGACAGGATCTTGCTAATTGCCCAGGCTGGTCTCAAACTTGCTATCCTCCTGCCTCAGCCTCCTGAGTTGCTGCGATTACAGGTGTGCACCACCATGCCTGGCTTCACCCATCTTGAAGAAACTCCTAGAGGCCCAAGTCGTCCCCCAGGATGGAGGGCAACAGGAAGGGAGTTTCAACTCTGTGGTCCCTGATCCCAGAATTCGCTAAACCACTGTCACTCAATTTTCTGGCTGTCTGGAAACACCATGGCACACATGGGAGGGGCAGGTCAGGACTTGACACTTGTAGAAACAAGGAAAACTGTGAGTGTGATGGGCAGGGCCTGGAGTCCGGACCTGTGGATGTCTCAGCTGAGACAGCGACAGAAGACACACCCTGAAGTGTCCCGTGTGGCCAAGTGGCTCAAGCAGGTGGTCTTGCTTTGGCCCTGAGGGAGGTGTTTTGTCATCTTCCATACAGCTGCGCATGGTGGTCTGCAGGGTGAGACCCACCCCCACTCTGGGCTGAGTACCAGAACCCCTGGAGGGTCTGGAAACAGGTGCATCTGCGCAGCAGGGAGGCGGCCAAGGGGAGTCACCCCACCCCAAGAACAGGAGGAAGGCAGGGAGGCAAGGGAAGGAGCCTGAGGCCTGTTCCCATGCCTGGGCGTGGGTTTTAGACATGAACTCGCTGTCATCAGACACCCCTGGGTGGGTTCTGGTGGTGCCAAGGAGGGAGGCCAGGTTCCCTAGGAATGGCCTGAGCCATGGTTTTCCTGAGCCTGCCTGCCAGAAGGGTACGGCTGCTCCTGGCACCCCCAGTGGAGTTGGGGGAGGCCCATCCTTGATTCCCTCCCATGTTCTGAGGTGAAGCCTGTGGCCCCCCAGGCGCTTCCCTGCACCATCTCCCACACTAGCCCGCGGGCTTTCCTGGGAGCTGGGAATACGACTTATCCTGCCAGGACTCACGCTGCACCAAGAGGGAGCACAGCTGCCTTACGAAGCCACATCGAAGCTCTCTCTGGAAAGAATACGAAGAAATGGCAGCCCCGGGCGATGGCAGGGGTGGGTCAGCTCTGGAGGGGCCGTACTGTGCTGGTTGGGATGCACTTTCTTTAACAACTGAGGACGCTGGGGTGGGGCTCAGCGGTACCCCTACCTAGCACTGGGATCCCAGGGTTCCAGCCCAGCCCCACCCAAACAACCAAACAAACAAAATGAAAGAAAGAAAAAGCCGAGGATCAAGGATCAACGAATGCTCCTTTGTTGGGCCCTGGGAGCTGCTGGCAGCCTGAAGGGGTCCCAGATCTGGGCTCTCCATCACCTCAGCTCCAGCTGAGGAGCCTGATGAGGCCCGGGGAAGTCTGAGAGGAGTGCAGGGCCTGCCACTGTCCAGCCACCCAGAGCAGCAGGTGGACTCTGGACTTTGCCATGGACATGCAAGAGGGACCCAGGGCTAACACGACCTTAGCGCATCCTCAGGGACAGTTGCCGGAGAATGATGGGCCCCCGCCCCAGCCATTTCCACCACGCCCTTGGGACGTGGAGACAAGTGACCTGGGAATAGGGTGGAGGGGCAAGGGCTGGGGGCACACCAGCATCCAGCCAGGGGGGACAGGCCCCAAATTCACCCCAAGATTGGCCTTTCCTGACCAAACCACAAGGCACACATTTGGAGTTTCACAAATCTGATGAGTTCCAGACAGGGGTACATTTCGGGAGATGCCTGACCTGGCTCTGAAGTCCCCTGCTGGGGCCAGCTCTCAGCTGCCTGCTCCTTCCGGGGTTCAGGCCCCAGAGTGGTCCTCGGACAAGGACAGTCCCAGGCCTGAGAGGCCCTCAAGTTTGGCTGTGGAGCCACCGCCTCAGTGTGCAGGTTACAGGACGGCCATGCTGAGGCAGGACAGGACCTGGCACTGCTGGGCTCTCGGGCTCACTCCCCGCTATGTCGGGATTTGCCTGTCAGCCGGCGGCGCTGGGTCTTGCTGGTGCGGGTGGCACTCGGGGGCTTCTTGGTGGAGTCCTGTGCCCGTCGGGGACGTTTTCTCTTGACCTTTTTCCGGCTGTGGGCATGCAGCGACGCTGTGAGGGAGGAGATCCTGTGGAGGGTGGAGGGGTGAGGCCCAGCCTCAGTGTGCCCTGGGAATGGGAGGGCTGGGGGCAAGGGCTGGGGGCACACCATCATCTAGCCAGGGGGGACAGGCCCCAAATTCACCCCAAGGTTGGCCTTTCCTGACTCCAGAGCACCTGCAGTCCCACACCTGGCCCTCTAGCTTCCCCCCACAGGCATGGTGACAAGCCAGGGCTCACCGCTGAGACAGCAGGGGGTCTTTGGACTTCCTGGGTAAGGCTCTGGTTGGTTTCTCCACAGACGACATCTCCTCCTTGGACCCGTCCCCAGCCCCTGGCTAGAAAAGCACAGGAGAAGAACTGTCACAGAAAGTGGATGGGCCTGGGGACACAGCTCAGTTGGTAGAGGGCTCACCTCCCGTGCACGAGGGCCGGGGTTCAATGCCCAGCACCACAAAACACAAAAAACGGGGAGTGGATGGATAGGGACCAGGCTGGACACCCTAAGTGAGCATGGCTATGTCCAGTGGTGGGCATGGCCTGATGCCTAACAGGCCTGGAGCCAGGCCAGAGAAGGCCTTGGCCAGATGGCCCACATCCACCCGAAAGCCAAGATCACACAGGGGACAGCCCTATTTCAAAGTCCTCCCTGCCTCAGCTTGTAGTTTACAGTGGACAGTCGAACACTCATGAATAAAAAGCAAGCAAACAGGTGACAGGACTGGTCTCTGCATCAGATCTCACACAGGGACCAGCACAGTGGCAGATGAGAGTCAGACCCTTATGGACAACACAAGGCAGTGGCTTCGGGCAGGACGCTGCCACCATGGGACGCACGCAGGTGGGTCTCTGTACCCAGGTTCACACTCAACTGAAAACATTTGGGAAAAAAATTATTGCTTCTGTGCTGAACATGACAGACTTTTTTCTGGTCATTATTCCGTAAACAACGCAGTGAACTATGCACCTTGCACCGGGCTGGTATTAGACGTCATGAGCCGTCTAGAGGTGACTAAAAGCCCAGGGGGACTGCACAGGCTACAGCAGGTACTATTTTATTCAAGGGACACAGACACGGCAGATCTTGGAATCGGGAGTCCTGGAACCAATCCTCCTTAGCCGCAGAGGGACAACTGCACATAATAAATCCTGAGGCAAACCAGGCAGATACAACTGTGATTGCAAGTGGTGTTTCATGAAACAAGGTTACATGTACTCACGAGGAAGCTTTCTGCTATTTTCAATTACATTCTTTTTCATTTTTATTTTTTTGGTACCAGGGGTTGAACCTAGAGGCATTTAACCACTGAGCCACATTCCCAGCCCCCTTTTTATTTTCTCCTTTCAGACACAGTCTCACTAAGTTGTTTAGGGCCTTGTTAAATTGCCAAGGCTGGCCTTGAACTTGTGATCTTCCAGCCTCAGCCCGCTGAGCTGCAGGATTACAGGTGTGCCTACTACCCGGATCAATTATATTCTTTTCTTTTTATTATTTTTGCCATGCTGGAGATGGAAGCCAGGGCCTCGTGCATGCTGAGCAAGCACTCTACCACTGAGCTCCTCCTTAGTCCCTCTTTTTTTTTTTTTAAAGAGAGAGAATTTTTCTTTTTTTTTTTTTTTAGTTTTTCGGCTGACACAACATCTTCGTTTGTATGTGGTGCTGAGGATAGAACCCGGGCCGCACTCATGCCAGGCGAGCACGCTACTGCTTGAGCCACATCCCCAGCCCTCTTTTTATTTTTTTAATATTTGTTTTTTATTTATAGTTGGAGACAATACCTTTATTTTATTTATTTTTATGTGGTGCTGAGGATCAAACTCAGGGCCTTGCACATCCTAGGCGAGCACTCTACCGCTGAGCTACAATACCAGCCCCCAGCCCCTCTTTTTAATGCTGTGAACTACTGATGATTTACAACCCACAGGTTGAAAACTCATGCTCAGTGTACACGGATGTGCCATATTACTGCTGCTTATCACACCAGGGGAACAATCACAACAAACAGCAATCTTTGAGCACTCATTGCTGGGCAGGCAAGGTACCAAGTGATTCACATGGATTGGATTCATCCCCTTTTGAGGATTGAACCCTGGGTCACCACAAAGATGTAACCTTTTTTTTTTTTTTAAAAGAGAGAGAGAGAATTTTAATATTTATTTTTTTAGTTCTCGGCGGACACAACATCTTTGTATGTGGTGCTGAGGATCGAACCGGGGCCGCATGCATGCCAGGCGAGCGCGCTACCGCTTGAGCCACATCCCCAGCCCTTTTTTTTTTTTTTTTTAACTTAAAAAAAGAAAAAGTGTGTGTGTATATATAAATATACATATTTATATATTTATATTTGTAGTTGGACACAATACCTTTATTTTATTTATTTATTGATATGTGGTGCTGACGATCGAACCACTGCCTCGAAAGCTAGGTGAGTGCTCTACTGCTGAGCCACAACCCCACTCTCCCCTTTTCATTTTTTAAAACAGGGTTTAAGTGGCTGAGGCTGTCCTCAAACTGATGGATCTCCTGCCTCAGCCCCCAGAACTGCTGGGATTACAGGTGAGTGCCACACCACACCTGGCTGGAATCACCACTTTTATCTTCAGAGCAATGCCACAAGGCAAGTGCTACCATGAGCAGCTTCCAGTTTATGGATGAAGACAGGGAAGAAGGCAAGTCAAAGAAACTTGCCCAAGCCGGCTGCGGTGGCCCACACCTCTAATCCCAGTGGCTTGGGAGCTGAGGCAGGAGGATCGCAAGTTAAAAGCCAGCCTCAGCAACTTATGAATCCCTAAACAACTCAGCAAGACCTGTCTCTAAATAAAAATATAAAAAAAAGCACCCCTGGGGGGCTGGGGATATAGCTCAGTTGGTAGAGTGCTTGCCTTGCATGCACAAGGAAGGCCCTGAGTTCAATCCCCAGCACCACAAAAATAAATAAATAAACACCCCTGGGTTCAATCTCCGGTACCAAAAAAAAAAAAAGAAAGAAAGAAACTTGCAGCTCCTTTACTGCCCAGTGGTGCAGCCAGGGACTAAAGGGTCCAGACCACAAGAGCTTCTTGCACTGCGATACCCGCGACATGGGCAGTATCCGGCAACCCAATGAGGACCATGCCCCATGCCCGTTCTTCCCCAGGGCAGGACCCACCTCAGGCAGGGGTAGTCCGAGCAGTCGGGCTCCAGAGAGGTCCAGGTCGCTGATGGTGGTCACGGTGACTGTGTGGTTGGGGTGGTCATACTGCACAGACTCTGTCTTTGCCGTCACCAGCCGGTCTAGCTCATCTGCCTCCTCTGCAGGGCAGCCACAGATCAGGCCTCAACCCCAGAACAAGCAATGGAGCTGCAGCCTCCCTCCCAAGCCTGGACTACAGGGGCCCTTCCACCCTGGCCCAGAGCCTGGCCTGCAGACAGATGTAATCAATCACCCACTCTTCCCTCCTTGCTCTAGGCCAGACCCCATTCACAAACTCTGTGATACCAGGAGCTGCCACCGCCCCTCCCTCCAACTACTTCCTCCAGTCCTTGGAAACTGGGTTCTGTTCAGGCTCAGTTTACCATGAGGTTTGGGTCTCCTCCTGGTCTCTGATCCACTGTGCTTAGAGATATGAGAGGCCCACCCCTAGTGCCCAGGTCATCACCAAGACCCCTGAAGCTAAGGAGGTCACCTGTGCAGTTCTCACCCTCTCCCCCCAACACCAGAAGCCCAGCCTCCCTGGTTGTTCTCCAGGTCAGGCCAAGGACTCACCCAGCGCCTCCTCTCTCTCTGCCAGCATCTTCAAGTATTCTTGGTGGCGCTAAGGGCACATGGGAAGGGTACAGTGAGTATGGCCTCTCCTTCAGTCTCAGCAGGGGCACTGCTGACCTCAGGGCATGTGAGACCACGGCCCGATAGTTCAAGGTCAGGAGGAGACTCCATACTCCACCTTCCCCAGTCCCAGGCCAGAATCTCTCCCTGTATAAAGGGCTTCTCAGTCCTGTCCTGCCCCACACCCCTCCACCTTCCCTGTGGCCATCTCTATCAGGGCCATCTGGGGCTGTAAGTCCCCCTCCATCCACCTTCCTTCACCTCCTCCCGGAGCTTCTTCTGCTCCTCCTTCAGCCGCTGCTTAATCTCCTCGATGGCTGCCTTCTTCCGCTCCACTTTCCGCTTGTGGAAGCCAGTCAGGTACTCCCTACAGGAAGGAAGCAGGCCAGAGGCAGGAGAGTTTGGAGGAGATAAGGAAAGAACTGGCTTAGGAAGAGAGCACAGCCAGTGCTGCACCATGTGTGCAGGGCTCTACTCACCCACCCTCCTCACCTCACCTGTAGGGATCAAGCCCCATTAACAGACAGGGACATGGAGGCACACAGTCTAGGTTACTTGCCCCAGGTCACACAGAGTACAGTCATGCACCATTTAATGATAAGAACACAGTCTGAGAAATGAGTTGCTAGGTGATTGTGTTGTTGTTTACATATCACAAAGTATATTCACACCAACTTAAATAGTATAGTCTACTACACATGGAGGTGGCATGGTACACCATCATTACGTGGGCCATCACTACCAAATCATCATTATGGAACATCTGATTGTGTAAGCTGTTTTTCTTTTTTTTGTTTGTTGTTTTTGTAGCAGGGATTGAACCCGAGGTGCTCTACTACTAAGCCTCATCCCCAGCACTTTTTATTTTTTATTTTGAGACAGGGCCTCACCAGGTTGCTGAGGCTGGCCTCAGTCTCCCAAGCCATGGGGTTGAAGGTGTGCGCCATCACACGGAGCTGGACGGCCTAAGTTTAGCAAAATATGAGATATGTTGCCTCTTTCCACTCTACACTCTCCAGAGCTCTCAGCTTCAAACAAGAGCTGGTAGTGGACACACAGAACTGGCTGAGGCCCCTTTTACACTGGCAAATATCACCGCTCAGGGTATTGAGCCACTTCCGGCAGGGCTTTCAAGAACACCAGATCTGCAGAAGTCCTCCACTGAACCAACACCCACTTCCCCAGGCCCCTGGCCCCACCCTAGGAGCTGCTGATTTACCCTCGGAGTTTCCGGGTGAGACCCAGGCATTTCGCTCCCTACCCCTGCCCTTTTACATCTCCTAGAGCCGGCTGCTCTTTAGGTCAGAACCGTTTGGTTCTGACGCCCAGCACGGGCTTTTTCGCGGGGTCGCCACCCTGTGCCATTTGTCTAGCGGGGCGCTGGGCCTGGGGCACTGCAGGAGCTCAACAGGCGTCTGGGGAGTGAATGAAAGCAGACAAGCCATTCTCGTTTCATTGGCTCATCGTTCTCAGCGACGGCTGAGCGCCTACTGGGCGCAGGGTCGATGGAGCCAGCTGGACTACCGAGGTCCGAGCTGCGGCTCTAGGCGAGCAGGAAGAGAGCGCGCCACCCCAACGGGCGGAGCTAGGAGAGCCCGAAGGACAGTCTGGCCACGCCCCGGGGCGGGGCCGGAAGAGCTCTCCACGCGGGCGGGCGCGACCCGGACCTGACCTAGGCCTCGCCGGGGAGCCCGAGGGGGACGCTCTCCCGCCCTGCCACTCACCGCCGCTTCTCTTCATCGAAGCTGAGAACGAGCCGGGGACGCCGGTCGTCGCCATCTCGCTGCTTCTTTTTCTTGTTGCGACCCATAATGCTGAGGTTCCCACCAGCACAGCTTCCTATATCGCCTAAGAGACTTCCGGGTGTAGCGTTCGCAGCCTTCCGGGTGCACTTCGCAGAGTGGACCGCCGTTCCGCCCGTCAGGCCCCGCCTTTTAAAGGGGCCGCCTGTTCTGTCTCCTCCCGCAATGGGTTGTATTCTGGTTATGGTCCTCCCAGACCCCATGCCTCGGACAGTGCCTGGCGCTAGAGGGCGCTCAACGTGGAGTTATTCGTGAATGGCCAAAATTCTCTGGTCCTAATTTAGGTCTGATGCCAAATGGTTGGTGATTTCCATGAGAGAGCCAAAGTGCTTGGTTTTGTAGTCTGGTACCCCACCTACAGGCTTGTGACCCAGGACTAGTTGCCTTCCTTGTGTTTCATTCACCCTATTCCTAAAATGGCCATAACTTTCGTGACTTTGTAGGTTTATTGTAGGACAGCGCTTCTGGAACTTTGACATGCACTAGATCACATGCGGGGCTTGCTAAAACGCAGATCCCTGGGCTAGCAGGTGTGGAGGTGCCCGGCTGTAATCCCAGCAGCTTCGGAAGCTGAGACAGGAGGATCGCAGGTTCAAAGCCAGCCTCAGCAAGAGTGAGGCGCTAAGCAACTCAGTGAGATACTGTTTCAAAATAAAATACAAAATAGGGCTGGGGTGTGAGTGTGTACTGTGTGCTGCGCACACGAAGAAGCAAACTTATTTCTGAGAGAAGGGACTGGGGCAAAGCTGGAACTTGAACCTGGTTCTTTGGCCTCCTTGTCCAGCTCTCTGGGCCACTGGTCTGCAGGACATTCGCCCAGTAGCCAACATACCCTCTGGGGGGGGTAATATGTCACAGACTCCCTCCCCCACTCAGAGTGGCTGTAGATCAAGCGGGAAGGCACTGCTTGATAAACAGAAACCTGCCTCTCTCACCCCCTTCCCTCTCCATAGTCCGTTCATTTGGACTTCGGGCTGAGGCATGTTCCCAGAGCAGCCGTCACCCCTGCTTTACAAAGGACAATGCAGAGGCTCCGAAAGGGAAAAGGACTTGGCCAAAGCCACACAATAAGCGATGGGATCAGAGCCGCCCACTGCCTGCTGCCCCAGACAGAGCAGCTCGACCTTCCCAGGGCTTCTTGTCGGGCCCAGAGACGGGAATGAGTGAGTCAGCTGCTGGCCTGGGACCCAGGTGGCAGGCTCTGCAGGTTCACCCCTCTCCCAGCCCAGCCCCAGCCACAGGTCCTACGGGGCTCAGGGAGGACACATCCATGAATGAACCCGGTGCAGAGTGAAGTCTGCCGCCTGGGTTGGCTCCGCTGCTCCAGACCCTTGCAGGGAGTCTCAGGTTCCTTTGTCCCAGGAAGGGAGGCAAGGACCACCCACCACCCTTGTTGATTGGGTTTCTCTTAAAGTTATTTTTGCATTTATTGATCATGTACTGTGTGCCAGGAGCAGCGGGACATGGCATGTTCTCTGAATAGAAATGATGATAAAGATGGCAGCTGCCACTTACTCAGCTGGTCACATCATCATTTCTCCGGGGGCATGATCCCCATTTTGCTGAGGAGGAAACGGGCTCAGAGAGATGCAGTCTCTTGCTTGAGATCACACGCAAGAGCAGGAGATGCAGGTGACGTCCAGGGGTCTAAGAACAGAGCTTTTCTTTTTTTTTTTTTTTTTAAATATTTATTTATTTTTTTAGTTTTCGGCAGGCACAACATCTTTGTTTGTATGTGGTGCTGAGGATCGAACCCGGGCCGCACGCATGCCAGGCGAGCGCGCTACCGCTTGAGCCACATCCCCAGCCCCAGAACAGAGCTTTTCTTAATTTCTCTGGACCCAGTTTCTTAGGCTCTCGGGGTACCCTGAGTCTTAAAGCGGGTGAGGGGAATCACATCTACAGGGCCCCTGTTGGTTTCAGGCACAATACATTTCTCCCCCCCCCCCCCAGGTCCCTCTGCCTTCCCCTCAGAGACAGGACCAGGGTTGCTTTAACCACTGAGCCGCATCCCCAGCCCTTTTTATTTTTTTGATTTTGAGGCAGGGTCTAGCTAAGTTGTTTAGGGCCTCGCCAAGTTGCTGAGGCTGGCTTTAAACATGTGATCCCCCTGCCTCAGCCTCCCCAGCCTTTGGGATTACAGGTGTGGGCCATCATGCCTGGCTCCAGCCCTTTTTATTTTCTGAGACAGGGTCTCCCTAAGTTACCCAGGCTGGCCTTAAACTTGTGATCCTCCCAGGCACCATACATTTATATACCTTACCTCAGCTAATCCCCACAACCCCACAGGGAAGATACTAGTATTAATTTGACAAATGAAGAAACTGAGGTTCAGAGATGTTGAGTAACTGGTCCAAGGACACATAGCAGTGGAGTGAGGTTTAAACACAGGTCTATCTGATTTCATGCTCAGTGGTCTCTTCTTGGCCCCAGGGATCTCCTCTGCACACTGTAGTCCCAGTCCAGAGTGCGCGCTTGGCTAGTGTTGGAGAATCAGTATGGGGGACTGCGAAGACCTGAGACAGGCCAGGTGCTATGGAGCATACCTGTAATCCCAGCAGCTCAGGAGGCTGAGGCAGGAGGATCTCTAGTTCAAAGCCAGCCTCACCAACTTAGACAGGCCTTGAACAACTTATCAAGACCCTATCTTAAAATAAAATATTAAAAAATGGGCTGGGGATGGGGCTCGGTGGCTAAGTGCCCCTGGGTTCAATCCCTGTACCAAAAAGAAAAAAAACAATTTGAGGCAGCCTAGGGGACATTTCCCTGGTGTCCAGCAGAGGGCGCCCATGGGAGCCCCAGGAGAGCATGGAGATTGGGTGTGGCTCATGGGACCCGCCACCGTTGTGATGCCTCTTCTTTGGCCCTCTCTGGAGGTGGGCCCACCAGGTCCCAGGGAACCCACCAAGATGCAGCTCATCCATCCACAGTGACCCCCATTTTATGGGTGAGAACACTGAGGCAACACAGCCGGTGCCAGATGTCCTGGAGCACAAGAGTGGCTAAGCAGCTGCCACCGGCTCAGGAGACTGTGCCCAGGGTGTGGGGGAGCCTGGTGACGTTCTGACTTGAGACTTCCAGAACGTTGACGGAGTTCCCACAGCTGCTTCCCAGGGAGGTAGAAGGGCCCCTGGAAAAATGCGGCCCAGCAACAAGCGGAGGGAAAAGGCACAGGGAGTGGCCTGCGGGGTGACCAGGCCACCCACCCTGATCCCTCATGAGCACCGGGCGTTTGAGGTCAGCATTGTCAACCAGGTAACAGCCGGGCTGCTCGTGAAGAGGCATCCTCTTTGAAAACCATGGAGGACCAGCTCAGAGGCCTCATCAGGCCCAGAGTGACCTCTACTCTCCTGTGCCCCAAGGAAGAGGCTGTGGGCAGCAGGAGGCCTCACATTAGCCGGCCTCTACCTCTGGGATCTTTGCAGGGGTCCACTTACCTCCCCAGCTCCTCCTAGCACAGAAATGGGGGCTGGCAATAGGGGTCAGGGGACCATGGCTTTCAGATTAGCCTCCCAGTTGTCCTTGCTCCAGCAAAGGGGCACCAGAGCTCGAATGCATGGGGCCCGCTCAGTCTCAGCTGGGCCTGGCACAGGACCAGGGCTCCTTTTTTGCATTCAGAGCCCATTTCCTCCTTTAAACTGGAGTCATGACATCTCAAAACGCAGTGCAGTGAGGAGGAAGGGAAAACCACCACCCACGGGGCACTTGCCATGAGCCACGCACTAAATTTGTCCTCCCTCATGTGACATCTCATTTAATCTTCACAACAACCCTAGGATACGCTGTGTGTAATATTCCCTTTCTATAAATAATAAGCTCAGGCACAGAGAGGTCAATTAATATGCACAAGACCACACAGCTGGTAGCCCCTCCTTCAACTCCAGGTTGTTGTTTTTTTTTTCCTCCAAAGTCTTTTTTTTCTTCCTTTTGAGACAGAGTCTCACCAAGTTGCTGAGGCTAGCCTTGAACTTGTGATCCTAATGACTCATCCTCCCAAGTTGCAGGAATGATAAGCATGCATCTTTTTTATCCCCTTAAATGGAGTCTCCTGTTCAAACCCCAGCACTGCACAACAATCAACAAATAAAGACGGTTTGCTAGGTTGGCCCCAAACCCCTGGGCCCAGGTGATCCTCCTAAGTAGCTGGAGCTGCAGGCAGAGGGCTGCTGCACCTGCTGACTCCACGTCTTTGAGCTCCTGAAGGTAAATGAGAGGGGGCTGTTGTTCCCTCCACCTTCTCCCATCCCACCTGGCACCAGGACCTAATGGGTTCAGTGCCCTCCATGGTGCCTTCAAGGGTGTGCTGAGCTCTGCTCCGTCTGGGGAGCCCGGGGGAGACGGTACACATGGAGGAGGTGAAGGCAGGGCCAGGCCTGGGGAAGGGGACCTTTCACCCACGGACACGCACACAGGAGGCTGGCTCAGGGGAACAGAGGCAGCTGCCTTTATTGGCGGCCTTGGGCCGGCTGGTGTCACTCGAAGGCTATGCACTTGATCTTGAAGTCGCCGTCCGCTGCCACATAGTTGATGGCCTCCAGGTTGAGGCGGTTGGGGAACTTGAACTCGTGTCCATCTGGCAGCTTGATGGTCAGGTCCGTCTGGTCAAAGGAGAAGCACACCTGGAGGTGGAGAGGGACATGAGCCGGGCCGCAGCAGGACCCGGCCATGCTGACCCCGTGACCAGGCAGTGAGGGAGGGACCCCGGGTGGGGCCCAGGTCCAGAGACCCCAAACCCAGCACCCCCCAGGGCACTCCCCCCCCCCCAGAGCCACCTCCACGACACTCCCAGGCTGGAAGGGGAAGGCGGGCTCGCGGTGCTCGGCCCCCCAGGCCCCGCCGTCCTTGCTGTTGCACACGATGGTGTTGGCGTCCCCGAAGGCGTTGAAGCGCGGGTTGAAGTGCAGACACAGGTTGTTGCTGTCTTTGCCCAGGTTCAGCACGAAACTAGGGAAGAACAGGTGAACTTGAGGATAGCTTGGCCAGCTGAGGCTACCTTCTGGTCAGTCCCTAAAGCAGACCAGTCTGTCACTCGGTACACCACTACTGCACCTTGCTGGGAGACTCATCCAACCAGACCAGAAATCCGTATTCTAGTCTGGCCTGGCTGTGTGACTTGAGCTAGTCTCTGACCCTCTCTGGGTCTCAGTTCGCTCGCTTGCATGATGGGGGCTGCAGAAGAAAGATCTCTAAGGGTTTTGCTGTGCTGATGGCCCCAGACTCTTGCAGATCTAACCTTTTTTTTTTTTTTTTTTGGTGCTGGGGATTGAACCCAGGGCCTTGTGCATGTGGTATCCCCAGCCGGTGATCTAACATTTTAGGTCAAGCTCAGGGACCCCCTCCAGATGGTGACCTCTGGGGGGGCAAGTGTCCTGTCTTGTACATTTCTGAATCCCTGTTGCCCAGCACTGAGTGGGACACAGCATATACTACCGGGTGAATGATCAGAGGTTTTTTGGGCTGGGGTGTGGCTGCGTGGCAGAGTGCGCACTTAGCACGTGGGAGGCCCTGGGTTTGATTCCCAGCATCACGCAAAAAAAGAAAAAGATGGCTCTTTTCGTGGAGCGATGAGTGTGAAAAGAGTGGGTGTCTCTTACAAAGAAATCACCGCCATCATTGATATACCCAGCCTCTGTCCTCCTCCAGCTCACCCCTGCCCCCGTGTTTATTGATTAAGAAACTGAGGCCCAGAGAGGTTGGTTGACTGGTCCAAGGTCATAACATAAGGCTGCTGAGAGGAAGGGCCCTGGATGGGCGAATGAAGGACTGAAGATACAGAAGGGTGGGCCAGGGACAAGCAGCCCTAGGAAGGAGGGTCTCTAAGGGAGAGTGGGTGGCGCCCCTCTGTCCCCTTCTCCAGGCCCCAGCCTCAGATCCTGCCCGGAGTCGGAAAGGGAGGGGGCCAGTCAAGGTAAAGATGAGGCCGCAGCTGGTTTAATTTAGAGGCTGGGAGGGGGGAGGGGGCGAGGATGGTGGGGGCGCCAGACCCCGCGGAGGAAGTGACTCACCCAGAAACGCAGCCAGCAGCTGGCCGCGGACCCACTGGAGAAGCGGGCTTCCCGCCGGCCACGCCCACCCCGCCGCCCCACCCAGGCCTCGGAGCGCCATCCCCGCCATCGCCATCCCCGCTACCTCCCACCGCCACCGGCGGTCACCCCTCACCTCTTGGCGTCGGGAGCCACCTCGCCGCGCACTCTGAGGCACTCTCCGGGTTTGAGGTTCAGGTTGCTGGCGACCAGACCCTGTGGCACACAAGACCCGCCCGCTGGGTTAGGGAGAGGTGGCTTCCTGGGGCGGCTGGGCGTGGCAGTGGGGTCTTTCCCACCCTATGTCCTCTGACCAGGCCACCGGGAATCCTGGGGGACAGGACAGGTTCTTACAGGGAAAGCCCCTCTCCCCACAGGGACTCTGAAACATGGGGTGCTCCCCAGCTCGGGCTCTGGATCTTGCCCTTGGGCTGCGGGACCTGGTTCAGAGCAGCCTGGGAGGCGGGGTTCAATGCCCCTCATTTAGCAGAGGCCACTTGCAGCGGGTGCAGACACTTTCCCAAGGTGACACTGGAGGGGTCTGTCCCTCTGCTGGAGAACTGGCCTGGGGCTACAGCAACCTCCCCCATTGGGGTCAAGCTCCTCTCTGCAGAGAGGTGCAGGGGCCAAAGAGGACACCGAGGACTATGGCCAGGCCCTTCTGCAGGAGGGAGAACCCCCAAAGATTAGGGCTGCCCCTGGGGATGGTTCAGGGTTAAGGAGACTGACCAGGACGCAGGGCACTGCCTGGCACTATGAGCCCTGGCACCAGGGCGGTGGGCAGGAGTTAACTGGAGTTAAGAGTTCCTTCTGCCAGAAGCCTTCCCTAGGGGCCTGGGGAGACTCCGGCCTCCCCTTCCCTCCCTCACCAGCCTCTTCAAGTGGGATTCCCCACCCCCACCTGGTCATCCCAGAGGAACCAGCCCCACCCCCGGCCCCAGGGAGACCTCCACCAGCAGCCCCCCTGGCTCCTGCAGACTTTTTAGAGCTCTCTGGAGCAGAGGGTGACTTGGCCCTGGAGCAGTGACTGGAGACAGCTGCAGGGGGGGAGGGGACATGAGGCTCTGGAGTGCAGGAGGGGGGAAGGACAGTGGCCTGGACCAAAGTGCCCCCCCACTGTGGCCACACCCTTCAAACTCCCACTTCTCCGAGCTGCAGAATTGAGCTGCAGAATCGCAGAATGTGGGACCTTGGCAGAATCAACTCCGCTGCCCCACCCTGGAGCAACCAGAAAATTCTTAAGCCACAGAAGGCCCTGGGGGACCATGGCGCCCACCCCCATTTTACAGATGTGGCCACTGAGGATCAGAGAAGAGAAGGCACTTGTCCAAGGCCATACAGCTGGGACTAGAGCCCCGCTTCGGAATGGCCCTGCACTCCCCTGGTCATCTGCTCCCCGCTATCCCCAGTCCTTGGGGTGGGGGACCCACACTCACACAAGCCATAGTGAAGCCTAGAGGGTGTTCCCGGGGTCTGCTGCAGGGCTGTCAAAGGACTCCTCAGAGAGATGGGCCCGGCCGCTCCCACCCTTTTAACTGGACCGGACCCGCTGAGTCCCGCCCCCTGGAAGCTCAGCCAATTGCAAGTCAGGACTGGGATGGGGGCCACCAAGGCGGGGTCAATGGAATTTCTAAATCGATTCTGGAGCAGAGGTGACCAATCAGAGTAGCGATTCCCCTCCCTCCTTCCTAGCCACGCCCCCAGGGTCCCACTCCACCTCCTATCCTTCATCCTCCCCCCATCAAAAAAAAAAAAAAAAAAAAACTTATGCTGTGGCAGAGATTGGGGGGAGCCAACGGAAAATAGTTTGAGGATGAGCTAGACCCAAAAGTTGGCGGGAAGGGGCCTGAGGCCGGCAGCTGAGCACAGGGGGCGCCCAGAGAAGAGGGCTGAGGGGGCGCAGGATGCGCCAGGGAACTAGAGCTGGGGAGGGAGAGGCTGCGACCTGGGAGGGCCAGGGCGTGGCTCCCGCTGAGTGCCACTGCGGAGGGCTAGGGCCGGTGGCCACGGGGCCCTGGCCCCACCCGTCCCCCACCCCGCCCCGGAAGCGGTGCCTGCAGCTGCCGCACTCGCCGCTCACTTTGAGCTAAAGAAAGGCTGGGCCCCGCGCCAGGGTGAGGCTGTCAGCTGAGGCCTGCACCTCGGGTTGCCTGGGCGGAGGGGGCGGCCGGGGGTTCTCTGAGAGTCGCTGCCCCCGGGAGCGCAGGCCTGGGAGGTGGCCCGCGGTGCGCCAGGCCCTGAGGGTTGGGGTCTCCACTCTGTGCACCCCTGCTCCTCCCATCTCCTGTCTGAAGCCAGCCTCCTCTTCCCCACGTGCACAGCAGATATTCTCCTGAGCACCTACTGTGTGCCTGACCCTGCTCCGACTTCAGAGGATACAAAGAGGAGCCCCTCCTGGTCCCTGTCCCTCCCGAGGAGCCCATGGTTGGGGTTAGGTGGAATCTGACCAAGAAGCTGATGAAGAAACCGGGCGGTTCTAAGGCGAGTGGGATGGAGAAAGGGAGGCAGGTGGTCTCAAAGTGCAGCAAAGAAAGACTGGCCTTCCCGCAGGACACAGGCCTGAGGACAGGGAGCGTCTGAGCATGTAGGAGAAGGTGGGGGGCGAGACTGGAAGAAAGCCAACTGTACCCGGTCTTGAAGGGGCTCGTGGGCCAGGTAAAGGGCTTGGCGAGTTTCATCTGAGGGTACTGGGGAGCCACCGAAAGTTGTAGGGAGGGTGAGTATTGAGAGTAGATATGGGATATGGGGAAGGTTTCCGCAGCAGAGTTGAGGGGGCCTGCGGGCAGTCACCTCACATTCGGGACCCGCTTAAGGAAGGGGCACGAGGGCTTGCCAGGGAGTTTCCAAGGGGACCTGCTCTGTGTGGCCACCCCCCTTCTAAACTGACAGCACTGAAGAGGGAGGGAGATGCGACTAGGAGTGAGTCACATCTGGAGGCCAGGCCAGCACCCACCCACCCCTCCCGGCCTCCCCAGCCGAGCCCCCACACCCCCACACCCCACTTTTGTCCAGATGACTGAAGCCCGCCCCCCCTGCACCAGATGACAGGGGTGTGTGTAGGGCCGCCCTCTGTGTGGGGGACCCAGAGAAGGGGGCTGCACCCAGGAGCCCCCTCCCTCTCCCCAGGCCAGTGTCGCCTGGTAACCCAACCACAGAAGCTTCACTTTTTCCTGTGTGCCTCCCCAAAACCTCAGTCCTAGGGAGGGGCCGCCGGACCAGCCCAGCTGCACTCCTCTCCCAGAGATGCTCCCTGCCACGTCACAACGGGGCCTCAGGAGGTGCCCCAGACCCAGGACCAGAGGAGCTCTGGGCAGGGCGCCTGTCCCAGCCCAGGAGTGACCTGGAGAGTGGCCAGCACCAGGGAGTGCTTGCTCCTGGGCAGGGACGGGTCACTTCCGTCAGGGTCCAGCAGCATGGCGAGGGTGCAGGTCCCCAGGAAGGCCCCACTGGGGTCTGGGGACTTGGGTTCTGCTTCTAACCCTGTTGTGCTCCCCCACCCCCAGGGAATCCTGGCCGCCCGGGCTCCCGGCTTGCCTCAGTCTCCCCATCTGCAAACTGGGCCTGTGAAATGCTGCTCTTCTGCTCAAGGGTCACACAGGGCCTGACTCAGGTCAGTGACTCAGGCATCTCAGGTTTCAACTTCCCTCTGGCCCTTAGGGCCCTTTCTCCCAGACTGAGTTTATCTTCCTGGGGGGATCTGAGAGGACTTGCCCTCTGGTTCCTAACATGGATAACTGGGCTCTCAGGGAGACAAAAGATACCCATGCCAGGCATAGAAGCCCACACCTGTAATCCCAGTATCTTGGGAGGCTGAGGTAGGAGGATGGAGAGTTCAAAGCCAGCCTCCTTGGCAAAAGCAAGACACTAAGCAACTCAGACTCTGAATCTAAATAAAATACAAAATAGGGCTGGGGGTGTGGTTCAGTGGTCCACTGCCCCTGAGCTCAATCCCAGGTACTCCCCCTGCCCCCCAAAAAACCAGAGACCTTTACTAGAGACCCAGATCTACGAGCATGAGCATGCCCAGCCCTTTGGTTAGATGAACAAAGTCTCCAGTGCGTGCGTGTGTTCCAGATCAACTAGAACAAAAGCATAGTCAATTTAAATGTCACCAGATTCAAAGACCTACACAGGGAGCCCACAGCTGATTTCAGGCTGGATTGCTCAACCAGGAAGCAACATTCTGAACCCCAAATATCAAAGGATTGATGTGGGGTTTAATTTTCACAGAAGCTTGCTGGAAAGTCGTACTTTTCTTCCTAGGAAAACCCTATGTATAGTCAGATAGCTCTGCCCTGGGGACATCGCTCTCTTCCCTGAATGAGGGGTCTCTGCACCCTGCTTTGGGGTATGTAGACCTTTGCTGTGTTTTATTTTTATTTAAGATTTTTTTTAATTTTTATTTTTTTGGTACTGGGGATTGAACCCATGGCACTTAACCTTAGAGCCACGTCCCCAGCCCCATTTTCATTTTGTTTAGAGACAGTGTCTCACCGAGTTGCCGGGCACCTTGCCATTGCTGAGACTGACTTTGAACTCGCAATCCTCCTGCCTCAGCCTCCCAAGTTGGTAGGATTACAGATGTGTGCCACCACACCAGATCTGCTTTGCTGTTTTTAAACAAATCTTTGCTTGTGACTTGCTCTTGGTGTGTCTCAACGTGTCTTTTCAGTGGTGTAAGCCTAGAACCTGCCTGGCTGAGTTGAGGACCCAATGCTCCCCTTGGAAGGGTCTTCACAGATCCTGGGACATTCCTTTGGCAATCCAGATGGCACTCTAAACTGAGGAACCACCCGTGGTGAGTTGAACTGAATGCTTTGAACCCAGGGGCAAGTAACCACGGAGCCACATCCCCAGCCCTTTTTATTTTTTATGTAGGACAGGGCCTCAGCTAAGTTGCTGAGGCTGGCCTTGAACTCATGAACCTCCTGCCTCAGCCTCCCTTGCTGCTGGGGTTGCCCGGCTACATTCTTTCTCCTATTTCATGCTGCAGAGTTTCTGTTTCTGACCTGCTGCTTTTTGTTTCTCGCAGTGCAAGCTGAGCTCCTGCTTCACCCTGCTCTGCGGCCTCTGGGAGTGAACCCTCCTATAGGACACACCCAGCCTCTTTTCATTTTTAGCATTTATATCCCTCCAGGTCTCCCACTGCCCTTGCATTTCTCTTCGCCCAGCCCCCCCCCCCCCCATGTAAAGTTGTGAAACTCTGAAACGCCTCACCAGCACAGCCCCAAAGGAAAATGCCCAGTTGCAGGGTTTGATTATTTCTGAAGAACACACCCCCCTGTTGGCTTTGTTTAAGGACCCAGTGGCTGCCCCTCCCTGGCACCAGACGGTTCCCCTTAGGCTCATCTTGTTGTGTGCCTCATGCCCACGTCCGCCCCAAAGAATTCTTTGTGAGGATTTTGTGTCATTTCTATTCTGTTCTTAAGGAAATTTGTTTCAGGGCTCACTTGGGTGAGATTAGACTTTGAACTTAAAGACTCAAGGGGTGGGGCGGGGGCTCCGGTTTTCCTAATTTTGGGAACCAGAACTCAGAAGCTTTGGAGTGTCTGGTAGTCAGAGGGGTCGCATTTCCCCTGAGTACTCGGGGTATCTCCAGGGATGCGGGGAGCAAATGTTGCCCCAGGAGGAAGGCTTCGTCCTCAGGCTATTTGGTGGCAGCAGCACCAGGTGAGGCTGGCCGAACTGGGGTACCGGAGCTCCGGGGGATCTGAGTATCCCATAGTCTTTCTTTCTTTCCTTTTGATCTCCACCTGCAGGTTCGAAATTCTTTCAGCTGTTAAAATATGGGAAATTCAACGTCTATCCCTGTAAACTCACTTGGGATTCCATAATAAATAGTTGAAATTTCTACACTCAAAGCACAGATTTACAAGGCCCGCGTAGGGTCCCGTGTTAGTAGAAGGCACGAGAAAGATCTGTGAATAAACCAGTGAGTCATGATCAAGTCCCGGGAGTGACTCGGGGAGAGAATGGGAACCTGTTTGGGTCTTGATTAGACTGAAACCTTAAGAAGTGAACGAACACTGACCCAAGTTCTCAGGAGGGATGGAGTCTCCTGGGCACCAGCGGCAGACGTGAGGAGAGAATTTCAAAAGCCAACTCCGGGTCCTCAGTCCCCTGTCACCCAATTTTTAAATTTGACCTTTGGGGCATTCAACAAAAAGATAAAGGGCCCCATGAAATCTTGGAGACAGCGACAGCAGGCGGGAGAACAAGCCCAGGGCTTGCCCTGGCCACAGGCCCGGCCCCTCAGAGATGATATCCAAGGGCTCCACGCCAAAGAGGGAAAAGAGTTGGAGACCTAGAGGATGTCACCATGGCAGACTGTCCCCAGCAGGGCCCATCGACACAGGGGCCGTGCCCCCTTCATAGAGAGGGGGACCCTGGGGAAGAGATTGCCTCACCTCCAGAGAGGGACAGGAGGCCATCTGCCCCATCAAGGTGCCCTGGAAGACACATGCCTGAGGCCTCTCAAGTCCCCTTTGACCTTCTGGACATCACCACAGAAGAGGCTCAGAGACTCTTGATGTGGCAGCCTGTTGGATACTGGAGCTCAACTCTCTGCCTTCCTCAACCCCCAGGACCTTTTTCTAATCAAACTGTGTGGCCACTGCACCCTGAGGCCAGTTGACTCGCAGAACCTTTCACTTGCAGATTTAAAAACCTGATTTTCGGGCTGGGGATGTGGCTCAAGCGGTAGCGCGCTCGCCTGGCATGCGTGCGGCCCAGGTTCGAGCCTCAGCACCACATACAAACAAAGACGTTGTGTCCGCCGAGAACTAAAAATTAAAATTCTTTCTCTCTCTCTTAAAAAAAATTAAAACATAAAAACTTGATTTTCAGTCCAGCTCTTCGGGTCCTAAGAAAACCTCCTCACTGGCTCCACTCCTTCCTGAATGGAGGGGCCCTTCGGGATCTTTTAAGCAGCCCCACAGGCGGTGCCTCCCAGGGACACCCTTCAAGGAGTCACAGCCCCTTGCCAGGTGCCATGGGCACGCCTGCAATCCCAGCGGCTCAGGAGGCTGAGGCAGGAGGATCACGAGTTCAAAGCCAGCCTCAGCAACTTAGTGAGGCCCTAAACAACTTAGGGAGACTTTGTCTCTAATATATATATATATAAAAATATAAATATAAAAACATAAAAATATATACGTAAATACATTATATTTTTATTTTTTTAGACTAACAAAAATCCCCCAAATCTCCAGCACATGTCATACCAGATCAACTGGAACAAAAGCAGAGTCAATTTAAATGTCACCAGACTCAGAGACCTACACCCGCTGCCCACAACTGACTTCAGGCTGGACTGTCCACCAGAAAGAAACAATCTGAACCCCAAACATTGACACGGGATTTGATTTCCACAGAAGCTTGCTGCAAACTTGTACTTTTCTTCCCAGGAAAATCCTGTGTATGGTCAGAGAGCTCCACCTGGACTGTCACTGTCACTGTCACGGGGAGGTGAGGGGTGTCTGCACCCTGCCTTTGGGATGGGTCTGCCTTTGCTTTGCTGTCCTTCAATCAATCTCTGCTTGTGCCTCAACATGTCAGTCAAGAACCTGCCTGGAGCCGGGCACGGCGCAAACACCTGTGATCTCAGCAACTGGGGAGGCTGGGGCAGGAGGATCCTAAGTTAGAGGCCAGACTTTGTCTCAAAAATATAAAGGGCTAGGATGGAGCTCAGTGGTAAAGTACCCCCGAGTTCGACTGCTAGTACCACAAAACAGGGGACCTCCTCAGACCCATTTGGTGCCAATCTCCTCTTGCTTGGGCTGGGGTGGGGAGTTGTTCAAGATTCCAGAGTTCTCTAGAACAGTGACTATCTCCTTTCACCGTATCACCCCCTACTTGGTGGCTGCCACCAGGTGGAACTTCAGTAGGAGTAGGAAGCCACAGTCAGAATCGGGAGGAGAGGCAGGTTTGAATGGGGGCCGCCTGGCTGCAGGTGTGTGACTTCTTTGAATCGTCCCAGGCCTGGAAAGCAGCATGACCACATTCCCAGGTTTCCTGGCTGCCTGGAGCATTCGAGGTGTGATGTGTAAGGATGCGCCCTCACTCCTGTGGCCCCCAAGGCCAGGCCTCGCCCCGGGATTGTCTGCTCCCCTGGGTGCAGGAGCGCCTGGCAGTGCTCTGGAAGCCCCATCCCTGCAGCCTGGCCTTTGGCTGCTGCTGAGAAATGGACTCCACTTGTCCAGATGGAATCTGGGCCAGCGCAGCCCTTCGAGGCCTCCCTCCCACCTTGCCCAGATGGAGGCTATGCTTCCTCCAGCTGGCACTGGCTGGAGAGCTGGAAGCCACAGAGGCGCCATCCCCTGCCCCGCCAGCTCAGAGTCCTAGATATCAAGTAGGAGGGACCCGGGAGATAGGCCTGGCCTGCCCCCTGCTTTTCTTCCAGTACTAGGGTTGAACCAGGGCACTATATTTTTATTTTTTATTTATTTTTTTGGTACTAGGAATTGAACCCAGGGCCCTTAATCATTGAACCGCATTCCCAGCCTTTTTTATTTTTAGAGACAGGGTTTTGCTAGGTTGCTGAGGGCCTCACTAAGTTGCTGAGGCTGGCTTTGAACCCGCGATCCTCCTCCTGACTGAGCCTCCCGAGCTGCTGAGATGCCAGTGTGCGCCACTGTGCCCAGCTATATTTCATTTTTCGAGACAGGAAGGTTCTCACTAAGTTGCTGAGGTTGGCCTTGAACTCTGGTCCTCTTGCCTTAGCTTTCCCATCGTGCCAGGTGTCTGTTCCCCTGTTTCGTGACACAGTTTCATGGTGCAGAAACCATCTAGAGAGGGTGGTCCCTTGACTGAGCCCACCCAGGGATCTGAGCCAAGGAGAGAAGGCTGTGGTCCTGGGCACCTGCCCGTTTAACCACCTCCTCACTCCAGTGAGCTGCTGGCCCTTTGCCTCTCATCTGGGGTCTGTCCCCCTTGTGATCACAGACCCCCCACTTCCTTTGGGGAACTGTCCCTCCTCTGAGGGGAGCCCAGACCTTTTTCTTAATTGGCCTGACCCTCCAGGGCTCAGGTCTGAGCCTCTTTAGTTTAGCATTTTATTTTGAAGTCAAAGACTCACAGGAAGCTAAGCTCAGAAAATATTTGAGACTCAAAGCGGAGGGGGGTGGGGGGGAAATGTATTGGCCCCAAAACATAAAACTTCAAAGCTGAAATTAACTCATTTACTGTGCTCAAACTTAATGAAATATTAGCTTGGTTGGTCATAAAAATGTCATTCCACTGGAAAACAACTTTGTAGGTTGGGTTTTTCTCACTTTGAAAGTGTTTCCAAGTTCTTCTAGAGGTCAGTCAGTGCTCAATATGATCCCGACAGAGAGATAATGTCTAAAACAAAAGTATAAAAGTATATTTAAAGTTATATGGTAGAGAGATACAAATATTATGTCTTGATAAAAAAGTGTTTAAAAAGTCTCTAATGTGGTACATGGCGATCTTTGAGCGTTTTCTCTGGTGCGTCTGACGCATGTGTACCAGGAGATTTGTATCTGCAGGTTACAGAAAACTCAACGAAATTACTTTACAATCAAGGGAAAGTGTTCTCTTAAGTCGAGGGCTGTGGAGGTTTTTGGCAGGATTATTTAGTGGTTCGGGGAAATCATCAGCAATCTAGTCCTTGAGCAATCATGGATTGCAGCTCCGTAACCAGTCCTTGCCCTTACGAGGACCAGCTGAAGGACTTGGGGAGCGAACCCTGGTAACGCCTGTTAACATCTGCAACAGGTTTTCAAATGGTTCGAAATGTAAATATGTCAGCCAGGCGCAGTGGCACACGCCTGTGACTCAGGAGGCTGAGGCAGGAGGACCGCGAGTTCAAAGCCAGCCTCAGCATTAGGGAGGTAGGTGCTGAGCAACTCGGTGAGACCCTCCTGTCTCTAAATAAAATACAAAATAGGGCTGGGGATGTGGCTCAGTGGTCGAGTGCCCCCGAGTTCAATCCCCAGTACCAAAAAAAAAAAAAAAAAAAAAAGTAAATATGAAGAGAGCTGTTGGCAAAACTGGGCAAATATGAACATCTGGCGACACTTGGTGAAGGACTTGGGGGTGTTGGTGCCATCCTTGCACTCTTGTGTTGGTTTGCAACTTCTAAACCAAAGTGGGGTGGCGCAGCACAGAGGCCCAAGCCTGCATGGCCCAGCACTAGGAGGGCTGGGGCAGGACGCCGCCTCGGGTCCAGGAGTTGGAGGCCAGCCTGGGCGACAGTGAGGTCCTGTCTCAATAATAATAAAGTTTTGGGGAAACACCTGTAAGTTCTTCTGGCCTCTCTGCCCTGCCACCTGCAGCAGAATCACGAGGCAGCCCCCAGCACCACATCTGAAGCGGAGAAGAGCGAGCCCCTCACCGTGGCCTGTAACAGTGAGGTGAGCCTTCCCACAAGTTCCCAGCAGACCCCTACGTCTCCTCGGTCACTGTCTACGGCACACCTGGGACCACCGAGACCAGGAGGAATCAAGTAACCGTGACTGTTTCAACTCAAGCTTTAAACTCATCTACTTCTCTGCTCGGAGGAGGGTGCCTCCAGTTACACCCCAGGGACGTCAGGGTTCCGTTGGCAAAGAAGGTAGGGGATGGCTCTCAGGTGCCGGTTGGGACCTTGGCTGGGGGAGAGGCCCATGATCCAGGTGGTAGACAGCTGTGTCCAATCCCCAGGGTCTGGGTTACCACGTGGGCAAGTGACACAAGCCCAGCCAATGAGAGTCTGCCCTGGGACACTGGGTGCTGCTTTGGGGGTGCCAGAACCACCTCGCGGGGACCCGGCTGTCTGCACAAGCCTCCTAGAGCACCTCAGAGAACCCACACCTCTCGACTGCATGCTGCAGCCAGGCTCTGCCCAGGCCTCCTTCTCCCCCAAAGAATCCTGGTGGGAGAGGGTCCCCAGGCAGGAACCCCAGCCCTGGCTCTGCAGACACTGAAGCTGAGCAGGAAGGAGCTGGAGAAAGCCCAAGTGGCAAGTCAAGACAGGCCTGGAGCAATCCCGTCCCTGCCCCTTGGTGGCCCTGGGGTGCAGCAGGGGGACACACTCCCGAGCATCTCACCTGAGCTGCTGGGGGTGGGAACCTCATCCTGCACCTTCCTGTCCTCTCCAGAGGGGCTGCAGCGTCTGCAGTCAAGTCCAAGTCACAGCCCAGCGGTGCGCCCAAAGGCACCGGCCTCACCCCCACCCTCAGCTTCCTGAGCTGTGAAACGGGACGGGTGGGAGACGGTGGTAGAGACCCGAGGGTTTCCAAAGGGCTGAAAGAAACTGGTGCAGGCCCAGCTCCCTGGCAGAGCATCTGCCTGGGCAAGGCCTGGGTTCTACGCCTGGCACCACCAGAAAGAAAAATGACTCACTAATGTGGAGGTGGAAAGTGAGGGCACTACTGCAGCAGAGAACACTCCGGAACCCGCAGATCGTCCCGTGGGCAAGGTCACGGGTGGGCGAGCTCCGGGAAGGCAGGCCTCTCAGGCCCGGCTCCTTGACCAGACACTTGTGTGCACTCCCACTCAGACTTTATTAAGCAGGGAGGACTGGTTACAACCGGGAGGGGGCAGGGAAGGCCCAGCCCCCCACCCCACCGACAGTTCACACAGTATAAATAAATAAATAACAGGAGGGGGGTAAAGGTGGCACAGCAAACACTGACCACAAAGGGGGCAAAGAAGCCTGCCCGAGCCGTGGCCACCTCAACACTGGACAGGTACCGGGATCAGGCAGGGGTGGGGCTCTTGGTCACAGTCTTTGGGGAGGGGTATCTTCAAACCTGGCCCCTTATGTACCGACTCGGAACCCCTGGCTGGTCCATTTGGACCCAGATTGTCAAGAGGCCACTGTCTCTAGGACTTTTGGATCATTCTATTTGGGATCTAAGAGACCAGTGGGTCGTTATTACTGATGGGTCCACCCAGGACCTGGGACGATCTCCGATCATTGTCACCTAGCCTTCTGACTGGCACCCCTGGGTTCCAGGACATGCAAGGGTCACTGTTCCTTCAGCTCCTATTTGGTCCACTCAGGACCCAACACTAGTGAACCACTGTCACTTGGCTTCAGAATGGTGCCCTCAGGGCGAGGGGCTGTGGTTCCGAGACCTCCGATGGGTCAGGAACCAAGGGGACGAACCCCAAGGACAGGCAGGGCTCTGGAGGCCCCAGGGAGGGCGAAGGGGCAGGGAATCCTCAGTTGGCACCAGCGCCCACGTTTCAAGGAGGGGGAGGCTGGGTCAGAGGTAAGGTCGCCTGGCTGGGTCAGGCCAGGGGAGCCTTCAGGCTGCTGGGGCAGCTCCTGGAACAGCAGAGAGCCTGGCCATCGTTGGGACAGGGCAGTGGCCTGCAGACCCTCCCTGGGTCCCAGCCTCCAGTGCAGAGGCCAGGGGAGGGGGCTGTGGGCCGCGGGGACTCCTGCCCCGGGCCTCCACCTACAGGCTCAGAAAGGGGAGGACGGGGCTGGGCTGTGGCTGGTGGGTCAGTCCTCCAGGCCCTCGGTCAAGTCCGCGATGCTCTCCACGTAGTAATGGGGCACTAGGTCGTGCTGGCCAGCCGCCAGGTAGGCCTGGGCCTCCTCCAGGCGGGAGACGCCGGTGAGTGTGAGCACGGTGGTCATGCCACAGCGGTGGCCGAAGAGGATGTCGGTCTCCAGGCGGTCGCCCACCATGAGTGTGCGGGCAGGGTCCACGCTGAAGTGCTCGGTGATGCACTCGAACATGTAGGGGCTGGGCTTGCCCACCACCAGGGCCTCGCGCCCCGAGGCCATCTCCACTGCGGCTGCCAGGCTCCCGGTGCCTGTGGAGAGAAGGGGCAGCGGTCAGCGGGGCTGGAGGGGGCAGGGATGGCACCGGGCCCTGGAGCCAGAATCTGAGAGGCAGTGTGGCCCAGGAAAGGCCGGGCACCGCGGTCGGAGGCTCCCAGGTGTGTGTGGACGCCACGGACCCCACACCCAGAGGCCTGTGCTCTGGCTCCTCCACCGTTCCTCCCGGGAGGGCTAGTTAACCTCCCAGTGCCTCCGAATCCCCAGCTCTAAAGAGGACATTGATGACACTCATCTCCCATGGGCACTGTAAGGGCTCAAGGGGCCACTGCAGGTAAACGGGGCTGATTCAGTCAGTCCTGCCTCAAGTTCACTGTTTTACTCTGGCAGCTGTGTGCCTCCAGGCCAGCCACTTAACCTCTCTGGAGTTTCCAGGGACTTGCTGCAAAATAGGAATCCAAGTAATACCTTCCTCCAAAGGGATGCTGTGGGCACCACAGGGGCCAGGGCTTTGTAAAAAGAAAAGCACATCACCAACGGCACTTGTGGCTCCTGGCACTGGAAACTGGCCCAGCCTGTGTGGAATGCAGCAGGGCAGAATGTTCCCACTTCTGTCCTCGGAAGACAAGGGCAGTGATCACCAGAGAATGCCAACTAGATACAAAACGCTACACGTCCGCAGAGTGCGGCTACAGTAACCACCACAGGCCAAACGGTGGAACCAGCCCAAGAGTCCAACAATAGGTGGCCTGTCAGGAAAGGCCAGTCCTGCCCCGGCCCAGGACCAGCCGGCTGCACAACGGGAGTCCTGTGCCTGTCCCACAGGCTCGCCCCTTCGCACTGGCGTCCTGACGAGGTGACCACGTGAGGACCCACTTACTAGGCACGTCCTGGACTGTCAGAGGCTGAGCTGGTGCTCATGGGTCCTGCGTCACAGATGGGAAAGCTGAGGCTCAGTGACATCAAGGAACTTAGCCAGGGGCAGCAAAGCACCTTGCACTTGGGTGGGTCTCACCCAGTCTTTGGCTGGGCTGGCTTGGGAGGGTGGATGGTTTCATTTTATGGGGAATTTTGTGAGCTAGTTGTTAAAAGAAGACACAACTAAAAAAGTCAACTACCACTGGCCTCCGTGGCACACACCTGTGACCCCAGCAGCTTGGGAGGCTGAGGCAGGAGGATCACCAAGTTGGAGGCCAGTCTGGGCAATTTAGTGAGACCCTATCTCAAAAATAAGAAGGGCTGGGGATGCAGCAGCTCAGTGGCAGAGCTCCTGGCTTGGGGAAAAGAGAGAGAAAAAAAATAGATTCTCAAAACCCATCATTAACTAATTATTATATCACCTTTTTTTTTGGCAGGGCTGAGGACTGAACCTGGGGCACTCCACCGCTGACCTACAACTCCAGCCTTCCTTATTTTTTTACATTTCGAGGCAGACTAAACAGGGCTTGCTAAATTGTTCAGGTGGCCTCCGACTCGTGCTCCTCCTGCCTCGGCCTCCCAGTAGGATCACACGCGTGTCCCACTGCACACAGTTCACCGTACCCCACGTTTACCAACCTGCGCGCTGAGGTCATTTACACTTGTGAAGACCGAGATGCCACTGGATCTCCCCAGCTCTGAGGTCAGGGGCCTCCGGCGCCCAGCGGTAGATCTGAACCAGCCCCGTGTGAGCGCTCACCCCCAAGCCAGTGAGCGGCGTCGACCGAGCTCTGCCAGCCGTGAACCACTTCTCAGCACCCAACCGCCCGGCCCAAACACCTGGGCCCCGCTCCCTCCTTACAGCTGACAACACTCCGCTTCGCTGAGCCAAAGGCACAGAAAGGAAGAATGGGTGGGGACGGCAAGAATCCCTAGCCCTGCAGCCTTCAGATAAGGAACTTGGCCAGTACCACAGCATCAGGGCAGAGGCGGAGGGAGGGCAGGACCCCAGGGCAGCAGCCTCTCCCTGGCACCTGCCCCGGAGCACGCCTGCCTGGTTTCCGGTTGGTTTGTTTTGTGCCGCGACCGAACTCACGCACTGATTGAACTCAAGCTGCTCCACCAGGAGCTACACCCAGCTGCTTGTTTCCTTGAGAATGGGATGGGAAGGACTCCCCCGAGTCACGCCAAAGTGGTGTTCTTGGCTCAAGAAAGGCTTCAGGCACCAGCACCTTCCTTTCCCAAGATGGAGTGGTCACCCTTGGGCCCCAGGTCCCACTTTATTCATTCTGCTCATATTTACTGAGGCCCAACCCGATGCCAGACACAGGACAGAGCAGCCCACACAACAAAAGTCCTTGCTCGGGTGAGCACGGGTAGGGAAGTCTGTGGATCCAGCTGCCTGGGCGGCCGCCAGTGTCCACCAATCACCTTCCGCAACCCAGCTGCTGTCTGGCCGCTGATAACTGTATCTGCAGTTCAAGAGGCTGCCGTGTGGCAACAAGGTCCATGCACAATCTAGGAGGCCCGTGGGGTGGGGTGGGGGAGGGGACGTCGGGGTGGGGGACAGTGTTATTTTAGATTTGACGCACAGGAGGGGCCTCTGTTAACACTTTTACCATTTTGAAATAGTGTTTCAAATGGGCACTCTTCAGTCCTGCAGGACATGACCTCAGCGCTGCATGTGTTGAGCCTCTGCCTCCCCCTCGAGGCAATAGGAGTGACCAGCAGGGCGGGTGGTCCCAGCCTCATGGGTACCCAGACCCTGTGGGCTGGTTAAGCAGCAGCCTGGAGGGAGGCCTGGCAGGGCACCTCTCCCCCCAGAGCCTTAACCTGAGCCTCGGGGACTCCAGGGAAAACACTTCCCAGCGTGGCCCGCAGGCGGGGAGCTCAGCAGCCGTGACCACCTTCTGCGGCCCTCCCTGCAGATTTATGGGGAAACTGAGGCTGATGGGGTCAAGTGGCAAGTAAGTCCAAGGCAGAGCCAGAAGAGGCCGGGGGCTAGAGAATCCCTTCCTGCCACCCCATCATAGCACTGTGTCTCCTTGCTCCCTGTCACCCTGCCCTTAACTTGCCTCCTCCAGGAAGTCTTCCCAGGTGCTATCAGCAGGAGGCCCTCCCTGATAGCCCATCACTATCCAGGGCCTACCTCCCCTCATTCAATACTACTCCGCCCCCAGGATATGGTATCAAGGACTGTCTGGGGCAGGGACCCCCAGAGAGGGAATGACAGAGATCTGTCCCCTGTCCCCTGCCTGACCGTCGTACACACTCATCACTGCCCACAGGCTTCTGCCACATCCTGCTCTAGTCCAACTTGAACACTCTGTGACCAAGGAGCCTGGGCCTGCCCTCCCCACAGGGTGGAGCACCCAAGAAGACAGCAGGGAAAGGTGGAGCACCCAAGAAGACAGCAGGGAAAGGTGGAGCACCCAAGAAGACAGCAGGGAAAGGTGGAGCACCCAAGAAGACAGCAGGGAAGAGCGCTCTGGACGGGGTGTATCACCAGAGCCAAGTCCGGGTTCCCTGGCTCTGTCACCAACTTACGGTGTCCTCTTGGGCAGCTCACTTTTTCAGAGGGAGTCTATGACTTGGGCCTGTTCTGGCTCTGCCTGGACTTCTCTTTGCCTCGGTTTAATTAAGAAATGGGACAAGCTGGGTGTGGTGGCGCACACCTGTAATCCCAGTAGCTCGGGAGGCTGAGGCAGGAGGATCGTAAGTTCAAAGCCAGCCTCAACAGCTTAGCAAGGCCCTAAGCAACTCAGCAAGACGACCTTGCCTCTAAATAAAATACAAAAGAGGGCTGGGGATGTGGCTCGGTGGCCCTGGGCTCAATCCCTGGTATCAAAAAATGCAAGGGGGATGATACTCCCATCTCTGGAATAATTTGTAAATCAAATGAAAACAGACTTCAATGTGCTTCATGAAGCGCTCCTCACACGTGGGAGGACTCGGCTACAACACGCACCATCTGACCAACTACTAGGTGCCAGTCACTCCCCCTGCATCACTGTTCCCTCAGGTGTAACTGGCCGTGGCCAGCATTTCCATTCTGCACCCAGGCAGCCTCCTGGAGCTTATGTAACCCAAAAAGATTACACAGTGTACAAATGGAGCTGGAAGTCAGGTCACACTCCACCTGCCTGCTGTCCACACACCTGCCTTAGCCTGCCTCTGGGAATGCTATTCCCACCCTCCCACGGGGGTGGGGGGAGGAGACGATCTTTCCAGGTTTCTCCAAACCCGAACCCATGGTGGATAAGGCAAGAATGACAGGAGCCCAGGAGGCTAGTTCCGGAAGTCCAGGACACCTGGATTCCACCTGCTTATCTAACTAACTCCCTGGGCTTATCATCAAACAGGGACCCCATCACTGCCCCTCTCAGGTAGGAATTACCAGGTGCGGACACAAAGCACCCTGGGCTCTTGCTGCGTGGGGGCTTCCTTCCAATCTCTCCTGTTGGCCACCTGTACCCGCCCCCAGGGGTGGGTGGTCACCCCTCTACCTGTTTCCCTGCCAGCTCTGCGCTCACCCGGGGTCCGGCTGCCGTCGCTAAGCGGATGCCAAGGGTCGCGGTCGGTGGCCACGAGGAGGCACTCAGGGTCACGCAGGTGCGCGCACGCTTCGCTCAGCTTGGCGAAGGAGAAGTGCTCGTCGTAGCCCACGAGCACGGCGCGCACGCGCGTGGCCGCGCCGCCCTCCACGCCCGGGTCGTCGCCGGGGTCCCCTGCCAGGCGCAGCCCCGCGGCGCGCAGCTCGGCACGTAGCCCCTCGCCTCCGAGCACGAAAACGACGCCCTGCGCGTCCGGCGGCCCGGGCAGACGCTGGCGCAACAGACGCGCTGCGCACAGCGCGGAGCTGAAGAGCTGCTCAGCGCGTAGCCCCCCGAATCCCAGGCGCGCGAAGCGGAGGGCCAGCTCGGGCCGCGCGCGCCGGCTGTTGTTGCTCACGAACAGCGCCGCCTTGCCGGCCCGCGACAGCCGCTCCACCAGCTCCGGAGCTCCCGGCACGGCGCGCTCGCCATTCCACAGCACCCCGTCGCAGTCGAACAGGACCCCCTGCGTCCGACCCAGCACGTCGCGCAGGGCCGCGCCGCGCAGCCGCTCGCAGCGCGCCATGCAGCCGGCTGGCTGCCTGCACGCCCGTGCCGCTCTCCCTCCGCGGGCACGGCGCGCTCGCCCGAAGTGCAGGCCAATCAGTGCGCTGGAAGGGCAGGGGGCGGGGTCTTGGCTTGGCCTGCGGCCAATGGGAGCAAGAGTGTTCGAGAGGAGCGCGGCCGCTAGCGTACAGAACTTGGAGAAAGGGGCGGCACTGCTGCCGCCACCGAGAGGAGGGCACCAATGAAAAACCGGCTTGGCCCTTAGCCCCGCCCCCTCGCTCTGCTGGGTTAGTGGAGGCTAGTTTCAACTCCCACTTGCTCCTTTAAAGGGGTGGGAGGCTGGGAGACGGATGCTCGTTCTAACAAATAAGGAGCTATGAAGAGAAGACGCGGAGCAAATAAGCCTCACCGTCGCCAGCCAATCACAAGCTTAGGAGAAGTGGTTGCTAGGAGGAAAACAGATGCTAGGAGAGACGTTTTGGGCTCGAATCTCACTGACCTCTGGACCGTGGTCCAATTCTAAGCAAATCCTGAGAAAAATGTTGGGACAAGAGGCACATGGTATCTTAGACGCGGGGATCCTTAGTTTAGGCCAGTGGTTCTCCATGCTGGCCGTGCTGTAGAGTCCCCTGGGAAACTTATTATTTTTTTAGGTGTAATTTACATCTGATAAGATGCTTAAGGCCTGAAATGTCAGTTCGATGCTTTTTTTTTTTTTTTTTTTTGGCGGGCGGTGGGGGGAGGAGTTAGGAGTGAACCCCAAGGCTCTTGCATGCTATGCAAACACTCTGCCACTGAAGTATACCCCTGGCTCCTTTTTAAATTTTTTATATTATTTTATGTTATTTTGGGAGAGTTCCAGGGATTGAACTCAGAGGCACTCCACCACTGAACCACATCCTCAGCCCTATTTTGTATTTTATTTAGAAACAGAATCTCACTGAGTTGTTTAGTGCCTTGCTTTTGTTGAAGCTGGCTTTAAGTTTACGGTCCTCCTGCCTCAGCCTCCTGAGCTGCTGGGATTACAGGCATGCACTGAAGTGGCACCCCCTTGCTCCACAGAAAAGCCCTCTTCACCATGGCTGATTTTAGGACTGTCAGCAAAAGAATCCCTGCGAAAGAGTCCAATGTAGATAAACTTCCTATTTTCGCCTCGCCCTGTTTACTTGGCCACTGGCCGAGAAGATACCAGCACTCCAGGTGCTGGACACTCCCTGACTAGTTTTTCACAAACATGTATCCAATATAGTAGTTTGTAGAAATGTGCAAACCAGGCCTCTGGCCTTGAGCTGGGCTTCACAGAGCTGTCTACATTTTTAAGATAAGTTACAACTGGGCTCCATGGTGACAGCTGGCAGGGGAGGAAAGAGAGGGGAGCAGAAGCTCTCCCCTTCTCAGGTGTTGTCCTCGAAGGGTTAACTTGCCCAGAACAGAGAGAGAAAAAGCTGCTTTTATGTGAACTTCTGCAGACTGTGAGCTTCTGAGCCCCTCCCTTACACGCTGGGGATAAAACTCTGAAACTCCCTGAACTCGGGGTTCAGGGGCTTGACTGATTACAGCAAAAGCTGTGCCCTCTGAAGCTGGCTGCAGCCAAGTAAAACTGTTTCCTGCTGTCTTCGGTGCCCTGTCTCGTCTGTCCCTACAACAGCACCACTGCGCCCAGCTAAAATTTTATTTTGAGGCAAGGTCTCACCAAGTTTCCAAGGCTGGCCTCGAGTTTGCCATTGTGCCTCAGCCTCTCCTGTAGTTGGGATTACAGGTGTGAGCCACTGTGTCTAGCAGTTCGATGACTTTTTAATTATCTATTTAGTTTATTTAAAAATATATATTTATTTTTTAAGTGGAAGTTGGACACAAAACTTTATTTTATTTATACTATTTTTTTTTAGTTGTAGTTGGACACAATACTTTTATTTTATTCATTGTATGTGGTGCTGAGGATGGAACCCAGGGCCTTGCACTTGTTAGGCGAGCGCTCTATTGCTGAGCCACAACCCCAGACCAATCTATTTTTGGTACTGGGGAATGAATTTAGGGAATCCCCCAGCCCATTTTATTTTTTATTTTGAGACAGGGTCTCACTAAATTGCTGTGGGTGCTAAACTGTTGAGGCTGGCTTCAAAACTTTTTTTTTTTCTTTTAAAAAATGTGTTCTTTTTAGGTACACGTGGCAGTGTATTTTGACATATTATACATACATGGAGTATATCTTATTCTAATTACGATCCCATTCTTGTCTGGTCTCAAACTTGCGATCCTCCTGCCTCAGCCTCCTGAGTAGCTGGGATTAGAGGTGTGGGCCACGGTGTCCATTAGAGGCTTAACCCTTTCTTCCCCTCACCCCCTAGTCCCCCCTACTTTCTATTCCCCAGTGCCCTGGGCCTTTGGCCTCTGACCTTTGCCTGGAATGTTTCTCCTCTTCCTCGACTTGCTCACCTGCCTGGCTCCTGGAGGACTCTCCTTAGATGCTGCCTCCCCCAGGAATTCTTCCTTGATGAACCCTCCCCTGAACACACCTCAGGGTCTGTTGGGGGTCCCCCCTAACTAGGCTACTAACACAGGCTCCTGGGTGCAGGCCTGACTTGGGGAGCCAGCGCAGGCCGGCCACACAGCAGCCTTGGGAAGGTTGAGAAGGATCCCTTCCTGCTCCTGGGGAGCCCTGCCTGCCCCCCGTGGCCCGGGGTGGGGAAATGCAGTAGCAGCAGCCAGCACTGCCAGGCGTGTCTGTGCACAAGGTGGTGCTTGGTGCTCACAGGAGCGTCCCCCGACCCTCAGAACACCACCATCGTGGTGGGACTGTCTCTTACCAGGAATCAGTGTTCCCGGGAAGTTGAGTGAACTGCGCAGCTGTGGGGAATCGTCAGACCTCATTCCGGTCCCAGGCCCGCGCCTGGCTGCGTGACCTTAGCAGTCACTTATTTCCAGCCTCAACCTCCTCCCCTGCAGGAGCTAAGGGCATCCACTCCCCTGGGGGATTGAACAGAACCTGCACAGAGAAGCACAGCAGGAGCGGGCGCAGCTTCGGAGGCGCTGGCTGCTAGCGTTTCAGACTGGAAGGAAGAAGGTTGCCAAGGGACATGTCATTCTTCCCTTTATAAAGTGGCTTCTTTATTTTGAGGACAAAAAATAAAAACTATCATTAGGGCAGGGCTCCAGTTTTATCCAAAATAATTTATTGACCAGCCTTATAAAAAATATATTGGCAAGAGAAAAATAAGTCTCATGAGCAGGCAAGCCTGTCCTTCCTTCTGGTGGCTTCCCTGGGACCCTGCCAGAGAGTGAGGAGTCGGGGTGGTCCAGGCTGGACAAGGAAAAGGCAATTTCGTGGAGGACTGTCCTGAGCCCTCCTGGCCGTGGGGGTGACCCAGTGGGCACAAAGGCACTTGTGGGGGGAAGCTGGAGGTCGCTACTCCTTGGGAGGGGCAAGGCTGTCCTGGGAGGTCCAGGAGGGAGGGGACATGGAGGGGACGCGGAGGGCTAGCCAGAGAGGAGCTGCCTGCTCAATCGGTCTCCGAGGCTAGGCCCCTGGGCCGGGGCTGAGGGGGCACAGCTGGGGGAGTGGGGGCCGCAGCTGCAGCCTCAGGGACCCCTCTGTCCCCTGTGGTGGCCCCCAGGTCTGCCTGTGCAGGCAGACTCATGGAGACTGGGTCAGGGGAGGCTGGCCCCGGGGAGGCCAGGCCAGGAGAGGGTGGTGAACGCCGGCTCTGGCGCCGGGCTGGCTGAGGGGGGACAGGGGGCAACGGGGGTGGCACAGTGGGGGCCCGGAGGCTGCTACCCACCAGACGGCGGGGCAGAGCTCGGGGTGTCACAGGGCTGCTGGAGCCAGGGGACACGGGCGGGGCTGGCGGGGAGGAGCGGGTGGCAGAGAGCTGCGGAGGTGGCATGGTGGGCCTGGCTGGCGCCGGGCGCTTGGCTGCGGAGGAAGGAGGGGGACGAGGTCAGTTGGCCACACGCTGCTCCCCTCTGCCGGGGATTTCCCAGCTGGCCCATCCTCTGGTCACTGTCCAGCTCCTCAGCCCTCCAGCCCCTGTGCTGCCACCGGGTTAGAGGAGCAGCCCGGTCCCTCCCTGCTCCTCTGCCACGTCGCCCAGTTTTCTCTCCTCACTGGACTTGTCCTCTGAAATCACCTTGACCCTTTGATCTTTGCTGTTGGTTGCCTGATCCCATGACTAGAACTGACCCCAGCGTGGCCACCTAATCAGCCCGTGGGCACAGTGCGGGGACATATCCAATCAACATGTGCCACCTGTCCCCATGACACTTGGGTCTTGTTCTCCCCTCTCAGAAACTCCGGCTCTCAGAGACCGTCCCCCGCACAGCTCTGACCCGAAGCAGTCGAGGGCTGGGGGGAGCCAGGAGGAGGCCTGGACCCTGACCCTAGCTCCACTGGCTGGGACCTGGGGTGACTCTTTTGCCCGCTTTGAGCAAACATCTTCCCCCTCCTCCAGGAAGGTCCCTGCGCGGCCTGGCACCTCCTGACACTGCTCCGGGGCCTCTCAGCTCAACAGAGTATACCAGGTGGAAAGCTCCGGAACCCTGGCAGGGAGGGCTTCCCGGGGTTGAATGGCCTGGGGAGGACTCCCCTGACCTGCTCCCCAGGCCACCTCAGCCAGGTTGACAGGTGAACAAACCAGAGGTGCCCAGGGGCCCTTCCCGTCCCCTTTGAAGACGCCCTGCCCCTCTGCCCTCCGTGGTCTTGGGCTTCTGGGGGCCCGGGACACACCCATGCTCACGCTGCCTAACCCGAGCCCCACTCCCCAGCTCATTCCCACACAGCCTTCCCGGGTAGGTGCGGTTACTGTGCCACCCCACAGAAGATGAGGCTGAGGCCCAGGCAGATGATGTCACCTGCCTAAGGTCACAGAACTGGAATTTGACCCTGGACTGCCCAGGTGGCAAAACGTGGGCTTCTGACCACCTCTGTTCCTGGCCCCTGTGGTCTCAAGAGCTGGGCTGGACTGGGGCTGCCCACCCCCTGTCCCCTTCTCTGCCTACACCCCAGGTAACTCACTCCTCCGAGCCGTGTCCTCTGCTGGGGCAGCTGTCTCTGGGGGGCTTCTGTTGACCTTGGGGGAGGCTGGTCGGGGTGGGGCCTCAGCCTCTGTCCTGCCACAGGAAGGAGAGGAGCAGGTCAAGCTGGCCTGTGTCCCAGAAGTCACCGGGATCCTGGGGAGACTCAGGCAGAGTGGGTCCCCCAGTTCACTCCCGTCACCTTGTGGCTGTGCTGGGGATGTGTCCCCAAGTCAGATCTCCTTGGGAAGATGCTTCTGGCATTGGCCAGGGTTTGTGGCCTCTGAGTCCCTGCCTGCCGTGTGACCTTGTGGCCTGGAATAAGAGCTCTAAGGGCAGTGTTTGACGGGCTCATCTGAGGACATTTAAGGTGTGGACCCGGCCATCCGCGGGACCTGAGTGCTACCTGCTGGGTTATGGAGGCAGCATGCCCACGATCTCTTCCAGATTTAAAGGAGCAGGGAGAAGACTAGAAGGTGTACATCAATTCTAGAAAAGTCTCCTCCCAGTTTCCTAAATCCCAAGGGCCTGGAGCGTGCTCGGCACACAGCAGGTGCTGCGTCAACACCACACAAGGGGACGCGCGAGGCTGAGGGGCATGGCCTCAGTCTCCACCACCCCCTCCACACTGGGGGACCAGGCTCGGGGCTGAAAATGCTATGATCACATTTCCCACATCCCAGGAGAGGGTGCCTCGCTGACGTTGCAGGGCCGGCAGAGGGCCACGCATGCTCGTCCTCCTCACCTTTCCTTGGGGGCCACTGAAGCTGGGGCTGGGGCCAGGGTGGCAGCTGGGGTGGGCACAGCAACAGGGGGCAGCTCCTCAGACGCAGGCCTGTCGCTGACCTTGTCCTGAGGGGCGAGGGCTGAGAAGAGGCCTGACACGTTGAAGTTGATGTCTGGAGACGGGAGGAGCAGGTCTCGAGTTCAGGTCTCCACCGGCCTCTCAGGGTCAGGGCCACCCTCCCTTCCTGTGAAGGACCTGGGCTTCACCTCCCACCCCACATGAGCTTGGTGACAGTCCCAAGAGGTCGATGGGATCACCCCCATTGCTCAGAAGAGAGACTGAGGCTCGGGGTAGAGGAGGCTCCGGATGAGCTCCCGAGGACTGAGGATGGTCTCGGGGCCCAGGGCTGGGAGGCAGGTGACCACGGAGGCATTCCCGAGGACAGCACTCACCTCCAGGGAAGAGGGTGTCTGCGTTCTGGATCAGCGCCTCGACCACGCCCACCACCTGGATGGAAGACACGGAGGCCGCGTCCAGCTGGGCCTGGTCCCTGGCACAACACGGGGGATGCAGAGGGTCATCCACTAGGTATCATTTCAGTGGCCCCAACTCTGGCCCTGTGCTGGGCACTGGGGACATACAGATGAAGTCCCAATTCTCAGAAAGCTCAGAGACCATCCGTTGAAGGCAAACGGATCACTTCCCTGTCCTTCACCCATGACAGACATCACTAGTCGATCACGGGCCCCTTCCCCACAAGTCTTGGGTCCACGCAATCGATTTCAGTACTTGGGACGAAATCTTTGTGCTGTCTGTGGCCCCTTATGTAATGATGATTCTTCTCCTGTCAGCACTTTACAGTTTATAAAACATTTCCCATTCATTATCTCATCTAGTTCCCCCAATAAAACCTTGGAAGTCTGTATAATTTCTCCCCAGTTGGCAGACGGGGAAGTGGAGGTCCACAGGGTAACTTCCCAAGGCCCATCTGGACGGTGGGGTGGAGAGAGAACAGGAGCTCTGGACTCCCAGCTGCAGCAGCAGGCTGTCAACCACCCATCACCGCCAGTCCCCAGAATGCCTGTTTCCAAAGCTCTGTGGGGTCCCTAGTCCCTTTGGGCTTCTCCTCACAGCAGACTTGGGAATAGGAGATGCTCAACCCACTCCATGGTGGGGAAACTGAGGCCCAGCAAGGTAAACAGCAGGTGGCTGGGGAGGGGACTGCTCCCTCCTGGTCCCCCGGCCCTCGGCCCTCACCCTTCCTTCTCAGGCGGCCACAGTAGGTTGGGCCCCAGGACGATAGCAATGTTGCTGGGCGTCATCTTGTTCACCTCCTGCTCCTCGGCCAGCCGTGCCAGGAACTTCATCAGGTACCTGGGGCAGGAGGTTGGCTTGGGCCGGGCAGAGCATCTTGGGCCACGGACACCCACCGATGCCCCTAAGTCCCGAGGACTTCCCAGCCCAGGGTTTCCAAACAGGGGGCTTCACAGGGTTTTTGTTGTCTCACTCTTACAGTCCTGGGGGTTGAACCCAGGGGCGCTCTGCCACCGAGCCACGTCCCCAGCCCTTTTTAGTTTTTATTTAGAGACTGGGTCTTACTAAGGTGCTTAGAGCCTTGCTAAGTTGCCGAGGCTGGCTTTGAACCTGAGATCCTCCTGCCTCAGCCTCCTGAGCCACTAGGATCACAGGTGTGCGCCACTGCGCCTGGCTGATTTTAAACGTTTTAATAGTTTAGCTGGCCCAACTGTGTTGGCAAGGGCTAGGATGAGAGTCCTCCCAGCTACCCTTGCGGCAGGGACTTAATGACCAGGTGCTGACACCAAGTTTCCTGCCCAGGGCCAGCAGTGGCAGGGGCGTGGCTTAGGGGTGTAGGATTCGTTTATTTCAATAATAGTATTAAAATATATGTATGTCCAGTACACCTAAAGAACTACTGCTTGGGACACAGTGACAGACCTGGACGGAGGCCCGGGGCTCCTGAGTCCCAGCTAGTCTCTGGGACTAGACTCAACTTGGGGACGGCCAGAGGTGGAGGTGGCCCGGGCTCACCTGAGGTTGCTGAGGTTCTCCTGGGGCAGGCGGTGACAGGCTTCTCGGAGGGCCTCCAGCCGGGCCGCAGGCTCCTTTAGGCTGAGGAGGGAGAGCAGCCATTGAGCCCAAGGCTGAGCCTCTGTAGCCGCCTCCTCTCCACCCCAAGTCCTCACCTGGCTGCCCTCATCCAGTCATCGTAGAGGTCAAAGGTCATCAGGGGCTCTGGCAGCTCCCGAAGATAGGACTTGAGGGCACCTGGCAGGAGCAGGGTAAGTTCAGAGGCAGCCCCCAAATGGCCTCTCTGCACCCCCAGGCCCCAGCTCTCCGTGTGTCACATCGACATGTCCAGGCCTGAGAGTTTCTTGGGGCCTCAGACCCGTTTGGCAAAATGTTTAGTGATCCTGATGCTGGGAGAATGTACTTCAGGGGAGTCATCACCAACAGGAGCCCCAAGTGTCCTTGGGTGTCTTCTTGGTGAAGAGAGATCTTAAAGCCAAACTGTCATGGGATTATCTCAGGCAGCTGTGCCCCATCCCCATGTCCCCGCTCCTGCCCAGGGCTCCCTCCAGCAGGCACCTGCCACAGCGTGGGGGTCTGAGCAGAACGCCTCCAGGCCGTGGGGGTCCGAGGCCATCGTCTGCTTGAGGCGCTTCAGCACCGAGGCCCCAGCGGCCAGACGGAAGAGGCCCTGCGGGGCAAGAGCAGCAGGTGAGGGTGGACAGGGGGCCGGCAGGACGCACAGGCTGGTGGCCGGGAGGCCCTGGCCTCCGCTGCAGGCCCCCACTGGCCTCGGTGTCACCGCTGGCTGGTCAGCGGGTGCACACCACAGGGTCTGTGGACCTTCCAGCTCTCAAAGCCCATAATTCTGAGCAAGAGGCAGGGTTGAACCCCAGGGGAAAGCTGTGAGACAGGAGTCTGGCGAGGAGCGGGGGTAGAGGGGAGGCCCAGCATGGGCTGAAAGGGCCAAGGTACCCACAATGCTAAGGTGCAGGGGACAGATATGGGCCAGCATGTGACAGTGACGGCACTGTGGAGCTCCTGGCAGCAATGACACCTCCTCGTGTGACTCCGGGCAGGTTTTCCTCTTTGCCTCCATTTCCCCCTTGCAAAGTAGAGCCAAATGGTCTCCCTCCAAGGGCTGGAGGGTCATTAAGTGGAGCATCATCACGTGGAGGCTGTCGGTTCAGTAGTAGGAGTCCGGGCCTTCTCTGGGGACCCGTGCTCTAACCGGAGAATGACAGCCCCAGGACAGGGCTGCCTAACAGTCCCAATGCTAAATCCTAAAGCCCCCCACTGCCCCAGTGGTCCCACCTCTTCCTGCATGCCCTCAGAGAGCAGCATCAGGACGCAGGCCTCAATTGGCAGGGCAATGTCCCGGCCCAGCTCTTGCAGGTGGCTTGCCAGTGACACCCCATACACCCTGGAGAAGGGGGCGGCCGTCATCGAAGGGGAGGGGTCTGCAGGGATGAGACTGGTCAGAGGCCCAGGGTAGACAGGCACCCCAGTATCCTCAAGGTGGTATCACCTTACCCCTTACTCCACACACACACTGAAAGCACTCATGATACTTCTTGAACTGGCCACTGCCTCTGCCTAGGCCAGGCCCCTCTCCTCCCTCTGACTCCTAGGCTCACAGTGGCTCGAGCAACCTGTCCACACAAACCTGACCCAGACTGCCCCTGCTCCAAACTCAACCATGGCTCCCTATTGCCCTTCAGGATGAGGTGCAAGCTTCTTAACTGGCTCTGGGCAGGGCACAGTTGGGGGTGTGGGGTTGGCCAGCCATGTCTCCACCTGCTTGACTGTGATTGTCCCTCAGCTCAGCCAGGGCTGTGTCCAGTGAAGACAGTGACCTGCGATGATAATCAGCCTGAATCTCCAGGAGCTGTGGGGACAGACAGACATCCCCGAGGGAAGTTGAGAAAGATCCACAGAGCGGATCCCCTGCCCCACCGCAGGCCCTGGCCCTTCTTCCACCCGCCGAGCGGCCTTGGACTCACATGAATGAAGTAGTTGGCATATGAGTCCTCCTTGGTGGCAAAGTGGTACAGATCCGCCAAGTACTCATCCTTGGGACAGAGAGGGGAGGGTGTATGCCAGGTGAAGCTGGGGCAATCGTCCCGTCACTCACTCATCAGCAAACACACCGCGTCCCGCCTCCTGGGGGTTGGCATGGTGCAGACAGTGGTGCCCACGAGGTGGTGGCCGAGCAGATTCTGCCTGGATCCCAGCTCTGCCGCCTTGGAGAATCATGTCACTTCTCTGAGCTTCCTTTCCTCATCTGTGAATGGGGACAGTGCCCATGCTGCCACCCTGCGCCCGGTGCCCTCACCTTGCACTGCTCCACCTTCCTCTTCAGCTCCTCCTCCTCCTCCTTGAGCGTCTCCACCTTGTTGGCTGTGGTGGGGTGGCCGTGGCCGCCTGGGCCGCCGAGGCCTTGACTGCTGCCTGAGTTCTTGGCTGCCTGGCTGAGCCTGGGGGTGATCCCAACGGGGGGTGGTCACCAGCCCCATGGCATGTCCAGAGCCAAGGGTCCCTTCCGCACACCTGACCAACGGCTTTCTAGGGTTCCTGGCTTGGGTGAGAGTGCTCTGGGGCGACCCCTGGTGTTGGATGTGGTGATTACAACCACTAAACTCAGGGAGCAGGATGGGCCTCCTGCCATCCAGGGATCTTGGAGATTGCAGGTTTCCTAGGGGTCACCGTGACACTGGGATTCCCGTGATCACTTTCCAGCACGTACACAGCCTCTCATGTACCCTCCCCACACTTGTTCCCACGGACCAGCCATGGGCCCAAGCACACACTACCCAGGGGGCCCTGCAGTCTCCTAGTGTGGCAGGGGTCTCAGAGCTGTGGCCTGACCCAGGCCCCGACCCTACCTGCTCTTGAGGGTGTTCCAGTCGGAGACCAGCTTTTGCAGGCTTTTCTTGTGCTTAAGGATGGTTGGCAGCTCCTCCTGCGCAGGGAGGGGAAGGTTCGGTGGGCAGAGGGAGGGAGCTGGGAGCTGGGGAGGGTGGGACCTGGCGCAGGGGACAGGGTCACCTCACTCAGCCTGCTGAGTGGCTGCAGGACATCCCTCTCCAGGGTCATCTCAAACTCGGCCAGGATGCGGGCCAGCTGGTTCTGGATGACACAGCTCATCTCCAAGGCCTTCCTGTGGAACAGCGCCCGTGGGCCAGAGTCCCGCAGCCCTCTTCCCACTTGGAAGCACTTGGTGGGGCCCCTCCTCCAGGCTCTCTCAGGCCTGGCCACCCTCACCAAATGGGACCCTGTCCCCAGCCGGTCACCTTTTGGTGTGGATGCTCTTGCCGACTTGGACCCCTCCCAACCTAGGATCACTTTCCAGTATCCTCAGATGAGGGTGGGGTCCTCTCTGCTCACCCCATGCTGGAATCCGGGTCCAGCTCCTTGAAGCTCTCGGCCATGGTGGTGGACAGGGCCATGAGGGGAAGCTTCTTCTGCAGGGAATGTGGGGTGGGCTGTGAGCATGAGGGCACCTGCCCCCCACCCTGCCTGAGCTCCCTCGGGCAAGCCCCAGGCAGGGGGAGGGACCAGGAGGGCCAGACACAGGGGGTGGTGAAGACTGAATGACAGGGACGAACAGGTGACGTCTCCCTATAACCACGTACAGAACCCCTATCTGAGGTCCCCTTCCCTCCCTTCTAGAAGTCACCTAATTGGGCAGGAAGGAATCCCAAAGTCCCATCAAGGACTAGGAAACTACTGCACAGAGAGGGTAGGGAACTTACCCAAGGTCACACAGTTGGAGGGAAAAAAGGAGGAGCTAGCCTTGGAGTGGGACTCTTTCCCCTGCCCCAGGGTGTAACAGTTGGCTGACCTGGCCACCTCTGAGTGCTGAGCTCAAACCTGCCACGGCACCCTCTTGCCAACCCCATGTTCTGGCCACATTAAACTGTTGACTGACTCCCCCACTCTCCCACCTGGAGTGACAGACAGCACCTAGCTTTGGGATCAGAGACCAAAGGTCAGACCGGACTTCTGTCCCTTGCTAGTTGTGTGATCTTAGGTGAGGGACTTTAAGCCTATTTTCCTCATTGTAAATAGCATCTCCCACTGGGGCTCTCAGCACCCCGTGAGAGACAGGCTTGATCATGTCTTAGCAGCAGAGTGGCATCGCGGGATCAAGATAACACCAGCGAGTGTCCCTCAAAATCCAGCATGAAAGCCACTCCCTCCAAGGCTGCCCAGGGAGATTGCTCTGTGAGCTGATTGGACAGAAAGGTTCAGGTGCTGTCAGAGGCCAGCGGGGGGGCCCACAGGGATGGTGCAGAGGGGCAGGGCCAGGAAGGGATGGGGAAGCCAGGGCTTTCAGGAGTGAGGTACCTCCCCAGGGGCCTTGGGACAGCAGTCTCTTGACCTAGGTGCAGAGGTTCACACTGGCAAGGGAGAGCCCAGCCCTGACCTTGCCCCTGCACTGGACAGGAACCTCCTGCCTGGGTCCTCCCAGGAACCCCCACTCACCACCCGCTTGTCCATGTCGGCCCCACTCTGGCCCTGCAGACAGGCCTGCAGCCGTTTGTGGACATTGTGGGCTGCTCGCTTGGCGGGCTCCAGGCGCTGCTCCACCTGCGAGGGAGAGGTGGCTGTGGGCCGCGGGTGGCTGTCCTCCCTAGAGCAGAAACTCCCTTCTCTTTCCTCCTCCTGCGACCCCGCAGCCAACAGCAAGGGGAATGACTCCAGTGGGGCCCAGCCAGTGTCCCCAAGGGCCTTTCTGAGGCAGCCTGCTCAGGCCTGCCTCCCTCAGCGGGCCCAGACACGTACCTGCAGCAGGTCCTCACCCAGGAACTCGGCAGTCTCAGGAGTGCTGCAGGGAGGGGACAGTTGATGTGGAGCAGGTTGCGGAACCCCTGCCTCCCTGCCCCACCCTCCACAGGGCACAGGGACCCCAGTTGCTTCCAGTGCCCCTCCCAGGTGGGGCCACGCTGGGTGGCCTGCCTGCCTCATCCCAGTTGGAGCACATTCCAAGGGGTGGAAGAGGATACATGACTTCCTCCTCCACCCGGGGCTGTGTCCTGAGTGGGTGGGAGGGCCACAGGGCCCGGCTGTGGGTGGCAGGGGCAAGGCCTCTCTTCTGCCCGCCTTGCAGACTGTCAGCCTGCCCGGAAAGAGGAGGCCTAGGCTGGCCCCAGAATGGGAAGTGTGGGAGCGGGGACTTCTGGGCTGTTGGGCACAGGAGACTCTGGGCAGGGGCGGGCAGCCTCTGGGTCCCCGCTGGGGGACACACAGGGACGCTGAGGCCCCTCGAAGGGTGGCCTGGCTGCCCAGGCGCACACAGGCGATTGTGCCAGTATGAGACTAGAACTGGTCTCTGGACACGCGGTCCCTTCCCCTGGGACCACAGAATGGGGAACTCAGCTGGGGAAGGAGCAGAGGACAGGCCTTCAGAGGCTCCCCAAACTTCCGGCCTCTGCTCCTCCGCCAGCTCAGGAGCTGGGGGAGGGCGCAGGGAGACCAGGGGACATTTCCACCTGGGCTGGAGAAAAGCAGAAGCAGGACCAAGAAGCAGGAGGCCTGTGGGCAGGCGGAGGGGACAGGAGGGGGCAGGACAGGGACAGCGGCTTCTCTCCAGACCAGGACAGGGTCTGTTCCCCTGCCGCAAGGTCTGGGTCCCTCCCCCACCTAACAGCCAGAAGTGGTTAACTGTCCCCATTGTCCAGAGGGCACAAGTGAGGTCAGGGAGGACGATCACTCCGAGGCTGCGGAGGCAGAGAAGAGCCAGGTCCCTGGTCGGGGCGGTCTCCCCCGAGCAGCCCCCTCCAATCGGGGCTGGGGCGCCCCTTCCCCAGAGGCCAGCTCTGCCTGGGAGTCGGCGGCCTCGGTGGGGAGGAGAGGGCAGGGTTCTGGCGGCCGGAGGGCGGCTGCCCAGCTGTCCCCGCCTCCCCCACCCGTCCCCCACCCTCCGCGCCCTCTGGGGTCCTGCGGGGCCAGAGCGGGGCTGGAAGCGGGTGACACTCACCGTCCCAAGCTGCCCGTGTGGGCCAGCTGCCGCATGCGGTGCAGCTGCCGCTTCATCATCGTGGGGCCGGCCTGGGCGCGGGGTCGCGGCGGGGGTCGGGGCGGGCGCCGGCGCTGCCTCCCGCGCCGCCTGGCCCGGATGGGTGGGCGGCGCTCGGCTTCCTGGGCCGCGCGCCCCGGCTGCCTCCTCCCGCCGACTCCGCCCCCGGCCCCCAGGTCACTCCTCTCTCCAAGTTGTCGTCCCGCTCTCCCCGGGCTTCCGGGCCCCCCACGACCCTCGCTCGGCCGCCCCGCGAGTGTCCCGCCGGCCGGCCGCCCGCGGTCCCCAGGTCGTGCGCCCGGCTCCTCCCCGCCCGCCTGGCCCCGCCCGTGGCGGGAAGCAGGTAAGCCGCGGCCGCCACCGCCCTCCGCCGCCGCGGGCCTCGGGTACAAACAACCTTTGCACCCCTCTCAAGGAGAAGGAGGGCTCCGCGGCTGGGAGGGAGGCCCAGGGGGCCTCTCTGACCCGTGCTGTCCCTGGGGCCGGCAGAGGGATGCGGCCCCGGCTCCCTGTCCCGGAGCACCTCTGTCCCGGCTGCCCCTGCTGGCTGGCGGGCTGGGAGCTTTGACTTCTGGGACCACCGGCTGCTGTTACCCTGGGACAAGTCCCTGGCACTCTGCGCCCCTGTCCCTAGTGCACTGCTGTCTTGACCCCGCCCATCTGCTCCTCCAGCCTCCCAATTCCTGCTCTTGTCCCCCTGTGGAGGACCTCAGCAGGGACAATTTCTTGCATCTGTAAAGCCCCTTCTCCTCTCATTCCTCCTGGCAAACGTCCCTAACTCCTGCCCTTGCCCTTTTGTAAGTGGACGATGTGGGCGCTGTTTCCGGAGTCAGCTCTTTGGCCTGCCCAGCAGGTACTCGGTAACGGCTGGTTATACAGGACAAGAGCCACTGAGAAAGGGCTGTCCTTTCCCTTCCCAGTGTGGCTGGCAGGCATCAGGGGAGGGTGTGCGGGAGAGGCCCCAGCTCCCTCCACTTCATGAAGTCAGTTTCTGTTCTGTTCCAGCTCTGCCCAGCGCCTACTGTCTGTGGTGGGAGCACCTTGGCTTCAGACATCTCCATGTTCCTAGTGCCCAGAACAGGGCCTGGTACCTACAGAGTGCTCACTGGAAACTGGCTGCCCTCCAGTCCCTGAAGGAGGGTCTGGCAGGCCCCATGGAGGCTGGAGGAACTGAGATGGAACCCAGCAGCTGCTCCCAGCTGGGAGCCCACCTGAGTGGCATCCTGGCCCCAGGATCAAAGGCTCAGGTCTGGGTGAGGGGATCCCTCCCCACCTCCTTTCCCCTCCCAGGAAGGCTTCTGGCCAGGGATCCTGGGGAGGGTGTGGGGAAGCCCTGGTGAGCCGAGTGCATATTGTGGGCCTGGGTTTGGATGTCGGGGTTCTGGTCCTTCCCTTCCACCTTTCCCACTAGCCAGATCCTAGAACTTCCTTGTGGTTCAGTTTTCTTGTCTCTGCAATGGGCACAACCTGTTGGGCACAGCCTTGGGAAGCTGAAGATTCCCAGGCTGGCAGCCTGACCTCAGGTGCCAGCTCTCCCACCCTGGGGAAGTCTCTGGACTCCACCATGCTCCTGCCCTCAGCTAGCTCAGCCTCCAGCCCAAACCACATTGGACTTGGGCTTGTCCAGCTACTCATCTGGTCTGAAGGTTCCTGAGGGTGAGGCCTGGCTTGGTCTAGGAGGGGACCCGTCCACATGGACTTAGCTGCAGCTTCTGTGGAAACAGCCAGCATCGTATCAGGGATCCAGGTTCCCCTCTAGCCTGACCCAGGAGACTTCTGGTTCTGACCTGGCCTGGGCTGCTGTACCTCTTGACTGGACGACCGGTGTGTTTTAGGGCCTCTCATGTCACGCGGGGCTGTTGAGTCATAGAAGGCTGGAAGCCCCAGAGCTTGGGTCTGAAGCTGTCTTTGGAAAGATGTTGTGATCAGATGCGGTTTCCATCAGTGAATGCTGGGATCACAGGGATTGTGGAATTTTTAGAAATTGCAGGTGTGGGGTCTGGGGGTATGGCTCAGTTGGTAGAGTGTTGGCCTCACATGCACAAGTCCCTGGGTTCAATCCCCAGCCCCACAAAAACAAAACAAAAAGAAATGCAGGTGCGGAAAGGCCTCAGAGGTCACCAGCTGACCCCTCCCACGTCCTTTCCTAACCAAGGGGCCTGTGGCTTACCTGGCTCTACACCAGGTTGTGTCTCCTCCTGGGGGGAGTCCTGGCACTCATCTGGCCCATGCAGAATCCCTGGGAGCCCAGCAGTGTGTGTAGTCCTGGGAGCCCTGTGGACATAGTCCACCCAAATGGCAAGAGAGGACCTGGCGTCAACCACTGTGAGGATAGAGCTGTAGCGGGCCATGGAGCTGGTCTGAGGCCATCTTGCCCAAGATGGTGCACCCCCTGCCTCGGTGTCCCCATGGTAAGATGGACCATGGGGGCTGGGAGGCTTAAACAGATTAATGTGGAAAATGCTTAGAAAAGTGCCTGGGCCATTTCTGGTTTCCTTTGTTATCCAGCCCACCGAAAGCCCCGAGTGGAAGGAGCCCTCACCCCACTCCTCCTAGGTCGCCCTTGAGATGAGTCTGTTGCCTCCCACAGTCCTTAGCACATCCTCCAGTGAGCTTTGTCTTTGTCCCCATTTTACAGATGAGATTGCTGCTACTGGCCAGGGCCCCTTGCTGGCTGAGTGGTAGAGGGCAGATGTCAGCCCCAAAGCCCACAGTTGCTTTCCTTTCCGTGGTGGCAACGCCTGGAAACTCCATTAGTACTGGCCCTCGCCCCTGCTTCAACCTGTGGCCACTTGGAGGGGCCCCGCGGTCTTGGCACAGATTTTCCTGCACCAACAAATGTGTGACAGAGAGGTGTCTGTGGGGAGGCAGGGTGCAGGCGGGGCAGCGGCTGCTGTGAGGTCGGCAGTGGCGGGGGCAGCATCCCATCTGAGACACTTGTACAAATTGCTAGTTTGTGGTCAGCCTGGCACTGCGCTGTGTGGCCTCTGCCCAGAGCAGCTGGGCACCAGTGTGCTCTCTGGGATTCTAGAACTCCTTTGCCCTCGCCCCCAGCCAAAGGACTTTCCAGGAACCCTCAGGTGGGGCTGAGGCACAAGGCCTCCCATCAGTAGCCCCGGGATAGTGTGTGCCCTTGCCCCCGGCTCCAGAGGACCAAAGTCAGGGCTGACAGAGGCTGGAGGAGCAGGCTCCGGGGCCGGGAGTGCCGTGCGCCTGGTGGCCAGCTCCTCTCTAGACTGTTGGTGCAGACTCCAGGTTCTGCATGTGTGACCTCCAGAGCTGGCCCAAGCCTCAGTTCCTGTCTTCCCAGGGGAGTTGAGACTTCATGGAGGGGCTGCAGGTGTGGCCTTGGGCCAGGCTGGCCTCCTGGGTCCTGCGCCCTGGCTATGAGGCTGCGGAGACTGAGGGAGCGGGGGAGGGCTCCCCGTTGCTCTTGGCATCTGAACAGGTGAGCGGTATGCCGTGGTTACCAAAAGACTAACTGCTGCCCTGGCCTAACGGTGGCCAGAGTGTGGCTTCCATGACAGGAAGTCCCATGGTCTTGGCATGGTGGTGGGGGTCACCCTTCAGGAGAAGAGCTGCTTCCCCTGAGCACCCTGCCCAGTCCAACTCCAGGCCTGCCTGAAGCCACACAGGGCCTTCCAGGCGGTGGGGACAAGAGCCCCTCCTCTGGTCAGAAACTGCTGGGACCCTCAGACTGCTATTAGCCCATGTCCTGCCCTGCCCCAACCCTAGGGTGCCAGCATGAGCTGAGGACCGGGCCTGCCTTGCACTGGGGCACTCCAACAAGACTGGCCTGGTGGGCAGCAATGGGTGGACAAGGACAGGAGGGCAGAGGGTCTGAGGTTGAAGGGATTCCCTGTCCCTTAACTGCCTGGGTCCTTTGGCTCAGGGACTCTTCTGAAGGGCCTTTAGGCCCAGTGGGTCCCTCCCACCTTTTCAAACAAGAGACCTCAGGGCCAGAAAGGGAAGCACGTCCAGTAGTCACACGGCAGGCCAGCACCAGCACAGCAGCTGGAACCAGCCCCAACTCTAAGCCCACCATGCTGTCTCCAAGCCAACCTGAAGCCCTTCAGGGACAGTAGGACAGTATGATTGAGATGTGACCCTGAGACTCCAGGTGGGCACCTTCCAACTGCGGTTACTTTGGAGGTGTCGGAGCATTCAGGGAAGGGCAGCAGGATGAGATCACACGGCCCTGTTCAGGTGGGACACAGGCACGAGTCACACTGTGGAGATCTGATAGGGAAGAGGCCCCAGTGGGGACGTGTCTCCTGTCACCCTGCACCACCAGCGTGGACCTGGCTGTTCTCTGTGGACAGGGCTCAGCAGCCAAGTTCAGACCAGGAAAACACTGGATTCGACAAAGTAAAACTGGTTTCTTAAATAAATGTAGGATCTCCCAGGTCCTTAGGGAGTGTGTCTGCTGAGAGGTGATGGCCAGCCTCCCCTTCACAAGAGAACCCCGGCTCAGGATGGCAGGCGGGGCTGGGGTCTCCTCACCTCGTGGCCTCTGCCTGCTCGGGGTCTGCACCCTGGCCACCCTGGGTGGGGGTAAGCTGCAGCTGGGGAATGGCCTCCTGCTGGGGTTCCAGGCCCATCTCTGCACAGACCATGGGCCTAGGGGAGCTGGGGCTCAGGGTCCCTCCAGGGCGGTGTGGCCCTGTGGGCTGAGCTCAGGAGGAGGAAGTGCTGAGGGCAGTCCCCCCTTCACATCGGACTCCCCTACAGGCAGCAGCTCCCAACAGCCCCGCCCCCCACCGCTGGGTGGGACGCTCTGGTGGCTCAGCAGCCACAGGCCCCTGAGCAGGGCCTCTTCTGGGCAAGGGGGGATGGGGGGGGACGATGACACCATGGCTGACCTCCCAAGATGGTGACAGAGTTTCACAGGCAGCCCCAGGACCCCTCCTCTCTCCATCAGCCTCAGTAGGGCCAAGACAGCGGCTGGTCCAGGAACAAGGACGTTTTATTTTCATAAATACTTGCGCCCCCGCCCCCGCCACTGCTGACCGTGGGCAGATGGGTGGCCAGGCGTGAGGCGCCCCAGGAGGCCCAGCACAGACTAACGAGAGCTCAGGGAGCCCTGCCTGGGCCACCCTCCGGCCTCACCCCGGGCTCCCACAGTCCCTCTAGAGACCTCGCAGTGAAGAGAGGCCCCCAGGAGGCAGGGCCTGGGCTGCAGCCACCGGCTACTCCGAAAGAAAAGCAAAGGAGCCAAACCACACAGCAGAGTGCAAACAGTGGGGGCATGGGTGTCCCCCAGTCACTGGGTTCCTATGAGGAGGCCTGGCTGGTCCCCAGCTCCAGCCTGACCTCCCGTTTATGGCTGGGCCTTCCCATAAGGCATGAGACAGGTGGGGAAGACCCCACCCGGGCTGGGGTCAGGGCTGGGCCCGATGGCCAGGCTTCTTCCCTTAGACCCAAGTCCTTCCATGGCTGGGCAGCCCTCCCTGCTCCAGGACCCCACCAGTTTTGGGGGACCCTGGTGGTGCGAACCCAGGCCCAACCTCCCGCTGGGTTTGGCTCAGCAGGTGGGGAGGCAAAGCAGGAGGGGAAGAGTCACTTGGGGCCACAGGGTGGGGGGAGAAGCACCAGGCCAGGGGCACATGGCCACGGAGAACAGAGGGTGTCCAGGCCACCACAGCCTCTCCCCAGGCTGCACAGCGCTGGCCCCTGTCCTCTCCTCTCCCCAGCCCCTCTGTTCTAGAGGCTGCCCCAGGTCTCAGGCGGGGGGAACTGGTCCACGTCGCCCATCTCGCTGTAGGTCTGGTCGCCCATGGTGAAGATGAGCTTGTAGCGCAGGCGGACCTTCTCCTGGGCAGATGGCGAAGGCGGAGGGTTAGGGGAGGAGAGGTGGCCCCCGCCCACAGCCCGGCCCGGCTCAGCTGGGCCCTTCACCTTCTGGGGGTTGGCGAGGAGCAGGACCTGAGTGATGGCTGAGGGGTGGACAACGGGGTTGAACGCCGGCAGCTCCGTCCCTGAGGGGGGCTGCAGCTTCACCTTCATGACCTGTGGCAGGAGGGCAGACGGCACAGCTAGCCCCGGTCACCTCCCATGGCCCGAGGAACCAGGCCAGCTCCCCGCTGAGGGACTCTGTCCTTTGGCTCCCTTTTACCCCAGCAAAGAAGGGAGACCTTGTCCCTGCCTGTCCTCAGGGAGCGGGCTCCCCAGCCCAGCCCTGCAGCGTCACCTTGGGCACCGCTGACTGGAACACGATGTTGCGGATGGGCTGGGGGGCAGTGCTGAGCATGGATACCACCACCACCAACACGTCAGCTCGCCCAGGCAGCGGGTCGCGGGCAAAGTGGAAGAGGACGCGGAAGCCATGCTGGTCGTACACGGTCACGGGCAAGATGCTGCCTGTGGAGAGAAGGGGGGACGATGGGCTCCCCAGCGAGCGAACCCCTCACCCAGCCTGCCTCCGCCGGGCAGCAGTGCGCCTGGTCCGCAGACAGGGGCAGGACGCCCCTGCAGCAGAGCCCCTGTGGCTCCCAGCTGGGGCAAAGGGCTGTGCCGAGTTTGGGTCACACACTCACTGTGACCCCGCTACTCCCCTTCTCTGAGCTGTCTTCCTACTGGTAAGACAGGGACATGGAGGGCGTGATACCCTGGGTCACAGTGAGCTCATGGAGACGGCCAGGATGAGAGGACAGCTAGCCCTCTCAGGACCTGGTGCTGGGCAGTGGCCTCCAAGTGCTCCTGGGGGACAGGTCCCAGGCTTGGACCTGCATTTTTATTACAGTTTGGTTTCATGATCTTGGGGCCCAAACCTTTGTATCCCGACTCCTGCCTTCCTGGGGAGCCGGGCCAGGGTCTGTCTCCCAGGAGCCCCGGCTGCAGGACCTGGGCTCACGCAGCAGCTTTGCAACTGCTCTGGGCTCCAGGAGGAAAGGCTTGCTCAGTGCTCCCCACTGAGGCGGCCAAGGCAGGGCCCAGGGGGCAGCCACTGACCTGGCCCGGCCTCCCCCTCCCACCCTGCCCCACTCACTGGGTTTGATGGACTCCAGGGGCACAGTGATGTTGGCCAGTGAGAGCTCAGTGGGCAGGGGCTGCTGTGGAGGCCCAGGGGGCTCTGGGGACACGGCGTGGAGGAGGCTGGCGGCACTGGGGCTGGGTGAGCTGCTCTTATTCTGCAGGTCCCGGAGTGTGAGCCGGGGGGCTGGCTGCTGCTTCTCCCTTATTGGGGAACAGTGTGTTAAAAGTGACTCTTTGGTGGTCAGGAGATCAGGGGACTAGGAAAGGCTGGGCTTCCTGGCCCATCCCCACACATCACTCTCTCTCTGGCCGTCGGTCACCTCGCCAGTAGAATGGCCAGCTCCTGTTCCCCCGGCACCCCCCCCACCTGCCCACTTTAGCTCTGTGTCCTTCCTGTTGCTGGGGACTTCTGGGGACATGTGAGTGGGCACAGATTCTCTCCATAAACTCCACTCTGGAACCTTCACTGAGCCTGCTTTGGTCACTCTGGGAACGACGAGCCTTCCTGCGGGGCCCGTGCAGGCCCAAAGCGGCTGGTCTGAGGGGACGGAGGCTCCCTCCCGAGTCGGCAAGGCAGCCCTCACCACCGCACTTGCTGGGCCTCTGGGGGCAGTGACTGCTGCAGGAGGGTCTTCCCCAGGAGGTCCAGGTCATCCAGGCCACTGCTGGCCGGCAGGGGCATCTGTCCTGGCGGCCGGATGTCCGTGCTGGGGACCTGGGCTGAAGCAGGGGCTGGAGGCTCAGCACCGTCTGAGGACTGTGGGGCAAAGAAAGCGGTTGGAGGGGCTCCTGAGGAGGGGACAGGGTCCCGGCCCTGTCGTGAGGTTGAGTGGCTGGGGACTCCACATTCCAGGTACTTCAAAGTCACCATCCAGGGACTCCAAGACTGGGCTAATGCCCCAAGGGAGAGCCAAGGCTAGGACCTGGGTGTGACGTAGCCAACAGCGAGGACAGGACAAACTGCTTTTCTCTTCCCTGGGTGTGCCACCAGGGAGCCCAAGGTCCCTTCACTGTCACCCTCAGGCTGCTCCTCCCTGTCCCCCTGCCCCACTGCCCCAGGGGCTGGGATAAGTGGGGCTGTCCAGGCCACTCCTACCTGGAAGCTGTTCCATCCAGCACCGTCCAAGCTGGGGCCTGTAGGGGGTGTGGGGTCACTCAGGCCTGAGGAAGGAGGACAGGAAAAGAAGTGGCTGGACTGGGTGCACAGGGGTGAGGGGCCTGGGCATGGCTGCTGATCTGGGGTTCTCCAACCCCCTGTTTCTGAGAAGCTTGGCTCGGAAGGGAGAAACCCGCACTTTCAGAGGGAACTAGTGGTGGACAGAAATAGTGAAGTCCCAGAAGCCCATTTTGTAGCCACATGTGCTTCTCTTCTCAGCAGGGCCACTGTGAAGCCGATTCAAGGACAGAAGTCAGGACTTCCCCTTATGTTCCTCAGCTGGTGGCTGAGGGGGGTGCTGGGGTGGTGGCGAGGGGAAGAGACTCCTAACCACACAGGTCCAGGCAAGCAGGGGTCAGCACTGTCCTCCTGCCTGATAGCTGATTCAAGGGATGTCGTCTGAGCAGCCTGAGCAAGCACTGTGGCGGCTAAGCCTCAGTGTCCCCATGTGTCCCCTGGCATAGATCAATAAGGCCAACTGACTGGTGTCCAGGAGCACTGGGCCCTCTGGATGGCTCTAGGGACTGGCCTGCTGGTCAGCAGGAGGTCACTAACTAGCCTGACCTGCACCTGGAACACCCCCAGCCTTGCTCACTCTGGAGTTTGATCTAGAAAAGATGTATGACCCTGCTTCCAGCAATTTCTGAGTGAGGTAGGTCCAAACAGAAGTGCCCTCTGGCAGGCAGAGGAGAGGGCTCCAAGAAGCTGGGACTGTTGGGTCTCCAGCTAGTACAGCCCTTTGAGACCAGAGGTAACAGTGTCACTGTTGACATCTGCTGTGCCCAGAGTGTGGGCATTTTGGAAGTGCTGGCACACACCTGCCATTCCAGTGACTTGGGAGGATGAGGCAGGAAGATTTTAAGTTTGAGGTCAGCTTCAGCAACTTAGCAAGACCATGTCTCAAGGTATTAAAAAAAAAAAAAAAGAGTGGGTCTTGCTTAATCCTCAAATGACCTTAAAAGGTAGGTGTGAATTCTTTAAGGGATGAAGGGTTAAGTCACCTGCCCCAGGTCACACAGTTGGAAAAGTGACAGAATCCAGACTTGATCAGGGAACTTGATTGCTGGTGTCTGTAGGCAGCTCTGTCACTTGGCCTCCCTGGGTCTCACCTTTGAACTGAGGCCACAGCAGTGGCTCTCAGACCTGAGAGATCGCTTGAGCAGGCCAGAATGCCCTGACAGACAGGAGCCCTGACCACCACCCACCCCTCCTGCCCCAGGGAGCAATCAGGACCAGACTCCCCTTCCTGTCCCCAGGGCTGGGCTGTGAGCGGCCTGCACTTCTGGTTCCTGCTCCCACACTCTGCCTCTGAGAAGAAACCAGAGGAAGCTGGAGGCACAGAGCTCTGCGGAAGCCACTGGGGGACAGGAAACGCCAAGCAGCACACCTTGCTCGCGTGCGCAGGCTGCTCTGCCACAGGGACAGAGTCCTGTCATCGCTCCCCTGTCCTCCGCTGCCTGGCCCAGCTCTGCCAGGCAAAAGCAACCTGCATGAGCATCCTTGCCACAGGTCACCCCGGGCTCTGGATGGGTCATAGCCAGCCTCTTAGGCAGGTGCTGGCGGGGAGACCACAGTGCTCTTTTCTTTTTTTAAATTTCTCATTATTATCTCATAAGTTTTTGTAAGTCACTGCTCTTTTCTTAAACGGAACAAAGGAGAGCAGTGGAGCCCACTTCACCCCCAGAGCCCTTCCTGCTGAATCATCTGCACAACAGGGACCCGAGCGGCACCTGCATCCCACCTGCATCCCGGGGTGCTCGGAGGCTTATCTGGGACACAAAGCGGCACTGGGCGCTGTGCTGCAGGAACACTCCAGAACACCAGGCAGACCCTGCCACCCAGGCAGCCGTCGCTTCGTGTGTGTGAGAGAAGATGCTGGGATGGCACCCAGCACATGCCCAGCGTGTGCTCCGAGCTGCAGCCCTGGCTCCAGGTTCAGTTTCTACTCAAGAACTGGCTCAGGAAAATGCAGCGTGGCTCTCAGCTTCCAAGCCTTGGCTTTCCCACGTACCCCCACATACCCCCACATACTCCTTGATGGGGCCCTGGCACCCCTTTTCTTGACCTCAGTGGCTATCACGAGGAGAATGTTATTCATGCCTCTTCCAGGCTCCCGGGTGGGGCTGCTGCACCCAGAGGGGCTTGAGACGGGTCACACAGCACCTTGGGTGCCCGTAGCTCCTGGCTCCCGAGGAGGGAAGTCCCTGAGCTTTCCTGCAGGTGGCCGAGCCTGGGTGTGGCTGCTCATCAGGGCTCCTGAGGCTGGCCAGCCTCACCCTTTGACTGTGTGACCTCACTCCTAATTTCCCTGAACCTTGGCTTCCTCAGCCATGAACTGGGCCTTCCGCCCACCTCACGCCTCACCAGATCCACATCTGGAGTGCAGAATGCTGGTGCCTGGCGAGCTGCAAGGTGTGCCCTGGGCATCATGCTCCAGCGCATGCCCACCGCCAGGGCCTCCCCTCCCTCCTCCAGGGCTGGCTCCACCCTCACCTAGAGACATGAGCTCATCATCCAGCAGAGAAACTGAGGTGCTGAGCTGCTCAGGGCTGGTCTGGTCCGCGGGGTGGGGGGGCATGGCTGGGTAGGTGGTGCCCGTGGGAGGGAGATCCAGGCCTGACAGGTCCAGCAGGGCCGAGGTGCTCCCTGGGTGGGAAAGGAGAGCTGGGCCAGTCCTAGGTGGACGCTTGGCCCTTGGAGCGTGGGGGCTGCAGGCTAGCGACACCCATCCTCCCACCCTTCAGAATGGCTTCCTGCTGCCCCTCCATGGCCACACCAGCCCAGCTGGAATCAGCTCACAGGCCCTCCTTAGCACACAGTGTACTTCTGTTTAGAACTCAGTCACGCCTCACTTAACAACAGGGACGCGTTCTGGGAGATATCATCACTGGTGTGAACACCACAGAGCGTACTCATGTAAACCAGGTAGCAAACAATGCTACGATGTCATAAGGTGACACAATCTTATGGGACCACCACTGAATGTGTGACTGGTCACTAACAAAAGCTCACTCGGCAGGATGTGCCCGTGTTTCCTTTTCTCCCATGGCACCGCTCCCCACCCCTGAGCCCTGCTGGCACTCTGGCGCTTCTGTGGTGCCCCTGCCGCCCAACAGGGCCAACTCCAGTCCTGCACCATCCCAGGCTGCGGTTTCACCCTGGTGTGAGCTGAGTCCGTTGTCTTCTCATGCCTGATCCTCCCTCCTGCTTTCTGTGGTTAAATCAGGCCTTGGGGGTGTCAGCCAGCCCACAGAGCAGGTGCCTGATTCACCAAGTGGAAGAAAGGCCTCCTTCTCCTGTCTGTTCCCGCCCAATGCCCGCTCCCTCCCGAGGTCCCCCCCAGCTGCAGCCTCGCACAGACGTGGTCCAGGCTTCTCCCCTGGGGCTTCCCATCTTAAGGGGCCAGGGTCACCTTGGCAGTCATGTCAACAGCTCTGGGACCAGTGTGCCTCCTTCCACTCTGTCCTGCAGCCTGCAGGGTCCCTTCCCAGCTCTCCTGCCACCTCCTCACCAGGGATGGGGCCGGCGGCCGCATCGCCGTTGACCTCCTCGCCCCGCACCAGCTGCTTGTACAGGCTGATCACCTGGGTGAGGCTGTCGTTGGCCTGCAGGATTTCCGCTGGAAAAGGCAGGAGGGGAGATGCCGGGCTAAAGGAACGGGGGGCCTCGGGTGGGAGAGGGGAGCACTCACAGCCCCCCAGCCCCAGGCAGTGGGGTCGCGGTCCTGTCTCGACTACTAGCCCCAGGCCCCTGCTCTCTCCGCCTCGCACCCCACCTCAGGCGCCCTCCACGCTGCCTGCTGCCTGAGCATCCCAGGAACACTCCTACCTCCAGGTGTCCACACTGGCTCTGCGTGGGACGCCTCAGGCCTCGGTGGCCTTGGCCCTATTGCCTTCAGGTCTTCCCCCAGAGGCACCTCAGGGGTCCTTCCCTACCCCACCCCTTGCCTCCTGCCTCCTTCCTCCAAGCAGCCACCACTGCCTGACAAGCTGCGTGACAAGCTGGGCGTGTGGCCTGGCCATCACTGCTTCCCTTCATTAGGCCACAGCGCCTCGAGCAGACTCTGGGCAACTTCCACATGGCTGTACCCCAAGGGCCGGAGTGCCTGGGACAGACGAGGTCCTCACACTATGGCCTCTTTGGGCGCCAGAGCTAAAGCAACCTGGGCATTGAGGATCCTCATGGGAGAAGCCAGGTGCCTGGCGAGACAGGCGCTCCGGGGGCTGTGCCATAGCACCAGAGGGGGAAACACCACCCGACCACTGCCCAGGGGCTCTGGCTGATATGCACGCAGAGGACAAGGAAAGGAAACTACTGTGTGGCCCTGCAGGGGCCACCAGGCTCAGTTCTATAACTGATAGGGCTTCAAGATTCACTCTGAGTTTCCAGCTCAATCTCAGCAGCGGGACTGTCTACCCTGGCTCCGCCGTGTTCTGCTCTGTGGCCGGGGCTCGTCTCTCCCTCGCTGAGCCCAGCTGTGAAAAGGAGACAATGTGCAGCTTGTGGGCAGTAAATGAGATGTCTGTGAGGGGCCTAGCTCACAGGGTCTCTTAAGGACACCGGCAGTAGCCCTGTTCTCTGCTTCCTCCTTCCTCAAAGTGGAGACACCACAGTCAGGATGGAGGAGGAGGCCCCCTGGTGGCGGCTGCTTCCAGCTGCCCTTGTCTGGCAGGACCTGGACAAGGTCGGGCAAGAGGCTCAGGGATGGGGCTGCACCTGACCCCAGGCTCACCTAGGGCCTCATCATTGTCTTCTGTGTCACTGGCCAGTCGAAAGAGTGTGGGCCGCATCCGCTCACAGCGCTGGTACAGCTCCTGGGGACAGCAGGGTAGGGGTGTCAGGGTGGACATGGGCTTTGGAAAAGTCTGGGAGTAGGGAAGGGCGGACATACCTTCATGAGGTCCTCGCTGCTGCCGGATGCCGTGCCGCCCTGGCTGTGGCTCATCACCATCTCCGTCAGGAGTTTCACGTTGTTGTTCACCTCCTCGATGGCATTCACCCGCTTGGAGATCTTCTCCATCCGCTTTTGGTCCTGGGAAGCAGCAGCAACACCCCGAAAGCCTGTCAGGCCCAGTGGGAGCCAGGCACTGCCCAGCCCACCCCAGAAAGTGGGCACTGGAGTCTGGCAGAGGGGTGGCTAGCGTGCCATCTGCTCCAGGTGGGGCCTGCTACACCTTACAGAACCCAACACTCGGGACAGGGTGCTGTGGCCCAGGAAGCCCCCTGCAGTCACTTCCTTCCCTTCTGACAGCGCCCCCTGGGCCCAGGTCTCTGCACAAACTCATCAGAGTCTCCAGAGAGAGCCCAGGAATCCAGTGTCCCATGCTCTCACCAGGTGCTCCTGAAGGACCAGGGCCTCAGAGCCACACCTGTGGTTCCAAGCAACCCCGCCCCTCCTTGTGTTTGTTTCTTGAAACCAGGTTCCTGTACTTGACAGTGAAGGGGGTCAGTCACGGTCACCGAACCAACCTAGAAGTGAGTGCAGTGCCCTTCCCAGTGTCAGTGGGTGGTGCCGAGTTTGCAGAGCTCTTGGCCTTTAAGGGTGGCTGCAGAGCTGGGCACAGTGGCACACACCTCTAATCTCAGTTACTTGGGAGGCTGAGGCAGGAGGAAGGCAAGTTTAAGGCCAGTCTCAGCAACTTGGTGAGACTCTGTCTCACAATAAAATAAAAAGAGCCGAGACGTAGCTCAGTGGAGGAGCACCCCTGGGTTCAATCCCCAATAACACCCCCCACTGAAAAAAGGAAAAAACAGAAACAAAACCAGAGCTAGTGCAGGAAGCAAGCTGCCTGCTGACTGGGCAAGTACCTCCCTTGCAGGGCAAAGGTGGACACACGGCTCAGTCCTTCAAGATGACCCGAGGGCCTGCCCTCTGAGCCTCTGGGCACACACTCTCCAGAGCCTGTGCAGGGTCCCCAGAGGATCCCTTGGCAGAATCCATCTAAGACCTGAGCTTAAGCCTGGCCACCTGCCCAGACCAGACTCCCTTCCCAGGAAGAAGGAACCAGCAGCTTCTGTGGCGACCAAACTTAAAAAATTAACTGTGAAGTGGCTGCTATCAGTGGGGAAGTGGGAGACTTCATGCGAACATCCAGGGTTCTGGGGGAGGGAGAAGGGGAGAAAGGGAGTTAACAATGGGGGCTGAAATGGAGAAAACTGTTATGTGCACTGAGGATACGAAAAAGTGAACCCCACTATTATGTGTAACTACAGTGCACTAAAAAAAAGAAAACCCAGATTTCAGGATTTTCTGGTGATCTGGTGATCCAGTCACGGGGGGCTGCAGCTGGATGAGCGCTGTAGACCCGGGGGGACAGAGTCGCCTCCTCCTGCCCCAGCGGAGTCTGCCTCAGAGCCCTTCACTTTTTTTTTTGGTGATACTGGGGATTGAATCCAGGGTCTCGAGAATGTTAGGCAAGGGACCTAACTGAGTTACATCCCGGCCCTCTTTAAATTTTTTTGTTTTGAGATACGGTTTCTCTGAATTGCCTCAGTTGGCCCAGAACTTGTCATCCTCTTGAGTAGCTGGATTATAATGACACACCACCACACCAGGCTGACCCTTAACCTTTTTTTTTTTTAGTTGTCGATGGACCTTTATGTTATTTATTTACTTATATGTGGTGCTGAGAGTTGAACCCAGTTACTCACACAGGCCAGGCAAGCCCTCTACCACTGAGCCACACCCCCAGCTCTCAATAATTTCTGATGTTTTTGGAACGGGCACCGGTTTTGTAGAAGTCCGTCCAGGGCAGGTTGTGTTGAACCATGGGGAAATTCTTCCTTCCACATGTTGGGCCCCTAGTGACAGCCCTTTGCCGAGACAACCCTCTAGCTGGGTCACTGCAGGTCCCCTGTCTGTGCACACACAGTCCCAGTTCAGTGGCCCAGCTCCACCCTCCCACCGTGGCTCCTCCCTGGGCTCTGGGCCCAGCTGTCACCTCCTGCACCATCTCCTTGATGAGCTTGTTGGCTGCCCGGAGGTCCTCGGGGTGGGAGCTCTTCAGCAGGCGGGCCAGCATCTGAGGAGACAGGCATGTAACTGTGAGGCCACACTAGGCCGAGGGCCACAGTCCAGCTCCCTGTCTCCCGGTGTGGGACCTGGGCAAGTGGCTAAAGCTCTCTGAGATGCTGAGGACTGACCGATACCTGATGGGTGGCCATAAAGACTACTGAGGCCCTGCACACAGAGCCTGGCAGAGGCAGGTCCTCAACAGACAGCGCTCCTTCTGCTACTTGGGCTTTCTGAGAACCTTTCTAGGAGGAGGTGGGAGACTCAACAGTGGTGGCCTCTGGGGCTGGGGAGAGAGCAGCGTTGACTCCCACCTCCATGTTACAGTCCTTGGCTTAATATTCTTCCTCTGCTGCTAAATTTCTTATCCACAAGTGCATGCTTCTTTAACAAAAAGCTAATAAAGTGTTAATAAAAGGTTTAAATATATGTAAACTCCTCAAACCAATCCCAAGGACAACTCCTGTGTTTATCAAATGCAGGGACACTGTATGGGAAGTAGTCAACACGCAGTGCCTGTCACCCTCTATAGTGACTATGCTCAGCAGAAGCCTCTGCTCCAAAGGCCAAGGCCTAGGCAGCCAGGAGACAGAAATCACTGACCCAAACCAGCCAGGTGCCACATGATTCTCCCTGCAGTCTCACCTTGGACTTCTCCTCGTCTTCGAAGATCACATTCTTGGGCCGTGGAGGGGGGAGGGGAAAGATGGCATCCTCGGGAAGCTTGGGGTCCGACTTCACAATCCCTGGGGTAGATGGAGTCAGAAGGCTGTCAGCAGATCCCAGCCCCCAGGGCAGGGCGAGATGGGAAGGTACAAGACAGAAGGCCAAAGCTGGTCTCTCTAGCACACTGGTTCTTGACTTTGGGGGGCTGGGGTCTACCCCGGACCTACCATACTGAACAGCAAAAAAAGAGGGTTTGGCCATCCATTGTTTAAGGCCACTCTCTGAGGAGAAGCCTGACCCAACGCTACCTTTTCTCCACCCAGCTGTGCTCCAGAAAAGCCACAGAAAGGTCCCACTGTTTTTTTTTTTTTTTTTGGTACCAGAAATTGAACCCATGGGTGCTTAACCACTGAGCCACATCCTTTTAATTTTTTTTTTTTGAGACAGGTTCTTGCTAAATTGCTTAGGGCTTTGCTAAATTGCTGAGGCTGACTTTGAATTTACAATCCTCATGTCTCAGCCTCCGAGCCACTGGGGTTATAGGCGTGTGCCACTGCATGTGCTGGCTTTATGTTTTTGAGAAAGTAAAGTTTCCAATCTTGCAGGCCCAGAAGCCCCTGAAACTGCTGGAGGGGGAGGGCTGCTGGTCCCCACACTCTCTGGGTGCCTCACCCTGCTTCTTCAGCATCTGGTAGGCCTCTGCGATCTTCACTTCCTCGGGCAGGCCGACCGTCCAGCTGTAGAGCAGCTCCAAGATCTTGTTCTTCACCTTCTCTGACGTCCTGGAGCCCAGGTACTTAAAGGACATGAGGAGGGGATGCTTTGACACTGCCTGGCCCCCTTCACTGCAAGCCCAACCTGGACCAGCTGCCTCCCAGGACTCCCTCGGGAGCCTTTGGACTCTGGGGTCCTCACACCCTTGCCACACTAGGCTGGTGCAGACTGATCTCACCTCCCAGCTCTGCCACCTACTGGATGTGTCAGCTCCCTGTGACTCAGTTTCCCCCACAGAGGCGTGGCTGGAGAGCCAACGCAGGAAAACCAGAGCCCAGGGCCTGCTCACAGCTCATGGATGACTTAACCTTGAGATCTCAAGGAGGAGGAGCCAGACACTCCCAGGCTGACCAGGAAGCAGCAGTGTGGCACTCTAGGCCCTGGGCCCCGCAAACAAGTTCCAACAGCAAACAGGCTGGCAGAGGGGCTCTACCTCCAGAGCCGTCTTGTGGGAGGAGGGTGGGGACCACCCGCATTATATAGCAGCTCTGATCAAAGGATGGGTCTGAGCAAGGAATGGTAAAGCAGGTGGGCGCTCACCCCACTGAACATGTCCATGACCTGTGGGGGAGGACTCCTCAGGCAAAAGGCCAGAAGCTGACGTGTGTCAGAGGCCACGTAGGGTGCCATGGCCAGGCTTGCACCTGGGAGTAATCTCGAGGCCAGGGCAGCCTGAACAGGACAAGCCATTCCTTGGGACCAGCCCTCCCTGAGGACCGAGCAGCTCCACAGCTGCCTGCCTTCGGTCAGCCGAAAGTGTTCTCAGATGCTCCAAGCTACTGGACTCGGATGGGAGGGGCCGTGAGAAAGAATCTGTGCCTCTACTGGGTACAAGTTCCCACAGGGGCTGAGGGGTTTGCCGGGGGGCCTGTCTGGGCGTCCTCCTTCTGTGGCCCTTGTCTGACACAGCATGTGTAGCTCAGGCTGGGGCACCCACCTTGGGAGACACGACTTTGATGAGCTCGTTCAGGAAGCGGAACTTGCCCACCTCATCGTGGAACCTCTTGCCGCAGCTCTTCATGCAGGTCTCCAGCACCTGGGCGGGAGGGGGGTGAGGGCCCAGAGGAGGCGGTGTCTCCCACACTCCCCATGAGTCCAGGGTGAGCACTCGTGAAGACCAAGATTCTGTGGCTCAGAGGCGTCTGACTGTCAGACCGGCTAGGGATGTGGCCAGGGGCTGTACAGTGACCGGTCACCCCACCTGCAGCACTGCAGTGACCCCCTTCACCCAGCATCACTTGGACACAATTTTGCTAATTTTTTTCTTTGTTAAAACTTAAGTTGGCATTATCTATTTTGGCACTATTCTAAACTACATCTGTGAAATCAGGATTAAACCTCACACATATTAAATACATAATTATTAAAATAAAAAAAAAAAGCTTCCTCTCCCCCACCTACAACTCCCCTGAACTCTTAAGTAGAGCCGATGGACCCTCAGTCTGGCCTTCCCTGGTGCCATCACCTGGCTGGGGACAGACGGTACCCTCTGTCCCCTTCTCACCGTCAGGGCCTGGATGGCCTCCCACTCTTGTGGGGACTGGATCTTGTGGGCCAGCAGCCGGGTGGCAAGTGGAGGCCTGGGTGGGAGAAACAACACAGAGCCAGGGTTGCCATAAAGTCCAGTCACCCCAGCGGAGGGAAAGGGCAGCCCGCTAGGAGTTCAGCACTTTGTGGCTTCTGCAGGGATACGCAAAGGCCCACTCTGGATCAGACGGGGAGCTGGGTGGTGGCAGGGCAGGGCCAGGCAGGCCCTAAAGCAAGCTGAGCCTTTGGCTGGTTTTAAGAAATACAATTGGTGGGCTGGGGATGTGGCTCAAGTGGTAGCGCGCTCGCCTGGCATGCGTGCGGCCCAGGTTCGATCCTCAGCACCACATACAAACAAAGATGTTGTGTCTGCAGAGAACTAAAAAATAAATATTAAAATACTCTCTCTCTCTCTCTCTTAAAAAAAAAAAATACAATTGGTCTTGTCCCCTGCTTGCTGCAGAGACAAGCCTGGACAGAGGAGCAGAGCCTTCTCAGGACCCATCAGGGAGTGACCCATGAATGATGTGCCAGGAGTGACAGGCGCAGTTCCCTGGGGACTCAAGATGGCAGGGGACTTCCTGCCGGGAAAATCAGAGCAGCTTCATGGTGGAGGAGGTGACAATGTCAACCAGATCACAAAAGATGACTGCTGGAGTCAGTGCAGGTAGTATTTGCTGAGCACTGGTGACACAGAGCGCCTCATGCGCTTTCCCACCTGAGCCTCATGAGGTGGCCAGGGAGCCTTCGGCACCCCCCAGGTGGGCAGCACCATCATTCCCACCTGACAGCTGAAGAAACTGAGCTCAGAGGTCACTCAGCAGAGAGAGGGTGGGATTTGCCCCCAGGCAGCCCTGGCCCTGGTGAAAGTGGGGCAGAGAAGAAGCACACAGGGCTGTGTCCCTGTCTCAGCCCCCCAGAGGAGCCTGTAGGGACACACATTTCCAGCTAGAGCCCCACTGACTCAGGAGGCTGAGGTGCAGGAGGATCCCACACTTTTTTTGTGGGGGGCGGGTCCTGGGGATTGAACTTGGGGGCACCCAGCTACTGAGCCATACCCCCAGCCCTATTTTGTATTTTATTTGGGGACAGGGCCTCACTGAGTTGCTTAGCACCTTGCTTTTGCTGAGGATGGCTTTGAACTCGGGATCCTCCTGCCTCAGCCTCCTAAGCCACTGGGATTACAGGCATGGGCCACCACGCTCGGCTGAGGATCCCACATTTAAGGCCAGCCTCAGTAACTTAGCAAAATCCTGTTGTCAAAACGAAATTTTTCAAAAGCCTGGGGATATAGCTCAGTGGTAAAGGGTTCCTGGTCTTAATCCCCAGTACCACAAAAAAGAATGCCCACCCCTCAGCCCCTGCCAACAGCTAAACTCAGGCAGCCCAAGAATGTGTGTCCTGACAGGCACGCCAGGTGGCTCTACGAGGTGGGTATGGTTCTTCCTTGAGCAAAAAGTCTGCTGGGGAGCATGTGGCCCTCCACCAGCGGGGGGGGGGGGGGGGGGGGGGAGGCCCAGTGCCCTTGCCTCCCGATCAGATCTTGGGGCCAACTGCTCATCCCCTGAGCCTCAGGGTCTTAACCTATAACATGGGCCCCACGAGGCACAACTCAGAACGACACACAAGTAGCCCTGGGCTCAAAGGCCCACTACTGTTGCTAACTGGGAAGTGCTCCATCCAGTGAGGAGGCAGGTCCTTTCACCCATGGCCAGGCAGGTGCACGCTGCAAGTACAGAGTGTTCTGAGGAGTATGTAAGAGAGGGCCACCTACCCCTCAAAGTCCTCGTTGAGCTGCTCACAGAAGCCGTTGATGCTGGCCCAGTTCAGCTCCTTGTTCAGGGGGTTTGTGGCTCTGTCTGCAGGAGGAGAGGAGCGTCAGAGTAGCCAGGCAGAGTAGCCCTGCTCCCCAACCCCATGCTGGGAGCAGGAGGGACAAGCACACAGCAGTGGCCTCGCTTCACTTCCTGCCCAGAGAGTCCCAAGACCTGTGCGCCCGCGCTCCAAGCTCCAGTCGGGTAGGTGAACAGGTAAGGACCTGGGCAGGCCCCCACTCAGCTTCCCACCACTGGGCCCCACTCTTGGAGGCTCTGCCCAGGGCCACTTTCCTCCTCCTATCTCCTCTTCCTTACAGTTGTACCCCTGCCACACCAACTTCAGCTCTGCTGATTCTGCTTCTGGAATTTATGCTCAGAAAAGATCCAGAAGTAAGAGGCGGGGAAGCCACGGTCCCACTCTCAAGGAGCTGTGTGGCCAGGCAGTGGGCCAAGAGAAGCTAGGTTCTGTCACTGACAGAGGGAGGCAAAGGAGCCATGGGCCCAGATGAGGAGGCAGGGCATTCGGGGCACAGGGGAAGCTGCCTGGAAGATGAAGCACTCAGCAGGGACTGGAAGGAGTCACCCGAGCTGGGGGCCGGCCTGTGACCAGTTCACAGTCAGAAGACGCACAGAGCTGAGCACAGGAGGGTGTGAGGCCCTTGGAAAGGAAAGCGGGTTTTGTTGTCATGCTGGCCCTTCTCTGGGGTGTGGCTCAGCGCCACCTCCTCCAGGCAGTCCTCCTGAGCTCTCCACTGCCCAGGTAGCAGTGTGGGGTGAGTTCTTTGTCTGTGTCCTCTGAATTGCAGACCCAAGCCTGCTATCATCCCGTGTCACAGCCGCTGTGTACACCCCTCTCCCCTCAGCCAGTGGAAAATGCACCATGAATGAGGGGTCAGCTGTGAGCACATGGGGGTGAGGTCATCTACAGAAAGGGGATGGGAATTAAGACCAGACACTTGTCCCTTGACCCCAACATTGTTTAAGAAACAAAGTAGGTCATAACTTCCCTGGACCTCCAACTCCCCACTTGTAAAGTCAGAATGAAACAGGGACTAGGGCTGGGGATGTGGCTCAAGCGGTAGCGCGCTCGCCTGGCATGCGTGCGGCCCGGGTTCGATCCTCAGCACCACATACAAACAAAGATGTTGTGTCCGCCGAAAACTAGAAAATAAATATTGAAAAATTCTCTCTCTCTCTCTTCTCCCTCTCTCTCTCACACTCTCTTTAAAAAAAAAAAAAAAAAGAAAAGAAACAGGGACTAATTTCAGATGACAAAACGCTTTGTGCATGGCAAGGCCCTGGGGAGACGGAGGGGGACCCTCGCTCCTCACAGCCCGTCTCTGAGCTTCACCTGTTCCCAGCCAGTTCTGCCCACATCTGGACACTGAGCTGGGTGTGGAGGGAACAGAGCCCAGGAGGTGGGACACAGAAGGATCTATAGAGGAGGAAGTTGGGGACCCAGCATGTGGTGCCTGTCCCGGGGCCCTATGCTGTGGCAGGGGGCCAGAGCCTGGGGTCCCAGTGCCTGAGAGCCATCCACTCAGGGCATATCTATTCAGTAAGCCTGGGGTGCTGCGCCTACTGCAGCAAACAAGATCAAACGCCTGCCTCCTGCGGCCAATGGCCCAGCAAGAGGAACACAATGCTAAGACTAATAGACAAACACAGGATACTGCATACTGTCTGTTGCAAGGTAATACAAAGCAAAGAGCAAAAGGTGGCGTAGAAGACGCTGGGGGTGGCCATTCCCTGGGACTGCTCAGAGAAGATGGGCTGAATCAAGTGAAGCATTTTCTTCCTAGGTCTAAGTTTCTGTCTCAGGAGCCCAGTAGGACCTCCCATTCCCTTAAAGGAACAGAAGACCTTGCTGAACCCCTGGAAATACCAGGAATATGCCCTCCCCTACATACTCCCCCTCCCAGGCCCCCAACATGGCCAAAGGCTGGGGAACACCAGTCAGAAAGAAAGACTTGGGAGGGAGGCCCTGTCCACTTGATGACATTCAGCTGGGGGTGGGGTGGGCAAAATAGGAAGTCTCAAGTGTCAAGGACATGTGAGCCGGAATAAGGACACTATCACTGATTCTGGAAACAACTTGTGGAGGAAGCGTGGGTCTTACAGGCCACCGGCTCTCCCCTTCATGGGGCTTAAAGTCCAAGAAAACCTGACCCACTGCCCTGGCCCTCTCAACTCTATCTGGGCAAGACCTTCCTTGGCAGGCAGCAGGGGAGAGCGCCTTGGGAGAGGAGGGAGGGAGGGTGGGTTTCACAACAGGGTGCAACTCCACCCTGTCACTCCAAAGTGGTGACAATATCATCATCTACCTCCAACCGCCACTAAGGAAAAGCTCCAAAATTTTGCTAGGATTCAAAGGGAAAGAAAAAGAGAAAACAATCTCAGCCCTAATTTATCCAGAACTAGTCAAACCCAGGTGTCCCCAACTTCTGCCTGTTTCTGGACTCTGGCCTCTCTGAAAATTCCCACTGTTGCTAAATCTGTCCCTCCAGCTGAGCCCCCAACCCACCATGCAGGGACGGTGCATGCCAGGCCAGGCTCTACCCCTGAGCTACACCTGAGACTGTTGTGCATCACTCAGACTTAAAAACTGTCTTGGGGCTGGGGTGGTGGCTCAGTGGTAGAGCGCTCACCTAGCACGTGCGAGGCCCTGGGTTCGATCCTCAGCACCACATAAAAATAAAGAAATAAAATAAAGGTATTGACAACTACAACTATAAAATAAATACTTTAAATAAGAACTTAAAAAGTTTGCAATCAGCCTGAAATCAGTCAACCAGGGCCCAACCCAACCCTCCGAGTTGCTGCTGAGACCTGGACACTTGTAGCATTCTGGAACAGTCAATGGTCTCTGAGTGCCTCCTTTTTACCCACCACAATCCCCACACTGGCCAGACTGATTGACACATCCCTGGGGATGGAGTGGTTCCAAGGCCAACTCAGAGTTCAACTCTGCTCAAGAATGGCTTAAAAGGGGCTGGTCACGACCCCAAACCACCCTGTAAAGCTCCCTGGTATGTCCGGGCCCAAGAGGCTTCCCTGCAGACCTGGCCCAGTCAAGGGGTCAAAGGAGGAAAAACCTTGGAAGAGAGCTGTCACTAGACCAGTGAGAAGCAAATCATGGCTTTCGGAGGGCAGAGTCTAGGAAGGGGATAGTGAGGGCTGAGGATCCTCAGCATTGCAGGACAGGCAGCTCAGCTGGAGGGCGTGGGGGTTCAGAAGCCTGAACAGGACGCTGTCTCTGGGGACAGACTGGGAAAAGGTGCAGAGGCCTTTGGAGGAAGCTCGGCAAGAGCTGGAAAAGCAATCGTGGACGGAGATGCAGAGTAAGAAGACCGGGCTGGGGGTAGTGACAGCGAACTTGGATTTACTTATGGAGCCTGGGACCGGACCCTCCAAGCATGTAGGTCTTGGGGGTTCCTCACGGTGGGGACCGCGGGGGAATCCTGACTGTCCCCGTCTGGACGGGGAAAGAGCAAATCTGAGAGTAGTTGCAAGATCCAGGATGGACAGGAGGGTACCGCTCCACCCAGGGCCCTAGAGAGAAAGGGGCCTGAGAAGGGTGCGTCCTTTCGGGGTCTGAGATGCAGCCCTGGGGACCGCTCGTTCGCTCCCTCCCTGGGCCCAAGCGAAGACTCGGGGGCCTGCTCTTCGGCGGAGCAGCCCGGGCCTGAGGGGGCTGAAGGCTGCCCTCCGTCCCGGGGGTTCGGGCGCAGCTCACTCCCGGCCCGGGGTCCAGGCCCCGGCATGGGTGGGTGGGCGGTGCCCGCTGCCACCGCGCGGCGGCGCAGCCCGCGGGGTCTTCCCGCAGGTCAGGGTCGGAGGGGCCGACTCGGGACACCGCCCCTCCCGAGCCGGGGGCGGGGCGTGAGGAGGGGGCGCCGCGTACCCCGCCCCCGCCGGGAAGGGGCCTGCCTCGCGCCCCCGGTTCCGGTTCCGGTCCGGCCCGCGCCCCTCCCGGACACTCACTGATTCGCGCCTCCAGAGTCTCCGGCTCCATCGCTGGCTCCATCCGCCACGGGCCCCCGGCTCGGCACCGCCCCCCGCCCCCCGCAGCTCTCGCGGGACCTCCTCGGCACCGCCCTCTGTCGATTAAAGGGGCAGCGTCCGCTCCAACGCGCTGGAGCGGCGCGCAGGAGAGCTGGGCACCATAGAGAGGCGAACGAGCTCGCCCAGAGCGTCACCCGCTCGTCCAACCCCTCCCCCAGACGGGGAGGCGGTGCTGGGAAGGACCCGCCGCCTGCCTTCCCGTTCCCGGTGTTCAGGCGGGAGAGGAAGCGGAGAGACAGGGTGCTGAGGGCAACACCATGGAAACCCTACGGGACGCTCTAACTCGTTCTGCGTCACGGAGCTACTTGTGACCGCTTCCGGAAGGGCGCTCCGGGGCCATGTTTCTGAGGGGCTCTGAGGTCACTTCCGGAGCCCTAGGGGTACTTCCGTTTAGACGTGAAGTTGGGAGGGTAGCCTTAAAAGGGCAATAACCCATATTGGCCGCTGTGAAAATGACGAAAGTAACTGCTTACGGTATTCCAGGCATTGCTCTAAGCACAATAAGCATAAGTGTGTGTGTGTGTGTGTGTATGTATATTGTGTTTATGTATATATGTACATACACACACACACACACACACACATTAGTCCATTACTCCTCACAGCAAACCCGAGAGCCAGGTGGTTTGCCAGAGGTCCCGGTGACAGCTTGATCCCTTGTCCTGCCTCTTGCATTCAGCTTGCCAACGTTTAATGAACTCACTGCATTTGTTTTGTTCCGTGATAGGCATTGGAGGAGAAAGATAGGGCCAGATATTTGTCACGCGCGATGGTGGCGGAAGCCCAAGGAATAATGGCAACACAGGAGTGGCCACTTCCCCAAACAGGGGGTGGTGTGGGGCGAGGGGCCGGGGATCTTGCCAGGGGAGGACTCACAGAGGTGACGTTTAGCTGAAAACAGTCGGGTTTCCCCAGGTAGACCTGGTGTGAAAAGGATATTCAGGGAGAAAGAGTAAGGGGAATTCAAGGAATTGGAAGAATTTCAGTGCGGCTCCAGCGGCGTCTGGGGAAGACGGGCAAGATCACGCAGATCCCGTGGTCGGCTTTTTTTTTTTCTCCTGAAAGCTGTGTTGGAGGTGTTCAACAGCCTTAGGGTCAGATTTTTGAGAGGCCCAGGCGGCAACAGGGCGAAGAAGATACTGGTGGGAACCTTCCTGCAAATAGGAGAGTAGGAGGACAGACATCCTAGCCTTTGGTCTACCAAAGCCCTCCCTCGCCTGCCCTGTCCTCCCCGGCCTGGGGACCTCACGCCCCACGGGGCTGGTAAATTGCTCTCGGTCTCCCCCTGGCGACATTCCGGGAAACCTGCCCTGAGTGCCCTCTCCAGCGGCCCGGTGCCGGGAAGGGTTAAGGCAAGACTAGGGAATCTGGCGAATCCGGTTCTGCTTGGGCTGTCGCCTTGGCGAGTGACCTCGATTCACCTTGCAGAACCGCAGTGACCTCATCCGGATCAGTTTTTCCCCTAAATTCAACCATTCAGCTGACGGGTACGCTAAATTCTCTCCTCAGGCCATTAAAATTTTGTAAGAAAGGAATACGTTTATTTATTGCATCCCTCAATAAAAGCTGTAACGTAATATGCACGTGGGATCTTTTTTGTTTGTTTGATTATTGAAATGAATTATTACTGAAATAAAAGGCAAACCACATTTACCACTTGGATTTAGAGGCCCATCCACGCGGTCAGAAGTCTTTTTAAATTTTTTAATTCTTTTGTGGTGCTGGGGATTGAACCCTGCTAGGCAAGAGCTTCACCACAGAGCTACATGCCAGCCCCAAGAGTCACTTTTTAAAGACATGGATTTGACCTGGGTGCACGCACTGGCTTCACTGCTTTCTAAATTGTGTGGCCTTGAGACCAAAGAGGAAGTGGAACCTGGTAGGCAGGAAGTGAATACCACACCATGGGCTCCCCACCACTGTGTCTGCTGGACTTTCTCCTTAAACTTCTCTCCATTCTATGTTTTTCTTTGATTCATTATGTTCTTTGTCTCTCTACCCTGAAGAATGTCTGCTCCCCTAGGAACTTGGGCTGTCGCCTTGGCGAGTGACCTCGATCCACCTTGAGGAATTTCATCTGTTTGGTTGATTGGTGAATCCCCTGAGGCCTAGAAGAGTAACTGGTACCTAGCAGGCGTTAGGGCTCAGAGCAGGTACCCCACAGTATGGCACCTAGGCTGAAGGAAACCTGGGAGGGCACCAAGGGAGGTCTTTCTGACTTCCTGTCCTCCTTTTTCCTTCTCCCCTTTCCCACTAACGTGGACCTTGGAAACTAGAATTCCTCTTCCCCAATGCCCTTCCTCAAAGCAGCTCATAAAACCTGGAAATATAACTGTAGACCCCACTCCTTTCTGTGTAAGAGCTGCCAGAGAGAAATTCTTTGACCTATAATTGGTGGTAGGTCACAAGACTGTCCTCCCAGATCAGAGGCCAAGTGGGAACAGACAGGCCTTGCTGGGTGTCCACTGGGTCCCACTGAGTCTCCCCATTAAATCACACGCTTTTGTCCCATCATATTTCTATGATTTGATGCTTTTTAAAAACCTAAGCAGAATGCATAGTTCACCCCAGGTCTTTGGGTCTTCATTCTGAAGGCGCCTATGTCACATAAAATGGATGAAATGAATTCGTTATGCTTTTCTCCCATCCGTCTGTCTTTGTCAGTTTTATTTCAGACCTAGCCAGGAACTCTAGGGGGGCTGAGAAAGCCCTTCTTACCCTACAGTGTTCAATATTATAAATTAGATGAATGAATGGTTGTGTCCGAGGTTGCCCAGAGAGCTGGAGGTGAAGGGGGGCAGACCACACTGGCCTAACAAAGCCTTTAAGGCTGTCTGTAAGTGGGTCCTGGGGAGCTGGGCTTGGGGAGGGAGAATCGGAAGCCGATTTTTGCAGGAGGACTTGGCCTAGACTTGGGTCAGAGGAGGAGATGCAGAAGGGGGACCTAAGCCCAGTGAATGGAACCCACCCAATACGGGAAATGGGAAATGTGGGCTTTGGCCTCTGGCAGTTGTTCCTGTCCACCCCCCACCCCCCCACCCCCGCCTTTCAAAGGGTTTACTCTGACTTGGGGAGCCCTTGGGAGGGGTGAGTAAAGCTGAGCTGTCTTTGCAGCTCTGACCACTGGCGCTTGCTGGCCTCCAAGGGATTCACACCTCAGCCCCTTCCCAGAAAAACCCTCCAGCATCAGAAATGCTGGTGAGGATGGGGCGAGGAGGAAAGGAAAGACGGGTAGGCGTCCTTGAGAACTTGGAGGAGAGAGAGATGGGGCAGCATGGGAACTGCCTCAGCCTGTGACCCTGACAAGTCCTGGCTCATGCGTCCCATCTAGACAGACCTCCAGAAGCAAGGGCACAGAGAACTGTGGATGTCATTGTCCCCTTTAGCCCTCATGCAGATCTCACAGTTGAGAAATCTGAGGCCCCGAGTAATGTGGCTGGCCAAGGTCCTCACATGCCTCCATCACGAAAGCCTGCATGACACCAAGTCCCTGTCTTTGAAGACTGGAAAACCAAAGCGACACGCTGAGGAATTACGGAGGGACCCAGATGGGCTGGTGTGAGCAGAGCGGGAGCCGGTTGGGAAGTGGCCTGGGCAACTCCTTCTGAGGAGCTGACATTGCTCCTGAGAAGAAGCCTGTGGTAGGGAGTGTGTCACCTGTGCCACGTCCCCTGGGAAGGTAGTGAAGCATGTAAGCACAAAGGCTCTGGGGTCACACAGCTAAAAACAGAACAGAATTTGAATTCAACTTGAGTCTCTGTACCCAAAGTCCACGCTTGATCCTAGGAATCATGATTCCAGGTCCCAGTGCTGACCAACGAGAGAGCAGACACCAGCAAGATGGGAGAGCCCTTGGAACTTATGTATTCACATCAAATCCTGGGCTCATGTGCAGGGGACAGGGAAAGGGCTTATATTTCTGAATCAGAACTAGGATGCATAGTATAAGCCATTTTTCATCCAACAAAAGAATCTCAAAGGGCTGGGGATGTGTTTGGCTAACATGAATGAGACCCTGTGTTGGATACTTTGCACAGCAAAAATAATAATAATAATAATAATAATAATAGGCTTATCAAGTATTAAAATTCAACTCAATTTCTCTGTACATTTAATACATTATCTTTGTTGAAAACAATGACCTTTAGATGGAAGGAACTATAAATTCAGTGCAAATATAAATGACTGTGCTACAGAAGATGAACTGATTGGTTGTTTGCAATTAATGCTTTCCCAGAAAATCTGGATTGCCTGAAATAACGGAACAGCAAAAGTAAGATTTGGTTCAAGGGAAACTGGGCCATTTCTTGGGGGAGGGAAGTAGATTTATGGCCACTAGAGAATTGAACTTGTTCATCGGGCTTTTCCAAGTTCTGGAATGGTGGGGTGGATAGGTAGGGATCTTCCTGTGAAACAGTTTGTTTCACTTTGATTCCATGATAAAAATATTTCTACCGTTTCTTGACTCCTTTACTGTGCCCCATGAATTTTGCATATACAATGTGCCAGTACGTTGAGGTACCTATTAGCCTTCCCACTTTATAGAGGAGACTGAGGTCCAGAGGGGTTAAGGAAGATAGCTGGAGAGCTCTGGCCAAGTTCTGCTTGGTTTTCAATGTGCAGCTGGTCTACTCTGCTGGCTTTCTTCATGGGCACCCAGATTCCCCTGGACTCTGCGGGTGTGAACCAGGAATGGGTGCTGCGTGGTCTCCGGCCCACTGCACCTGCCTGCTCAGGCTCCCAAGAGCAGGGTCTGAGATGAGCTCCCCGGGAAAGGCCGACTTGTCCCAGGGTCTGATTATACGGTGTGGGTCATCTGCCATCCCCGGCCTTTCACAGCCCTTGTCTTTAAAATCAGCCCCTCCCTACTCTGAGTGCTCAGGTGTAACAGGTGGAGCCTCACTTGCCAGTGACCACACTGTGTGCCAGCCTAAGTGGGAGAAGGAAGAAGGGTCTGGGAAGTGAAGAGGCCCCCAGTAAGCGAGTAGTCCGCTTCCCCCAACCCCACTCCCACCCGTCTCCGGGCCGGGTGGGTGTGGCCACAGAGGCCGATACCGTGGCCCTCACCTCATTGGCCAGAAGAAAACTAGGACTCTGGATCTCACCAATAGTAAGGCAACAGGCAAATATTGCCCCTCGCTAATTGGCTGATGGGCAGATGCGGTCCTTTCATTCCTGCGCTCTAGCCCAGGGGAGTTTGACGCGTAACTTTCAGCAAGTAAAAGCAAAGCGCCCACCTTATGCCAAGCCCTGTGCCAGGAGCGGGCGTCCCGGGGTGAATAAGAGAGGCAAGGAGCGGCCCTCGTAGAATTTATAGTCTAGTAATCTAATAAGCACAGAAGGGACAATACCATTTCAGATCAGGACAATGCCACAATCGACCAGGGAGCTGTGAGCTCGCAGTGTCGTCGCAGGTCGCCTTTGGGGTTATTCAAAGTGCTGCAGAGGAGGGCGACACCGATTATCCTGCGGAGAGGGCCTGCAGGGTGCCAAAGGTGGTGCCCGGCAGCGGGACTGGAGAAACCGAGCCAGCTTCTCCTCAAGCTGGGACAGAGGAGGACAGTATGTGGGAAGCCTCTTTAGGATGCAGGGCGGGACGAGCACAGTTGTGTCCCTTCACCTCCAGAGCCTGCAGTTAATGGAGGATTAGAAATAACCTGTAGACCACAAGAGGTATTTAATACGTTTAAAAATAAAACGCCAAAGCCCGCGGCGGTGGTGCCCTAGCTAGCCGGGAGGCTGAGGCAGGAGGATGGCCTGAACCCGGAAATTGGACGCCAGCCTGGGCAACAGAGGGAGACCCAAAATCTCAGAAAGAAAGAAGGAAGGAAGGAAGGAAAGCTAGCTCCAAGTAGTGACAACTGTTGTCACACCCGGAGAGGTCCTCAATTCCATTCCCTAGTTTGGGGCTTTCCCCCAAACATACATGTAACTTCCAAGCCCCTGTCTTCATCTCTTCACCCGCCACCCCACACCCAACTCTGCACACTGGCACTTTGTCTCCATGCTTCTGGCAGGACAAGGACTCCAAGGACAGCAAGAAAGACTTGGAGAAGCTCCAGAAGGGACTTCCTTGTCTTTCTGTCAGAGTCACAGCTGCTAGGGGGAGGGGAGCAGTGCAGTTCCCACAAATTTAGAGAATCTGGCAGAAGAATTGAGCTCATCTACCTCATCCAGAGCTTTTCAATCTTTTTTGACGGATGTGCAGTGTAGGAAGTGCAGTTTACAGGACCAGGTGCGACTCACGTTCTGTGGCGCCTGGAGTTGGCGATTTGTTCTTCAAACATCTTAAAACCGCTGATGGAGAATTACGTATTTATTTACAGTGAGAAATAAACTAAATAAATGACAAACTTTAAAAGTGACAAATAACATAACCATTTAATCCAAACAAGACGTTTGCACTCAGCTACCTGACGCGTACTATAATATTTTTTCATATGATTTTGAGTTGCACACTGTTTGCACAGCAATGATCTTACTGCTGTATGAAATGGCACTGTGGCTTTTTGGTGGCATTAGAGGTTGAATCCAGTGGCACTCTATCTCTCAGCCACATTCCAGCCTGTTTGATTTTTGTTCTTTTTTATTATTCCATTTTATTTTTTGTGTGGTAGTGGGGATTGGACCCAGGGATGCTCTACCATTGAGCTACCCCCCAGTCTTTTTTGTTTTGAGCTCATTTGTTACTGAAGATTGAACTCAGGGGCACTCACCACTGACCCACACCCCCAGCCCTGTTTTGTATTTTATTTAGAGAAGGGTCTCCCTGAGTTGCTTAGGGCCTCACTTTTGCTGAGGCTGGCTTTGAACTCATGATCCTCTTGCCTCAGCCTCCTGAGCCACTGGGATGACAGGTATGTGTCACTGCTCTGGGTTTACACCCCCAGTCTTTATTTATTTTTTATTTTAAAACAGGGCCTCAGTAAGTTGCCCAGGCTGGCCTTGAACTTGCCATCTTCCTGTCTTAGGCTTTTGAGTTGCTGGGATTACAGGTGCGCGCCATCATGCCCAGCCATATAGTAATGATTTTACTGAGTTTTCCAAGAGAAAGACAAAGTCAACTTGCTTACATGATTGATTAGAAAACATTCGTTATTATTATTTTTTAATATTAGAAAGGTTTTTCTCAGCTTTAGAATCTGTTACTGGTAATGCTAAGACCCAACCCGAGTGTATTATAACGTATAAGACAGTCATTAGGTCGGGTGCCATGGTACATGCCTGTAATCCCAATGACTTGGGAGGCTGAGGCAGGAGGATCAAAAGTTCAAGGCCAGCCTCAGCAACTTAGGGAGGCCCTGAGCAACTTAGCGAGAACTTGTCTCAAAATAAAAAAGAGCTGGGGATGGGTTTCAGGGATAAAACACCCCTTGGTTCAATCTCCGTATAAAAATAAAACATTCACAGGACATCACACTTGCTGGTCACAGTCCTGCTCTAGTGCTACGTGACAGAGGTGCTCTTATAAACTCTATTGCACATGGTTTCTAACAAAAGGTAGACTAGCCCGGGCTGTGTTCATAACCACGCAGGCTGCGTCCCCAGCTCTGTTCCCCTAGGCACGGCGTTCCGATGGCCACAGAATCGTCCACTTGTAACTTAGCCATCTGATAACTGGAAGAATTCTCCAGCCTCCCATCCAGCTCCACACGGGGCGGATCTCCTTCTCCTCCCCTGCCGGGCGCCTGGGATGGACACAGTGGTTACCCAGTGACTCCGAGTCAGGATACCCAATGAGTCAGGTGCCGGAGTTTCTGGAAGCCGGTTCCCACATCAGGACGGCGTCACTATGTAGCTATTCCTAGGTGGCTGCCAGCCTCGCAACTGAAACCCACTGACTTCAAACCAGACGTGTGACTAACTCAGCCTCCTTAGTCACATTTCAGAAATGCTGCCGCCACTCGGGTATGGCCTTGCAGGGAAAGTGCGGGTCAGTGGAAAGGGACCGTCGTCCTCACCGGCCATGACTCGATCCTCCTGCTTCTGCAAATTGCCTAACATCTGACCTTGCAAACGTGTTTCTAGGGCTGCTCCCGATTTCAAGGGGCCCTGGCATTGATGCTGTCTTCACGGGCTTCATGGTGAATCCATCTGTGCTAGAGACCATAAGCACAGTCCATCCGTAGAAAACACCAATCGAGTTTCCTGTGACAGTTCTCACGCGACCCGGGCGCCAGCACACTGATATTCTCTGTTCTGTTGTTTTGCAGTCTGCTGGATCAAGCCTAACCTGAGCCCAGAGCAGAGCAGTGAGTCACCCAAAGTCACAGAGCAGGTGCCACCCCCAAGTGGGGTCCTGTCACCTGTCCCCCGGTTTGTGGTCCTTTCTTCTGCCGCCATTAAACAACTTCAAGTTTCCTTTCGCCGTGGGTGAGCTTAGGGGCTATGACTGCTTCGCCCTGGTGCATCCCTGGGCCCTGCTCATACAGAGGTTCCGTAGATGGAGCCTGGAAGGAGGAAAATGAATGAAAGCAGACGCGTCGACCACTTTCTCCCCAGCCTTAGACCCGAATCCACAATTCCCCTTTAGGTGACAACTCAGGAACACCACAGGGACACTGTGAAAGGTTGTTCAAGTTGTACACTGTGCATAGGTCCCACCAGCCCACCTCCATCTGCCAAACCCGCTCCCTGGGGTGGGGGTTGTGTCTCTTCCTGGCTCACACAAGGCTGATGGCCCCCTGCCAGCCCTGTCCAGAGACTCAAGTCCTTATTCCTGGGCAACTTTGTGCACACCATCTCACAACCCTGGGTCTGGACTTGTTCCTCTGCACAACGGAGATAGTAATTGCACTTCAGAGGTTGCCGCGAGGTGGAGGTGAAGGTGTGTGCACAAAGTTGGTGTGACCTGCCCCTGGAAACCAGGACACACAGGTGCAAGGGCAGCATTCAAGGATGGAGGTGCAGTTTTGTGCAAGAGCCAGGGCGGGGGTGTGGCTCAGTGGTAGGGCACTCGCCTGGAGTGTTCAAGGCCTGGGGTTCCATCCCCAGCACCCCGGACAGAACACCAACAATAACAACACAACAGGACAGACAGACAGAGCCAACCACTGGAAACAATGCCACCCACCAGCAGGAGACCCGCCCCTAACAGACGGAGGTAGTATGGAGCAGTTTCCAAGATATACCGTTTTTGTGTTTTGTTCTGTTTCGCGGTGCTGGCGACTGAACCCAGGGGCGCTCTACCACTGAGCTACATGCCCAGCCCTTTTAATTTTTTATTTTGAGAGAGGGTTTTGCTAAGTTGCTGAGGCTGGCCTTGACCTTGTGATCCTCCTGCCTCAGCCTCCTGAGTACCTGACATTACAGGTGGGCATCGCCAAGCCAGGCTTCCAGGATATGTTAAGAGAATAAAATCAGGGAACAGAACTGTGCGTAGAGCACGTGGTCACCTGTGTGGCCCGTGGAATAGTCTTGGAAGGAAGCACGAGAAGGGATTGGCTTCTGGGTGTCTGTGGGGACTCGTAAGAGGGCAACTTGCTTCTCCCTGCAGGTTCCTTTTGAGCCGTGTAAAGTGTTTTTTCATCAAATGTGTGTCTTCCTTTCCCAATTTTTAGAAGTAGCTACTTAGCAATGGACAAGCGATTTTTCTTCTTAGTTGAGGTCATCCCCTTCGTGGTCAGCAGGGGGAGACAGACGCCATCCCTCTCCAACACCTCACCCACCAGCCTCTGCAAAGCCTGGAAAGTGGGGATTCGTCTCACTGCTGGGCCCTAAAAGGAAATGCAAGGAAAATCAGTTGCCATTTCGAACCCCAGGGACACCCTGGTTTTAAAAAATAGCTTTGTTGAGATTGGATTCATATACCCTGTGATCTGCCTAAGTTGGAATAGGATATTAATAATTTAAAAAAAAATTGTGGCAAAGGACATGTCACGTAAATTTCCCACTTAAGGGCAAAATTCAGCAGCACTAATTACATTCACAGAGTCGTGCGGCCATCTGCACGCTCCATTCCACCGCCTGGAACAGAAACGAGGCCCTTTAAACAATAGCCACCCTCCCCCGCCAGCTCTGGCGCCTCCGCTCCACTTCCCGTCTCTGAGTCGCCTGTTGTCAGTGCCCTGGACGCGGAACACGCCACAGCCGGCCTTGGGTCTTCTGTTACCGGACACATGCTCCAAAGGGGTCACCCCCGCCGTAGGGCATGTCTGCACCTTACCCCTTTATACAGCGGTTGAGGTCCCACTGGAGCCAACCACCTTTGGTTTTTCAACTTCTGTCTTTTGTTTGAATTGATTGATTGGTACCAGGGTTGAACCCAGGGGTGAATAACCACTGAGCACATCCCCAGCCCTTGTTATATTTTATTTAGAGACAGGGTCTCCATAAGTTGCTGAGGCTGGCCTTGAATTTATGAATCTCCTGATTCAGCCTCCCCAGTCGCTGAGATCACAGGTGTGTGCCACCACACCTGGGCTGAAATCTTGATTTTTTTTTTTTTAAACCAAATGTGTCGTAGGTGGGAGGCGAGGAGGGAGGGGGAGTGCTGGGGAGCCATATTGGCAAAATTTCATTGCTATTGGGTGCATGTTGAATGTGTCACAATGAATCCCATCATTACAGCTAGGATGCACTAACAAAAAATTTGGAAAGAGAAGAAAAAAAAAAAAAACAAGCAGGTGTCAATTGTCTACCAAGGAAATAGGCTCAGGTGAGACCTCAGGTGACATCTCTTTTCTCTTCTTAAAACTCAACTCCTGGGGCTGGGGATGTGGCTCAAGTGGTAGTGCGCTTGCCTGGCATGCGTGGGGCCTGGGTTCGATCCTCAGCATCACATACAGACAAAGATGTTGTGTCCGCCGAGAACTAAAAAATATTAAAAAAAATTCTCTCTCTCTCTCTCTCTCTCTCTCTCTCTCTCTCTCTCACTCTCTCTTAAAAAAAAAAAAATACTCAACTCCTGGGGACAGAGCTGAGGACACAGGGCACAAAGACAGGAAAGGGAGGGACTGGGAGAATAGAATTCAGCCCAGGACGAGGCTCCTTCTGGACTCTGTGTCCAGCCCCTGGAGGCAGCGGGGATGCAGGAGGCCGGGGACTGCCATCTGCCCGGCAAGGCACCCGACTCTCGGACCCTTAGTCTCCTCATCCATGCAACAGGCAGGGCAGCCCTTAGGAGAGCAGGTGAGGATCAGATGGAACAGGGCTGTCACATCACCTGGTGACAACGAACACCCAATATGCCTGTCCCCGGGCCGTCACATTCTTAGAAAAAAATGCATGAATTATGTTGAGTTAGTGACCAGCGGAGCCCGGGGGCTTTGGGGACAGTAGGTCATCAATAAGAGCTGACTGCCACTGTCCTGTCCTTGAACCACCTGACCACTTTGAAAAGGTGGCTGGAAAGGGGAGGAGGTGAAGGCGGGTTCCCTGGGGGAAAAGGCCAACCACTGTGAGCGGCTGTGGCCAGCTGCACGTGAGGAGGTTGTCCCCAGGGTCAGGAGTCACTAAGAGGGCGGGCTTTCCAGGGACCTCGGGCTCAGGTAGACCACAGGTTCCCTGGGGACCCTCCTGCGAGAGCCCTCTCCTCTGCCCGGTGCCCAGGCGGTAGAGTCCTGCCCCTGGGTTTGTCCAGGGTGGGGCTGGGATCCAGCTGTCCTTCCATTGTCCCCAGGCACCCCCACCCACCCTAGCTGTCACTGGGCAGTCTTGGTGGCCCCAGGAAGCCCCGGGCCCCGGGCTGGGTAGAGGAGCTGGGCTTGGGGGCCGGGTCTCTCCTCCGTGAGGATGGCACCCCAGGTCCCCAGCAGCAGCGTGACACACTGGTCTCTTCTATAAAGGCAGCCAGCGCCTGGTGTGCACGAGGGGGTGGCCCTAAGCAGGAGCCCCCGGGGCCCAGGGGCCTGGAGAGTAGGGCAGGGCAGGGGGTGGCCGAGGGGCTATGAGGCAGGAGACAGTGCCCTGCAAACGCACCCTGAGCCCTCGGGGTGCTTGCTGTCCACCACCCACCCCACCTTCCCCTCTTCTCCCTCCCACCCACCCACCTGCGAGGGGGAGCTTCAGGGAGGGACAGCCACCACAGAGTCGAGCTCTGATTGCAGGAGACCAGAGGTGGTGGTGGCCGCAGAGCCTGTGGGTGGAACAGGGCTGCAGGGTGACCGGGACCAGAGAGCGCACACCTTGTCACCCAGAAGGAGCTTGCGTTTTGTTCTGGGTGAGCCGCTGGAGGTTTGAACCCGGGGCACCTGACCGCTGAGCCACATCCCCAGCCACCTCCTCCCTTTTTGTATCTTATTTAGACACAGGGCCTCGCCAAGTTGAGGCTGGCTTTGAACTAGAGATCCTCCTGCCTCAGCCTCCTGAGCTGTTGGGATTAGGGGCGGGTGCCACTGTGCTGGCTGCTAGAGGTCTTAAAGGAGCAGAGTGGGGTGTGGCCCTTGACACTTTACAAAGACCCCAGGGGGCAGTGGGAGGATGTGGGGAGGAAGCAGGGAAGGCTGGGGTGACCCCGCCCTCCCTCAAGGATAGTCCTGTTTCCAGGTAGGTAAGAAGACCCTCGGGCTCTAGGGACCCTGGAGGGACTCTGGGGAGGCAGGTGGCCAGCTCAGCAGCCACAGAACCCGGTGATCAGGTGAAACAAGGAAGGTCCTGGGCCTATGAAGCAGGGTCCTATGAAGTCTGTTGTGGCCTGTTCTGTGACTATAACAAAACACCCGAGACTGGATGATGTATAAATAACAGCAGATCACAGCCAGGCGTGATGGTGCATGTCTGTAATCCCGGCAACTTAGAAGGCTGAGGCAGGGGATCACAAGTTTGAGGCCAGTTTCAGCAATTTAGCAAGACCCTCAGCAACTTAGCGAGACCCTGTCTTCAAATAAATTAAACTTAAAAAGGGACGCATCCCAGTGGAGGAGCATTTGCCCAGCATGAAGCCCTGGGTTCAGTCCCCAGTACAGGAAGATAGATACGCACAGAACACAAGGGTTTGGGCTCATGGTTCTGGGGGCCAAGAGGTCTAGAACCTGGCGCTGCCCTCTGCCGAACCCAGGGCTTTGCGCCTTCGAGGTCAGCGCTCAGCCACGGAGGCCCCCCCAGTGCTCGCTGGGACTTCCTTGCTGCGCTGTAACTGGCACAGGGTGTCACTGGGCAGGACAGAGCAAACACACTGGGCTGGGATCTCTTCCTCTTCTTATAGCCGCTAATGACGTTCTGGGGCCACCCTCAGGACTTCATCTAATCCTAGTGACCTCCAAATAACATTAGCGCTTGACTTTGGGGTTCAATTCCCTACACGTGAAATTCTGGGGACACATTCAGACCATGGCCAAGGCCCTTGAAAGAGCTTAGTGCGCTCCTCCGGCTGGGGGCCCCGAGCTGCGACCTCAGAAGCATCCTAACGGCGGACATTCCGGGTGCCGGGGGAGAACTCGCTGCAGAGAGGCTGCAGACCCAGGGGGGTTTTGATTTGCACAGAGATGGAGCACACCTGTCCAGTCCCTGGGGGTGGCTCCTAGGGTGTCAACTGCCAGCATCCTTCTTCCTACCGTAAGCTTCAGTCATGGGAGGACAGACACTGGCTTCCCCAGAGACCCGTCCTCCCTGGAGCAAGGGGAGCGTGCTCCCCAGACACAGTCAGGATGGCTGGACGCTCTCTGGCTGAGTCCTTGTCCATCCACCCTTCCACTGCTCTCTTGGACAGGAGGCCTAGTCGCGGGCCATTCAGAATCCTCCCTGGAGGGAAGGCAGATATCTGCATCTTTAATTGAAAAAAATCTTCCCAACTGCATCGGAAAAAGATGCTTTCAGCTCTCGTTCACAGATGAAGAAACTGAGGGTCTAAGTGACCTGCCACTCAGCTTATAGATGACAGAGCCTGGACTTGTCATTGACCCACTTGATGCCCAAAGCTCCCTCTATCTGCTCTGAAGGAGGCCATCTGGGAGGGGCCGGGTGACAGGTGTCACTGAGGTGTGGATCTGTTTGTTCTCTGGGAGGAAAAGAGGAAAGGAGATAGCACCCAGGACCAAAGTCCCCCAACAGCAGGTGGCCGGGGGCGAGAGTTCCCAGAAGCCACAAGACCCACTTCTCCATCAGTCTTAGCAAATAAGCTGCCTCAGGTCCTTGACACCAAAGGGGTTTGATTTTTTACTAAATCAGAAGAAAAAAAAAATGAAATTTGGGGTTGAAAAAATGTTGATGTATAATATTGATGAGTTCATTCAATGGTTCTATAAAGTAGGATCATATGTGTGCATACAGACGTGGGTGTGCATCACGCACATGTGTGTAGGTAGAGGACCGGGAAGGCAGGGGGGACCCAGGAGCTGGGGAGTCACACGGGGTCTGGGGACTGTAAGGAGAACCTTCCCCCAGGCCTCGGGCTTGGACACAGCTTCCAGATGCCGGTGAGAGGCTGCCCCACAGCCTCCATAGACGAGGCTCTGTGCTCCCGATCATAATCTTAAATAACACCTGATAAGTATTAATGATTATTTCCTTTTATCCTCTCAACACTGTTCTTTCATTTTACAGAAAAGGAAAACTGAACTCAGAGAGGTTAACTAACTTGGCCTGAGGTCACACAGCAAGGAAGTGGTAGAAACAAGATTTCTCATAGGACATTGGAGGACCCTTTCTTGCCCCAGGGTCCTGGGAAGCCTGAGGCCTTCCACCAAGGGGGGTCAGTGGTTTTCTAGTTATTTCCCTGCCCCAGCTATCTGCCCCCAGGCTTGGTCTCTTCAAGACTGGGCTGGATTTTGTACTTTCCTTCTATGGACGCCCTCAATCCTGATTAAAGTCATGCATGTGCTTGTGTTTACAGTAGGGGGACCCTTGAGGACAGCTGGGTGACGTCCTCCCTGCCGGCCCCTGTCCCTGCTCATCTAGGGCAGCTTAGGAAGAGAGCAACACTGAGTCCTAGGAACCTGCTTCTGTAGCCATTTTAGTCCCCAAGGTACAGTGACAGCGACCCAAGCAGCATGGCCAGAGGGGGCATTCGAAGATCGTGATTCTGCAAAAAGACTCCTGTTTCTCCGTAGCATCCTTTCCTTAGCTGATCCTCCTCCCAGTGGTGATGATGATGATGGATGTTATTTTTGTTACGTGTGTGTTCGGCACTTTTTGAGCGCAAAGAACAACTTTTTGGCCATCGGACTGATTCAAGGATGATATTTAGAACAGTGAGCAGAACGTCTCAAAGCCTATCACAAGTGGCCACGGTGGCATTCCTAGGAAAACTGATAGCCCTGAAGTGGATTTGTTAGTAAAAAGAAAGGTGAAGAATTAATGCATTAAGCATTCAATCTCAAGACACGAGGAATCATAAAATAAAAGTTAAAGGAAAAAGTCAGTCAACACAAAGGAAGAAAATAACGAAGAAAGCAAAACCAAGAGATGATTCTTTGACACGATGAATATCACAGAACGTCAGGACACGTAAGAGCTGCGATTCTTTGGTGAGGAGCCTTCCCGTCGTCCCTCCTGACAGACTTTCAGCAGGGACCCCCTGGCACAGTACTAGTTACCGTTGCTGTGGAACAACCGACCCCCAAACTTCGACACTAAATAAGAACAACATTTCTCACATTTCCCGTGGGTCCGAAAGCTGGATGGCCTTTAGTTGGGTGCCTCTGGTTCAGGGTCACAGCAGAGTGTCAGCCATAAGGTCACCTCAGGGCTCGGTGGTGTACGATCAATGCCAAGTTCACTACACAGCCGCTGGCAAGCCCCGGTCTCCACTGGAGTTTGGCTGGAAGCATCAGGCGTAGGGGCCTCTTCACGGCTTCACGGCCACCAGCCCAGAGCAGGGCAGAGAGAGGCCACCTGCCTCAGTCCATTTTCTGTTGCTGTGTCAGGGTACCCCAGGCTGGGACAACGACGAGCAGATGGGCAAGTGGGCACCGTGCGGGGACAGATGGCCGAACCCGTCTTTCCCAGCATTTATATATTTTTTTTTGTACCAAGATACAAAAAACTGAGCCATATCCTCAGCCCTTTTTAATTTTTATTTTGAGACAGGGTCTCACTAAGTTTCTTAGGGCCTCACTAAGTTGCTGAAGCAGGCCTTGAATTTGCCATCCTCCTGCCTCGGCCTCCCTAGCTGCTGGGATGACAGGCGTGCATTTTTTGGTGCTGCTGAGAGTTGAACCCAGGGTCTTGGGCATGCTGGCCAAGCCACATGGCCAGCCCCAGATTCATCCTGGAATCAGCCACCTACTCCTGCAATAACAGCAATACCCATCACCTCTTTTTTTGGGGGGCGGGAGGGTACTGAGGATTGAGCCCAGGGGCTCTTAACCACTGAGCCACAACCCTGCCCTTTTTCTGTTTTCGATTTTAAATGGCTGAGGCTGGCCTTGAACTGCCGATCCTCCTGCCTCAGCCTCCTGAGTCACTGGGGTCACAGGTGTGCGCGCTGTGCCATGCACATCTCTCTCTTTTTACTTTGGGTGTCTTTCTTATGCCTGTGGTGGCACAGGGCCGACCTCTCAGTCCTCTCCAGTGGCAATTCAATTTCAACATGAGTTTTGACGGGAACATCCAAGCCCCACGCTGACCTCAGAAGTGACATCTGTCACTTGTGCCGTCTGCTAGGATTCTTTTAGTGAGAATCAAGTCATGGCCCCACCTGCACTCTCGGGGAGTGGGTCACCAGAGGTGTGTCTAGGGAGACACGGCCACCACAGGGAGGGGTGGAGGTCACCATCCTGAAGTTCAGGGCTCCCCTTGCTCAGCGAAAGCAGCGTCTGGGTGGTCCCAGGAGGAAGGACTGGGGGCCGCCACTGTCTGCCTCTGTGGGTCCGGGGCCTTCAGTTCCCACTGGGAAGCGGGAAGACAACCAAGATCCCCTGAGAATCTCGTGTGAATCTCCTGGGACAAGGGCTGCTGGACAAGGTGCTTGGCTGGGTGGACACCAGCCTTCCAAAGCTGCCACTTAAGCCGGGCACAGGGGCACATGCCCAAGATCCCAGCCTCTGGGAGACTGAGGCAGGAGGATCCGGAGTTCAAAGCCAGCCTCAGCAACTCAGCAAGGCCCTAAGCAACTCAGCGAGCCCCTGTCACTAAATAAAATATTTTAAAAAGGGGGAGCCAGGCACGGAGGTGATCGCCCCTAATCCCAGCGGCTCCAGAGGCTGAGGCTGGAGGATCCAAGGTTCAAGGCCAGCCTCAGCAAAAGTGAGGCCCTAAGCAACTCAATGAGACTACAAAATAGGGCTGGGGATGTGGCTCAATGGTCGAGTGCCCCTGAGTTCAATCCCCAGTACAAATAAAAAAGAAGTTACCAATTAAGAGGACTGGATGGGAGGGGCGGGGGCCAGGGATTTTGATGCTCTTCCTCTTATAGTTTTTCCTTTGAAAAAAAAAATTTTTCATTGATGTGAAATATACACCCAGAGAAGCACACGAACAGCCAGCATGGTCAGCTTCCTGGGTCTTTAAAGATTTCCTCTTTTCTGGCTGGGGACGGTGCCCAGGGCCTTGCACACAGGCCGTAACTCTGCCCCGAGTCACTCCCCCACACCGGGGCGTTCTTTCCAAATAAGTGAACTTTAAGATTTTTTTTTTCAACTTTGTACAGTTTCCCAAACCTGGTGCAGCGCTCGCATTACTATTATAATCCAAAAAATGCCAGTTTCTGTTGAGGGCGGTTCCGCCCGGGAGCACTTTGAAACTCCTTATCTTGTTTGGCTCTGGCCCCGGGAGAAGGGCCCAGAAAGGATCAACTTCCTTGTGGGCGAGAGAAGGAAACACCCCCGTCTTGGGCTGGCAGGGAATGAGGCGGTGTCCCCTGTGAGCACTGGGCAGAGAGCCACCCACCGCTCCTGGCACCAGACTCCCCTTCACAGGGCCGGGCTCCCAGCACCCGGCAGAGTGGCTCCCGCCACTCCCAAGGAACACGTCGGGCCACCAAATCCAGAGCTCGAGAAACGCTCTCCCTCCATGTGTCAGGGTGCAGACCAACCCTGTGTGCGCGTTGACGTCATGTAGCATATTTTTAAAAATTTAATTCAATTTCTTTTTAGTACTGGGGATTGAACTCAGGTGCACTGGACCATGGAGCCACGTCCCCAACCCTATTTTGTATTTTATTTAGAGACAGGGTCTCGCTGAGCTGCTTAGGGCCTCACTTTTGCTGAGGCTGGCTTTGAACTCTCCATCCTCCTCCCTCAGCCTCCCGAGCTGCTGGGATGACAGGTGTGTGCGCCTCCACCCGGCTGTGGCAGTATTTTAAATAGTGAGAATTTAGAATTAATGTAGATGCCCCACAGAAGGGAATTGATTCAGTAAATGGACCCATTGAAAGTCAGAATATTTCCCAGTCATTGAAATATAGTTCTGGAATACAGATTGTGGGTTTTAACGTTTCCTGAGTGAAGTGGAGGGATAGTCGCGCAGGCAGGGGAGGCCCACAATAAAACACACGGCAAACCACTGGCAAGGAAATGGGTCGAGGCAGTGAGCAGGGCCTGCTTCCTCCTGGTGGTGGGAGAGTCCGGGCTGTTTTTCTTCTTATTTAACGTCTCTGTCTACATTAAGCACGTCGGTTACTAAGAAATAGAAACAAAGGGCAGAGCGTTCCAACCTGCCGCACCTCCCAAGCCTCCTGCTTTCTTCTTGGCTTTTATTTCTTATTTTTTTGGTACCAGGTGTTGAACCAGGGGCGCATGGTCACTGACCTACAGACACCCCAGCTCTTTTTATATTCTGTTCTGAGACAGGGCCTCGCTAAGTTGCTTAGGGCCTAAGTTGCTGAGGCTGGCCTCAAACTTGCAATCCTCCTGCCTCAACCTCCTGAGCCGCTAGGATTAGGGGTAGGCACCACCCCGCCTGGCCTCCTTCTCCACTCTTAAGAGTGGTCGATACTTTGGAACGTTTTCTTTGGATTTACCACGTATTGCTTTCAAAACTTCCCATACACAAACAGAAAAATAATCAGGGGAGAAGAGAATAAAAAAGATGCTCCAAGTGAATCATGACATCAGAGAAAATGAGCAGCTCGGGCCGTTTTTATAGGCAAGTCGCTCTCTCTGTGGCCCAGGAAGCCGGCTGAGCTGGAGGGAGGTGGGTGGGGCGGGGAGCCTTCGAGGCTCTGCTTTGGGTGCCTGGAGGGACAGGCAGGGGGCTACTTGGGTACATGGGGCCAAAGTCCTCATTTATGGCCTTGGGGCAGTTAATGTGTGATATTCTGGGATATAAAGGTCGACCACGGGGTGGGAACCTGAGCTCAGCGACTGGGAACTGCTGGGAGCTGTCACCAAGAAAGGCCACCATGTCGGTGAGGATGCCGGCCCCCTGCGGCCCACTCCCTCCACGTCTTTGCCTGGGTGGGCTGGGGAGGGTGCTCTGGAGTTCAGTGTCGCTGCGGTTTCCCCTCCACCTGGCAAAGAGGTTGGCAAGACGGTCTCCCCAGCCCCCGCCCAGGCACCCTGATCCCTCGGCCACCGCCCTACCTGGGAGCCTGGGCCTGTGTGTCCCCTCTCTTGCCTCAGCTACCTCATCAGTAATGATGATGATGATGATGATGATGACGACCGCTACCATCCATTGAGCTTTAGAAAGATGAACAAGCTGAGGTTCGGGGCTGAGGCTGTAACTCACCGTGGGGTGTGGGGGGCTCAGTGGACCCCATCACCAGCACCCAGACAAACAAGAAAACTGAAAACCGAGGCTCTGGGATCTAATTGGCCAAGGTCACAACCTGCGAGTTGTGGGGGATTGGGTGGGTCTTCTTGCAGGCTCTTGATTGGCCTTGGACCCGTTTCTGACCCTCTCTGAGCCTCAGTCTCCCTGATCTGTGGGATGGAATCCGATGGCACCCTCTGGGGATTAGATGGCATATTCGTTTCCTGGGGCCGCTGGGACCAAGTACCACAAAAAGGAGGGGGGGTGCTTCAGAATATTCATTCTCTCAAGTTCTACAGATGTCTGATATCAGGTGTGGGCCCGCCACGCTCTCCGAGGGCTCTGGGCGAGCGTCCCATCGTCTCTTTCAATTTCCGGTGGCGGCTGGCGATCCTTGGCCTGCAGCTGCATTACTGAGTGATGCCCTACCTCACACAGTGTCCCTCTGTGTCCAGATATCCCTCCTCTGACAAGGACATCAGTGACACTGGGTTTAGTGGCCACCCTACTCCAGTATGACCTCATCTTTTTTTTTGGTTTTTGGTACTGGGGACCACACCCCCTGCCCTTTTAAAAAATATTTTATTTAGAGACAGGGTCTTGCTGAACTGCTTAGGGCCTCACTAAGTTGCGAGGCTGGCTTTGAACCTGCGATCCTTTTGCCTCAGTCTCCTGAGCTGTTGGAATCACAGGTGTGCCGCCATGCCTGTTTGTTATTGATTGATTGACTGATACTATAGTATGCTTTTATTTTATTTGTTTATTTTTTTATGTGGTGCGAAGATAGAACCCAGTGCCTCACACATGCGAGGCAAGTGCTCTGCCACTGAGTTACAGCCCCAGCCCCCAACTTTTTATTTTTTATTTAGACATAGGGTCTCGCTAACTTTCTTAGGGCCTTGCTAAACTTCTGAGGCTGGCCTCAAGTTTACGATCCTCCTGCCTCAGCCTCTGGAGTTGCTGAGATGATAGGCTTTCTCCACTGCGCCTGGTTCAACCCCATCTTGATTACAGCCACAAAGACCCTACTCCAAACAGGTGGCCTTTGCAGGTTCCAGGTGGATATGAGTTGTGGCAGGACACTGTCCAAGCCAGTATCAGTGCCATGCAGGACATGAACCTGACCAGGGTCCCTGGCTGAAGACCAGTGCTGTGCTGTCCTTGCCTGTGTCTCTGGGAGAGGCTTTTGCCTTCGTGGCTGGCTCCTAGCAGCTGGTGTCAGGTGTGTCTGCACAGCCAACGTCTGAGTGACTCTGTGGCCGTGCACTTGGGTTCCTCTCTTATCTGGGAGGGACGGTGCTCTCCTCACTTACCTTCTCTCCCAGGGATGACCACCTCTGTCTGTCAGTGAGAGGCCGAGAGAGAACCTGCATCCAGTCCGTGGCCCCAAAGCCTGGATGTGGCTGCTGCATTAAGCAAGGTTCTGCTTGGTGGCCCAGCCTGTAATCCCAGCACCTCGGGAGGCTGAGGCAGGAGGATCACAAGTTCCGGGCCAGCCTCAGCCACTTAGCAAGGCCCTATGTTGAGACAAGATCTCCCCAACTTTGGGAGATCTTGTCGCAACATAAAAAATAAAAAAGGGCTTGGGTTTGATCCCTGGTACAAATTTTTTTTTTTTGAAAAAACAAAAAGCTGTTATTAAGCCTGAATCTGAGGGCTTAAGCCTCCACCTCCAAACCCCACTGTTCCTAAAGCAGGGAAATGTTGCCCCCAGGGGACACTGGGCATTGTCTGGAGCCATTTCTGATTGTCACAGCTGGGGGAAGGCGGCTCCTGGCATCTGGTGGTCAGGGAGGCTGCCCAGCGCCATACAGTCACAACCCAAGAGTCTCACCCAGCGGGTCCAGCTGTCCCAGCGCCCACCAGGATGGCTCCATGCTCCTGGGCTCAGCCTTCCTCTGGGGGTAGGCTGGGGTGCGCGTCTCCCCTGCTCCTCCTCCGTGGGGTGAGCTCCCACCAAGCTCTGCCCTGGGTGCTAGGTCTTTGGTGCCTGTCCAGCCCCTCCCTGCGGCTCCCATCAGGGACATGTAGATGGACATTTTCTGAGTCTTGGGTATTGAGCTTTGGAAGCCTGGGTTTGAGGACCTCCCATTAACCATCAGGAGATGGACGAAGACATCAGAGTGTAGATGTCCCAGGGCCCCGTGGAAAAGGAGATGCCAAATAAGGAGTGAGTGACCATGACAGTGGCCCCTGAATCTGCCTGCACGTGGGCCAGGCTCTATGCTTGGGGCTTCGCAAACAGGAAGCCCAACCTCGGCTACCAGCTTGAAGGTGGCCGCCGTTACCCGCCAGGCCTGGCAGCATCCGTCACAGGGCACTTAGCAACTTTCTTCTTTTCTTTTGCTGGGATCAAACCCAGGGCCCCGGGCTTGCTAGGTGAGCTCCGCCTGCAAGGGCTCTTTAATAAAAATACCCCCGCAGCCTGCTCCACAGATGGGGGAAGAAGGTCTGGAGCAGCCTTTGATGGACCCACTCAGACAGAGGACTTGGAAGGTTTTGTAGGTTCCCAATGGGGGTGGGGTAAGGCCGGCTGGCTGCTGACACAGTCCTGCTCTGCATCATCTCCGTGTCCCCGGGTTCCCACGGGCTAACCGAGGCTTCCCTGCTGGGCCTCAGCGGCTCCCTAGTCGGGCTGGGTGGAGGGCAAAGGAGAGAGGGCTGCGGGGCCTCTGGGAAGCCTGGATCCCACCGTCTCCCCTTGCAGCCCCGGGCTCTCTCGTGGGCAGGGGGATAACGGGTCCACTGGATGGGAAGTTGGTGGCGTCACCAGCAGAGGGGGCTGTGGAGGGTCTCCGAGTTCTTCATGGAGTGCTTCTCCCCGGGCCCAGGGAGAACTGGAGATGACAAAACTGGACTTGAAACCGGGGACAACCTTGAAGATCAAGGGCAGGATCGCGGATGAAGCTGACGGGTGAGCGAGGTGGGGGGAGCGGGAACAGGCAGAGAAGGGGTGTGGGGGGGTGGCAGGCCGGACAGCCCCGGGCGTGGTCAGCGCAGGGTGACTTCAAGCCTAGGGGTCTTTTTGACACCCTTGCTCCCTCCCACACTCCTGGGTCAGGACCTGCCTTCACACCCGAGCATCCACGTGCTGTTCCCTGGCCCCGGCAGCCACTGAGGGGGCAGGGGGAGAAGCCCTAGGGCTCCCCCAGCCCCCTGGCCTCCGTGCCTGTGTGGAGGGCCAACCCCCAGGGTCGCGGCTCTGTTAACCCAGCCCGAAGGACCCCAACCGGCCTTTCCCGAGCCCCTGGAGACGGCCACCAGGGGGCGCCACCGGCCCACCTCCCCCACCACCTGCTCCAGGCTCTCAAGCCCGCAGGATGACACTGGCATTTCTTTCTTTTCTGATACCAGGCGTTGAACCCCAGCCCTTTTCATTTTGAGATCGTTTCATCAAGTTGCTTAGGGCCTCGCAAAGTGGCTGAGGCTGGCCTCCAACTTGCGATTGTCCTGCCTCAGCCTCCTGAGTTGCCGGGATTACAAGCGTGTGCCTGGCTAACTTGGGCATTTCTTGGCCTGAACTTTGCCCCCTTGGGCTGGGAAGGTGGTGGGCAGATGTGTGAAGTAGGAGCCTACAGATAAAGGAGTCCTTTCTCCTGCCTCATCACTCAAGTTTGCAGAAACGCAGGCCTGAGACATGCCTCCCCGATGAAGAAGCCCACCACCCAGGATGCCCATTCTCGGGCTCCCCAAAGGTCTAACCCGGGCTCCCGTAGTGATCCTGCCAAGATCAGCCCCTGGTGGCATACCTTTAGTGACAGGGAGCTCATCCCTGTAGGTCGACTGATCTTTGTGGTCAACCTTAATGTCTTCAGAGATCTAAGGACAGCAGCTCTCTCCCCATGACAGACACCCCTGATTTCTCAACCGTCACCATCAGCTACTGCCCCAGCAGCCTTGGTCTCTGCTCCGAATGGAACATGTCACAGAGCACCGAGGCTGACTCCCTCATTCTAGCGCCCAGATCTCACTGCCAAGCCGGAAGCAGCTTGTGGTAGCTGACCTGACCCAAGCTACCTTACCTGGGGCTGCCCCTAGATGCCACCTGTCACCCCCCCCTGCAGCTTTGTGATTAACCTGGGCCACGGGACAGATAAGCTGGGCCTGCATTTTAACCCACGCTTCAAGGAATCCACCATCGTCTGCAACACCCGGGACGGCAACTGGGGGAAAGAGCATCGGGACAGTCACTTGTGCTTCAGCCCCGGGTCAGAGACCAAGGTGAGGCCAAGGGACAGCAGGAGGAGGGGAGCCCTGGCCCATTTCCAGGGAGCCTCCTGCTCCCTGACACCTTCCCTCCCCTGCAGGTGACCGTGGCCTTTCACAGTGATGAGTTCAAGGTGGAGCTCCCAGATGGGTACGAGTTGACCTTTCCCAACCGGCTGGGCTACAGCCACCTGAGCTACCTGTGTGTGAAGGGGGGGCTCCAGGTCTCCTCTCTCAAGCTCAACTGAGCGGCAGCAGTTACCGGAAGAATTTAGCTCTCAACCCTGGTCCCCGACCCTCGCCCTTCACAGCCTTGGGTCCTGGATCCACCCCCAACCCTTGACCCAGGTGTTTCCTGTTCCTGCTCCTCGGATATCGCATTTTCCTCCCTCGAAGCCCAGAGCAAACAAATAAACACCAAAAACCCACCTCCTGGAGCCTATGAGGGGCACTCCCGTGTTTTAATACTCCTGCGTCTCCCAGGTGGGGGTGGCAGGGGACCTGGGACTGCTCCCAGACGCGAGCACTGGACGCTGCCTCCCTCCCCGCTTATCGCCAGAGCAAATGCCACGCTGCCTGTGGGACTGTGGGGCAGACCTGGTTCCAGGCACCTGGGGCAGGGGCTGTTCCAGAAACTGCAGATAAGGCTCCCACCTGGGCCCTTATCTCAGGGCATTCCTGCCCGTGACTCACCACCCCACAGCCCTCCCCAGGGGTGACCTTGGCTTTCCAAATTCCCAGGAGGGGAGGGTGTCTCTGCAGGGGACCTAATGCTGGTCCCCAAGCTTTTTGCAGGACACCTTTTATCAAAAAGCCTTTTTAATCAGGCCCCAAAGGCAGGTCTGGGGTCCACAGGAAGGCGGGGTGCTTCCCAAGAGGTTGCAAAGGACCTTTCTCTGAGACAAGTGGGAGGGCTGGGGGGGTGGCCTGGGATGGGGCTTTTGGGGAATACAGCAGGGACCCTCTGGGGACAGATGTGCCACTGGGAGAGGAGACATGGCCCTGTGTGGGACCCCCCCCCCAGTCCCCATGGCATTCATCTGGCACAAGGCCACACATCTTGAGGGGGGCCCCAGCTGGTGGGCATGGCTGGGGTGGGGCCTAAGGGAGGCCTATTAGCTCAGCATGGCCGCTGGGGACCCAGGTCCCACGACAAAGTGGGTCTCCTGTCCTCTCTCCCATGTCTGCCCTGCAGAGACCTGCAGGGGTTTAGGGGGACGTGGGTTCCCCCATCTTGTCTGGCAGGAGCCAACTCTGGTAGGCCAGGGGCTGGTCTGCCCCCGGCTCTCCATGAGGTCCCCAAGCCCTCGACCTGCACTCACACCTTGACCTCGTCATCCTCCTCAGCATCTGCAAACGCAAAGGTGTGGGCCTGTACTGTGCTGGGCACGGGGGCCCTCCACTCCTCCTCTAGGCTCTCCCAGGAGCCCCGGGCCTGGGGCAGCACCTCCACCAGCTCCCGGCGGGCATCCATTTCGGTGTAGTGGCGGCTGCCCCCCCATCCCGCTCCCCAACGCCTGCCCAGGGCCATGTCGGCAGGTCCCCGGGGACCCTCTCCCAGTGGGTTGGCCCTCACTTCAGCCACTGGGCCCAGCTTAGCAGTCACCCCATTGGGGAAATGTCCATGAGACAGAGGACTTACAGTGGGGTTAGGTGCTGGGGGGTTTGTGGCAGGTGCTGGGGGGTTTGTGGCAGGTTCTGGGGGCTTTGTGGCAGCGCCTGGAGGGTTTGTGGCAGGTCCTGCGGGGCTTGTGGCAGCGCCTGGGGTCTCAGCTGCAGGGGAATCGGAGAGGCTCATGACCCCTAGAAGCTCACTGAGGAGAGAGGGCCCAAGGTCAAGGTCAAGGCGGAAGGACAAGAGGGAGTCAGAGCGGCGAAGCTCAGGCTCAGTGGGGAAGGAGCTGTCTCGGTCTCGGTCTGGGTTGCTGGGCTTTTCCAGGCGGGGCAGACGGGAGATGGTGCAGAATCCCGAGTCCAGGCCTAGAGGAGAAATGGAAGCAGGTCAGAGCTGGGAGCAGGACGCGGGGAGGGAGGGCCAGGAGGACGAGCCCTGGCTGGCTGTGTGGCCTCTAGTAAGTCACTCCCCACTCTGTCCTGTTTCACCCCTCTTCCCGATATGGGGGAGCCCTTGGTCTCCTGCCATCTTGGGAACTGAAGATGGTCTTGCTCCCTGTTCCCAGTACGCGGAAGAAAACAGGCTGTTTGGGGAAAGAAAGGTTTTGCCCAAGGCCACAGCAGAAGGGTGGCGCTCCGATCTCCTGACTCTTGGGCCCAATGTGAACTTAGCCACGGTCCCCAGGTACCCTGCTATGACACTGGCAAACGGCAGCAGGTGAACCCACACCAGGAGGCTGGTTTGTGGACACAGGATGGAACCAGCAGCCCGCGGGTGACTGCATGGACCTCACAGGCTTTAAGGACCGGCACATGCCCTTCAAAGGTCAACTGGTGGAGCCCCTGCCTCCAGCACTTGAGCATGAGGGTTCGTGTGGACCAGTCCTTGGTGGGGTTCAGAGCAGCACCCCCACCAACAGGCAAAGCCACGGGCAAGGCATGGCCACCAGGTGGCAGCAGGGGTCCACGCTTCCCAGGTGAGCGGGTCTTGCAGCGTGGCACTTCCGTGAGAGCAGTTTTGCAAATTCATCAAGTTACAGGAATTTTGGTTTAAGTAACATTGATGGCTCAAGTGTCCTGAGCATCTACTATGTGCCAGCTCTCATTTCACCTGGCACATGGATGATTTCACTGAATCCCAGCCACACTGCCAAGGGACTCATTAGATGGGCAAGGACTTGAACTTAGGTCAGTGGACTTCCTAGGAGTCAGGCAGAAACAGGTTCTCAGCCTCTCCACGACACCATTTTGACAGTAGGGGGCTGCTTTAGTTGAAAGGGGAAAGAAAGGGTAGATAGGCCCAACCAGGGTCCAGAGAGGGAGAAGGGCTTGTCAGAGTCACACAGCAAGCAAGGGGCAGTTGGAACTGAAAGTGCTTCTCCCTCTGGACCAGTGTGTGTGTGTGGGGGGGGGGGGTAGCAAGTCGGTTCCCACCACCTTAGTCCTCCCCACCCTGGGAAAAGGGCTCACTTGGAAGTCTTGGTTAGAGCCAACAACCTTCTGGGCCTCTGCATTAGAAAAGGGCAGATAGAGCCAAGAATGGTGGTGCACCCTGTAATCCCAGTGACTTGGGAGGCTGAGGAAGGAGGATCTCAAGTTCAAGGCCAGCCTCAGCAACATAGTGAGGCACTAAGCAACTCAGTGAGACCCTGTCTCAAAATTTAAAAAATTAAAAGGGCTAGAGATGCAGCTCAGTGGTTAAGCTCCCCTGGGTTCAATCCCTGGTGCCAAAGAGAGAGAGAGAGAGAAGGGGCAGTTTACCCAGGATCTCACCGTAACTGGAGCGGCCATCTGCGGAGCCCGTGGGGCTGCCATCGAAGCTGAGCTTGCCCACCACCAGGCTGTCGTAGGTGGCCTGGTTGAGCTGGGGCAGGGAGATGGCGTTCTTGATGATGGGGGAGATGGCAGGGGGAGCCGGCGAGGGCGCTGGAGGGGATGCCATCCTTCGGGGTGGCACCCCAACCCTCCGCACCTGCTGGAGCTTTCTGGCTAGGAAGCTGCGCGGTGAGCGGTGGGTGCCCCCAGAGCTGCCACCATGGTTGCTGAGGAAGGAGGTGTCACCGAAGACGTCCCCGCCTCGGCCCACGTGCATGGTGTGGCGGAAGTCCCCGAGCGGGGGGCTGATCATGTCTGCAGTGAGCCGCCTCTTTCCCTGGGAGCTGGACACCCAGCCCACGGGCGAGAGCTTGCCCAGGCTCATGGTGGGGGCTCCTCCGCCCCCCTGGGGGCCAGGCATGGGCTCTGGCAGCTCAGGGCAGCTGGTCCATGCCCACCGGGGGCTGGGGAGGCCAGTGGGCTGGGCTCAGGGCCCCCTTCTCAGCCCCCCTCTCAATGGCAGGGGGTGGCCCTTGGCCCTGGGAGTCCACACTCTCCCAAGCCCTGGGGGAGCAGCTGCAGACGGTCCCGTTTGGTCCAGGAGCAAAGAAGGCACAGACCTGGCCTCAAAGGTGGGCGGTCCCTCTCCTGCTCAGGGGTGGAGACCTGGAAGGAGGACAGAGGACAGTAATGCAATGTGACAATGTGACGGGAGGCCTGGTGCAGAGGAGGAAATCCTGGGTCCAAACAACGGCCCAGAAAACAAACGACAACTCCCCACAACATGGATGGAGGTCACTGACCCAAGGCTGAGCCCAAAGGAGGGACACGCCGTGGGGGTCCACGCAGAGGAGTCTGAAATGCTGTGCTGACGCGGGTGCTGGTGCTCAGGGCCCAATCCCACCAAGCTACAGGCTGCCCGGTGCGCTGGCACAGTGGCCGCTGCCCAGGGCCGGAGGTGCCAGCGCCTGCCCTGCCGCAGTCACTAAACCCACACCACAGTGCCCAGCAAGGCACGGCATTCAAAGGGGGAAACTGAGGCAGGGGCCATGAGCTGTCTACACTGCAGGGAATGGTGCGTGGGGCCCATGTCCAAGCCCTGGAGCAAGACACCTCCTCCGGGGCTAAAATCTCTTCCACCCCCAGAAGTCAGGAGGAGGAGGCCCTGGCCCCTCGCAGGCTTCGGGAGCGCTAAAAAGCCGCCCAGAGGTCCCTCAGGACTTGTGCCTTCACCAAGCTTCCTGCAAAAGGGGTTCGTGGTCAGAGTGGCTTTTCCCAGCTGCCTCCTGAAGGCTCTGAGCAGGACCCAGCAAAGGGCTTGATGGGACAGTCCGTCAAACGGATGTAGGAGCCTCGGAGTCAGGGAACAAATTTTGGTGCCCCTCAGCATGTGCCCAAAGCTATTCCTTCCCCCCTTCCTGGGTCCCCACGACATCCTCCCCAGCTCCCCTTCTCTAAGCACCCTTTGAAGAGGCCCCTTCCCCGGAGGGTCACAGAAAGTCCCGCTGGAAGACGCCAGGATCCTGGTCTGACATCCGTCTTTCCCGTGGCCCAGCGGAGGCCAAGCCCGCTCCAGGTCGCATCCAGAGAGCCAGTCGGGACTTGAACCCAGGGCTCTGACTCACCTAAGCCCTGGGCTGGCCCGAGGGGGCCCGCCAGTCTGGTTTCCACAGACCCACTTCCGGGGAGGGCGGGCACCTGCCTGGATTTTCCTGCCTCCCTCTCTTCCTCCCTCCCAGCCCGGGCTCTGCACGTGGCAAGGGCCAAATCAAGACCAGTTTGATCACAGATCCCAGCGATAACCTCCAAGCTCAAGGGCCAACCCTCCCCCAGAGGGAGGCTGGGACTCAATGTCCTCACAGTGTGACCTTGGGCAAGTCACTTACCTCCACAGACTTAGGACCTCAGCTGATAAAGCTGATAACCATCTTTGGCGAGAACACCTAGACAGAGGCCCAAGTGCCCACCCCCTACCATTTTGTGCCACCTCTGAGCGTGAAAACCTAACACCGCCCTTCTAATGTTATTTGAAATTCAAAATAGGTTAAATAACAAGATAAAAGACAAAGAGGACACAGGACAAAGCTCCCTTTGTTTTCTGACTACATTCTATTCCCTTCCCACCATCTGACCCTCCCCCAGCCCTGGCTCCTCCCCCTGGGGGGGACTTCTGAATCATCCCTGGCCCTGGCACCCCCGGCACCGAGAAGTCCTCGCGGAATGTTTGCTGAAGTTGTGAAGCGCCCTGCAGTTGGCCAACCAGCCCATGACGTCATCCGGCTGTCCGCCAGCCCCGCCCGCCAGCCTGGGGGGGTGGCCTGCGCTACAGGGAGGGCGGGTCCCAAGGGGAAAGACCCGTCCAAAGTCACGTGGCAGGTACGAGGCAGGGGCCAGGTTCCCTGCTCCAGAGATTAAGGATGAAGTCTTTGGGGGAAAGGAACTAGCTGGTGGGGGAGAGGCCACCCTGGGAAATGTCATGTGGCGGAGTCGCAAGTGTCAGCCCTGTGGCCACACCCACCTCACTCCCACCCCGACTCCCAGCTTCTGGGGCAGCCCCTGTTCTCCCAGCAAAAGGGGCTCCTGCCCCCACTCAACCCCATGGTCATTCTGACTGGGAGACCAGCTTGCTTCCCAATCTTGCCAGGGTCCCACTTCCTGAATGCCTTGGGACATCTCCAAATAGTGCTCCTACATGTAACCCTGCCTGCTGCGGAGAGACCTGCCCTGCTCTGACGGTAGGCAGGGCGCTGCGCAGGGCACTGACCTTCCCAGGTGGAAAATGGAAACAGCATCCCAAGCAGGGTCCTCCCAAAGGAGGGGGGAGATGTGGAAAGGCCACTCCAGAAGCAGAGTGGCCCTGGGTTCAAATCTCACACCTTTAGGCTAACATCTTTCATCCTAGGGACACTTGGTGGCAGTCACTTGGCACTTGATGCTGATCACAGGCGTTGCTGGCCCTCAGGTGTGCCTCACCAGGTACTGGAGTAAGCAGGACACTGGGTATCCTGGTGGAAGTCCCTCCTATCGGCCACCCAGGAATACCACATACCCATTATGCAGATGAAAAAATGAGGCTCAGAAAGGAGAATGACTTACCTCAGGTCACAGAGCAAAAAAATAGTGTGTCTGGGCCTGGCTAGGAGCCTCCTGACCACAGGAAATGGCCAAGGTTGGGGTGAAGACTGCTGGGGAGCGGTGGTTTGCCAGGCTGCCCAGCACAGAGAGGGCAAGTGTGAGGGGGTAGGAGACTCAGCTCTGCAGATTCAGTGCCTGTGACCTGGGGAGAGTGGTCACCATGCAGCCTCAGTGTACCCAGAGGCCTCATATTCACCCTGCAGACTTCACTGGGGGCCTGGGCAGGTGGTCAGGGGTCACTACATAGTAAGGAGCACCAGGACAAGTTTTGGGGCTGGGGGACAGGGACCACACACTAGGACAGGCCACAAGAGGTCCAGAGGAGGCCAGGGACTGTCTGACAGTGGAGGGCAATGGGCGGGGGCAGCAGCACTCTGGGGGTCACCAACAGGCTGCACCCTGTCCCTACCCCCACTCCCTGAGGCAGCGCCACGTCTCATCCTGAAGGCCACTGTTCCCTGCAGGAGCCCTCTCTCCAAGGGCGTCCTCGCACTGGGTAACCCTGCCAGACTGGCCTGCGTGTCCGGGGCTTGAATGGGGGCTCCCGGAAACAGGCTCTGGTGCCTGAGGAGGGTGAGGGGCTGGCATCTCCTGCCCCCCAAAGTTCAGGAGCTGAGGTGGAAGATAGGGAGACGGAGACTAGAAAGGGACAGCCAGCTGCCCGTGGTCAGCTGTGGGGGACCACTCCAAGCCGGGTAGAAGGGAACACCCTGGGCCGTTAGGGAGGAACCACCAAGGGGGAAGGAGAAACGCTTTTCTGGTCCCACCATCCCAAGATAGAGCCCAATCAGCCCCGGCCGCGAGTGAAACCGCGGCGGGATGGTGATTTCCCGCCAGCCTCGGCGCCTCTCTGAGCCTCAGTTTCCTAGTCTAGAAAATGGGCTTCAAACTTCGCGGGACTGGAATGGCTGGAGTAGGGCAAAAACAATCAGGAGGCAGGCGGAATGGGAAATCCGGGAAGGACTTACTATAAAACCTTCCCCTGGGGGACAGGGAGGGGAGAAGAGCAGGGTCGCCTTGGCCGGAGGGGAACCGGACGGGATGACCTCATCCGCTGCTCCAGCTTGGAATGCGGCGGCTGGGGAGGGGGCAGGGTGCCCGTCCGTCTGCCCGGACCCCACCAACTTCCCGCTCTCGGCGCTGGCCTGCGCCCAGGGGCCCGACGCCCCATGTTTCGCCCCTTTCCTCTCCCGGCGCGGGAGGCGCGCAGATGGCCCTCCGCGCGCCCCTCTCCTGGCAGCGCCTTTTGCCTCTCGCCGCTCCCATTCGCTGTCCCCCTTCTCCCGCCGGGAACAGGGCAAAAGCACCCGAAAACTCGAAGCGTCCCGGCCGCACCGCCGCAGCACCAGGGCCTTGGCATTGCCATTGGCATGGGACGCGCCTTCCGCGGCCGGGCTCAGTCCCCGCCCTCCCCGAGCGCCCAGAAGGGTGCAGGGTCCCCAGGCCGTCGCGGACCCAGGCGGGTCTTCGAGGCCCCGCGGGCCAGCGGCTCCTACCTCCTCTCGGCGAGCCCCGGGGCGAGGGTCCCAGGGCGGCTCGGCGACCGCAGCAGCGCGTCCCGGCGCGCAGCCCGGAGAGTCGCTGGGCCGGTCTGCGCCGCCCTGGCCGCGGGCTCCGCGGCTGGATCCGGGGGCGGGGGCGGGGTGTGGGCGCCTCCGCCCGCCCGCTGCGCCCGCCCCGCCGCGCCGCGCCCCCTCCCGGGCACTGTCCAAGCTGCCGCGGCCGCCAGAGCCCGGCCAGGCCCCGGCCCGCCGCCCCGGGGCAGGGCAGGGCGAGGGTGGGAATGTATAGGACGGAGGGGCGCTGCCCAGGGCAAGCCACTGGGCTCTCCTCTGCCCACCCTTCCCCACAGGCTCCCGGCGAGGCCTGGGGCATCCGGCTCGGCTCTGGACTCTCCAGCCACTCCCTGCCTTACTTTGGGGAGATGGAAGCTAGAATCCGAGTGCCAACGAGACCTCCTTAGACCTTGACTGGGGATGTCCACTCTCTTTGTCCTAACATGCGGCACCCTTCCACCCCATACAGGCCATGGGGGTGCCAGCAAGACAGGCATGTCCACACCGGGCACGAGCCCCTGGCAGGCCCCTTGTAGAGGTGTAGTGTGGTGGTCAAGCAGGGGACCTGGTGCCAGACAGCTTGGGTCCCTTTCTACCTGGCCAACTCCCTACCCTTCCAGTTTCCACCTCTGTAAACTGGGATCTTCAAAGCCAAAGCCGGTGGCAGATGTTTTTATGTTCCCTGCTCTGCGTGCCTAGGATGTTTATTGAACAGGTAAATGAGGTCACTACTCAGAAAGGTACTGAGTCTCCCCCACGGGGGCAGGAAGCAGCTGTGCCCGGGACCCAGTGCTCTCACCCCAAGAAGGGGAGGTAGATCTCTGACCCCTGCCTCACGTGTGCCCCCTACCTTCCCCCTCTGTCTGTGAGCTCCCTAAGGGTAGGCAGGGAGTCCTGGATCAGAGAGGTCCCCAACGGCGTGCAGCAGGTGGGGGCTCATCGAGGTTCCCAGGGGAGAAGTTAAGTCTTGAAGGAGCCAAAGGCAGAGGAAGGGCTATGGCCGTGCACAGCTGGAGTCACCACAAGCAAAGGCTTGGCGCCCTGGGCCCGTGGGGCAGGCAGGAGGGGCTGGGATGGGAGCTTCCATGACCCCCAGGTGGGGAGACAAGGTCTTTACTGTCCCCAGCGGGTTGTGCCCCTTCCCCTGGCTCTGAGCCCTCTTTCTGGCCATCAAGGTCGGGGTTATCTCTGCAGCTAGACGGATGGAGAGACGAGGCGCCTGGCGTTGCAGCAGGACCAAGGCCCAGGACATCTTTCTTTGGGGCAGGCCCAGGAGCGTGTTGTCCCCTGGAGGACTGAGAGCACCAAGTCTCAGAGGCGCTGAGGATTGGCAGTGAGGAGGAAGGCGGCTGCCCCTGAGAGACAGGGATCAGGGCGGTGGTGGCACCGTCAAGGCCTAGGAGAGAACTGGCCAGGGCTCCGTGTCACCTGTGGGCCACGAGTCAGGGCTCAGGAGCAGGACGTCGAGCCAGGCAGCTCAGGGAGGTACGGCTGGAAGCTCTGGGTGAGAGCAGAGAGGGACCGGAGGATGGTGCTGGAGACAGGGACCAGTACTACCATGGCTATTGTCATAGTATTAGTTATGACCAGCTTTTATTGAGCACCAAATGCATACCAGGCCTTTTATTTTATTATTATTATATTTTTGGTACCCAGAATTGAACCTAGGCTGAGCCACATCCCCAGCCCTTTTTATTTTGTATTTTGAGACAGGGTCTCGCTAAATTGCTGAGACTGGCCCTGAACATGCAATCCTCCCGCCTAGCAATCCTCCCAAATTGCTAGGATTACAGGCGAGTGCCACTGTGCCCGGGCGTACCAGGCCTTTTAGCCCCTTATAAACATTATCACATTGAACCTTTATGAGAGTCCCATGGGGACAATACTGTCTTCACTTCCATTTTGTAGAGAAGTGACTTGTCTGGAGCCTCCACTTGGGCAGGAAGACCATGCTTCCCAATTTGCCTGGGACAACTGTTGTCCCAGGGTAATTATTAATGGCACTTGTTTTCACTCTCAAAGGTGACCTGGTTGAACAGTAAGTGATACATCACTCTAGTCAGAGGGTCCCTGGAGCATCTGGCACAGTAAGCAGTTGATGTCATGTCAAAGGTCCTGAGCTTAAATCCTGGCCTGATGGCTGACCGCCAGCAGAGCACCTGGTCTCTCTGCATCTCGAGCTTCTCATCTATGAAATGGGCATAGTACCAGAGCCACTGTCAGTATTTGCAGGAGTGTTGCAAGCCCCAGGTAGCTGGCGGAGAAAGCAGTCCTAATGGACATGGTTGTTACCTGCTCCACACTTACGCTATCCCCTGCACCCCTGCACCTGTGGCTGAGAATCTCCCTGCTATGCACCAGGTACTTTGTCTACTCCAGCTCACATATGGCAATCTGTGTCAGGAGGCCTTGCTCCATTTTACAGAAGGGTAAACTGAGGTTGGAAAGAGCCCCCCCCCATCTCTCATTCCAGTCTGTTTCCCGGTAGAAGTCTATCTCCAGGTAAGCCACCTTCCTGTTCCTGGCTTCACTCCTGACCTAAGGACCCAACTCAGTGTGTCTCTGGAATATGGGAGAAAGGGAGGGTCTTGGTGTCCCTGAGAAGGATGCAGGGGTGGGCATGTCCCCTTTCTTTTCTCCAATCTTCTGCAGTGCCCCTTCCTTCTCCTAAGAGGCTGTGCCAGGAGTGCCAGGGTTAACCCTGGCAGATTCACTATCACCAACCGGGATTCAGAACAGATGCCTCCCAGCTGGGGAAGGGAGCTGCTGGGAGGTGGAATGCCTGGGAGGCAGGCTCAGCTTGAAGGAGGGCCTCCAGGAGGGAGGGACCTACTAATGAGTAGGCAAGGCGTGTGCATGTGAGAAAGACGAGGCCATCAGGGCCACATGGCTCAGCAGCAGCCGGATGTGGGTCAATGTAAGTATATCACAGGATGGAAAGGGAAATGAGTGGACCGATACCTGGATGGTGGATGGGTGGATGGATGGATGGATGGTGGATGGATGGGTGGATGGATGGTGGATGGGGGGGTGGATGGATAGTGAATGGATGGTGGATGGATGGATGGCTGTGTGGATGGATGGGTGGTTGGATGGATGGATGGGTGGATGGATGGTGGATGGACGGTGAATGGCTGTATGGATGGATTGGTGGATGGGTGGTGAGTGGATGATAGATGGATGGATGGCTGTGTGGATATATGGTGGATGGATGGGTGGATGGGTGGGTGGATGGATGGGTGGATGGATGGATGGGTAGGTGTAGGGTGGATGTATATATGGGTGGATGGATGCGTGGATGGATGGTGGATGGATGGATGGACAGATGGTGGATGTGTGATGTTTGTGGGCAGTGGATAGAGGAATGCTGGATGGATAGAGGGTGAGTGGACATGGTGGATGGATGGCCGGCTGGCTGTGTGGATGGCTGGGTAGACAGATGAGGGGGAAGAATGCACAGATGGGCAGGTGGAGGGAGGTGGATGAGGGTGGCATGGAGGGGGAGTGGCTGTAACTGGGTGGATGTAGGCAGTGGGTCCACGGATGGGCAAGAGGGCGGGTGAATGGATGGATGGAGCAGGTAGATGGATGGATAGGAGGGGCCGTTTTCTAGTGGATGAACTGGTGGTTACAGCTGCGGGTGGATGGGCCCCTGGACACCCAGGAGACAGAGGCCAGGCAGATCAATCAATGGGGTCAATGAGCAGATGTATGAACTGGCTAAAACCCAGCCAGACTTTGAGGTTCAAAGGACACTTGCTCCCTGGGGACGGCTGGGATGGCGGCTGGTAAACTTGGCCACACTGACTCACTGAGCCCAAGGCCATCACTCCAAACCTCACCGGGCTCTAGTCAGCAGCCGTGGGCATCCCTAGGCACCCAAAGGGGAAAGTCCCCCTCCCGGGCCGTGTCCTGCCTCCTCCTCACCCTGCCCAGAACTGCATGGCCCCCAGTCTGCAGGCCTGATGGGGGGCAGCAGAGCCCTGTGACACAGCCCCAGGGGCCTGGTTCCCTCAGGACAGGGAAGTGTCCGGTCCATCCTCCCCTTGGGCATCTGTGGCCCAGGGCCCAGTGTCTGTTCTCCTGGCACATTTGGGAAATGAAGGGGTCCCTGTCTCTACCTGGACTAAGTCCCATGAGGGCATGTGTCCTCCTCCTGGGACCACTGCAGAGGCACTCACTGGCTAGACTCCCACAGGGGCCAGACACGCCTGTGCACCCCAGGAAAAGGGGCAGCATTGGGGTCTTCAAAAGGTCTGTGCCGTCACCAGCTCTTCAGAGGTGCCGTATGCTTAGAGGAGACTTGGCATTGGGGCCAAGGGGACGGCACCCCCTACTCTCCCTTCCAGGACCCAGGATGCATTTCCAAGCCAGAGAAGCCCAAGTTCAAGTTATTAGTGGAGTGACCTTGGACAGTGGCCCCCTGGCCTTGGCCTTAGTTGGATACCTGTGGTGAGCTATAAATTTTACTGCCTGTCCTGTCCTTGGTGGTGAGGGAGGGCAGCTGGTGTTACTATTTGGCTGCTGAGCTAAGGACCTGAGGGGACAGGGAGTAAGGGATGCAGTCCCACCTCGAGAGGTCAGAGTCTGGTGGGGACAGAGGCTGGGCTATTGGTGGGGATGAAGGGCCAGAAGAGTGGCGGAAGCTCTGATAGGGGAGGTGCCCAGAGGCTTCCTGGAGGAGGTGACATTGGAGCTGGGCCTTGTGTCTTGGGTTAAGAGGTGGGGACAGCAGCCTCAGGGAAGAGTGGACACGGGGTGGGCCCACCTGAGCCAGGAGGGGTCAGCTGGGGAGGGGGCCCTGAGAGGCGCTGAGCTGCAGGCTTAGCGGGGAGGGGCGATCCTCTGTGGCACCGGCTGGGGCTGGACCACTGGGCGCAGGGATCACAGACCCTGCTGACTCTCAGGATCCTCACTCCCATGTCCACACCTGACCGCGGTGACCTCAGGGACAGGAAGTGCTCGCAGGAGGCCAGGAGACGGAGACCCTCCGGAATGGGACCTCAGCTCTCAGGTTCCCTCCTCCTACCCCAGAGTCCCAGGAGTCACTGTGGTGGGGATTCTCCGGGTCCTTGGCAGGCTCCTGGGGACTTGGCGAGGTGGCACAGCAAGCTGCAGCAGAGTCAAGGTGCCGCACTCTCAGGGTCGCTTTCACCTGGGTGCCCGCTGCGTGCCCGCTCCAGGCCGAGGTGCTCCCAAGAAGGCTGCCCGGAGGGGGCAGGTGAGGCTGGGCCAGCCGGAGGCCTGAGAGCAGACTGGGCACACTCAGTGTGTGTGTGCGTGTGTGCGTGTGTGTGTGTGTGTCTGGTGCGTGCGCGTGGCCATGGGGTGTCGGCTGAGTGATGCAGAGACCTCAGAGTCAGGGCCTGCCCAGGGTGACCTGGGGACCTGGTGACAGCGGATGAGTCCCAGTCTGTCTGCCGGCTATTTCTCCATTCCCGGGTGTGAAGGGGGTCTTGGGAGCAGCAAGGGACTGGGGAGGGCCGGACTGAGAGGCCACAGGGAGCCGTGTCTCCAGGAGACAGCTGTCAGGGCCGGAAACGCCTCTGGAATTCCAGGCTCTGGGAAAGGGCTGCGGGTGGAAGAGTGTCCTCGGGTGGAGCTTCTAGCAGCTCGCTTGGACCCGGCCGCTGATGTGCAGGGACAGGGGGCGGGGAAGGACCCAGCCCTGCGCCGGCCTCCTCCTGGAGAACAAGACGTTGGGCAGGGGGGCCGAGGAAGGATGTGGGGCCCGGTCCTCCTGCCCCACCCCAGGAGGACAGACAGATGGATGTACAGAGGGGGGAGTGGGGGTCTGAGGCGCCTGTCATTGAAGGGGTCAGGGCCAGGTGACTCCATTGTCCTGCGTGGTGTGACCTGGGTGCCCAGACTGCGTTCTTCAGAGCCGAACCAGGCTGCTTTGGGCCTGGAGAGACGTGAGGAGGGGTCTCCAGAAGACCTTGGTGCTCAACGTGCGGGGGATGGGGTGAGGGGGATGGGTGGGGAGAGGAGGGGCTGGGGGACAGGAAACTCGTTTGAGGAGCAGAAACAATGGTCTATTCTCTGTGGTCCAGCCTGGCCTGAGAGATAGGCCGTGGGCTGTGGCCAGCCCCGCCCCACGGCCCTGACCATCCCCAGCCCAGCTCAGCCCGAGGGGCTTCATGTGCCCTCCTCCCTCGCCCTCACTGTGGGCTCCTGCCCACAGGCTCTGTCTCCTGACTTGTGACAAAAGCCCGTCCACTTGGGCTGGTTGGTAAAGTCCCTCATGCCCACTGTCTCCTTTGTGTGGTGGAGACAGAAACAAACTGGCCAAAGCACTGGCCCAGGCACTGGCCTGGTCACACGAGGGCGGGAATCGAACCTGTGGCCTCCCGACTCCAACTCCTGGGCTCATCCCACCCCACCTTGCCTCCTGGTTCCTGACGCCTCCTGGCTTTGCAGGGTCGAGGACTCTCCTGGGGACAGACTCAGCTATCCTTGTTCTCAGTCTGTGGTCCCCATGAGGACACGAGGGACCAAGGCGAGGAGGTAGTCACACTCCTTGGGGTCCAGGTCTGTGGCACCCACGGTGCTGTCCTGAGGGCAGAGGCTCTGAGGCCGCAGGGAGGGGCCAAGGTCTCTGCAGGGCCGAGGGTGGAGGAGGCTGCCCCTGGTGTGCCCACCCCTCCTGGGGCAGGAATGGCTGAGCACCCGCAGCCAATGACCGTGGCCTTTACCTACATGCCCTGGGCGACCAGGAACTCACCACTTTCCCAAGAGGGCAGCTCTGCCAGCCAAGAATTTCTCCCTGAGATGGAGCAAAAATCACCTGGCCCCGCCCTCTGCCCACTCCTCCTTCCACCCTGGGGGCTGCGCAGGGATCCTGCACGCCCACCCTGCCGCAGGGTGGGCCTGTCCTGCTGTCCAGACCTGGTCCAGCCTGTCCCAGCTGGGTCTCCAACAAACTCCTCCCCCTCCCTTGCCTCAGTTTTCTCATCTGTCAGGTGGGAAGAATAATTCCTGCGATCAAAGAAGGCATCTGAGACGGGAGGCCCCGCCAACGCAGGCTGGGTGTGTGTCATGACTGGACGCTCGGGCTCCTTGTGTGGACTCCGCTGTCCTGTCACTCCTCAGATTCAGATCCGCACCGGGCAGCAGGGCCCAGCCATTGACTTGGAACTTGGGAATTCGCACCCCAGCTTACAGAGACCAGACTGACCAGACTCAATGAACAGCGCTTAGGGGACCGAGTAGCCATTAAAACTCAGAGACTCTGACAGCATCCTCAGGGTAAGAAGAGGCCCTCACAGGTGAAGACCCCCGTCCAGAGACACGCAGTGACCTACCTGAGGTCACACAGAAAGTTTCCACAGGGCGCTGACTCTCTCTCGGCAGGTCATTCACTCCCCCTTGGGCCTGCAGGGGTTAACTGGACGGGCCAGTGCCCAGAGCAGCAGGAGCGAGGGTCTCCTGGGAAGAGAGGCCGGGGAGTGGGCAGCCCACTGCCTCTGTCTCCGTGTGGTGGGCAGCCGGAGTCCCTGCCAGCCTCTGTTGACTCAGCCTCTGTCTCCTGCCAAGGCCTGCTGGCCAGGGCTCCCACGGGAGGGTCAGGCCACATTCTTCTGCTGGAGCCCGGGGAGTGAGTGGCACCTCCTGGCGGAGTCTGTGTGTGGAGATAGCTCATCGGGTTGGCGGGTGCTGGGAGAGGCCGGGGGAGGCAGCAGATTTTGGGGGGGGGAGTCAAGGCTAGATGACCTAGGAACCACCACAGGACCCATGGATCCCCGGGAACTGAGGGCTGGGTGTGTGACTCGGCTTTGCCAGCAAAGCTCAGCCACCCACCACCACCATCCTGCCCGCCTGCCTCAGTGTCCCCATCGTGAATCAGGTAGACCATAATAAGCCCTGCGGGCACAGCTCCCAGCTGTTGGGAGGATCAAAGGCAGAACCAGTCGGGCCAGCGCGAGCCTCTGTGGATAAAAGCCCCACTCGGCTGACGGGTAGCCGGCTCCCTGGGGCAGCAGGGCAGGGGACAGGGCAGCTCTTGGCTGTGGCAGGAATCTGACACCCGGCCACCTCTGGGCTTTGCCAAGTGACAGTTATAACAACAGTAGTAACAACCACAGCTCCTTCCACGGCTCAGCCCTGGAGACTCTCATGGTCCCCCCAACTGCGGTTCCTTCTGCCGAGAACGCTCCACTCGTCCCCCAGATGATGAAGGGGATGAAGGCCCCCTCCTCCTCAGCTCCTGTCACTGGCTCAGAGGTCCCACCAGCTGGGACCAAGGATCTAAGTGAACTCCCCTCTCCATCCCTGCCCCACCTCACGCTGCCTCCTTCCCTGTGGGGAGTGGGGACCATCTCACCCCAGCTCCACGAGGGTGGGGACCACAGGCTCCTGCAGTAGCTGTTATTGTCTCGAGTTATGGGGGAGCAGCCTGAAGCTCAGAGAGGCCAGGTGACTAGCCCAAGGCCACACAGCCTGGAAGCCATGGAGCCAGGGCTGGACTGGCCTCTTGAATTCCAGCCTGGGGCCTGGGGCTCTTTCCAGAACTGCCCGCCCCGCTCTGCCAGCTCCCCTGCGGCCCCTCGGCCCTGGAACAGGGAACGCGCCTGGTTCTTCATCACCATGAGGTCCTTCCCTTAGTGGGTGCTGGGCACGTGTCACTGACTGGACATGGGAGACAGATTCATTTTACAGACCTCACCCTGCATCCACATGCAACCCAGCTGCCACCTCAGGGGCCTCTGTCCTTTCACTGAGGACACGGGGTGAATGCCTGCGGGCGGGGGGGGGGTGCATTCCAGGGGTCCCTGGCCCTGCCCTGCAGCCAGCTGGCCCAGCAGCCCTCCCAGAATCGCAGCAGCAGCTGTGGGGAGGCCGGATGCCCCGCCCCCGGCGCCTCTGGGCCCGGAGCCCAGGCCGCAGGCTGAGCTGGGCTGGCTCTGCTCCTTGGCCGGCCGCCGCAGGAACACCGCAGGGATTTTAAAAATAAAGGGCCTTGAGACAGTGGCCTGGCTCAGGCAGCCGCGGGCGGGGCAGGGGGCCAGACAGGGACAATGGGAGGGATGCCGAGCCATGGGGCCAGGCCACAGGGCACTGCCAGGCCAGGTGGCCCGGTCTCCCCTCCCCAACATATTGCCCTCCCTAAAGGCCCCTCTCCACCCGCCGCAGGCCACAGATGCTTCACTGAGCACCTACTAGGGCCGGAGGAGCTGGCCTTCATCTCCCAGCGCCCACTGGGCTCCTGTCCTCCCTCAGGCCGCCACTCCGCCACCCCCCTCCCCAGTCTCCCTTTCTCCTTTGGCCCAGCTAACAGGAAACGCAGCCGGAGAGGTCAAGAGTCCCAGAGTGCCCGGCCTCCAGAGCCCAGGGCCTGGACAACACAGGGCCCATCGCAGGGGAGGGGGGACTTCCTGTTTATGAGAATCACAGGACCCCCGGGGCGTGCCCTGGACAGGCCTGGGGCAGTTCCTCTAGTCCAGCTCCTCAGGAGGGGCCCCCAGGGCCCCACAGGCCCTCCAGCCGGCTCAGACCCAGGCAGGCCGCCCTCCCCTTCACGGGGCGGAGGAGAGAGGACTTGGGAATGGCCCGTGTGGGAGTCAAATGTCTGCAGTCTGCAGGAAGCACCCCTGGCCCCAGCCCCCAGCCCCCTCCCCGGTGCCCCGCCCCAGGGCCCCCTTCCCCGGGCAGGCTTGGGGGAGCCAGGAAGGAGGAGCTTGGGTTCTTTCCTGGCTGGCTGCCGTGAGGCGAGGCTGCTCCGCCGGCCTCCATTCTCAGTCCTGGGGTGGGTGGGAGGTGGGTGGCCGCTCTTGGTCAGCGGGGGGCCCCCCTCTTCCCCCCACTGGGATTTCCACCCGCCCCCCAGAGGAAAGGGTGCTGTCCAGAGGCCTGGGCCCGCAGGAGGGAGCTCTGGCAGAGGTGTGCCCTCACATCTGGCAGAATCCCTCCCCACCAGAAGCCAGGCACACAGCGGGAGATGGCTGGCCAGAGGCGTCCCCGCAGAGCGGTTGGCCTTGCCCACCCTGCCAGGCAGCCCAGCCAGTCTGTCCTGGGATTGCCCAACAGGTATTGAACGAGGACCCGAGGGTCACAATCAGCGGAAATAGGCCAGATGGAGAAAGATGTACCCTGTCCCCACTCCCCCCACCTGACCCAGAAGGAAGTAGGTGACTCCTGTCCTGTCCGCTCCCGGACAGGGTCCCCAGCTCAGAGGACCTGGAGACAGACCCTGAGGTGCACGAAGCCATCCTGCTGCAGAGGGCTGCTGGGCAGGCTCGCTGGGAATATCGAGTTCAGAGGCAGTCAGGGAGGGCTTCCTGGAGGTGGCTTCCCTCAGTATAGAATCCTGAAATAGGGACAGGGTGTGCCTGACTCAGGAAACAGCCTGTCCAAAGGTGTGGCATTTCCAGAGAAATGCTAGTGACATAGTGGGGTGGGAGAAAGGCAGAGACGGTGAAAAGGGAAGGTGGGTGGGGCTGGAGTGGTGGGTAGTGGGTTGAAGTCACCTTGGGATCTGGGCTTCCCCTGGCTCGGGAGCCTCGGTGAGAAGCCAGCTAATAGATTGGGATTCGCCCTGCAGGTGGGGGGAGGGCAGGGCCCCACTTCTGTCCGGGGAAGCAGCCTCCAGTCCCCAGAAGACAGTAGCTCCCAGCCCCCACCTGCTGACCGTGGGCTCTGTGCTTGTCCCGGGCACTGGGGCTGCTCTGCTCGTCCTGGGTGTGCCGTGGTGCAGAAGGGCATCCTGGCCTTGCCAGGTTCCAGCTGTGAGGCCGAGGACTCCTTATTATCCGGTGGCCTCGGCTGTCCCCCGTGAGACGGAGGGGAAAGTAACGGCCTTGGCCGCCGTTGGCGGGTGAGATTAATTAACTGACAATTTAGTGAAGCACCTGGTGCCCGGGCCCCGTTCCACCCTGAAAGCATGATCATTAACCAAGGAAAAGAGAAAGTTGGTTCTCTTCCCAGGACGCGGGGCAGGTGGGCGGGAGGTGTTTCACCAGCTGTCCCCAAAGAAGCCTCAGCCCCAGCCCCAGGGATCCCCAGACTTGCCTGATCCAAGGAACCCCTGGGACTCTGGTTACAAAAATAAAGCAAAACAGAACCGGGCCAGCTGCCCTCCTGCACCCTGGCCGGGCAGGTCTGGGGTGACCAGCGGGACTGACAGGGAGGATGGGCCAGCCTTCTCCCTGCAGGTGTGGGGAACATTCCTCTCTGGTGACAACAGGCCTTCCCTCTGAATGCTTCCTCCTGGGGAAGCCACCACCCCCCTTTTCTTTTTTCTTTTGGTGCTGGGGATGGAACCCAGGGGCTCTTACCAAGGAGCTACAGGCCCAGCCCTTTCATTTTGAGAAGGGTCTCGCTAAGCTGCCAAAGCTGGCCTCCAACCTGTGATCCTCCTGCCTCAGCCTCCGCATTGCCAGGATTACCGGGGTGTGGCAGGCTTCAATGTCACTTGTGAGGAAGCGGCTGTGGGTGGAGGCACCCCTCACCTCTCAGTGTGGGCCCCCTCAGTCTCACAACAGGATGTAGTAGGACCTAGAGTTGCTGGTGGGGAAACTGAGGCCCACAGGGGCCGAGACACTTGTCCAGGGTCCTAACCCTGTAGCCTGTGAGGCAGCCTTTTGGGATTTGAACCTGGCCCCGGGGCTCTGGGTTGGTTTTCCCTCTCTGCCTCGGGGGACCCTGGACACTTGGTAAAGATCCTCCAGCAGTCATGGGATGGGGTTGGGGGTCCTCACGTTTCACTCCTCGGCCTCCCAAGGTTGTGGCCTTTGGGCCAAGAAGTGGCTGTCCCGCTGGCCCCTCAGAGGAGGCGGAGCTGACTCTGTGGTGGGCTTGGGGAGTCCCTGGCCCCGAGCTTCCGTTCCCTCCCTCTGAAGTGGGGACATCTCTGTGTCCGTCACTGTGTCCTTGAGGCCAGGCACGGGGCGGGCTTGAGAACTGTCCTGGTTCTTGGTGAAAACGGGGACTGGGGACTACCAGGAGTTGCTTATAGGTGTCTGTCCCCAGGGCCGAGCCCTTTCCTAGATAGCGTCACTGGCCTCTGCAGCGATGGCCCATGGAGGGAGGCAAGTCGGGGAGGAGGACCGAGCTGGCTTCTCCGCCGGGTCCCTGCCTCCCCAGCGTGCCCCGGCTGGCGGCTGCCAGTGATTCACCGGCTTTAAGCCCCAGTTTCATCTGTAATCAGGAAACGCGCCGCGGGAGAGCCCCGGGCGCTTTCTGGCGAGCCCAGTACCCTCCCAGAAACCCGGGGGGAGGGGCGGAGGAGGCAGCCAGAGTGGGGAGGCCAGAGCCTCAGCCCGGGAATCGGCATGATTCGTTCTTTTCTGGGAGGAGGGTGAGAAATTCCCAGGCCCAGTTCCCTGGAGACCCTCCACTCTGGCTCAACCCTCTGTGTGCTGCTGGCACCCGCCGGGGGCAGTGGCTTTCCAGGAGCTTCCTGTAGGGAGACCACGGGGTCATGGGGGTGACTGCTGCGGAGTCCAGGGAAGAAGGGCCGATCCCTCTGCGGTTGGCGGGCGGTTCACGGTTCTGTGGCTCCTGCCTGGGGACATCAGCACAGGCTCTGCTCTGGGGCCTCTTCTGGATGGTTCCGCTGCCCTGGGCCCTTGCTTTTCCCAGTAGAGAGCTGGACACCGGGAGGCGCCTGCTCCCTGGCCTCCTTGGCAGAACTCAGAGGGTGACCCATGGGAGGCTTGGAGCCGCACCTGGTGCCCACGGAGCCCTGTGATGTCTGGGCTGTTCCCTGCTGAAAGCTGGCACTGTCTTGGGGACACACATGACAGGCCTGGCTGGCGGGAGAGGGCAGACCCGCGGCGGGCACTGCCCGCACCAGGGGCCAGAAGGTGTGTCGCACGGGATGGGTGAGCAAGGAGAGCTGTGGGAGGTGGAGGGGGCTTTTGAAGGCACCGTCGTTCCTTTGGACATTCTCCTCAGGGACACAGGGAGCCATGGAAGGCTTTGGAGCAGAGGGCGATAAGGCGTAGCTGAGCATCGGGCCGTGGAGTGGGATGGACTGAAGGGGCCCCGCTGGGGCAGGGAGACTGGCGCGGAGGTGGCCCAGGGGTCCTGGTGGGAGACGGGGAGGCCTGAGTTAGGGCATAGCTAGGGATGAGAGGCCGGGCATGAGGACTCGGGGAGGACATGTCGCTGGGCTCACGGTGACATGCACCGAGCGAGCAGGCAGAGGGAGATGGAGGAGCACAAGCCACACTCCGCAGGGGATATTGGAGGAGGGTTTTGAAGGGTGTGTAGGAGTCGTCCAGGGTGGGGGCCACGAGGGAAGGAGGGCAGCTCAGAGCAGCGGGAGAGCCTGGGTGTCCGGGGACAGCGGTCACGGTAAAGTGGGGTTTGGAGGGTGAACTGTGGGGTCAGGAGTTGGAGACTGCGGCCAGCAGGCTGCGCAGCAGGAGAGAACTGAGCGTCCTGCCCTGTGTCAGCAAACCGCACCCACTGCGCGGCGTCGTGGGCAGAAATGTCCTCTCTCTCACTTTGGAGTCCGGGGTCTGAAGTCAGGGTGGAGAGGCCGTGCTGCCTTGAAGGCTCAGGAGGACCCCTCGGGCCTCTTCCAGGTGGGCCGCGCGGTGGCAGCCAAGTGACGGCAGCCAAGTGACGCGGCCTCTGCCTGTCTCCACACGACTTTCTCTGGGTCCGTCCCCTCTTCTCAGAAGGACGCTTGCCAATGGATTTGGGGCCCGCTGGGCAACCCAGGATGACCTCATCTTGAGACCTCATCGTAATCACATCTGCAAAGACCTGTTTTCCAAGTAAGATCACGTTCACAGGCTCCAGGGGGACATATCTTTCCGAGGCTGTCACTATTCAGCCTAGTACACAATCCCAAGCCAGCGCCTGCCCGCGTGGAGAGTTCCCGGTGGTCCTCCAGGACACAGTCCCTCCTGTGCTCCTCCAGGGCAGACAGGCCTGGAGCTTGTGTGCAGAAGCTATCCTCCCCGTCCGAGGCTGGGACCTGGCTGCACCCATGGGCTGAGGGCGCCACCGTGTGTCTGTCTTGGAGCAGTGAGAAGGAGGCTCTGGCCAAGGCCTTGCCACAGCTCCTGCCCGGGACACATCAGTTCTCCTACTCATGGTCACAGGATGAAGGAGTTCTTGCCTTCTTTTTCAGAAAAGGAGACTGAGGGTCAGAGAGGCGATTTGCCAAGTTCACACAGCCTGCAGCTGCCATGGGACCCCAAAGCCACATCCCCCTACCCACAAGCAAGAATCAGACGTGCCCTCGGGGACGGTGTGAACCTGTAGATTCCAGCTGCTATGTGACTTCTCGGGGTCTCTTCCTCATCAGTAGGCCAGGAAGGGTGCAGATGAGCGCCCCGAGGTGGCCATGAGACAGGCCTGGAGCACTCAGAGGTCGGCGGCTGAGGCACCCTGTGGGTCTTGCTGCTCCTGAGAATTTTCCAAACACTGGGCTTCGTTTTAGAATTTTTTGGTGTTTATTGTCTTTCTCTAAACATTTTCATATGTGAGTAAACTACTTAAAAATTAGAAAAATGTTCTTCAAATATGGGTCAAAACTTTATGTGGGCCTCCACTTCTCGAAAAGCAATGAAAGGAACCAGGCCAGGTGGTGCACACCTGTCATCCCAGCGGCTCGGGAGGCTGAGGCAGGAGGATCGCGAGTTCAAAGCCAGCCTCAGCAAAATCGAGGTGCTAAGCAACTCAGTGAGACCCTGACTCTGAGTAAAATACAAAATAGGGCTGGGGGTGTGGCTCAGTGGTCGGGTGCCCCTGGGTTCAACCCCTGCTAGCAAAAAAAAAAAAAAGCAATGAAAGGCATGATTATGGCAGATTTTCACATTCTTCCATTCTTCCAGGGATGGCCTGCATGCATGTTGTGTGTGTGTGTGTGTGTGTGAGTGCGCGTGGACTGTATATGTGTATCCTACACACCTTTGTTCTACGTCCCCCTCACCAGCCTTTGGATTAATTGGTTGGTACTAGGAATTGAACCCAGGGGTGCTCTACCACTGAGTCACATCCCCAGCCCTTTTTATTTTTGTTTTGAGACAGGGCCTCGCTAAGTTGCTGAGGCCAGCACTTGTGATCCTCCTGCCTCAGCCTCCAGAGTTGGGGGATCATAGGTGTGTGGTCACCGTGTCCAGCTTCCATGTACATTTTAGAATCAACTTATTGATTTCAGGAGGAAAAAAATTGCTGGAATTTTGAGGGAGTTGCATTAAATCTATAATTTGAGAAGAATTGGCACGTTTACCTCTTGAGTCTTTTAGTTCATGAACACTACATAGCCCTGGATTTTAGGTCTTTTTTTTTTTTTTTTTTTTTTGTGGTGCTGGGGACTGAACCCAGGGCCTTGTGCAAGCGAGGCCAGCGCTCTACCAACTGAGCCATATCCCCAGCCCCTTGATTTTAGATCTTATTTAATTTCGCACAATTGATGTTTAAAATTGACATACGACTCACACACCGTGAAACCCACCTGTTCATAGTGTACAGTTTAGCAGGTTCTTAGTGTAGTCCCAAGCTGTGCCATCGTCACCATGATCTAATCTAATTTTTTTTTTGCCCCAAAGGAAACCTTACACAGTCACAGTAGTCCCCCGCGCCCCTTCCCTGGCCCTTGGCAACCGGTGATCACTTCTGTCTCTGTGCGGGACCCCCCGTGGTGGACCCCACACTCAGTGGCCTCTGGGTCGGGTCAGCCTCTTTCCTTGGCCTGCTGTGTCCGGGGTTCATGGGGGGCAGGCGTCAGGACGTCTTTCCTTTCCTTGGCTGGACAGCGGGGCGTGGCCCGCACCCTCCGTGGTCGCGGGGTACCCGTAGGTCTCCCTTGGGGGGAAGCTGCCCGCTCTCTTCCAAAGGAGCTGCGCCTCGGGTTCCCACCCCAGGGTCAGCACTGTCCCTCACCCCCTGGCCAGCCTTGTTGTACCTTTTGGTCTGGGGATCGGTCCTGGTGGGTGTGTAGGCATCTCACTGTGGTTTGGATTCGCGTTTTCCTGATGACTAAGGCATGGTAAGGTTCTCTTTGGTGTTGAGGTCTGGCATACCTTTTGTTTGATTTATGCTTAGGAAGTTGTCGTTGTTATTATTATTATTATTGTTCCTTTCCTTTTCAGTACTGGGGATTGAACCCGGGGGGCGCTTTATCACTGAGCCCATCCCCAGCTTTCTTCCTTTCTTTATTTTGAGTCAGGGTCTCCTAAGTGGCTTGGGCCTCCCTGAATTTCTGACGCTGGCCTTGAACTTGCGATCTTCCTGCCTCGGCCTCCCGAGGTGCTGAGGATGACAGGCAGGAGGCTCTGGACCTGGTGGAAGTTGATGGTTTTTCTGATGCTCTTATAAATGGTTTTGTCGTAAACTTAGGCTTCAGTTTTTGGAGTCGTTTTGGGGTTCACAGTATCAGGGAGCAGGAAGCCCAGAGATGGCTCAGACTGCCCTTCCTGGGCCGTGATGCACAGCTTCCTGGGACACCCGCCTGATGGAGCGCTTCGGACCCGGGAACCCAGGGACCCGTGGTTGCCCCGCGAGGCTGGTCTTTTATGTTAGGCTTCACCCCTGGGGTGTAGGCTGCGGGTTTTGGTAAACATGTCATGGCCTGTACCCAACATGGGGTCACCTCCTAAAAACCCTCTGTGCTCACCTCCTCTCCTCCTCCCCAAAGCCCCCTGCCGCCCCGGATCTTTCTACTGTCTCTAGCTCTGCCTTTTCCAGAACCCCACAGCCTGGGATCACGCGGCCTGCAGCGTGTCCTCGGCTTCTTTCACTTAGCAAAGTGCATTCAAGTTTCCTCCCGTTCCTTCCACGAGAGTTCACCCCCACCCAACCCCGTCCACGGCAGGACGTACAGCCGCTTCCAAGTTCTGGCAACTATGAAGGAGGCTGCGGTTAACACGGGCACACAGGTGTTTGGGTGGACACGAGTTTTCCACTTACTTGGGTAAATACCGAGGACCATGATTGCAAGATCATATGGGAAAAGTATGTTTATTTTTTAATCTTTTTTATTTTTAGTACCAAGGATTGAGCTCAGGGGCACTGGACCACTGAGCCACATCCCAGCCCTATTTTGTATTTGTATTTTGTATTTTATTTAGAGACAGGAGGGTCTCACTGAGTTGCTTAGAGCCTCGCTTTTGCTGAGGCTGGCTTTGCACTCGCGATCCTCCTGCCTCAGCCTCCCAAGCTCCTGGGAACACAGGCGTCCACTACCACCTCCAGCCTTCAGCTGTTCAGGTCTAATTCTAATTGCAGAGGGGACAGTGTGCGCCGAGTCCTTCCCACGGCTTCTCTAATCTTGAGGTCATTTAGTTCAGTCACCTCTTAGGTGGCTGCTTACGATCGTCAAATAGGTTCTTCCATGAAAATCTGCTATAAGGGCTGGGATGTGGCTCAGCGGTAGCGCACTCGCCTGGCATGCGCGGGGCGCTGGGTCCGATCCTCAGCACCACATACAAATAAAATAAAGATATTGTGTCCACCAAAAACTAAAAAATAAATATTAAAAAAGAAAAGCTCATATCAGCTTTATAGCATTGCTTTTAATTGAATGCTACAAAATCGCCCCGTAGGATATAGAGATATCAAGTAAACAAAATCAGATAAAACCCCAGGCTCCCTGCTGTCCCCGTATTTGGTTTTGTTCCACCTCTCCTTTGATCTGTGTTCACAGTGGTGCTTCTCAGCAAGATTTCATTAGAAAACCTGGGTTCACTTCCAATAGATTGGCTGAGCTTAAAAATACCCGAATCCTCAAGTATCACCGAAGATGGGACTGGAACTCATGCTGCTGGTGCCTGCTGCTGGCTGCCACCAATCACATGAAATCACAGGGTGCAAGGATGTCGCAAGGCTGGTGGGCAGATCTCCTGGAGCGGAGCCTGTACCTACACTATGACTAAGCCATCTGGATGCTCCAGGAGGTTTAGCCAACAGCAAAGCTTATCTGTGTTTGCCAGAGGAAACGAACATGAATGTTAATAGTAGCACTATTTTTTAGAGCCCCCAAACAGGAACCACCAAAATGCCCACTAAACAGTATATTCACTCAGAGGAATACTATAAAGCAACGAAAATGACCCATCACCAAAAAGATGCACCTACGTGAAGGAGTTTCATTGACTGAAGATGGCAAATGAAATATATCAGACACAAAATAGCATACCTTGGCCCCAGAGGCTGGGGAGGTCGAGACAGGAGGATTGTGAGTTTGAAGCCAGCCTCAGCAACTCAGTGAGACCTGGTCTCTAAATAAAACACAAAATAGGGCTGGGGATGTGGCTCAGTGGTCCAGTGCCCCTGAGTTCAATCCCCAGTACCAAAAAAAAAAAAAAAAAGCATACCCTGTAGGATTCTGTTTATAGGAAGACTGAAACTAGGTGAAATTAATCCCTGACAGTTCAGGACGGTGGCCCCAGGGGGAGTCTTGACTGGGAGAGGCTGTGAGGGAGGCTGTTGGAGTGCAGGGATAGTCCGAATCTTGACCTGGGTGGTGGCCACCAGGACATGCACAGAAAAAAAAATCCACCGAGTTACAGTCTGTACCTTCCTGTGTTTTACACTTAAATAAAAAGGAAAAAAATATATTGTGAGGTGCAAGGCCATCTCCTCACTCACCTACCCAGAGCCCTGCAGATCCAATCCCCTGTGCCCCGGCAGACGGGCTCCATGGATGGCACCTTTAAAAAAAACTTCCTTATAGTCCTGGGGTTGACCCCTGGGGTGCTCTACCACTGAGATACATTCCAGCCCTTTCTATTTTTTATTTTGAGATGGGTCTTGCTTAGTGGCTGAGGCTAGCCTTGGATTTGCGATCCTCCTGCCTCAGCCTCCAGAGCAGCTGGCACTATGGACACGGCTGACACCTAGATCCAGCCCAGCCACCTGCAGTGACTGGATGCATTTCCTAAAACTTCCCGGCCCGCATGCGCTCTTGCAGGACTTTGCCACTCCTGCATCCAGAGGACGGCCTTCTTTCCGGTCTGCCCCTTTCCCGGAGCCTGGGTGGGCTTGTGACTCTTTCGACCAATATAACAGAAGTGACACTGGCTGGCTTCCAAGGCCAGATCAGAAAAGGCAAGGCTTCCTCCGACTCTTTGAAACCACCATGTGGAAGCTGGCTGTCCTGATGCCCCCAGGCAAGTTCAGATCCTCACAGTGGAAACCAGAGACCGAGGAGCCCCAGCTGTCCCCACTGACACTCCCTGAGCCGGGCTGGGCTGTCCCCCAGCCTCCCACCCAGGGCACATCCCTGAGCCACACAGAGGCCCCTGGCTGGTCTCGACACTCTCTTTGGGTGGATCCCCCGGAAGAAGCCACACAGAAGCGGAACACCTGGCACCTCCTTCCCCAGCGCCCTCTCGACTCCACCCAGGCCGCAACCCCTGGGTATTCCTAGTTCCCTGTAGCAGACATGTGCTCCCCTGTCAGGGGTCAGGGATCTGTTCACTGCTCCAGACCCGGCTTCCCCACGCCTCTCCCAGGGAGCCCTCCACTCCACAACCAGACCAGGTTCAAATCCCAGGCCCCCACTTCCCAGTGGCTGCCTTTGGGCAAGTGACCTGACTTTGAGCCTCAGTTTCCTCATGTATAAAGTCTGGGAAGTAGTAGTGGGCTCTTGAACAGGTCTGGGTTGAGACTTCACAGTATTGATCTATGGAAAGTACTCAAAACAGCAGGTGCACGCCTGTAATGCCAGGGGCTCAGGAGGCTGAGGCAGGAGGATGGCAAATTCGAGGCCAGCCTCAGCAACTTAGCGAGGCCTTGTCTCAAAATAAAAAATAAAAAGGGCTAAGGGTGTAACTCAGTGGTAGGCATCTGCTCAGCATGAGTGAACCCCTGGGTTCTATCCCCAGTGCTCCAAAAACAAACAAAAAAGAACCGAGACGTTTGATGAAAGGACCGAGGAGAAAGCAGGGTGGAGACGGAGTAGCCGGGCACCGTCCTTCCTCCCACAGGGGAGCAGGGACCCAGGTGCAGAGATCCCGAGAGTGTGAGGCAGCCTCTGATGAGAAAGAGGAGGAAAAGCATTCCAGACAGGGGAGTGGGGACAGGTCAGAGTCCAGGCGGGCTGGCCAGGGGCCAGGAGGTGCAGGAAGTTGGGGGCAGAGCTGCCACATATGGCTGCTGGTGGTCCCAGCAGGCAGGGTCCCGGGATCACAGCAGCCTGTACAGCCAGCCCCTCCCATCCCCGGGTTCCACATCCACGGACCTCAGGTTGAAAACAGTCAGGAAAAAATGTTCACATTAAAAACTCCAAATGCTGGGGCTGTGGCTCCGGTAGAGCACGGCCTAGCCTTCCGGAGGCTCTGGGTTCAATTCCCACCATGACGGGGAAAACTGCAATTCAGCAATGGAACACTCCCTGAGCAGAGCTGAACTGTCCTCCAGCCCCCCACTCAGGAGGCTGAGTCAAGTCATACAAATTTAAAAATGATAGAGAATAGCAATGGTTGATTTTATTAGGTATTATAAGTAATCTAGAGATGATTTGGGGTATCTAGAAGGCTGTGTGCGGGCCATATGCAAATATCATGCAGTGTTATGTAGGAGATTGGAACCTCAGAGGATTTGGGGACCTGAGCAGGAGGCTGTTCTGGGCGCGGACTGTTGCGGGGCACCGAACTGGGCTCCCGGTGTGAGATAGCACATGAGGTCCCCAGGACCACCCCATCCTCCCCACGTACAGATGAGGAGACTCAGGCCCAGAGACGGGTGTGAAAGCAGCACCCGCACCCCTGTCCCCACGTCACACTGTGGCTCATGTCACTCAGGTCACTCCTGTATCACAAGTGGGGAAAACGGGGCCGAAGAAGGTGCATGTGCTCCCCCCCTCCCCCCAGTCCAGTGACAATGAGGTCCTGGCGGTGGCCGACGAGGACTTGGCAGCTCTGACCCCGCCCTGCCTGAGCCTCGGCCTGTCCCTTGTCCCTGGAATAGTACAGGTGCCCCGAGGGTAGCGTGAGAAGGCCTGAGCTCAGGGCCAGGGCGCCCGCCGTCTCACGCAAGCCCGGGTTCCCTCGCGGACCGGGGCCACCAGTCAGCAGCCGCGGGCGGCGCCGCCCACTCACCTGCGCCCCTCCCGGGGGCGGGGCTCTGAGTCACGGCGACCCGGGCCAGCGGCCGACGGCGCGGACCTGCAAGTTACAGCAAGCGAGGACACGGCTCCCTTCGGGAGCCGAGGGTGACATTTCCGGGACTTCTTTGCCGGCCGCTCCTTCTGCCCGACCCCCGCCCGCTGTGCCCGCTGTGCCGGTTCCTCGGTGGCACAGCCGATGTCCCTGTGCCGAGCCCAGGGCTGCTTCCTCTTCTGCTGCAAAAAACATAACGGGAAGCCGTGGTGGGCGGGCCACTTCCTCAGGGCAACCTCTGGGTCCATTCATTCGGGTCCCCAGGTCACCAAACGGGGCTGGGCACGGACCCTGGGCAGAGAACTTGCTGGCAGGTGGGGGAGGAGCGCAACACCACAGGGACGTCTACAGGGTCCTCAGGCACCAGCCCTGTGACCTGCCCCACCCCAGGTCATCTGACGGATGGGATGAAAGGAGGACCTACCTGGGGGTTCTGATCAGAAGACTGAAGGCCTGACCCTGGAAGATGTGTCTACAGGGCAGTCCCACAGTGATAAGGTCTGGCCTTGTCACTAGCATGGCCTCATTCTGAGCACTTTCCATGTAGTCATTCATCTCACCAGACACCACCTTACTGTCTCCCTTCAGTCTCCCCCAGGGTCATAACCTCACTGAAGTGGCAGGGCTGAGATTTGAACCCAGATTGGGTGACCTCTTGGCTGGGCGGGCAGCGGAGGAAGACAGGGCAGCCCTGGGGGCCCCAGTGACTCAGCGGCAGGTCCCCCTGGCCCGCCCTCTCCTGCTGACTCAGCCTGGATGACTCCCTGGGCTTTTCTCTGGAATTTGGGGCCCTAGGCAGGGTTCCCAGGCAGCCACCTCCTCCAGCGCCCCCTCTGTGGAGATGGTGGCTGGTGACCCAGCCTCAGGAAGGGATGGCCAGGCCAAGAAGCCCAGCTTTAGCTTCCCCTGTGTCCTCCGAGCCTGCCCCAGCCCCTGGCCCCATGCCCTGCCAAGGCCAGGTGGGCACAGGTCTCACAGTCACCATCTCCAGTCCCCTTGCCAAGGCTGCTGGGCGTGGCCAAGGGGGGAAGAGAAGGTGACCACAGGGCCATCTCACTCTCTGGCCCCTGCTGGAGTCCCCAGCTCTCTGGGAGATGTAATCCCCTGATGCTGGAGCGTGGCTGTGGCTTCTCTGTTTCCTGGTCCCCTGCTGTCTCCGCCCGGGGGAGCCCACAGCTCACCTGGGCCACTGTCATCTCAAAAGGTGGGAAAGACTCTTCCAGCTGGGACCCTGGGACTGTGCACAGTAGGCTCGTGGTTCCTGCTTTGTCCCCTGACTTCATGGAGGAGGTCCCAGGAGGAGCCTCCCTGCACAGAAGTGCCCCAGGGGACACAGGGCAGGGAATGGGGAGGGGGAGAGACGCCGCTGGGTGAATTCAACTGAGGATGCACATTTAGCGTCCACCTTGCTCAGGCTGGGCCCGGTCCCTTCCCCACAGTAGAGACCCTGAGGAACTGACCCAAGCCACAGCTTGTGTTGTCCTGAGGGTTGAACCCGGCCTCTGGTCAGGGGTGTTTTGCAGTCTGCCAATCTCCTGCTAGACAATGCTGCGTGTCAAGTTCTCTGCTGGCATCCACACCACCAGGTCCTGCTCGTGGTGACAATGTGGCCATCCCAGGTGTCATCAGTCTGGGAGCTGGGGAGGGGAGACAGGTTCACCAAGGACCCACACTCGTAGACCAGACGAATGAAGACCCACATTCCTGGAATGTCATCTGAGGTTGCCGAAGAAGGGGAAGTTTCTGGGGTCAGGCGCACCCTTGAAGGAAAGGGTCCCTGTGTCTGTGGATGTTGTGAGTGGTTTGTGGACGACGGTAATATACGATATGACACCAGGCATATGCGGTAATCCCAGCTATTCAGAAAGTCAAGGCCCTGGGCAACTGAGCAAGACCATGTCTCAGAATTAAAAAAAGGGGATGTAGGTCAGTGGTAGAGCCCCTCTGGTTTCAGTCCTGAGTGCCACAAACAAAGTAGAACAAAATGATATTACTGCTAACGAATGTGAAGGTCAATGTCATGATGAGGACCTGCAGGTTTCTGCTCTGTCCCCTACTGGATCCTACTCCAACCGCTCCTCCTCCTCCTCCTCCTCCTCCTCCTCCTCAGGGTTCTTGGAACATCCCAGCCCAGTCCTGCTAACCAGAAAGGCTCTGTTCCTGGGGTAGAAGTGGAGGTTCCATTGGTCCAAGACCTGAATAATCAAAGAAGCCCCCTCCCCATGCCAAGAGCAAGGGACAGTGACATAGCACAGATGGGGAAATTCAGAGGGGAGAGGGTAGGGCAGTCGGCAGGTCTGAGGTAGTTCGCATTTATTCTAGCTTGGTGGGAAATCTTTGGGAGGTTTTAAGTTCGAGGGAAGCTTTTGGTTTTTAAAGCCACCTCTCAGCTAGGAACATGGGTGCACACCTGCAGTGCCAGCTACTCAGAGGCTGAGGCAGGAGGGTTACCTGAGCCGGGAGCTCAAGACCAGCCTGGGCAACACAGTGAGGCCCTGTTGCTAACCCCTGCAAAAAAACAGAAATGATCTCTCTGTAGCTCAGAGCCTGGCAGGAGGAGATCTGGGGCATGACCAGAGGTGGTGAGACAGGGGGACTTTGAGATGAGGGGACAGGCCTCACCATGGGCTGGGAAGAGGACTGAGGTTCTTGTACCCATTTCACAGATGGAGGAACTTCAGCTCAGACGCACCACGCCTGCCCGTGTTGGGCTATTATGCCACCGCACAGACGTGGAAACTCAGAGGGGAAGGGATTTGCCAAGGACATGTGGCAAAGACCAAATGTAGGTCTCCAGGGCACTGTCTCTGCTCCTAGGCCATTTTCCTCTCTAGGTGTGGCTGGGATTACTCACCACTGGCCTTGTGCAGCTGGGGAAATGGAGGACCAGGGATGAACACCACTCCTGGCCAGGAGCCTGGGCGAGAATCCAGGGCCCCTGGCGGGAGGTCTAGAGTCTGTGTCCTGCCGCAGCCCTGCTTTCCGGGCATGGCTAACGGGGGAGATGGACCCAGCAGAACCCACGAGAAAACGATACCGAAGGTGATGTTTAGCCACCTGTTGGGGTCAGTGTTATGACCCCCAGGGACTCCAGACAGAATCAGAGGCTCTGCTGTCCTAGGGAGCGGTTGCTGCCTGCTGCCTGGCTCAGTGCCCACAGAGGGCAAGTGCGTGTGTCTGCACGTGACCCTGTGTGTGTGTGTGTGTGTGTAACTGTGCGTGGAAGTGTGAGTGGTGCCCCAGCAACTTTGCAACATTTCCAGGAGTGCCAGGTACCCACGGGCACCCAGCCACCTCATCTGCTTAGACCCGTGTCCCCTCACTTCTCTGCAGACATGCTGATCTCTGTGCCTAATCTCTGGACCCTGTTTAGGTTTCTTGATGAGAAAATAATTAACCACAGACTCATTTTCCAAGGCTTCCACCCCGTTCTCCTGGCCAAGATAAAAATACTCACAATGAACAGGGCTGCTGGTGGGAGGGGCCGTGTGTGGGAGGATGGCCAGGGAGAGGGAAGGCTGCCCTGGAGGGAGGCCTGGCCTGAGCAGGGACACAGCGCTGGGGTGGAGAGAGGTCAGGGGCTGGGCTCTGACCTCATCCTCTGTTGCTTCACTGTGTGAATTTGGACAGGTTCCTTGCCCTTTCTGGGCTTCTGTTTCCTCTTGTGTTAACGGATGGATTGGCACTAGAATTTCCCAAGCCTTTCTTCTGCATGGAAACAGGGACATCAAAAATGAAAACAAGCAAACAAGGGGAAGAAAATCTGGGGTCAGTCAAGGTTGGGAAAGGCCACTGGGATGTGTGTTTTCTGATTTCTTAATGGCAGGACTTTTCAGAGCCTTTATTGATTGAAAACTTTTGTGTCCTTGGATGAGTAATGCATGCACCCAGGCAGCCAGGTCAGAAGTATGGAGGGGGTTTGGGGACTCACAGGTCTTTCCACGCCCCCTCCGGCCCTCCCTTTCAGTAGGCACATTGGAAGTTTCCAGTGCATACAAAGACAGTATCACACATACCAGTAAGTGAGAGACTCAGACCTTATCCTGCCAAGCCACCACCAGTTCCCAAAGGGGGAGGAGCTTAGATGTAGCTATTTCTCAAACTTACTTGACTTTAACCACAGACACTCCCCCCAAGCCTCTCTGGGATCAGCATTAGGGGCAACCCCTTTGAAAGTGTGGACCCTGGTCCCCATGTGCCATGGGACTTCACACAGGATGGAGATAGTATCTGACTCCCATATTTGACAAGGTGTCCATGACCTCTGCCCTCTGCCCACCCAGGGACTGTCCTGAGCTTGAGGGAAGGTGCCAGAGCTGGCAGTCTATTTGGGGACCCAGAGGTCTGGGAAGGCCAAACTTGCACAGGTCACTGGCAGGCAAGAGGCTGGGCTGATGGAAATCAGTGCTCCCAGACAGTGCTCCCCAGACGGAGGGTCCTTGTGGCCCACAGCTGATCAGGGCCATAGAAGTTCTAGAATCCGGGACGTTGTAGGGGACCTTCTGAAGTCCGGCCCCAAACTTGAAGCTCATTTCCCTGAGGTGCATGGAACTGTGACCAGGTGTGTGGCATATGCACAGGGTTGGTGTGATGTGTAGGTTGTGTGGGGACCATTGTGGTGGCATGTGAGCTGTGAGTGAGGTAGAAGCTGAGTCCACTGCGTGTTGGTGTGACACTGAGCCGCTTGGCGTGTCGCTGTGCCCGGCTATATGAGCCCCACACTCTAAGCTCCCGTGAGCTCTGTGACATGTGCGCCGGGTGGTGTGGCACCGCGTGTGCGGCCAGCGCAGCGTTAGCATCGTCCAGCGCAGGTTGCGCCTGCGGCTGCAGCGAGCGGCCCGCGCGGCGTGGGCGTGGGCAGCGGGCGCGGTGGCCCTGGGAAGGTGTGTCGCGGCGCGCAGGAGGGTGTGAGCCTGAGCGTCGGTCCCCGCCCCGCGGGAGGCCGGGCAGGTGTGGGCGGGCCGCCGGGACCCCGCCGCGCCGGCCGGGAGAGCGGGCGGGAAACAGGAAGCGGGGGAGGCGGGCCGGACGGCGGGAGGGCGGACGTGCGGGTGGCCGGCGGCGGACGCTGGCGGCGGCGGGCGGCGATGTGGGGCGGCCCGGGCGGCCGCGGGGACGGGGGCGGAGCCGGGGTCGCCGAGGGCACCGCCCCCTTGCGCCGGCGGAGCCGCCGCCCGAGCGCGGAGCCGGGAGCGCGAGGCCGCGGCGCGCGGGGTGAGTCCGGCGCGGGGCGCACAGCGGCCGGCGCGCGCGGGGCGGCTCGGGCGGCGCCCCGGGGTGGGATCCGGGCGCCCTGCCGATCCCCCGCGCCTCTCGCCCGCAGACCCCGAGGACGCGGCCATGCCCGGCCCGGCCGAGGCGGGGGAGGCCGAGGAGGAGCCCGCGGCCGGCTCGGGGTCCGAGGCGGAGGAGGACGCTCTGTGGGAGCGGATCGAAGGCGTCCGGCACCGGCTGACGCGCGCCCTGAACCCGGCCAAGCTCACGCCGTATCTGCGCCAGTGCCGGGTCATCGACGAGCAGGACGAGGAAGAGGTGCTGAGCACCTACCGCTTCCCGTGCCGCGTCAACCGCACCGGTGAGCTGCGGGGTCGGCGCCCCGCGCGCGGCCGGGCCTCCCCGGGCGGGACGGATCCCTGAGTGCAGCGCATGGAGACCTGGGGCGCCGGGCCGGGGCTCTGCTCCCCTGGGCTGCAGTCTCCGCGTCCGTGGAGTGGGCTGCTTGGGGCGCCCACCTCCCATCTCCTCCGAGCCACTCTTCTTGCCCGGTGGGTCGCGGGGCCCACTCCGTCAGGGGTCTGCCTACCTTGGGGTTCCTTCTCACTTCCCGAACCTACATTAGAGGAGAGGCTTGGATGTGGTTGCTGGTGCCCGCTAGACCTGGGACCTCCTGGTTACAGCTGGTGGCTTTGGCATCTCTCCTGTGCCTTTTGGCCTTCTTGTTTTCCCCTGCCCCCTCCCGTGTGCCACGTGCTCCTTGGAGAGTTGTTTTTCCTCAAGGGCTCAAGACCCATCTCGGTTTTATGGGGGTCCTCCCTCGCAGGGTGTCTTTGAACTACAGCTGGCAAAGGCACTGGAGTCCCACCGTGGAATTCTGGCTCTGGCTAAGGGCAGAAATACTCTGCTTTGGGGGACGGAGGGGTTTCTCTGGGCCATTGCTGACCGGCATCTGTCTGTGGGTGGGGGTGGGGCGGGGGTGTTGGCCGCTGTTCCACAGGTGCCATTGTGGAGGGGGTTTCTGGCTCTCCTGGCCTGGCAGGCGGCTCTCCTCCCTGATCTGTTGGGACAGGCCCCTGTGAGTGTGTCATCAGCTCAGAAATCTGGGGAACGTGGGCCCTTAAGCATGGTGGGGAAGAAGCAGCCCGTGGGGGCTGCCCTCATCCTGACCCCTGGGTGCACCCCACAGGGCGACTCATGGACATCTTGCGCTGCCGGGGCAAGAGGGGCTATGAGGCCTTCCTGGAAGCACTGGAGTTCTACTATCCGGAGCACTTCAGGCTGCTAACGGGCCGGGAACCCGCCCAGCGCTGCTCCATGATCCTTGGTGAGTGGATCTGACCGAGCCTCTGCACCACAGGGAGGCACCCTGATATTGCTCTTGGTCAGATAGGGAAACCGAGGCACAGGCTGACGTGGTTTTCCCAGGGGCCCGTGGCTGGCTGAGGGTGGGGCTCGGTTTCTACTCCAGTTTGTTCAGAGCCCACCTGTGTAGCCTAACCTCACTCTGCCCAGTATTGTTTTCAGACTTGATTGGCCAGCCTACATGGGCTTATAGTTTTGTATGTAAAGAATTTAGAGGCTCCAGATGATGTCAGTAAAAAGAGAAGCTAGATCTTTCCTCCTTCCTCCAGCTCTGTTCTGCAGGTGGCACTTTTGTGAGCTCCCCTGTCTTAGCGTTCACACACACGCACACACTGGGGTGGCATCTGTTGTCCAGTATCTGGCTGTTTTTCAGAATGGCTTATTTCTGTGATTTTTCCATGTCTGTTACCCTTGTTTTAAGTATATGCGTAATGTTCATTAGTGAACTTGTCACTTAATGCATGTGACCCATCCCATGTTGATGGACATCTAGTTCTTTTTTCCAGTTTTGTTGTGGGGTGCTGAGAACACCTTGTGTGTGCATCTCTGTGCAATTCTCACTTTCTAAACTGGGGAGAGTTTCTGAAATAGATTTTCTCAAGGTGTATGTACATTTTAAATGTTATGTCAGGCAATGATGGACACCATAGTAGTATTTACCTTATAGAGTTGACATAGGTGTATATTTAGTGCAAAAAAATGAAGTCACCAAATGTTAGTGGCAATCGATCTTTTCTCCCTGTGTTTGTTGGCCACTTTTATTTTGGGACATGCTTATGGATAGTTTTTGCCCATATTTTTATTCAGTTGTTTGCTTTTTTCTTATTGATTTGTAGGAACTCTTTATATATAACAACCGAGTCATTTGTTGTATATCTTATATTTTAATTTGATTTTCTTTTGACATGGTTATATCTTTCATTTTTTCAGAGATTTAAAGATTTTTATATGAATTTGTCTGTTTTCTTTTGTAACGTTTGGATTTTTGTGTCTTGTTTAGGATATTTTTTTTCCCAAATACTTTTTCTAGTAGATGGACACAATGCCTTTATGTAATTAATTAATTTATTTGGGTGCTGGGGATTGAACCCAGGGCCTTGTGCATGCGAGACCAGCACTCTACCCACTGAGCTAGAGCCCTAGCCCCTTGTGTCTTGTTTAGGAAGGTCTTCTCTATCCTCAAATTACAAAGATATATTCCAGGATCTCTCTCTATTCGTGTTATCGCTTGTTTTTTTCTGTGTAATCTGCTGTCCCCCCCTGAGTGTCCTGTCTCCTGTCTTGGCAGATGAGGAAGGACCCGAGGGCCTGACCCAGTTCCTGATGACGGAGGTGCGGAGGCTGCGGGAAGCTCGCAAGAGCCAGCTGCAGCGGGAGCAGCAGCTGCAGGCTCGGGGCCGGGCGCTGGAGGAGGAGCGGGCCGGCTTGGAACAGCGGCTGCGGGAGCAGCAGCAGACCCAGGAGCGCTGCCAGCGGCTGCGGGAGGACTGGGAGGCGGGCAGCCTGGAGCTGCTGCGGCTCAAGGACGAGAACTACATGATCGCCATGCGCCTGGCCCAGCTCAGCGAGGAGAAGAACTCAGCCGTGCTGCGCAGCCGCGACCTGCAGCTGGCGGTAGGCGGTGGGGCCGGGGCTGGGGCAGGTGCGGAGGGGTGACCTTTGCAGAACACGTGGCACCCGGGAAGGCAGCCTGCGTCCCTGAGCCGCCCTGGGCCTGCTGTAACCCCGTGTTCTTGCTTCGTTGTTCAAACGGTGGGTCCAGCTCCAATATGTTCTGCCTTGGTGGCATCTAGTGGGTAGAGGCCTTCAAACATCCTCCGTGCACAGGACAGCCTCCATGACCAGAAAGTACCTCGCCCCCGTGTGCACAGTGCCCGGGGGAGAGACCTCGGGTTGTGGGGACTCAGCGACTGTGAGCCCGGGGATTTCAGGTGCTAGGCCTGGTAGAGACAGCGCTGAAAATCTGCTGGCTGGAGCCACGCCTGTTGTGATGATCGAGTGCCGTCGACGTGCCACACAGTTACACGCGTCATGTCATCTAATCCTCCCCAGAGCACCGTGCACCAGGTTCCTTGCTAAACAGACGCTCAGGCTCAGACTGTGCAGGGATCGCTCCTGGTCTCCCGGCCAGGAGGCATGCGGCCTGCTTTTGAACTGGGGCCACCTGGCAGTGGTGCTGGCTTCCTTCCCAGGATGCTGTTCTGCCTGCTCCCTGTCCAGTGAAACCTCACCTAATCCTCTCCAGCAGTGCGAGGTGGCCTCCTGCAGGCCCCGAAACCGAGCTCAATTTTGTGACTTCTTATGGGGTCTTAGCAGGGAACAATACGAGTGTCAGCCGCCACTGGGAGTTGTCCAAAGGACAAATGAGCTAATACCAGGGCCAGCAGCACACAGTAGGCTGTTTCCTGGAGTGCTGTGTGGGACTCCGCAGCGCGATCTTTTTCTCTCCCCAGCACTGCTGGGGGTGGAGCCTCATGCATGCTAGGCCAGCGTCTGCATCCGCAGCCCCTTTATTTTTTATTTTGAGATGGGGTTTAGCTAAGTTGCTGAGACTGGTCTTGAACCCGTGATCCTCCTGCCTCACCCTCCTGAGTGGCTGGGGTGACAGGCCCCCAGTGGTTGTTGCTGGGGGTGCTGATTCCTGTGGATGAATGAAGGTTGGTGTGTGGGGGGCACTGGGTGCTCGGTGCTTGCTGGGTGGGTTGAGGTTTGGAAAGGGGAGTCCTGATCAGAGTGTTGAGGTTACATGTCGGAGGGTCCAGGCAGCTGGTCCTACTTGAGGGTGTCGGTGCCTAGTTTGCTATTGTGAGGTGATGGTGAGGACTCTGCTTGGTGCTTGGCATGAGGGGGAGGCTTTCTGAAGGGTGGTGGGCAGGGCCACCATGTGTGTCCTAGACCTGGCTCTGCCACTAATGAACAGTCTGGTCTGGGTGAGGTTTCCCGCCCCAGGACTCAGTTTACCCATCCTCAGCAAGAGGTCACAGATGAGGATGACATTGCAATTATAAGGCACCCTGGGCTGGGTGCTGTGGCACACGCCTGTAATCCCAGCAGCTTGGGAGGCTGAGGCAGGAGGATTGTGAGTTCAAAGCCAGCCTCAGAAAAAGTGAGGCCCTTAGCAACTCAGTGAGACCCTGTCTCTAAATAAAATACAAGATAGGGCTGGGGATGGGGCTCAGTGGTTGGGTGCCCCTGGGTTTAATCCCCGGTACCCGCACCCTGCAAAATACAATAAAGCGCCCCGGGTCACCAGGCTTCGTTTTAAATGTCTTCTGGGCACAAACCCTCTCCCTTCACAGCAGCCCTGTGCTGCAGGGGGGGGGGGCTCGGCTGTCGTCTCCATTTCTGGAGGGGGAAACTGAGGCACAGAGAAGTTGATTAGAGCCTTTTTCAAAGTTCCCCAGATTGAAAAAATTTTGACCTTGTCCTGTGCGTCACTGAGGGGTTCTGGGTGGCAAGTGGGATCCCCTCTTTTCACCCAGAGGGGATCCTCTTTTTCTAGACTAGCAAAGAACCTGCTGCTCAGAGAGGCCAGCACTGGCCGGGGCGGGATGGGCGGGGGGGGCGGCGGTGGCCTGGAAGAGGCCTCGCCTGGCCTGGTGTGGTCTGGGTGGATTTGTGGTTGGGTCCCCTGCCGTGGTGGGTGTGCACGTGTGCTGGGCATGGCAGGTGGGTCCCCTCCCCCGTGGGCAGTGGGTGGCGGTTGTGTTTTAATACTGTGTTTTATAAGGTGCGAATTTAATGAGCCGTTATTTCTGAGCAGCATAAACTCGAGGGACCAGTGCTGTCATTTGGTGCTAAGTGAGTTTGTGCCCTGGGATTAAATGTACCTGCATTTCCTGGTGTTGGCAGGAGCTGCAGGTGTCCAGTGCTCTGAGTTCATCAGGGAAGCCAGCTGGCCGAGGGTCAGCCAGGAGGCTGTGGAGTGAGGCTGTGCTTTACCGTAAAGGGCGTGGCCAGGCCTGCCTTTGAGACTGTCCTCTGGTGGGTCACAAAGCATGTTTTGTGAGTGCACGGAGATGCGGACTCAGGGATTTCTTTGTGATTCTTTGTGGAGGAGGCGCCCTAGGGAGCTCATGGGCTGCCTGGCCCCGCCTCCCGAGCCGCAGGGTGTGGGCGCCATTCTGAGGGCTGGGGAAGAGCAGGTCACTCTCCAAGATGCGCCAGGCTCTCCTAAAAGACACCAGACGTTGGCACTCAGAACGTAGCCCCAGAGGTCACTGTGACTGTCCCTAACAATGACTTCAGTTTTTTGGCCTGCCACCTGCTTCTACTCTCATGGCATCTGGCCCCCTCAGGACCACAGGAATTTGGAAGATTACACGCAGTGGCCGAGCGCGCTCGCTATCCAGCAGGCTGGCCACGCGTGTCTGCCCTCAGCCAAGCGGCCATCGCCAGCTGCCCAGCCTCCCCTGGGCCACACAGCCGTCTGGTGGCCGCCTGCTGGGGTTTAATGAAACCATCGAAGTCACCAGGTCACATCCGTGGGGGCTGTCACCGTCTGTCCACTCACTGTCTCATTCGATTCTTGGAGTAACTTTGGGGGTGTGGGGGAGGGGACCGGCTGGCCCCATTTTACTGAGGAGGACGCTGAGGCACAGGGAGTTGGGCGGCTGGCTCCGCAGGTGGAGCCTAAAGGTGGTGAAACCGAAATCCAGACCTTGGGGTGCCGGGGCCGGCTGAGCCCGCGGCCTCTGCTGCGGCTGTGGTGCGGGATCTTGTTGAGGGTGCACCTGGAGCTGGGGTCGGAGGGGACGTGCCGGCTCCTGGGGTGGTTGAGACCCTCAGACCCACCTCTGTCCCCCTCCCTCCTCCCGATGCAGATGAGATGGAGGCAGAGCCAGGGGCCATGCCTTGCCCAAGGCCCCCTGCAGTTGAGGCAGAGCTGGGCCCAGACCCTGGTCCCCTAACCTCAGGTGGCCCTCCTGTGTCACCTTGATCCTGGGCTAAGTTGATTGCACGCAGCGTCTCAGGACCGGCGGCAGATGGGGGGGCTGTAGTGCAGCACACCCACCCAGCAGCACCCCAGGAGGGCTGATGCCCACCTTCTTCCGCCCCATTAGCCCCTCATCTGAGCTGCCCAGCCCTTCCTCACAGGGGGGTCCCTGGAGGACCCCCGCGAGGGCCCCTGTGGGAATCTGGGAGCAGCGCCCCCAACTCGCAGTGGCTCCCCGCGGCCCCTCCCTGGGATGACCCCTGTCCCGGGCCCTAGGTGGATCAGCTCAAGCTGAAGGTCAGCCGGCTGGAGGAAGAGTGTACGCTGCTGCGGAGGGCCAGGGGGCCGCTCCCTGGGGCCGAGGAGAAGGACAAGGACAAGGACAAGGACAAGGAGCAGGAGCAGGACGGTGTGGACCTGGTCTCGGAGCTGCGGGCGGAGAACCAGCGGCTGACGGCGTCCTTGCAGGAGCTGCAGGAGGGACTCCAGCAGGTGGGGGCTGGCGCGGGTGGCCTGGGCAGCCCCGGGGAGTGCCCCTGCTGCTCACCTGTCCTCGCGAGGCCTGGACAGCCAAGGGGTTCAGAACCAGGCTCGGAGGTCTGGGTGCAGTCCTGGCCCACCGCCTGACCTGGCCTCTGAGCCCAGGGTCCTTACGGTGCTGCTCGTCCTGCCTGATCACTCTGGGGACTGTGGGGGACCTCCGGAGGGCTCCGAGTCCCGGGACACTGCTCCTGCTGCTGTGTGCGGGCATTTCCTGGGGAGAGGGCCCTGGGCTTCCTGGACTTTGTAGAGGAGTCGGGGACTCTGAAGGTTGAGCCCCCCGAGGCCTTGCTTGGTGTCCCTGGGCAGGTCAGGGCAGCTGGGCCTCGTCCTGGCTCAGGTTCCACATAGGAAGTGGGGGTGGGAGCTGGCGCATATCATGGGGCTGGGGTCCTGGCTGGGTGGGTCTTGGGGCTGGATCTGGGGCCCAGGGTCAGCCCCTTGGAGACCCTAGTCAGGGGGAGGGACAGGCCTTGGCTTGTGTGTTTCCCTAGTGATGCCAGGTGGGGGCCAGGGCAAGAGGGAGTGGCCAGGGGTCGTTTCAGGAAGAGGCCCCGGGGAGCTGATCCAAGCTACTGCACCCACCTCTGTAGCCCAGATGTCCCTGTGGGCCACGCAGGGCACCTGGTTCAGCTCAGGGCCCCAGGCCAAGGTGGCAGAGCCGGGGTGGGGTCGGCCTGAGGCCCATGCGGCTCCCTTGTCCCCACGCCCACCGTGGGGGCTGCATGCTGGGGCTGCATGCTGAGGGGCCCTGAACTCTGGTCCCCAGGAGGCCAGCCAGCCGGGGGGCCCGGGCTCCGAGCGCATCCTCCTGGACATCCTGGAGCATGACTGGCGGGAGGCGCAGGACAGCAGGCAGGAGCTGTGCCAGAAGCTGCACGCCATGCAGGGCGAGCTGCAGTGGGCCGAGGAGCTGCGCGACAAGGTACGCCCTCCTCTGTGGACGCCCACCTCGCCGCCCTCTGTCGGCGCCTGGCTCCTGGGGTCCTGTCCAGCCGCAGCCTTCCCCAGGCGTCTCTGGGCAGGGGTGAGAGCGCTGCGTCCGTTTGTCTCAGCCATTGACAGGAGACCCTGTGGCACTTGGGACTCTTAGTGAACAAACCCAGGCCCTGCTCCCATGGAGGGGAGTCCTAGCCGGGGAGGGGAGCAGGGGCCACACGTCATCCTGGGGAGTTCTTTCATGTGGCAGGTGGTGACGGGTGCTGGGGGACAGGCAGAGGGGTCCGGCGGCCACAGGTTGCAGTTTCCGTGGAGGCCGAGCTGGCCTGGGGTGTCACCATTATGGTCAGCTCCAGTTCATAGACGAGGCAGCTAAGGCCCAGTGAGGGGAGGCGGGCCGTCGTGGCCAGGGCTCCGGCCTCTCTTCCTGGACCTGTGGAGTGCCTGCTGGTCGGCGTCCCCTGCCCTGGCGCCGTGGCCTGAGCCCGCCCCGCCTGCCCACCTCAGTACCTGCAGGAGGTGGAGGACCTGCGGCTCAAGCACCGCACGCTGCAGAAAGACTGCGACCTGTACAAGCACCGCATGGCCACCGTGCTGGCCCAGCTGGAGGAGATCGAGAAGGAGCGGGACCAGGTGAGGCCCGTCTGCGCTCGCAGGCCCTGGTCCCACGGCTGGTTCTGGCGCCGGGGCGGAGGGGGAGTGGACGGTGCTGGTCCCTGTAGGACGGGCAGGTAGGCCACGAGCCAGGGACAAGGGCCGTGCGCACGCTGGAGGGCAAAGCCCTGAGACGGCAGCAGGTCTGGTGTCCTGGGGCCTAGGAGCCCTCGGAGGCCGAATGCCCTGGTTGCTCAGGACCCAGGGACCCAAGTCAGCGGCCTCCCTGAGGTCACGCGGCCCGGCAGCTGAGCTGGGCCCTCACACCCTTTGAGTCCGAGGCGGTCCCCAGGCTGCTGCCAGAGCGCGGCTGGGGGTTCCTCCTCATGCCCAGCGCCCGCTGCCTCACCTGAGCCCCGGGTCGGTTTAAAAGCTGGTCCTGGTGTCCTACCCGCCTGAATCCCTTGTTCTTTCCATGCCAAGGACAAGGCCAACGCAGAGGAGGTGCCTGCAAGTATTTGCTGATGAAGGAATTCTGAGAAGTTTTGGCCCCCGTCCCTGGGCCCCGCAGCCCCGCCTCCTGTAGAGGCTGTGGGGTGTGAGGCCCCAGGCCCCTGCTGCCTTCTGGAGGCTGGCTCCCCATGCCAGGGGGAGGGTTGGGGGGGGGGACGGAGGGTTTTATTTGTGGCCAAGTTTGAGTCCCGTGAAGAGAAGGCTACACGTTAGAATTGCCCCAGATCTGGGGCTTCGTCTTGGGGTGTCCTGATCAGGTGGTCTGGGGTGAGGCCCAGCAATCATATACATCATCAGGCTGCTCCCAGCCCTGGGGCCTCTGTCCCCAACTCCTTCAGAGCCGTAGAGGGGCAGGACCAGGCCATGTGCCCGCCTCTCAGGGACCCTCCTCTCCATTGTGGAGGAAAGTGCTTTGGATGGAACGGGGTGGGTTTGGCTCATGGCTCCTGCGCTGATCGGGACTGGGAGCGAAGCCCAGGGCACACAGTAGGACTGCTGGAGACGTTTTGAGTTGGAGTCCAGCTTTGCCGCGGCTGCAGGGTCAGCCCATGTGCAGTGATGTGATGATACTGTTCCTGGTCCTGTTAGTGAGGGTTAAATGAGCTGATATTTAGCACAGGGCCCAGCACTCAGGCCTGATAGCAGCCGTTCCTGATACCGACCCCTTTCTTGAGGTCGGGGGGGCCCTGGAGCGGAGCCAGGGCGGCCCCTCAGTGTTCCCACGCTCTCCCCAGGCCATCCAGAGCCGAGACAGGGTCCAGCTGCAGTACTCACAGAGCCTCATCGAGAAGGACCAGTACCGGAAGCAGGTGCGGCAGCTGGAGGCCGAGCGGGACGAGCTGCTGAGCACGCGCACCAGCCTGGAGGGCGCCAAGGCGCTGCTCGAGGCGCAGCTGCAGCGGACCCAGGGCGGCCCCTGCCTCCAGGTGGGCAGCGGGCGTCCCAGGAGGAAGGCTGGGTGCCGGGGGAGCCTGGGTGGCTCTGGAGCAGTGGGGGTTGGTGAGCAGGATGGGGACGTGGATCTCCGAGTTTTGAGGTCGTTCCTGGGACACCAAGGGTTTGAAGCCTGTCCTTGGGCACGCCTGGGCAGGCCTGCTGGCTGAGGGCCTCGAGGAATGCACCTGGGCTTCAGAGACCCGAGGCCCACGTTAGTCTTGTCTAAGAGCAGCTGGTCTGCACCTTCATGGTACAGGACCCAGAGAGGGTTGGGGACTTGCCCAAGCTCACACAGCCAAGTAGCCCCGGAGCCAGCTTCTACCCTTTGTAAATCAGACACTCGTTCCCTGGCTGCCACCGTGCCCCTCCCCATCAGGGTTGCCTATAGATGAGCTCAGTTGAGCCCTGGCTTCCATGCAGTGGGGCCTGGAGGAATAGAAGGAGGCACAGATCTTTGGTCCCTCCCTTGTTAAGACCCTTAGTGGCCTTTTTTGCTCTTGGGTAAAGACGAGCTCCTATTGTCAAGAGGCCCTGCAGGTTGGACCCCTCCTTCCCTCTAGTCTGGTTCTCTGGCTCTCAGTGTTTGAATTCCTGGAATGGGTCACAGTCCTGCCTCGGGGCCTTTGCACATGCTTTCTGCCTGCCCGGCCTGTCCTCCCCAGCTCTGCCTACTTAGCACTTACATATCCCTGGTTCTCAGTTCGGCCTGACTTCTGGGGAGCGTTCCGATGCTCTAGACTGGGTGGGGACCCCTTCCTTCTGCTGTCTCACTGCTTGGGTGATTTTGGGGTGATTCCGTTTCTATCTGCTGGTTTGCAATTTGTCTCCCCCTCAAGGCGGCCTGAGGGCCAGTGTCTGCTCCCTGTGCCCTGGCTGTGTCCCTGCCTGGCCCGGTAGATGCCGTGGCGGGCCTGGGCTCCACTGGCTTCCCTCCTCCCCCTCCCTTCCAGGCCTGTGCCTCCTCCCACTCCCTGTGCTCCAACCTCAGCAGCACCTGGAGCCTCAGCGAGTTCCCGTCCCCGCCGGTGGGCCCCGAAGCCGCCGGGGAAGTGGCCTTCAGCGGGGGATCTGAGCCCCACACCTCGGTAAGATGCCCACCTACCCAAACATGGGGGGGGGACCGAAAATGTCCTAGAGTTGCCGACACAGAGTGGTGTCCAGGCGCCAGCTGCCCACTTCACAGGGAGGACCCAGGCCCCGGGGGCCAGGAAGCTTCTCTGAGCTCCCCCAGAGCCACGTGTGGTGGCCGAGGCCGGGGCGCCAGGAGAGTGGCTCCTGTGCCCGGGGCTCGTCTGTGGAGGGGCCCCGGCCGGGTGCACTGAGGGCTGGGATGGGGCTGCGGTGGGGTGACCCCGGCCCTGTCCCCGCCTCGCAGGAGGAGGCCACCGACAGCGAGAAGGAGATCAATCGGCTCTCCATCCTGCCCTTCCCGCCCAGCGCCGGCTCCATCCTCCGGCGGCAGCGCGAGGAGGACCCTGAACCCCCTAAGAGGTAAGTGGCAGTGGCCGCCCAGGGAGGTGGGTGCCCTTTCCTGCACAGACGCCCCCGCAGCCCTAGGGCCAGAGCCAGGTCCAGGTGTCACCTCCCCTAAATGGCTGGAGCTCGGGGACGGAGTCACAGGAGGGCCCAGTCGGGGGTCAGGCTAGACCAGGCCTGGTGGGTGCTGGCCCGTGGGCTCGGGCCCTGGGTTCGTCCCCAGCGCGGCAGGAAGAAAGCAGGCGGAGGGCAGCGTGGGCCGGCCCAGCTCCAGACAGGAAAGTCACCCGAGGGGAAGCCCATGCTCGGGACCAAGGGTGCGAGGGTGTTTCTGGGGGCCACGGGCCTCAGGGAGAAGGCTGTGCCCCGGGGTTGGGCATCAGCAGCAAGGAGGGGCCAGAAAACCTCTGTCACCTCTGCCGGTGGCCCAGACCAAGGGGAGGAGGTTCCTGCCTTCTGGGCTGTGTCCCTCAGCACAGCTGTCCCCCACAGGTGGCCCTTGATCTAGCCCTTTGCCAAGGGAGGTGGGATGGTGGGGGGGTTTGATCTGAGTGAATCACAGGTGTGGAGGAGGGTGGCCTAGTTGGGGGGACACCCTGGGAGCCATGATGACGGGTAGAGAGGGAGGGAGGGAGGGAGTGGTCAGGGGAGGCTTCCAGGAGGAGGTGGCCTTGAAGGACAGGCCAGGACATGAACCTCTCGCCCTGTGACTTCAGGGCAGCTGGGTGGCACTGGTGCTCTGCGCCTGGGCCCTTGACTGAGGTCCAGCCTGGATTTGCTTGGGGGTTGAGGGACTTTTGGTGGCTGGGGGGCAGGAGGGGGAGTGGGGAATAGTGCCCACTGAGTCACATCTCCTGTCCCCTCCCCGCCCTCTCTGAGCAGGTCTTTCAGCAGCATGTCGGACATCACAGGTAACAGCCCTGGGCACCCTGGGGCACGGGGAGGGCCATCGTGGGAGGGGCCATGCTGCCTCTGGCCTGTGTCCCCTTTCCGAGGCTGCACTGTGCCCTGGCCAGACAGGAGGCCTGCTTGGGAGGCTCCTGGGCTCTCCGGTGCCCAGTCCCGGCCCCTGCTCCTGGGCGTGCAGTGAGGGGCTTCAGTCCTGCCCCAGCTCTGAGCCCGCGGGCCGGGCGCTCCCGGGACCTCCACCTGCAAGGTCGCCCCTGAACCTGGGCCGCTCTGCTTCCCAGGCCCAGCCCGACCTTCACTCTCCTTCCCAGGGAGTGTGACGCTCAAGCCCTGGTCCCCCGGCCTCTCTTCGTCCTCCTCCTCCGACAGCGTGTGGCCTTTGGGAAAGCCAGAAGCCCTCCTGGGCCGTGGCTGTGGCCTGGACCTCAACAGGTGGGCAGGGGCCCGGGCTGAGCGTGCGCTGCATGCGGGGGAGCAGGCTGCGCCCCTCTTCTGTGCTTTGTAGCACCCATAGAACCTGGGTTCGAGTCTCGTTCCCACTGCGCTGTCTGCGTGGCTTGAGCACCCCTGTTCCTCCCTGGGCCCCAGTTTCCTCGCTGGTGAAGAGGCACCGTGTTCTGAAGTCTCCAGCTCTGACAGGCATGTAGTAGGTGCTTAGTGAACAGTAGCTCTTCTCGTGAGCGGTCCTTGCCCAGCGGCCCACCTGCCCGTCTTCCCTGCTGAGCCCCGCGTGTCTGAGTCTTCCAGCTGGACTTCTTGCTGCGGGTGGCCTGGGGTTGCTCTGGGAGCCCCGTGGCTGGGCTGGCCATGAGTCGAAACAGGAGTCACACTGGGCAGGGTGGCACATGCTGGAATCCCAGTGGCTCTGGAGGCTGAGGCAGGAGGATGGAAAGTTTGAAGCCAGCCTCAGCAACTTGGTGAGGCCCCAAGCAACTTAGCGAGACCCTGTCTCTAAATAAAATACAAAGAATAGGGCTGGGTGTGGCTCCCTGCGTTCAATCCCTGGTACCCTGCCCCCCCAAAAAAAGGAGTCACAAAATGTTGGTGCAGAGTCCAGTTTGGTGACCCCCTATTCTCACTAGCCGGTGGATCTGAGGGGGGAGGGGAGCAGGGGGACCAAGCCTAGAATGCCACCTTTGAACCCAGCCTGGAAGAGCCAGCCTGCAGGGAGAGCAGTGTGGAGACAGCAGAGGCTCAGGGAGGGGCCGGAGTGTGTGGTGACCAGGGAGGACGGGGCGGGGGTGGGGGATAGGGGGTGGGGGGGATGGGGAGGCCAAGTCTGAGTCAGGCAGGGGCACTGGACTTTGGCTTGTGCGCTCAGGAGGGCCTGGGAGGGCAGGTGTTATGAAGGCAAGGCTAGCGGCCGCTGCTCACAGCGTTCTCTGTCCTGGGAACAGGCATTAGGACTGTCTCTGGATGTAGAGGAGGAAACGGAGGCTCAGAGAGGTTAAGAAACTTGCCCAAGGTCACACAGCTGAGAAGTACCAGGGCCAGGTCCACAGGGACCTGATTGGACTTGGGTTTTGGAAAGGGTTTGAATGCCAGAGCTGGGACATGTGCTGCTGGGCACAGAGGTTCAGGTCGCACAGCAAATCAGGGACCAGGGCCTTCCTGCCTCCGGGAGGCCGCTCTGCCAGGCCCCTGTCCAGGCCCCCGCCCCCACCCTCACCAGGGCCACATTGTTCTGCCGGTGCAGGACGCACTGGGCTGCGGGGGAAGGGGCGGAGGTGCCTCCCTTCCTGCCTGCCTGGCCCTTCCTCCTTCCTCCTGCTCGGCCTGCAGCAGGGGTCCTGGCTGCTGTCCAGGGGGCGCCAGGAGGATGCGAGAGGGAGCAGGAGGCCCGGCCTGCTGGGCCCCTGTCACGTGGCCCTCTTTATTGCCTACGCTATTCCTGGGGGGAGGGGTTGGAGGAAGAGCCAGATGGAAGCGGGGGCAGGGTGGCTGAGGAAGGTGGACAGCACAGAGGCCAGGGGGCCTCACTAATGGAGCCTGGGCTGGGGGGACATCTGTGTCCCAGGACAGTGTTGTGGCGAGGTGGGAAGAAGGGGTTTCGGGGCCAGCTTCAGGGCTCAGATCTCAGCCGTTGGGTTGCTGCTCTGGGGCTCCGGGCAGGTCACTTGATTTCCCAGAGTCACAGTAGTGCTGTCCCCTGGGGTCATGGTGGAGGTTCCTGCATTCTTTCTGCTTGGGACCGTGCTGGCTCAGGGCGGCTGTCCACACCTGTCAGCTCTCAGATGTCCTTGCCCCCAGGTCACACTCTGGGCCCCTCCCTCCTCTGTGCTGGACAGAATGGAGCAGGGGATGGAGGGTGGGGGACTGGGGATGGCTGGGATGGCCAGCCAGGGAGAGAGACAGGAACACTGCAAGAGTGCCCTGAGACCAGGCAGAGCCTGCCTCTCCCCTCCTCACGTGGTTCCAGAACCTTCTCCTCACATAGCAAGTTCTCGTAGGTCTTTGCCTCCCTCCAGCGCCTGCCAGCTGAGCCTCCCCGTGCAAGTCAGTTTCCCTCCTCTGATGCGGGGTGGTGACAGGTGTCGGGGGACTAGATGGAGTGACCTGTGTGACCTGCTTGAGTCTCTGCATTGTGGGTCCCTGAACTGGTACACAGCAGCCCTAGAGACATTCCCACCATGCTCTGGGGCCACTTGGCCTGTCGCTGCTCGAGCTGGCGACTCACCCCATTCCTGTGTGCCCGTGACCTGACCTCCCGACCTTTTAGGGGAGGAGCTGGGAGCCCTCACCCCGTGGCTGGAGAATCCCCCAGGCGGGGTTGGGGGGGTCGGCCTGGCGGCTGAGCTCCTGCTCGCTGTGGGAGGCTGGTGCTGGGGGATCTGAGGGGTCCCTGCTTCCGGCAGCTTCCAGGCCAACTCTGAGGACCCTTGAGAAGCACAGAGAGCAGGTGTCATGCTCTCTGGAGGCTCAGAGAAGTCCCTGGGTCCTCTTGGACCTCAGGAGCTGGCAGGGGGTCGTGGAGAGCTGGTCCTCGGGGAGCAGCGGTGGTGGGCAGGAAGAGCGGGGGGCGCCGAGGGTCAGCCTCGCTGCTGTGCGGGGTCGGGCTGCGCAGGGCCTGGGTGCAGCTGCTTGCTGGGCTGGTGTCTGGGGGCCGTGGTGATGGTCACTGGTGTGTGGGTTTGAAACAGGGGGGAAGCCGAGGCCAGAGAGGGTGCTTGTTCTGAGTCATACCTGACGACCGTGAAATGCTGCTTTCTCTGGATCTCTTGCCGGGCACTGTCCTAAGAGCGTCCATGTTCTAACTCAGTGTGTTGGACGAGGTGAGTGGACGCCCAGCATCCGCCGCCTGGCCCCAGCCTGGCCCCAGAGTTCCTGCGTTTCCCTCCAGGGTGCTTCCCTCGAGCTTTTCTGACCACACCCGACACCACCTCAAACAAAAGGGTCCGGAGACAATAGTTGAGTCTACCTGGGCCCGGAGCCACTCAGCAAGACCCTGTCTCTAAATAAAATATAAAAAAACAGGGCTGGGGTGAGGCTCATGGCTGAGCACCCCAGGTTCAATCCCTGGTACAAAACCAAACCGAACAAACAAGACAGAGCTCAGCTGGCCGGGTCTGCAGCCCCCGAGGCCCAGGCCTGCGTGGCCCTCTGTTCCCTGCGGTGTCTTTGTGTTCATCTGCGCCCCCCGCCCACAGGGCACAGGGGAGTCGTGGTCATTCTTGTTTCGTGGATGCGGTCACTGACCTTCAAGGAGTGGCTCCTTTGCCTAAGTCTGGGGCCCAGGTGACCCTGGGGTTGGCAGCCAGACTGTTGCGCCAGCCACTGGCCAGGCCAGGTCTCAGGCCTCCCAGGTCTGTCATGTCACCCGCGCAGCCTGTGGCTGCCTGCCCGCCTGACCTCAGGCCTGGCTCTCTGCTTTGACTGAGGAGGCAGGGCGGGGACCTGCTCCTGGAACGAAGCTTCCTGCTCCCCAGGGGTGCCGGCTGGGTTAGGGTCCTGGCAGCAGGGGGCAGAGCAGCTGCATGCATGTGGCAGTGGCCAGGGTTCTGACCCTAGCCTCACCCCCTCTATGGCCAGGGTTGCATGGAAGGGCTTCGGTGAGTTTGTCACTGAGCCTTGCTAAGAGCTTCCCAGTTCTCCAGGGACAGGCAGGACCCTGGCACATGGGGATCTTGGCTGCGCTGTCGAGGAAGGCCAATGCCCCCATTCCGCGCCTCCCCGGGCTGGCTCCGGCTTCTTTTCTGGGAGCCGTTTCCCAGGATGCTTTATTAGTACTTAGGGCAAGGAGCCCAGCCTGGTGGCTGGCCACGGGCAGCTCCGCTCTTGTCCTTGTTGAATCTGCCACGCAGTCTGTCCTCTGTCCTCCACGCTCTGCCTGGACCTCCGTCTCCTCTCCATCTGTCTCCGAAGTCTTCGTCTCTGTTCCTCACCAGGGTGCAGCCCAGGTACTTCTTCCCCTGGAAGCCTCCCCGTCCCTGTGCTCCCGAGCGGCTGGAGCCATCCTCTGATCTGTGTTGTCTAGCTGCGCCCCTCCCGGACTGTGAGCATGACCAGCACTGATTAGTCATCTGCTGCGTGCCAGACCCGGGGCTGGTGCTGGGGAGTCAGGCTGCCTGGCTCTGCGGCTGAAAGCCTTCTTTTGATGGATGTAAGAAAAGAAAGTGCTAAACCGCATCATGGGCAGAGGGCGTGCTGCAGGGGCTCTGGAGGGACTGTTTTGACTGAGCTCTGAAGGACAGCAGAGGGGGAAGGGCATTCCAAGCAGAGGGCACTGCAAGTGCCACCGCCGGGGGCGCGACCATGGCCTGCTGCGGGGAGGAAGCAGTGCCTTCTCTACCGAACCTGAGCTGTACCAAAGCACTGCTGGACGGTAATTCCCATCCCCCTTCTCCCTTTTCAGGTCTCTGGCCATCCGAGTGTCTGGCTGGAGCCCCCCAGGAGGCCCGGAGGCCCAGGACAAGGGTTCGGATGGTCTGTCGTTTCTTGGAGACGGATGGTCTGGGGCGGTGGTACGGAGGGTGCTGTCGGGGCCCGGGTCGGCCAGGACAGAACCCAGAGAGGTGAGGCTCCTCCCCTGGAGCTGGGGGCGGGGTCAGTGTGGTAACCAGGGCTGGATGCTGATTGGTGGAGCAGGATCCCTGGGTGGAGCTCCAGGGTATTGGCTGAAGCTGAAGCAGGCTCCATGACTGTCCTGCCTCAGCAGTGGCATGCACATGTAATCCCAGCCACTCAGGAGGCTGAGGCAGGAGGATCTCAGCTCCAAGGCCACCCTAGCAAGTTAGTGAGACTCGGTCTCAAAAAAATAAAAATAAAAAAGTTTGCACCGAGATCGAGATTGGGGATGTAGCTCCGTGGTAGAGACTTGCCTGTCATGTGGGAGGCTCTTGGTGCTACACCCAGTACCGCCAAAAGTAAATAAATAAGTAAATAAAAATCTGACTGGGTGGGAGCTGGGAGGCGGGGCAGACTGAGGCACATTGACAGATTCCCGCCTTTAAAATCTCTTCCCAGCTGAAGGCCGAGGCCACTGGCCTGGAGGGGGCTGGCCTTGACCCCGAAACCCAGCAGAGAACCTTGCCGTGGAATCCGGCATCCACACTCCCCTTCCTGCTGGATTCCACGGGTAAGCCTGGCCTGGGGAGGGCCTGGGACACGCCCTCCTAGAAGGTGACCGCGTGGGGCCCAAGGGAGAGCTCCTCCAGCCTGGTGCAGGTGGGGAAGGAAGGGCCGAGAGGGAGCGTCCCCCTGTCTCCTCCTCCTGGCCGTGCTGTGGCCTCTTTTTGTCAGCTCGGGGCCCTTTTCTGGCCTCTCCTTGGTCACATCTTAACTGTGAGGGGAGCACTGTGTTAGGAGTCCAGAGGTCTGGGTTGGGGTCCTGGCTGGCCTGGGGCAGCCCCTACGCCCTCTCTCACTGGAGGAAGGAAGGTGGGGTCCTGGCAGCTCGACCATCGGAGGGCTGGGTCCCCCAGGCTGCTCCCTGACCTCACCGTCTTCCTCTTGTCCCCTGCTGCACCTGCCCCCTCCACCCAGCCTGCCAGTCCTTCCACGAAGCCCTTGACACCTGGGTGAAGGGGCCGGGGGCCGAGCCTTTCTACATTCGAGCCAACCTCGCCCTGCCCGAGCGCGCAGATCCCCACGCCCTCTGTGTGAAAGCCCAGGAGATCCTGCGGCTGGTGGACCCAGCGCACAAGCGGCGGCGGGAGTGGTTCTGCACCCGGGTGGACCCCGTCACTCTGCGGGACCTGGACCGGGGCACTGTGCCCAATTATCAGAGGTGATGCAGAGCAGGGAGCCTGGGCATGGGGTCCACTAGCGGCCAGGACCAGGACGGGGCTGCCTTTCCTTCTGCGGTGTCTCACCATCCTCTGGGATGGGATGGGGCTGGACAAGAGGAGTGAGGGGCTTGCTTGTCCCTACAAGCACATGACAGGTCTCCTTCCCACAGAGCCCAGCAGCTCCTAGAAGTTCAGGAAAAATGTCTGTCCTCCAGCCGGCACCGAAGTCCCCGCAGTAATGTAAGCAGGTCTGGGTGGGCAGGGAAAGGGCCCGGGGAGAGCAGGACAAGGCTGGGGTCCAAAGGGAGGGGCAGGCTCATGTTCTGGCAGCTCTGGGGGAGCGAGCAAGGAGAAGGCCCCCTGCAGCCCTTCCTGTGACTTAGTTGATCTTCTACTATGTGCCCAGCAAAGAGGAAAACAATGTCACCGTCCAGGATGGTTGAGAGATTAGACTGAGTGTGCCAGGGCCCGGGAGCATGTGGGGTACACAGCAGGCATCTGGCCAGGGCTGGGCTGGGCCACCATCCTCATTGTGTCTGTGGGTAAATTGAGAGGAGCAGGCAGAAGCCAATGGAGAGGGGCCTGGGCTCAGCTCGGCTCTGGGAAGATGGTGACTTTGGACATCACCCGAACCTTGTCCTCCCTGCTGCTCCAGCCCAGCCCCGAGGCAGCTTTCCTTATCTGTGAAGGGGACATTGCTCTGCCTGCCTCCTAGACAGCCTGTGGCCCCAGATTCCTGCACACCGGAGCCCGGGGCTGCCCTGTTGCAGGCAGTCCCCACTCGTTAGGTGGCCGTGTAATTAGTGCCATTGGTTTCGTTAATCCATGTCACCTTGCTGATTCATTGGAAGAGACCAAAGCTCGACTCTTCTGTGACATGAGGTTCCTCCAGGTCTCTGGGCCTTGGTTTCCTCATCTGTAAAGTGGGGGTGCACCCCAGGCACCTCTAGCAGCTCTGCTGGTTGCTTCCCGGTCTCCCCCCGCTGGGGGGCTGTGCTGGCCGTGGGATCTGCTCTGCCCAGGGTCCTTTCCACTCTCCTCTCTCCCTACGTTGGGATGGAGGTGACTCTTTCTTTGTGTCCTCTCAGCTGAAGAAGCGAGCACTTGGGCTGGTGAGACCCAAGCCCGTGGGGGGTCCTACAGGGGATTCCCCAGAGCAGCTGCTGCTGGAGCCCTGCTCAGGTGAGTGCCGCTGGGAAGGTGTGTCCCGTGTCACTCCCCGTGGCCAGGAGTGTGTGCGTTTATGTGTCCTTTGGCTACGGTGGTCCTTTGGTCTGGAAAGGCTTATTGTGAGTGGGCTTGGGAGACGGGGCTCCCCCTGGTGGTGAGTAGGCCAAGTTGCCTGTGGGTCATCTGTGGGCAGGTGCCGTGGGCGTGGCTGTGACTGTGACTTTGGGGCTGCTCTTGTCTGCTGTAGTGTTGCTTCTCACACATGGTGGCAGGTGCCAGGAGGACTCTAGGGGGGTCCTGGAGGCAGCATAGTGAGGCCATTGGCCAGAGCAGGGAGAAGGAGCGAGGGAGCCCAGATGAGAGTAGCGTTCGAGGGAGGGACAGGGGTGGCTGGGGGACTTTTGGAAGAGACTGCTTCAGCTGAGGCCTTCAAGGGTGCAGAGGGGTCAGCTCCAGGCAGAGGGCGCCACTCACTTAGAGGCGGAGACAGGGCTGCGCTTGGTGTATTTGGAGGATGAGTGGGTTCCGAACCCAGCAAGTAGGCATCGTGCATCTGCTCTGTAAGGCGTGTGGGTTCCAGGGGACATGGTGGTCCTCTGCATGGGGTCCCTGTCTGGGGAGAGGCAGATGCTTCCAGCTGTTCACAATGCAGACACGGATAGAAAGCATGACGTGTGTGACACAGGAGAGTGTGGTAGAAACATGACAGGGACCCCCCCCCCCATCTAGGGACCAGGGGAGGTGTGGCCTGGGCTCTGGGGGCAGTGAGGGTTACCTGGATGCAGGGGCAAGGCCTCGGGTGGCCACAGGGCCTGCAGAAGCCCTGGGATTGGAGGTGTCTGAAGGCAGTGGCCAGGCAGGGCTGCAGTCTCTCCTGCAGGACTATGTCACCTGTGCAGAGGATGTGACCTTTGCCCTGGGGATCTGGGAAGTCACTGGTGCCTGGCAACCAGGGAGTCATGTGAACTTACATTCTTTCCAAGCCTCTCTGACTGCTGAGTGGAAAGTGACCTCTAGGGGGCAGGGGTGAGGCAGAGGATCCCTGGGGAGCCTGTTGTAATGGTCCCAGCAAGAGGGGCCAGCCTGCAGTGTCAGGTGTGTGCGTGTGCGTGTGTGTCTGGGGACCTGTGGGAGCAGCAGCAGGACCCAGGAAGGGAAGACAGAAGGTGGCCGAGGAGGTGAAGTTATTTTGAGTGTCAAGGGAAGCAAGAGCTGGGACCCTGCCCGGACTCTCATCTCTTGTGGGTCCCGTCCTGCCTCAGAGCCCGAGCGGAGCCTCAAACCCTACAGCCTGGTGCGGCCGCTGCTGGTGTCCGCCCTCCGGCCTGTGGTGCTGCTGCCCGAGTGCCTGGCGCCCCGGCTCATCCGCAATCTCCTAGACCTGCCCAGCTCCCGGCTGGACTTCCAAGTGTGCCCAGCAGGTGAGCCTGTGACCTGGGAGGGGAGGCTGGGGAACAGTAGGACAGCCAGTCTACCCCATCCTCATCCACCCGGAGGACAGCCAGGCCTGTGGCCCTGCAACATCCTGTCCCTGTCCCTCTGCAGAAAGCCTCTCTGGGGAGGAGCAGTGTGCACCCTCAGCGCCGGGGGCCCCTAAGTCCCGGCCTGCCACCCCCGGGCTGGGCACCAGGATCCGAGCCATCCAGGAGTCTGTTGGGAAGGTAGGTGCTGGGCTGCCATCCTGGGCCCACAAGCTAGCGTCGGAGCCACCTCCTGCATCCTCAGTGTCCTCACCTGTGACGTGGGTGGGTTGGGGCTGTTGCCCTCATATGGGTTACCCTGAACGTGATGAGTTGGAACATCTCATCTGCTCGTCCTTGTTCTTGAACTTTCTGCCACCCTGGGAGATGGCCAGGGCTCCAGGGTGGTGGGTGAGGTGGGGTTAACTCCAACCTGCAGATGAGGTGGGCCAGGTCACGTGGGGAGGGGACCTTCCTCCAGGTCACCAGCGAGCTCAGGTCTTCAGTCTCCCTTCTTTGTAGGGTCCCTCTGGGTGAGACGGAGTTTGTGCACCTGGGAGGCTGTGCTGGGGTGGCGGGTGTAGCGGGGCCCTGGTATCCCTGGGCTCTGGTAAACGTGGTCTCTCTCCACCGGGAAGAAGCACTGCCTGTTGGAGCTGGGTGCGCGGGGCGTGCGGGAGCTGGTTCAGAGCGAGGTCTACCCCATCGTGATCCACGTGGAGGTGACCGAGAAGAATGTCCGGGAAGTCAGGTGCGGTGTTGTGGGGTGCCCTCTCCATGGATGTCTCTCTGTCTCCACCTCTGTCTGTCTCTCTGTCTGCCTCCCTTTGTCCATCTTCTCTGACTCTTCGGGTCTTGGTTCACCGAGGGAGCGCCTCTGACCACTGTCCTTCATCCTCTCTCGACAGGGGCCTGCTGGGCCGGCCCGGCTGGCGGGACTCGGAGCTGCTGCGGCAGTGTCGTGGCTCCGAGCAGGTGCTCTGGGGGCTGCCCTGCTCCTGGGCGCAGGTGCCTGCGCACGCCTGGAGCCACGCCGAGGAGCTGGCCAAGGTGGTGCGTGGCCGCATCCTGCAGGAACAGGCGCGCCTCGTGTGGGTGGAGCTGGGCAGTGGCCGCTGTGGCGGTGGCAGCAGCAGCAGCGAGGCCTGAGGCCGTCACTGTCCGGGCCTCCTCCCACCTTGCGGAGGCTGCCAGCGGCTGGACCCCGCGCCTGCGGTGGACTTGGCCCTCTCCATCCTGAGCCTTCCTCGATCCTGGACTCTGATGAGGGGCCTTGGTTTTGGGTTCTGACCTGAGTTTGTCACCACCTGTGCCGAGCCTGTGGGAGCCTGGGGGATAGAGCTTCCACTGCCCTGAACCTGCTGCTGTGGGCCTTCCCGTCTGTCCCTGTGTTCCTGTGTCCCCACTCGCGGGTCTCGTGTGTGTCTTGTGTCGTAAACACCTGCCTGGAGTCTGGGTCCTGCCCCTGTGCGTGGGTTTGCACAGCCAGGTTCTCACCGGGCAGATTCTGTCCCTCCCCCAGGAACACGGGGTATCTGGTCCTCAGCCTGCTCAGCTTGCAGGATGGCCGAGCTGCCGCCACAGGACTCCAACCTGTCCAGCTCAGTCTTGACGTGGCCACACATGGACATGTGGCCCCCCCCCCCCGTTCCACTCACTGTACCCCTTGTGTCTCCTCGCGTGTGTCTCTGGTTCTCTCCTGTGTAAATGTCATGTCCCACCCCTGTGACACTTGGGCACTAACGTGTGTTCTTGCACACCCAGGACCATGTTCTCACAGCTGCCCCCTGCCCCCGCCCGCCTCTCTGAGGGCTGGGGGAGGGGCGGCTGCTCTGCCACAGAATGTACAGCCCGTGCATCGCCACTGGGCCCTTGTCACTGAGAAGCTGCACATTAAGGAACATTAAACACTGTCATAGACTGGTGGCCTCCTGCCTGTACCCTGGCCTGGGCCCCTCTCCGCTCTTTGCCTTTGTCCTCACCTCCAGCACAGGCTGATTTCACCTTTCAGGTCCCCGCTCGCCAGTGGGGAGGGTCATATTTCCCTCCTGACTCATCCCAGAGCCGCTGGCCATCTGTGCTGGCATCACCTTACCTGCCCCAAGTGACGGGCGGAGGGCCCCGCAGTCGGGCCACCCCAGCACCCAGCCCTGCCCTGCCTTTCAGAGGAGTGTCCTCTGGAGCTGGGGCACCGAAGCCCATGGGGTGCAGACCTGGGGGTCCAGCTGCTGAGTCTGGGAGGGCAGGAGCAGGCCCTGGGTGTGTGGTCAGGTCCCTGGGGCAGCTGTGCCCAGTCACCTCCAGGGGGCAGCCCGGGCCGACTGGAGCAGCACTGTGGGCACCGAGGGCTGGGACTCCTGTGGTTGAGAGGCACTTGTTGGGCCTCTGTGCCTTCGTGCAGGCGGCCATCTTGGGTCCCAGCAGTGAACTTGGTCAGGCCCCTGGAGGATCTGGAGAGAGTAGGTGTACTGACCGGTTGGGGACAGAAAATGGGTTGAGAGTGACCACCCTGGGGGAAGGGGGCTGGGGGTGCAGCTGGGGCTGACAGTGCCCAGGTCTAGAGGGGGGGAGAGGGCTCTTTGAAACTCCGGGGGGCAGCTCTGGGCCCCATATTTGGCCGCTGGGGAAAATGTTCCTGGGCTTAAAAGGGATCTGGGCTGAAGATGTGGGGGCAGGGCGTGGGCAGGGGAGCAGGGAGGCTGAGGGGACGAGGGCACCTGAGTGAGGGACCAAGCCCCTTCCTCAGTGGGAACAAGAGGAGAAAAGGAGAGGACGCAGGGAAGGAGGTGGTTGAGGGCCCCAAATGGGACCAGGGGGACGAGGGGATTGCCAGGGAGTGGGGGAGGGCGAGGATGTCCTTTCCCAGGATGGAGCTGGGGCAGAGCAGTGTGTTTGGTTGCCATACCCAGCTCCTGAACTAGCTCCTGTACTCACCAGCCGGGGGGTCCCCCAGCAACTGCCACATCCTCTGCAGGCCGTGGCCCTTGTCCCCGTAGGGTCTGCTGATGCCCTATGTGGGGATGGCAGGCTGGGAGGGGGCTGTGTGTGGCTCGGCAGAACTGTGGCTTAAGGAGCCTCAGCTTTTCTATCCTCCCTAGAAAGTAGGTGCAGGTTGGGACGGCAGGGGACAGGGGGGCCTTGACTGGGAGGGAGCTTGAGGTCCCCCAGCCAGTCACCAGGGTGGAGTTGGACCCTGAGGTGTCCAGTGCCAGTCCAGGCTGCCTCTGGTGGAGTCCCCCTCCTGTCCCTCCAGCCACCCTCCCCGTTGGGCAGTGGCCTCTGAATCTGCCTCTAGCCACACTCTTGGGGCGCTTTTGCTCACGCTTGGCCATGCCTGAGCTGGCATGTGCTCTGTGGATTTTGTTTTAAGGACGGGGAGCCAGTGCAGGGTTGGGGCAGAGGAAGGAGGTGTGAATGGCCTAGTGTCAAGGAAGACACACGTGTGGCTGGAGGAGGCCCCTGTTGGCTGGGCTGGCTGGGTGAGGAAGCTGTAGAGCCTGCCAAGGGTGATCGGGAGGGCCACGGCTGGATAGGTGCCCTCAGGGGTCTCTTTCGGGGCCAGATGAGGACACGGGACCAGGCTTCCACCCAATTCTGGGCCAGACTGGCTGGATCATCTTATGTCACCCTGTGTGTCCCAATGCAGTTGTGAAGTCCAAAGGAACTGAGAAAACTTCTGTGGGAGTCCCAGGAATTGGGAGGGGCCACCATGGAAGGGTTCCTGGAGGAGGGACCCCTGGAGCTGAGCTTGAAGCGCAAACAGAATTTGGCCTGGAGGAGAGGAGAGGACGCGGGATGGGGAGAGCATCCAGGAGACATGAGCCAGAGCGGAGAGGCCGGGACGCTGGAAAGTAACGGGCGCTCGCTGCTGGAGCCACGCCGGCCGGTCTCTGGGGAGTGGCGTGGCTGGAGGGCCCCTGCCTCCCACCGGGCACGGACGGTTGGCTCTTGCCGCCGCCCCCGCCCCAGCAGCTGGCAGGGCGAGGGCTGCACCCGGGCGGCTGCGTCCCGCTCTGCCACCTCTGCGCCCGGCCTGGCTCCGCCCCTCGGCCGGGCGGGGCGGGGCCGGCGGCCGGGGCCGGCGAGCGCCGCTGAGCAGGTGGAGGGTGGCGGCGGGTGGGGCAGCCGCGGCTCAGGCGCCGGGGCGGGAGCTCCAGCTCCACGTCCCCGCTCCCTGTGCGCCCCGATGCCTGCCCTACTCGTGCCCCTGCCAGGGCCCCCGCCTGACCAGTCTCCGGTCCCGGACTGGTTGGGACTTGGGAGCTGAGCCGTCCGGCCGCTGTGCCCATGCAGTGCCGGCTGCTCCGGGGCCTGGCCGGAGCCCTCCTCACCCTCCTGTGCATGGGGCTTCTGTCCCTACGGTACCAGTCACGCCCGCCCCCCCAGGGAGTGCAGCAGCCCCCCAGGCTGAGCCGGCCCAGCCCCGCGCCCCGCGAGCTGCGCCTGCACGACATCTTCATCGCCGTCAAGACCACCCGGGCCTTCCACCGCTCGCGCCTGGACCTGCTGCTCGACACGTGGGTCTCCAGGATCAGGCAACAGGTGATGAGTGGGCCAGTTCGCGCCATGGAGTTTGGGGCCTGAGGGACTCTGGAGGTCTTCCCGCTGGGCTGGGATCTCTGGCTGGCTGAAGCAGAAGCTGCTGTCGTCCAGCCATCCGGGCCCATCGCCCCATCCTTCCTCCCGGCCCACGCTGTCACTGACACGGCGTCCAGTTCCTCAGATCCTCTGTTGGTGGCCAAGCTGCCCCAGGCCCCCGGTCCCTCCTGGGCTCTCTCTGTTCCCTGGCTGCCCCAGCGGGGGCCTCACTCCTGCCCACCTTGGCCCAGCCTGGCCGCAGGGACCATAGAGGGTGCTGGGCCACTGGGGTGGCGGCTTCTGAGAGGTCCTGACTCAGAGGCCCTCTCAAGGGTCCTGTGCCAACCCCGGCCTAGGAACTGCTCTGCCCAGGCTCTGGGGTGGAGGGTGGAGGGAGGCCCTAGGTGGGGCCTGTTCCTGGAGGCGCCCTTTTGGGCTTCCTCAGCCCCTGCGGCTGCATGTGCGCACTCAGGCGTGTGCGCATGTGTGCGTCTTGTGTCTCGCGCTGGTTTCCTGTGGTTGTCCTGGGAGGCTGTCGCTGAGGCAGGGGAGGGCGAGAGGTTGGGGTGTGTGCGTGCACACTTGTGCTCACATGTGCGGAGCCCAAGTGTGTTCGACATGCAGTGACAAGAGGTGTGTGGGTGACCTGGGCACGTGGCTGGTGCCCTTTAGGGGAGGCACCTCTGACCATCTGAATCTCTCCCAGCCTGTCCTGTCCCCGCGGTCAGTACTGTCCTCAAGCAAAGCCAGGGATCTGGGGCTGTTGGGGACCGTCTCTGGGGAGGCCGAGGGTGGATTCACACACACCACCCCCACTGTGGTGGCTGCTCTGCGGGAGGAAGTGACTGAGCCCTTGGAGGGGAGCCCAAGGAAAGGCACAGTAAGGTCTGAGAGGCCAGGGACCCCAGGGAGGGCACACCCCTGCCCCGATTTCCTGGCACTGATGTCTTTGCGCCAGGATTGACCCTTCCCAGCAGGGCCCCCAGCATCCCTGGGCCCCACCAGATTCTCATCTTGGGGAGATCTGGTTCCGCCTGCGGAAGCCGCCAAGGCTGGCCCTCCCTGCAGACCTTCCTGTTTATGGCGCGGTGTCTGTGGACCCGGGAGTGTGCCTCACGTGGCTTGAGGCCCTTTCCTGTCTTGTCCTGTTCACCATGGTGGTGCCCCCAGATGAGGAAACTGAGGCTAGAGGAGGAAGTGCTGGCCAGTGTCACCCAGGGGTCTGAGGGGGCAGAGCCCAGCGGGACCCAGGTCTCACCTCTCCTTGCACCTTCAGCCTGGGGGCTGTGCCTGGCAGTGCCAGCCTGGCTACAGTGGCCCCGTCCCAGGCTCTATCCCAGATGCTGATCAGGCAGCTCCTGAGGGCTGCACTGTGCCCATGGCTCTGCTTCCCTCACACCACCTGAGGGCTGGGTGTCCATGCTCCCAGGTGGCAGGTGGGGAAGCTGATCCAAGCTAAGCAGAGTCCCGGGATGAGCTCACTCAGTGGACCCCAGAGCGGGGAGCAGAAGTCATATTTAAGTTGAAAGAGGCCCACCCTGGACGTCGGTTCTCTCTCACCTTGGGTTCCTCTCTCTCTCTGACCTTGGCCGAGGCCCTCCCCACCTGCGCAGCACAGGGGCATCCGGAAGGGGCCTGAGCTGGCCAACTCCAGCGCTAGGCGCCGGCTGGTTAGAGGTGGTGGGGTGGCAGGTGGGCCCTTGTGGCTTGTGTGGGAGCCTTTGTCCTGCGGAGGGGCGGGCGGGGGAGGCGGGCCTTGTGTGTTTTGTGCTTGAGGGGAGCCTTTCTCTCCCCCACAGGCCCCTTTTTCTGTGTGTGTGTGTGTGTGTGTGTGTGTGTGTGTGTGTAGGGGTCGGGGAGGTGGCAGCAACCCTACATCTCCCTTCCTGCAGCAGATGGTCCCCCTGCGCCCCTCCCTGCCCCGTGGGCTGCTGGTCTTTTGTTTCTCTGCCTGTGAAGTCTTAACCATTGTCAGGTCCCCTGTTAAACAAATCAAACAGCTTCTGGCTCAGAGGAAATTCTGCCCACTGTTCTCCTCTGCCAGCCTTGGAGTTCCCAGGGGCGGGGACCACCAGCTCCTGCGCCCTCTCCTGCTCCCGGAACGCCTGCTCATCCCACCTGTTCATCCCACGCCTGAGGCCTTGCCCTGATTGCCTGTGTTTTCTACTTCTTCAGCGACCAGCCGTCCCTAACCCGCTTGGTCCGTCCTCTCCAGTGTGCTGCTTGGTGTGCCAGGGAGCAGGGCAAGAGTCCTGGCTTCTGTTACAGACCCCTTGGGGGCAGTGTGGCAATCAGACGTGGGTGGGGGCATTCAGAGCAGGAGACCAGGGGAGATGCCCGCAGGAGGTCATGCCCATGAGCTGGACCAGGGCTGGGCTTGGAGAGACTGAAACAGCGATGATTCAAGGTGTGGAGGGGGTGGACAGACTGCACGTGAGGGGCAGCACGGTGGCCCCCAGTCCTGGGTCCCAGCAGAGCAGCAGGGACTCGGTCTTTTTTGTTTTTGTGGGGGGTATGGAGCCCAGGGCCTGTGTGTGCTGCCAAGCCTCTGCCACAGAGCCACACACCAGCCTTTGTTTTTGGTACTGGAAATTGAACCCGGGGCACTTAACCACTGAGCCGCATCCCCAGTCCTTTTATATTTTATTTAGAGACAGGGTCTCACTGAGTTGCTAGGGCCTTGCTAAGTTGCTGAGGCTGGCTTTGAACTCGCGAGCCTCCTGCCTCTGCCTCCGGAGCTGCTGGGATCACAGCGTCCTGTCCCATGTTTTTTTATTTTTTTGTGGAAGTCATGGCTGCAGGGGATGTGAAAGCTGGGAGCTCAGGCGCAGGCTGGAGGCGCAGAGGAGCCCGAGTCGTCTCCTGTGGATGATGCTTCCTGGGACCTGGGCTTGGTATAGTGGGAGACTGGTATAGTGGGAGACCGCCTCCAGGGAGAGGGGCTCAGAAGGTGGACCTGCCAGGCCTCCAGAGCGAGGCAGGTGCTGGAGAAGGAAGCAGATGGGTCGGGCCTGTAGCCTCCAGGGTGCAGGCTTCTGGTGGGAGAGACCAGGGGATAAATCCCCATTCCTGGGATTTGCAGTTTCCATGGGAGGAAGGGGGAGGGGGGGTGGGCATAGGAGCTCCTAGTGTCACCAGAGGGGTGTCGAGCCTTCGTGGGAGAGGCGATGCCCGAGTTGGGAGCTGGAATGTGGGAAGAGGGAGCATGATGTGCAAAGGCTCAGAGTTGTGTGTGTGTGTGTGTGTGTATGCACGAGCATACACACACACACACACACACACACAGCATATTTGGGGAACCGAAACAAATTTGGGCAGAGAGATTCCTGCCTCATGGTGGAGCAGGAAGTACTGAGATAAGGCTGCATCAGGTGGCAAGGGTCAGGGGTCCCTTCACTAGTCATGCTTTGGAGGCTAAATTTTATCCCAGGGGCAGTAGGGAACCCATGGGAGGTGCTGGCAAGGGGTGGTGGGTATGAGTTTTATATGATTCTGGTCCTGAGAGGAAAACAGATCGGGGTGAATGGGCCAGAGTCTTGCCACAATCCCTGAGAGACGATGGTGGCTGAGAAGTAGGTCTGTGGCCATGAGCCCTGGGAGAGGCCCTGTCCCCCCCGTACCTTTCGCTGTTCCTAACCCTGGACTCTAGCCTCACTGCCTCTGTTTCCCTTAAGTCTTCCTGTTGAACTATTACTCCTTCCTTTACACGGTCTTACTTTAGTCTCACAGCTGTTACTGCCTCCCATTTTACAATGGGTAAACTGAGGCCCAAGGTGGGGCTGCACTGCTCTGAGGGACTCCTAGAGGTCTGTGGGTGACAAGGAAGGGCCTTCAGGGCCAGGGCCCTGCTCTTGGAGGGAGGACAGGGGTAGGCCTCAGGTGTGGACGGTGGGGCATGGGGTACCTGGGGTGAATGAACTGGTGGGACATTTTCTCCTTGGTCCCCACAGGGCAGCCCAGGGATCGGGAAGTCCTTGCAGGCCTTTGAGGTGCTCAGTAGAGAAAGGAGCTCTCGGGCTGCCGGGCGGCTCTGCCCCTGTCGGGCTGGGCCTGGGGGGTGAGGCATCCTGGCCCTGCGTCTCTCTCACTCATGGCTGCTTCTGGAGGGTCCCCTCTGCCTCTCATTCCCAGTTTGCTTTTGGTCTATTTAGGGGACAGATCACAAACCCTTCCTCATGAGGTTAAAAGAGGGCCAGCCGGGGGCAGGCATGGGTCCTGCTCCTGGTGGGTGCCCAGAGTGAGAGGGTGGGATCGTGTTAGTCTGCTTCCCGACAGGGCTCAGGGTTGTGTGTTTGTGACCTGGGATGTAAGAGGGTGCCATTCTGCCAAGGGTATGGCTCTGTGAAGGGGACAGGGCTGTGCACCAGGAGGTTGTGTCTATAGAAGCAGGGGTGTGTGTGTATGTGTGTGTGTGTGTGTGTGTGTGTGTGTCCCCTAAAGAGACACATGGCCATGAGAGGGGCGTATGTCTGTCACTGCTGTGTGTATTCTCCTGGGTGGTGTCTGGGCTTGGCCATGGCGGGTGCTGGGTTGGCCTGGGTCTGCCCTGGGACACCGAGGCCTGACCCAAGTCTTGACCCCTTCTCCTTCCCAGACATTCATCTTCACTGACAGCCCGGACGAAGGCCTCCAGGAGAGACTGGGTAACTGCTGGCTGGGTGGGGGCCCTTGGCTATTGCCAGAGAGAGCTGGGCAGCCGTGCTCTGGCCCGGGGCTGCCCAGGAAATGGGCTGACCACCTTTGCCTTTGGGATTCCCTTTAGCCCAGGAGGGGAGAGGGCTTCCCTCTTGGAAATATGTGCAGGTGTGGGGAGGGGCTGCTGGACTAGGCCCTGGACACTTGGTCCAATCCAGCCTACTGTCCTGGCCAGGTCAGCCTGCCCTGGGCCTGGTTTCCCCACTGTCAGCTGGGAGGGGGTGGCCCTGGGGGCTCCCTTGGCCTGGCCTTGCTCTGCATTCAGTGTTTGGGGCTGTGGGAGGCGCTGGGCAGGATCCCTGATGGCTCCTTCTCCTCTAGGGCCCCACCTTGTGGTCACCAACTGCTCCGCTGAGCACAGCCACCCTGCGCTGTCCTGCAAGATGGCTGCCGAGTTCGACGCCTTCTTGGCCAGCGGGCTCAGGTGGGTGCTCCTGGGTCTCTGGGGGAGGGGTGACTTTGAGGGTTGGGTCAAAGCAGTGACGTGACCTGAGTCCAGTGGAAGAACCCTCGTCTCCCACGCAAAAGGCAGCCTACAGACCAGCCTCTGCCCTGGGCCTCGTGTCTTAAGCGGCCTGCCTTCCCCAGGAGCCTCCAGCACGTGCTTCTGGCATAAAATGGGCCTCAAGTGGTGGCCAGGGAGCCCCCTATCCCTCCAAGTTCACTGTCCCCGTCCCTCCTCACAGGTGGTTCTGTCACGTGGATGATGACAACTACGTGAACCCATGGGCGCTGCTGCGGCTGCTGAGGGCCTTCCCCGCGGCCCTCGACGTCTACGTGGGCAGGCCCAGCCTGAACCGGCCCATCCGCGCCTCGGAACCCCAAGCGCGCAATCGCACGGTGTGTCCTGCCCTCCTCCTTCGCCCATTGGCTGCAGGCCCCAGGGGTGGGGCCGATTCGGGGCGGGGCCAGTTCAGGGGCGGGGCTGATCCAGGGGCGCGGCCGACCTGGGGGCGGAGGTGTGGTGGAGGCCACTGGCGGGGTCTGAGCATCAGGTCTGGCTCCGTCCCTGTGGGTTTGGGCCAGTGGCTTCTCCTCTTTGAGCCTCAGCCTCCTCCGCTGTGGAAGGAGATGGAGGTTGTGCAGGCGAGGCCTAGAGAAGGGCAGGTAGTAGGTCCCCAGTCATCCAAGAGCGGAGGCTTGGTCTGTCACACAGTGAGCTCCAGGTGTACTGAGGCTTCCTGACTCCATGGCGGGGCTCGTGGCCACCTGGTGTCACCATGCAGTCACGCAGGGTGTTAAAATGCCGGAATCCTGTGGGCCCCAGAACACGACCCCCCTTCAGCACCCTCCTCTCCAAACTTCCACTAACCAGCAACTTAGAGTGCACACTTGGTACCGTAGGGAGCCCAGACCAGCTTCGACCCTAGACCTAATGGACACTGATTAGGGCTGCCAGATTTAGGGCAAAAAAAAAATCCTGGATACCCAGTTAAACTTGACTTTCAGATAAATAATGAAGAATCTGTTAGAAGAAAAATATCACATGGCTCTCCCCTGTCCCCAAGTCCCACCAGGTTATAGGTGTTGGGGTGCCCAGGCCCCAATGGTCCCCTTGGCCACAAGGAAAAGGCAGGTAGGAAGTCCCCTCCCTAGAGGCAGCGCCTGAAGCCGGAGCTGGGCGCGCTGTGGGGCTCCCTCACCCTCCCCAGGTCGCCATCTGCTTCGCTAGGGAAACCAGAGCCTTAATTATCAGCAGCTCCCCAGCCTCTGAGCCCTAATTAAGTCCTCCTGGGCTTGAGGCCATGCGTGTGAGAGAATCCAGGTAAGTCCAGGGGTCCCCCAGGCTCCCACACCCTCCCACCCCACTCTCATCTGGCTTGAGCTGTTTGCCTCAGGGGCTGAGAAAGTCACTGTGGAGCTTGACTCCAGGGGTTCACACATCAACCCTGCCACTGCCTGGCTTTGTGACCCTTATTGAAGTCACCTAACGTCTCTGGGCCTCAGTTTCCTCCTCTGAGAAGCAGGAGATAACAGCCCTTACTCACAGGGCAGTTATGAGCATAGAATAAAAAGGGGTCATCTGTCCAAGTCCTTGGAATGGCACCTGGAATGTAATGGACACTGGCGAGTGTCAGCGATCAGTCCTAGTCAGTGTTCACATCCTAGCCAAGTCCTCTCTCTGCAGATGCAGTGCCCAGCTGGGCACACCTCGGCCCACCCCCAGGGCTCACATGTGCCCTCGTTGGCATGCACCCCCAGCAGGTCCCAGGACTGCCCTGGAGCGGGCAGAACTCCACAGTGTCCAGGACTGTGCGGATCTTGGGTCCTCCAGGGCAGGACTGCAAAGGGGGCGAGAGCTCTGGTTGGGGTCAGTCCCCACTCTGTGACCTCAGGCAAGTGACTTCATTTCTCTGTGCCTTGTTCACCCACCTGGGGCACGAGCCTTGGCACAGGGCATGGGACAGGCAGCATTCAGGGTCAGGCACTTATGAGGCTACTGCCATGTTGTGTCATTACACGGGAGTGGGGGCCACACGCTCGTTCACTTAGAAAACAAAAAATAAGAGTTTACCCAGGCACCTCCTGTGTCAGGTCCTCAAGAGCCACTCATTCTGCCTTGCTGAGCCCGACCTTTCTCGCATTCTAGAAGAACGACAGTTGGGGTCTTTAGAAGGATGCTTCTGAGCCAGGAGAACCATCAGATTTCAGAACTGGAGCAGATGTGCTCACATGAGGCCCAGAGAGGAGCAGTGCCTTTCTGGACAGCTTCTGCACAGCTGAGCAGGGAGGAGGGAGACCTCAGGTTCAGGCTTCCTCATTGCTGCCCAGGGCTCTTCTCACTGCTGCATCGCGGGAGATAACTCGCCCCAAATGACGTGCCTCCCATTAAGCACCACCTTTGGACTTGGGGGCAGGAATCCTTGGGGAGCTTGTTGGACCAAGGGATGGGACAGCTGAAAGGGCAAAGTGCCTCTAGAGAAATCCATGGTGAATTCAGGGTCATCACAGAGGAGGGAGGAAGAGGCCTTGGGCTGAGGTGATGGTGGTGATGTCGGGGCTCAGAAAATAGTTTAAGCCCTAAAGGGACACCTTGGTGCCCGTGAATGAGATGTCAGGGGGTTTGCTGGCGGCAGGGGCTCCCAGGACTGTCTGTCCCCTCTACTCCATGAGAGACCTCATCTTCATTTTTTGCCAAAAACTCTTCTTGGCCCCAGGAATTGGGAGTGGGGAAGCCAGTGGAAGTGGCCTGGTGGAGGTGGCATCAGGACTGTACATTGCACACAGCACTCAGGGAAGGACTCTGATTGGCTGGCCTAAGTCATGTGCCTATTGCAGAGCCAATCACTGGTCAAGGGGTGTGGCCTTGTGCACAATCATTCCTGTGGCGCCTGCGTGCTTCCATGACCTGGGGAGCAGTGGGGTGTTGGCCGCCCCTCCCACCCTCTTGCCACAAGGTGGAGCCCTTTCTCAGAGGAGGGGGTCAGATTCCACTGTATTCCAGTGTCCTTGGTGACCTCGGCACTCATAATTAGCTATGTGACTTTGGGCCTGGTGTCCTTACCTGTGAGATGGGCCTCGTAATGCGAGGCTGTAGCAAGACGTGAAGGTTACATGGAGAGATTCTGAGCCACGCGGGTTGGAGTGAGGCGTGGCCTCAGTGTCCCTGTCCCCAACTCACCTTGCACCCTCTGCCCTCTCCTTCCCAGAGACTGGTGCAGTTCTGGTTCGCCACAGGGGGTGCCGGCTTCTGCATCAACCGCAAGCTGGCTTTGAGGATGGTCCCGTGGGCGAGGTAAGCCAAGACCCTGGGTGGCTGGAAGGCGGGGAAGGGTGGCTACTGGCATGCCCCAGGGACAGGAAGGCTTGAGAGTGGGCGCAGGAGGAGCTGCCTGTCATTCACTTTGTGTTACCGTGTGACCCAGTTCATGCTGAGCAAATTACCTGCCCCCCTGTCTGCAGCGGGTGCACAGTCCGGTGGCCTCTGTTGCACACAGGAACACCTCGAGAAGTCTGTTTGCGTGTCTGCAAGTGGACCTGCAAATACAGGGACTACTGGTGCCAAGACTCAGGGTTTGGGCTGCATCTGGCCGAGCCAGGGAATCACAAGGCCCCGTTTGCAGCCTCCTTCCGCTCTTCTGACCAGTCAATGCCAGAAGGGAGGTGAAGGCCAAGAGTAGGGGCTCTCAGAGGAGCAAGAAGGCCTTTTGGTTGAGGACAAGAGGGACGACTTCCTAGAAGAGGTGGAATTGACCTGGGACAGCATTAGAGGACCCCAGAGAAGGGGAACCAGGGGGCACTGGAAGCCCTCGGTATGGATGGGGGGATGCTGGCCTTCTAGAAGTGCACATGTCTTCGTGGGCAGGATAGTCTTAACACTCATGGCCTTGAATTTGGGTTGAGGGTTGGATCTGAGCTTGGCCTCTGTGTCACCAAAGGATGATGACACCAGGTCTCTCCTTTTTGATGGCGTAGCCTGTGTCTGCACTGAGGAGGGTGAGGCCCTAGAGGGTAAGCGCCGCTAAGGTCACCCAGGCTCAGGGGTACGAGCTGCTGAGACCTGGTTGCTTCTCCACTATACAGCCCGCCTTGTCCCAGGCTGGGATCTGTGGGCGTGGGAGTGGCCTGTTGTCCTAGGGCAGGTCTGGCAGGCGTGCACCCCGAACTGCCAGGGGTGCACCCCGAACTGCCAGGGGTCCTCCTTGTGCCAGGGTGTCCCACCTCTGTGGAACTTTTATGTGATTGATTGATTGAACTCAGGGGCACTCAACCACTGAGCCCCTGCCCCAGCCCTATTTTGTTTAGAGACAGGGTCTCACTGAGTTGTTTAGCACCTCACCATCACTGAAGCTGGCTTTGAACTGGGAGATCCTCCTGCCTCAGCCTCCCGAGCTGCTGGGATTATTTAGGAAAAACTCCCCCTCCTCTGTTCTGAAGGCTTGGCTGTGGACCCAGCCCGGGACGGAGTGTGGGTGGGGCTTCTGCACCCCTCCCCCCTTGGCTGGGTGTCCTGACTCAGCACTGGTCCTGCTCCCATTGACCCTCTCCCTGGCTCTCCTGACCAGCTCTCTTCCCAGCACGGGGGCTGCCGAGGAGGGCAGAGGCCTTCCTCTCTGTGTCTGGGGCAGGCAGGTGCTCAAGCTCAGCAGGGAACCCACAAAAAGATAGGGAGAGCAGGAAGGAGACATTCATGAAGGGCTTCACCACTGAGGCCCCCCCAACAGCCCTGGCCAGGACGGTGATCGTCCCGGCTCACAGCAGAGGAGACGAGGCTCGGGGTCCTGACTCCCAGGGTCGCACCGTGGACAGAGGCAGCTCCACCCCTGAGCTCTCCGCCCTGCTGCCGGCCCAGCAGAGAGCTTCCTGGGAAGGGGTCAAGTGCAGAGGGCCTGGCCAGTGCTACAGTCCAGCTCTGCCCCCCAGCGGCTCCCACTTCGTGGACACCTCTGCCCTCATCCGGCTGCCTGATGACTGTACCGTGGGCTACATCGTGGAGTGCAAGCTGGGGAACCGTCTGCGGCCCAGCCCCCTCTTCCACTCGCACCTGGAGACCCTGCAGCTACTAGGGGCCGCCCAACTCCTGGAGCAGGTGAGGGGTCTTGGGGCAGGTGGCAATGAGTGGGGGAGGAGGGTCCCCCAAAGGAACATGGGGTGTTTGACATCAATCTGGAACTTGAGATTATGGGGCCTGGCTATCGATGGGGATCCTGAGGCCCAGGGTGGCAAAGGACCCCCTAAAGGTACTCAGTGACTTGCTCCTCAAGGGTTAGCATTGTGACACTGTGATTCTTTGATCTGGTCCCCAAATGCTGGCAGGAAGGGCCTGCACAGGTGACAGGAAGCTGGCCTCTGGTTCCCGGGACTCTGTCTGCCCACGCTGGCCTCATCCTGGCAGAAGGCAGCCCGGGTTTCCACTCCCTCCTGGGAGGAGGGTGCCTCCTTTCCCAGACCCCATGCTGATTTGATTTCTGGTCTAATGGCCTGGGCCGGTCACATGGCCCTTCTCCTACCAGGGCCGGGAGCTGCTTGGCCAGGTCAGGAGCTGGGCTGTGGCTTCATCCTTGGGAACCCCAGGTTCATCTTATGAGGACCACACACCCGAAACCGGGAAAGCGGCAGATTTTGGACAGCCGGAAGCGGGGCACTCCCTGGTCAGGGTTTCCTGAGCACCTGCTGTGCCAGGTACCACCGAGGGCTGGCCTCCTCCAGCTGTCTCCTCACCGTATTCACACACGGTCAGCACATCGTCCTGCAGTATCCACACACACTGGTTCCAGGACCCCCTTGATACTGATGTCCCAGGATGCTCAGTGCCCTATAGGAGGTGCTTCGTGTTTGCATATCGCCACGCGCAGCTTCCAAGTGCTTTAAGTCATCTCACCAGGTGCAGTGATGCACGCCTGTAATCCTAGTGATGCAGGAGGCTGAGGCAGGAGGATCTCAAGTTTGAGACCAGCCTCAACAACTTATCAAGGTCCTGTCTCAAAGAATAAAACCGGCTGGGGATGTGGCTCAGTGGTAAAACGTCCCTGCCTTCAATCCCCAGTATTGAAAAAGTTAAATTAAAAAAATACATAAGCCATCTCTGATTACGTCTGATACCTGCCGACTCTCCCCTGTACGTGAGTGGGTGTTGCACTGGAGTGTCAGGGAACGTCAGAAGAATGCTCTCGTGCACGTTCAGGTCAGATGCCAAGGTTTTTGCTTATTTTTGATCCATGTTGGTGCAGCACCCGGTGCAGGGCCCAGTGGTGGAGGGCCGACCGCAGCAGCCTCCCCGCTGGGAGGATGGGGAGACGCAGGCCTGGGGACTGAGCTCCACCCAGCTGGGGCGCAGCTGAGCAGCAGGCTCCTGGCCCAGCATGCGCCGCCCACGGAGGGCTCTAGAAGGACCCCCTGCCCGTGGTGGAGCTGCAGGCGGATCTGTGCCTCTCAGGATGCCCTCTGGCCCTCTCTGCTGTTGCCAAAATGCTGCCCCCTTGTGGGATCCCTGGTGCGACACCCCCTCAACACTACTCCGCTTCTCTCTGCCCAGGTCACCCTCAGCTATGGTGTCTTTGAGGGGAAGCTCAATGTCATTAAGCTACCTGGCCCCTTCTCCCCTGAAGAGGACCCCTCCAGGTGGGTCTGAGGGCTGCAACGGTAGGACGGGAGGTGGGGGTGCTGAGCCCAGGCATCCAGAGGTGGGGGAGCTGAATGGAAGGAGTAGATTTCTGCCTCTGCTATGCGGTGTGACTTTAGGCCAGTGTCTTGCCCTCTCTGGGCTTCAGTCTCTCACTTGTGACACTTGGAGACTGAATATTGTGGCTGTGTAGGACTCTCCCAGCTCTGATCCCCTAGAGTTCCTCAGGAGCCCCCAGAAGACTGTCCTGTTGGCCCTGAGTGAAGGAGGCCACGTGCTGCAACCCCAGACATGGCGGGGGTTGTGTTGTCTCCTTTGTTTCTTGGTCCTCTTAGACGGTTCTTCTGGGAGGGGAGGGTTGGGACGGTTAGAACCTTCCTGAACAGGCCTCAGGGAGGTTGGGGCTGCTCGCCTCGGTCCCCTTGAGTGTGGAGCAGTCTAGGGGACAGTCTGTGGCAGTGCCTGGCTCCCCGTCCACTGCTGCCCCCGGGGGTGTGTGGCTTGTGCTGCTGGCTCAGGTGGTGGGAGGGGTGGGAGGGGTGGGGGGGCAGGTGGCCTCTGAGCCCAGCCGCAGGACTGCCCCCTCCTGGCACCCCGTGCAGCCTGCAGGCCCCCAGCCGCGGGGAGCTCCTCCCTCCGGGCAGTCCTGCTGTCCCCACTCACCCGCTGCCAGCCAGCGCCATGTGGAGGCTGGGAGCTGGGGAGGTGGGGTCCTGCCTGCAGGGATGTGCAGGTCTCGGGGGCAACGGGTAGCAAGGGGTGGTGTGGGCCCTGGGTCCCCTGAGGGGTAGAGACTTGTCCAAGGGAGTCCTGGACAATGAGGCGTCTGGGACACTGTCCTGTGGGGGACAGTAAGACAGCCTCCGTGTTGACGGGCGTGGGCTGTCCAGGGAGGGGGAGGGGGCATGGGGTACCTGAAGTGTTAGCAGCAGTCCCCAGGACAGGAGATGGCACGGTGTCCTGGGCAGAGGGGTTGGCATGTGCAGAGGCCCAGGGGCAGTAGATAGATCTTGACGTGCTCAGGGAAGCAGAGGGAGCCATTGCAGCCCTATGCAGAGGCGAGGAGAGGTGACAGGGTGCCTGGTTTGCTCAAGGAGGTGACAAGCGACCTCCCAAGGCCTTTGTGGGCTCTGCCTGGACCTTAGATTTAGATTCCGGTCCCTTGCAGGGAAGCAGGGCCCCTGGCCCCCAGGTTTCCAGAGCCGCCTGGTTGGAGCAGAGGCTCTGAGCACCCCGAGGATCCTGGGGGGCTGCGTTGACCACGTTGTGGGTTCCAAGGAGACAGTTTGGCTTAACACAGGGAAAAACTTCAAAATTCCGGCCGTCGGTGGGGGCGGGAGCTGTACCTGAGGCCAAGAGGCTTGAGGGTTTGTCCCGGGGCTGGGCGGCGGCTCAGCGGCAGAGCACTTGCCCCGCCCGTGGGGGGGCCCTGGGTTCCCACCCCCCGCCCTGCAAGACAAATGGTTTGCTCCAAGCTCAGGATTCTAGAATCCGCAGCTTCCTGCGGTTGGGGCCGGAGCCCTGAAGGCCCAGGTCTGTGGGGCGGATGGGCTCAGTGGGGTCTTGTTCTGAAGTCTCTCTAAGCTGGGGGGCTCAGCCAGGGGTGGCTTTGTTCCCCGGGGGACATTTGGTGATGTCCAGTTGCTCGACTCGGGACGTGCTGCGGGCGTCTCGTGGGTAGAGGTCGGGGTGCTGCTGGGCCTCCTCCAGGGCACAGGGCAGTCCCTGCCCCCGGGCTTTCCTGGCCCCAGATGTCTGTGGGGCCCGCTGCTCGTCACCTGCGGCCTGCGCCCTTGGGCAGCCCGGGAGAGCGGGCAGCACGGTGACCGTCCCCGGTTCTGATCTCTCTGCAGGTTCCGCTCCCTGCACTGCCTCCTCTTCCCAGACACGCCCTGGTGTCCCCAGCTGGTTGTGCCCTGAGCCGCTGGGCAGAGGCCAGCGGAGACTTCGGGGGGCTCCTGTGCCCACGCAGCGCTGGCGCGTGCCCCTGGAGGGCGGCTCCTGGCGCGGCCTCCGGGCGACGAAGATGCAGGCCTGTGGGTAGCTGGAGGCACCCGGGCCCCAGAGGAGGCTGGACAGCCTGGGGAGCAGGAGGGCCAGGTGAGGGCCGGACAGGCCCAGGCTGGAGCCCGCGGCCTGGGGGAGCCGACTGAGCGGGGCAGGCACCTGGGCAGGGCTGGGGATCGGGGTGCCATCCCTTAGACAGTGACTGGGCCCCCAGGGGGCGGTCTGGCTCCGGCCCTGGCTCTGTCCCCGTCATTCCCCTGGGGCTGAAGCACGGGGCCGTCTGCTCCTAAGTCCCCTGGCCGGATCCTGTGTCACTGAGGGGACCTGAAAGAGTCACGGCCAAACCCAGGGTCTGTGACGGACGATGACGCTGCGGAGTCTCTGAGCTCCTTGCTCCCCCACTTGCTAATGGGCTCAGGTTTGGAGCCTCAGCAGGCCCAGGTGATGGTCCGCATGGTCCCAGCCAATCAAGACGACCCTTTGGCTCACTTTCCAGTCTCCGTTGCTGGGAGACGTTACCCTGTGACCCAGGTTTGGCCAGTAGAGAGGTTTCTGGGTGAGGTTTTTCAGCCCTGTACCTCATCTTCCTGTGTGAATGTGGGTATGATGGCTGGATCTGAGGAGCTACTTTGCCACCATGAAGGGAAGCCTAAGACCATCACCGCAGCTGTCTCCTCCAGCGTTTGGTTCTGTACGAAATTAAACCCCTATTTAAGTCTCTCTTGGTCCAGTTTTCTGTTTGCAGCCAGAGTGTTCCTGACAGGGCGGGATCCTCAGTCTATCTGTCACAGTGGTGACGGTAGTCACTTTGGTGCTCAAGAGGGGCTCCGTGTGTGTGCCATCTGTGTGTGTGTGTGTGTGTGTGTGCACAGGCGTGAGTGCCCCTCTGTGTGAGGATGCGTGTGTGCCTGTGGCTGTGCCCACTGACCCCTGAGGGCCACAATGGGCCTCTGGGATGGGGGAGGAGGGAGGAGAGACCCCGAGGGGTGGAGGGGCCCTGGCCTAGGCATCGGGCCTGGGGCTCCCTTGGGTCATGTCCTTGGCTCTTGAGGGACAGAGTCCTTGTCCCCGCACATCTGGGTCAGAGGCATCTGGAACCACCAAGCTCAGCCCCTTGTTTCCTTCCCAGGGAGGGTCCTGGGGCCCAGAGGGGGACTGCCACATGCCCGTGGTCCCCCAGCACGCGAGGGACCTGTGCCGGGTGTGCAGGATGGAGCTGAGTGAGGGCGGCCCTGACCCACGGCCCGGTCCTCCTCACCCCGCAGGGGAGGCTGCTGGCTGGCCTGATTTTAGAAGCAGCAGCAGATTTTCGGGTAGTTCCCAGATCCTGAGGGTCGGTGGGGGGAGCAGGGCTCGGCCATCTGCTGCCTCCATTATCCCAGAATAGCTGGGGGTGGGGCTGGAGCGAGTCAGCAGGATGGGGATTGGGATGGTGGGGGAGGAGCGCGTAACCCCTTCGAGAAGCAGGAGGTTCTGTGCCTGGGGCCCTGAGCTGAGGCGCCCACGTGGGCCCTGCAGGCCGGGGCAGGGTCGGAGGCGGTGGGACCCCTTTCTCTGCCTCACTGTGCTCCTAAGCCCCCTCACCTCTAGCCCGGGCTGGGCAGCCTGCCCGCCCCACTTAGGGTGCACGTGGATGGGATAAGTTGGGGCCCTGGTGACCACTGACCCTGGGCTGAAGGTAGGCTCCTATGACAAGGACGACAGAGAGTGGACAGGCGCCAGAAGGAACCTGGAGATGCTCCTCAGGGGCTGGGGGCCTCCAGCCAGCCCCCACCCCGTCATGGAGTAGGCAACGCCCCAGCGGAGCCTGCTCCTCCCCCAGCCACGCTGCCCTTCTGTGAACAGGGTGGGCACCACCGTGGGAGACTGGCCACGGGCATCTCAGCTCCGCCCTGCTGCGGAGCTGTCCGTCATGGGGGCATGCTGCAGGGCCGCCACCCCTGAGCACTTGGTGTGAATCGGGCCATATCATCTTTGCCTGTTTGAAGTAGATGCACAGACCTTTGTGGCCATTTTGCAGATTAGGAAACTGAGGCACGGCAGGGGAAGGTTTAGGTCGGGCTCCTCATGTCTCCTCCAGCAGGTGGGGCTCTGTCTGCACAGCTCTCCCTCTCCCTGGAGCCTTGCTCTTGTCGGGAGCCACTGCCCCTCGGGGGGCCCAGGGCCACCCGACACACAGCAGCCGCCTCAGCCTGTGGTAATGCTGCCCACCCCTCCTGCTCCCAGACTGCCCCTTGTGGTGCCTCAGGTGTCCACCCCCACCTGGCTCTGGGCTCTAGGGCCCCAGGGGTCCTGTTTGCTGCCGTTCGGGACCTGGCATAGTAGATGCTCAACAAACATTTGAAGGATGAATAGAAAACTGAGCGACTGGGCTTCTCCGATCTCTTCTGCTCCTCCTGCCAGGGTCTTGGGGTCCTATGGATGGGGTCCTGCAGAGGGGCAGGGGATGGGGAGGGGCTTTATCATGGAGGAATCAGTCCAGCCACACTGGGACCCACTGTACTAAGATACTCATCCTTAGTATTGCCCAGAGGAGAAAACCTGGGTGTGCGTGTCCAGTTAGGACCCGACTGGAAGGACCAGTGCCTCCCCAGTCGGCTTCCCCTGGCCGTGGGCCCCAGCCAGGTCGGCCCTCTGGATCTAAGCACCAGGGTACAGGGCCTGCCAGGTTGTGCAGCATGTTAGGTGACACTGAGGTTCAACCACGGGGTCAACCATGGGGACAGTTCTACAAGACCAAGGACCTGGCCTCCAACCAGGGGGACGGCATACAAAAAGGAGGGGGGGACAGATTAAGAGAGACGCAGGAGACTGCACCCGGATGCAATGTGTGGGCCTGGTTTTGATCTTGATTGAAATCCATGGACCTTAAAATGACATTTTTGAGGAAAATAAGGAAATCGGAGCAGGGACTGTCATTAGATGACATTAGGGGCTGTTAACATTATGAGGGGTGACAATGATATTGAGGTTATTTTGAAAAATGTTCTAAGAGGTGAAAGATGCATTTTGAAATGCTCGTGGGTGAAATGATATCACGTCTGGAATTTTCCTTCACAGGGGGCCTGCGGGTGGCTGTTGAGGCCGGGAGGGGCCGGGGAGGTCCCTGGGCAGCGCCCCCTGGTAAGTGCGTGGGGAAAGCTCTATCCTCCCACCTCCACTCTCTCCTCCGCTCTCTCCTCCCTGCCCCACATTCGGCCTGGAGAACATCTGTTTGCATCAGCACAGCTGTCCTGGCTCCCGTCCTGTTCCCCGCGCACCCAGAGGGAGGAAGGCGGCCCTGGGCTGGAATCGGCCCTGCCTGATTTGCATTTGGCCCGGAGCCTGGTTCCCGGAGGCGCACCCTGATTGCTTGTTACAAACCTTTGTCCCAGCGGCTTTGTGACCTGGGAACCTCCTGCTCTTCCCCGGCCCCAGGACTTCACTGCTGGCTTCCTCGGGGCAACAGTGGGGGTGGGTGGGGTGGAATCTGCCCCTGAGTCGGGTGCAGACCTTGCCCCAAAGGCAGCAGCGGGGACAGCGAGCAGGCAGGGGAGGGCTGCCGGCCGGCGGCTCTGGGTCTTGAGCAGGTGTGCCCCACTACTGATGGGGTGTGGAGACCCCAGGGGCAGATGCGGACCTCAGTGTGGTTGAGATGACTCTTGTCGCCACACATCTCATCTTCCGCCTGAGAGTCACAGGCGTGGGCGGGGCGCTGTCCACACAGAGCAGGGGGCCCTGAGCCCCCCAGAGCAGGACCCGGACTCACGGTCTCTGGCCCAGCGCTGGGCCCAGAGCAGCCACCCCAGGAGGCCAAGCGGTTCCTGATGGGGCTTAGACATGGGCCAGTACCAGGGTGGAGGTGTAGAAAGGCAGGTTTTTGGCAAAACCAGATTCCAGGGCTCCCCCTGGACCCGCAGAACCCAGCTCTCCCAAGACGCAGACTGTTTTCACCGGCTCCTGGGAGAGAGCGAGCGGCCTGGGGCTGGAGTCGGGAGTTCAGCACCACGGACAGAGCCCGGCCTCCCGCAGGCCTCCAGGCTCCTGCTGGGGCGAGACCACTGTGTGTCCGTGTCCGTGACAGGCAAGGGCCGGGCCTGATGGGGTGCGGATGACCCTGTGGACCTGGCTCCCGCGTGGTGTCGTCCTCATCCCTGTTTCAGGAGTGACTTTCAGGGAGGCCAAGGTCCTGCTGTAGGTGTTGCTGACTCTACACAGAGGGGCTATCTGGTGGACACCCCTTGATTTATGACTTTTAAGGGACCCCCATACTGTGCAAGCAGCAATGCATGAAGCCTGAGCCTGTGTGAGCAAATGAGCCCCCAGACATGGCCTGAGCCCCGACTGTTGTCTTGGGGAGCCGAATTCAAACAGAAGAGAGCTTTATTTACCTGGCCAGGGACTGTACCCACCCGGAGAGACTGATGCTCCGTGGGAGAACAGCCTGGCCTGTGTCCTGGGAATTTAAGGGTGGAAACCACAACTCAGGGGCCTTTCTTGGCATCACGCCAGCAGAGAGCACAACTCAGTGAGCCGTGTCTCGGGTCCGAGCAGGTGCTCAACAACCGTGTCCCGAGTCTCAGGTGAGCGGGGCCATGATCCATTTCAAAGTCACGCAGCCCCATAGCTGTACTCAAACCCAGGACGGAGCTCACCACCACCACCACCATATCCTGAGTTGGGGACATTCTGTGGGGCACAAAGTACAGACAAACAATTTTTTTTTTTTAATAAGAAAACAACTTTCGTTTCTGGTTCTCAGAAGTGGGTCCTGCAGGTCCCTCATCCCAGGAGCAGGTACAGGAAAACCAGGATGGGGTCCAGAACAGCAGAGGTGGAGTCCCTAGGGCCACACTTTTTGTCCATATAGCCACGGTGACTCCATTCCCGATGGCCCAGTGCGAGTGACTTTCTTGATGCTCGCAGTTACCTGGTTCAGGGTCATCTCACACGGGTATCCACGAGCCTCGCATTGACATGATCAAACTCATACAGTTGTTGGACTGGAGCCCGTAACCTACCCTCTCACTGGCTTCGTTGGCTCGTTTACACCTCAACACTGTGTTCAAGGGCTGTGCTCGCAGCCAGGGCGCTGTGGGGACGAGTGAGCTCTAGCTGCTGCCCCAGGAGCCCCCAGTGTGTCAAGCACGGTCCACTGACTGCTAGGAAGGAGAGCGGCCTTGGAGATGCCCCTCAGCAAGGGTGTGGCCTGGGGAGGCCGCCAGGCCCCGGGCTCCGGCGGTTGGCACAGAGGTGGGAGGATCAGCGTGGCCTGTGCCCGGCTCAGAGCCCAGAGCCTGCCTCCTAATCTGAGAAATGAGAGCGCACACCCCTCCCGCCATCGCTCCAGGGCCGCTGGGAGGAGAGCGTCCCCTCCTTCCAGGCCGAGGACCCAGCACCGGCGTCCACCGTAGACTCCCCATTTTCTAAGGTCCTCGCACCCCACGCTTAGCGCCAGACGTGGCAAACGGGGTGGGTGGCGGCTGCCACCTGGCTCTTATCCTGAGGAGTGATGGCCTCTTTAGCTCTTCCTCCTGGGCCCCCAGCCGGACGTGTTTCCAGCGTCCCTTGCAGTGAGGGTGACCACTGGCTGGGTCCTGTGTGACGGGATGGGCCATCAGACCCTCTGGTGTTAGCAGGGGACCCTGGCTAGAGGGGGCGTGGCCTGGGCGGGTGGCGCTGCCATGAGCACCGCGCAGGAATGGAACTTGCGCAGAGGCGCGCCCTTGGGTTTGGGGGTGCTCCTTACGGGGCTTCTGCTCCCCGGTGGCCACAAGCAGGACTTGCAGAGCTGGGGGGAGGAGCGGGAAGGACCTGAGCAGGCAGGAGACTGGGAGGTCTCCGGGGGGTGCAGTATGGTTTATTTCTAGATTCTTCCGCGCTTAATAACCCTACAGCCCCTGACCCGGAGTCCTCTGGCTCTGGCCTCATAATTTCTGCTCAGATCTCTTGAAGTCCCATCTCAGGTGACGACTCCCGCTCACTCCTTCCTCCTCATTCTGGATTTTATTTCAAGGACCTCTGAGCAGGAGCCCGACCTGGGGTAGAAGTGGTGGGCGAACCTCCAGGCTGGGTGCCCTGCCTTCAGGGTAGAGAGCCCCCTGTGGCTCCAACCCCGGGACCCCAGCTTCGTTCAGAACCAGGGTGATGGCAACCTTGCAACCAACTGAGATGACTCCTACTTCCCAGCGTGTCCTCGGTACCCGTCGTCTATTGCCCACGCCTGTTTGCTCAAGGATCTGCAGTCTGGTAGGTCTCAGCAGAACACCTGTCCCTGCTCCACCTGGCCTCGGCAGACGGGGCTAGATGGGGAAGAGGCCATGAGCTGGAACAGTGGGGCCCACCGCCATGTCCTGTGTCTCCAGCAGGGATCTGCAGGGCAACTGGACTCTCCCTTCTGGCTCAGGTTCCCAGCCAAGACAGCTCGGCAGAAGCTGTGTCGCCTCTTGTGACTTCACCTGGGAAGTCAGGCAGCATAACTCATTAGAAGTCAGTAACCAAGGTGGCCCAGCCTCAAGGGGAAGAGATTTAGACTTCCTCACTTTAAAAAAAAATCTTAAAATGCTGTTAAAATATGTATACCATAAATTTGCTTTTTTTATCATGTTGAAGTGTTTGATTCAGCAACATTCATTTATAAGGTTGTGTGACCATCACCAAAACCTCTTCTTAATGTCTAAGTGGAATGTTTTCAAGATTCATCCATGTTGTAAGCATATCTCAGAGTTCCTCTCCTTTTTATGACAGTATAATATTTAACTATTTGTCTATTGATGATCATTTGGGTTGTTGGCATCTTTTGACACCTGTGAATAACGTTGTGAACCTGGGTACAAATATCGATCCTTGCTTTCAATTCTTCAAGGTATATACCCAGCAGTGGAATTATTGGATCGTATAATAATTCTGTGTTTTAAGTTTTTTAGGGAACTCTGATGGTATTTCCATAGCAGCTACACCATTTTATATTCTCACAAGGAAAGCACAAGGGTTCCAATTTCTCCACATCCCACCAACACTTATTCTCCACTGTGTGCGTGCTCAATATCCATTGTAATAGGTGTGAAATGGTACCTCATTGCAGTTTTGATCCGTGTTTCCCTAGTGACGAGTGAAGTTGGCCATATTTTCACATGCTGTTGGCCATTTGCATATCTTCTTTGGAGAAATGTCAGTCCAAGTCCTTTGCCCAGGTTTTAATTGGGTTGTGTCGTCGGTGAATCCCCAATCTCCTTTAGCCAAGATAGTCCAAATACTACTTCTCTAGTTTTCTATCCACCAGTCTCTGTTGATGGACATCCAGGCTGTTTTTCCAACAATGCTACGGTGAGTTTTCTTGTACTCGTGTTATTATGTCCACACTGAGCATATTGGAAAATAAATTTCTCCTAGCAGAGGGATTGATGAATTAAGAGAAGGTACATTTATCATTTAGGTGGATGCCATCCAGCTGCCCTTGAGAGTGGTTGTACCAATTTTTATTCCCCAGTAGTTATGTAAAAGAGCAAGACACAGCTTTAAAACTAACACATATGTTTTCAGCATCATGCCAAAGATTTCGTCTTCCTTTGGGATGCTAATCTGACATTTCCTAATACCAATTAAAACACTGGCCTAACATTTCACTCTGTTAAGGGATTTGCAACTTAATTGCATTTATTCATAAAGTAGAATTAATATTGAATAACTTGCCATCAACAGAACTAATTCTGACTCTGTGCTATGTCAAATCTATTCATGCTTTGTTTTTAAATCCTCTCCCCGCCCCCCCCCCAAAAAAAAAAATCCTGTTATTTGAACACCATTAAACTGACCTAAGAATCAGACTTGACGGCAATATGTCTGCCAGTCTTTGCCAATAGGACAAAATTTATTTTTCTCAATTTTTTCCCCAGAGTTTATAATGATGAAAATTCATGAGTGGAAATTCTTTTTCTCTTATCCAGAGTATCTAACAAGATAATTGAACTGCTCGCACATCAAATGCAGCCTTAACTTGTCCACCCGCCGTGGTGTGGGGTTTAGAGAAACGCAGGCCAGCCCTCTGCAAAAACCAGCCCAGCCATCCGGGCCACCACTGAGAATTATTATGAGCGAATCAGGACCCAGTTAAGAGAAACAGATTATAACTGCATTTTATTAATACATGTTCATAATTGGCCAGTCACAGTTTTCCAGATGGGGAGTCATTTTTCAGGGGAGAAAAGTCTCATCAATGAACTTATAAACTCAGGACAGCAAACCCTACATGCTCGGCACAGCAGCCGCTGTGATCGTAACTGATAATGAGGACGTGCCTCGTGAAAAATGATGTGCAGGGTGAACAAGTGAGACATCTGAATCCAGATGTATCAAGACCATGGTAAACACACGCTCACTTTGTACTGTGTCGACCCAGAAGCTGGTTCACATAGACAGCAGGTCATTTCCTTTTGCGTACATGAAACCTTGGCCTTTGGCTGGTCCAAGCTCTTATCCAGCAGAGGAATCCCCGGGGTGGGGGTGGGGGGCTGAGTTCAGCGTCACTATCTCAAAAGGCAGCGAAGCCCCGATGTTCTGTAAAGGGCAGTCACCTTTGAGGACTGTCGATGACACAGAAACTTCCTCCTCAGCACCCTCCCCCCGGAGATTCAAAGACACAGACTTGCCCAGGGGACTGCCCCGTGCAGCAGAACAGGGGACCCATTGCCAAAGATCATTCAAAACCTGCCCTAACGTCTCTTCATCCATCCACGACTCGTACTGAGTGCAGAGGCCCAGAGCTGAGGATGTACATGTTATTTACCTAATAGTTTCCACATTGACTCTTGTGTACCTAGGACATTTTAGATAGAAGGATGTGACGGGCCAGAGACGTCACCTCTGATTCACACCAGAGTGGATCCCCTCCTGGCTCACTGCTGTTGTCGAGACCTCTCTCGTGAATCCCGATTCCCAGCTCCTTTTAGGAAACAGTGAATTCACTCATCCACTCACTCATCCCCGACTTCATCTGGCTCCCAGTTCCTGGGCCCACTCAATGGTCCATGCTCAATGATGGGCATCCGTCCCTGCCTTCTTGACCCTGCCTGGCGTTCACCCAGGAACCTGCCCCCCGGTTACACTCCCTGGGGCTGGGACAGGAATGGAGCTGCAGCTTCTTCATGTGCTGCTGAAGCGCCTCCTTAGGGCTCCATGCTTGGTCCTGTAGTCCCTCCAGCCAGCCAGGAGACCTGAGATGTCTGGGGGGAGCCCACTACCTGGACCCAGGATTGGAGCCCCAGTGGGCAGTGTGGGCCGTCACCAGCAGAGGGCACTCATGCCTCACCACTGGCTTCTCAACCCAGCAGGGCCAGGTAGGGCTGACCAGAAGGTTAAGGCGCCTGGGTGCTGCTAGGGGCACTAGATGGGCTTGGAGGGACCTCATGGGATAAAGGGGCACCAGAGTGGGCCCTTTGCACTGAGATTCCATGGAAATTCTTCCCAACCGGGGGAAGAAAATTCCACAGATGTCTCTTCACCCTGCTGAACAAACATGACCAGCTGGACAGCAGCCATCAGTTAAATAATCCTGCCACTTGGTGAAGGTCAGGGTTGCCCCATGTGCAACTGGCAGCCCGCCGTGAGCACCACACAGAGCTGGATCGGCCTCCTGCTCAACTCGGTTCTTTCCAGAGAGGACAAGTGGGGAGAGCAGGATCCCAAGCCAACGGGGTCCTCTCCAGGGCCTGGGGCCATCCTGGTTCCACCTCAAGCTGGGAAGACCAGGCCAGGACCGGGTCTTTGGCGGGTCCCTTCCATCAGTGCCCCAGACCTTAGTGTCCCCTCTGGGGAATGGAACTTCAGTGATTCTGCCTCTGTGTGGCATGGATGTGACTCACATAAATACAAGGGGTTCTGCCTGCCTGCCCCCCACCCCAGCCCTCTTCCTGCTTTGGAATCAGTGCCTTATGGCTGTGCTGGAGCTGTGATTAGTGGCGGTGTGTGTGGGGGGGTCCCTGTGCCCTCCCATGACTCCTCTCTAATTGCTCTAATCTGTGTTTTCACACTCTCTCTGGCCAGCTCCTCCCAGGAGGCAGAGTGGCCAGGCGTGGGGAGTCCCTCTGGGCTGTTGGAGCAGCCTCTGTAGAGGCCACAGGCTCCCACAGGCCAGGCTCAGGGGGACAGCCATAGAGGACGCATGGGTTGGGGGACGCTCCTGGGGAAGGGAATGAGGTGACAGGGAACCTCCCTGGGGTGGGTCCCTGTGGAGAAGAGGTGGGCTCCGGCAGAGCAGGGCTGCGGCTTCTTCCAGGACAGGATCATGTTCCCGGGGTTTGTCATGACTGTGGGAGGGCAAATTGACGTGTGCCTGTGCCTGGCCTGTGGTTAGTGCGCACAGAGCCTGGGTGTGTGTGTGTGTGTGTGTGTGTGAGTGTGCGTGTGTGTGAGTGTGCTTGTGTGTGAGTGTGTGTGCGTGTGAGTGTGTGTGCGTGTGAGTGTGTGTGCGTGTGTGAGTGTGTGCGTGTGAGTGTGTGCGTGCGTGTGAGTGTGTGTGAGTGTGCGTGTGTGTGAGTGTGCGTGAGTGTGAGTGTGCGTGTGTGTGAGTGTGCGTGAGTGTGCGTGTGTGTGAGTGTGCGTGTGTGCGTGTGAGTGTGCGTGTGTGTGTGTGTGATTTGTTGGTGTGTGTGTTGTGTTGCTCCTCTGTTGAGTTTGGCCTCTAGCCCTGCGGGGTGCCTTGCTGAGCCTTTGGGAAGCCCTGCTAGGGACCGAGGTGGCCTGTGAGTCTGGGGGCAGGGCTAGGCTTGCCTAGATAGAGGCTTAAGCCCCTACCACGGGGCGGGCGGGGATTACAGTGTGTGCCTGCGCCTGCGCCTGCGGCTGCAGAACCCTCCGCCACCCACGGGTCCGCCTCTGCCCTCCTTCCCACCCTCCTTCCTCCCTGACCTGGATCCCGCCTCTCCTCCAGCTGCTGCTCCTAAATTGCTTCTCGTCCTGGGGCCCTTGGCTCTAGTGGTGGAATTTCTGCCATTGTCAGGGAGAGAGTTGGGGACATGGGGAGCTTCCTGATGCTGTCCTAGTGACAGGGACAAATGGGATTGTTGACCTTGCATTTGACAAATGAATCGCTGATAATCACCACTTATTTTTGCCTCCGTAAACCTAAGCCTGGGGAAGCTCTGGGCTGCTCCTTCTGCGCCAGGAGACATCAGTGGGTCAATTGTGTCAGGAGCAGCGGGTGGGAGCGGTGAGGGGGGGTCCAGCACTGGGAGTTCCACCTCCCGGGGGAGGCACAATAAGGAAATGAAGTTCCACCAGGAACGTCGTCGTTGGCGGTTGATACTTGATAGCTGCCTCTGTGTACCAGGCACCAACCAGGCTCCTGCAGTCCTCAATGTCACCCTCGGGGGCCCATGTTGCAGAGTAGAAAAGAAGGCAGAGGCCGGCCTCTAGCCCTGTGGGAAAACAGTGAAGGGAGGAGGGAGGGCAGGCGTGACTCGGCCAGAGCAATCCAGGAAGGCTCCCCGGAGGAGGGGGACAACTCCAGGGACCCTCAGGAGAGCAGCTGGCTGTGAGGGCTGTCCCAGGAGACAGGAGAGTGGAGTCCCACAGCCTGGGTTCAAATCCTCGCGTCCCTGCTTCCTGACTGGGTGCTGGGGACAGGTGACGGCTTCCCAGACTCGTCTGGGCTTCCCTCCTCCCCCGCTTTGCCTGGCCCTACTCGCTGCCCGAAGCGCTGCGTTCTGAGCCAGCGGCTGACCCCAGCCTGGACCAGCTCCAGGCCCAGTGAAGCCCCTCCCTCCAAAAGCACTAAGAAGCTCAAGAGCATTAAATCAGGAGTGGGGTCCCCTTCCAGGTGGAGGTCCCCGGCCACCACCTGGGTCACAAACCCTACAGCTCGCCCTGGCCCAGCCTCAGTGACCACTGCCCCGTGTTCTGGCTGCAAATCTCCCCTACAGCTGCTGGCCCTCACCACCCCCTGCCCCTGCTGCACGGTCACCGTGGGTAGGGGTGGTGGCTTCCCTCAGCTCACCCTGTGGGCAGGTGGCCCGAGATGGACTCCAGGTGCCACCTACAGTTAGACTTCAGATCCTTTGAGTATTGGATTCTGGAGGCAGAGAACATTCCAGGAGAGGGGAGCGGCCCTGCAGGAGCCTGCCTGAGGGACCGGCCGCTTTGCTTCAGGGGGAGGTGGCTGGAGTCAGTCCCAGGGGTGCCCCTCTCTCAGGAGTGGGGTCTCCTCTCTCCTGGGGAATTAAGACAGTGACTTAGACAGGAACAGGTGAGGCCCGGTGGCCAGTGGCCCATGGGCAAGGGGCCAACCTGCGTCGCCCTTCCGGTCTGTGCGGGGCGACAGGGCAGAGGGGGGCGGCTCACCTTGCCCAGGGTGTTGGCTTTCAGGCACAGGGGACCTGGCACCTGGGACCTGCAGCCTGGAGCCGGGGGGCCCTGGCCTCTGACCAAATCACAAAATGAAGGGAAAACGAGTTCCGAGTTCTGGGGAAGCCTGTGGTGAACTGGCTGGCGGCGGGGACAGGCTGTGGCCTCTGCCTTGCGGACATGGGGAGCGCGGCCGCCAAGGACGGGCCAGTCTCTTCCGCGAAGGCCTTGATGACCACGGCTGTGCTCGCAGCTGGGTGGCTGCGGCTGCAGGGGCTCCAGGCCCAACTCTATCGGGTCCAGTCGAGGATCCTGCGGAGGACGCGGACGCGCCCTCACCTGTCCCCGAACCCGAACCCTGGAACAGAGGCCTCAAGGGTCCGGAGCGAAGCCACCGACAGTGATACGTGCAGCTAATGGCCGGCTGGTGGCCTTGATTTGCCCAACTGAGGGGCAGCGCGTCCCCCGGCCAATCCGAAGTGCCTGGTGCCCCCTGGGAAGGTCTGCGGCCTCTGGAGAAGGCCTGTGTGTACTGGGAAAATCTGCTCTCAAAGAAAGCTTGGCTGAAAAATCAAACTTCACCAAATCTGGACATGCGGGGAGGAAGAGCTTGCCCTGTTTGATGGTTAGAAAACAACACGCCTTGGAAATGCCCTTTTAAATTATTTTTTAATTTATTTATTGGTACTGGGGATTGAACCCAAGGGCACTTAACCACTGAGCCTCACTAAGTTGCTGAGGCTGGCTTTGAACTTGCGATCCTCTTGCCTCAGCCTCCCCAGCCACTGGGATTCCAGGCCTGCACCGTGGTGCCTGGCCTCCCATTTGTGACTTCTGGAAGCGACTTTGAAATGGAGCCACCTCTGGAAGTGACACCAGGAGCGACACCTGTTCCCTTGAGCAGAAGCTGGGACGAGGAAGAGAAGCCGGTCCTGGGCCGCATGGGTCCACACTGTTTGTGTGTGGATTTCACCCCTCATTCCTGTCCGTGGGCTTTGTTTTGCTTTTGTGTGCAGAGTGTCTATAAAGGACAAACGAGTCCTCATCTACGTCCGCAGTCTTTCTAGATGTTAAAGAGGTGGCCACTGTGTGACCAAGTGCTGTTCGTAAGCATAAATTATGTCCGTTTTGTATTAAAATTCCTGGGAAAGAAGGTCTTCTAAAGATGCCAGCATTGGGCTGGGGATGTGGCTCAAGCGGTAGCGCGCTCGCCTGGCATGTGTGCGGCCCGGGTTCGATCCTCAGCACCACATACAAACAAAGATGTTGTGTCCGCCGAAACTAAAAAATAAATATTAAAAAAATTCTCTCTCTCTCTTTAAAAAAAAAAAAAGATGTCAGCATTATAGCCCCCGGGTCAGTGACGGGCCAGAATGCTCATATTTTGAAGACATTTCCAAATTAGAACATTGCTACCTGTGGGCAGTTGACTCCAGACTATGGTGTATGTGGCAGACGAATCAAAGCCCTTACCTGAAACATCTCGTCTGGTGAGATGTTCAGAAGGGCCCTGCGTATGTTAAATGCAGAGGTGGCAAAAATATCGCTTTGTAGATATATTTTTGCTCAACTTCATATCAAATACTGTCTTTGGGGAGTGGAACTGTTAACCCACTGCTCTGAGCAGGGCTGTGGAGGTGGTTATATGTTTATTGTTTATTTAGTTACTTTAACTAGGTGCTGAGGATCACACCCAAGGCCTCACGCGTGCTAGGAGAGTGCTGTACCGCTAAGCCCCACCCTTGCAGTGTGCATATCATGGACAAAACGAGACCCAGTTTTGCAACTTGGCGTCTCTAGATGATAAAGAGATTGCCAGTGTATGACAAAGTAAAATTAGCACATTTTCTGCATTGTGTTAAATCCATGGGAAAGCTTGTCCTCTGTAAATAATTTCTGGCTGTGAATTTGTTTAACCATCTGTAAGCATCACATACGGCTGCACTTGTCCACTGGACTGAATTTAGAGAGAAGGAAGTGGGGAGGGAGAGATTTAAGGCCAAAATGGTCATGTTAGAAGATCCCTCGGATTATAACCACCGGGACGTGCACGGTTGTATTTACCAGTGCCGAGCGCGAGGAGGACAGGTTCTCTTGTGGGAGAGCTTCTGTATATTTAGAAGGGCTTGCCATGTTTGAAAGTAGACGTCGTAGAATAAAACTTTTTGTAAATAGCTTTAAAAAATGCATGGGAAATACTGTGTTTGGAATCGTACCTGTTCACCAGGCTCACGGAGGTGGGAGGAAGAAGTGGCAAAAGGTGTCTTGTAGAATGTGCTGGAAACCGTAGCTTGCCCACGGCCGTTTGTTCCCTGTGTTTCACTGAACGTTGTCCTGCTGTATATATTGTGTACTTACTGGACAAAGGAGTCTTAATTTCACATCCAGTCTCCAGATATTAAAGAGTGTGCTGGTGTATCGATGAAAAAAAAATTTCATGTCCTTTAGTTTTATGGCTCTAATATCTTTCTTTCCCCAGGAAGATCCTGAGCACCGTGACCCAAGATGCCAGGAGCCAAGGGGTCTGCCTCCCCAACAGGCTCCCCCAGGTCCCCAGGCAGCTGGGGCTTTAGACACGAGGAAAATGGATGCTACAATTTTATCCACTGACATTTTGCAAATTTGAAACGGGATGAGCTGTGAGCTTGGCTCAGCCCCTAAAGGGCTCCTGTCCAAAAGAGGCCCCAGGGCCTGGGCTTCCCTGGCCAGGGACACTGGGCCTGGCTGGCCCCTCTCACTGCACCTCCCTCCCCTCCTTCCCCCACTGTCCTCCGGTGGGGCGTCAGAACCCACGGCCCCTCCCCTGCTCGGCCCCAGGACGTGCGCCTGCGGCCAGGCCTCTCTGATGAACGCAGCCTGGACGAGGCGCGCCTTCTGCTCACCTCTGATTGGTGACGTTGCTCGTGGTGAAAAGGGTCGTTCTCTTTGGCTCCCCGTGTTGAATTCCAGGAGTTCTGGGAGGCTCAGCTGGGGAGTTCTCCTGGTGGCAGCTGGTGTCTCCTGGGGCTGCCACCACCTGACGGCTCCGCTGGGCCCGGCGGGACGTCCAAGATGGCTCTTGGAGCAGAGATTTGGACCCAGGCCACCCAGTGCCCGTTCCAGGTACCAGCCCCCGGGTGGTCCTGGTGTGGGCTTCTCAGCTGTCCTCCTGAGCCTCGCAGGGCAGCTCCTGGACAGCTGCTCCATTTCAACGGCAAGACCGAGGGGGACACGTTTCCCTCCTAGCCAGGGCTTATTTTAGCTGCTTATTCTTTATGGTTTGTCAGCGTTCTCTGGCTTCTCCTTTATCTCCGTGGCAGGGCCTGCTGTCCAGGTGGGCAGTGGCCATCTCCCTGGTGCTTATGTCAAGGTCCCCAGCAGCAGTGACCTGCATGGAGCACCATTGGCACCTGGTCCCAGGACTGGTCCAGGTCAGTTGGAGGCTGGCTCAGCATCTGGGACCTGAGCCTTGAATGCTGGTCTCCTGGGCACCATGGGCATCTCCACAGGGGGCAGGTGGGTGCCCATCTGTGAAACGGGTGTGAAGGGCAGGGGTTTCAGTGATGTCCACCTCTAGGTCTTCCGTGGGTGGAGTCGTGAGGAACCGCGTCTCACTACTGGGAAACTAGTGGCTCATGCCACGCGGAGCCTCGTGTCTCTTCCATATAACGAATCAGGGGTAAGTGTCCAGGATCGGGGAGGGGCTCCACGGTGGTGATCAGGGACTTGTTGATGGACGTCTGGGTGGCTTTCTGTTGCAGGGAGCCTCCTGTCACTGTGTGGACAGACGCTTCCATTTCTCCCGGTGAATTCCTAGGAGCAGAATGGGTAGGTCAGGCACAGGTGTCTCAGGGCCTTCCTACTGTGACCAGCTGTCTGAAGCTGGGCAGTCAATGGATAATGGAAACTCACTGTTCACAACGCGGGAAGCCGAGAAATTCAAGATCAAGGTGCTAGCAGATCCGGCGTCTGGCAAGGGCTGGTGCCTTCTTGCTGTGTCCTCACATGGCCGGAGGAGCAAAAGGCTAACCAGCTCCCTCGAGCCTCTTCACAAGGGCGCTAACTCCGTCCAGGAGGCCCCACCCTTGTGATTAAAACCGTCCCTAAGCACCCCCCTTAGTACTCTCACACGGGCAACCAAGTTTCAGTGCAGATTCTGTAGGAGACACAACATCCCATCCAGAGCAGTAAGAGACGGCCAGACGGTTTTCACAGTGGCTGAGCCGTGACACTGGGACCAGCTGTGACGGGAGGTGATTCTGTCAGCCTATACTTGCTATTTTCAATCTCAAGTGGTGCCCCTCCTGCTGGGTATGAAGGGTAACTGGAGGGTTTCCGTTTCCTGTCTCTTGAGGGTTGCTAACGTCTTTTCAAGTGCGAGTTGGCTGTTTGGATGCATCTTCTCTTTGGTGAGGTGCCTCTCGTATCTTCTGCCTGTTTAAGACTGTGGGTCATTTCATGTGTAGGAGTGCTTTATGTGAAGTGATGCTGGTCCTCCCTCGCATCCGGACAGGCATTGCGATACCGTTCCTGACCCGGGAGAGGCTCTCGGTTCTCTTAAGGGTGTTTTGTGCTCACTATAAATTCTCCATTTTCATGACGCCCTGTTTACCGCTTTTTCTTTTATGCTAATACTTTTGCCTCTTGGTCAAGGAAACTCCTCCTGCCGGTGAGGCCTTTTGAACGGCTCAGTCCATCTCCTCTCCCCCTCTGGCTGCCTCTGCCTCTCCTCTCCCGTTGCCTCTGCTCCTCCCCCAGAGCTCCCAGAGGATGGGGTGGGACATCTGTGGCCAAGTGAGACCCTAAAGCCTAGATTACCCCCCCCTCCAGGGCAGATCAGTGTCCCCACCCCCTTCCTTTCCCTGGGAGGATTTGGGTTTACGTTGGGCTGCAAGATTAAAGCCCAAGAGATTAAGAGATCACTTCTGCCCAGGAAGGCAGTTCCGCCTTTTCGCTCCTGATGGGGGTTGGGATAGGAGTAGAAGGGGGGCAGGTGGGTGGGGATGGAGCCTCCTCCACCTCAGGACCCCCGTTCTGGTGGGCCACTCTCTCCCTGTGTGGCCTTGGGCCCTGGCTCACCTCCCTCACTCAGAGAGTTTGGGGGGTCAGCGGAGTCGAGCTGCTTAGTGGGCACTCGCATGGGCTGTGGGTTCTCAGAGCGTGGCCCCCACACCAGCGGTCGCGGCGTTAGCTGGCAACTTGTAAGAAAGGCCAGCTCAGTGGACACGGGCAGGTCGTGAGTTCAAAGCCGGCCTCTGCAACACGGTGAGACCCTGTCTCATAGAAAGAAAAGCCAGCTGGGGGCCGTGGCGCACACCGGTCATCCCAGCACTCAGGAGGCTGAGGCAGGAGGACTCCAAGTTCACCACCAGCCTCTGCAACTCAGCGAGACTCTGACTCAAATAAAAAAAGGCTGGGGGTGTAGCTCAGCTGCTTTAAGAAGTGGGTGGTCCGCAAAGGCGGTTCCCCAGGAGCCCTGAAGGCCCTTTCCTGGTCTCCTTTGGGCCATCTCCCTGCTCCCTCTCCCTGCCTCCCAGGAGCCTTTCAGCTGACGCTCAGGAAGTGGGTGCCAAGAGCTGGCCCCCACTGCACGGTCCCCAGGCCCAGAGAACAGGGACTCAGTGCTGGGTGTCAGGAGATCGTTATGCCTCGGTTCATCTCTGACTCAGGATTCAGTGGTCCCCAATCAGGCAGCAGAGACCGTGGGCAGCTGGAGGCAGAAAGGGGAAGAGGGGACCGTCTCCCTGCCAGCTCCCTCCTGCCACTAGCGATGGGAGTCCCCTCCCCTTGACGCTGGAGCATGAGCAAGGAGCAGCCAGGCCGAGGGGAGGTTTATGGGTGGCGCTGAGCCACCCTGGGAGCTGGGGGGCCGGGCCAGCCTCCCTGCTGCCTGCGGCCCTCTCTGCCAGGTCACCAAGGGCCCTGTTCTCTGGAGGGGACCTGGCCTCAGCAATGCCCCTCCGTTCCCACTCTTTGCATCTGAGGGGGGCAGGGGCTGGCAGAGGGAGGAGCCCCTGGACGTGACCTCAGGCCGGCTCCTCCTCTGGGTCTCAGTTTCCTCATCTGTAAGCCACCGGCCGGGCCCAGCCCGGCCAGTGTCACAGGGTGTTGTGGCTGTGAGCCAAGAGGGGTCGAGGGCGAGGTTGGACGAGGACCTCATCTCCTACTGCTGGGCTTCTGAGGCCCATGGGGCTGGGGCGGGGGCACTGCTGCTTCTGACTCTGCGTGTGATTTGCACACACAGGTGTGTCTGCCCGGACATGTGCACAGTCTGAAGCCACTGCTACTGTGCCTGGTTGGTATGTGCGGGCGGGTTTGTACACGCGTGTGCAACGCCCTGATGGCCCTGGGCTGTGGCCCTCCTTCTCCTCCCCCGCCAGCAGCTGGGTGGGGGTGGGGCGTGGCTGGCGCTCAGGCCCGGGCCCCATCCAGCTGGTTATTTATTGATTAATTCTGCTGCCAGCTGATGGATGCCAAGCCTGTGCCAGGCACAGGCCCTGGGCTGATTTACATAATTAAAAACCATCAGTAACAGAGCCAGCCTCGCTCGCCAACGGCTTCCTCTAGCGTGACAACAGGCCGGGCCTCTCCCTCCCCTTCCTGTCCCCCAAGGCTTCCTCCCTCTCGGCCCTGCCGTCTCCCTGCCCTGCTCCGTGTCACTGCCTCAGCCCAGCCCTGGAGAGACTGGAGTGACCTGGAATCTCTGGTCACCGGCTGAGATTCCATTAGCCGGTGGTTCCGAGGCTCTTTGATGGAGAGTCCCAGCTTATACGACTCAGCTGTGATCCTCCAGAACGTGATTTTTCAAGAGTCTATTACTCAGTGTGACAAAGGAGGGAAGTGTTTGTTCTCTGCAGCCCTCACGGCTCCCGAGAAGGCGGAGGCCGCGGGGTGGGCTGGGCCAGCCAGCCTCTCTTTAGAGGAGTTTGTCCCTGCAGAGGGGGGGCCGGAGCCGCAGGAGTCTGTGCAGAGGGAAGGAGGACCAGGGACCAAGCCCGAGAGCTGAGGATTCTCTGGCTGTGGCCCCACTTCCAAGACGACGTGGGAAGGAGACATTGGATCTCGTGGAGAGTGTGATGTCCCTCCTGAGGGCCCTCAGGAAAGACTCCTGTGGTTAGAGAGGCAGTTTGGGGCGACAAGCGTGGGCTTCTCCACTTCTGGGCTGTGTGATCCTGGGGACGTTACTCAGCCTCTCTGAGCTACAGTGTCCTCACCTGGGAAGTGGGGGTTGTCTTGAGGTCCAGTGTTCACCCCTGGAGAGTGCTAGAACACAGCCGTCCCAAGTGAGCCCCTAGTGGGTGGGGGCTGATGTTGTGTGGCAGTGAGGTTTTGGGGAGGCCACTGGTGTTTGGGGTTGAGGCCCGTGTGCTCATGGCCCAGGACACCAGAACGACAATGACCAGGTTTGCAAACAAGAAAGGGTTTATTCACAAGGCAGCCAAAGAGGAGGAGGGGGGTCCAGTGTCCCGCCGAGGGCAGGGTTTGGGAGTCTTTATGGGGTAAAGACACAGGGTGGTCCGAGGCCTAAGCTCAGCTCTGAGGTGGAGTTCCGGACCTTTGGACATCCAGAGGTCACTCACTGGCCCTGGCACAGGCCCGAGGGAAGGGCGGGTGGCTTCAGTGTTCTGAGCTACCTCTGCCACGTCTCCACGCAGAGGGGGCTCCACAGCCCGGCAGGGGGTGCACTGCTTGGCCGGGTGACCCCTAAAGTGGCAATAAAAGCAAGCGCCAGAGGGCAGGGAAGTGGAGGCCCGTTCAGATTCAGCAGAAGGTAGCCCCCCCTCCCCGGCAGCCTGGCCAGGCGTGCTGACCCTGGGGACATGGGGCCCAGCTCCCAGCCCAGCCCGTCGGGCGGGGGACCTGGCCTCTCTCTGGTCTCTCCGGTTCATCTGCCCCCACCCCGGCCTCTTCCTCCCCATTTCCGTTGCCACAGCCCCACTGCTTGGCCGAACCCTTCCCCCTCCCCAGCCACCCCACCTCCAGCGGTTTCCCCCGGAGGTTTTGAGGGGAACGTGGCCCCACCCTGGTCCCCATCCACCATCGCGGCCTGGAAGTCCCCTCGCAGACCCTGTCCCCCAGCCTCAGGGTGAGGGCCACATGTCCTGGTCCTAGCACAAAGGACCTTCAAGTCGCAGTCGGCAACCTGAGAACCTGGGGCTGGAGACGCCCAGAGCACCGGGCTTTAGCTGGACGCCTGGGACCCTCTGCAGGGTGACCCCTAAAATGGCAATAAAAGCAAGCCTGAGGACAGGGAAGTGGAGGGTCTGTTCAGATCCAGCTTAGTCAGATCCGGAGAAGATGTGCCGAAGCTGAACAAGTCGAAGTGAATGAGCAAGGAACGTCCCACGGAGCAGCGCAGTGCGCGCAGTGTAGCAGAACGGAACTTCCTTAGGAAGTCCAGCACCGCCAGGTGTGGCCCACGCCTGGGACCCAGGGACTCGGGAGGCCGAGGCTCGAGGATCCCCACCCAGTTCAAGGCCAGCCTCAGCAACTGGGCAGGACCTGACTCAAGATGAAATTTATTTCTTTTTTTCTTTTTCTTTTCTTTTTTTCCAAAATGAAATTTAAAAAGGGCAGGGGATGTAGCTCAGGGGTAGAGTGCCCCAGGTTCAATCCCCAGTACTGCCAAAAAAAACCCCCCAAAAACATTAAATGCAGACTTCCCACATGGAAGTGGGAACATCCTAGAAGGGACCCAGAGGAGGGACTTAGACAGACAAGTGCACCCCACGTTCCCAGTGCCAAAAGGTGATGCAGCCAAAGTGGCCAACAGAGGAACAGATAAGGAACAGGTGACTCTATGTATAGGGGACTATTATTCAGCCTAAAAAAGGAATGAAATTCAGATGCTTGGCTACAACACGGATGGATCTTGGAAACATGCGAAGTGGAAGAAACCAGAAGTAAAGGGTGAACATTGTCCGTTCTGTTTACACAAGGTCCCTGGGACAGTTGACAAAGTGGCCAGGCCTGGGGGAGGGACGGAGGGGAGGGGAGCTCTCACTCAAGGGGTTCAGAACTCACATCGGGGTGAAGCAAAGTTCCGAAGACGGGCCGTGGTGCTGGCTGCACAGTGACGAGGGGACTTAACGCCCCTGGAGCGCACGCCTCAACAGGACCGAAACGGTACATCTTAAAACTGTCTTTTCGTTGTTGACGGCCCTTTATTTTATTCATTTATCTGTACGCAGAGCTGAGGCTCGAGCCCAGGCCTCACGTCAGAACGGTTCATTTTTAGGTTGTTTAGACTTGACCACAGTTTTCAGAAGTAGCCTCGGATCACCCAAAGGGAAGTCTCTCTCCAACCCTCTGTCCCCGCTCACTCGCAGGATGGAGTGCGTCCGGTCCCCTGGCAGGCCGCTGCCTTCCTTTACCCTTGATCTCGCTGAATGCGGCAGGGTGTCGGAGGGCGCTGGCCAGGGCCAGGTGGCGTTCAGCAGCGCTGCGCTTTGGGGATTGGACACGGCCCCAGAGGCGACAGAGGAGCCATTATTCGCGGAATTTCCCTTCAGTGCCCATCAGAAGAGGAGACGCCACACACAGGCACACTCCGCGGCTGGGGAGTCCTGGGGACAGCGGCCTGACCCTGGCTTTGGTTGCATTTCACGCCGGAGAGGGTTCCTGCTTGTTGGGCAGCGGCTTGGACGGGGTTTCATAGGCTTATGCTGCTCACGGTTTCTCCTGCTGAGCAGAGGAGAAGGTCAATCCCTGGGGCAGAGGAGCCCTCGGGGTCGAGGAGTCCCCGCAGTTGGGTTTACAGCTCGGGCATCTCTGTATCACAGGTGTAGATTGTATCTCAGCTCTGTGGTGACAGTGTCAGGTGGCTCAAGAGGCTGGCCACGTTGCTGAGAGTGACGCGGCGTGGTGACGCACCTGTAACCAGCTCTCAGGAGGCCGAGGCAGGAGGAGTGCAGGCTCGAGGCTGGCCTCAGTAACTTAGCGAGACCTTGTCTCAAACTTACAAATAAAAAGGGCTGGAGGTGCAGCTGGCGGCAGAGCGCCCCTGGATTCGGTGCCCAGTCCTGGGGGTGGGGGAGTCACGAGAAGGGCTTTTGTGCCACAGAGGACGGCTTTGGAGCTTTGTCTTTTTTTTTTTCAGAAAGCTCAGTGTGCACCTCCAGTCAACAGGGAGGATCTGGGGCTGGAAGAGCAGATCTTCGTCCTTCCTGTCCCTTCTGATGGCTGGCTGGAAAGACGTCCACCCAGGGATCCTGGTTCGGCTGTGATTTTCTCAGCAGGAAGCTCGGGAGGCGCCCTGACCCGCCGGCTGCACTCGTGGGTGAGTGCGGAGTGCGGCATCCCGGAGCCGGGGCCTCCAACAAGGTGGCACTGCCTGGCCCCGCAGGCCACGTGACAGGCATGCTCTCTGTCTGGATCCCTGTGTCCCTGTCCAGTCTGTGTCGTGACTCACAAGGCAGCCATCAGAGTACCCCAAAACGTCCTCCCTACGGTGTCAGGGACAGCGATGAGCAAGACCCAAATAAAATGTGCAGCACATTCCCTCACGTATGGACAGTGACAGAAAATCGAGCTACAATTGCTTTCGTGCATTCTGAGAGCTGGGTCTCTGCCCGAAGGTGGGGATGTAAATAAGGCTGATGTTTACCTCTCTGTTGCGAAACGATCTGAGCCTACAGGAGCAGTGCTGTCTGCAGATGGCTGCTCTAGCTCCTGCCATTGCATCTGCCTTTCAGCTGAGGCAAGAAAATGAAGGGGAGGTACCTACCTTTCTTTTTGAAGGCATTAACCGGAAATTGTTTCTGCTCTCATTCCATTGGTCAGAATCCAGTCATGTGACCCCGTCTATGTGCGTGGCAAGCACCTATCTAAATAGCTGTGTCTTTTATTCCTGCAGAAGATAGGGCGGGGTACACTGGGGACACAACCGCAGAGTCTTCCTCAGTGACTAGTGGCCAGGCGCTGTTTCAGGTGGTGAGGTAGAACAATGGACAGGTCAGTGAACACCCTGGCCTCTGGGAGGAGAGCTGGGGCCCTGGGAGCCCAGAGGAGGTTCCCAGGTGGAGGGAGTGGCCAGTGGCTGGGCACAGCTGGCCGGAAGCCCAGGAAGGGGAAATGCAAAGGAAGCAGGGGGAGGGGACCCTTGAGGGGCAGCCCCAGGGAGTGGTGGGGACAGGCCCAGGGCAGTGGAGCTGGGCCTTGGTGAGAGGAAGGGACAGAGTGGCCTCAGAAGGAGGAGTGTGGATGTCGGGGACACCTCGCAAAGGATCGGAGGTCACTGTGGCTTGAGGGCAGATGGGGAGGAGAGATGGAGGAGGCTTGGGGACACAGGGGCGTTTTCCTTCTATGACAGGAAGCCTGAGGCCGGCAAGATGGCTTGGATCAATGTTCCGCCCCAGTCCAGGTCGGAAAAGTCTGGCCCCGCCCGTGTGGGGTGCCTGGCTTCTGACACGTGAGAAGAAAAGACTTTCCGCGAACCCGCCTGCTGCTCTCTCCTTCCGTCTCACTGGTCACCTGGCTCACAGGGCTTCCCTCGCTGCAAGGGAGCCTGGGACATCGGGAGCAGGGTCTCAGGATTGGCTTGGAGCAGGGCACGGAGCCTCTTCCTGGGCAGCAGGGTTCTGTTGAGGCACAGAAGTGGGGTGTCCCCAGCTCTTGCTCGGCAGTGGCTTCTGTGCCGGTGAAGTGAAGTGTGTGTTGGTGGGTGCCCGCGGGAGTCACCCATCCTCCGTGTTGTTGGCCATTAACTTCAGGGTCCCCTCCACCTGCAGTGTGACTTGGAAAAAGAGAAAATAATTTTGCAACGAGCTTCACCTGTTTGCCGCGGGCGGCTTGTCCCTCCCTGTGTGGCTAGTTTGCAAGTGTCTGGGCAGTGGCACAACTGTGCCTGGCTTCTCTATGTGACAAGCCACTTGGAAAAACACCTCCACATCTCTGGTCTCTTTTCTGCCATTCGTGATGGGAGTCATCGATTGTGCACTGGAGAGTTTTATTTTGAGCTTGTTCTATCTAGTAAACTCCAATGGTTTCCCCCAGGGACGCCTCGATGTGTTTTGGGGGCAAAATGTGAAAACTTCACGGGGTCCTTTCCCAGCCAGCACCAGGCAGCTGACAGAGGAGCCCACACGGGTCACAGGTGATGCAGCTCTGGTGTTGGGTGTTTATGGCTGTGCTTTCTGTGTTTTACAAAATCATACATTTCTGAGCCAACACATTCCACAGGCATATTAAATCCTATTTCACTAGGTTACGACTGAGTATATTTTGGATTATACAATTTTTGTTGAAATTTTGACTCTTACGTTGATATTTCAACAATTCCATTTTGCATTATATGTTATGTTTACTTTTCTTATTTGGAGCTATCGTACAACTGCAAACACTTATTGAGATCTTGCCATGTGCCAGATGTTGGCAGTTTTGATTATTATTTATTTTTTGTGGTGCTGGGGATTGAACCCAGGGCCATGCACACACTGGGTAAGTTCGACTCTGAGCTAACTCTAACCCACACAGAGGCAGTTTTTAAAACATGTCCCATTTTTAAAAAATACTTCTGTTGTGGGACGGGGTCTATGTTCCTTCCTCTCCAATCTGGGCTGGCCCAGGCTTGGTGGCCCTGGGAAGCTCAAGCAGCAGATCACAAGTTGGAGTCCAGCCTCAATGATTTAGGGAGATCCTGTCTCAAAATAAAATAAAGAACGGGCTGCAGGTGTAGTTCAGTGTCCAATGCTCTTGGGTTCCATCCCCAGGACCTCCAAAAAGAAAAAAAGAATCTGGATGGCACTTAGTGACTCTTGCTGTCACCAACAGGAAGCAGCGGAAGTGATACATCCTGGTCTCCAGGTGCATATGCCTTCTGTCTGGCTCTCGTGGACGCTGGTCTGCCTTGTCAAAGCCCAACTCCCCTGTTTCTGCCATGCCAGAGGGAGGCCCTCAGTCACCGGCTCCAGGGCACCTGCCAGTTGACAGTGGGCACCAACCAAGTGCCAGCTTTGTGGCTGAGCCATCTTGGATGTCCCCTTGGGCCCAGCAGAGCCGTCAGGTGGTGGCAGCCCCAGGAGACACTGGCTGCCACCAGGAGAACTCCCCAGCTGAGCCTCCCAGAACTCCTGGAATTCAACACGGGGAGCCAAAGGTGCGCCTTGTCCAGGCTGCATTCATCAGAGAGGCCTGGCCGCAGGCGCATGTCCTCAGGCCGAGCAGGGGAGGGGCCGTGGGTTCTGACGCCCCACCTGGGGACAGTGGGGGAAGGAGGGGAGGGAGGTGCAGTGAGAGGAGCCAGCCAGGCCCAGTGTCCCTGGCCAGGGAAGCCCAGGCCCTGGGGCCTCTTTTGGACAGGAGCCCTTCAGGGGCTGAGCCAAGCTCATCCCCTGTTTCAAATTTGCAAAATGTCAGTGGATAAAATTGTAGCATCCATCCCCCCAAGTGTAAAGCCCACCAGCTGCCTGGGGACCCCGGGGACTGTGGGAGCCTGTAGGGGACGTGGACCCCCGGTTCCTGGCATCCTGGGTCACGGTGCTCAGGAGCTTCCTGGGAAAAGATATTATTACAGCCATAAAAACAAAGGACCTGAAGTCTAACTGTAGGTGGCACCTTGGAGCCCATCTCAGACCACCTGCCAGCCAGGCTGAGCCAAGGGAAGCCACGTGGGAGCCATCACTCCTGCCCACGGTGGCCGAGCAGCAGGGGCAGAGGGTGGTGGGGGCCAAGCAGTGTAGAGGACATTAGCAGCCAGAACACGGGGCAGTGGTCACTGAGGCTGGGCCAGGGCGAGCTGTAGGGTTTGTGACCCAGGTGGTGGCCGGGGACCTCCACCTGGAAGGGGACCCCACTCCTGATTTAATGCTCTTGAGCTTCTTAGTGCTTTTGGAGGGAGGGGCTTCACTGGGCCTGGAGCTGGTCCAGGCTGGGGTCAGCCGCTGGCTCAGGACGCAGCGCTGAGCAGGGCCAGGCAAAGCGGGGGAGGAGGGAAGCCGTCACCTGTCCCCACCACCCAGTCAGGAAGCAGAGACGCTAGGATTTGAACCCAGGCTGTGGGACTCCACCCCCCTGTCTCCTGGGACAGCCCTCACAGCCAGCTGCTCTCCTGAGGGTCACTGGAGTTGTCCCCCTCCTCCGGGGAGCCTTCCTGGATTGCTCTGGCCTGGTCACGCCTGCCCTCCCTCCTTCCTTTCCAGTCCAAGGGCCAGGCCCCAGCTTTCCTGCTCATCGGTCCCCCTGGTTACCAGAGTGGGGCTCCTGGCCCAGGCCCCACCCCCAATCTACCCTCATTACCCTGGCTGCAGTGATTGGGCCAGAGGGTGAGCATGTGACCCAGGCAGGCCCAATCAGAGTCCCCGCTGGCGCAGTTGGGTGGAGAGGCCGGACAGCTCGCCCCACTCTGATCCTGAGCCTGTGCCGGGAGCCGCGGGCCGGGGGTGCTCCGGTTCCATTGCCATTGGGAGTGAGAGGGATGCTGGTGGCCCCTTCCCCTCCCCAGCCTTCCCCAGGCACCTTTGTGGGATTCAGCCAGGTCAACCCAGGCTGCCCTTGGGTTTCTGTCACACCCAGTGAGTCCCAAGTGATAACTTCCTCGATGGTGTTTGAGGATGGGCACCCCAGGACATAACCTGGCACCCCGTGAATGATGAGGGACAGTGTGAGCCTCTCCAAGGAGGGCAGGGCTCTTCTGAGCTCCAGCCCGCTTGGCTGTGACACTGACCCTGGTCTTGTCCCCCTCCTGGCCTTCCCTCGGCCACTGGCGGGGTCTGCATTGAGTCCCCATCTCCAGGCTTCCTCCTCCTGAGTTCCCAGCAGGGACAGGGCTGGGCTCTGGGGAAGGCGTGGAGAACTTGGCCATTGGCAGAAAATTGGCAACTCTGGCACCTCCAGGTGCCGCTGGGGAGTCGGCACACCTGGGGTCTGCTTGGGCTGGTCTGAGGGGGTGCCCTGAGGCCCGTGGTCCTGCATGAGGGCAGGCAGGAAGCAGGCGACGTGGGGAGACGGGGAGGCTTCAGGGAAGCTGGGGCTGAAGCGGTGCTCAGCACAACCCAATGGGCCAGGGGGTGAGGATGGGGGTTGCTCTTTAATCTCAGGTCTGGGCTGTGGGCCAGAAAGGGACAGATGCCCCTAGGGCATCCAGAGGGTGAAGGAAGGACACTACAGCCACTGTACCTGAAGGAGAGGTAATGGGACACCTGCACCCTGCAGCAGGACTCACCTGGCTGTGGGTGGGGCGAGACCTGGTTAGGTGTGCCCAGCGCCCACCCTGGCCCCTTCCTCCCTCCCACACCTTTCCTCCTCTGTTGGTGACTCTTCCCCGGCTCACACTTCATGGTTTTATTTAGCAGGTATTTTTGACACGCCCACCATAGGGGAGACCCCGCCTTACCCCAGTGGGGGACGGAGGGAGAGGGAGGGTTTAAGGTGTGGTTTGGGGGCAGAGATGACAGGAGGTACTGATGGATCAGATTTGTGGTAGCCCAGTTGGCATCCAGGGACATTGGGATTTTAGGCCTGAGTAACTTGGTAACAGCCATCAACCCTCCTTCACCATGAGCTGGGGTCCCCTACCTAGAGCGACCTTCAGACATGCAGATTCTAGACAGAGAGAACCCTTCTGGGAAGTGACAGGCCATAGTGGCTTAAGAATGAGACTCACGGGCTAGGGCTGGGGCTCAGCGGTAGCGCACTTGCCTGGCATGTGTGAGGCACTGGGTTCGATTCTCAGCACGTAAAAATAAATAAAACAAAAGTCTATCAACAACTAAAAAAAAAAAAATTAAAAAAAGAGAAGGAGACTCACCTAAAACACTGAGAGCCCCGTGGTCATGGTGTGGCTGCGTCAGCAGGAAAGCCTGGGTGAACCGTTGCTCTTTCCTCGCTGTGTGATCTTGGTCAAATTGCTTAGCAACTCTGAGCCTCATCAATAAAATGGGAACTAAAAGGATCAGTGCCTCGTAGGATGGTTGTCATTGTTCCCTGAGACTAATTCATGTGGAGCCCTTGGCGTTGAGCCTGAAAGAGAGTAAATGCCCCATTTTGAGCTATTATTGTGATTCTAGGTAGACTCTGGCCAGATTGCAGACAACTCCAGATGCCAGGCCGAGGGGGGGCGCTTCACCCTGTGGACTCAGAGCCTGGAAGTTTTTGAGCAGAGAAAGAACATGAAGAAACCAGCCAGTCAGCGCCTTTCCAGTCTGCAGCCTCCGGAGCCTCGGAGCCCGCAGCAGGTCGCAGTGACAAGCCTGGTCGCTGACCTCCAGCTCCCAGGGGCCTCCGGCTGACCCAGTTCCAGACCAGGGCGCAGAAGCCGGCGAGCCCCATCCCCGGCGTCCCCAGGCAGAGCTAGATGGATGGTTTAATAACCGGCTGCCAGGCTCACCTCGAGGCAGGGCCGCCGAGCCTCCGGGACTCACGCCACCCCTGCTGTGGCAGCAGGATCCCAGGATGGAGGGATTTTGGAACTCTGCAGAAGGGTGCCCGGGCCCAGATGGCAGATGCCCAAATGGCAGACGCCCAATGGTGCAGGGCGCGGAGGCCCTGTCTGCTGGGCAGCTCGTCAGGTCGCTGCGGAGAGCCCCGCCCCCTCCACCCCATCTAGCGCCTCCTGGGGTGTCTCAGGGGACCGCTGGCTCCAAGGGCTGGGGAGGTGGTCCGCCGCGGGGCTGTCCATGCCCTGAAGACCCCACCTCTGTTGGACCTGCTGGGGTGGGGTGGGGACACCCACCGTCTGACCCTCGCACCCTTGGGTGGGAAGCTCACCCCAGCACCCTGTTTGTGGCCTGGTGGGGGTCGGGGCACCCAGGGCACAGACCTGGGTCAGACACAGGATTGCTCAGGTCTTAGTGGAGGTACCAGATGTATCAGCAGGGGGACAGGAGTCCCCCTGATGTCCTGGGGCACATTCCTGGGCTGCTTTACCCTGACTGGCAGGGTGGTGGCCTAGCAAACCTGACCGCCCAGTAACCTCAGCCCTGGGCCAGTAGGCAGGTAGCCGCCAGCCCCCCAGTGGGATCTTCTGGGTCCCCTTCCACTGTGGGACCTTTGGGTCTGAGGGCATCCATCTGGATACTACTCCCCAGAGTGTGGTTCAGGCCCTCACAGGGACACTGGGCCCCATTGCTGGGCACCTTGTCTCTTGTCCAGCCTCATGAGGAACTCTGCGTGCACCCTTTGTCCTCATTAGGTCTGGCACTTCCCTTGCCTCGTGGGCTACGGAGAACAGACGCCAGAACCACAGGATCTAGTGGAACCGCGTCGCCTGCTCTGGCCCCACCCCACTGCTGCCCTCCCCTGGCTAATCTGCACGCAGGACTAGGTGACCAGACAACCCATCTCAGACCTCCTGGCCTCCAGACGGCCCTGGCTCCTGGGGTCCACATCCCGTGTGGAGCCTTCCCACTGTGAGCAGGGGGACCTGTGTGACAACAGGAAACTGCAGATGTGACAGTGGGTGACTTCTAAAAGACACCGTGGCCCCTGTCTTGGGCGGCAGCTGCCATTCCTGAGGCCACCCAGGCAGTCCTGTGGAGCCGTCCAATGTGACAAGGAACTGAGGCCCCCAACCAAGAGCCAGCCCCGCTTGCTGGCCCCTTCAGACAGCCATGCTGGGCACACCCTCAGCCACGTCCAGTCCTGGGGTGGCGTCGGGGGCCCAGCCAGACTTCTCGATGGCAAACTCACAAGCCCCCTCGAGTCTGAGCCACCCCCGCCCTGCAATCCCAGGCCACAGAGACTGAAATAGTAAGCTTCTCTTTTATTTATTTATTTATTGCTGATTCAAGCCACCGAGGTTTGGGGTGGCTCCTTACACAACAACAGGACTGATGTGGTCACCCGCACACTGTTCTGAAGGATCTGAGAGGAGAAAAGTGTCCCCAGGCCGAGGGAACAGCACCATCAAAAGCACACTGTGGAGGTGATGATGGGCAGGGGGCAGGGGGCGGAAGTGAGGGGAGGGGCATCTGTCTTGCTTACTGCCCTGCAAAATGCCCATGGGTCCCTTTAGGAAGGGGCATTCTCCAGAATCTCTTCCCACGCAGGCCTCCTGGGGGAGGGGCCCCCCTTCCCATCCCCCTCATAGCCACTCTCTCATCTGTCTTGCTTACGGCCCTGCCACAGCGTGTGGAAAAACACAATGCCCCCAGATGGAGCAGTCCCAGGTGGGCAGGGCGGCCCCCCGGTGGGCAGGGCGGCGGGGCCCTTTCTTCTCCTCCCTGGCTCCTCCTCCAGTGCCCTCAGTCCCAGCTGAAAGCTTGAGGTTTGGGTCTAGATCCGAAACAGGAGTGTGATCCCTTCTGTGCACTCGGGTGCGTGGGGACGTGTGTGCGCGCATTTCTTTCTCCAAAAGAATCACTTAACCTATTTTTCCTTAGCACCAATTCAAAATGCCGTGGGGACCAAGCGCAAAACCACTTCACCTGGGTAGGAAGGGCGCATCTTGTTTAATCCACCGCGCGAGCCTTGGCTCTCAGCGTCCCCTGTTCCTCTCCTCCGGGTCCTCCTGGTCTTCCTGCCCTCGAAGCCCCAAGGAAGGAAAGATCTGCCTGAAAATCATCCTCAAGGCCGTGTGGCCAGGCCAGTGGGGTTCCTTGGTTGTGAGCCCCGTCTGGCCAGGGCACTTCTTGGTGGGCTGCTAGGTGGGCTCCTCTGCACCCCAGGGAGGTCTCAGAGCTGGAGGTGAGGGTGGGGGTCTGAGATGTAGCCCAGAGGTCCAGGAAGGACGGCCCGTGTCATCTGGCATTGAAATCCCTGGGGGTTGGGCTCACATCATTCCATCCACAGTCCTGTTGACCCAGATCGGGGCAGAGATGGTCATCGTGACCGCCCATGGCAGTGGGGAGGGAGGGAACCGGGGGTTGATGGGAGGGAGGATAGATGCTGGGTGCCCAGAACAGAACCCCCAGTGTCCACTTTTGCAGCTCATTCATGAGAATAATATCTGAGCAGCCTCCGCACAGTGCCTGTCCCTGAGCAAGCCGTGGACATGTGGCAGTGTCTGACAGAGATGGTGGAGTGGAGGGAGAGTTGGGGAGGGACACGGAGAATAAATGACATGATATGGTGTTGCTGTCAGTAACTCCTCCTGACTGTGGCGGGAGCCCGTGGAGGGAGAAGTAGGTTGAGCAGCTCTGTTGGGGGTGGTCAGGGGAGGCTTCCTGGAGAAGGTGGCCTTCGAGTTCTACCTGGAGATGGACTTGAAGTAGACATGCGGGGAGAGGATCTGAGAGGAGAAAAGTGTCCCCAGGCCGAGGGAACAGCACCATCAAAAGCACAGTGTGGAGGTGATGATGGTGATGTTTGCTGAACTGGGGATAGAACCCTGGGCCCTTGCACAGGCCAGGCAAGCGCCCCGCCCCTGAGAGACATCCCCACCCCTTTTAGTTTTCTTTGAGACAGGGCCTTGCTGAGTTGCTCAGGCTGGCCTTGAACTTGCCATCTCCTCCCTCAGCCTCCAGAGTAGCTGGGATTAGAAGTATGTGCCACCGCACCCAGCAGGCATGAATATTATGGGATGACAGACTCATGGAATGTTCTGGAAAGGGCAGGTATTGGTGTTGCTGGACACAGAGCAGGTGTAGGATGGAACTGGAGATGCTGAAGGGGTGAGTCAGGGCCTGACTGTGGAGTGCCTTATTTGGGTGTGGGGGGAGTTTGGGCTTTGTTCTCTAGCAGAGGGGATTTACTGTGTGTGTCTGAATCTGAACCCAAGGCAGGCATCACCAATCGATCTTGACACTCTGCAGAAAATGAGCACCTAGGGAACTGCTGCCAATCAAAAGTGAAGTCTATTTGCACGCTGCGTGGGCTCCGGGGCACAACTGCAGGGTTTAAAAGTATAAGTGAGGAGGAGGTTGTGGCAGTGATTAGGTGAAAGATGAGGAGGCCTGACTGAAACCACTTCTGTGGAGATGGACAGTCGCTGCCCACATTTGTCTCAATCCCCTCTGCACCATGGCCTGGCCAGGGAGTGTGTGTGTGTGTGTGTGTGTGTGTGTGTTGGGTCTATCTGAATTCTATTAATTTTTTTTTTGTGTGTCTGGGTATGCAGCAAAGGACCTTTGCAGTACAGGTGATTGAATGCAGGGGGCTCTACCATTAAGCTATACCTTCAGCCATTATTATTATTATTATTATTTTAAATTTCAAGACAAGGTCTTGCTAAGTTGCTGAGGCTGGCCTCGAACTTGTGATCCTCCTGCCTCAACCTCCCAAGTAGCTGGGATTACAGGTGCATGCAGCTGTGCCTGGCTTACCTGGGCTCTATTTCAGCAAGGAGGGGATGGCTTTTCTGGTTCTGCACTATTCAACACAGTAGCCACAAGCAACATATAACTGTTTAAGTCTAAATCAATAAAAATATCAATTAAAAATTCAGTCCCACAGTCATATCAGCCACAATTTTAATCACTTAGTAGCCACATGGGGTTAGTGGTTACTGTATCAGACAGTGCAGCTATTTATACTTCCACTGTGGTGAAATGTTCTGTTGTACTGCACTGATCTAAAGAAAGACCAAGTATCCAGGTGGTGTGGTCCACCATGACCCTCAGCCCAGGTCATTCCATCTTCTACGATGGCAGCAACTGAGCTCAGTCTGAAACCCGTTTCAGTGTACATCTGCCCAGGAAGGGCAAAAGTCTTCCAAGGGCAACTGTTTTAGAACTCAACCCCTTTCTGAGCTAATACAGCTGGACATGGGGGTCCCAAGAAGGAGGGAGTGCCCATGCAGACATGCCCTGGGATTGCTGATTTGCTACTCTCATTTCACCAAGTGGGAAACAGCAGCTCAGAGAGGCGGTGACTTGCACTCAGCAGATGACTGGGAGGTCACGCAGATGGAACCAGAAGATGCCTTTTGCCTCTCGATGCCTGGCAGTCTTTGGGGGCACTGCTCAGTCTCCTGGGCAGGAGCTGAAGAGGTAGACCTTTGCCAAAGCCCAACCTCAGGGAACCGCGGAGACTGGAGCGGCAGGCAGAGTTCTCTGCAGTTGCGCGCCAGATCCACCAGAGGGCGCGGGGGCCGTCGTGTCTCCGCCTGGAGGGGGCGGGGCACTGGGGAGGGCTCTTGTGGCACAGACGCAGAGCCGGGACCCTGCTTGATGTGGGGGACGCAGTGTGTGCCATACCTCCCCTGCCCTCTAAGAGGGCTCAGATTAGAGAGTGGAGACAGCAGAAGGGTCTGGGTATGCAGCGGAGGACCTTGAAGGGTAGGTAGGAGTGTGCCACGCAGTCTAGGTGCAGGTGTGAAGGGCAGCGGTGGAACGTCCAGCAGTCGGTCCCCGAGATAACGGGTGGCCACATGCCAGCGCCTGTCTGCCCTCCCAGCCCCCAGGCGGCTTTCCTGGTTTCTGTTGCAGCCCAGAGAAGCTTCATGCTGGCCCGAGCCCCGGTCCCACTCCCCATCCCAAGCCCACACATGCCGGTGTCACCTGCAAAGGAGTGCACGCTGCTAGGAGGGTGGCTTCCCTGCCCCAGATGACAAGAAGGAACCATTTCTGAGCAGCTGTTCTTTCCCCTCTAGTGGTGCCCAATTCCATGGAGTTCCTTGCCCAGCCCCAGGTCGCTTCCCACCTCTGCCTTGTCCCCGCAGGCGCCACAGCCGGGGACACCCCTCCCTACCTTCTTCAGCTAGCCAATTCTCATTCATTCGTCAAGATTCAGCCCGAGCGGCGGTATTCCGGGTCTGGAGGAGACGCCCCCGCTGGAGCGCCTGCAGTGGGGCTGAGCCGTAGCGCAACCCTTGAGGACAGGTACCGGCGCCGGCGGCCCATCAACGTGATTGAGATGCACAGGGCCTGCCGGCGGCCGGGCTCAGCTGTCTGAGTTTGGGTCACCGCGGCAGGGAGGAGGCGCCTGACACGAGCAAAGACTCCAACCAGGTGCTAGGTGTCCAAGCGCCGGGGCATAGGCCCGATCGGCGCCAGAGCGTCTCCCTGCGTGTCCCACCTCTTCCTAGCAGCTTGCATCCCTTTGCAGGTGGTGGGACTGGGGCATGGAGCAGCATGCAGCTTCTCCGGGCTGCAATAGAAACCAGAATCCTCCTGGGGATACTCCTGGGGGATAGGAACAGCAGTGGACGGCCGCTGAGAGCCTGGGCAGGAGCCAGGGAGACCTGGAGACTAAGACTCAGCAAGCTCGCTGTGTAACCTTGGGGAGACTCAGTTGTCCCGCCTGTAAAATGGCACGCAGCAGCCACACGTCACTGATCGCCAGCGGTGGAGCGCGGGGTCAACGATCAGGGCGCGGAGGGGCGAGGGGTGGGGCGGAGGGGTGTCCAGGGGTGGAGGCGGGTCCCGGGATGGGGGCGTCCTTGGGCGGGAGCGAAGCGGGCGGTCGCTGGGGGGCGCTGCGCATCCGGGGCGGCTCGCCCGGCTGCAAGTTTGCCTCCAGCTGTTGAATGCGCGGTGGCGACGGGACCCGGACCCCGCCGGGTGAGCAGCGCAGGGGGCCCGCTCAGCGGGTGCCCAGGCTCAGCGGGGCCGCGGGGCCGCCGCCTCCCAGGGCGCCGCAGCTGCAGCAGCGGAGCCGGCGAGGCCCCCGCCCGGCGGGTGTGTGTCCGTGAGTGTGCGTGTGTCCGCGGGGCCTCGCGGCCGAGGGGCGGAGGGGCTTGCTGCGGGAAGGCCTGCGGAGGGAGCCGGGCGCGGCGGGCGAGGGCGCACGGACAGACGGCGCCGCGGCCCCTGACGCACGCTCGCGCGGCCCCTCCCGGGCGCCCGGCCCCGCCGAGGCAGAGGCGCGGCGGCGGGCAGGCGGGGGCGGCGGTGTCTGCGCGCACACGCTCGCTCACAGACACACACAGACACACGCACGGGCCACGCCACAGACACACGACACGCATAGAGCCACGGCCGGGCTCGCCGAGCCCGCCAGGCGCCGCGCACACTCGCACCCGCGCTCACATCCACACTCGCACCCGCGCGGAGGCCCGCAGCCGCCGCTGCCCGGAGGCGGCGGTCGCCCGGATCTCGGCTGGGGCTGGGGGTAAGTGAATTCCTCCAGATTTGAGCGCTGGTGGCCGGCGGGGACTGTGGGAGCCCGGGCAAGAGCCGGAGGCGACCCCCCTCCGCCAGCGGAGGTGGGGCTTGGAGAAGGACCAGAAGGGGGAGGATGAGACCAGGAGAGCCACCCCCAGTTCTTCCTGGTTTGGGGATCCCCTTGAGACCCCCAGGGGACCACCTTGCATGGGGGTAGTGGGGGTGGGGGTGGGCGGAGGCAAGGTGGGAGGACACGAAGGACGAGCGAGCGGCGAGGTGAGCATTTGGGGTGGTGGTGCAGAGGCTTGATGGTGGATGGTTGTGCTCGCCAGTGCCACACCGCACCTCTCTGCCCCTCTCTTTGGCAATCGGAGTCCCTCCCCCTCGTTTCAGGGGGTTCTGCCGGTCAAGGAATTCATCTTCCAACTGGTAAGGGGGGATTGACGGATACGGGATGGCCGTCCCAGGGGGAGGGGGCCAGGGTGGGGCTTTCTCCCCCTGCCCCGGCAGCAGGGAGGTGGGTTTGGTAGGAGGACAGAACTGGGGGGTGGGGACCCTGGCAAAGGCTTTGCCCCTTCCTGCGCTGGGCTGGTGTGGGGCAAGCAGGGAGGTATTGCAGGAAGCAGCAGAAATCGGCAGAGCCTGCAGCTCTGGCAGAGCCTGGGCCACTGCTGGCTGTGTGTGTCTGTGTGTGTGTGTGTCCGCGTTTGTGTGTGTGTGTGTGTGTGTGTGTGTGTGTTTGCATGTGGGCTCCAGCAACTGTCTTGGGAAGGGGGAGGGATGGGCGTGTTGGCTGGGGCAGTGCATGCAGGTGGGGAGGGACGCATGTGCCCTGCATGGACATGGGTAGACCCGGATCTCAGTGCACACGCGCGCACACACACATGCGCACGTTTGGTGGCCCAGCGGGGTTTCCTGGGACTGTTTGGAGGGAGAGAGCTGTTGCGTGGGGTTGTGCATGTGCGTGTGTGTGGGTGCATGTGGGCACTTGGGGAGCTTGTGTTTGGGACAGAGACCACCAGGCTGTGGTGTGTCAGGCATGCCTGAGGAGGGAGATGAGCCGGGACGGTGGTGTACCCTCGCTCAGCTCAGGGGACTGTGGTACTCAGGGCACTTTCTGCAGCTGGGGGCTCCCTCCATGCCCCCTCCCCCAACTCCTCCCTCACCAGCAGCTGCTTCTGGAGGGCACTGCTGGCTGGGTCCCTTGCTGGGAGACACAGGTGTTGGGCTGGAGTGTGTGTGTACGCGCGTGTGTCCAGGCTGCGGCTGTCACTGTCAGCAGGCTGTCGGAGGCGAGAAGCTGGGGGAAGGGGCAGTTGCTGGCCGCGCCTGCCCGCCCAGGGGAGGGTGGTGGAAGCTGCAGCCCAGACGGCAGGTGTGAGTTATTGAGGGACATTTGAATCTGAGCGGCAGCATCGTGGGGGCTGGGAGCGCTTGCAGGAGTGTGTGTGGGTGTGTGTGCGCGTGCCTGGCTCCCACCCTGCTCCTCTAGCCTGTGGACACCTGTAGGATGTAACATGTCTAGGTCATGGGCAGGGCGTGTGGGTGCTCAGGTGGGTAAACGAGCCTGGCGAGGGGGTGAGCACATGGACACTGTCCTGAGCAAGCTGTGGGCTACGGCTACATACGGGTGGACATGGGGACCTCTGGGCCATGAGCCCCTGGGCAGGAAGAAAGAGGAGTGACTGAAGGGGGACATCAGGGAGAAGTATGGTGACAGTCAGTGAGAACCTTGGGGTGTGACATCAACTCTGGGCTGCTGGTGACGTCACTGGGACAGCGGCATGAGGGGCCACCCCCACTGGCCAGAGTATGCGAGTGTGATGTCATTGTGTGTGGCACTGAGTGGGGTCATGTCCCCTGTGTGTTCGAGGGATAAGAGGAGGGGGATGGAGCCACAGGGTGGGCAGTCCCTCCCAAGAGACCCCATTTCCCAGTGGCCTGAGTAGGTGTGGGAGTCCTTTCCTGTGCCCCTGAGAAGTGCATCTCCTCTGCCCCCACATGGTGGCTCTTCTGTCTAGCCCCTCTTCCCCTTCCTGTCCCAGCCACTTCGGGGCACCTGTGTCCTAGTGAGTGTGCCTGTGAATGTAAATGCATGTGACAACTGTGGTGACAGCCAGGGACACCTTGGCTTCTAATCTCATTTTGCCACTTTGGGTGCTCTGTGCCTCAGGCCCTCCGCCACCCTTCTGAGCAGGGGTCTCTCTTCCACAACCTCGGACAGCTGGAGAGGGAGGGGGTCATAGGCGACTGTGGCCTCCAGGGGGTGCTGGTGCTGGCCCTCGGGGAGGGGACTCCACTCCCATGAGCTCTGTCCCCGCGTCCCTGGCCCCAGGCAGCTGCTCCTCCTCCAGATGAAGCCTAACTCTGTAAAGACTTCCTTTCTTCCTTGGGTCCTTGTGGCAGTCTGAGGGGCGGCCGGGCTGGCCACTGTGATGGGCACATTTGACAGATGGGCAAACTGAGGCCTGTCCATTCACTCTTCCATGGGAATTCCCCTCAAGGGTGGCTCCTGGGACACGTTTGATCAGCAGGTGCCGCCTGAAGGGAAGGACTCTCCTTTCTGCAAGATGAGGAGCTCCGTGGGGTGGGGGGGGTGGGGGCCTGGGCGAGGCGTGGCTGAGAGGTCACCGGCCGTCCTCCACCACGGATTCACACGGAAACCGCCATCCGGCCGTCAGCGCCCTCCAGTGGGGTGGGTCTGCGGTCACGGCAGCTCCGTGTCTGCTCCCTGCTGTGGCTTCTTCCTTGGGGTCTTGCAGGAAGTCTGCTTTGGAAGCAGACTGGGGTTGGGGCCACCTGTGCCACCTGCTGGCTGTGTGTCCCCCGGGGCCTGTCTGTGGAGGGCAGAGGCTGCTTTGCCTTTGAGGCTTAGTGAGCAAACATGACTCTGGCTTCCAGGGGCAGACCAAGGCAGTACCCGTCCCTGTCACTGCCCCCTGCTCCGCTGCAGTGCTCTGGGCCCATCTTCCCTCCCGCCCTGCCCCCACCCCAGGTGCCACTGAACCGCGTGGCATGTGTGGCCGAGCCTGGGTCGAAAGGCCTCCTCAGGAACGGCGTGAGCAGCCCAGAGGGTCAGCTCCAGCCCGTCTCCTGCCGCCCCAGTGCGGCTCTGATTAGATCAGCGTCCTGGCTCACAGCTGGCCCCAGGCCCTGCCACTGCTCTGAGGAAGGCGTCCGGGGGTTGGAATAAGAGAGCCCCTCTCCGGCCACCCGGCCCTGCGCACAGTCCCCAGGGAAGGCGGAAAAGGCATGGAGAGCCTCCCAGGCAGCCTTCTGTCTGGTCAGAGGAAGCGGTCTGGGCCCCATGCTGCTCATAGCAACAGTGATTACGGTGGTGACCATGACAATGGTACCAACAGCCAGACCTGGTGTGAAGCTCCTTACAAACAGCAATCGGCATTTGTTTCATCCCACAAAAGTTTTCTGCAGTAGGGGCTATTTCAGAGACAAGAAACAGAGAGGTTACAGAGCAGCCCGCGGCCACACAGCCGTGCAGCCAGGACTGGAATCCCCGCAGGGGGACTCTGGAACCAGCACCATTTACCGCTGAACCCCTTCGCCAGGTGGGCCTGGCCCTGTCATCTCGCTGAGGGCCTCTCTGGGCCTCGCGTGGTCATCTATACATGGGGACTGTGACCATGCTGCAGGGAAGCAGCAGGTGGGGAATCCATTTTCGTGGCTGCAGGGACAGAGGAGCAGGAAAGAGGCCTTGGGGAGGGCTCCTGGGTCAAGGTCCTCCTGTCCAGCCTGCTCTGAGCCCAGCCCCTGACTGGTTTCTCCTGTGCTCCTCCTCGTGGGGACCTGTGTGTTCCTGAGGGCAGCCTCTGCCCCTGGCCCTCCTCCAGGGCCTCCTGCACCAGCGGGCCCAGGGCAGCGCTGGCGGGGCTCCCAGGACAGGGGGAGGGTGCTCCCGGCCTGACGCAGCTATAGCTGGGGCCCCCTGGACTAACCTGCCACCTCCCCTATCTTGCCTGTAAGAGGAATCGGGGCTCAGGGGTCAAACCCTGCCCCTGGTCCTCATCCATGTGTGTTCCTGGCAAGTCAGTCACCTCCCTAAGGTCCTGTTTCCTTGAGAGTGAGGATGGTCCTGCCAAATTCCTCACCTGGGTGTAGCATGCTGTCTGGCACATAGTAGGGTTGGGTTCTTTCCCTCCTCCTTCCTGTCTGACGCGTCATTCATTCCTGGGGCCCTGGCGTGGGTCTCTCTCTGGCTGAGGCTGTGTGTCCCTGGCTGGGCTGTGTGTCTGTCTCCTTCCTTCCTCCACTTCTGAAATGCACTGGAACTGAGTCCCCGTCCTCAGGCTGTGGCAAGGCCGGGGGCTGCCTACCTGCTGCTGGGGTGTGCAGCGGGGCTGTGGGGGGGGCATCTGTGTGTCAGTGTGTGTGCTTGCATGTACCTGCCCAGCGGTCACTGCTCCTGGGGGTCGGGGACCTGGGGAGCAAATCCCAAGGTCCCCTGACCAGCCTGCTCTGAGCTCTGCCCCAAGTTTCAGACCTGACTCGGTTTCCCCCCTTGGCCTCTCTGTACGGCTCTCCCTGGGTCTTGGCGAGATGGAGGCTGCAGGTCACCAGCCTCCCGCCCTTCCCATCCTGTCCTGTCACCTGCGGGGATTTCACAGATCTGCTAGCTGAGCCGTTTCCGGCTCTCTCACTGCCTGTCAGCTCCGTATGCCCTCAAAAAATACTTGTTGAACAAATTCCTTTCATCTGCATGCGACTGAGGATGGATCGATGCATTTCCCATTCGGACTGGGTACACACAGACACTCTCCTGCGCATGCGTTACCCCAGGAGAACTGCTGGGCCCCAGGGCGCAGGCAGGGGCCTGAGTCCCAGCCTGGAGGAGCTCGGCTTTGAAGGAGGCATGGGACGTGTGTGACGTCTAGCAGGTGCACACAGTAGGGCTTGTTTGACAGATGTCCTCACTGGACTGTGACCTGAGCAAGAAGGGGCTGGTGCTGCCGGCTGGGGGCCAGGTGCTGAGCCAGCTTCGCGGCAGGGTGGGGGAGGCTGGATGTCTTCTGCTCTGGGCACCGCACAACTCCCTCGATTGGGCACCTGCCATGTGCCAGGCGTGGATGGGCACCTTCTGTTTGCTTGTTTAATTTTGGCTGGAAGTCCTGCTAGCCTGTGGGCCAGGAGCAGGGGCCCTGAGGCAGAGAAGCCTGGAGTGGATTTTGAGAAGGTGAATTTGGGCACGTAGTTCTAGGGTCACCACACAGGGCCGGATTTGCTGGGCTAAGATCGCGTTTCCCTTTTGGTCATGAGCGTCAAGAGCTGCCTGTGTTTAAAATGCAGATTCCTGGTCCCGCCTGTTCAGCCTTGGATTCAGTAGCATTGGTTTGAGGTTTGGGGACCCCATTTTAAATTCTTTTCTGGAGATTAATTCACCCACGATTGCTGGTCGGATGCACAGAGGTGTCTGTTGCGGTTCCCTGGGGGTCTCTAGGACTCCTCCCAGACTCCAGGGAGGCGGCAAAGCCATCCTCTTTCCAGAGGAGGCGCTTGTGCTCAGAGCAGAGCCCTGCTTTGAGTGACACAGCAGCAAGACAGAGGCCGATACTGATTAATGATCTCCCTGTTCATTGACTGCTGTCGCAAACCAGTCAGGGAGCCCCACATCAGATGCTCGGCTGCCCTTCGGCACCTTTCCTATTGCACAGATGAGGAGGCAAAGGCAGAGTCTGTGCTCGGGGATTCCAGGCCGCACAGTGGGTAAAGCTTGGCACAGAGGGTTGGGATGAATGGGGCTGGCGGGGGCCTGCCCAGCACCTTGGACGGAGCGACTGCCCTCCCTCCTCTGCTTCCTTTGGTGGAGCTGGGCTGCGGCTGTGCGTGGGAGCGGAGGCCGCCCGGGTGGAGGAGGGGAGAGCCAGGAGGGCGTCCTGGAGGCGGCGGCGTGGCGCCACGCGGGGTGGTCGCTCTGCAGAAGCAGGTGCGGGGCCAGCGGGCCGCGGCTGGGCCGCCTCGAGCGCGCCCCGGGGTGGGCGGGAACTGCGGCGGCGGGAGCGCGCTTCGGGAGCCCCCGCGGGGCCGGCCACCCCCGCCGCATTGGGCGCCGTGCGTCCGCTGCTTCCGCCTCCTTCCCGGTGCTTGGAATTTGCAGTCGCCGCCGCTGACGCTCGCAGCCAATTTCACGGCCCCTGGGCTCGGCGCGGTGCGCGGCAGCGGGAGCCGCCGGCGGGGCGGGCGCGGGGCGGGGGACCTGAGCGTGCGCTCCCGGGGTGGCGGCCGGGTGGGGACAGCAGGGGGCCGCCGGCCGAGCGGTGTGGCGGGCGAGCTGAGCGGCCTGGGCATGTTGGCACCCATGCCTGGCCCCGGTGTCTGGGAGCGGCTCCCTGAGTGTGGGTGGGCTGGGGGACGCGGGTGGGGGGCGTGTGGATCTCGGTCGGTGCCCTGCGCTGGGGGCGTGTGTGTCTGGGTGCCTTTGGCGGCGCCTGGGGCTGGGCAGTGCAGGGGGTGGGGGGAGGCTGTGTCCATGTGTCTGCAGTGTCCCAGCTGTGTTGACATGGCTGTGGGTGGGACAGCCCCCTGGCTGGACCCCGGGTGTGTGGGCTCTGAGTGTGCCTGTTGGGTTTTGGTGTGTGTCTCATGTGTGTCCAGGGTGCTGTCCTGTGCTTGCTGGCTGGGGGCTGGGGGTCAGAGGTGCGCCCTGGGCTGGGTGGGGGCTGGGGACCAGGGGTGCACCCTTGGCTGGGGTTGGGGCTGGGGTCAGGGGTACGCCCTTGGCTGGGGCTGGGGTCAGGGGTGTGCCCTTGGCTGGGGGCCAGGGGTGCACCTTTGGCTGGGGCTGGGGCTGGGGTCAGGGGTGCACCCTTGGCTGGGGCTGGGGCTGGGGTCAGGGGTGCACCCTTGGCTGGGGCTGGGGCTGGGGTCAGGGGTACACCCTGGGCTGGGGCTGGGGCTGGGGGACAGAGGTGCACCCTTGCCTGGGGCTGGGGGTCAGGGGTGCGCCCTGGGCTGGGGCTGGGGCTGGGGCCAGGGGTGCGCCCTGGGCTGGGGCTGGGGGCCAGGGGTGCGCCCTGGGCTGGGGCTGGGGGCCAGGGGTGTACCCTGGGCTGGGTGCTGGGGCTGGGGTCAGGGGTGTGCCCTGGGCTGGGGCTGGGGGTCAGGGGTGCTCCCTGGGCTGGGGCTGGGGACCATGGGTGCACCCTTGGCTGGGGCTGGGGCTGGGGTCAGGTGTTCGCCTTGGGCTGGGGCTGGGGCTGGGGGCCAGAGGTGCGCCCTTGCCTGGGGCTGGGGGTCAGGGGTGCACCCTGGGTTGGTGCTGGGGCTGGGGTCAGGGGTGTGCCCTTGGCTGGGGCTGGGATCAGGGGTGCACCCTGGGCCGGGGCTGGGGCTGGGGGCCAGAGGTGTGTCCTGGGCTGGGGCTGGGGGTCAGGGGGGCACCCTGGGCTGGGGCTGGGGCTGGGGGCCAGGGGTGGCCCTGGGCTGGGGCTGGGGCTGGGGCACGTTTGTGGAGCAGCCCGTCCTTTTTTCTGCCTCTGGGAGGGGGCGGGAGGAGGCAGCCGGGGCCAGGAGTGTTTATGTTCTGCAGGGTGTCGCTGGCTGCCAGCCTTGGTGGGTCTCCATATGTTTGTGAATGGCAGGGCTGGGGGGGCCGAGGTGTGAGCCCCTGCCTGGAGGGGAGCTGCAGTTCCATCTGGGCTGGTGGCGGATGTGGGGCCAGACAGGGAGGGCCCCCTGCGTATGCACATGCGCTGGCAGATGGGTGAAGTTCTGCCGGGCCCCTGTCTGGGAGTGTGGCGAGGGGAGATAGGTGTGCCCAGCTCTTGGAGCAGGCAGGGGGAAGTGGGCTGAGATGTCACACCTGGCAGGGCACAGGCTGGGCACTTGGGCAGAGGTGAATGCCAACCCGGTAGGGTGCTGAATGAGAGGGGTGGGGGTCTTTGTTTCTCCCAGCTGATGAGGGGGTGCGGTGCCAGTATCTGGGTGGCCAGCAGGAGGGCCGTGTGCTGGGCACTGAGGTGGGTGTGCACTGGAGGGTGCCCAAGTGTGAGGGTGAGGCATGCTGTGGGCGGTGTGTGGCCGTGGCTGTGAGTGGGGTGTGGCCCTGGGAGGACGATTTGGAGGCACCTCCAGGCCAGGGGCCCAGGAGGGAGTCGGGGGCCTAGTCAAGGAGCGGAGGGGGGACATGTTGTTTCCTAAAAGTTCACCATCTGTCGCTTGCCCCTCCTGTGGGGGACTGGGAAAAAGTCCCATGGCCCTGGCCTGTCCCCTCCCTCTGAACCCCACAGCCTAGCCCTGCCTAGGAGGGAGCCCTCAGCCCCATCTGTCCTGAGGCCCTCGGTCTCTGGACTCCTCTGGCCGGCCATGAGCTGGCCGCCTCTGTCTCTGCCCACCTCTCCTCACTTTTCTCCTCTGTCTCTCCTCTCTCCCTGTCTCTCTGCCTGTCTCCCGGTCTCTCCCCATCTCTCTCCCCTCTCTGCCTCCATCTCTCCCCTCCCTCCGTCCCCCTCCCTCGGCCTCCCGCTCACACTGATATCATTTGTGGTATATTTGGTTGCCATGGGAAACCTAAGAAAGAAGTGAGTGTACCCTTCAACACTTCGGTGTTCCTCCTCCCTCCCCTGGTCCCCTCCCTCTCCTCCTCTCCTCCTCTCCTCCCTCCCTCCCTCTCTCCCCCTCGCCTCCTGGCAGCAGAGAGGACTTGGGTGAGGAGCTGCGGCTGCTGTGGGCCAGGACCTGAGACCCCATTGCCACCTCTGCTGCCGCTGCCTGGGGGACCTCCCTGAGACCCAGGTCAGGGACAGAGGTTCCCTTTGCCTGCAGATGCCTGGTAAGGACAGGGTCCTCTGCCCGAGGGGCTGGATGTGAGCACAGCTCACGTGACCTGGCCTGGAAACCCGCACAGTGGCCAGCCTCAGGCTGCTGCTGAGTCCCTTCCTGCCTGCCGCCCCTGCCCCAGCCACAGGCACCCCGGCTGCCTCTCCCAGCTCCCCCATCCCCGAGGCCTCTGTGGCAGCTGCCAGAACCGCAGGCCGTTGGGGGCTGGGACAGGCCCGCGGGAGGGTGGGGAGGAAGCAGAGCCCCGTCCTGCTCCTTCCCCTGCAGAGAGGGGCAGCCGGCCTGGCCTGCACCCCACAGGGCAGGGGGTGTCTGTGCACCTGCCGGGGGCCTCCAGAGGGAGGCCTGGGGGAACGCAGCCTCCCCTGCCTCTGGTGGAGGCCTTTCCCTTGCAGGGGAGGCAAACTGAGGGGCCGAGAGGGGACTGGGCGGGGTGGGGGGCAGCCTGCAGTGTCCATGTGGGGCCTGATCCCTGTCATGAGGTTGGAGGCGGCAAGGAGCCCGGCCTGCCGGGAAGGAGGAGGCCTGATGGGAGGAGGCCCCAGGCAGGCGGCAGGCGCTGTTCTGCCCTGGGGAGGAGAGGCCCAGAGGCTGTCACTGTCACCGCACTGTGTTGGTGGTGGCCACGTGGAGGGAACTGTTGTCCAGGCGGGTGGTGCTGGCGGTTGCTGAGGCCAGGGAGCTCCTCGGTGGCTTTGTGGTCTCCATGGAGAGGGGAGGAGACGGGAGCTGCCGGCTCCGTGTTGGTGGTTGCTAAGCAGAGGGAGATGCGTCTCCAGGATGCGGTGGTCCCCACGTGGAGGGCCGTGGCTACCGAGGGTGGAGGTCCGCAGGAAGGGATGGTGACGGTGCTGGGAGGGCTGGGTCAGGGCACCTGGTGTGGCCGTCACAGGTTCAGGGGCGCTTTCTTGTGGGGAGGGGGCCCAGGGAGGGTTGAGGTGCCACCTCACTGCCACCCTGACCCCCAGCCTTTTCTCTAAGCGCGTCCCTTGGCTTGTTCAGGTCACCATCACGATGCTTTCCTGAGACCCCTGCTGGCCCAGCTTGCTACCTGCTTTTGAGACCTCAGGTGGGGGCAGTGACAGGTCTGGGGTCACACAGACGTGTCCAGGGCCTGGGACTTAACTCTAGGCAGCCTGGCCCCCAGCACCCGCGCCAAGTGTCCAGCCCACAGGCTAAGCTCCTTCTGCTGGGTGGCTGGCCTCTGCCACCCAGCACCATTCAGTCCTCTCTCTGTCCCCAGTCCCCACAGATTCTCCCAAAGCAACGTGTCATTGAAAGAATCACAGGGGGGCTGGGGATGTGGCTCAAGTGGTAGCGTGCTCGCCTAGGATGTGTGAGGCACTGGGTTCGATTCTCAGCACCACATAAAAATAAAATAAAGATATTGTGTCCACCTAAAACTGAAAAATATTAAAAAAAAAAAAAGAAAGGATCACAGGAAGCACCTCAGAGGACACTGAGTTCTGGACTTGAGTCTTGACCCTGGTGGTGGTGGTCTTTCCTAATGGCCCTGCGCCTCGTTTTCCCTCTGCATAGTGGGGAGGGGGCACAGGCCTGGCAGGTGCTGTTTTGGGGTATGGTTGCGATGCCCTGGTGTGGCCCCTGGTGCACTGTGGCGTCCCAGTAGTCCCCACCATCACCGCCATCTTTTAGGAAAATGGTTTTCCGATGGGCGCGGGAGCCGGGGTGCCCCTGCAGAGACCCGCTTCCCTGAGCCCCACCCTGGGCCCCTGCTGAGCAGGAGGAGTCCCGGGTCCTGTGGAGGCTGAGTGCCTCCTGAGGGTCACAGGGCACCTTGTGGCCCAGCAGCAGGGAACCTAGGACCCAGGTTCCCTGACCCTGGCGTCTCTGCGGCTGCCCTGGGGACCTGTGGGCACTTTTGTCAATGGAACCCTGGCCTGGGCACAGCCAGTGGCCTGGGGCTGGGGGGGACCTGCAAATAACCAGTCGGGGGTCGGGTCACCTCCTTGGCACCACAGGGCACAGGCTGGGCGAGGTGGAAAGGGGCACCTGGGAGGGGCTTGGGGAATGGCAGGTGGCTGTCTTTCGAGTGACAGGGGTTTCCGTCAGGTCCCGGCCCTGCGGGGGCAGGTGCCTCTGAGTGGGTTTCTGGGCCTCAGTTTCTCCATCTGCACAGGGGGGTGGCGAGAGCCCTCCTTGGCCTCGCCGCTGTCGGGGGGAGGGTGCCCGCGGCCTCGCTCTTGCCCTTCTGGGTGCCTTTGTCTCTTTTTTGGTGCTGGGTGGCACCCAGGGGTGCTCTACCACCGAGCTGCACCCCCAGCCCTTTTTGGTTTTGATTTTGAGACGGGGTCTTGCTGAGCCGCCCGGCCACCCTGGAACTCGCGACCCTCCTGCCTCGGCTCTGGGGGAGCCCGGCCAGTTTCCTATCGTCTTGGGACTCCCTGTTGGCCCTGGGAAGAGGAGTGTCCTAGGTGACCTGGGAGGGCGTCGTGGGCCGGCCAGACCCAGGCCTGGCTCCTCGCTGTGGGAGGCTCTCTCAGGGTCCCGGCGTCCTGGGATGGGCCCCGGCCATGTGGTGAGTGACACAACCAAAGGCCGTCGGGGCCTGGGGTCTGGGACAACCAGACAGGTCCACGTCCCAGAGTCGCCCCTGAGGACCGGCTGCGAGATCTTGGTGTTTCTCACCTGCAAAATGGGAACCATGACAATGAACGAGGGTCACCGAGGACGGGGCCCGGGGCTCTCTTGACGCACAGCTCCCCACCTCCCAGGAGAGGCAGGCAAGGAGCAGAGGGTCAGGTGGCAGGTGGTGCCAAGTGGCCACTGTGTGCTGGGCCCATCTCCATGTGCTTCCGTGGGGGAGGGAGAGGGCGTGTCGTGTCAGTGTGGCTGTTCCTTCTGCACCAGCTGCTGGTCCCTCTGTTCACTGCAATCCCCCTGGCTGTTTAATTGTCACGTCCTCAGGGAAGCCCTCCCTGATTGCCCGTCCCTGCTCTGGGCCTCCTTGCTCTTTCCTTATGGCTCCACCACAGCTGCGCACTTCTGTCCTGTTGCTGGCTGTCTGCCTTCCCACCCCTGTAGAGTGTCAGCTCCCTGAGGGCAGCCTTTTCTGTCCTGTTCCCTGCTCTCTCCCAAGTGGGGCCTGGCATATAGTAGAAGTTCAATAAAATATGTGGTGAGTGCATGGGCGGTCACCCTGCCAGCTGCCCAGGAGGCTGGGCTTCCATTCCCACTTTACATACAAGGAAAGTGAGACTGGGCGGTTTTGGTCAATTGCTGTGGGTGGCCACTGGAAGTAGGTGACAGAGCTCTCATTTGACCCAGGTCAGGCTGACGCCAGCCCAGTCATTTTTGTTGGGGACAGAACCCAGGGCCATGTGCCTGCTAGGTAAGCATGCTGCGCCCAGCCCTGTCTAAGATTTTACTTTTTTTTTGGGGGGGGGTCCGGGGGATTAAACTCAGGGGCTTGGGGAACCAAGGGATGTGAACCACGGAGCCACGTCCCCGGCCTAAAATTCTACTTTGAGACAGGATCTCAGTAAGTGGCTGAGGGTCTCTAAGTTGCTGAGGCTGGCTTCAAATTTGCAGTTCTCCTGCCTCAGCCTCTGGGGTCTGGGGGGTGACAGGCGGGAGGGTTTGGCCTTGACCTTGAATGCAGAGGCAGGATCACAGGTGGTTCCTGATGGGTTATAGGAGGAGCTTCTGGTGGAAGAGCTGAATCATCTAAAGGACTCAGCTCACCTGCTCCCTGGCTGCGTGGCCTCAGGCAGATGTCCTCACCCCCCAGTACCTCAGTTTACTTGTCTTGGGGGGTCATCTCTCAATGGGCTTCCGGAGGCAGTGGCTTTGAACTTGATTGACAGATTTCTCTCAGGTCCCCTCCCTCCCTCAGTCCCCTCAGCTGAACCACCGCAGTCCTGGGAGGCCTCACTGCTGCCCTGGAGGGACTTGAGATTTTGATTTCTGAATAGGGGACATTTTAAGTACTTGGGACCGGCCATAGTCTGCCCTGCCAGTCCAGGGTCTCTGACATCCCATTCTGCCAACTCCACCTCTTACCTTCTCGGTGGAAAAAGAGAGAAAACCAAAGAGAGAAGACAGAGGAGAAAGTGGTTTAATTGAGCACCTATTGTGTGCCGGGGACTCTCCTGCCTGCATCTCCTCCTGTGGCCACGGTAGCCCAAGCAGCAGGGGAGGTGCCAGGCCACTTGATTCTCGAGAATCTGGGGTAATTCTCGGCAGGGCACAGAGGAGGGAGGGAGAGGGCCTGGCCTAACGGTGTGGGCCTGCTCTAGGTCACCTGGGCAGTGGGCTGCTGGTCCCAGTGCTGCCAGGTCTGAGCTTAGAGTGCCCAGTCCCCATTTCAGGGGCTGGACCTCCAGGGACTGTGGAGCGGACCGACCGCTGCCCCGGCCTGCTGCCCGCCCCTGCTGGCAGCCATGCCAGCCCAGGGAATAGACGGGCCTGTGTGCTCCTCCCTGGGTCTTGCTCAAGACCCCGTTTGTTTGGGGAGGAGAAAGGGGGGTCTGTGGTGCCCAACAGAGGTGGGATTCATGCCTGCCTGGTACTGTCCAGGCCTGGAGGGGAGCCAGCAGGAGGGAGGGAGAGGAGGCGCTGGGTGTGCCTGGGGGGAGGTGGGCGCCCCACCCTCTGACTCCCAAGTGCCCTGTGTGTGTGTGTGTGGGGGCTTCCACTCCTGAGATGGGGGGTGGGTGTTGGGGTCCCTCTGCTCTCTGAGTGTGGGCGGGGAGGCCCATCCACCCACTGAGGCTCCCTGAGGGCTGGAGGCTTGGGAAGAGGTGGTCCCCAAGGTGCAGCGCGGCTGATGGGGCGGGCAGCAGGAAGGCCAGTTCTGCCCTGGGAAGCGCGGCTCGTTCCCGCCCAGGGCCGGGTGCCGCGTCTCAGTTTCCTGAGCTGTGAAATGGGGAGCCGGTGGGCTCCTGGAGGGGAAGGAGTGGGGCTGGGGTAGGAGGGGGAGGGTCCGCACACAGTGAGCCCATGGGCTGTGTGGAGGGCGTGGGGAGTTCTAGCAGCTTCCGTACCCACCCCGCCCCTTGTCCACCCCAGCTCGTAGCTCCGCTAAGCCAAGAGGTGGGGTGCTGTGCGGAGCTGCAAGGCAGAGACACAGGACCCCAGGGCTCCTTCGTGCCTCCAGCCTGCTGTGTGACCCTAGCTAGTTTTCCACCCACTCTGGACCTCAGGCTGAGACCCAGCCCCTGTGGTTGAGGATCGTGTCTGAGGCCAGTAGGGGACGCAGACCTTCTCCCACTGCCAGGCTCCTGCCCCGAGGATGGTGGTGGGAGCTCCCCAGGGACCCCGCACCTGTCTCTGGGTCTCCTGAGTGAGCCTCGCCTGCTCTCTGCAGGGGTGACGGGGGAGTCAGGTCAGAGCCGGGTGGCAGCAGTGACGGTGTGGGTCCCCCGGGATCCCTGGGCCTGCCTCGGGGGCCTCATCTGGACACTGGGACTGTTCAGTGCCTGCCTCCAGGTGCTGCCTCCCTCCAGGCCACTCCCCTGTGGGCCCAGTGGGCTCCAGACGCTGGCCCTGGCCTTGCTGCTCCCTGCTGGGCAGTCTGTGCCTTCAGAGGCTGTTGAGACAAGCTGTGGCCTCTGGGGGTCTGGGTCAGGGGACGTGGGGTGTCTGACTGTGCCTACCTACGAGCCGATGGGCTTCGGGGTGGACGCTGGGTCCCGCCCCAGCTCCTCCGCGCTCTGGGGCTCTGGGCGGAGGGAAGCTGTCAGGGCGGCCGCCTCTGCCCCAAGCCCGTGCTGGGCACCTGCGCTTTCCTGTGCCCGCCCTGCTCTCTCCTTCTGATTCAGTGCTGCCATCGGTGACAGGGGACGGGACGGCTTTGGGGATGCGTTCCTGGCTCCACCGAGATGGCAGCTGACCTGCCTGGACACCAGGCCCTGGACTCAGGAAGGAGCCCCGGGGCTGTCGTCGGGGTCTGTCTGGGCCTGACCGGGCCCGACCCAAGGCAGGGGGTCTGGAGGGAAGAGGGTTGGCAGCGTGATAGGGAACCAGGACCCAGAGTGCAGGGTGACCATCAGGGCCAGCTCTGTCCCCTCCACCCCCCATAACCACAGACTGCGGCCCAGAGAGCAGGACACTGGCCCAAGGCACGGTGCAGCGGGTGGCCAGGCTGAGGTGGGCCTGGGGCCAGCCAGCGCCCCAGGCCCGAGTGAGCCTTCTCAGCTGGGCGCCTGTCCCTCTGTCTTGGCCTGTGCTGCGCGTTTGCCGCGGGCTTCGTCGTCTCTGGGCCACTGGAAGGAGCTGGGTGGACCAGCGGCGTGGTGGGCACCGGCTGGTTTTGCTGTGTTTGTCCTGTGTTGGGGACCGTGGGGAGGAGCAAGGTGTGACACCTCCCTGGGACTGACCGAGCAGGGCACGCTGCTGCCCCCTGGCCCCCTCCCCTGGGGCCCCACTGGCCTGTGCTCCTGGCACCTGCCGCTGTCCGCTTTTCCCACGGGGATTTGCCTTGCCGCCGGCCCTGCGCCTGGACAGGGCCCCCGGTGGGCACCCAGGGCGCCTCCCCTGGGACACAGTGGAGCGGTCCTGAGCCTCCTTGGTGCGGCTTTTCTTTATGGTCATTCGTTAGTGTCCCCGTCTAACTGGGGGCTGCCCTGGTCTTGGGGGTCTGCCTCCAAGGTCGGCGTGGACGCTGGCTTCTCCTCGCAGCTGTGGTCTGAGAGAGCTGGGCATCCAGCCTGTGGGCACCTGGGGACGAGGGCAGGATGTGGGGTCCAGGGCCGGAGCTCCCTGGGGACTCGCCCAGTGGTGCTACCTGCTGGGAGACCCCAGTGTCCCTGGCCATCCCCTGCCTGCCGCGGCCCCGGTCACTAGGCATTGGCCCCCTCAGCACTAAGGGAGCTGCTCTGGGCCCTGCTGCCCAGGTCTCTGGGTGCCCACAGATGTGCTGGCGCCCTCTGGGGCAGGGTGGGCACCAGCCCCCAAAGAGGGCGGGAGGGGATCTGGAGGGACCGGAGGCCTGGCCCTGGGGGCTCTCAGCCCGCCCCCCCCCGTTTCTCCTGGGCCAGGCCTGGGACTCTCTTGTCCCCTTGGCTGAGCTGGGAATATGTTGGTCAGCGGAGGGAGAGAGCGCTCCACAGGAGTCCTGGGTCTGGGCTTCTCATTCTGCCTGGGACCCGACTCTTGGGCCACCCACGGCATCCAGGGAATCACTTGTTCCTCTTACTTAATGACACGTAGGGACCACGGCGTCCAGGGCTGTTCTGAGAACATCACAGAAATCGGCATCCTCACGCCACCCGCGAGGCAGGTGCTACCAGGCCCCCGCGTGCGGATGGGGAGGTAGAGGCCCAGAGGTGCAGCAGGTGCCGTCTGGTCACACAGTGACGAGGTGGCAAAATCAGGATTTGAACCTGGGCCGCCCGCTCCTGCAGCCGCCCTCCTAACTAACTTAGTGCCCCTGGCAATCTGCGATGGCCGTGCTCGGGCAGGCGGGGCCAGCCTGGCCCCTGGTCAGAGCCTCGAGGATGCTCATGAAGAAGGTCCTGCCTGCAGCAGGTGTGGCAGCCGGGATCAGGTAACCCGGGCCCTGCTTGTCATTTCCTGGGCAGTCCCTGACCGGCCGAGCTGTGCGTTCCCCGTCTGTAAAACAGGGCAGCGGTGCTTCTGTGCCAGGCTCTTGTGAGAGTGTGTGAGGCACCTGGGGCCCCGGGCACACAGTAGGTGCTCAGCAGGGCGGGCAGCTGCGATGGCTTTGTGACAGGGCGAGAGGGAGGCAGTTCGAGGTGTGCCCAGGGCAGAAGGTCTGAGTGTGAGCGGCCTGTGGCCAGGAGAGGCCACAGGGGACACACTGGGCAGCTCCTCATCACGGGGCACACACCTGTCCACTGGGAGCACCCACTGTGCAGCCAGGCCCAGGCTGGGGACACGGGTCATCTGTGTGAGTCGGTGTGCGTCTGCGGGTCACAGCCGTCCCCGGGGTTTCCCGTGTGTTCTGATGCACAGGCCACGGTGAGCCCAGACCGTCTGGGGACCTTTTCTAAAATACGCGGTGACCAGCCCTGCCGCAGGGGCCCACCCCGGCCCAGGTCCCCCTGGATGGGTCAGAGCCACAGTATTTTTCGCCAGCCCTGGCTGCTCTTCTACGGGGACAGCCCCACCAGGACAGGGACCTCGTGTGTCGTGTTCACGGCTTGCCAAGCCGGCAGAGGGCCTGGAGTGCGCGTAGTAGGTGCTCTGTGAGCATTTGCGGAAGAGTAGGTTACCTGATAAATAAGGGCACTTCTAGAAAGGTCTCTAAAACCCCCTCCTCCAGCTCTTATGGTGAAGCTCAGATTCCAGACTTTTCCAGAGCCTGGGCAGGCGCGAACCAGGCCTCCCGGTTCCCTCCCAGGTCCTCTTGTCTAGTGCACTCGCACACACACCGGTGCACACGCATCCCAACATGCACACACACACCAGTGCACACACACACCAGTGCACACACACCAACACGCACATACACTGAAACGCACACACATCCTAATGCACACATATCCCAACGCGCACACCCACCAACATGCACACACCAGTGTGCACACGCATGAATGCACACACACACATACACAACTAACCAGGACCCAAAAGCTTCCCTCGGATGGTCACTCAACTTCCTAGCTTTAAAGTGTCCATGTGTCCAGCCCTGCCAAGGCCATGGGCTGGACACCAACTGGGGCACCTGCTTGGGGCCTCCCTTCAGTCCGAGGCGCCCTGGGCTGAGGCAGGGTCCTGGAAGAAGCCCGGGGAGCTGGAGCCAGCCCAGGCAGACCTCATCTTGGCACATGCCCTGCTGGGTGCCCGGTGGACACGTCCCTCCTCCTGGGCACTTCCTCCCAGTCCCACCCTCAGTAGCATCTGCCCAGCCTCCTGGTCACCACCCCCACCCTGCACTGCTGGCCCTCTCTGGCTTTAGGGGAGGGGGTGGCATTCCTGGGGACCAGGCTCCCTGCCCCCTCCCCCAGGAAGTCTGCCCCAGTGCCCAGGAGGATGGTAATTAGCATGAGGCAGGCTGATTAGCTCAGAAATTAAGTCTGTTTCCCTGGCTCCCGCGCCCCTAATTGAGCAGATGCAGGGTGGGGGAGGGGAGCGGGCTGGGGGCTCGTGTGGCTGTGCGCTGCAGGGGGCGGGGGCAGGCATGCACGTGGCAGTGGGGACCTACTCTCCATCCTGGGGACGCCGGGGAGGTGCACCTGGGGTGCTCCCACTCCGGGCACCACTATGAGTGCTGTGTGGCCCCTTCCTGTCCTGTGGTCATGCCTTGGTAGGCAATCCTGGGTCGTGCCAGGGACATTCATTGAGCACCTGCTGTGTGTAGCCACTGGGCACCTTTCTCACACAGCCTCGTTGGGTCTTGGGGACCATCAGGCAGGTTTGGAAGCCTCATTTTCTCAGGGGGGACACGGGGGCCTAGAGGGTGAGCTGGGCCGTCCAAGGTCACAGAGGTCAGAGAGGCCAGGCGGGTGCAGGCCCAGCATCTCGTGCAGCCCTGCCCTGGGCTGAGGGGCATCCTGCGGTCAGGGGGTGGTTGGCGCAGGTCTGGGCACCAGGGCGGGCGAGACCTCTGGCTTCTCGTTTGCTCTGAGGGGATCCGTCGTGCACCTTCTCCGGCCGTCGCGATGACAGTCGTGGTGACGGCAGTGATGTGTGGCCGTGTGCTTGCTGTGTGCCAGGCGGGTGACACGTGCTTTGCATGTGTCCTTATTTCATGGTCACAATGACCCCATGAGCGCAGGGTCGATGCCTTCGGTCTCCGCACTGGACGTCTTAAGGAGCTGGGGTTCAGAGGGGTGGCCTGGCCCTGGCCTGGTGGCTGGTGAGAGTGTGGCAGGGCCCGATCCCTTCACTGTCGCTCTCTGGGGCAGACCGTGCTCTGGCACACAGTAGGGCTTCAGCAGAGGTCAGCACCCTGACCCCTGGGAAGCCTGCGCCCACAGCTGCCCACAGCTGCTCACAGCTGCTGTGCCTGGGCTGGCGGGGTCCTGGGTGCTTCCTCCCAGAGCCACGTAGGGTCTCACTTCTGTGCCGTCGTGTGGCGGGTCCTGAGCACCGTGTCCTCCGTCAGTGCTCTGTCCCTGTAGGGTGACCCTCCAGCCTCGTCCTCCTGCTTGGGCAGTGCCTCTGCTTCCCTGGCTCTTGCCAGCCATGTATAGGACCCTGTCACCATCCTCCGCTGGCCCTGCCTCTGGCAGGCATTGGTTGTGTCACCTGCTGGCTGGCCTGTCCTTCGGGGCGTCCCTCTGTCCCGCCCTGGGCTCCCTCCTCCTGCACCTGTCTGCTCAGGTGGGTGCCAGCTGCATGCAGCCTCCCAGGCAGTCCTTGGGGTCCCCGACAGCCCGTCCCCGAGGTCACCAAGCTCTGCTCTCTCCTCCTGTGGCTGCCCCCTCCTGCCCTTGCCTGTGTCCAGTCACCATCACGGGCCAGCACAGTGGCAGCAGTGCCGACCCCGCCCCTGGTTCCTTCTGCACCCTTCGGCTGGTGGCAGCTCCTCAGTGTCACTGCTCCCCACTGTCCTTGGGCCCAAATCCAGAATCCCTGCTCTGGCTTCTGAGCCCTGCCAGGACTGGGCGCCTCGGGCTCTTGCCTGGGCTCCCTCCCGTCTCCCAAGCCGTGATCCAGTCCTCCTGGCCCTGTTCCAGTTCCTCAAAAGTGCCACCTTCTGGGGACCATGATTGCTTGCCACTGCGGCCTGGGGTCCCCCTTCTTCTCCCAAGGGCCATCCAGGGCAGGGCTTGTGCCCATTTTGCAGATGTGAAAGAGCTGAGCTGGCCCCAGGTCTCTCTCGTTCTTGCCTGTGCCCACCGGGGTGTGCATGTGTGTGCCCACGTGTGTGCCCACCTGTGTGCCCACGTGGCAGGCGCTGCCGTCTGCCGTCTGGGAGGCCGTGTTTGGGCTGGGATCTGAGCCGCCTCCTGCAGGGGAGGTGTCTGGGACGGTCTGTGGGGCTGAGCCTGCTCCTCTGTGGGACGGGGACGCTGCGTAGGAACATGTCACAGCCCTGGTCGACCCTCGGGACCACAGGCTCCAGGTCCCCTCGCCTGTTTCCCCTTTGCTTCAAAACAAACACCCGCGAGCCCAGACCGCGCATCCAGCCGAGGCACAGATGGAGCCGACTTGGAATTAATTAGTCCTGTTGCCAAGGCAACCGGGACCTGGACCGGGATCCAGGATCGTCTTCTCCTGGGCCCACCCCACCCTCCCAGCCCCTCTCCTACCTCCTCCACCACGTCCTGAGGCCCTGGCCCGCCCTCTCCCCCGCAGCAGCCGGGGACCCTCGGGGACTCTTCCAGACTCAGGGAGGCCCTGGTGGGGCTGGAGTCCCTGCGTGGCCACCCTTGGCTTGGTAGATCCTTGGGCAAGTCCCTGAAGCCCTGGGCGCCACCTCCGGTCAGTGGACTGAATGGGAGGCGGGGAAGACCTGCCTCGGGCCGTGGGCAGGGGAGCGGTGGCCCCGAATGGAGGTGTTGGGGACACAGTGGCATCCGTGGGCTCCGAGGGCTCTGCCATCTGCACAGTGATGGTGGCTCTGCCGCCCGCGTGCCACTACCCTGCTCCTCCTGACCTTGGCCTTCACCCGCTGGGCCACCCCTCTGAGCCTCGTCTGCACCGCGTCACCAGGGAGCGTCCCCCACCCTTGTCCTCTGGCCTGTCCATTAGTCCACCCGGCAGCGCCGATTCTCCCCCGGGGCCCTGGCCTGGCATTTGGTTCTCTTGACTCCGCTTCCTTGTCCGTGACCGCCCTGCGGTCCAGGGGAGCTGGGCAAAGGCCCCTGGTGACCGCCAGCTGCTGCTTGTGCCTTTGCTGGATGCAGGCTGGGGGGGGTGTCCTGCGAGGGGCTCTGGGGACGGCCACAGGGCGGAGTGTGGCCCCAGCCCTGTCACCTCCCCTCTCCAGGGAGAGCTCGGCCATCGCCCCCAGGAGCTCAGCCAGATGGGCTCGGGGCTTGGGGCGGCGGCTGGCCCAGCAGGCCGACCTCTCTGGCGGGCGTGGGCGCTGTTTCCTGGGCCTCGCTGGGCGCTGCTGGCCACAGCCAGGTCTTCAGAGGCCAGGGCTCGGCTCTCCCTCCCTGTAACCTTGGGGATCCCCTCTCCTGCCTGCACCTCTTTTCTCTGCTGAGAGATGGGGACCGTGGAAGGTGTCCCTGGGACAGTTGGGGCCCCGGCTCTTCATGCCTTGGGCCAGCAGAGGGGACACTTGTGGACAGTTTCTGTCCAGGGTCCTTTCTGAGCCATAGGATGTGGGGGTCCTCAGGGGTCAGGGCCACCTCTAACACCTGTCCTCTATCTTTTGGAGCCCCCGATGCTGGACTGAGCACACAGGAGTGCCCTGGGTTGGCAGGAGAGGCCCGGGCAGGCCCTGGCTTCTCAGCTACCCTCTGCTTCCTCTTTGTGAGCCTCGGTCCTTCATGTCACCTGGGCCTACTGAGGCATCTGTCGAGCTTGCCATCTGGGAAACCTCTGAGAGGTCTAAACCACGGGGGCAACTGGATGCCCACAGGGCCGGGTCACGTAGGAGTGCACATCTGATCGGAGGAGGGCAGTAGGGCCTGGTGGGGCCTGTGGCAAACTCCCACCGTCGGCTCTGTCTGGTGGCTTCGAAGGTGGGACTTGTATCTGTACCGCGCTGTCCAACAGGACGGCACCACGGCTGTGTGGAGCTGCCAGCTTGCCCCAGAAGGCCCACTCCACAAATGGATTAGCTGGGGGGAGGCATTTAACTCTCCTTTACATAATGACAAGGGCTAACATCAGTGAGGGCTTGTTCTGCGCCAGGAGACAACTAAGCACTTTACTCGGATTATCTCGCTTGATCCTCACACCAACCCCGAGGCGGGCAGTGTGCAGTTGCTCTTCCTACTCTGTAGAGGAGGCATTTAAACCACAGAGAGGTTAAGACTGGAACCCAGGGTCACACAGCTGTCGGGAAAGAGCAGGCCTTACCCCTGGGCCTCTGGCTCCTTAGCGGGGGGCTCTTCCCTTCAGCCTCCCCGGGCAGGTGGGGGAGAGGGAAGGGACCACCCCCTGCAGGGGAGACCCATCTGCAGCTCTTCAGGACTCTCAGCCCCAGGGAGGCTGGGGGAGGGAGGAGAAAGGAAATTAAGCAGATGAAAGGTGTTGTGGTGCCGGGGCAGAGGGACTTACGTTTTATGAGCCCTTGACGTTTGTGACCATAAGTAAGCAGGACTGTGTGCCCCTCGTTTGCATTAGAGGGAAGACGGGCAGCTGGGTCACTGGGGGACCTCCCGGGGCCTCCCAGGCAGGGGTCTCCACCCATCGAGGCCTCGTTTGGGCTGGTTTTAGGTGATCTTCGGACCCAGCGGGGCCCGGGTCCCTCAGGCTCGCCGCTGACCCCTGAGGCCTCCTCTCTCCCACGGGTGCCCATCAGCAGAGACTTGACCCTTAGATCAGAGGCTGCTGTTCTAGAAACTGCCCCGGCCTCCCTGGAGAGCACCTGAGGCCTGGGACCCCGGCTTTGCCGCCCGGGGCTGTGGGGTCGGGGCCTCGGCTCTCTGGCTCTCAGGTCCCTCGTCTTCAAGATGGGGGCGCCGATGGCTCCGACCTCCCTTTGCCTCCCGTCAGACGCACCCTCCTCTGGGGACACTGGGGCAGCCACAGTCCCTTTGCTAGTGATTCAGCTCTTTGGGGACACTTTGGCCCGAGAATAGAGGATCCCTCCTCACAGGGGGCCCCACCTGCCTGGTCACGCTGCCCGAGGCCCCACCGCTCCCCAAGTACGGGTCTCCTGAGCGTCTGCCTGGGCACTTCCACTGGGCATCACCAGGCCAGCCTGCCCCTGTGGTCCCCGCACACCCCCTAGGGCTCGGCAGGAGCAGGCTGTTACACGCCTGAGTGGCTGGACGCTGGGCCCGAGCTGGTGTCCAGCAGGTGGAACTGGAAGCCCTTCCAGTGCGCTGCGACTCGAGGCCACACCCCGATGGCCAGGTGGAGGCGTGGGCAGGCGGACCCAGCCCCCGCTGGTGTCTGTCCCTCCAGGGGCTGGGAGGCTGCTGGGGACCTCGCCAGCGTAGCAGGAGGGGAGAAGGGGCGCTCTGGGGGGCCTGGGCACCCGCAGACCCCAGGCTCCCTCCGTCCTGTGGGCGACAGCTCGGGCGACAGGGCCTCTCTGCCTCCTCGGGGCTCTGGCTCTCGACTCGGGCCTGGTCAGGAGGCCCTGCTTGTCCCCCTGCACTTCCCCAGTCCTGGCCTGTCCAGGTGGCCTAGGGTCTCCTGCCTCCAGGGCTGGAGGAGGCAGCTGGCTCTGCTGCTGTCCCCAGGCTGTGTCATAGGGGTGACTGTGGGGGCCTCCTCTGGGCACAGGTGAAGCCAGATGACCTGGGGGAAGGGGGGTGGGGAGAGGCCAGGAGGGGCCAGAGGGCGGGGGGCGGGGGAGACCGTGCAGAGGGTCAGCCTCTCCCTGGGGGAGGCTCTCCGGGGGTAGGTTGAGGCCGTTCCCTGGGGAGGACGGTGACTCCCTCCTTCCCTTCCTCTCCCTCCCTGCCAGGTGGGCTGGGGCTGAGGACTGGGCCTTAGCGGGCAGGAGGGTGGTGACAGCCCCACGGTCGGTGGCCTGGCCCTGGGCAGTGGTGCCCGTTTCTCGAGGCTGTGGAGAGTGCAGAGGCCCTGCACACCTGCCTCTCTCCTTCCCCAGGGAGGAGCGAGTGGCAGGCAGCGGGGATCTTATCCCAACCCAGTGGGACGCAGCGGCCCAGGTGTGCCACTCGGGCTGGGGGAGGGGGCAGAAGTGGGCAGGTGGCAGGGCCACTGTGGGCCAGTGAGCTCATGCCTGGGCCCCAGGAGCTCAGGGAAGGTGTGGAGGGCAGGCAGCTCCCGGGCGTGGCGAGGGCGAGGGTCGCCAGGTGCTGGGGCTCCCCAGTGAAGGAGCACGGTTCCCGCCACCAGGAATCCCTTGGCCGCAGGGAGGCAGGCTGGGGCTGGAGGGCTTCCTGGAGGAGGTGGCTCAGCACCTTCCAGCAGCAGGGAGCAAGTCCAGCCCCTGTGGCCAGGGGTCTGGGGGGTTCAGGGTGGACAGAGGGGGAGGAGCTGGGGAGGTGGGGAGGGTGGGGCAGGGCAGAGGGGGCTCCTGAGCAAGGAAGAGCCAGGGCTCCAGCGCCAGGCCCGCATGGGTATGTGTGCATGCGTGTGTACACGTGTGTGCGTGTGCGTGGGTGTGTGTGCACGCGTGTGTACACGTGTGTGCGTGCGTGTGTACACGCGTGTGTGCGTGCGTGTGCGTGTGTGCGTGTGCGTGCGTGTGTACACGCGTGTGTGTGTGCGTGTGCGTGTGTGTGTGTGCAAGCCTCTGGGGCGCAGCTCCCCCAGGGGGTCGTCCTGACCCCAGTGGTGCTGGAGCTGGGTTTGCAGTCACAGGGCCAGGTCAGATGGCCAGTGGCTTCCACGGTGAGGACCAGCAGCAAAGGGGGGCGCCCGGGCTCCAGAGCTGGCTTCTGCTTCCGGCCGTTTCCTCCAGAGGCTGTGCAGAGGGTGGACTGAGGCTGGGCACTCAGGGGCGGTGACCCACTAGGCTGCTCCACAGCTGTCCCCCCAGACAGTGGGGCACAGGGGGGCTTCCTGAGAGAGGTGGCATTTGACTGAGGCTTTGCTGTCCGGGGTGCAGGGTGTGGCAGGTGTCTGGGGGAGGGGGGTCCCGCGAAGCTCCCGGCTGGCCTGGGTGACCCTGGGGGGCCAAAGGGAAGGTCACAGCCGGAAGGGAACGAGTGTCGCGAGCCAGTGAAGTGCTGGGTTCGTAACCCCGGGGCCGCACCCTCGCCCCACTTGGGCTGTGTGGTCATAAGTGGGGAGGTGCCAGGGGCCTGCCTCTCGAGGGGCTTGGGGCTAGAGGAATGGTCCTGGGGGGCCCGGCCCAGGTGGTCATCCGCCGTGTCACTGCCTTCTCGTTTAACGGACTGCGTCCCTAGGGACCATCAGGGAGGATGGCTCAGAGACACTGTGAGGTGCCTGAGGCCACACAGCTGTGACAGGGACAGGGCAAATTCAGGTTGTGCCGGGGCCTCAGAGCCTGTGTCCTCCCAGAATGGCTGTGGGTGCCACCCCAGGTGCACCTTCCCTCCCACTTAGAAGGCGCTGGACCCCGCACCCCAGGCCCTCCTCTGGCAGCGGCCCCAGGAGGCACAAGAGGCCCGAGACTCCAGGAGGCTGCTGTGTTGGCCCCTGGTCCAGGCAGGGCCCTGGCAGGAGCTGCGGCCACTCTCTCCCTTCCCCTGTCCCTGCGTGGGCCGAGGGCAGGGCTGGCGTGGGAGCCGTGGGCTGGTTGACTTCCTAAGGGTCATAATGACACCGTCAGGACCGGAGGCCTGGCTGTCATCAGGGGTGACAGTGAGCTCACTCAGCGCGTGGGGAGGTGGGCAGTGGGCAGGCCGGCCAGAGTCAGCGCCCGGGGGCTGCCTGGTCCTCCTGCCTTTCCACGTCCCTCTCCCTGGGTGCCTTCTGTGCCGGGCTTCCCGCTGGCACTGGGGACATGTCACATGGTGCTGTCCTGGCCCTCCACGGGGAACTGGAGCAGGGGCTGCTCTGGAGCAGTGAGTGGCACCCGAGGTTCAGGAGGCGTCACCTGCCAGTGGGGACCCTGGACAGATGTTGAGGGGGAAGCAGCCCCCGAGCGGCCTTCTGGGGGCTCCTGCTGGCTTCCGTGCAGCGGGACTGGCCAAGATGGAGCCTCCGTGGGCGACCAGGGGAGCCAGGCCGTGGCCGGTCTTGAGAGGCAGAGATGGAAGTGGCAGGATGGGGAGGCCGGTCCTCCCCTCACCTCCAGGTGGGAGGGCAGGAGTTGAAGGGGAGGCTGGGGTCCAGGCCCGAGCCACCAGGTTAAGGTGGTGACCTTGACCGAGTGGGGACACCTGGGCGGGAGTGGCCTGTCTGAGCCTGGAGCATCCAAGGTGGACCTGTGGGGGCTTCTGGCAGGCGAAGGCCGGAGGCCGGGGTGGCCAGGCCGAGTGGGAGCCCACCTGGAGAGCCGGACAGGAAGAGGTTTTCCGGGAGGAGCCAGGGCGTGGCCATCGGCTCGGTCAAGGTCCTGCGGTCCCTGGTCTCGGTTTCCTCTCCTGTGGCTCGAGGGAGCGGCCAGCTCTGGAGGCCTCAGGGGATCGGGGCGCCTGGGCGAGGGCCTGGGGTCCTGGCAGGCCAGCAGCCGGGTGCCGGGCTTGGGGAGGAGGGTGGGGGGCATCTACTGAGCACCTTCTTCCGCTGGTGTCTAGGGCGGGGCCCCAGAGGGAGGCCGCCACGGTCCCCGCCCCTGTGCTCACGTGGGGGGCTCCCAGCAAGCAGGAGTGTCACCTCACCCTAAGCCCACCCAGTCTGAAAATGGGGACTGTCACGGGAAATGGTCGGACGCTTTCTTCTACAAAACAGTTCACAGGACATTTCCCTACGGAGCCGAGCTCCCGCGTGCCCAGTCCCGCGGCCCACGAGCTCCTGTCTCCTCCTGTCCCCTCTGCCGTGTGCCTGAGCCTGGGCCAGGGGCGGTGGCTAGTTTCGTAGGTGTGTGTTAAACATGAACCTTCTGGTGTCGGGGTGCAGTTCCTTTGGGGGTCCCCCGCCCCCTTGGGTGGCAGCAAGTTGCTGAACCTTCTAAAACCCACCAGCCTCAGGTGTCCAGGGGGCCGGCCGCCCTCTGGCCTCTCTGCTGGCCCCTTATGGGCTCCGTGGGGATGTTGCTGACCGCAGATGGGACCCTCATCCTGCTTGTCCCCTGAGCTCGCCGCCCTCCTGCTGGGTCTCCCGTCCCTTGGTGACTCCCGCAGGCCGGAGACTTTGCCGTCCCCAGAGCCAAGCCCAGGGCCTGTGGGCAGTGGCCACACGAGGCTAATGTGCCATTGCGAAGGGACCCTGGGCTGTGTTGCCGGCCTCCGGGCAGATAGGGAAGGGCTTTGCTCGGGTCCCCACTGCCAGTCAGAGGGCCTGAGCCAGCTGGAGGGACCCTGCGTCTCAGCTCCTGCCACTTCTTACTGTGCGTCCTCGGGCGAGTAGCTGATGGCTCTGGCCTGTCTCTGCCCTCTCCCGGGGGCCGGGAAGTCGCCCGCTCACAGGGCCGCGGCAGGGTCTGTGAACCCCCAGGCCCTCGCTGGGCTCTGGCCCGCGCCCCCCCCCCCCGCAGCTCTCCAGGCCTCTCTCCTGGCTGCCAGAACTGAGCACGGACGGGTTTGACGCCCAGCCCCTTCCATGTCCCAGCCGTGTCCTGGCGAGGCCACGTTCTCTTTCTGTGCCTGAGCAGTGGCCCCCTGACCCTGCTGTCCAGCCCCGTGGTTGGCTGGCAGGGATGGACCCGGATGAGGACCGGGTGTCATTTACAGCCTGCAGAGCGCAGCTCCCTGGTGTGTCCAGGGGCCAGACCCCGGGGAGTCAGGGAGCCTGAGGGAGAGCAGGGGGCGGGCCTGCAGGGGGGAGGGCCGGACCCTCCAGGGGACCGTGGGCACCTCCACTGGGTGCCAGAGGGAGGCCCTGGCTGGGGGCCTGGAGGGGCAGTTTGAGAGGCGCTCTGGGAGCTCAGTAGAGGGACGTGGGACCCCAGGAGACCCTGAGAGGCAGCTGCTGTGGTCCAGAGAGGAGCCGCTGGTGGCTTAGACATAAGGGCAGCAGGGGACACGCAGGTGTATGGCCTGGATGGGTGTCCGGGTGGACAAGGCGAAGGCGGTGTCAGATGTGAAGATGCCTGGGCTGAAGCACAGAGAGGTTTGGTAAAGGACCCACAGTTGCACAGCCTGTGGGCTGGAGCAGGACCCAGTCCCAGGCCAGGAGGGGGTGGCAGGGCCTGCTGATGTCCATGAGCAGGGGCAGGAGGCGGGTCGGCCCCAGGTGGTGGCGGTGTCTTTGTGCTTCATTCTGGGGCTTAATGGAGACTGATCAGGTGTCTGCCGGCTGAGGGGACAGCCGTTCTGTGCAGCTGCAGCACCGTTGGGCAGGGGCGGGCGGCTGGAGGGACGGGGAGGAGGTGTGGACGCAGCAAGGTCAGTGGGCAGCCCGGTATGGCTGCCCTGGAGGTGCCCATGGGGGGAGGTGCTGAGGACCCAGGTGCCAGCCAGCTGCAGCCCCCTTGCCCACCCCAGTCCCCCCCTTACAGGGCAGGTTGTTCAGAGGTGGCCGGCACAGGACACAGCCCGAGGCTGGGTTGGCCTCGCTGTGACTGGGTGGCCTCTAGAGTCTGCCCTGGCGGCTGTGGGTCCCTTGGCCTCTCTGATTTGCATGTGTCCATCTGCCAAGCCAGTGTAGCCCAGAGACACTGGTGTCAGGTGACAAGGTGGCACGGAGCCCACGGCCCAGGCCTCCAGGTCAAGTGGAGGCCGCTGGGGAGGAGGAGGAGGAACCCCAGAAACAACAGGCGAATTCTCCTGGGAAATGGGGACAGGGTCATGTGAGTGCAAGAAAGATGCACAGAGACAGAGGGGACAGAGATGGGGCAGGGTCACCTCGACCAGGCCGTGTCTGGAGTCTGTGCTTTGCCTGATTTTCACCAGGTAACCATGCAGGAGGCCCAGAGAGGGTGAAGTCTCAACTCAAGGTCACACAGCAGCTGGCACGGGAGCAATTAGATCTGCCAGCTCTGGGGTCCGGTGCTGCCCCCTCTGTGAAGCAGGAATGTGGTCGTTTGTCAGGGGAGTTTAATAAGGAGCGTCTTTAATGTAGGCAGCAGGCCCGTGGTAATGAGGGCCCTGGATTAATTCGGAAGTTAATGAATCCGCAGGTGTGTCTGAATGATTAATGGCCCCCAAGGCCCTGGAGGGGCGAGCTGCCGGGATGGAATATGGATACTGCATTCCGATGGGAGTCGGATGAGTGGGAGGAACAGGGGCCTGGCCAGGAGCAGAGGGTCCAGACGCTGGGCTCCTGAGCCGCGGCCTAGAGCGCTCGTTGCCTGTGGGTGGTGTGGGGCCGGTCACTTCACCTGTGCGTCCCTGTCCCCATCCGCAGGTCGGGTCTGCAAACCACAGCCAGCTCCCCGGACCCTGAGGACGCAGGGGGCCGAGCCCTTCACGCAGGGTGGGCCGCGACGGCCCCTTTAGAAAAGAGGGTGGGGTCAGGATCGAGGGCCAGGGAAGCACAGGGGAAGAAACGAACGCCCTTGACCGTGGACGGCGCTCCCCAGTGGACGCGGTCTCTCCCAGGCCCTTGGCTCCGAGCAGCAGTTGCCTGAGGCGAAGGGGATGGGTCCTGGGGACACTGGGCTCCGAGAGGGCCGAACACGCCCAGGCCACCAGGTCCCCAGAGCCAGTCTGCACCCTGCCCTGGGGTGGAGGCCACGGCGCTGGCCCTCCCCTGTGCCCAGGCGCGCCCACGTTGTCCCTGTGGCGATGCTGAGAATGGGGTCATCTCCCCGCCCTGGACGGGGGAGCCGTGGGGGTCGGGCCGCTCTAGCTGTGACCCTCGTCCTCCCCAGGTGTGGCGGCCTGTGGGAGCTGTGCGGGGCCTGCCCGGTCAGGGCTCCTTGCTGGCCACGTCCTCCCTTCAGCTCCGCGCTCTGGTGGGGCCTGGTCTCCGGGTGGGTCGCACTGCCCGCCGGCCCTGCCCTCCATGAAGCCCTGCTCCAGCACATACAGATGTGAGATCAGCCACTGGTCCTCAAGCTGGGTGGGGGCCGGCCCAGTGGGGCAGGCCTGCAGCGCTGGCTCACGTCCTGTGGCCCAGAGCCCTCTCCGAGGCCGGCCTGCTGGCCTCCAGCTCTCGGCTCCAGGGGGTGAAGAAGCGGGTGAGCTGGTGGCTTCCGGCCCACGGCTCTGGCCAGTGAGCAGGCCGTGGCCAGGTCCCACCCTCGCTGGCCCCGGGAGAGCCAGGGAGATCCCTCTTCTCTTGTCCTCGCCAGGTCCCTGGCCTGGGCCCTGATGGCCTCCCACGTGGCCATCTGCGGGGCCTGGAGCGCTGCGTTGTCTGGGGAACCATCTCAGCCGTCGCGGTCAGAGCACAGAGGGCCCGAGGGGGGGCCGTGGCAGGGCCGGGGCTGAGCCCCCGCCTCACGCTGCCCAGGCCGCCCGGGCGCCCGCCCGCCTGAGTATTTATAGTCCCCACTGATCTAGATTAGCACAGGGCCTGCTCCCGCCTTGGCAGCCTCAGATCTGAGGACGGCTTTGAACCCGCCGGGGGGCTGCGGAACCAGAGCTCAGTCCCACGGGAGGGGTGGACCTGGCTTCTCAGCTGCCCCTTCCCGGCTGCGGGGCTCACGCTGGGCTCTTGGCCAACCTGGGCTGGGCGTGGTCACCCTCTGGTGGGCGCAGCGTCTCTGCAGTTTGCTGTGGCACCGCGCCTTGCTTCCCGCCAGCTCTGCAGGGAGACCGGGCGGCTGGCAAGGGGTCGGGGCGGGGGCTGCGTGGTCTCTGCAAGCCTCAGTTTCCTCATCTGTAGAGCGGGCGGACCCCCACCCCGTCCTCAGTGCTGTGAGCCGGGAGTCACTGTGCACACTCACCTCTCTGTGGTCCTCGTCACAAGTGGTCCTGGAGCCTGGGGGACTGGGATGCTGTCTGCATTTGACAGCCGAGGCCAGAGAGGCCTTAGGGACGGCATGTGTCACCAGGGCCCCGCTGCCTTGGGGCAGAATCCGGCTCCTCCAAGTCTGAATGCGCTCTCTTCCCAGGCCCCCTCCCCAGGGCCCGCGGGGTCCTTGGGGTAGGTGGGGCTCCTCACTCCCTCAGTGTGGCCCCTGCCCCTTGGTCGCCTTGGGGACAGTTCCACTAACTGTGTGCTTCTCTTCCAGAGCAGAGACGACTGGCCACCCTGAGCGCAATTCAATTCAACAGACATTTACTGAGTGCCTACTATGCGCCAGGCCTTAGGCTAGGCACTGGGGGGGTGCAGAGAGGGGGTCCCGTCCTCAGGGAGTTTGGAGGGGGCGTGCAGAGACAGGCAGGGCTCCCCAGCTCAGCTCAGCACGGAGGAGCACAGGAGGCCGGAGCCGCGGGGACGGGGCCCAGGGCCTCCCTGGGGACCTCTGCTCCTCCTGGGCTCCGCGTCCCCCCTCGGGAAGTACAGGGAGGAGAGGTGGGCGAGATGACTTCTAGGACCTCCCAGGACTCCACAGGCCAGGCCCAGGGGGCGGGCAGAGCAGGGAGCCAGCGCTGTGCCTGCAGAAGGGACCCCCGGAGGCTGCTCCCAGGAGAAGCTAGGTCTGGGCCCTGGGGGACGGGGACAGGGAGAGATGACCTCCAGGCCTGGAGGACGTGCAGCTGGGCACCCCTGGGACTTCACAGGGGGATGGGGGACCCACGGAGTGAGCTTAGAGAGGGCGAGGGGTGGAGGCCACGTGCTGGGTGCGAGCTCCCTCCTGGGGCAGTGGCAGCCTGGTGGGCTTCAGAGGGACACTCAGGAGCAGGTGGTCCTGCTCGGCCACACCCTTCTCCTCTCCTGGGAGCACTTCGGGGTCTCGCTCCGCAGAGCCTGGCAGTCTAGTGGCTGCGGGGGCCCTGCGTCCTCACTGAGGCCCCGTAAGGTGGGCATTAATGGGCCCCATCCACCAAGGCTCAGGAAGGGGGCCACCCACGCTTCTCCACGACCTCTTGTGGGGGATCTCTGATGTAGGGGCCTCTCCCTCCTGCCCACCCCAAGCTTGGGGTCGGGGGGCTCAAGGGAAGCACAGCTGGGTTTGGAGGTCGAGGTAGAGAGGTCCCCAGAGTCCTCAGCAGGACCCGAGTGTGTGCCCTGTGGCCCTCCGAGGGCGGTCAGGTGGCTCCTTCCTACTGTACAGATGAGCAGACTGAGGCTGAGGGTCACGTGCTAGTTCAACTCAAGGGACAGCAGCCCAGGCTGGGACCCTGTCTCCTGGACATCCACCTGAGGCTGGAGGGAGGTTCCCGCTCCCGAGCCCTGTGTGGAAGCTGACGTCCACGGCTGTCACCAGGGATGGAAGGGACCGAGTGGCACTGAAGCCCCAGAGCCGGGTTCCAAGCCTCACTTCCTCCTGCGTGTGAAGGGAACGAGCCAGGGGTCACCTGAGCCTCGGTTTCTTCACAGGGCAGGTGGCCTGTCCATTCACTCATTGACAGATGTTTATTGGGCACCTACGGGACCTGGTGCTGGGCTGTGGAGAGGCAGGGCCCTGCCTGGGAGGGCTCCGTCCAGGGGAGCAGCCGTCAGGGTTGTGGAGGAGATGGAGGAAAGCTGGGGTGCCCCCAGGGAGACCCTCACCAGGAGAGGGCAGGAGGGGAGAGCAGGGCCAGCTCTGCAGGACCTCAAGGCTGGCTCTGGGTGCCCTTGGAATTGTCCCCGGCCAGCAGGGGGTGCCCCGCTCAGACTGACATTCTAGAAAGCTCTTTCTCTGCTAGGTTGGGGGTGGAGGCCTCAGGATCAGAGGCACAGAGACCCATGAGGGTGCCGGCGGGGGGGAGAGGGACCAGGGCAGGAGCAGTGGGCACGGTGGGCACAGAGACTCCCAGGAGTGGCAGCTGGGTGCTGGCATGTCCCTTGCTGGGACCGAGCGTGGAGAGGAGCAGGCAGGTCCGGGGTGGGACGTTGGGACCCTGTTTGAGGGGAGCTCCAGGGGCAGCTGGGCCAGGGGATTTCAGCTTGGGAGGGCAGGAGGTTGTGGGGGGCGCGGGTTGGAGGAGGCCACAGCCGGGAGCCCCTCAGCCAGGCTGCTGCTTGGGCCCAGCGGGTGGGGACGCCAGGGAGCGCGTCCCCAGCCCCGCCAGGGAGCATTGCCCGGGGAAGGTGCCAGGCCTTAGTCCAGCAGAACCCAGTCCAGCGAGGAGAGGAGGCCAGGAGGGCCCGTGTCTGTTCGCATGCATAACGCGGCCGAAGGCAGGGAGAGATGAAAAGGAATCACCGCACATCAGGATCCTGTTATTCAACCTAATTTTCAAAGGACCACAGCTGTCGCGCTGAGATAATCCGTTAATTATAACAGCCATTGTGCTTTGGCAGTGGGAGAGAGAACCGAGGCCGGGGACAGGCTGAAGGCAGCAGGCCTCTGTGGGCCTGGCCTCTGAGAAAGGGCAGGGTCAGAGGCAGAGAGGGGTGCCCTGCCCCCAGGACCGGAGGGTGCCATGCTCAGGGCCAGGTCCCCCCTTTCTTGCTGTCATTGTAAGAATATGGGCAATGTGGCCCTGCTGCGGGCCCCACAGGGCTGCCCCTGGCCCTGGGCCGCAGGCTTGCCAAGCTAACTGAGCAGCTACTATGTGCCAGATCCTGCTCGGCCACTCCTCCCTCTGGCTAGGGCCCCTCTGGTCCCATTTGATAGGACAGGAAACTGAGACTCAAAGAAAGGGAACTAACCAGGCCCATGGTCTCAGTTGGGTGAGCTGGACGTAACCCCTGCCCTTCCAGGAGAATGTGAGAGAGGACAGGTCCTGCTGGAGGGGCCACCTGAGTTGGTGCAGGTGGGAGCTGTCATCATCCCGGCCTCGGGCTCTGCCCAGCCAGCAGTCACCACAGTCACCGTGGCCCTCCTATGCTTCCGGGCCCTGTCCCCCCCAGCACGAGGCCCTGACAGAGCCTCCTTGTTCTCTGAGCCGCAGCTGCAGCCCCCACCCCCAGGCTGGCCCGGGTGCCCTTCAGCAGGGCTGGCCGCCCCCGCCCGCCCCAGAGAAGCTGGTTTCAGGGCCAGGAGAGTGTATGGGACCCTCCAGGGCAGCGCCTGTGCTGGCCCCAGTGACCACCTGGGAGGAGGAGACAGAAAGTGGGTGGGCTTTGGCCCTGGGCAGGGTTTCTCGGCCTGACCAATGGCCTCGAGAGGGTGGGGCCAGGTGGTAGCCAGCAGGTCAGGTGGGCAGTGCCCGGGGACACTTTGGTACAGGCTCTGTGGAGGAGCCAGGCCTCGGGCCTCCTGGAGTTCCTGCAGCCTTGACAGGAAGCCTGGGGAGCCGTGTCCAGCAGGGACCCAACTTCACACCGCAGCCCAGGAGAAACTGCCTGGTCCACCTCCTGGCCACTGTAGGTGGCCCTGGCTTGGGATTCTTCCCGGGGGCCTGCTCAGAGCCAAGAGGGGCGTGGGCAGGTCGGGGCAACGCCAAGTCCCACAGAGGCCGGGACTCAACTGACCTTGAGGTCGACCCTAGAGCACTTGAATCTGGCTCATCATAGAGTCCCCCAGGATGACAAGGTCCAACGGAGCTGAGAGTCACAGCCAGGCAGGCCAGGGGCTCAGGAAGGAGGCCTCAGGTCCCAGGTCTCCTCCAGTGGGTGGAGAGTCTGAGTGTGTCCACTCCGAGGTCCCTCTTGCTGACCTCACAAACCCCTGCACCCAGGGCCAAAGAGGAGGATGGCCCTACCTGCTCCGTCCTGCAGAGATGGAGATGGGCACAGCCACGTCCTCCAAGGTCCTCAGTGGACTCCAGAAGTGGGGCTTTTAAAGATCAAACCTCCCTAGTTTCCAGTAGTGCCAATTAGCTCAGAGTAGCTCCCAGTCACCGTCAGGGGGAGCGGGTGCCCCGCACTCCTGTGCCACGGCCCCTGCGTAGCGGTCGGAGACCCCCGTTTCCTCATCTATAAAGTAGGAACACAATAGTTGTGACCCTGGGATCGAGTGACAAGCACCCAGGCCCAGCCCCCGACCTCCCACACGCCCGGCCTCTGGCGGGGCCACCTAGCTGGCCACACTGAGGTCACCCCGCCACCCGGAGCCTCCACTTCTCCCCAGGGGGCCCCTAGACACACGGCTGCTGCCTTGGGCCAGGCCCGAGGGTGTGGGAGGCAGGGAGACGCCCACTTGGGGACCCTGGAGGAGGAGCAGGCGGTGGAGCAGAGCTGGGAGGGTGGGCCTAGCCGGCGCCTGGTACATAGTAGGTGCTCCATAAATGTTTATTGAATGAATGAATGGAGGCCATGCAGGCAGAGGCAGCCGTGGCGCGGGCACTGGTGAAAGCAGGTCCAGTGGAGACTGGTGAGTAGTGCCCAGGGGTGGCCACCAGCCAGCGGGGGAGGAGAAGGCCATCGGGGAGAGGGCAGGGGTCAGGAGGCGCAGGCAGTGGGCCAGGGTCCTGGGAGGAGAGGCCAGGGCCCAGGGGCGGGAGGCAGCCCCTCCACAGGCTGCAGGGTGGCACCTGGGTGGCACCTGGGTGACCTCGCCTGTCCTCCTTGGTGAGGGCAACGAGCCACGGCTGAGCCTGGCGGTGGTGGCCGGGGACCCTGCACGGGGTGCGGATCAGGATGGGCCCCCCACGGGCTGTGGCGGTGCTCAGCTGAGCCCAAGCCCTGCAGCCTTCTCTGGCCACCAGGGCCTGGGTGAGACTCCATGCTCTCGACGGCCGTGATGCCCTGGGAGCAGGCAGAGGGGACACAAGGGCCAGATGAGTCTGGGGGACCCAGTGGGCAGTGGACAGAGGCCTTGTGGGCGGCCCTGGCCAGCCAGGGATCCACGTACACTTCTGCTGTCCTCTGTGCAGATGAGGAAACTGAGGCCCAGAGAGGTGAGGCACTGTTGTGCCCAGGGCCACCGTGACAGGCACGGCTGCGTCTCTGACCCTGGAGGGTGCCCTTCCCGTGGTGGCCCACCGTGCGCCAGCCAGCGCCAGGCCCCCACTCTGCTGTGGCTCCGGGTGTGGGGACCCAGGCTCAGCACACTGTGGCCTCTCCAGCTGGGCCTGGCCGCTGTGGGTGCCGTCCCTAGGCCCCTCCGAGCAGACGGTGGCTCGGGCGGCGCCCGGCAGTGTGCCCTGAGCACCGGGGACTGTGTGAGGTGGGTGGCCTGTGGCTGGCAGGTGGCATGTCCCCAGGCCAGAGCCAGCTGCTTTCTGGCTTCCTAGCCAGGCCTGGTGTCCGGGTCCCCGTGACGTGGATGCAGCCAGAGCCGGTGGGTGCCGAGGCTCGGGGCAGAGCCCAGCTCCCTGGAGACCCGCAGCAGCCGGCGAGCGGCTGAGGCTAATGGGACGGGATAGAAGGGGGTGGACGCGACCCAGCACCTCGGGTGAGACCTCACAGCAGGGCCAGCGCTGCCCAAGGACGCTCTGAGGGCGCTGCTGCCTGGCGCTGTGTGTGCAGGGGCCGGGGTGTGGTTGACATCTAGGACAAGGTAAGGACACCGGCTGGCGCACTGTGCCGCATTCACAGAAGGGGAGCCAGGCTGAGGGAGGCCAGGCTCCCCGTGCAGATCGCGGCTCAGACAGGACACCCTGCGGGGAGGACCTGGGCGGAAAGCCTGGCCCGGCCCGGCTGGACCCCAGGGCGGCGGGGCTTGGCACCATGGCCCAGGGGGAGAAGGCGGAGGACGCAGGCTGTTCAGCTTGGGTGAACAGACTGAGGATGGGGGTACTGGACAGGAGTACTGGCCTGGCTCCTGGTGGCCCGGGACAGCAGCTAGGACCCGTGAGCACGGGAGCCAGGCTTTGTAATGGATGAAGTTTCTACCAATCAGGGCTGTCAGGAGGGATCAGTAGCCTCAGAGCTGACAGCCTTGTCCCTGGACGTGAGCAAGGGGTGGAGTGTCCCTTCAGGGATCCCACAGTCTGGGGGTTTCAAGAGCCCAGGCTGCCGGGTTCTTGGCTGTGGGGTCTCGGGCAGGTCGCTGCACCTCTGAGCCTCAGTTCCCTTGTCTGTAAAGTGAGACGTCCACGGGGGGTGGTAGGGCTCAAAAGAAAGACCCAGCACGTTTCTTGACTCACCAGAGGCACCCATCAGTGGCAGGCTCCTCCCTGGACATTCCACATCCTGAGCGTGGAGTCAGGGTTCGGCTCCCCCCTCGCCCTCGCCCTGAGCGCTCATTCCACACACCGTGTACCCAGCACCTGCTAGATGGTGGACCCTGTTGTTGGCACGAAGTTACAGCAGTGAGTGGGATAAAGTTCTGCTTTGCTTCTGCTCTGGGCATGGAGTAAGGCAGGTGGCAACGATAAAGACCTAAATGACGTCAGGTGGTGTTGATGGCTGTGGAGGGACGAAAGCCAGAACTGAGAGATGAGTGAGTCATCTCAGATTTGGTGTGAGAGAAAGTAGGGGTGGGGTGGGAGCATTTGAGCAGAGGCCCCAGTGAGGTGAGGGCTGTGGGGTTGTTGGGGGAAGGACATTCCAGGAGCGAGGACAGTGTGTGCAAAGGTCCTGAGGTAGGAGCGTGCCTAGGGTTGAGTGCACCCCACCTGGAATAAGTACTTGTGGTTGGTGGAGGAATTAGCCCCTTGAGGCTTGTGCACACTTTCCTCTGAGCGGAAGGGAGGTGCCTACGTACACCGGGCAGGAAACTCACCAGATGACCAGAGCATGTGAGCTGTGAGCCAGCCTTCGGGAGGAAGCTGGGGAAGGACAGAAACTGTTTTGTCGTCTGTAAAACGAGACTCACAGCCCCAGCCAAGCAGGGTTGACGCAGCCTCGAGGCCCATCACAAACAAGCCCCTGGGAAAGGCACCCTGTGACTGTTTTGCAGGCGGGGAGACGAAGGCCAGAGAGGCCAGTTGGTGTGGCCGCGTCAGGCAGCTCAGCATTCAGTCCCAGCACCTTTGGCCTGACCATCCCTGCTTTTCTTGTCCCCTGCAGCTGGAGCTCACTGCACCTGAAATCCAGGTGGTAACTCAGCACAGAGCAGTTGAGTAGTGAAGGTGCAGCGTCCTCCTTCCTGATAAGGGCTGAGGCCCGGGAGCCTCCCCAGGAGCCCTGTAGGGGGTCAGTGGGGAGACCCAGGGTCCTTGCCCGAGTCCCTGCCCAGGGGGGTCCCAGCCTGTGGCCCTGGGCAGCCCAACTCGGGCCCGGCAGAGAGAGTCGAGGTGGCCATCCAGGGTTCTGGCCGGGTCCCAGCTGTCCCTGTCCCCCTGCCCTAGGTAGCACATCGACACGGGCGGTGACAGTGGCACCTCAGGGAGCCTGGGCCAGGCCCAGGGAGGATGAGGCTTCCCAGGCCCCAGGGTCCTGCTCCTGGGAGTCCAGGCCGTGGACGGCACCTCCCCCAACAGGTCCCCAGGGTCCCACGGGAGCAGGAGTCCAGGGGGCCCATTGGTGGGCTGTCTGCCCTGCACAGAGCACCTGTGGTGTCCCCATTCCCTGGAGTGTGTGGGCGGCACCTGCCTTGTCACTCAGAAGGGGGATGGGCTCAGAGGGGCCCCTGCTGACCTCCGAGAGCAGCTGGACAGGCCACGGGGGCTCCAGGTCTGGCTCCGAGGCTCAGGGCTCCGGATCCCCAGAGGGGCCCGGAACCTGTGGCACCTGCCAGGCAGGGACACCCCACCTGGGTCACCTGAAGACCAGCCTGAGCCGGGAGGGCAATCCTGTGCCCACGTGGCTCCGACTGTCCCTGCCCTGCTCTGCCCTGCCCCTTGGGCAGCCGCCCTTGCTGGTCTCTCTGGCTCCCCTTCCCGTCTGCAGGTGCCCAGGGAGGCCATCGCGTGCCCTGGGGAGGCCATCGTGTGCCCGGGGAGGCCATCGCGTGCCCTGGGGAGGCCATCGTGTGCCCGGGGAGGCCATCGCGTGCCGTAGCTGCTGGGGGCATGGCTCACAGCTGTCCTGCCCTGGTCTGGCAGTGCCATCTGCCTGAGCTGCCTGTGGCCACATCCCCCACCCAGGCTGCTGCCCCAGGGTGTGGCACCTTGATGGCCCTGGGCACCCTGGCAGCTGCTTCCTGTCACCTCCCTCCTCCCTCTTACCGGCCACTGGCTGCGTTTTAAGGACTCAGCCAGGCCCAGTCGGCCGTCTCCCTGGCCCCAGGAGGTAGGCGCAGGTGCCTGGGTCTCCTCCTTCACTCGTGCTTGTCACCTGTCTCCCCGACTCCCTTCCTCTGGCTCATACGCACACCTTCCGGTCCCTCTTGCTGTCTGCCTGCTGGCTGTCTTGTTTTGCTCCGCTCCTTCCCCACCTCGCCCCTCCCTGCTGCCCCCCAGCCCCAGATGTGTTCAGCTTCAGCCCCCCCCCCCAGTGCGTGTGTCAGAGGGCTGCTTCATGGAGGGGTGGGAGGGCCTGACCTTGCCTGTAGGCCCTGGGGACCTTGGCCCTGGCTGACCAGCACCCCTCCCCCGCTGTACTCCGTACCTCGAGGGGGCACAGCTGGCGGGGGGCCAGGGGCCGCATCAGTGCCTTTTTGGCCTCTTGTCCCCCTCTCTGGCTGTCTCAGGCCTCACGGGCGGTGGGCAGGCAGCCCAGGGGGGACAGGCTGGCGGACGCACGGGGCGGGACGATGGGGCCTCTCCAGCTCTGAGTCACGGGGAGGGTGGGGGCTGGGCCTGGCCCGGGCCATCCTGGAGACCAGGAAGAGCAGGGGACAGGGTCACCGGCAGGGTCACCTTGAGGGCTCAGGGGCAGAGCTCAGAGTCTGGCTGGGCGCCGGGGGGGCCAGGGCAGGACCCGCGGCCTCCCCTCAGCCCTCCCCGCCCGGACCTGGCCGGGCAGTGCCCTTGGAGCCGTGTGGACGGGGGTGGAGGGGCTCTGGCTGGAGCGGGCGCGCACACGGGCATGCGGGCGCACACGTGCTTTGCTGGCTGGCATGAGGGCAGGTGTCTGCACGGTTCCCGGGGTCCGTGGAAAAAAACCCCACCCACGCTCTCCTGGGCTGACCACCGCACGCAGGCCTGGTGCACACGCGTGTGCTCCCGCGCCCCTGCCCATCCTGCGTCTGTGCGCGTCAGCACGCCCTGCGCCAGTGCCGGAGCAGCCGCGCACCTGCGTGTGCACCTGCATACCAATGCGGTCCCCAGGCGTCCCCAGGCGAGAGGAGGGAGTGTGTGGAGGGCTCTCTGACAGGCGGCTGCTGGGCCCTGAGGCAGCGGGCTTGGGGACTGGCTCCTAGTACAGCCATCTGCCTGCAGGAGGGGACGGAGACCCAGAGGGGACAGCACGGGTCTGGGGTCCCTTGGAGCCGCACTGTGCGGGAGCAGGTCTCACCAGCCCTGAGACCTTGGTGGGGCCTGGCCAAGGACAGGAAAGCTGTCCACCGCCCGGCACCCCCTTCCTGCCTGGAGGCCTGGTGACACCGCGGGCTGGCCCTGCAGGGGACAGGGGGTGTGAGGTGGCCTCAGATGTCCTGCTCCTCCTAGCCTCTGACACAGCACCAGCTGGGACCCTGCTCAGCCCCCTCTGGGCCCTGTGGCCGTCCCCTCTCCTGCCGGCCCTGGGCGCAGGCCGTGAGCTGGCCCGGCTCTGATGGCCAAGTGTTTTTCCTAAGCTCCTCCTGGCGCTTCCCGGGGGAGGAGGCGGAGGTGGCTCTGGCTCTGTCTAAACCTGGGTGTCCGTGGCCTTGTCTTTACATCCTGGGCCCTGCTGCGCGGAGCGGGGGACGCTGCCTCCAGTCTGGGGCAGAGGGAGCCGGCCTGGCTGAGGGCTGTGTCCAGCTTGCTGGTGACCTGGCCAGGCCTCCCTGGGCCCAGGCCTCAGTTTCCCCACGTGGAGAGCGAGCGTTGACTCAGACGCCCCAAGGCCGTGGCCCCCGGGCCACCTTCCCTGCCCTTTATGGTGGGCGAGGGTAGCAGGAGTCACCTCGTCCTTCCGTCCAAGAGCCGGGGAGACCTAGGCCCGCTCTATGGAGGTGGAGATAGAGAGGCCATGGTTCACTGGCCGGCAAGGCTGCCTGTGGGGGCCCTGGCTGCTGGCCGGGGCTCAATGCCTCTGGGACCTTGACCTGACCCTGGCTGCGCTGTGTTACTTGGGGAAAGTCCTTGCCTCTCTGAGCCTCTGGGCCCACAGCCACCAAGGGGGCTGTGGCCATGCTGTTCCAGAGGCCTGGGGATCCCCCTTTGGGATCAGGGTGATCTGGAGGGCAGTGTGGGGGTGACACTGGGCAGGTCTCTGAGTTCCCTGGCTCCTGCCCCCTTCCTTTGGCTGGGCTCTGCCTGGAGGGTGGGCCTTCCCCTGTGGAGACCCCCGGCCTCTGATCCCCCTGTGCAGGGGGGCGCCACGGCCGCCACAGGCTGCTCCCCTCCCCCACGGAAGCTGAGACAAGGGAATTATTTTTGGAACAAGAGCAGTTACACAACAAATGAATTATTTATCTTTGGGCCTGGAGACGGGAGGCGTTTTGCTGGGCTTCTTAATTCTTTATCCGGATTTGGGGGTGCCCACTTGGGTACGTGCCCTGTGTGTGCGGCCTGTCTGTCGTGGGCACAGATGGCAGGTGTGCTTGTGAGCGTGTGTCCCTGTCCACGTGTGTGTGCCGTGGGGTTCCGGCTCATGTGGGGGTCACTGTGCAGCCGGCAGGTGAGTGTGTGCACCGGGCTGGCGTGCGCGGGAGAGTGGGCCTGTGTCCCCGTCCTGTCCCGGCTCCTCCTCTGTCCTCGGGCCTCAGACTGCCCTGCCGGACCCCAAGTCCCCACCTCCTGCTCTCCGAGGACCCCTCCCCCTCCTGCCACTCACCAGCCCTCCCTCCCTTTATGTGGTGGGGACCCTGGGTCCTCCTTGTCACGGGGGCCCGGGGAGGGGATCTGCACTGGAGCTCCCGATGGGGCTAGTCTGGGCCCTGGCACTGATCGGTCACCCTCTCGGTGCTGCCTTTCAGGAACCAGGTGACCGATGGGGCGCTTCCCTCCTGACCCCGTCTCTTGCGCCCTTGGTGCCGCTCTCCAGTCTCCTGTGGGGATCTTCTGAAGTTCTGAGCCCGGAACCTGAGGAGGAGGAGGAGGAGGAGGAGGAGGAGGAGGAGGAGGAGGAGCAAGTCGAGGCCGAGAGCCGTGGTCCTTCCCACCCGGAGGCCAGGAGCCGGCCAGTAGCAGGCTCTGGGTGCCCGCACCCTGGCCAGGCCCCGTGCCTGCTGGTAGCTCCCCGGCCCAGCTGTTGGCACCCGCCGTGCCCACCTTGCCTGGGGCCCCCACGCTGGGGGTCGCCCCCAAGATGGTGGCGGCCCCCGGGAGGACTGTGCCGCCAGCCCCAGCCTCTGGCCGCTAGGCACCCCCCGCTTGGCCCTCCGCTCAGCCCTCCGAGGCCCGCGCCATGCTGCGCCTGGGGCTGTGCGCGGCCGCGCTGCTCTGCGTGTGCGGGCCGGGGGCCGTGCGCGCCGACTGCTGGCTCATCGAGGGGGACAAGGGCTACGTGTGGCTGGCCATCTGCAGCCAGAACCAGCCGCCCTACGAGACCATCCCGCAGCACATCAACAGCACGGTGCACGACCTGCGGCTCAACGAGAACAAGCTCAAGGCCGTGCTCTACTCCTCGCTCAACCGCTTCGGGAACCTCACCGACCTCAACCTGACCAAGAACGAGATCTCCTACATCGAGGACGGCGCCTTCCTGGGCCAGTCCAGCCTGCAGGTGCTGCAGCTGGGCTACAACCGGCTGAGCAACCTGACCGAGGGCATGCTGCGCGGCATGGGCCGCCTGCAGTTCCTCTTCGTGCAGCACAACCTCATCGAGGTGGTGACGCCCACCGCCTTCTCCGAGTGCCCGAGCCTCATCAGCATCGACCTGTCCTCCAACCGCCTCAGCCGCCTGGACGGCGCCACCTTCGCCAGCCTGGCCAGCCTGATGGTGTGCGAGCTGGCCGGCAACCCCTTCAACTGCGAGTGCGACCTCTTCGGCTTCCTCGCCTGGCTCGTCGTCTTCAACAACGTCACCAAGAACTATGACCGGCTGCAGTGCGAGTCGCCCAGGGAGTTCGCGGGCTACCCGCTGCTCGTGCCCCGGCCCTACCACAGCCTCAACGCCATCACCGTCCTGCAGGCCAAGTGCCGCAACGGCTCGCTGCCCGCCCGGCCCCAGAGCCACCCCACGCCCTACTCCACCGACGCCCAGAGGGAGCCCGACGAGAACTCGGGCTTCAACCCCGACGAGATCCTCTCGGTGGAGCCGCCGGCCTCGTCCACCACAGACGCCTCCGCGGGGCCCGCCATCAAGCTGCACCACGTCACCTTTACCTCGGCCACCCTGGTGGTCATCATCCCACACCCCTACAGCAAGATGTACGTCCTGGTCCAGTACAACAGCAGCTACTTCTCGGACGTCATGACGCTCAAGAACAAGAAGGAGATCGTGACGCTGGACAAGCTGCGGGCGCACACCGAGTACACCTTCTGCGTGACCTCGCTGCGCAACAGCCGCCGCTTCAACCACACCTGCCTGACCTTCACCACGAGGGACCCGGTGCCCGGGGACCTGGCGCCCAGCACCTCCACCACCACCCACTACATCATGACCATCCTGGGCTGCCTCTTCGGCATGGTCATCGTGCTGGGCGCCGTCTACTACTGCCTGCGCAGGCGGCGCCTGCAGGAGGAGAAGCAGAAGTCCGTCAACGTCAAGAAGACCATCCTGGAGATGCGCTACGGGGCCGACGTGGACGCCGGCTCCATCGTCCACGCCGCCCAGAAGCTGGGCGAGCCCCCCGTGCTGCCCGTGGCCCGCATGTCCTCCATCCCCTCCATGATTGGAGAGAAGCTGCCTGCCTCCAAGGGACTGGAGGCCGGGCTGGACACACCCAAGGTGGCCACCAAGGGCAACTATATCGAGGTGCGCACAGGTGCAGGGGGGGACGGCCTGCCCCGGCCAGAGGATGACCTCCCGGAGCTGGAAAACGGCCAGGGCTCGGCCGCCGAGATCTCCACCATCGCCAAGGAGGTGGACAAGGTCAACCAGATCATCAACAACTGCATCGATGCCCTCAAGCTGGACTCGGCCTCTTTCCTGGGGGCTGGCAGTGGTGGCGGGGACCCTGAGCTGGCCTTCGAGTGCCAGTCCCTCCCTCCAGCCGCCACCACCTCCACGGCCACCGCCCCTGGGGCGCTGGAGCGGCCCAGCTTCCTCTCTCCCCCCTACAAGGAGAGCTCCCACCACCCGCTGCAGCGCCAGCTCAGTGCCGACGCCGCGGTCACCCGCAAGACCTGCAGCGTGTCGTCCAGCGGCTCCATCAAGAGCGCCAAAGTCTTCAGCCTGGACGTGCCCGACCACCCGGCCGCCCCGGGGCTGGCCAAGGGCGACTCCAAGTACATCGAGAAGGGCAGCCCCCTCAACAGCCCGCTGGACCGGCTCCCGCTGGTGCCCGCGGGCAGCAGCGGGGGCAGCGGCGGGGGCGGGGGCATCCACCACCTGGAGGTGAAGCCCGCCTACCACTGCAGCGAGCACCGGCACAGCTTCCCCGCCCTCTACTACGAGGAGGGCGCCGACAGCCTGAGCCAGCGCGTGTCCTTCCTCAAGCCGCTGACCCGCTCCAAGCGCGACTCCACCTACTCCCAGCTGTCCCCCAGACACTACTACTCAGGGTACTCCTCCAGCCCCGAGTACTCGTCCGAGAGCACGCACAAGATCTGGGAGCGCTTCCGGCCCTACAAGAAGCACCACCGCGAGGAGGTGTACATGGCCGCCGGCCACGCCCTGCGCAAGAAGGTCCAGTTCGCCAAGGACGAGGACCTGCACGACATCCTGGATTACTGGAAGGGGGTCTCGGCCCAGCAGAAGCTGTGACCCTCTCCTCCCTGGTGAGGCTGCAGGGGGAGGGCCAGGGCGCTCCGGGGTAGGGCCCCGGGGGCCGGGCGGGCAGGGGCGGACGGCCCAGGCGGAGGAGTGGACGCACACGCACACCCGCACGCACGCACCACGCACACACCTGACCACCACCTGACTGTGAACCAACCAACACCGACAATAACGGACAGGAAAACAAGACACATTTTCCTTAAAGTTTACAAACTGATACCGAAATCAGTCGTCTTTACTGTGCTGCCCAGGGACGCTGCCGGGCGTGCGGGGCTGGGCCAGGGGCAGGCGAGGAGGCCAGAGGAGAGCGGGGGACGGGGGCCAGGCGCGGGACTGGGGGAGAGGAGACTGGGAAGACACGGACGGAGCCCCTCTGGGTCAGGGAGGGCGACCTCCCGAGCTCGGGGACAGGTCACTTAGAGGTATGGCACTAGGTGGACATGGGTGCCATTTCCCTCCACTTCATGGATGGCCCAAGGAGCAAGGTGATGACCCTGGGGTCATGTGGCAGGTCAGACTCAGTCTCCCGGCTTCCTGGCCCAGGCCGTTCCCCCCAGCCACACCCCCGGGACCCCAGTCCACCAACACCCTTCCAAAGCTGTCACCGCCTGTGACCGAGGGGCTTGAGAACCAGGAAGGTGCCTTCCCTGTCCAGAAAGCCCACGGAAGTCCCCTCAGGGCACGGGGCTGAGCAGAGCAAGGGGACATGCCACCACCCCCTTCAAGTGTCTTCCAAGTAGCCAGGGGAGCTGCCTGGGGAGGGACACTGGGTGGGCCAGCTCCCATGGCGTCTCAGGTGCAGGCTCCACACCCCTGGCCCCAGCCTCTCTGGGCCTCCGGGACCCCTGTCCACCCCAGAGGAGCAGCAGTGAACTGTGACACCCGGGGACAGCGGGGAGGCGGAAGGGGGCTTCCCGCCTGCTCCCTGCATCCTGCACCCCCCTGCCTGACCCCCAGCACGGGGTCTCAGGGCAGAGACTCAGCCTACCCAGAGGAAGGAGGAAGGAGGGCCCCCCCCACCCCATCTCTCAGCCTGAGGGGGCCCCATGTTACCATGGAAACGGCCACTCCCCTTCCGACCCCCACCCAACATCGAACAAAGCACAAACAGTGAGCTCCCCCCACCACCCTGGGGTGGGGGGGAGCAGGCTGGGTCCACGGCCCCTCCCCTGGCTAGCCCGTCTCCATGGCAACCGGGTGCCTGGCAGTCGGTGCCCAGAGCAGACCGTGGGGCTCTGGGGGCTGAGTGTGGGCGGCAGCAGAGCAGGAGGGAGGGCCGGGCAGGGGCCGCCCCTCTCAAGAGCCAGGGCCTTCCCAGGACAAGCTCTGGGCGGGGTCCTGTGGCCGAGGCTGGCCCCTGGAGGTGGAGGAGCGCTGGGGGACCCGGGCAGCTTCCTCACCCACCCCGGGGTGGCGAGGGGCCCTGTCAGCTCCCCCTTCGCCCCTGCCAGAGACCCCCAGATCTGGCCTGTCACCCGTTTGGGCTTCTTGAGACTGGGGGTGTGATGGTGCCAAGGGACAAAGGCCTGTGCTGTGGGGGAGGGGCTCTGACCAGGAAGGCCACTTTCCCTGGGGGCTCCACCCACCCCCTGCTGGTGGGCTTGGGAAAGGACCAGGGGGCTCAGCTGACCTCCTCTGTCACATCAACTTCGGGGGTGGGCTGAGCCCAGAGCTCACTTTGGGGGTGACATTGGCAAAGAAAAGACTGTTCTCCTGGGGAGAAGAGGGGGTGGGCTGGCATGGAAACGCAGGAGCAGACCCCAGCCCCGAGCTCGCCCCCAACCCTCCTCACACCCAGTTGGCAAAGCCGAGCGAGCGGAGGGCGGCGAGAAGCAGGCTCCCTGTTACACTGCATGACGATTTTACTGTATTTTTCTGAGCAAACATCTGTTGTGTATGTGCCAGTTTGTCCCGTTGCCCCCCCCCCCCCAAGTCCCTCCATCGGGATCTGAGCAGCTCTTGAAACCCAGGGAGGGCCAGCTCTGCAGGAGACCCAAAACAGGTGCCACCAAAGCCCAGCCCTGCCCCACACCCACCTCCCATCCCTCGGGCTTTGGGCCCACAAGTGCCGCCTCACCACCTCCCCCTGTCCCTCTGGGGCCACCTCCCCCTCCCCTGGCCCCGCCCACCCTTCCCACCCCAGGGCCTTTCCTAGACAGCTTCTCCAGGAAGAGAACCCGGGTCTGGGGTCTGACCGCGTGGAGAGGTGCCGTCAGCCTGCTGAGGACAGGCGGCCTAGGCACAGGGCTCCATGGAGAGGCTTGGGGCCCGGAGGGAGGGAGGAGCCTGGGAGGGAGAGCGCGGCCAGCAGCCTGGCCATCAGTCCTGGGGACCATGACCCCTGAGACCTCAGGCCTTCCCCCATGGGCTCCCATCTCAACAGCAGGACCCTGGCGCTCCAGGAGGTGACATGACCTTGGAGACCCACGGGACACTGTTCTCTGAGGCAGAGCAGGGCCTAAGGGGCAGGTCTGGTCCCCCAGCAGCCAGAACCCCAGCTGCCAGGCCGGACCTGTGGGGAGGAGCCCACCCGGAGGCCCCTGCCTGAAATATTTACAAAAGACAAATGACCATTTATTCCAGGAGCCTGGCCGAGGGCCATGCTTATGATGGCAGTGGTCAGGGGCCGTGGTGGGGACAGGCTGGGGTGGCGCTGGGAGGGGGAGGGGCGTGGAAGGGAAAGGGGGCCAGTGGATCTTCCTGCCTCGAGCCCCAGTCAGGTCACCCTGGGTCTCCTGACCTGGGAACCACCTGTGAACCCTTCCCCAGGAAGGGACCCAGAGGTGCCCTCTGTCCTGAAGGGCACGGCAGGCACTGCCACCTCTCTGTTGCAGCTAATGACCTTCCAGAAATGAAAAGCAGAGATCCGGCCAGAAGAGATGAGTCTTGTGGACACCTCCTCAGGGGCCCCAGGCCAGGGTCTTCCCTCTTGGGAAAAGTCCCTCTCTGTCCCCCAGAGGTGCCATGCTCTGTGGCCCTCCTGGAGGAGGGGGCACAGGACCGGGAGCTGCTGTGTCAGGCAGGGGCCCTGTCTGGGGAGATATGGGGACCGTGGGGGTGGGATGGCCAGGTGGGCCCCCGGGGCCCTGGAGAGGCCCTGGGCAGGGGGTGAAGGCCAGCGTGGCCGAGGCTCCTGGTGTCCCCATCCGAGGTGGCTTGTGCCCACTCTGGGGGAAGCAGAAGCACAGGAAACCCAGTGGGGAGGAGCCAAAGAGAGGGGCCAGGAAGGGGCAGACGGGGACCGCAGGGTCAGGAGCCTCTTCCTAAGAGGCCCAAACACAGTGAAGGGACAGACGGAAACTGCTTCCCGGAGGTCGCATCACGCAAAGAATTAACCGAGGGCGATGGAGGGGAGGGACAGAGTCCCTTGTCCCTTGGAGGAGGTGACGGGCAGTCAAACCCTACCTGACAGCAGGACCCAGTGGCTGTGAGAAGGGGCTGGTGGGCGCCAGCTGCAGCGGTGGCTTCTTGAAGCCCCTCCTTAGGTCACCCCACCCCCTGCCCTGGTTGGTTCCCGGCCTGGCAGTGCCCTTTCCCAGGGGTGAGGATGGTGGAGCAAGGCAGGGCATCTCTGGCGTCTGACCCCGAAGGACGGAAGCCTGACCCACCAAGGCCAGGGCGAAGGTTGGGCCCCCACGGCCGTGTCCAGTCCCTCCCACGGTCCCGCTCTCCGCCCCCCTCAGCCAGGAGAGGGGACCTCCTCCCAGCCCCACGCTCACGTCCATCCCGCCACGCCCCCTCCTGAGCCACCCCAACCCCGAGGACAGCATCAGTCTCTCCACCTCTTGTCTCAGTGTCCCTCGTGTGGCAAATAGTCACTCCTGCCGAGCCGTAGGGAGCGGAAGAGGGGTCCGTGGGGGCGGGGGGCCTAGGTCTCCTCTTCCCCCCAGCCCCGTTTCTCTGCCAGACAAGCACAGGGCGGGGCAGGGCTCCGGGCAGCAGGGGCGCCACCCTCCCCCAGCCCCCGCTCAGGAGCCCCGGCCCCGGGGGCTGTGGCCTGGCACCTGGTTTGAGCCCTGCAGAGCTGGGCTCGAGGCCCTGACCTCCGGACCTGGGAGCCCCAGCTGTGGACGGACCCTCCCTCCCTCCGGGGCCTGGAACTCTCTCCTTTTCTTCTTTTGGGGGGGCAACTTCATTTATTTTCTCCTCCCTCCATCTGCCCCCCCAATTTCCTGTTTTAAACTGAATGGCACGAAATCGTTTTCCTCAACTCGGAGATTCCTGTATGGAGAGAACCAATTTCTATATTTGCAATAAATTTCTTATTTAAAACAACGGGGTCGAGGCTCGTGTTGAATGTGCCCGCGCTGGGCGCCCAGTGCCCCCAGTTCCTGTGCCCCTTCCCAAGTCCTCTCCTCACCTGGAGCCCTGCCCTCGGGGCTAGGGATGGGGCCAACTGGACGGGTCATCGCTGCCCAAGGTCAAGGGAAGAAGACGCAGGGAGGCGTCCCCCGGCGCTCCCTGGGTCTGGTGGGCTGGTGCCCGGGAGGCCTGCGTGGACCCTTGGCCCTGTGTCCTCAGGCTCCTCCTGGCCACCTTCACCCTGGATGCAGGCCCCTGTAGACCCCTGTGGAGACAGAGGGGCACGGGGGACATCTCTGGTACAAAGCTGCCCCAGTCAATGACCACAGGCCACCGGTGGTCCCAGGCCTGCTCCTGCCATGGTGGGTCCAGGTCCCTGTGGGACCCCTGGGCCACCTCCAGGCCTGGCCTGGCCACCTGCCCGGGTGTCCTCTGCCGTCTACTGGCCTCTTTCTCACAGCTATCGGCCTCTGCTCCTTCAGGAGTCAAGGGGTGCTACTGTGTCTGTGGTCACCATGCAGTGGCCGCAGGTTCACACCGTGGCTCTGGAGCCCTGGGCTCAGCCTCAGCCCCCGCCCTCTCCGCAGAGCCCTTTCCTCCAGCTCTGCACACCCCTCCTCCATGAAGGCCCTGGGCTGGGCCCCCACGGCTCCCTGGGCTGCGCTGGCCCCTGGGAAGGCATCACATGGGCACTCAGCCACTTCGACCTGGGGGGCAGGAGCGGTCGCCCCAGTGGCTGTCCTGTTTCCTTCACTGGACTTGGTAGCACCGTGGGGACCTTGTGCGAGGGCAGAGGCTGAGGCCCCCTCCCTCCTGCTGGGCCTCCGCTGGCCTGGGCCTCCTCCAGGGCCTCGCACAACCTGACGGCCACTCCCGGGTGGCTGCAAGGTCTCTTTCCTGGATCTTCCCCAGGTGACGCCTTCCTGAGCCTCAAGGTCACCCCTAGGGCCTGAACCTGGCCTGGCTGTAGGGCACTCCCGTGCCTCCCTGAGGCCTCTCTCTTACAGTCCCCTCTGTCCTGGGAGGTCCTCAATCCTGCTCCCTGGCCACCAGCTCCAGGGGGTGTCCCGCACCCGAGAGGCGTGTTCTTCAGTGTCTCCCTGGAGCGGGGTGAGTGAGCCTGGTCCTTCCTTCCCAGGCTCCTTCACCCCAGAGCTCTGGACAACAGGCCAGTCTGGCCTCCCGGGCTGTCTGCAGCACCTCCATGTGGGCAGCACTGTCTGGGGCCCTTGGCCTGAGCAGGGGCAGCAGGAGCCAGCGGGGTCAGCGCCCCCGCACCCTGGTGCTCTGACCACTCTGCTCTCCCCTCACACCTCCACCTGCCGCGCCTCCTGCCTGCAGAGCCCATGGCTTCGCCCCTCATGTCCACCCTTCTCCCTCCTGAGGCCTGTGGCCCTGGCCAGTTGGCTGCTGTGCCCTCGGGGCAGTACCCGGTTAGCCGTGCCCTCCCCTCCAGCCTCCTCTCCCCATGAGCTGGAGTCCCCAGACTGAACCCCCTCAGGGTCTCCTCTCAAATGGCCTTCGCCTGCATCCCTGTCCGCTGTCCTTGGTCCTGACGATGTCTGCCAGCCGTGGGACGATGTCGCAGGACCCTGTGCGAAGTCTTGGCTGCAGTGTCCTTACGTAGGTCTCCTGAGCTCCCCCAGAAACTTCCCCTCCCCCTCACCTACCTGGGCCCGGGGCCGGGCCACCCCACTGCCAGGCCCAGTAGCTGACCCTTGCAGAGAGGGGAATTCTGTCCAGCTGACTTCAGCAGGGAGGGACGCGGGCGAGGACAGTGGCGGGCAGGACTGCTTGGAGGCCAACACCAGGCTCTGCTTTCAAATTCAAGGGAGCCCCTAGGACCAGAGGAGGCTGCTGCCCCGCGGTCCACCCGATGGCAGGCACTGAGTGGCGGGCAGGGCCACGGTTCCTCAGCTGGACAGAGCGAGGAAGCAGAGGGCGCAGAGGCTGAGGCACACTTCCTGCCCTGTCCCCTGCTCGGTCTCTCAGCAGACACGTGACCCCAGAGACAGAACTGCCCGTGACCCTGGGCCTCCGAGGCTCCTGGCAGGGTGGGCCTAGCTCTGGGCCCCATGGGGCAGGTGGCTGGTGCCTGACATCAGCGCACGAGGAAGTGGCCCACGAAGCAGGCACCTTGGCTCTGTTTCTGAGGAACAGGATCAGAGAGGGCGAACCATCCCCTAAGGTGGCACAGCTGGTCAAGGACAGGCCTGGGAGGGACCCTGCCCATTTCACCCCAAGCTTCACCTGACGGTCCCACCAGGCCAGGATGGGGGCCGGGTCCCAGGGAGGGCTCTGTGCAGCGTCCTACCTGGAGACCAGCAGCGACAGCCCTGGGCCTTGGACTCCGATGGCAATTTTCAGGCCCTGTGAGGCCCATCCTGACCCTTGCTGCTGAAAGTCGGGTCATTTCTAAGACTTCCAAATCTTAGATGGGATGAGCCCACTCTTCGGGGGATAAGTCTCCAGAGATGATTCCACAAGAGGGGGCCGTTTGGCTTTTTAGCGTCTGGGCAGGACCAGGACCATCGACAGCTGCCACTCGCCACCTCTGGGGGTTCCTGAGCTCCGGCTCGGGCCTGGTGGCTACGCTGTGGGTGGATGGGAGTGGCCCGTGGACCTCCCCAGGGACCAAGCCTCTGCTGCGCCCGGCCCTGAGCCTGCATCTGGAGGCAGCACCCAAGGGAGGCCTGGTCTCTTGGTCTCCAGCCCCAGGGTGTGCACAGGCAACGAAGGCACCACAGACGCTGAGGGACACAGGCAGGGCCAGCTGCGGGGTCCCCCATCCCCGCTCCACACACGCCTGGCCAGGCGAGCCTCTCCACCCCACAAGGCTCGACGACCTCTCCCAGGCCAAGGCACAAGCCCAGGGCCGGGCTGAGCACCAGGGGGACTGGAGAGGGCCGCTCGGGCTGGGAGGGCTCCCTGGGCCCAGAGCCTCAGTGTCCACCTCTGGGAAGTGGAGCCACCTGGGCCCAGCCCTCCTGGGACCCCAGGCTGGGCCAGCGGGCATGGGGAGGCGGGCACCAGGATCCAGGCCAGGAGCCCTGTGAGCCACAGCCACCTGCCCTCTCCGGCCGCCAGCCCTGGGCCAGGGCCCCGCACACCGTCCTCACTGCCCGGAGCTCAGCCTGGCCTGTGGCCGCTGGCTTCCCTCGGGGTCTTCCGGCAGCCAGAGGAAGGACAGGGCACAGGGGTCCCACTTAGTGGCTCTGCTCCAGCGGCTCCCGGGTCTCCAACACCAGCCGCAGGCCCAGGGCCCAGCTCCCGCCCCACCCCGGGCCCCTGGAGCCCCACCTCCTGTCCCACAGGAGGGACCCGCAGCCGAGCCAGGGCGGGGTCTTCCTCGCAGGCTCCCCTCCCCCTCTGGGTCCCGTGACTGCACCGTGAAGTCCCCTCACCTTCCCGTGGACCCCTTCACCTGGGTGGCCGCAGCCTCCACCGGCCTCTCTGCCTCCGTCCTGGACACAGTTGTTCTCCACGTAGCAGCCAGAGCGACCTTGGCGGGCACGGCGGGCACCGCGGCACCCTGTCCTGCCCTCCCAGCCCCTTCGCCTGGGCCAGGAAGGCCCTTTTCCCTCCCAGGCCCTGAGCCCCGTACCTGCTGGGGTCCCCGGGGCCGTTTCTCCCCTCCCCGCCCTTGCTGAGCCCCCACTGGCTTCCCGCGGGTCTCCCCCCCAGCACTGGCCCGCGGGCGTCCTGCGCCATCGCGGCCCGGCTCGCCCTGGCTAGTGACTGGTTCAAGAATGGCCCTTGGACCCAGTCCCCTCCCAGCCAGCAGACACAGCCCTGGGCTTTGGGGGAAGGGACAGAGGCCTTCCTCTGGATGTCACTGTGGTACCTGGCGTGGGGGGATGGGGGTGGGGTGCAGAGTCCTGTGATCCTTGCATTGAGGAGAGACTGTGGGGTGGCTCAAGGGAGGAGAACGGAGCCAGGAGGCCTGGCCCGCCTGTGGGGTGGTGTCTCTGCTTGAACTCGTTCAGGTAGGGGTTGTGGATGTCACCTGGACTCCTGGAGGCTGTGGCAGGCTTGGGCTCAGGGAAGTCACTGAGTGACAAAGCTATTTCTAGGGTGGATGCAGCCATGGCCACATTAGTAGGAGCATAGAGTCTGGGCACAGGAGGTGAGGGTTCTGTGCCTGTCCCTACTGTCTGGACTCCACCCAGAGAGGCTGCGGTCAATGCAGAGTGACTCTCCATGGCGGAGATGACTCGTGCCCTCAGCAGAGCACGCCACCACGGAGAAGGGCCTGGAACCCCTGTCACAGGAAGAATGGGGTCGTCTGGCCTGGCTAAGCGCAGGCTCTGGAGCTACATAAATTAGTTGTCTCCTGCTGAATGCAGGAGAGCCACGGTGCTCGGGCTGCCCAGGGGCCTAAGGGGAGTGAGCGACAGCAGGAGGACCGGCTGCCGACTGTGGGACCAGCTCCGACCTCGGGGTGTCGCTGTCCCCAGGGACTTAGCAAGACACACAGTTCCAGCCTTTGTCTTTCAATGGCCACCGGCCTCTGAGGGGTCCCTGCACACTGGCCTCTGGCCACCCCAGCGCCGGGCACGGAACCGATCCAGGTGCCGCTCGGGGCCATCAGAGGCTCTCCTGTTGGACTGTGACACAAGTCCTCGGAGCCCAGCACGGTTGGGCAGACGGCCAAGGCAAGGAGTGTCCCCGGGAAGAACCGGCCTCTCCCACAGGATGAAGGGTGAGTGGTCCCCTGGGATGAAGACATTCCCCAGCGCCCCACACAAGGGGGCCAGGTACTCAGGTCCTGGTCCGTGGGAAGGGGCGGGCGGCTGGTGGGTGCTCTTCGTTTTCCTTTACCCCTTCTTTCTTCCCACGACTGGAAGGTAAGACATGATGGTTGGGTCTTGAGCAGCCACGCTGGACGATGAGGAGGCAGGCGCGGAGTGACGCACCGTCCAGTGGTCAGACCAGGGGGAGGACCGCGGGAGGGAAGCCAGGAGCCAGCGCCGGTGGCTTCCTCTGGGTGTGATGTTTCTGGCTCAGGACACTTTTCTTGTATCTATGTCTAATCCTACCTGATAAAGTGACAATAGAGAAAGTCAAAAGAAGACAACAAACTGTCACTTGTAACTCTTGAGACTGGCAAAAATCCAAAGGATGACACCGCCCTCTGGGACCCTGCAGTGGGCTGGCCTCCTGCCCTGAGCTGACCAGCTGGGGACACTGGACGATGTGTGGGACCCGGTGCCTCAGCGTCCTCACCTGAAAATCAAAACAGGAAGACAAGCACCCGCACAGGGTCCCTCGAGAAATGAAGACAGAGCTGTCATCTGTCACCGCGTCCCTGCTCAGCCCGGCCACTGGGGTGGGTGCCGCCAGACGCTCCCATTTTGGACCCAAGCTCCACAGACGTGGCCTCTCCAGGGGCTCAGGCCTTTGAACGTGTCCACACCCCGTGCCAGGCGCCTTCTGCCCTGCGGCCTGGGTCCCACTGGGGGCCTCTGCCGGCCGCGGGCACTTCGATTTGAGGGCAGGAATCGGGCCCAGGCCTCCTCCTCTGGCCGTTCCCCTCAGGGCCGGGTGCCTCCAGGTCCTCAGCCCACCTCCGACTTCAGCCTATCCCACCTCAGCGCAGCTGGGGAGTCCCTGGGGCCACCGGCAGGTGATCAGTGGCCTCCGGCCTCCAGTCCCCAGTCCTGTCTCAGCTTCTGCTTTGGTGGCCCCTGACCCCAAACAGGGCCGGATGGGGCACTAAGATCTGTGTCGCAAACAGACTAGACCGTCTCCCGCGCCTGGCACCGGGGTGGACACACTAAAACCGCCGGGGGCTGGGCTTGCTGCCAAACAGGCAGGGAAGGGGGGACGGCTGAGGGTCTGCGTTTCCTGGTGTGGACTCGGGGCTGGGTGTCACCCCTGCGCCAAGGCACACCTGTCCCCAGTCCCAGTTAGCTCAGCCAGTGAGCACGAGAGCTGGGGCGGGGCACCGAGCGCACCAGGAGGCCTGTGGACACAGCAGCCGCCGGACACGGGGCCCTGCCCTCAAGGGGCTGCCCTTCAAGCCAGAGGAGAGGTCAGTGAACACAGGTCACAGGAACCAGGTGATGTGGGCTCTGGCAGCACTTGGGGGGGGGTCCCCAGGCTGGGGAGGCAGGGCCCCAATGGACGGGTGCTCAGGGGTGGCCCATTGGCATAGAGGGATGTTTGCAAAGGGACCTGAGAGGGAACCAAGGATGTGGGATCTGGAAAGGAGAAGAGCAGGTGCGAAGGCCCTGAGGCACGGCAGGAGGAGAGAGGAAGCAGCGTCGCAGGGTGCCAGTCACGGGGGCCTGAGGGCCTAACAATTCCTGGCTTCGAGGCCCACAGACCCAAGAGCACACCATGGGTGTGAAAGAGCCCCCCCAAGTGGGTGTGAAAGAGCCCTCCCAGGTGTCGCTGGACCGTTGGAGGCAACAGGCCAAAGTGGGAAATCGGCCCCGGGGGTTGGCTGCCGACTGTCACCCAGTCACCCACACCCAGTCTGTCCCAACAGAGTCTGCAGCCACCACCGGGCTTCAGGGGGTGAGGGGCGTGGCCACGGCAGCCACACCCCCTGCCCGTGATAGGTCGGGAGAGGGCGAATGACCAATGGCGGCCGAGAATCACTAGGGAGGGCCCTTGGACGGCCCAGGAGTGACTGTGGCCTGGCGCCTGCGATGCCCACGCGGGGCGGGAAGATCGCACGGAAGGAGGGTGACCCGGCCACGCTGCCGCCTGCACCTGGGCCCCAGCCTGCTCCGCGCTCCCTGCCGGGCAGACCTGGCCCCTCGAGGCTGAGCAAGGGTCTCTGTCACTTGCAGCAGAAAACCTTGCGCTTGCCACCAACGTGTCCATCAGGAGAAGAAAGAGATGGAGGGGACCCTGCCAGGGAGCCAGGGACAAGAGACAGCTCCGGTTCTCAGCCGGGGACGTTGCCCTCGAGGCCACAGGTGGCTGGGCGCCCAGTTCCACTGGAATTTCAGATAAACAGGAGAAGCTGGTTAAGTGCGCCCAGGTGGTGGGATCAGCCACTGTCCTGCACCTTATCTGGTGACCTCACCCCGAGGGGACAGTGGGTCATGTCTGGAGATATTTTCGGTTGTCACTACAGGGCATCCAAAGAGGTCCCTAAAGAGGGGAGCTCAGCCTGACACCATCCAGGGTCACAGGTAGGGGCGCATCCAAGGACAGCACGGGGACTCACAGGCAGGGAGGAGACGTGACCGGGATGTGTCCAGGGTGGGCTCTCTGATTGCAGACAGGACTTTCAGAGGACGAGGCTGGGATTCCCCCAGCAGCTGAGTGGTTGTTAGGTCCGGAAAATGTTAACAAACTTCCTTGATGATCGAGTCTCACGGCGACCTCAGCACGGGGTGGTCAGGCTGTGCCTCTCTGGTCAGACGGTCCAGCCAGTTTCACTTGTGGGCAGTTTGGGTAAGTCCTCAGGTGGGTGACATCGGAGTTAATGACGTGCCAAACTCTGGGAAGCACATATGGACCTGTCCTGTCATCGGGATCTCCATTTGCTAAAGGTCTTCTCTTGTCCCAGTGAGAAAGGCCCCAGGGAGAACCCAGAGAGCACAGGACGCCCCAGAATGGAGACTTATTAGCCTCGAATATCAGTAGTGCCCAGGCCCAGCCCCCACAAAGTGTGCGAAAGACACGCCCCTAGGAAGACAGGGTAGAATCCCATGTGCATTTAAAATGGTAGCAATCTCCACATCCACGCTCATAGCAGCTCAGCACACAATAGCCAAGTGGAAACAACCTAGGTGTCCTTTCGGGGGATGAATGGGTAAAGAAATCGTGGTACATATACACAATGGAATATTACTCAGCCATAAAGAATGAGATTATGGCATTTGCCAGCAAATGGGTGGAACTGCAGAATATCACGCTAAGTAAAGGAAGCCGATTCCAAAAAACCAGAGGCTGAATGTTTTCTCTGACCCCAAACGAGGGAGGCTGGGGAGGGAATAACAGGAATCGACTGGACCAGACAAAGGGTAGCAAAGGGAAGGGAGGGGGCGCCTCGGGAGGACAGCAGCCCTGAGTGACTTTCCTGGCTTCATTGTAAACAGCACCGGGGTAACCGCAGGTGGCCACAGAGGGGACCTAGGGAGTGAGCCGTGCTCTGCGTGTGCGTGTTCGGCTGCACGCCACTGCCATGTGGAACTGAAAAAGGGAGTGATGGTGGCGATCCGTGAAGCCCTGGGGTCGCACAGAAGTCAGGAAGGTCACATGCCAAGGTCCTGTGGGCTGGGGCGCCCCCGACTGTCACTCTCAAGCTTGGGGGGCACTTTGCTGTGTTTTTGAAGTGACTGTATTTTTGAAATTCATCCAGTGGACGTCGCTGTGCATTGGTGGATCCCAGAGGTGGGCGTTCTGCCAGGTCACCGTGGCCAGGACGGCCTCCTGATGAGGACAGAGGTGACCAGCGCCCCATGGGACCCCATGGGCTCCCTTCTGGATTCTCCCAGGAGCCTCTGTGGACGGGGACGGGGTCGGTAACGGCCACGCTCACGCCTGGGTCTTTCCGCAGCCACTCAGTTGTGATGTCCCCTCGCGGTTGTGAGGTCCCCTGGCGCTGGGTTCTGTCTGGGTGCTGTGAATGACCTCTGTTCACCTGGGGTTCCATTTGGACCCTCGGGTGGGCGCCGCTGGCCCGCGGACTCCCGGCTGCGTTCCTGGAGAAGGATGAGCCCTTTGCGGGAGGGTGGCGGGTCCCCTTCCCCACGAGTGCCGCCCCGGCTGGTCCATTTGTCCTTCGGGGACCCTGTTCTCTCTGTGGGTCGTCCCCTCCGTGGCCTGCGATTCCCGCCTGCGATGCTCTGCGCTTTGCTGGTGACACCCAGGCTCAGGTGACAGGGGGCTCTTGGGAGGCCACCGTAGCCTGAGAAGGGAGCAGACGGCTCAGCTCACAAGAGGCGCAGGACGAGAGGCGCCCGGTGGGTCCCAGCCGCTCCCCTGCCCCGGAGGGGCCCTGCCCTCGCCCTTCCCGGCAGTGGGGTGGGTCAGGCAGCTGCAGAACTGGACAGAACCGAGAAGGACCCACGGCTCAGCTCAGAGCGGCTGCAGGAGGCGGCCCTGGTGGAGAGAAGGCACCCAAAGGGTCCCAGGTACGGAGCCGGGGGCGGGGTGCAGAGGGAAAGGGGAAGGTCCCCGAAGGTGTGGACGACAGATGGCGCACACCCCAGCCATGCACTCGGGGACACCAGAACCAGCTCTGCATGGCCAGCTGCCACCTGGACTGCGCCCCTGCCCCCTGCCCAGCCACCATGGCTCCCCGTTTCTCCAGCAGCCACATGTTCCAGCCCCAGGGTCTTGGCACGGGCCTCCCCTCAGTGTACACCCCAAGCCCTTTCGTGCTGGTCTCCTGTCATTTGGGCCCCAGCTCAGTGTCACCTCCCCTGAGGTGTCTTCCCCGAGCCCTCTCCCTGGCTTTGCCCCAGTCACCTCCTCACTTTTGTGTTTCCCTGCTAACCCGGGCCACTCTGGACGCTCTGTTTCCCCGTTTACTTGTTTGTAGAGTGAGACAAGAGGACTGCCCAGTGGGCCCCCCACGTGTCCCCAGAGTCCAGCATGTGAGCGCTTGATAATGATGTCCCCCGGGGGCCTGCTGGAGTGCCCTCTGGGATCCCACGTGGGCTGTGGCAGCTGTGGGGTGCTCTGGTGGGGACACTCAGAGGCTGCCTGCGGGTTTACCTATCGCCTGGTAACAAGTGGGAATGAACCATGAAAAGTAATGAGTACCCGTGAAACTATTGAGCAGGGTGGGTCATCAGTGTCCTTGCCGCCTTATCGGCACCTGTCAGGTTCTGAGGACCTTGAGGCTGGGGTTGTGTGGGTTCAGATGGGAATGGGAGTGGGAGGGGTGGGGGCAGCTAGGGCACCTCTGTTTCTGCCAGCAGGAGGCACCCCTCAGCTGGGATGAGGCTGACTGGCGGGACTGGGGTTACCTGAGTCCTGCTGGCCCCTGGTGGTCACCACCCACAGGCAGACCAAGGGGTCCCTTGAAGACAGGAACGCTGTGCCTCTGGGGCAGGCAGGGGCCAGGTGAGAGGTGAGGAGCTGATTGGGGCCTGGCCTGGCCAATGCCAGTCAAGACAGACACCACGTGGGGCCTCTGGAGCCATGAAGTGACCACAGCAGCCTGCTCAGTCTCCAGAGGGGCCTGGGGTGACAGGCCACCCGCACACTGAGACCCAGAGAGGGGCCTGGGGTGACAGGCCACCCGCACACTGAGACCCACAGAGGGGCCTGGGGTGACAGGCCACCCGCACACTGAGACCCAGAGAGGGGCCTGGGGTGACAGGCCACCCGCACACTGAGACCCAGAGAGGGGCCTGGCCGGGGCCCAGGGCTCCGGACTCCCAGCCCTGTGCTGTCCCCTCTGAGCCTTGGACCCTGGTGACAGCCAGTGCTAGGTGGGGGGAGGGGGAGGGGCCTGCAGGGGGGGAGGGGCAGCAGAAGCCTGGCTCCTCCCTGCTCCCCGACGGTGGAGGCAGGAGGGGTGAGGCCGGAGGCTGGCAGGGCATTAACACTCCAGGCGGTGCCCAGCCGGCTCCCAGGCTCCGCCAGAGTCTAATTGGCCTGGAGAGGGGGCCGGTGGGGGTGGGGCGGGGCGAGGGGAGGGGAGGACAGAGGCTGGAGGAGGCCGCAGGGGGAGGTGGAGAGGGAGGAGGGCTGGGAGGAGGAGGAGGAGGAGCGAGGCTGCCAGACCTTGGGCAGGAGGTGGGTGCTGGGGCCCCCGGTGACTGGCAGATGACGCAGCGGGAGGGAATCAGGGGACAGCCGGCCTCCTTGGTCGAGGAGACTCCGACCCCCAGGATGGGGACACCCCTGCGGGGCGGGGGCAGTCGGGGGGTGAGGAGCCTGTGTGGAGGCCCTGGACACAGGGAGGCCCGGCGCCTCCTGCCCGCCCCCAGCCCTCTCCACCTGCCAGGGCCGGGCACTGGGGGCACCTGAGGCTGGTGGACGCTGCGGTGGGCGCTGGGGTGGGCGCCAGGCCCTGGCCCGCTGTGCTGATGGCAGTGATTAGCGCTAATGACAGGACTGGGACCTGTCGGGAAGGGGCTGGCGGGGACGGGAGAGACCTAGGGGGAGGACATGGGGCAGGAGGAGGCCGGGTCAGCCTCGAAATCCTCCCAGCCACGTTGGACGGCCTTGGCAGGTGTCCACCCTCCCTTGGTCTCAGGAGCCCACGGAGGCCACCATGTCCCCTGCAGCTGGAGCCGCACATGGAGACAGCAGGGGACGTCCCTCAGGTGGCAAGTTCAGGGACAGACGAAAATCCCTTTCACTTTCAGGGTCCCCATGGCCACTTGTCCCCTCTGCCCACGTGGGGTCCTGCTGTCACTTTGACCTGTCTCCTCGGGGCTGGGGGTCCTTCCCCTGCAAGGCCCTCTGGGCTGTGGTCCAGGCCGTTCCTGACCCCCTGGTGCCACCCAGGGGCCCATGTCACGCTGCCCTCAGGGGAAAGCAGGCTCCCTGGCCGCCCCTGCGTCCACAGTGGCACCTGAAACCCCCTCGCCCGGGGCTGAGTCTCAGGGTTCAGGTTTGTTTTCGGAGCCCAAAGCCCAGCCCTGATGCCGTGAGCACGGCCGGCCCTGGAGCAGTGATCTGGAAGGTTCCGGACAGTTGCCAGTGTGGGGCATGGGGAGTGGCCCCTGGTGTGTCGGGGCCCCATGTCAGAGGGGCCACGTGACCTCACGATGCCCCTGTCGGGAGCAGGGTCCCTGAGGGTCCTGCTGGACCCCTGCGGGTTCCGGGCTGGCTGGAGGCTGCGGGGGGAGGCCGGCCTGGGCCTCTGGGGCCACGGAGCCTCCTTGAGAAGTAGGCCGGCAGCGGGGCCGGCGCCGAACTGGGGCAGGAGCAGGGAATCTGGGCCAGGCCCTGCTGTCCCTGGGGCTGCGCTGGCGTCCGTCTCCGCCCACCCTCGCGGGAGGAGCCCCGGGCAGGCCTGGCGTCCCCTGCGTCCCCTGCTGTCCGTCCTGGCCCTTGCTGGCTCTGCTCTCAGGGTGACCTTCCTGGGAGGCTGTCCCACTGATGAGGGGAGGGGCCCAGGGCCGCTCTGTCCCCGGCCCAGCTGTAGGCTTGAGGGGACAGCCCGCTGGACCACGGACCCGCCCACTCGGGCAGACCTCCACCCTTCAGGGTCTCTGCGTGGCTCCACAGGCACCGTGAGCCCCTGTCCTCCCTGTCCCCCCCCAGGCCCTGCTGCCCGCCCTGGGGCTGCCTCTGCTCCACCTGGGCGCAGACCCAGCTGCCCTGCAGGCACTGGTGACCTCCGGGTCGTCTCCCTTCCCCCCTGGGCAGAACAGGGCCGGGTGGCCCTGGGAGCTGGGGCAGAGGGGCGGAAGGCCCAGGGGACCCTGGAGCATCCCCCGGGCTGCCTGTGTGGCGGAGGGCGGCCCAGGCCGTGGAGGGTGGACAGGAGCCAGAGTCCAGTCTGGGGCCGGGCCTCCGAGCTCTGCAGGGCGCTGCGCACCTCCCCGGCTCCCTGGCCCCCAGCCCCCAGGCCCCCTGGTCTCGGGGACCTCACCGCTCCCCACCTCAGTGCGGGCTCTTCGGCCCCACCCCACCGTCCCCAGGGGCTGCCCAGCGGGGTTGTCCCCGGCCCCTTCCTCAGCTGGAAGGCCACGGCCCTCCTTCCTGTGCGCGCCTGTCCAGTGGCTCTGGCCGATGTGCTCAGCGTGGCCCGCGAGGCCTTGGCCCAGGCCAGAGGCCTGACCTGGGGAGGGCACCCTGACGGGACCTCTGAGGAGTGGCCAGGAGAGGGCGGTCAGAGTTCCAGGGCCAAGACCCAGGCCCCCGAGGCAGAAGGGCCCTGGGGGCAGCGGGCAGGACTCCAGCCTCCACGGGGACCAGCGCGGGTGGAGGCTCCCCAGGCCTGGAGGTGCGCGGTCCAGGCTGAGCCGCGGCACCAGAGGGGCTGGACCGGGTGGGACTTGGGGACACTTCTGGCTCCACATGGAGGAGTTTCCAAGGAACCTGGGCTCCCGCCTCGGGGTGTCAGACGTGACTCTCCCGGGGATCCCACCTCCACTGTGGAATCCAGAAATCTTCCGACACAGACTGGAGGCCATCGCCGGTGCCATCGCCGGTCCTGCGCGGGCTGCTGCCTGCCAGCTGCGCAGCCTCGGGCCCGGCCACCTCTCAGCTCCCTACTGGCCAGGCTGTAGGGAGCCTGTGGAAGTTCCTGAGTGAGTGGGCGTGTTCCATGTCGAACCTGTGCCTGGTCGGGTGGGTCGGGGAGGACCGTTGGAATAGGTGTGGAAGGCAACCCCTGTTGGTCCCAAAGCAGGACGCCTGGGGAATGGAAGGCAGGGTGGAGGGCTGGGGCAGGGGCAGCCCTGTTGTACCCTCTCCCTGGACCACCGAGGGGGCTGGGGGGCGGGGAGTCGCAGGCAGGGCGCTGAGCGAGGGCTGGGTGGGTGGGGGTGCCGTGTGCCCGTGTGTGGTTGTGTGCACGCAGGTGCACGTTGTCAGGTGGCTGGGCCTCCCCTGTGCACACCTGCTTTCTGCTGTCACAGCAAGAGGACAAGCTCCGGCGAGTCTCCGGCCAAGGACAGAGGAGCTCTTCGTTTCCGGGGCCTCCGCCCTGACTGCTCTCCAAGCTCTTCCTTCTCCAAAACGAGAAACCAAGTCGCCTCTCCAGCACTTGGAGACCGATCTCTTTCAAACGAACGTCCCGAGAAGCGACTCCCTGGAGCAGGAAGGGGGCCTGCCAGGAGCAGGGCCCATGGATGCCCAAGGGCAGGGGCCCTGGTCCAGCGGCCCTGGTCCTGCTGCGCGGGCCCCTCCGCTGCAGGCCGCCCAGGATGGGGTCCCTGTGGCCTCACCCCCGTCCCCAGCTTGCCCCGTCCCTCGGCCACAGCCTTCCCTGGGGTGGGACTGGGGACTTGGGGACATGCCCATCTGCCCGTCCTGAGACCGTCCAGGGCAGGACTTTTCCCAGGCCACACAGACGGGGAGAGGAGCCAGGTCACCCTGGGTCCAGCGCCTGGGCATCTCCACCCAGGTCCCCGGCAGAGCCCGGAGGCTTCCTGGAGGAGGCGGCTTCCACAGAGGGCGGGAGGGGGCTGCACTGGGCGGCAGGAGGAAGGGACGGAGGGTGACCGGGGCGGCCCCAGGGGCTCGGGGCAGGAAGATGGGGGAGATCTGGGGGAGGCAGGGGCGAGTCGAGAGGGTGGGGGGGACTCATGGGGCTGGGTCTCGGGGGCTGGAGGGCTGGGGAGGTAGAGAATCGGGGTGCTGGGGGCTCAGGTCTGGTCACTGGAGTGCTGGGGGCTTGGGACTGGGCCCTGGGGTGCTGAGGGTGTGTGGTGCTGGGTGCTGGGTGCTGGGGGTGTGGTGCTGGGTGCTGGGGTGCTGGGGGGGTGTGGTGCTGGGTGCTGGGTGCTGGGGGTGTGGTGCTGGGTGCTGGGGGTGTGGTGCTGGGTGCTGGGTGCTGGGGGTGTGGTGCTGGGTGCTGGGGTGCTGGGGGTGTGGTGCTGGGTGCTGGGGTGCTGGGGTGCTGGGTGCTGGGTGCTGGGGGTGTGGTGCTGGGTGCTGGGTGCTGGGGTGCTGGGTGCTGGGTGCTGGGGGTGTGGTGCTGGGTGCTGGGTGCTGGGTGCTGGGGGTGTGGTGCTGGGTGCTGGGGGCCAGCCTCAGAGCTCCCGAGCCCCGGGAGCTGCCTGCGAGCCCTCCCTGGCTGCCCCTCACCGGCCGCTCCCTGGTTCTGCTGTGTCCCCAGAGCCCTGGGGAGGAGGAGCTGGTCCCAGCCCCGAGGGACAGGGACGCTGGCGGCGGGGGCGGAGGAGGCGAGCGGCTCAGCTGAGACAGACTCTCAGACTGGAGGCGGCCCCTCCCGGGTGCCAGCCGCAGCGGGCGGGGGAGGGGGTGGGCGCGGTGCCCGACGTGGGGGGAGCTGAGGCCCCGGGCGGTGGGTGTCACCAAGGCCCTGTCAGAGGGGGCCCAGAGCCCGCGCTGGAGGGCGGCAGGAAGGGCCGAGGCAGCTCCTTGGAGGGGGACCCCACTTGCCCTGCTCCTGGGGATTCCTGGACAGGAAGGGCGCGGCCGGGGACAGAGCCCCCCTGCCCACCGTGGCCTCGCGGGGACAGAGCCCCCTGCCCACCGTGGCCTCGCGGGGACAGAGCCCCCCTGCCCACCGTGGCCTCCCTCTGTGGGCCTCAGCCGCCTGGGCCCCTCCAGCCTCCTTTCTGCTTCCGTGACTTGAACCCCAAGGGACCAGCTGCCAGCGTGACGGGTGCCCGGGGTGCCCTGTGCTCCCTGCCTCATACCCCCAGGGCCTGGCCCCGAGGGGGCAGCCAGGTGGCCGTCCCCTCTTCCCCCCACTCGGTCCCCACACCTTGTCCCCAGGCCTGGAGGCTCTCATGAAAGGCTCATTCTCCTTTCATTATGCAGGTGACAAATTCTGCGTCCAGTGACCACTTGTGACAAATCAGCACTGAAGCCCAGGGGTGCCCGGGGCAGAGGAAACAGAGTGGATTCCAGAGGAAAAAGCCCAGGGCCACCGTGGAACCAGAGGGGGAGTGGCGTGGGGACCAGGGAGGGGCGGCCCCAACAGGGAGAGCAGGACAGGAGGGCGGGGAGGCCCCCTCACCCTGGGGCCTTTGCACGGCCGCCCCTCTGTGCCAGGAGAAGATGGGGCGCCCCAGGCAGGGGCTGCTGCTGGGGGCTGGGAGGGAGGGGTGAAGGCCGGGCCCAGGCTGGCCTCAGAGGCCAGCTGTCCGCAGCACTAGGGAGCCACGGAGGGTCCCTGAGCAGGGCAGGTGGGTGGAAAGCTCTGCCCCTCCTCCCCTCTGTGCCCTCAGGATGGGGCCTGGACCCTGTGGTGAGGGAGGAGCTAAAGGGCACTTGGAAGTGGGGACAGATGGCGGCCACGCCTGGTGGTGGCACCTCAGGGCGCCCTTGGCGGGTGCAGAGGTGAGTGGCCGGGCCTCCCTGGCGGGAGGACAGCCCAGCAGGAGGCCCCCCTGGCAGTGACGGGCCTGGCCCACTCCCGTGTGGTCTCCTTTCTGCTCCTCCTCCGCCTGAGGGGGGCGCTGTCTCGGCCACTCTGCAGACAGGAAACCGGGGCTCAGACTGTCAAGGACGGGAGGTCCCCGAAGAAACAGTTTCCTGGCTTCTGAACCAGTGCTGGGCACACAGTCGGTGCTCAGTGAAGGGACAGGAGTGGCATTGAGACCTTGGACTCCAGAATCAGTGCTCACCAAGTAGCTTTCTCTGAGCTGGGGCTGGCCTCAGACACAGCAAAAAACCCAGAAATGGAATCTTCCATCTTGGAAATGTGGCCCAGAGACGGAAAGTATCTGTTCAAGGTCACACAGTGCACGCGTGGCAGAGCAGGGTCCACGACCAGGTCTCTGGACTTTTCCTCTGAGCGGGGCCTGGGGGCTCAGGGCAGAGTGGACTTGGTCAGAGCCGGGCAGTGGGACAGGCTACAGTTGCACAGGAGGGCCCAGCATGGGCAGGGAGGGAAGCCCAGTGTCACGGCACCCTGCCACGGTGACGTGGGCCAAGAGGGCCCAGTGGCCGGCGGGGCTGGGGGGATGAGAGCCCGCGGCAGGCTCCCTGCAGCCCCCACGCCGTCCGCCCTGCCACGTGGACAGTGTCCGCGGGTCCCTCCCTCCGTCCATTTCTGTCCTGGACTTTGGCTTCGCAGGGAGCAGTGTCAAGGTTCGCGCCCTGAGTTCTGTGCCCGTGACCTTGGCCACCTGCCCTCCTCTCCGTCATCGGGCCCGGGTCTGGCCCCCACGGCTGGCCCAGCCCGCAGAGGCCCCTGAGCCTGGGGCAGGTGTCCCTGGGCACAGCCGCCAGACGGTGGATGGCGCTGGAATCCTGGGGCTCAGCTGCCTCCCGCCCACCTGCCACCTGCCCACCTGCCGCCGCCTTCCGGCTGTCACCGTCCCCAGGAGGCTGGGCGACACGGGCTCCTGCTGCCCTTCCTCCCCAGCTTCCCGGGAGGTGACGGCAGGTGACAGCGGGTGCCCCTGGGCCCGGCCTCCCCAGGAGTCCCGCGGCCCAGCTGCTCGTGGCCGTCTCTGGGTGGCTGACGGGGGCGGGGCAGCCTCTGCCCACCCAGGGCCCCGGGGACAGTGGGTGCAGCGCCCGGGGGAGCGGGCGGCTCCGAGGGGTCGGGCACCCGGGGCTCCTCGGCAGCTCTGACCTGGGGGAGGAGGGGGCCTCGCGGGCTGAGGGTGAGGTGCAGAGGGGACAGGGCCGGGGACAGCCAGGCCCGGGGGCTCCCGGGACCGTCTCTTGGGCTCTCTCTGTTCCAGGCCCAGGAGGCTGCCCTCTCGTCCCTCCGGGGCCTGGCCCAGCCACTGGCTTTAAACACAGTCCCACGTCCTGGGGCCATCGGCCATCACTGGGGCCCTGCACCCTGGGAGCCCCACAGAGCCCCGCCCTGCGTCTGGCTGGACCCACGTCGCCCAGCGCCATCCATGGAGCCAGGGGCTCTGGGACTTGCCCAAGCAGGTCCCCTCCCACCGCCCATGTCCTTTGTCACCTCTGTTGCCCCACGTCCCTGTGAGGGTCACTGTGAGCCCCTAGGCTCTCTGAGGAAGGGACAGACCAGGAGGGGCCCAGCCCAGACTTGAGAGGAGCCCACCCGGGCCCTCAGCTCTAGCCGGGGCAGGAGGCCCGTCTGCGAGTCCCGGTTGGTATGGAGGCCAGGCCTCTCCACAGGTCTCCGGCTCCTTCCCAGAGGCTGACCCTGTGACCAGGCCCGCGGGTTGCCTTGGGCTGTGCTGATATCACCCCTCCTGGGCCTCCAGTGGTAAAGGACGGGACAGGCTGGCAGCTGGAGACATGGCCCCAGGGGCTGCCCCAGGCAAAAAAGAGCCTGATGGGTCTGTGGCCTCCGGGTGACCCACTGAGAGCCTGCAGGCTGAGAAGCGTTCAGAGGAAGGCTCATTTATTGTGCTGTCAGTGTGAGCCCGGGACCTGGCAGCCAGGCATCTGAGAGGGGAGGGAGGTGGCTTTCCCTGGGCCCATCCTCCTTACTCTAACGCCTGTGGCCTTTTGTGATCTGGCCCAGAACACGTGTCCTTCTGCATGAAAATCCCGCCTTTACTCAGAGGACCTTCCGGACTCATCCGGGAGGCACTGCTGAATGCTGTGGGCGGCGGTGCCAGGCCCAGGGTCAGACTGACCACCAGGGCTGGGTACATGGGCTAATTAGAGGGGGACAAGGATGTGGGATGGTATCGGACTAAAACACTTCTTCACACAAAGGAAACGTTCACGTGAAGACCGAGGCTCCGGCGTGGGAGTCTTTACCACCTGTACCTCAGGTAGAGCACTGATCTCTCGGGGTATGTAAAGAACCCCAGGAACTTAACTCCGACCCCCCCACAAATAACCCAATCAATACACAGGCTGAGGGACCCAACAGGCGCTTCACAGAGGGAGGAACACCATCGATCCACAAATACGTGAAGAACGTCCAGCATCTCTGGGGATTACAGAAAAGCAAATTAAAACCACACTGAGTGCATCCCACTCCAGTCGGGATGGCTGCTGGGCACCGTGGCTCACGCCTGTAATCCCAGAGGCTCCCGGGGAGGCGGGGGGCTGAGGCAGGAGGATCACAAGTTCAAAGCCAGGTTCAGCAACTTAGAGAGACATTGATTCTGAATTTAAAAAACAAGGGGGGCGGGCTGGGGTGTGGTTCAGTGGTCAAGCACCCAGGGCTCAATTCCCAGTACCTCTCCCCAAAAAAGACAAGTGACAGCCCCCCAAAAAGACAAGTGACAGTGAATGTTGGGAGGGCGCGGGGAAAGGTTCACTCACACTTTGCTGATGGACTGTGATTGGTGCGGCCACTGTGGAAAGCAGAGTGGAGAGTCCTCCTTGGAATGGACCACCATTTGGCCCAGTCATCCCACCTGGGCAGACACCCAAAGGACTTGAAGTCACCCTACCACAGTGACACAGCCACACAATGTTTATAGCAGCTCAATTCACAACAGCAAAGCTTTGGAACCAGCCTAAGTGCCCTTTAACAGATGAACAGAAAAAGGAAATGTGGTACACGTACACAGTGGAATATTATTCAGCCACAAAGAAGAATGGCGTTAGAGCATCTGCCGGTCAGTGGATGGAACTGGAGACTCTCCCGCTAAGTGAAATACGCCAGGCCCATGAAACCAAAGCCCCAGGTTCTCTCCAACACAGATGCTGACTCACAGCAGGGGGGGGAGGGAGGGGAACAGGAAGGACCGTGGAGGATGGACATCAGTTTCCTGTGTTCCCGTGGGGATGCACCGCCAGGGTGACTCCACGTCATGCTCGACCACCAGAAAGGGCTCCTGACTGAGGGGTGGCCCTCCCTGTCTGTACAATATGCCCAAGTCCACTCCACGGTCACCGTTACCCAAAGAGAACCAAGTGGGGGGGAGAGTGGACGGCGAGGTCAGCAGTAACCGGAGGAACGCCCCCCCCCCCACAGGCAGGGCGGGCAGCAGGCGGCTTTGCTGGACTCGGAGGACCAGGGGCCCCCAGGCTGCAGCCGTGGGGGGCCGCCCTGGCCAGCCCCGCCCAGCAGGGAGGGCCTTTCCCTCCCTCCCTTCCCGAGGCCCAGTCCAGCAGGAGCCACCCTGGGGAGCTGTCTCTGAGCCCTGGTTCCTGTCTGTTAAGCGCCACCGCGGGCCTGGCAGGTGTGTGCTGAGGCTTAGGGGACAGCAGGGGACTGTTCCCAGTGTGTCCTGGCCGGGACCTGGCCCTCGTCAGCCAGGGTTGACCCGCAGCCCTGGTGGTCACTCCTGGGCCCTGCGGTGGTCACTCTGGCCCTGAGCCCTGGAGATGGGCTGGAGCCTGGCCTCTAGGTGTCCCCGGGGGCGGAGCTGTGGCCGCAGCTGGCCTTGTGCTCGCCCAGGGGCCTCCAGCTACAGCCAGGAGAGGACAGCGGGTGCCGGGTCCTGGGGCTGGTAGAGGCCAGATCCCGCCCTGTCCCCTGCCACCCTGGAGGAGGCGGCAGGCGGGGATGGTGGGTGGTGAGGTGCTGCCCTGGGGGCTACGGGGAGGGGGGAGGGGGAGGGCGGCCCAGGTGGGGTGGGGGAGGGGCGGCCCAGGTGGGGTGGGGGAGGGGCGGCCCAGGTGGGGTGGGGGAGGGGCGGCCCAGGTGGGGTGGGGGAGGGGCGGCCCAGGTGGGGTGGGGGAGGGGCGGCCCAGGTGGGGTGGGGGAGGGGCGTCCCTGGTGGGGTGGGGGAGGGACGTCCCAGGTGGGGTGGGGGAGGGGCGGCCCGCTGCCGCCAGGTGCTGTCTCGTTGTTAAAGTTCAGACCCTTTCTGTTGGTTTTCTCTGCTCCCTGGGGTCACTAACGCGGTTCTCACTTCAACCTGAGCAGGTGCCAGGGAGCCGCACGGAGACCCCTCCCTCGCCAGGCAGCCGCTTTCTTCCAAGGGGAGGAGCAAGCACAGAAAAGCTAACGTGGACCCACCCACTTCCTCTTCCTCAACCCACCTAGGTGGGCGATCCATCACCCAGGTCTCCGGATTTTTTCCCTTACCTGAATTTATTTTATACAGGACACTGTCAAAGTTCAGAGAGGTTAAGACACCAGTCAGAAGTCACACAGCCGGGCCAAGAGGTGCCCCGCGCTGACCAGTGCAGTAATGAGGGACGCGGGGCGGGGTCAGCGTCCGGGAAGAGAAGGGAGCGGGCGACGGGCAGCGAGGGCCGGGCAGACCCAAGGTGCGGGGCTCAGCGCCTCCATCCTGATCTCTCGGCCTTCGGGGAGCACCTTCCCGGACCCCTGGCCCCGCGGCCCTCGCTCCCTCACACCCTCGACGTCCAGCCGCAGCCTGACCCTGGACCTGGACGTGCCGCCTGCGGGATGGGTGTCTGGTGGGCGCAGTAAGGGAACGAGACTTCATCCCCGAGGTTTGGGGGCCGCTCGGGGACCCACCTGCCTCCCGTAGGCGCGCACCTTGGCCCCTCTGGGCCGGCGCTGGGAGGGGACGGTCCTTCCCACCCGCCCAGCTCGGCTCCCAGGCAGACGACACAGGTGGGCTGGGGCGAGCTGTGCCGAACCCCCGTGGGGCCTGGCATCCCGCACCCGGCCCCGCGCCTCTCTGGGTCCCCTGCGCACCCCTGGGTCCTACAGCGTGGCCTCCACCATCGGCCTTGGGTTCAAATCCCAGCAGAACCACTTCTCTCTGCTGTATTCTCGGGGGTGTTTGTAAGCGGGATGGAGCAGAATGAGAACCCCTAGGAGGAAGGTGGGTCGGAGAGAGGTCCCCGACTTAGAAGTTCAGTAAATGGTCAGGTGTGGTGTCGCAGGCCTGTGATCCCAGCTACTGGGAGGCTGAGGCAGGAGGATCACAAGTTTGAGGCCAGCCTCAGATTTTGCAAAACCCTGTCTCAAAATAAAACATAGAAGACTGGGATGCAGCTCCATGGCAGAGTGCCTCTGGGTCCCATCCCTCGGTCCCGGGAGAAAACGTCCCCGCGTGTCAGCTGTTAGTATTTGTTATGATTCCAGCTGACGAGGCTCGAGGACCCTGAGGCCAGAATGGACCCTGGAGAGACTCCTGGCAGTCCCCAGCCCCCTTAATATTTAGGGAAGCTCGAGGTCCACTTCCAGCACTGGAGGGGCGGGAGGTCTCAGGTGGACGTTCTTGATTCCAGACCTTCTAGTACCTTCCCATGACAGAGGCTGTCACCTCTACTTTTTTTTTTTTTTTTTGAGATGGAGCTCATCATGTGGCCCAGAGTGGAGCCCTTGGGCTCAAGCTGTCCTCCCGCGTTGGCCTCCACAGTAGCTGGGGCTGTAGGCACACGCAGTGCCCAACTCTGTCTTCACCTGCTTCTCTGCAACAGCCCAAAGCAGAAGGGCTGTCCACCATCGTCTGGCCTGCCCTCCGACTTGCTGTGCATCCCTGGGTTAAACACCCTCTCTGGGCCCACACCCACACCTGTCAGCTAGTCTGGCAGGCTGTGTGTTAGACTCCTGTGGAGAGGCTTTTAAAAGGTGCCCGTTCCAGCCCCTCCTGAGACCGGGTGACAGCCAGCCCCTCCTCAGACCAGGTGACAGCCAGACCTCCAAGGGGTCAGCCCTGCTCCGGACCTGTGTCTGCTAAGCGCACACCATCCACCATCCACGCTGGGTCCCTCTCCGTGCTCCTTCTGGGACAGTGAGGACCCCGAGACCCAGCGAGGGGAGACTTCCGGAGCTGGACGTGAACCCCGATGTCTGGCCTCCGGCCCCTCTTTCTGCTGGAGCTTTGAGGGACTGGGGATCGCACAGTGGCCTGGGCTGGGGGCTGATGGGCGCAGGCCGCGGGGCCCTGCCTCTGGCCCACAGTCCCTGGGGCCCGGGTCTCTTGGACGCCCCTCAGCCACTGCCGAGGAGGGACGGGGTGTGGGAGGGCAGCCCCAGGCCTGGGCCGGGCCTGTCCCTCTCCCGGGGCTGGCGGCTCTTGGTCCTGGTGTCGAGGACTGAGTCCAGAGGAGCTGACTGAAATGTGCTTTTCATTTTGGGAAATTAAAGTCCTCAATTTGCGAGTGTGGCAGCAGTTAGTGCTGAGTCACGGGGACAGCGCTCAGGGGCACTGTGCCGGCCAGGCGCGGGCTGGTGGGCTCATTAGGGGTCCTGCTTCCTGCCGGGGGTCCCAGGCCCACCCCTCCCCTTCCCGGGGCCAGAGGAACCTGTGATCTGATGCCTGATTGGTTCTCTGGAGGAGAGAAGCGGGGAGCAGGAGTAGCTGGAGCGAGGAGGCTGGGGAGGAGGCTGGGGAGGAGGCCGGGGAGGAGGCTGGGGAGGAGGCCGACCCCGCAGGGAGCCCCAGGGTCCTCCTTTGGGTTGCCCTTGCCGTCTCCCACGTTGGAGGCCCAACCTTGGTTCTGCGGTTTACCAGCTGTGTGACCTTGAGAGACCCCTAATTCTGGGTGCTTCCTCCTCGTCTCTAGAGGGGACAGTCCCGCAGGGGACCTGGGCTGTCAGTGTCTGGCACATAGTAGGTGCTCAGTCATGGAGCAGGAAGCTGGAATTAGCTGGGGCAGGGCTGAGACCACTGACCTGCCGAGCTGGGCCCAGGCCACCGGCCGGATGCCCCCTGGGCAGCAGGGGTGACCGCGGGGCCATCTCCTTCCTTCTAGAAGTCTCTGCTCCACCCCAGCCAGGCCGCGTCCCCAGCCTGTGGCAGCCTTGACTCCCGGGCCCAGCTCGGGGGAGTGGGGAAGGCGCGGAGGGTGGGTATTGGAGGGCCAGGTACACAGCAGGCGCTCAGCACTGAGCACCTGGAAGAGCTGGGCGGCGGTGGCACAGGGTGACAGGCTGAGCTGGAGCTGGCAGGTCACCACCAGCAGGCCTGGGTTGGGAGCACCCTCCCAGCAGGGGGCCTCACTGGTTCCCGCCCGCCTGACCATTGGCCCGGGCTCCCGGGGGTGGGTGGCCCCGGGGAGCCTCAGCTCTGGGTGCCCAGAGGGGTCCAGCCCTCCGAGGGCTCCCCACCCTCACTGGACAGAAACCGAGGTGCAGGGAGGTCCCTGGGGGCTCAGGCTCCCGGGAGGAGGGAGCTGTTGGCCCGGGGCCTGGGACTCAGAGCCAGGGCCCCGCCAGTCCTGGCTGGCAGCGCGGGTGGGCGGGCGGCTGGCGGCTGCAGCTGGGCGTGGGTGGCGGGAGGGAGACAGGCCTAGATCTTGGCTAATGGCCCCTGGTCGGCCTGAGCGAGTGGTACGGGGAGTGCCAGGCGCAGACCGAGTGGGAAGCAGGTGCGGCCCAGCCGGGCCAGGACGCCCCAGCCCCCTCCCCAGCCAGGGAGCGGGGAGCGGCCAGTGGGGTCTCAGTGGAGCCTGTGCCGGGCTTTGCCCCTCGCTCTACGGCTGGGCCTCAGCTTTCCTACAGCCCAGTGGTCAGCGATCCCTCGTGGTCATTTCCCCCCAAGAAAGTACCAGGGTCTTTGGGGACCTCAGGGCGTGGGGAGGTGGCTGATACTCTAGGTTATGCAGAGCTCCTCCTCCCCTGCCCCCTCCCCTCCTCCCCTGTCCCCTCCCCTCCTCCCCTCCCCCTCCCCCCTCCTCCCCTCCCCCCTCCCCTCCTCCCCTCCCCCCTCCCCTCCCCCTCCCCCCCTCCTAGGTGGGGGACCTGCACAGCCAAGCCTGAGTGGGTGGGTAGGTGGCGCTGGCTTAGCCAAGAAGTGCCTGCCTCTGATTCCAGGCAGGTTTCCATGGCGACCGATTGATTGCCCGAGCTGCAGACTCAAGGGGAATCAGCAATGGGCCTCTCTCTGAGCTCCAGGGCTGCAGGGCTTGTGCCCAGAGGCCCAGGCAGTGGGCCACACCTGTGTCTCCCTCAGGGTGAGGGGATCTTGGGGACGGGAAGGTCACCTGAGCTCAGTCCTGGAGCCTGCTGGGGGCCTGCTGTGTGCACGTCAGACCTCCCAGCAGCCCAGGAGGAGGGGACTAGCATTCGTAAAGCACCTACTATGTGACAATTAGTCACGGGGACTTCACCAGGGCCCAGCCACACCCCAAGCCTGGGAGCTTAACCAGGAAGGGTCTCTGGTCTCCAAGGACTTAGCGCATTGCAGGGGCAGAGCAGGAACCCAGGACACCAGAGTGTGACCCCAGTGGCCTCAGGCTCCGAAGGTGAAGGGTCATTGCTGAGGAGGTCAGGGCTGGGCTGAGGCTGGAGGAGCCCTGGACGGCTTGGGAAGGGAAAGGGGGACGGGCGGGGAAGCCTGTCCCCGCAGGGCACTGGCTACAGGCAGAGGCCTGTGAGCAGGGCACAGCGTGGGGTGCCCTCCACCCGGGGCGTGGGCTGGGTGAGGAGGGTGGCAAGGTCTCCACACAGCCCCCGGATGCCCACGGATGTTCCTCGGCCTCCTCACCTGCCCGGCCACACCCTTCCCCGCTGCCAAAGGAGAAGGTTGAGGCAGGGCAGGGGCTCCTCTTCCTCCCCCCTCTCCCCTGGTCAGGGACGCCCTCCTCCCCTCCCCTGGTGGGGGACGCCCTCCTCCTCTCCCTGGCGGGGGACGCCCCAGCTGTCTCTTCCTGCCCTGGTGACTTCCGTCCTGACCCTGCCCAGCTCATCTAATCCAACCTGGTGTGGTCCCTGCCCAGCCCTGGCCCAGGGCGCCTGCCCCTGTTCTGCCCCCTGCCCCCTCTCCCCGGCCCCTGCCCTCCTGGACCGCCCGCCCTGCCCCAGCCTTAGGTCCCAGATGGGCTGGGGGGTCCTGGGCTCCTGGGCCTCATTGTCATTCTGTCCAGGCAGCCTAGTCGCTGGCTGCGGGCTGTCGGGGTGAAGGAGGGCCCGGCGGGGGCTGGGCTGCAGGTTGGGACGCTGTCTGGCGCTGGCCAGGCTGGAAATAGATGCCCCGAGTTGGGGACCTGCGGGGAGCCGCGGAGCATGGCCAGCACCTGCCCCGCAGCCTCCAGGAGCTGAGGACGGCCCGTGGCGGGTAGGCAGGGTCCACCCTGGCCCTGGTTCTCCCTGTTGGAGCCCCTGCTGGCCATGGGGTTGGCGAGTGTGGAAGGAGCGGCCCTTGCTTTGGGTGTCCCTGGGTCCCCGAAGCCCGGCACCCAGGCACACAAAGGGCGAATGAAGGGGGGGGGACGTTTCTGGGCAAATGCTTGGAGCCTGGGGCTGGAGAGGCGCCTGGGCGGTGGCCGCCGCCTTCTCCTAGGGCCTTGAAGCCTGGAAGCCAGCTGGGGGCTTCCCTGTCCCAGGGGACCTGGGGAGCTGGGAAGGTTGGGTGGGGAGGGGGTCCACCGCAGCTGGGAGACCTGAACCCCAGGCCTCGTTCCTCCATCTGTAAAGGGGTGCTCAGCAGAGACGCGGCCTGCAGGGTCTGGAGAGGACCTGCTTGGGAACAGCCCCGTCCCGGTGGCCTCAGTTTCCCTCCTCCCCTCCCGGTCTCTCAGCCCGGTGTCCTCACCTCCCCCTCTACGGTCACGGTCACCTTCCTTAATGCCAGCTCATGTCCCTGGTGCCTCCCGGCTGCCTCCTGCGAGGACAGTTTCTTGAAAGGCTTTTTGAAGAACCAGGCCCCCTGGGGTGGCAGGGCCAGCAGAGGGGGCTTCCTGGTGGCTGATTGTCATGGAGATGAGGCCCCAGCAGGGCAGGAGGCGGCCGGGGATCCACGGGGCAGGGGCAGGGTCTGCAGCGGGAGGGGCCCTGCCCTGGGGGAGTCCAGGGGAGTCAGGGACCAGCCAGGCCTCTTCTGGCCCTGGCACTGCCCCCTGCAGGGCCGCTGTGCTGAGCGGCAGCTGGAGAGCCTGGGTTTCCCTCTGAGCCTGGAGCCCGTGGGGCGCATTTCCGCTGACCCCTGGGGACTTGAGGCCCTGAGTGCTGGGTGTTTCAGTCCTCGTAGAGGCACTGGCTGTGGGGTGCCGGCCACTGCCCTGGAGCAGAACCTGCGTGACACCCAGCCCCACTCCTGAGTGCACGTGGCCTGGTGGGTGGGGAGCCGTTCAGTCCTCCCTTTGACCTGGGCCTCGCTGTCGGACTTGTCTGCGGCTGGTGGCCCGTTCCTGTGCCTGTGGCCATCCTTGTCCCCAGCTGGTGATGGACAACTTGACCCTGCAGGGGGTCCCCTCCGGCTCTGGCCAGCCCTGTGCCTCTCTGGAGAGGACCCTTGCAGATGTGCGGGGCAGAGCTGAGGGTGGGGAGGGGGTGGCTGGCAGAGCCCAGAGGCCCCCGGTTCCTGCCGGTGCCCGTGTGGCGACCAGAGGGCTTGGGTGTGTCACCAGGAGAATCTTCCCCTCACCACACCCAGGGCAGGAACCCAGGGCTTTGGCTCGTCACCTTCTGGAGAAGGGCCGTCGCCTAGGTTTAAACGTGGGAGGACCCGAGGATTGGAAAGTCAGGTGGCTTTGCTTCTCGGGAAGCCAGAAACATGGGCCTTGCAGAGAGGCCAGCAGCCCCAGCCAACGCAGCCAACGCGCCAGGGAGGCCGGGTTTGCTCTCCGTGCTCTGATGGCGGCCAGGAGGCCAAGCAGTCCCAGGTGAGCGGCACCTAGGGCAGGAGCCGGTGATTCACAGAGAAAGCAGAGCGCGCAGGCAGCCAGGAGGCAGTTCATTCCCACTCAGCTCTGGAAGGAGCAGGAATTTTAATAAACGCAATTCCATTCAAATGAACAAATATTTTAAAACATGAAGTTATTTAATCTACTGTTGAATGATAATCACTGTCTTTAGCCCAGTTCCTCACACGCCCGGCAGCTGTGCCTGAGCTCGGCAGCGGCAGCCGGCTCGCCCCTGGCCCCTCGTTCCAGATGAGGAGACCGAGGCTGAGGGGGAAGCACAGAAGGGGCTCCAGGAGAGGAGCTGAGCAGTCACCTGCCAGGTGACCGGAAGGTTCCATGTAACTTTCAAAAGTGTGGTCCAGGCTCACAGTGTCCATGGGGTATGGGACCCTGCTAGAAATGTACAGGTGAGGCCCTCTCCTGGCCTGCCGAGCCAGCCCCAGACTCCGCAGGTGGGTGCCAGCGATCTCTGAAGCACGTTCTCACGGTGCTTCTGATGCTAGGCATTGAGGACCGCTGCTCTGGGCTCCAGGTGGGTGCGTGGACAGTGGGCGTTGCGTTGCTTATGCGGTGAGCCGCGCGGGGCCTGCTGTGTTGTGTTACACGTGGGCATCGGGGATTCTGAGCTGGAAAACAGCCCGTTATTGCATCTCTGAGAAGCCAGTGGACAAGGTTGCATTCAGAGACATTTCAGACCATGGATTTATGGCCAGGTAAAACTGGGAGCAACCTAAGTGTCCAGCAATGGGGGATTGGAGAGAAAAACTCTGACTCACCAATAACATGGATGCTGTGTAGTTTTGAAAAGTGAGTTTGTGAAGACTGTATCACAGGATGCAATGAAAGTGACAGCATCCGGCTGACCCAGGACTTTCCCTGTGTTAGTACTAGAAGTCCTGATTCCAGGAACCTCAGTCCTGAGCTAGTGGGGAGTCAGCCCAGGTGTGATGGGGGTGGTACTGCATGTTAAGTATCCTCTTCTCTCTTCTTGCTGGGCAGGTGGAACCCAGTACAGTGTAGCATGGTGCTTCCTCTTCCCTTGAAGTTAGGTGACCTTGTGACATGTTTGATCAATGAAAGGTGAGTGGAAGTGACTGTCATATCCAGACAGAGCTCCTGCCAGCCCACGTCAGGATGGCACCTCTGCCGCCTGGGTCCCTGAGTGACAGTGTTAAGCAGAGACCCACGCTGGGCACACAAGACACAACCCCTGGGTGTATGCAGGCCACTGGGATGGGGGCTACTTGTTAATGTAGCGTTCCCTAACCTGCCCTGACTGGCCCACAGGGAGACACGGTGGTCCCCTGGTCTGAAGGCAGACATGGGTCACGAAACCGTATTTCTAGTGTCACTGCCGAGATGGCACTCAGAGCACGTGCAGACGTGCTGGAAGTTCTGAACGGGCTGCTCCGCCAGGTTGAGGAGTCCTTTCCTCCTTCCTCCTCTCCGCCTTGGCCGGTTTTCGGCAATGACCGCGTCCTGCTGGTTTTCATGGGGCCCGGCCAAGGCGGCCGGCTCAGGGCTCTTACTGCTCAACGGAGACCCCCTGGGGAGGGAGAGAGAGGACGCCAGCCCCAGGACAGGGCCTGGAAAGGCCGCAGCTGACCTCGGCTTCCGCTGGAATCTCTGTGGCTTGCTGGGTGCCTCTGGGGTCAGATGCCACTGTGGCCTGTGACCCTGGGCAAGCCCCAGACTCTGCGCCTCCGTGCCCTCCCCCGTGCCCGCCCCCGAGCCCTCCCCCGTGCCCTCCCCCGTGCCCTCCCCCAGCCCTCCCCCGTGCCCTCCCCCGTGCCCTCCCCCGAGCCCTCCCCCAGCCCTCCCCCGTGCCCTCCCCCAGCCCGCCCCCGTGCCCTCCCCCGTGCCCTCCCCCGTGCCCTCCCCCAGCCCTCCCCCGTGCCCTCCCCCGTGCCCTCCCCCGAGCCCTCCCCCGTGCCCTCCCCCAGCCCTCCCCCGTGCCCTCCCCCAGCCCTCCCCCGTGCCCTCCCCCGTGCCCGCCCCCGTGCCCTCCCCCGTGCCCGCCCCCGAGCCCTCCCCCGTGCCCTCCCCCGTGCCCGCCCCCGTGGGCCGTCTTCTGCATGGAGCCTGCGTGTTGGGTCACCTGGGACGTGTCCCTGAACACCTGGGAGCCTCAGGTTCCTCCTGGGTGGGGGGCGGGTGCTGCTGAAGCTGGGGCTGGACGTCCCCTGGGGAGGCAGAGGGAGGAGGAGGAGGAGGAGGGGGAGGGGGAGACCGTGCAGCCTGCACAGACCTAGAGCTCAGCCTTCCTTGAAAGCAGCCCTGGACCTTGAAGCTGGGGCTCCAAGGCCAAACGGGGAGCATTTAGGATTGGGACAAAAGCAGGGGCCGAGTGTCCTTTGGAGGAGGCCAGGTGCTGGGGTGGGCACGGCTGCTTTTCTGAAATCTCGGTCTTAAAGGAGCCTGGTGGCTGGGTGGTCAGGGAGGGCTTCCTGTAGGAAGAGGCCTTGGGCAGCTCCTGGAGAACGGGGCGAGAAGCCTGGAGCCCACCTCCCCGCGTCAAGAGCCTGTTGTGACAGCTGGTATCTGCTGGGGCGTGAGCCGTCCAGGCCTGCCAAGGACATTCTGAGTCCACACGTACCTTGGGGCAGGACGGGGGCTCAGGGAGGAGGAGGGTCTGTTGGAATTGGGGTGGGGGCCTGAGCCCAGGTTGTCCAGCGTGAGCAGCTGCCCTTCGCTCCCAGGACGAAGCAGCCTCGGTCCAGTCCACAGTGCCCCGCGGGGTGTCCCGCCTCCTTGCTGGGCTCCTGTGGACGTGGCCAGTCTCTGGTGGCCACGTCTTGGTTTCTAATCCGGCACTGGGACACCCTCGAGGGGCCCACGTTAGAGGGCGAGCTCCGGGGCCCCCTGATCTTTAGGCTCCAAATCAAAGGCTTTGCCTCTGCGCTGGCGCCTCCCTCCGGCTGGGTCTGGTGACCGTGGAGCCTGCTCTGGGGCTGCAGGGCACGTGGGCAGAGGCCTGTTGATGTGGGTGGGGTGCGGTGGGCACGGGTGTTCAGGACCATGGGGTCAGCTCTAACCCACAGAGAAAGCGGGGCATGGTGGCACACGCCTGTAATGGCCCAGGAAGGTCACAGGCTCAAGGCCAGCCTCAGCACGAGGCCCTAAGCAACTTGGTGAGACTCTGTCTCTAAATAAAAATAAATACATAGACCCAAGGGCTGCGGACGGGGCTCAGTGGTTAGACCTCCCTGGGCTCAGTCCCTGGGACCAAAACAAAGAGCACGTGTCCACTGGGGGCAAACGCAGCAGGGCCCTGCCCACGCCCCAGCAGCCCCTACCCTGCCCTGGAGACAGGGGAAACCTCTGGCTTGGGAGGGGCCGGACTCCCCTGCCCTCTGAGCCCCGGGCAGTCCTCCCGCCGCCCAGCCTGAGCTGTCAGAGACCAGGACAGCCCCTGAGGAGCCCTGGTGGCTGGAGCTGCCACCTATGGCCTTGAGTCGGGGAACTGAGGTCCAGAGACCGTGGTGCATCTGCCCTGAGCCACACAGCGGGTGCAGGATTCAAGCCCAGGCCTGCAGGCCGACCCCTGCCCAGGGGCTGGCCAGTGTGCCCTGGGGCCAGGACAGATGACCAAGCAGGGGCGGGCGAGCAGGAGGAGGGAAGGGAGGGGAGGGAAGGGAGGGGAGGGAAGGGAGGGGAGGGAAGGGGGGAAAGACAGGGGCCCCTGGGGGGAGGCTTGCTCTTGAGCCCCCATCCTTACTTAACCTGAAGCCGGTGGTCTCTGCCTGGGAGTCCAGGGGCCTCGCTGACCCAGGGTGACCCGTCATCTGCCCGCTCCCCCGTGCCTGCCCTCTATGGGATGCCAGGGAGACTGGGGGCCATCGAGCTGCCGTCCTCTGCCCTCCTGAAACCCAGGCTGCTCCTCTCTGGCCACCACCTGTCCCTCACTCGCCCCTGCAGCCCCCGTGTCCTCCTTCCACTGGACTCCTTGGTCTGTCCCCGGGAGTGACCTGGAGGAGCACCCCAGAGAGCCTCCTGCTTGGCGCCCTCTCGACTCCCCACTCTGTCCAGACGGCTCGGGGGATCAGTGAAAGGAGGGGACTTTGTTCGGGTGAAGCAGGGAGGCAGGACTTGCAGGGCCAGAGGGGACCCCGCTCCTGCTCCGAGTCTGACTTGCTGTCCAGGGTGGGCCACCTGCAGCCCACACTCCCCAGGCGGATGTCAAGGGGCCCAGGCACTCCAGAGCAGCCCCTCAGGTCTCGTATGTCCCCGTCCCCTCCTGCCCCTAGGGTGGCGGCCTGGCCCTCCTCTGGGTGCCTCTGGCCTGCATGGGATGCATCCCTGTCCCTCCTGATGCCCAGCCCAGGGCCCGGAGCCTGGTGCCAGCAGAGCGTGTTCCCCTGTGAGGTCCAGACCAGAGGGAGCTGAGGGGCTTGGCCACCGGGGATGGATCCTGCTGGTAAATGCGGGTCCAGAGAGGGTCAGTTACTTGTCAAGATCGCACAGCAATTTGGGGCAAGTCCAGGGGTTGGACCTGGACGTGCCTCACCCCAGGCTGTGTTCTTCCGTCCCTCTGTGTGAGCTCGGTGGGGCTGGGCCTGCAGGCCAGGTGGCCGCTGCTCCCATTAGTGGGAAGAGGGGACTCAGGCGGCGGTGCCCTGTGGCTGGAGGCCTGTCTTAGCTTCTTTGATGCTCACACTCGCGAACCCCTGGGGGACGCCTGAGTCATCGCTGAGCCGGCAAACATATTTAGCTCCTTTCATCGTCCCTAATAAATCAATTTCTCCAGGTCTCTCACACCTGCTTCCGAGGCTGGGCTGCCTGTCCCCTGACAGCCGGATGCAGGGCCAGCTGCCAGCTCCGGAAACCGGGCCTCCAGGTGGACAGGCTCCCCCACAGGCGCCTGGCGGTGGCCCCTGGCTTCTCAGAGCCCCTTACTCCGTCCTCCTGCGCCCCAGGAGGAGCCACGTCGCCCCACCTTGCTGAAACGGCCTCCATTCTACCCTGGCGTTGCCATAGCCCCTGCCCGGCTCCCTGCGGGCAGAGCTGGTGGGCGGGGGTCCCAGCGCTGCCCAGGCCACTCAGCCCCTCCTGGACCCGGCCTCCCTCGACCCTGCGCCCTCGGGGCCCACCGGCTTGTGTTTGGGCCCAAGGGGGTCCAGGAAGCGCCTCGCCTGTCCCGCGTCCTCCCGGCCTCGCAGGCTGGAGGGCCGAGGCCCCCACCCGTGTGTCCTTCCTGGAGCCTCTTCCAAGGCCCTCCTGGGTCCCCTCCTCGCTGCCCCTGTGAACCACCTGTCCTCCAGCGCCCTGGGCTGCTTTGGCTCTGCCTGGCAGCCAGCACCCAGTCTGCCTTGGGGCGATGTGACAGAAACACGTGACAGACGGCAGAGGGGCCACCCAACACGGGCCACCCAACCCCGTCCGAGGCACCTAGCCACCTGCGTGTGGGAAGCCATCCCGGTTAGAGACAGGCCCCGGATGCCGCGGAGCTTAGGAAGCCTGCGTCGGGCCCAGGGCAGAGCTGGGCCTTGAACCAGACCCGGGCGCTCACCGCTGCCCTGTGGCCTTCGCGGGAGCAGCTATCGCGACACCTGCCCGTCTGCTCTCACCTGTCCCAGCCGTCCCAGGGCAGGAGTGCGCTGTACCCGTGCCTGAGACCCCGACACCAGAGGCTCCAGGACCGAGTCCTCGGGACCACCCCTCAGGGAGGGACCCCCTCCAGGGAGGGCAGCGGCTGTCTCGGGGGACCCCAGACAGAGGCTCCCCTGGTTCTGGGCCAGGCGGGGGCTGCCCACTGGGAGAAGGGGCTCATGCTAGCCAGTGCCCAGGGGCTCATGGGCTGCTGGAGCCAGAAAACCCTGGGAGACCAGGGGACCAGGCCCTGGCCCTGTGCCCATCCCTGCCAGGCGCTGGGCTTCCAGGTGGACGGGGCTGGCTGCGCTCATCCACGTGTGGTGGGCGCCCCCTGCTGCCCAGAGCGGGAAGTGGCAGGGTGTCGGCAAGGCGGGCAGAGCTTACCCGGCGGCTGAGGGGACCTGTGGCCCTCCTGGCGTCTCCCACTGCCCTTCCCTGGCAGCGCCCTCACCGTTCCCTGTGCCTCCAGACGCCTGAGCCTGCTCATGCTGAGGCCACCAGGGCCTTTGTCTGCTGACTGCAGCCAACCCAGCAGTTATGAGACACCTACTGTGTACCCCGCACTGAGCATGAGTACAGTCGGGCCCCTGGGAGCTCACAGGCCAGCCAGAGGCAGACATGAGGTGACCTCACTGCATTTCCAGGCCTGGCTACCAACACTGGCTCCTCCCTGGAGAAGCCTCTCCCGGTGGCCCCTCTGCCCAGCCGTGCCCGGTTCTCCCCCCTGCCGCGGCGCAGGTCAGCCTGGGCTCGGACTGTGTCCCCCACTGTGGATTCTGTAAGGCGAGGGCTTCGTCCGGGTCATCCTTGGATCCCTGACTCTGTGCAAGGACCCCGGCACATAGTAGGTGCTCAATAAGCACAGGCTGAAGGAAGGCGTGTGCAGGTAGGTCAGCAGCTCAGCTCCTTACGGTCTTCGAGGAGGGGCCCCAGGGGTGGAGTTCAGGGTGGGAGCCGGGATAAGGTGTGGGGTGACCTTGGTGTCCTATGTCCTCTGGGGTCTGCCCAGAGCCCTAGGGCTCAGGACCCAGTGGGCAGGGACTTGGTCTGACACACTGCAGGTGTGCCATAAACACCTCTGAGAGTCCAGGTGGACGAAGGTCACACACCCAGCCTCCCCGTGGCCCCTCGAGTGACCACTGTAGCCAGCCTGTGCCTACACCCTGGACACGGGGAGAACACGGCTGCCTGTCAAGGTGACAGTGGTTCTGTCTGTGGTTGGTGCTGCCTGGACGGCAGACCCAGCTCAGCCCAGCCTGGCGGAAGTCCAGTCCATGGGGACTTCTGTCCAGCCCGGTAGCCCTGGTGTCCCGGGGATGCGGTTCCAGGACTGTCTGAGGGCCCACTCCTCCCTGTTTGGGAAAGGGACAGAGGCGAAGGTGGGGTCAGGGATGGCAGAGACGGTCGTGGAAGGACAGAGCCCACTGCGCGCTGGACGGGGACTTTATTCTGTCCTCCGTCCGAGAGACCATCAGATCAGCCACTCGTGCCTGTCCTTTACTGACGGGAGGAGCTGGGGACCAGCGAGGGCAGGAATAGATGAAGGTCGCAGAGTTCACGTGAGCCAGAGGCAGGAGAGGACCTTGACCTCAGCCCCCGGCCAGTGTTCCTTCCACGGACCCCTGAGGCCCTTTCACTGGCCTAATGGGGCGGCGCCACAGGCTGTGATCTGAAGAAGTCCCCACATGTCCTGCCGATGCCCGCAGGGGTGCAACACGGCTGCCAGGTACCTGCCATCTCCAGACAGAGCTCCCACCACCTTCTGTGGCCTCTCCACCTGACCCCTGGACAGCGTGCACCAGGGTGGGGCGGGGGGCGGAGGGCCACGTGGCCACTGCGGCTCCTCCTGGGGAACCCGCGCTCCGCCCGCCCTTGCTGCCCGCTTCCTGCTGCCTTGCCAGGGAGGCTCCCTGCAGGGCTCCCCTGCCCGAGGGTGAGCAGAGCTTCTGGGAAGACTGTCCCCGGATCCTCCTCCAGGCGGAGCCTCCCTGGAGACAGAGTTGTCTGCCTGGGGTTGGTGGCCCTGCTCTCCCATGTGCTGCACTGGGCAGGGCCTGGGGCACTGGGACCCGCTGCGCCACCCCTCACTACCGTGGCGGTGCTGGCCAGGGTCCAGCAGGGAAACCAAGGGAGACGCTGCCTCTCCACGCATGGACCCCGTGTGCCGCTCCTGGGTTTGGCCGCTGCCTCCAGGAAGTCCTCCTGGGGACCAGGCCTGCAAAGCTCCACCCTGATGGCAGCACCGTCCTGCTGGACTCCTGCCTCCCAGGTGGACAGCCTGGGGTGGAGTCCGCCCTGCTCCCCCAGCAGCCAGGACTGTCACCCAGCTCAGCAGACCAGTGCCACCGGCCCTAGCTGCTCGTGGGCCTGGAACCCGCAGGCCCAGACGTTTCCAGTCCAAACTCTGTGGTTCTGCAGGAACCAGGGAGGGGCCCGGCTTGGCCGAGGGCGCGGGGAGGGCCAGAGGTAGGTCTGGACCGTGGGTCTGGGCTCCTGGGTCCTGTTCGTGGGTCTCAGGCAGCGAGAGCGGGGCCCGACCTGCAGACCTGAGCAGGCGGAGGGCTGGCGAGGGCGGAAGCCCCAGGAGCCTCAGGCTCCCCGCTTGGAGGGCTGCGGAACTTCTGAGAGCAAAGGGCTGAGGACAGGCTGCCCAGGGAGGGCTGGGTGACCGGGTCCAGCTGGCTTCTCTCCGCCCTTCTCCTGGCCCTCACTGCAGTGGGCCTGGGCCAGGGCTCCGGGCTCGCCCCAGAGCTGCGCGTCGGTCTCACAGCCAGGCTCTGTGTCCTCCGTCCTGCCCACCCCTGGCGGGTGGCGGTGTCTGTGGCCTGGAGAGGGCGCCCTGGGGGAGGGGTTCCACAGGTCCAGGGGACCAGGGTGCCGGCCCCGTGCCACCTCCCGGGAGCCTCACTTCCTGCTGGCGATCTTCTTCTTCCGAGCGGAGACCAGGTCGTAGAAGGGGACACGGGTGATGCTGGCCCTGCAGTGAGAGGAGAGAAGGTTCCAGATGGGGTCAGGGGCGGGTGGCCCCGAAAGGACAGAGCCAGGAGGGGCCGGCGTCACTGGCCTTGCCCAGCATCCCGCGGGCCGGCCAGAGAGCCGGGGGCAGAGTCTTGGGAACTTGTCCCACAGCGTCCCCGGGCCTGAGGGCAGCCTGGCTGTGGGCCAGCGGACCTCACCGGCTCACTGCCCTGGACGAGGTCTGTCCTCTCTTGGCCTCGCTTTCCCCATCAGTGAGGTGGAGACGGGCGGGGTCTGCGGGCAGCCTCACGGGCTGCTCCAAGGCCCGAGTCCCGGGACACGGCCGGCCACGCCTGCTCTCTAGCAGAAGCTCCTGCCCTTGCTCATGTCAGGCCCCGAGCAGCTTGTCACCTGGTACCTTCCAGGTGTCCCTTCCCCCCCTTCTCCTCCATCAGTGGCCGCTGGGGCTTCTGTCCCCTGGACTGTGATGACAGCATCCTACCTTGGCTCTTCAGAACCGGCCCCACGTGGTGGGTGTCCTCACCTGGCACACCCCTCCTACCTACTAGTCCCTGGCTCCCTAGTGCCCCTAGAAGAAACCAAGGCGTGTCGCCGTGGCCACAGTGCCTTTGCCGTCTGACGCAGCATGCTCACTGCTCCGCCCCTACGTGGCTCAGCCTCACCTGGACTCTGGGGTGCTGTCCTGGGAGGCCACCCACTGATCAGCCCTCAGGCTTTGTCCACCTTGGTCCTTCCTAGAAAGCCCCTCCCAGAGGCTGGTGATCTGGCGGGTCACCCTACAGGCCAGGAGCTGGCCAGTGCTCTCCACACAACTCCCCGTGTTCTCACAGCCCCTGGACGCCCTCCCGTGTCCCAGGGCCTGGCATGGTACCAGGGAAATGCCCGTGGAACATGGGTGGAGGGGACGGGCACCTCAGGAACAGGAGGAGACCTCGGAGCTGGTCCCTTTGCACACAGGGCCGGAAGGCCCAGAGAACCGGGGCCTGCAACGGGGGCCTCACCGGATGGCCTCGATCCACTGGTCCCGCTCCTCGGCGCTGGAGGCCGAGATGCGGTAGGAGCCGTGCCGGCCCTCCACCACCTTGCCCTCGCCGTCTGTCTTGCAGGCCTTGATCTTCTGGCCGCGGCAGCTGGGGTTGTACAGCTCCAGGCAGAACTGGGGGGGCCGGGGAGGGTCAGGGGGGACCCCGGTCGGGCCTCTAGAAGGCCCAGGGAGGCCGAGACCCCCAGGCGAGGCCGAGACCCTCAGGCGAGGCGGGGATCCAACAAGCAGCCCGTGATCCCCACAGGACCCCTGCCACCCCACGGGCAGCTTCCTGCGTCCGGCGGAGGAACGGGGGCTGTCCCTACCCACAGTGATGCCCCAGGCCAACCCAAGCCACTGCCCCCCTGAAGTCCCCACGTGACGGGGAGACGGGGCTCAGGGAAGAGCCAAGCTCCAGTCACCCAGCCACTGGCCTGTGCCCTGGTCCCTGGCCCGGGAGGGAGAGGCTGGCCTCCCGAGAGCCCTGCCTCCTGCCCTGTCCTCCCCAGCAGCGCTGGCCCTGCCCACTGGCCTCTCACCGGCTTCTTGGGGTCCTCCACCTTCTCCACCGAGAGGTTCTCCAGGGGGATGATCCCCCGGGGCTCCTTGTCCTACAGGGGGGGAGGGAGGCCAGGCTGGGCAAATGGAACTGAGGCCAAGTGCAGGGAGGGGGCCGGGGTTCCCCAGGCCCGAAGAGGAGTGGCCGTCGCCCAGGGCTGCCCGCTCCTTGCCCAGGTCCTCCTCCCGGTGCCCTGGATTCCCCATCTGTGAAGTGGGTGTGGCCGCGGACCCCGGATCTCCAAGGGTCCCCTCCCTTCACGGCAGGTTCCTGGGGTTTGGAGGGGCAGGGCCGGGGGCAGGGCTGGGGGCAGGGGCGGGGCCGGGGGCAGGGGCAGGGCCGGGGGCAGGGCTGGGGGCAGGGGCAGGGCTGGGGGCAGGGCTGGGGGCAGGGGCAGGGGCGGGGCCGGGGGCAGGGGCAGGGCCAGGGGCAGGGGCGGGCTGCTGGGCTCACAGTGGTGAACTCGAAGTAGTAGAGGCAGTTGTCCGTCAGGATGAACCAGCGCCGCTTCCAGGTCTTCACGCGGCCCCCTGCAAGAGGCCCGTAGCAGGGGAGGTCAGTCCTCCTCCCTTCCTGGCCACCCGTGTCCCCTCCACCCCAGGGCCGGGCCTTGTGTGTGCCTCCCTGGGACCCACCAGAGGAGGGAGAGTCCCCTCACCCCCCGCCCGCCCCTTGCCATCCGCCCACAGAAGCCTCAGCGGCCCCTGCACCCCGGGCTTGTCCCACACTGGGGCTCCCTGGTGACCAGGCCCCCGGAACAGGGCGGCCCTGCCCTGCCATCGCCCTGGGCTCATGCCCTGGCCTGGTGCCTGCGGTCACTCGGTGGGCACTTCATCTTTTATCTGCCTGCCTGGTTCTAGAGGATTTGGGGACATTTACCTATTGACCCTCCCGGGTGGGACGGGAGCCCTGTTAACCCCGGCTACAGCCGCAGGACCCGCCGTCTGCCCTGGGCCCTGCCAAGGGGCAGAGCTGAGGCCCAGACCCCAGGGGCCCGATTCTAGGCCCAAACACGACTCAGCCTCTCAAGGGGTCACTGTCCCCACTCAACTGCAGAAGCTGAGGCCAGAGCCTGACCGCTGGCCTCTGGTGAAGAGCAGGAGAGTGAGCCCTGGGCGTGTGGCTCCGAGCTGTGCCCCTGCCTGGTCAGGGACCGTGACTGCGAGCTGCCCCCGGCCTGAGAGCAGACGGCGGGGGCTGGACAGAGGACAGACTGGGCTGGGCAACAGGGCTCGGGGGGCGCAGGGGCTGGCACAGGGCTGTGCACCCGTAGACGCTGGGGGCCGCCCTGGCCAAGGGCCTGCTCCAGCACGGGGCCTGCAGCTGCTGCCCCTGCCACGCCCAGCATCCTGGGTCACACTTCACACTCCCTCCCCTTCCTGCAGGGAAGCCCTCTGCCCCCACCAATCTCCACCGGCTGGCGAGGTGGCTGCCTTGGCTACTCAGAAAGGCTGGGCTGCAGAGGGCTGCGTTAGGAGGCCTGGACAGACGGCACCTCCCTTAGGACGCTCGCTCCAGCTCTCCAGCAGGGAGGGCCGAACTGTCCACAGATGCCTGGGCCCCCTGGTGCCTTCCAGCGTGGCTCCCCGCCACCAGCCCCTCATTCCCAGGACAGAAGAATGAAGGGAGGGTGGATGGGAGGATGGATGGGTGGATGGGTGGGTGGATGGATGGGTGGATGGATGGGTGGGTGGATGGATGGGTGGATGGGTGGGTGGATGGGTGGGTGGGTTGATATGTGAGTGGACAGATGGATGGGTGGGTGGGGGAATGGATGGGTGGATCAGTGGGTGGATGGATGGGGGGGGTGCAGGCCGACTGCCAGGCTGGGGCTCGGGAGACCCAGGGCCAAGCCCCCCAACCCTGGGGCTTGTGAGTGTGTCTGCCGGTTGCCATCCCTGTGGCCACGGTGTGCAGCGGCTGGACCTCTTGGCTCTTACCCAGCTTGAGCAGCCAGCCCTCACGGTCAGGGTTGAAGAAGGTGTGGGTGAGGTCGCCGCCATCGTCCTCAGGGATGGAGAAGGGCTCCCTCTTGATGCTGTCGAAGAGGTTCTGCCAGGAGGGGGAGCGCCCTGGGTGAGCCCCAAGTTCCACCCAGGGCCTGGTGGTCCATGTGACCTCAGCAAGCCACGCCCTTTCCTCTCCTGGTGGCCCGTCCCACCTTTAGGCCCTTCTGGGAGAAACCCTCCCGGTCCCCCAGGCCCATGGGTGCCACCCTTCTGCCATGTCCTTGCCATCCTCCCCAGTGCTACTGCAGGGTGGGGTCAGGGCCTCAGAGGTGTGTGTGACCACCCCCCACACCCCCACAAACACACACACACACATATACACACACCCCCACACACATACATATACACATACATACACACCCCCCCACACCCACATACACACACCCACATATACACCCCACATATATACCCCCCCACACACTACACCCAGACACACCCCCCCAACCCCCCACACCCACATACACACACCCAGACACACCACACACACCCACATACACACACACACCCAGACACACCACACACACACCCCCACACACCCCCACACACCCACACACATACATACACACCCCCACACATACACACCCATATACACACACCCACATATACACATCCACCCACATATACACACCCCCCCCACACATCCCACACACACACCCACACTCACACATCACATACACACACATATGCACACACACATACACACACACCCCCACACATACACACACATACACACTCACCCACACACATGCACACATACACACACACATACACACTCACCCACACACACACACACAGGCACACATACACACACATACACACTCACCCCCACACACATACACACACACACACACACAGGCACACACACACACATACTCACCCCCACACAATACACACACAGGCACACACACACATACACACTCACCCACACACACACAGGCACACATACACATACACACCATACACACACCCACATACACACACACACACCCACATACACACACATACACACATACACACTCACCCACACACATACACATACACACACAGGCACACATACACACCATACATACACCAACATACACTCACCCACACACACATACACACACAGGAACACCTACACATACACACCATACACACACCCACATACACACACATACATACACATGCACACCCACCGCCCCCCCCCACACACACTCCAGGCGCAGCAGCCAGAGTGAGGGTACCCTCGGGCAATGCCATGGTGGATGGCCCCCTCTTCTGGACAGAACTTTCCAGATGCACACTGGGCTGGCAGAAGGGGAGCCCCGGGCAGGAGGCTGAACACGGCTCTCCAAGGCCCTCTCCCGCCGCCCTGTCTGGTGGGCTCTGACTGTGGGACCGGAAAGCAGATTTCAGTTCTCTGTGGAAGACTTTCTGGCAGCGAGGGCTCTGAAATCTGGGCCGAGCAACCTTGTAGGGTGGTAATGAGCTCCCCGTCACTGGAGGTGAGCAAGTCAGGGCCAGGACCCCTGGGCGGGCAAGCTGCAGCTGCTGGGTTTTCGATCTCCTGTCCTGAGCAACCTGCCCGCCTCCCGAGTGTGGGGGGAGCATTCTCAATGGCTGCTCTGCCTGGTAAAGCCAGACAGGATGTTGGCCAAGAGAGTCAACCACTTCCGTTTGCTGCCTCTGTTGCTGTTGATGGTTCCTCGAGATTTTTAATGGAAAATTACCCAAGTCCTGTCTGATTCTCCCAAAGTTCTTAAACACGGTGCTGGCCGGCTGTGTAGTCCTTTGTGACCCAGAGCTCAGGGCCCAGCGGGGGCACAGGCCAGCATCGGGCTCTCCTGGGCTTAATGGGGGCGGGGCTTGGGCATGTCCCCTGGGCTCAGCCTGGCTGCAGTGCTGGGGCCGTGGGGAGCAGCAGGGACCAGTGTCTCTTGGGGGAGCCCCTGTCCCCAGGCCGGACTGGCCCTGGGAATTTCCAGGTGGCACTGGTGTGGGGAGCAGGGGACTGCAGCAGGAGGGGCCCATTGCAGAGATGTCAGCGCAGACGTGCATTTGAGAGGCTGGGGGGGCAGGGGGAGGGGGCTGGGGGTTGAGGAGGGAGCCTCAGCCTCCACAAACCACAGGGGCCCTGCAGACGCTGTGGTGGCCTGGTGGCCTTATCAGCTTGTACATTCTACCCCACAAAGAAAGCAGCTCTGCTCGCCGGGCTTCCTGTACCTCACAAACAACGGCTCCCCGCCAGACACCCCTCATCCACTGTCCCCAAAGTACAGGGCCCAGCCACCCTCTCCTGGCTGCATGGGGTGCAGAAGCCCCCTCCCCCCACCCAGGGGCTCTGCTGGGCCTTTGGTGGCCCCCACTCCCCTCTCTGGGGAGTCACCTCTCTTCGCCTGGTTGCTCAGAGGGGTTGACACCCCGCTCTGGGCTCCAGATGACTCACATCTGGCTGATGGGGACCTGCTGGCTCCTACCACCAGCTGCAGTGACGGTTCAGGGAGGGTCCTGCCACCCAAGCCGGTTGATAGCCTCGATTCTGGACTTAAACAGCGAAGCGACAGGGAAGCTAAGCAAGTCCGAGGCTCAGAGCTGCCCAGGCATCTCTGGCACAGCTCGGGCACAGCGGGTGTAGGAGGAGAGCCATGGAGGGGGGGGGGCTAAGAGATGGAGCCCCCAGGGGGAGCATCGACGTCCCTGAGCCCCAGGAGCTAGCTGAGCCTGAAGCCCACAGTCGGAAGGCTAACTGACCCCTGGTCTTTTCAGCGACATGAGTTGAGATTCCCCCTGCCAAGAAGTCAGGACCCCCGGCCAGCTCAGCCAAGCCTCTGTCCCCAGACTCTGCTTGGCATCTCTGCAGAGGGAGGTGCTCTGGGTCCAGCATGGCCTTGAACTGGGACTTCTCAGAAGCCAGGAGACCGCGGCAGCCTCCTTCCTGGAGCCCAGTGTCCTTGGCTGTCCAGTGGGGATGCGGGAGCTCACGGCCCCCAGGACGTGCTCGACACTGTGCTGGGCTCGCGGCCTGCTCTGATCAGAGCCCAGGACGAGGACCCGGGGGCTCAAGGGCTGCCGAGAGCAGAGGACGCCCGAGCTGGGAGGCCCTCCACCTGGCCCCCTCCACTTCCCCACCTGTTCCCGGGTCCCTCGCGGCTCCACCCCTGCGCCCCGGCTCCCTTCCTAGTGGCTCCCAGCGAGCATGGTGACCCTCCCAGGTTCCCGCTGAGTGCCAGACGCAGCTTCTCAGATGACACTGTGAGTCAGGGTCATTGGCCCTGAGAGCAGATGACATCCACCAGGCCCCTGTGATGGCGCAGACCAGGCCTGCGCGCTCTCTGATGACGCCCAGGGGAGCTTCGAGGTTGAAGAGCCACCCCAGCCACCCCAGGCCCTTGGACGTGCTCAGAGAGGCCAAGTGCTGGCCTGACACGGCCCAGAGGACAGGCAGCCCGGGCTGGACGAGGCTCTGCCCGAGAGGAGAACGAGGCCGGCCAGCGCTCCGGGCAGGTCTGCGGATTTGGAAGCTCAGTTGAGATAAGAGACCCAAAGCCCTGGGAGAAAGTCACAAGCTCTGGACAGATGTGACCAGATGTGGCCGAGTGCTCTCGAGGAAAGGCTGGAACTGGGAAAAGTGCCCAGGGAGGGAGGTGGGAAGAGGGTCCTGGCAAGGACAGCGACCTGGACCCGGGAGAGCTGGCGGCACGGAACTCATCACCTGCCGGTGGCCTAGGTGTGCCGGCCCCAGGCCACCTACCTGGCACGGCTCTGCCTCTGAATTTTAAGAATCCCTCCTTGCAGTGGCCTCCTTGTGACAGGCCTTAGAACCCTGCTGCCCCGGGGGGGGGGAGTAGCTTAGACCCCAGTGACCTGAGGCCACCCAGTGGGCAGACAGGGGACATGGGGCCGAGAGCTCCAGCCAGCTCTCAGCTCCCAGCTCTATGTCATGGTCCCTCTGTGACCAACTCTCTCCTCTGGGGACAGAGGTGGCGGAGGGCGGGGGAGGATGCACTCCAGCCCCGAGAGGCCCAGAACGGAGGCCCAGAACCGTCGCAGCCCCGCCAGGCCCTGAGGCAGGAGGACCCTGGTGGGTGCTGGGCCGTGGAGGCGCGGGGCCTCGAGTTCTGGACGGGAACTGCCCGCTCACCTGACCAGGCCTTGCCCCTCCCTCCCTCCCGTGTTTATCGACCCCTGGTTCCGTGTCTCTGTCGTTCAAGGCCCTGGACGTGGGGCCCCTGCCACCGTCCTGCCACAGTAGCCACTCGTCAGCTGGCCACACTGGCCCCTCCCCTTCCCGGCCAAGCCAGGCCGGGCCCTGGTGCTGTTTCCTTCCGGAATGTCCTCCCTGCTTCTCTCTGGGAACTCCCAGTCAGGACCGAGGCCAGCTCGGAAGCCACCTCTTCTGGGGAGGCTCCCGGGGGACTGAGCAGTGTCCCTGGGCTTTCACGGCCATGGTCCCCGGGTCCCACGGTTAGTGTGGCATCAGTGAGCCAGGGCGGTCATTCACAGGTAGATCTTCCTGCCAGGCCCCGGACGTGGTCAGGCAGGGCCTGTCCAGCTGTCCGGAGACCTCCTGTGGGCACAGGCCTGGTGCCGTGTGGCGGGAGGGTCATTCACCTAGGGGACAGGAGCTGGGCTCCGAGGGACAAGGGCGGGTGGAGGCTCTGGGGTTCCAAGCGGCAGGCCTGTCTGCGGGGGCGTCCTTCCTGGAAGGTGTGGATGCCGTCGCCCAGCGTCCCCCAGGGGCCTGAATCTGGGAGGCCTGTGGGTGGGCTGGCTCCAGACGTCCTCCCCGGACGGGGCCTGGGAGGACCCACTCCTGGACCAACCGCCTTTATGACCGTCCGTCTCGGGCCTGGCGGGTCCACCTCAGCACGTCCCCTCCAGGCGTGGCCTGTGCCGGGGAGCCCCCCAGGCCATCATCTCAGGACAGGCCCCTCTGGCTGCCCGGGACCCGGGGCCGTGGCCTGACCCTTACCCGAAGCTGCTCCTCGGGCAGGTCACTGCCGTTGTTGATGCCGCGGTTCATGGACACGAAGCGCTCGAAAGGCGGCCTGTCGCGGACGCTGGGGTTGTGCAAGCCCGTGTTGAGCATGATGATGGAGAAGGACAGCACGTAGCAGGTGTCTGCAGGACGCGGTCATGGCGCTGACCTCTGGCCTGCCAGGGCCACTCAGCCCGTTCTGCCCCTGGCCCGGCATCTGAGGCCTGGCCCGGCCCCTGCTCTTGCTGGACTCCGGGCACACAAACCACTTTCCCGGCCACCGTCACCCCAGCCGCGCCCCCGGCCCTCCCTGGGCGCCCCACGCCCTCCGTCCGCTCCTCCACTGAACAGTCCCCCCAGCCCCGGCTCCGCCTCCCCCGCCCGGCGGCCCACCGGCCCCTGCCCCCTGGAACACTGAGGGTTGGCGGGACTTTGGGGCTTGTCACGTGCTGCTCAGTGACCTTGCTGCCCCCTGGGGAGTATTCCTGTGCTGGGGGCGGAGCCGGCTGGGGCTTTGGGGGCCGTGGTCGCTATTCTGGGTCTTTTATGGAATATTCAGTCCCTGGGCCCAGAGCCAGGGAAGTCCCCAACCCCTTGACCTTCAGCTCTGCATCTGAGGTGAGTCTTTAAGCAGCTCCGGGTCTAGAGCGCGATTCCCCCTCCCACAGCACTGCCCCAGGCTAAGCTCTGGACCTCCCCGTGCGGCCCTGCGAGGCAGGTGCTGTCACCACCTCCATTTCACAGGTGAGGAAACTGAGGCACAAGGAGGTTAAGTCACAGGCCCAAGCTTCCAAACTAACAAACCAGTCGGACTGCGATTCAGATCTGGTGCTCTGAAAAGTCCCTTCCCATAACCTCCTGCAAACTCCTATTCATCCTTCAAAACCCCGTTCAGACCTTGCCACCCCTGGGAAGCCGTCCTGGGGGGCCGCTGACCCCCCTACTCCTACCCTCAGACAGAGGTGATGCTCTAGTCCAGCACCTGTGCCCTCACTCCCTGCCACCTCTCCCCGGGGCGGCTCCGCCTGCAGGCACCCAGCGGAGGCCTGGCCCCGACCTGTGCTCAGCGAGGGCTCCTGAAGGGTCTGGTGCTGGGGGTCCCGAGGGCGGGCCCTGGCGCCCTTGGGGCAAGTCTGCGCCTGGCAGTGTGGAGGGTCCCAGAGCCTCGGCCCCCTCCGCACCTGTGGACTGGAAGACCCCGGGGTTGCAGAGGCAGTAGCGGGCGGCGAAGGCCTCCATCATCCTGTCGATCTTCTGGGCCTCCCCGGGCAGCCGGAAGCTCCAGAGGAACTGCCTGGGGAGGAGGGCGGTGGGCAGCAGAGGGCGGGCCCCCAGGGGCCTAGAAAGCCACGGCGCCCACCAGGCCTGTCCCCTTATGGCGTGAACCAGAGAATCTGCAACTGTCTTCCAGGCCCTCACACCCTCAGCCCCCGCCCACGGGGCTCAGGGCTCCCCTGCTCCGGCCACGGGGCCCTGGGCTCTGCCTGTGGCCCCCGGCACGGCCTCCCTGGCTGGGCGCCCCTTGGGCTCTGCACGTTGGTGGTTCCAGTGACAGGCGCAGTCCTGGGGCGAGGGCTGGGCCTCCCAGGGCCCCCGGACCTGCTCACCAGGCCCTGCTCAATAGGCAGGTGCACGAGTGACCGAGTGACCGGACACGGAGCCCCCAGCCGCCTGCTCTTCTCCTCTAAAGGTGTGGGCGCAGGGAGGCCGTGCTGCCCGGGAGGGGCTTCCTCCCTGCCGACTCCTACTCACCCTGCAACACCCGGGCCAATCGCCCCTCCCGGAGCCGATTCTCCAGGGGAAACGCCGGCGGCAGCACTTCTCAGCACTCGCCGTGGCCCCTGAGCACTTTCTCCCTGGTCCTTACACCCCTGGGAGCCTGTACTGTTCTTGGGCTCTTTTACAGATGAGGAAACCGGGGCACAGAGAGGTTTCCTTTTTGTGACTTGCCCCAGGTCACACAGGGCGTGAGAGGCAGATCTGGGACTGTCCCTGGGCTCCAGAGGCGTAGGCAGGAGGGTGGTTCTAGTGGTTGGTTGGGGACAGGACATAGCAGACCTCGGTCACAGGCTCCTCGTCTTCATGCCTGACCCTTGGTGGCTGCGGTCTGCTTGTGGGTCCCCATGTCCCCACCCTGCAGACCCTGCCCCCTCCACGGCTCACCTGAGGGCCTGGACGAGGTTGAGGTTGGCAAACTCGTGGCAGTCCACGAAGGCCTGGAGGACCTGCAGGTTGGTGGGGTCCCTGGGAGGGCGGAAGGGACCGCTGTGTACCCACCTCCTGGAGCCGCCCGGGGAGGGGCAGGGAGGGGGTCCATCCTCGGGTCCCACCAGCACCGTCTCCTCCACTCATGATAGGTTCTGCCCCCCATCACCCCTGGGGACGTGCCTGTGTCCCCCCTTGTCCCCTCCATGTGGGCACAGACCCTGGGGGCCACCAGCCCTGCTCTCCCCCAGGAGCTGGCCTGCCCTGCCCCGTCCAATCCTTCCTTGATTCCTTCCTGCCTGGGTGGCCTGCTCAAGGCCCCCGCCCGGGTTTCCTGGGCTGGGCCTTGACAGCCCTGTTCCCCGGGTCCCCCTCTTCCCAGCTCTGAAGCCAGGAAGAGCTGCCCTCCTCCCCCCACCTCCCCCCACCTCGCTCAAGGGGCACATGTCCTCTGGGGAGCTTGGGAGAAGGGGTCTTGGCTTGCTGGCCCAGTTCAACCCTGGCCCCCTACAGTCCACCCCCATCCATCAGCCAGAGGATGGTCACAGACTACTTCTCTGCCCAGACCCTCTACAGACCCCCAACTTGTTTCCTACTACTTCCTTCCTCTGTCTCTTGCTATCTCTGTCTCATCAACGTCTTGAGCCTGCTTCTGCCCCAGGGCCTTTGCACTGGCTGATGTCTCTGCCTGGAATCTGTGCACTGCCCATGCCCGTCCTTCTTTGAGTTTCCCTCACCTTCCCTGGGAGCCTTCCTGTCCACACTATTTAAAGCCACAGCCCAAGCCAGGTCCTCAGCTCCTGGACCTCCCTTCCCTTTGGTCTCCACAGAACTCATCATCTTATGACATATTTTACGTGGTGTTGGGATCTGACCCCTGGTAGGAACTGAGGCCAGTTTGGTCCGTCTTGGAAACCCAGGACTTACCGCAGTGCCTGGAGCCCAGCAGCCACCGGGCTTGCTCCACACTATGGCGCAGCGCGGCGGGGTGCTGGGTCTGGTCTTTCCCGGGTGGCTCAGTCTCCCTCCCCTGCACCCCTTGGTTCCTGGCTCCCTGAGGCCCCAGCCCCTCACCTCTCCCCCAGATAGGTGCCGATGGCCGTCTTGCTGAGGCCCTCGCCCTTATACAGGAACTGGGCGATGTCCTGGACGTCCGGGGTCAGCAGCTTGCGCTCAGTGAGGTACTGGATGCCCTGCAGGTGACATGTGGCCTCTGTGTGCAGCCCCTGCCCCGAGGCAGGCCTGGAGCCGGGAGCCTGCGGCCAGGCCCGGGGCCAGCCTGGTGGGCTCGGCTGTCCCTCTGAACAGGAACTGCCTTTGTGAGCTCCCCAGGCCTGGAGGCTGCAAAGGGCCAGAGTCCCCGCAGGGAACCAGGCTCCTGCCAGGGCTCCCAGGGCCCCGCAGCCCGCTGTCCCCCCAACGGGCTTCCCCTGACGGACTCAGCGATTCCGCCCTCCGTCCCCCCAAAACTCATATTAATTAAAAATAGCCCTTCACTTGGTCACACAGGCGACCTATGGCCACTGTGAAAAGTTAGAAAAAACAGCAGAGGGGAGGGGCACCCAGGGCCCCCCACGGGAGGTGGGTGGCCGCCGTGAAGGGCCTCCCCTCCCCACGGAGCCTTGAGCCTCGTGTGACTTCACGGAGCCCATGACCCGGGCACTCAGAGCCTGTCATCCAGCGTCCAGGAGACCGAGCGTTGTCTCTGGGCTCCCGGGGGACCCCTGAGGGCCCCCTCCTCCTGGACAGGGGGCTTCTGGAAGAGCTGGCAGAGCAGGGTGCAGGACAGCGAGTGGGACAGTGTGCGTGTGGCTTGGAGTGTGTGCGTGTGTGCTTGGGTCCCGGTGGACGGGGGCAGGGGCCCGGGAACAGTGATGGTGACGGTGGGCACCCGTGACACTCAGGGCTGTTGGGGAAGAGGCGGCCTCAGCTGACCAGGGAGCTCCCCAGCACTCCAGCCTGGCGCCCCCTGCTGGCTGCCTGTGCCTCCTCCACCGGCCAGCGCCTCTGTCCCTGGGGGAAGGGAGCCCAGCAGCCAGGGCAGGGCGCGGGAGGCCGCTACCTTCGCGGGGTCCATGTTGAACTTCTTCCTTCCCATGCACAGCTCCTTCTCCTTCTGGGCCATCCGGCTGCGGGAGTGAGGGTGTCAGTGTGGCCGCCCCAGGACACGGCAGGACCCCCTCCACCTGCCCTGGCCCTTCCTCGGGGGCCTCCAGGACCTGCAGCGGAGCCACCTGGGTGAGGAGAGGACAGGGCCCCGCTCTTCCCCAGGGGCTACCAGGCTGGACCCCGAGGGGCCCTGTGGAGCCTGGATGGCGGAGGAGCCCCCGGGGGCCTGGGCGGTGGGCGCAGGCGGTGGGCAGGGGCCTCACCTCTCCTCGGCGCTCTCGAAGCAGTCGATCTGGGCAAACACATCCGCGATCTCCTGCTTCAGCTTCTGTAGGACGGGCGGGGGCGGGGGAGATGGGGCACAGAGGTCAGGCCTGGGGGCGCTCGGACCCCCTGTAACCGCTCCCATCCTGGTGTGACCCGGGCGGGGCCGCTTCCCTGACCTTCATCCTCAGCCCCTAGTCTGAGGGACCCTCCCAACACGTCCCCTCCCTGCTTTCCCATCCCACGAAGCCCCCGCCCCCAACTCGCTTCCTCTGCTGTGCCCCCACCCCACTCTTGTCTGGGGGTGGGAGGTCCGGAGCCCTCCATCCACCCGATTTCCAGTCTTCCCACTTCTGCCCTCTGCAGTGTGGCCACCCCCGTGCTCCAGCCAAGGCCACCGCCAAGCCCCTTGTGGTTCCCGCAAGCCCAGCCAGGAGCCTGCCCCCCAGCTCAAGTCCCCCCAGGCTCCCTCCTGTCCCCCCAGCTCAAGTCCCCCCACGGCTCCCTCCTGCCTCCGTGGCTCCTGCCCGATGCCCAGGCCCCTCCTCTCTGGCTTCCCTCCAGTTGCCCTAGACTAAGTGCCCACCAGGTGCCAGGTGCCGCGGGGCACCTCTGGAGGCCCTGAGTGGGGGAGGAGAACCTCTCCGCTGCCCACCGGCCACCCCAGCTGGGCAATGGGGAGGTGGCGGCTGGTTCAGCTCCCCCTGCCGGGCAGCAGCATGAGCACTAGCCAAGTCCCCGGAGAGGCACCCGCCCACCCCTCCCAAGACCTGTGGGTGCTGGGGGTGGGGTCTCCCAGGATTAGTCCTGGGGTTCAGGGCCAGCTGAGGGCCTGGGAGCTCATCCGAGGCCAGGCAGCTCCTGTCCGTGTGGTCTCAGCTGGACCCAAGAGGCCTCCCCCCAGTAGAACAGGGTTCACTCACAAGTGTTAACTGAGCACATAGAGGCTCGGGCTCCTGGGCTGGGGTTTGGGGCGGGCAAGGCAGGCCTGGGCTCTGCCTTCCTGGAGCTCAGGGCTACTGGGGGTGGGATCGTGGCCATCAGAGGCCAGTGAGACGGCAGGATATTATCAGACAGTGGTACAGAAAGCCCGGCGTGGGGCGGGCGCCCACAAGATGCCAGCTGAGGGAGATTCTGTGGATCTTAAGTGCACACATGGGGCGGGCCGGGCAACGGTCACCAGGGTGATCAGGGCAGCTGGAGAGGAGGGGGAGGGAAACGAAGAGAAGGAGAAGCCGCAAGGGGCGCCGGGAAGGGCCTGGGGCCGCGGGACCTGCCACGCATAGCTCAGAGGCAGGACCGGCTAAGGCGACCAGAGAAACCCCGGGTGGGGTCTGGAAGCCTGGTGACAAGTGGCCGTCCAAGAAACTGGCAAGTGCTCGGCACACTTGGGTGCTATTTTGACCAAAAGGTCCACCCCTCCAGGGGAGGAGGCCTGATTGGGGCCCCTGGGCTGGGACTGGACCCCCCCACCGTGTGGCGGAGTGGGCTCAGCTTCCTGCCATGGCTCCCCCGCCCCTGCCTGGCCGGCCCCTGAGCCTGGGCAGTCCCGGGGACTTCCGGGCTGTGCTGGTCTCCCGCCCCTGGCTGGGCTCTCTGATCAGGGGTTTGGAGCCAGCAGGGAGGGCCCCGCGTGCAGCTGGCGCCCTGCACACCTGGATGTCCTCCAGGAGCTGGTCCCGGTGCCATCTGATCCTCTGCAGCTCCTCGGCCTCCCCACTGCTCAGCTCGGCTGCGTCTGCAGAGAGAAGACCCTGGTGCTCCGTTCCCCTGCAGAGCCCGGGGCTCGCTGGCCCTGCACCCAGGCTGGACGCCACCCCGCCAGAGGCCCTCCCTGAGCACTGTCCTGAGCTGTGCAGTGTTCCCACCCCCATAGAGACTCCGCAGAGCTCTCATGTGTGCGCGGTGACCCTCGGGCCCCTCCCCTCAGACTCGGCCGCTGGAGCCAAGGAGCACCTAGGATCCGACAGTCCCGCGTAAGTGCTGAGCGCATCCCACCTGGGGCTGTCACCCGCGCCTCATGGCTCACAGGACTGTGACTCACTCACTGTTTCATTTGCACCCACAGGAAGCACCTTTCCACTCTCCTCCCACCTGTTGGCAGGGCGCAGGCCCACGGCCATGCCCAGCAGCAAGGGAGGCTGGGAAATGGGCCCCTAGGAGGGCGGCGTGATGCCCTTGCCATGCCGATGGGAGAACTGGACTGGGGGACGATTTACAGTCCCTGCTCCTAGACGCTGAGGCTCAGAGAGGAGAGGTGGCCTGGCCCAGGTGCCCCAGGGACAAGGTTGCCGCTCCGGGTTGGGCCCTGGGGGGTGGGCTGGCCGCGCTGTCACCTGGAAGTGAACTAAACGAGGCGCGTGGGTGTGGCGGGTCCGTGAGGCCCACGGGGATGCCCATGTGGTCCTATCCCAACCACTGCACTCTCTGGTCGGGAACTCCGGGACTCCCTGTCCCTTAGGGAGAAACGTCCCCTTCCTGGCCCTGGGGCTCCGTAGTGTCCCCAGTCCCGGCCTTCGTGCCCACCATTATCCACAGAGCCCCCCGTCCAGCTGCTGCTCCCACCCCAAAGCATCAGCCCTCGGTCCCACCTCCCGCTCGGCCCAGGCCAACCCTCCTCTCGGGATGCCTTCCCCTGTCTGTCCATCCCAATGTCCTGTCCCAGCCTTAGAAGGTGCTGGTCACACTTCTCAAAGGCTTCACAAGGACAGACCTCACCTCCCCTGAGTGAACCTGGAGAGAACACCCCGTGACTCCCGCGCCCCACTGCATTGCCTGAGCAGCCACCTTGGACTCTCCACAGGGAACGGAACCACAAGGAGCCAGAGGCCTAGTCCCCAGGCCACCAGGTGGGGCCACCTCCTTCCTTGGACTATTTTCTGAGAGAACACTGAGTTTTGAGAACACTTTGGTTGCTGTTATTCTGGTCTCTTTGTTACAGCAGCTAAACCTGAGCCTGACTAACCAGTGTCCTTACCTGTGAAATGTGAGCACAGTCTTACCTCAGAGGGTGGCTGTCAGGAATGTCAAACACCCACAAGTATCCAGCACATAGGAAGGTCCAGCCCGTGCACAGTGCCCAGCTGTCCTCCTCAGGAACAAGCCACCCGTCCCCCCACTGCTGGGGTGCAGCTTGCCCATGACTCACAGCCAGGTCCTTCCCTGGGAATTAGCCGGCTCAGCCCAAGGATGTCCCCTCCCAGGGACAGCCACTCCACTAAAAGTGCAGCCCCCTCCCCTCATTTCTGACTTGACCCAGTTTTCAGGCCCTCCCCTATAACACTGTGGCAAAGATCTATGGTGACAACTTCCTGTTCTTTGTAAAAAAGCACCTGTGACCTATTGCCCCACACATGGGGGGACGGGGATCTCCACATATTTTGAGGATGTTGGCCACAGGACCCAGGCTGACAGGGGCACTTAGGACAGAAGTGTCATCTGGGTCCCATCAGAGTGGGGCCTCCAGAGGCCAGATCATGAGCAGGGCTCTGGCTGGGTCCAGCCTGCCCAGGGTCCACCTGGTTCACGGCCACTTTCCTGGTCTATAGACGTGGGGTTGGAGTGGACGTTGGTCCTGGACCTCACGCTGGCACTATGGGGCCCCGTCATTCCTGGGGGAAGGCTGTGGGGAGGCCACGGCGCTGCCCCGGGCCCAGCTAAGAGTGAGTAAAACGTGAGGCCAACTCCCCCATGTGACCCTGGGGACCACAGCTCTGAGCTGGCCACCAGTCTGGAGGGTGACCGCGGAGCCCACCCCTAGCCAGGGAAGGTGTCTGCACTGCAGCGCTGGGCGTGGGCTCTCAGCCAACCCCTCGAAAGGGCTCGGACCGTCGTCCGGCAGGTAGGTTCCTGTCCTGTGTGGGGACCGAGGACGGAACAGGCACAGCCAGGTGGACCCCTGGGATCAGACGACTCTCCTGCCCCTGTCAGAACAGAGTCAGAGGGGACCTGGCCATCAATGGTGATGGCGCGTTCAGCGAACAGATGAGCCTGGGGAGCGCGGGGTGCGGAGGCCCTGGGGAGGCCCAGGCTCTTGGGAGAGCTTGGGGTCCTGCCCCTTGTGACCTCGTGAGGAGGGGGAGACCCCCAAGCCTGGTGACAGGTGGTTGGTCAGTGCTGGGGTCGAGGAGAAACTGCAGATCTGAGAGCCAGAGGCCTGCGGGAGGTGTCCCCGAGACAGTGGGCGGGAGACCTGGAGGGCAGCGCTGTGGGCGGCACCTGGCCACCCACTGCCTGTGGAAAGAAGGGGCCTGAGAGGAGCACAGACACTTTCGTGGGCAGCAGCGAGTGGCTGGCGTCCTACCAGGGCCAGGAGGAAGGAAGCCTGGGAGCAGGTGGTCAGGAGGGGAGGGGTGCCCTGGGGTGGGCAGAGTGGGAGGCTTCTGTGCACGACACTCATGGTCCTCCAAACGTCCTCGCAGGACACACAGAACCACCACCTGACACCAGGGCCTGGGCCAGCCTCCTCCACCAGGGCCTGGGCCAGCCTCTGCCGGGCCGCCCTGTGGGGTACACAGGTGTATGAATGGAGGAGCCTCGTGCCCTGGGGGAGGCTCTGGCCCCATGCCCCAGGGCACCCCCAGCCACTGTCACACTGAATGTCTAACCACTGAGTGGACACTGAACCGCGGTTTCTCCAGAAGGCCAAGCCGCAACGAGGTGGCCAACAGATGCCACTGGACCTCTGTAAGACCACTAACCTGCCGGGAGCCGCAGGTGTCCTGACCCTGGACGTGTGTGCCTTTCTGTCCACAGAGCCTGGGCCAGTGCCACGTCCAAGGGCTTACAGAGAACACTGCGTGACGTCACACTGTGGTGTGCAAGGGACCCTTCAGAGTAAAGGTAGCTGGGGTGAGCCTATGTCCCTGGGACCCACCAGTCCTCACACGTGTCACCACTGGAAGGCACTGTCCTGATGGATGGCAGTGGAGGTGCAGCCTGGCCGCCTGCCTGGTGGGGGACCTGCCTGCCCTGAGCTAGGTCCCACACACCCTGAGCCAGGCCCCCACCTCGAGCTAGGCCCCGCCCACCCCGAGCCATGCCCTGCCCACTGTGAGCTAGGCCCCGCCCACCCCGAGCCATGCCCCGCCCACTGTGTGCTAGGCCCCACCTATACTGAACTAGGCCCCACCCACCCTGAGCTAGGCCCCACCCACCCTGAGCTAGGCCTCTCGCAGGGCTTAATGGGCACAGGGGGCCAAAGGCAGGAGGGAGACTGCCCCACGTGTGGCACCTCCTGGTGACCCGCCGGGTGCTGCTTTTTGTCCCTGCAATGCTGCACTGTCTAGAGGTCCTGCTTCCCCCTGGGAGACAGGGGCTGGCAGGGCACCAGGCACGAGTCCCGTGGAGCTGTGTTTTTACAGTAGACGGACCCGGGACCTTTACTTTTTTTACTGGTGCTGAGCATCGAACCCAGGGCCTCACACGTGCGAGGCAGACGCTCCACCGCTGAGCCCCGCCCAGTCTCCCACGGAACTTTCTAGGCTCATGGACACCTGCGCGTGCCTGCAGCTCTGTGCACAGTGTCACCTGGTCCTCGTGACTCTATAGTAGGTATTTTCCATTTTAAGACACGGAGGCTCAGAACGGTGACATGACATGCTCTGGTCACACAGCCACATTGTGGCCGTGCTGGGCAGTGCTGGGATCTAGTCCCAATTCACTGACACAGAGGCTCTGCTCAGGGCCGCCGGGTTCTCAAGGGGGACATGGAGACTTGGAAGGCAAAAGGGCCGTCTGCATGACAGGGACATGGCGGGGAGGCGGCGCGAGGGGCTGGCCTTCTCTGCCCAAGCTGGGTGGTGGGTCCAGACCACCCCTCCGGGCTCTCCTGAGCTCCGCTCTCACCTCTGCTAATGGGCCAGAGACTCGCGTCCCCAGTCCCAGCTGCTTCTGAGCTTCCAGCGCACGTCCCTGCTCACTGGGCACCGTGTTTGTGTCCTTGAGCACTGGAAGGAGTCCCTCGCTCCCAGGAGCCCCGACGCCCTCTGTCCTGTCCCCTCCTTCCCCTCCCACCTTGCCCCACCCTGACCACCATCATCTCCTTGGAACGCCTGCCGGGTTCCCCTGTCTCCCTGTGGCCCTCTGCTGTCCTACCCCAGTGTCCCATGACGTCCCGTTGTCCTGAGGACAGAGGCCCCAGGTCCTTCTGGGCTCAGCAGCCCACGGTGGCCTCCCCACCCAAGGATCGGGCTCCGTGCCTCCTCCCGGGCTGCCCTGCGCCCTTGCGTCCACACGCCCTTCCTCCGTCGGTCAGCTCCGCCCACTCCCCAGTCTCCTCTCAGCCAACCTCCTGTGCTGTTGGGCACCATCCCCTCCTGCCCCCTTCTCATTCCTCACTGCGCTTCTGGGATGGGCGTGGCTCATGAGCGAGCCGGGCCATGGGTTAAGGAAAGGGGCACTTGCTGAGCGCCTACTGTGAGCTGGGCCCTGCGTGCTCCCTGCTGTCCCGTCCACTCCTCCTGCATGACTCTGTAGGAAGGTGTTTCCAATCTCATCACACAGGTGAGGCACCTGGGGCTCAGAGAGGTTGAGAGAACTTCCAAGGCAACACAGCCGGGAGGTGGCAGAACTGGGACTCACACCTGGGCCTATCTGGGGTCCTCCCCTGCTGTCACGGGCTTGGGGCCTGCGGGACCCAAGGGTCTCTGGCCCTTCATCTGTTAAAGGTGGAGTGTCCTCCCCGCTCCACTCTGAGGACACTGCCCAAGAGCGGCCACCTGTGATTCCAAGACTGGTGGTGGTGACATTACTGTCACCCTGTGGGCTCATGGGAGATGTGTTTGTGATAATCAAAATACACACAAATAGGGCGGTCCCAATCCCACTGGCCGCGGGCCACTCCCTCCTGGCCGGGCCTGCGGCTGCCTGGTGCCTGGGGCAGCTGTGTGCCCGCCCCCGCCCCGGTGCCCGCCGGCACCTCTGCACTTCCCTCTCGCCCTTCCTCTTTCCTTCTGTATTTTTAGAAACCTTTGCGCTTGTGGCCCCGCTTCCAGGACAGCTGGGCCACTTCCCCTTCCCGGGCCCAGGCAGGAGGCCCTGCAAGTCCCAGCGCAGGAGGGGGCCGCCCCGCCACCCCCACGCCCGGCGGGCACCCCTGTGTCCGGCTGTGCAGCCGCCACGGGGTCTCCTACGGTTGTCACCTTCCCACAGGACCCCGGGGAGGGGCCTGACCTGCTTCCCTAAGTCACACCACTCCCCACATGTCCCCTGCAGGAGGCGGGGGCAGCGCTGGGGACCTTGGCTGCCACACTGTCCACACTAGAGGTAGAAGGGCCAGCAGGAGCCCGGGAGGCTGGCCCCAGAGTCCACCTCCTGACCCGGAGTCCCTGATCACCCCACCTCCCGGGTCAGGCCAGACCTGAGATGACACCGCCACCCGAGACCCAGTCTGGTGGCGGGGGTGGCTGCCCTTGCTGCCACCTCCCCAGGGGTCGTCCCGGGGGAAAGTCGCTCCCCCCAGGTCTGCCCACTGCCGTGTCCTGCTCAGAGCCCTCAGAGCCTGTCCCCTCTTCCCACCGGCCCGCACCTGGGCCAGCAGCTGCCCCACAGGAAGGCCGGCGGCGGGGACGGGGACGGGGGGGGGGGGGACCGGGGGGGGGGACGGTGCTGTCCCAGCATCACAGAATGAATGGAGGAGGAGAGACCGCCGCGGAGCGCTTCCCCCAGGGCCGCGGAACCAGGCAGCACCCCCTTCAGCCGGGCCTCTCGCCCCTGCGCCCGCCCTCCGCTCCCGGCTCCTGCCCTTGCGCTGCTCCTTACTGCCAGGACCCGGCCACCAGGCCACCCCGGAGCCCCGGGTTCCTTGTCTGCACCCTGGGGACAGCCATCCCTGGGACGTCCCTAGGTGGGACCCAGAAGTAATGGCGGTGCACGGCCGGCTGCGGCCCGGCTCACCCTCCACCTCCACATCCGCTGAGTGACCTCGAGCCCAGCCCTGCCCTCGCCGCCTCTCCTCTTGCCTTCTAGCTGTCCCCTGAGCTGTGGTCACAGCCCGTGCAGGACAGAGCCAGTGGCCCCAAAAGCCCACAGGAGCATTGGAGGCAGGAGGGAGGCAGAAGCCGGGGGAGGCCAAGTCCTCCAGCCTCCGCCTCCCGAGGCCGTCCCCTCCTGCCTGTTGTTGAAAGGGACCGAGGTTTTCCTGCCGGGTCCCCAGAGCCCCCGGGCTTCGCCTCTGGGCGCTGGTGAAGGTCAGGGTCACCCACACCTGGGGCACCGGACGCTCCTGCAGCCAGTGCCGTCTTCTAGGTGAACCTTCCGGGACGCCAGGCGCAGGGACGTGGCCCCTTTCTCAGTCCCAGCCCTGGACCTTGGGGGCGGCCATTCCTTTAGCCTGGAACGTTCCTTCCCCAGACGCCCTGCAGGCCACTTCTGCCCCCCTTCTCTGGTCAGTGGTGTCCTCCCCGGGGGCCATTCCCCTGCCCTCTCCCCCTCCTGCTGTGCCACTTGATCTCCCGTGGGCCACCAGCAGACACTGGCCACCGAAGTCTATTTGTCATCTATGTCCCCCAGAGCAGAAGCCCAGGGGGCTGGGACGGTGCTGCTCTGCCCACGCCCTGAGGCAGAAAGGTCCTGCCTTTCCCACTGTGTGACAATCAGGACACCATGGGACAGGTCCCTGCCCACCCTGCAGCAGAGGACACAGAGGCCCCAGGGCTGTGGCGCTTACCTGGGTGACACAGGTCCATCCCAAGGCCCTGGGGGAAGGTGGCCCTGCTCCCGGGCGTTGACCCCGCAGCTGCTTTGGTGGCCAGGCGGGGAGTGTCACCTGGCTGTGCCAGCCTCCTCCGGCCCCGCCCAGCCCACGTGGGAGGAAGTGGCGGGGTCTGCAGCGGCACTTCCTTCATCAGTTGTGCCGAGGACCTCTGCTTGTGGGGCGTGAGCACGGAAGGGACCGCAGGGAAGAGAGCGAGGGGCATAAAGAGACAGACAGACGGAAGGAAACACCCAGGCGCCACATGCACCCCGGGAGGACTGCGGGGACAGCACCTGCTCCCCCAGCTCGGCATTTGCCCAGGAGCCCGAGGCAGGCCAGGGGTGTCCCGTCCTGGCTGAGCCCCGGATGTTCCGCTCCCGAAGCCCCTTTCATCGGCTCCCACTTGAGAAAAGTCACGTTAACTGAGCACCAGGGAGGGCTTCCTGCTCGCTTCAGAGACGTGTGGCTTCTTCCTGTCGAGGGATGGGTGGGGAGTAGGTCCTGTTTCCCCTTTCTCTCGGGCTGCTGGGAAACTCTTCATCAAATCTGAGGTTCATCCAGGCTGTGCTGACAGCATATGGACCTCGGGCCGTTTGACTCCCAGCTCTGCCACTCAGGACCCGTGTGAGCTTGGGCCAGTCTGCCCTGAGCCTCGTTTTGCTGACCTGTACAAGGGGGGTGATAACACTCGCCCCAGGGATATGGCCGAGATGGCCTGAGTCGATGTGTGTGGGGTGCTTGGGACGCGGTAGTTGCTCCAGAAACTCTTCCTCCTCTTGGCTTCAGTTTTCTTCGTTGGTTAAAACTCACAATCGCTTTGCTGGAGCCTTTTTTGCAGCTTGATTGAAATTCTTCATGGAAAAAGGTGCAGGTTAAGAAACACCGACCAGCAGACACTCATCCGGGAACCCCGCGACCCGTGGGGTCTGTTCATCTGCTTCCCCATTCTGTGGAGGCCTCTGAGGGTGAGGCCACCCTGGGTCCCAGCCTCTGACAAAACGTGGGGAGAGCGAGGGCATTCAGGTGCCGAGTGCCTCAGGGAGTGGGGAGTGGGGGAGGGGGAGGGGATGGAAGGTTCCGGAGAAGGTGCGGTCGGGGCAGGAGCCAGCTCCGCTCCTCCTTGGCGCCGGCTGCTGATGCCAAGGTTACTCCTCCCCTGGACCCTGGGCTGGCCTTCAGTCTCTGCCCGTGGAGACAGGCCCAGCGTCCCCACTGCCTCCTGACTGCGGTTTCCCGAGGGAGGCCACTAAGCCAAGCCACCCTAACTGGCCAACCCTCAGAATCGTGAGAAATAATAAACCGACATTTTTCCAAGTTTTATTTCTAATTGAGACCTCATGGTGCATATTCGTGGAGCGCTGTGGTATTCTGACACTGGACGCGAGGCATCGTGACCACATCAGGATGATCGGCACAGCCAAGTGTTCACCTTTTCTCTGAGTTGGGAACATTCAAAGGCCTCTCGACTTGCTAAGGCTTTTGTCCTTTAAGTCACCCATGTGCGGGCTGTTTTGTTACACACCAAAACTCACTGATACAAACGAAATCCTCAAGAGAAAACGGAGGCTCCCGTCTGCGACGTGCTCCACCAAGCGGGAGGCTGAGTTGGTGGCTGTTCAGGCTCCAGAAGCCAGGATGTCAACTCCCAGCCTGGCGAACCCAGGACCTTGAACCTGCGTCCCTCCCCCGGTTCTGCTCAACTCAAGGTCGTTTCTTGGGAAACTTGTTGAAATTGTCTCCGTGGTAAACCAGGTTTTGCTCACTACATTTGAGTCTGAGGCACCAGCAACTGTTTCAAAAAGAGAACGGAGAGGAAGCACACTCCCAGCCGGCTGAGCTGCTGTCCTCAGCAAGCCCGGCTCACAGGGCGGCCTTGGGGGCGCCTGGAGCACCCACTAGCTACTCCCAAGGGATGAGCGTCCCGGGGCCTGGCCTGTTGGCGTGCGATGGGCTCAGGCTGGGCACCTGCCCTGCTGCTCTGGGCCGAGATCTGGGTCTGGTGTGCTCGGGCTTCTCCCCAGGCACTTGGGGACTGGCTGTGTGACCTTTCACTGTCACCGATCACGGCTCTGAGACCAAATGCAGGGTCTCCTCATGGAACCAGGAACCTGGGACGGTCTCCGGGACCCCTGGCTGACCCTGTGTCTGGAGGGCCGCTCAGAGTGGCAGTGTCATGGTTCCACTCCTGAGACTCTCTCGGCGCCTCCTCTGAGAAGCCTCCCTGGACTTCATCTCTGCCCCCACTGTCCCCATGTCCCCGCGGCCTGGTCATGTTGAACAGCTGGTGTGACTACAGTCTGGGGCCGGGACTCGGTGGGCAGCTGAGAGTTTGGCAGACCCCACACTGGGGAGCCCTGGGGACCTGGGTCAGACCGAGTAGCACTACCTCACTGGGCGATCTCCTATCAGCCTTCTTTCTGTCTGAGCCTCGTTTTTTATCATCTGCAAAATGGAGACCTTCCTCAGGTTGCTAACCTGAAACAGAAACCCAAATCAATGGTTTTAAAAATATATCAGCGGTTTATTTATCTTTTATGAGGAAAAAGGCGTGCAGTGTAGAGCTGCCCTTAGCAGCCTGGTCATAGACCTAGGCTCCTTCTGAATTTTTCCTTCTATTTTCAAGTCTCACCATGGCCCAAAGCGGTTGCCTGATCTCTAGTTGTTATGCCTAAATTCCAGGTAGGAAGAAGGATGAAGGTAGGAAGTGTCTTCCTTAAAGCTCTCTCTTCAGAGGTGAGTCTATTCTGCCCTAAATGGGGGACAGGTTTCCCAGCTGTGTCCTAGGCAGAAGATTCACAGTTGGTTTTGGGATAACACATGCAATTTCCAAACAGGGAGTTGGGACGTCCCAAAACAACCACCACTAGCATTCATGGAATGCTAACTACATGCCAGGCACCATGCCAAGTTTCCATCATCTCATTTAATCCTTTCCACAAACCAATCAGGTATGTTACTATAACCCCTGTATTGTAATTGTGGAAAATGAGGTCAGAGAGGTTAAGTCACCTGCCCAAGGCCACACAGTCAGGAAGTGGCAAAGCTCAGACTGCAGCCCTGAGCCGTCTGGCTTCCAGTCTCCACTCTGAAGTCATTCGGGTGTCACTTTGAACATTTAGGAAGAAGTTCATGGGCCTGCCCTCCCCTCTACCTGCCCATCCTGAGGGCAAGACAGGAAAGTTCTAGCACCGACTTGAATCATAGCAAAACCTCATGGTGACCCTTCCTGTGTGTCCTAGGGCCCAGCATTTCTCACCTGAATGCAGCTGGCTCAAGGGCAAGAGGGCTCAGGGAGCTTAGAGGTGTCCAATGCGAGGACCCAGGTCACAGGTGGGAAACTGAGGCTGGGGCGGGCAGACTGCGTCCCTTGGGCAGCGAGTCGGAGTCCCCACCCACTCAGGTCCAGCCGAGGGCCCCGTAGGGCTGCTCTGGACCGAGCACTGTTCATGGCTTGAGCAGGGGATTGGGTCCCCCGGGTGGGCACGTGGTTTCAGAGGCAGCAGCAGTGGGCAGAGCGGCCATCGTCTCTGAGGTCTCCTTGGTCATTTTCTTATTTCCTCTCAAGGACTTGGTCTGGGGGCAGCATCGGGAGGCCAGAGGGTGGCACGTCCCGGCATCTTGGGGCTGCCGAGGGTCTGGCCCGGGAACCCGGCCGGGGGCGGGCGTGGGGAGCACAGGAGCCTCCAGGTGACCTGCCCTCCCTGTGGCTCCTCACCCGTGTTTGGCCCCTGGCCCTGCTGGCCCTGCTGGCCCTGCTGGCCGTGGGGGAGCGCCCGGAGGCAGTACCACCGCGACTCCTCCGGGTGGCCCTCACAGGGGGCGCCTCTGGCCAGGCACCCGGCAGGGACAGGAAGGTGTCCCCGCTCACCAGAGGGAACCGCGGTCAGTAAGGGGAAACGGATCACGCAGATCTCGGGCAGCTACTTCGGTTGTCAGTAATGATCTCAGGCCGGTTTAAACCAGAATTCACTGGCTCAGTCCCGGAAAGGAGGCATCCAGACACCGGGACCCAGATGTCCTTGTCTGTTCCTTCTCTCAGCTCCAGGCGTCTATCAGGTCACCTCGGGCTTCAGGGCACTGCCCCCGCCACCCCCCAGGAGAGAAAAAAGAAAATCCCGGGGAAGGCTTTGATTGGCAGGTCTGGGTCTCGTGCCCGGGTCCGTGTCCAGGGGAGGGACAGCCCCATCAGGACCACAAAGAGAACTTTTCTTTCTCCCGAAGAGCTCATCTCTTAGGCCGTAAGTCAAGGATCGACAAGGGCAACATGATCACCACGATTTCTTGCAGACAATAATGGAATGAAACTAGGATCCGACAGAGAGGGAAAGGACAGAAATGACAGGAACACGAGGAGACGGGACGGTCACTCATGAACCGTCAGTGGCCACCGATAAAACGGGGGGGGGATTCACAAATTCCTAGAATCAAGTAAAAATAGAGAAGCGACCTGCAAAACCGCGGGATAAAAGCGCGGGATTCGAGGGGAAGTTGGAAGGAGGAGCCGGAAAGAGGTCCCAGATGAGCACCTGCTGGTGCCTCCCGAGGCCTCAGGAAAACAGGGACCAACTGAGGGAGGAAGAAGGGGCGGGATCAGTGAACTGGAAACTAAAGGTCCATCAAACCGCAGGGTGGTTCTCTGAAGAGATGAGACTGATAGACCCTCCCTGGGGGGAAAGTGAGAGAGAGAGAGAGAGAGAGAGAGAGAGAGAGAGAGAGACCCAAAGTGATCACATGGGAAAGGAGAAGGGAGACTGTTGCATTAGATCCACGGAGATCCCTAGGATCGTTGGGCTCTTTTGAAAATTGAGATTCCAACAAACTGGCAAACCTAGGATCAGTCTCCAGACACAAATGAGCTCCCAAAATTGAACCAAGGGGACGTTAGGAACCTAATCAGATTAACGAAGAGCAAGAGGCTGAACCAGGAATCAACAGCACAGCGTTGAAGAAGAGCCCAAGACCGCGGGATTCACAGCAGGGTTTACAGAAACCTCCTCACACTACCGCAGGACTTAGATAGAGAAGGGGAAGCTTCCAGATTCATCCTTCAAAGTGTATCACCCCGATACCAAAACCAGATAAGGAAAAGGAAATGACCAGCCAATTTCCTTGATGAACACAGACACAAAATTTCTTTTTTTTCAAGCATATAGAGCAGGGTTTATTTAAAAAGGGGGCCACACAGACTTCTCCCGGGAGGGAGCTCCTCCTGAGGCCCAGCCTCAGCCCACCAGCCTCTATGTGTCTTAGACTCCTTTATTCTCCTGCTCTCTGCCCCCTGACCTCTCTCCTGTGACCTGTGACCAGGCCCGGGGGATGCTGGGGGGGTGGCCCAAAGCTGGGCCGAAGGGCTGGTGGGGGGAGTGATCTGGGCAGGAAGGGGGTGTCACTAACAACTCCCTGTGGGGAGGGACCATCCTGGGACAGGTTGCCTTGGCAACAGGTTGGAGCTGGGGCGGGTGATCTGGATAAGGTGGAGGAAGGGCATTTCCGTCCCTCCACTCTCCGGATCTGGCCCTTGCCTCTCTGCCTGATTCTGGCTTCATCCCCCTTCTGTTTTAGGAACTCCCGACTGCTGCAAGGAGAAGGGTGATAACCACTCACAAAAATTCTTAATAAAATACTTCAAGACATAAACAAAGATCACACACCATGATCGAGTTGTTTTCCTTCCAGGGATGCAAGGCTGGTTCACTACACGCAAATCAATAAATGAAACACACCACATCAACGGAAGAAGGATAGAAATCACACCATCATCTCGATAGATGCAGAAAAATCTCTTGACAGAATTCAACATTGCTTCGTGATAAAAGTTCTGAAGGAAGGATTTCACCTTGGCATGATATATACCCCATCCAAAAACCCCATCGCCAACACCATACGGAATGGGGAAAAACTGAAAGCGTTCCCTTTAAAATCAGGAACGAGACCGGGATGTCCACTCTCACCCCTTGTATTCAATACAGTACTTGAAGGTTCAGCCAGAGCAATTAGACAAGAAAAAAGAAATAAAAGAGAAAAAAGCAAGAAGTCAAATCACCCTTTTCTGCAGGTGACGTGAGCCTGTACTTAGAAGACTCTCTACTCTGCCAGAAAACTTTGAGACCTGATACACAGATTCAGCAAAGTAGCAGGATATAAAACCGATATTCAAGAATCGGTCGCTTTTCTATACACTGATGACAGACCCGCTGAGAAAGACATCAGGAAAACAACCCCGTTCACCACAGCTTAAAAAATACCCGGGAATAGACCTTATCAACGAGGTGAGAGACCTCGGGAAGGGGATCACAGGACATGGGCACGAGAAGTGTAAGAAGCCTCTCGGAGATGGCAGGAACTCAGAGATGTTCCTGGATGACACCATTGACATCGTTAAAATGCCACGTCACCCGGAGCCATCGACAGATAGAACGCAATTCCCATCAAAACACCGATGGCACCGTTCAGCTCAAACAATCAACGCCAACATCCAGACAGGCCTAAAAGTCACACGGAAGCAAAAAAGTCCCCAAAGAGTCAAAGCCATGCTGAGCAAGAGGAGCAAGGCGGAGGCACCCCAGTGCCGATTCCAGAACATTCTAGAGAGCCAGGGCCACCGGGGCAGCGCGGCGCTGGCACAGAAGCAGACGCTAATCAATGACCTGCACCTGAGACCCACGACTTTGAAAAGGACTCCCCGGGAAGCACTTCAAGATTTAGGTACAGGAAACGACTTCCCAAAGAGGACGCCTACCGGCGGCTCAGGAAATTCAACATGGGGCGGCGTCCGGGTAAAAGCATCTGGACAGCAAAGGCCGCAGTCGGCAGAGGGAAGAGCCAGCCATGGAAGGCGAGAGAACCTTCTTCAGCGGCTCTTCCAACAGAGGGTTGATACCCAGAATGCCCAGGGAGCTCAAACAACTCCCCCGAAACCCAGTTGATTAACGGGCAAATGGACTGAATATACACTTCTCAAAAGAAGGACAGATCTCCAGGTGCTGTGGCTCTCGCCTGCAATCCTCGTGGCTCAGGAGGCTGAGGCAGGAGGATCACAAGTTCAAGGCCAGCCTCGGCAATTGAGTGAGGCCCTAAGCAACTTAGTGAGATCCTGTCTTTAAATAAAATATATATTTTTAAAAGGGTTGGGGGCGTGGCTCAGTGGTTAAGCACTCCTGGGTTCAGTCCCTGGAAGGAGGAGGAGGAGGAGGAGGAGAAGGAGGAGGAGGAGGAGGAGGAGTCCAATACTTGTATGAAGAATGTTTGAATATCTTCAGCTTCAGGGAAATGCAAATCAAAACTACACTGAGTCCATCTCACTCCGGTCAGAATGGTCATCATCGAGAAAGCAGAAAATAATAAATGCTGGTGAGGTCGTGGGGAAAAGGACCCCCATACACTGTGGGTGGAATGTGAATCAGTACCGCCACCATGTAAATCCCCTGGAGGTTCCGCAAAACACTAAAACTGGATCCACCATGTGATCCGGCCGCAGCACTCCTCATATCTACCCCAAGGAATTAAGGTCTGCACACTGCAGGGATCCCTGCACCGCATTTATCACAGTGCAATTCATAACAGCCAAGTTATGGAATCAGCCCCGGTGCCCGCGGACAGCTGAAGGGCAAGGGGAGTGTGCACACACTGTGGAGTATTACGCAGCCACAAAGAAGAACAAAATCACCTCATTTGCAGGAAAATGGATAAGCGGAGACCATCATGCTACACGAAATGAGTCAGACTCAGAAGGACTTACCATGTTTCCATCACGTGTGAAATTTAGAGGGAAAAGGATGATGTAAAAGTAACAGGGAGAAGAGGAAGAGGACCAGGGGGAGGAGGCAGGGAGGGGAAGGAAGGGGAGATGAGATCAGAGCACGTCATTTGCATGTATGAATTTGCCACAGTGAAATGTGTTATTCTGTATAATTAAGATGCACTAATAACAGGAGGAGGAGGAGGGGGAGGAGGGGGAGGAGGGGAGGAGGGGGAGGAGGGCAGGATTCCTTATGAGAAGACGCCAGGCATGGTGGCACACACCTCTGATCTCAGAGACTCGGGAACTCGAGGCTGGAGCAGGAAGATCACAAGCTGGAGGCCGCCTGGGCAGCTTGGCGAGACCTTGTCTCAAAATAAAGAATAAAAAGGGCAGGGACATGGCTCCGTGGTAGAGCACCCTGGTTCAAGCCCCAGAACCAGGAAGAAATGGATAAATGAATAAATAAAGGAAAGCTGGGCGGATGGTCCCGGGCGGATGGTCGCAGGCGGATCCTTTTGTCCTTTTTTATTGGTGACACCCCCCCTCCCCCCCCCCCCCGTACTGATTAGCATAAAACTATCCTCAACTAGAACCGAGAAGGGTCTTCACAGAGAACAGTGTGGGCGTGTCCAGTCTCTGACCAGGCCGCCTGGGTTCAAGTCCGCCGTCTTCTCACCCTGGACTTGGGCAGAGCCTCGATTTCCTTCTCTGTGAAGTGGGCCTCTGGCCACCGGGACAAGGAGGAAATACGCTAAGTGATGTCAAGCAGCCCGAGGGCCTGGCGCGGCAGGTTTCAATGAATGTTAGCTACGGTGGCCAGGGGCAGGGGTGGCCAGGTCCAGTCCCACGGGGTCAGGCAGGTGAGTGAAGGAAGCCAGTAGGCCTGGCCAGTGATAGGACAGAGAGTGGTGGGGACTGTGAAGCGGCCCTGGTCCAGGTCTAGCTCATCAGCAGCACAAAGGGACAGAGGGGGGCGGGTCTCTGCCTTCCCAGGGTGGCTGGTTTGTCACCGTTTGTGTGATGCCAACAATCAATTCATTTTATAGAACTGCCGGAAGCCGCTGGACTGCAGGCCGCCCAGGGGCTGGCGGGCACTCGGGGGTGGCCGCGCTGCCTCCGAGGAAGCACAAGACCCAAGGACAGCCACCACGGACCATGTGATGTGATTGGAACCTGCGTCATGTTTCCTGTGGATTCAGATTTTGTTGAACATCGTCAACAAGAAAGAGGACGTGGCTGGGCGGGGCGGGTTCTGGGACCAGGAGGCGGGGTGACAGCGCGTCTGGACAGGGGGTCAGCCTCGGGGGCTAACGGGGGGGGGGGGGGCAGCCTTGACCCTGCGCAGCCCAGAGCGGGCGGCCGAAGCTGATGTCCACGGAGGGGACCTGGGCGCCCAGCCCTGCCTTGTGCCCGGTGCAGGCCTTTCCCCTCTGGCTGCGAAGGGGAGGTCCGGCCTCCGCCCTGCAGACCGCACCCGCGGAGCCGCCCACCGCGCTCGCCAGGCAGCGGGCCAGCCCCGGGACCGCGCTCCAGCCCAAGTGTGGGACTCGTGTGAATCTCAAGCGGAGGCGAAGTTTTAGGTGACAGTCATCATTTCACACCGAGTAGATGGCCAAGAATTCAGAGTGTGAATCCTGTCCCCAGCTGGGTGCTGGGGACAGAAATTTCACAGCTGCCACCAGGGCTGGTGGTGAGCCAAGCGCGGGCAGCACGGGGACAGCTGCCCGGAGCCCGGGGCATTTTCTCTGGGTTAGAAAAGAACTCTCTGGAAGGCCAAGCGGGCATGTGGCTTTGGGGAGGGCAAGAGGTGGGCACCTGGACCTGGCTCTGCCTTTTCTCGCCTCCCGTCCCCCTGGTCTCCCCTCCCCCTGGCCTCCCCTCCCCCTGGCCTCCCCTCCCCCTGGTCTCCCCTTTTCCTGGCCTCCTCTCCCCCTGGCCTCCACCCTCGCCCAGCTGCTGCCTGACTCCACTTCCCCTTTCTAGCCCAGGCAGTGAGTTTCAGGACTGGACCCTTTTACTGCTGCGACAGGAAGGGGCACTGGAACAGACATGTCCCTGCCCAGCACGTGTGCAGAGCAGGGAGCCCCCATCTGGCCCTCCAAGCTCCCTGAGCACGGCCTGGGGGAAACGGAAGGCCTCCTGCGCCCGATGGCTGTGTGATGGGGTGGGATGGACGGAGGCCCCTTCCTCATGGTCACCAAGTGGCTGCGCATTTCCGGGCGTCTCACACTGACATGATGGTGCCGGGCCGGGCATGCTCATCCCAGTTGGCCAGAGCCTCCCTGCCTCCGCCTGAGAGCCTGGCACCCTAACCTGGATGTGCAGCAGCTGCTGCCGGGGCAGGTGTGAAGCCTGGAGTCCTTATTTCCAGAATGTTCCGGATGCTTGGGGAACAGTAGGGAGGTGCCCTCTCTCTGTGTGGTGATGTCAGGGCACACTCTGGGCCCCGGGCTCTGGGCTTCCATCTTCAGCAAAGAGGTGATGAAACCCGAGGAAAGGGCTTCTACGCCGCTGTGGAGGGCATGATGTCACCGGGCCTCACGCCCAGGACACACCAGGGCTCCCACCTCCCGGCCCTTAGGAAATCCCACCCGGGCGCCAGCTTGCTTCTCCTTTCCCGGTACAGAGAAGCGAGTCACTGCCCAGTTTCCCTTTTTGTCCCAGCTGCCGGGAGGCTCAGGCAGATTTGCAGCTCAGCTCAGGGACGGATCACGTGGTGCATTTCCCTTCTGCTTTCCCCCTGGTCCTGAGCTTCCCCAAATTCCTGTGTTTGTAGGCCTGGGAGGGAGGGAGGGAGGGAGGGAAAGGTCCCAGCAAAACATAGGCACAGTGGTCAGGGGAGACCAGACAAGGTTTCAGCCATCAACCTGCTGTGTGTCCTTGGGCCGCTTACCTCACTCTCTGATTCCCCCCAACCTCCTGCGCCCCTCTCAGTCTCCTGGCTCTCCACGGCCCTAAGGTCATTCTCAGTCACTCGACACCTGTCTATGGAGCGCCTACCTGTTCTGTGACCTATCAGACCACCCAAACGTCCCTGTGGATTTGAACAATTTTTATTCTGGGTACAGGAGACGGAACCCAGGGCCTCGTCCAGGCTTGGCCAGTGCTCTACCGCTGAGCCCCACCCAGCCCTCTTTATTTGACTTTGAGACAGGGTCTTGCTCTGTTGCCCGGGTTGGACACCAACTCGGAATCCTCCTGCCTCGGCCTCCCAGCTGACTGGCGTGTGCACCTGTCTCCATCTGAGTCCAGCCGGGGCCCCGGGAGCAGCTGGTCTCTGCTCTGCTTGGTGACAGTTGGGGTGTTTAATAGCTGGGCGCAGCGGGGTGGCTGGTTGGGGGTTGGAGGTCTAGAGCTCCATGGACACCCCTATTGATCTCTCTCCCGCTCCCCCGGTCCCCGCAGCGGGTGGCTCCAAGGCGGCCAGGAGCCTCACAGGCCAAGAGCATGTCCTGAGCGCCAGGTGCGCCTGGGTGGCCTTTTGTGACCTCGCCCTGTGTGTCCTGCAGCGTCTCCCGGGAGCTCACAGGCCCATCAGACCCAGCGGAGGGACAGGCCTGGCTCTGGGAGGAGCAGCAGGGTCCCCCCCAAAAGCTCCTCGGCCCCCGCCCCGTTGGGACCCCCCCCCACTCAGCCTCCCACTGAGCAAGGTCCAGACTCTGGGACGCAGCTGGGCCTGGACCCATCCTGGGCTCCCTGGGGCCTGTCCTGGGGCTGTCCTGGGGCCTCTGGTCACTCAAGGCCCCTGTCCCTACACTGACACTCCGTGTCCCCAGAACTATCCTGAGTCAAATGCCCCATTTCCTCCTTCACAACCCACCGGGGTGTCACGGGGCCCCCGCTCTGTGGTCCCCAGCTGGCCCTCACTTCCTCCCCCTCCCTGTCCTGCCTCCCTGCTGGTGGCCTGTGACCAAGTGCTCACAGCCCACGGATCCCCAGGCAGCACCCTGTGCCAGGCGGTCAGCGTGCTGGGGAGGAGGCCACGGCTGCTCCTCCTGGACACAGCAAGACACAGGCTCCTGGCTCCCTCCCCTCAGCCCGGGGCTGGCAGGGTCTGTGATGGGGGACACTGGGCAGGGCAGGGAGCCAGGCAGACCCAGGCCCGCCCGCAGTGTGGGAGCCCGTTGCCTGGCCACGCTGAGCCCGGTCCCCTCCTGTCCCTCTGTTCCCTGGACGGTCACAAGCTCTTTGAGGGGCCCTGGGGCTGCGGGTTCCAATGGCCCTGGAGCTCCTCCTCCTCTTGGGACCGCCGTCCTCTGCAGCATCACCCCTTGGGCCTGTCTCCTTTCTGCAAAAACCAGAAGACCCATGGACACCCCACAGGGACAGTTCTGTGTTTTGCTTCAACAAGGGACGTTCTGAGGGAGCTAAAGAAGGAAAGCCCCATGGAGAGCAGCGGGGGGAGTGCGCGGCCCTGGCTGGGGCAGGTGGGAGGCGGGGGCAGGGCCTGCAGCTGCTGGGAGCTGGGAGCCTGGAGGGACAGCGGCTGGGACCTGGTCCTTCCCCGCCCTGGGGCTTCCCGGGAGCACACCCAGCTCACCTGCGCCCCCCTGTGGCAGCCGAGGGGACGGCACTCAGAACCCACAGCTCTGGGGATCCCTGGGCATCTGAGGGCCTGGGAGGTCCTTGAGGCCCACCCCCAGGGATGGGGGCTGGGCACTGGGAGGGGTGTGCCAGACACTGCCTCTTCCCTTTCCTCCTCCGCGGCCTCCCTCCCTGACTCGCCATTGCTGGCCTCAGGGGTGAGAGGGTGGCAGGTGGCGGAGGTGGGCTGAGGGCACTGTGGGGTCCAGAGCTCCGGGGGTGGTCGATGGGCCTGGACAGGGTGGGGCGGACAGGGCAGGTCCTTCCACAGCTGGGCAGGGTCTACCTTTACTTAAAAACTTGTTCAACATGATGTTTTGCATTGGTTGTGATTTCTTTCTTTTTTTGGTATTGGAAATGGAGAGCATAGGGTTTTTTTTCTCTTTCTTTTGGCACTGGGGATTGAACTCAGGGCTCTCGACCACTGACCCACACCCCCAGCCCTATTTTGTATTTTATTTAGAGACAGGGTCTCTCTGAGTTGCTTAGCGCCTCACTTCTGCTGAGGCTGGCTTTGAACTCGCGATCCTCCGGCCTCAGCCTCCCCAGCTGCTGGGATTGCAGGTGTGCGCCGCTGCCCCCAGCTGCATACATTTGTTTGTGGTGCTGAGGATCAAACCCAGTGCCTCACACAGGCGAGCAAGTGCTCTACCTCGGAGCCCAGCCCCAGCCCCACTGTGATCTCTGCAGACAGCACGCCATGGTCCATCCTACTGCTGGGTTCCCATCTTCCCCTCTGGTCTGGCTCCTCACTCGCCTCCTAGTGTGAGCCTGGTGGGAGGGGGCTGCAGATGGAGGGGGCTCCCTCCGCCTCGTCCATCCCTCCCTCTGTCTTGTGTCCGTCTGTCACAGGCCACAGGGGCTGACAGCGGGCGCTCCGCGTTCAGAAGCGGTGACTGCGGGGTCCATTGGCACCCCCTCCCAGTGGACACGTTTTAACATTGAAGCCTTCGTCATAAACTCCCTGAACACGTCCCTGTACACTCTCCAAGGACTCAACCCCCACTGGTCGCCTGATCTCAGGGATGTCGGTGACAGGGACGTGACTTTGCTCACTTCGTCCAGGAGGAACCAAGGCCCTGAGGGTGGAGTGTCTCGCCAGGCACCTGCCCCGTGAGTGATCTGAGTCACGTGGCTGGGCCTTGTCCCCCTGTGCACGTCCCTGCCTTCCCCAGGGTGGAGCGAGGGCAACTGAGGAGCCCTGGTGGCTGCAGACAACCCACGGGCCTTTCTACTGCCGTGGCTTCTTGGGACACTCTGAATAGGGGCAGTAGCGGTGGCCTCTGCCCAGGGCAGCCGGGAGGGGCTGGGCGTGGAGGGGGCGTGAGACCTGCTTGCAGAGGGGGGTCCTGGGTGGCTGGACGGCCACCCGCTGAGGTGGAGACCCCGTGGGCACCTCCACTACACCACGCAGGTGCGCATGCTGCTGGCTTAGGTTAAAACCGCGAGGGTTCTGGTTAGGTCAAAAGCAGGCAGGTTGCTGAGGAAGCGGTTCCTGTGGATGGAGCCAGGGACGCTGCGGCTCAGTCTCTAGGGGTAGCAAAGGACCCATAGTGTAATGACGCTGGCCAGAGGGGAGTAGGTGGGGACCAGCCTCATGAACACCAGGATGAGCAGGAGCCGAGCCGGGACAGCCCTGAGGTTCCCAGCCGGGAAGCCGTAGGGTGACCTATTGTTCCTACAGACGTGCAGGCAAGTTGGGGGGTGCGGGTGGATCAAACCCGCTGCAAATTCCCCGCCGCTCCCCCCTTGGCGGGGCGGGGCTTATCTCCTTTCTTTGCATCTGGGCGGGGCCTGCGCTTGCTCTGGCCAGTGGAACGCAGCGGAGGTGCCGTCGTGCCGGCTGGACCTCGCCCTCACCATCTGGCCCTTTTCACCGGGGCTGGGGACCCTCTCTCCTGGATCCAGGTGCTCACGTGTGACATGCTCAAGCCACACGGCGAGGCCACAGGAGGGCGCTCTGGATACAGCCGCCCTGGCTCTCAGCTACCACGGGACCCGGCCAGAGAAGGAATGAGGGTCGTTCAGAGCCACTGGATTCCGGGGTGATTTCTAGCAGCCGCAGGTGCGCGATGCATTGGGGACCGGAGGCTCCTCTGATCTTATTGGCGGAACCCAGGAGGCAGCCGGGCTGAGGATCACTCAGGTGGATCTAAGGATCTGGAGACCTTGGGGCACCATCAGCGCGCATGGCCGCAGAGTCATGGGCCTGGAGGAGCTTGCTCGTGGGCTTCAGCCGAGTTTGGATCCGGGGAGCCTTGGTTATGATGTCTATGCCCAGGAGCTGGGCGGGGTGGCGCACGCCTGTCACCCGGCCGCTTGGGAGGCTGAGCCAGCCTCAGCAATGTGGTGAGGCCCTAAGCAACTTAGTGAGACCCTGTCTCAAAATAAAAAGTAAAGGGATGGGGGTGTGGCTCGTGGTAAAGTGCCTCTGGATTCAGTCCCCAGTACAAGGAAGGGAGGGAGGGAGGGGTCCCATGAGCGGGGCTGAAGTCAGAGGCCGGAGGACCAGATGGAGTTGTCAGGGAAGACGAGGGAGGAGGATTTGGAGGTACCTGTCCTTTCTTACTCAGTGTTCTTATTTTACTCAGGTATTGTCCACCTTTTGGGGGGGTCACTGCTCTTCCAGGGCCTGTGACTGATTGATGAGGTGCTGACCCTGCCCCCACCTCCAGGAAGGGAGAAGGCGAGGAGTCATGGTGGCTGTGATGATTGGTCCAGGAGTCGTCATGTGACTCAAGCAGGTCCAATGAGATTCAGTCCTGGGACTTTAGTGGGAATAAGGCAGGGGGCGGGGCCAGGGGAGACAACTCCTTTTCAGCTGTGGGGATGGGCAGGTCTGGAGTTGCCACCAGGAGGAGCCCAAGCGTTATTATGCCACACACAGCAGAGGACAGTGAGTGTGGAGGTGGCAAGCAGCAGTGGGGGGCAGGATGACATCATAGAGCTTCTGGGTCCACACATGCCTGAAGCCTGCCGACTTGATTACGTGAGCCAACTAATTATCTCCCGGCCACGGCAAGCACTCAAAACAGGCTCACCCAACGCCACCCCCAATCCCTCTCCCACTCTACTAGAGCCCGAAAACCTCAATCGTTACTTCCCATCCTCCTTTGCAGCAAGGATGACATGTGACCTTTATGGCCAATGGTGAAGTCCCTGAGGAGGACGGGCCTTCCTGAATGACAGGAAACCCTCTCAGGGGACTGCAGGCTGGCTTTCCCACTTCCGGCCCTTCCACTTTCCTGCTGCTTGGAACGTGGAGGGGCTGGGAGGTGCCACCATCTTGCAGCTCCAAGGTGACAAGCCAGCACGAGATTCAGGACAAGTGCAGACTGTGACCAGACCAGAAGGAGCCAGGAGCCCGGTGGCATTACTGGCTGTTTGCAGTGGGGGGCTCAGCTGGCGGCTCCTGGCACCTGCAGAGGAGGGCACATGGCCGGGGCAGGGGAGGTCAGGCCAGGGCCGGGAGCCTTTGAAGAGGGAGTGGCCTCCCACCCTGCCCAGCTCTGCCCCTTTCCTTCCAGCGAGGCTGCCTGTCTCCTGCCCCCTGCAGCAGTGCTGTGGGTGCCCTTAGAGCCTGATGGCGGATCCGTGGAGATGTGGGGGTGCTGTTCTCCTGTGGTTGCTGCTGGCAGGAGGGCCTGAGAGTGTGCCACAGCTGGACTGTGTCCCAGCACCCGGGCACCTGCTCCTGGGGAACAGCAGCAATGGCAGTCTCCTAACCCCTGGGGGCGGTCATAGTGGTGAGTTTGGGGTGGCCCCTGAGTCTCTCCTCCGTGTTGCGGTGTCTGCAGCAGCAGCCCCAGGTCACTTCCGGGGTCTTCTGGGAGCCATGCCTGCGCCCACCCCAGCGACCACCCCCTGAGCACGTCGCAGGATTTTTCGAGCACCCAATCCCCTGTGTCAAATCTCCTCCTGCTGGAGGCACCTGGCGAGGTGGTTTCTAGTTCCCGCACCAGAGCGTTAGTGGTAGAGAGACCCAGAAGGACCTTAGGTTTAAGAATCTGGACGTCCTAGGTGAGGAGGGGGCACCTCCACTGAGCAGTGGTGAGGGACGGTCACATTTTGGAGCCCCAATGGAACCCTTTGGCCGTCACAGACTGAGTGGCTCAAACACAGAGAGTGGCACTGTCCTCTGCCCTGGAGGCTCGATGTTCAAGACCAAGGTGTCACAGGGTGTTTCTTCTGCGGCTTCTCTTCTTGGTCCAGATGGCCATCGGCTCCCTGTGTCCAACCTGGTTTTCCTTCTGTGTGTGGCCTCACGTCCCCTTCTCATCGCCTCTTTAGAGGGCCTGTGCCCAAGGAGTCATCAGGCTGGGAATGATGGTGGAGGGGACCCAGGGACAAAGTCTGGTGGAGGTGTCTTGGGACATGAGACTTGCTGCTCAGTGGGGTGAATCCAAGGTGGTGGGTCCCTTAAGGGGCGGGGCTTGGTGGGAGGTCTACTCTTGGAAGAGATTAAGGTGGTTCTCATGGGACCCTGAGCTCCCGTAGGCTCCAGAAGAGCAAGCCTGAGCCAGGCGTGGTGGCACCTGCCTGTAATCCTAGTGACTTGGAAGGCCAAGAATCCCAAGTTCAAGGCCATCTTCAGCAACTTGGCAAGACCCTGACTCAAAATAGAAATTAAAAAGGGGCTGGGGGGTAGCTCAATGGTAGAGTGTTCCTGGGCTCCATCCCATTACCTAAAAAAAAAAGGCCGGCCACTGCCTGGCTGCTCTGACTTCCTGTCTGGCCCTGTGATTGTCCCTTCTTGCATGAGCTTTCACTGTGGTGCCATCCGTCATGAGGCGATGCAGCCAGGGGGCCCTCACAAGAGCTGGTGCCATGCTTTTTGGACTTTCAGCCTCCAAAACTGTGAGTCAAATAAACCTCTTTTCTTTACAAGTGCTCAGTGTCCAGTTATTTCATTATAGTAACAGAAAACGGCTAAGGCAATGGGAGAGCCTGTGTGTGAGGGGCAGCCCCCCCCCCCAAAAAAAGTCGAAGATATTGGAGAAAGAGCAGAGCAGCCCCCTAGAGAAGGGGAGAGAGATTAAAGATGAAAAGGGAAAAGAGACTCAGGCCAACCGCAGCCTGGCCGTTCGCAAGCGCCTGGGACTTGCCGGGCTCCTTCTGGGTGTCCCACGTCATCTCAGCTCCTTGGGGAGGTGGCGTGGTCAGCGCAGGTGAGAGGTGAAGCCGCTTGTTGTGGCCCCACAGCCGGTGAGAGGAGGCGGCGGATGTGAACCCAGCCTGCTCGGCCCTGAGTGGGAGAGGAAGGAAGCTGGAGGCTCCTGGGAAGGGTTTGGACGGAGGGAGCCCGTCTGCTCTGCAGGAGGGAACCGGTGGGCGGGGTGGGAGAGCGCCCCCTGGGGGTCAGCGAGGGCCTTGCAGAGGCGGAAGGGGGAGGTGGCCGCGGTACTTCCTCCAGCCACGTGGGCAGGCAGCCCGGGTGCGCGGGGAGTCTGCAGGTCTGGATTCCAGGGCAGGGACCAGTCAGCCTGTGGTTGGGCAGGCAAAGAAGTAAGCAGGAAGGGTGACCTGGGCATGGGCTCCTGGCTGGGGGTGGAGAGGAAGGGCCGGGAAGGGTGGACCTGGGTGTGTGGCCAATAAACTGGGTAAGGTGGGGGGCTGAGGGCAGGGCTGGGAAGTCTGGAGGAGACATGGATATACTTCCAGACGTTTCAAACTCTGGGCAACAGGTGGGCAGCAGGAAGCATCCTGCCTCCTGCCATCGCAGGGCCTCAGGTCTGGTATGTGGGGGCTGGTTGTGTTAGGAAGGCCCTGGACAGCCAGCTCAAGGCACAGAGAGAGGCAGCCTGCGGGAGGCCACAGGGCCAGTATCTTCAGCCCTCCAGCCTCTCAGGCTGCCATTCCTTCCCTCGGTGACTGTATTTAGTGAGGTTTGTGTAACTATAACAAAATACCTGAGGCAATCAATTTATGAAAAGAAAAGGTTTGGTTTGGCTTCCAGTTCTGCAGATTCCAGTCCAAGATCAGGTGGTTTCATTACTTTGGGGCTTTGATGGGGGCTGGGGTCCCACCATCCCTTTTAATCCACATCTAAAACCTCCCACAAAGCCTCACTTCTCAAGGGCCCACCACCTCCCAATCAGCCAGAGCAGTTCTGAGCAGCACGAGCCAAGATGAAGGCCTCAGCCTACCTGACTTCCACACCCTGCAGAGCCACTGTCACGGAAGCATGGCCTTAAAACCCCACCCAAGGGCCAACAGAGCACAGCGGGGGCATGGGAGTAAGTCCGTGCATTTGCAGTTAATTGGTTTTCAACAAAGTTGCCAACAACACAGGACAGGGTCTCTTCAGTGATTGGGAAGCTGGTCTCCACATGCAGGTGACACGGGAACTCACCTCTGGTGATGCACCACAATGGGCTCCAGTGGATGACAGACTTAAATGTGGAAAACCGCTGGAAGAACAGGAGGAAGGCTTGCGGCCTTGGTCTGAGCAGGCAAAGGGAAGAGCCGACAGAGAGGCCACCTGTGGAACAGGAGAGGGTTAATATCCACATATACAAGCCTCACAGTCCAGCCGCAGAGGAGAAAGACTGAATAGACAGGCCGCCGCGGGGGCGCCCGCCTGTCATCCCAGGGGCTCAGGAGGCTGAGGCAGGAGGATCTCGAGTTCAAAGCCAGCCTCAGCAACAGTCTCTAAGCAACTCAAGGAGACCCTGTCTCTAAATAAAATACAAAAAGGGGCTGGGGACACGGCTCAGTGGTTGAGCACAATGGGAGAGCCCTTCACCTATTAGAATGGCGATTACTAAATTGATACAATGTAACAAATGGGGTGAAGGATGTGGAGGAAAGGGGAGCCTTGGGCACTGTTGGTGGGAGTGTGAACTGGTACAGCTGTCACAGGAAATAGTACGGAGGTTCCTCAAATTGAAAATAGAATTCCCATGTGATGCAGCAATTCCACACCTGGGTTGTATCCTAAAGAAAATGACATCAGTATGTCAGAGAGACATCTGCCTCCTGTGGTCACAGCTGCACTGTCCACCGTGGCCAAGATGTGGCAGTAACCTAAGTGGCCATCCACTGAAGACTGAAGGAAGAGAATGTGGTCCATAGTGCACAGTGGAATACTATTCAGCCTTAAAAAAAGAAAGACATCTGTCCTTTGCAACATGTGGATCAACCTGGAGGACATTGGGTCAAGTGAAATAAGCCAGGATGAGAACCCCGTGATTGTACCTGTGGAATCTAGAGAAGAAAAGAGTTGAACTCACAGGAAAAAAGTAGAAGGTGGCTTCCAGGGGCTGAGTGGGGGAGGGAGGGGAAATAGTGGTCCAGGATGGTACCAAGTCCCTTAGACAGGCTGGAGGAGGGCTGGGGATATATTATACATATGGCAACTATGTTTCTATAAATGTGTATTTGAAAATTGCTAAGGGATTAGATCATCAAAGAACTAAATATGAGGTGACTGGTATGTTAATGAGCTTGAATTTTTCACCTCACTGTGTTTACATATAGCAAAACTTCATAGTGTCCTCTGAAACTAGATACTATTTTAATTTGTCAGTACCTTAATAGAGCTGGGGTAAAATAAATCCCAAATATTATGCCATTTCAATCGGTCAATCCATCAACCAGTCAACACTGTATTAGTCCGTTCAGGCTGCTATGACAAAATGGAAAAAACAGAAATTCACTTCTCGCTGTTCTGGGGGCTGGAAGTCCAAGATCAGGGTGTTGGCGAGTCTGTCTGCGAGGGATGGCTCTCTTCTGTCAGTGTACCCTGTGGTGCTCTTTATACCAGCACCAATTCTGTTCTGAGGGCTCCATTCACATCCTGGTGACCTGATCACTTCCCAAAGCCCCTCCTCCAAATACCGTCCCCTTGGGGGCCAGGTTTCAAGGTGAATTTTTGGAACATAAACATTCAGTTCATAGCAAATGCTCTGCTACCTCACAGGCTTCTCAACCCCATGTCCAGGATGGAACCTCGATTCCAAGACCCCCCTCCATCACCGTCACCGGCTCCTGGTTAAGTGACACCTGCATTTGTCAAGTTGTCAAGAATGAGCCTGGAATCCTTCTAGATCCATCAGCAAATCGTTTAGACGCTACGAAATATACACCTTCCGCGGTCAGCTCGGCTCGGGACCCTGCAGCGGGGCCACCTGGTCGATCCTCGCACGGCCGCCAGAGGGCGCGTCCGGGTCCGGGCCACGCGGGTTCTCGGCTCACGGCCCGGGCCGCGCTCCGCCTCCGGCAGGTCACCCCGGCCCGCCCGGAGGGGACCCTGGAGACCCCCAGCTCTTCCCCCCTCAGGGCCTTTGTCCTTGGCAGTGCGGCCCCTCGCAGCGCGGTCCCTTTGAGGAGCTGGAGCTCGGGGTGGTCTCCGTCCGGTCTCCCCTCCGCCGCCAGCCCGTCTCAGCTTCCTCTGCTGCTTCCTTCACGACGCCTGTCCCCGCCGGGGACACTGTTTGCCGCTGTCCTGTTTCTTGTCTGTCGCCAGCTGCAATGAGAGCTCCGCGAGAAGGGACTTCCTTCTCTCCTTACCGCGTCGCCGCAAGGGGAGGTGCCCGTGACCAGCTCGCTCCCTCCTCCCAGGCCCGGAGGAAGGTGTCACCCTCCCCTCCGGAGGTCCAGCCCCCGACCCCAACACGTGGACAGGGCAGGAGGAGAAAGGCAGAGCCGGGGGTCCAATGGCCTGGGACGTCGGGGAGGGGGTCGTTTGGGAGACCGGACGAGGCCTGGCTCAGCTGTCGGAGGAGACGGGGCGCCGGTGCCGGGGCGGAGCCCACCCCAGTCTCCCTAGGCGGCCCAGACCCGCAAAGGCCGCGGTTTCTGGGCGACATCACGGTTGACAGGAGGCTGGGGCTCCGGGCTGTGCCTCTTGCTTCCTCACGGGGGCCGGGCAGGGCTTGGGGTGCGGGGGGGCGGGGCCCACCGTGGGGGAGCGAAGGCAGGAAGCGGGCGGGCAGGAGAGCGGCTGGGGGCACACTGGCAGGTGACAGGGCCAGGTGAGCGCGGCTCGGAAGAACTTCCGGGGGCGTGGCCAGGGGGTGGCGCCGGGAAGCTCGAGGTGGGACCCGGAGCTGGGGACTCCTGGGGGGACCTCCGCCCTAAACCACGACAGTGCAGAGGGGGCTTGCAGAGGGCCAGGGGTCAGCGGAGCTCAGCCCGCATCCCCGCGCCCGGCGCCTACCTGGAAGGGAGGCGGGCTCCCAGCTGAGCAGGAGGAGGAGGAGGACGGAGGAGGGGAGGAGGAAGAGGAGGGAGGAGGAGGGAGGGGGAGGAGGAGGAGGAGGGAGGAGGGAGGGGGAGGAGGAGGAGGACGAGAGGAGGAGGAGGGAGGAGGAGGATGGGGAGGAGGAGGAGGACGAGAGGAGGAGGAGGGAGGAGGAGGATGGGGAGGAGGAGGAGGACGGGGGAGGAGGAGGAGGACGGGGGAGGAGGAGGTCGGTAGGAGGAGGGGAGGAGGAGGAGGACGGCGGGAGGAGGTCGCAGGGTCAAGAGCTACTTAGGAGAGAGAAGCCCCAGCGCCCTGAGGCTGCCTGGATGTTGGGTCCCCAAGGAGGAAAAGAGCCGGGAGCCCAGCCCTGCCCAGAGCTCCCCGCAACACGCCCGCACACGGTCCCGGGCAGCCAGCGGGGCTTGTCGTGGGTGGGGAGGACACACGTGACGTTGGACCTGCCCCGGTGGAGGAATGGGACCGTGAGGGAGCGCCAGGCCCGTAGGTGTGCGAAGCCGACCCAGAGAAGAAGCCAGGGAAGGTCTCAGAAATACACCTTCCCAGGGCAGAAGCCCGTCTGCGACGCCCGGTGACCCCAGCAGCCACAGAGAAGGTGCATTCGCTGAGCTGCAGCCCGGGCCTGAGCCCCCCTCGGCGCTGTCAAAATGCCAGTGGGGGGGCGGGGGGCTGTGGCTGTTGACAGAAGAAGTGGCTCATTTCCCCAGTATGGAAATCAGTGCGAAAGAGCAGCCCGGCTGAGGAGGAGAGGGGCAAAGGTGTGAAAAGGTCCTCCAGGGAAAGGGAAGCACGCTCTTAATCCTCGAGAGACGCTGCCTCCCGTGGAAAGAAATGCAAATGAAAAGACGACCCAGTAGTTTTGCCGATTGCAGAGTCAAAAATAGTGCTCCTCCGAAGCTGTTGGTGGGAATGGGGGAGAGGAGTTTCCTAACCCGCGGTGGGAGGACAGACGGCGCGGCTCCCCCAGGGCCGTTGGCCACACACCCGCCCCCAGCAGCACCGGGCGCATGCGCACTGCTAAGCGCAGCTTAGGCTGGGGGTCGGGCGGCCTCTCTGCCTTCAATGGGAAGCCCCCCGCCGCGCCGTGGGCCGCTGTTCGTAGCTCCTGATTCAAGAATAGGGAACAAACTCCAAGGCCCGAGCTAACAACGGGGGCAGAACACATTGGGGTGAGAGGAAGAGAATAAAGAATACAGATATATATTTTCCTTCCACTGCTGGAAGAGCCCTGGAGGGACAGAACAGGGGGGTAGTGGAGGTGGCGGGAGAGACTGGGAGGGGCTGGGGGCAGACTTGTGATCAGTGTCTTTGTTCCTTTGCATGGAAACCTGCGACCCTACTATCATTTGAGTGTATTGTGGAAATTCTAAAATGTTACCAAAAAAACTTTTAGAAAGTATTTAAAGCGGGCTGTAGGTCCCACTTAGGGGACTGGGCTGGCTGTGTCTACTGGGCTGGGAGAGGGGGAGATGTTGAGTGTGAGGTGTGGGAGCCACCAGAATGGGGTGGCCTTGGAGGACTGAAGGCAAAAGGCGGGCCCTGGGTCTTCAGCTGCAGGTGGAGGAAGAGGACGGAGGGGAGGAGGGGGGAGGAGGAGGGGGGAGGAGGGGAAGAGGGAAGGAGGAGGGGGGAGGAAGGGAGGAGGAGGGGGGAGGAGGGGGAGAAAGGGAGGAGGAGGGGAGGAGAGGAGGAGGGGAGAGGAAGGGAGGAGGAGGGGAGGAGGAGGGGGAGGAGGAGGGGGAGGAGGGGGGGAGAGGAGGAGGGGAGGAGGGGAAGAAAGGAGGAGGGGGAGAAAGGGAGGAGGAGGGGAGAGGAGGAGGGGAGGAGGGGAAGAGGAGAGGAGGAGGGGAGAGGAAGGGAGGAGGAGGGGAGAGGAAGGGAGGAGAGAGGGGGGAGGAGGGGAGGAGGGGGGGGACACCTGCTGGGACAGGAGGATCTTCCTGTACTCCTCACCTGGCCAGAGGGTGCCAGTGGAGCTCCCAGCACTGGCAGAGAGGGCTCCTGGGACCTGGGGACAAGAGGAGCCTGGCTGGGCCTGGTGACTGGGCATGTTGGGGCACAGCCGTGGCCTTGGAGACAGAATGCTGGTTTTCTAGATAGGAAAGTCCCTGATGAATAGAGGCCCACATTCTTCATGGGGATCTCCTGGGACAGAGTCCCCTCTCTGAGCCCTGAATTTGCCCCAGCAGAGCCTCTTGGGGGAGTGGGAGGTCAGCTCCCCATGGGAGGAGGGAGGAGGTGAGTGGCACTGAAGTGGGGTCTGAGGCAGTTGGCCCAGGGAGCAGGTTGGGGGACAGGGACGTCCCCTGGCCAGTCACACTGGAGAACTCTGAGGCTGGGACCTGACTCTGCCGCCCTCTGGGCCACACAACTGTTCAAGGACTTCCTTTTCCCAGAAATGTTTTAAGTGCCAGCTCCCTGTTGGACCTTGAGATACGGTAAAGACCTAACAGGAGTTGGCTGCCATTTTAATGAAAGGTTAAAGTCTTCAGAGAGATGGAATGACGTTCAAGGCCGGTGCATCTGATGATCCCGCTGAAAGGTTTATAAAGCAAAAATCAAAACGTGGTAGAATGACCAGGTGCATAGAGTCCCATCATGTCCGCAGATTCAACACGCCGTTCTCCGGAGCTGATAGATGGAGCAAGGTGAAAGCATATTTGTAATAATGTAAAAGTCGTGAAGAGCAAGTTCACATCTCTGATGTGTTAGCCATATATGGAACACGGAATTCATGCCCATTTATGATAAAACAAAAACAACAATAACCCAAAACTCATGCTTGTCAGGAAGCAAGTCACAACACACATCCAAGGGCGCTGTGCACAACTCCAGTAAATAGCATCCCTTAGACCGCCTGTATTCCTAGAGGCTCGGGAGGCTGAGGCAGTTGAAGTTCAAGTTCAAAACCAGCCTTAGCCATTTAGCGAGGCCCTAAGTAACTCAGTGAGACCCTGCCTCTAAGTTAAATATAACAAAAGGACTGGGGATGTGGCTCAGTGGTTAAGCACCCCTGGGTTCACTTTCTGGTACAAAAAAAAAAAAAAGCTGTTTCTTCAAAATCAGAAATAAGAGGAGGACTCCGGTCAACACCGATTCCATTCAGCTCTGTAACAAAGAATTCAGGTGAGCCAAGGAGTTAAATTTATAAATATTGGGAAGGAAGGGGAAAAAAACCAACATTTTCCACAAATGATAAAAACGCCTACATGGCAGTCTTGGATTTACAATGTTAGTGGCAAAATCTTTGGGTAAATTATAAGAGGGCCGGGGGTGGAGGGTAGTGCAGAGGTAGGGCCCCAGGCCCAGCAATCACGAGGCCCTGGTGTGATCTCCAGCACAGGGGTTGGGGGGGTAGGGTGGGATTTTTAAAGATCTGATTAGGTTTTCATGAGAATTTCCATCCAGATTGCCATGTAAGTCCAACATGTAAAATGTGACATTTTCCTTACAGAGGGAACAAGCAGAAAATCATTTTTTTTTTTTTAAAAGTATTAGTGGGCTGGGGATGTGACTCAAGCGGTAGCGTGCTTGCCTGGCATGAGTGCGGCCCGGGTTCGATCCTCAGCACCACATACAAAACAAAGATGTTGTGTCCGCCAATAATTAAATAAATAAATAAATATTAAAAAAAAAAAAAAGAAGAACCTTTAAAAAAAAAAAAAAGTATTAGTTATGGGCTGGGGTTGTGGCTCAGTGGTAGAGCACTTGCCTAGCATTACGTGAGGCCCTGGGTTCAATCCTCAGCACCACATAAAAATAATAATAAACAAAATAAAGATATTGTGTCCATCTACATCAAAAAAAATTTTTAAAAGAATTAGTTATAATGACACTGGGAATAATAAGATGTCAAGAAATAAATCTTTTGAAAAATGTGCGTGAACTTTCTGGGGAAAATTAGGAAAGTCTATTGAAAGACATAAGGAGAATTTCAGCATGGTCCCGGGCAGGAAGGTCCAGTGCTCCAAAGACGTCGATTCTCCCCGAATTCTGCTACAAATCAACTACCATTTTGATCTGAATCCTGACACCGATTCTTGGAACTTTGATGAGCTTATTCTGAAATTTCCATGGACGGCAAAGTGATGAGCGAAGACTAGAACGATTTTGGAAAAGGCCAAGAGAGGCTGATTTTCCCTGCTGGATTTTGTAAAGACTGGATATAGCACCGGGGTCCCTGAGGCTGCTGGGTGGACAGTAGACCCACAGACCCAGCGGCTCAGAGCCAATCCACACCCCACATTCCTGCAAAGACGGGGAGTGCCCCTGTCCATAGGTGGTACTGGAACCACTGGTCACGAGGACCGTTAAACTAAACCCACATCTCTCAAAAACTCAAACCCATCCCTGTCTCCCCGCAAATCCACCCCAAGTGTAAGACCTCCCTATGCAAAGCAAAACTGTAAGACCTTTAGAGGAAAGTACAGGACATCTTGATGACATTGGCTTGGAAGTCCTAAGCAAGACTTGCTTGAAAAGCATCCGTCAGTAGGGAGAAAATTTGCATTTGATACCAAGTTACACCCCAAAGTAGCTTCAAGGCCAAGTGTGGCCAAGGGGCTCCTAGAGCATGAGGTAGGACTGTCTGTTGAAGTGAGAGACGCAAGTGCCCTTCGGCTCTGCCATCCTCTCCCTAGAAACCACTCACACCAGCCCCAGGAGCCCACAGACGTTCACGGAACGGTTTATGGCTCAGACATCAAAAGTCATTAAGAACTCTTTTTAAAAAATATTTATTTTTTAGTTGGACACGGTATTTATTTTAGTTTTATATGGTCCTGAGGATGGAACCCAGGGCCTTGCATGTGCTAGGCGAGTGCTCTACCGCTGAGCCACAACCCCAGCCCTCATTAAGACCTCTTTTTTTAAATATTTATTTTTTAGTTCTCGGCGGACACAACATCTTTGTTTGTATGTGGTGCTGAGGATCGAACCCGGGCTGCACGCATGCCAGGCGAGCGCGCTACCACTTGAGCCACATCCCCAGCCCCTCATTAAGACCTCTTAGCGGAAGGTTGTGTAAAGACATTTTGATACATTCACAGATAGGAATATTATACACCAGAAAAGACAACTCCACAAAGTCCAACATGGACCAGCAAATTCCCCACATCCTAAGGTCTGAGTTGGGAGGAGATTTAATGATTCCGAGTGGCCCCAGGACAAGGACTAGGATCTCTGAGGGCCGATCCAGGGACGTGGATTTGGGCTGAAAAAGAGGAAGGGTTTCTAACAGATGGGGCTAGCCAGGGATGGAAGAGGCTGCCCCCTAAGGCACTGAGCTCCCTGTCACTGGAGGTGTGTGAGCGGGGACTGGGCGTATGCCTTGTCTACCGGCGGGGCCAGGGCAGGTCAGGAGTGGTACCAGGCCAGCCCAGGGGCTGTGGTTCTGTGATTCAGGGAGTTTGGTCAAAAGAAGACAAATAATGAATGACCAAACGTGACACGTCCACACTCGGAACGTCCTTCCTAGTAAACGGGACGGACAGGCGCAGGCAGCCAGCTGGGGTCTCAGAACGCCTGAGCCAGGGAAGCTTCGGTGCTGGGGCTGAGCCCAGGCCCTGGGCAGCCCAAGCCTGTGTCCCACCCTGAGCTGTGCCCCCAGCACGTTCTCTTTTTCTTTAAATAGAGGAGCTTTGCCAGGATAGAAAGAGAGTTCACCAAGGTGAGCTGCACCCAGTGCCCCTTCCTGTGACCACCGGGTGCCCTGGTCGAAACCAAGAAGGGAGCGCTGGTGACGACACCAGGAACCCAAGCTCAGACTTGGTCTGGATCTCACTTTCCCACTGGGGGTCGTTTTCCGTTTGGTCCAGTCCAGGAAACCACCTGATTAGGCGCCTCCTTTAGGGATTGGGAGGGGTTGCTCGGGGTCTGGTAGTGGGTGGGAATAGAGGTGGGCACAGAGGCGAGTGCAGAAGGCCTGGGAGGGAGGGTCCCTGGGAGGGGCACCTGGCACCCGCAGGTCCTGCCCTCTGCACCCTGCTGAGGGTTTCCTGGCTTGTGGGGGGTGGGCTAGAGGCTCCATCTCCCTTCCCTTCTCTTGCCCCTTCTCCCTGGAGTTAGGAAGGTGCTGGCTGTGAGCAGTGGCAATAAGGGGGACACACCCTCACCCCAAAGCCTTCGCCCCCACCAGACAGCAGCTCGGTGCCAGAAGTGCCTGGGGTTTGCTGGCCCCAGGCTGATTTCAGGCCGGGTGGTGTTGGCTTCTCAGACCCTCGGTTTCTTCATCCATGAAATAGGCCGCCGTGACTTGCTCCAGAGCCCCTGGTCTCCAGGGCAGGCCTGGCTCAAGCAGGACGCGCAGTCGCTTTCCTTCCGTCGCTTCTCCACCAGCGACCCCAGCCTCCCCTTCTGGCCTCATCTCCCCACCTCTCATCTGGGCCCTAGTTTGGGGGACGCCCTGAGTAGGCCCAGGCAGCCCCCACCCTAAGTGCTCTCTCCTGGACACCACATTTCCAATGCAGGCTCAGTGCCACCTGTAGGCCCCCCGCTGTCCCGCCTCTCCCTCTAGGTGAGTCTGAGGTCCCCTCCCTGTAGATCCCTCAGTCACGTCCTGCCCTGTTTACAGGCGCCTGTGGTGAGGCACTTCCTTCTCTACAGGGACGCGCTCTGCCTCTCGCCCTTGGAATCACCAGCTCCTGGTATTGGGCCTGGTATCCAGTAGACACTCATTAAATGCTCATGCTTCAAACCGAGGCAAACTGAATGCTTGGAAATCCCCTGTCCTTGGAGAACAACTTTGGCCCTGGCGCTGGGTCGGGTAGCCAGTCTCCTGGTGGAGAGGGTACCCGAGGTGCCCACGGGTGGCCAGGGCTCAGCCCAGCACCTGAGGGGCCCCTGCTCCTCTCCAGACTGCTCGCCCCGCCCCCTGCAAGGCTGTGGGGGCAGCGGCTTGGGCAAGTTCCCCTTCCGCTTCCTCCTGCTCCTGGGCTGTGGGTGGCTGCTCCTCGCTGCTGCTGGGGCACCTGCCAGCCTCTGCACACCCCTGGCGCCTGGGGAAGCTCTCCTGCCCTGAGCTGTCACTGCCGTCCCTCAGGCCCGGACGCAATGCAGGCCATCAAGTGTGTGGTGGTGGGAGATGGGTAGGTACCTGGCTGAACTTCCTCACAGCCCCTACCTGCATCCCTCCTGCCTGGTGCCCCGCAGCTGGGAGGAGGCCTCTCCCAGGGTCCAGGGGGCCCACCCAACCCCACCCACCCCCAAAGCCGCCTGGGTGGGGGTACAGGACAGTGGGGGGTGGCCAGGGCTGCTGGCCTGCACCCCAAGGTCTGGGGGCAGGTGTCCAGGGATGCGAGCCCCTGTCTCCATTCTGCAGATGCAGCCAGGAGGAGGGAGCCTGGCTTTTGTCCCCAGGCTGGCCTGGGGTCTAGGCCCTGGCTTGGTGAGGGCTGGTGAGGGGATGTGGCCTTGGGCAGGTCCCAGCCCTTCCCTGAACCGCCACAAGCGCCCTGGGAAGAGGCGTGGGGAGGCGGGAGAGGAGCCCGGGGCTGGGTCACTGTCGGGTGCGTTCCTGCCCCCCCCCGCAGCTTGTAGTGGGGGGGAATGTGGGGGGGGGTGGTGAGGAGCAGAATGGGGGGCGCAGGGGTGCAGAGTTAGGGAAGGAGAACGGCAGGAGGTGCAGGGTGACTGTGGGGACCCGAGGGGCCAGCTGGGCTGAGGCCCTCCCCAGCGGCTGGAACTCAGTGACCTTGGGCTGTCCTGTCCCTGTGGCCTTCTGTTTCCTCATCTGTAGAATGACAGGTCCCCTGTCACTCACAAGCCTGCCGCACATGTTGGGAACCAGCCCAAGGTGGCCCCGGGTCCATCCCAGGTATCTGGCTGGCCCTGGCCTCCTGCCCAGCTCCCCATGCAGGGGCCGCCTGGGGATCCTGCCTGACCCAGTCCTGCCCGTGGCTCCTGGGGAGGCGGCGTCCACAGGCGCCCTCAGCTGACTCGGGCCGGGTGGCCGTTATCTGGCCGCAGCCACCGCTCACTTCTGCTTTGCATCTGATCTGAGCAGGCGGGCGGAAGTCAAGGGTAACGTTCAAAGGTACTTTGGTGGCAGGCCCCGGGAGGGCCAGCAGCCTGCTCGGAACAGGAAGTGACGGAACCAGGCAGAGCAGGGGAAGGCCCAGAGAGGCCCCTTGGCCTTTCTGCTCCTGGCTGAGCTACATTTGCCGTCTGCTGGCCCAGCAGGATGGGGGACACCCCACAAGGGCTGCGGCCATTCATTTTCCACTGGGTGCCAGCCCTGGGCTTGAGCAGGGCCCCTGCATACTATGCTCCCTAATATCAAGTCCACTTTATAGTTGGGAAAACAGAAGCTCAGAGAGGTTAAGTCATTTGCCAAATCCTGCACAGGAGTTAGACCCAGGTCTCTTTGACTTTAAAAAACTCTGTGTCCTTGACTGCCTTGTTCCATGGCAAGGACGGAGGTATGGGGGCAGTTTCCCCTAATGGTCACCACCTGCCGTGGCTGTGACATCTTGCTGTGTGCATCAGCGCATTCCCAGGAGATGAACACATCCCCTTGTTCTCCATGGGGAAACTGAGGCAGGGGTTTGGTGACTGCCTAAAATTGCCCACCCGTGGTTGGTGGAGCTGGGCTTTGAGGCTGGGAGTGTGGGGACACAGGCGGAGTCGGGCCCAGAGGCCCTATGGCATGGTCTCCCGGCACCCCCCACTCCTGCTCCTCTGTCCCCATGACCCACACCTCGGGGCCCCAGCTCCGCCCACACCCGCGGACCGGAATCTCTGGGGCCCGAGAGTCTGCACGCACAGACACCTCAGGCGACCCTTGCAGGCTCTGGGGTTGACACTGATGGGGGTGTCACGGGTGGGAGACTGAGGCTCAGAGGTCGGGGCTTGGGCAGACTCTGGGTCTTCTTGGGGGACCAGGCAGGCACTCAGAGATGTCCCCAGGCCCCAGACAGAGCCTGTGACACGCCCTCTCGCGCTTCCTGTCTTGCAGAGCCGTGGGAAAGACCTGCCTCCTCATCAGCTACACCACCAACGCCTTCCCAGGAGAGTACATCCCCACCGTGTGAGTGCCCGCCAGGGCGGGGCGTCCCCAAGGCCCCCCTCCAGGCCCCTCCCATGGGACAGACCCCTGGGTGCATCCAGGGCTCAGGCAGTCAGGTGGCACCAGAGCCAGGCTCTGGCTTGGTGGGGCTGCCCCAAGGTCCCCCTGGGGAGGCAGCAGCCTGCGGAGGCCCAGGAGGGAGAGACGGAGCGGACGAGGCGGGTGAGGGGCAGGGAGGACAGGGCTGGATGGAGTGGGAGGCAGGGGAGCTGTTGGTGAGGAAGCAGAGGGCGGAGGAGGAGGGCGCCCTGGGCCTCGACACCGCGGCCTGCAGAGGCTGCAGCAGGGGCTGGCGCGGGAGCAGGGCAGTGCCCGCTGTGGCCGTCGGAGGCCGCCCTCTGCTGCTAGATGTGCAGGCAGGGCGGCCACGCGCCGTGGAGGGAGGAGCACGCAGGTGTCAGGGGTCCCTCAGCCAGGGCAGCTCCTGTGCCCAGCATGGCCGTCAAGGACCTGTCTCCATCAGCCGCCCACTCTGTCCATGAGCTCTGCTGTGGCACAGACGTCCCGGGCACTCCTACCTCAGGCGGTGCCCCCCCCACGCCCACCTGCCCAAGCCCCCAGGGCCCACCCCAGGCCCCTCCTCCAGGAAGCCTCTCACCCTCCAGAGTGGCTTCCCACCTCTCCATGACCATGTGGAGCACAGGCAGCCACAGCTGGTTCTTCCTGGGCCTCCCTGATGTCCCAGCGCAGGGTCCCCCACAGCGTGACATGCACAGTACTCCACTGGCCTCACTGGGCCTCATGGGAGAGGCTGGGAGGCCCCACTGAGGACCTACTGTGTGCTGGGTGCTCGGGTTGCCACAGGCATATAGCCTTCTCCGGAGGTGGGTGTTATGGTGGCCAGTGTACCCATGGGGGAGCTGAGGCTCGTGGCCCCTAAGGGACTTGCCCCCAGAGTCAGCCAGGCCTGTCTGGCTTCAGAGCGGGGCTGTGGAGAGCAGGGCTGGGCCCTTCCCTCTTGGCCTCAGTGTGACCCTCTTTCGGGAGCTGGATTCAGGTTCTTCCACGGAGGTGGAGGAGGGGTCAGTGCCTCAGTACCCCTTGACAGGAGAGACTGCCCCCTCTCCAAGGGCCTCCCGCCCACAGCCCTGAGCCTTTTGGTCCACTGCTGCGGGGCAGGGTGGCTCCCTCCAAGGGGCCTGTCCCCGGGACACAGGGCTCATCCAGTGAGGGCAGAGAAACCTGGGCAGGGCCGGGAAAGCTGCCCCTGCTGGTTCCTGGGTCTGTGGGCGTCCCTGTCCACCCTGCCCTTACCAGCGAAGAGGGAAGGAGGACCCTCGTCCCTGCCATCAGCCAGTGAACGCCTCTCGGCCCCCCTGAGGGCAGAGGAGGGCCAGCTGTGCACCTGAGCAGAGAGGCAGTGCAGGACCGGAAAGGTGGCTCCCACTGGAGACCACTGTCACCAGGAGTGTGTTGTCCCTGCCGGTGTCCCCGTCCCTGCATGCTGGCTGGAGACCCCGTCGGCCCCTGTCCTGGCTGGGTTGGAGGACCCACTTGCAAAAGGACTTTGGAGCAGCTGCTCCCCCTTCGGAGTCCGTAAGCCGCAGGTCCCATCTGTGAGAGGCAGGGACAGGACGGGGCAGGAGGTCCCAGCCAGGCCGGGCACCCTCCCTGTGCAAGGGAACAGGACTGAGGTCACTGAGGTCAGGCCAGGGCCCCCTGCTCTGAGCAACTTGAAGTCCCTGGTGGCCCCTAGACGACTGGGCTGCTCAGGACACTCAGAGGCTGGGCTGGAGCGTCCTACGGTGCAGTGCCCCGGGCACACCTGTGTGGTTCCACAGGCTCCATGCTCAGAAGGGTCCTGCACCTGGTTTAATGCTCCGATGTCCCCCCCTTGAATCTCGTAATTATTTTTGTCAACGGGCCCTGAGTTTTCCTTGTCCACTGGGTTCTGCATATTATCTGGGGGCCCTGCATGCCGCCCACCTTCCAGCAAAGTTGCTCGGCCCTGGACAAGACCCCAGAGGGTCTCGCTACCACCAATGCCCGTGCGCCCGTGACAGGGAGGGTAAGAGAAGGCACGCTGGGCACTTGGCATTGGAGGGCGCGAAGGATGGAGGGTGGGTTCGGAAAAGCAGGCGGCCCCCGAGAGCGAGAGAGCGCTGGTGCTCGCCAGAAGGTCGGGGAGTGCTTCTGGGACGGGCACAAGATGCGATGAGCCCGGGGACTGAGCTCGGGTTGCTGCCAGCGGCTGGGGGTTTACACCCCGAGGCGACCTGAATCTGTGGCCTCTCTGCCCTCGCCTTCTCCGGGGAGCGAGCTGCGCGGCCAGCCAGCCAATCAGGAGCCAGGACCAGCAGAGCTGCCCCCTGATTGGCTCTCGCTATCCTCTCCTCCGCATCCCGCTAGAGGCGATCCCGCTGCGCGGTGTAGACAGGGACTACAGGGGCAGCCTTGGCGCTGGTAGCCTGGTGGCTTATATTTCCACCTGATACTGAAACCAGCAGGGCCCCTGAGATCTTTGCACGTTTTCACAAACGGGGAGACTGAAGCTGCTCCCTGGATGGTCCCAAGCTGGGAGTTGGGGACACAAAGACAAGGCAGGACCCTGCCCTCGGGGCCTGTGATGTAGAGGGTCCCGCCCGCCTCTCCTCGTTATAATCACTCTCAAAGGTGAAAGGGTCTGGCCTAAAATCCCTCCTGGGGCCCCTTCACACTTAACACCCATCTCCTGTCCCCCGCCCCCAGCCTCATCTCCACCTCCCCTCCAGGTTTCAATTTTCCTTGATGATCTCACAGGGCGGCCTCCCCCAGGCCCTGCGCAGGGCTCCTGACACCTGCTGGACTTTCCTCTGGTCCCGATGGAACTCATCTCCCTGCTCATGGGCTGGGCAGCCTTGCTGGGGTGTGCTTCCTGAGGACGGGCCCTGAAGCTGTCCAGTTTCCTCTCGATTCTGGAACAGAGTAGTAGCTTCCAGAACAATTGAGCACATCACGGGTGCCCGTGACCTGGCACCTGGCAGGGTGGGCAGGCAGAGCCCTGAGAAGTCACTTAGGCCGACTCCTCAGAACTTGGTTTTACCTCCCCCATGATCCTCTCTGTGAACTGGCCGAGCAAACCTGGGCTTCCCATGGGCAGCAGGACGTCCAGCCGCCGGGAGCCAAGTCCTTGCTGGGTTGATGGCCCTGCTTGCCTGGTCCATCCTCCCCAGTCCCCAAGTCACCAGCCTCGTGTGACCTGTGGTCTTTGGGTTCCTTGAATACACCGTTGTTCATACTCAGGGGAGGCTCAGGTGGTGGCCAGGTGACACCTGGCTGCAGACCCCTCCTTTACCTACCCTCCTTCACTGCATTACAGTGGCAGGTTGGGCTGCCGTCAGAGGCCAGGCCTCCAAGCCTGTCCCCACTGTCCTCACTGTCCCCACCTGTCTCCAGTCATGAAATAGCAGAGATTCTGAGTTGGGTAACAGGATTTTGCCCTGGCTGGGTCACCAGTTGGCTGGGAGACCTTGGGCCTGTCCCTTCCTGCTCATGACCCTCGGTTCCTTATCTGGAAAACCGGAGTGGGGTCGGCCAGGGTCCTGCGCAAGGGTCCTCTGGTCCTGGTCGCCTGTGGACCTCAGGGGGCGACCCCAGGAATTCACATCACTGTCACATCCCTACAGCTGTCCTCTGGGAGGGCCCGTGGGAGGCACTTAGGGACACGAGGAATGCCATCGCTCAGCTCCCAGCACCTCCCAGGTGAGGGCTACACGCGGTCCCTTGGGATCCTTCTGTTGGCCCCAGGAGGTGGGGATGGGTTGGTTCCCTTCCAGCTGCGTCTGCTGGGCTCAGCCCAAGACAGAGGGGGTGAGCAGACCGAGCCTGGCCGACAGGGAGCCCGGCCTTGGAGGGGACAGAGCTGTAACAAATGCCGGCTCATGGTCAGGGTCAAGCAGGGCAGTCACCCGAGGGAGGGGTCCCTGGCTCTTTCAGGCTGGGGCAGGGAAGGTCCTCATGGCGGGGGCAGTGCCTGGACGGGCTCTGAAGTGGGAATGGAAGCAAGTGCATGTGGGGGTGGATTCCAGAGGAGGCCCGGGAGGGAGGCCCGGGAGGGAGGCCTGGAGGGTGTGGGAGATGAGGACGCTCAGGGCTGTTTGGATTAGCTGAGGCAGGGCTGGGCGTTCTGGGCAGGGGTGCTTCATGGACGGGCACAGGGAGGCGGGCAGCACGAGCCTTGCCCTGGGAGCAGTCTGGCTGCTGTGCAAGGGGAGAGACAGGTGGAGGCCAGAGGAGCCCGAGGCCTCAGTGGGCGAGTTCGGGAGATGAGGAGCAGGGCCTGTGTGGGGGACCTCAGTGAGGTGAGGGTGGTCCCTAACCCTCAGGGGCAGGTGATGAGGGCATCCTTGGAGGCACAGCTGGGGCACGGGGCTGGGAACACTGGATGTGGAGTTATCCCAACGTGGCTTCTCAGCTAGTTTGGTCTCTCATTGGCTGGGTGACCTTGGGCAAGTTGCTATGCCTCTCTGATGCATTTTCTTCTCTCTGGCATGAGGATTCAGCGTGATCTAGTCGCGTGTGTATTGGGAACTTGCTCTCCCAAGCCTACCCCAAAACACCCTCGAGGCCCCAGGCTGGACCCTCCGAGGGCCCCCAGGACTTCCCCTTTCCCGATCTTCTCAGGCTCCTCGCCCTGTCTGGCCTCCTATCAGGCTTTGCCATGGACTGGTGACTGGGCGGCTCTGGGCACTGCAGGGCCCCAGGGCAGCCCTCTGCCCACAGGAGTCCCAGTTTCCTGCCCCTCTGAGGAGGCCCTGCCCCTGGTCCCCACTGTCCCCCAGTGTCCCCAGCAGCCTGAGCACCCGAGGCCACGGCAGTCACAGCCCCTGGCACCTCCCATACGCCTGCGTCCTTCCTCCTCCTGCGGCTCCCTCCTCACATCTTCCGGGGCCTCTGCCCGAGGTTGTTGTCTCTGGTCGCTTCTGGGGGTCCCAGCCTAAAACGGGGATGAACATTCATTCAACAGGCACCGGGTGACAACCTTGGTGTGCGGCACAGGAGGCGGGTGACGCTTATACGGATGGAGACTAGGAGGGAGTTTGTGGGAGTCTGTCAAAGTCTCGCCAAACACAGTTGAAGGCAGAGAAACAATGGAGAGGCCATGTTCTTTGTCAGGTTTTGGAACCAGGGGTTGAACTCGGGGGCCCTCGGCCACTGAGCCCGTCCCCAGCCCTACTTTGCATTTTATTTAGAGACAGGGTCTCACTGAGTTGCTTACTGCCTCACTTTTGCTGAGGCTGGCTTTGAACTCGCGATTCTCCTGCCTCAGCCTCCCGAGCAGCTGGGATGACAGGCGTGGGCCACCACTCCCAGCCAAAAAAAAAAAAGATTTTTAAATATAATGAATCAGTCATGAAAAAAATAAAGAAAACCCAACTGCACAGTGCTGTGTGACAATGGGCTAGTCGCCGCCCCTCTCTGGTGTTCATCCCCTGAATGGGACGATGCAGGGCTTCAGTGGATGTCGGGGCTCTGGACTCGAGGCTGACCTGGTCCTGTCGTACCTCCTCCACAGGTTTGACAACTACTCAGCCAATGTGATGGTGGACAGCAAGCCCGTGAACCTGGGGCTGTGGGACACGGCTGGCCAGGAGGACTACGACCGCCTGCGGCCACTTTCCTACCCCCAGACGGTGCGCGGCCCCGCCCTCCTCGCGCTCCGGGCCCTGTGCTCCCCACTCCTCCGCTTGGGAGGCCCTTCCCGTCTGGCCTGGTGGCCCCTGGAGCCCGGTTTGTGGAGCTGGGGACGCCCGCCGAGGTGCCAGCCCTTGCCCTCGGCTCCCCGTCCGGGGCAGGCTGGGGGTGGGCAGGAGCGTGGACTCTGGGTGGCCACACCCGTCCCTCACCAGGGGCACCTGGGCAAGACCTGGCTCTGCCTTGCTGTCCCCGCCCTGGGCACCCCTCAGCCCCCAGGGCCCGCCCTGCTCCTCCCTCCTGGCCCGGGCCGGCCCTCCATGGCTGCCAGGTGGGGCCGGTGGACGCTGTGGCTCACCCGGCCTCTCCCTGCAGGACGTCTTCCTCATCTGCTTCTCCCTCGTCAGCCCAGCCTCCTACGAGAATGTCCGCGCCAAGGTGAGCTGGCCAGAGGGGCCTGCGGGGCAGGGGGCCTGAGGGCCGGGGGCCTGAGGGCCAGGGGCCTGGGGGGGCCTGGCAACTGGAGGCCTCCCGGGCAGCAGAGGCCACGGCAGAGGCAGAGAGGGTCTCTGGTGCCAACCAGGGCTGGCGGGGGTGGCACCGGGTGAGACTGAGGGGCCTGCAGGGGCTGGGCCAGCAACCTCACCCCGACCCCCTGACCTTGTCCTGTCCCCTTCCCACAACCACGTGGTCCCCGTTGGGCCCTCCTCCTGGCACAACGTGGCCCCTCTCACCTTCTCCCCATGTCACCTGGCGCTCTTCCTGCTCCCTGCACCCCGCATCCCGCCACCCGCCCAGTGGTTCCCCGAGGTGCGGCACCACTGCCCCAGCACCCCCATCATCCTGGTGGGCACCAAGCTGGACCTGAGGGACGACAAGGACACCATCGAGAGGCTGAAGGAGAAGAAGCTGGCACCCATCACATACCCACAGGGCCTGGCACTGGCCAAGGAGATAGGTACGGGGCTTGGGCTCAGAGAGGGGAGCTGGGTGCAGGGGGCACCCCAAAGCAGCCTGGCCTTGGGGCCAGGCCACGTGATTTGAACTCTGGCTGTGCTGTGTGGCCTTGGGCTAGTCGCTTAGCCTCTCTGTGCCTGTCAGACATGGCTCCTGCCTCATGTGGTGGCTGGAGCACTGAGTCGAGCAGGCTCCTAGCACGGCCCCACAGGCAGCAGGACAGTGCAATGTTGGACGATGACCGTGTCCACAGGAAGGCCCTGGAAACAAGGGGGTGTGCCTGCCCCAGACAGCAGGAGTGGGTGACACGGGCTGTGGTCACTTGGAGGACGGGCAGCCAGTCAAGTTGGCTTCCTGGGGAGGTGACACATTGCCTTGCTCCTCCTCCCCCCAGCCCTGGCTGCTCAGCCGGCTCCTCTTTGCCCCCAGAGGGATCACTGGGCAGAGGGGACACTGCGTCCTCAGAGTGGCCCAGCCCGAGTGGCCGCGTGGGTCTGCAGGATCAGATCCTGAAAGGACAAACTGCTGTCCAGGGTGGGGGCGGGCGTGGAGTCCTCATCATGGCGGGGCTGCCTGCACCTTGCCCCTGGGGTCCAGGCCTGGTGGCTCTGCCCTGTCCCTTGTTGTCCCCGATCAGGCCACTAGCTGGACGGGCCACTCTTGGCCTGGGCCACAGCGTCCTCCCGAGGCCGGGGGCTTGCACCTCCCCCTGGCCCTGCCCCACTGCGGAAATGGGCGGACGCGCGTCTTCACAGGAAGAGAAACCGCAGTGGCCTGCCTCCTTCCTGCTCCTGTGGGGACGGCCACCTCCCGGCTCCACCTGCTGCCCGAGCCTGGTCTCGGCCCGCCCTGGCCACTAGGCTCTGCTCACAATGCCGGGACTTGGCCCTGCCTTCCTCCTGCCCGCCGGTCCCCCCCCAGCTGTCCCCTACAGTGACTGTCCTGCGTCCTCTCTTGGAGTCCCTTCCCAGAGGGCCCTGGGGACCGGGTTCTGGTCCCGGCTTCAGCGCTGACTGGCTGTGGCCACGGGCTGGTGGCTGCCCCTGGGCCTCGGTCTGTCCATCTGCACCTCTGGACAGTCCCCCACAGGGGCTTCTTCTGTTCCAGGAGAGGAGGCAGGCCCCCCCTTGGCCTCCAGCTGGGCTCGGGAGCTGACCCTGGGTGGGGCAGGGAGGGGCCTGGGGCCCACAGGGCTAGCAAGGAGGACAGCGGCTGCCTCTGGACAAGCCACAGATCCCACTGCAGAGCATGTGGACGTGGGCTGAGCACTCGGTGGGTGTCAGGCCTCCCAGCCGCTGGGGGGAGGATGCTGTCACCCCCCTGTACGGAGGGGACCCTGAGGCTCAGGAGAAGGCCCTGGCTTAAGGCCTCCCAGCCAGGACGTGGCGGGGCCCAGCCTTGAACCTGGGCAGCCTGGCTGCCCGCCACCTTAGCCTGGCCCCTGCCCTGGGCAGCTCCTGTCCCCGTCCTGGGTCAGTGTGTCCTAGAGGGAGCAGGGCCTGGGGTCGGGCCTGGCCAGTCCTAGAGCGCTCCAGCCCTCTGGCTGGTCCCCTGTTCTGGTCCCACTGAGCTGGGGGGTGGGGGAGGTGGCAGGCCCTGGAGAGGGCAGTGGCCGAGTGTCCAGACCCTCCGAGCACACAGTGGCATGGTGACGAGCCCCGGCTGAGCCAAGCCTGGGGACACCACTGGGCGGTGACGGGCGAGTGACGTCCCCCCAGCCTGCATTCCCTCATCCTCACCCCTTCCTCCCAGCCCTCGAGGGGCTGCCCCTCCTGCTGTCCCCGGGACTTCGGGGAGCACCCTCTGCCCAGCTGTGTCTGCGGCCCTGACCCCCGACTTGGGGCTGCTTTCTTGTCTGGGGACGGTCACAGTCCCGCCTGCACGGGCAGGGGCTGGCCAGCGGCTGTCCCCTCCTGCCCACAGCAGCTTCAGTGGACGGTGGGGCCCCTCCCTGCCCTCCCCAGGCCCCCGAAGGGGAAGCCCCTGGGCTGCAGTGGACACGCGGGCGCCTTCTGGAAGGTCAGGGAGCACTGTCCTGGGAGTGGGCTCAGCCGCTGGCTGCAGAGCCTCTGCCCTGAGTGGCCACCCGAGGAGGCTGTCCTCCTGCTGTGAGGGGCTCTCCAGTCCCCGTTCCCCTCGCCCAAGGCCCCGCAGCCCTGGGCTGAGGGAAGCGTCCAGCCCGTGACTTGGGGTGAGCGGTGACCCTCTGCAGGCCTCAGTTTCCCTCTGCAGGTGGGGACGATGCCAAGGACGCTGTCCGGGGACCTGGCGGGGGGGGGGGCACAGGTGCCTCCGACTTCCTGGGTGATTTGCATCCTGGGGCGGGACCCAGAGGCCTGCCGGTGGCTGCTGTGTAGGTTAAAGTGCACAGAGAGGCCCATGCCCTACCCAGGGTCACACAGCGCCCAGAGGCCCCGCGGGGACTGGACCCCACACTGGACCCCCGGGCAGTTCCCAGCCGGGCGGCCTGGGCGGGGTCGTCAGGAGAGCCTCCCACCCCGGGCTCAGGCCTCTGCCGTCCCCCTCCCCAGACTCGGTGAAGTACCTGGAGTGCTCAGCCCTCACCCAGCGGGGCCTGAAGACCGTCTTTGACGAGGCCATCCGCGCCGTCCTGTGCCCCCAGCCCACGCGGCAGCAGAAGCGCCCCTGCAGCCTCCTCTAGGTGAGGCCCTGCCCAGCGGGCCCTGGTGGAAGGGGACGTCCAGCCCCTCAGCAGCTGCCCCCGGGTCACTGAGGGGGCATTCAGGCGGGGACAGCGGGCAGTAGGTATGGCAGGACCCTCAGGTTCCCGGCCATCTTGTCACTTGCCGGAGCCCAGCCTGCCCTGGGGACTGTTTCCAGGAGGCCTGAGAGCAGGGCGCAGGGTCGCTGACCGGCTCAGCCAGCTCTTGCACACGGGGTGGGCGGGAGGAAGAGGGACGCCCGGGTCCTGCCCCGGGAGAGCGTGGGGAGCCCTGAGCTCCGTGAGAGCCGCATGGGGCGGAGGTGGGACAGACTGAGCAAGGAGACCCTGGGCGGGGCCAGGCGGGAGGTTGGAGTGAGCCCTGGGGGGCTGTGCCTGTCCCGAGTCTCACCCCGCCTCACCCCGCCGTCTGCCTTCCAGGTGCCCCAGCCCTCCCTCCCGATGGTCCTGACCCTCTGGGGTCCCTGCCCAAAGCCCGATGGCTCCGTGGCTGGCCTGTCCCCTCCCTGTGACGTCTCTTCGCGATGGCTGCAGAGCTTGGCTGACCGTCTCCGCTGGACGCCCTGGGGCGGGTCCTGATCCCACGCTCCTGCCTTCCCAGGGCCCAGGGGCCCCAGGTCAAGGGCAGCCCACGCCCACTCGCCCCAGGCCCCCTCCATGAGCTTCACGGCTGCTGGCCACCACTGTTGACCTTCAGGGTCAGGGTCTCGCTCCGATACTGAGGTCCTGCTTCTCTGAAAGTCAGGCTGAGCAAAACAGGGCCTTCGAAGCTGCTCCCCTGCCCCTCGTTCTGGTTCTTTGAGACGCTGTGAACAGGTCGGTTCTCTTCCTCTCTGTGGTGTCCTCCAAGCCCCTGCCCTCCCCGCCGCCTTCCGCTCACTCCAGGACCCTGAGCGCATCCTCCTGGGAGAGCCTCCACTGCCCCTGCTCTGCCCGTCAGGACTCTGCTGCCGCAAGTAGAAAACCCCCTTCAAGCTTCTGAAGCAGGAAATAAATATATGGTTCCCGTTTGAAACTATCATGACTTCAGGTGCAGCTTGATCAGGGGGTCCAATGACGTCGTTGGGGCCTGTTTCCCCGCACTCCTTGGCTGGGCTGCTGCGGGCTGGCTTATTCTCAGCCAAGTCCTTAGGACTTCATCTTTTCAAGTTCAAGTTAAGCCAACAGAGCAAGTGTCTGTCCCAGACTAAATTCTAATGAATTTAGTTTACTCTGGGCAGCTTTAGTGTGAGGCGATCAATCACGGCGGTCAGAAGGCTCTGGATTCTGACTGACCGGGCCTGGACCCTGTGGCTGAGCTGCAGCCAGCAGCGGAGTCAACCCCGGGGAACTGCGGGAGGGCGGAGGGGTTTGTTCCCAAAGGGAAACTGAGAGCCGCGGAGTCTCCTGCACAGAGAGCTGCGGCGGGTCGCTCCTGCGGGCTACCTCCCTTCTCCAGCCAAACCTTTCACTCCCCCCCCACACGTGTCCACCGGCCCCACCTGTGAGCCTGGTGCTGCTTGAGGTCTGAGTCCCCAGAGAGGCCAAGAGAGGGAGCCCCCGATGCCCACCCATACACCCCAGGGTTCCGAGGCAGGACCCCCAGTCCCCTCTGCTCTGTGCTGGGCCTGGGGATCCATTCCAGACCCTCCCCAGGCCAGGGCCAGGGACCGGCCACCTCCCCCCACCCCCACCCTGTGCTCACCCCCCTCCCTGGGGCTGGACGGTCCTCCCTCCAGCTCCCCTCGGACTCCCAGGCCCCGGCGTGGGCTGGGTCCCTCTCCTGGCCCCTTTCTGAGCTGAAAGGGGGCTGGGGTCCCACTGTGTGTGAGTGCGGGCCCTAAACCCGCCCAGGGAGACAGTCCTGGCTTTTACGCCAATAGTAGTGTCAGTGGTGAGCCCGTCCAGGCGCCGTGGCCACTCGGCTGTGCTCTGCTTCCCCAGACCAGGCGCCCCAGTTTGCAGAGAAAGAAATGGAGGCTCAGGAGGGTCCCGGAGTTAGAGCTGGATAAGGGAGACCCCGTGCTGTTCTCTCCCCTCGCTACCACTGCCCCCAAGGCTGCTGCGCCCGGCAGGCCCTGGATGTGGAGTGAGCTGGCCCCTCAGACAGAAAAGGGGTCAGCAGGAACCTGTTTTAAAACAGGAAGGAGCTGGGTGTGGGCGGCGGGGGCCCTCGCTATCCACACCTGCTCCCCGGGCCCACCTAGTGCAGGGCTCCCACCAGCCGCGGCCCCTGGCCATGCAGTCATGGCCTGGGGGCGAGGAGGGCGCCTGCCACACAGGACCTGTCCCTCCAGCTGTCTGTCTTAGAGGCTGGCTGCTGCTGATTCTCAGCATCCCCCGGTTCCCATTCTCTCAGCCCAAATTCACCGGCCAAGCCTGGACGATTTGGCCTCCCCAGGCTGCTCCCTGCCCTAGGCCGGGCCCCCCGCTCCTCCTCGCTGACACACAGTCACACTGAGTCACATCGGTCACCCCTGTGTTTTACTCCTGTGGTGGCTCCTAGGGACATTCAGCAGCACCCAACCTTCTCCACGTGCCTGTGTGAGTCTGTGGCCTGTCCCTGGAGCCACCCCCTCCCACAGCCCCAGCCGCAGGGCTGCTTCCAGAAGGTTCCACGGTGGTGCCAGGGGCTCCCGCCCACCCCGTGCCTCCTCCAGGGCCGTCTTCGTAGCTGCTCACGATTCAGCATCTGTGAAACGGGCCTTCGTTAGTGAGACCCCCAGACTGTGAGCTCGGGGACAGCAGGGCCTCCCTGGCTGTGCCACACTTGACACCAAGCCCCTGGTGACAGCTGGGCACCCGACAGACGCGGGGCCGAGGTCTGTGGTTCACACAGATGAGGGAACAGGTGGAAGGGCTGGCGGTGGGGACGGAGGGCGCCAACCATCCCCTGAGCCCAGCCTTCCGACCCTCCTGCCGGGCAGCCTTGGGCAGGGCCACCTGGATGTGCCTGCCCAGTCGAGTCCCCACGGGACGGCAGCCCCAGCCACCACACTGTGGACGAGAAGGGCCCAGCCCAGCCACCCCAGAATGCCCCGAGAGAGGGCGTGGCTGCTGTGGAGGGCCGTTAGGTTTGGTGCCCAGAGAGATGCCAGCCACAGACCTTTCTGGGCTTGCCATCGACTCTTTGGTCTCTGTCCTGTGCGTTCTCCCTCCAAATCCCCCACCCCGACATCTGGCTCCCTCCAGGCCTCCTGGGGTGTGGGGGGCAGGGCAGGCGGGGCCCTGGGATGAGGGAGGCCATCAGGACGTCTCTAGGAGACCTCTGGGGGGACCTCAAGGAAGGCGAATCGAGCAGCTACCCAGGTGATCCAAAATTCCATTCAGTTCCCACGGGCACTGGGTTCTGCACCCCAAGCTGTGTCCAGGGTGGGAAGTGCAGAGCGGGAGGAAGGGCCCTCTGACCACTCAGGGTTGAGGGGCCAGGGGAGGAGACAGACCATGAATAACCCCTGATCTCTGTCTCACAGACTCATCTTGGGTTCAGAATGAAGAGCCTCTGGTCTCAGGGGACCGTGGTAGAGATGTTCCCAACCCTGTCTCTGCAGGAAACAGAAACAGAAACACCCATCTTCAAAGAAACCCACAGACACCGTGACCCCAACCACAGCTGGGAGTGGCCTGAGCAGATGTTGGTGATGAATGAGGCACCAGAGCCCAGAAAGGCGAACCTGTGCCCCTGTGATGCCCAGGAGGGGGTTTGGAGACCGAAGAGATGCCAGCCAAAGCCGCCAGTCTCACAGAAGCCTCAGGGGGCGCCGGATCAGAGGAGTGGACACCACAGACGGAGGGGCAGGAGGCCAGAGCCAGCGGGGCTGCCAGTGTGACAGTCAGGCTCCCAGGGAATGCCCCTGCCCTGTGCAGCCGGGCTGTCACCTGTCCCTCACCCAGAGAGCTCTGGACGGGGCACCTGCCATGGACAGGTGGGGTGAGGGCCAGACTGACCTTTGTACATCTGGAAGATTCAACTCCCTTTAGTACCCACCCCCCGCTGCCCGCTCCCCTAAAGCTAGGCTTGGCCATGAGACTTGCTTGGCCACAGGGACATTGGCACTGGCCTCTGATGGTGCCCGGACCCTTGGGCCTGCCAAAATAAGAGCGCACTGCGCGAGGACCCACTGGTGCCGAGAGTGCGAGAGAAGCCCAGGGCAGAGCCGCTCTGCTGACCGGCTGTAACCTGGTGTGCAGACGACTTGACAGGCAGGTGCCCAGCTGGCCCGTCCAGGTCACCCCATCCCAGCTGACCTGAAGGTGTGAGTGAAATAAACGTCGACTGCTGTTGCCCTTGAGATGCCCTGAGGTTTGTTACGCAGCAGTATCTGCCCCATGCAGGGGGATCAGGGGACAGTTAGATTCTGAACCGGATGTTTCCAGCCCAGTTCAGGGGTACCAGTGCCCAGGAGCACACTCGGCCCAGACGGAAACTGGGGACCTGGGCACCCACAGGAAGGTCTTCCAGGTGCTGGCTTCTGGCGTCCTTGACACAGACCCAGCTGTCCCACTGTGCTCCTGAGCCCCAGCCGGAGCCGTGACGCCTGGCTCTGAACAGGAACAGGGGTGAAGGGCGACCAACTCAGGGGGTCTCTCCCGTGACCAAGCAACACGGAAGGAGAGGGGACCCTGAAGAAACCGTCACTGCTGTCCTCGGAGAGAGAAGGAGGCATGTGGTCTCCATAGAGCCCAGGACGCCACAGCAGAGGGCCCTGACAGGGCACAGCTGAGCACAGGTGGCCCGACGACAGGGGTTCTGGGAGGAAACAACTCGGAAAGTCTCCCCAGGATTGAGGAACGCAGATCTCCACATTGGAACAGTCCCCTTTGTGCCCCAAACAACAGATGAAAAGCACCCCAACAAAGCGCCTTTATTAGGGAATCTCAGAAATTCTGGGATACAGCGAAAGTTCTAGAAGCTTCCAGAATATAGAAAACAGGTGCCAAAAGTTACACACAAGGGCTGGGAACAAGCTGGAGGTACCCACAGGTGTCGGCCACCAGTCGAGCCACAGCGGTTCTCAGCCTGGAATTCTGTCCCCAACTAGGCCGTGGGGCGTGCAGAGGGGGCCATCTTCAAACCCAGATGCCTCCTGGGGAAGTCACTGGGGCCTGGGTGCCATCCACGTGACAGTCGGTCTCCAGCGGGGAAGACCTGGAGTCTAGGAACCCGGATGTGGATGTGCGTGGGGAAGAGGTGAAGGGCTCCCTGCTGGGATACAAAGTGTCCCTCTTCTTTTCCAGCCCCAGCTGTCACACGTGCTGGCCCAAGGGACAGCTGGTCCAGAGGAGGGACAATCAAAGGTCTCTAAGAACACACTCTCTCTGCCCTTGGGCTCTGGAAACTCCACTGTGAGGTTTTTGTGAACCTGTACCCGAGTGTGGGAACAAAGACCAAGAATTTTTTTTTTAAGCTGAGTAAATGGAAAAAATGAGGTGATCACTAACTCCCCATTGAACACGAAATAATATTTACATTGCATTAATCATGGGGACGCCGGACAGGCATTTAATGTAAAATTGTGCCTGGGCGGGGGGACTAAAGCCCTGGTCCACCAAAACAGGAAGTCAGAGCTGGGGAATGAGAGACAGGGAAACAGACACAAGGTTGAGCAAGCGGGGTGACAGGGGAGAGCCCGGGCAAGCAGGGCAGGCCCCGGCCACACGAGCCCGGCTGGTTTTTACTACTGCCAGCATTTTTAGCACAACTGGGTTTCTAGAATTTACTTGCAAACAATGCTTTGATAAAATGAAAGCAAATAAAAAATAATTGTGTTCTGGAGAAATAAAAAAAGGAAGCCCAGAGGAGAGGGGGGAGACTGGACAGTGGGAGGGCACTGCTGCCCAGGAGCAGCAATGGTGGACAGCGGTGGCTACACTGTTTCCTCCTCCTTCTCTCCAGCCTGACCTGGGAATCAAACTGATGAGCGGGAAGTTCGCGCATTGTCTTGGCAAGCCCCTAGGGAGCCCCCACCCCATGCAGAGCAGGACCCCAAGGAGCTCGCAGGCCCCGCTGCCCTGTGGACCAGGAAGAGCAGGTTGGCACCGGCTGCCCCGTCGCTGGACCTCCACTCCCGGCCCTGCTAGGGAAGGCGCTCGCCCAGGGCCTCTGTGCCCCGCTGCCAGGGAAAGGGAAGGTCCAGGCCCCCTGTTGCTTTTCATGGCCTTTAGTTAAAAAAAAAAAATTGATAAACAGGCGTCGTTCGGGAGGCAGGTGCTGGTGTTTCCAACGGCTTTGCCCAGAGGGAGGCTGGGCCAGAGGAGGCCACGGAGGCCAGAGAGAGTTCAAGGCCAAGCACTGGGTCAGGGGCAAGCGTTCCCTCCGTTCATCCCTCTCCAGAAACCCGGGGCCAGGTTGCGAGGTTCAGACCATGAGGCAGGCGCATCCTGCTGAAGTTCCAAGAGGGGTTTCACAGTCACGTGGCTTGATGGGGACAGAGCTGGGGCTCAGGCTCCCCTACCCAGTGCCCCAGCCCATGTACCCTACCAGCAGGAGTTAAGTGGTGCCTTTTCTGTCTCTGCTGGGAACCACTACAGTGTGAAGGAAGGGATTGACTCATTCCATCGTCATGGCAACCCGATGAATAGGTGTTGAAGATGAGGACTAGGCTCAGAGAGGTTAAGTCGCATATCTGAGGCCACACAGCCAAGTCAAATGGCAAAGCTGAGATTCCACCCTAGAGAGCTGACAGGGCTTGCTGGGAGCCATTAGCCAAGTAGGTATGACAATTTCCTTGCCAGCGTACCCCATGTTGCTGACATGTTGCAGCGACATTGAATGTAGGTGACCTTGCTCAAGGACCAAGGCAGATTAGGGTGTTCCTGGTTTTAAGATAATCGTGTTTAGGGTGTTCCCAGTTTAGGTTCCAGGTTTAAGGTTTAAGATTATTCCTGCTGGGAATAGGGCGTATCCTGCTGCCTGAGTTCCCCTTGAGTTCTCACGGGATTCAGACAGTATATTTTGGAGATAGAAGCCCAGTGGAGGGGGATTTGGGAGAGAACGTGGATTTGGGCAGAGAACGTGGATTTCCCCAGAACGTGTTTGTAGACGGCTGGTGTGAGTTCGGGAATAAAGAGTTGCTGTTTGAATCTACAAGCTGTGTGGTGGCTCGTGATTGTGTGCCCAGCCAGACTGCAGCATTTGTGCCCAGCCAGACTGTGGCATTTGGCGGCTCGTACGGGGAACTTCTGAAGCTTGGAGGTAAGTGAAATTGCTCGCCCCTGAGGAAGAGCGAAAGAATGGGTGACCAATTCAAAAAACAATGTGTTATTGTTTTGATTTATTTTGTTTTTATTTCAAGTTGCCTGTTCCTAGAACTTTCTCAGGCAAACTGGGGAAAATGGTTGACTCAAGGTTTGAAGTTGTTCGCCTCCGAGCAAGAGAAATTGTTAGAGGAAGGAGGCACCCCAGTGAGACCAAGAACAATTAGGGCATATGTTGATACAATACAAAAATGTAGCCCATGGCTTTTTAAAGATGAGTTATTAAGTATATCAATGGGACCATCATGGTATCCTGTAGAAGGATTTTTCTTCAAGAAAGAGATGGCTAGTTCTGTTTACTACATTTGTCTAAGATCTTGGTTTTTACAGACATCTGATTAATTTACAAAGCTAAAGTGTTAAAATATCAACCACTAAATATAAGATCAAGTACTCTTTACTTATTAAGTTCCATAAGGTAATATATTTAAACATTATGTGTGTTTTCATAAATTGGTAAATGGAAAAAGGTTTAATATTGCTTTGGTCTGTGTCTTTGCTGAAACAAGGTTACTAAGAGTTCAGATTCTATCAGGTGTAATTTATATACAAAGAGTAGAAAAATTTTCAGTTGGGTTTCAATTATAGTATCATAGTATCATAAAAAACATGAAAGTCTTTCATCTTATTAAAGTGGAGTAATTTGTCTAAATCAGAAATTTTATAAGAGTTGTTTCAAAATGTGAATTTATAAAAAGGGTTAATGGTTAAAAAAGAGAGAAAAAGATTCAAGATGTGGAAATATATTTTAATATAAAAGGTTAAAGGAAAAAGAAATGTTTCTAGATGAGATAATCTCTGTGTGGTAAAGTAAAAGTTGTAAAATGCCATTTAAAAAGATTTTGAGGAAACTGACTTACTTTAAAAGCTTGAGAAAGGAAGAAAGAAGAAAAAGATATTTGTACATGGCAGATTGAGACAAAGCTTCTCAATGGAGTTTAAAAAAAAGCCTTTGGTTGAAGGGCAGCCATGTAAACTAACATTAAAGAGATTTAAACAAAATCTAAGCCTCGTTTAAAAGAGTGAAGCTGTAGGTGGTGAAAAAGTACATTTAAAAGTACAGTATAGATGAAAATTAAAAGGCTTTAAAAGGTTAAATTGAAGGTGGTCGAGATACCTTCATGGCGGAAAAAAGATTGCTTTATTGCATCATTCGAAGCCTAGTTAATCTTAAAGGCATTACTTAAAAAAATGGGAAGATAATAGGATAAAAGATATTTAGATAAAGAAGATTAAAAATTTAAAGTGAAAAACTTTAAAGACAGAAGTACAGAAAGGTAAAAAAAAGATAGAAAAGATGTAGAAAGATAAAAAAATGTAGGAAGACAAAAATTTTAAACCCACAAAATAGGAAGAAAAAAAAAAACTAGGAGGAAAATAAGCAACTAAGGGTAAATATACAAACCTTAGGAAAAAAAAAAAACTAGAAGATAGAAATAAGAAAAAATGGTTGAAAATGTCAAGTAAAGGTATTTCAGATAGAAAATGCAAGAAGCTAAGACAACTATTAGATACAGACATATACTTATTAAAGCAAAAAGAGGGAATTGGAAAGGGGTATATATCCCCCAAAGATAAACTTAAAATAACCCTTTTTACCCTAAACTTTTTAAAATTTAGATTCATCAGGACTTAGTGCTGCGGAAAGGCATATGTATCCAAAAAATGTACATAAGGCTAAAGTACTTTGGAAAGATATTCTAACAGGACAATGGAAAGGTCCTGACCCAGTGATTGTCTGGAGTCGGGGGTCTGTTTGTGTTTTTCCACAGGGAGAATAGCAGCCCATTTGGATTCCAGAGAGATTAACTAAAACAATTTCTACAGATCGAAAAGAAGATGATTTGACTCAAATCCATAACAGCTGATATCCAGAACTCCAGCTTGGCCATTCTTACATCTGCGACAGTGATTAACCAGGATGCTTTTTTCAATAGCTATTTTATTATTGCATTTTTCCACATCATAAGGTTCTATTTTTATTTTTTGAGCTCATACAAACCTAGGTTAATGTTTTTCTGATCAGTTTTATATTTTGACTGTGGAGTTTTTAAACATTGCAATGGAGATTTCACCCAGGTAAAGCTACAAGGCCTTTACTATTTTCTTATGTGTTGTACGTTTGTGTACACTCTTGTGTTTTGTGTTGTATGTCTGTATGTGTGTATGTCCATATTTCTTATATGAGGAGCGCTCATGAAAAAATGGATCCGAATTATTATTATTATTTTTATTCACGTGATTTAAATGGTTTAATTTAAATTAGGTAAACAGCTGTTAAGGATTGTTTTTAAAGGTGGTTAACAGATCTGTTTGTTTACTAGTTTAAATTAGGTAAAAGGCTGTTAAGGATTGTTTTTAAAGTAGGTTAACAGATCTGTTTGTTTACTTTCACCTTTCCTTTTCATTATATTTAATAATTCTTTTCAGGATAATGTCTCTTTAGCATCATTGCCAGAATTCCTATCTCCATCCCAGTGCCGGTGAAGAACTCAACAAGTAATGCTCAATCAAAGAGTCAACTTACTTTGGGAGGAAACTTACTTTGGGAGGAAATGGACATATTGATAGATTCCTCTGCTTTGAACTGCTTGCAGAACTTGCCTGGACTATGTAACTATCGTTTGGTGCAGCGAATTGTGGTAATGCTGGCATATCTTTGCTGATGGTGTCACTAGTGATGCAATTTTTATTTCCTTGCCAGCGCACCCCATGTTAATTGTGGTAGTGCTGACATATCTTTGCTGATGGTGTCACCAGTGATGCAATTTTTCCCAAGGAGCCGTCAATTGGCTTGGTGTCGTGGCATTTCTGTATCCTCCTCCCTTCTGCTAGTGATGGTCTAAAATTTGGGGGCCAATGGCTTATGCTGGACTGGTAGTCAGTGACGGGTATGATCCAATTGCTGTGGTATCAACCTAAGACAGGAGGCTGACGCCTAAAGGTCAGTTTTCCGATGACGGGTAAGAACCATATGTTGAATTGGACAACCTACCAGGCACGGTCCATAAGCCACATTAACCTCACTCCCCCACTGGCACCAAGGCCAAATTTGGGGGCCAACAGAGGTGAGGCAAAGAACCTCACCCCCCCACTGGTGCATAGACCTATCCACAAGTATGGCTGTATGCTGGACCGGTAGTCAGTGACGGGTATGATTCAATTGCAGTGGTATCAACCTAAGACAGGAGGCTGACGCCTAAAGGTCAGTTTTCCGATGACGGGTAAGAACCATATGTTGAATTGGACAACCTACCAGGCACGGTCCTTAAGCCACATTGCTTGTTGTTTAATTAATCAGAAGGGGGGAGATGCTGGGAGCCATTAGCCAAGTAGGTATGACAATTTCCTTGCCAGCGTACCCCATGTTGCTGACATGTTGCAGCGACATTGAATGTAGGTGACCTTGCTCAAGGACCAAGGCAGATTAGGGTGTTCCTGGTTTTAAGATAATCGTGTTTAGGGTGTTCCCAGTTTAGGTTCCAGGTTTAAGGTTTAAGATTATTCCTGCTGGGAATAGGGTGTATCCTGCTGCCTGAGTTCCCCTTGAGTTCTCACGGGATTCAGACAGTATATTTTGGAGATAGAAGCCCAGTGGAGGGGGATTTGGGAGAGAACGTGGATTTGGGCAGAGAACGTGGATTTCCCCAGAACGTGTTTGTAGACGGCTGGTGTGAGTTCGGGAATAAAGAGTTGCTGTTTGAATCTACAAGCTGTGTGGTGGCTCGTGATTGTGTGCCCAGCCAGACTGCAGCATTTGTGCCCAGCCAGACTGTGGCAAGGGCTGATGAACTGAGGACACTCTTGATGGGGACTTCAGGGAGCCCCTGGGCTGAGCTGGGAGGACATTTTTTCATCTCTTATTTCAGAGGACAGACCTCGGGATCAGTAGTTGAGCCCTCCACCTGATCTCGGGTCAGCTCCAGCACGGGCTATGCCGGGAGAGCAGAGGGATGGAGGAGGCTTTACCCTGGAGGCTGGCGCTCTGGGACCTCACCGCCCAGTGCTGAGGGCAGATGTGGCTGCCTGAGCCGAGTCTCCTGGGTTGGGTTGGGCCCAGCTAGTCACTGCTGGGACGTCCAGGGGAGGAAGTACCTCATCCTGGCACCTGGTGACCACCGTCTCATGTGTGGGGACAGGCTGGGTGGGGACCGACTCCTGAGTGGGGACACAGCCTGGGCACCCCTCCTTGGCCTTCTGACCGGTCTCCCTGCCTCTGCCCTGCCCCAGACACGGCTCCCAGAGCAGCTGGACAGCAAACCTTCTAGAAATGTCAACCAGGTCTCAGAACTCTGCTCCCCCAGGAGGCTCCCAAGACTGAGATGACCACAGTCCACGCGGTCGGGGTCGCCTCCCAGGACAGTCGCTGCTGTCCTTGGAGAGGCCATCCTCACTCTTTGGTCCTCAACGGTCCGTCCCCGTCTCCTTCCTGTGTTTCCTTTCCAGATCCACACCGGTGGGACCACGGCCTTGCCTGCTTGTCCCCTGCCTGGCTCCCAGTGTGAGTCCCAGGAGGTGGCGGGAGCCCAGGGCAGGCACAGGCCAGCAGGAAGGAGGCTGGGCTGGCCACAGGGCCTGGTGGTCCACAGTGAGACACCTCAGGAAGGCCACAGTGGAGGAGGAGGAGGAGGGACAGTGCCGCGGAAGCCCCCCAACCCTGGGGACAGGCTCAGAGTCACCTATGCCTCATGACCTTGGCCTGGAGGAAGGGTCGTGCACAGGGCAAATTGGAGGGACAGTGTTCAGAGTGGGATCCAGGAGTCCCAGTGGGACCGTCCCCTGGGCCTACTGTGTGCTGCCCCTGCAAGAATTCAGTTCCCAGTTCCTGGCCCCAAAGAATGGTCCACTCCAGCGAGGGGCCTGGTTGGAACCTGGCACATAGTAGGTGCCCGACAGAGACTCTGCTTCGGGCTTCCCTGTCTTCTCTGACTTTTCCTCCCCTCCCTCTCCTGAGTCAGGAGTGGGTTTTGCCGCTGGCCGCTGGCCACCCACCTGGTGGCAGGGAATACTAATTTCGTCTCCAATTAAGCAAAATATCAGCCCCGAAGAGCCCCGTTCCTCAGTAGATTCATATTAAAAAGCTGTCCTCGATTCTCGCTATTACATCTTTAATTTTGTCAAATCCAAACCAGGGGCAACCTCTGTTCTCGCCGCAGGACGCCTCTGCTTGGCCTCCGCCTGGCTCCGCACCGTTCCGACCTGTGCCTCCGCCTCTCGCTTTGCGGGGGTCTCTCCCGCTTCCCGGGGCCCGGGGTGAGGACCCGCCGCCCTGCGGCCACGCGACGGCGGGACGCAACTGCGGACAGGACGCCTCCGCGGGCACCCGCCCTCCTCTCCGCGGCGCGCAGGGCCCCCCGGGTCTCAGCTGGGACGCAGCCGTCGTCGGCGGGGGGCGTCCTGCCCGCTGGCCGCGGACCTCCCTGGACACCTGCCCCTCTGCGGCTCCGCGTGGGTGGCCGAGTCTCCCGGGTAACCCCCCCCCCCGCCGCCCCGCCCGCGCCCGCTCCCCGTGTCACATCTGTGGCACCGTCCTTCCCTGCCACTCTGCCTGCCACCCCCTCGTCCTCCCCCCTCCCTCCTGGCTCTGTCCCTGCCTCTCTCCGCAGCTGCTCCGTCCTTCCTCCTGCTTCGCTTTCCCTGTCACGCACCTCCTCTCCCCTCACTCCGCGATCCGCTTTCCGCCCACCAGGTCCCCTCTCCCCCTCTCCCTCCCTCCCTCCCTCCCTCCCTCCCTCTCTCTCTCTTTCTTTCCCCCACTCTCTCCCCCCTCCCCACCCCCGCGGTCCCCCTCTTCCTCCTTTTCCATTGGCTTCTCCGGTCCCCTCTCCTCTCTGCCCCCCCAGCTCTGCCCCCCTGCCCACCCCCCCTGCGTCCCGGAGGTGGGGGCGACGCTCCGACGCAGGTGGGGAGTCAGGCTGGAGTCAGATGGGAGAGGCTCAGGGGACAGATGTGGCTGTGGGCCTAGGAGGGGGCCCAAGCCCGCCAGCAGCCTAGAAGTGGGCACCTGTAGGGACCCCAGCTGGGGGTGCTCTGGGAGGGGGCGGCAGGATGATGAGCAGCCTGGCGGCCAGGAGGGGAGGCCTCTGCCCCTGGGCAGGTAAGGAGGTGGGCTGGGTGGTCCTGGGTGGGATGCCTGGCCCATGGCTGCCCAGGATGAGCTGGGAAGGCCCACGGGGGCTGGCAGAGGGTGGAGTGTCCCACTGAGCAAGGCGGGAGGGCCTCCGTGACCTCTGGGTGGGAGGCTCAGAATCTTGTGTCGTGATTCCAGAATCTTCGGGTCTAGGAGCAGCAGAATGTCGGAGCTGGACGAGGCCAGATGCATCCTGTTACTCCATATCCTGGGCTTGGGGGGCAGCTCTCCCGAGCTCCTCTGTGCCAGGCACAATGCCTGGTTCACTCCTGTTTAATCTCTTCACCAACCCTGGGAGGTGGGTACATGTGTCTTCCCTTTAATGGGCATAAATGAGGTTCAGAGAGGAGAAATGACTCGTCCAAGGTCACACAGCAATTTGGCAGGGCTTGTGGGGTGTGCTCCAATGGAGGTCAGACCCCAAGCTGAGGATGGAAATCAGTCAATACCCATTAGATGACCCAGGCCTCTGGAGGAAGGCCTGGGGTGCAGAGGCAGAAACAGCAGGGGCGTTCGGCCGGCTTCTGCCAGGGCTGCCTCTAGAGAGGCCAGCATGGCCAGGAGGTACTGATGATTAAGGAACAGAAAGAACTGGGCTTGAATCCTGGGTTCCTACTCACCAGCTGGGTGACCTTCTCCTGGTTACTTAACCTCTCTGACCCTCTGCTTCCTCCTCCCTCCTGCCTCCTGGGCTTCCTGGGCATTCCCTGCTGCGAGCTCCAGGCCTCTGCCCAGGAACAGTGTTGCAGTTTGAGCTCTGTTGCTTCTGTTAGCGTCTACTGAGTGCTGGGTGATGTACCCAGAGGGGTCCGGGGCGGAGGGACAAGGGAATGAGAGGGACAGGGTGTCTGGCCTCCCCGAGGGGCTGTCCTGGATTACTGTAGGGCTGGGAGCAGCTACTCACTCTCTCTTGCCTCTCTCCTCTCCAGAACAGCCTTCTGAGGAGTCCGCCCCCGGCTTTCAGCCGAGCTTGTGCCAAAGATAAACCAGACAGCGAGGAAGAGTCCTTCCCTCCCCAAAATGAGCTGATCACGCCCAGGATTCCACTCCTTCCAGAAAAGACGGCACAGAAATTGCAGGTCTGGCTCCCCACGTGGAAAGCTGTCATTTCCCGGCTTGTGGTGCCTGGGAAACCTGGACAGAGAGGGTGGGTGGAGGCCGGGAGGAGGCAGGGAGTCTCAGGGAGGCCGGGGCCGGGAGGGGCTGCTTCATCCCTGGGGTGAGGAGGTCTGCCTGGCGCGTTGGCGCATGTGGGTTCGCATGTGTGCGGGGCTGCAGGGCGCTGGACTCAGAGCTCCCCTCACCCCCCGGCTTCCCCTGAGGGCATCTGGAAATTAGGCCTGCCCGGCTTCCTGCCCCTCTGGGGAGCCTGGTGCTCCCTGCCTCCTGCAGCCCTGGGCTGTGATTGGCCGCAGTGGGTCCTCTGTACAGAGGCTCTGCCACCAGCAGTGGATGGGCGAGGTGGACGGTGACGTAGGGCACTCCCCTCCCTCAGGCCCAGGAAGCAGGACTTTAAGGTTCTAGATGCCACCGTTCCCTGGCTGCTGCTGGCCTTTGGGATTCAGCGTTCTCTGATTCAAGGACTCGAGCTTAAAGATCCACGAGTCCCAGTCCCCGGGCTCTGTCCTGGGAGTCTAACAGCCCAGGAGTAGGCCGGAGAGCTCTGCAGAGGCCAGGGAGCTGGCCAGCCGCGGCCCTGGGGCGGCGCCCCCCTCCTGACCTGGCCTTAGTCTGCGAGCCTGTGAAATGGAGGCCGGGTGGTCACGGGGGTCTTCCTGGATGTGCCTTTTCTTAGCTGTGCCTGGGGCCTCGCCTTCCTCCCTCCCTCCCTCTCATTCGCTTGTCCCTCTCTGTCCTTGTGACACTACAGGCACCAGCTTTGCCTGGAGGGTGGCACAGTTGGATTCAGGGGTGCACAGCTGGTGGCACCGAGCGCCCTGTAGCCCACGTCCAGATTCCCTGGCTCAGGAGAGCCCATGAGAGCCTGGGGTGGGGGCGGGCTGAGGACAGGCTGGGGGCTCCCCCACTTCTGGAGCCGGGAGGGTGCCGGGAGCTCAGGCAGCCTCGGCTGAAGTGGGAGGAGACGCGGCTCAGGGGTCCTTAGCCATCCTGATGCCCGATGCCCAGCTGGCACCAGGAGCCGGCTCCATGCTCACCCGCCCCGAGGCGGTGGCTGGGGGGTAGGGACCTCCCCGTCCCAGGAGCTGTGCACCTTCCAGTGGGGCCATGCAGGCACCAGGCCCACGGGAGGGACTTCAGGCCTGGTGCCGGTCAGCTGCAGGAGCGGGAGGAGGGGTGGTGGCTGAGGGATGTCCTCCCCTTCAGGGTTTCTGCAGGGGAACCAGAGACAGCCAGGGCCGTCACTAGGAAGGAGGGGCGCAGGGGAGAGTCAGGCCAGAGACAGTCAAGCGCTCAGCCTTGGCCAGGCCTCCCTGGAGCCGGAAGTGCTGCGGAGGCTGCCAAGGCCGAGTCCCCTCCCCAGGGACCTGCAGTGCCATTCCCAGCAGTGCCAGTTCTTCACGCTGAGGACCGTGCTCCAGGTCCCTCTGACTGACTCAGAGGGAGTGGCTGCTGTGTGAAGTGACAGGCAGGGGACAAAGCCAGATGGGGGTCTCCACGCTAGGGAGACCACAGTCTGCCCGGGAAGCCTGGGGGAGCCTGGGCTGCTTAGGCAAGACAGAGGCTGCCTGGGCCCGGGGATGGCGGGTGCCTGCGGTGCAGGGGGTGCCCTCCTGCCCGCGCTTCCAGACCCACCTGGGAGGTCCTGTGCCCCTGCCTGCAGCTGGGGAGGTGCTTCTGTCCAGCACCACCACACGTGCTGTAGGGCCTTCCTTTCCCAGTCGGCCTGGAGGAGAAGGGCACTCGGGCACCCATGCCATGCACAGTCCCCTCCCAAGGGAGGGGCACCTCAGAATCTAGCTCTTCACTTCATTTGATGTCAGGAATCTTCCAGAAAAAGACCCAGACATGGTCAATTCGTTTTTCCCTGGTACCAGAGGTTGAACCTAGGGGCGCTTAACCCCTGAGCCCCATCCCCAGCCCACTTTTGTATATTTTGAGACAGGGTCCCACTTAAGTTTCTCAGGGCCTGGCTAAATTGCTGAGGCTGGCCTTGAACTTGGGATCCTTGGGGCATGGTGGATTTCACCTGGAGTTTTGGAGATTCATGGATCCTCTGAGGTTCATCCAGGGACCCGGGTTGCAGGTTGAGGATTTGAGATGTGAAGAGTGTTTTCCAGATGAGGGGACAGAGACCTGTAAGTGCATTGCACCCGGGTGTCGTCTGTGGAGGGGGCAGGAATTATTTTATGAAACGAGAGGATTTCACGTTCCACCGCCATTCAGGCGCGTGACCGAGCACAGTCACTTTTCTCAGTTTCTCATCTGAGAAACGGGACAGCACCGTTCAATCCTGCTGGGCTGGCAGAGTGACCGAGGAGAAGGTGCATCAGGCCCTGGGTGCGTCTACGGGAGGTCTCCAAGGTCACCACAATGGGGGAGGGGCGGCACAGAGCCCGCCATCCCCTGCCATGACTGAGCAGTGTCCTCCTCTCCAGGCCACTAGCTGACCGTTGCCCGGCTTCCCTTGGCTATGGACACCCCTGGCTATCCTTCACTGGTGCCCACGACCTCGGACCCGGGGAACAGCTCCTCGTCCTGGCTCCTGGATGTCACTCCGGGCAACGCCTCCTCGGGCGCTAGCCCTGCAGGGCTGGCCGTCAGCGGTGTTTTGATCCCTCTGGTCTACCTGGTGGTGTGCGTGGTGGGGCTGCTGGGCAACTCGCTGGTCATCTACGTGGTCCTGCGGCACACGGCCAGCCCGTCGGTCACCAGCGTCTACATCCTCAACCTGGCGCTGGCCGACGAGCTCTTCATGCTGGGGCTGCCCTTCCTGGCCGCCCAGAACGCCCTGTCCTACTGGCCCTTTGGCTCCTTCATGTGCCGCCTGGTCATGGCGGTGGACGGCATCAACCAGTTCACCAGCATCTTCTGCCTCACGGTCATGAGCGTGGACCGCTACCTGGCCGTGGTGCACCCCGCGCGCTCCGCCCGCTGGCGCACAGCGCCCGTGGCGCGCACCGTCAGCGCGGCCGTCTGGGTGGCCTCGGCCGTGGTGGTGCTGCCCGTGGTGGTCTTTTCGGGCGTGCCGCGCGGCATGAGCACCTGCCACATGCAGTGGCCCGAGCCGGCGGCCGCCTGGCGGGCGGGCTTCATCATCTACACGGCGGCGCTGGGCTTCTTCGGGCCGCTGCTGGTCATCTGCCTGTGCTACCTGCTCATCGTGGTGAAGGTGCGCTCGGCGGCGCGCAGGGTGCGGGCGCCCTCGTGCCCGCGGCTGCAGGCGCCCTCGTGCCCGCGGCGGCGGCGCTCGGAGCGCAGGGTCACGCGCATGGTGGTGGCGGTGGTGGCGCTCTTCGTCCTCTGCTGGATGCCCTTCTACGTGCTCAACATCGTCAACGTGCTGTGCCCGCTGCCCGAGGAGCCCGCCTTCTTCGGCCTGTACTTCCTGGTGGTGGCGCTGCCCTATGCCAACAGCTGTGCCAACCCCATCCTCTACGGCTTCCTCTCCTACCGCTTCAAGCAGGGCTTCCGCAGGGTCCTGCTGCGGCCGTCCCGCCGCGTGCGAAGCCAGGAGCCCGCGGCCCCCGAGAAGACGGAGGAGGACGAAGAGGAGGAGGGAGAGGAGGGCGGGGAGGAGGAGGAGCGGGGAGGGAGGAAAGGCCAGGAGATGAACGGCAGGGTCAGCCAGGTGGCGCAGCCCGCCACCAGCAGGCAGGAGCAGCCGCCTGGCAGAGCCGCCAGCAAGGAGCAGCAGTTCCTGCCCCAGGAGCCCTCGGCGGGGGAGAAGTCCAGTACCCCACACATCAGCTACCTGTAAGGGTCCTGGGAGGAAGGGCGGGGCCTGCGGCAAGCCGAGGGCATCCTGTCTGAGGTCTCAGAGGCCCGCCATGGGACGTTCAGAGGCCTGCAGTGAGATCCCACTGCTGGGTGGCCCTGGCAGGTCGCTCACCCTCTCTGGACCTTATTTCCTTCTCTGTAACTCAGGGGTGGGAATACTGAGCCTGGATGAGCACTGTTAGATTGAGGGGTCTGGAGGGCGAGGCTACTGGGCTGACCTTCTTGAGTGGGGCCCAGGTTAGGGGGCTCTGCGCCTCTCCCTCAGAGATGGAGCCTCCTGGGGATGACAAACCAGGCCTGAACTTTCTGGGCTCACACTCAGGGATGTGGGAGATGCTGGGGAGCAGACAGGAGCCCCAACAGAAGAAGTCAAAGTCTGGGGGAGGGGAAGTGGAACTGCTCAGGCCCCAGGTCAGTTCTCCCTGGCCCTTGAGGCCCCCTTTATCTCTGGCCTCACATGCTGCCAACTCAGTGACCTCCAGGCCCTTGTGGCCCAAGTGGTCAGCGCGGGACCGCGCCTGCTGCCGAGCGTGAGGAGAGGAGGCAGATTTTCCAGGAAGTCCAGCTTCAGGGTGTCTTGCTGCCTGGGCCCTTTTGAGGCCCGGGTCTAATCTTGTCCTTGTGATTTTATATTCCTTTTCTTGGAGAGGGACTCCAAGCTTGGGCCACCCAGAGCCTAGCGGGGTCCTGTTGAGGTCAGCCACTGACTTCAGGCAGCTCACTGTAGGGGCTCCAGAGCTGCCCAGGTCGCGGAGGGCTGCAGGCATCTCCTACAGGACCAGCCCGTCCTCCTCCTTTTGACCCGTGTCCCCTCACAGACAAGACGGACATGACCTACACAGATGGCACAGGAAGGCAGAGTTTCTATGGAGCAGAGCTGGGAGGGTCACAGGGGAGGTTAGGGGAGAAGAGGAAGAGGGGGAGGGACAGGAAGAGAAGGAGGAGGACAGGTCTGTTTTGGGACCTTGGAGCCGTCCTTGGCCCCTCTGGGCTGGACCGAGGCCCTGGGAATGGAGCTGGCCCCCAGGGGCAGCGGGAAGGTTGGAGAACTTCTGCAGGCTGGGGGAGCCGGCCTCTCTGTTTTCTGTATTCCTGGGGGGAATACAGGGAGCAGCCGCTGTCCAGGTCCCTCTCAGAGCTGACCCTGTAGGGCCACCATGAGGCTGGCCCTGGGGAGGGTGATCCTTCTACTAAGCTCCCCCCTCGCCCCCACAGAGGGCAGGCGCTCCTCAGGGAAAACACAGGAGCCAGGAGAGTGGAGACCTGGTCTCTGGCTCACCTCAGGACCCTTACTGGCCTTAACCTCTCTGGGCCTCAGTTTCCCCATCATGAAACAGAGGTGACATCCAGTTTGCTGCCTGCTGGGATCTGGAGAGACAAACAAGTGAGTGGGTGGGTTACCGAGCTCCTGCCAGGGGCACCTTGGATCATGAAGCGGGCGCACCTCCCACCCCAGGGCTGGCCTGCACCCCTCCTCTTTTAGCAAGTGGCCTCTGTATTGGGCTAAGAACACCTTAGGCCACGAAGAATGGGGATTAGGAGGCCAGAGGTCAAGGGTCAGGGAGGCAGGGCTAGGAGAAGGGAAGTTCCCACACCCAGACCTCCTGGCGGTTGGAGGTCAAACACCCAGCTCTGGGGCTTGGTCTGGGGTTCCCCTGAGGAGAATCTGAGGGTCTTCCCTGGCTGACTCTGCGCCCCAACTCCTGGCGCAGGTCAGCAATGGGGATGGGGACTGGTTAAGACATCTTTTACTACTTCTGCCCCTAGCACTTGTCAATAAAGACGGTGACACATGACAAGAGCGATGGCCTGGGCCTGCTGGCTGCTGTGTGTTCAGATGGGTGTGAATGTGTGGGTGTGGGGGGGCCCACATTTTTTTCTGTACTGGGGATTGAACCCAGAGGTGCTCCACCACTGAGCCACACCTCCAGCCCTTTTAGTTTTTATTTTGAGACACTGTCTCACTAAGTTGCAGAGTCTGGCCTTGAACTTGCAATCCTCCTGTCTCAGGCCCCCGAGCTGTTGGGATTACAGGTGTGTGCCCACATTATTACTTTATGGGATGACATGACTTCACGTTGCAAGCTCCTTCCAGTTTCATGAGGATGCTCACTTACTTCCTTGAACTTGGTGTCTTAGCTGAGAAACAGGGACAACTTGCTGGATTTGGTACATCAAGCTCTTGGCTGGGGTACAGGAGGTCTCCAAGAGAGTGGTGGCACAGAGACAGCCATCTCTGGCCATGAAGGAGCTGTGCCCTCCCTCCCCCAGGTCACTGCTGAGGTTGACAGGCCTCCTCTTGATCACGGACCCCTGCTTATCCACCGGGTGCATGTGAGCTGGGAACACAGTGTGCTCTATGTACCCGCTTCTTTTTGTGTGACTTCCCAGAGTTCAGGTCCTTCAAGGGGCCTAGCAAATGCCAGGCCTGGGCCACATCCTTACAGATGTTGATCCCAAGGCCGCAGGTACCATTTCTTCCTATTTTCCAATTAGCGAATCTCATAGAAGAAAGCCGATTGGCTCCAACGCTCGCTGGGCGCGGTGGTGAAGGTCTGGTGAGCGCAGTGCGGGGCCGAGTAGGTGCTCGGGACATCTCAGGTGAGCGTGTCTTGGGGCTTCCCTGTGGCAGGCCTGCGTGGAGTGAGCGCGGAGGACTCCGGGAGCCAGGGCACCGTGTGGGATCCAGACCACCTTGTCGGGTCCCTCCTCTGGCCCCTTCAGTTCCATACTTCTCCATACCGTGTCACTGCCTATGTGTGGCCCCAGGCACGCATGTGTGTTGGTGTCCTTATCCCATGTATCTGACAGCCTTGTCCCTCCCAGGGCAGGACGTCGCCTGATGCGCCTTCATCTCGGGCCTAGTCTCTCTGCTGCGCGCTCTCCCTGTACCTGGAATCAATGCACGAGCAGGACCATTGCGTTTCACACCTGCAGAGGGCGCTGCGCACACCGTGCCGCTAAGCCTCCTTTGGAGTTCTGCATGGGCAGAACTGAATAATGGGGGCAACTGAATAAATGGGTGTGTGGGGCTGCGGAGGGGGATGGTCGGGGAGACTGAAGGGGCTCCATTTGGCATTTGGGCTAGAATCTATGGGGGAGGGGAGCCCAGGGGCTGCAGGATGAGGGGAGGGTCTGTGGCTGAGAGGTTGAGTGGGAAGGGAGGGACCACCCACTCTATCTGAGTCGTCCTCTCTAGCCATCCAAGTTGTCAGACTCAAGGCCTTACCTTGAACTTGTCTCTCAGAAGTGGTTGCCAGGCAACAGCCCACGTCCACCAGGCTCTGGGCCACAACTTGTCGTGTTGGCATCCGCATTGCCAGAGAGCATCTGGGAGTCACAGGAGCCGTGGGAGGGGAGGCGAGGGCCCTCAGATCTTTGGGTTCCTCCTTGCTTGGAAGGGGTGATAGAGGCCACTGACCCAAGGGTAGGTGACAGCCTGGAATGTATGGGACTCCTGACTCAGAAGAAAACTCTCATGAAGCCAGAACCCCAGGCAGCAGCACACATGGCTTCCTGGAGTTGTGCAAGGCCACAGGCCACCAAGGCCTCAGGCACTCCTTGTCATTGGCAGCCCTGCTGAGAGTCTTGGTGGCTCCACTGTGGGGCAACGAATGCCCTGAAAGTCCCAGGACCCAAAGTCAGGAGTCCCAGGTCCTAGGCCCCTCTCTGCCATAAGCCTCGGGTGGCCTCCAGCCATTTATGTCACCTGTATGCACATAGTTCATTTTGTTAACAAAGGTTTTTCTGGCCACCAACTATATGATGGGCCCCGACACAGGGTTGGAAACCAGGAGGCCATGGACACAGGACTGTGCCCCAGCACTCATGAGCTGCCACCTGTGGATCACTATGCTCTGGGCTCTGGGCGAGCAGAGCTGGGCTGCACTGACCCGGATGTTGCAGCCTAAGGCAGGGATCTGGGTGCACGAGCCCTGGGGCTGAGGAGTGAGTAAGTGAAGGAAGACAGACGGTGGAGGTGAGGCTCGCTCCAGGGACAGGTGGGGACAGGCAGGGCCTGCTGGGGGTTAGTTCCTATTAGGGCCTGAACTGTATCCACTCGAATTCATAGTCAAAGAAGTCCTTACCTCAGGACCTCAGAATGTGACCTTCTAGGGAATAGCATTGTTGCAGATGTACGTCAAGGTGAGGTCAGACAGCAGCAGGGGGGTCTCCTGATCCAATGGGACTGGTGCCCAAGGAGAGGAGAGATTTGGACACAGAGGTGCACACAGGGAGAATGCCACAAAAATACGGAGGTGAGGTGATGCCTCTCCAGCCAAGGACGCGAGCGGTGGCCAGCCAACCACCAGAGGCCAGGAGAGGAGCATGGACCAGGACGCCTCCATCTGGGACTGCCAGCCTTCTGAAGCCCGAGGCCTGCCGTCCTTCGTCAAGGCTGCCCTAGCACATGGAGACCATCCCCGCCTGCCCCGTGGAGTTAACCGTCTACCCTCCCGGGTCCCTGGAGGATTCCTTCCCTCCTTCCACAGATGACTTATCGGGTGCTGTCAACTGCCCAAGATGGAGAGCAGAGATGGACAAGGCCTGTCTTCTGAGAGCCAAGGACGTCCCAGCGAAGAGGCAGTTCTGAAGCCCATGACTCCTGTTCTGGGTGGGAAAACAGACCTGGGATGGGAGGTGACGTGTACAGAGCTCTGCAGAGGAGGGACAGGGCATGGCCTCTCGGCCTTGCTTTCTGCTTTAATGACCAGGAAATGTGTCAATATTTACTCATGGGAATGGCAGGCCCCGCCACGCTGGTCAGCACACCCAGAGCAGGCTTGGTGTCTCCATATGCAAGACCACAACGGTCTCTACTCTCTGCTATGTCCCTACCACCTGCTCACAGGGCCGGGAGGGTCTCGCCCTGCTCTGGCCATACTCAATGGCCCCTATCTATTATGGGATGAGGGAAGCACACGCTTGCCTGTTTACCTGGGCAAAATGGCAGGTGGGCTCTTGGCCATCAAGATTTGAACCCTAGCTGCAACCCTTCTTAGCTCTAAGTGCCTCTGAGCTAGCCTTGGAACCTCTCTGAACCTCAGTTTCCTCATCGGCGAAATGGGCTCCACAACCCCATCTCACAGGACCAGGAGGCGGAGGCTTGTTGGCTCCCACCGGGGTCAGCTCTGAGCTCTCTGTCCGGCAGGGGGCGCCACGGGACCTCAGGAACGTCCCCTTTCCCCTCGGCGCCCGCCCCGCTCGGACTCAGCCCGACTCAGCTCCACTCAGCCCCGCTCGGATCCACTAGGCCAGGCTCGGCTCTTTTCGTTTGGAGCCGTCTGGGCTCGGCTCTGTTCGTTTGGAGCCGTCTGGGCTCGGCTGGACTCGGCTCTATTCGGCCGCACGCGACCGGACTCGGTTCGGCTTAGGCAAGCTCGGCCTCGTTCGGATGTGCTCGGCTCGGCTCGGCTCGGTGCTCGCCACCGGGAGCTTACGGCTGTTTGCGCTCAACGTGTCGGGCTTCCGGGGTGCAGCCCGGGCTCGGGGACCGAGCTGCTTGCTAGCCCTCGCGCAGGCTGTCCTTGCGGGTGGATCCCGTGTGGCTGGGTGCTGAGGGTGCCCTGAGCGCGGCCGCGGTCGTGGAGATGAAGTTCCGTCAGGGTCACTCAGTGTTGGGGACTCGGTGGAGCCGACCGGGGCTCCCCCCGCTGGAGGCCAGGCAGAGTGGTGCTGCTGGCGAAAGGGATCCTGCCACTTTGAAGGGAGTGCTGGCACTGAGGAGGAAGTGGGTGAAAGGGCGCCCCAGCCAGCCCCGAGCGTCCCTTCCCGTCCCCTGACCTCTTCCTTCGGAGGTGGGACGGGGCTGGTGGGGTGCGCGGCTGCCCCAGTCCGGGTCGCAGTGCAGGCTGCGGTGCACAGCGGCTCTCCCCAGCAGGTGGCGCTCACGCTTCCCTTTGTGTAGTGATCAGATTGGCTGATGACCTTGAACAAGTCGCATCTGTAACTTGCCTTTCCTGACTTACATCGTTGACCCCAGGAGTCATCGCGGCTGCCTTCTAAGTGGGGGTGGGGGGGAAGGTTGGGGTGGCAGGTGGAGCACAGCTCTCATCTTCACAGGGGTCAGGCCTTCTGCACTGGGGTTACGCCTGTGCCATGGCAGGGTGCAGAGGACATGCCAGGGACCCTAGGCTTCCACACGGGGGTGTGTGGGAGGAGAGTGGGCACATCGTTCACCATATTCAGGATTTAGCCGGGCAAGCCCTGGTGGCAGCCATCTGCAGCGACCCTGCTGCCTGTCCACCTGGTGCTCAGGTTCTTTGTGTTCTCATGCCCATCTGGCCAGGGGACGCCAGGGCTCAGGTATGGAAACCTGCCCAAGGCCACCCAGCTAGAAGGAGGTGGAAGTAAGCCACAACCCGAGTTTGCCCCAGGGCCAGCGCTGTCTCCAAGCCACCTGCCGAGGAGACCCTCATGGCTCAGAGGCCGCAGGTCGATGCCCAAATTCAGGGATCTGCAGGGCAGAAAGAGTGAGACGAAGACTGTTGAAGTCGGAAAGTCCCAAGCTCTGCTTTCTTGTCTTGTTCTATCCCTAGCAGCTGCTCTGGACCCAGGGGACAAGGCCCCTTCTCTGAGGCGTCACATGGCTGGAAACCCATGATGCTCGCCCTGGGACTGGCCAGCCCTCCCCTCCCCAGACCTCAGCGTCCTCCTCTGTTAAGTGGATGGGCAGCTTTGCCCTGCAGAGGGGCTGCGGAGTGCAGAGGGCGCACGCGCTCACACACGCCCCACCTCCTTTCTCTCCATCCCCCTTCCAGGTTTTCCAAGCCCCAGGCTCTGAGACAGCCCAAAGCTTCCCCACCCCCATCCTGCTGACTCAGCCCTTTCCCCTGGTGGTGGCCGTGTGGGGAGGGTGGCCGCCCGCAGCAGACCTGGCTCTGTGCCCTGGGAATGCTGCCGGAGGCAGAGCCCTGCAGACAGCGTGGCCAGAGTGGGCCTGACGTGGGTCCCCGTGGCCACAGTCCCTCCAGCTGCTTTCCTCGGGTCCCTGGTGGCCCTCAATAGACCTTGGGGCTCCAGGTCGCTTTGTGGATGGGTGGGTGGGTTGGTGGCTGGGGGGGACAGCACAAGGCTGGAAGTCAGCGGAGTCTGGCTCCCATCCCAGCCTGGACTCCACTCTGCTCTGTGGCCTTGAGCCAAAGCCTTGACCTTCCTGGGCCCCAGAGTCCCTGCCGGTCAGATTAAAGAATCGGCTTAGCTCATCTGCGAGGCTTCTCCCAGGCCTGACGTTCTGCTGTTTGACTGTCCCTAGAGATGACTGTAGTCACGGGCACACAGCCCAGGGCCTGCTCCATCTTCTCACTGGGCACCGTGAGTGTGGACTGGGTTTAACCTGCAAAGCCCAGATGCCACTGTGTCCCCTCGGGGCCCTCCCCTGCCCATGCATGGCACAGTGGGCACTCTGGTTGGCTGAAGAGCACTCCGGTTCTGCAGGGCCTGGGTTCCTGTCCACTGGCTGTGTGAAAGTCACCCAGACTGCAGGACTCCAGCTCCCTCCCGAGCCTGGGGGAGCACCAGCTGAAATGACGAGTAAAAATGTCCCTTGGGAATAAAGGCTCCTAGAGAGACAGCGCCTGGCCCAGGCCGTGGGTACTCAGTAAATGTGGAACAGCAGGTACGAAGGGTCTTTGGGCCTCCGGGTCTCTAGCCCCAGGAAGCCGGAGCCAGGAGCCAGAGCGGTAGCCTTGGCCAGACTCCCCTCGCTTAGCCAGAAGGAAACTGAGGCAGGAGCCGGGGCACACAGGCTGCTCTCCTGTGGATTTGGGGGATCATCTCTGTGGGGGGTTGGCCCTAGGAGACCAGGAGGCTGGAAGGGCTTTGGTACACATGGGCAGAGGGACCTGGCTGCCCACTCAGTAGGGACTTGGGGAGGTCATGTCTGTCCAGCCTTTACCAAGCTGTCCCATGGGCCTCCTATGGAGGGTCTGAGAGGTGAGGTCACTGATGGGCAGCAGGGCAAGGATTTGAGCCCGTGCTCCAAAGGACAGTGCCAGCGCCCTCACCTCTAGCCACCCTTCTTCTGTGGCTCAGCAGACGGCTCAGGCTCCTCTGGGGGACCCCCGGGTAGGGCTGGAAGTCTGCAGTGATACCTCCCCACTTCCAAGCATCTTAGGGACTCCTGCTCCCCTCCCTGTCTCGGTTCCAGTCTGCTCGTGGAGGGTGGAGGGGCCGTGGACTCCCTTCTGCTCTGACTTTCAGGCACTGACTCCCCCGGAACCCCCTGGACCAGCAAAGAGTTAAGCCAAGGAAATCCCAGCCCCTGTATCTGGTGGAATCCAGGGCGGCAGGGGAGGGGCCGGAGGAGGGGCAGTGGGAGGCCAGCTGGCTCCTCCGCCCTCCGCCCTGCGCCCTCCTCCATCCCGCCGGCCGCCCGCCCACTGGGGCCCGGGGGTCTGGGCCAGCAAGGAGTTATTATCGCAGACATGGGCCAAGGAGCCAGAGGCTGCCCAGAGGCCCAGGGTCGGTGAGCCGCAGGGCGAGGCCTCAGGACACAGGGTGAGTGTGGCCACAGGCTCCTCTGCTTCTGCCCAGGGGCTGAGGGGCCTGGGGTCAGAGCCTGGGGTTCTTATTCTCTCCCCTCCTCCTGGACAGGCCCTGCTCCCCCACCCCCTGACCAGGCCAGCCCCTGGGGCATCCCCTCCCCTCCCTGCTGGCCGTGGCCAGGGGCTCCCCTCAACGGTGCTGGCTCAGCTCCAACCCTCGGTCTAGCCCAGCCCACTGGACCCCTGCCACCCCACCCCAGAAGACCCAGCTCCCCAGCGGAGGCAGCAGAGACCCCTAAAGTCACCCGATGCCATGGCTCCCACACTGGGTCCGGGCCTGGCAGCCTCCCCGGGCGGCCAGCAATTCTAGCTGTGGCCACCGCTGCAGCTCTGCTTCCTGCTTCCTGCTCCCTGGGCCCCGCTCTGCGGCTCGTTGTGATTCCCATCTGGCTGGGCCAATAGGGAACAAAACTGTCTCCAAACCATGCCAGCCCTCTGGAAAAAGTTGTGAGCCTTCCGGCCCGCGCTGGCACAGGGAAGAGGCTGCCCCAGGCAGAGGAAGGAACAGATTCTTACAAGTCTTTGACAGGACAGGCACTCTCCCTGCCTATGGGCCTCTCAAATAGTCATCTCCTTGGCAGGGAGGTGCTGTCAGAGAACAGGAAACCCAGAGAGGTTAAGTCAGTAGTCTTGGGTTGCACAGCTTGGAAACGACTCAGATCTCAGTTCTGAATCTAAGGGCTCAGCTTTTCCCACAGGATGAGGCCACACCTATGGCCAGAAAGAAGAAGGGGAATTTGCTCAGAGCTGTAGTTTATAAATGAAAGGGGAGGGCGATAAATCTGAGGAGTGCAAGCCTGTTGAGCAAATTCAGGAAGCCCCCACCCCAGGGTGGGCAGAGAAGAGCTTGGGAAGGGTCACCTGCAGGAGCGGGGTGGCTCTGGAGACTCCAGTCTGCTGCCTCCCCTGGCCCCCAGGGCTCCTGCCCCTTCAAAACCCAGCTCCTCCCTCCGTGCTCGGCTGAGCTAGCATGGCATTTCGAAAGATCGCTTTACCCTCTCTGGGTGTATTAACCACAGAAAAATATTTTTGAATTGTACTAAATGTTAAGGGAGAACATAAAGGAAATAAACAAACAAGAGCCGGAGTGTAAAAACCAGTCTGGTTTCAAAAGCCGAGTTTCTGAGTTTCTGATCCTGCGATAACTGGGTGGCGCCAGCCCCCAAGGAGGCTGCCACCACCTCAAAGGCTTGCTGCCTGGCTTCCTGCCCACTCGTCCCCAGGCCGGCTCCTTTGGCTGGTGGCCAGGCTACTTCCTGCCCTGCTCCTGCCGCTCTGAACCTCTTCATGGCCACGGTCAAAGACAGATCCTCACACCAATCCTTGGACTTTCCTAGTCCTGCTTCTTCATTCCAATTTACCACCTTGGCAGCTGATTGGCAGGTCTACGATGATTGACACAACCACCTTCCAATGACCTAACTCGCTCTGAGCTTTCTCTGCGGAGCTCAGGGTAGGGTTGAGTTGCCCAGGTTGCTGACTGCGCAGAGATGCTGTGTGAGATGGGCTTACACCAGCCTTGCTAAGTCGCACACCTGTGGAGTGGCGTTTCCCGGAAGGGGACGTCTTGGTTTCTAATTTGTCCATCCAGAGGGCGCCTTCTCTACTTCACAGAAAGGTGCTACGAAGGCTAGGATGGCCTGCAGCCTCGACTCAGCATGCCAACCTGGGTCCTCCAGGATTCAATAACCATCACCACGCGTGACCCCTGCGTCTCTTGTGTACCTTCCTTGCCACCTGCCGAGGAGCACTCCTGTTCCCTTTGCCGGGACCGTGGAGTTCCCAGGCAGAGCAAGGCCAACCACCCCTCTTCTCTCCTGAGAAGCCGCGTGCAGGATCTCTTGGGCTTGTCCCCAGTGGCTCTGACTCCCTCCTGCTGCCCCGGGCTGGGCAGAGGGTCCAGAATGGAAGGGAGAGAGGTGTTTTCTGGTCTCCTTGGTTACCGTGCATGGGCCACTGGGGCATCCTCCTCACCCTCCCCCAGCCCCGCCAAGGCCCCTGGGACCCTCGTCCACTTGGGTGTTCAGAGGGGCATCCTCCGGTCCTGCCAGCGTGTGGCAGAAGCCACATGGACAGGCGCCCACTGGGAGACTCAGTGTCCAGGCCGCAAGTCGGTGTCCTCAGGGAGCTGGCGTCCCTGTGTGGCCTCAGTCTTCTTGTCTGTTAAATGGGGGCCCGCCCCTGGCTCCCCGGCTTATGCAGCAGCAGCCACCCTGGGCGCTGCACATGGAGATGATGAGTGAGATGCGGTTTCTGTTCCTCCGTCCTCTTTCCAGGTCACCATGGGGACACCTACCCTGGGTCCCCTCTGGGCAGTACTCCTGCTCCCTCTTGTGGTGTCTGGGGTCCCCACTGAGGAGCCCACCTCCGGGGAAGCTGTGGCCTCCAACCTCTCTGGGGGCTGCCGACGGTGCTGTGACTCCGAGGACCCCCTGGCGGATGCTGCGGAGGTGTCCCCAGCCTCTCCATCTGCCCTTCCCTACGTCCTGCCCGAGGTCAGGCCCTACATCAACATCACCATCCTGAAGGGTGAGTCCCACAGGTGGCTGGGTGGGACTGTAGGGGACAGGGAGGGCCTGGGGGGAGGTGGCGGAGCGGGGAAGCCAGGATGGGTCTTTCTGTCACTCACTGTGTGTGGAGCACCCAGTGTGTGCGGGGGGGCTCCGAGTGCAGAGGCTGGGGCAGGGGCCACAGCACAGGCCGAGGCCCCAGGGCAGGGCCTGAAGAAGCAGGGAAGGGGGAGGGAAGCAGGCCAGACCCCCTGAGCCCATCCCTGCCAGTCCCCATCAGCACCCGCTTGTCCCCCAGGGGGGCAGGTGGTGTTGAGTTGAGGAACCTGATTCTACTTAGGTTTCAGGTGGATCCTGCTAATGTCATGTGCAGAACAAGTGGCAGGGGACAAAGGTGCAAGCCGGAACCCCGGGGGGGCCACAGGGCCATCCAGGAGAGGGCTGGCTTCCTGCCCTCTACCATCAGCCATGAAGGAAATTACTCGGGGCTCTGAGTGGTGACACCCTGGCCAGACCCTCTGCCTCCTTGGTCTCCCTCTTGGCGCACACTGACCCCACGAGGCGGTACTTTATCATCCCGCCCACTTGGCAGATGAGGAAACCGAGTCTGTCCCACACTGGTGGTCAGCTGGCCTCTGAGGCCTCTGCCCCAGATGTCACCTTCTTGTCTTATGTTCGGGGTCAGCCTGGAGCAAGGACTGGGAGGTGTGCCTGCCTGGGGACTTGGTTACAGTCTACTGGCCCCCAGGGCAGGCGGAGACGGGCTGGGGGCCCAGGGCAGGGGGGTTACAGGGCAGATGGCCCCACCCCTAATTGCAGAGTTTGCCTTGCGGGTGTCCCATGTCCCCATGCTTTGTGGGGGGGCTCACCAGCTTGCCTGTGAGGCCCGTCAAGGTACAGACAGGAGAAGCAAAGCCCACCCAGGACCTGCCCCACATCACTGTGTGCACAGTCCGGACCCCAGAGCTGTTGGATTCTGTGGTTTTCCCAGGGGAAGGGGGGCGGTTCTGGGTTCCTTCTCTGGGTCACTAAGGAGTGCACCCCCACGCCCCACCTGCCTGCCAGCCTGGACAGTGGCGGCCTCCCTGCTGGGGAGGAGGAGCAGGCTGGTCTGGGGACGGGCCATATCTTGAGTTGTGGAGATGGTCGCGGCTTCTCCTCTAAGGAGGCTCTTGGGGAGGTGACGTCGGGCGTGCAGGGGGTCACCATCAGTGCCGGGGCTTACCGGCCCCACACAGGGGCGGAGCCTTCCAGAGAAGAGTCCTGGTGCCACGCTCGCTCGTCCATTGACGCTTCCCCTTAACATCTCCACAGGTGACAAAGGGGACCGTGGCCCGCTGGGCACCCCGGGGAAACTGGGCAAAGAGGGTCCCCGAGGGGACCGTGGCCCGCAGGGTGCCAAGGGCGCCAAGGGGCAGGCTGGCAGCCCGGGCAGCCCGTGCCAGACGCGCTCCTCGGCCTTCTCCGTGGGCCGCAAGACGGCGCTGCACAGCAGCGAGGGCTTCCAGCCGCTGCTCTTCGACACGGTCTTCGTGAACCCCGACGGCCACTTCGACATGGCAGCCGGCCGCTTCGTGGCGCCCCTGCGCGGCCTCTACTTCTTCAGCCTCAACGTGCACAGCTGGAACTTCAAGGAGACCTACGTGCACGTGGTGCACAACGAGGCGGCCGCCGTCATCCTGTACGCGCAGCCCAGCGACCGCAGCATCATGCAGAGCCAGAGCGTGATGCTGGCGCTGGCGCCGGGCGACCACGTCTGGGTGCGGCTCTTCAAGCGCGAGCGCGAGAACGCTGTGTACAGCGACGACGTGGACACCTACATCACCTTCAGCGGCCACCTCATCAAGCCCGAGGACGACTGAGCGCCTCCTGGGGCTGCAGCCGGCTCCTCTGGGAACAGGGTCTCTCCTCACTGCCACCTCCACCCGTGCCCCCAGCGTGCTCCTGTCCCTCTGTCCTCTCCTGGACTCACTTTCTGACCTGAGTTTTCTAGGCCTCTTCCAACCTGGAAGCCCAGCGTGTCCACCCCGGGGACTGTTCCCCAGGTCTGGGCCAGGGCTCCAGCTTACTGTCTAGATCCTGGGCGATGCTGATGCTGCTGGTCTGTGGACCATGTTTGAGTCATCAGGTTCTAGAACTTTCCCAACATTCTAGTCCTTCTGAACATTCTGGAATCCCCCCTCCTAGGATTCTCCCCACATCCTCAGATTCTCTCGTCACTCTGCACTCTCCCCCTCTTCTGTTCTCTGTGCCCTTTCCCCTCTTCTCTCACCCCCTCTCCACCCCCATCTCTGCACCCACCTTTCATTTATTCATTCATCAAACACCGAGCACTCACTCTGCCAGGCCCTGGGAAAGCTGAGGTAGTCAGACCCAGGCCCTGCCCCCTGCCCCTTCCCAATGTCCCCTGCCCCTGGTGAGCCCCCAGTCTAGCCCTGGTGGGGGCGGGGGCAGACACCATGGGTGCTCTGGAGGTCTGAACCAGATCCTACAAGGCCGAGAGCTGTGTCCACGCAGGCCCGTGTCTGGGTGTGCAGCCAGTTGGGTCCTCATTTTCCACTGCTCCCTGATGGCACAGGGTCCCCAGGGTGGAAATGGAATCCTCCTCCTGTGTGTGCCCTGCTGTCCAATGCCCGTCAGAGCAAACCCCAGAGGGGCCTTGCCCAGTTCAAGGGTCCTGTGAAAAGACCCAGGAATTGGGAGCATTTGGGGGGTAAAGCACCCCTGTGGAATGACACCAGGCTCCTGGCTTGCCACAGAGCTGCTGTAGGGACCCAAGAGGACTCCCCGACTTGTCCCTGGCTCTCCCCCACTGTCCTGTCCCAGGGCTCTGCCAGGGCCTCGCTCAGCCCCTCTTGCCAAAGGCATCTGAGCCTGTTTCCCAGAACTTCCAGCCACTGGCAGACACCCATGTCTGACCCCAGGTGCTCTCCAGCGCTCTAGGTCCCTCTCGCTAGCCCAGTGTTCCTGACTCACCAGGCTCTGTCAAGGTGCTAAGGCCCCAGGGGGCAGCTCCTGTCTGCACAGCCCCTGCCAGCCTGGCAATGGGCCAGGACGGAAGGCTCGGGCTGTGGGGCCCTCAGCAGGTCTGGGAGCAGGGGCAGCAGTGTTCAGGTCATTTGTCCCCCACCCCAGCCATGCCGCCAAGAGAGGCCCTGGAGAGGCCAAAGGAAAGCAGGACATCAGGCCTCTGTCTCTCTCCCTTCTCCAGGGCGCGTGGCCTGGTGGCTGCCAGCCTTCCTCTGCCCCAGCCCAGGTAGCCTGACCTTCTCCCCAGAGGGAGGTCACCTCTGCCCACTGGTGCTTCTGCAGATTCTGGGGCAGAGGTAGCCTTGGGGGGTGGTCTCTGGTGCTCACAGCCAAGGGAGCTGTGGCCACGTGGGCAGGCCACGGGAGCAGGGCCTGCCATGTGCCACAAAGGCTGGTGCTGTAAAACCACCCAGCCCTGCTGTGCCCGGCCCCGCTTGCCCAGCGCGATTAAAGGATGCTGAGTTCTCCTGGCGGCTCGGGCTGATTCTTTCTGCTCTACGCCCCTGGCCCGCCTCCAAGAGCAGCTGCTCCTGGTCCTGCTGGGGCCTGGATCCAAGATGCAGAGAGACTGGGGCAGCCCCAGGCTTCGCTCTGTGCCTTCCCTGCCCACATAGAAACTGGCCCCTGGCTCACTCATAGCCAGTGTGCCCTGGAGTTGGTGGAACCAGCTCAGAGACCGCTGTGACCTAGGGAGTCCCCACCCTGAGCCTTAGTTCACTCAATACACCATGGGGCTGATGGCAGTTGACCTCATGGGGTGACCACAGGCTTAGATGGGTGCCAGCATTTATTGAGCACCTGTGGTGTGCACAGAGGCCACAGTGAAAGCACAGTGCCTCGCTTCCTTGGAGAATATCCAAGGAGGTGCATCCTAGCCAGTCACTTGGGTGCCACACAGACCCCAGCCCCTCACCTGGGACTCTGCCTCATTACTGCTGGGTTTGGTGGCTTTCTGAGCACTGGGAGGAAGACGCATGCTAGAAGGAGCCGACCTGCAGCTGCCCCAGACCAGCCCGGCCCAGCAGGGGAGGACACAAGGGCCCATGTCCTTGAGCCACCTGCACCTGATGCCCTCCAGCAGTCTCTGAGAGACCCCCACTGTCAGAAGCTACAGCGGGAGACCCCAGTCTCTTTGTCTGGGCTCCAGTCGTTCATAACCAGCCTGCCAGCACCCAGCTCAGGCCCTGGGCTCCGGGGGAGGCGGCTGCCCCAGGGCCGGGAGCCTTTGGTCCTGGGTGTCCCTGGGGCTGGCAGTAGGCGAGGTGGCCAACGGTGGTCAGCAAAGCTTCTGAAACGTCTTGCCAGGCACCCGCAAGAGGACTGATGTTTGTCCTTTGCAAACTGAAGCTAGATTCTCTAGACGTCTCCAGGCCACGTTGGTCCAGGGCACCAAGCCCAGCACCCCAGCCCACCTCGGCCACCCCTCTGACCCCTGCATGGGCTTCCTCCAGCTGCGCTTCAGACTCAGTCTCTGGACTGGCCAGTTTCACACTGAGCCTCAGACTTTGTGCCACCTGCCTTGGTGGCCTCGCTCTGACAGTGTAGGAGCCACTGACCTTGAGGAAGAAGGCGCAGGATAGGTAGGGGGCAGACTTCGGTGCAGCACAAGTGACCAGAACGCTTTTGCCCAACACAGCGGCTGCTCAAGTTCACAAAGCAGAACAACAGACCCCCAGGGGGGAGTTAATAGATTTTCCACCAAAAACAAAGAAAAGGGAACAACCCAGGTAGGTAATGGCGGACAGGGGGACAGGCCAACCCCAAAGCAGCTAAGAACCCACTCTTAGATCCGCGTCTACACCCTGAAGTTCACACCTGTGAACACGCCACCGAGGTGAGGCCCACCCCGGCCTCTCCAAGGCCCCCACCCGGCCTGGCTCACGGTGGGTGTCCCTTCCTTCCTCTTAATAACATCCATGGGTGCCGCACCTTGACCCCTCCTTAAATTGCTTTCTGCAACACCAAGGACCCTCATGGCCTGAGCTGGGGTCCACCTCCCTTTGGGGACCTCCTTGGGATCCCTGTCCGGGTGACATCCTTTGGCGACCACGGAGGGACCGTGAGCCACAGCACTGACGTAGGTTTAGCCAAATGCCGAATTCCATTTCTTTTGGCTCTTGCCTGGTGGTTGCCCTCTCTGTCGACTCCCTTCACGTCCAGTCTCTCACACCCCCCCCCCCCCAGGAAAAGAAGGTTCGTTTACAAAGGCCCCGGGGCAGGGGAGGAGGCTGATCCCTTTGGCAAAAAACAAATCAGTCAAAGGAAAGGAGTCCCAGACTCCAACCAGCAGCCGCTCCCAGGGTGGTCCCTCCTGCAGCACCCCCCCACCCCCATCCAGGGCCCTGCCTCCGGCCTCCCTTCCTCAGTGGACACCTGCTCTGCTGGTCCCTGGCACCTCCAGCCCTTGGACTATATTGTCATTTTCTTTTGAAACGGTGCTGGGGGGAGCGGGGGGGGGGGGGCTACAAACGTTCTGATTGTTTCCCCATGAAAGAGCCCGTCCTGCCCACTCCAAGGCCCATGGAGAGCACTGGCCGGCGCAGGGTGTGCGGGTCACTGGCGGAACTGTCCCTTTACCCCATCCCACACGTTGTCCTGACTCAAACACCAAGTGGATCCGCCAGGTCCACCGTCCTTGACCTTGAGGACGCTTCTGTTCTCTGTATGTTCCCTTCCTCCTCTCTCTCTCTCTCTCTCTCTCTCTCTCTCTCTCTCTCTCCTTAATGCTGGGACTTGAGCCCAGGGACACTGTACCTCTAAGCTACATTCACAGTCCTTTTATTTGAGACAGGGTCTCACTAAGTTGCCGAGGGTCTGGATAAGTGGCCCAGGCTGGCCTTGAACTTGTGATCCTCCTGCCTCCACCTCCACTGGACTCACACGGGTACCACCACACCTAGCATCTGCTCGCCTTTGAGTGGACAGATGCTGACACTGAATCACCTAGCACACGCAGACGGTGCTGCCCAGGGATCTGGAGGCGCCTCAGCTCAGGAGTTAAGATCTCCGACTGCAGACCTCTGGGCTTTACTCCAACGTGTGGACAGTCTCCTCATCTGCAGCCCCTTGAAGCTAAACTCTGGCGATGATGCTCCCAAGGCTTTCCAAGTCCTCGGAGCCGCGAGCTACCAATGTCTCCACAAAGCCTCAGACTTCCCAATAACAAGGAAAACATTTCCTAACCCCAGGGGAATAGACTCTCACTCCTGAGAGAAAAGAAGTTCTTTTGAAATTCGGGCTTCTGGGACCAGGAGACAGCTCGGGACTGTCCCGGGGAGGCCGGTTTCAGGAAACGTGGATGCTGTTTGGACTCAAAGCCAAACCACTGCACAAAGCCACACAAGGACTCAATTACGAGCCCTTGGACCGGACGGGAAATACAGGGAGCTTTTTGGAAACTCAGGACTTGTGGCTTTGTCCCAGCCTTGGGGACTCAGGACTTAGACACAAAGACAAGGTGTGGCACTGGGGGAGTCCTCACTTGAAAACCGGGGGACATGCCGCGGCCAGTGGCTCTCATTTCTAAACAACCAGAGCCCCTGGCGTGCAGATGGCCTGGCGCCTGGAGCTGTCACTGCCACAGCTTCTCTGGTGACAGAAGTGACTTAAAGTAACCTCAGGATCTCGTTAGAGGCCCTGATCCCCACCAAGCTCAAATGGTATTAAATTATAAACTACAGGGCACCAGGCCCAGCTGAGGACGACTCTCAACGGGAAGGCCTGCCTCTGAGAGTCCTTGGAGCCACTCCCAGCCGCGGCCAACCCACGCCCGGGCCTTGCTTCCTGCCCCAGGGAAAGAGGGGACTGGCCCCCTCCTGCGTAGAAACCACGCAGCAGGTTCATCCCACGGACCCCAGCTTCATGCCCGGCCTTGACCCACCCCGATGATGGTGGTTTACAGACAGAAGCAGCCACAGGAAAGAAGGACGCGCAGGACAGCAGTGACCGCCCCCGGGAGGCAGTGCCCAGGTAGCAGTAAGGCATTGCACGGGACAGCAAAAGGGCAGTGCCCTGTAATCCAGGGAACACACTGGCCGGTCAAATTTTGCTAGACAAGCAGCACCTCAAGGTGTTTTAGAAATGGCCCTAATACCCCGACCCCAAATTTAGATATAAGTCCATGTTGTTCAAACGTTGAGGAGGAACGGGGAGCCAGGGGAGGTATCGGCCAACAGGACGGCGGTGGGTAAAGGGGGGAGGTCACACACGTGCACTGCCACAGGTAGATCAGCGCAAAGGTATTAAAGGGACCCAGGCCTCATGCTACTGGGGAGGGATGCCTTAGCCACCTTGGTTGCTAAGAGCCAAGTATATGATGCATGGCATTTTTGGTCGAAAGGTGACGCCAGCTAGCCATTGAGATGATATGATTATGTTAAGATTTGCATTCATATGGATATTGGACTCCTGCTGTTCACCTAGGCCGGCTACGGGACTCCTGGAGAGTTCCCATTGGTTGGGGAAGTACAGTAGGAGGGAGTTCCGGGGGAGGAGCTCTCTCGGCGGTCCGAGAGGAGGCCGCGTGTGTGGAAAAAATCTTCCCGGGCGGTACCGGACATTGGCGGCAGTTTCAAAAAATAAACTTTGTTCCTGCTTGAGTGGCTCGTGATTTTGTGCCCAGCCAGACTGCGGCACTTGGTCACTCATGATCTCTGAGAGGTCACCAAAGCGTGTCCCCCTTGTCCCCATAACAATCGGGGGGTGGGTGAACCAAGCCACCACCTTAACTTAACCTAACACGAGGACGAGGCACGTTCCCTGGAGAAGACTGGCAGCTGGAGTTCACCCAGGTGCCTCCGGGTCAAGGATGTAAGGTTTTGCTGATCCTTTTTCTGGTTGGATGGAAGCAAAAAGACCAGGAAGTTGCCAAGGCTCTATCAGATGAAATCGTTCTAGGTGTGGACTTCACTTCACAGTGACAGTGAACCTTCTTTTGTCTCCAAGGTGACATAAGATTTGGGGAGGGGGTACCAGGGAATGAACTCAGGGGCACTCGACCACGGAGCCCCATCCCCAGCTATTTTATATTTTATTTAGAGACAGAGTCTCTCTGAGTTGCTTAGGGCCTCGCTGTTGCTGAGGCTGGCTTTGAACTCCCCATCCTCCTGCCTCAGCCTCCTGAGCCACTGGGATTACAGGCGTGCGCCACTGTGCCTGGAGGGAGTGGCTTACTCTTTTGTACCTTCCGGCTTCCCCAATCATCAGAGGTTAAGAGGGGTAATTTACACGTTAAAGCCACATTGGCAAAACTGGACTGGAAACTTCAGTGCTTTGGTTACGTCTGTTAAGAATCTGAATTTCCCCCGAGGAAGCCCTCGTGACATACTGTTTGCTACTTCACTGCAGGCCACTTAGGGATCCTAGGACACGCGGTGATTAAATAGGTAATCAACTTAGGCCAAGTACAAAAAGCCTTGATCAAATAAGATAACCATTCTCTGCTCCTAATCATGTAACTTACACCCCCAATGTGCAACCTGGGGATCTTGTCTTACTGAAGACCTGGAAACAGATGCTCTCTCAGATCAGCCTCTTCCAGGACTGAAAGGCCCTTGGCGAGTCCCTCTGTGCCATACAGCAGTGAAGCCACGGGCCACGCTTTGCGGACGCTGTGTCAAGGACAAACATTGTTTCTCTTAAGTCTTCACAGTAGCTAGAACCAATCAAAGGACTGTCTCCTCTTCCTGCAAGCCTTTGAGAGACTTGAAAAGGGGCAAAGAAAAGACGCTGGTCATCAGTACTCAGGCTGAGTCTCGTGAGTCCTATGTTACCATTTTTTTGGTGCCGGGTTTGAACCCAGGGGCACTTAACCACCGAGCCACATCCCCAGCCCTTTTTTGTATTTTATTAGAGACAGGGTGTCACTGAATTGCTTGGGGCCTTGCTAAGTTGCTGAGGCTGGCATTGAACTTGGGATCCTCCTGCCTCAGCCTCCAGAGCTGCTGGGATGACAGGTGTGCGCCACCGTGCCTGGCCCTACCTTACCATTAACATTAATACTCTCATTTATATTTTTTCTTCTTGTTCACTCTTTAGGCACTGTGTTATATGTTAGATAAGCGATCCTGTATTTGGCTCTGTTAATCCATTCACCTGTAGGTTTTCTTTAGGGGATGATCGTCTTATGTATGATTCCTCATCCCACCGATACCGACGGTGTCTGAGCGAGGCCCTGGTGTGTAGCATGGCAGGGTCAGGATGGCTTTCTGCATTAGGAACGCTTGTTCTCTTGATCCTGGGAGAAGTGCTACTATCTCAGCCTCTGCCACGTGTGGGAATTTGCTTTGGTCTTGGTGTTTTTACTCTGCTGCCCACGTAATGTGTACGCTCCCCACAGCTTCAGTACCACAAGGTGTGTGTTCGTAAGACCCATTTTAGTCCTTCTTATTTTCTCTTCCTGTGAAGAACTGAACTCCTCCCTTGACTGGGCCCTGAACTATGCTAAAGATATTAACCAGGATGATGGCTGGACTTGGGGCCTGTTTCCCACCTCTGTCCTTCGGGGGTACCTTGGTGGGTGTCTCAGTTAAGTCTTCAAACATTTGTAAAAGAACAATGGCCGAGTCCCCCGTTTGGTCGGGTGCCACAGGTTTAATGGACCTCGGGGGCCCGTTAATACAACCTTCCCCTACAAGGCCACGGGGAAGTGTCTTCCCTCTCGGATTCAAAAGCCCAAATCATGCAAAACCCCATTTAGATCCAGCGCCCACTACACCTCTGAGGAGAGACAACACCCATAGGAACCTAGCAGGCTGTCCCCAGGTGCGGGTGACGGCACCCGGCTTACGCCCACCCTGAGACAACCTTGTCCAGTGGCTTCTCTCTGCAGGGGACAAAGAAACCATTTGTTGGATCACTGGAAAAACTCAGCCTGAAGTTTGGGTTGGACACCTACAGAAAATTGTCACATCGCTGTACGGTTATAGGACATAGGTCAGTTTACAGCAGGGGGACCTGGGGCCAGGAGCACCCAGCGGTACCCACTGGCTTGCTGGTGCTAGCCTGTGGCCTTGGTTGCTGCCAGGCTGGTCAGGAAGATGCACAACAGGGACCTGTGGGTACAGGGACAGTGGATTGAGGTTCCGACCTAATCTCTCCTCTGTTCTCTTTGGCCCATGGGCCTCCTCCCCCGACGTAGGACTAGAGGAGGTTCCTGGCGTCGTGGATCTCTTACCAGATTCACCCCAAAGGGAAATCCAAGGGAGACAGTCCGAGGTATTCTGTGATTGGATTCTGAGGCCAGGATGGTGAGAAATGCCATCTACAAACACAGTGGCTCCTGACATCTTGGCAGAGGCACCAGGCGTAGCCTGTGTAGTTGCTAACGCAGAACGTGATGCGTGACCCTGATGCCCCTGGCCACCTGCCCCGGTGCTCCTTGGCTTACGCCCACAGATGGGCGCCCTGGCTGTCCTGCCTTAGGCTCTCTTTGGGGGTTTCAGGAGTCTCCTGGTGGAAGAAAAGCCTTCTCTTCCCAGCTCCTAACGTGATGTTGGGACATTGGTTTGCGGTGTGGCACGCGGGCTGCACCAAGGACTTCGATGCCTGAACCCTCTTCTCCAGAACACCAGCAGCTGATGGCTCTGAGCCCGGTGTGGTGACGCATGCCTGTGATCCCAGCGACTTGGGAGGTTGAAGCAGGAGGATTGCAAGTTCAAGGCCAGCCTCAGCCACTTAAGGAGATACTGTCTCAAAATAAAAAGTGAAACAGGGCTGCGGATATGGCTCAGCGGTAGAGTGAATCCGAGTAACCTCCTTTCCCCAAAGTTGAACAGCAGACCCCAGCCCTCCCTGGTCTCTTTGGATCAGTCAGGCAGAGGTTCCCCATCCCTGGCTGGGCAGGGTCCGCACCCCTGGTCAGCTCGAAGAAGATTCACAAGACGAACTTTCAGCCCACCTTTTCCCTTAAGAGAAAGTGATCAGCGCTGGGGCAGGGGTGAGGTAAGGTAGAAGACCTGAGGACAGGTAGGGGAGACTGGGGGACAGCTGAGGGCCGTGATTTGAAGTCTAGATCTAAAGTCCCTCCCTGCTAGCCACACTGTTCAGCGAATCAGCAGCCCTCAGGCTGCGGAGGCCCCTCAGCACCCTCCCTCCTGACCTGGGCCTGAAGAGAAACAGTCCATAGGTCGAGGGGCCGGCACACAGGGAAGCTGAGGAGCCGCTCTCAGATGGGCGTCTACACCTGGAGTGGACGCCTGGACACTCCCACGGTGAAGCCAGCCTGGGCCTCTGCAGTGCCCACACCCGGGCCTGTCCAGGTGTGTCCATGTGCCTCACCTTGACCCCTCCTTCTAAGGCTTTCTCAACACACCAAGGACCCTCAGGGCCTGAGCGGAATTCCACCTCCTTGGGGGGACCTCCTTGGGACACCCAAGGATCTTTGTGATGGAGACTCTGCCAACAGACGAGGCGTGGTGGGGCTTGGGCAAGGGTCAAAGGAACTGGAGGCTCTCAGCTTGCTGCAGCCTGTTGTGTTAGGGCTCTGTTTGAGAAGGAGGCAGAGAGAGAGAGAGAGAGAGGAGAGAGAGAGAGAGCGCGAGAGCGCGCGCACAAGGGTCGGGTTTGAGACGGGAAAGGCAGAACAAGCTTCGGAGGCCTTCGGTGTCAGGGTAAGTATGAGACTGACTTTCTAGGTGCTGGGGAGCCTTTAAGAGGTAGGTCCTGCTGGGTGTGGTGCCCTAATTCCAGCCACTCGAGAGGCAGAGGCAGGAGGATCACAAATTGGAGGCCAGCCTCTGCAACTTAGCAAGACTCTCCAAACAAGTTTTTTAAAAAAGTGTGGCCATGTAGCTCAGTGGCAGAGTGCCCAGCACGTGCCAAGTCCTGGCTTCCATCCCCAGTTCTGCTGGGTGTGGGGGAGGCAGGTCACTCCTGGGCCAGGTGGGGCACAGAGGGTGGGGAGGAGGGGAGGGGTGTGTGCTGCAGGCCAGGTGAACTAGGGGTGCCATCCTGGATTTTGAAGGAGGACAGGGAGGTGGAGGGGAGGGAGGCGGCAACCAGGCGGGAGGTCTGACCTGGAACAAGGGCCTTTGTTGCTCCCCTCAGGCGTTTCTCCGGCAGTGGGCAGGGTGGGCCTGGGTGTGCTGAGGTGCCCCTGCCCTGCTTCTGCCTGGTTCTGCCCTGGAGAGCCTCTTGTGTGGCTGGAGGCTGGAGGCTGCTGGGAACGCTCAGCCTCTTTGGACCTGCGTGGTCTTTATCTGCATCAGATTCAGAGTCCCCCTCCTCTACCCATTGAGGACTGTACCCTGCTGGGGTCCCCAGTCTGTAGGGAGCGCCTGTAGTTTTCAGAGCCCGTGGGGGAGTGCCAGCAGGGTAGAAAACATGAAATTACTGCCCATGTCCCAGAAAATAGGAAGCGTACGTGGCAGGGGCTTGGGAGATTCAGGGCGGGTCCAGGAGCCAGGCTGGGGGCTCCGGAGCCAGCCTACCCTCCCCTGAGCCCAGAGCATGCCACCTCTGGTTCCTTAGTGTGTGACCCGGCTTGCCACGCCCGCTGGGTGATCCTCGGTTTTGCTGAGATTGGGGATGGGAGGCATCCACGGGGAGGACTCCAGGGTGCCCACAGGACATTGCGTGGGGGGTGAACGGCTTTCGCAGGGCGTCTGGGGAAGAGCACTCTGGGCAGTGGGAAGCAGGAGTCCCTGGCCCCGCGGGGAGACCCTGCGGCCCTCTCCCTGCCCAGCTCCAGCCGCGGGCCTATCACGGTGGCCACAGGCTGCCACGTGGGCGCCTGGGGACCAGGAAGCAGCCAAACTCCACGGGAACAGAACAGATGTGGAGAAGTGTGCGGGTGGGGCTGGCAGGGGACCTGGAGCCAGCGGCAGTGGCAGGAGCCAGAGAGGAAGGAGGGATTTCCAGGACACGAGTCAGGAGTTCACAGGGCTGGCCATGTGGCTTGGGGCAGCTGGCCTGCGAGGCAGGGGAGGCTGACCAGGCAGCAGAGGCAGGGTGGGGGAGGCCAGGCACACAGAGGAAGCAGGTGACCCTCTGCAGGTCACAACAGGATGGGGCTAGGGGCAGGGGCAGGCCAGCACATCTCTGTGGGTGGCTGATCTTTATCGCTGACCACTGACCACTGGTGACAGCCACCACAGACTCAGATGTAGTGACATGGGACTTGCTGGCGTCCGTTTTCATGGGCCGCTTCCCTCTGCTGGCGTGGGGGAAATGTTACTGGGGTCCAGCCGGGGTCCCTCTCACCCACGATTCCTTGTGGTAACGGCCAAGTGCCTCCCGGGCAGCAGAGGGGCAGCTTCTCATGGCCTTGCTTCTTCTGCTAAATCTGGCAGTGTCCCCTCTGCCTCGGGCTCTGGGTCTGTGCACGTATCTGCTGAATCATGCTGGGTCCCGCGGAGCCTCCTGGGTCCTGGTCCCTCTGGGGCGGCCTAGGTCCTCTCTGCATACAGGCTGTGTCCTCGGAAGACTGGGCCTGGGTAGACCACGTGGCCATTTCTCCCCGAGGTCTCAGGCGCCTTCCGGAGCTGGAGGCTCCGCTCCATCTCAGGAGCCCCAAACCTGCGCAGGGGAGGGGGGTCTTCTCTGAGGCCCCGGCCGGGCTCAGACTGGGGCAGAGGGGACAGGACTGCTTTAGCCTCTCCTCACTTCTCATTGGCCACGATGGCATCATGACCCTCCCTGACCCAGCCTCTGGGGAGGAGACTGGGACGATGGGAAGCAAGACTCACCCCTGAGCCCCAAGAGGCTGGGCTGGACTTCAGCAAAATCAGACTCTCCCGAGAGGTCGGGCCCAGGGAGGCTGGGACCAAGGAGACTCCAGCCGCCGCAGGGGCATGGCCACCGCCCGGGCCCTCCCGCTCCTAGCAAAGAGCGCGTGGTCAAGGCAGGGGCGGCGGCGGCACTGCCTGGGTTCAAGTTCAACTGAGCACCCGAGGACAGGCCTCTCTGATGGCCACCAGGGCCTGGGCGGTCGTTTCTCAGAGGAGGGCTGGGGGCCGTGGCCTCTCCTGAAGTCAGCGGGGCGGGTCCCATGGAAGCGCCTCATGCCCTTGAGCCTGGACACCCGCAGCCCCCGGGAGCCTGGTGCGCTCCCCTTCCCACCCACGTGAAGCCGGCCCTGGGGGCTGTGGCGGCAGCGTTGACACCACGGTGACAGGCAGACGGTACAACGGGCCAAGTTCTAGTACATTTCATTTTACAAACCAAGGCTTTCATGCGCCCCCACTCCCGAGCCCCAGTGCCCCCCAGGTGCTCTGCAGGGCTCTGGCGGCCGGTTGTGCACGCCTCTCAGGGCGGCGAGGTCCCTCAGGCAGGAGTGGGGCAGTCCGGGTGTGGCCCCAGGCCCCTCTTTTCCTGGAACCTCTGGCCACGCCCACCCTCTAAGCCTCCAGCCCTTACCCCGCCTCAAGCCCTGCTCTACCTCACCTCGCTGCTGGCCAGGCCAGGCTATGGGGCCCCCAGTGCCACTAGGGCCAGCCAGAGTCCCGCTCCTGCGACTTGGGAAGCAGAACCTCTGCAGGAGCCAGGCCTGCACACAGCAGGGAGTGGTGGTGCTGCACACAGCAGGAGACAGCGCGGCCAGGGCCAAGGTCCTGGGGCCACCCGGTTTTGACCTGGGGTTTGACTGAGCTCCAGACCTCTGCTCCCATTCCCAGCATCACTTACTGAAATTTTTTGTCTTTGTTTGTTTTTTTACCCAACAAGAGTTGACTTCTCTTGCTCACAAACCAAAAGAACCTCAACTAATAGACTTCGGCTCCTTAGCAACGCAAACAGCTGGCTTCCGAGGGAGGACAGAAGGGGCCGCGGGTCATTTTACTTCTGTCACCCAAGACACCTGGAGCAGGGTGGGTCCCCTCAAAAGCTCCCCGTCCAGGGGAGATCCTGGACCTGCAGAAAAAGGAGAAGAATGCATTGCTCTGGGGCTACAAAAAAAAGTCGGTAGCAGGTGCAAGCAGGCTAGCCAAAGGAGGGAGCGGCCCCCTCCACCGTATGTGTTGGGGTCTTGAAGGGCGAGTAGGAGTTTTCTGGGAGGAGAAGTCAAGAGGACCGTGCAGGTGGCATTCCATTCTGTATAATATGACCTAAAAATCCCACAAATGCCCAAATACTGTTCCTCTTTTTGTGGTGCTGGGGACACAACTCAGAGCCTTGGGCAGGGGAGGCACCGCCCTCCTGCTGAGCCACAGCCCAGACCTCCAAAAACACCTTTTGAGAGCAAGTCAAGAAATCCCTTCCCACATGGAGCTTAGGACCAGTGTGGGTGAGGCGCAGACGGGAACCGCGTGGCCCATTCTGGAGAGTTCTAAATGGTCAGGCAAGTTCAGGAGGCCTTTCGTGTGTTGGTCCTTCCTGCTGTTCTGCCCGGCTCCTCCTTCCTTCCTGTGTGCCCGGCGCCTTCTCATGAGGTCCACTGAGACCACCAGGTTCAGATGGTGCCTGATTCCCACGATGCTCTTCTTCCTTTGCTTCTCCTAAGGTCCTGGGACGTTTCCTTGGTCCTCATCCGTCTCCCCCTCCCACTGGACTGTGAGCGCCACACGGGCAGCATCTCGGTTCACTGCTGTTTCCCAAGCTTGGCACATAGTAGGTCCTCAGTAAACATTAGTTGACTGAAGGAGCAGGAGTCCCGGGCCTGGCAGAGGCTGTGTGTGGAGGGACTTGCATGAATCCATGTCTGTCCATAACCTGTCCCCAGGAGGGCACAGCTTCCAGCCAGGCGCCCGCTTCCAGCCCCAGAAAGGGGCTGCGGGACGCTGCAGGGTCCCCTTGCATCTGCTGCAGGCTGGGCCTTGTGGTTACTCTCTTTCTGTGTCGTGGTACCTTCTGTGGTCCCATCTGTAGCCGGGTGGTGGTGGGGGGTGACAGTCACGTTGAGCGGGGACTGGAGGCGGCGGCTGCGCTGGGTCTGCACAGCCACCCTGGGAGGCAGGGATTCTTCTGATGCTTCCAGTGTGGAAACAGAGCTCAGAGAGGTCCGGGAGCTTACCCCAGGTCACACAGCCGGGAAGTGGCCAGATGTGGATCGGGACCCAGCTGTAACCGCCTTTGTCTGTTCCCTCACATGAAGAGAAGTTTCCTTGGTTAAGCGAGCTTCGAACCCCAATGTCCTTGTAAGTCCCAGTGTGGAGCCACCAGTAGGTGCCTGGTACAGCCCTTCTGATTTAGAGGGAGAACGGCTAGTCCTCGGCTCCACGCCAAGACCCCCCCCCCCAGGCAGCCCTCCACCCTCCCTCCCTCCCTCCCTCCCTCCCTCATTCTTCCATCTGTCCATCCCTGAGCCGCACCTGGTTTTAGGGGTGGGAGACGCTGTGGACCCTGGACTTCACCTATGACCTTGACGCTCCTCCGTCCAGCAGGAGGACAGACCCTGAGCAAGCTCCGCTGCCAAAGCCCAGCCCGCTGGAAACAAGAGCAAGAGCTCAGCCCGAGGCCGCGATGCCGCGGGCAGGAGGCGGCTGTCCATCAGACCGATGGGTCCAGTCCGCGCTGGGGGCAGGAACGGTTGCCACCACCCAGGGCTGTGGCAAAGATGCTGGAGGAGCCGTGGTTTGGGTCCAGGGCTGTCTCAGGAACCCTGACCCTCAGGGCTGGGAGAAGAGTGTGAACCCGTCTCTGATCTGCTCCAACTTGGGGAGGGGAGGAGGTGCCTGGGTTGTTTCCTGCTCTGAATCTCAAGGTCAGGTGGGATGAGGGGACCGGGGAGGCTGGTGGCCAGAGTTCACACCGTGACCTGCTGTGTGACCTAAGGCTAATAACTGCCCCTCTCTGAACCCAGACTCATCATCTGTACAGGGCGAAGCTGGACCCGGGAGCTCCCAGGAGTCTTGTGGCCTTGCTGGTCCTGCCATTCTCTTTCCTTGGACTGCCTCATGCTGTCGTCCTGAAACCTGGGCTGCAGTTGCGCCACCTCTTTTCCTGGGCACTTGGAACTCCTGGGTAGGGGACAGATGCTGTCCCACGGGGGCTCAGGGGTTGCCTTCCCTTCACAGCAGCAGAACCAGTGCTGCTTAGAGGCTGGGGTGGGGTGCGCACTGCCCTCTGGTGGCCACTGCTGGTCCCTCTCATCCCTGTGCCCTGCTGTAGTTGACCTCAATGAAACTTCAGCCAGCTGTTGGGCACCTTTTGTGCATGAAGTCCCCAGGTAGGCGTGACCAGGGGGGCAGTTGGAGTAAGGAGGGACCCCTAGTAGCAGGGGCGTTCCCAGGAGCCGGGACTTCACGGGGACCCTGCTGCCCGGTGCGGCTGGGCTGGATCTGCATGGCCCAGGCTGTGGAAGGAGGCCCCTCTGCACACAGGTGTGCTGAGGACTCACCTGTGAGCAGACGCCCGGCACACGGCACACCGGGGAGAACCTGCGCGCCTCCTGCTCCCCGGGAGTTCCAGGTGTGGGGGAGACCCTGGAGACGCAGCTGGCAGCAGATGAGAGCTGGGCTCAGGGTGTCTGGACTCCAGCCCGACGGGCCTGCTGGCCCCTGTCTGCTTCCGTGCTCTGTCCCTGCGCCCTCGACCCTTGTCCTGGAGGGCACCTGGCTCCAAGCCCGCTCCTCCAGGAAGCCCCCTGGAAGAGGGGCTGCCACGAGAGTCCAGCCAACCCGTGGACGCCAGGTGGGATTCTGCTGTATTCCTCCGGCGCCCACTTCCTGTCCCCGCAGGCGCGGCCTGGTCTCCTTGGGGGCCAGTGAGTCATGGAAACTTCGAGGTCACCAGGGCGCCCAGCCTAGCTGCTCAACAAGCGCTCCTTCTGCTGGTTTCACCTTCTGTGCCTCCGAGCAGCAAGACTTGGGTCAGAGGAACCTTGGGAAGAGCAGAGAGGGTTCTGGAAGGCCGGAAATGCTCAGCCAGGCAGGCGCAGATGACACTGGCAGGGCCCAGGTCTTCCCATCCCCAAGGTGGTGGCCACCCAGCGGAGTGCTCTGGAGCCGACGGCCTGGGCTCAGGTCCCAGCCCAACACGTCCTGCTGTGGCCTTCAGCCAGTTACTTGGCTCCCCGTGCCTCAGTCTCCTCACCAAGCGACAGTCTCAGAATCCCCCACTGAGCCGGGCGCGGTGGCGCAGGCCTGCAATCCCCAGGACTGAGGCTGAAGCAGGAGGATCACAAGTTCAAGGCCAGCCTCAGCAACTTAGCGAGACCGTGTCCCAAAATTAAAAATAAAAAGGGCCAGGGACGCAGCTCAGTGGTAGTGCACCCCTAAATTCCCTGACTCCCCCCAGAAAGAAGAATCCTGGAGGCATTGTCTTCAGGTTAAATGAGTTAAAACACAGCTTTTCACATTTCTTTCTGTGTGCACAGGGGTCCTGGGGGGTCTCCATGAGGCGGAGACTCGGACCCGGCAGGGCTGCTGGACAGCCTCACTCGGCACAGTCAGGAAACAGCCTCGGGTGCTTGGAGGGGGCCTGGGGGCTGGTGGGCAGTGAGGCCTGGGAAGTGTGAGCTGCGTGACCTGGCACCTCTGGGGGAGGCTGTGGCTTCTAGAACATTCTGCCCTCTGATGGCTTGTGGGGTTCTGCTCTGTTTGGTGACGCTGTGGCCTCTCATGTCTTTGGGGTGGCTGTAGGTTTTGCTCTGGGACCTGACGGGGGACAGGTGTTGGGGGCAGGCGGGAGGTGAGAACAGGAAGAGGGCAGTGCTGAGAGGGGGCTCGAGGCCACTCCCTGAGTGACCATGCCCACTCTGTTGCGAGCTGCGGTCTAAACCGCACACTTCTCGCTTCCACCGCCCCCGCCCCTCGCTCCTGCCACCCCCTGCTTCCTGCAGGAAGGGCTCAGGTGACTGCAGCCAGGGTGGCAGCGGCACTCCTGGGCTGGACCCACAGGCCTGAAGCCACTGGCCACATCCTCCCCACTGAGGTGCCCCCGCACCCCTCCACTCAACCCCCTCCAGGCCCCTGAGTACTGGCCGGGCCTGGCTTGGTCCCTGACCCCTGGTCTGGGGAAGAGCAGGCTGGGTGGGGGGGTTGGGTGGTGGGTGGCAGGGCTGGGGCAGGGGTGTAGAGGGAGGCCGCGGCCTAGTGCGTGTGGCTCTGCCCGGGGAGCGGCCTCTCCGGCTGCACCCTGGTCAGCGACCCGGCGGAGAGTCTCAGGGTAGTTCCAAGACATCCCACGCAGTGACCTGGGGGAAGCGTCAGGGTTCCCGATGCTGCCAGAGCTCCAGGTCACTTCTCAGAGAGCAGCTCCAGCGCTGATGTCTGAGGGGGTCTCAGGGACCCTCGGACTTGCCCCAAGAGAGGGTGGGGACGCCTGGGGCCTGCCATCCTCTGCCATTTTCAGGGTAGGTCATGAGCTCTGAAGGCCACTGAGATCAAGGTCACAGTCAAGCCCCAGGAGTGGGGTGGGGCCAGCTTCCTTCTTCTGCTCTGGGGGCAGCCCTGACCCTGCTGGGCTTTCTCCTAAATGGGGGGCTTTGGGGTGGGGGTGCGAGCATCTTCATGCCAGGGTCTGAGAGGGTCCCAGGAGGCCCAGCTTGGATCCCCCCAGTCAGAGGCTGCCTCTCCTGGGAAGGCTTTGGAGATCACCCGGTTGGGACTGAGTGTCCTCGCGGGGCTGGGCTGGCCTGGCCAGAGCTGGGCGCTGGGTGCCTGTGGCCCACTTGCTCAGCATGCTCTGCCCTCTTCCTTCTGGAAAGGGCACCTGTTTCTCTCTGGAGAGCTGCTTCCTGCCTTTGGTGTCAGCCTGGGTGAGCGGTCAGTCCAAGTTCCAGCCAGGGCTTGGGCATCCCGGGCAGTCTTGGTCGACGGGACTCTGAGTTCTAGTGGGTGCCTCGAAGGGTGAACCACTCCAGATCCTTCTGGCAAGTTCTGTCTGGTTCAGATTAACCACAGCCTGTTCCTGTGACAGGCCAGGGACCACTGCAGGGAGAAACAGGGCCTAGCGAGTTGGTGGCACTGCGGGGACTCAGTCCCAGGCTCCACCCTCTGGTCCAGTCAGGTGTCGTGTGGGAGTGAGATGAAGTGGAACGGAAGAATGTTGGAGGGAGTGCCATCTTTTGGCTGGGTGCTGGGGTGGTGGGTGTTGGTGGTTGGACTGTTGAGCAGTGTGAGGAGGTGACAGAAACCCGGCAGGGGTGGGTGGAGTAGGTCAACCGGTGAGGCTGGCGTTGCCCTGCGGGGCCCTGGCCGTGTGTCACCCCAACACATGCTGAGAACCCTCCAGGGTCTGGGGAGAGGTGGGGGGTGGGGGCGAGGGGCGCAGGCCCCCTGGAGAGGCAGATTTGGTCAGCAGGCTGCGCCTGACCTCATTCCCACAGGCCACATGGCTCTGTGAGCCTGGGGTGGAGGAGGATTCGCCCGCGGCGTCTCTAACTCACTTTGAAAGTGAAACCTGCCGCCCACCAAACCCGGGGCCCTGCTGGTGCTGGGAGCTTGCAGCCTGTCCCTGAAGCAGCCACCCAGGCGGAAAGCAGCCGGTGAGGCAGAGTCAAGGTCAGCAGCCTCATGTAGGCCTCAGGGGGCCCTGGGCGACGGCCTTCCACCACGTGGTCTGCCTGGAGGACGTAGTTTGAGCGCAGGGTCACCCCACGCCCTTGGTGGGCCACCTGTGCTAGGTGGCAAGAGCTTTTATCTTGGACCCTCGTGTGCTGCCCCTGGCTGAGCGCCCATGGGCCTGCGTCACAACACTGATGTCACTCTAGGGACCTGGCAGAGGGCACCCAGGGGCTGGCTTGCTTCTGCTTGCTGTCCTCCCTTGGTTCCAACCTCGCCAGAGCCCACCAATCTGTGCCAGATGCATGTGGCCCCGCTTGACAAAGTCACCCGTGTTGGCCAGGAATTGCAGTTGTCAAACCACAGAGCCCCACAGGCTCATGTCACCAGCAAAGGGAGTCTTCAGGGGTACGGGGTTCTGATGCCTCCCTCACCTGCCTCCTGGACCCCTCAACTCCCTTATCCCAGGTCACTTCCCCCCAGAGGCCTGGGGTGAGGCTTCTGATTGGAGCAAGCTGGTCACATGCTCACCCCCAACCTGAACCTAGATCTCTGATTGGCGGGGGCTGGTCACATGACCACCCTACCAAACAGGCCTAGAACTGAGATTTCTGGGAGTGCTCATTCCTTTTTATGGAACGAAGTATTAAGAGTCTGGTAGAATCAAGAAAGGAGCCAATTAAGACTCTAAATTGTTATAATTCTGTTTTGGACTCACAGACGTTCTTGTGAGCAGGATCTCCCGGGGAAGAGTCTGGGCTCTGAGTGGCGCTGCCCGAGTGGGAACCCCAGCTCCATCGCTCCCAAATCAACTTTGGGAAAGTTTTCTGCACATCTCTGGGCCTCAGGTTCCTCTTCTGTGCAAAGCAGGCCTGATGGTGGTTCTTACCCTGGAGATGCTAGAGGATTAAATCTTGCGCTCTTTGTCAGACTCTTAGATTAGGACCCGGTGAAGCATCAGTGCTGTCTAAATCTGAGCGAGTCAGTCATTGAACAGTACTTCCTTGGCCCTGTGTGCCCAGGGCTACGGTTTGTGGTTTGTTAGAACCGCCTCCTCCTGTGGGCCTCGCCTGGTCCCGCGTGAGGGATGAGACAGAGGAGGAGTCGTCTCATAGAGTTTAGGAACAAAAAAAATCCAGGGATGTTTGCAGTGGAGGGACACACACCAGGTGGCCTGGCTCTGGGGGGCGAGTCCACCCTGAGCACGGCCTTGAGGAGAAACAGGGTCTTGGGCCCTCCGTCCCTCCCGCTCTTGGCCACGGCAGCCTGGGTGGCTCTGGGCTCTGGCCCCTCCAGGGTCTGGGCTAGGGAGAGGCACCGAGGGCCCTTTAAGATCCTGAAGAATGAGGCTGGGCGAGGGCCACCCCAGGCCTCCTGGGAGCACACTAGGCCGCTTTCTATTATTGTAGCAAATTCCAGAGGAGCTCATAAAAACAAGAGTTGACTTTGGCCTGCGGTTTTGGAGCCTTGGTCTGCGTCCAGCTGGCCCATTGCTTTGGGCCCGGGCAGCACGTCATGGTGAGCAGAACCACTCACCTCAGAGCAGCAGAGCAGAGGGAGAAGAGGGGGCCAGGGTCCCACAGCTCCCTCAAGGGCCACCCAGTGACCTAAAGGCCTCTCCCGAGGCCCCGCCTCTTAAAGGGTTCACTACTTCCCCAAGCAGCAAGCGGGGACCAAGACTTTAACACGAGGGCCTCGGGGGACGTTCAAGATGCAAACCATAGCAATGGAGAGGGATTCACAGACTTGCTTTTTAGACAGACAAGTCCAGCAGCCGACGGGGAACAGATTGGGGTTCAGGGAGACCATTTGGGAAGCCATGTTGGTAAGGAAAGTGGGAGATTCTATTGGTCTGAATTAGGAGAGAACAGGGAACAGCCGGGACGTAAGAGGCACCCAGGAGGGTTTGTGTTCACTGAAAACTGTGGCGCTGGGAGAGCTGCTTGGATTGTTGGGGGCACCAGACTCCAAGAAGGAGCTCCGTCCCACCCAGCGAAGGTCTGCAGGGCGCTCTGGGGCCAGCTGGTCCCGTGTGCATCAGGGGCAGCGGCTGAGAAGAGACCCCTGAGGGAGGGTCCTCGTCACCCTGGTCCTCAGGTCACTCTCCCTCTGAAGTGCCTCCCTTGCGGAGCGGCCGGGTGACCGCGGGTTTTGGGTGGCAGGAGGCTGTGGCCTTGGTTCTAAGTTAGCGGAATGGCCTGTCTTCTAAGTGGGAGGACTTCACGTTGTTTTCAATCCCAATTTTCAGTATCTCTTCAAAGTCAGAATTTCCCAGCAGAATCGAGTGGCCATTCCAGGTTCCCGGCAGGTGGACCCCCCCGTCCCCACGGCCCCCCCATCCACCAGGTTAGATTCGCTTCTTACCTGGCGCCTGTGGACACCTTCCAGGGGCCCCTGCCTAAACCCACCTCGGGAGAGACAGGCCTCCCCCACATGGCCGGGGCCTCGTCTGTCATCGCAAAGCCCCGGCCTCCTCCGGCGCCACCGTGCTGCCTGCTGAAGGTCGCACTGGAAGGGCTCCCTGGTCACTGAGCCCTCCATTCCTTCTTCAAAGGCCGTGTCACTGCCCCAACCAGCCAGTGACCTGCCAGGCTGACGCTGCTGTCACTGCACAGAGTGTGGGGTTTCCTCTGAGGAGGCACCGAGAACAGGGCCTCTACTTTAGCTAACTGCTGATCGTCCCCAGGTGCCACTTGGTCCCCAGATGCCATTTGGTCTTCGGGATGCAGTTGGGTGGTCCTTGGGATGCTCCTACCAACCTACAGGCTAGAAGTGACGTCAGGCCACCAATGGGCCTGGGCCCCTGGGGGGAGGCAGATGCGGGGCCAGGGGGTAGTGGCAGTGGCCCCACACCTCCATGTGTCCCCGTGTGCCACCGTTTGTCAAGAATCCTCATTAGTGGCCTGGCACTGTGGGGGCTTCATGCCAGCCCCGAACTCGCCTTCCTCAGGCTCAGTTCAACCTCCTGGTTTTGGGGGCCTCTGCACCCCACTGGGACATAGTTCAAGGTAGGGTGACCTGCAGCCTCCTCTGTCCCTCTCCTCACCTTGTTTAGATCCCAGAGTCAGCGCGTGCAGGACCCCACAGGGCAGGGGACTCCTTGCTTCTGTGTGCGTTGCAGGGCCAGGTGGCACCCACACCCGGCCTGAAGTGGCACTTTGCCTGCTCAGGGGACTTCAGAGACCCTGTTCTCTGGGATCTGGGGTCTCTGGCCCCTGGAGCCGCAGTTTGGGGGTCACTGCTCCAGAGCGGGAGCAGATTCCCACCCCATTTTCTGCCTTCCCTCCAGCAGACACCGCAGGCCGCGGGGACAGCCATCACCGTCTCAGAGGGACATTATTATTTTTTTCCGATTCTTTAATAAAAACACAAAGACAGGAAAAAGCAAGCCAGCGTAAATGGTAGAGAGAGGAACTTGTCACGGACACCGCACAGCTCACGGGCCCCTTTCCTTGAGGTGACACCTAGGCTGTGTTCTGAGAAAGATCACAGATCTCAGTGAAACCTGCCAGGGCACGAACCAGCCAGGGGAGCGTCTCCCCGACCCGTTTCCCACGGGAAAGGGGGACCGTCATGGCTCTGCCAGAGGTCCTCACAGACTTCCTGACGGTCCCCCAAAGGGGACTCTGGCCGGGTAGGAAGGAGACCCCGGTCAGGAGCCAGCCTTGCTGTGGATCGCGCTGTGACGGGACAAAACGCTTTCTTCCCCGGCCGCCACCCAGGGAGTCCCACAGACATGGCTCCTTGGGGACATTCCCAGGTCCCCATGGAGTGGTTAGAGAAGATCAGGGTGTAGGAAGGCAGGTGTTTGGGGGCCCTGGGGGGCTCAGGCCCACAAAGGGCACCATACTTTTTTTTAGGGTTTCCTTCTGATTCCCCCATTCATGAGGAGGCTTCATGTTCTTGGGGACACGGGTCAGGCAGCCCCACGGCCATCTCCGCCTCTGTTCCCCGAGCCTCCCTGGAGGCCGTGGCCATCAGCAGGGCCTGGGGCTCCTCTGGGGGCTGCTGGGCTGCTGCGCTCGCTCACAGACACACACGGGCTTGGCACGGGCTTGGCATGGGCACACTCACATCACCCCGTACTTGTGCACCAGCTTGGCACGCTGTTCTGAATGTTGATTTTGTCATCGTGCCCTGCATCGTGAGGACTGTCCCGGGTCAGATCTTGTGGGCCCCAGAGGTTCAGAGGAGGATTCCCACTCTGGCCGGTTCCCTTCCTGCCCCGCTCGTCAACACAGTGGGTACCAGGTCTGTCCCCAAGTCCTGCAGGACACTCAGCTCTCAGAACTCCTAACACAGGCACAAAGCAAGATGGTGACATGGGGCACGGTCACCAGCACAGGCCCCGAATCCAAGCTGCTGGGTGTAGAGGGTGGGGGGGACTGGTCTGTATTTGGGGGGTGATCGGCCTGGAGAAGAGGGGTGGCAAGAGGTGACCAGCTCTGTTCTGATTGCAGCCTTGAGAGACCCCATGTCTGGGAAGCCCCAGCCCCGTGGGGTGGGACAGCTGTCACCGTGGAGCAATCCTGGAAGAGCCAGAGGTGACTCTAGGTGAAGTGGCTTCGGGGAGACGGAGGCGCTCCAGGCCCTGCAGTGGCCGCTGGGGCGGGCACTCCTGGAGGCCGGGAGGGGACTAGTCTTCAGGTTTGGAGCTGAGGACTGTCAAGGAGGTGACTTCTGTGGTATGTGGACATGATAGAGGATGGCTTTGGGGGGGTGGGGGGAGAGGAAGGAGCCTCGGAGGAGGCCACCGCTGGCTTGGGGACTACGGCAGCCTGGCCCTCTGCTAGCCAGCAGACTGTGCTCTCTGTCCTGCTCTGGTCTCTGTGAGGTCCCTTCCTCTACCTCGTGGCCCAGGTTGGACATGAGGGGCACCCTGCATTCCTGGGCTGGGAGTCAGATGCCAAGTTACATGTGACAGCACCCTCCTGGCCAGGGACCGAGATTCCAATCCTCGCCACCAGCGAGGCCTGGCCCATGGGGGTGGGACTTCCTCCAGACGAGGACTCAGCCACCTGCTGACTTTCGAGAAGGTGGGTCCCAGTGTCCAGGAGGGAACAGTGGGACACAGGACTGGAGGTGTGTGGTGCTGTCACCTAGGTGGGTGACATGCCTTGTTCCTGCACGAGGCGGAGAGGCCAGAGGGAAGGCTGGCCCAGAACATGCTGGCGTCTTCATGATGGCAGAGGATGGACGGTGGCAGAGAGGGTAAAGGAGTCCCAAACCTGTTCTCCCCTGCCCCATGTCCTCTATTTATAGCAAAGCACTTCTCCCAGCCTCCTTTGGCAGGAGCTTGGTCACGTGACTCAGTTGTAGCTGAAGGGATGTTAAAAGTAGCTAGGACAACTTTAGGGAAGCTCCTGGACAGACAGAGGCATGCCCTTCTTCCCTCCTTCCTCCACCTTCCAGCTGCAGGAATAATGATGTGATGGGTGGCGCTTGAACAGCCCCCTTGGACTTTGAGGAGGTAGGAGAGAGATACTGAGGGTGCCCCAGTAGCTGGACAGCTTTAGCTCAGGATCCTGACATGAGAAGCCGCCTGGCAGCCCAGACTGCTTGCCTCCGGACTTCTTTCCTGTGAAACAGAAATAAAGTCCTCTCCTATTTTATCCCACTGTTTTCTTGACACTTACCCCTGAATCGAACCCAACTGAGATGCTGCTGTAGGGTGGAAGGGGGTGGGGAGGCGGTTTGAGGGGTCTGTTGGCCCAGGTCAGTGAGGACGAGGGGACAGTGTGGGCCTGGGTGGGCACGGATGCAGAGGGGGGAGGGGCTCACCGGGGGAGGCACCTGGAGCCTGCCCTGCGGACCCTGCACCTCTCCCCGGAGTTGGGGTGAAGAGCAGCCTGGGACCAAAGCCAAGCGCCAGGACATGGGGGGACTTTCGGTAGATGCCAGGGCCCGGCAGGGTGCAGCCTGGCTCTGTCTCCAAACAAGGCGGCCCCGGATGGGCAAGGGGAAAAGTCACAGTCAGGAGGGGACACTGTGGACGGGGGAGCCGGGTACACAGCCCTGTGGCAGGGGGGTCCTCGGGTAGGGGCCGGGTGCGGTGCGCTGAGCTGGGGCTCCTCTGTAGGGCGGAAGGTGCGGGCACTTGGGTAGCAGCGGGGCTCTGTGAGGGGCGGGGTGCATAGGGCACCGAGAAGCGGTGCCAGGGACACAGGTTTGGGCACTGGGCGGGGGACAGGCCTGGGAGGAAGCGCGTCCAGTGGTCCTGAGACACTGGTCTGGGCAGGCCTGGGTGGGCTCTGCAGGTCTCCGCCGTCAGAGAAGCTTCTGGACTCTTCCTCAGGGTGCCTCAGAGAGAACCGCACGCTCTCTGGGACAGACCCGGGGTCTCCCCTGGCCCCACAGCCTCTGGAGGGAAGGAGCCCTTGCTGGGGGATGGGGAGAAGGGGGCAGGCGGTCCAAGCTCTGGACGTGCCTGGAGGAGCGGCCGAGCAGGAAGGAGTGGCCCGAGTCGCCGTGGAGGCAGGACGGGCCCTGCGGGACCCCGAGGCCAGGCTGAGTCTGGGTTTGTGGGGACAGTGGGCTGGGGACAGCTGCAAGGTGCTAGGGGCTGCGAGGGCCACGAGATGGTCTGGTTTGGGAAAGACAGCTCTGGCCGCCGAGTGGTCAGTTTGGGGTCTGGGAGCGGAAACGGGAGGCCAGGAGCGGGCCCTGGGGTCCTGGCTGGGGAGAGGTGAGGGTGGCATCCTGCAGCCCCCTCCTCACCTGCTCTACCCCCAGCTCGGGCCCTGGGGCGGTTGCGCAAGTCCGGAGGAAGCCACTATCTGCCCAGAACAGGAGCCTCCCGGCCCAGAGGCCAGGACGAAGACGCCTCTGTCACTCCTACGGTCCAGGTGGATGTCCTGCGGGGGCTGGTGAGGGTCTGTCCTCAGGTCCCCGCCACCCCAGGGCTTCCTGGTCCTCAGCTGGCTGGGGGTGGGGACGTGGAGGGAAGGACAGAGCCGCAGGTGGGTCTTCCTAGGCCTGGAAGTTGAATGAATCCCTTCCTCCATTGGCCAGACTCTGTCCGCGGCCCCACCTCACCACAAGGGAGGCTGGGAAGGGAGTCTGGGGGCCACCAGGGGGGAGGGCACTCTGGGACATAGGGGCACCCTCCTGCCCTCTCCCTCATTCCACTCTCTGCCTTTCTACCTGTCCCCACGGTCATGGGTTTTACGTAGAGGATGCAGACACTGAGAAACACTTCTGTTGTCCCTGCTGAGGGCAGCCCGGGTGGCCTCGCCACCTGAGGGGTCCTGGGCAGGGCCTCAGGTGAAGCAGGAGCCCCTGGCCCGGGTGGGCGTGCTGAGGGGCTGCTGCTCTCCAGCTCTCCTCCCCTGTCCCAGCAGCCTCCACAGATGAGGCCACCCAGCTGCTGTGTCCCCGATGGGCAAGGGGCAGGGAGTGGCCCGGCTCTGGCCTTGGTGGAGTCTCCGTCAGCCCTCCACACCGGGCCTGGCCTTGAACACGGGCTGGGTGCTCAGTAAGCACTCGCTGAGCGGATGAAGGAAGGAGGGAGGATGGAGAGGCAGCGTCCCCAGCTGACTTGGCCCGCCAGGCCGGGGGGATTTCTCCCAGCAAAGCTGTGCCGACAGGTGCTGGGGCCGGGGCTGGCTTTCTGTGTTGTTTTCTTTGCACGTGTTTTAAAGTGTGCAGAGGAAGCCACTGGACTGGCTAGTTCAAGGGGTGCCAAAGAGTCGAAGAATCACAGCTTCCTTCCAATCTGTTCACCTGGCCTTCCTCCCTGGGAGAGCCTCCGTCCTGGTTTCCTAGAAAACTTCCAGAAGTATTCTGTGTTTCATGAATCATGGCTGTGCGTCATGTTGTGATGGCCGTGTTGATTACCCTCTTCGGCAGCTGGAAAACCTTCTGGGGGAGAAGGAAAAGGGGTGGGGGAGCTTCTTAGTCAATTTTCTGTTGCTAGAAGCAAATACCCCAGGCTGGGTAACTTATGGAGACTAGAGGTCGATTTGGCTGACAGTTCCGGAGGCAGGGAAGTCCAGGAGCACAGCGCAGCGTCCGGTGACAGCCGGACATTGCAACATGTGCTAGCTCAGGGCTCCTCCTCTTCTGATAAGGTCACTGGTGTCATCTTGGGCACCCCCCCCATGACCTCGTCTAATCCTAATGACATCCCAAAGGTCCACCTCAAAGTGCCATTGGCATATGAATTGGGGGGCTACGTTTCCAGCGTGTGACTTTTGGGGCACATTTACACCATAGCGGGTTTTTCCTGCAAACCTATGTGTCGCCACGTTTGGGGCTCAACACACACTTGGTCCAGTCCCCTTGGCACACCCAGAGGAACTGTTGTCCCTTGTTCCATCTCACAGGCAAGGGCACTGAGCACAGGGAGGCCAAGGCCACCAGCTGCTGGGCAGCCTGACTCCGCCCTCCTCCTGGGCTCTGGGCACATGCCCCTCCTCCCGGCCCAGTTCTGGGGTTTGCGGAAGGGACGCCCCTCGCTCCTCTCTCTGGGTCTTCTGCCATTCCTCCCTCTGCGCAGACTGGAGGGTCTGCAGAGCTGCCCTGCTGATCTCGCCTCTCCCCTTCTCCAAGAGGCTGCAGCTTCCTGTGAAACCCCTGGGAGGTGAGGCCGTGAAGATTGGGAGAGAAGGGAAAGCAAGGTCCTGGGGATGGAACTGCAGGTCCCTGGGGCTGGTGACGCTGCACATGAAGCAGACGGAGAGTTTTTATTATTTAAAAGAAATCCATGATCTGAACCACCCCTCCATCTCCCAAAATGAGGAAAGGAAAGGGATTAGGAACGCTGGCTTCAGCAGAAGAGAAAGTTCTAGAATGTTCTGTAAGTGGCCATCAGAGGACTTGCCAAGGCCCCATCCGAAGTCACCTCTGAGGGCCTCGTGGGAGGCTAGGGGGCGACGGAGGTCTCTGAGAGAGGGGGTGGGCAGCCGTGGGGACCCCGGGAGGGCCGTGTTTGTGTGGGGCCTGGGGCAGTGGGTGGGTCGTGTGACCGGATGAGGATGAGGCTCGGGGGCCTGGGCGAGATGGGGGGGGCAGGGCTGCCCCCGGGCTCCCGTGCACAGCGAGGCCCCTACGGGAGTGTGCGATTGCACGCGTGTGAGTGTGCCGCCCCCAGCGTAGGAGGGAGATCTTATCACCCGGTGCCTCGGGACTTTCAGGCTTTCTCACCATCCCCAGCTCCCCGCCTCCCACCGGCCTGGCCCCTCATCCCCTGCACAGGAAGTGGGCTGGCCCTGGGGTTTCAGTCTCTGCGGGCCCAGCAGCCGCCTGCTACCTGGGCTGCCAGAGCCTGCGATGGCCACGGTCCCAGCAGCAGCCGGGACCAGAGGGAGCACAGCAGCAAGGCCCCATGTCCCAGCCAGGTGAGTCCCCTCGTCCTGCCCTGTGGGCACCCTGGGCAGCCCAGTGTCTCCCTACCACCCCCTGCTGGTCATCCAGGGGCGCTGGGCGGGAAGGTCCCTGGGAGGTGCAGCTGAGTCGGACTCCAGGGGTCTGCCTGAACTCTGACCCCCAACCTATCTTGGAATCCCCCCGGGAACGGGTGGACCCTGCTCTCCTGCTGGAGAAGGAGCTGGTCCCCAGAGCCAGGCCACCCTCCTTTCCAGTCCTCCCGGGAAGCTGGGGGCTGCTGTGGCCCGAGGGGCTTCCCTGGGCCCTGCGTGCTGGGCCTTCAACTCAGAGGGGCAGAGGTGGCCGTGGGAGGCTGGCCTGGGGGCCCAGAGTGGGGGCCAGTGTGTGGGACAGGGCAGCCACCTTCTGGCCCTGGAAAGGGACCCAGACTAGAGAGGCACCCAGGACAAATGCTCCTTAGGAGGCTTGTCGGGTGAGGGGGAGAGGGTCCCCTCGGGACCTGGTCGTGAGGATGGGGTGCTGATAGTCTCTGGGAGCTCCTGGCTGGATTTGTCCCTCACTTGGCAGTGTGACTCTTGGGGTCAGTAGCCACAGGCGCTGGGGCTGGGCTCTATCTCTGCTGCTGCTGGGGCTCTGGCTCCCCCACCCTTAGCGGGGTTTGTCACACCTTGTCACGGAGCAGATGGCTGAGAGGGGGCAGGGCCGTCCCCTAGGGTCCCCTTCCTCCCCTACAGCCAGGATGCCCCCCTGCTGGCTGGGAGATGCGGAGTCAAGTGTGTGTGTGTGTGTGTGTGTGTGTGTGTGTGTGAGAGAGAGAGAGAGGACCAGGGAAGGTGGGTCTGTGAGTTCACACCCAGGTGGGCCACATGCCCAGGTACCCGGCTCCTGTTCACTGTCCTGCTCCGGCCCACAGTCCCCACAGACCAGGGGCCCTCAGGCAGCGGCGGCTGGTTTCAGGCTCAGCCCCAGCCCCGTCCAGCTGGGCCAGAGGCCGGCTTTCCCCATGTGGAAAGAGGAGCAGAGCTAGAACACCTCGGGGTGCTGAGGAGTAACTGCTGTGGCAGGACGGTGACAGTGACGGGAAGGGGAGCTGGTGCCAGCCCCCGCGGGCGCCCGCAACATCACCATCTAGCTGGAAGCCAGGTGCCCGGGCTCTGAGCGTCAGCATTGGAATCAATCCTGTGGGGCCAGGGGCCTCACCTCAAGCCTTGTGACGGGGACATGCAAGTCAGAGGCTGGCAGGGTCTCCAGTCCCAAGGGGCAGGTTGGCGCCTGCGGGCGGGCCCAGGAGGGAGAGGCTTGGACTCGGGTCCTGCCTGGGCATGCTGGTCTGCAGCTGGGCCTCGCTGTGCTCTGAGCAGGTCCTCAGCCCTCCTGAGACTCAGGGTCCTCCTTGCAGAATGAGGGACGCGGCCAGGCTCCCAGCCCTGAGCCCTGGGGTGGCTGGCCTCCTGGCCTTGGCCGTGCCCTCGCAGGGGCATTCCTGAGCTTTCTCCCGCCCAGTGCCAAGGCCTGTTGGGCCCTGACTTCCTG